>NC_044382.1:74219871-77091168 GCF_006542625.1 Nomascus leucogenys | reverse complement strand
AAGGAAGTAATACTTGTCAGGCCAGCCACGGTGGCTCACACTTGTAATCCCAGCACTTTGGGAGGCCGAGGCAAGCAGATCGCTTGAGGCCAGGAATTTGAGACCATCCTGAGCAACATAGTGAAACCTCGTCTCTACAAAAAATACAAAAATTAGCCGGGTATGGTGGCGTACACCTGTGGTCCCAGCTACTCGGGAGGCTAAGGCAGGAGGATCCCTGAGCCCAGGAGGTGGAGGCTGCAGTAGGCTGTGCTCACAACACTGTACTCCAGTCTGAGCGACAGAACAAGACTAAAAAAAAAAAAAAAAAACCCATGTCGAGGAGTTAGAGCAATGCCTTCCATCATGCAACTCTTTGCCCAACAGATGCTCCCAACATGAAACACATCCAATATGACACTAACATACTCCCAAGCACCAAAATCCTCCTGGCTGGGGACATCACAGGGGTCCTCATACTTGGGGACCCGGTAGCAGCATAATTTAGGGACTGGGCAGAAGAGCTGTGGTTCTCTGTTCAAATAAAGGAAGACAAGACAGGTACAGGGGAAGGCTAGCTGGAGACTTGACTCTGAGTGACAGGAGGGCAGTCAGAGGTGCTGTGCCCCGCATCTAACGATGACTCGGATGCTGGGTGCAGGATGAACTGGGGAGTGGGGGTGATGGTCAGAGGCAGAGAGATGGCTGCAGAAGTCCATGGGAGACATGGGTGGCTGTGGGTGGCTCAGCCAGGGTGGCGGCAACACCGAGGTGGTGCTCCCCACTCTCTGCCCTACGTCGCCAAATCCTTGCATCTCTGGCAGGTGGTAGCTGCTCTGATCCCCACCTACGCAGTAGCCTGGGAGGTTCCTGCCTGAAACACGCTGCTAGTAAGAGGCAGGGCCAGCCTTGAACTTCCACCAGTTCTACAGGGGAGAGAGTTTTTGAGTTTGAAGGAAACATGCTCCTTCCTACACCCAACGTCTCTGGGATGCGGGAGGGGCCCCCGTGTGGGGCGTGTTGGCTCCCGCCTGGGTCCTGCATGGGTCTTCTGGCTTCACACCCACCCCATCTCCACCCAGCCTGGGACTGGTCTCTCTCTTCTCTCTTCAATCTCACCTCCCTCCTGCCAGCCTGGCAAGTCCCCAAGACCCCTCCACCTCCCCCAATCTTCCCAAGCCACCCTTTCCTGCGGCTCAAAAGCATACAGGATGAAGTCCTGCATGTGGACGTCACCTGTGCTCCCAGCTGGCACAAGCTCCCACCTGCCCACCATTGCCTCCACCCCAGACCGTCATTCTCCCCTCCTCCAGGCCTCTCCTCAGCCACCCCCACCACACCACCAGAACGATGCTTGCTTCTGCTCCCCACCAAACCCTCCCCAGCGTCTCAACCAGAAGAGAAATCCAATTTGTGCGAAGGGCTTGGGGTGACTCTGCGTCGAGGCCACGCTTCCCTCTCTGTTTGTGGAAGGACGCGGGTGCTCTTCTTGGAGCAAGGAGAAAAGGTTTCTTTGTGCAGGGTCTGGTGAAAGTGTGTCTGTTTAGGGCAGGCTGCAGTTTTCTTTGTGAACGCTGTAGATTTTTAGTGTGGGAAAAAGGGCTTATTACATTTCCCTGTGGCTGCCCGAGTGGGGAGAGGTTTTTCTCAGCCTAGAAAGGAATGGCCAAACAGGCGAACAGACGTTGGAGAGGACGGAACATTTAGCAGCTCCTTCTCACGGAGCGGTGAGGATCTCCTGGTTGGTGTTTGCATTTGGGCGCACGTGAAACACACAGAAGGAAAGAAAGCTTTGCTGTAGTTTGATGGAAGGGAGGGAGGTTTAGCCTTGATGTCTAGGGGTTGGGGAGGCGAGATTTTGTTCAGGGGGCTAATGGGATGTTTTTTTTCTCTTCGAGTAAAAAAATAAAATAGTCACAGAATCCAGAGGAAAGGTCGTCATGGCAACAAAAGTTTGAGGCCAGGTACTTGCTATCACCCTTTCAGGGCCACGGTGGTGGAGAAGGCAGGATTTTGGCACTGTAGGATCAGCTGCAGAAGCGACCCCAGCTGGCTCCGATTCCCAAATTTCTCACCAGCACTGACAAGCTGATAACTATTTTCCAAGCTCTCAGAGAGGAAAATTGTGATTTTGGGGGAGGGATGATCTCCAGCCCACAGTGGCCAAGAGGAAACTGCGGGTTTCTTTTATTTACCCAACAAATTAAACATCCGCATTTCTAACTGAGTATTGGGAGTGAGGGTCTTAACTGAGCCCCCCAAAATGCCACCTTCCCTGACCCCTCAACTATTCTCTTCCTCGATCCCTTCGCTCTGATTTCTTTCTGTTCCTGAGAAGATAATTCCAGCTCCCTTGCCAGAATCCCCTGTGAGCCTAAAAGTTTCTTATCTGAAAAAGCAAGTGCCCTAGAAGTGTCTGCCTCAAAGGTGGCGGCCAGGATTCAACAAGATTCAGGAGATGAGAAGTTTCAGCAGGACCTGGTGCACATTAAAGGCTCAATAAATGTTAGCCAACATTGTTTTTTAAATAATTTTCAATTAATAATTTTTAAAAATACTTAAATATCCCAAGTCAAGCCCTGAAAGAACTACAGGGAAATAACTGTAGGAAGTACTGGGACCGTGACCTTCAGGGAGCAGCCAAGAGAGACTCCAAACAATTAAGAGGCTCAGCTGACCAGCTTGGACCAGGACACTCCACAGAGGTAGACAGGACCACTCCGGTGCCAGAGATGCATCATTGTATTTTCAGGTGTGTGCACAGAGGAAGGGAGGCAGAGGCGGTATCTCCCCAGGGCTGGGTCTCCTGAGCCGTGGAAACACCTTCTTGAACTTGGAGAAAGACGTACAGTAGCAAGATGTCTACCTCCAAGGACGAAGATGTTCCTGACAACAAGGTGTTATGAGGCCTCTGTGTGAGAGATCAGGGTTGGGCTGTGCGGAAGGCAGGGAATTTTGGCCAAGATGCCTTTTGAAGTTAATAATTTTAATTGCATCCCACAGTAAACATTTGAGTCTTGAGTGTCAACCAGAAGTGGGTCTGATGGGATGAAACCAATCAGGGGCAGGTCCCTATCCAAACACCATGTATCTCTGACAAACGGCCAGCCTGGCTCAAGTCACAGAAAAGTTTGGTCAGGCACCCCCAGAAGCGAGACAGAGGAGGCAGCACCGTGGGAAACCTCCAGTTCATCGTCCCAACCCCATCCAGTATGCATCCGGCAAATGTTTATTGAAGACCTACTATGCGCTAGACATTACTCGGAGGCATCAGTGAACGAGACCAACAGGGCTGGCCCTCACAGAGTGACATCCTATGGGGAGAGGGGACTGTAAGTTAGTGACCAAAAACAGGCCCCAGAAAATGTCAGGCAGTGTCAAGTGTGGCAGGGAGATAAACGCAGTGGTGAGATAAAAAGATGGAGACCCTCCCTCCAACGGGGAGCTCACAAGGTTGTCTCTCCTCAGTATCCTGACTTGCAAGGCAGGTGGGAGAGTCCCAGTGAAAGGAGCCCCTGAAGAAGGAGGTGGGGCGAGGAAAGGCATTCCAGACAGAGGATGCAGCCGGTGCAAAGGCCTGTAGCTTTTCACTGGGTTCGCTTCACAGCTTCCTCCCTCTGCCCTCTAAACCACTTAGGCCACTGGCTTATTTAGGGCAAACTAAGGGTGGAGGTCTGCTCTCACCCACTTTTGAGCACACACATACGTGTGGTGTCCACACTGAGGAGCTAGGCATGCAGGGAGAAGTTTTAACCTTGGAGAAAGAGGTCAATTCACTCAGGAGGGTGTCCACGCCTGGACACCCGCTCGGAGACACCACGTCTTTCGGGCCAGCTTTACCTGCTGTGTGGCACAACCAGCTGTCGGGCAGCTGTCCCCTGGGCCCTGCCACAGCCCGGCTGTCTGCCTCCAAAACACGCACTCCAGCCCAGGCTGCCTCTGAAGGGTAGAGGAGGGGGTTCAGGCAAAGAGGACAGTTTGATCTGCCTTCTGAAAAGTCAGTCCCCCACCGAACCTAATGGGAGCCTTGTGCTAAGCTAAGCCCTCCTGGACTCCTCCACCCGGAGTTTGCCCAGCTGTCCCCAGTTCCCTAGCCTGCCTCTCCCAGGAGCGGGCCAGGATACAGAGGGCTCCCTGGCGTCTGGCAATAGGGGTGCCTCTGGGCGGGTGCGGCTCTCCGGGAGCCTAAGGGACTCCCCCACTCCCCACTCCTATCTGGGAGGTTCGGCGCGGGTTGGCGATGGGGGTGGAAGGCTCCCGGGTCTGTGGATCTGCGGCGGGAGGGGCGGCTGGTAGCGGGAGTCCCAGCATCTCCCCCACCCCCAGGGACGTTCCGGGGTGGGTGGGGGCATCTAGTGCCCCGCGAAAGGAAGAGGAGGAGGGGGCGAGCGTTGAGATGAGTTCAGGAGCGGAAAGCAGCGCGCGCCCCTCCGACCGGCAGCTGGGGCGGGCGCCTTCCCTGGGCGCAGGAGCGTCCCCAAAGCCGCCGGGCGTCCGCAGCGGGTAGGAGCTCTGCCTTGCACCTCTCCACGGCGGGGCGTCCCGCACGTCCCCCCGTGCTGGTCCCCGGCCCCGGAACGGCGCGCGCCCCCTGCCCCGGAACGTCGCCCCCAGCCTGTCGGAGCGCGGGGAGCTGGGCCCAGGCGGGCGGGAGGAGGGCAAGCGGGTTCGGGGCTCGGGCCTCGGTGGCCGCGCCGCCCCGGGGGAGCCAGAGCCGAGCTGGCCGCCGCCCGCGCGCACTCACCAAGCCCGCTGAGCTCCTCCTCGCACGAGTACCAGATGCCGGTGTGGAAATTCCTGAAGAGGAAGCGGTCGTCGCCGGTCTCCCAGCGGTAGAGCGCGCCGCCAGGGGGGCCGTTCCCCGAGGCGGCGGCGGCGGCGGCGGCGGCGGCGGGGGCCGCGGTGCAGTTGGCCGTGGCGTTGGCGCCCGAGTTGGGGCAGTTGGCGCGCCCGCCCTGGCCGCAGCCGGGCTTGGGGACCCGCTGCGTGCCCTGGCACCAGTGCGTGGTGAGGAAAGCGGTGGTGGCGAACAGCAGCGCCAGCAGGTTCAGGGCCACGGCCAGGAGGGCTCGGCCGCGGCGGCTAGTCTTCCTGCCGCCCGCGCCGCCGGGAGGGGACTGCACCGCCGGAGAGCTCCGCGCGCGAAGTTGGCAGCCGGCGCCCCGCGTCAGCGGCCGCTGCCCGCCGCGCCCCGGGGCTCGGGTGCCCGCGATCGGCGGCGGCGGACGCGGCGCGGGCCCATGCCTCCCCAACCCCGGGGTGGGGGCGCGGCGTGGGGGGCGTGCGGGGCAGGCGGGCGGGGCGGGCGGCGGTGGAGGAGCGGCTCCGGCGCGTCGGGAGCCCGGAGCGCGAGTGCACCTCGGCGAGGAGCCGCTGGCGCCTGGCAGCCGCCACGGCGCAGGGACGCGCGCCCCTCCGTCGGCAGACACCTGCAGGCGGCTGGCGACACTGTTCCGGCGCCCGCCCGCACGGGGAGAGGGGGCGCCCCACGCCGGGCGCGGGCGGGGGCCTGGGAGTGGAGGGACGCCCCCGAAAGAAACCCGAGCCAGGTTGAGGGTCTGAGACGCAAGGAGAATCCCAGGCAAGGCACTCCTGAGAAAAGATCCCCACGGAGGACGTGGGGCAACAAAACCCGCCGGGAGCGGGCATCTCATGAGACCCAGAGAGGCCCTGCCCCAGGAGACAAGGGCAGAGCCTGCTGGGGCTTCCCAAGAGGGACACGTACCAGCAGGACCCTGCCCCAGAAGGGGATCCCCAAAAGGAGCCCCGCACCAGACCCTGAGAAAGGAGTTTTTCCAAAGGGTCTAAACAGCAGAGCCTGCAGGGCTTCCCATAGCCAGGGAGCTGCAAGACCCCCTGGATAAGACACCCCATGCTGGACCTGGAGTGGCAGGATCTGTCAGGAGGCGCCCCTCCTGGAGTGTGGGGTTATAGGGTTTGAAACGTTTTTCTATCTCCTGGGTGTCACCTCCAGCATCTGGGAAGAGCTCCCCTCCAAGGATGAAACTGTCATCTGGGCTCCCAACCATGGCATGCAACTGCAGGAAGAGTGGCAACGGGGTACCCTAGACAGCCCACTGCACCCACCTGAGATCCCAAACAGCAGAACCCTAGGAGGGCCCATGCCAGCCACAAAGTTATTGCAGCTACCAGGCAGTGGTGCCCTACAGCGGCTGCCAACCCTGCTCACGTGCACACCATGTGAATGTGGGTAGAATCTTCAAGATTGGGGTGGGGGCAGGGTGGTCCAACATACTGACTTTGGGATCAAGCATATCTAGGGCTTGACCAGCTGTGTGGCTTTGAACAAGTCACTTACCCTCTCTGAGCCTCAATTTCCATAACTATAAAAAAGGGAGGACCCCCCCCCTTCAAGATATATCACAGTGGGCTGCTGTAATGAGATCATGGCTGCAAAAAGCATTTGGCACACAGTAGACTCAATAAACGCTAATAATTCACTGTTACTAACATCTGAACCAAGATCAGTTGACCAAACTCAGACAAACCTCTTCGGGCTCTCTTGTGCAACGTGGAAACTGTGTGCACCCCCGTCCCCACCTCTGCTCTAAGATGACCATGCCCCCTGAACTCCCTTCGCGCTGTGCAGTGCTTACTGCCCAGATGCTCAGGGCATGCAACAATTAATTGCATGTTGATTGTAAGAGCTCATTTGAATTCTGCCCAAGCTGAGAACTGCTCCGACAACCCCCGGCTTGCGGAGTGGCGGGCCTTGCAGAATTCAAGGTTAACTGATTATGAATTGCCTTACTCCTGTGGATGAACCGGCGCTCACTGTCAGCTGCTGCTAATCTGCCCGGGGGGTAGGTGAGAGGAAAGGGTTGTGGGCAATGTCCCTGGTAAGAACAGGCATGAAGGATGGCCAAGGGTCTCCAGACTTGCTTTTAGAGCCCGTTTCTGGCACTGTGCAAGAGATTCTCAACTATTTTGAAAGAGAGGACCTCTATGTAATAATGGTGGCATTGACAGTATTGGTTGACAGAGAAAATACATCATCACAGAGAAAATACGTCATAGCCAAACAGCTATAAAGAATCCAGTAGCAACTTTTTTTTTTTTTTTTTTTTTTGAGATGGAGTCTCACTCTGTCTCCCAGGCTGGAGTGCAGTGGTGCGATCTCAGCTCACTGCAACCTCTGCCTCCTGGGTTCAAGCGATTCTCGTACTTCAGCCTTCCGAGTAGCTGGGATTACAGGCACTCACCACCACGCCCGGCTATTTTTCATATTTTTAGTAGAGACGGGTTTTCACCGTGTTGGTCAGGCTTGTCTCGAACTCCTGACCTCAAGTGATCTGCCCGCCTCGGCCTCCCAAAGTGCTGGGATTACAGGCGTGAGCCACCGCACCCGGCCTCCAGTAGCGCTTTTAAACGGGCATGCAGTATTCATCATGAGTGTCTGTGCACCACTGAAAACCAGCCCCTCGATGTGTGCTCAACAGGGTACTTCTTTGGACTTGAGGCTGTGATTGGTGTGCATGTGAGCAGGGCTCGGTGACCTACAGCTGGGTACCCTGTCCTGCACATTCAAAGCCAGGAGAGCCCAGGTGAGATATGTCTCAGGGACCACGCTCTCTCAAGAAACACCTGAGGATGCACAGAGGGATTTGGAATTTCCATCTAAGATGTTCCTCCACTCACTGAGCCACCCACTGAATGCTCAGCACTGGGGAGAAAAGAGAATGTGAACAAAGTTTGTAAGAAAGAACATCACTCAGAACTTTGAGAGGCCGAGGCGGGGAGATCACCTGAGGTCAAGAGTTCAAGACCAGCCTGGCCAACATGGCGAAAGCCTGTCTCTACTAAAAATACAAAAATTAGCCTGATGTGGTGGCGCACAACTGTAATTCCAGCTACTCAGGAGGCTGAGGCAGGAGAATCGCTTGAACCCGGGAGGCAGAGGTTGCAGTGAGCTGAGATCGTGCCACTGCACTCCAGCCTGGGCGACAGAGCGAGACTTTGTCTCAAAAAGAAAAAAAGAAAGAAGATTGCCGAGTATGCAGGGGTGAAAGCCAGGGAGAGCAATTCAGCAGGGAGGGATCAAAGTGGGGATGGCTTCAAGGAAGGCCTCACTGAGAAGCGGACATTGGAGCAAGGATTTGAAGGAGATGTAAGGGCAAGCTATGAGCACATCCGGGGGAATGGAAGTTCCAGGCAGAGGGATGGTCAGTGCAAAAGCCTTGAGGAAGGATCCTGTCTGGCCCTTTGGGGAATAACTGAGAGCACAGTGTGGCTGCAGCTGAGTGAGCAAAGGGCAGAGGAGGAAAAAAAGGGGGCAGGAGCTGCTAGGGGAGGGGACAGATCACACAGGAATGCAGAGACCACACAAGGACTCAGGTATTCACTCTGAGCAACATATTCATGCCGGCGGAGGGTCTGGGCAGAGGGAACCCATGTCTGGTTTCGTGTCTAACAGGACCACACGTGCTGCTATGGGAAGAAGGGTGGAAGCAGAGAGATCAGACAGGCTGGTGCATGGATGCCAGTGCATGAGGCCAGGGACTCAGACCAGTGTGGGGACAGGCATGGTGGAGGTTCTGGGTCAGCTTTAAAGGCAGCTCCAGGCCAGGTGCGGTGGCTCACGCCTTTCATCTCAGCACTTTGGGAAGCCGAGGAGGGAGGGTCACTTGAGTCCAGGAGTTCAAGAGCAGCCTGGGCAACAGAGTGAGACCCTGTCTCTACAAAAAAAATTAAAAATGAGTTGGATGTGGTGGCGTGTGCCTGTAATCTCAGCTACTTGGGAGGCTGAGGCAGGAGGATCGCTTGAGCCTGGCAGGTTCAAGGCTGCAAGGAGCTATGATAGAACCACAGCACTCCAGCCTGGGTGACAGAGTGAGACCCTGTCTCTAAAAAAAAGAAAGTGAAATAAAGGCAGATCCAGCAGGATTTGCTCACAATGGAACACGGGGAAGTATGACTCCGATGTGTTCGGCAGGAGTTCCCGCAGGGACGGAGTTGCTATTGGCTGAGTCAGAAGCAGACCTGTGGGGCACAGGGAAAATCCAAAATTCTGGCTGAGTTTGTACTGGGCCTTTCCTGCGAGCTGAAGACAGTGGATGGAGATTACACCCCTGGAGGGACCACTTCAGGTTTCTACACAGCCTTCGAAGCAAATCCAAACTCATTAGCAAAACCCTTGGATCACTACAGGGATTTTTATCCCAAATAGTGATATAGTTGGAATTACCTTGGGCATGGAGGGAAGTGGTTGCAGGGAGAGGTGATGGGATTTGTTTAGGAGGCCAGAAATGTGAGCCTAAGTCCCTGGCTCCCTCCTCTCTGGCTCACTGCCACAGGCCACGGCTTCACTGCAGCCTCCTGTCCCCATGCTGTCCCTCAGCCACCCCACCCCTGCACCTGCCTCTAGAGAGACCAGCCCCACACACCGCCACCAAACCCCCTCCAAATGCTTCCACCGCCTGCCCTGCAGGACAAAAAGCCTCAATGACTGAGTTCGCTCTTCGAGGTCCTAGTGACTAGCTCCTGTCCACGTCTCCAGCCCCTTTGCCCCCTCCTGCACTGCCACAGCTGCACCAAACCACTGTGCAGTGTCGGACCACCTGGTGCTCAAACTGAACCCAGGCCTCCGCACACATTCCTTCCCCTCCATGGAACATCCTTGCTCTCCTTCCTCTGTGCGTCTTTCAGGGTGCTGTTGTAAGCCTCATGCCGCCGTAGAATCCCCCCTGACTCCTATCCCACGTCCTGGCAGCCAGTCATCCCTCCTCTGATCTTCAGTATCATGAATCACTCTAAACCATGATGTCTGTTTTCACACCTGTCTCCCCCACGTGCCTGGAAGCCCCTCCAGCTCACCCCACATGGCATCTGCAGACCAAATCTGGTCCTTAAGCTTATTTTGTTTGGCCTGGATGGAGTTGGCCTCTACAGAGTGTTAAATTTTTATCTGTTGCCAACATTCCAGAATCATGAGAGTTCACATAAGAATCTAGACTCCCAGGCCAGGCGAGATGGCTCCCACCTATAATATCAGGACTTTAGGAAGCTGAGGCAGAAGGATTGCTTGAGGCCAGGAATTGGAGACCAGCAGGGCAAAAAAATTAAATCCTACCTCTATAAAAGTTTTTAAATTAGCCAGGTGTGGTGGTGTGCCCCTGGCTCGTGTTTTTATACTCAACAAAATTTATCAGAAAAACTGTTGCTATTAATAATGAAATTCATACTTTTCAGGAAACATGAATCTGCTTTGAAGGGACGTGTCCCCAGTGCATTTCATGTTTCCTTGGAGTCCGTGGCTACAAAGTCATTTGTTAGCTTCTGGGCTTCCTAAGTCACTTCCTGGTTTCTACACCTTCAAAACAGAGCTTGGGAAAACAGAACATCCCCAGCCTCCAGCCTCTCCTCATCATAGCAAGAGATTAGCCAATTTCCAATTATCAGGGAAGTTTTTTAAACATCGACTCCCAAGGTATGCAAGCCTAATGCCCACTTCACACCCCTGGTTAACCCGTCACTCCGGGTTTCTGGGGAAAGCCAGGCTCACAGTGCTGGTGCGCTTACCAGGCTGTTCGTGGCTCAGGGCCACTGTTCCCAGGGGGAGGGAAGGCCCTCAAGCTCTGTGCAATCAAAGACATCCCAGGGGGTAGATTCTCCGGAGATAAAAGGAACCAGCTTCATTAGAAAGTGATCAACTGGAGCTACCTGTGTGTTCTTTGAAACTGTTGTAGCCCTTGTCTATTCAAGAAGTGTTTATCAGCCTCCTGCTCTGTGCTGGGCATTCAGTGAACAAGACAGGCCAGGTCTATGCCTTCATGGGGCTTACCTTCTAGAAGGCGAGACAACAATAAACAAGGGGCCGGGCGTGGTGGCTCACACCTGTCATCCTGACAATTTGGGCGGCCGAGACAGATGGATGGCTTAAGCCCAGGAGTTCAAGATCATCGAGCAACACAGTGAGACCCCCGTCTCTAAAAAAATATACAAAAAAAGTTAGCCAGGTATGGTGGCACATGCCTGTCATCCCAGCTACTCGGGAGGCTGAGGTGGAAGGCTCGCTTGAGCCTGGGAGGTGGAGGTTGCAGTGAGCTATGATTGAGCCACTGCACTCCAGCTTGGATGACAAGGCGAGACCTTGTCTTTAATGGTAATAATAATAAACAGGGAAGCCAGTGATAACTTCCCCAAATACATAGATGGTAATCTATGCAGGAGAACAAAGAAAAGATCTACTGGGGGACCTTCACCGATGAGGGATTGTTATATAATATATGCATGGACACTGAAACATTACACTGCACACCAGAAATATGTAGCAATTATTATGTGTCAATTATAAAATTAAAACGTAATTAATTTTTAGAAATAACTGGGAAGGTCTGAATGTTAATCCTGGCTCTGCTGCATCTGGGCTGCATGTTTTTGGATCTGTTCCCAATCTCTCGCTCAGAGCCTCAGTTTCCCCGTCTGTGAAATGAGGGCGGGAAAAGGACACCAATATGTGTGGAGTGTTCTCAGCACAGGAACGCATTTCCATACATGGTCGCCCATCTCTCGTCATTCTCAATCCTCAAGGGGTTAGTTGTGTCCATTTTATAGATGAGGAAACTGACGCTGCTCAGAGAGACTCCATTAATTGGATCAAGCCTACGTAACAGAAGCATGGGGCACGTAGACAGAAGCGTCTTGGAGGGCTGACGGTTGGGGGGCACTCCTATCCCAGGGCCTTCAAGACCGGCCCAGGAGCTTTGACCTCACTCCGCCAGCGATGAGGATCCAGGGATGGCTGGAGCAGGTGCACGACGCTGCGTTTCTGGAAGGCGGCTCTGGGTACCCGCCGCGGTCGGTTGGATGGGAGGTGAGGCGTCGTGGGGATGTGTTAGGAGGCTCACGCATGGTCCATGCCAAGTACTGAAGCCTGCTCTGAGCCATGAGAAGGAACCTCACACTTGTTCCCCAGCTGTGTTCTCGAAGAATCAAGCCAAAAACCCGCCACACAAGAGCTCTAGTACATCTGCCAGAAAATGCTCTCAGAGGCAGTAACACAGCAGCTGGAAAACTGGCCCTGACTCCAACACCCAGGGCAGGAGGGAAATGCGTGACAGGTCACAGATAGGTTTGGGTGGGATGGAGCAGTAACAAATGAGATGAGGAAGAGTCACTCCTCAGGTCAGAGTCTGCACACATTGATTTGGCACCGACTGTATACCATGCACTTTAGCCAAAGGGATACAATTAAATCGACCCTTATGGAATTCTTACTAGATCTCAGCTGGAGAAACAGCTCAAGAAGTAGCAGGACAGTGGCCAGAGTCCAGGACTACCCGGGATCCCCTCTACTTGTCATGGGCCAGCTCTGTGTCATCCTCAGATAAATGCAGTGTTCAGGTTAAAGCCCCACCGCTCAAAATGAGCCTTGGGGGTCACTGACTCCCTTCCTTATTCCCCACCCTCAATGGGATTTTTCTCAGTCCTCAGGGGCTGCAGATGGTTTATTTTACTCCATTCCTGAGGAGGGAGAACGAGGAAGGTTGGGGAGAAAGGAGACATTATAAGGTGTCTCCTGCACCAGCCCTTATGGGGCTGTTTTCCTAGAGTAGGTTTCAAAGCTATTGTTTTGCTTCCCTCTGCTGCCCCCTAGGGGCCAAGAGTGGGGCCGCCAGTCTTGATCCCCTGGACCAGTAAGAGCGTCCCCTCCACACCCATCCATCCACCACCAAGACACGAAAACTGCCCAGATGAGGGACTTGGGATTTAATGAAATGATTAAGAGCAGAGATCTCCAACTGGGCAGGAACATTTATGAATTACACAATGATGCACTAATATATTATGAGCTGTACATAAAGCATAAAATATCCCTTATCCAAAGAGCTTGGGACCAGATTTCGGACTTTTCCCAATTTCTAACTTCTTCAGATTTTGGAATATCTGCTTTGTACTTACCAGTTGAGCATCCCAAATTCGGAAATCTGAAATATGTTGTTGTTGTTGCTGTTGCTGTTGTTGTTGTTTTGAGACAGAGTCTCACTCTGTCACCCAGGCTGGAGTGCAGTGGCTCAATCTCAGCTCACTGCAACCTCCGACTCCTGGGTTCAAGCGATTCTCCTGCCTCAGCCTCCCGAGTAGCTGGGACTACAGGCGCCCGCCACCATGCCTAGCTAATCTTTGTATTTTTGGTAGAGACAGGGTTTCACCATGTTGGCCAGGCTGGTGACAACTCCTGACCTCAAGGGATCTGCCCACCTCGGCCTCAAAATGCACCAGTGAGCACTTCTGTTGAGCATCATATCAGCACTCAAAATGTTTTGGATTTTGGAGCATTTTAGGTTTTGGCTTTTCAAATTTTGGATGTTCAACCTGTATAAAAACTAGGAATTCTTAACAGAGGACATGAAGATTAAATAAACACTACTTTGAAATATTTTTATTTTATTTGCTAACAGTAAAACGAATCTTTTGGCTTTCATTTGAGCATTCCAAATGTTCTTTTCCTGATAGCAATGCAATTGAATCTTTTTTATTTTTTGGAAAGCTTAGGTTTGGAAAGCACGGTACGTGCTGTGATGACATGAGGATCTTGTTCTGTGAAGGATGATGTCCATACTTGGTTTGAGTGGCTATTAGAGCTGCAAACAATACCTCACAAAGATTTGTAAATTCAAATGGAAGAAGTGCCATATGCTGTGCTTTCTAAATATTAATATCAATACTCATATTTTAATCCCATTCACCAAATAGGGAACTATTTTTTGGTGAAATTGACTAGTACTCTATACATCCATCTTCCTGGATATCCCTCATTTCATCTTGAAAAGAATTCAGAAAATTGGTATTTGCAGATTTGTAATAAATGGATTCAAAACTTCCTAAAAGTTTTCTTTTGAAAGATTTTGAAATTGGCTAGAATTTTCCGTTTCCCAGTTCTTCAAGTGTGCAGACGTGGAGAGGTTTTAAAAGGAAACACACTTTCTTTGCTTTTTGGCAATAAAAGCTGATAACAATGGAAACATTTCCAAACATCTGCTTTCAAAATGCTCTTTCCAAAACGTGAGTGTCTCTCAAAAAGCACTCACATTCTCATTCATTGTTTAAAAATCACCTTCTCCTTGAAGTGGCAGATCCTGTGCTTTCTTCAGAGGGGGACAAGTAGCTGACAGTCACATGTCACCCACAGAAGACGTCAGCAAATGAGGGCATTTGTCTTTTCATAAAAGAAAATAATGAAACTCATCTTCAGGCTCAGCAGCTGTTTTGAGTCACCCTCATGGTCACCCCCCATCTCATAACAAAGTGTCATCGAAGAGTCTTCTAGGAAAGTCATATTTTTAGGAGTAATTTATAAATAATAATAATAAACAACAATAGAAAGTCTTGATTCTGGACCAGGCACAGTGACTCACGCCTGTAATCCCATCACTTTGGGAGGCCGAGGTGGGCGGATCACTTGAGGTCAGGAGCTCAAGACCAGACTGGGCAACGTGGACAAACCCCATCTTCACAAAAAGTACAAAAAAAAATTAGACAGGCATGGTGGTGCATGGTGGTCCCAGCTACTCAGGAGGCTGAGCTGAGAGAATCGCTGGAGCCCCAGAGGAGGAGGTTGCAATGAGATGAAATTGTGCCACTGCACTCTAGCCTGGGCGATAGAGCCAGACCTTGTCTCAAAAGAAAAAAAATCCTGATTATGTGTTGGGCACTGTTGTAAGCAGATTCATGCACATTAACTCATTACATCCACAAGCAACCCTGTGAGGCAGGTATGATTCCAGTCTTCTTTGACAGATGAGGAAACAGAGGCACAGACATGGCGGAACTGGGAAAGTGTTTTCAGGAACTTACTGTGACAGTGACAGATGATACTGTCAAAGAGGAGACTGCTGACGGGACAGAGGGTACAGCATGGTGTATTAGTCCATTCTCACGCTGCTAATAAAGACATACCCAAGACTGGGTAATTATACAGGAAAGAGGTTTAATGGACTCACAGTTCCACATGGCTGGGGAGGCCTCGCAATCATGATGCAAGGCAAAGGAGGAGCAAAGTCACATGTTACATGGCAGCAGGCAAGAGGGTGTGTGCAGGGGAACTCCCCTTTATAAAACCATCAGATCTCATGAGATTTATTCACCACCAGGAGAACAGGATGAGGAAACTACCTCCGTGACTCAATTATCTCCACCTGGCCCCACCCTTGAAATGTGGGGATTATTACAATTCAAGGTGAGATTTGGGTAGGGACACGGCAAAACCATATCGAATGGGGACCCTAAAACTTGGGAACCAGAGCTTTCCCTACCCCCAGAAGACACTGTGAGTTCTCGCAAATTTGGGTCCAGGACTGTGGTTGTGGCAGAGGCCACAAAAGACACACCCAAGCCCCAGCTATCACAGAAGGTGAGGGGCCCAGAGCTCAGTGGAAAAGGGTGAATTCTTGCTTTCACTGAGCACAGCCTTATCTTCCCTGGGTTTATGATGAAGACTTATCTTCTGGAGTACCTTGTCCTTACCACACAGATCATCTATTAACCAGCATCAACGTTCACACACACACTAACACATCTGCACACACCTGCCTGACACTTCTTTTATTGATTCAAACTCCTAAGTAAAGCAAAGAGAAAGACAATGTATTTAACATCGAGTGCCATAGTGTACTCAGTGCCTTACGCACATAACTTCATTTAGTCTTTGCAACTGCCCTGTAAGGCAGGTGCTCTTCTGTCCCCATTTTATAGATGAGAAAACTGAGACTGAAAGAGAAACAACCTGCCCAAGGTCAGCGGCCGAGCTAGGGGTCAACCCCAGGTGTGTCCCACCAATCTCAGGAGTCCAGAAAGCCTTAACTGAGCAGCGATTACCTCCAGAAGGGGCCTCCCCAGAAGCCCCCTTGAGCAGTCACACCCATTCTGTGTACTGGGAGGTTTTCATGGTTTTTTGTTTGTTGTTTTTTGTTTTGAGATGGAGTCTCGCTCTGTCACCCAGGCTGGAGTGCAGTGGCATGATCTCAGCTCACTGCAACCTGTGCCTCCCGGGTTCAAGGGATTCTCCTGCTGCAGCCTCCCAAGTAGCTGGGACGCCCCACCATGCCTGGCTAATTTTTGTATTTTTAGTAGAGTCAGGGTTTCACCATGTTGGCCAGGCTAGTCTTGAACTCCTGACCTCGTAATCCGCCTGCCTCAGCCTCCCAAAGTGCTGGGATTACAGGTGTAAGCCACCGCACGCAGCTTGGTTTAGTTTTTTGAGACAGGGTCTTGCTCTGTCACTCAGGCTGGAGTTCAGTGGTGCAATCATAGATCACTGCAGCCTCCAATTCCTAGGCTCATGTAATCCTCCCACCTCAGCCTCTGGAGTAGTTGGGACTACAGGTGTACGCCACCGTACTCGGCTACTTTTTAAATATTTCTTGTAGAGACAGGGTCTCGCTATGTTGCCCAGGCTGGTCTCAAACTCCTGGCCTCAAGCGATCCTCTCACCTCAGTCTCCCAAAATGCTGGGATTACAGGCATGAGCCACTGCGCCCAGCCTGTACTGCAAGTTTTTGACCACAAAAGAAATCTATTACGTTAGAAGAGTTTTGTTAAAAGAGGCGAAGTCACGGAAGCATGGAGACAAAGAAACAGGAGGAGGAGGCAGCCCACTCCTGCCTCCCCAAGAGTGAGGCAAGTCCAGCCACCAGTTGAGGCAGAGCCCAGTGCAAGGGGGGATCGTCCCTGGGCTAAGGATATCAGAAGAACGCCTGTCTCCTGAGCAGCATTCTGGAGGGAGCTGACCTAGGAAGGGGTTTGGCTGGGGCTTGCACAGGACAGGGCAGATCTGGGCAGGAAATCAAAGGGATTGTACTACGTCTCCAAGCTCAGGAGAGTCCTGGGTGCGACTAGCTCATTGCACCTCAGTCTAAAACGGTCAGAATCGATGAGGTGAGGCACTGGGTGGTTGTGACTCAAGGAGGCCTCTCCTGTCTACCTGGGAGTGTGGCTGTGCAGTGGGGAGACCTCAGCCCTGGGAGGAGGAGGAGCCTGTCTTGCTGGAGGCTTTGGAGAAGTCAGTGGGGTTTTGTAGCTTTGGTTTTTTGAGATAGGGTCTTTCTCTGTTACCCAGGCTGGAGTGCAGTGACATGATTATAGCTCACTGCAGCCTCCACCTCCTGGACTCAAGTGATCCTCCTGCCTCGGCCTCCGAAGTAGCTGGGACCACTTACCCCACTGACTTTGTGGCCTTTCCACCTCAGCTGTTTGTTCCAGCTCTGATGCTCCCAGGGTGGTTGGGAGAGAGATTGGGCACCACCACTGAGATACATGGTTATGCCCAGTCACGTCGCTGGCCCCAGATCTGTGTCCCTTCCTGTGTCTGGCTGCCCTTTGCCAAGTGATTTTGCAAGAGCCCTTCCACGGTGAGCAGGGCCTGGGTCCCTGCCTCTGCACTCCAGCCATTGCCATGTGACTTGCTTTGCCAACCATATGAGGCTGCTGGGCCGTAAGAACACACCTCGGCCATCCCACTAGCCCCAGGACAAGGATGACCTTGAAGAATTCCTTCCCACCTGACCCCTAGTCACATGGCTGAGCCCAGCCAAGACCAGCAGAGCTTCCCTGCCAAGTCCAGCCCAGGTCAGTCAACCAATCAACCCACTGTGAGAATAAATGAGTGTTGTTTTAGGGTGACGTGTGGGGTCCTTTGTTAGGAAGCATTTCTGTAGTAAAAGCTAACTGATACGGTGGGCATCTGTGTTCCAGTTATTTCTCTCACGAGCCCTCTCCCTGCCCGCCTGTGCATGGCACCGTCCTCATGGGGGTAAGAAGCAGGTGGGGATTATGGTGGACCCGGGCATCCAGCTCAGCCAGGCCAGGATGCCAGCAAGATGGGAAGAAGTGAGCTGGAGACATCTCCCATTAGAACCCCCAAAGCGTCTCTGAAAACAAATTGTATGGGATCAAGAGAGCTGAAAAGGAATGAGGAGCTGAAATGGGCCAGGCACAGTGGCTCATCCCTGTAATCCCAGCACTGTGGGAGGCCGAGGCAGAAAGATCGCTTGAGCCCAGGAGTTCAAGACCAGCCTGGGCAACATAGCAAGACACCATCTCTTAAAAAAAAAAAAAAGACAAAACAAAAGGAGCAGAAGTGACCAAATGTGTCCACTGTGTTAAACAGACTTTAACAAAATACACGCTATGTGATGGGGAAGGGGGAAGAAAGAGCTGGGACTCACAAAAACAGGCTGCTCTTGAACTCCTGACCTCAGATGATCCACCCGCCTTGGCCTCCCAAAGTGCTGGGATTACAGGCACGAGCTACCACGCATGGCCTAAGGGCTTCCTTTTTGCGCAGCAGTGCTGGGGTCTAAGGAGGCAAAAGTGGAGCCTGGTGCAGTGGCTCACGCCTGTAATCCCAGCATTTGGGGAGGCTGAGGTGGGAGAATCGCTTGAGCCCGGGAGGTCAGAACCAGCCTCGGCAACATAAGGAAAACCTGTCTCAACAACAATAACAACAACAGCAACAAAATTAGGCAGGCATGGTGGTGGGCGCCTGTAGTCCCAGCTACTTGAAAGGCTGAGGGGGGAGGATCGCTTGAGCCTGGGAAGTAGAGGTTGCAGTGAGCCGTGATTACACCACTGCACTCAGCCTAGGCAACAGAGCAAGACTCTGTCTCAATCAATCAATAAATAAAAATAAGGAGGCAAAAGTGGAAGCTGCAAGGCCTCCCCAGCTCCCTCATGGGCACTCACATGGAATCACTTCCACCACATTCTACTGGGCAGAGCCAACTAGGCCAGATTTAGGAGAGGAGAAAACGGACCCCACCTCTTGATGAGACAAGCATTTGCAAAGGGCTGGTGAGATGGGAGGGAGAGCTGTGGTTGACTCTGCAAACAACCTACTACCACAGATGACCAGGGCAGAGCTGAACAGCCAGAACGACCAGTGACCACCACAATAGAGCAGGAGGAGGCAGCAGCAGGAGGCCTTCCTGGAGGGGGCACCTTCCGCCCACAGACCCCCTGGCAAATCTCAGCCGGCGATGCCCCCAAAGACAGCGCTTTTGTCAAACCCAGGAGTGCCCCTGAGACCAATACTCCGAGGCAATCTTTGATTTCAGAGCAGGAGGGGCTGGGATTACTTACCTCCCATGCTAAATTGAGTCATGAAACTTTTATTAAGGGATATAGTTTGTCAACGCCAAGAAAACAAGGCAGTTCTGGGCAGGCTCATTAAGAGCAAATCCTTCTTCACCAGCACAGCCACCGATTCTGATGGAATTGTGAAATGGGAGGGGCAGACAGAGGGATTTGCAGAGGGGGCTGGCTGGGCCACTGCATGCATGCAGAGTGCTTTCCAAGGCCCTTAAGAATGCAGGCATGGGCCGGGCGCCATGGCTCACACCTGTAATCCCAGCACTTTGGGAGGCTGAGGTGGGCAGATCACTTGAGGTCAGGGGTTTAAGACTGGCCTGGCCAACAAGGCAAAACCCTGTCTCTACTAAAAATACAAAAATTAGCTGGGCGTGGTGGCGGGCGCCTATAATCCCAGCTACTCAGGAGGCTGAGGCAGGGGAATTGTTTGAATCCAGGAGGCAGAGGTTGTAGTGAGTTGAGATGGCACCACTGCACTCCAGCCTGGGCGACAGAATGAGACTCTGGCTAAAAAAAAAAAAAGTATGCAGGCATGGCAGCAACATCATTTCCCAAGGTTTCTTCACAAAAAAGCCACCTTCTTTGCAAACACGAGTGACAGCCGCTTCCATCAGACACGGGCGTATGCACCCACCCACTTCTCCATCGACCAAGAAGGAGGGTCCTGCATGGCTTTGTCCCTCCAAGAACCTGAATATGCCCTTCCTAGCACCCTTGTGACTGAAGGTGACAGGGAACACCTGCCCTTTGTGCTGGTAGCCAGCAAGTTCTACCAGATGGCATGGCTGGGCTGGGCAGGGCTGGACCAGATGGTTGGGTAGCAGGGGTGGAGTAGCGGTGGGGTGGGACACGGTCTAGCAGCCGGATGGTTAAAACCAATTTATTTCCTGGGTGCAGGGTGTGGGGTGTTGGATATGGAAGGGAGTCCTGAGGTGTAGAGTAGTGATCAAATCACAACCATAATCGTAACAATCATAATATTGCCACTGTTCTCAAAGAAAGGAGCAAGTTGTAGTGTTAGTATCTTCTTCAGGCCGGGCTCGGTGGCTCACACCTGTAATCCCAGCACTTTGGGAGGCCGAGGTGGGTGGATCACTTGAGGTCAGGCGTTTGAGATCAGCCTGGCCAACATGGCGAAATCTTGTCTCTACTAAAAATAAAAAAATTAGCTGGATGTGGTGGCACGCGCCTGTCATCCCAGCTACTCCGGAGGCTGAAGCTCAAGAATCACTTGAACCCGGGAGTAGGAGGCTGCAGTGAGCCAAGATCGCGCCATTGCACTCCAGCCTGGGAGACAGAGTAAGACTCTATCTCAAAAAAAAAAAATCTTATTTAGTAGTACTATGCCATATGAATTATAATATGGTGACCATATCCATTTTCTGAACACCACAGTTTTCAAAAAAGCTAGCGAGTAGTAGTTTTGTTTTTTTATAAAGACAGGGTCTCACTCTTACAAAGCCCAGCCCAGGCTAGAGTGTAGTGGTGTAATCACAGCTCACCGCAGCCTCAACCTCTCAGGATCAAGTGATCCTCCCGAGCCTCAGTCTCCCAAGTAGCTGGGACTACAGGTGTGCACCACCAAGCCCAGCTAATTTTTTTATGTTTTGTAGACAAGGTCCCGCTATGTTTCCCTGGCTGGTCTCAAACTCCTGGGCTCAAGTGATCCTTCCACCTCGGCCTCCCAAAGTGCTGGGATTACAGGCATGAGCCCCCAAGCCTGGCTGATAGTAGCAGTTTCTGAATTTTGTCTGGGGCCCAAATCTGGCTGAAGAGAGACCCTCTGATCCTCTCCCCCTTCACTCAGTGGATGAGGTCACAAAGCGCCAACACCTGGAAGGCAGCTGTGAGGTCGCCCACACCCGGTTTGGCATCTCTGTGTGCTGTTGGTAAGGTAACCTAGCCTCTCGGAGCTCTCTGTAAGAAGGCATTCCAATATCCACTCAACATGCAGAAAACTCCTGCCATGACTTTGTATTATTATTATTTGAGCCAAGATTTTAAATCAGGAGATTTCATATAAACAATTGAATTCTGCAGCTTCTCAAGAACAATCTAGAAATCTGCTGGTATGGGGCCTGCATTCCCACCTGGCAGGATTGGCTGAAACTGAATAATTGCTTTTTTTTTTTTTTTTTTGAGACAGCATCCTGCTCTTTCACCAAGGCTGGAGTCCAGTGGTGCGATCACAGCTCACTGCAGCCTCAACCTCCTGAGCTCAAGCTATCCTCCTGCCTCAGCCTCCCAAGTAGCTGGAATGGCAGATACTTGCTACTGTGCCCAGCTAATTAAAATAATTTTTATCTTATTTACTTTTTTTTTTTTTTTTAGAAATGGGGTCTCACTACGTCGCCCAAGCTGGTCTTGAACTCCTGGCTTAATGATCCTCCCACTTCAGCCTCCCAAAATTCTGGGATTACCAGCATGGGCCACAGTGCCAAGACTGAGTAACTGTTTTAAATAGGAGGCGGTCTCCCCTGTTTGCCAGAGCCCCCATCATGCCCTGTTGTCTTACATCAGACCTCCTTTGCTTATCCGCATTCCTGGCCTAATCCTAGAAGTCACCGGAGTTTTCCAGCCCTGCGTTAGGGTTTCGGCTCCAATGTGCTCTAGATCTCCACCCAGACCCCAATCCCAGGACCCATCCTCACTGAGCCTACAGCTGAACACATGCAATGTGGTCAGGGAGTGGCCAGCACCTTCCCGTGTCTCCTCTGTCACTTTAGCACCATGGCGCTAACCAGCACCGAAGGCCTGGGAACAACCTCCCCAGCCAGGCACCTGGGTGACCTCTTGGCCCTGCCCTCTATGGCTGAAGAGCTTGGGGTGAGACAGCTGCCTCCAGCAGTTTACACCAACCCTACTTTAATTCTCAGGGATTTTTGTTGCAAGTGGCTTCATCACAGTCTCTGGGCTACTTGACGGGAGTATCCAGCTGTCACCTCTAATGTTCCTTCAATCCTTCAACAAATACGGAGCATCTGCTAGACCAGGCAGCAAACTACAGCCCCCGGGCCAAACCCCACCACCACCTGCCTTCGTCTGACCTACACGCTAAGAATGGCTTTTACATTCTTAAATGGTTGAAAAAAGTCAAAATAAGAATCATATTGGCTGGGTGAGGTGGCTCACGCCTCTAATCCCAGCACTTTGGAAGGCCAAGCTGGGCGGATCACTTGAGGTCAGGAGTTCAAGACCAGCCTGGCCAACATGGTGAAACTCCGTCTCTACAAAAAAAAATACCAAAATTAGCCAGGCATGGTGGAGCCCCACCCTGTAGTCTCAGCTACTCGGGAGGCTGAGGCAGGAGAATCCCTTGAACCCAGGAGGCAAAGGTTGCAGTGAGCGGAGATCACCCCACTGCACTTTAGTCTAGGAGACAGAGCGAAACTCTGTCTCAAAAAAATAAATAAATCAAAAGAATCATATGTAGTGACACATGAAAGTTATATGAAATTGAAATTTTGGTGTCCATAGATAAAGTTTTATTGGAACACAGCCACACCCATTTGTTACTGTTCTCCGTGGCTGCAGTTCATGCTCTGGTGGCAGAGTTGAGCATTCGAGACAGAGACAATGGCCTGCAAAGCCTCAAATATTTTCTATCTGGCTCTTTCCAGAGAATGCTGGCTGCTGCCGGCTCTGCTACATTCCAGCCCCTGCCTGGGTGTTGGCCACACAGGGGTGGATTAGTTTCCTAGGCCTGCCGAAACAGATTACCGTAAACACAGTGACAGAATAACAGAGTTTAACTGCTCACAGTTCTGAAGGCCTGAAGTCAGAAACCAAGCGGCTGCCAGGGCCACCTCCCTCTGGAGGCTCCAGGCAAGAATCCGTCCCTGCCTCTCCCAGCTCTGGGGCCACAGGCATCCCTCCTGGCCTCGTCCTCCAGTCTCTGCCTCGCCTCCTCCTCGAGGTGCCTCTCCTCTGTGTGCCCCTCAGGACACTTGTCACAGGATTTAGGGCCCAATGGATAGGATACTTTTTCAAAATAAGGTCACATCCACAGGTTCTGAGATGTGGATCTATCTTTTAGGGCAGGGCACTCTGTAAAATGGTTTCTTGCCTTCTGGAAGCTTCTTTTGCAATCTTTTATTTTGAGATTTATTTATTTTGAGACAGGATCTTGCTCTGTCATCCAGGCTGGAGTGCAGCAGCGCAATCCTCGCTCTCTGCAGCCTCAAACTCCTGGGCTCAAGCAATCCTCCCACCTCAGCCTCCCGAAGAGCTGGGAGTACAGGCACGTGCACCACATCCTGGCTAATTTTTAATTTTTTTTTTTTTTGAGACAGAGTTTCACTCCTGTCTCTCAGGCTGGAGTGTAGTGGTATGATCTTGGCTCACTGCAACCTCCGCCTCCCAGGTTCAAGCAATTCTCCTGCCTCAGCCTCCCAAGTAGCTGGGATTACAGGTGCCCACCACCACACCCAGCTAGTTTTTTGTATTTTTTTTTTTAAGTAGAGACAGGGTTTTGCCGTGTTGGGCAGGCTGGTCTCGAACTCCTGACCTCATGGCAGGCTGGTCTCAAACTCCTGACCTCAAGTGGTCCACCCGCCTCTTCCTCCCTAAGTGCTGAGATTCCAGGCGTGAGCCACCAAGCCCGGCCACTTCCAATCTTTTGAAGGGATACTAATGATAACCCCTCCACTCAAAAAAATAAATAGCAAGTCCAGTGTCGATAAGCACCATGAAGAAAACCAGGAGAATGGAGAAGGGAATGGGGGTTGCTGTGTACATTTCATTTTCTGGACACCCAAGGGAGGTGAGGCTGTGAGCCCCACAGGGGAATGAGGGAGCCATGGGACACTGGGGGAGGCGGCAGCAGGTGCAGAGACCCCAGGTGGAAGAGTGTGCTCCCATGTGAGGAGCAGCAAGGAGACCCAGGTGGCTGCAGGCAGGTGAGCGAGAGGGAGAAGAGTTATGGGTGCCATAGGTTAAAGGGCTCTCGGGTGCCGTAGGTTAAAGGGCTCTCGGGTGCTGTAGGTTAAAGGGCTA
The DNA here is from genome assembly GCF_006542625.1 of Nomascus leucogenys. Lineage (NCBI taxonomy): Eukaryota > Metazoa > Chordata > Mammalia > Primates > Hylobatidae > Nomascus > Nomascus leucogenys. The sequence continues at coordinate 77,067,087 of NC_044382.1, read as the reverse complement.
GGATTCCAACTCAGTCACCACATAATAAGAAGGACCGATTCTTACTAGGGTTTTGTTTTTTGTTTTTTTAATGTACCCATTAAATTAAATGAGTCAAGTTAATGTCAAGTGGATAATCTCATTTAATTCCTTCAACAATTCTAACTTGAGGGACCAGGCATGATGGCTCACGCCTTTAATCCTAACACTTTGGGAGACCAAGGTAGATGGATTGCTTGAGGCCGGGAGTTCCAGACCAGCCTGGGCAACATAGTGAGACCCCATCTCTACAAAAAGGAAATTAGCCAGGCCTGGTGGTGCACACTTATAGTCCCAGCTGCTCAGGAGGCTGAGGCAGGAGGATCACCTGAGCTTAGGAGGTTGAGGCTGCAGTGAGCTATAATCTCGTCACTGCACTCCAACCTGAGCAACAGTGTGAGATTCTATCTCTAGAAAAAAAGAAAAAAGAACCCTAACTTGAAACTGCTATGATTTAACTTCCTTTAGAAAAAGGAGGTATGGGACATTGTAAGATATCTTTCTTATTGTGATATAAAATAAGAAACATATAGTCTCTGCCTTGGGTTCTTAAGTAAAACCCTTGCAGACAGGGGGTTAAGGGGACTCTTTTGTTCTAATATTTGGGGGGTTTTTTGTTTGCTGGTTTCGAGACAGCATCTTGCTCTGTCGCTCAGGCTGGGATGCAGTGGTATGAATATGGCTCACTGCAGCCTCAAACTCCTGGGCTCAAGTGATCCTCCCACCTCAGCCTCTCGAGTAGCTGGGACTACAGGCACATGCACAGCCATGCCTGGCTTATTTTGTTGTATTTTTAGTAAAAACGGGGTTTCACCAAGTTGCCCAGGCTGGTCTGAAACTCCTGGGTTCAAACGATCCTCCCACCTCAGCCTCCCAAGTAGCTGGGATTACAGGCGTGAGCCACTGCACCCAGCCTAATATTCAGTCTTTGACTCTGGTTTTTGGCCCAGAACTCCTAAATCGCTTGGAATGCCTCAGCGATAGGAGCATCTTTTGTTATAACGAGGGGACTTGGACTCTTTGTGGGTCCCCAGATAGCCTCAGGATGGAGGGCTGGTTGTCAGGAGAACCAACCACGTGATTAGAGAGTTGGACCTCTGGGGAGGGGAGAGGGGCTGAAGGTGAGGTTGATGACCCATGTCCAGTGATGTAACCAATCACACCTATGTAATGAAGTCTCCACAAAAACCCAAAAGGACAGAGTTTGGAAGGGCTTCCTGGTTGTTGAACACGTGGAGGTTCCCGGAGGATGGCGACCCCAGAGAGTGCATGGAAGCCCCGTGCCCCCCCTGGCATGCCCAGCCCTGCGCACCCCCTTCCACCTGGCTGTTCACCTACAGCCTTTGTCATATCCCTTAAAACAAATGACTAAAGTGTCTCCCTGAGTTCTGTGAGCTGCTCTAGATCTATGAAATCTGAGGAGGGAGTTGTGGGAACCCGTTGATTTATAGCCCATTGGTCAGAAGTGCAGGTAAAACAACCTGGGTTTGCGATTGGCATCGGAAGTGGGGGGCAGTCTCATGGGACTGAGCCCTCATTCTGTGGGATCTGATGCTAACTTCGGGTAGACAGTGTCAGAATTGAATTGAACTAGAGGATGCCCAGCATGTCCACTGGAGAACTGCTTGCTGATAAGGAGAAATCCCCACACATTTTAGACACATTCTGTGTTGAGTGTGAGAGAAAAAAAACGTTTGGTTTTTCCTTCAGAAGGTTATTTAAGGCCAGACAAGGTGGCTCACGCCTGTAATCTCAGCACTTTGGGAGGCTGAGGCAGAAGGATCGCTTGAGGCCAGAAGTTTGAGACCAGCCTGGGCAACATAGCAAGACCCCGTCTCTATAAAAAATCAGCCAGGCGTGATGGTACACATGTGTAGCCCCAGTTACTTTGGGGGGCTAAGCGAGGAGGACTGCCTGAGCCCAGGAGGTTGAGACTGCAGTGAGCTACAACTGTGCCACTGCACTCCAGCCTGGGCAACAGAGTCAGACTCTGTCTAAAAACAAAAACAAAACAAAACAAAAAGGAGGTTCTTTATACCTATTATTTTGATAAAAATATCAAAATACCATGATTTTGATAAGGACACTGAGATGACTTGCACTGGGTCACTTAGGGAGTAGGGCACAGTGCCGGGATCCCAACCCAGGGCCCCCACCCTCACTGCCTCCACCCAGAGCTTGTAGAAGGGGCTTTCTTGAAACAGAAAGAAGAAAAAGGAGGACAGTTGGGAGGAACAGAAACGCAGCCTGGTCCAGATGGAAGAGCAAGTGACATTTCTGCAACAGCAGAAGGCTTGGGAGGAGCTCAGAGGGACCGGCGGATGGTCCTGTTTTCACATTCAAGGAGGGTCATTGATCCCACAAAACAGTCTCCACCACCAGAGCTGCCATGGAAGATGGGCAAATCTGCTGTGTGCGACTCACAGCTGGCCGGCCGCGTTGGCACATAGCCTCTGAGCCACTGCCCGTGTGCTGTTCCCTGTGTGGCCCAGAGGGGCTGGCGGGCACTTAGGCCACCTGAGTCTGGAGGAGAGGCATGGAAGCCCCAGCATGGGCTGCTGCAGGGAAGGGCGGAGTCCCCTTCCAAACAGGGCAGGCCGGGCAGCTGGGCCGCACCAGGGGGCTGGGGAGGACAGCTTTGTACTGCTGTTTTCAATTATCACTTAAAATTCCTATCAAAATAATCCACATAGACATTTAAATAATGAAGTAGGTTGGCTCTTTCCAGCCTATTTCCAAGATGACTCCCATTTTACAGATGAGGAAACTGAGGTTCAGAGATGGTCACTGACCATGGCCGTAGGTCATAAGTCATGGGCAAGATGTGTCCGACCTCAGGTGTTTTTTTTTTGAGAGATGGGGGGTCTCACTATGTTACCTAGGCTGGTCTTAAACTCCTGACCTCAAGTGATCCTTCTGCCTCAGCCTCCCTAAGTGCTGTGATTACAGATGTGAGCCACTGCACCTGGCCGCTACTCTCTTTTCAAAGGCCATAGCCTCCCCAGAGTTATCGGGAAGGGCAGCGGGAGCTGGGCCCCCAGGGGGTGGTTGCGGTGGAAAGAAAAGCCCTGCAAGCCCCCAGTGGGAGGATGGGAGGGAGGCACTGAGATTTGCCCAGGCCAGGGCAGCAGGGGCAAAGTCACCCGGCAGCAGGGGCAAAGTCACCTGGCAGGGGGACAAAGTCTGGTTCCAGAAAGCTGAGGCTGAGAGCCCTGGGACACCCAGGCCTGCCCCAGGCAACAGGGCACACAGGCAGGGGGTGGGCACAGCAGGTGGCTACAGCCGCAGCCTTGTCCCTCGGCCCACCCACCCCAGACTGGGAGGACTGGGAAGGCAGGGGCTGCCCTGCTCAGCCCCTCCTTGACAAAGCTGCCCCACACCAACCAGGTGCCCCCAATCCCAGCCCCCAGGCAGCCTTGGGTGCCTGCACTCTGGAGTCGACCGCAGAGGGGCACCAGGAGTCAGCAGACCCCTCAAAGCACTCCCTAAACCCAGGATGCCTTTGCAGGCCTTGCCTTCCATGGCACCAGCAGCCTCAAGGCCAAAGGCCATGCACTCTAATTTCCTACCCTGCTGACAGGGAAGGTGGGGGCTTCAGGCGCCAATGATAACTTTCATTCATATTTCACCCTATATGATGTCCTGATGGTGTCCTGATGAAAGCTGCGAAGACCAGGTGTCACAGAGGCCGGGGGTGTGGCCTGCAGACATGCTTGGCCTCAGATGCGGGATGAGGGCCACGTTGGATATTCAGTCCTGGGGAAGCCAGGCCCATCTGAGAGTGGCCTTCGGATCTGAGGACTGAAGTCCAAAACAAGGGCTGGAGATCCCTCCCCCAACCCCCAGACACATAAGCTGCCTCTCCTGAAGCTTCCTTGGAAAAAGGAGAAGGGATGCGGGGGAAGGGAGACCTTGAGATGAGACAGTTTCCTTGGAGAGCTTGACTAAACTGCCATGGACAGCTACACAGGTTGTTCACTGTTCAAGGAGGCCTGGCTGAGAAGGGCGAGAGCACCTGAAATCTTGACCCTCACCTGGTGCAGAGCTGCCCCGGCTGCCTAGAGGAAGAGGCACCTTTTGAAATTTGCACAAAGCCTGTCTGAAGTTTGAACTTTAACTGAATATTTTATCCAGAGACGCTGTCTGAAATCTGGAATGAGTTCTACTTAGCCAGCAATTTTTTTTTTTAATTTATTTTTCCAATGAGATGAGTTATAGAAACAGGCCGGGCGCCGTGGCTCACGCCTGTAATCCCAGCACTTTGGGAGGCCGAGGTGGGCAGATCACCTGAGGTCAGGAGTTTGAGACCAGCCTGGCAACATGGGGAAACTCCCTCTCTACTAAAAATACAAAAGTTAGCTGGGCATGGTGGCAGGTGCCTGTAATCCCAGCTACTCGGGAGGCTGAGGCAGAAGAATCATTTGAACCCGGGAGGCGGAGGCTGGAGTGGGCTGAGATTGTGCCACTGCACTCCAGCCTGGGCGACAGAGCAAGACTCCATCTCAAAAAAAAAAAAGAAAAAGAAAAAAGAAACATGCATTTTGAGTGCATCTGAGTCAGGTCAGAGCATAGAGTGCATTTCATCAATCACCTTACACACACCCCACACACACACTCACACACACACCACACACACACCCCACACACACCACACACACACACTCACACACACACCACACACACACACCACACACACACCACACACACCACACACACACACCACACACACACACCACACACAACACACACACCCCACACACCACACACACACACCCTACACACACTGACACCACACACAAACCACACACACCCCACACACACCCCACACAACCAGACACACACCACACACACACACCAGACACACACCACACACCACACAACCACTCCACACACACACCCCACACACACCCCACACCCCACACACACCCAACACACCACACACCCCACACACACCACACACACACCCCACACACATACACCACACACACACCCCACACACATCCCACACACACACCCATACACACCACACACCCAAACACACCAGACACACCACACACACACCAAACCACACACACCCCACACACACATACACCACACACACACCACACACCCCACACACACACCACACACACACCCTACACGCCCCACACACCCCCCACACATCCCACACACACACCCCACACATACACACCACACACACACACCCCACACACACACGACACCCCCCATACCCCACACCCACACACTTACACACCACACACCCCACACACAAACCACACACCACACACACACCCACACCACACACCCCCACACACCACACACATACACACACCCCACACACATACACACATCACACACATACACACACCACACACCAGACACACACAGACACAACACACACACCCCCCACACACACCACACACCCATACACACACCACACACACCACACTCACATACACAACACACCCCACACACACCCCCCACACACACCACACATACACCCCCACATGCACACCCCCCACACACCCCACACACACACCCGACACATACACACCACACACACATCCCACAACTACACATACACCACACACACCCAAACACACCACACACCACACACACATACACAACACACCCCACACACACTCCACACCCCACACCCCCACATGCACACCCCCCACACACACCCCACACACACACCACACACACATCCCACACACTACACATACACACACCACACACACCCAAACACACCACACACCCCTCATACCACACACACATATACACACCACACACCCCACACACATACACCACACACACCCCACACACACCACCCCAACCACACACGCCATGCACACACACACCACACACCCCACACACACACACACACCCCTCACACCACACACCCCACACACTCCCACACACACCCCACACCACACACCCACATACACCACACACCCCCACACGCATACACCACACAACCACACACAACCCCCACACACATACACCACACCCACACACATACACCACACCCACACACATACACCACACCCACACACATACACCACACACACCACACACCCCCACACATACACACCCCACACACTACACACATACACACCACACACCCACACACCCACACAAACACACCAGACACACCACACACATACACACACCACACATACACACACCACACACACCCCACACACATACACACATCACACACCCCCACACACCACACACACCACACATATACACTCCACATGCACCCCACACATACACCACACACCCCCACACATACACACAACACACTCACATATACAACACACACCACACACAACCCACACACACACCACACACACCCCCCACACACACCAACCACACACACACCAGACACACTCACCTACACAACACACACCACACACACACCCCACACACACCACACGCCCCACACCACCCACCACACACACAACCACACACCCCACACACACCACCACCCCAACCACACACTCCATGCACATACACACACCACACACACCCCACACACACACCACACCCCCTCACACCACACACACACCCCACACCACACACGCACACCACACATGCACACCCCACACACCCCCCACACCACACACCCACATACACCACACACCCCCACACACATACACCACACACACACTCCCACACCACACAACCCCCACACATATACACCACACCCCCACACACATACACACACCACACACACTACACACACACCACACACATACACACCACACAGCCCACACATACCACACACACATCCCACACACTACACACATACACACACCACACACACCCAAACACACCAGACACCACACACACATATACACACCACACACACAACACCCCCCCACACACCACACCCACACACCCCCCACACACACACCCCAAACACCCCACACCACACACTACACACTCATGCACACACACGTGTGCACATAGGCACATGCATACAAACCACATACACACACCCACATACACACACACACACACGAGTTATATTCATGTAAAAAGCACCTGGCCCTAGCTGATCCTCCCTTTCCTTCCTAAAAGGCAGAACTGTGCCTCATGCCTAGTTCTGGATCCGGTACCTGTCACACCTCTGGATATGTCTGGTGATGACTGAAAGAATGAGTGACGCATAAGAGATGTGTCCCGGAGCTGAGGGTGGGAGTTGAGGGTGGGAGTGTGAAGTCAGATGCTTTGCCATCTCCAAAGGGAAGCTGTAATCACTCCAGCAATCTTTTTTCTTTTTCTTTTTTTTTTTTTTAACAGACAGGGTCTTTCTCTGTCACCCAGGCTAGAGTGCAGTGGCACGAGCATAGCTCACTGTGGTCTCGAATTCCCACGCTCAAGAGATCCTCCTGCCTCAGCCTCGAGTAGCTGGGACTACAGGCCCACACCATGCTCAGCTAATTTTTCTACTTTTGGTTGAGATGAGGTCTCACTATGTTGCCTAGGCTGGTCTCAAACTCCTGGCTTCCAGCGATTCTCCTTCCTGGGCCTCCCAAAGTGTTGGAATTACAGGTGTGAGCCACTACGCAGGCCAAGTCATTCTTAAACAAAAGCCTTATGATTCTAACGTTGGAGCAATGGGGATGCCAGGGTATCTAATGCTAGGTGGCTTTTGTGGCTTTTGGTTACAAAGTGCAGCCTGATCCATGCTTAATTCTATTTCTGCCCAGAACCTGGCATGTAATTCTTGTTAACCCCTCGAGGACAGTTCAAAGCCACAGCCTCCAGCTACACAGAAACCCAGGGACCTTGCACTCCAAAACGGAGCAGAGCTTCCAAGTGCAGCCCCACCTAGGTCACCTGCAAGCTGGATTCTGCAAGGAGCTCTCAAGGCCACAGGGAAAGCCGACCCAGGTGGTCACGGAGTCGTGCTGTGTTCCAGGAAGCCAGTGGGCTCTTCTGTGCACTGGCCCCTCCATGCCCTGAGACAAGATATGACCCAGGAAGGGGAAGGAACTGGGCAGACATGGGGAATCTGGGCCCAAAGAGACTCAGACTCCATGTTCTCAGCTTCCGCTCAGCCCGCAGCCAGGCCCAGGCTCTGGTGCTCCACCAGCAGCACCGCAAAGAGCCTGACAGCACCCCCCGCAGGCCTTTCACTAGGCAGTAAAATGGACAGAGCAGCCACGGTGCCCTTGGCTGGAAACAGACAAAACGGCAGCATTTGGAATGCTATGGACCTGGTTTAAACTCCTGCCCAGCCACCTTCCTGCTGTGTGACCCCAAGTGAGTCATGCTCTGGGCCTCCATCTCCTTGTGACTCAATGCGAACAGTGACCGGGATACTGTTTCCTTGCGCCATCAGAATGTGCCGTTTAGGAATAAGTGACATGAGCTCAGGGAATTCCCAGGCCCCTAAACCCTGAGGAGCGCACAGCAGCCTTGGTGTCCCCAGAGCAGCTGAGAGGAGGTAGAGCTGAGCCAGCGCTGGCTCCGGAGCCAGGCCTGCAATTGGACCCCAGCTTTGTTGGAGCCTTGCTGTGTGGCCTTGGGTGGGTCACTAACCCTCTGTGTACCTCAATTTCCTCATAGGTAAGCATTTGCTCTGAAGGCAGGGAACCCTAAGGGGGTGGGTGTGTCTCCAGAAGGCAGGCCCCTGCTGGTCTCCTGTGGCAGGGGAGGGACAAACCAGTTTTGGAAATGCCTCGGTACATAAAAGCCTCCCGAGGTGCGGCCCTCCCCAGGCAGGCTCTGTGAGGGGAGATTGAGATACTGCGTACATCCTTCCCCAGAGTCTCAATCACTCTTCCTCGAGTGCCCTTCAGAGGCTGGAAAAGCAAGGTCACGAGACACGGGGAGCTCAGGAATCAACTCTAGCGCGGCACCCAGGGACGGTGCTGGGGAAGGCAGGCGTGGGCAGGCTGCAGCCTCTGCTAATTGGGGATCACCATCCTCAGGGACTACCCCAACAGGCTCTGTCTCTGGCCTCAGCCACCAATAATAGTGCCGGACACCCATGTAGGTCAGAGGGGCCCCAGACTACCTCCCACGACCCTCCACAGAGGCCACTTCTACCTGACTGGCCCCAGTCTGGGGCTTAGGTTCAAACAGCCACAGACAGCTGGGGTCTCTAGGGGCCGTGAGACCCACCAAAAAGAGTGTGTGCCTCAGGGGGCAGAACCTGCCAGGCAGTAATATGATTTATTCCCACTGAAAGAGGTGTACAGATGGGCCAATGCACACAAATGCAAGGAAAGGGTTGAAAGCCACCCACCGAAATGTTATATGGTTTAGGCGAGGCTTTTTATCTGCAAATAATAATCTGTAATAAAGAGGAGGGAGGGGCGGAGCCCGTTGGCTCACACCTGTAATCCCAGCACTTTGGGAGGCCAAGGGGGGAGGATTGCCTGAGCCCAGGAGATGGAGGTTACAGTGAGCTATGACTACTCCACTGCACTCCAAATTGCACAACAGAGCAAGACCTTGTCTCAAAAAAAAAAAAAAAAAAAATTAAACAGAGAGAAGGGGAAAAATTAAAAACCCTGAGCGTCTTTTTTTTTTTTTTTTGAGATATAGTCTCCCTCTGTCGCCCAGGCTGGAGTGGCACAATCTCAGCTCATTGCAACCTCTGCCTCCCAGGTTCAAGTGATTCTCCTGTCTCAGCCTCCTGAGTAGCTGGGATTACAGGCCCCCACTACCACACCTGGCTAATTTTTGTATTTTTAGTAGAGATGGGTTTCACCATGTTGGCCGGGCTGGTTTCGAACTCCTGACCTCAGGTGATCCACCCACCTTGGCCTCCCAAAGTGCTGGGATTACAGGCGTGAACCACTGTGCCCAACCAAAACCTGAGTGTCTTTTTTAAAAAAAATCTACCTGTTGCCAAAATGCCTGCCGCCTATGTCAGGTCTGTGGATCTCTGGGATGTTTCATTGAAATAATTAACTTTCCAACCCACCCCTTGGTAACTGACTGATCCAGGGAAAGCTTCTGCTACCCTTCAGAGGCCCCTGGGGGCTCTAAGTAAGGCTCTGATCAGCACCACAAAGCTCTCTCTGCCCACCCTAGGAGGCTGCATAACCCGGCCTGCTCTCAATGCCTGCCCCAACTCAGCACCTCCAAGCCCTGAGGCAATTAATTAACAAGGCTTTTAAAAGATGTTTTCAAATGATACAAAGAGGGAAGGGCAGAAAAGGGAGTCCTTCAGCTACAGAAATTCTTCACTGAAGAGCCTTTCACTTAAGTGCTTTTCCCTAAGGAGCCCAGCAAGGTAAGGCCACGGCGTTCTGAGCAGACACCAAGGACATGGTTTCATTATGTTGAAAATTAGTTAGAAGATGCCTCAGCAGGGCTCTAGGCCTCTTCCTCGAAGAAAAACCCATTTGGATAAATCTGAAAAATCCTCCTGCACATAAGAATTTTTTGGCGCCCGCTCTGAGCCAAGCCCTACACTGGCTGCTAGGGACAGAGAGTCCCCCACTGCCTGCAGGTTCTCATGGTGGTAGGAGTGACACCACAGTTCCTGGGACAAGAGCGGACACAGGTGCGGCAGGGCAGCGAGGAGGAAGGGGCACTTGGCAGAGCCTCACAGAGGAGGGCTTCACACAGGTTGGAGGCGGCGGCTTTGGAGGGGTGAGGAAGAAGGAGGGGGGTTGATGGGGCAGCCAGCGTCATTTCAGGGGAGCACCTCAGCTTTTCCCAAGGGCTGCTCTCAGAAATGAGCCACAGTGATCAAACCACAGTCACCAAAATCCTCCATGCACAGAACACATGGCCCATCTCAGAGCTGGCTCCACCTAAGGAGGAACCAGCTGCTGCATTTGCAGTGGAAAGGAGTCCTTCGCTTGCAGCCCGGCACCAGGCTTGTAGAATTCAGCAAATAATAGTTATTAATAAATGGCCATCAATCATGGCTCTTCTGCCCAGGCCCAAGGAGCCAGCTAGAACTGTCAGCAACCTTCCTCTCCTGGTCTCAGCTCCTCTGCAGAGGTCTCACGCTGGAGAGGGACACTGGGACAAGGATGTGGCTCAGAAGTGGGCAGGCCTGGTTAGGCCACTAACCAATTAGAGTTCTGAATCTCCAAGACCCACAAAACCAGGAGCTGATTTGGTCAAACGGCCCCCATGGAGCCTCACTGCACAGAAGTTTTGCAACACCCAAGTCTGTGATATTTTTCCTCCTTCAGAATAGAAACCAGTCCCCAGAAATATCCATTAAAGACCCAGACACATCTGACCCAGCAATTTCACATGCAGGAATCCAACCTATGGAAACAATCAAACACACAGATTTACACACAAGAATGATCACTGCATCATCAGTGACAGCCTTAGATATTTGTAGAATATCAGTGACAGCCTTAGATATTTATAGAATATCAGCGATAGCCTTAGATATTTGTAGAATATCAGGCTGGGTGCAGTGGCTCACGCCTGTAATCCCAGCACTTTGGGCGGCCCAGGCAGGCGGATCACTTGAGGTCAGGAGTTCAAGCCTGGGCAATGTGGCGAAACCCCATCCCTACTAAAAATACAAAAATTAGCCAGGCGTGGTGGCAGGCACCTGTAATCCCAGCTACTCGGGAGGCTGAGGCAGGAGAATCACTTAAACCCAGGAGGCGGAGGTTGCAGTGAGCCGAGATCATGCCACTGCACTCCGGCCTTGGCAAAAGAGTAAGACTGTATCTCAAAAAAAAGAATATATAATAATACGAGAAAATGGTCACAACATATTAAATAAAAAGGAGGCCATAAAACACAGCAGGATCTCAGCCAGGTGCAGTGGCTCACACCTGTAATCCCAGCACTTTGGGAGGCTGAGGCTGGAAGATCACTTGAGCCTAGGAATTCAAGTCCAGCCTGGGCAACATAGCAAGACCCTGTCTCTATTTTTTAAAAAAATCTTTTTTAAAAAATAAAAATAAAATAGAACGGCAGGAGCTCAATTTTACAAAAAAAAAAAAAAAAAAAAAAAAGGAAAAAAGAAAACCATACATATTTACACACATATAGGGTGATCTCAAAAAGAAATACACCAAAATATGAACAGTGTTTTTCTCTGGGCAGTGGGATTAGATAACTTTTTTTTTTTTTTTGCTTCAAAGTTTTCTGCATATTTCACATATTCTACAACAAACATTTTATAGTCAGGAGAAAAATACATGCTGTTAAAAAAAAAAAAAATTCAACCCTCCATCACATGAGGCCAATGATGGGCAGTGGCGGAAAATGCTGGAAATTGGGAAGATGAAGGTTTCATCTGATCTCGTCCCAAAGACAGTGGCTGCATTCTTGGCAGATGTAAAAGACACAAGTCAGAAGAAAAGCAGGACATGGGCACCCAAATGGAGACAGAAGAGCCACCTCAAATTCAAAGGCAGCAGGAAAAACAGCCGCCTTGAGAGCCCCCTGCCATTATCCACCCCGACCCAAGACTGACACAAAGCCCCACTCTTTTTTTCTTTTCTTAAATTATTATTATTATTATTATTATTATTATTATTATGGCAGAGATGAAGTTTCACCATGTTGCCCAGGCTGGTCTTGAACTCCTGGACTCAAGCGGTCCTCTCGCCTTGGCCTCCCAAAGTGCTGGGATTACAGGTGTGAGCCACTGTGCCCAGCCCAAAAGGCCCACTCTTGTCCAGCTCTATCCTTTCCCCATCCCCTTCCTCAGAATGGGGAAAGACACTTTCTGGATGTGTCTAGGACCTGAGAACTCACTTAATTCTACCTGCGCTTCTTAAGCCTGCTTCGTGCCAGGCCCTATGTGAGGCACTGCAGGTAAGAATCAAATCAAAGAGCCAGGTGCGGTGGCTCACGTCTGTAATCCCAGCACTTGGGGAGGCCGAGGCAGGTGGCTCACTTGAGGTCAGGAGTTCAAGACCAGCCTGGCCAACATGGTGAAACCCCATCTCTACTAAAAATACAAAAATTAGCTGGGCGTGATGGCGCATGCCTGTAACTACTCGGGAGGCTGAGGTGGGAGAATTACTTGAACCCAGGAGGCGGAGGTTGCAGCGCCACTGCACTCCAGCCTGGCAACAGAGCGAGACTCTGTCTCAAAAAAAAAAAAATACTCCATCCCAGCCCAGCTTACTCCCCATTGGCCTTTCCTCTGCGCTCCTAAGTCCTACCTGTGTTCTTCTGTCCAAGGGTGGAGTTCACAGGCAACAAATCCTATCCCTTCAACCCCTCCATCTCCAAAGGAAAAAGCCCTTTCACAGTCTCAGGCACAGACAGCACTCCTGGCCTTCCCTAGCAGGCAGGTGAGGTGGTATATATAGCCCAGGCATAACTGGATGCTAATTCCTTTCTGCAGAAGAGCAATCGGCATTTCTATTCTCTCCTTTCTTAACTCTGGAGCAGAGCTCGCTGCAGTTGGGAGGCTGTGATTGACATGGAGCGAGGGCCTGCCACACAAGCACACATCATGCACGCCCTGCTCACCCTGGCCCAGCCCCTGCCCAGGTGATTCCTATGGAAGTCTCAGAAACAGACATCAACCCACAGCTCCCCACTTCCCCAGGCCTGGCAACAAGCCAGTCAACGCCCGCCCTCACGTCCAAGTGAGCCAGTCTCTCCCTGCCAGGTGCTGTAGTCCACATCAGCAACTACTCGATTTGGGCCTGCCCAGTCATCATGACACTTAGCACAGGAGGAGGTGCTGGTTCCTGATTCTGGACAATTCGATGACAAATGCCGCCTCCACACATGAACATCTGGGCAAAGCCCCAGCTCTCAGGCACATCATAGAGCCCTGAGTCCCACCCATCCCCACCCTCACAGTCACACCCTCCCTCCCTCTCCAACCTCTACTCTCACCCAGGCAATCCATCACGAGACCCCACCTCCCTGTCCTCCAGCGAGACTTCAGGCCACGGAGGGCCAGGTCCTGCTGCACATCGTGGGAAGGAATCTATTCCCTAGGGGGTGGGGGAGGCGGAGCCCACACTTCCCACCCTGGGGGGCAGGGGGAGTGGGTGCCACAGAGGCCACGGGAGTCAGGCAGCCTGGACTCCAGCCTCCCTCCACCACCAGGCCAACCGTCAGCAACACCCCCTCCCAGCCTCCAGCCTCCAGCCTCCACCAGCACCAGGCCAACCGTTGGCGAGACCCCCTCCCAGACTCCAGCCTCCCTCCGTCATCTGGCCAACTGTCAGTGAGGGACTCCTCTCCCCTCACTGAGTAAGAGCAGTCAGGGAGACACCATTAGAAGGTGGGAGATGCCAGGAGCCAGCCCACTCCAAGCCGCACTGCCCACATTCCCACCACGATGTGCCTTGCTGGGACACCCGGCCTCAAGGAGGCTGTGAGTAGCAAGCAGCTCCCCAGCCAGGGTTTCTAGAACAACAACATATGCATTTTATTTCTTTTCATTAAGCTTCTTAGTTTCTTAGTATCACAATGGAATGATGAGAAAACAACAAAAAACGTGAGTCTTTGCAAATCTCTGACAAAGAGCAGAGATCTCAAGGCAATTGGGGCGGGGGAGGCTTGACAGAAGTGCCAGAGCAGTTCTGACGTCACATCTCTCCTTGGCTGGAATGGTGAGAAGGTGGCACTGTCGTGAGCTGTCCTTGGCGATTCTGCCCCATGACCCACATGCGCCTGGTCTGCATGGGCCACCCCGTGGGATTTCCCGGTGCCTCCTAGTACCTGGCCACACACCCCTCCGCCTGCTCCAATGCCCTGGGAGCACCATTCAGTGCTCAGGTGGACCCAGAAGCCAGCTCTGCTGGGCAGCGGCAAGATGTGGAGGAGCGGCAGAGGCAGGCAGCGTTGCTTGCGGTGGGAGAAGCCAAGGATTGTGACCGAGGCCCGTCTGGGAGACATCTGTGGTGGAAGGTAGGGTTGGCGCAGGTGGCAGCAGCAGAAGTCTGTGTCCCCAGGCAGTAGCAGGCCTAGAGCTTCACAGTGCCAGGGGGCAGGCTGTCGTTGCAGAGTCTGTAGTAGCGCAGGTCGTTGACCAGCCTGTGCACATTCTGGGTGAATGAGGGCAGGTCCTGGAAGGCAGGGGCATAGCTGCAGCCGACAACACACCAGGTCACCCACCCACCAGACCCCAACAGCTACTTCCATCCCAGAATGTGCACTGAAGATAGGAGAGCACTTTCTAAAACTCAAAACTTCTATTCACTGTTGCACTGCGTGTCACAGAGGCTCTGTGCCAGGCGCTGTGGGAGAAAAAGAACAAGAGGAATACATCCCTAGGGCCTCTCGGGTGCCAGACACTGCTGCAATCAACATACAGACATCAACTCACTGAGTCCTCACCACCAGGCTGCCACCAAGCCCTACCAGAACCACTAGCCTAAGGACAGAAAGACCAAAGCGCTGCACCATGAAGAAGCTGGCCCCAGCTCACACTGAAGGGACCAACACACTTGCTCCTGAGTCCGGCCCCTCAAACACAGACATGGCTGTGGTGACAGCCCTCTTCTTCACCATGGCCCCTCGAGGTGACGTGCACACCCAGCAATGTCTGCAGAATCCTTACCCATGGGGCTCCAGGCCGCCCCTGCCACTCGAGAGCCACCCGAGCAGCAGCACACACACAGTCCCGAGGCCTGTCCCGCTGGGCGCAGCGTGGGCCACGGAAAGCCCTGGACCAGAAGTGAGGCCCTGACCTCTGCCGTCACGCACACGGTGAGACCCTGCTTTTTTTTTCAGTGTAGGTCTCGGTGAGGACTCAAACAGGCCCAGCAAGCCCCAGCAGACCCAGGAGCAAGACCAAGTTCATTTTCCTGCCCAACCACTATTCCTCTTCCAGAACTCCATTCAAAGCCTGCTTCTTCCCAGTCTGCACAGATGCCTCATATTTCCTGGCCCCAGCAGCCAGGTCAGCGCCTCTGTCCTGAGCTCTCTGCTTCTGGGGAGTGTGTGCAGGCTCTGGGGCCAGAACACCCAGGTCTGCCTCCTGCTTCGCAGCTCTACCACTTCCAAGTTCTGTGAACTGCTCACCTTCTGAGCCCCCGCCATCTGTGAAATGGGGGAGTAACAGGACCCACACTTCAGAGGCTTGTTGGAAGGCCTACTCGAGCCAAGACATGTTACATGCTTGGCACTGTGTGGTCCACAGAGGGCGCTGTATTGGCCTGTCTACCATGAAAGACTTGGTGAAGGCTGGGACTGGTGCCCTAGTTCCTGGCCCGGGGCTTGAGAAGCAGCTGGCTTCAAACACACAGTGAGTGATTGAATGGAAGGTGGTGATTCTTTTATTTTACCCTCAAAAAACCAACTAAGGGATGTCTTTTAAATCAGTGGCTCCCAAATGCCAAACCAGAATTTCCTGGGTAGAACACAGAAGTCTGTTTCTCCATTTTTAATAAGCACCTCAGGTGCTTCTGATACAACTAGATTTTTTTTTTGAGACAGAGTCCCACTCTGTTGCCCAGGCTGGAATGCAGTGGCACAACCTCCACTCACTGCAACCTCTGCCTCCCGGGTTCAAGAGATTCTTGTGCCTCAGCCTCCCAAGCAGCTGGGATTACAGGCGTGTGCCACCACACCTGGCTAATTTTTTTTTATTTTTAGTAGAGACAGGGTTTCTCCGTGTTGGCCAGGCTGGTCTGAAACCCCCTAACCTCAAGTGATCCGCCCGCCTTGGCCTCCCAAAGTGCTGAGATTACAGGTGTGAGACACCGTGCCTGGCCTATAACTAGATTTTGAAACCACAGCTTTAAATCAAAAAGTTGACTGATATTGATGTCGTTAGAAGCCACTCATTAAGTATTAGGATCTGGCCTCCAGAAAAAGGAAAAAACATATCCAGGGGCTGAAGTGAACTAGAAGAGGCTTAGGAGAGAAAAAGTCCCAAGAAAAGGAAGATCCCAAGACAAAGGAGAACAGGATGAGTCTAAGCAAAAGCTTCCCTGCCACACGTGGCAAATGAGGAAAGCAGGCGGCCAGGTTTGCACCAGCGAGGGCAGTGTGTGCATCTGAGCACTACGGTGGAGCCATGGACAAGCTGCTTCACAGAGGACTCAGGTCAAGAACCCCAGGAAGACCAGGGAGAAAGCGATTTCTTCTCCTAATTTCATCAAGTATAAAGTGGTACAAGGAAAAGTTCCCACAAGTTCCTATCAGGCAAGAGAGAGGCCTGGTCACCTGACACAGGAAGAAGAGAACAGGTGAGCCCCATGGGGAAGGAGGCCCCAGGCACTGTCAGGCTCCAACAAGATGGCCTCATGGACACCGAGAGCCAGCAGCACCCAGCTCCCACCGAGGTGCTACACGGGTGGGGACAGCCCACCTGACAGTCCCTGCACAGGTGGCAGCAGTGGGACAAAAGGGTGAGTACTAGGAGGGCTCCTCCCAGGACCTGGCAGCAACTCAGCCCAAGCTGAGCTGGGGCCAGTCTGGAAAGAGCCCAAGACAGCCAGGGAACCTGGGTCCCACCTCTAACCCTGGGGACCCAGAAGTGCAGCTCCTAAGCACCAACCATCTCAGCCTGAATGCAAGCCTGGGCACACTCCAATGCTGGCCCCACCGGGGCTCGTCACCCAGGAGGGAGAACGGCAGGGCCCTGGGTATGAACAAAGATGCCAAGATAAATGGAGGGGCTGCAGAGCCAGGAACTCGGGACCTCCATGGCTGAGACTAAGAACATATGTGCTACAGACACCAAGACTGGGGAAAAGGCTGTGCCCCTCAATCAGGCTACAGCACTGGGTCAGCAGGCATCTCGTGAGCTGCTGCCAAGCTGCAGGGTGGGCACAGACCACGCCCAGAGGCCTCAATGTGCCCCCTCCTTGCTGCACAGGTGCCAGGCTTGAGTGCCCACTCTGCCCTCCTCTTAGCCCGGCCTCTTTCTCTCCTCACCCGATCCATCTTGAAATTCCGCCCCAGCACACTTTTCTGGTTGGCATCCACGCCATCACAGCTGGTCAGGAACTCTGGGAGGAAGGCGGCAAAGAAGCCATCAAAGTCGACTGAGGCCATGTTGTAGATGGCAATGCCAATCTCCTCCTGCAGAAGATCATGGGACTTGTGGACCAGGACCTGGAGCAGCACGTTCACAAACTGGAACAGCATGGCAGTCCGGAAGATCTTCTGCAGGCAGAGAGACCAGGTGAGCGGCAGCCAGCCCCCAGGGGCCTGTCCCGGGTCCCATCCACTTTCCGTCACACTCTCCGGTGAGTAACCTGAGGGTAGGACGCAGGCCACGATGCCCCTGATGGAAGAATATTTCCAAGAGCTGGGGCACTTACCTTGTGGTACAGCTTCTGCTTGGTGTTGAGAGTCTCCAAGTAGAAGAGATTTTGTTTAAAAAGGTGGATGTCGGGCTGGAGAAAGGACTGTCCGAAAGCCTAGGAAATGAGACCACCATTTTATAAACTGCAAGACCAAGCACTTCTGGAGCATCTACCCCATGTCAGAAGAACAAGTGCCAGGGCCAGGGTACCCATTGTCTTGATGCTTCTGGCCCACCAGCTCAGACCTCTGCGACGCTCCTCCTAAGTCTCAGAGCTCATGCTTTCCCCACTGGGCCTTGCTTCTTATTATGGTCTCATATATACCTTTTGTAACGAACCTCTAGAAACCCATCACAAGACCTGGCTTTGAAGCAAGAAGCTCACAACTCTAGTCAAATCCCTCAGCAATCGTGGCAGACACCAAAGCCTGCCTGCCTGCTCCCGCTCAAGCCAAGCAATCCCCTCCCTTGCCCTCCTTCTCCTTGCAGCCCCTGTCTCATAAGCCATAAGCCCTACAGGCTCCTTCATGGAGCCTCTACCTGGAGGTTAAGCCTCTGCCTGGGGGCTAAGCAAAGTATTTTTAAACTGCTTTGGAATTCCTGGGTATAAAAGTTACTAGTTCAGTCCGGGCACAGAAGCTCAGGCCTGTAATCCCAGCACTTTGGGAAGCCGAGGTGGGCGGATCACTGAAGGGTGGAAGTTCAAGACCAGCCTGGCCAACACGGTAAAACCCCGTCTCTACTAGAAATACAAAAATTAGCCAGGCTTGGTGGCGGACGCCTGTAATCACAGCTACTCGGGAGGCTGAGGCAGGAGAATCACTTCAATCCAGGAGGCAGAGGTTGCAGTGAGCTGAGATCCTACCACTCACTGCACTCCAGCCTAGGCGACAGAGCAAGACTCGTCTCAAAAAAAAAAAAAAAAAAAAATTACTAGTTCAGGGGCAAAAAGAAACACCCCGCACACCAACACAAAGTGCCCTGCTCCAATAGAAAGAATAGAAAGTGACCATGGGGGCAGTGGGGGAGGCCGGTGGTCTGCAGGACCCCCCTACAAAACAAGTGGCGACTGCTTTGTCATTCTGTCCCTGGGCCCTAAGCTACCAGAGGGGGATCTTGTAATCCCTGCAGCAGGGATGAGATCTTCATGATGACCAATAGTTTCCACTTATTTACTGTTTAAAGTTAGGTTCATGGAAGTATAACAGAGTAAAACGTTTGAGGTTTACCTTTCTATGAATTCTGACCTACCTGTGGATTTGTACCACCACCATCACAACCAAGACAGGACACTTCCATCGCCCGGAACATCCCCTCACACCCTCACCCCTAAGGCAACCACTGCTCATTATCTGTCTCTGTGGTTCTGCCTTTTCCAGAATGTCATAGAATGGCATGGGATCCTACCATGCGTAGCCTTTGGCATCTAGCGTCTTTCACCTAGCAGAATGCATGTGAAACTCATCTATGCTGCTGATTGTACCGAGAATCCATGCTTGCTTACTGCCGAGTGCCAATCCCTTAGAGGCACACACGAGCCTGTTCATTCATTCAGCTACCGGATACTCAAATTGTTTCCAGCTTTTGGCAATTATGAATTTTTTTTTTTTTTTTTTGAGATGGAGTCTCACTCTGTCGCCCAGGCTGGAGTGCAGTGGCGAGATCCTGGCTCACTGCAAGCTCCGCCTTCCGGGCTCAAGCAATTCTCCTGCCTCAGCCTCCCGAGTAGCTGGGATTATGGGCACCCACCACCGCGATCGGCTAATTTTTTTTTTTTTTTAGTAGAGATGGGGTTTCACCGTGTTAGCCAGGATGGTCTCAATCTCCTGACCTCGTGATCCGCCCGCCTCGGCCTCCCAAAGTGCTGGGATTACAGGCGTGAGCCACCGCGCCCGGCCAGCTTTTGGCAATTATGAAACAGCTTCTATAAACATCAGTGTACAGGTTGTGTGAACATATGCTTTCATTTATCTTGGGTAAAATACTTAGAAGTGAGACTGCTAGGTTATACAGTAACCACACATCTAACTTTAAAAGAAACTGCCAAACCGTGAAACTATTCTCCAAAGTGCCTTTCACCAGCCCTCAGCGGGGACCAGGCCCCAGCCTGCCAAAGAAGTCTTCCAGGCAAGGACAGGGTTCAAGAGAAAGGCAGGAGAGGCGCAAACACGTGAGTACTGCAGACCTGAGGCCTCGCTGGGTGCCAGGGATGGGAAGGCCAGGGCAAAGGCACATGCCTGAAAAGAACTGCCACACAAGAGTCAGTGAGTGTGTGTGTGTGCGCGCATGTGCACGTGCATGCCCATGTGCATGCTGTGTGCTAGTAGGGAGCTGGAGGGAGGGTGGAAATCCCTCTTGCTTCCCCATGAGGAAAAGCATGCACTGAAAAAACCGAAAGAGACTCCCCTAGCTAGACTCAGATAAGAACGTCAGACACCTGAGTGCAGACCCTGGGAGCGTGCCTGACGCAGCCACAGAGCAGTCTGGCTGTCTGGGCGAGGGGATGCCATCCCAGTCTTCCACAGCAAGGGCTATTTAGCTCCCAGACAGTGCACTCTCTCCAATGGACAGCTACATCTGCCCTGAAAGCGAATGCTCCCTCCCAGGGCAGTGTTTCTCCCAGCATAGTCAGAGTCAGAATCACAGTGCAGGTCTGGGACCCTCCTGCGTAGACTCATAGACTCATATTCAGGCAGCTCCCCGCTAAGAAGGCCCTGGGTGACTCTGGCGTAGGCAGGCTCTTTACCCTTGGGGAAACAGCACTATGAGGTCAGCGGAACTGACGTTTATCAAGTATCTCCAAGTGTCATGCACTCTGTGTATGTCATCTCATTTAACCTCACAACAAACCTGTGACCCAGGCAACATTAGCTCCACTTTACAGATGAAGAAACTGAGGCTCCAAGAAATTAATTAACTTCATCAATACTAAGAGGCAGAACTGAGCTTCAGACCCGAGACTGTGGGGCTTCAAAGACAGGACTCGCTGCAGTGGCCAGGTTAGAGGAAGTCACCTGGCAGCACCCCTGCCCCCACGTTACCTGCATGATGGCACTGAACTGGGGCTCATTCTCCATCTGCTCCTCAGCGATCCCCCTCTGGACACTGGCCAGCACGGTGGACTTGAAGAAGTACCTCCAGTTGTGATGGAGCGTCCGGAAAAGGAGCTCAAACAGCTCGGCCTTCACATCAGGGGAGGGACGCTGCAGAGACACACAGACGCTCAGACCTGCAGCTTGCGGAGCTGCTCCGGCCTGGGCCCAGGGCAGCAAAGATGCCTAGGAGACGCCTCGTGACAGCAAGCCAAATGTCAACACTCCATCCACATGCCTGTCACTGCCTGTGCAAAAGACATCCAGTCCCTGGAGTCAGCGGTTCACACCGCGAGTTCTTCAGGAAAGACATGGCCCACATTTGAGAGAGAATGCACAGGTCAGTGCCAAGGGCCCCTTTTTCTGATGAGCACTCAGCTTTTACACTAGAAAAAAGCTACCAAGTGGATGAACAATTAGGAGTATGGATTTTCTGTTCTATTCGACCTGTCAGATCTTCTTGCTTGTTCCTTTTCCCACGATAAAAAATGCTGTCCCACTAACCTGTTGGTCTTACACAACCACGGACGCTAAAGACACACCCAACGCCTTAAAGCGATTCTGCTCCCCAGAAGGGGAGGGTTTAAAGAACACTTGGGAGCCAGGCTCTCTGGGCCAGTCTCCTCCTTCCCAGCAGCCAGGATTCTGAGAGGAGTTAGAGCAGAAGGGTCAGGCTCTGCAGTGTTTTCTCATTGAATCCAACTCCCCCAATCCCTTATTCCAAATGTCTCTGCAGAATTCAAAATTAGAAGGCCCACATATATTCAGTTCAGCCTTGATTAAAATTAAATAGACACCAGGGGCCACAAGCATCCACAGAGGAAGCCTCATAGGCCCAGTGCATTTCGTAATGCACCGCAACCAGACCTGTCCCAGTCTCAGTTCAGACAGTTAAAGATTAGCTCTTATTTATATGACTATTACCAAAAAAACTGAAATTAAATCTATACTTATTCTGGGTCTTATTATGCTGAGTGCCTGCCTATTTTCTAAGAAGGACAAAGGGCTTTCCTGTAACATTGAAAGGTTTGTTTGAATGGTTTCAAGAACTTGCCTTGTATCCTCGAGACCATGAATGTTTCTAATAGGAAAGTACATATGTTAGAATGTTTGCTATAGAAAACCAGAGTCTCTTAAAGGTATAAAATTTGCCACAGGAGACTGATCTTAGCAACTGACCCTGTGGAATAACTGCTATGCTTACACTAGACTAGCTCCAATGAACTCAATCAATATAAAAAGACTGTACCACAGTAAAGGCCTTATTCCTTGGCAGAAACTACTTTACAAGCATATTAAACTAACAAATGAACTTTAAAACACAATGCATTTTCTGCGAAATCTCACTCCCTTCCCAATCTGGAGATGGGGGCGCCGCACAGGGGACCGCCTGAGCCCCTACCTCAGCAATGATGGGATACACTTGCTCCATGCACAGGGCAATGATGCTGGGGAGGAAGGGCTTGAACACCTGGCCTGGCTCCTGGACCACCACCTGCAGGATCTTCAGAAACTTCTCCACCACCCGGCAGCCCGTGCTGCCCTCGTGGAGGATGCTCTCGGCTAACTGCTCTCTACAGAGGAGAAAGCCACACAGTGAGCAACCACATGTTTCTCTGGGGGCCAGCATGAAAACCCATGCTGTGGCAAGTGCAGAACAGGAGCAAAACGCCACACTTTGTCGCCAGACCCACTACTTCTCCCTTGAATCTGAAAACCATAGATGGTGGGTCTGTGCTTACCTGGTAAACATGTTGAGGAAAGTCTGTATTATTTGCTCAGTGAAAGGCACACCCATCTGTACTCTAAGGCCTCGAAACAGAGTGAGAAAGAAGCTCAGCATCTCATCAGTCACATCTGAGGAAAGGGGCAGAGACACCGTCAGAGGCTTGCACACAGTGAGAACCAGAACCCTGGGCTTCATCAACCTACTCCTGAAATCTCCACTATCAGCTTTCTCTACAGCTTCCTGCTGAAAACATTTCCCCAACACCATCAGGGCCAATGACGGAAAGTGGAAAATGATTAGGGACATGCTGAGAAAATAGTTCTGGTATAGGGAACCTCCACCTGGTGGCTCACTACAGGAAATGAAGGTCATCTCGAACCCTCCCTCATTGCCAGACATCCAGTGATGGTCAGTTTCACTGGAGAGGGATCACTTTGTGCCCACGCTGATGAAACTACTCAACTGGGTCAACACCTGAGTGCTTAAACCATTTTCCCCATGACTAATAATCCCTGCAGCTGGGTCAGGGGTTAAGTGGTTCAAAGTGGATAATGAAGGTGTATTTAGGTTGCATGGCCCTGGTCCATTAAATGGATTAATTGCAGAAAATATTGGTTACATATAGGACAGTTTCACTTCCAGATCTCAACAATTATCTTGTGTAGCGTGTTTCAGCCCTAACTGCACGCAATCTGCTTGCAAGAGGCAATGAATATTTGCTGACTGAGAAGTGCCTGATATTTCTCTTGTAAAACTGACAAGACTACTATAATGCTGTCATGAGAGCTGGGCAAGTACATCCACAGAGCTAGAGAGGCCCTCTTTCACTGACAGTGACAGACAAGGGTGAGGGGAACGATCTCGGCAAATGCACCTTGCCACAAAATGAGGAGAACTAAGCCAAAAAAGCTCTCTTGCCTTCTCTTGTAGGTGCCAAGGCCCATATGGAGAGCTCCGCTCACTTTTCCAAAGGGCCTTGGCCCCAGACTCTGCAAATAAACATCACTGCCCTTTCCCTTCAGTACCAGTTTTCGTTGCACGGAATAAGTCAAGGCCTGTACTGCACCGACTCAGTGTGCTCTACAGATCTAAGTGGGCATTCTGGCCCTTGTTAGCACCACCCACCAGTGGGGGCCTCTGGGCCAGCTCCTACCTGACTGATGGATAAAAGCTGGAAAGAGGGCCAGGGAGACCTGAACGGATTCCTGCAGCGACTGGTAGCAAATCTGTCGAGACTTGGTGGACTCCCCCGAGATATTCTCCACAATATCTTCTAAGACGCTGAGTGTCTGGTGGATAATCAGTTTGGCTGCAAATCAAGATGAGTTGCAGGTTATAAGCTATCTGGGGAGAAAGCACGGTAAGAGGAGACACGAGGGAAGGGGAGGAAACTTGCAAAGGTACCAAGAAGATGATCACACGAGTCTCACTAAAGGAATAGTCTCTTGATTACAATATAAATTCTCCTCTCTTTATGTTTTAGTTTTTGTTTTTACTATTATTACTGCCAGGACTCCAGAAGCCTGGTGTGTGTGTTAGGGAGAAGATGCCTGCCTGCCTGCTTGCTCAGGTTTTTGCCTCTGTTTTGCCTCTGGCCATCAGCAACAAGTCCACAGAAGAAAAAAGATAAATAAATGTACCCCCAGGTTGGGTGCCTTGGATTTAATCAAATCTAAAAGATGGTGAATAGACTGGTAAGAAAAATGAGTGTCATAAGGTCACAGGCCAGGACGGACACATGCAGCTCAAACCTTGTCCCTCAGTGGGACGCTACTCCAGCCCAGTAATCCCACAAACACCTGCCATGCACATGTAATGGTGCTGGCTGCAGGAACAACCTGCCTGATCCATCTTTGGCCTATTAGCCCTGTAGCTTGATAAGGCATATAATTACTGTTCTTATGTTATTGACAATATATAATGCTAACCCTGAGATGACTTTTGACTCCATATGGCACCTAGGGAAAACAGATGTAGTGGGCCGCAAACAGGCCAGAGGTCAGAGAGCCCTGGCTATGAACCACAGGTGATCATCTGAAGGCTACGTGCTGTGGCCAGGACCCTCATCCATCTGGGAGAGCCGACAACCCCACCCTTGCAGTGCTGCAGTGGGGATTAGAGACAAGGTCCTGAACAATGCTAGCAGTGTGCCAGCCATCTAAGAAGGTCCAGGATGGAGATGCTGCCATTGTTCCCAGCGTGAGTGGAGTCACCCCCTTAAGATGCATTCCCACCAGCCTCCCTAAGGTGACGCCCATGGCTCAGCCTGAGCCTAGCAGACTAAACCCTGGCGACCACCAGAGGCTGAGCCAGAGCCGGGCTGAGAGCTGCCCTGAGAGCTGCCTCCCACCTGGCAGCACTCTCTGGGTTCCCCGAACCCCAGTGCTCAGCAGCCTCTGTGGGACTGCCGCAGCTTTGAGGAGGGGGTACGGCAGAAAGAAGACATGCTCAGGAGGCGGATGGAGGCAGGCCTGGCCCTGCTGCGCCTCATCTGAAAACGTGGATAGAGAGCATCGCCCCACTCACAGGGCTGAGGATGAAGGAAGATGCTTCTCGCCACAGGCCTGGTCCTGGTCCCCCAGTCACAGTGACACTGGAGAGTAAAGGCAAGGCTCACCCACACTGCTGAGCAGGGAGCCGTCCACAACTACAAGTACGTGGACTTCCACTCAGCCAGGAAACCGCACTCAGAGCAGCCACTTCCTCAAGAACGCACAGGCAACAGGGGAAGCAGTTTAGGGCGAAAAACCAACAGTCAAGAGACCAAAATCTGACCTATGGCATTTAAGGAAATTCAAACGAGGACAAAAGATGTATTTAAAAAAATATGCGAGTCAAAAATTGAAAGCACTATAAGTATATAATAATAGGAGAATGGGGTGGATAACTGCTGTACTTCATGAGACAGGATAGTATAAAACCATTAAAAACCTTTTCTCTCTTTTTTTTTTTTTTTCAAGAAGAAAGAGGCAATGTGACAAAGTGGTGCAGAACAGAGGAGCTGGAGCCATTCAGACCCAAGTCCAACTCTTGACTTCGCCCACTTTCTCTACAGTCCTGAGCAATTACACCTGCCAAGCACCTTCCCAATGGACAGACTGGCAGGCCCTACTCCCAACAGGCACCCAGACTGAGCATCACCAACGATGGGACAAACAGAAGCAATGCAAGAGGAAATGCGAACACGAACATGCACCACTACACCACAACCTATGGAAACAATCAGGCAAAACAAGACTAGGAGACGCATGACAAGAAAACAGGCCTGGACGCCACAAAAATGCCAATGTCACGAAAGACAAAAACTGGGCATGCTCTTCTGGATCAAAGGAGACTAAAGAGATACAACAACCAAACACAATAAAACTATCCTAGATTACATCCTGGATTTTTTAAAAGCAAAAAAGAACAATTTGGTAACAACTGGGGAGAGTGCTAATGTGGCTACATGTTAAATAACATTATTGTAACAATGTTTAATATCTTGTTCTATATAGATACAAAGGTTAAGTATTCAGAGATGAGGTGTCAATTATCTGCAACTTAAACAGCTGGCTTTTAAGAAAAAGTGTGTTGCAGAAAAGAGAGCACAAATGTGGCAAAACATTCACAATTAGTGAATCTGGGTGAGAGAAATGCAGTTGTTCATCATTTTCTTATTCCTTCGGCTAATCTGTAGCTTTGGAATTTTTTTTCAAAGTATAAAGTTGAGATAAGAAAAATGAAACTTTCCAACCTTCATTTCAACACTGTGGAATGAGAATAAGACATACCTCACAGGGTTACAGGGTTACACAGGAAGTTACATGAAATAATGTATATAAAGTGCTCAACCCAGTGCCTGCACATAGTCAGCATACTGAAGACGTCATTCACATACTACACTGCAAACCCTTTCAGCACACAGTGGCATCACACTTCCCAGCCCTCTAAGTTAAGCCAAGGCCATGTAGCTGGCTCTGGCCAAGGAAATAGAGGTGGAAGTAGTGTTAGTTTCAGGCAAGACCTTTAAGAACCACTACGCAATTCACCACAATCCCTTCCAGAGTGAACACACTGAAATGGAGCCTTCCACAGCCTAGGTCCCTATGTGACCTCCCCACTCTGCTGACCCAAGCTGGACATATAGTACAAACAACATACCCTTTTTCTTCTTGTATTAAGCCACTACGCTTTTGGAGTTGTTTGTTACCACTGAGCACATCCTCGCCCATGCTGACCAACATAACTCCCATGTAAGACAAAGTGCGGAAAGGAGACCATTACACATAAAAAAGCGTGACTCCACAACAGCTGGATGCAAACCCTGGGCAAGTTCCTTAATAATTCTAGACCTCAGCTTCCTCATGCTAATCATCAATCAAGATCATAACAGTGCCGAACTCATAAGGCTGATGTGCTGAATGAATTACTGATTTTTGAAAAATACTTAGAACCAGGAAGAGACCAACACCAGACTTTGAAAGTTGATGCTGGCATAGCCAGAGACTTGACGATGGATATAAAATCACCAAGGCAAGAGCCTAGTACACAGTATACCCTCAATATGTCAGCTACTCTCATCCAGCTATGTAACCATGAAGCATATTTTAAAATAGAAAAGGGAAGGTAAGAAGGCAGCATGGTTAAAATGGTTACTTTCTAAAGTATTAAAACTGGTCAGATTTAGGAGTTATTTTTTCCTTCTTTATATTATTCTATTTTAATATATTTGTACAATGCACATACGTTAATCTTCCTGGTTATAAAAGTAGTGTTTTTTAAAGAGTATAGTATTTATTACTATTTCTGACATTTCACAAGCATTTTTGCTGACATTCCATAAATGGCACCATCTAATAATGTTCTATTATTTTCTTTTTGTGAAAGGAGATCGTATTTTTAAAATATTTCAGTACTATTTTTTATTTCAAAGATATATTTCCTTATTCATTTTTTTCCCTCTTTCTTTAATATAAACAAGCAAACTTCAAATGCCATCTTTCAAAACCTCTGGAA
Source organism: Nomascus leucogenys (assembly GCF_006542625.1). NCBI lineage: Eukaryota > Metazoa > Chordata > Mammalia > Primates > Hylobatidae > Nomascus > Nomascus leucogenys. Next base: position 77,039,063 of record NC_044382.1, on the reverse strand, counting down.
GATCTGTATTTGGAAAAAGGTTGAAACCAATCTGGAAAAACAGTTCTTGAGCGCATTTTCCCAGCGTGTAGAGGTGAACTGCTTTGCTTGCCTATACAAGCATCTGAAATAGATCAATAACCACCTTAAGATGTATTTTATAGACAGAAGGCACCATCACCAGTGTCTTCCATTTTTTCTTATGGCTCCAGCATTTTTTACATTTTAAATAAGAGAAGGGACAGTTTGATTCGGGAAATAGGTCTGGCTGCTGTCTTACTGAATTCCATAGGTAGCAGGATTCCACCCCCGAGTGTGACTTCCTGCTCAGCCTCTGTGGGACTGTGGACAAAAAAAATTCACCTCAGGAGCCTCCGAGGCAAATCTCATCTGCCACAAAGAACAATGCCTGCCTACCTCCTTCCCCAGCTGTCCTAGCCTAGGGGTCACTTACTGTCATCCAGTGGCATCTTTCTCTGTGGGGCAACAGCACTGGGCTTCAGGTTGCGATAGTCCCGGGAGAGTGCAGAGATGAGGCTGGCGTGGTTGATGGAGCGCACAGGCCACTGCTGCTCATTCTCTGGAAGGTTTGGCCACGGAAGCAGCAAGATGTTAGAGAGGGCTCGGCACACCAACACCTGGGCCTACAAGAGACCCCAAAGGCATCCATCAGAGGTCAAAGAGCCAAAGACAGCGGAGCGGCATGCCCAACACAGCCTTCAGCACCCGCTGGCTGCACACCTGGAACCCTAGCCCCCAGGCTCGTTTCTTATAACCTGGGCAGGGTCTTTGGTCCAACTGGAAGGCAACTTAGGGAGGAAGATGAAATGAAGTAATAGCACCATGTCTAGGTCTAGCATAACCCAAAGCCAACCTCAATCATCATTCCTGGAGCTCTCGTTTCCTCTCTAATCTGATACTTGAAGTATTAGAGAGGGAGAAATCACACTGCAGACACTGAATCTCAGGCATTGCTCAGCTGGTGGCTTCTGAGTCCTCTGAGAAGCTACTTAGAGCAGGACTTGCAGGAGAATCCATGACAATCCATGCCCCTAGCACCAGGTCACATCCTGCAATCACATCCTGGTGCCCTCTGGTATCCTCTTCAAACCTTCCTGCCCTCCCTCCTGTTAGGTGGTTTTTAAACTTCTAGCCTGAGCCTCCTTTGAGGATTCTAAGAAAATGCAGTTGCCTGGCACTTCTCAACCCCAAAGAACACACACAGAACAGTGACAACAAAAACCAGACTGCTTTGAATCAGAAAGAACGCAAAGAGAACTCTCACAACACTGGCCGAAATTACCAGGCTGCAAAGCAGCAAAACCTTTTTGCATACTGGGAGGTGCTTTTCCACTCCTGAATCAGCACACTGACTGCCTGCCTTAGAATGGGCACGATGAGAATCACTGAGTTTGTGTCAGTGCCACACACATAAGAAATCCGTCTATGCTGGTACAGCCTGTAAGCTCTGAGTACAAAATCAAAGGCCAGACTCTTCTTCCTCAGCTTCCTTGGGTCTCAGTCACACAGCCCTGGGGACCCCGGGGGAGCTCTGGGGCCTCACCTTATCGACAAGTCGCATGGCAGAAGCATCAGTGATTCTGTTGAATACTTTCTGCACTGCAGGGATGCTGATCAGAAAGACGGGTCGCACGGTGGTGGCCAGTGAGACCAGTAAGTGGCACGCAGATAGCAGCAGCTTGTCTTGGACCTGTAGAGGGAAGAGGGCACGTCGGCTCACCACATCCCTGTAAGACTGGGATTCGAACTTTGCTGAGGCAGCCACAAGCTACGTGTGGTTCTTGGTTTCCAAATTACACCACCTAGGCTCTATCTAGCTCAAGAATTTTTCCTATGATGACTCACAAGAGAAGCCCATCTTCTCTGTCATGTCCACAGCTCCTGCCACAGCCATTATCACCTCCTCCCGTTCCTCCTTCACAGTCACCAGCAGCCTTGAACTCAGGCACTTCTCAGCTCAGAGTCTGCAGTGGCTCCCTATCAGCTATTAAATCACACTCCCTGGCATGTCATCCAGGTCCTAGAATTCTTCACCTCACTAATTGCTCCAGCAGAGCCAAGATCTCCCTGAGCCCCCCAGTTTTCTGTGCCTTAACACTCAGGCCAGTCTCTCCTACTGCTTTCCCTTCAGCATGCCTATCAAATACTTGGTTCAATTACCACTGTTGCTTTCAAATTAGCAAAGGAGAAAAACGTGTTACAGATGGGACCTTAATGCTGGTAATACTAAGATAAAAACAGCACACCAAAAAGTCAAGGCAGGCAGAATTACTTCGGGAAAAAAAATTACTATGATTTCCCAAAGTCACAAAATATTCCTAACCTTTAACCCTTACTTTAAGATTACCTATCACCACTTACTCTAAGAAGATTACCTAAAAGGGTAAAGCTACATTCATGAATGCATGCATTTCAGAATTCTTTATAATAATTTTTTATTTTTTACGGGAGGCAGCCTAGAAGTCCAGCAATGGCTAGGAAAATAATGAAACATATTCCTGATGGGACAGAACTATTTTCAAAGTTATAATTATAAATATAACATAAATTTATGGAAAGCAACACATTGTTATTAAAACGATACATTGTTTAAAAATGTATAAAATGCTATGTATGACTAAAACTACAAAAAAAATTCAAAGAATAAGCACATATATGCTCTACTAATATGGCAGATTTGGAGGATAACAGAATAGAATCTGTCCAGTTTTAACATGGATATAACCTTTGACTCAGTAATTCCACTTCCAGGAATCTATCCTACAGGCCCACTAGCATATGTAAGATGGACGTAAAAGGAACTCATTTCTATCAATAGGAAAATTATTATACATCCTCACACACAAAAAAAAGCACCGGACATTTTGAAAACCTGAAGTTGCTCTACATATGTAAAGGAAAACCAAGGCATACTGTTAGGCAAAAGCAGCTATATCTCTAGCTATCTACAAACTTATTTATTACTTATTACATAAAAAGAGAAAAAAGTCTGGAAGGACATACAGGCATACCTCAGAGATACTGCAGGTTCAGCTCCACACCACCACAATAAGGCAAATTATGCAATAACGCAAGGCACACTAATTTTTTTGTTTCCCAATGCATATAAAAGTTTTGTTTACACTATACTGTAGTCTATAAAGTGTGCAATAGCATATGTCTAAGAAAACAATGTACATATCTTAATTAAAAAGTAGTTTATTGCTAAAAATGCTAACAATCATCTGAGCCTTCAGAGCGATAATCTTTTTGCTGGTGAAGGGTCTTCCTTGAAGGTGACTGCTGCTGACTGAACAGGGTGGTGGTTGCTCAAAGTTGGGGTGGTTGTGGCAATTACTTAAAATAAGACAACAATGAAGTCTGCTGCATCGATTGACTTCCTTTCATGAAATACTTCTCTGGAGCATGCAGTGCTGTTTCATCGCATTTTGCCCACAGTAGAACTTCTTTCAAAGTGGGACTCAGTCCTCTCAAACCCTGCTGCCGCTTCGTCAACTGAGTTTATGTGTTATTCTAATCCTCCGTTATTTCAATGTTCACAGCATCTTCGCCAGTTGATTCCACCTCAAAAACCCACTTTTTTGGTCATTTACAAGAAGCAAGTCCTCATCTGTTCAAGCTTCATCCTGAGATTGCAGCAATTCCATCCCATCTTCAGACTCCGCCTCTAGTTCTCCTGTTATTTCCACATCTGCAGTTACTTTCTCTACTGAAGTCCTGAACCCCTTAAAGTCATCCATGAGGCGGGGAACCAACTTCTTCCAAACTCCCATTAATGCCGATATTTTGATCTGCTTCCGTGAATCATGAATGTCTTTAATGGCATCTAGAATGGTGAATCCTTCCCAGAAGGTTTTCAGTTTATTTGCCCAGATCCATTGGAGGAACCACTATCTATGGCAGCTATAGTCTTATGAAATGTATTTCTGAAACAATAAGACTTGAAAGCCAAAATTACTCCTTGACCCATGGGCTACAGAACTACAGAATGGATGGTAGTCCATATTTATATCTTTGGATGGACAAATACCATCCATATGGATGGTAGTCCATTCATTTAAACTATGGAAACTAATATCTTTGAACATCTCCATCTGAGGCCTTAGGTAACCAGGTGCATTGCCAATCAGCAGATTTTGAAAGGAATCTTTTTTTCTGAGCAGGTCTCAATAATGAGCTTAAAATATTCAGTAAACCATGATGTAAACAGATGTGCTGTCATTCAGGCTTTGTTGTTCCATTTATAGAGACGGGCAAAGTAGATTCAGCATAATTCCTAAGGGCCCTAGGATTTTCAGAATGATACATGAGCACTGGCTTCAACCTGAAGTCTCCAGTTGCAGCTGACCCCTGACGAGAGAGTTGGCCTGTCCTCTGAAGCTCTGAAGCCAGGCACTGACTCCTCCTCTCTAGCTATCCAAGTCCCAGATGGCACCTTCTTCCAGTATAAAGCTGTCTCATCCACACAGAAAATCTGTTGTTTAGTGTGGCCACCTTCAGCAGTGATCTTATCTAGAACTTCTGGAGAACTTGCTGCAGCTTCTCCATCAGCACTTGCTGCTTCATCCTGGAGATGGCTTCTTTACTTAAACCTCATGAACCAACCTGTGTTAGCTTTCAAATTTTCTTCTGCAGCTTCCTCACCTCTCTCAGCCTTCACAGAATTGAAGGCCTGATCTGGATTTGGCTTTGGCTTAAGGGAATGTTGTGGCTAGCTTGGTCTATCCAAACCACTGAAACTTTCTCCATATCAACAACAATAAGGCTGTTCTGCTTTCTCATCACTCATGTGTTCACTGAAGCAGAAATTGTAATCTCCTCCAAGAACTTTTCCTTTGCATTCACAACTTGGCTGTTTGGCTCAAGAGCCTTTGGCTGTGCCGGGCGCGGTGGCTCACGCCCGTAATCCCAGCACTTCGGGAGGCCAAAGCTGGCGGTCAGGAGATCAAGACCATCCTGGCTAACATGATGAAACCCCGTCTCTATAAAAAACACAAAAAAATTAGCCGGGCATGGTGGCGGGCGCCAGTAGTCCCAGCTACTCAAGAGGCTGAGGCAGGAAAATGGCGTGAACTCGGGAGGCGGAGCTTGCAGTGAGCCAAGATCATGCCACTGCACTCCAGCCCGGGCGACAGAGCGAGACTCCGTCTCAACAACAACAACAACAACAACAACAAAAAGAGCCTTTGGCCTATCCTGGCTTTTGACATGCCTTCCTCACTAAGCTTAATCATTTTTAGATTTTTATTTAAAGTAAGAGACATATGACTCTTCCTTTCACTTGAACACGTAAAGGTCATTGTAGGGTTACTAAATGGCTCAGGGAATAGAGAGGCCTAAAGACAGGAAGATGAGGAAGCCTCCAATTAGTGGAGCAGTCAGAACACACACATTTATCAATCAAGTTTGCAGTCTGGTTTGTGGCACTCCAAAATAATTACAATAGTAACATTAAAGATCACTGATCACAAATCACTGTAAGATATAGTAACAAAAAAGTCTGAAATATTCTAACAATTACCAAAATGTAACACACGGAAGCACCAAATACTGTCAAAAAAATGGCGCTGACAGATTTGCTTGATGCAGGGTTGCCATAAGCCTTCAACTTGTAAAAAACACAGTATCTGTGAAGCGCAATAAAGGGAAGTGCAATAAAACGAGGTGTGCCTGCACAACCAATGCCCAACTGTGCTTACCGCGCGAAGGAAAATGTTTCAGAGGTATCAGAACTTTTTAGTCTGGAAATCTGAACGACATTTTACTTTTTCACAGTGAGCATGTATTCATGTGGAACTTAGATAACTAAAAAAGTAAAGTTGTACTTGAATGCATGTAGGCTACAACTAAAAAGGAACATGAAATAAAACAGGTGTATAACAGCAGAAAGATTTATGGGTCTAACTCTGTGTCATATTTAGATTTTCTAGTAAATGGGTATAGGAACAGGAGAGACAGAGAGTTAGATAAAAGGTAGGCTTTGCTGTTTCGAGACCTTGGTGCTGATTAGAGGTGTGATTGCATCCATGGTAGTAGAGATGAGTGTCACGAACTGCTGCGTGTTCTGCCGGTGAACTTCACTGCAATACTGTGCTAACCAGTGAGAGTAAGCCTGCAGCGCAGCCAGGGACTGAGCATGCCTGCAGAAAGAAAAGAAGATGTGATTTTAAAGGTTAAGGTAAAAATATATTAGCGTTCAACTCATTTTCATAGGAGGTAAGAATTGCATGCACTGCATCTGCTGTTCTAAGACATGGGCAACAGCATAAAAATCATTTACTGGTTCACGTAGAACCTAAAAACTAAGATATTCGGCCGGGCACAGTGGCTCACGCTTGTAATCCCAGCACTTTGGGAGGCCGAGGTGGGCGGATCACGAGGTCAGGAGATCGAGACCACAGTGAAACCCTGTCTCTACTAAAAATACAAAAAAAAAATCAGCCGGGTGTGGTGGCGGGCGCCTGTAGTCCCAGCTACTCGGAGAGGCTGAGGCAGGAGAACGGCGTGAACCTGGGAGGCGGAGCTTGCAGTGAGCTGAGACTGCTCCACTGCACTCCAGCCTGGGCGACAGAGCAAGACTCTGTCTCAAAAAAAAAATAAATAAATAAATAAACTAAGATATTCATCATCTAAACATTGCCACCGCTGACTAGAGCACAGAAAGCAGTTAGTCAATGTCTACTGTATCTTATACAATCTTTCTGTGAGACATGCTCACCTAAGAGAAAGGTAAATTATCAAAGCAAAATCAAAGAACTTAAGTGATCATGTGTTGACTTCAGAACTAGTACAAATTTAACATTCCTAGCTGCAGACTAAAGTGTAGACAACTACCAGGTGTGACAGCTTTATAAACGAGCTTTGATGTCAGATTTTGGAGTTTAAGCTTCCACTGCACCACACATTCTACCTGGCTGAGGCAGCAAAGACTATGTTTGGTTTCAGCAAAGGCTGTACTGACTACATCTGTATATGCAACAAAATATACATCAAAAAAGTACGCAATTCATCAAATATAATAAACAATAAATCTTAAACAAGGAGAGACAGTTGTCTCAGAGCTTCAAAACACCAGGCCTTCTAACATACCTAAATGTAATTACCTTTCAGTAATAATTAGTAAGCTGTAAGGTGATACTACTATGAGGTGACACAAAGACAATGTTCCTCATGGTTTGGGCATTTATTAACGACTCCTGCCTAAATCAGTATTACATTGGTGGTTGTGAATTAGTAATTTTTCTATCTTTTCTTTTCTCCTCATTAGTTGGCAGTCTTCTCTAAACGGCAGCTTTCCCTACTCATCCTTATTTGTTTATCACTTTGGGTTTTTGTTTATGTTTGTTTACTTGAGACAGGGTCATATTCTGTTGCTCAGGCTGGCATGCAGGTGCACAATCATGGCTCACTGCAGCCTCAACCTTCTGGGCTCAAGTGATTCTCCTGCTTCAGCCTCCCAAGTAGCTGGGACCACAGGTCCATGCCACCATGCCAGGCTAATTTTCGTATTTTTTGCAGAGATGGGGTCTATGTTGGCCAAGCTGGTCTCAAACTCCTGACTTCAAGCGATCCTTCTGTCTTGGCCTCCCAAAGGGCTGGGATTGCAGGTGTGAGGCACTGCACTGGCCTAGCCTGTTAATCACTTTGAATGAGTAGATTATTTTCATTCAAACTGGTATAATTCATTATTGTCCTTATTCTTTCTTGATGACTGAACTGTCAAGTTTGACCAGGAAGAACCCTTTCAAGCTGGGCCCTGCATCCTCTTCACATGTTCCCAACAGTCACTGAGCACTTCCTTACTTGCTGACTTGGCAAGATTGTCCAACATCACCCCCACCCAGACTTGAGTTTTTTTCTCCAAGGTGCTTTGGAGAATGGATTTGAGAAACCAAGACCTGGGGAAAAGGGGTACGATTGCTACTGGAGTGTCACTGTTTCTAGGACCTTTCAGCAGACAGAATTAGGATATAGGCAGATACCACTTTATATACTTATTTATGTTGCTGAAACAGGGTCTCACTCTGTTGCCCAGGCAGGAGTGCAGTGGCACAATCATAGCTCACTGCAGCCTCCTACGTGGCTGGGGCCACAGGCATGCACCACTATATCCAGCTATTTTTTTTTTTTTGGTAGGGACAGAGTCTCACTATGTTGCCCAGGCTCCTCTCAAAAACTCCTGGGCTCAAGCGATCTTCCCACCTCCCAAAGTGCTGGGATTACAAACATGAGCCACTGTGCCCAGCCCAGACACCATTTTAAAATCAAACAGCATCAACAATTACAGGGAAATTTGATATTAAGAGCCTTCTGACATGATGCAAGAGGAAAGGCACATCATTGCCTATGTAGTAACCTTGCTAAAAATGTTTAAACTGAGTCTAATACAATGGAAATAATTAGACAAATCCAGATTGTAGGGCATGCTTTTAAAAAAATTAAGATCTGGATCTGCAAAAGGTCCTCAGTCACTCTCACACACACACGCACATGCAGACATACAAACACAATTGGGTGAACTGTTCTAGATTGCAGGAAATACATTTAATGTGTGGCTCATGATTAGTTAGACCTTGGATCCAAGAAAAAAAAAGATACAAAAACATTCCTGGGACAACTGAAGAAATTTTAATATGGACTATATATGAGATGACATTATTGTACGTATTAAATTATGTGAGGGTTGATAATGATATCATAGTTAAACAGCTGAATGAACTTACTTCTAGGATACACACACTGAAGGATTTACGGGTGAAGTGACATGCTGTCTGCAATTTATTTTCTTTCTTTTCTTTTTTGAGACAGGGTCTCACTCTGTCACCCAGGCTGGAGAGCAGTGGTGTGATCTCAGCCTCCCGGGTTCAAGCGACTCTCCCAGCTCAGCCTCCTGAGTAGTTGGGACTACAGATTCAAGTGCCACCACGCCCGGCTAATTTTTATATTTTTTGGTAGAGACAGGGTTTCACCACGTTGGCCAGGCTGGACTTGAACTCCTGACCTCAAGTGATCCACCTGCCTCGGCCTCCCAAAGTGCTGGGATTACAGGTATGAATCATCACGTTCAGCCATGCAGTTTATTTTCAAATGGCTCAGCAAAATAATAATAATAATAATCATCATCATCATCATCATCATGTATTGTGTGCAGAGAGGGCAAAAGAAACAAAAGCCAATTTGTAATTGGTTACTCTAGGCTAAGGGTCCATGGGTGCTTATTCGCCTGTTTTTCCCATTTTCTATAGGTTTGAACTTTTTCAAAATTAGCAGTTGGGTAAGAAAATGTGCTAGTACTTTAAAGTAAGAAAATACAGTTACTGAAAGTTTGAAATTCATAGTGACCACACAAGTTATTTTGTGTTTTTACATTTAAAATTTTATTTTATATTTAGAATCACATTACCCTTTAAGTTCTAAATACCAAAATAAGGAGAAAGGACATCAAAGTCAGCCTTAGAAGTAAGAATTTCAGTCAATCTAGCACATCTGTAGAGCTCCTCAAGGCTGAAAGGAGGGGCTCTGAAACTCCCAAAATGTGTACAAGTTGTTGTATTTATAAGGAAACTGGCATCTTTCTTGGAAGATGCTTTACAACTTTCTCTAAATTCTCAAAAGGGAAAGCAATATATTTTTTAAAAGTTTAAAACCACCATAGTAAGATTCTCTTTCCACCGTTTATCTAATCTGCAGCTCAAGAATGCGCTACAGCAAGAGTCGGCAGACCTTTTCTGTAAAAACCCGAGTGTATATATTTTCAGATCTGCAGGGCATACATACACTCTGTCACAGCTACTCTACTCTGCTGCTGTAGTGCAAAACCACTCCCAGACCGTATGTAAATCAATGTAGCTGTGTTTCAATAAAACTTTATTTACAAAAGCAGTCAGTAAGCCAGATTTGGCAAAGGCCATAGTTTGCCAACCCCCTGCTCTCATCTAAAGCAAGTCTTCTGGGCAGTGAAATCTCTGGGATACTGCCCATCTCCTGTCCCTGTCCTTCTATATGTCACCTTCCCAACAGCATCCCATGTTATCTATAGAGTTTCTGTAGGTAGAGAGTATAGTCTCTAGATGTCCTGCTTCAAAATAACCTGGGGTTCTTGTTTAATACACAAATACCCAAGCCTATGGCCTTATGCCATTCTGCTAAAAACAGAATCTCTGAGAAACGTGTTCCCCAAGCATTCTTCTGCATCCTACAGTATCCTACAGTTTTAGTCAATGATCTATAGGAAAGACTGATGGCATCTGAGGTGTTTCCCATTAGTCCCAACACACCTATCCAGTCTCTTCTTGCACCACATGGAGTACCCACCTCCTGCCTGTGTGACTGTCTCAGCCTGTACTGTTCTTTCCTCCTGAAATGCCTACTCCATAGAATCTCCATCCCAGCTCTCACTTACCTAATTCCACTTTCTCCAACCACCTCTGCCCCAGACATATAGTCAAAAAAATCTCTCTCTCTTTCTAGGTTTGCAGTTTAAAAGTTTTTCCCCGATTCATGGCAGCCACTACTGTTCCTTTTTCTCAATAAAATCATTTGGAGACTGGGGGCAAGGTCTTTCCTAAAAATGCAACAAACATCAAACTCTAGACTTACACATCAATGAGGTCAGGTTTCAATACTGATGGCACAGCAGTTTCAATGTTGTACAATTTTATCTGAGATCCGTACAGTGTGACTTTGACCAACCTGTTGGCAAAGAGGCAGGTAAACAAGAACATTCAGCTCATGAACTAAGACAGACAAAACAGACAAGGCTGGTACCAACAAAGAGCGTAAGGGCAGACTTTTTCCATATACAAAAAAGAATCAAGACCAGACTTTCAATTTTATGCCAAGGAAATAATCTGAGAGATGCATAACGATTTATATACAAGCATATTAACTAAAGCCTTACTGAAGGTGTCAAAAACTTTGAAAACAATATAAATATCCAATCCAGAGGAGGTAATACAATGTAATATATACAATAAAAACAATGTTTAGAGGCATATTTAATGATAAATATTCAGGATGTTTTAAACATGACATGGTTGTACTAAATATATATATAGAATACATCGTGAATGTTCATCTATTAACAGAAGACAGGCGGGAAGAATTTTCACCAGAATATGCTTATTGGTACCACTTGTTTTAGGGAGAGCATAGAATGGGTAGATTATGGATGATTTTTTCCCTCTATTTTTCTGCATTTCCAAATTATCTACAGTTAATATATAACATTTTATAAACGAGGAGAATAAAAAATAGTTTTTAAAAAGCAGGCAGGATGTGGTTGCTCATGCCAGTAATCCCAGCACTTTGGGAGGCCAAGGTGGGAGGATCACTTGAGGCCAGGAGTTCAAGACCAGCCTGGACAACAAAGTAGGACCCTGTCTTTTTAAATTTTATCCAGATGTGGTGGTACATGCCTATAGTCTCAGCTACTTGGGAGAGGCTAAGTAGGGAGGAGTGCTTGAGCCCAGGAGGTTGAGGATGGAATAAGCCAGGATCATGCCATTGTACTCCAGCCTGGGTAACAGAATGAGACCAAAATCCTGTCTGTATGTTTTGTTTTGTTTTGTTTTAAAAAAAACAGAACTGCTCTTTTGGCAGTTTATCGAAATAGGATGACATGGGCTTTTCTATAAAATTTATAATGATAAAACCATCTTAGCTTTTATTTAAAATCATTTTTAAAAGGAAATGTTTCAGATGGGTTGATACATAATAAAGAAAATATAGCACACTGTCCACCATAGAATCTATGTGGTGGGTATATGGGTATTCCCTGTACAATTCTTTCAACTTTTCTTCAAATTTGAAAATGTTTGATAAAACTTTGGAGGAGGGAGATGAGAGGAGCAAATGTTTCTAGAATAGGCGGAGGTGTTTTATGTTCAAGTACAATTCTTTCAGAAGCAAGCTGTTGAGCCCACCGGTTGCTCAAGGGCTCACTGAATACTAACGAGCATTAAACACAATAACTAATAGCTCTATCTAGTAGGAAATGGGAAATGCCTCTTTCCTTCCAGACAGAACAACATTCCTTTCTCTCTTTTTTTTGAGAAAGGGTCTTGCTCTGTCAACCAGGCCGGAGGATTGTAGTGATCTTGGCTCACTGCAGCCTAGACTTCTGGGGCTCAAGTGATCCTCCCGCCTCAGTGCCCCCTCCCACAGCGGGGACTACAGGCGCATGCCACCACACCCAGCTAAATTTTTTTGTCTTTTTAGTAGAGACAGGTTTCATCATGTTGTCCATGTTGGTCTTGAACTCCTGGACTCAAGCAATCTGCTCACCTCAGCCTCCCAAAGTGCTGGGATTACAGGTCAGCCACCACACCTGAAGTTGAACGACATTCCTTTCTGAGTGAAGGGGAAAAAACCCAAGACCTGGCTAGTTTCTCTCCGCCTACTCTGCGTGGAAACCTGGAAGCAGATGCCAGGGAAGGCAGTGTTTGTCTTTGTCCCAGCGTAACAATCAACTAAGGAACTTGTTACAAATACAAACTTGTATTTGTATTTCTGATTGCTGGGGAGCAATGAGAAAGCAATCAAAAAGGAGCACTTCCAGTCAGTCAAGAAAGTGAGGGCAAAAGAACTAAGGTTCCCGAAGTCCCACGAAGTCCTCGTGATCAGAACAGTTACTATCAGAAAACAATATACCAATATGCGCCTGGTGTTTAAATCCTGTTCTACACTAAAAATGCATTTCCAAACATCTTTTAATGTGTCTGTGTTTAGCAGTTTTAATATTAGCTTTGTTTTATGTAACCAATAAATGAAAACACTGCTAATCATACTGGCTATTAAGGTCATGTAGTCGTAACAAGAGCCTTCTCTCACATTTTATTCTAAATGAAGACAAAATATTAATAGCAAGTATGTTTAAGCACTGGGCTTGCAAATCTAAGCAGTGCAGAAAGACAGGGACCTATCAAATGATTCAGGATCTTTGAGACATCATCTCACGTACCTTTTTTTTTTTTTTTTTCTTTTGAGACGGAGTTTCACTCTTGTTGCCCAGGCTGGAGTGCACTGGCGCGATCTCGGCTCACTGCAACCTCCGCCTCCCGGGTTCAAGCGATTCTCCTGTCTCAGCCTTCCGAGTGTCTGGGATTACAGGCGCATGCCCCCCATGCCTGGCTAATTTTTGTATTTTTAGTAGAGATGGGGTTTCATCGTATTGGTTAGGCTGGTCTTGAACTCCTGACCTCAGGTGATCCGCCCACCTCAGCCTCCCAAAGTGTTGGGATTACAGGCGTGAGCCACTGCGCCCGGCCAACTGACAGATAAGATGTATCTATATTGCTTAACAGAGTAAATTCAAATAATGGACTTATCTTTGGATTTCAGACAGAAAAACATGTCTCATCCGTGCTAAACCTCAGTGCAAATGGGCCCAGTACAAGAAGAAGAGGAGGAGCAGACTGGCAATACAAACGCTACGGTTTGGAAAGAGCACAACATGTGGACCCAGGAAACTGTTAAAATCTACTCTCCCTCTCAAGGACTGTGTGAACCGAGGCAAGGCACTCACATCACTGAGCCACAATGTACTTACTCAACAATAAAACGGCAATGCCTGTCTCTCAAAGTACAGAACAAAATGAAAGACCGTGTGCAAAAACACAGAAAATGTCCTACTACTGTGTGCTGTTTTTATTATTAATATGAATCTGGCCTTTAAGGGATTTAAGCCCCTTGGCTATCTCTGCTTTTCAGCTAAGATGTGGCAGTGAAGTCTGGCATGCATGCACCCAGGCTCCTGAGGCTCACTTCCCCTCTGCACGTCACCAGTGATGTGGCTGCTGGGCCAGTCGAAGCATCAGGTGTCTTGGCTTTGGGCTGGATCCACATCTACTCAGTTTTGATCTAACCAATTCAACAGCTGCCTTGAAATGACCTAAATGTCCTGTCACTTACATCTTGGGTTTTTTGAGGGCAGAAAGGGAGGAGGGACTGCTGACTGGGTAGAATCAAGTGTTCCTCAACAAGTCCATCTGTAAACCTGGTGTGAGACCCAAGAGGAAGGAGAAGAAAAGGAGCCCAGTGGTGAAAGGCTGGGAACCACCTTTTGGGCCAGGTGTGGAGGCTACCCAGCTTTCACTCCCGATGCCCTAACGGGACAGGAAAAACCACAAAAAGCACCCTGTGCATCTAGCTGCCTACTTGGACAGTGGAGTTGACTCCTTATCAGTAGGGCTTTCTTAATATCTCTTTATCTTATGAGGAAAGACATGAAGACTGACCTCTCCTGGTTTCTCCTGGGTCTACAACTGTGTTTACATGTATACACAAGATCTTCAAAGAAACAATAGCTTAAATAGCTTATCAGGCGTTTTGTTATGTGCTAGGCACAGTGCTAAGTGCTTTATCTCATTTAATTCTCACACTAAACCTACAGGAAACTACATCTACTTCATATTGTAAATGAGGGACCTGAAGTTCAGAGAGGTTAAGTAATTTGTTCCATATCAGCTTCTATGAGGCAGAGCCTAGATTTACCCGGGGCCAGAGCAGAAGCTATTTGGCAATATGCTGCCCCCCACACAAGAAGGTAAAGCTGAACTCTGAAGAAGAAACAGCTCCATAAGGTAACTGCCAGCCTACCTCTCCACGACTGTGAGGGCATCATTGAACCGTGCAGCAAACACATCCCCAATAAAGTACTCGGCCAGGCGGCCCACGGCCTGTAGCAGGGAGCTCAAGTCTCTCAGGGAGCAGTGCAGCCGCCGGCAGTCGTTCTCCGCTGTGATGTTCAACCTGTGTCCTGGAACGCAACACGCCAGACAGTTTTTCACAGGAAGACCACGCTTTAGATACTACAGATAACAGCTCATCCAGCAAGCCACACACAGCAAAACCAGCAGCAAAACCAATTCTCGAAACAAAGCAACCCACGGGCTGCTTCCCAGTACTGACCAGGGAAACTGGGCCTGGTATCCACCTAACACTACACATTTGTGCTCCAGAGGCCAGGGACAGAGACAGAGTTATGGGGAGGGGCAGACAGCCTGGGGTGTGCTAACGTGGAGGGAGCCCCTGATCTGATTCCTTTTGACCCTGTAAGGTCCTGACACCACCACTGTGACATACAAGGAGGCACACTCAGGGAGGCCCAGGCACTTGCCGAGCACGTGTCACATTTCCGGGGCAAGGCTGGTGTTCTACGCTGAGTCTATGTGACTCCAAATCTGGTTCCTTTAGCATAGGGCCCTATCTCAGAATGAAATTTCCATGGACCAACAGTTAGGACCTGCCCCTGCTAAGAGAGGAGAGGTACACTCAGCACTCCATCCCTGAAGGCTGGGAGGTGGCACAGTATGAAATAAAGAGCATGGGACTTGGATTCCGAAGACACAGATTCCCTGCCACTTCCGGGCTCAGTGCCTCATACGACCCTCCTAAGCCTCAGTATCACTATTATAAGGGCCACGTTAAAATATATAACCCTCTAAGCTACAGAACATTGTTCAGTATTTCTAATTATTATAAATAATAAAGAACTAGTGACTTACTAAGGTCTGAAATTTCCTTACTTTTCAACACAACTTCTTCAAATTGAACAAGGAGGATGCTAAGATGAAAGACAAAACATCCTCCCTTGATTCGGTCACTTCCTTGGTTTTTGGATCCCTCTCTTCACAAATGTCCACAAAAGATAGTAAGAATTTTCAGGCCGGAACAGAGACCTGCAGGTCTGATTCAAGTCCTTCTCACTGACACAGCAGGAATGAGGGTGGGGTGGTAACACCACTAGGGCACCGTAACTAGGGCACCTACGATCCCAGCACTCCCTAGAAACTTTCCACACCTGCTCCCTCCCCCTACTTCAGTTCTCTCCTGTCTCTTAGGAGGCGAGACTCACACTGGTCATCACCAACCCTCCTCCTCACACTGGTCACCACCAACCCTCCTCCCGCTGTGCTCCAAAATCAGCTTCCCAGAGCCCAGACTAAGCTTGCAGCTCCCCTGAAGCAGGTGCTGAAGCCTCTGGAGGCTCTCTCCTGCTAAGAGGGGAGAGCCTAGACTCTGCATTATCAACTCAGGTCTCTCATGGCCTCGCCACCTTCTATTATGCCACTATGTCATCCAGACCCACTGGTAATTCTCCAGAGCCTCGTGTCTCTGTGCCTCTGCCTAGACTGCTGATCATTTCATCCTCTGCCCACCCAAGCTTTGCAAGCTCCTACGTAGCCTCCAGCCTCTCAGGGGCATCCCGTCTCTGTGAGGCCTCCCCACTCCTGCCTTTCTCCTTGGCACCCATGCTCATAAGGAGATAAACGGATGATTTACAAGTCCATCTCCTTAATGACCACAAAATCCCTCGTGGTGAGCAGCTATGTCCAGCAGCCAGCACAGCAGCTGGTACAGAGTGAGTGACCGTAAATGTATGAATGATTTAGATGCAACAGAACAGACGGTAAACTAGAGCAGGACAGAGAGTCCCAGGCAGCTTCCTTCCTCACCCTGTCCCTGGGAATACTGGCATGTATTACCGACAGTAAACACGGATGGGTGGCACCTGTGGAAACGAAGGGTGGACACCTACGAAGCATGTGGCAGATGAAGTAGCAGGCTGAATGCCTCGATCCGCCACCAACGTCAAGGGATGAGGCTCGCAACGGTGCCTGCGACAGCCCCCAAAGGAAGACACGAGGCTGGAAGAGGGGACAGAGGGCCACATCTTAAGGAGCAGGAGAACAAAAGAGGAGGTAACTCATGGAAGGACCTCAGACAGAGAGGGCCAGTGACAAAGGCTGGTTTTGACCTGCCCCAAATCACCTGCTCCTGCCTCCTCCACTCCACAAGCACAGCAGTGCCCTGGCGCAGAAACAAGATTCCCAGCCTGAGGCAGCCCTGCAGAGGCTGTCATTGCGGCTAAGGAGTAAGCCAGCTCCTCCAACCAGAGCAACAGAATGACCATCCCACCCAGCCAGACGAACTCACGGAACCAATGCACTGAGAGGGATTTTCACCACGCTGGTTGTGCAAAAGGGAACGCGGACTTCATGGGCTGCAAAAAGAGCCCCAATCTCTCAGTTAACTGAAGTGCCACAATTATACACCCTCTGAACGTCAATGGGATTTTCAAGGTTATATCTATACAACCAACTCCCAGGGTCGACTTCTAAAACCTGCTGCTCCTCTGCACACCAACCAGACCTCAGGGCTCTGTGGGAATAAACTCTAATGAAAAATACACCCTGACACTGGGTATGGCATACTACAGGCCCAAAAAGAGCTCGGGTGGCCAGCTTTTTTTTCGCAGAGCAACACTGGGGGTCACTGAGTCCGCTTCAGTAGCCCCTGGCAACTCTCCACATGCTCAACCTTCATTTCGCACATTCACCTCCCCCCAGGCTCTACCCTGACCACCAGTTTCCAACTTCTCTATGGTACCCAATCCCTTCAACTACGTACCCGCTGAATACCTGAGAACAAGCTTCTTAAGTATTTTAAGTGTACAAGGGGAACACTGTATTTGTTTTAAAAACCAAACCAAAACACTACCCTAAATCAAGTTTCCATTTGAGTACGGTCCTTAATAGACAATTACTAGAGAGCTTAAAAGTCACCCTGAGCAAGACGTCCTCTGCCCAGCACTTCCCCTGCACATCTGGCCCTTCAGCCTCTTCCTGGACCTCGGCTGAATGCTAGGGAGCTCAAGGGAGCCCTTCCATCTCTGGATAACTTGGTCACAAACACGGGTAAAGTAAGTCTCCCTGTGATTGCTCATCACCCCTGGCCCACTCCTTGAGGGCAGAACACAGAACAAGCCAAAGCCTGCTGACAGCATGATAGCCCTGGGGATGTAACCCCTCATTACCCTCCTGAGAATCCTTGTCATCCTGATCCCTCCCCTCTGAACTTGTCCTATTTTGTCTAGCAAAGAGCAGTACTAGGATGAAAACTATGGGTACCTAGCATCCAGTACCTAGGATGGAATAAAGCTTGGAAGTGCTAGGTGTGTGTTTTAAACTGTGAGTTTGAACAATATGAAACTGTTGACACTTGATCACTTCTGACCCAACAAAACTGCAATTCCATACAGTTTCACTTCACACATATGTGCATCTAGATCCATGTTCATCAAAATTATAGCTGGTTCTTTCCTGTTCCATCTGCAAGGCAGATAATCACATGGGCAATAAATACCCCAAATCAAATTCTCTACCCTTGACACCCCCTCCTTCAGCCTAGAAACCTAATTTCACCACCACAAAAGTCACACAGGGCATCAAGTAAACTTGAGGGGACAGGCCAGTGTCCCACTGTGAAAAGCTGTTCAGATCCACCCACAGTTTCTTCTGTCTGGCCAAGGCTTAGATTTCCCCCCAAAAGCACAGGACATCTGCAAGGTAGAACCTTCAGATGAGAATAATGCTGAAAGGTTTAGAGGCACAAAACATCATGGCCACACGAAAGTCCTATCTTCCACAAACCAAGTCATCCTAAAGCTGTCTAGATATGACCTAAGCTACATCCAAAGAACAGCTCCTTGGCAAATCACTGCCCTAGGGGAAAAAAAAAAAATCTTAAACATAATTTAGTCTTCTCTTTTTGAGGAGTTGAGGGAGGTCTAAAAATTAGCATTCAGGCATTTCCCTCTGAGAGAACAAACAAATCATAATCACAAATCATAAACGGACCCAAGCAGAACAAACAATTTAAGTCTAAAAATCCTCTATAAAATTTTGTAGGCAAAATAATCCCTTAGACAGGAAAGTTTGCATGGGCAACCAGAAAAGTTAAAGGGTTACTTAGAGGAGAAATACTGTCTCAATGAAGGAAGATCTCAATGAGGGGTGGCAGAAGTCAAATACAGAATGGAGGCTTTGGGGCCACATAGGGACATCAATGCTGTGCAAGGGGACCACCACCAATGAGGGTTTCTTAACCCACATAAGGTAGAAAAGACAAAGGGAGCAAAGGATGACCTGCCAGGAGCCAGAGCAGCACAGAGCAACCAACGTGGCCCAGCAAGACAAGCTGTGCCTTGGTCTTGACAGAGAAGTGGAGGCAGGCTCAGCAGCAGGAAGGGAAACAGTGAGAAGCACACAAGATCTTCTGAATCCAGCTGCTCTGACAAAAGCAAAAGTGGGAGCCTTCCAGGCTGCGTAACCACACTGCAGGCCTCACTGCTGGACAAAATGTGCATCCCATTGTCATACACGGTCACAGCACCAGGAGTAGACAAGAATCGCGGCTGGCGCCCATTTACACAGGCTCCAGAGGAGACCCAAGAACTAAAGGCTGGGCTAGAAAGTAAATGCAAATGAAGGAAGGCCCAGAGCCTATCAGGGATGAGAGGACACAGTTTCTGTTGAGGGTCATGAGGCTGACTGACTGGTGTGGCATGGAGGTTATTTGAGGGGGTAAACGGCTATGGGAACCAGGGGAAAAAATGTACTCAGAGTTTCCATTTGTTAATAGCCTTTGCACTAGAAACTTGGCTTCTGAGACACCAAAAATTGGGGAATGCTTTGTCATGAATAAGAGAGCTCGTTTTAAAACAGGAAATAAGCATTTTTCCAGCCTGAGAGGTTTTGCCACTGGAGTACAAGCCAAGGATCAGTGCTGAGGATGAGATTTACAAATGATCTGGAAGAGCCGAGTTCTGTGAAATTGCCAGTAAACAGGCTTTAGTGAAAGCAGGTATGTGGTATTTCCTATAGGAAAAAATAAATCACATTATCCTTCTAGGGAGAAGAGCTCAGAATTATCAGCTATGTCCCAGAAATATAGTTTCAGATTCACTAGACTTTCACCTAAAGACAGACACAACAGAATGTAAAAACACCAGCTTTTACAAAAGTAAACAGGACACTGAAGGGTCAGTGTGGGGGAGGAAAGAACACCTGCTTGATTTTTGTAATAGATCAGTAACAGTGTCTTCAGGGTCCTGAGTACATTCTAATTTGAATAGTGGTCCTGAAGGAAAGACCACCTGGGCACGATTATTCCCAAAAATGCTTCTGGAAACATCTGTAGCACTTCTACACAGCCAAATGATTTTCATTAGCGGTGACAGCACATTTTACAGGCATGTTTGCTTTGAAAGTGTCTTTTTAAAGTTTTGTCTTTTTAAATTTCTTACCCTATCTACAAAGTCAGGGCCTACATTCGGGGCATGCCAAGGCCCATCAGCCTCCTGGGGCCCACTAGATTATTCAGAAGCTTATATAGTCATGGAAACCAGCCGTCACAGACCACCAAGAAGGACAGCCTCGGAAAAAGGCTCCTATGGAGGCTCTGCCATGAATCACAAGCTCATCCAGGAGATGGGCTGCACACTGGGCGGCTCTGTGCTGGGCAGAAACAACAGTTACCCAACACGGGCTGCACGCCAGAGCCAGGACAGATCCTGCAAGAAGCACGCTGGGAAGAAGGAAGGGCAGTAGAAGTGGTGCGTAGCAGCTGATGGGGCAGGGAGGACACATGTGGCTTTCAGTTACTGGTGTTTTCAGTTGACAAAAATGAATGTCAGATGTTAGCTATTTCAACGTTGACAAAAATGAATGTCAGATGTTAGCTATTTCAACATTTTGTCATTCCCTATTATACCATCATGAGACTAGTACCAACAAAGCCATGGGACCCTGGGTAAATTAACATCTCTGAACATCAATTTCCTCTTATGTAAAATAGGGGTAACTACTAATAGCACTTACACCTCACAGGACAATGGAGAGAATTAAGTAATATATAAGTCAATAATACAGTGCCTGGCATGTAATGAGAGCTACAAATGGAAGCTATTATTATTATTGTTATCAACAAAATAACAAAGCAAGCTAACCCTAAACCCCAAGCAGGCAGGACCTGTAAACAGCAGCCAAAAGCCTTTTCAATCAACTCTGGTCAGAGCCCCCCCCCCCGCCCCCGGGGCCATGTGCAACAGGTGCAGGGGGCGGGGGGACCACAGGCCATCAGCTGCGCTATGGCCTTCCAATTCTAGAGTGAGCAGGAAGCAAGAAAGCACAAGGCCATGTTCTCCCTAGTACACCTGCTGGTTGAAAGGACATAAGGAAATATTAGGGGCTTTTTAGTAAGTCCTGTCTCTTTACTCCAAATCAGTTTCTTTTCCAAACACCTCCTTGGAATACACTGCCATGACCTCATCTTTTACCTCCCCACAGCTTTTTATCATAAGTCTTTAAAAACGTTCCCTGTTTAGAAGTGGGGAGAGATGCCAGTTGGGAGGCTGCAGTGAAGAAATCATGTTCCGACAGCAACGGCAGCAGTAATGAAATATCAGTCCGATGGTTTTTTGAATGTTTGGTTAAATTAGAAAATAAAAATCAGTTTACCTGACCCTGAAGTGACTATAAACTGTTGTAATCCCAAATAAACTTCTAAATTGTCCTGAAGAACAGGGAACTGAAAACAAAGAAACAACAACAAAAATTTTAAGTCATAAATGCAAGTTTTAATAGCATTTTAACATTACAACATAACACGCAACTATGGGGCGAGGAACAGGATCAAAACCTTTTCTCTAGGAACCTTTAAATGCAGCTAAAAAGCTATGACCCCCCTTCAGTGCCCCCCCAACTACAGTTTCTATAATTGAAACCGCCAATTAATACACAGAATAAGAAAGAAAACGTATTAGTTCGACCCTTTAAAAAAAAAAAAAAAAAAAAAGCAAAGGACACTGTGGTATGACTATTTACATTCCTAATAGAGGAGATCAAACCCTGAAATGACCTACACCTTCTAGAACTCTGAGAAGGCACCATATCTCCCTTCAAATCCAAGGGAACCTCTACCTTGAGAGATATGTCAGCTATGCTTTGTTAAAGCACACGGTAAAGTGATAAGATGGGCTAAATTATTTGGAAGTCCGTTCCCTCGCTCAAGTAGCAGTCAGAACGTCATAACCGGAGCTGCATCTTTCTTTCTCAAGCTGCTACACTCACCAGTAAGATTAAAACATGACTGGCCCCTAAGAAAGGCAGATGGCAAAGTACGAAGCTTTCCAGGAGAGAACACAAATATAGCTGGGTCATTCAATGCAAAAGATGACCCTATGGCCAGGGGCGGTGGCTCACGCCTGTAAATCCCAGCACTTTGGGAGGCAGAGGCGGGCAGACGATGAAGTCAGGAGATCAAGACCATCCTGGCTAACACGGTGAAACCCCGTCTCTACTAAAAATACAAAAAGTTAGCTGGGTGTGGTGGTGAGCATCTGTAGTCGCACCTACTCGGGAGGCTGAGGCAGGATAATTGCTTGAACCCAGTAGGCAGAGGTTGCAGTGAGCCAAGATCACGCCACTGCACTCCAGCCTGGGCGACAGCGTGAGACTTTGTCTCAAAAAAAAAAAAAAAAAAAAAAAAAAAAAAAAAAAAAGAATTACCCTAATAACTGCCTTGCCTTGAAGAAGTGATGAATTTAATGAAATCTCTTTGAATAACATGCACCACATAGGGAAGGGAATCAATCCTTACAACTAAAGATTCCAGCACGTATAGACACACGCAGAGAAAGCTAGCAATTTGCCAAGAGCGAGCTTTACAAAGGCCAGCTTTTCAGCAATGTAACTTCTGTAAATAACAGCTCCCACTCGGCCTGGCCACTTGCAAGCTACTGATAAAGGTATTAAGGCTTTAGTCAAATTGCTATTATATCCAAGACTAAATAAGGTTCCAAAAGTTGGTTTAATATTTTGTGGAAATGTTAATATTTGTTCAGTTTGAGCATCACTTATGGCAATTATTCTGTTTTTAAAAATTACATAGGGGGTAAAGAGGGGAGAGAGAGAGAGATCCAGGGAAGTCAACCAGCCATGCTCTGTATACAGAGAAATCGCTACACTCTCCACTCCCCTGGACGGCGCATTACCAGTGTGGAGAAGGCATGCGTGGGCAGGAGCTCCATCACTTTGGCCACCACCTCCAAGCTCTGCCGTAAGTACCGCTGCCACTCCGTCTGCTGCTGTGGGGGAAGCACAGGAGAATCAGCTCTCCCAGAATCCTCTCATCTTCCTTGCCAACCTCAAGTCCACTCTCAGACATAAAATTTTGAAGAAATGGAAAATGATGGAACCAGGTTATCTGGTACTATAAAAAGCCCAAGCTACAATTTTTTAAAAATGATGAATTAATTTCACAAAAAACTACTTCCTCAGAAAGTAAATGATCCACATAGAATAAGCTATTTTCCCCACCTTGGGTTATAGGATACAGAGATGGAGAGCCACTTGTGAAACCACCTGTTGGAAATGATCACGCGTCACCTTCTGACACAGTCCACTACTGTATCCCTATCCACATAACTGACTCAGTGCCACTCAGAATGGGGTCCACAGCCAGCCAGCAAATGCATCCCCTGGTGGGCTGTCAGAAATGCAAATTCTATGGTCCCCACCCCAAGCCTCCAGAATCAGAATCTGCTTTAACAAGCTGTTCCAGTGATTCTTATCCATGCTGACATTCAAGAAGCAAGACACATCACTCCCCTTTTGGGAGATGAGGACATTAAGGCTCATAGAAATGCCACACCCAGCCCTCCAATCTCCTCCATGCCCAAGGTTGCAGAGCTTCAAACCCAAGCCATCTGGCTCTAAGCAAAGGGCTCTCTGTAACCCAAATATGACTACCCATAAGCTCTTGACCATGCCACAGTCACTCTTACTTTGAGAAGAGCAGCGGTTATTTGAAAAATTTTAAAGTACCTAATGGTTTAAAAAAAACACTGGAACTGTTTCCTTAAAGACATTTTCCTTATTAATGTTGGGCACATCAGCATCAATAAATTCAAGGCTGATTTTAAGAGGTAGAAGTTTGCATAATATACTCCGAACAGACTTCCTTTCATTCTAGCCTTATCGGTTCAGTATCTCGCTAACAGTCTCCACAAGCATCCAGCTAGCTCTTATTGCTGCCCAGGTTGGGGAGCAGAGGTGAGGGTGCAAGGTAGAGGAGACAGAGAGGATACAGAGTTCTCACTAAACCGTTTTTCAATGTGCATATGGTTTCACTACTTACATCTCTAGTCCACATAGATAAAAAAGCCTATAAAACATTTTTTACAGTTAATAAGCCAAAAGGGACCAGCAGGAAATTTAAAATTTCAAATGTATGACTCAAACCAGAAGACTACTCTGGTTTCAGAACAGTCTTCGGAGCAGAGGGCTCTGGGTTCCAGGTCCCCATTCTGATTCACGTCACAACATGACAGCGACAGAAAGTCAATCAGGGCGTGCCACTTACATCGTCATCCAGAGTCTCGTCATCCAACTCCTCCAGCTGGGCTTGGTTGTATCTGAACTGGATTCGATTCAACACCTCTGTGAGGAGGAGCACCAGGGCGTCTTCGTACCTACGTGGCAGGGAGAAATTCAACATCGATCAGGCGAAAGGAGGCTTTCAGCTTAGAATTTGGAAAATGCCTCCTGCACTATAAAAGAAATGGTGTCCATGTTGATCACCATGGAAAAGGAGCATCGAAATTCCTGAGGCTGAGTTTATGGGTTGGCAGGTGTGTGCGGCCCATGGAACAGAAGCAGAGGTATTTATTTAATGACGTACCAGGCACCATGTATCTTCCTAACAGACTGTTTATATAATAGCCTTTTTTGTCTCTGGCAATAATTTCTGTCTTAAAATATATTTTGTCTGCTATTAGTATAGTGACCCAAGCTTTCTTTTGGTTACTTTTTGCTCAGAGTATCTTTTTCCATCTTTTTACTTTCAATCTATTTGTATCTGAATCCAAAGTGAGTCTCTTGTAGACAACACGTCATTGGGTCATGGCTTTAAAAAATCTACTCTCTGCCTTTTTTAAGAGAAGAATCTAACCCACTAAATGTAATGTAATTACTGATGAGGAAGGCCTCATTTCTGCCATTTTGCTATTTATTTTCTATGACTTATGTTCCTCAATTCCTCCATTCCTGCCTTCTTTTGTGTCAAACAGGTATTTTCTAGTGCTGCATTTTAAATCCCTTGTCCTCTCTTTTACTAAGTATTTTCAAGTTATGGTCTTAGCAGCTGCTCTGGGGATGATAGGCACTGCAGATAAATATTACCTAATTCAGTGATTTCATGCTTTTAACAGCTGTGAGAAGTAAATGGTATCAATATTTTTCTGATGAGGAAACAACAATTAACAGAAGTTAAATAAACTGCCCAAGGCCACAAAGCTACTTTGAACCCAGGGCTCCCTAACTCAAAATCATGTTCTCACTACACATAAATCACCAATGGATTTTTGTTTTGTTTTGTTTTGTTTTGTTTTTGGAGACAGAGACTCACTCTGTCACCCAGGCTGAAGTGCAATGGCGCAATCTTGGCTCACTCCAACCTCCGCCTCCCCAGGTTCAGTGATTCTCATGCCTCAGCCTCCCGAGTGGCTGGGACTACAGGCATGACCCATTAGGCCTGGCTAATTTTTGTATTTTTAGTAGAGACGGAGTTTCGCCATGTTGGCCAGGTTGGTCTTGAAATCCCAACCTCAGATGATCCGCCTGCCTCGACCTCCCAAAGTGTCAGGATTACAGGTGTGATCCTGTGCCCAGCACCAATGGGTTTTACGCCTGCTCCACCCAACTCCCAAAACCTAATCTTTAGTCCATTTTAAGAAGACTTAGAAACTAAAAAGAGCCTGGGGAACCCCGGACCCTTTTATTTGTGTCTAAGAATAATTTTTCAGAGAAATACTCAGAGCGGTAGGTTTGGATATTTCCCACATGTAATAAGAACCCAACTCAGGGCCGGGCGCGGTGGCTCACACTTGTAATCCCAGCACTTTGGGAGGCCGAGGCGGGTGGATCACGAGGTCAGGAGATCGAGACCACGGTGAAACCTCGTCTCTACTAAAAATACAAAAAAATTAGCCGGGCGTGGTGGCGGGCACCTGTAGTCCCAGCTACTCGGAGAGGCTGAGGCAGGAGAATGGCGTGAACCCGGGAGGCGGAGCTTGCAGTGAGCCGAGATTGCGCCACTGCACTCCAGCCTGGGCGACAGAGCGAGACTCCATCTCAAAAAAAAAAAAAAAAAAAGAACCCAACTCAGAAGATACCAAGTTATAAGCAACAATTGCTACCACAAGGACCAACAAACTGCTCATTTTGAAGAACAAATCATGTTGCCTAAATACTCGCCTATCCTGAAACGCTTCTAAGATAAGTTAAGGGACTGCTCCCACTCATAGAGCAAACCACCAGTGCTGGTTAGTAAGCTCTCCACATCAATCTACTCTCCAAAGTTATGATGCTGGGGCTGAGACTCAAAGGACAGTTTGTTTCGGTCTGTTAGGTTCTGCCAGCAGGGACACTGGAGGGAGACTGGAAGCAGAAGGGACAAAAGGACTGCATCCTTCCTGTGGTCTTGCTGTCCTGGCAGTGCTGCCTCAGCAACAGACACCTGGCAGAAGCAACTGGTTCCGGTTTCCAGCTTCATTCCACATTCCCAGAACTAGTATCGTGCACCCTCAGAGGTAGAGGCAACACCCTCTCCTCAAAGGAATGGTCCCAGTTCGAAAAGATCCCTCCTCTGAACTCCTGCGGCAGCTGGATGGGGCTCTCTCTTCAGAGATCTGAACCCAAGTTACTCAGGGTCCAAGCAGTGATCTTCCAGATTTTGACAGCCCCAGCTTCTTGCTTGTGTACTTCTAGCCTTAGGGGCTGAGCCACTTCCTGTACTTATCATCTGTGTTATCTCAGTGTTCCCTCTGAAACCTATTTAATCAATTTCCTACAATGAATTTTCTGTTCAAATAATTAAGTATGGTTTCTGATTTCCTGACAGGACTCTAATACACCACCCAATCTAATACAGTTGAGTACTGGGACAACATGATAACCAAAGCTAAAAGATATCCAATACCAAGACCAAATACAGTCCATTTAGTCCATGAGGTACAGCCCATGTGATGAGACTCGGTCTACCGACCACTTACAAATCCTCCTGGATTGTCCCATTTCAGATTTTGGTGACCAGAGTATCTTTTTTTTTTTTAACTTAAGAATTTAACCTATGCCAAAATTGACATTTGTATTTATTTACTTACTTTTTTAACATAATTTCAACTTTTATGTTAGATTCAGGGGATACATGTACAGACTGGTTACCGGAGTATACTGCGTGATGCCGAGGTTTGAGGTACAACTGATCTCACCCAGGCACTGAGCATAGTACCCAATAGCTTTTCAACCCCTGCCCTCCTCCCCACTCCCCTCTCTATCAGTCTCCAGTGTCTGTTGTTGCCATCCTATGTCCATGAGCACCCACTATTTAGCTCCCAATAGCTCGTTTCTTAACTAGAGACAGAGACACTCCCTACTTACCCATATCCAGCAATGACTCCCCAACTATATGCAAACGACTTAACAACCTAACACACGCCAGCCCTAAAGTAGACTAGCAACTGAACAGGGCCCAGGAAAGAATGCTGGCGGGAAAAAGGCACTAATAAAATCCACAACATCTGTGGGAAAATTCACCCAATAAAGTCAAAATCCCACTTAGTAAACTCCATAGAAAGGTAAGATCAAACATTTAGGCCTAGAGTTTATGTTTTTGCCTTTGTTCAAGACGTAAATTTCTAGGCCGGGCACGGTGGCTCACGCTTGTAATCCCAGCACTTTGGGAGGCCGAGGCGGGCGGATCACGAGGTCAGGAGATTGAGACCACGGTGAAACCCCGTCTCTACTAAAAATACAAAAAATTAGCCGGGCGTGGTGGCAGGCGCCTGTAGTCCCAGCTACTCGGAGAGGCTGAGGCAGGAGAATGGCGTGAACCCGAGAGGCGGAGCTTGCAGTGAGCCGAGATCGCGCCACTGCACTCCAGCCTGGGTGACAGAGCGAGACTCCGTCTCAAAAAAAAAAAAAAAAAACAAAAGACGTAAATTTCTAAAGTTACAGAAGTTTCACACTATAAATTGCTGTGACAGATCAAAATATTTTCACAATTCTGCTAGGAAAGAAAATCTACTTCAGACCAGAGGACAGATGAATTTTGTCATCTATAAATTGTCTTGCTGTGCTAAAAGGAAATTTAGAGACTTTCTATACAAATGTAACTCTAAATTAGACCTAAAATCTTAACTGGCAATTGGCAACTCTGGCTGCAAAAAAAAACCCGTATCACTTAGAAAATTAAGTCCAAGCAGGAACCAGGCAAACATGCACATAGATCACTGGTCTCCCAAAGTGTCATGTGGGAAGTGGAGAAAGTATATGGCTGTGGCAGACACTCTGGTTGCCTGCCCAATACCCATTCTCCTTCCTCAGCAAGAGAGCACTGGGTATTGGGACCAACTCAAAGACAACATCTCCCCTGAAGATGGGGGTGGTCAACGAGAGACTAAAGCAGCTACTGGGTGGGACTTCTAAGAAAGCTTCTTTCGCCCAACCTATCCCACTTCTCGTTCCTGCCGCCTGAATCGTGGCTGTGATGTCTATAGCATCATCCAGCATCCATCTCTGACCATAAGATGATAATGAAGAGGGAAGCCATGCCTAATGGTAGAACAAATAGGTAAAAGGATTCAAAAAATTACTTGCTACTCAAAGAGACATGACTTCTCAAGGAAAAGTCAATCAACAGATGCCAACCTCAAGATGACAAAGGTGTTGGAATTATCGATGACTCTAAAACAGCTATAATAACAATGCTCCATGAGGTTCCTCTATGGTCTGAATTGCGCGACTCTTCCCCAAAAACTACTCATTCATATATTGAAGCCTAACCCCCAACCTGTCTGTATTTGAAGACAGGGCCTATAAAAAGGTAATAAAGTTATGTGAGGTGAAAGAGTAGGGCCTTAATCCAATAGAACTGTTGCCCGTATGAGAAGACGAAGAGACACAAGGGTTCTCTCCCTCCCTTTCCTCACATGCACACAAGAAAGGCCACGTGAGCATTCAGAGAGAAGGCGCCGTCTGCAAGCCACCAAGAGAGCTTACAGAATCTGCCAGCATCTTGAAGTGGAACTTCTAGACTCCAAAACTATGAGAAAATAATTTCTGTTGTTTAAGGCCGGCCTGTGGTATTTTGTCATGGTGGCCCAATCTAACCAATAGAGAAGGTAAACAATATGAGAAAGAAACCTGGAACTTGAAGAATGAAGGAAAAGCAAGAGAAATGGCAATGTCTGGGTAAATCTAATAGACTACTTCTTTCTTCTTAAGAGCTATAAAATATGAATGATGGGTACACGTATAAATTAGAACACTGTCTGGTGGGGTTTTCCAAGTATGTATGTGTAAAACCTCAATATAAAGAAGAGAGGCTAAAGGACTCTAATCTATATGGTGGTAAGGTTTCCATACCACCCTTGTGGTAAAATGTGACTGTGAAAAGTTAAGTATATATATATATACTGTAATACCCAGAGCAACCACCAAAAAAACCCACATAAAGAAATGTGGTCCAACACTCAATAGATACACTGGAAAAGAAAACTAAATGTGTATGCAACTAACAGAGTCTCAAAATAAATGAAGCAAAAACTGATCAAACTAAAAGGAGACAGACAAATCCAAAATTATTTCTGGAGAATTCACCCCTCTCTCAGTAACTGATAGAACAAGTAGGATAAAGACAACATGTACAGGCTGGGCGCAGTGGCTCACTCCTGTAATCCCAGCACTTTGGGAGGCCAAGGCAGGCGGATCACCTGAGGTCAGGAGTTCCAGACCAGCCTGGCCAACATGGCAAAACCCTGTCTCTACTAAAAATACAAAAATTAGCCAGGCGTGGTGGCGGGCACCTGTAATCCCAGCTACTTGGGAGGCTGAGGCAGGAGAATCGCTTGAACCTGGGAGGTGGAGGTTGCAGTGAGCCGAGATCACGCCATTGCACTCCAGCCTGGTGACAGAGCAAGACCCCATCTCAAAAAAAAAAAAAAACAAAAAAAAAAACACATGTACAAATTAAACTAGAAAACAATAACAAAATGATATATGGAAAATCCCCAAATATTTGGAAACTAAACAGAGGAAATCTCCAAAGAAATTGGAAAATATTTTAAATCAAATGAAAATTAAAATGTAACATTAAAATTTGAGGGATAGCCAGGCGTGGTGGCTCACACCTGTAATCCCAGCACTTTGGGAGGCCAAGGCGGGCAGATCACAAGGTCACGAGATTGAGACCAGCCTGACCAACACGGTGAAACCCTGTCTCTACTGAAAATTAGCCGGGCGTGGTGGTTTGTGCCTGTAATCCCAGCTACTAGGGAGGCTGAGGCAGGAGAATTGCTTGAACCCGGGAAGCGGAGGTTGCAGTGAGCCGAGATCGCGCCACTGCACTCCAGCCTGGTGACAGAGAGGGCTTAGAAGGAAATTTACAGCATGAAATGCTTATATATACCACAGAGATAAGCCTATAAGCCTCAAGTTCTGAGAGTTAAATAAAATTATACATGTTAAGGCAACTACATAGTAGGTACTCAATAAAATATATATGAATAAAGAACAAATGAACAAAGAAATGAATGAAAAACACACAGGCGATAAACAGACAAAATTCCAAGTCAGGTAAATACAAAGGATTGAAGCATATTCCTGGATAGCTTTTTCAACTCAATAAAGCAACTAAGACTCTATTCACTTGCCCTGTGGGGCAGTCAAGAGCAGGAACTAGAAAGCTGCAAGAGCTCTGATCTAAACCTAGTTCACACCTTTACTGCACCACAATGTCATGTCTAACAGTGGCACTTCCTCTTTATTAAGCAGGTTCACCCACTCCAAAAAGCGAGCAGCAGTTTTTCTCACGCTCACTCACATTTGTTTACAGCCCGATCTAATGTCACCAGAATCCCTACATTGGTTTGTGGCCAGCACTTGCCAGAAGTCTAGTCACAAAGAGGCTCACAGAACATGACACAATGACTTTAGGTTGCTTCACACACTCAGGTTTCTTCATCTTCCTGTAGAAATAAGTTTCTACACAGGTGACTCCCTTCACATTGACAAGCACAAAGAGCCGGAAGTGAGAGAGAAAGGGGAGGTGAACCAATGCTTATTTACTGAGCACCTACTGTCAGCCAAGGCACTTTACGCTCATTAGTTCATCCCACTTTCTCAACAATCTGTGAGGAAGGCACAACCATCCAAAAGCACAAACAAGGAAAGGGAAAGGAAAATCCGAGCCTTTCCATGCCACCACCTCAAAATACAGATCAGGACGATCTACCCCATCAGCCATTCCGCTCTGCAGGAATGGCTACAGAACATTTACCCCATTAACACCGGGGCTCAGGCTCTCTGAAGTCCCCACGGTCTCCCATCAAGAAACTCCTCTTACACCTGTAATCCCAGCACTATGGGAGGCCGAGGTGGGTGGATCACGAGGTGAGGAGATCGAGACCATCCTGGCTAACACAGTGAAACCCTATCTCTACTAAAAACACAAAAAATCAGCCGGGCATGGTGGCGGGCACCTGTAGTCCCAGCTACTCGGGAGGCTGAGGTAGGAGAATGGTGTGAACCTGGGAGGCGGAGCTTGCAGTGAGCCGAGATCGCACCACTGCACTCCTGACCAGGCGAGGCAGCATGCAAAGCTCCAATTTCCAAGCTCCTAGGACCAAAAATAAATCTATGTACATTTGTGCTTCTAAATTTGTAGCCTACAATGCTTACCACTTTGTTGTGATGAATGATGCAAAACCTTTAAACCACAAGGGACAGGAAATGAGTGCTGCCTTTGTGACTTAACCACACCTACGTTTCCCATTTAAGACAGCAAGAAAACATTTTTGACTACTTCCTGCAAGATTAGTTGCTTCTGAAATATGATTCCAGAACATCCCAACTTCTCTCTGGTGTATTTTATCAGTTGACAAACATTTGATCACATGTGCATGCTCTTAGTTAACATAAATGTGGTCATCACCAGAAGCCAGTGTTCTTCAGCAGCTGCTCCTGCAAAACAGCATATCTCTGATATATTAAGAGTCTCTCATAGTCTGGAGTGGTGAATGTAAGGGTTACAGAAAAAATTATAAGCTGAAGTTGAAATATTTTCTTTGTGCAGCCCAGCGGACTAACACATGTTCTTTGTAGTCTACTGTCTTAGACCACTAGGGGGTATCTGATAGGACTTGCAGTTCCCCAGATGGTAGTTACTACTTAACAGCATTAACCAGAGGAGCTTGGAGGGGTTTGTTTTTGTTGTTGTTGTTATTTCATTTTAGAGACAGAGTCTTGCTCTGTCGCCCAGGCTGGAGTGCAATGGCATGATCATAGCTCACTGTGGCCTCCAACTCCTGGGCTCAAGCAGTCCTCCTGCCTCAGCCTCCCGAGTAGCTGGGACTACAGGCATGCACCACCATGCCTGGCTAATTTCTGTATTTTTTGTACAAACAGAGTCTTGCTATGTTGCCCAGGCTGGTCTCAAACTCCTGGGCTCAAGTGATCCTCGCACCTCGGTCCCCACAAGGAGCTGGAACTACATGTGCACACTACTATGTCTGGCTAATTTGTTTTTTAAGTTTTTGTAGAGACAGGGTCTCATTATGTAGGCCGGGCTGGTCTCAAACTCCGCCCTCAAGTGATCCTCCTGCCTCAGTCTCCCAAAGTGCTGGGATTACAGGAATGAGCCATGGCACTTGGCCTGTTGTTTTATTTTTCAAAGGCATAAAGGCATTATATGTAAGTGTTATGTTTAAAAAAGAATAAACCATGAAAAATTAGAAAGCCTCATTTAGGATGATAATCACATGATCAATGAGAAAAATTCCCACTGTTTCAAGTGGTCAGCCAGAACAACTGCCAACTGTGACATTAGATAACGGATGCCTGGGCAGGCAGGTAAACATCTGCAGGTGGCCTAAAGGCCTTTAGACTGTCCAGGGGCCATGCCACCTAACTCCACAGTCACAACCACAGTCTAAAGGCAGTAACATCTTCTATTATTCATCATTGCTGTTGTCATCACTGTGACCATTTACTGAGTGCCTAATACATCCAGATGCTGTACCAGGTATTTTACATACATGATTTCCTTGAATCCTAACCATCCCGCAAGAGAAGTGTTAAGTACGTCCATTTTGCAAGAGGAAATGTGATCAGCATATAACTTGACCAAAAGTAACACAGCTAGCCTAAAGCAAAAAAAGAATTTAAATTCTCTACACCACTGCTCCTTCTATTAGTATAATGATCTGCAGAAGTGTGTGTTTAATACTAATTATCTGCTAGTATATATTTTCTCAACAGGACCATATTCTTCACATCTCTCATTTATACTTTGTTTTTGTTTTTTTAGACAGAGTCTCACTCTGTCGCCTAGGCTGGAGTCCAGTGGTGTGATCTTGGCTCACTGCAACCTCTGCCACCCGGGTTCAGGAGATTCTCCTGCCTCAGCCTCCCAAGTAGCTGGGATTACAGGTGCCTGCCACCACACCTAATTTTTGTATTTTTAGTAGAGACAGGGTTTCACCTTCTCGGCCAGGCTGGTCTTGAACTCCTGACCTTGTGATCCACCCGCCTTGGCCTCCTAAAGCGCTGGGATTATAGGCATGAGCCACCGCGCTCGGCCTTGTACTGTTTTTTAAAAAGTATTTTCATATTAATCATTTCCTCAGTTTATTCTCACAACAAGCTTGAGAGATATGAAGGAATATCTACCACTAAATATAGAAAAATGAGGCATAGTCCCAGAATCAAAAAGATATGCCTATTTAGCATGCAAGAAAGATTATTTTGGCACAAGTAACTTTTCCTTCAAGAACCTCATTTCAAAAACATAATTACTTAAAGTTGGCAACTTCACCAAAAACACAATCTCCTGTGTGTAATACGATTTCTGATATATGAACGTACTACCTATAATCACACATGTGACCTGACACCGTAGCAACCTGGAACTTACTCCACAATTACAAAAACCATCTTTGGTAACAAAAGAACAAATGTTTAAACTTGGAAAATAAAATTCTCAACAGAATATTTGCATATTTATTTAATTTTCAATAGAGACAGAGTTCAGCAAATGATACCAGTGACTGGTACCAAGAGACAGAGTCTCACTATGTTCCCAGCCTAGAGAGCAGTGGCCAGCCACAGCATGATCACTGCACACAGCAGTTCTGAACTCCTGAGCTCCAGTGATTCTTCTGCCTCAGCCTCCCATGTAGCTGGGACTATAGGTACATACTACCACATCTAGGTCCTGTTTAGAATTTTTTAAACTCATAAAACCTCAGCAATGGAAAAAGTCTTTGGAGTTCCAGTCCAACCTTTTCTCTGCAGTGAAGTCTCTCCTCTCCACCTTCCTCCATTTGGTACATTTATGGGGAAAGAGTATTCACTAACACCACCACCAGCCGAACACTTACAGTGTGTCAAGCATTCTAAATATGTTAGTTCGTTATTTCAATTAATGTCTCAACAACTATTATTTTCATCCTCATTTTACAAATGAGGAAACAGAAGCTTCCACAGGCTAAGTACCTTACCCAAGTACCCCTAGGTGGGAACCACAAAACCAGGATCCAAACATAGGTCTGTGCAATTCCCCATCATGGCTTCCACTCGACAGAACCCCTTCATACACTGGTTTTACAACACAATGACCACCTAATCTGAAATTGCTCTTACAAATACTGTGCAAAGAAGTAGGAGCTATAACCAAACTGAGTAAAATCTGCAGGCACTCTGTTAAGCATGATAAAGTACCTAGGGCTAGATCACCTAGTTTGCAATCTCATAGCATAAATATACAAATTATACGAATCAGGTTTAGTTTATTAGGAAACTACTCTGATCCTAAAATGTAAAATATAGCTTCTTTGCCTCCTTCATGACTGCCTGCTCACTGTGTGACTGGGATGCAGTCACCTACTGAGACTATGATGGGTATGTTTCTGCTAAGAAAAGCTGCCGCATTTACTTTCCCCATATAAGGATGCTGCCATTATTTTCCTGGCATGCTGAATCTCCACCTTCCCCTCCTCTTCTCCCCACCCTGTGGCACAAAGAACATATTGTACAGGAAATATACTCTCTTCCTGAAAGCAAGAAAAATGGGTTTGAGAAACATATGGGGGGGGGGGGAAACAAACTGTTCCCCATTCTCTGTTTTTTAAAAATACAATAAAAAGTGCAAAAGCAATTATCTCTGGGGTGTGGGATTATGAATAATTTATCTTCCTTACATTTTTCTATATCTTTTCCTAGATTTAAAAATGAACACCTTTTTCTTAACAGGTATTTATTAATTTATTTAGGAAATTTTCAAACACATACAAATGGGGTAAGAACATAATGAACCCCAAGTTCCTATGAACTAACTCCAACATCAACCACCAACACATGGGCAGCCTGTTTCTTCTCTACACCAACCCACTTCCCTTCTACCCCCACTGGGTTATTTAAGCAAATCCCAAATGTCATATCATTTTATCCAATAAATACTTCAGTTTGTATCTCTAAAATAAGGGCTAATAAAAAATTAAGAACACTAACACAAATGCATTAAAATATAAAAAATTAGTAATACTACTTTTAAAATTTTAAAAAGTCTTAACAAAATACTTAAAAGAGAAAAAAAAGGAAATGCTCAATGGCATTATTGCCTAAACAGCTTACATGACTCAGCTTCACTGAAAAGGTCCAGATGCATGGCTGTCCCTTAGGCCACTAGAATAACTGGCGAAATGACCATATCTAGTTTTCAGTGTTTGAGGAGTTTACCTGTTGAGAACTGCTTCCTTGTCTCCAAGACGACTTTTAATTTTACTTGTCAGATAGTCCAAAAAGAGCGTCCAGATATCCAAACAAGAGAAGTAACCTTCATGAGTAGGCTATGGTACAAAAAAAATCCAGACAATGAAATT
This sequence comes from Nomascus leucogenys, assembly GCF_006542625.1. NCBI lineage: Eukaryota > Metazoa > Chordata > Mammalia > Primates > Hylobatidae > Nomascus > Nomascus leucogenys. The sequence goes on along the minus strand of NC_044382.1, from coordinate 77,003,281 downwards.
ATTTAATGCTACTATTCCTTAGAAACACACACATGCCAGTGTTTAATTCCAGCAGAACGACGAAACCATAAGCCTAGATTCCCCAGTTTCCTGGTAACCAAAACTGGTGGCTTTTAATTGGTCTATACCACTGGGCCCTCCTGAACCTAACAAGACAAGGGTACCATGGAACACATTGTGAGGGAGATACTGTGCAGCATAAACTGAGTTATAAAATAAGCAAAAACCTATCTTAAAATCTGAGACTGGTGGAGAGGGCTCTTACAGACCATCTAGTTTAACTCTATTTTCGAGAGAGAAATCGAGATTCAGAGATATAAGTTGTTCAAGGCCACAGGTAAAAACAAGTCCCTTTACCCCCAGCCAATGCTCTTTCCATTACAAACCATTACAAAAGCAAAAATCAGTTTCAGTGGCTCCGAAGGTGACAGGTTCACACACTGGAATGTAAGGAAAGTAACACTTGCAGTCTTCCTATAGAACAGACTGAAAATGAGCTCATTAAGTCTGACCCTCAGGGCATTATCCTATTTGCAAAAGCAAGGGTGTCAAACTTGCTAATAGCAACCTCTAACCAGGTGCTGATGTGGAGGAACAAAGTGAGAAGTCTTTGTAGGATCCTGGTAATACAATGAAGACCACTGCACTAGTTAACTTTCTCAAGGGCTCTGAGACTTATTTCATGCAAAGTCCAACACAATCTCCAACAGCTAGTCCTTCCCCTATGCATTCAGGTTCAACTTGTGGCTCCAACCCATAATATCTCCACTCAAATGCTCACTACCTGAAAGACTCCTTTGGTTTTGCTAGTGGCTGTCTCACTGGACCACATATTTAGTGACAAGATCAAATATGAAAATAAATAATAACATCACCTTCTTGGATCAGTTTCTTTCCATTGCTTATCCACATGGAAATCTAGACGTTTACAAGGGCATACATGGAGGTGCCCAAGAAATAACTAACAATGGGTGGTGGTATCCAGTGGGAGTTCTGTACCTAAGCTGAAGTCTGAGACAGAATAAGTGTAACTTGGCTGGGTGTGGTGGCTCCTGCCTGTAATTCCGGCATTATGAGAGGCCAAGGTGGGTGGACCGCTTGAGACCAGGAGTTCGAGACCAGCCTGGGCAACATAGTGAGCCCCGGTGTGTACATTTTAGAAAAAAAATTAAAATAGAAAGGAAAGGAAAGGAAGAAAAAGAAAGGAATAAAAAGAAAAGAGTATAACTTAAAAAGCTAGGCAAATTCCAACTTCACGACCCAAAGAGTAGCTCTGGAACTAGACAGGACCAACCTCAGAAAACAAAATGACCAAGTCCTGTCTCCACCTCATACTTTGCAATACTGACAATATCCATGACATGAAGTGAACCAGGAGAATAACCAGGAAAAACAATGAATAAGCCACATGGAAATGATACGGCAGCCAGACGAAGTGGCTCACACCTGTAATCCCAGCACTTTGGGAGGCCCAGGCGGGTGGATCTCTTGAAGTCAGGAGTTCGAGACCACCCTGGCAAACATGGTGCAAGCCCTTTCTCTACTAAAAATACAAAAATTAGCCAGGCATGGAGATGCACGCCTGTGATCCCAGCTACTCGGGAGGCTTAGCAGGAAAAATCGCCTGAACCCAGGAGGCGGAGGTTGCAGTGAGCTGAGATCGTGCCACTGCACTCTAGCCTGGACAACAGAGCAAGACCCTGTCTCAAAAAAAAAAAGAAGAAAGAAATGATATGAGTCGTCCTTGGACAGGCCATTAGACTTGCCCATCCAAGAGACACACTCTTGTCCTGGGTTCAACTTGCTGAGCTTCCCTCAAGTCAATCAGCAAGGTTATCTCTCCTTGGTTCAAAACTATCCACCAGCCCCCTCAAAAGAGCACACAGCTCATCAGATGCATATGGAGTGCCTTTGAGAAAGGCTACCACATAAATCCAAGTATTATGGCTCCGTCAAAGTACTTTATAATTATACATGTAAACTTCATCCGTGTGAATTGAGGACTTGCTATATGCTCAAGGCTGGGGGAAAGTTGAGCAGACACACTCTGTATAACCTGAAGTACCACCTTTCACATCCATTCCTGCAGGCCCCACTGCGAGGGCTTGTGCACTGCCCACAGGCTGCCCATGACCTGGCCTCTGATAGTTGCCGTGGACATGGTTCATTCCGGTCATCAAGATGATGGGCTGGCTCCATTTTTGAAGTCGCCTAACTTTTCAAAACCTTCATAGACCCATTTTTAAAATGGACCTAGACTCCAATTTACTTTTCAGATTCCAGGGCTATAAATCCAGGTTTCTTTAAGAAACTAATGATACCACTCTATCTTCCAAGTGGTTTACAGTGTTTAGTTTTCATGTGCATTGGTCTATGTGATCTTCATAAGAGTCTTGGAAAGTGAACAAATATTTTGCATCTTCCCCTTTTACAGATAAAGAAACCAAGGCTCAGAAGTCAAGTCCAGTCATGTCTTGCCCAAGGTAACAAGACAATTAAGGAACAAAATCAGAACTAGAAAGTGGATCTTGGCCAGGCACGGTGGTTCACACCTGTAATCCCAGCACTTTGGGAGGCTGAGTCGAGTGGATCACCTGAGGTCAGGAATTCGAGACCAGCCTGGTCAACACAGTGAAACCCTATCTCTACTAAAAACACAAAAAATTAGCCGGGTGGGGTGGCGCATGCCTGTAATCCCAGCTACTCAGGAGGCTGAGAGGTAGAATTGCTTGAATCTGGGAGGCAGAGGTTGCAGTAAGTCAAGATCATGCCATCGCACTCCAGCGTGGGCGACAAGAGTGAAACTCTGTCTCCAAAAAAAAAAACAAACAAACAAACAAACAAAAAAAAAACAAAAGGAAGGTGGATCTTAAGGTTCTTGGTCCACAGCCCTTCCCCCCAGGGTATACCATCTCAGGCACAGTTTCAGGAAGAAGGGGCAAAACGAAAAACACAAGAACAAGTAGGAAGTGGTGAGGATGCACTAAGCTTAGGAGCATTAAGACAGAGAGACATAGGCTTATAGACAGCCACGAGGCTCAGCAAGCAAAGCAAGGCAGGAGGCAGCAGACACCTGCTGAGCACTGCTACCTGGAGGCGCTGGCGTCAGGGCATTTACAGAAAAATACAGGCAAAGAAACAGAAAAGGAGAAACGGTTAAAGAAGATACTAGCATCATCTTCTGTATTATGACTGTTCTTCGAAATTATGTTCATCAGTACAGTCATGTACCATATAACAACATTTCCATCAACAACAGACTGCATGTATGACAGTGGCCCAGTAAGATAACCCTGTATTTTTATTCTACCTTTTCTATGTTTAGATACAAATCCCTACCCTTGTGTTACAGCTGCCTACAGTATTCTACACAGTAGAATAGTAGAGTAGTACTCTACACAGTAACACACTGTACAGGTTTGTGGCCTACACCACCTAGCCTACGTGTGTAATGGACTCTCCCATCTAGGCTTGCGTAAGTGCACTCTATGATGTCCACACAACGATGACATCACCTAACAACACATTCATCAGAACACATCCCTGTCAATTAAGGGACGCAACACATGACTGTACTAAAATTTGTGAATTTTAGAAACAACAGGCAAGAATATTAAGTATATTCATATAACCCTCTAGACGAGAGAAAGACACATTTTCCCACATTACAGGTAATAAAGCTATGAGAGAGTAAGATCATACTTGTTAATGAACAGATGAGAACTTAAAGTTGTCTCTTGAGATCATTTAATTTCTTATTCTTAAGTCTTATTCCAAAGACCTCCCCTACGAGCAGGCCTTGGTCCTAGAGTGCACCTTGCCACCTTTTCACCATTCTACCTCCCCAGCAAAGTGCTGTCTGCCCTGGTTTACCCACAGTAAGCTGGGACAGTGTACCTTTCAGGTTCCTGTCCCTCTACCTAATGCTCAGAATCTGATTCTGTCTGAACCTCAAAGACACACCTACTCCCCCAGGTGGCCGGCCTGCTCCCAGAAAGGAAGGTCCTCATACAGGAGACAGGAGAGCAGAAAGGAGCTCGTCTGACAATTCCAGGTACAGAGAGGAGGAAAGAAGCTTGTGGTTTGCTTCATGAGCATACTTTTTCCCCAATTACTTTCCCAATATATAAATATATAAAACCACCATTTTCAATTTGATGACACATAGGAGTCTACTGAAAGAATCATAAAAAATAAGCCAGGGGAAAGGCCTGAAGGTGTCCACTGCAGTCTATCTTCTTAGGTGAGGAAACTGAAATCTAAGTAAATTTAAGGTTTCTCCAAGGACACAGAACTAATGGAAATAAGCAGACCTCAAATACAAAACTTTTGGGTCCAATCCAAAGAATCAGGCATAAGACATGCCTACTTTAAAAGATGTTTCACTTTCTTCTATACTATACACACTAGAAGACCCCATTTTACATAGAGAGTGAAATGTCAAGACATTGTCATTCCATCTCCCCCAAGTAAGCCTCCTGTTTCTGGCCTCAGAACCGGCTCCTCAGCTCCCTCATTTCTGTTACGCTATTTAACACTCACTCAACATTCTCTCAAATCCTCCTTTTTCATGGTCTCCTTTAAAATTCCTCTGGATGTCTCAAAACTGTTCCACCTCTGATGCTTCTCCCCTACATCCTCACCCTCCTGCAGTCACTTCAAGTTCTCCTGAGGACTATGAGCTCGGCATGGCTCTCCTCATGCTCTGCATGCACTTGCCCCTCTACCTGACACCTCTGAGCTTCTTCAAGTTTTGGCCTTCCCTCCCCTGCTCCCAGGACTGGCTCATCCTTACCACTGGGCACTCTTCTATTTTCACATGCCAAGATCTTCCTTGAGAAAGGACAGCTTTCACATCAAACCCTGCTCCAAGTCATATACACAACCCTCCTAGCCTAGACCCTAAAAAAAAAAAAAAAAAAAAAAAAAGGCTACTTCTAAAATCAAATGTCCTCAGTGACCCATTAGTTTCACCCCGGTACATACCAACAAAAACAGCTATCTGTGTACATCCAAAAGCACGTACAAGAATGTTCACCGCAAGATTAGCAAGCACTGGAAGCGGCCAAATCAGCAGGGGAGTGGACTGGCAAACAATAACTTAACAACAGCACAATGAAAATGAACACACAACTGCCACACACAACCCAAATGAAGCTCACAAACACAATGGCCAATAAAAACACAGATAAAACATACATTATGTGCTTTCATTCACAGAAGCTCCAAAACAGGCGAAACTAGTCTGTGGTATTAAGGTCAGGACTGGGGTTACTTCTGGGAAGAAAGGACGCGAAGTGATTGGAAAGGACATGAGGAGATTTCCTGGTTGCTGGCAACAATGTATTTCTTGAGTTAGGTGACGGTTACACGCATATGTCGATTTGGGGAAAATTCATCTAACTACACCTAAGATTTATGCACTTTTCTGTATGTGTGTCATACTTCAATAAAAAGCTTATTTTAAAAACACACGGCTGGGCACAGTAGCTCACGCCTGTAACACCAGCACTTTAGGAGGCCCAGACAGGAGGCTCACTTGAGGCCAGGTGTTCAAAGTCAGCCTCGTCAACATAGCAAGACCCAGTGTCTACCAAAAACTTTAAAAACTAAAATAAAACACACACCAACAGGCACAGGGGATAGGATGTGATAGAAATATCTGAAATTGTACCGCGGTGATGCTTGGACAGCTCTATGAATTCACTGAACATCACTGAGTTACACAATTACAATGAGTGAATTTCATGATATATAAAATTATACCTCAATAAAGCCACATATATAATTTTATATATTTTTTATGTGTGTGTGTATACATACACACACACATACTAGAATGACTAAGGTCACTAGAATGTAAGTAAACTCAATGCAGGCAAAGACTTTGCTTGTGAAGGTTATATGTCTAAATCCTGGAATACAATAGGAGCTCAAAAAACATTTGTTGAAGGGGAGAAAAAATTGGACACTACCAAAACTTAACTCTCAAGAGCTTCACTATATATAATCTTCTGGAGGGAGGTTTCAGTGGCAGTTACAGAACAGAACCAGAGGCCTTAATTTCAGACTTTTCCTGTCTTTTGCTTTGTTCACATAATAGTGGTCAAGAGCCCTGACTCTGGGTTCAGATCCTGGCTCCACCACTTACTAACTGTATGACTCTAAGCAAGTTACCCTTTGTGCCTCAGTCTCTTTATCTGCAAAATACAGATGATGATGGTAATAGAACCTATTTCACAGGGATGTTGGGAAGATTAAACCTGTGAGTCTTCACATAATAAGCATTATATTAATGTTTGGAAAATAAAGTTGAAAGAAAAAGTTCTTTCTTCTCCAAGTAACAAGGTAATAAACCTTTTCTCTGGAAGGGAAGAATGGCTTTGGTGCTTTACCTGATGAAATGTGTACTTGAACAAAAGTGTCAAAAACTCCACCACAGGGAACTGGGAGTAAGACTCGATTCTTCTTAGGTGAACACTCACAAAGAGCCGAAGAAAGTCAGTAAACTTCTCGATATAGCTAAATGAGACAAGACAAAAGGTGACAATAAGAAACCCAGCCACCTCCTTAGAACTTAAATTCAATCCAAAGTTCTTTCAGTACAGAACTATACAAATTTGTAATATATTTTCTTTTAAAAATATAAAGGCCTGCAACAATTACCTACAGGACAGGCAACCCTTCATTCCATTAACCACCTGAAACATAGCAGAAAAGCAACTTTAATCCTCAGACACTGTCTGCTAAGGCTTCTTATAATCTAGTGTGCTCACATTTTCTAAGTTATTTGTGTTGTGACCCAATTAAAGTGAAGGGAAATGATAAAAAGTTGATGAGCAGATCACTGTGTCATTTCAATCTGGCAAGTCTAGAAGGCTAGTTTTCTTTCCGGGAGGCCAAAATACTAAAATGAATGGTGCTAAAGACACAAAAACAAAACCAGGCTACAAAGGGCATGGCATCCAGGTAAGATGTACTCAGGCTTGCAACTTAATGGCCATTTTTTCCCCCTTTGGTTCCTGGTGCTAACTAAACATAGCACATCCCAATACTCCAAAAGTGATTCAAATATAAGGGAGGAAGGCTATTAGAGCTGGGCAAGCCTCAGAGACTTTAGTCTGATGCTTCCATTTTGCAGATGAAGCCCAGAGAGGTAAAGTGACCAGCCCAAAGTCACTCGGCCAACTCATGGCAGAACAGGACTATCATCCACTCCCAATCCAGTGCTCTTTCTTTTCACTTCACAGTGAATCCTCAACTCATTTGTATTCACACAATCATTTCACAGAGAGTATGGGTCACAGCTGCAAGGATAAGAGATCTCTGTTATTAAATACACAGCACATCATCACTCTCACATTTCAGAAACTGTCATTTTAAGCCCCTAAATACCAAAAGGTGATTAGAAAATGAGATGGCCATACCTTCATAAATCACATTTCAGAGACCAACACAAAAAGGTAAAGACATACTAGGCCTTAGCTGAAAATGAAATAATGACTAAAAGCAATTCTGAAACTCATTACTGCAAAAGCTATTTTTCAAAACAGAGATATGTGAAATAATAAAAGGAGAGAAAACTACCATTCAGAAAAGCAAAACTGGCCCGGAAATAAAATGTCCCATGTTGCTCCTGGGACCTATCTCCCTGAGGGTGGCCAGCCTGACTGCCTGACCTCTATGCGGACGAGCTTATTTGCAGCTTTTTAAAAAATACATATTAATTTGTTTTGATAAAGAGAATGGCTGTCTCTGTGGATCACAGGGCCAAGTACTCGAAAAACAGTAAGGCACTAAAATCAACTGTTTTTAGAGACAGGAACATACAAAGACACTTCTCTCTGGTGTCATCAATCACTAATACTCAAGAGTAGGAATTCCTTCCTCACTCACTTATGTACCACATGATAGTTCTACATGGATATTCAAAGTCACCAGCCAGCTGACTGTTCTTCAGGAAGGTGCACTCAATTCCCTACTACCCATTTAAAAAAAAAAAAAAAAAGCCATGGGCTAAATACAGAACAATCTCAATTTTACTTTAGTATCTAACCCAATTTTTTAAAAATACAAACAAGGCTGTTCAGTAGCTAAAACTACAGATTTTATTTCACCTCATTTTCTTTCCCTTGCCCACCTTCTGGTACAGGTGCTAATGAACAGTAGAAAGTTAGGGGAAAAGGCAGTAGAGGGAAAGAGAAGCCAAGGATCTGGTTAGCAGCTCCTAAACAACTGAGAATGGACTGAGCTGTTTAGAATTAGTGGTAGGGGACCCAGAGCCAGGAAACAAGCACACAGCATTATTTATGTCACCTTTCTGCTCCCAGGCACCTCTCAGCTTTCACAGGGCAATAGGAAGCACAGGATTAAAATGTAAAACCAAGAGCACAAAAGTTACATGTAACAACATCAGTACATAGACAATGCATAATGACATTTCTATACCATCCAAATGGAAGCCACAACAAAGTTGTCTGTGACTACATTATGATTAAAGTCAAAACAACTGATATTTGATAGTTGATACAAGCAGCTAATTTTCAAATTAACATATGAAAATATATTGACGAGACACACAGATCATAAAAAAAAATGAAGGTAATACAGCCTTTCTTAACCACAGACAGAAAGAATATGAAAGTGTGAATAATGATGCCTTTGAATTCATATAGAAAGCTATCACCAAATAATTTTTAAGAACATATTACCATATCGGATTGTGTTCTTATACACAGCAAACATCACGGTTTTACAATAAACCAAACCAAAATAATCTTATGTACCAATTTTTTAATTTTAGAAATATTTTACAAAACTGCCCAATTTAAAAGCACTAAAACTTTCAACTTTATGCACTTGATTTTATATTCTGCTATTTACTCTAAGGAAAAGAAAACAGCTTAATTCTACATAGCTTAATCACAAAGGACAATCTAAGGAAAACTGAGAATATTAGCAACTTTTGCTGCCATGTCATCTGTAAATATTTACTAATTCGATACGATTTATTGCTTGAAAGTCTCTAAACAATCTGATTGTTCATAACATAAGTTTCCAACTTCCCTCCTGTTTTCACACAGAAGCAGTTGTAAGATACATAAATGACCTCATCTGCAAGAGACATAAATCATGAAACCCTGCCTCAGAGTACCGTGATGGAGTCGTCTTTTAGAGTGCTTTAAAAAAAAAAAAAAAGTAGGTCATTGTAGGCTCCACTCGAGAGGACAATAACAAAGAAACACAGCTGTGTGCTACATTAACCTGTGCACACATTAACATCCCTCCTATAGTTTGATGAAAACTTGCCATTGGTGTAAAACTCACAATAACAACAACATTCCTGTATACTGCAGGATGTTCACTTGGGAAAAGTCAAATAGTAAAAACTGACACCAAGTGAGAAAGGGCGATTATAACTCCTGTACCTCCACGGACCTCTTCTGTTCTTGGCTACGCAGGAGCAGCAGTCTCAGTCCCTGCACCACCTCAGACCTGCAAGCAAATAGTAAGGAAAAGGGGGCAAGAGGAGTAGAAGGGAGGACAGGAGATGGATGGGGAGAAAAGACAACAAACCTACACAAGGCACAAGCATTTTTCAAACTCAGTCACTTCCCTTAACCACCCGAGCCCTTCCAGCTAATCTCAGACTTACTGGCACACACCTACCTTTCTGTTCCTCACCAGGAGCCCCATATTCTGAAATCAAAGAGGATTACAGATGCCATGCAGCACAGCATGGTAAACAGTCAGGGCCCTTTCTTGGGGCACACCAGCTCCACGCCTGGTTTCATTACCTCTCATCGAGCTCTTCTAGCCTGCTCTTCACTGTGTGGGCATTGTTATCCTTGGTGATTTTCTGCAGGAGGTAGAAAGTCTGCTGGAACATACGCAGTAAATACTCCTCAAATTCCATAGGCACACAGTTCTTGGACATGAGTTCATTGATGCAGGACATGGCCAGGACCCCCAGCCGGCCGCGCTCCTGACCCGAGACACAGTTCTGGCTGCTGCCGTTAACTGACGCCATCTTTCTGGCCCGGATGTCACAGCCAAATCGCGCAAAGTGGAAGATGGTGGTAAGGAGGGATGGGGTGATGCTGGCAGACAGAGGAATCCAACTGAAGAGATGGGCCAGGCACTCCAAAGCCAGGGAACAGATATACTCACTCTCCACATCAAGGATGGGAATCGGCTGATTCAACAGTTTGGCTGAACTGGGACTCTGCAACAGGTTACTCAGTAAGTCACCTGAAATTAAGAAAGGCTTTTAAGCTATCCAGCATCAAATCTCTTACAAATGACTTTAAGTAATTCTCCTTAAAAAAAAAAAAAATAAAATATATATATATATATATATATATATCAGTTATCTATGAAATAAAAAATAAAATCTATATGCTCAAAGTTAAATACTAATTAGGAAATTTTAACAGTACAGCAAAAATAAGATAATTGATTATGATTCTTAGTGAGGGGGATCTGGATACAATCTTTAGTGTTTTGACTCAAATTTAGTTTTAGTGAGATTTGTACAACAGCAGTTTCCCAGGAGACATAAGTGAAGAGAAGATGGGATTACTCTCTGGCTGCAAAACCCCAAATCCACTCAAGTTTTTCTTTTCTTGCTACTGTTCCCCCAAATCATGACCTTGCTTTTGAAAAGCATGATACATGACCATTAAATAAATAAACAAATAAAAATCCCTAACACCACATACAAAGTTGGGCACCAAATGAATTAAAGACTTAAACCAAAGACAAAACTTTAAAATTAACAGAAGAAAATATAAGAGTATTTGAAATATAAGAGAGAAAAAGACTCCTTAAAACTACCAAAAAAGAAAACTTTAACAAAAAATACTGATGAATATATTAAAATTAAGATTTTCTAATCAAGCCTGGGCATGGTGGCTCATGCCCGTAATCCCAGCACTTTGGGAGGCCGAGGCGGGCAGGTTACCTGAGGTCAGTAGTTCAAGACCAGCATGACCAATATGGTGAAACCCTGTCTGTAGTAAAATACAAAGTTAGCCAAGCATGGTGGTGCATGCCTGTAATCCCAGCTACTTGGGAGGCTGAGGCAGGAGAATTGCTTGAACCCAGGAGGTGGAGGTTGCAGTGAGCTAAGATCATGCCATTGCACTCCAGCCTGGGCAACAAGAGCAAAACTCCATCTCAAAAAATAAAAAATAAAAATAAAAAAAGAGTTCCTAATCAATGAAAAACATTAAGGGAAAGTTACCAGGCAGACAACAGACTGTGAGAAGATATTCACAATTTCTAACATTGAAAAGGACTAAAAACTAAAATCTATTTTTAAAATGCTACACATCAGTAAACACAACCCCAGTACAAAAACAGGCAGTTGATATGGAGAGACAATTTTCAGAGAAAGAAACTCTAAAGCATATGAAGAGATTTCAAATTCATTAGTAATCAGAAAAAGCAAATTAAAAGGAGTCTGGAAAAATGTTGGCAAACGCCAGACGTCAAATACAAGGAATGGATGCAGGAACCTTCACAAGGCAGTGCAGGAAGAAGGGCCATTCTGAGGAGGACCTGGCACTCTGGAGTCCTATTAAACATTCACATATCCTTTCGCCTGACCATTCTCCTGGTACGCTCCCAATGCAACCCTCACACGGGTCCATGAAGAGACAGGCGTGAGGGGGAGAGCTGGAGGCAGTCTGGCCTCCTCCTTGGCGGGAAAGGATAAGGAATGCAGAGGCAGATATCATATCACACAGTGAGCAGAAGTAGAGGACTAAGGCACAGACGGGCAACAGCTTGGAGAGACCTTAAAAAGATACAGTTAAATTAAAAGTAAGAAACAGAATGATAGTTTCACTATACCACTTACATATTAAAATACATGGGCACAAAACAGTAAGTTCTTACAAGAACATGTTACCAAACAAAAGACAGAGGTTATCTACATTAAAATGGCTGTTGATTACGGGGAAGGGAGTCCACAAATTCAAAACTATTTTTAAAGGAATACTAAGATGTTCTTTTCCTTTTTCACTTTCATTATCTCCAAGTGTACAATGGAGCTTTCCAGAGGCTACAACACATGGGATATTGCAACAGATGAAATGCAGAAGCCGCCTTTCACTAAGCCACATGTTAGAGATTTACAAAACTGTAAAACAACACCACTCTTCTCAGTGAATTTTTCTGTTTGCTTTGAAAAATGTAGTTATTTTTTATTAAAGCATATTATCTGTTAATACGTAATGGGTTCATCACAGTTATTTTTAAATGAATTAATGACTATTTGTACATTTTTCTCAGTTTTTCTATCAACAGATATAACTTACAAAGTGTTTTGAGGACCTCAGTAATTTTTTAAGAGTCAAAGGACCCCAAGACCCAAAATTGGAGAACCATGGGGCTACTCTGTGGACCTGCACCCGTAATGTAATCAGGGAACTTGTCAGAAACACAAATCATCAGGCCCCATCCCACACCTACTGGAGTAGAGCCTGAAGGGGTTGGGGCCCAGGAATCTGTGTTCTTATAAGCACTCCAAGTGATTCTTATGCTTGCTTGATTTTTGAAAGCACTAGACTAAAGGAAATCAAAATGAAACAGGGAAAAAAAGCTGTAAAATTATTTTAGAGAAGACAAAAGAAGAAAAATATTTAAAACTATAACAACAGGCCAGGAGCGGTGGCTCACACCTGTAATCCCAGCATTTTGGGAGGCTGAGGCGGGCAGATCACTTGAGCCCAGGAGTTCAAAACCAGCTTGGGCAACATAGCGAGATCCTGTTTCTACAAAGAATACAAAAATTAGCCGAGCATGGTGGCGCATGCCTATAGGCCCAGCTACTCAGGAGGCTGAAGTGGGAGGATCGCTTGAGCCCGGGGAGGTCAAGGTTGCAGTGAGCTATGATTGTACCACTGCACTCCAGCCTGGGTGAAAGAGCAAGACTCTGTCTTTAAAAAAAAGAAGAAAAAAAAAAAACTATAACAAGAAGAAAAATTTCCTGAAATTTGATGTGACTCTACAATACGAAAGGGTTTATCCTGTTCCAAGAAAAAAATGATGAAGAGTAATCAATACTAAGAATGTTTAAAATGAGGATGCAGTGTAGGCAGAAAAAGTACAGATACAAAGGAGAAAACACCTCAGTCAGACTCCTCCACAGTATCATTCACAGCCTGGGGACATTCTCTCAAACATGCAAAAACTCAGGTAACTCCACAAATTCTTCTCAAGGAGGATACCAGACCAAGAAACCACACAGATAAAGAGATAAATCAAAATAAAGAATTAAGGAATGGAGAAGCTGTAGCAAAAGGACACACTGGCATCAAATTACATAGAGACTCAAGACTAAACAGACGTAGGAATTAAGAGGGTGCGCTAGCTAACTTTCCCATCTTTCACAAGGAAGAAGTCCCAAAATACATGGTCTAAAATGAAACATGGTGGGGGGGAGGTGACACATAAAATTCAAACATGTAGTACAAAATTGATTTTTATCATTTTTTCTTAACCATAAAGGTATCTTTTAGAAATTAATATTTCTTGTAGAAAAGCACCTCAAGGTCAGCAATTCCTTAAGTTTAATACTTTCTGTTACATTTAGGTAAAACCTGGCCGGGCACGGTGGCTCACGCCTGTAATCCCAGCACTTTGGAAGGCCAAGGTGGGTAGATCACCTGAGGTCAGGAATTCAAGACAAGCCCAGCCAACATGGTGAAACCCTGTCTCTACTAAAATACAAAAATTAGCTGGGCATGGTGGTACATGCCTATAATCCCAGCTACTCGGGAGGCTGGGGCAGGAGAATTGCTTGAACTCGGGAGGTGGAGGCTGCAGTAAGTAGAGATTGCACCACTGCACTTCAGCCTGGGAAACAGAGCAAGCCTCCGTCTTAAAAAAAAAAAAAAAAAAAAAAAAAAAAAAAAAATCAAGTAAAATGCTGGGTACAGTGGCTCGTGCCTGTAATCCCAGCACTTTGGGAGGCTGAAGTGGATAGACCACTTGAGGTCAGAAGTTCCAGACCGGCCTGGCCAACATGGTGAAACCCCAGCTCTACTAAAAATACAAAAATTAGCCGGGCGTGGCAGCTGCCACCTATAATCCCAACTACTCAGGAGGCTGAGGCAGGAGAATCGCTTGCCCCTGGGAGGCGGAGGCTGCAGTGAGCCAAGATCATGCCACTGCACTCTAGCCTGGATAACAAAGTGAGACTCCATCTCAAAAAAAAAAAAAAAAAAAAAAAAAAAATCAAGTAAAACTAAAATTTAAATGTTATTAAAAACAAAAAATATATAATCTGATGCCATTTTTGTCTTTTTATCTGTCTTATCTCTGTGTAGAGATGTCTGGAGTGATCGAATATTATTTGATGTTCTTTCTATATAAGATACTGGGTAAATGTTTACATTTTATTTTGTACTTTACAGCATTAGGTCTCAAATGTTTGGGTTTCAGAAGTCCTCACTCTTAAAAATTACTAAGCATCCCAAAGAGAAAGCTCTTAGGAGGGTTACTTCTATTGATATTTGCCACATTAGAAATTAAAGCTGAGAAGTGTTTAAATATTTAATTCATTTAATTACAAAGCCATCATGTTAGCATAACATTTTTAAATGAAAAAAACTGCATTTTACCCAAAAATAGTGAGAAAGGTAGTACAGTTTTCATATTTTTGAAATCTCTTTAGTGGCTGGTTTAAAAGATAACTAGACTCTCCCAACTGCTTCTGCCTTCACTATTTTGCAATAGATTGTTTTCACTGAAGTATGTGAAGAAAATACAACTCCACAAAGATATGCAACTACAAATGAACAAAGGGCTTTAGTGGCCTTTTCAAATAACTGTGTCTATTCTATCATATTAAAGTCTGATGAGTAGTCATTTCTGAAGGGTTAACTGCAATGTGGAATCTGGAATTAACTTTTTTATTCACATACTCATGAGAGAATGGGAATAAAAATGACAAACAATGTCTTAGTACTTTTATGAACACACACCTGGCCTTTGGGACTCCCCAAAAGGGTTTGCAGGACTTCCAGGGGTCCCCAGACTTATTGAGAACTGAGATCTTATACTAATGCTGGATGAACATGAACAAGTTGGCTAGCCTTTCTCAGCCTCAACCTCCTCCACCATTATAATGAGGATTTTGTGAATTTATTAACGAAGGGTTTAAGTTCTATTCTTATAAGTGGACTTATCAAGTTGATTTATGAGGAGCCAAAAAAAAGAAAAGTAGATTTAAAAGATGTCCCTAGTATGTGGCTCAGAAGACTTTTTCCAGAATGGATGCTAAAAGGAAAAAAAACGAAACATCTATAATAATACTTACAGTAAAAGCAGTAACAGCCACCATCTGCTGTGTGACTACTTGCTTGGCCCTATACTGAAAACTATATATGCATATTCTCATTTAACATTCATAACTCTAAGGTAGGCATTATTACCCATATTTACAGACCATTAAAATAACTAAGGCACAGACAGACCAAGTGTTTCCCCAAGTCCCTCTGGTAGCATAAGGTAGAAATGAAACCAAACCAGGGTCTGGCCTCGAAACCCATGTTCCCTTCCAAAAAGCAAGTTAACTGGAAAGATTATGCAACCAGGAAAAATGAGCAATAAGAAAGCTAATATTTAAATACAGAAAAATATTCCTAATTGTTCTCCTCTGTATTAAAAAAAGAGAAAAAATAAATATGGAAAAACATGTATGGCCTAAAATCATGTGTAAAATAATAGCATGTGTATACCATGACTACAAGCATAGAAAGACAAATATGTGAAGACAAAGACTGAACAAGATTATGCAAAGGCGAAAACTGTTTAGGTGGATATGAATGATCTGCGATTACTTTTGTCCTCAAAAGAAAGTAGCAGGACCGTGGTCGTGGAAGTCAGCATCTGCTAACGAGTGTACCACAACCCATTTGCCTAAAAAGGTTGGGGCGGGGGAAAGAACCTGTTAAGGCTATTTCTCCATAAAAATGATTTTACTCAAATTTAAATGTTTCAAGGATTTTAGTGGATGATGGAAGTGTTTTTCAAAAATTACACTGT
This sequence comes from Nomascus leucogenys, assembly GCF_006542625.1. NCBI lineage: Eukaryota > Metazoa > Chordata > Mammalia > Primates > Hylobatidae > Nomascus > Nomascus leucogenys. The sequence continues at coordinate 76,987,225 of NC_044382.1, read as the reverse complement.
AATCAAAGTGGAAGGAATCACCACAAAACAGATTCTGCTTCATGCGGCAGCACTTCCAGTGCAAACCTAAGAGAGCTTTATCAAGTTCTCTATGGAAGACAGTAGCTTGATTACAAAACCTGTGACCCCGGCAGCGATATGCACCAATGCCCACAGAGCTGTGTAGACAACTCTGGTGCATTTACTGACTTACAAGGAATGAAGACATGGTTGGCATATTTGTAATTTTTTTTTTTTTTTTTTTTTGGAGACAGGGTCTTGCTCTATCACCCAGGCTGGAGTACAGTGATGCAATCACGGCTCACTGCAGCCTCAACCTCCTGGACTCAAGCGATTCTCCCACCTTAACCCTCCCAAGTAGCTGGGACTACAGGCAGGAGCCACCATGCCCAGACATATATATATTAGAGATGCGGTCTCACTATGTTGCCAACACAGGTCCCAAATTCCTTAGCTCAAGTGATCCTCTCACCTCGGCCCCCCAAAGTGCTGGGATTTACAGGCCTAAGCCACCATGCCCAGCCCTGTAATAAACTTTCATGCAAAGCTTTTTAATTATTGAAACTTCATGTTTTTCCTATCAGTTGTATATTTACTAACTTAGGGTTTCTCAACCTCAGCACTACTGGCATCTGGGGCTAGATCATTCTTTGGTCCGCTGTATACCGTGGGGTGTTTAGCAGCATCCCTGGCCTCCACTCACTAGATGCCAATAGCACTTCTCCAGTCATGTTAACCTAAATTTCTCCAGACATTGACAAATACCCCTGCAGGACAAACCACAGCTCTAACTGCAGCCTTGGTCCAGTAAAATGGGGGAAAACTCTATTCAAGGAGCCCCTGGAGGAGAAAATAAGATCACAGGAGTTGTAACTGACCCTCCCAAGTCCCACCTTTCTATAGGTAGTATACAAGGAATACATGAAAAGATTTGCATGAAGATATGCAATCTGTTAAGAGTTTGGGAGGAAACAGAAGTACTGGCCTCAATTCACGCTCTCTGATACATCCTCACCCTGAAGAACTTTTCATCATCACGTATGTACAGATCTATATTTGAAACTATATATCATGTGCATGAGAAAGATATGGTCCCTTAATTTTACTGCAGAACAATCAAAGCTAACTCAGAATTGCTGTAGTCACATCATCTCATTCTGTGCACTTTTTTCCCCATTGGTCCAGGCAAAGAGAAATGAAAATGAGCGGAGATGAAGGAAGATGAGGCTGCTCAAGTGCAGCAGGAAGGAACAGCCTCAGCAGGCAGGGGGGCAATGTCCACATCTTCCCTCATTTATCCTCAGAGGAAGCTATTCCCTTTTTATAGTCAAGGGCATCAGCGGTCAGAGAAGGTAAAGGATCCACTCAAGGTCACAGAGTAAGTGGCAGGGCCAAGACTCGAAACTAGGGAAAGAAGGAAGTGGACAGAATTGGTGAGAACGACCAAGAAAGCAAAGCTAGGACAATGACCGTGCACCTAGATTTGGAATTCTAGGGTTCTGGTAGGGGTTCATGTCCCCACTCTGCTCACTGGCGATGCGACCCCTGGCAAGCTTCCTTGTTTGTAAGCAAGAGACAGACTAGTCTGATCTCGTGAGGTGAGTGATCACTACTGCAGCTGGTTTAGGAGTTAAGGTAACAATTTGGGGGAACTATGCTGAGAAATAAACCACACACACTCCTTCAAACCTTTTTCTACATCCAGACTATTAAAGGAGTTGTTGCAGGAACTAGTCCCTGGGCTTTGTTCTTTAAAAGTAACAGGACAGAAAATTACATTAAAAGAAAGTGTATGGGGAAAAAAACCCCACAAGCCTCAGGGGGCTACTAAACCTAAGATGCAGGGCAGGAGAGCCCCACAGGAGCTGAGCTAAGGAATTCATTTGTTTGCTTCACTGGGCCCTACAGTTTCTCAGAATAAATTTTCTCTAGAAAACTGATACGGTCAAGAAAGCAAAACAATTTTCTGGAAGTTTTACTGCTTAACTTGGCATCTTAAGTGCACAAAGACAGTTGAGCAAAAGCATCAAAATGAATGGTGATTGCATCATCAGCACTGTCCAAATAGTGGGGCAAGATCTAATGACTTCACTTACATTACCATAAAAAGAAAGAAAAATACTGTAACAAATGAACATGCAATTTTTTTTTAAAGGGGAAGTATACCAGCTTAAAAGCTTACATAACTCCCTATGTGCCCCCACAGTCTCAATTTATTTTGTTATTTCTCAAATACTAAAATCCAACACTTCAAAAAATTTTAAGAGGCAATTCTCAAGAAGTAGGCACCACATTTTAGGTTTCCTTACAAGCAAATGTCAAGTTAGTTCATATTTTATTCCGCCTAGCCTCATAAAACCTAGGCAATACATGGAAGAAGTAAGCACATATCTCTGGTTTGTATTATCTGACATTCCCCAACATGGCCCTGAGGAAAACAGAGCCTATCAAAGTATAAGCTGAGTTAGCTCAGAACCTGTTTGGATGAAGCCAACTGAAACACAAACAAGTGTTTCTTCTACAGTAAACTGATGCTGCTAATAAACCGTGCTAGTGAGTATTCAACTGTCTAAAATTCAAAAGCATCAAATTCAAAAGAATTAATCTTGGCTGGGTATGGTGGCTCACACCTGTAATCCCAGAAACCTGAAAGGCTGAGGCGGGTGGATAGCTTAAGCTCAGGAGTTCAAGATCAGCCTGGGCAACATGGCGAAACTCCGTCTCTACAAAAAATAGAAAAATTAGCCAAGCATGCTGGTGCACATCTATGGTCCCAGCTACTTGGGAGGCTGAAATGGGAGGATTGCTGGAGCCCAGGAAGTCGAGGCTGCAGTGAATTGTGATCACACCACTGCACTCCAGTCTGGGTGACAGAAGGAGACCTTGTCTCGAAAAAAAGAATATTTGCAAACAGAATTTAAACGAAAAAACAAACCTAACTGTGGATACTCCAAGGCGTTCGTTCGCTCATAAAATCAAATCTCTGAATCATTTCCAAATGTATCTTTAATCTCCAGATACTGCAACATATAAATCTGCCGAGCAACCTCAAATATCTACCTAAAGAATAAAGGTTTGCCACCAAATACAAAGTTCCATTTCCTATGAGCTTATAATGCACTCCAGAACTCTGTAATTGTTTGTAATCTAAGCAGTGTGACAAATGGCTCTCTAATTTTTAATCCAAGTAAGATAATAAGAATTTGTAATAATTAGTGCACTATGAGTACTCCCCAAAACTTCCGGACAGATTTTTCAATTCTAGAGTAACTCTGCAAGAATTTCAGCTTCCACATACTAACAACAGGCTACATAAAACAGCTTGGGCTTAGAGATGTCTGACTTCCGCAGCCTATCTCCTTGAAGTAAAGGAGAAGATGTGGAAATATTTCTCATTAGCCACATCAACCTTTACAGCAGAGGAAGCTATATGTGCCAATTCACAAGATGTACTCTGCTGGAAAAGCATTTGTGATCATTTAGTGTAAATAGCAGCATTTAGAAACTAAAAGTTCCTGCTCAGATGCAATTTCCTCTTTCCATCCATCCTTGAAAGTAGTCATCTTTAGATGAACTGCACTCTGAATTTTGAAACAGATATTAACATGACTGTGGACAATAACTAGCAACTAGTAAACTATTTAATAGCCTCTGCAAATACGCCCCGCTTTACCAAATAACTCTTAACCAATGTCGATTCAATGCTAACTACTGCATAGTCTCCACTATGCAGGCAGAGAGGTCTCCACTCTGCCTTGGCCGATATGAATCCAGTGAGGAAGAAAGCACTCAATATTCCTGTTCCTATGTCCTCTCCTGCAGGCTGCTGCCCACCTCCTGCCACCCCTACAGAAAGACAAGCAGATGTTTCAAGCCCAAAGGCTCCTAACAATCTCAGCACAAGCACATAACCATGACATTCGGGAAAAATAAAAAACTGAGGGCAACAACCTAGGACTATTTTTTTAATGTAATTTTTTAAAAACAGAGATAGAGTCTCACTATGTTGCCCAGGCTGGCCTCAACTCTTGGCCTCTAGTGATCCTCCCACCTCAGCCTCCTCAGTACTGAGGACTACAGTTGCAAATCACCACACCTGGCGCCCAATACATTTAAAAAGAATGCCTTGGCTGGCAGGCAGACCCTACCACTTTCTCCTGAGGTCGGGGATGGTGGTGGAGTGGCAGCAGTAACACTGTGTTTGTCCCAGACAGTCTCCAAGATACCTACCAAGAAAGGAGAAACAGAGTTATAAGAGAAATAATGTCCAGCATACAAAAATCAGATTTAGAGAAAGTTTCTTGATACCTCTGATCAAACATGAGTACTTGAACATCCCTATCTTGACCATGTCCTCCTCCAGCTAGCGGCTGTGCCTCTCGACTTCACGGCTATCTTCTGGCTTTCCACTGCTTCACTGTGGCCTTGCGGTGTGGCCTCTCCCCACTGCTGCCTCCAGCACTGCTCTTTGCCAGAGTCACCTGGTTGCTGCATGCACTCACCAGTCACTTAATCTCCATCCTCCTTGACCACACTGTGGCATTACAGGCCATTGCCTAAACCCTTCTCTGAGCCGGTAGCACCACTCTTTCCTGGCCTTTCTCTGGTTTCTTTGAACTCGATTCCATCTCTTTCACTATTACTTCCATCCTCTGCCCATGAGTCACTTAAACACACGTTTCCCCAGGTTCCCTTACTGACCTGCTTCTCCTCTCATTTCACTCTCACTGCTAGAGTGACTCATCCACTGCTATGGCTTCAATACATTCTGAAGCCTCTCAAGTCTCCTGTTCTTGGCCCAAACTCACCTTGAATATATACACCAAGCACTGCATCACATGATGGGGGCTTCAGAAACAAGGCAAGGCAATAACAGACCTGCATGTCCACCCGCTTCCTGGACAACGCTACGTGCATATCCCAAACTCAACTTTTCGTTCCCCGCAAACCTGCCACCAATCCTCTTTCGTTCCTCATGCAGGAAACAGGCTGGAAATCCTGGCTTCTGCTGGCCTCATCTAGCCTCACCTGACCCAGGCTTCAGCTCACCCGACAGATGTGGCCTTGCTACGCTCAACTGTCTGCTGTTCCTTCTACATGTGTCCCTCTCAACCTCTAACCTGCTCTCCTCCTCCCAATTTCAACTTGACCTTTCCATCAGACTAAATACCACCTGTCTGTCGCTCAAAATTCCATTCAGCTGTCACCTCCTTCAGGAACTGCTGCACATAAAACATACCTCTATTTAGCTCTTAAAACATCTTTAACTGTTTACTTGTCTCTCCCCACTCAAGTGTAAATTACCTGAGGGTGGGAACTGTGTTTTCTTCCTCTTTGTACCCATACAGAACCCGGAACATAAGGTGATCATAAAGGCTTTTGAAAATATCTTATTCTCAAATTTTTCATATTAAAACCTGAATAAATCTTGAAAGCATTATGTTAAGTTAAAAAGCCAGACACAAAAGATCACATATTGTGTGCTTCCATTTTTATGAGAAGTCCAAAAAAGGCAAATCCATAGAGACAGACTAAGTAGATTAGTGAATGCCAGGGATTGGGGGAGAGGATAATGGGGCGGGGGGGGGGGGGGGGGGGGGGGGAGGCGGGGACTGCTAATGGGTACGAGGCTTCTTTTTATAGTGATGACAACGTTTGGGAATTAGATAGGGGTGACGATTGCACAACCTCAAGAATATACTAAAAAGCCAGTCAATACTGCACTTTAAAATGGTGAGTTTTATCTCAATTTTTAAAATATTTAATATACTGCTAGGCACAGTAGGACACATAGGTATAAAACGTGGTCCCTAGCATTAGAAATTTAACATTTAGGCCGGGCGCGGTGGCTCACGCTTGTAATCCCAGCACTTTGGGAGGCCAAGGCAGGTGGATCACGAGGTCAGGAGATCGAGACCACGGTGAAACCCCGTCTCTACTAAAAATACAAAAAATTAGCCGGGCGTGGTGGCGGGCGCCTGTAGTCCCAGCTACTCAGAGAGGCTGAGGCAGGAGAATGGCCTGAACCCAGGAGGCGGAGCTTGCAGTGAGCCGAGATTGCGCCACTGCACTCCAGCCTGGGCGACAGAGCGAGACTCTGTCTCAAAAAAAAAAAAAAAAAAAAGAAATTTAACATTTAGTTGGGGTGTCAAAAAATGTTCTCTGAGACCAGGCACAGTGGCTCATGCCTGTAATTTCAGCACTTTGGGAGGCTAAAGCAGGAAGATCACTTGAGCCTAAGAGTTAGAGACTAGCCTGGGCAATACAGGGACTCTATGTCTACTAAAAATACAAAAATTAGCCAGGCGTGGTGCTGCATGCCTGTAGTCCCAGCTTCTGGGGAGGCTGAGGTGGAAGGATCGCTTAGGCCCCAAAATTTGAGGCTGCAGTAAGCTGTGTTCACATCACCGCACTCCAGCCTGGGCAACAGAGAGAGATCCTGTTTCAAAAAAAGGAAAAAGAAAAAAAAGTGCTTTGAACGAATAAATACTCTGAAGGTTTAGGTTTACCCCTAGGGCTTTAGGGAAGGATGGGGGGGCAAATGCCAAGTTCTTTTTCTTTTTTTTTTTTTTTTTTTTTTTTTTTTTTTTTTTTAAAGAGACAGGGTCTCACTCTGTCACCCAGGCTGGAGTACAGTTGTACGATCATAGCTCACTGCAGCCTCACACTCCTGAGCTCAAGCAATTCTCCTTCTTTAGCCTCCTGAGTAGCTGGGACTACAGGCATGCATCATCACACCCAGCTAACTTTTTTGTTTTGTTTTGTTTTTTCCAGAAATGGGGGTCTCAATATGTTGCCCAGTCTGGTCTCAAGCTCCTGGGCTCAAGTGATCCTCCCACCTCAGCCTCAAAAAGCGCTGGGATTACAGGCGTGAACCATTGCACTAACCCAAGTTTACTTTTTTAAATCAATGGTTCTTTCAGCCAACTTTAAGTGCCCACCACATGCCAAGCACTAAACTGGAGACATAAAGAAAGTTCCTAGACATCCAAGAAGAAGCCTGGATAAAAGAGAGATAAAAACACTTCTTTTCACTACAAGATTCCCTCAAGTAGCAAGCCCAGGCTCCCGGCACCCCCAGGGCCTCATGGCCAGGCATTGCATACGTGCCTCCCTAGCAAACAGGTCTCACAGCAGCACAGAGCAGCCACCCCACTCACCCAGGGTACTCCCCTCTCCTCCTACCTTCCTGTCTCATGTTGTGGTTTGCTTTCTGTTTATTCTTACCCTTTACACCTTGTCATGAGGCTCTCATCAAACAGAAGAGACAAAATGCTACATACAACTACAACCTAGTGCACAAGGGGCTGGCTCCACACCATGTCTCACTTCCTTACCCAGAATGGGAAATTTTCCTATCCTCCTACTCCAACTTCTCCTGATCTCCAATTCAAATTATTTTAAATAGAGTGCTTGCCACCCACCTAACTTACCATGCAGTGATCGGCACTGTAGGCTTACTCCTATGACCTGGACTCTACCTCACTGATCACAGTTACAGTGAAGACCACTTCGTGAAAGACTATGAGGAAAATAAGGTACAAATCTATTTTGTAGTCCAACTGTGTGCTAGACCCTGGGCTATAGGTGTTGGGAGTGCAGCTTCCCATTTTCATGCTATCTCAGAAACAGCGTAACTGCTCAAAGCTGCTGAGTGCCAAGGCCTGAATTCTGGGTGCCTGCCGGCAGGCCTCTATCTCTGGGCACTACCATACTGCTCACCTGTCAGTAGCCCAAGCACTGTCTGCACCTGGTCCAGTAGCAGCTTCCGCAACTCCTCCTTCCGAGCCACACTGAGGTCCTCACGGGGACAAGCCAGCTCTTCTGAAGTTGTCTTCAACATGATCAGCCCAAGGGGGGTTGTCACAGGGGACTGGATCAACTGCCAGGAAAAAGCATGTTCTGAGCAGAGTGTTGGACCAGTAGAGTACAAAGAGGACTCAGTAGCATTAAAGCTGTGAAGCATCTGTGTGTGTTTAATCTTACATGAACATAAATCAACACTTCAGAAACATCACTTAGAGGCCAGGTGCAGTGGCTCACGCCTGTAATCCCAGCACTTTGGGTGGTCCAGACGGGCGGATCACCTGAGGTCGGGAGTTCGAGACCAGCCTGACCAACACGGAGAAACCCCGTCTCTACTAAATATACAAAATTAGCCCGGTGTGGTGGCGCATGCCTACAATCCCAGCTACTTGGGAGGCTGAGGCAGGAGAATCACTTGAACCCAGGAGGTGGAAGCTGTGGTGAGCCGAGATCGTGCCACTGCATTCCAGCCTAGTCAACAAGAGCAAAACTCCGTCTCCAAAAAAAAAAAAAAAGAAACATCACTTAGAGGATAGGTAGCTCTTTTTAATTATTCAAAATACATTCTCATCATATTTTATGGACAAAATTCTAATACCATGAACTTAAAAACAGCTAGAAAACAATGGTCTCTTATACCTAACATGACAATTTTTATACATGTCCAGATTCCTAACACAGCCTTTGTTACTTTGTCTAGTAACCAAGTGTTGTGTGTGTATGTATATAAATTATATCTATATTAGTGATTAAGATGTGTAAATCAATTTGTGATGTCTTTTCAATATGCATGTTGTTAAATCAACTTTACACTTCTGAACTCTGCATGCTTCAGAAAAGTTCATGATTAAATATAGCCTAGCAACACCACACATACATGTCATTAAACTATGATTAGTTAGGATTTTGCAAATACCTATGTAGCAAATTAAGTTGCTTTTTCTATCACGTGTGATAGTCTCTCTACCATAAGGAAGTTTAATTAAACAAGACAAAAAAAGTACGCCTTCAACAGCATAGCACTCTTACATCTTCCTAATCATTTTTACAAAATTCAAAGCATTACTATTACACTTATTTTTTAATTTCCAGAAACGATAAAAGTAAACAAGTTGCCACTAAAATTATCTGTTGAGTTAATCGCTACAATCTATAAAAGAGCAGACAATTTGAAAAGCACTTCAAGTTTTTCCTTAATCTTAATTAAGTTTAAATGTAGTTAATTCCCTGACACACTTTTTTTTTTTTTTTTTTTTTTTTTACTTACTCAAGCTAAAAAAATATATAAACTTTAGGGAAGAGGAGAACACTCAGGAACTGCACCCATACAGACTTTATATTCTTCACTTCAAGAAATACAGGGTACAGGCTGGACGTGGTGGCTCATGCCTGTAATCCCAGCACTTTGGGAGGCCAAGGCGGGCAGATCACTTGAGGTCAGCAGTTCAAGACCAGCCTGGCCAACATGGTGAAACTCCGTCTCTACTAAAAATACAAAAATTAGCCGGGTGTGGTGGCAGGCGCCTATAGTCCCAGCTACTCAGGAGGCTGAGGCAGGAGGATCACTTGAACCCAGGAGGCAAAGGTTGCAGTCAGCCAAGATCACCTCACTGTATTCCAGCCTGGGCAAGAGAGCAAGACTCTGTCTCAAAAAAAAAGAAACATAGGGTACATTCCTTTCCCTTAGAAATAACTCTCCCTGGCCAGGCGCGGTGGCTCACACTTGTAATCCCAGCAATTTGGGAGGCCGAGGCGGGCAGATCACGAGGTCAGGAGATCGAGACCATGGTGAAACCCCGTCTCTACTAAAAATACAAAAAATTAGCCGGGCATGGTGGCGGGCACCTGTAGTCCCAGCTACTCAGAGAGGCTGAGGCAGGAGAATGGCGTGAACTCGGGAGGCGGAGCTTGCAGTGAGCCGAGATTGCGCCACTGCACTCCAGCCTGGGAGACAGAGCGAGACTCCGTCTCAAAAAAAAAAAAGAAATAACTCTCCCTATCACAAAGCAAGGAAAAGCTCACCCCTAAAGAACAGGACATGTACTCAATAATGGGAACTTAAGGTAAATTCAAGTGTCTTCAGAAGCAGCACTAGGTAACCAGCAGCAATGAATGATGTGTTTAAAATGCTCTCTATAAATTCAGGTCTCTTGAACACTAAAACTTTGTATATTCTCCACAATTTTTATCTTCGTTTTCTACAAATTGGGCCTATTTCTAACACTGACTTAAATTCAGATCATGCAGTGTAGGGAGGACAGGAAATTTCTCTTCACACAGTGAAGCAGAACTGATCCTTGGTAAGCATCTCTTTCCATTTGGAGACCTTTGGCTTATCAGTCTATATTCTAAACGATTCCCATTACTTCCTCCTTTTCCTTTCTTTCTCCTCTACCTCTTTTGTCTGTATTTTCCCCTCCAGGCTGCATCCTTACTCTCTCAGCTGGAAATGACTCGTAATGCCAAATATCCCATTTGGCAATATACACCCTCCTATAACTATGAAATGCTGTGCTTCCCGGATATAAAAATCCCCTACGATATGGAAAATCTATCTGCAAGCTCTCCTTCCTCTCACCATTTAGGGGAAGGGGAGAAGGTCAGGCAAGAAGCCAGATGAAAAAAGAAAGCTACTCTTTACTTGAAAAAGAGCTTGATAAAATGTGTAATTTTTCCTCTCATTAGCTTTGTACTCAGAAAGCTTTTTATTAAAATAGTGTCTCCCTTTACCATCTTCACATCTATAATTTAAGCCTGTAACACAGGTAATCTCTGCAATTTAACAGACAATAAGCTCCTACAGGTTGAAGAACAAGTTCAGGTTTCTAGCGTGAACTTCTGAAAAGGTTCCATTGTTTTTATTACACAACCCAACAGAAGAAACAGCAATTCTCTCCTATGCTGCTTTCCCCTTAAGTCTCTGGCCCCAGGCGCAATGTGACCACAGGTTCTGCTCAATAGACTTCAGGAATTTGAAGAACAGGTTCTAGAACCATTGGTGTTATGGGTGTGCTGGCGTATATACAGCAGGTGGGAAGGAAACGGGTTGGTTTCAATTTTGATTACTTCTCCAGGAGCCTAGAAAGGGTACAACCAACACACGGCACGTAAGGCTGGGTTACCAAATCAACCCCTCTCTATCTGGTTATAGTGGTCACCACAATTATAACAAAAACTGCATAGATACCACCCAACAAACTGCCATGGAGTTTAAAACAAACAAAACCATGCACCCCAGACTGCAAACACAACATGAGCCAAAAAAAACCCTTGAGATGATTTACTCAAAGGATCATGTGATGGTGAAATGGATTCCAGAACCAGTTTGGCATTATGTACCAATACCTGAAGAAAATGTTTACAGTTAGCCCTCCATATCCATGAGTTCTGTATCCAAGGGTTCCAACAACCACAGATAGAACATAATCAAGAAAAAGAAGAAAAAACGGCTGCATCCGTATTAAACATGTATAGTTTTTTCTTGTCATTATTTCCTAAACAATACAGTATAGCAACTATTTACAGAGCACTTACCTTCTATTAGGTATTAGAAGTAATCCAGAGATGGTCTAACCTACACAAAAGGATGTGCATAGGTTACATGCAAACTATGCCTTTTTATATCAGGGACTTCGGCATCCATGAATTGTGGTATCCAAGGGGGTCCTGGAACCAATCCCCCACAGATACAAAGGGATAACTCCACTATATTATCAGAAATGTCAGCAGTTGAGCACTGATCATTGAGCACTGATCATTCTTGACAAGGCTTATATGCCATTGTCTAGTTCACAAGAATAAATAAGAAGCAGGACATAACACAACTGGAAAGGATTTCAAAGATCACTTAGTCCAACCCTCTCATTTTACAAAGAAAGAAAGGGAAGCTTACATAAGTGGCAGGAGGTGCTAAAATCAAAGAGCACTTTAGGCTAGGGGCAGTAGCTCACACCTATAATCCTAGCACTTTGAGAGGACACGGCAGAAAAATCACTTGAGGCCAAGAAGTCAAGACCAGCCTAGGCAACAGAGTGAGACTCTATCTCTATTTATTAAAATTAAAGAAAAAGATGACTTTACACAAAGTTGGGTGCAGAACCCAAACCTGCTCCTTCTACTATATGGTGTTTCAAAGTCACGAAAGCTACATGAGGATAAAGGAGTCATTATTGAAGGGGTTGAAAGGGGGAGGTGGTGGAAAACAGTGGACAACTAGCCTTTTTAAACCTCCAGAAGCCCTTCACCTAAAAGTGCTCTCTTCCAAATCCATCTTTTGCTACAAATAATTATACTTCAAATGTAGCCAGGAAACATTCTGTTCTTCATCAAAGGGACCAATCCCAGCGGTGGAACTGTGGCTCCACCTTACCTGCTATCAGCAGGCCTGTGACTCTTCGTCTCAAGGTCCCTCTCTTCTTGTCATAGGACGCACCACTAACCAACCCAGGAATAGGTTCACTTAGACTCCCAACCCTCTTGGTCTTTCCTGTCTCCAGTGGGCTTCCCTGGTGCCCACTTAAGAGAGCCTTGGAGAGGGTTACCATAACCATCCTCAACTTGGATTGAAGGCAAGTGTATTGGACAGAACGCCAGGGAAGTGTCTCCCGCCTCGTGTCCCTCCAGTCCAGGCCTACTGGCCTACTGGCCTGCTTGCCATTCCTCAGGTCCTGTGCACTTGCTATTCTCTCTGCCCAAAATACTGTTCCCCTAGATACCCACGTGGTGCACCCCATCACCCCAACTCAGGTGTCTGTCCCCAGAAAAGCCTTCTACGAGCATCCCATCTAAACACAACCCCCACTAAGTTTCTTTCCCCTTCCCTGGATTGAGTTTTCATCATACTTATAAATACCTCCAAGTGTGTACCTACTTATTGTTCGTTGATGGCCCTGTCCCCGCCCTGAGAACATAAATTCCAGGAAGGCAGGGACTTGGTCTTTGTTCATTACTATACCCCCTCATGTGCTTAGTGTTCAACAAATAGTTTACTTGAATAAAGGCATGAACCTCCTTTGCAGTAACAACCCAATAAATTTCTAGATAAATGAAGCACTATACAAAACAAAACTAAATGAAGAATTTTTGTGCCCCTTTGAGAGACAATCTGAGAGAAGCACTTTGGATGCTGAATTCTTTTTGAATTGCTGCATCATTAAAATGGTTTGTATGAAGAGCAGGCAGAACATTAGAAAATGATATTGTTCTGGAAAATCCTACAGTCACTGAGACTATAAACAATTTTCAAAGAACTTTATTTCTATAAACTGTATATAATACCCACTTCCTGCATACCCAAGACTAGCTCAATACATGAAAATGTTTCCAACTTGATCACAGGATTCAAATGAGCAACAGCATCTCCCTCATAGCTTTTAGGTCCCAACTACTCCCTTCTGACTTCTAAATCCTGATCCCAGATCCACACTTCCTAATGTCTCATTAGTTATTACAAAGAAGGAACACACAAATTTTAAATGCATTTTCTATCAAACTGAATTCACCATCTTCTACCCAAACTCATTCCCCTTCTTTCAACCCTGGCCTGAAAAATCTATCCAAGCCAGAAAACTGGAAGTCATTCTAGATTCCTCCCTTCTCTCCCCTCTCACCTAGTGTCACTGGCCTCCTGCCCCTGTCCCCTGGGTGCCTCACCTCCACCCACCAGGTTGTCTCCTTTTGGCTCAGATCCTCTTCACCCTGCCTCTTTCCCTCTCACCTCGCCCCTCTGCAATCTAGACCCCAACTAGCCATCATTCCACCCTAAACATGTAGCCATGTTTTCTCCCTCCTCAAAACTTTTCATTAGCTCCCTAGGAAAAACTACGAATTGCACAATGGAACCCCCCAACCCTTCCTGGCCTGGCCTCTGCCCATCAATCTAGCCCCTTACTCTGCCACTTCACCATCTCACATCTCAACCCAACAACACCAAGTCTACATGCTATGCCACCACAGCACTCTGCATATACTTCCACAATAATTACCATATTGTTGAGTAATTACTGTTTGCACAGCTATTTCCCCCACTAAATGCTGAAACTACTGAAAGCCTCACCCTTGTACCCCCAACACCTAGTACAGCACCTAACAGGCTTTCAAATACTGGCTGAACAAACTGCGCAAAAGGTTAACAAAGAGATTAGGTTTTTCTCCCCCACTTTCTCCACCGCACAAAGATACAATATGTCTTATAAATATAAAGTTAAGTGAATGCGATAATCAGTCCTACAATAACCTCACTACTGCAGTTTCAAACTGCAAATCTTAAAAGTCCTCTTCAGGACAAGGAAATAATCACTTCAACAAACAAACTATTCACAAGATAAAGTTTCCTTAGGCATATCCTTACCTGTAAAATGTTAGTAAAAAAGTCGTGGTAGAACATGGGCCAATCCTGACGTCCAATATCAACAATAACTTTGCAGAGCTTGTTCCGGATAAAGTAAGGTAAGGTTTTATGGTGAGCCAAAAGGAGTTTGGGCAGGCAGCTACGGATTTCCATCTTATCCTGAGATGGGACCCCAAGCCACATTTTATTGATCAGATTCTGAAAAACAAATATACATCTTTTAAGTTAACAACCTATACAAAAAATAACCGCTTTTCATCCCACAGGTAGCTATATCACTTCAATAAACAAGAATCCCTCTTTAAATAAAGGTTTGGGGCAATATGGCTACAAGAATTAATAAAAGTATTCAAATCTTATGACACAACAGTCCCATTACTAGGAGGAACTGCCAAATAACAGAAACAAAAAGCTGTATGTGCAAAAATTTTTTTACACCACTGTCTCTAATGGCCACCAAAATATAATGACAGAAACAACTTCAATGTTCAAAAACAGGAGAATGCCTTCGTGAATAATGTCATAACCACATGTGGGGATATAAAATAAAGTGGGGAAAAGCAGAATACAAAATAGCATGGGCAATATGATTACAATTAGATTTTTTTTTTTTTTTTTTTTTTGAGATGGAGTCTCGCTCTGTCACCCAGGCTGGAGTACAGTGGTGCAATCTTGGCTCACTGCAAGCTCCACCTCCCGGGTTCATGCCATTCTCCTACCACAGCCTCCCGAGTAGCTGGGACTACAGGCGCCCGCCACCGTGCAGGCTAATTTTTTTTTTTTTTTGCATTTTTAGTAGAGACGGGGTTTCACCGTGTTAGCCAGGATGGTCTCCATCTCCTGACCTCACTGATCCACCCGCCTCGGCCTCCCAAACTGCTGGGATTACAGGCATGAGCCACTGTGCCCAGCCTACAATTAGATTTTTTTAAAGGGGGGCACAGAAGACAAGGATTGGAAGAGAGGTGATAAATAAAACTTTTTGTTGTTGGGGATGATGGTATTATGGTTATTTCTTCTCCTAAAATGTTTCTCTTTAATTATCTTTCCCTTATCAATGATAACAGACAGGGAATAGTTACATGTTACCACAAATGACCTACCTACTTAACCCTAAAGTCAACCATCCATCTTACCTTTCTAGTGTGGAAGATGGAAGATGCCCCAAACACCAGACAACTACATAAAGACAGTATGTGGGATGACATCCCAGAGCTGAGCTACCCTCTCCCAGCACATTACAGCTCCAGTCTAGTGCTGATGATATGGCAATACGACTACAAAATCCTTTTCAGAAGAGTATAAAATTACTGACAACTTACCTCAAAAACTGTTAAACTGTACATCATTACATAGTCATTCCTAGTGCTGGAGAGAAAGTACAGGCAGAATCTCCAGGCTCCTATTTGCTGGGCAAAGTTATTAAGAAGCTCCTCTGGAAAAGTTAAATAGCAACAAAAGAAAACTATGAAAATACATGAAATTAGACAAGACTGGGCTATCTTAATATTATTTAAACATGCCTCTCTGCATATAATGTAAATGATGTCAAAACCAGCAGATTCTTCAAGATAGAATAAATCATTCAATATTTTTCTGCGTCTGAGGTGACCACGGACACTGACAATGTTTTCAGCCACCTAAAAGCCAATAACCTCGCTATGGATATTTCTCTAGGCAGAGAAACTTTCACTGCTAAAGTTCTTATTTAAGCTAATGTGTGGCTGGAATGTTCTAAGAGTACCCTTCCATCTTCTTAAAACTGCTAGCTAACTTACTTCCTCTGAATATGAGCTACATTCTAGGGCCTCACCATTCCTCTACAAATCTTCAGTGGAGCCTACATTGTTCACACACACAAAATGACGGCTAGAAAGGCAGAAAAAGAAAAGATTAAGACTAACTCTACAAAGATAGGAAAGGAAAAAAATGCAAGAGAATTCAAAATGACTAACTCTTCATTTGGGTTGGTTTTATTTTAAAACACTGCCACCAAAAAAGTGAATCAATCTGTGGCAAGAGCAACGATGACATGTTGCGGCGAGTAGCCCTGTCCACACATTTCGTTGGTTAGAAACGGTTTTCCTCCTCCTGAGGCTGCTGATGGCATCAGCCAGAACCCACAAGGCAGCAAGCATTACGGGGCTACCATCATGTTTCTGGACATGCTGTCCCTTAGTCACCTTGACCTGCTGCACTGGTCATGAAATATAATCCAAAAAGGGTAAAAGTGCAAAGGCCCACAACCTTGAGAGATTCTAGAAAGCCTTTGGAAAAGCAGAACACATAGCAGCTTCTTCTAATCCTCAAGTCATTGCTCTGCTAGTTCCCTACAACTTAAGCTAAATGCAACGAGGCAGTCTCATTAAAAAATCCATGGAAAGGCCAGGCACAGTGGCTCACATCTGTAATCCCAGCACTTTGAGAAGCTGAGGCAGGACTGCTTGAGGCCAGGAGTTGCAAGACCAGCCTGGGCAACATTGAGACCCTGTCTCTACAAAACAATGAAAAACTTAACTAGATATGGTGGCAAGTACCTGTAGTCCTAGTTACTCGGGAGGCTGAGGCAGGAGGAGACCTTGCTCTGTTGCCCAGGCTGGTCTTTAACTCCTGACCTCAAGTGATCCTCCTGTCTCAGCCACCTGAATAGCTAGGATTTTAAGCAAGAGTCACCATGCCCAGATGGCTATTTAAAGAAAAAAAAACTCAACAACTTAGGAGAGTGTCAAAATGAACATGCTTTGGTGTGCCTGAAGCTTTAGCCCAGGAGGCCGAGGTTGCAATGAGCTATGATCGTGCCACTATACCCAGCCTGAGTGATAGAGCAAAATCCTATCTCTTAAAACAAAACAAAACAAAAAAAAAAAACGAAAAAAGGCCGGGCCCATTGGCTCATGCCCGTTAATCCCAGCACTTTGGGAGGCCAAGGTGGGTGTATCACGAGGTCAAGAGATCGAGACTATCCTGGCCAACATGGTGAAACCCCGTCACTACTAAAAATACAAAAATTAGCTGGGCGTAGTGGCGAGTGCCTCTACGCCCAGCTACTCGGGAGGCTGAGGCAGGAGAATCGCTTGAACCTGGGAGGCAGAGCTTGCAGTGAGCTGAGATTGCGCCACTGCACTCCAGCCTGGCGACAGAGTGAGGCACCGTTTCAAAAAAAAAAAAAATCCAAGCCTTTTAATTTTAGATCATTTCAAAGAGGGCTCGTGGGGCTATGAAACCACGAGCTCTTAATGCTATGACCAAAGACTGAAGTTCTCTATAGGATGCCATGGCGCTCAATGGTGCTGTTTTCCTGAGGAGATATAAGAAAAGGGGGAACCATTTTTGTAAAAACGGAGTCTTGCTGTGTTACCCAGACTGGTCTCAAACCCCTGGGCTCAAGTGATCCACCCGCCTTGACCTCCCAAAGTGCTGAGATTACAGGCATGAGCCACCATGCCCAGTCAAAAAAATTATTTTAATAAAAATAAAAGTTAATTACAAACCCATAAAAGGAAGCTAACAGCCTGCCCTAATAATTAAGCAAAGGTTTCTGTGAATCCCCAAAGTGAAGTCAAACCAGACTGGAACTGAGGAACTCTGGGCTCTGTTTTAGACTCTGAGTCTGACCCCAAGTGAGTCACTGCTCCCCCTTGATGCTTCTGTTTTCCTCCACTCTACAATGACCACACGGTCTCGAGGTCCCTGCTAACAGCTCTATCAATTTCTAGAGCACTGGTAATTTACCTTTGCTGGAGGGTGGGTGGAGCCCTCTGAAGAAAAGGCTTCCTTCCTTTCTCTGACCAAACTAGGAAAAGCCTACAGTTTATCCCAAGACCATAGAAAAGAAGCAATAAGTGGTCCAAGCCCACACACTCAAATAAAGCTACAATGACTAGGTACAAAGAGAACTGAACTAAGACAAGCCTACTGTATGGAAACAAACCCCTGGATTCCCCTCAGCCTGCACTCAAATTTGGTATCTGGAGCATTTGGCTACTTAAATCTCTTTTAAGATCAGATTAGAATATGAACATGTTCAGAAGGTTCTACGTTTAATTCATGAAATAGCAGGTGTGCAATATTTGATTTACAAACCAAAAATTAAAAGAATCAAAAGCATTTCAATTATAATCTAAAACAAGACTTCAAAGAATACAGTAGAGTGTCAGAATATCGAAGACTAATGGCCAGGCACGGTGGCTCACACCTGTAATCCCAGCACTTTGGGAGGCCGAGGTGGGCAGATCTCTTTGAGGTCAGTTCAAGACCCATCTGGCTAATATGGTGAAACCCCGTCTCTACTAAAAATACAAAAAATTAGCCGGGGGTGGTGGTGGGCACCTGTAATCCCAGCAACTCGGGAGGCTGAGGCGGGAAAATCGCTTGAACCCAGGAGGCGGAGGCTGCAGTGAGCCGAGATCACCCCATGAACTCCAGCCTGGGCAACAGAGTGAGACGCCGTCTCAAAAAAAAAAAAAAAGAAATTTGAGACAGGATCTTACGTTGCCCAGGCAGTGGGAAGCCCCCAAAAGTTATACCAGTTACGGGATTTCTGGGCACTATTAGGTTCAGATCAGACCTCTGCACAGCAAAACATGTTCATTTTGACACTTTCCTGAGTTGTTACTGTTTCTCTTTAAATAACCATCCAGGTGCAGTGGCTCCCGCTTATAATGCCAGCTATTCAGGAGGCTGAGATGGGAGGATCACTTGAGGCCAGGAGTTCAAGACCAGCCTGGGCAACATAGTGAGACCCTGTCCCACCCCACCCTAGAACCCCCCCACCAAAAAGTCGCAGGCTTCTCATATAAAAGTTCAACAACAACATTGCTGAAATTAAGATCCATAGTGATGGATTTTCTTTCCTTTGGTCAAGTGGAGGGGTTTCCCCAGCCACCAGAACCAGAGCAAAAAGAGCAAGAATTCAAGTGGAAAGCACACGGACTTGACCAGTCACGGCTACGAACAACTCCTTCCTCCCTACCAGGGCCTCCTCATTATAAATTCCTCTTCACAAGTCAACGCTCCACTTACCTATCTCACGTTTTCTTTCATTGGTCGTACAATCGTGAAAAAATTCTGTCATCAGACTTTCCAATGCCCTGAGAGAGGCTTCTTCAGATGCCTAACAAAGGAATTTGAAAAAAAATCAATAAGCTGCATCTTCAGTTCCACTGTTCCTCAGTTCCTTCTAGGTCACATTCAACAGCAAGAGCAATTTACTTCCTCAAAATCTTGGTTCAACATTCTTCAAATGCATGGTATACGCCAGAAAAAACTGAAGGGAATTTCCCAGCTGGCTCGAAACTCAACGTTGTTGTTGCATCCTCTATAAATTCATGCTACTGTGCAGCTGATTTTCAATTATGTATGCTAAGGAAATGGGAAATTCAAAATTCAACTCTGGAATAATGGTTGAAAGCAAATTAGCCCCTGGCCCTTCCTGAATGGGCAGAGCAGGGAGATTCAAGAAGGCCAGAACTCCTCATAGACTATCCATCCCTGATACATTTCCCCCATGTCTGAATAATTTGCCATATTTTGATTCACAGCACTTATATCAAACAGTTTCATGGATTCTCAGGGGTTTTTGGGGGTAACCAGGGAGAGTTTTTTTTTTTTTAAGAGACAGGGTCTCTGTTTGCCCAGGCTGGAGTATAGTGGTGCAATCATAGCTCACTGCAGCCTTGAATTCCTGGGGTCAAGCGATCCCGTCCCAGCCACCCAAAGCAATGGGACTACAAGTGTGAGTCACTCACTGCAACTGGCCATGGATTCTTGGAGGTTTTTGAAGACATTCCAGGAGTCATACAGTCAATTCTCAATCTCACGTGAGCAGCCAACAGAGATTAAAGTGCAGCTGAGAGCCAAGCTAAACAGGGATTGAAAATTAGCTCCTGTAAACCACAGGCCCACAGTGAGAGCCAGACTCTCAGCAGAACTGCTCAGGTTGGAAATGAGGAGAGGGAGCTCAAGGTCCCCAGTGCTCATCCCTTCCCTTTGGGGTTCATATGGAGCCCCAAAACCCACTTCCTTTATTCTTACTCAAGTAGGAGTCGCAGGAACGACCTTGAGTTAACACTCTTTCACACAAACTGCCTGCAAAAAGGTAACCATTCCCAAACCAGTTTTGAGTCATCACTGGTATAATTCTACCCTAGACATAATCAAGAGCCAGCAGCAGTTCTAATTATTTAATTATCTCTTAGCTTCTTTCTTCCTACTTATCTCCCTTCCCCATATCCTCTCCATCACCCATGGACTGAGACCTGACTATAAAAACTGCATTTTAAAACAAGCCCACACTCAAATGTGTCCCATGTCAAACTGTAGTATACCAGAGGCCTCCGTCGGGTGATTGACTTTGTGAAGACTGAGGAACTTTTCATCTCTGTGGAAAAACCAGCACTTCTCAGTACCAATTACAGAGGCTGAATCAGACTTGATTCACAAGCGTGTGCACACCAACCAACACACGCAAGTGCACTACACAGAACACAAGGGCCACATTCCTCCCACACTGAGGTCACAGAATGATGGCTCTGCAATGACACCTGAACTGCGACACACTGAATGATGAATTATTGTACAATACTTTGAGCACTTGTGAGTGAGAGGGACTTTCTTCCCTGAACTTTATATTTAGGATAAAGATTAGCCTAGCCCCCTACTCCTCTTTCAAACTTCCATAACGGTTTAACTAAAACATATCCTTGGCTTGCAAGCCAAGCTGTTTTATTAAAAACTATCTATTTTTTCAAACCCAAAAATAAACTGAAAAGTGAAGCTAAAATAAGACTGCAATCTTCTAAAATGTTTCAAGTGTTTGTGTTGATCAAAACAGCCTCACTGTTCTCACTGACTTTATAAATAAATGCTATAAATGCAAACCTCTAAAATGAGTGTAAATAATAAAAGAACGCCGTAGTCTGTTTCATAAATCGAGTCTGGTATGCCATTTCATTTGAAAAAAGGATTTGCTATTTAAAATAAAAAGGCTGTGGGAAGATGCAGAAGAATCAAGAAAAATAGCACATGTTAAAATAAATCAATAGTTCTTCTGGAGCCAAAATGTGTTCCTGGAAACTAAGGACACATCTGCAAATTATAACTCTCCATAACTTCTTCTTGTGTTGAATCATTTTAAAGTAGATCCTGGAGCAAAATTGAGCTTATCACATCCAGGCAATCAACCACCAACATTTATTTAGTACTAGATTCTTGAGGAAGAGATCTGAGAAATAAATGATTACTAGCAAGTTCCTGATAATCTCCAAAAAGAATCCAACTCTGCCTCCATTCCCAGTCCCATCTACCCTTTACTCTCTGCCCCAACCCAAGAAGTTACGGTTCCTGCAGAAAGTGGAAGGACAAAAGTACTCCTAAGAATCCCAGATGGGCTGGCCCAAATGTACTGAGTTATCTCAGTGGACTGTTTGCAGTCAGTTACAGATGCAACTCCTTGTTCTACTCCTTCCCCCGTCCTCACTACTACACTTCACTAGTCTTCAAAAAAAAAAAACAACCCAGATGCATTCTCCCATTAAATGATGGCTATATGAAAAAGGAAGCTCCAAAACCTAATCGGGGCATTACCAGGTGTTTCTCAACAAGAAGAAATAAGTGTTGTTTGCATTTTTAATCATTTCTATATCTGTAACAATAATACCTGCCTCACAGGGTGATATGAGATCCAATCAGGCGATCCATGTAAAACTGCTACATAAACCGTAAGGTATTATCTAATCTGTAGTTATGGCTGATCTCATTTTTATTTGGTCTTAGATACCAAATGAAAACAGACCAAAGCAAAACAACAAAAGTGGTCAGGCCTACTTTGAAACTAGAGACTCATGCCCTCAGGTTTAAGGGCTTTGTCCCAATCATATCTAGTGGGGCTTTTCAGACTAGATTTCAAAATGAAGCTATATAAATGTATAAGCGGTAAAAATCAGGAGGCCGAGAATTTGCCAACATCACACAATCAGAACAGAGGTAGAAAAGACATAGAAGGCACATTCAAGGATACTGGTTCAAGGATAATGGAGAATTCCCTGGCTCCTGTTTGGCAACAAAGCCACCGGAACCTTGGCCAGCTGTTTCAAGCAAGTGGTGAAGCCAGAAAGTAGATTGGGGTGAGTTAAGGAATTAACTGCAAGTGAGGAAGAGGTAATACTCCAAGCAGATTACACTTTCAAGTAATGAAAGGGACAAAGAACATAAAACAAAATCCAAGTGCCACTGTGTGGTAGGGAGACAAGGCTTCCATTCCCAAAGGCTATTCAAAAACTTTATCTCCTGCGCTGCATTAATTTATGAAGAACAAGAAAATTTATCTGACTGCCTCCTACCTTGTGCTTGGGATTTAAGCCTCAGACAGATCTTGACAAACTAAGGAAAGGTAAGATTAGTTTAAAACTAAGTGAGACACATTCACACACAAAAATTCCAGTTGGATTGTAGACACAGAGTATCTTCACGATCTAGGGGTAGGGAAAAATTTCTTAAACAGAACACATAAACCACTAACCATAAAGGAAAAGACTGATAAGTTGAAATGTTTATCAGATGGCACAATGGAGAGAGTGTAAAAGAAAGCCACAAAATAGGAGCTATCTGCAATATGGAAACAGGGAACTCATATCGGAGCATAAAATAACTTCAACAAATCAGTAAAAAAAAAAAAAAAAAAAAAAGACAAAGGACTTCAATTTTTTTGGACAGACAAATAATTACTTATAAAAGAGGGTATTCAAAAAGCCTATAAATCAGTGTTCAGCCTCATTAGTTATCAGGAAAATACAAATTTAAAATAAGATAGTGCTACACATCTACCAGAATGGCTAAAATTTAAAAGACTGACAATAATAAGTGTTGATGAGGAGGCTGAGCAACCAGCACATGCATATATTGCTGGTGGGAGTATACACTGGTACAACCACTCTAGAAAACTGACAGCTAAACATATGCATATCTTATGAGCCTGCAATTCTACTCCTTGATATATACCCAACAGAAATTTTTACATGTATACCAAACGAAAACATACACAAATGTTCACAGCACTATTATACACAATACCCAAAAAGCCAAAAGAACCCAAATATCCATCACCACTGGAATGGATGAATAGTGATTTCTTGATAGAGGAGAATATTATAAGACAACAGGAATTAATATTGCTACATGCAACAACACAGATTAATCTCACAAACACAATGTAGAGTGAAAGAAACCAAAACACAACCTTTCATTATTCACTTTATATTAATCTTAACAAAAAAACAACAAAAAAAAAGCCAGGCATAGTGGCACGCACCTATAATTCCAGCTACTTGGGAGGCTGAGGCAAGAGGATCACTCAAGCCCAGGAGTTCAAGGCTGCAGTGAGGTATGATTGCACCAATGCACTCTAGCCTGGGCAACAGAGCAAGACCTTGTCTCTTAAAAAATAATAATAATAATAATTTAAATAAGTAAAACTTATCTATGGTGTTATATCCAGACTAGTGGTTACCTTGGAGGAGGAGGGATTCTGGTAATAGTCTATTTCTTTATCTGAGTGTTAGTTACACAAAGATGATCAACTTTACAATTTATCTGCTTCTATGTAAATATATACTGCAATTTTAAACACTTACTGTTTTAAAATCCTCATTTCTAAAGTCCAGGTTGGTGTTATCAGACTCTTTAGAAACTGTATTTTAGCTCTATCAGCACAACTATGGCTCTGGGGACTGGCAATAAGCCTGCAGGTAACAGCGTGAGCATGAGGATCCTGATTTCTAGGAACCATCTCGTCTTCAGAGCTGCCAGGGTGGCAGCACAAGGTATTACAACCCCATAAGCCTATGCTTCCCCAAGAGTTACTTGGCTCACCTCAATAGCAAATGGCACATACACTTAAAATCCTTGGGCAGGATGACGAATTAAGCTTGGCTCAGAATATACTCTTGGAGAGCTCTGCATAGATCTAAAACAAACCCAAGTTTTCTGTTCCAGAAACAGTTAAAATCTGCAAAGGTGATAAGCTTGCAACTGTGCCTGCCCTGACTTTATCTGCTCCTTTTACTTTGCTTCTCATGGGACAGCAGTTCAGAGATCTATGCCATTGACTCATTTATTAAGGGACTACTAAGTCCACCAAGACCCATAATCACCTAAAAAATTAAAACTTGGAAGAAGCGGAAGGGTGACATAATTTGAGATTGCCTTTGCTTCTCCCCCATATTCTCCATCCACAGCAAACACCATCAGGTCTGCGGATTGTTGCTTCTCACTCTTTCGCAGGTTTGTACCTTCTCCAGTATTTCTACGGAGCCCTAATCATCTCCTGCCTACATTACTGTAATTGCTTTTACCTGGTTACCAGGTTTTCCAATTCCAATCCAACCAGCACTTTACCGCCAGATAAATTCTCCTAAATATAGATTTTTCTGCCCCAATTATATATATATATATATTTTTATTTTTTTGCTAAAGACATAGTCTCACTCTGTTGCCAGGCTAGAGTGCAGTGGCATGATCATAGTTCACTGAGGCCTCAAACTCCTGGGCTCAAGCAATCCTCCTGCCTCAGCTTCCAGTAGCTGAGACTACAGGACATGCCACCACACCTGGCTGATTTTTATTTTCATTTTTATAGAGACTGGGTCTTGCTCTGTTGCCAAGGTTGGTGTTGAATGCCTGACTTCAAGTGACCCTCCCACCTTGGCCTCCCAAAATGCTGGGATTACAGGTGGGAGCCTCTGCATTCAGTCTAATTTTTTTTTTTTTTTTTTTTTTTAGAGACAGAGTGTTGCTGTATCACCCCAGGCTGGAGTGCAGTAGAACAATCACAGCTCACTGCAGCCTCAAACCCCTGGGCTCGGGCGATCCTCCCCACCTCAGCCTCCTGAAAAGCTGAGACTATAGGCACATGCCATCACACTCAACTAATTTTCTGCTCCAATTATTCTAAGCCTAGCTTTAATTCTGGAGTGACTAAGCAACTCAGCTATTTGTTGGACAAATGAGAATTCAATACTAAGTAACTGATATTGCTTAAATTAAGCCCCTGGGATACAATGATGAGTAAGACGGTCCCTAACTTCAAAGAACTGAAGGTGGCCTAGCAGTTACATCCTGTAGTCCTATGCCATATAAACAGCCTCAGAAGACCAAAGAGAGAACTAACTCTATCTGAAGGAAAGAAAGCTTCACAGGGGTGATTTGGGTTTTGAAGAGCAAAGAAGTTTACTAGGAGGATAAGAAGGAAAGCATGCCTGATTCAATGTCACTCACCACAGGAAGCCACTCCAATCTGAACACTCATGGTCTCATAAGCGAGTACCTAGCCCCATCCTGCATTTGCTTCTGAGACTGCAATTTATAGTTTAACCTTCATGAATTTTCCTACACAGATTATACAGATCAGTTGATTTTCATCTTGTGTCTTTGTCTTGTAATCAGTACTACAGAATTTTGCCCTTGGTGCTGTTCTCTGGTCATTTCAGAATGGCAAGATAGTTTTAAAATGCAGGCTCTAGGGTCAGGTTCCCCAAGTTTGAATCCAAATGTGCAGCCTGACCTTGGCCTAGTTATTTAATGTGTCACTGTTCCCTCTTGTGCACAAGTGGGGATAGTAAAAGTACCTAACATATTGGGTCATTCTGAGAATTAAATAAAATGTAAAATACATAGTAAACACATTGTCAGGCATGAAGTGTGGGCTGAAAGTCACTGTTTATATGTCATAGATATTAGGCTTCTCTCTCTAACCAGAACATCAACTGTCTGGAAAGATGCTCTATCTAGTATGTCTGTATTTTCTGCAATATCCACCATGGGCTGGTGCTCAACTATTTTAAAGACCAAACTGAAGAGAGTAAAGGGAACAAGAAAACTGTTGGTATCACTTTCAGTTTCTCAAGAATACTGATAATTCCTCCAAATTGAAGATACATGTGACTCTTTACATTTTCCCCTTTAAGGGCTCTGACCATAAGCAGACTTCTGCTCACACGCAGATTCAATCTGTGTTGAAAAACAGGAGACTGCTAACACTGAGACCGAAGGTGGATAATAAGGTGCTTTTCTCTAAGATGTGGCAGCTAGAAGGTGGTTTCCTCAAACCCTGATTAAATCTGTAACATGTTACCTAATGGCCTCTAAAACAACCCCCTCTAAGCATAACCTTTTTACAAAATTAATATTGGGGAATAATGACTATTTTTTAAATTTTTTTAAATAAAGATGGGGTCTTGCTATGTTGCCCAAGCTAGTCTTAAAACCCCCAGGCTCAAGCAATCCTCCCACCTATGCCTCTCAAAGCTCTGGGATTACAGCCATGGGCCCCCATGCCCAGCCAAAAATGACTATTTTTTAAAGACACTTCTATTAAGCTTTTTGCCATCCTTTCCCAGAGCCACATTTTGTATAATCTACTAGAAGGTGAATCATATGGGTCTCCTATATTCAGGTTCATGGGCTCACAGATAACAAACCTCAATAAAATGAGGACTAGTATCCCAGAGTCCCATTCAAATATCCCTGTGGCATATCTAGAATGGTGTCATTACCCTATTTGCTTGTATATAAAGGCTTCCAAGAAAAGTGATTCTATCCCTGCTGCCAACCAAGGTTAAAAAGTATGCAAAACATATCCGGTGTGTTACAACACATGCCATTAGCAAAGATATTCAATCTCATGTAAACTTTCTCTGAAAGCTAACAGGATTACCATAGATGTCTAAACTCTCAGATCATCACTCTCACTTCCCTATACCCTTCACCACTGAAAAAAAAAAAAAAAAAAAAACCAGAAGAGGGAAAAAAATCTTTGACCTGTAGGCCTACACACAAGTATGAGATGAAATACTAAGCTTAAAATAACATGCGTGGGAACCAAGGCGAGTGACATCTACCTATCCCCCTCCTGAAGTCATTCAGCTCAAAAAGCTAGAAAGCTAGAAAAGTGCATCAAGGAAGCCCCAGTCAGGAGAACGACATTCAGAACAAGGCTTCCTCCCATCTCTCCTTCCCGTCACTACTGCTCTTTTGCATCCCAGCCCGCAGATATTTTCCTTTTCCTTTTGTTTTTTGGAGACACAAGTCTTGCTCTGTCGCCCAGGCGGGAGTACAGTGGCACAAACTCTATCTCCCGGGCTCAAGCTATCCTTCTACCTCAGCCTCCCAAGTAGCTGGGACCACAGCCGCACACCACCACACCCAGCTGATTTTTGTATTTTTTGTAGAGCTGGGGTTTTGCCTTGTTGCCCAGGCTGCTCTTAAACTCCAGGGCTCAAGCGATCCGCCTGCCTCGGCCTCCAAAAGTGCTGGGATTAAAGGCATGGAGCCACCGCGCCCAGCTGACACTTCCTTTGAAAAAAAAAAGCACAGCATATTGAAGTGGAAATCTCACTTTATTCCTCTATTTAAAAAAAAGAAAAAGTGGTGAAGCCCACTGACCCTCCACAGTCTAGCAGTCAGCAGGGCAATCAGGGAAGCCCAGAGACACTGGATGACTCACTCAAAGACACACAGCCAGTGAGCAGCCAGCGGGAATCTCAGCCCCAGCCACACCCATGTGAGTTCCTTTCCTTAGCCTGACTGTGATAGGACAGGGTAAGGCCAAGCAGAGGGAACACCCAGGTACAAATATACATTGATGTAATTAATTCTAAACATTGTGTACAAGAGTTGCAGAAGAAAAAAAATGTCTTCTACTGAAGCAAAGACATTTAACATGTAACAGGACTGCTAAGGCTGGGCAGGTGCGCCCACCCCTCTATTAACACAATCTGGAACAAAGTCATTCCCTTGCATGAGAAAGTCTTGTTTTCTTGTCTGCAGCTTAGATCTAGACATAACTTTGCACAGTATCTTCACACAGACATTTAATATTTGATTAAAACATACACTCTGGCTGCATCTAAACATAATTTTAGTCATTAAAAAGCACTTTTCTGCTTTAATCTAAAACTACCATAAAGTTGATCGATGGCAGAACATTCCTCCATTATTTCTTGGGTTTGCACAAAGTGCCCATTCAGATTGTCTGTCTCTTCCTCTAATTACTGCTGAGGACCAAGAGTTAGAAGCAAGATGACTGCCAGATGTCTGGGCCAGGAAGTTCAACTGGTCCCACTGTGGCAGTGATAACGTGGAAGCAGCATATTTTCTCCCCATGGAGACCAGTTAGAGGAAACATCTTTGTATACAGAGGATGGTACATTTTATGCTGGGAAACCTCATCCACATAGTATTGGAGAATGCATAAAAACAAGACTCACCAATCAGCTACCAATGGAGAGGTGCCCCCGTTTCTTTTTTTTTTTGAGACTGAGTTTAGCTCTATCACCCAGCTGGAGTGCAGTGGCGCAATCTCAGCTCACTGCAACCTCCACCTCCCAGGTTCAAGCAATTCTCGTGCCTCAGCCTCCCAAGGAGCTGGGATTACAGGTGCCCGCCACCACACCTGGCTAATTTTTTTTGTATTTTTATTAGAGACAAGATTTCATCATGTTGGCCAGGCTGGTCTTGAACTCTTGACCTCAAGCGATCCCACCCACCTCGGCCTCCCAAAGTGCTGGGATTACAGGCCTGAGCCAGCATGCCCAGCCTGGTTTCAGTAATTTTAAACAACAAATCTAAAGACTAAAGAGCATGACAAGTAAATGCTACACCTGACCACAGACTGATCCTGGACTGGAGGGTAAAAATGCTATGAAAGGCATGACTGAGCCAACTGACAAAACTGGAATACAGGTGGTAGTAGCTTAGCTCAAAGTACTGAATCAATGTTCTATTAACTGAAGATGGTAACTGTACCATAGTCATGTGGGAGAATGCCCCTATTAAGAACTATATGATATACGGCAATGGACCATGACAAAGGCAACTTACTCTAAAATTGTTCAGAAAAAAATACATGTGTGTGTGAATCTACATGCATATATGTCTATATATACATATAAAGAGGGAATATGCAAATAATAAAGTTAACAGGACAAAATATTAACGGTAGGTGAGTTTGGGTAAAGGGTATGAGAGATCTTTGTATAATTTATTCCTTGAAATCTTTCTATTTGAAATCATTTTGAAATAAACAGTTTTTAAAATACCATCCGCTGACCGGTACCCTCTACCTTGCTCCTGGCTGCTCCCGACTAGCTCGGCATAGAGAAACGGGAAAGAGAAACGAACAAAAGGATACAATAGGAAAGAATTATTCTCTCAGGTGTCAGGTTTATTTTCACCATGGTTATACAGCCTAGACATTAAAATGTTTGCATCTACTGGTTAGGCAACAAACCATATCCACTAGGAGCTAAAATACATATATTTTATATACTTATTTATATTCCAGTCAGAAGGCTTAATTAAACAGCCAAAAAAGTAAATGATAAAAATAGTTATTCTGCAAGAAACTGTCTAAAATAAATGAGTAATACAGCCAAGAATAGGCTCTCTCTTCACAGTCCCATCTGCTTCCCTTTCCCAGGTACATATCCCAGGAGGATGGATGTTTATATCTGCATGCTTAGTATTAAACTCAAAAGATACTTACTGGGCATATTAACACAAGGCATGCTACCAAGAAATCCTAAAACAGGATCACAGAATCTTAAGACAGAAGTAAACAAACCCCAGAGCACAGCAAGTTCAATCTTGTTCTATAACGAGGAAAATGAAGCCGAGAGAGAGCACCCTCCCAAAGTCAGCTAGCTGTGGGTCAAGTGAAGACACGGGCAGGCCACCAGAGCTCTTGCTCAGTGACAGCTCCCACACCCCTTGAGGAAGCACAGAGGAGTTCTGCTCCAAGGGTTTTAAGGATGATGAATGAGCTGGCTTTACCTGGCATTGGATGACATCAGGTAATGAATGAGTATGAAACTGACAAACCACTATAAAAGCATGCTGCAAATCTAACATGATGATTAACACTACTGCTCAGGTGAGTAATTTCATTTCAGCTGCTATTACCACCTGTGCTATTTAAGAGCAAGTCTCTTTTGTAAAACCACCTTCATCCTGAATTATTCCCAGGTAGACTTGGCATTTTAAATAAGTTAACATAACGGCTGGGCGTGGTGGCTCACGCCTGTAATCCCAGCACTGTGGGAGGCTGAGGCAGGCAGATCACCTGAGGTCAGGAGTTCGAGACCAGCCTGGCCAACATGGTGAAACCCCGTCTCTACTAAAAATACAAAAATTAGCCAGGAGTGGTGGTGGCGGACGCCTGTAATCCCAGCTACTCAGGAGGCTGAGGCAGGAGAATCACTTGAACTCAGGTGGCGGAGGCTGCAGTGAGCGGAGATCATGCCCCTGCACTCCAGCCTGGGTGACAGAGCGAGACTCCGTCTCAAAAAAAAAAAAAAAAGTTAACAATATTATTTGACTTTGGTAAAAATCTCCAGACTGCATTACTACTGGGAACTAGGGTAGCATAATCATCCCTCCAGGTTCCACCCAGTTGCTATAAAGTCTCAAGAAACCAAGAGCAAACCAAAGTCTACCATCCTCTTTGTCAATGGCAAAGCTGCAATGCCTCGCCCTTTCCATTTCTAGTTGGCCTTGCCACCCGCCTCCAGACCTAGGGACAAAGAATGGTGCTAGCCACAAAAGGAAGGTAGGACACAGCTGAGGACAGGCTTCTCTTAAGAGTAAGCAGGGGACAGAGTTCAAGAACAAAGCCAGGCAGTGTTCTGATGCAGTGACCTCACTCCTGGTAGATGTGGACCAATGGAGTGAGGCTCTCCCCGGTGCACCAATCAGATAAATCACTCCTATGGAAAGGAAGAAATGAGAGGGTGGAGAAAGGACCAGAAGAATGTGCCCCAATACTGCTCCCACCTGGTGTGCAGTCAACAACCCCCTGAATGTAGGCTAAAGCAAGAATGAGGGGTCACAGGAAGGTTACCTTCTACACAAGCAATGAGAAAACTAACAGGTTTGTTTTCCCTAATAGGAAACAGTGCTGCCACTGAAGGGTAAATGGCCAAGCATGGCAGGCAGAGAAAGTACCAGGTTAGAGCCAGTCCTGGCTCTACTGAGTCTAGTCTGTGGAACTGTGGGCAAACCCCGCAAGCTCCTGGAGCATTCTTCATATTGAATGTAATCAGGTGTGCACACTGTGCACATATTGGCTGATACAGTCATCTCTCCCTCACTGTAAGTTCTTCTTACGTAAACATGTGCAGGTCTGCTTTTAAAAAGGCTAAGTCCCCCTAAGTTGCCACCAGCTTTTCCCTCTGAATACACCTAGTGCCACCTTTCTACTTTTTCTAAATTCATGTTCAGTCACATTCCTCAAAGGCTCTCAAAATACCACTGCCAATTGCCAAAGGGTCCTTAAGTATCCCTGCAAATACAGATAATGTTGCCGAGGTGGCAGCTGCTGGGGGATCTCTGAGGGCACCGTACTACGCAGGAAGTGTGGGGGCGCTGCACAAGCAGAGATCTGTGTCGGGAGGAAGTGACTCTTCATGACCAATAGGTTCTCAATGCTCCTCCCATCCCCGCAGATCATTACTAGCCACAAAGGGAGAAGACGCTGCAAAGCAACTCTCTAACCAGGGACTCTCATGTGCCCGGGTTCCACTAATAAACTAAAACTTGTACAATATAAAAAACTATATTGTAATATTGGAACTACACACAGTTCCATCCCTCCACCCCACTGGCAAGGCACTGGATTAGAAAGGCAAAACAGTGGTAGTGGTGGCTGTGGTGGCAGTGAGCAGCAGGAAAGCAGATGGCGCCTTTCTGGAGAGAGTCGGTGCACAGTTGAAATGAAATAGGTACTCGGCCAAGGACCTTGGCCTTGCTCACATCCCTGGATAGTGAAGATGATGACTCTACATGGGGTTTTCCATGAGCCTTCAATCCCCGCACAGCAAGCACGCATCACCTGTCCCAGGATTCTCAACCAATTTTGCTAGAAGTGACTCAGTCCGTCTCCCAGCTCTGCCCCTTCTATAGGCACCAGCACAAAGCCAAGACTGACCAGAAATCCAACACCCTTCTTTTTCCTGGGCCCTTCCACCCCCAACAGGTGGCTGGGTACGCTTGTCCTGGGAATGCCTTAGTATGAACTGAAGAGTGTGGGCTGTGGAATCAAGGCAGGTCGCATCTGATGATGACTTCCTGATTACTTATCTGCATGCCCCTGAGCAAATTACCTAACCTCTCGGAGCTCAAGTTTCTTCACTTGCAAAATGAACTTTCAACAGTACTCCCCCCCACCAAGTAGCTGTGGGAATGACATCAATGGATGTAAATCCCTTAGCACCCTCATCCATAAATGAGTGAAACTATTTCACTAGATATTTCACTGGTGAGTCAATGAGCTTAAAAAAAAAAAAAAGGAACAAAATTAAAATCCTACATAAAAAATTAGCTAAATGCTCAAAAACATCCCAAGAATGCCAAATGCCTTTTCACTTTCATTTTTATATACAAATCACCTCTCACTGCTGCAAACGAAGAATGTAAGAATGAAAACGTATCCCACAGGCCTCCATCTGTGTTCAGGACAGTAAGAATGTGGGACTAGACTCATGATTCTAGCAGCAAACACTTTTTTTCTTTTTAAAGAAAGAAATATTGCATAGAACCCCACCATATAAAGCAGACTAAATGAGAAACTGCTTAATTAATAAGGGTAGAGGAGGGGGTCTCAAATGCCTGTCTGTACTCCCAAACCTAGTACCTGTGACACCTCCAAGAATCACTATGGGCCTACAGAGCACCAGAAAAGCCCTGCACTAAAGCCCTTCCCAGCTTTGTGATTATGGTTCTAATAAGTCTAGAATGTTTTTGGGGGGTAAAAAATGGTTGCTAAAAAGACTGGTCCGTTCATTCTCTCAAGTATCTTTCAACTGCAAGCCCCATCACCACTGCCGCCCAGGGTCTTTGCTACCTGACCACCAGGGGTGATTAAACCACTTCATCAACTGGCCCTAACCTAGCTGACTTACTGTCCCCACTTCACCATCCACAGCCACTCACCCACCCTCTGCCTCAGCCAAACCCAAACTCACCCTTTTCTCTCCACATAACAGTTTCATGTCTTCATACACGCCATTTCCTCTATCTAGGATGCTCCTGACTCCTCGAAAAGGTCCCCACCTCTGTGAAGCCTAATGCAGTCCCCCCATCCCCACCCTCAGAGCTCCTCACTCCTTGTGGGCTTCAACATGACACCGACCACAATGAGCTGAAATTACATCTTTCACTCTCATACAGGGATGGCAAGACAACTGGTGCCACCTCAGTGGAAGACAAGTCAGCAATATTTATTAAATTTCAAACACAAAGACAACTTCACCCAGCAATACACTTTTGGTGATTTTTCCTCCAAAGCTTAGGTGTAAAGGATCTTCATGTCAATGCTGTTTGTAAAACAAAAGACTGGGCACAACTTAAATTTCCATCAAGGCAGGATTGGTTAAATAAGGTACATCCACATTGCAGAACACCTTCTAACTAAGAAAAACAGTGAATAAGCTCTATACATATATGTATACGGAACCATGAAAACCACTCACCTAAAAACACATCTCCCCACACCCAAGGATCCCAGTCAAACATGGCCAGGCGTGGTGGCTCACACCTGTAATCCCAGCACTTTGAGAGGCTGAGGCGGGCGGACCACTTGAGGTCAGGAGTTAGAGACCAGCCTGGTCAACATGGTGAAACCTTGTCTTTACTAAAAATACAAAAATTAACCAGGTGTGGTGGCGTGAGCCTGTAGTACCAGCTACTCAGGAGGCTGAGGCAGGAAAACCGCTTGAACCTGGGAGGTGGAGTTTACAGTGAGCCAAGATCACGCCACTGCACTCCAGCCTGAGCATCTGTCTAAAAAAAAAAAAAAATTGTTCAGACTACATCTAAGTTTATTAAAAAAAAAAAAAAAAAAAAACCTTCATACCCTTGGGCCTTTCTGGGAATCTATCCTAAGGCAATTTTCTAAAATACATACAAAGCTTTTCGCAAAGACATTAATCACATTATTATTTACCATGGCAAAAAACAGAACAATGAACTGCTTAAGAATCCATGCAATGCGGTATTATAAAGCCATTGCAAATATTTATAAAATATTTAATGATTTGAAAAGCCACTTACGCTATAAAGTGGAAAAGGCAGAAGAAAAAAGTGCATTGACAGTGTAATCTCAACCATATTGAAAAAGTAAATAGGAAAAAAGACTAGAAGGAAGCAAATCAAAATGTTATTAGAGATTGAACCCAACGGTGGTAATTTTTTTTTTAATTATCAAATATTCTAGAGTTCAAAATACTTTTTACAATCAGGATAATAACAACTAAGCAAAATCAAGAAGTGTCAGAGAAGATTTTGTGTTTCTACAGTAGCATCAGTACCTACTTTAATTGTCTAGCAGTACTAGAATAAAGAAGGCACAGAAACTGAGCTAAATTATTGGTCACAAGGCCAGGAACACCTGTAATCCCAGCACTTTGGAAGGCCAAAGCAGGAGGATTGCTTGAGCCCAGGATTTTAAAACTAGCCTGGGCAAGAGATCC
Source organism: Nomascus leucogenys (assembly GCF_006542625.1). Classification (NCBI taxonomy): domain Eukaryota; kingdom Metazoa; phylum Chordata; class Mammalia; order Primates; family Hylobatidae; genus Nomascus; species Nomascus leucogenys. The sequence continues at coordinate 76,952,551 of NC_044382.1, read as the reverse complement.
TATCTTGATACAAGAAAAAAAATAATAATTTTTAAATTAAAAAAAAAAAAAAGAAAGTTTTTAAAAAATAAATTGTTGGTCACAAATGTTGGAGGGCTTGGCTGCTGCAGTTTTGTTGTTTGTTAGTAAGTACCTATGGGAGACGAGCTTACAAAAACTCCCTATACTATGTCTGCAACTCTTCTATAAGTCTTACATTATCTCAAAATTACATATTTAAAATAAATAAATCTGGCCAGGCGCAGTGGCTCACACATGTAATCCCAGCACTTTGGGAGGCCGAGGTGGGCGGATTACCTGAGGCTGAGAGTTTGAGACCAGCCTGGCCAACCTGGTGAAACCCCATCTCTACTAAAAATATAAAAATTAGCCGGGTGTGGTGTCACATGTAATCCCAGCTACTTGGGAGGCTAAGGCAGGAGAATCGCTTGAACCCAGAAGGTGGAGGTTGCAGTGAGCTGAGATCGTGCCATTGCACTCCAGCCTGGGCAACAAGAGTGAAACTCCGTCTCAAAAAGATGAAATTAAATTAAATAAACAAACTTTTTATAAAATTTTTTTTATTTGAAAGGACATGAGCCCATGACACAGCCTCAGGAGGTCCTGATGACATGTGCCCCTAAAATTAAAAAATCCTTGATAGATCACTCAATTTATCTTTCTCTAAAAACAAAATGCAGATGAATAATTTCCTGGACAATAACAAAGCACTTGGCTCACTACAACCTCCACCTCCCGAGTTCAAGCAATTCTCCTACCTCACCCTCCTGAGTAGCTGGGATTACAGGTGCCCACCACCACGTCCAGCTAATTTTTCTATTTTTTTAGTAGAGACAGGTTTCGCCATGTTGGTCAGGCTGGTCTCAAACTCCTGACCTCAGGTGATCCACCTGCCTCGGCCTCCCAAAGTGCTGGGATTACAGGAGTGAGCCACCACGCCCGGCCTTTTTATTTTGAGACAGAGTCTTGCTCTGTCACCCAGGCTAAAGTGCAATGGTGCAATCTCAGCCCACTACAACCTCCACCTCCTGGGTTCAAGTGATTCTCCTGCCTCAGCCTCCCAAGTAGCTGGGATTACAGGCACCCACCACCAGGCCTGGCTAATGGGTTTCACTTATGTTGGCCAGGCTGGTCTCGAACGCCTGACCTTGTGATCCGCCCACCTTGGCCTCCCAAAGTGCTGGGATTACAGGCATGAGCCACTGCACCTGGCCTCCTCATGAATTTTTTAAAAGGCCTTCCCTGGGCCAGGCACGGTGGCTCACTCCTGTAATCCCAGCACTTTGGGAGGCCAAGGCAGTGGATTACCTGAGGTCAGGAGTTCGAGACCAGCCTGCCCAACATGGTGAAACCCTGTCTCTACTAAAAATACAAAAATTAGCCAGGCATGGTGGTGGGCACCTGTAATCCCATCTACTCGGGAGGCTGAGGCAGGAGAATCGCTTGAATCCGGAGACAGAGGTTGCAGACAGCCAAGATCACGCCACTACGCCCCAGCCTGGGCGAAACAGAGGGAGACTCTAGCTCAAAAAAAAAAAACAGAAAAGAAAGGACAGAACTTCTCAGGTCTGATTATTATTGAGTTTAGAAACCAACGATTTTTCTTCCAGCTCAGAAAATACCCTTAACTTTTCAGGGAGCCCTAGGCCAGAGATCTTTTTCATTATAACCTTCATATAAAACAGCAGCAGGCTGCTCTAATGGAAATGAACTTATTGCATATGCTAAGCCTAATGGGCTTACCTGAATTAAAACTCAAAGAAATCAAGCAATCTTCCTTTTTGTTGATGTCCTGTAATATGGACCAGCTACCACTGTGCCCTCAAGTCATACTACTTTTTCTTTCTTTCTTTTTTTTTGAGACGGAGTTTCGTCTGTCACCCAGGCTGGAGTGCAGTGAGCCAAGATCGCACCATTGCACTCCAGCCTGGGCAACAGGTAAAGATTCCGTCTCATAAAAAAGAACCTAGTGATCTAGAAAAAACATGGGCCTTGGAGTTGGAACCTTAGAACTGAATCCTGGCTCTGTCAACTCACTAGGTAATTCTGATTTCTGTTTTTTTGGTTTTTCATTTTCTTAGCCCAGCTGAAGAGAACACTAGGTAACTTTGGACAAGTTACTTAGCATTACCCTCCCTGGGCCTCAGCATCCTTATCTTACTCAACTATAAAATGGGAACATAATACCTACCTGGCAGGGTGGCTGTGAGAGATTAAATCAAGTACCCTACGCAGTATGCATGAGGGCCCCTTAACAATGACTAGCACAGAGTGCAATTATGAAACACAGACCTTTTCTCTCTCTATGCCCGTTTCCTTCCCTTCCCATTAGTCTCTTTCACCCCCTCACTTCTCTGCCCTGTGTCTTTCCTTGGTTAAGATCCACAAGGACCTCACCTCACCCCACTCCCACTCCTCGTTGTTCCTCAGCGGTTCTCCCAGTAGTAATTAGCTTTGGGGCTCCCCAGTAAGCACACCACCCCCCCAGCACTTGTTCTGACAACTTCCCTTGCTCACCTGCTGCCCATCTCCATCCACCGGGGGGAAAAATACAGTTATCTGAGCTTGCTGGTTGCATGGATTTTGGAAATACAAGGTCTTACTACATTCATACTCTATTTCACTCTTACCACCCTCTCCAAATACTATCACTATCATTTACTAACCTCAAGGGCCCACCTTGACCTGCTTGGGTTTATTTTTATACCTGACTCTTAATTACTCACGTATCTGCTGAATGCTTACGAGGCACTAGAGAGGCAAAGCAGAGTAAGATACACTCTGCTATGGGCTCTTAAAGAGAAAGAACTAATCCTCCTCATCCCCAGGCTTGGAGTGGGAAGGAGGAGGAGGGAGTGGGGAAGGAGGCAAGAGTTCCACATTTTGCTCTTGAAACTTCTGAACTGTCTGACACTTACTGTAAGAATGTAGTCTTGGCCGGGCACGGTGGCTCATGCCTGTAATCCCAGCACTTTGGGAGGCTGAGGCGGGTGGATCACGAGGTCAGGAGATGGAGACCATCCTGGCTAACACGGTGAAACCCCATCTCTACTAAAAATACAAAAAAATTAGCCAGGCGTGGCGGCGTGCGCCTGCAGTCCCAGCTACTCAGGAGGCTGAGGCAGGAGAATGCTTGAACCCGGGAGGCGGAGCTTGTAGTGAGTCGAGATCACACCACTGCACTCCAGTCTGGGCGACAGAGCAAGACTCCATCTCAAAAATAATGATAATAATAATAATGTAGTCTTGTCATTCTTATATTAACAAAAACAAATAAATCAAAATAATAAAAGCCAAAAAATACCAAACTATAATCGAAGATGACCTATGTTAAACTAGCAGCTAGAAAGCCTCAGAGAGGTAATGTTTATGGTAACCTTGAGATGTCACGTGTTTCATTTGCAAGAAAGAAAAGGGCGCTAGAGCAGAGGGAACAGCATCAGCAAAGGCAGACAAGTATGAAAGTGCACTGAGTGTTCTGGGAATGACAAATGGTTTGCTGTGGCTGGAAAACAAGGTGTACTTTGGGAAGTCTTTCAAAGATATTCCAAGTAAATCACTTTAAGTATTTAATGAACCATCTTCATCCTTACTGAGAGACCTCAAAGTAAGTAAGAAACTTAAAATTCAGGGCCCATGTTACTCTACCATGATGAAAACTTGGTCTCTGACAACAGTGGGAACCCTCTGCTCTGAATGACTGGGGTTCACGTGGCATGATCACATCTGAGCTCTATGAGGCAGCTCAGCAGTACGGAAGATGGACAGAGGGACGCAGAATCTGGAAGACAGGACAGGTCATGACAGCAACAACCAAAGCAAAAGACAATGACAGCCTGATCAAAGCAGAGGGAATGGAGGGAAAGGTCAGGGTCAGGACACAGATATGTTAGCAGCAGCATCAACAAGTCTGGAAGCGGGGGGAGGGGGGCGCTATAGAAGAGGAAGTTAAAGATGACTCAGGTTCATCGTCTGACTAGCTAGAAAATGAGGTCATTAACAGAACCAGGGCAAGGCAGAGGAGGCACTAACCTGAGAGGAAGATGATGGATTTGGTTTAAGACACATTTAATTTGATGTTGTCAGAACACTGGATATCTACAGCTGGTGAGGGTTTAGTTTTCATTGGTACACGGGTCACAGCTGAAGCCATGGGAGGCTAAACCAAGAGACTAATATCATGGATGCCACAGGAGCCAAGAAGAAAAGTGTTTCAAGAAAAGGAGATCAGTGGCTGCCAAAGGCCACACAGAGAGGTCAAATGACCTAAGGACTGAAAATATGCATTAAACTGAACTCAGCACACACAGGTTACACATAATCTTGAAAAGTGGTGAAGACAAAAAGTCAGTCTGCTGGCTGGGAGCGGTGGCTTACGCCTGTAATCCTAGCACTTTGGGAGGCTGAGGCCGGAGGATCACTTGAGCCCAGCAGCTCGAGGCCAGCCTGGGCAACATGGTGAAACCTCGTATCTACAAAAAATACAAAATTACCCAGGCATGGTGATGCATACGTATAGTTCCAGCTACTCAGGAGGCTGAGGTGGGAGGATCACGTGAGCCCCAGGAGCTAGAGACTGCAGTGAGACATGATTGCTCCACTGCACACCAGCCTGGGCGACAGAGTAAGACCCCATCTCAAAAAAAAAAAAAGTCAGTCTGCAATGGGTTGTAGAAAGGAGAGGTGGGAGGTTGAAAAAGTAGAGGCAGAGTGGCAACCACACTTTCAGGAATTCCTACCCTTTCAATACAGCCTGTGCCATCACATCTTCCTTGGCTTAGATAGATACGTTTGACAATGCAACTACTTAAGATCTTCAACATCCTTCTCCTGCCCAGGGCCAATTACCTTCATGTCAACAGCGCCACGACTGCTCACCTACCTACAGAGATAGCCACGTCCCATATTCCATCAGCCCATGGCCCATCTCGTGTCATCTCTTCCTATCAGTTTACGTGTTATCGCTTCCATTCCTACCAAATCCAAATCACCAACTGATTAAAACTTTCTACTACTCCCAATCACCAGGTTACAGGCTTCCAAAATCAGCTTGTGCTTTTTCTTCTCCCTCATCTCTTAACTCTGGAATCAGTTTTAAGTGACAACTCCCTTGCCCAGGTCTTCCTCTCAACCACTAATTACACATGCAAGAACAAGCAGGCCCTTGTCACATCCACATAGGCATGGTGTAACATCTGGTTTCCCGAATCTAACCTACACACAGCAGATTGAGTTTTCTTTAAGGAAAAACCATCCAACAAAAGAAAGCCAAACTCCCTAGGGTAGTACTGGAGACCCTCCATCATCTAGCCACAAACTACCCTGATAGCCTTCTCTCCAACTACTTCTTCACATCCTTCTCTTCTGAAACTCCCAAACTTCTGAAACTGCTAGGGAGCCTAGTTTACTCCCTCCCTAAAGCTCCCTTTGAACACCCAAGACCTCAACAATATCCCTACCACAATTTAATTGCCCAATATGCCAAGAATTGCTCTAGACTCTTGGGATACATGAACAAAAGAGAGATTCCCTAGCTTTATGGAGCTAACATTTTAGCGGAAGACAACAAAAGACCGACCTCGTTAATAACATTGAGTATATAAAATGTTAAAAAATTGTACAAAAAGAAGTAAAGCAGGATGTGAGGGACTGGAAGTGCTGAAGTGGCATTACCATTTTAAACAGGGTGGGGAGGGTAGGCCCCACTGGAAAACTGACTCGAGGCTTAAAGGTTTAGTCAAGCAGATTCTCAGGGAGAGTGCGGTCCAAGCAGAGGCAGGGAGCCAGGCCAAAGGCCTGGAGCAGGAACATGCCCAGAAGGTCTGAAGAGCAGTAAGAAGACCGAGGGAGCTGCAGCACAGCCACTGAGAGCTAAAGGAGCTGAGCTAGAGGGGAGATGTGACCCGTCTCACAAACCAGCTTGGATGTCAAGCAGGCAGCTGGAGACTCGAGAATGGAGCTGAGGAGAGAAATGTTGGGTTATAGGTGTCCTGGATGAAGGCACTAAGTTCGAGGCCTAGAGTGTTCCGGCTATGAGATGAGGAAGAAACAACCTGCGCGACAGGAGAAAAACCAAGAACACACCTTAGTGTCCCAGTGGCCAAGTGACGAAAGGCTGAACTGCACAAGGGGTATTCCACTTGTCTGATGCTACTGACAGATCCAGTAAGATAGGGATTGAGAGCTAACCACTGGATTTAGCAACACTGGTGGGAGGGACCTTGATAAGTGAGATTAAGAGAGAATAATGCCAGGCGTGGGGGCTCACATCTATAATCCCAGCATTTTGGGAGGCCTAGACAGAGGGATCCCTTGAGCCCAGGAGTTCAAGGCTGCTGTGAACTATGGTCACTCCACTGCACTCCAGCCTGGGCGACAGGGCGAGATACTATGTCTAAAATTAATGAGCGAAGGGAAAGTGAGGAATTAGAGACCAAGTACAGGCCACTCTTTCCTGGGGTTTTGTTGCAAAGGGGAAAAAAGAAATAGGGCAGTAACTGGCCCAGGAAAGTAGGAGTAAAAGTTTCAGATAAAAAAAATACCATGTTTGTGTACTACAAGTATATGTGTACATAGGTATGCATGTAAAGCCCTAGAAAGTCCTACGCACCCAACAAACGTTTATTTCCTTCACTCTCACTTTACACCTATCATTTTCTATTATCTTTGTTGCTATATATGTGACCTTTGTAACTGTCTGCAAGAAACTTTCACTTGGAAGGCCCTTTCTTTGTCCCAGTGTCAAACTCTTCCTCATCCTTCAAGACTCAAATATCCCCTCCTGGGAAGCCTTCCCTGACTCTTCTCAGCCAATCTCTCTCAGGTCAGTACCTATGCAATCTTTGTACCAATGCCCCTTTGCACCAACACATTCTTCTACTATCACCTGTATCACAGTCTCTTGTATTTTCACAGTATGTTGTCTTATCTTCCCCACTAAACTGACTCCCAGAGGGCAGGGGCAGTATTAAATATTACCCTGGAAGTGTAACGGTTATGAGCAGTGACTCGCTGTGTGACCTTGGGAAGTTGCCTAACCTCTCAGTGCACTGAATGTCAGCTATAAAACGTGAAATGAAAGCTGCCTTTAAGCCAGGCACGGTGGTTCACATCTGTAATCCCAGCACTTTGGGAGGCTCAGACAGGTGGCTCATCTGAGGTCAGGAGTTCAAGACCAGCCTGGCCAACATGGTGAAACCCCATCTCTACTAAAAATACAAAAATTATTCAGGCGTGGTGGTGCGTACCTGTAGTCCCAGCTACTCGGGAGGCTGAGGCAGGAGAATTGCTTGAACCCAGGAGGTGGAGACTGTAGTGAGCCGAGATCACGCCACTGCACTCCAGCCCAGGCGACAGAGCAAGACTCTGTCTCAAAAAAAAAAAAAAAAAACTGCCTCTACCTCCTGCAGTTGTTTGGAACGGTAAATGGGTTCATATGTTCATAGATGTAAGACGCCTGGCATATAGAAAGCGATATATATATATATATACACACACACACACACACACACACACACACACATTAACTATTATATTGTTATATTGTAGGCTGGGCAACATAGCAACCCCTACTCTCTACAAAAAAATAAAAATAAAAAAATTAGCTGGGCATGGCGGCATGGGCCTATAGTCTCAGCTACTGAGGAGGCTGAGGTGGGAGGATTGCTTGAGACCAGGAGATCGAGGTCGCTATGAGTTGTGACTGTGCCGCTGCACCCCAGCCTGGACAACAGAGCAACAGAGCAAGACCCTGTCTCAAAAAATAATAAATATATAATAAAATAAAAACCAATAACAAAAACTCTGGCTAAATCTACCTATTTCTTTATACTACATTAATTTTGCTGACCACATTTTGGTTTTATCAGGTGATTTGAACCATATCATATACTAATTTTTTCAGAAGCTATTCAAGTCATTTCTTGAAAGGTAACTTTTTCTCCAGACTTTCTCTAATGCTGTGACTGACATACAAAACCTCTGGTCACTGCTGAACCTTTCCCTGCCATCTCCCTGCACCCCCATGTCTTCTTCGTACCTCTCAGAGCATGGGGTACAAGGCAATGCTGTGGGTGAACAAGTGGATGACATGCCATGTGAATGGCTAAATTTCAGTTCTGATTCTGCCTCCATTACAGGGGCCACTCGTGGTAATTGATATTAAAAAAATAAGGCCAGGTGTGGTGGCTCCCACCTGTAATCTCAGCACTTTGGGAGGCCAAGGTGGGCAGATCACATGAGGTCTGGAGTTCGAGACCAGCCTGACCAACGTGGTGAAACCCCATCTCTACTAAAAAACACAAAAATTAGGCCGGGCGCGGTGGCTCACGCTTGTAATCCCAGCACTTTGGGAGGCCGAGGCGGGCGGATCACGAGGTCAGGAGATCGAGACCACGGTGAAACCCCGTCTCTACTAAAAAAATACAAAAAATTAGCCGGGCGTGGTGGCGGGCGCCTGTAGTCCCAGCTACTCGGAGAGGCTGAGGCAGGAGAATGGCGTGAACCCGGGAGGCGGAGCTTGCAGTGAGCCGAGATTGAGCCACTGCACTCCAGCCTGGGCGACAGAGCGATACTCCGTCTCAAAAAAAAAAAAAAAAAAACACAAAAATTAGCCGGGTATGGTGGTGGGTGCCTGTAATCCCAGCTACTCAGGAGGCTAAGGCAGGAGAATCGCTTGAACCTGGGAGGCAGATGTTGCAGTAAGCCAAGATCGTACCATTGCACTCCAGCCTGGATGAAAGAGCAAGACACCGTCTCAAAAAAAAAAAAAAAAAAAGAAAAGAAACCTTAGCAGGCAATTCAATTTCTAAGCAACTAAAAAAGAAATGCTAATATAAGCAAAAACTCAATTTTGCACACAATTTTCATATTAAGCAACAGCTCACTCAATACTAGGTAATAATTTCTCAGCAAAGTAATGGGAACCTCTAATATGTCACACCACTTAAGAATCCATGGGAATGCAACCAAAAATGATTTAATCAAATACAGCTAAAGTATGCTAGCTCTTTCTGTAATTCTATACTGCAACTATGAATATTTTTAAACTGGTTCCAAATGTGAAGGTCAACAGGAATAGTGTAAACAAAATTCCCCATACTCCCTATGCCCCACCACTATCTATCTCTAAGCCAAACAAAATACAGGTGGAGGACTCTCCTGATCTTCCTTCCCATGAGGCAGCACCCAAAGAGCACAGGCTCAGGAGTAGAGCACTTTGGGTCTAAATGCCAACTCCACCACTTGTCAGCTAGGAATCCTAGAGCAGGTCTGTCCATCTCCCGCTCTGGCAGAAACAGCCATAGTGGAACCTAGCAGAGTTAGTGGGGTTTACTGACACCGAATGACTGAGAGAAAAAGTAGGCCAGGCGCAGTGGCTCACACCTATAATACAAGAACTTTGGGAGGCCAAGGCGAATGGATCACCTGAGGTCAGGCGTTCGAGACCAGCCTGGCCAACCTGGTGAAACCCCATCTCTACTAAAAGTACAAAAAACAAACAAACAAACAAAAAAAAAAACTAGCCGGGCGTGATGGCAGGTGCCTGTAATCCCAGCTACTCAGGAGGCTGAGGCTGGAGAATCATTTGAATCCAGGAGGCAGAGGTTGTAGTGATCCAAGATCACACCACTACACTCCAGCCTGGGTGACAGAGCAAGACTCCGTCTCAAAAAAAAGAAAGAAAAAACAAGTAATGAGTGAAGAATAGCTAGCACATCAAAGATGCTTAATAAGTGGTAGTTTTTATCACAATATGCCACTTTCAAGTCTTATTAGAGTTGAAGATTTAAAAAGATATTAAAAAGGCTCAAACTTATGCCAACTAATACCCTTAAAAGTAAAAATGTTAAGTCAGCAAGAAATGGAGAGGAAATAATTTCCTGGAATAAAGAGCTGGGATCCCAGGGAAAAGACCCTCCGCCTGTAAGACACCAGCCAGGCAATAGTTTCCTTACCTTTGGGGGGCAGGGCCTACCCTACCCAAGCCCCTGACCCTAGGATATCTACAGATGAACCACTGTGTCAGTGACACAAAAAGGACAATCCTATTCACATCAACTATGGCCACCCCCTGTGTACTTACATAACTGAGGTCTAGGTGACGAAAACTTTGACTTGCAATACACCTCAGAAAAAATGCACATGGAGTTCATGAAGCCAACTACTTTACAATTCATTACTCAAAGGTGGTCATTCCCATGATGCTCTACTGACTACCAATTAAAATAAAACCTGAATACAAGGGTTCTGGGCTAGCTCAGTCAATAACAAAATTCTGTCCAAGGGTCCTAAAGCAATGCTGTAAGTTTCCCAAGGGGAGGAACATGTGTCTTGTTCATCTGTACACGCCCTAGGCACTGGTATATGGTGGTGGCTACTGAAGATTCACTTATAAGATTTGTACACCCATATTCATAGCAGTATTATTCACAATAGCCAAAGGGTGGAAGCAACCCAGGTATCCACTGAAGGATGAAAGGATATACGAAATGTAGCACATACTCACAATGGAATTCAGCCTTCAAAAGGAAGGAAGCTCTGACACACGCCACGACACGGATGAAGCTTGAGAACACTGTGCCATGTGAAATAAGCCAGTCACAACAGGCCAAATACTTCATGACTCCACTTACATGAGCTACCTGAAGTAGTCAAATTCATAGAAATAGAAACTAAAGTAGGGCAGGGGAGAGACTGAAAAAAGAGGGGTATAGGTTGTTTTGGGAAAAAACCTTTGGAGATATATGGTGGTGATGGTTGCACAACAAGGTGAATGTTCTTAATGTCACTGAACTGTACACTTAAAAATAGTTAAAATGGCAAATTTTAATTATGTATATTTTACTACAATTAAAAAACAAAACTTAAGAAGTATATTGAGGCCGGGCGTGATGGCTCACGCATGTAATCTCAGCACTTTGGGAGGCCGAGGCGGGTGGATCACCTGAGGTCAGGAGTTCGAGACCAGCCTGACCAACGTGGTGAAACCCCATCTCTACTAAAAATACAAAATTTAGCCGGGCATGGTGGTGCATGCCTATAATCCCAGCTACTCGGGAGGCTGAGGCAGGAGAATCACTTGAACCTGGGAGGCACAAGTTGCAGTGAGCTGAGACTGCACCACTGCACTCCAGCCTGGGCAACAAGAACTAAACTCCATCTCAAAAAAAAAAAAAAAAAAAAAAAAGCATTACTGAAAGAATAAATGAAGGAAGGAATGAGTGCTACTTTCATCAACCACTAAATGTTATACCTCATACCTCTAGATTACTCTTTAGAGAATTCCTATCCCCAAATTTCATAGTTGAGGAAATTGGAACTGAGAGCTTAACTGATTTGCCACAATTCATACTGTGTAATATATATGTTAAAATATATAGACTCAGCTGTGCGCAGTGGCTCACGCCTGTAATTCCAGCACTTTGGGAGGCTGAGGAGGACGGATCACTTGGGCTCAGGTTCAAGACCAGCCTGGGGAACATGGTGAGACCTCATCTCCACAAAAAATTAGCCAGGCATGGTGGCACTTGCCTGCATTCCCAGCTACTTGGGAGGCTAAGGTGGGAGGACTGCTTGAGCCCAGGAGGTCGAGGCTGCAGTGAGCCATGAACGTGCCATTGCACTCCAGCCTAGGAAACAAAGCAAGACCCTGTCTCAAAAAAAATAAAAACAAAACACATACACTATACGTATAGCATATACTATACGGTGCTGCTCAGCATTAATGGTGTACTTTACCCAGCTGGCTGTAAGCTCCATATCTCAGGACCTACACACTACCCACAGGCCCCTTGAATGTTTCGAAAATTCCACAGGCCTTAAGGTCTGTATCACAAAAGATGTAGCTATGTCCCTTTCTCTATTATACCACTAACGTGGCAGGGGTAAAATGGGTGAAACTGAGGAGAACAGCTCCACTCCTCGAGGTGCTCAACCACAGGCTGGGTGATCCAGTACTCACTAAGGGCTTACTATGTGCGAGGAGCTGGAGCAGATAAGCGTTCAGACAATTTGGTCTTTGAAGGAGCTGTGTCTACCGCAATGGACAGATAAGGCTCAGAAATAATTACAAGAGCAAAAAGACAAATGCTTAACAAAGAGATGTGGGTACACACATTTAGGGGAGTATTGAAAGTATCGGTCTAGAAAACGTGGAAGGTATCTTCAGCAGAGATCAGAGCATACAGAATAGCAGCCTCAGTGTCAAAAGATCACGATCATTCCTGACTTTGCCATCACCTGTGCAAGTGACCTCTGTAAATCCCTCTCTCAGTTTCCCCATATATAAACCTACAGCTAGATGAGATGTTTCTCCTACAATCACCCAGCTCTCTAAGTGTATTACAGATGCCTAGGTTCAAAGTCAGATGCCTAGGTTCAAATCTTAACACTGTTAAAAAGTCGCTTGACCTTGAGCTGGGGGATTAATTGCTCCGTGCCTCAGTCTCCCCACTTCCGAACAGAGGGCTGGTGTGATCATTAAATACTACTGTACTGTCAATCACTTCGCGCAGGGCCTTGGCAAGCAGTAAGCCCTCAATAAACGATAGTTATTGTCCGGAGGAGCTGCAGGAGGCAAACACCAGATGCAAGGGTTGTGCCTGCTGCGCTCCCAGGGCCCTCCCAGGGCCCTCCCAGGCCTGAGCCATCATCCCTGGGGGGATGGGAGCGCAGGGCCGGGGCTGCACACTCTGCACGCATGTGTCACCGGCCAGGCTCCGCACGCGCCTCTCCCCGCCATGGGGAGAGAAGCGATGGCTCAGCAGCCCCGGGGCCCGTTCCCACCCCTCCGGTAGGGCACCCGAGGAGGGAAGGGGGCTCCAATCCCACTTACCATGCTGGCCGGGGAGGGGGCGGCTCAGATGAGCTGGTTCTTGGGCTTCGGACACGTCCCGCTCGCACAGTTCAGGTCATGGTCCCGGCAGACTCGGGAAGTCCCCCACCCATGCAAAGACAACCCCTTCCCCACCGGGCCCCGAGGGGACCCTCTAAAAAGGGCAGGGCCGCCCGGGTCGCCTCATCGGGGGCCCCCGAGACAATTCATCCAGACCCACCCGCCCCTCCCCAAGGAAACTGGAAAAGCAGGAAATGAGGCTCGGATGCCGGCGAGGAGGGCAGCAGCTCGGGACCCCCGCCCGGGCCCGACCCCCGCGGGGGAGGCTGCGGGCCCAGGCAGGGGCTCCCCGGCCTCCGCGAGCAGAGGTGGCGGCGGGCCCGGCCCCGAGGCTGAACGGGCGGAGGCTGACGGGCCTCGACTGCGCGGCCCAGGCGGCCGGCTCAGGGGAGAGGCCCGGGGGCCCGCGCTGTCCTCGCAGCCTCAACCCACACGACCGCCGCCGCCGCCCCCCAGAGCATCCCCGCGCGCGCCCGCCCTGGAGCCGCCCGCTAGTACCGCGCGACCGCCCCCGACCAACAGCCCCAAAGCGCCGGAAGTGGCGAGCGCCGGGCGGCCCCACAGCGCGGCCGCCGGGCTGCGGCGCTGGAACCGGACCAATCCGGAATCGAGCGGGGAGAGCGGGGGGAGCGGGCGGAGGGCGGAGGGCGGGGCCGCACCTGACGGCTCCCACTGGCCCCGCCTTCTTGTCACGCCCTCTCTTGCCCCGCCCCCTGCGCCCACCGCCCGTCTGTCCACGCGGGCCGGCAGCCATCTTGGTAAAGGGAGCTCGGGCTGCCATTTTAGTAAAGGCGTGGTTTCTGTTTCGCTTTCTTCGCCCATTCATTTCGCAAAGCTTTAGTGAGTGCCTTTCACGTGCGGAGCATCGAGCTGGCAGCGTGGCGGCACGCGGCCCCATGGAGCTTACATTCATGCAGTACACACACTCTTGCCCTACTATATTCCAGGCCCTGCTGTGGATGCTAGGACCGGGGAGATAAACCTAACTTCTATAGTCAAGGTGCTGAGAGAGGCAGAGAATGTGTTGGATTCCTGTTCCTATCCTCCAATCCACTTTACTCGTGAAAGTGCTCATCTTTATTTTGTTTTATTTTATTTTTAGGGACAGGGTCTTGCTCTGTTGCCCAGGCTGGAGTGCGGTAGCACAATCATGGCTCACTGCAGCCTCAACCTCCCGGCATGCCACCATACCCAGCTAAATTTTTTTTATTTTTTGCAGAGATGAGGTCTCCTTTTGATGCTCGGGCTGGTCTGGAACTCCTGGGCTCAAGCAGCTTTCCTGCCTCAGCCTTCCAAAGTGCTGGGATTACAGGTGTGAGTCATCCAGCCAGGCTGAAAGTGCTAATTTTAAGAAACAGAGTCAAGAAACTATCCCAAACGGCTGAGGTTGAGCCCGCGGGTGTGCGTACTACGTAGATTGGAGCAAATCTATATAACCCAATGGCCCTTGTTAACCTTAAATAACGAGATTGAGAAAATAGTATTTAAGTATAGGGTTTATTCAAGCCCAAACTTGAAGATGGCCCACCAGAAGTATAGTCCAATTAGTGGCAGTTACAAATGGGGTTTTCTTGTTTGTTGTTTGTTTTTAAGACAGGGTCTTGCTCTGTCGCCCAGGCTAAGAGTGTAGTTTGTTGTTGTTGTTGTTGTTGTTGTTGTTGTTGTTATTTGAGACGGAGTCTCGCTCTGTCGCCCAGGCTGGAGTGCAATGGTGCAATCTCGGCTCACTGCAACCTCCGCCTCCCGGGTTCAAACAATTATCTTGCCTCAGCCTCCCGAGTAGCTAGGACTACAGGCACCCGCCATGATGCCCAGCTTTTTTTTATTTTTAGTAGAAACGGGGTTTCACCATAGTGGCCAGGCTGGTCTTGAACTCCCAACCTCAGGTGATCCGCCAGCCTCGGCCTCCCAAAGTGCTGGGATTACAGGCGTGAGCCGTCCCGCCTGGCTTCAAGTGGGTTTCTAAGGAAAAAAGAGGCATAACGTAAGGTTGAATAGGAATGGTGAGAAAGGCGAAAAAAATAACATAAGCTATTGCCTATACATTGTTTTTTGTATCACAAATTTCAGGAACCTGAAGGAAATGGGGGAGGCAGCTAGTCTGGAACAAAATATCTTTAAACAATTGTCCCCGGGCATGTGGAGGTGGGAGTGTGCCCGAACTCCCATACGCAAGTCTCGGTGGACCTGACAAATTTTGCATACTTCACATAACTCAGACTTCCCTGAGCTATTTTGCTTTCCTGTCAAACCTCAGTGTGATCTGAATCAATTCACCCAGAAGGACTGTTAAAACAAAGATTACTCACTCCACTCATAGACTTTCCCATCCAGTAGGTTTGAGATGGGGCTGAATAATTTGCATTTCTAACAAGCTCCCAAATGAAGCTGATGCTGCAGATCTAGATACCACATTTGGAGAACCACTGATACAACACTTTACCACTGAAAGCATAGCTTTCAGGGGGTTTTTTGTTGTTGTTGTTGTTGTTGTTGTTGTTGTTGTTGTTGTTTTGGAGAAAGGGTCTCACTCTGTTGCAGTGACATGATCATGGCTCACTGCAGCCTCAAACTCCTGGTCTCAAGCACTTTTTCTTTTTTTTTTTTGTGAGACAGAGTTTCGCTCTTGTTGCCCAGGCTGGAGTGCAGTGGCATGATCTCGGCTCACTGCAACGTCCGCCTCCTGGGTTCAAGCAATTCTCCCGCCTCAGCCTCCCAAGTAGCTGGGATTACAGGTGCCCACCACCACACCCGGCTAATTTTTTGTATTTTCAGTAGAGACGGGGTTTCACCATGTTGGCCAGGCTGGTCTCAAACTCCTGACCTCAAGTGATGCGCCCACCTCGACCTCCCAAAGTTCTAGGATTACAGGCATGAGCCACCATGCCCAGCCTCAAGCACATTTATTTTATCAAATCTTTATTGTTGCCCACTAAGTGACAGTCACTATTTCAAGGATTCAATGCTGAGCAAAACAAATACATGTGTGCCCTTATGGAATTTAAAGACAAATTATTTGTAAAATATTATACAATAATGGATCAGTTATTGTGATAAGAGCAATGAAGGAAAAATTGAAACTAACATTATATAACTTTATTTTTTTTTTTTTTTTTTGAGACGGAGTCTTGCTCTGTCCCCCAGGCTAGAGTGCAGTGGCGCGATCTCGGCTCACTGCAAGCTCCGCCTCCCGGGTTCACGCCATTCTCCTGCCTCAGCCTCTCCGAGTAGCTGGGACTACAGGCGCCCGCCAACACGCCCGGCTAATTTTTTTTTTTTTTTTTTGTATTTTTAGTAGAGACGGGGTTTCACCGTGTTAGCCAGGATGGTCTCGATCTCCTGACCTCGTGATCCGCCCGCCTCGGCCTCCCAAAGTGCTGGGATTACAGGCTTGAGCCACCACGCCCGGCTATATAACTTTAATATAGTTTACACGCTAGTAAGGCCAAGGGATCTAAAATAATCTGGCGGATTAGGACGGGGAGGAAGTCAGGAAGTGACATTTCTTTAAGCTTTGGCCTTAAAAGAGTAGGAGTTTGCTAGGCAAAGAGAGGGGGCATAGAACATTCTAGGCAGTAGAAACAGCATGTACAAGAGAAGCCATCTCAGTAGGTAAGCCGATGAATCAGAACGGAGGCCAAGTCACTTTCTTGGCTCAGTTTAGTAGGATGAGCAAAAGCTTTGGGATGAGACTCATTTGGAGTGGAATCCAGCTCTTAACTTCACTAGCTAAGGTATCTTGAGTAATTGACTCTCGAAGTCTTGGTTTCCTTACTGTAAAATTGAATGAGATAACAGAAATGCAACTGACTCACTTAAGGGTATGCCTTTGGGTTACATCACTTGCATGACTGGACTTCCAGAGATTCATTAGCTTCTAGCTAGGTGTGATGGGAGGCCTAGATCCATTCCTCTAGGATTTTCTTTTTTTCTGTGTGTGGTTTTGTGTGTGTTTGTTTTTTTGTTTTGTTTTGTTTTGTTTTTTTGAGACAGGGTCTCAGTCTGTTCTCCATGCTAGAGTGCAGTGGCGCAGTCACAGCTCACTGCAGTCTCGACCTCCCAAGCTCAAGCAAGCCTCTCACCTTAACCTCCCAATTAGCTGGGACTACAGGTGTGCGCCACTATGCCCAACTGTTTTTTGTTGTTTTTTTTTTTTTTTCACAGCAAAGACAATGTCTCACTGTGTTGCCTAGGCTAGTCTCCAACTCCTGAGCTCAAGTGATCTGCCCACCTTGACCTCCCAAAGTGCTGGGGTTACAGGCATGAGCCACCACCTCCCAGCCATTCTTCTAGGACTTTCTTGCTCTGCTCTTCTCCATTATCAGGCTTATTGTCAAGGTGGTTGCCAGGAGCAGCCAGGGCCACAAAATTCCCGGTTCAAATCCGGCAAAAGAGAGCACCTTTTGGCCGGGCACAGTGGCTCACACCTGTAATCCCCAACACTTTGGGAGGCCAAGGTGGATGGATCGCTTGAGGTCAGCAGTTTGAGACCAGCCTGGCCAACTGGTGAAACCCCATCTCTACTTAAAAATACAAAAATTAGGCCGGGCATGGTGGCTCATGCCTGCAATCCCAGCACTTTGGGAGGCCAAGGTGGGTGGAACACCTAAGGTCAAGAGTTCAAGACCAGCCTAGCCAATATGGAGAAACCCCGTCTCTACTAAAAATACAAAAAATTAGCCAGGCGTGGTGGCGCATGCCTGTAATCCTAGCTACTTGGGATGCTGAGGCAGGAGAATCGCTTGAACCCAGGAGGCAGAGGTTGTGGTGAGCTGAGATCGCACCATTGCACTCCAGCCTGGGCAACCAGAGCGAAACTCCATCTCAAAAAAAAAAAAAAAAAAAAAAAAAATTAGCTGGGCATGGTGGCAGGCACCTGTAGTCCCAGCTACTCAGGAGGCTGAGGCAGGAGAATTGCTTGAACCCAGGAGGCGGAGATTGCAGTGAGCCGAGATTGCACCACTGCACTCCAGCCTGGGTGACAGAGTGAGACTCCATCTCAAAATAAAAAAGAAAAAAGAAAGAGCACCTTTCTCACATCCTTTCTCAAGGCAAGAAGCTTTCCCTACTGATCCTAATTGGCATAGGCCTAGTCCCCCCGATCTAGCCATAGTGAAGGAGGATGGAACTGCTATGAGTGGCTTATAGAATCCCCTGGAGTTGCTTTCAATTCCTCAGAATAAACTGGATGTATGGAGTCACCACATCATAGCTCCATTGCCAGGCTGGGGTGAAGATTTAATTTAATGTACATAAAACACCTGGCACGTGAGGCATGAGATAAGTCACAGCTATTATAAATTTGACTCCAGGGATTTTGTTCAAGTCAACTAAATAACATTTTGTTATTAATATTAATCTGAAGCCTGTCTTATTCCAAAAAAAGATTTAAGGCTGCTATTACTTTTAGTTGGCACTGCAGGGATGGCCCCCAGCCATCTCCGCCTGCCTATTTCTATTGCTACTGCCTTGATTGCCTGCATTTAGTTATTCATTCAACAAACTTTCAGTGAGTTAGTATTAGCTTTGTGCCAGGCCTTTTGCTAAAAATGAAGTATTTAAAGTGAATAAGAATCAGGCAAATTGTCTACTGGGTCAGCAACAGCCACCCAAATAATTATAGCACATTGTGAGGTGTGTATGAACTTCCTATGCGTACGAGGAAATGGGGAGGAAGCAACAAAGATGGTAACCTTTGGGTTGGGTCTTGATGGACAAATAGAAGTTCACCCGGCTACTGCAGTCTTCAGTCCTTTTCCCACTCCAAGCTGCCTTCCACTGTGTCCGTTTCATTGCAAGTAACGAGGTGGGGACCCTAAAGTTTGGACTCTAACAGTCAAAGGAGAAAAAAAATGTATTGTCTCATAAAACGCCATCCAAAGGTTTGGATGAATTTCAGATATGGTGGATTCAGGGTGTGAATATCACAGAATTCAGTTTCTCTCTATTCGTTGGTTCTGATTCCTTGACTGGGGGTCATTTATCCTCATGGGCCCTGGCATATCCAGACTTTCCCTTCTTCCAGGTTGAAGCCTGGTGGAGAGAAGGGCATATGCATCTCCTACGTATATGTCATAGAAAAATAAACCCTTTGGCTTTGATTGGGTCACATGCCCACTCCTGAACCAGTCACCATGGCCTAGGGAGTGTGATGCCCTGATTGGCTAATCTTGGGTCACATGTGCCACCAAGCTCCAGAGTAGCTCTTTCAATGGCCAATATCTCTCTCTCTCTCTCTCTCTCTCTCGTTTTTGTTTTTTTTTTTTTTCATTTGCTTGCTTGTTTTGAGACAGGGTATTGCTCCGTTGCCCAGGCTGGAGTGCAGTGGCTCGATCATAACTGACGTAGCTTCAAACTCCTGGTCTCAAGTGATCCTCCCACCTCAGCCTCCTGAGTAGCTGGGACTACAGTCACTGTGCCCAGCTAATTTTTTTTTTTTTAATGCAGAGACGAAGGTCTCCCTAGGCTGGTCTCAAACTCCTAGGCTCGGCTGGGCATGGTAGCTCACGCCTGTAATCCCAGCACTTTGGGAGGCCAAGGTGGGCAGATCACCTGAGGTCAGGAGTTCGAGACCAGCCTGGCCAACATGATGAAACCCTGTCTCTACTAAAAATACAAAAATTAGCTGGGCGTGGTGGCAGGCACCTGTAATCCCAGCTACTTGGGAGGCTGAGGCAGGAGAATCGCTGGAACCTGGGAGGTGGAGGTTGCAGTGAGCCAAGATCACGCCATTGCACTGCAGCCTGGGGACAGGAGCAAGACTTCATCTCAAAAAAAAAAAAAAAAAGGCCAGGCGCGGTGGCTCACGCTTGTAATCCCAGCACTTTGGGAGGCCGAGGCGGGCGGATCACAAGGTCAGGAGATCGAGACCACGGTGAAACCCCGTCTCTACTAAAAATACAAAAAAAAATTAGCCGGGCGTGGTGGCGGGCACCTGTAGTCCCAGCTACTCGGAGAGGCTGAGGCAGGAGAATGGCGTGAACCCGGAAGGCGGAGCTTGCAATGAGCCGAGATTGCGCCACTGCACTCCAGCCTGGGCGACAGAGCGAGACTCCGTCTCCAAAAAAAAAAAAAAAAAACTCCTAGGCTCAAGCAATCCTCCTGCCTCAGCCTCCCAAAATGCTGGGATTACAGGGGTGAGCCACCGTGCCTGGCCTCCATAGCCAAGATCTCTCTGAGCCCCACGACAGCTCTGTGAGGATCTCAGAAGAAAGAAAGGGTGAGAGTCTGGCACCCTCTGTAGGTGATGGGAACACACTGCATAGCCTGGCATTCAAGGCCTTTGAAGGCCTTCACAGCTCTAGAGCCAGACTCTTTGAGTTTTTACTCAGCCTGTTACGTAGCTGTGTGGCCTTGAGCAAGTCATTTAAACTCTTTGTAACCTCAGTTTCCTCATCCATAAAAAATAGGAATAATACTAGTACGTACTTGGCTGGGCAGGTACTTGTTTCAGCCAAATTCTATCAGGAAAATCAAATTAGGATTCAAAATATTGACAAGGGAGCCAGGCACTGTGGCTCACGCCTGTAATCCCAGCACTTTGGGAGGCCAAAGCGGGTGGATCACTTGAGGTTAGGAGTTCGAGGCCAGCCTGGCCAACATGGCGAAACCCTGTCTCTACTAAAAACACAAAAATTATCCGGGCGTGGTGGCACGTGCCTGTAGTCCCAGCTACTCAGATGGCTGAGGCAGGAGAATCGCTTGAACCTGGGAGGTAGAGGTTGCAGTGAGCCAAGATCGCACCACTGCACTCAAGCCTGAAAGACAGAGGAAGACTCTGTCTCAAAAAAAAAAAAAAAAAAAAAAAAAAAAAACAAAAGAAATGTTGACAAGGGGACTTTTTTTTTGTTTTTTTTTTTTTAAATGGAGTCTCACTCTGTCACCCAGGCTGGAGTACAGTGGCATGATCTCAGCTCACTGCAATCTCTGCCTCCCGGGTGCAAGCGATTCTCCTGCCTTAGCCTCTTGAGTAGCTAGGATTATAGGCATGCACCACAATGACTGGATAATTTTTGTATTTTTAGTAGAGACGAGGTTTCACTGTGTTGGCCAGGCTAGTCGTGAACTCCTGACCTCAGGTGATCCCCCACCTTGGCCTCCCAAAGTGTTGGGATTACAGGTGTGAGCCACCATGCCCAGCTGACCAGGGGACTATTTTTAAAGGCTGGGATGTAAGGAAACCCTGCAAAGGAAAACACAACACAAGAGATCTAGTAACAGCTTGATTATTAGTACTTCTAAGCCTGCAGGGACAAGAGGAGGAATGGGGGCCAGAATCTGAAAAGAAAGAATTGTGTGAGAGCAGCTGAAGGAAGCAGCCAGCCAAGGCGATGCTGTGGGGAGAATGCCAGTGAAATAAACATGCTGACCTCACTGTCCGCTCTCTTGCTAATCTCCTGCTGGGGGATCCACATTGGATAAGTTCAGCTGGAAGCCAGGGAGCAAGGGAGCCTGCTGATGTAATCCGTACAGGTCAAACTTCCAGGCACAGGGCAGGCAGCACAGGGAAAGTGTGACAGCAGGGGAGCACATGGAAGAGATCTGGCAGCCCACCATGACCACGGCAAAGCACGGGAAGTGTTTAGAATTGTGTGGGTGGATCACCTGGATCAGGAGTTTGAGACCGGCCTGGCTAACATGGTGGAACCCTGTCTCTACTAAAAATACAAAACTGAGCCAGTTGTGGTGGTGCATGCCTGTAGTCCCAGCTACTTGGGAGGCTGAGGCAGGAGAACTGTTTGAACCCAGGAGGTGGAGGTTGCAGTGAGCTGAGACCGCACCACTGCACTCCAGCCTGGGCAACAGAGTGAGACTCTATCTCAAAAAAAAAAAAAAAAAAAACTGTGCTTGTACATTACAAGACTTTCTTTTTTTTTTTTTTTAAACAGAGACAGGATCTCACTCAATTCCATTGCCCAGGCGGGAGTGCGGTGGTGCAGTCATGGCTCACTGCAGCCTCAACATTCCAGGCTCCAGTGATCCTTCCACCTCAGCCTCCTTAGTAGCTGAAACTACAGGCACATGTCACCACGCCCAGCTGTTTTTTATTTATTCTTTTGTAGAGACCAGTCTCACTATGTTGCCCAGGCTGGTTTCAAGCTCCTGGGCTCAAGCAATCCTCCCACCTCAGCCTCTCAAAGTGCTGGGATCACAGGCATAAGCCACCACACCTAACCAAGATTTTCAATAAATTTTAGTTATTAATCACTATATCCATCCCAGCTTTCTTTTTTTTTTTTTTTTGAGATGAAGTCTCGCTCTTGTTGCCCAGGCTGGAGTGCAATGGCGTGATCTTGGCTCACTGCAACTTCCGCTTCCCGGGTTCAAGCGATTCTCCTGCCTCAGCCTCCCAAGTGGCTAGGATTACAGGGTCCTGCCACCATGCCCGGCTAATTTTTGTAATTTTAGTAGAGACGGGGTTTCAAAATGTTAGTCAAGCTGGTCTCAAACTCCCAACCTCAGGCGATCCACCCGCCTCGGCCTCCCAAAGTGCTGGGATTACAGGTGTGAGCTACTGCACCCGGCCTCCATCCCACCTTTCTAACTCCTCTCCATATATGAGCCCAGCAAGCTAGAGTCCTCATGGCTCCTGGAAACAGCAGACTCTTTTATTTTGAGACGGAGTCTCACTCTATTGCCCAGGCTAGAGTGTAATGGTGCATTCTCTGCTTACCACAACCTCTGCATTCCTGGTTCAAGTGATTCTCGTGCCTCAGCCTCCTGAGTAGCTGCAATTACAGGCATGTGCCACCACGCCCAGCTAATTTTTGTGTTTTTGGTTTTTTTTTCTTTTCAGTAGACATGGGTTTTCACCATGTTGGCCAGGCCAGTCTCGGACTCCTGACCTCAGGTGATTTACCTGCCTCAGGCTCCCAAAGTGCTGGGATTCCAGGCATGAGCCACCGCACCCGGTGGACTCTTTCATGTCTCAGAGCCAAAGCTCATGTTGTTCTGCTATTTGGAGTGTCCTTTTCCTCATCCCTTTCCCTTCCTTTTAAATTCCTACTCACCCTAAAGACCCAACTCAAATGTATCCTACTCAGTGATTTCCTGGCATAGAGTAAATGAATGTTTGCAAACATCCATTGCCATGATTAATGGAGAAATTTTGCCTGAATGAAGCCATCCTCACAGGATTAACAAGAATTCTGCACAGAAATACAGTTACAATTAAGCATCAACCAGGCTGCACTTTGACCCACTTCCGTATACCCAAAAGTCACATGGCACTAGATGCTGACCACTTGCATCCCCATTGCTCTTTTAGATAGGATTTCTGATATTAGAATCATAAGGCATTTTTTTAAAGAATAGCTTAAGCAGATTTTTTTTGAGACGGATCTTTCTCTGTTGCCCAGGCTGGAGTGCAGTGGAGAAAACATGGCTCACTGCTGCCTTGACCTCCTGGGCTCAAGTGATTCTCCACCTTGGCCTCCCAAGTAGCTGGGACTACAGGGACCACGCCTGGCTTTATTCCACCCATTTCACTGATCAAAAGGGAATCTGACCAGGCACAGTGGCTCATGCCTGTAACCCCAGCACTTTGGGAGGCCAAAGTGGCAGGATCACATGAGCCTAGAGGTTTGACACCAGCCTGGGCAACATAGTGAGACCCAATCTCTACAAAGGTGGAAGCTGCAGTGAGCCAAGATTGCGCCATTGCACTCCAGCCTGAGCGACAGAGTGAAACTCTGTCTCAAAATAAAAAAATTTAAAAAAAAAGAAAGGTAGTGTCTGAGACTTGTGTTCATTAAGACCACTCCCGGCCTGGTGCGGTGGCTCATGCCTGTAATCCCAACACTTTGGGAGGCTGAGGCAGGTGGATCATGAGGTCAGGAGTTCAAGACCAGCCTGGCCAAGATGGTGAAACCCCATCTCTACTAAAAATACAAAAATTATCCGGGCATGGTGGCACTTGCCTATAATCCCAGCTACTCGGGAGGCTGAGGCAGAGAATTGCTTGAACCTGGAAGGTGGAGGTTG
Source organism: Nomascus leucogenys (assembly GCF_006542625.1). NCBI lineage: Eukaryota > Metazoa > Chordata > Mammalia > Primates > Hylobatidae > Nomascus > Nomascus leucogenys. The sequence continues at coordinate 76,928,673 of NC_044382.1, read as the reverse complement.
CAGTGAGCCAAGATAGCGCCACTGCACTCCAGCCTGGGCGATAGAGCGAGCCTCCATCTCAAAAACAAAACAAAACAAAACAAAAAAACAAAAAACAAAAAAAACCCACTCCCATCCAACCCCAAGACATACTCATATCTTCCAAGAACGTCAGGCAACTTTCAGATTATGAGACCCCTCAGAGCTTGAACCCAACCTCCCACCTTCACTTTTAGCTGGTTGTTGGAACAATATATTTCTTTTTTTTTTTTGAGACAGAGTCCTGCTCTGTTGCACAGGCTAGAATGCAGTGGCACGATCTTGGCTCACTGCAACCTCCACCTCCCAGGTTCAAGAAATTCTCCTGTCTCAGCCTCCCGAGTAGCTGGGACTACACACATACGCCACCATACTTGGGTAATTTTTTAATTTTTTGTAGAGATGGGCTCTCACTGCGTTGCCCAAGCTGGTCTCAAACAATCCTAGGCTCAAGCAATCCTCCCACCTCAGCCTCTCAAAGTGTTGGGATTACAGGCGTAAGCCACCATGCCCTTTTTTTTTTTTTTTTTTTTAAGAGAGATGGGGTCTAGCTGTGTATCCCAGGCTGGAGTGCAGTGGTACGATCTCAACTTACTGCAGCCTTGAACTCCTGGGCTCAAGAGATCCTCCCACATCAGCCTCCTGTGTAGCTGGGGCTACAGACACAAGCTGCTGCATCGGCCTATGCATCTTTACTAAGAGTTCACGAGGATACAGAGGAGAGGACTTATATCACTGACACCATAGCAAATAACCTAACCTTTCAGCTTTTTTTTTTTTTTTTTCCTGAGACTTGCTCTGTTGCCCAGGCTGGCGTGCAGTGGCACGATCTCTGCTCACTGCAACCTCCGCCTCCCGGGTTCAAGCGATTCTTCTGCCTCAGCCTCCCGAGTAGCTGGGACTACAGGCGTGCGCCATCACACCCAGCTAATTTTTGTATGTTTAGTAGAGACGAGGTTTCACCATGTTGGCCAGGCTGGTCTCTAACTCCTGACCTCATGATCTGCCTGCCTCAGCCTCTCAAAGTGCTGGGATTACAGGTGTGAGCCACCGCGCCTGGCCCACCTTTCAGCTTTTTTTTTTTTTTTTTTCGACGGAGTCTCGCTCCTCTCACCCAGGCTGGAGTGCAGTGGCATAATCTCGGCTCACTGTAACCTCTGATTTCGGCTCACTGCAACCTCCACCTCCTGGGTTCCAGTGATTCTTCTGCCTCAGCCTCCCAAATAGCTGGGACTACAGGCGCAGGCCACCACGCCAGGCTAATTTTTGTATTTTTAGTAGAGACAGGGTTTCACCATGTTGGCCAGGCTGGTCTTGAACTCCTGACCCTCGTGATCCACCCGCCTCGGCCTCCCAAAGTGCTGGGATTACAGGGGTGAGCCACAGCGCCCAGCCATCAGCTTTTTTTTTTTTTTTTTTTAGACGGAGTCTCACTCTGTCTCCCAGGCTGGAGTGCAGTGGCGCGATCTCGGCTCACTGCAAGCTCCGCCTCCCGGGTTCACGCCATTCTCCTGCCTCAGGCTCTCCAAGTAGCTGGGACTACAGGCGCCCGCCACCACGCCCGGCTAATTTTTTGTATTTTTAGTAGAGACGGGGTTTCACCGTGGTCTCGATCTTCTGACCTCATGATCCGCCCGCCTCGGCCTCCCAAAGTGCTGGGATTACAAGCGTGAGCCACCGCGCCCGGCCCAGCCATCAGCTTTTTATTCCCCCATACTTTCTGCCTTTTTTCACAATTTTTCATCAGCTGGTCTGCTGCTAGCTCACTTTTTTCCTGAGCCCCTCATCTCCCATAATGCCTAGCTGTCCGGGGCATCTTCCCTGCCTTCAGAATTTCACTCCAAATCTCACGTTTCTCTCCCACTTTTTTTTTTTTTTTTTTTTCAGATGGAGTCTCACTCTGTTGCCCAGGCTTGAGTGCAGTGGCACGATCTCGGCTCACTGCAACCTCTGCCTCCCGGGTTCAAGCGATTCTTCTGCCTCAGCCTCCCAAGTAGCTGGGATTACAGGCGCCCGCCACCATGCCCAGCTAATTTTTGTATTTTTAGTAGAGATGGGGTTTCACCATGTTGGCCAGGCTGGTCTTGAACTCCTGACTTCATGATCCACCCGCCTCTGCCTCCCAGAGTGCTGGGATTACAGGCGTGAACCACCACGCCCAGCCCACTCTCCCCACTATTATGCAGAAATGGGACTCAGCATTGCCCTAGATGCTGCCATCCATTTGCATATCCATACTCTTGGTGCTCTGCAAAGCAAAGGAGCTTTACATTAACAGAACGCATTATCCTGGCCAGGCATGGTGGCTCATGCCTGTCATCGCAGCACTTTTGGAGACCAAGGTGGGAGGATCGCTTCAGCCCAGGAGTTTGAGACCAGCCTGGGCAACATAGCAAGACTCCCTCTCTACCAAAATATTTCTAATATTGGCCAGACGTGGTGGCACCTGCCTGTAGTCTCAACTACTCGAGAGGCTGAAGCAGGAGGATTCCTTGAGCCCAGGAGTTTGAGGCTGCAGTGAACTATAATTGTGCCACTGCACTCCAGCCTGGGTGCCAGAGCGAGACTCTTTCTAAAAAAAAGAAAGAGGTAGGGCACAGTCACTCACACCTGTAATCCCAACACTTTGGGAGTCCGAAGTGTGTGGATCACGAGGTCAGGAGTTCGAGACCAGCCTGGCCAATATGGTGAAACCCCACCTCTACTAATACTACAAAAATTAGCTGGGCATGGCGGCACGCCTGTAGTCCCAGCTACTCGGGAGGTTGTGGCAGGAGAATCACTTGAACCCTGGAGGCAGAGTTTGCAGTGAGCCAAGATCATGCCACTGCTCTCCAGCCTGGGCAGCAGAATGAGACTCCATCTCAAAAAAAAAAAAGAAAAGAAAAGAAGGAGGCTTCCATGCCAGTGTTATAAAGGAATTTGCCCGTGCTTTCTTCCACTGCTTTTCTAGTTTTTTCTTTTTAGCAGGTAAATCTTTCATCTACTTGGAGTCTATCTTGGTGTCCAGTATGAGGTATGAATCCAGGTTGCTTTGTTTGTTTGTTTGTTTTGAGACAGAGTTTCACTCTTATTGCCCAGGCTGGAATGCAGTGGCATGATCTCGGCTCACTGCAACCTCCATCTCCCGGGTTCAAGCAATTCTCCTGCCTCAGCCTCTTGAGTAGCTGGGACTACAGGCGCCCACCACCACGCCTGGCTAATTTTTGTATTTTTAGTAAAGATGAGGTTTTACCATGTTGGCCAGGTTGGCCTAGAACTCCTAACCTCAGGTGATCCACCCGCCTCGGCCTCCTAAAGTGCTGGGATTACAGGTGTGAGCCACCGTGCCCAGTCCAGGCACAGTGTTTTGAGACCAGAGAAGCCAAATCCAAACCAGGGACAGGTAACTTCGTTCCCAGGAAGAGGCCAGGCCAGTTGCCAGGACTTAATGCATGGAGCAAAAGAATTGCCCAGGACTGGCCAAGTTTAGGCTCCAAGACAACAGGAGGCAACACCATGTCCCAGTAGGGGTGATGGCAAGAAGCAGAATCAGGTGGCAAGCCCAGGGTCCCAGCCATCAGAGGGACAGAGAGGGCAGGAGAAGGGACGGGGATGCTACTTGTGCCCTTCAAACAAAGCCTGCCTGTGGCCTGACCTTTGGGACTCCGGGGCCTCCTGAGCCTCAAGGTCACTCTTTCCCTGAGCCCTACTTTCCTGATATACAGAGACAGGTGAGAGAGCGTCCTTACCTTCAAGAAGTTCTTATTGTCTGGGTGTGGTGGCTCACACCTGTAGTCCCAGCTACTCAGGAACTTTAGGTGGGAGGATCGCTTGAGCCCAGGAGTTAGCGAGGCTGTAGTGAGCTATGATTACACTACTGCACTCCACCCTGGGTGACAAAGCAAAACCTTATCTCTTAAAAAAATAAATAAATAAGGCCAGGCACAGTGGCTCACGCCTGTAATCCCAACACTTTGGGAAGCCGAGGTGGGCAGATCTCTTGAGCCCAGGAGTTGGAGACTAGCCTGGGCAACATAGGGAAACCCCATCTCTACTATAATTAAAAAATATATAGGAATTAAATACACACATAAGATTCTAATTCTTTTCTTTTCTTTTCTTTTCTTTTTTTCAGACGGAGTCTTGCTCTGTTACCAGGCTGGAGTGCAGTGACTCGATCTTGGCTCACTCAACCTCTGCCTCCTGGGTTCAAGCAATTCTGCCTCAGCCTCGTGATCTGCCCACCTCGGCTTCCCAAAGTGCTGGGCTTACAGGCGTGAGCCACTGCGCCCGACCTAAGGTTCTAATTCTTAAAGAAGAGTCACATGTATCAGCCAAGGATTCTAAGACCAAAAGCAGAATAAAGTAAAGGTCAAGAGACTATGAACAGCCAGGTACAGTGGCTCACGCCTGTAATCCCAGCACTTTGGGAGGCCAAAGTGTGTGGATCACCTGAGGTGAGGAGTTTGAAATCAGCCTGTCCAACATGGTGAAATCCCGTCTCTACTAAAAATACAAAAATCAGCCAGACATGGTGGCACGCATCTGTAGTCTGAACTACTCAGGAGGCTGAGGCAGGAGAATCGCTTGAACCTGGGAGGCAGAGGTCACAATGAGCCGATACCGTGCCACTGCACTCCAGCCTCAGCAATAGAGTGAGACCCCGTGTCAAAAAATAAAATAAATAAAAATCAAGAGACTGTGAATAATACATCCTAACTTTCAGGAGGGCTTTATGTAAGAGGTGATGGCATTTGAGCTGAGCTTTAAAAAATTGTTGAGCTGGGCGCAGTGGCTCACCCCTGTAATCCCAGCACTTTAGGAGGCCGAGGCAGGTGGATCACCAGGTCAGGAGATCGAGACCATCCTGGCTAACACAGTAAAACCCCATCTCTACTAAAAATACAAAAAATTAGCGGAGCGTGGTGGCGGGCGCCTGTAGTCCCAGCGACTTGGGAGGCTGAGGCAGAAGAATGGCGTGAACCTGGGAGGCGGAGCTTGCAGTCAGCCGAGAACAAGCCATTGCACTCCAGCCTGGGTGACACAGTGAGACTCCATCTCAAAAAAAAAAAAAATTGTTGAGTTTTCAACAGGTAGAAAATTACTTTTTTTTTTTTTTTTTTTTTTTTTTTTTCTTTTTTTTTTTTTTGAGACGGAGTCTCGCTCTGTCGCCGAGGGTGGAGTGCATTGGCCGTCTCGGCTCACTGCAACCTCCACCTCCTGTGTTCAAGTGATTCCCCTGCCTCAGCTTCCCAAGTAGCTGGGATTACAGGAGCCTGCCACCATGCCCGGCTAATTTTTTTTGTATTTTTAATAGAGACAGGGTTTCACTATGTTGGCCAGGCTGATCTGGAACTCCTGACCTCAGTGATCTACCTACCTTGGCCTCCCAAAGTGCTGGGATTACAAGCGTGAGCCACCACACCCAGCCTAATAATTACTTTTAATTGTAATAGCATTAATTGTATACATTATCTTAGGGAGATGTGATGTCTTTATGCCGTTGACTTTGCTCTTTCAAGAATAAGTCTGTCATTCTGTGAGTTCTGGTCTTCCTTTGCCTTCGTCGGCAGCATTTTAAAGTTTCCTTCATATATATTTTATACATTTCTTGTTAAATCTATTCTTAGGTCTTTCATCTTTTGTGTTGCTATTGTAAATGGGGTCACCCCTTCCATTACACCATCTAAGTGGTTGGTGTTGGTATTAATAGGGAAGCAATTGATTTCCTTTTTTTAATTTTGGACCCAGCTAACTAACTGAATATTTTTATCATTTTTTTTTTTTTGGCAACAAATTTGCTTAGGTTTTCCAGGTATAAGGCTGTATCATCTGTAAATCATGCTAATTTTATCTCTCTTTTTCCATTTTCTTTTTTTAATTTTTAAAAAAATGTATAGAATAGAGACGGGGTCTTGCTCTGTTGCCCAGGCTAGTCTCAAACTTCTGACCTCAAAGGGTCCTTCCACCTCAGCCTCCCAAAGTGCTAAGATTATAGGCCTGAGCCACCACACGTAGCTACTTTTTCCATGTTCCAGAAGTGACTAAAAATAAAATGTTTCAGGCCAGGCATGGTGGCTCACTCCTGTAATCCCAGCACTTTGGGAGGCCAAGGCAGGCGGATCACCACAGGTCGGGAGTTTGAGACCAGCCTGACCAGCATGGAGAAACCCCGTCTCTACTGAATATACAAAATTAACTGAGCATGGTGGTGCATGCCTGTAATCCCAGCTGCTCGGGAAGCTGAGGCAGGAGTATCGCTTGAACCTGGGAGGTGGAGGGTGCGGTGAGCTGAGATCGTGCCATTGCACTCCAGCCTGGAAAACGAGTGAAACGCCATCTCATAAATAAATAAATAAATAAATAAATAAATAAATAAATAAAATGCTTCAGCCCTGCACATTTAGTGAGGAAGAAGGGGAGAGAAATTTGCATTTATGGTAGTACTTCATAGCTGTAACATATGTCCTTCCCTTTGCTATCCCCCTTTATTGATTGATTGGTGGGTTGATTGATTTGATTGAGACAACCTCTTGTTCTGTCACCCAGGCTGGAGGGCAGTGGCAAAATTATAACTCACTGCAACCTCTGGCTGTTGGGCTCAAGTGATCCTCCCACCTCAGCTTCCCAAATAGCTAGGACTGCAGGCATGTGCCACCCACACCCAACTAATTTTAGTATGTATATATACTAAATTGAGACTCCGTCGCCAATAAATAAATAAATACAGTTAGTAGGGATTGAAATAAAAGATCTATCCTCTAGCCAAGGGGCAGGGCATATGATCAAAACCAGGCCAGATAAATCCTCCCTTCTGGAAATTTTTTTTTCTTTTGAGGTGGAGTCTTGCTCTGTCTCCCAGGCTGGAGTGCAGTGGCACAATCTCGGCTCACTACAACCTCCACCTCCAGGGTTCGAGCGAATCTCCTCCCTCAGCCTCCAGAGTAGCTGGGATTACAGGCATACGCCACCACGCCCAGCTAATTTTTGTATTTTTAGTAGAGATAGGGTTTCACCATGTTGGTCAGGCTGGTCTCAAACTCCTGACCTCGTGATCTGCCCGCCTTGGCCTCCCAAAGTGCTGGGATTACAGGCGTGAGCCACCACGCCTGGCCTGGAAATTTTAATATTGAGACAAAGAGATTGAAATGGCTGGATGACAGTTCCAAACCGAGTGCACACTCTCCATGACCAGTCCTCCCTTCTAACCTCCAGAGCTGCTCATTTCCAAGCTTGCTGTCGACTTTATGAACATCCCATTTCCTTCTGAGAAATCCAGTTTTGCTCGAGTTGGCCTGAGTTGATGTCAGGGTAGGCTATGCTGCTATAACAGATAATCTAAAATCCCAGGAGTTTGGCCAGGCACAGTGGTTCACACCTGTAATCTCAGCACTTTGGGAAGCTGAGGCAGGAGGGTCACTGGAGCTCAGGAGTTCGAGGCCAGCCTGGGCAACATAGCAAGACCTCATCTCTACAAAAAATTTAAAAATCAGCTGCATGTGGTGTCACAAACCTGTAATCCCAGCTACTCAGGAGGCTGAGGTGGGAGAATCACTTGAGCCCTGGAGGTGGAGGTTTCAATGAGCCATGATTGCACCACTACACTCCAGCTAGGTGACAGAGCAAGACCCTGTCTCGGAATCAATCAATCAATCAATCAATAAAATTAAAAAATAAAATCCCAGTAGTTTAACAAAGGAAAAGCTTATTTCTGGTTCATGTCACAGTCACAGTGGGTTGGCAGTGGGGCTCTGCTCCACAGTTATTCAGGGAACCAGGCCCTTTCCATCTTGGGGCTCAACATTCCTGTAGGTCTTTGGACTTACATCAGATTTTCTCCTGGAAGTGTTTTAGGAGAAAGGCCTAGAAGCAACATATGTCACTTCTGCCCACATTCCATTGACCAAAACTTACTCATATGGCCCCATCCAGCTGCAGAAGGGGCTAAGAAATGTAGTCCAGCCACGTGCCAGAAGAAGAAAAGAAACTAGGCTTGTCGCTATTGCTTGCAAGCAACCAAAGTATATCTTTTTTTTTTTTTTTTTTTGAGACAGAGTCTCACTCTGTTACCCAGGCTGGAGTGCAGTGGCGCCGTCTCAGCTCACTGCAACCTCCGCCTCCCAAGTTCAAACGATTCTCCTGCCTCAGCCTCCCAAGTAGCTGGGACTACAGGTGCCTGCTGCCACGCCTGGCTAATTTTTGTATTTTTAGTAGAGACGGGGTTACACCATGTTAGCCTGGATGGTCTTGATCTCCTGACCTCATGATCCGCCTGCCTTGGCCTTCCAAAGTGCTAGAATTATAGGCATGAGCCACCGCGCCCAGCCACAAAGTGTATCTTTAAAAAAAATTTTTTTAAATAAAAAAATAGAGACAGGGTCTTGCTGTGTTGCCCAGGCTGGTCTTGAACTTCTAGCCTCAAACAATCCTTTGACCTCAGTCTCCTAAAGTGCTGGGGTTACAGGCATGAGCCACCGCGCCCGGCCAACCAAAGTATTTTTGTTGTTGTTGTTGTTGTTTTCTTTTTTTTGAGATGGAGTCTCGCTCTGTCGCCCAGGCTGGAATGCAGTGGTACGATGTCGGCTCACTGCAACCTCCACCTCCCGGGTTCAAGCGATTCTCTTGCCTCAGCATCCCGAGTAGCTGGGATTACAGGCGCCCGCCACCATGACTGGCTAATTTTTGTATTTTTAGTAGAGACAGGGTTTCATCATATTGACCAGGCTGGTCTCGAACTTCTAACCTTGTGATCTGCCTGCTTCGGCCTCCCAAAGTGCTGGGATTACAGGTGTGAGCCACCATGCCCAGCCAGTGTATCTTAACTTATACACTCACCATCGTATTTTCAGTCCGTAGCCCCATGCCTGACATAGAATGTGTACTCAATAAATATTTATTGATTGAACAAACAATTGAATGACACATCGCTATGGTCTGAATGTTTGCATCTCCCCCAAATTCATCTTTCAAAATCCTAACCCCCAATGCAATGATATTAGGAGGTGCAGTCTCTGGGAGGTGACCAGGTCATGGAAGTGAAGTCCTCATGATTGGAATTAGTCCCCTTATAAAAGAGGTCCCAGAGAGCTGCCTTGCCTTTTCCTCCATGTGTGGACACAGCTAGAAGGTGCCATGCAAGAACCGGAAAGCAGGCCCTCACCAGCCTGAACCTTCCAGCACCTTGATCTTGGACTTGCCAGTCTCCAGAGCTGTGAGCAATAAATTTCTGTTGTTTGTAAGCCACCCAGTTTATGATCTTTTTTTTTTTTTTTTGAGATGGAGTCTCGCTTCATCGCCCAGGCTGGAGTGCAGTGGCGCGATCTCGGCTCACTGCAACCTCTGCCTCCCAGAGGCTGTGCTTCAGCCTCCTGAGTAGCTGGGATTACAGGCGACCATCACCAAGCTGGCTAATTTTTTGTATTTTTAGTAGAGACGGGGTTTTGTCATATTGGCCAGGCTGGTCTTGAACTCCTGACCTCAGGTGATCCGCATGCCTCAGCCTCCCAAAGTGCTGGGATTACAGGAGTGAGCCACCTCGTCCAGCCAGTTTATGATCTTTTATTGTTGAAACCTGAATGGAATAAGGCACACATTATGTTGTTTAGTCTTCGCAGCAATTCTCACAGGGCCCAGAATACTTCAGTAACTCGCCGAAAGTCATCCAGCTCGTTAAGTGGCAGAGCCAGGATGCAAGGCCAGCGTTCCTTCCATCATCCCATGCTGCCACCCAAAAGTCCATCAATGTGCTAAGCCCTGTGCTAAGGGCTATGTGGAAAAATTAAATCAATAAGAGCTAGCCGCTGGCGGGGAGGAGTTAACTTCAAAAGAGAAAAGTTGAAGAACAGCCCAAGTTTGCCAAGATTTAAAGACCATCTCAGGACAATAACAGATGAGATGGCGTGTACTTCACTGCCAAATGCACTGTGCTGGCAAATATGGAGAAGAGAGAGATGCACTTTGGGCTGAACCCATTGGTCTGGGAAAGCCTCAGAGACAAGGCAGAGTACAAATATCAGGAAAAGCTATGGGCACATAATTATCCCAGGGAGACTTTGGATTCAGACTCTGGTCAATCAGTGCATGGCAATGGATCTGACCACAGGCAATTTGGGCTTTAGATCTCAGCCTAGCTGCCTGCATACCACAATGTTTTCATCATGGGCTGAAATTCTCGAGACTTCTTTTTTTTTAGAGAGAAAAGTAATTCCAGTTGGCTTTAACAAAACAGGAATCCACACTTGAGGCCAGGAGTTTGAGACCAGCCTGGTGAACATGGGGAAACCACGCCTCTACTAAAAATAAAAAATAAAAAAATTACCCTGGCATGGTGGCACATGCCTGTAATACCAGCTACTTGGGAGGCTGAGGCAAGAGAATTGCTTGAACCTGGGAGGCAGATGTTGCAGTGAGCCAAAATCGTGCCACCACACTCCAGGCTGGGTGACAGAGTGAGATTCTGCCACAAACAAACAAACAAACAAAAAAAGATCTATTCTAATTTGCATATATTAAAAGTCTAGGTGTAGGTGGCCTTCAGGCATAGCCTGATCCAGAGGTTCTACCATGTCCTAGGGACTTGGTCTCTCTGTCTCCTAGCTTTCTTTTTTTGTTGTTTGTTTGTTTGTTTGTTTGTTTTGAGACAGAGTTTTCTCTTGTTGCCCAGGCTGGAGTGCAATGGCGAAGTCTCAGCCCACTGCAACCTCTGCCTCCTGAGTTCAAGCAATTCTCCTGCCTCAGCCTCCCAAGTAGCTGGGATTACAGGCACCCGCCACCATGACCAGCTAATTTTTGTATTTTTAGTTGAGACGGGATTTTACCATGTTGGCCAGGCTGGTCTCAAACTCCTTACCTCAGGCGATCCACCTCCTCAGCCTCCTAAACTGCTGGGATTACAGGCGTGAGCCATCACCCCCACCCTCCTAGCTTTCACTTTACTCTAGGGCATACTTTCCCCTAGTGATGGATCCTGGCTATTCTAGACTGTTATTCTCTCAGGATTAAGTCTAAAGGAAAGAGAGTTTCTCCTCCTGAATTGTTCTGGAAAGAGTCCTAGGACTTACTCTGGTTGACTTGACTTGGGTCATCACTTTTTAGCTGGCTGGAATCAGATTTGAAGTCCACAGGACACGTGTTCCATGCACCAACCATATCTATACTCTGTCACGTCTCCATTTCCAGGCCCTGGTGAGTTCAGCTGAGGGACAGTGTACAAGTGAGGGACTAGCAAAGGGACTTCTCAAAGAAGAGGAGCTGGTCAGGCGTGGTGGCTTACGCCTATAATCCTTGCACTTTGGGAGGCCAAGGTGAGTGGATCACCTGAGATCAGGAGTTCAAGACCAGCCTGGCCAACATGGCGAAACCCTATCTCTACTAAAAATACAAAAATTAGCCAGACATGGTGGCGGGCGCCTGTAATCCCAGCTACTGGAGAGGCTGAGGCAGGAGAAACACTTGAACCTGGGAGGTGGAGGTTGCAGTGAGCCAAGATGGCGCCACTTCCCTCCAGCCTGAGCAATAGAGTGAGACCCCGTCTCAAAAAAAAAAAAAAAAAAAAAAAGAAGAGGGGCCCTGCTCCACCCTTGGAGCAGTCAGGAACCTTCCCAGTACATCATGACTGTCTTAGTCCATTCAGGCTGCTATAACAACGTATACTGGGTAGTTTACCAACAACAGATATACATTGCTCACAGTTTTGGAGGCTGTGAAGACAAGATCAAGGTACTGATCAATTTGGTGAGGGCCTGTTCCTCATAGATGCCACCTTGTTAACCTTGTTACTGTGTCCTCACACGGAAGAAGTGGCAAACAGGCTCTCTCAAACCTTTTTTCTTTTTTTTTTGAGACGGAGTCTCACTCTGTTGCCCAGGTTGGAGTGCAGTGGTGCGATCTCAACTCACTGCAACCTCCACCTCCCAGGTTCAAGCAATTCTCCTGCGTCAGCCTCCCACGTAGTTGGGACCACAGGCATGTGCCACCACGCCCGGCTAATTTTTTTGTATTTTTAGTACAGATGGGGTTTCACCATGTTAGCCAGAATGGTCTCGATCTCCTGACCTTGTGGTCTGCCTGCCTCGGCCTCCCAAAGTGCTGGGATCACAGGCATGAGCCACAGCACCCAGCCACCCTTTCTTTTTTTTTTTTTTTTTTTTTTGAGACGGAGTTTTGCTCTTATTGCCCAGGCTGCAGTGCAATGGCACAATCTCAGCTCACCACAACCTCCACCTCCCAGGTTCAAGCGATTCTCCTGCCTCGGCCTCCCGAGTAGCTGGGATTACAGGCATGTGCCACCACACCCAGCTAATTTTGTATTTTTAGCAAAGATGGGGTTTCTCTATGTTGGTCAGGCTGGTCCCGAACTCCTGACCTCAAATGATCCACCCACCTCAGCCTCCCAAAGTGCTGGGATTACAGGCCTGAGCCACCACGCTGGCTTTTTTTTTTTTTTTTTTTGACAGGGTCTCACTCTGCTACCCAGGCTGGAGTACAGTGGCGCGATCTGGGCTCACTGCAGCCTCAACCTCCCAGGCTCAAATGATTCTCCTGCCTTGGCCTCCTGAGTAGCTGGGATTACAGTTACGTGCCACTACTACCCTGCTAATTTCTTGTATTTTTAGTAGAGATGGGGTTTCACCATGTTGGCCAGGCTGATCTTGAACTCCTGCCCTCAAATGATCCACCCGCCTCAGCCTCCCAAAGTGCTGAGATTATAGGCCTGAACCACTGCACCCAGCCACACTGCAGTCTTGACCTTCCAGGCTCAGGTGATCCTCCCACCTCAGCCTCCTGAGTAGCTGGGACTACAAGCATGCACCATCACACCCCGCTAATTTTTGTATTTTTTGTAGGGTTTTGCTATGTTGCCCAGACTGATCTTGAACTCCTGGGCTCAAGCAATCCACTGCCTCAGCCTCCCAAAGTGCCGGGATTACAAGCGTGAGCCACCACACTGGCCCAAACCTCTTTTATAAGGGCACAAATTCCATTCACTAGGGCAGAACCCTCACGACCTAACGACAACCCAAAGGCCCCAGCCTCTCAATGCCATCACCGTAGGGGTTAGGTTTTAACATGTGAATTTTGGAGGGACACAAACATTCAGACCATAGCAATGACATATCCTGTAGAAGACTTCCAGTAGACGGGTCTGGACTTCCTTCAAACACTCAGTTTATGAGCTCTGCTGCTGAGAAAGGGGGACCAAGGCAAGGTGGTGGGTCCTAAGGTTGACAATAATTGGAGGGCTATCTCCATTCTACAGCCTGTCTGAAGGATCAAGAGTTTCCACTCAGTATGCCCTGAACATTACCTTACACACCTGACTCACTCTGAAAATTAGAGCCTGGCATGGGAACCCTCAGGACAGAATTGGTGGCAGGACCTGGTCTGAGCATGATGGAAGGATGGTTAGAAATGATCTTGCATCCATGTGGTTCAGAGTTCAAGATGGGAGGCTGAGACAGAAGAATAGCTTGAACCCAGAAGGCAGAGGTTGCAGTGAGCCAAGATTGTGCCATTGCACTCCAGCCTGGGTAACAGAGTGAGACTCCATCTTTAAAAAAAAAAAAAAAAAAAAAAAAAAAAAAAGCCGGGCACGGTGGCTCACACCTGTAATCCCAACACTTTGGCAGGCCGAGGCGGGCGGATCACGAGGTCAGGAGATTGAGACCATCCTGGCTAACAACATGAAACCCCGTCTCTACTAAAAATACAAAAAATTAGCCAGGCGTGGTGGCAGGCAACTGTAGTCCCAGCTACTCAGGAGGCTGAGACAGGAGAACTGCTTGAACCTGGGAGGTGGAGGTTGCAGTGAGCCGAGATCGTGCCACTGCACTCCAGCCTGGGCAACAGAGTGAGACTCCATCTCAAAAAAAAAAAAAAAAAATTCAAAATGCCTGTCACTCTGTCACTATCTGGGCATAGTTTGTGACAACAAAGAGAAAAGCATTTGTGTTAATTTAATAACATATATACATTAGGAATGCTTTCAGCAGCAAGTAACAAAAGTCTAAAAGTCTAGCTGTAGGTGGCTTTCAGGCATAGCCTGATCCAGGGGCTCCTACCATGTCCTGGGGATTACTTAAAACAGGGCTTATTTTTCTTTCTTAATAGTAAATAAATGATACTATATAGATACAGCTGCTTATGATGCCATGGCATCTGTATGATTCGCTTAGCCTTTTCCTCATGGTTGCAAGATGACTGCTGCAGCTCCAGGCATTGTATTCACATTCTTTTTTTTTGAGATGGAGTTTCACTCTTGTTGCCCAAGCTGGAGTGCAATGGCATGAACTCAGCTCACCTCCACCTCCCAGATTCAAGCAATTCTCCTGCCTCAGCCTCCCAAGTAGCTGGGATTACAGATGTGCACCACCACCCCCAGCTAATTTTTTGTATTTTTAGTAGAAACAGGGTTTCACCATGTTAGCCAGGCTGATCTCAAACTCCTGACCTCAGGTGATCCACCCACCTCGGCCTCCCAAAGTGCTGGGATTAAAGGTGTGAGCCATGGCGCCCAGCCATGTTCACATTATAAGTAGGAAGCAGGGGAAACAAATGATGCCAGCCACACCTGGCCTGCCTTTTTTCAAAGCTTCCCTGTAAACCTTGAACAGCCTTCTGTTTCTATCTTATTGACCAGGACTGGGAAATAACACCTCCCTAAGCTTCAAGAGAGTCTGAGAAAGAGAAAATGTAGCTTTTCTAGACTCTATAGTGGCAGTAGCAAGAGAGAGGGAAGTGAGGAATGCCAAATAGTCCCAACCACAGGACACTTTATTGTAAATATGGCAGGATAATATTTTTTGAGACACAGATTGATGTTTTATTTGATTTCTTGACTTTAAAAAACCTTTACTATTATTATTATTATTATTTGTAGAGACAGAGTCTTACCATGTTCCCCAGACTGGTCTCAAACTTCTGGGCTCAAGCGATCCTCCCACCTCAGCCTCCCAAAGTGCTGAGATTGCAGGTGTGAGCCACCATGTCTAGCCTGATTTTTTATTTTCTTCTGTCTTCCCTACTGTTAATCCAAAACCTGTCTTTGTTTCATATTCAGTAGAGAAATGGGAGAGGGTGGAAAGCAGGTAAGATCCATGAGTTTCAGGCTTTTGTATCCCAATAGCTTAAGTCCTTACTGGAGAAAGATAAAGGCCAAAAATAGAACTTGTCATTTTCAGATGCCCTTGGGGTAGAGAGAAAAGAGAAAGGCAGAGGGGAAGTAATGGGAAAAAAGAGAGAGTTTGGGAAATCTCAGAGGGAGACGCTGTGAACTCTACTTCTTGGGGGAAAAGCGATGAGACCACAGAGAGACGCTTGAGAAAGTCCAGAGCAGATGGGACCAGGCACGGTGGCTCACATCCGTAATCCCAACACTTTGGGAGGCCAAGGCAGGAGGATCACTTGAGTGCAGGAGTTGGAGACCAGCCTGGGCAACAGGGCAAAACCCCATCTCTACAAAAAAAAAAAAGGCAAGTTAGACATGGTGGTGCACACCTGTAGTCCCAGCTACTCGGGAGGCTGAGATAAGAGGATTGCTGGAGTCCAGGAGGTTGAGGCTGCAGTGAGCCATGATACACCACTGCACTCCAGCTTGAGGGATAGAGCAAGATCCTGTCTCAAAAAGAAAAAAAAAGAGCAGAGGGGAGAATGCTTCACACAATGCCCTAGTTCTCAGCGGGCATGAGAGTAGTGGAACATTCTCTGAGCCTTGAGCATGGTCCTGAGAGGTGGAAGGAGCTGCACAGACAGAAACAAGCATCCTGTGTAAGCTGAAATCCAGGGGATCGATGTCTGAGGGGTGATGTCTCAGGCAGACCTGCATGGACAGAGGACTTCAGGACAGACACTGCCCACCATAGTTTGGCACTTCAAAAGTTACCAAGAAATATACACATTCACATAGAAAGGTGAAAATGCCATCCTAGCTTGCAATAGAAATTATGCTGAGTGGCCAAGCATGGTGGCTCACGCCTGTAATCCCAGCACTTTGGGAGGCCAAGGCAGGTGGATCACCTGAGGTCAGGAGTTTGAGACCAGCCTGGCCAACATGGTGAAACCCCATCTCTACTAAAAATATGAAAATTAGCCAGGCACGGTGGTGTGCGCCCGTAATTGCAGCTACTCAGGAGGCTGAGGTGGGAGAATCACTTGAACCAGGGAGGCAGAGGCTGCAGTGAGCTGAGATTGCACCACTGTACTCCAGCCTCGGCAACAGAGTGAGACTCTGTCTCAAAAAAAAAAAAAAAGAAAAAGAAAAAAGAATGGAAAGGAAAGGAAGAGAAATTATTCTGACTTATGGAAAAAGTAAGAAAGTTCTTCATGCCTTCTTGAGTATGTGGTCTGAGATCATAGTCTGTGGCAGAGACCACTGGGTACCTCTCCCAGCATCCATTCTCCCCCTTCTCCTTAGGAATAAACTTTTACTTCTAGCTGGGTACACTTCCCAGCCTCCTTTGCAGCTAGGTGTCATCATGTGACTAAGCAGTGGCCAATAAGAAGTAAGCAAAATGGGACCCTATGGGACTTGTGGGACTTGTGGAAAGTTGCCTTAAAAGGAAGGAACACAAGCTTTCTCCCCACTTCCTTGTTGCTTGGAGTAAGGCAGTTCCAGCAGCCGTGTTGGCCCAAGAGGTGACCTTGAAAATAGAAGGCGGATGAGAAAGTGGAGCATGAGACTCTGTGTTGTGGCCATAGCATCTTGGACCACTTGCCTTCAGATGTATTTGACATGAATGGGAAATGCACTGCATTAGTTTGTGAGGGCTGCCACGACAAAAAACAGCCAGCTCTCCACATCCTCAGGTTCTGCAACCACAGATTCAACCAACCACAGGTCAAAAATATCTGGAAAAAAAAAAAAAAAAACTGTAATAGGCTGGGCGCAGTGGCTCATGCCTGTAATCCCAGTACTTTGGGAGGCCAAGGCTGGAGATGGCCTGAGGTCAGGAGTTCGAGGCCAGCCTGGCCAACATGGTGAAACCCCATCTCTACTAAAAATACAAAAATTAGCTGAGTATGGTGGTGCGTGCCTGTAATCCCAGTTACTCAGGAAGCTGGGGCATGAGAATCACTTGAACCCAGATGGCAGAGGTTGCAGTGAGCCAAGATCGTCCTGCAGCACTCCAGCCTGGGTGACAGAGTGAGACTCCATCTCAAAAAAAGAAAAAAAAAGAGCAATACTAGGCTGAGTTCAGTAGCTCACACCTGTAATCCCAGCACTTTGGGAGGCCAAGGCAGGCAAAATTACTTGAGGCCAGGAGTTTGAGACCAGCTTGAGCAATGAAATGAGACCCCCATCTCTTCAGAAAAATTTATAAAAATTAGCTGGTCATGGTAGCACACACCTGTAGTCCCAGCTACTCTGGAGGCGGAGGTGGGACGATCAATTGAGCCCAGGAGTGAGGCTGCAGTGAGCTCTGATTGCGCCACTGCACTCCAGCCTGGGCAACAGAGAGAGACCCTGTCTCTAAAAAAAATGAAATAAAATACAATAAATAATACAGTATAACCACTATTTACATAGCATTTGCATTGTATTAAGTATTCTAAGTAACCTAGAGATGTTTTAAAGTATACTGCATAGATTATTTTCAAATAATATACCATTTTATACGAAGACTTGAACATCTGCTGATTTTGATACGTGGGAAGTCCTGGAACCAATCCCCAGGGACACCAAGGGACAACTGTACCTCAGACTAGGAGGTTTAAACAAGAAAAATTTATTTTCTCACAATTGTGGAGACTAGACATCCAAGATCAAGGTGTCGGCCGGGTTGGTTTCTTCTGAGGCCTCTCTCCTTGGCTTGTAGATGATCATCTTTTTAAAATTGATTGATTGATTGATTGGCTGAGTGCAGGGGACTTTATTGATGGTACACAACAAGGCGGGGCTCCCTAGGCCCCTCCCTTTTCAGGGAGTCTGCATGGAAACTGTGAGGAAGAGAGATTCTCAGTGTGGTGGGGGACTGAGTGTGGCAGGGATTTTCCAGCAGTGAGGGCCTTTCTCTTCCTCTTGTGCTCTTGCTGGGGCTGGTGGTCCGGGGGTCTTACTCCTTGGAGGCCATGTAGGCCATGAGGTCCGCCACCCTGTTGCTGTAGCCAAATTCATTGTCATACCAGGAAACAAGCTTGACAAAGTGGTCATTGAGGGCAATGCCAGCCCCAACGTCGAAGGTGGAAGAATGAGTGTCACGGTTGAAGTCGGAAGAGACAACCTGGTGTTCAGTGTAGCCCCAGATGCCCTTGAGGGGGCGTCAGACGCCCGCTTCACCACCTTCTTGATGTCATCATATTTGACAGGTTTTTCCAGGCAGCAGGTCAGGTCCACGACCGACACTTTGGCAGCGGGGGCACCGAAGGCCATGCAAGTGAGCTTCCCATTCAGCTCAGGGATGACCTTATCCACAGCCTTGGCAGCACCAGTAGAGGCAGGGATGATGTTCTGGAGAGCCTCGTAGCTGTCACATCACAGTTTCCTGGAGGGGCCATCCACAGTCTTCTGGGTGGCAGTGATGGCATAGACTGTGGTCATGAGTCCTTCCACAATACCAGAGTTGTCATGGATGACCTTGGACGGGGTGCTAAGCAGTTGGTGGTGCAGGAGGCATTGCTGACAATCTTGAGGCCGTTGTCATGCTTCTCATGGTTCACACCCATCACGAACATGGGGGCATCAGCAGAGGGTGCAGAGATGATGACCCTTTTGGCTCCCCGCTGCAAGTGCGCTCCAGCCTTCTCCATGGTGGTGAAGATGCTGGTGGACTCCACGACGTATTCAGCACCAGCATCGGCACGTTTGATTTTGGAGGGATCCCGCTCCTGGAAGATGATGATGGGATTTCCCCGTTCTCAGCCTTGACAGTGCCATGGAATTTGCTACGGATGGAATCATACTGGAACATGTAGACCATGTAGTCGAGGTCAATGAAGGGTCATTGATGGCGACAATATCCACTTTACCAGAGTTAAAAGCAGCCCTGGAGACCAGGCACCCAATACAACCAAATTCATTGGTTCCAACCTTCACATTCACCATGCTGAGAGAAGACGCGGCTGTCTGTCAAATGGGAGGAGCAAAGAGCCAATTTTGTTTTTTTAAGAAACAGGCTTGACCAGGCGTGGTGGCTCATGCCTATAATCCCAGCACTTTGGGAGACCGAGGCAGGTGGATCACCTGAGGTCAGGAGTTCAAGACCAGCCTGGCCAACATGGTGAAACCCCGTCTCTACTAAAAATACAAAAATTTAGCCGAGCGTGGTGGCTCACACGCCTGTAGTCCCAGCTAGCTGGGAGGCTGATGCAGGAGAATCACTTGAACCCAGGAGGTAGAGGTTGCAGTGAGCCGAGATCACACCACTGCACTCCAGCCTGGGCAACAGAGTGAGACTCGGTCTCAAAAAAAAAAAAAAAAAAAAAAAAAAAGGGCTCTCACTGTGTTGCTCAGGCTGGCCTCAAACTCCCGGCCTCAAGCAATCCTCCTGCCTTGGCTTCCCAAAGTGTTGAGATTATAGGTTTGAGCCACCACAGTGGGCCTTAAATGGTCATCTTTTTCCTGTATCTTCACATGGTCTTCCCTCTGTATGTCTGTGTCCTAATCTCTTCTTTTTTTCTTTTTTTTGAAACTGAGACTTGCTCTGTCACCCAGGCTGGAGTGCAGTGGCGCGATCTCAGCTCACTGCAACCTCCGCCTCCTGGATTCATGCAATTCTCCTGCCTCAGCCTCCCAAGTAGCTGGGATTACAGGCACTCACCACCATGCCCAGCTAATTTTTTTCTTGAGACAGTGTCTCGCTCTGTCGTCCAGGCTGGAGTGCAGACGCGTGATCTCGGTTCACTGCAACCTCCACCTCCCTGGTTCAAGCAATTGTCCTGTCTCAGCCTCCTGAGTAACTGGGACTACAGGCACATGCCACCACGCCCAGCTAATTTTTGTATTTTTAGTAGAGACAGGGTTTCACCATATTGATCAGGCTGGTCTCGAATCCCTGACCTCAGATGATCCACCCACCTCGGCCTCCCAAAGTGCTGGGATTATAGGCGTGAGCCACTGTGCCCACCCCTAATCTCCTTTTCTTATAGGGACACCAGTCATATTGGATTGGGACCTCCGTCCGCCAATGACTTTATTTTCACTTAATTACCTCTTTAAAGGTGCTATCTCCAGATACAGTCACATTCTGAGGCACTGAGAGTTAGGACTTCAACATATGCATTTGGAGGGGGACACATTCCAGCCCATAATACACACTTGTTAGCAGGAGTCAGGCCTACCCTGCAGTGTAGCTCTGGAAATAGCCCCCTGCCCTTTCTCAGCCTGTTTCCTCTTTTGTAAACCAGGGGCTTCCACTGACGGTGCTCATGGCTGCTGTTGTGCACTGTGCTTCTTAAAAGCTCTGTCTGGGACTGATGTTTAGCTAAATTTAGGGCCAATCTGTCCCCATCGTGGGCTTGGTGGAGCTGAAGAAGGGTGTGGGTGGACTCACAAGGAGATGGCTCCAGGCCCGCAGGTTCCCCTCCTCCGGCTTTGCTAAAGGTCTCCCTTCCTCTCCTATGGTGAGGCTCCAGGAGTGGCTCAGGCCCTCCACTGAACACCGACCATCCTCCAGGCTGCACCCGGAGGACATGTGCACCAGGCCTGTTCCCAAGGCCTGCCTCTGCCCGGTGGCCCCAAGCCCAGTCTGCCCTGGACCTCAACAAAGGGATGAGTTACATTTGGCAAAGAACAGTGCTAGGTGCCTTTCATGGTTAGCTTGAGAACCCCCATTTGATGAATGGAGAAACTGAGGCAGGGTCAGTCACAGTGGCTCACATCTGTAATTCCAGCAGTTTTGGAGGCCGAGGCAGGCAGATCACTTGAGGTCCGGAGTTTGAGACCAGCCTGGCCAATATGGTGAAACCCTGTCTCTACTAAAAATACAAAAATTAGCTGGGTGTGGTGGTGGACATCTGTAATCCCAGCTACTCAGGAGGCTGAGGCAGGAGAATCGCTTGAACCAGGGAGTCGGAGGTTGCAGTGAGCTGAGATCCCGCCACTGTACTCCAGCCTGGTGACAGAGCAATACTCTGTCTCAAAAAAAAAAAAAGAAAACAAAACAAAAAGAAAGAAAGAAAAGAAACTGGGGCAAACACCTACACTTAACACCTGGCCTTGAATCTCACCCACTTCCACCTTCTCAGGAACTTCTCACTTCTGTATTTCAATCACTTTCAATTGAATCCATCTCATGAATGTTTTATTTATTTACTTATCTGTAGAGATGGGGGTCTCCCTATGTTGCCCAGGCTGGTCTCAAACTCCTGGACTCAAGCGATCTGCCCACTTCGGCCTCCCAAAGTGCTGGGATTGTAGCGGTGAGCCACTGCGCCCAGCCAATAATTCTTATATTAGACAGAATAGCCATTCATTTGTGACATGAGTTGCAAATATTTTTTCCTAGTTTGTCATTTTCCTTTTGACTCTATTGAGGTGAAGGAGACATAGGCTCTTGAGTACATTTCTAATGGCTTGTGCAGATTGCTACCACTCCTGTGATTGACAATTTGGCATTATCTAGCAAAATTGCAAATGCATTTATCCTTTGACTCAGCAGTCTCATTTCTGGGCATGTTTTTTCCTGATCAGATAGCTCAGATTTTCTTTTTTCTTTCCTTTATTTATTTTTTCTGAACACTCCTGGGAATTTATGCTATAGAGCTACTTTACATGAATGAGTATTGTGTGTGTGTGTGTGTGTGTGTGTGTGTGTGTGTGTGTGTGTGTGGCTTGGTACTGTTGACTTTGTTTTTAGAAGACTGGAAACAGTCTAGGGAATCATCAAAATCATCAATAGGGAAGTGATGAAATAAACTATGTTAAATCCACAAAACGGAATATTTTGTTGCCATAAAATAATGAAGAAGGCTTCTATGTATTGTAATGAAAAGAGCTCTAGGATATACCGTTAAGTGAAAAAAGCAAGGAGAGGCTGGGCACGGTGACTCGCACCTGTAATCTCAGTACTTTGGGAGGCTGAAGTGGGCAGATCGCTTGAGCCCAGGAGTTTCAGACCAGCCTGGGTAACATGGTAAAACCTCGTCTCTACAAAAAATACAAAAATACAAAAAATTAATCCCAGCTAATCAGGAGGCTTCAGGTGAGAGGATCACTTGAGCCCAGGAAGTTGAGGCTGCAGTGAGCCACGATTGCACCACTGTACTCCAGCCTGGGTGCAGCGAGACCCTGCCTCAAAAAAAGAAAGAACTATGTAATGCCACATTTGGATGCCTACCCAAGACACAATGCCAAAGCAGAGGTTTGCAACCAGGGCGATTTTCCCAACAAGAGATGTTGGGCAACATCTGGAAGCAATGTTTGCAACTAGGGATGGGGCCAGGCACGGTGGCTCATGCCTGTAATCCCAACACTCTGGGAGGCCGAGGCGAGCGAATCACCTAAGGTCAGGAGTTTGAGACCAGCCTGACCAACATGGAGAAAACCTGTCTCTACTAAAAATACAAAAATTAGCTGGGTATGGTGGCGTGTGCCTGTAATCCCAGCTACTCGGGAGGCTGAGGCAGGAGAACCACCTGAACCTAGGCGGCGGAGGTTGCAGTGAGCCAAGACTGTACCACTGAACTGCACTGCACTCCAGCCTGGGTGACAAAATGAGACTCTGTCAAAAAAAAAAAAAAAAAAAAAAAAAAAAAAACCCTAGGGATGGGGTGCTACTAGCATCTAGTGAATAAAAGGTAGGAAGGCTACTAACACACAGGACAGCCCCCTATGACCCAGAATCATCCAGCACAAATGTCAACAGTGACAAAGTAAAGAAACCCTGGATTAGCATTTTCTCTGACATCAAAGTTAAATCCAGTGGACTTCTGTTTTTAAGTCTTTATCTATCTTGGCCTCTGAAGGAGTATGCAGGATCATTGACTCTCCCTCCTTCATGCAAAGCTGAATCCTGTGACTTCTGCCATGATGCTGGCTTCCCTTCCTCCATCCCCTTTGCAGGCTCATCCTCCTACATGGCAATTAGATATCAGGGTTCCTGGAGGCGAGTCCTAAGCCCTCTTTTTGTCTCACCCCACACTGACCCTCACTGATCCCACTCACTTTGACTTTGTTTTTGGTTTATTTCAATAGAGGTGGGGTTTCACCATGTTGCCCAGGCTGGTCTCAAACTCCTGGCCTCAAGCAATCCTCCAGCCTCGGCCTCCCAAAGTGCTGGGACAACAAGTGTGAGGCACTGACCCAGCCACACCTTGGACTTTGCTTACCATCTTTTCTTTTCTTTTCCTTTTTTTTTTTGACCAAGTCTCGCTCTGTACCCCAGGCTGAAGTACAGTGGCGCAATCTCAGCTCACTGCAACCTCTGCCTCTCGGGGTCAAGCAATTCTCCCGCCTCAGCCTCCCATGTAGCTGGGACTACAGGTGCGTGCCACCACGCCTGGCTAATTTTTTGTATTTTTAGTAGAGATGGGGTTTCACCATGTTAGCCAGGATGGTCTCGATCTCCTGACCTCGTGATCCACCCGCCTTGGCCTCCCAAAGTGCTGGGATTACAGGCGTGAGCCACTGCGCCCAGCGTTGGTTACCATCTCTACACCAATGAGTCCCACAATTATACACAGCCCAAACCTCACCTTGCAGTCAATTCCATACATCTAACTTCCTGCTCCACAACCTCGCCTAGATGTTTCCAAGGCCCCTGGGGCTCATCAGGAGGACGAGCTTGCCTTCAGGGTCCTCCATACCCAATCCTCTTTTGGTGTCCCTATTTCAGTGACTAGCAAAACCATCGATCTAGATCCACAAGCAAGAAGCCTAGAAGTCCGCTGGGCACCGTGGCTCATGCCTGTAATCCCAGCACTTTGAGAGGCCGAGGCAGGTGGATTATTTGAGGCCAGGAGTTTGTGACCAGCCTGACCAACACGGTGAAACCCCGTCTCTACTAAAAATACAAAAAAATTAGCCAGGCGTGGTAGTGGGCGCCTGTAATCCCAGCTACTCCGGAGGCTGAGGAAGGAGAGTCACTTGAACTCAGGAGGCAGAGGTTGCAGTGAGTCAAGATCACGCCACTGCACTCCAGCCTGGGCAACAGAGTGAAACTCCATCTCAAACACACACATACACATACACACACACACACACACAAATTTTGATTTTGTGAGCCACGGCTCCCGGCCATAGTAGCCCTTAGACTTTTGAGTGACATAGAACTGAAGGAATTGAATGCAAGCTACTGTTGCTACCTGGGGAAGAAGGGTCACAGTGAAAGGCACAGAAAGTGCAAAGACCCTTCAGTAGTGAGAGAAGATGAGTATCATTCCCCGCACACTTACTGGCTATTTGTATTTCTTTATTTCCATTTACCAGTTTACATTCTCTGATTTTCCTTTTTTTTCTTTTTTCTTTTCTTGTTTGTTTGTTTTCTTTTCTTTTCTTTCTTTCTTTTTTTTTTTTTTTAAGATACAGTCCTGCTGTGTCACCCAGGCTGGAGTGCAGTAGCAGGATCTCAGCTCACTGCAGCCTCTGGCTCCCAGGTTCAAGCAATTCTCCTGTCTCAGACTCCCGAGTTGCTGGGACTACGGGTGCATGCCACCACATCCGGCTAGTTTTTTTGTATTTTTAGTAGAGACGGGGTTTCACTGTATTGGTCAGACTGGTCTCAAATGCCTGACCGCAGGTGATCCACCCACCTTGGCCTCCCAAAGTGCTGGGATTACAGGCGTGTTGTTTGTTTTCATTTTTGTTTTTGTTTTTTGAAACAGGCTGGAGTGCAGTGGTGCAATCACAGCTCACTGCGGCCTCAAACTCTTGGGCTCAAGTGATCCTCCCACCTCACCCTCTGAAGTAGCTGAACTATAGGCAACCACCACCACGCCCAGCTAATTTTTTTTGTATGTTTTGTAGAGATGGAGTCTCATCATGTTGCCAGGTTGGTCTCGAACTCCTGGGCTCGAGCAATCCTCCTACCTCAGGCTCTCAAAGTGCTGGGACTAATGACATGAAGACGTGAGCCCAGCCTGCTCTTTTTCCTATTGGATTTACAGTCCTTTTCTTTCTGATTTGTGAGAGCTAATTTTGGTTTATGGATATTACCCCCTACCTGTCCTTTGCATTATGCACTTTTAAAATCATTTGCTATTTGTGTTTGTTTTGCATATGGTAGTTTTTGCTGCATAGACAATTTTCCATTTTTTTTAGTCAATTTTTTTTTTTTTTTGAGATGGAGTCTCTGTTGCCCAGGCTGGAGTGCAATGGTGTGATCTCAGCCCACTGCAATGTCTGCCTCCCAGGTTCAAACGATTCTCCTGCCTCAACCTCGCAAGTAGCTGGGATTACAGGTGCCTGCCACCATGCCCAGCTAATTCCTGTATTTTAGTAGAGAGGGGATTTCCCCATGTTGGCCAAGCTGGTCTCAAACTCCTGACCTCAAGTGATCCGCCTTGGCCTCTCAAAGTGCTGGGATTACAGGCGTGAGTCATAGCGCCTGGCCTTTTCTAGTCAAATTTATGATTTCTGAACTCAGTTTCTCACCTGGAAAAGCCTTTTGCATCGAGTTTTTTTTTTAATCATTTACATTTTATTTTAATTCTTTTATAGCTTTATTTTTAACTTTGAAATCTCTGATCCATCTGTTGTTTCCTAGGGTTTAAAGAGTAAGGTATCTAGTAACTGTGAATATAGCTTTATATTTCTCCAAAGACCATCAAGTAACCCAACTTTTCCTCACTAATTTGCTTTGTTTTTGTCTTGTTTTAGAGACAGGGTCTTGCTCTGTCGTCCAGGCTGGAGTGCACTGGTACTGGAAGCTCACTGCAGCCTCAAACTCCTGGGCTCAGGCGATCCTCCGAACTCAGCCTCCGGAATAGCTGGGACTACAGGCATGTGCCACCACGCATGGCTGATTTTTTTTATTTTTTTAGAGACCAGATTTTACCATGTTACCCAGGCTGGTCTCAAACTCCTGGGCTCAATTGGTCCTCTCGTCTTGGCCCCCAAAAGTGCTGGGATTACAGGCGTGAGCACCACACCTGGCCCTTCCTCATGACCTGAAACGCCCCTGTGTCGGATGCTAAGTTCAAATCTACCCCTTTCGTAGTCATCTTTGCAATGCTGAGGCTACAACTGTGCAAACCACCTTAGCCGCTCTCTGCTAGACTCCCTGCTGGAGGCGGACTGCGAGGCTGGGGGAGTGAGGACACCAGAGTCCTTCCTGTTCCCATGCCCCTGGGGCAATGGTGATGCTATTTGGTGGCTTGGGGGACTTTAGCCCTCCCGCCACTTGCTCTTCTGTCCCCCCACCAAGTCCTCCCAAATAAACATACTCTAAGCCAGGCACGGTGGCTCACGTCTGTAATCCCAGCACTTTGGGACGCGAAGGCTGGTGGATCACCTGAGATCAGGAGTTTAAGACCAGCCTGGCAAACATGGCGAAACCCCGTCTCTACTAAAAATACAAAAATTAGCCATGCCTGGTGGCAGGTGCCTGTAATCCCAGTTACTGGGGAGGCTGAGGTAGGAGAATCACTTGAACCAGGGATGCAGAGGTTGTAGTGAGCTGAGATCGCACCACTGCACTCCAGCCTGGGCAACAGAGCAAGACTCCATCTCAAAATAATAATAATAATAATAATAATAATAGCAATAATAAACATACTCTTGAGTTAAACAGCACGTCTGTCTTCCAGTGTTGCCTTGAAACAAACTCCCCAGCACTTCTCTTCCTCTTCCAACCAGATTGCCATCCTAAAGATGTCTGCAGAGAAATTCTGAAATGGATCTGACTCTCTGAAGTGAGGGCTGAAGCCAGGCACAGGGGCTCATGCCTTTAATCTCAGCGCTCTGGGAGGCTGAGGCAGGAAGCTCTCTTGAGCCTAGGAGTTCGAGACCAGCCTGGGCAACATAGGGAGACCCCCATCTCTATTTAAAAAAGTAAAATAAAATAAAAGATAAAAAAATAAAGAAGGAGGCCAGGCGCGGTGGCTCATGCCTGTAATCCCAGCACTTTGGGAGGTCAAGGCGGGCAGATCATGAGGTCAGGAGATCGAGACCATCCTGGCCAACATGGTGAAATCCCGTCTCTACTAAAGATACAAAAATTAGCCAAGCATGGTGGCGTATGCCTTTAATCCCAGCTACTCAGGAGGCTGAGGCAGGAGAATCGCTTGAACTCAGGAGGCGGAGTTGCAGTGAAGCGAGGTGGTGCCACTGCACTCCAGCCTGGTGACACAGCGAGACTCCATCATAAATAAATAATAAATAAATAAATAGAAGGAGAGCTGACAACTGCCTAAGAGGGCTGTTCTCACATATCCCACCTTGCTGAGGTCTGCACATAGCTTGCCCACGCTGCCAACCTTCTCTGTGAGCCAAGTGTGCTCACCCTAAGATGGCACTCCCAGCCTCCACTCTCTCCTGGTTCCTCCTCCCCACCACACAACTGTCCAGAAGAAGGATCCAGACCAGGGGGCAGAGTCCCCTGTGGCTAGGGACTGACTCCGCTGGGCTGGGCATCTGAGGCCACCAGGGAGCCACCATAGTTCTTTGGGCAGCTCCATTTCAACACAGGGCCACGTGGCAGGGGCAGTTCCCTTGCTGGTATTTGATGGAACAGCTGCAGCACGCAGGGGAGGGATTCTTCTTGTTGTGTATGGATCCCCAAGGACAGACTAAGGGCCAGGAGGTGGAAGGTACAGGAAGGGAGCCTGTGATGGTTAGTATTGAGTGTCAACTTCATTGGATTGGAGGATGCAAAGTATTGATCCTGGGTGTGTCTGTGAGGGTGTTGCCAATGGAGATAAACATTTGAGTCAGTGGCCTGGGAGAGACAGACCCACCGTCCGTCTGGGTGGGCACCATCTAATCAGCTGCAAGTGTGGCTAGAATAAAAGCAGGCAGCAGAATGTGGAAGCACTAGGCTGGCTGAATCTTCTGGCCTCCATCTTTCTCCCGTCCTGGATGCTTCCTGCCCTCGAACATCAGGCTCCAAGTTTTTCAGCTTTTGGACTCTTGGACTTACACCAGTAGTTTGCCAGGGGCTCTCGGGCCTTCAGCCACAGACTAAAGGCTGCACTGTCAGCTTCTCTAATTTTGAGGTTTCGGGACTTGGACTGGCTTCCCGGCTCCTCAGCTTGCAGACAGCCTATTGTGGGACTTCATTTGTTATCGTGTGAGTCAATTCTCCTAATAAACTCCCCTTCAAATATTCATCTATCCTATCAGTTCTGTCCCTTTGGAGAACTCTGACTAATAGAGAGCCCTTTTAATTGCCTGCAGCTCTGTGGGAGGTAGTGAGTTTCCCATCCGTGTTCCTTTCCCTGGAATGCTCTTCCCACAAGGATTTGCAGAGCTCTCTACTCAGCCCCTTGAGGTCCATGCCACTCAAGTGTCACTTTATCAGTAAGGCCATCTGCAGCCACCTACCTAACATTGCAGACCTCCCACTCCATCTTCTTCTTGCTCTACTTTCTTCATCACTTATTATCATCATCCATTTTTATTAATTTATTTTTCTTTTTTTTTTTTTTAGATGGAATCTCACTCTGTCGCCCAGGCTGGAGTGCAGTGATGCGATCTTAGCTCACTGCAACCTCTGTCTCCCAGGTTCAAGCGATTCTCCTGCCTCAGCCTCCTGAGTTGCTGGGATTACAGATGGGTGCTACCACACCCGGCTAATTTTTTGTATCAGTAGAGACGGAGTTTCACCACGTTGGCCAGGCTGGTCTCGAACTCCCAACCTCAAGTGATCCTCCCGCCTCGGCCTCCCAAAGGGCTGGGATTAGTGGCGTGAGCCACTTCACCTGGCCTATTTTTATTAATTTATCTTATTATCTATCTCCTGCCACAAGAATATAACTCCACAAAGGCAGGGATGTATATTAGTTTTGTTCATTCCCGAATCCCCTGTGTCTAGAATATAAGTGCACATAGTAGGCACTGTAAATATCATTTTCATTCTCATTTCACAGCTATAGAAACTGAGGTTCATAGAGGACAAATAACTGGCTTTCACAGCACGCCTAGGTTTCCAACCCCAGACATTCTGTCCCCTTAACCCTACACTACACTGTGGTTAGAAAATGCTTATTGTAGCACTGTGTGTAATAGAAGAAGGCTGTAACCAACCTGATTTCCCATCAGTAGGGGAGCAGTTAAACAAATTACAATACCACGCATCCTGTAATAGCCTATAAAAGCAATCTGTAAATGAATTAAGCAGACCAATATGCACATATATGGAACAATCTTCAAGCTATTGTTAAGTGAAGATAGCACGATGCCCAACAGTGCATTGCATGTGCTCTCGTGTGAAATAATAATAGTAATGATAATGATAAAAAACAGGACCAGCCGCGGTGGCTCATGCCTGTAATCTCAGCACTTTGTGAGGCCAAGGTGGGAGGACCACTTGAGCCCACAGGTTTGAGACCAGGCTGGGCAACACAGTGAGACCTTGTCTCTACAAAAAATTAAAAAATTACGTGGTGGCAATGCCTGTAGTCCCAGGTAGCTGGGAGGCTGAGGTGGGAGGATTGCTTGAGCCTGGGAAGTCGAGGCTACAGTGAGCTATGATTTCACCAGTGCACTCCAGCCTGGGTGATAGAGTGAGACCTCATCTCAAAAAATAAAATAAAAATAAATGACAAACAAGATAGTCACACACACAAAGGCTGGATGTGCAGAGAGATGTTCTGGAAGGATGCTCTAGAAACTGTTGATAAGGCAAAGGACAGCCTGGGGGCCTTTAGTAGGAGGAAGCCTTTGTATTCCTTTTTGTAGTACTGAGATTGGGTGTTTTTTGTTGGTTTGTTTTTTTATGGAATCTTGCTGTGTCACCGAGGTTCGAGTGCAGTAGCACAACCTTGGCTCACTGCAACCTCTGCCTCCCAGGTTCAAGCGATTCTCCTGCCTCCGCCTTCTGAGTAGCTCGGATTACAGGTGCCCACTACCACACCTGGCTAATTTTTTGTATTTTTAGTAGAGACGGGGTTTCACCATGTTGGCCAGGCTAGTCTCGAACTCCTGGCCTCAAGTGATCCTCCCACCTCGGCCTCCCAAAGTGCTGGGATTACAAGCATGAGCTACCACACCCAGCCAGCATTGGGATTTGAGTTCATGCACACGATTTACTTTTTTTCGGCAACGTAAATCTTCCACATAGTTTAAAACTCAAAGCTACAGGAGGTATCTCAAAAATTAGCAGCCCCTTATCCTGCTGCTCTGCACTCCAACTCTTCTCTTTCTAAATTACGCAATGCATTCAACTCTTTTAGCTGATCCTGCTGTTTGCTGTTGTCTTTGGAAGTCAAGGTCATTCAAACTCTAAGCAACATGAAAATCACCCAGGGATCTTGTTAAAATACAGGTTCTGATTCAGCAGGTCTGGGGCAGGTTCCAAGATTGTGCATTTCTAATAAACTCCCAGATGATGCTGATGCTACTGGTCCATGGATTATTCTTTGAATGGCAAGATTCTAAAGAATCTGTGAACACAGCTATTTCTTGATTTTTCTGGTTTTGATCTTACTTCCTACTATAGAAAATGAAAATTTAGTTCTCTAATATCCTATCCCTCCTCTTCCACACACGTGCATACTGTCTTCATCCTCCCAATATGGTTATATAACCTTTTTGGTTAAATATGGTTACATAACCTTTTTGGTTAAATATGGTTATATAACCTTTTTGGTTAAAATAAGTTTTGGTATTTATATTATTATACCTTTGTAGATAATATTAACAGCTCAGCCACATAGTATACCATGAAGGCATTTCCATTTTTGTGCAACTTTTTGTTTTCCCTGGAGTTAATCATTGCTTAATATTTTCACTTCGGCTTTATCAGTGCATTCACAAACCTTCCTGACAAAACTGAAAGGCTCTTCTTAGTATATTCAAACACATTGCATAATCTAGGTCTTGGAGCCCCTGTCCCCTGATCCAATATAGGCTGGTTGCTCCATGTATTTCCTCCAACAGAGTGAGACTCCCAAAAAAAAAAAAAAAAAAGTGCAAGAAATGGGTTACTAAACAGAGTTTGAAGCAGAGAGAAGGATTTGGAACCTCCGCTATGAATTAGATTATGACTGCTAATTGTATCCTATTCTCCCTTCCTCTTTTCAATAGTAACCCACCTTTGCACCTTTAGCAATGCATATGGCCATGCAGCTAGAGACTGAATTTCCCAGTCTCCCAGTCTCCCTTGCAGCGAGGAACCAACTATTTGCTAATAGAAAATAAGTAGGAGTAAGGAGTGTCACTTAGGCATCACTCCATCTTTCTTCCTTCTTGAGGACCAAAATGTGAGCATGATGCCTATAAGCCATTTTCGACCGAGAAGACTACCAACCCCTGGACTGCTACCTGAGAAACAAAATTCTACCTTGTGATAAAGAAAACTTGGCCCAAACCTGGCTCAGGATATAACTTTTTCCCATGTGATGCAATTCACAACCTCCTTCTGGGAAGACATTGGCATACTTAACAAAATGAAGAAGCAACTTTTTTTTTTTTTTCGAGACCGAGTTTCACTCTTGTTGCCCAGGCTGGAGTGCAATGGCACAATCTCGGCTCACTACAACCTCCACCTCCCAGGTTCAAGTGATCCTCCTGCCGCAGCTTCCCAAGTAGCTGGGATTACAAGCATGCGCCACCACGCCTGGCTAATTTTTTCTATTTAGTAGAGACAGGGTTTCACCGCATTGGTCAGGCTGGTCTTGAACTTCTGACCTCAGGTGATCCACCTGCCTTCGCCTCCCAAAGTGCTGGGATTACAGGCATAAGCCACCTTCCCCGGCCACAACATTCTGATAAACTTTAATTCAAATAAGACTTCTTCTAGAAAACCAGGGGCCCAGCGAAGTGGCTCATGCTTTGTAATCCTAGCACTTTGGGAGGCTGAGGTGGGAAAACTGCTTGAGGCCAGGAGTTCAAGACTAGCCTGGGTAATATAATGAGACCCCCATCTTTACAAAAATTAAAAATTAAAAAAAATAGCTGGGAATGGTGACACATGCTTGACACAGGTGACACAGGCAGAGGGAACCAGCAGCCCTCTAGGAGGGGTGGCAAATGGCTGAGATTGAAAGGGTCAGACCCTCCAAGATGTTAGGGGCAGAGTTTGGAGCTGCATGGTGACTCTAATCCTCCTTCCCTAGGCTGTCATCAGAAGAGGGTCCGGGGTGGGAGAGCGAAAGGTGGAGTCTCAGGATCTTGCGAACTGCGTCTGAGCCTCCACACGCTACCTCCAGCTGAAGAGCCAGGCCCAGCCACCCAAACAGGAGACAGACAGAGCTTCACAGCCACTAAGAATTAAGACCTATTGATTTTCCCCATTAGCTAGAGAACGCCATCAAAGTGCATTAAAACCAGGCAAAGCAGCAGCATCGTGAATAATTAACATCTGCAAATGACAACCCCATGGGGCTGAGGGGAGGCGGGAAGGGGCTTCTAGAGGCCTGGGGCACCCTGACCCCTTCTGACCCCCACCCCAGGGAGCCATAGTCTAGGCTGCCCTCCCCTCCTTGTCTCTTGTCCCCTCTCATTCCCTGTCCTCTCCTTAAAGAAACACCAAGTCCACAGCGCAGCCAGCGACCTAAGCCGATGCTGGAGCAGGGAAGATAGAGCACGGAGGCAAGAGTCAGCGTTGGCAGCTCTGCTGTGTGTCACTGTGTGACCTCAGCGAAGTTGCTGCCCCTTTCTGGGCTCATTCTCCGCCTCTGCACAGTGCAGCGATTGGCCCAGCTGGCCTCTTGCTCAGTCTGTGGTTCTAGAGAGAGACAGTGACTCCCAAAGTCACACAGCAGGTCCGTAGCAGAGCCTGGGCCACTGGGGCCTCTCCCGCAGCCCAGTCTATGGGACCCCTTTGTGCCAATCGGAAAAAAGCACCCCCTTTGGGTAAAGCAATTGGAAGAGGCCACCCCTTTGAGCGGACCAATTTGAAAATGAATGCATGTCTTCTGAATAGATCAATTAGAAAAAGGCATCCTTCTAGGGGGACTAATTTTTTCTTTTTTTTTTTTTTTTTTTTTTGAGACAGGGTCTCGCTCTGTCTCCCAAGCTGGAGTGCAATGGTGCAATCTCGGCTCACTGCAACCTCTGTCGCCTGGGTTCAAGCAATTCTCCCATCTCAGCCTCCTGAGTAGCTGGGATTACAGGTGTATGCCACCATGACTGGCTAATTTTTGCATGTTTAGTAGAGATGGGGTTTCACCACGTTGGCCAGGCTGATCTCGAACTCCTGACCTCAGGCAATCCACCCTCCTCGGCCTCTCAAAGTGCTGGGATTACAGGCCTGAGCCACTGTGTTCAGCCTAGGGGGACTAATTTTTTAAAGGCACCCTTCAGACTAACCAATAAGAAAGAAGCACTCTTTTGGGTGGGCCAATAAGAAAAAGGCAACTCCCCACACTGTCACAGTTGAAAAGTGCAAGTCTTGGCAGAGCAGAGGTAGGGCTGGATACCACCCCCCATCCATCCTCCCCTCCCCTCCCCTCTCCCTGACCCCCCGACTGGCTCCTATCTGCCAGGGTGTCCTTATGCATCGTGCACAGCCTAAACAACTGTACATTGCTGCTCTGTTCCAAGCCTCCACCTTCTCTGGCCCAAGGAGGCCCAGACCTATTCTTCCAGCCAGTGGAACTCGGTTCCACATATATCGATGGATCCTTCCAAGCCTCTCTGCTTCCCCACCTCCAAACTCCTCAGCCCCTTAGCTGACCCGAGTTCCCACTTTCATCTTCCTCCCACCCACCCTTCCTCCTCAGAGCCCTGGGTGGGCAGCTCTGGAAGCAATCCCTCACGCATCTCCGACTGCATCACCTCTGCCTTCTTGCTGCCTTGCAGCGCACCGTCCCTGCCTTCCATGCCTCTGAGCCTTTGCATACTCTATTCTCTCTGCTGGTGATACCTCCTCTCTTGAGCTCCCCTGGAAAACTCTACTCACTCTTCAAGGCCCGGCTTAAAGATCTCTGCCTGTCACTCTCCTCCTCAAACGCCAGCCAGTTCTTGCCTCTGGGCTTTTGCACCTCTTCCTAGAATGTTCTGCCTCCAGATCTGGCTGGTTCCTCCTCCTTCCTCCTCCTCCTCCTCCTCCTTCGGGTTTCAGCTCCAGTGTTCCCTTCTTGGAAGGTGTTCCCTGAACACCCCTTCTAACTACCTCCCCATCAGCCTGTCACATGTCCCTGTTTTATTTTTTTCGTATCACTTTGGACAATCTGAATTTATTTTTCCTTTGTTTACGGGTGCTTCCAGAGCCATTGTGAATGGTGGTGCATGTTGTCAATTGCAGAGGAGGTGAGTGGGGCCGAAACCCAGCCTGGGTCCACACTACAAGCTGGTGTTGGGGCTGTACCTGCTTGGTGGGAAGCAATTCCTAATTCACATGGTGGCACTATGCAGGCAAGCTGCAGCTCCACTGCTGTCACCTCCTGCAGTGACACCCAAACCCACCAAAGAGGAATGACACCTGCCCACTTCACTGCTGCATGCCCATGTCCAGCACGGTGCCTGGCACCAAATAGGTGCTCAATAAACATTTCCAAGCCTGGTGCAGTAGCTGTAATCCCAGCTACTTGGGAGGCTGAGATGGGAAGATTGCTTGAGCCCAGGAGTTTGAGACCAGCCTGGGAAGCATAGCAAAACCCTGTCTCAAATAAATAAATAAATAAATAAATAAATTCAGGCAAACAAATTCTCTTATGATTCCCCCACTCCCACCCTCTTCCCATACTCCTCAATAAAATACTCCAGGCACTGTGGCTGCTTCATCGCTGGGTCTCACTGAAGCCAGCCCCAGAACTGGGCCCAGGGTTGGCAAAGGTGACTATTAAGGGAACATAGGAGGACCCAGGACGTTGAGGGGTGAGTGTGTGAGTTTGGGGGCCCTGGGGATGCTCCCTGAAGCTCTGAGCACCGTCTATCCCAGAGGGGCTGCCCTGAGCCCGCAGTTCCCCCTCCCAGGGCCCCCCAGCTTCCTGGAGGTACGTGTGGAGGGGTCAGTGGCCCACACACTCCCAAGCCCCGGGAGCCCAGTGCGGCACAGAGACTCGTGGGCAGGAGGTGGCACTGAGGGTCCTGCTGCAGCAGCCAGGCTCAGAGCGGGGGCAGGATCAAGGCACCACCCTTCCCTCTGCTCCCCGAGGCCACTTCGCCAGGCTGCCTGGCCGCACCCGCCCGGCCTGCCGGCCTCCCCAGCTCTGGCAGAGAAGGAGTTAACCTCCAGGCTTCGCAGCGTGAATGTGGAGCTATTAATACCCACAGCCCAGCCAGTCTGCCAGAGAAGCCACTGGAGCTAGGGAGAGCAGGGAGCAGGGAGAGCCGCCAGTCTCAGCCGAGCCGGGACCGGGACTCCGGGGGTCAGAACTTTTCTCAAGGACAGCGTGGGCACCGTGCCAGCCTCACCTGGCTCTTGCCCGTCTTTCAGCTGCAGGTCCCAACCCTCTCTCCTGGAGGCCACCCATGCCACCCACCCCAGCCGAGGAGAACAAACTTTCTTAAGGAAGGCCCCTCTGCGGCCGTGCTGGCTGGACCGGGAGGAGCAGACGGCTGGACAGACAGGGGGACTGGGGCACGGGACACCTGCGAGCCTGCCCTCCCAGTCCTGCCTCTGACAGACAGCCACAGAGTGGGCAGCCGGGGGGCCTAGGGCTCCACAGGGGCAGTGGGGGGGGCACTCCCAGACCTCCGTCCGCCCACCAGCCACCTCGGAGTCCAGGTGGCTGGACACTGCTTCCCAGGGCCCAGCCCCGTGGCTGGAACCCCTGGGGGTCAAGACAGGAGCCCCCACCACACAGAGCCCCCGGCTCCTCCACCCACCGAGGCGACGGGCAACCTGAGTGAGAAGGCACAGGTGGCGGGCGGGCAAGTGCAGAGCCCTGAAGCCGACGGGCTGCTGACCCTGGAGCGCCCTGGCTCGGGGACTCCTGCCCAGGCTGGCGACGATGCTGCAGAGGCCACCCCCGGCCACCCCTGCCCTGTCCTGGAGCTGCCTCCAGCCTGGCCCATGGGCTGCGGAGTCGATGATGTGCCGGCCTTCTGCTTCGTCTGCTTCCACAGGGAGGAGGAGGAGGAGCTGCTGGAAGAAGTCCCATTGCGAAGGTCAGTGCCCGTGGGTGGCCAGTGGGTGGGCAGCAGGTGGGCGCAGTGCTCGACCCAGGGTGCCTGTGGGCCTGGCAGTCTTGCTTCAAGTCAATCTCTCTCTGTCCACTGCTTACCACCCGCTGCCACTTCCTGCTTCAGATCTCAGATCTCTTACCTGGTTGTTGCCACAGCCTCCTTCCTATCTCCCCAACCCTAGCCCCAGAGTGGCTTTCACATCCTCTCCCACAGTGAGCATGTCCCTCCCCTGCTCAGAACCCTCCATGGCTCCCAGCTCCCGTGGGATAAAGTTAACACTTGGCTGAGCATTCAAGGCCTATGTGATTGGGGCCAACACTCCCCACCTCATCTCACTCTGTTCCCCTATATTCACCTCCAGTGAAACTCTGCCCAGACTTCTCTTCCCCCGTTCTCCTCCATCCAGGCCCAGCTGCAATGCTTCCTCCTTCAGGAAGCCCTCCTGGATGTCCCTGTCCCACCCTAACCTGAGAGCCACCTTTCTATCCTGCACTGCAGTGGCACCTAACAGGTGTTCCATCTTTGTTGAATTCATAAGCGAAAATGTGTGCATGTGTATTTGCTTGTGTGTGTGTGTAAAAGAGAGAGAGAGAGAGACAGAATGGTTTGTGTGGCTGCGTGACTGGGTATTGGGGGTGACCGTGTGTGACTGTGAGCCTGTGTACGTTTGTGGAAGCAGGTATGAGTTCTACATACCTATGTGGAGGGAAGGGCTGTGCTTGGGGCCCAGTGGGAGCTCATGCCCTAGAGATCATTGTTCCTTTAGCCAGCTCTCCCCACCCCCACCTGCAGGGAAACCCAGGCTCCAGCCAAGTGCATTATCCAAGCTGTGACCACAGGCTCTGGGAGTGATCTGCAGGGGAGACAGGGGTCACCTCTGCTCCAGCCCAGCCTGCCTGCGCCTCCATCACTGTCTGAGTCAGCACTGCCCTGCCCTGGATGGGGAGAAGGGCAGGCATGGGCCAAGCCAGTTTCCCCCTCCAGGACCCTTGCAGGACAAGCGGGCCAGACGTGGGCTCCTGCAGCCTAGGCTGGGTTCCTCCCTGACTTTCTCTCTTGGACTCTGGGTCCACAGTTCCCGCTCCATGGGCCTCTGTCTCCTCATCTGTGAAATGAGAGGATGTTCCCTGCTATGGTTGTCAGCTTAACATTCAACACAGTGACTGGCCACCCACAGACTGCCAGGGCCTGGGCTGGGGACTGGAACCTGGCTCACAGGGTCACAGCCTGCTAGGAGAGACAAAAGAGAAGACAGGTCAGTTCTGCACAGAGTAGTGGGCATCTTGATGTGTGTGGGTGCCCAGTGCCTAGGAAGTCAGAAGGCAAGGCGGACCACCTCTGCCCACAGGAGCCATCGGAGGCCCACCAGGTCTGTCTTAACGTGCAAGTGCCCTCCCAGGGGTGAGAGAGGCTGAGGAAAGGGCATCGCAGGCAGTGGGAACGGCAAGAGGGAAGGCTCGGTGCAAATAAGAAACAAAGTGTGGATGGTGGGGATGAGGCTGGCAGAACGGGGCCAGATCACACAGGGTCTGGACGCTGAGCCAGGGACCTGACCCATAGGCACTGGAGCAAGCGATGGGGAAGACTCGAGACAAAACAGGGGCAAGTGAGGAGAGGCAAGGAAATAATAGGTGCAGAAGGGCTTCTTGAACTCCTAAGCAATGGTCTCATGATAGAACCCCATGTTCATAGTGAACACTCAAAATGCTTGTTGAATGAATAAATGAATGAATGAACGAACGAATATGACATTGAAAGATAGGGCATCAGGCAGGGTGTGGTGGTTCACACCTGTGACCCCAGACCTTTGGGAGGCTAAGGCGGGTAGATTGCTTGAGCTCAGGAGTTCGAGACCAGCCTAGGCAACACAGTGAGACCCCCATCTCCACACATACACACACACACACACACACACACACACACACACACACACACACACAATTAGCCAGGCATCGTGGCATGCATCTGTTAGTCCCAGCTATTCCCGGGGCTGAAGCAAGAGGATCCCTTGAGCCCAGAAGTTCAAGGCTGCACTGAGCTATGGTCACGCCCCTGCACTCCAGCCTAGGCGACAGAGTGAGACCCTGTCTCAAAAAAGAGAAAGAGAGAGAAGAGGGCATGGGAATAATCTGAGTTGAATTGTTAAAAAATACTACACTCCCGGACCCTGCCTTGGCGATTTTGCAGCTTCAGGTCTTAGGATGGATGTGTAATGTTGATCGGTTTCCTCCAGGTGAACAACTTAAGCAAACCAGCATTTGGGAAGCCTCAGAAAGAGACAGGCATAGGCCTTAGGGTTGGCAGCCGTGAACTCCTGCCCCCTCCTCCCTCATCCCTTCATCTCCCACCTCTGATTCTGGGGACTCTCTGTAGGGGATGTCTCTCCGCCTCCTGCCCTGGGAGTATGGTAGCCTGTGTTTGCAGGAGCTGGTCTCCTTTCTAGCTGGCGGGTTCTGGCCCTTTAAGACCTGGGAGGGGACAGGGCCAGGCTGGGCAGAGACAGTGACCACAGGTGCCAGGTGGTGAAGCTAAAAATACTGAGTGATGTGTCCGCCCAGGCTGTGGGAGCCAGTGCTGGCTGGGGAGGGTGGGACGGAAGGCTCTGGAGTGTTTCTTTGCTGCTGGAGGAGGGGCAGGGGGGCAGTGAGGCTGGGTGGGGTCACCTTGGGGGCTTAGAGAAATCTGTGGCTGCCCCCAGCCAACCCCGCCCCGCCTCTCCCAGCCTTGCTCCAGCCCCTGGTAGGCTCCAGGATTCAGTCCTAGAATAGCTGGCTGCCACGTTTAGCAGCCCCGGGCAGGCTAATTCTGGTGCATCCCGCTTCTGTGTGATCCTGGGGAAGTCACTTCTCTTTGGGTCTCTGCAAAATTAAAGAGTTGGACTTTCTCAGGCATTTGTAGGGAAAGAAAGGCAATGAAGGGGGGCAGGTGACCAGTTCACTCCTTTGTGGATTCAGTACATTTCCCCTGAGGCTCCTTGGGGACTGGATGCTGAGGCCACTGCGATGAATGTGACACAGCCATGTCCCTGGAGGGGCTCGCAGCCTAGTGAAGACAAAAACAACACACGCTCGAACAGACAGCGCAATGTGCTATGATAGAGGTGTGAGCACTGTGCCCTCGGCTTCTGTTGTGGGACGATGCAAGAGACAGCCCCACAGAGAACACATCTGCATTTGATGAAAATTTGTCAGCAAACGCGTCACCCACAGTGATGTTCACCAGCCACCTACATCTGGTGTTTTGATGTATTAATTAAGGTGAGGCAAGCTGTTGGAATAAATAAGCTTGGCAATCGTAATGGCTCAACACAGAAGAGCCTTATGTTCTGGGTGTGTGTGTGTTTTGGGGTGGGGGTGGTGATGGAGGAGACTCTGCTCCACATGATCTTTCAGGGATCCAGGCTCCTCTCATCTTATAACTTTGTCATCACCCATGGCCACTGCTGGATCTTCTGCATCCAGCTTGCAGATGAAAAACAAGAGTGGAGAACACACATGAGGTTTTTATGAACCAAAGCTGGAAATGGCCTCCTTTACTTCTGCCCACATGCATTGGCCAGAACAGCTCATTGCAAGAAAAGCTGGGAAATATAATCCAGTCTACATGAAAGCATCCAGTACATAATAGATGCCCAATGTGCTCATTCATTCACTCAACAAATTTCCTTGCATATCTTTTGTGGGCTAGCACCAGAAACTGGACTGAAAATATCATCCCTGCTCTCATGGGGTTTATATCTAATGAGGGAGTCAAACAAAACACAAGTGAACAAATAAACAAATCGTCAAGGTTCAAAGCCCACTGTGAAGGAAATTACCAGGGATGGTGGAGACAGCTGCTTTGCATACAGTAAACAGGGAGGTGAGGATATTTCATCTAAGACCTAGAGAATGAGAGGTAGCCAGCAGTGGGAAGAGGGGTAGTAACAGCAGCTCAGGCAAAGCAAATTGAGAGCAACAGGTAGGCAGGAGCACGGGGAGGGCTCAGTGTGGCCGAGGCAGAGCAAATGACGGGGACAGTGACAAGAGGCAGGGCAGGAGGGATAGGAACAGCCAGGCCATGCAGGCCTTGGCACCCATGGCGAGGAGAATGGATTTTGTTCCAGATGGAATTGGGAAGCCTTTGAGAGCTCTTAAATGGGGGAAGTTGTATAATCTGATTGACATTTTAAAGGATATTTCAGGCTATGCTTGGGAGAATCAATGGTGACAGGCCAGAATGAATAGAGGACGCCAACGTGGAGGTCACCGTGGTGGGCGGCTTTGGAGATGGGGAAGTAAGGAAGTGCTTTCTGAACATATTTAGGAGGCTGGGCACAGTGGTTCATGCCTGTAATCCCAGCACTTTGGGAGACCAAAACAGGAGGATTGCCTGAGCCCAGGAGCTCCAGACCAGCCTGGGCAACATAATGAGATCCTATCCCTGCAAAAGAAAAATTCTAAAATTAGGCAGGCATGGTGTCATGGGCCTATAGTCCCAGCTATTAAGGAGGCTGAGGTAGGAGGGTTGCTTGAACCCAGGAGTTTGAGGCTGCAGTGAGCTGTGACTGTGTTACCACACTTCAGCCTAGGTGACACAGCAAGACCCTGTTTCTAAAACTAAAAATAAAATAAAAACAAACGTTGGAGACAAATCCACAGAATTTTCTGATGGGTTAGAGGAGGAAGGGAATCCGGGGTGATCTGGGCTTTAGGGATTGCAGAGGTGCATGGATGATGGGCAGATTCGAGGGAGGGAAGAGACTTGGTGAGAACATCAAGAATACAGGCTCACACCTGTAATCCCAGCACTTTGGGAGGCCGAGGCGGGCGGATCACTTGAGGTCAGGAGTTCAAGACCAGCCTGGCCAACATAGTGAAACTCCGTCTCTACTAAAAATACAAAAATTGGCCAGGCGTGGTGGCACACACATGTAGTCCCAGCGACTAGGGAGGCTGAGGCAGGAAAATAGCTTGAACCTGGGAGGCGGAGGTTGCAGAGTGGATATCGCACTACTGCACTCCAGCCTGGGAAACAGAGTGAGACTCCGTCTCAAAAAAAAAAAAAAAAAAAAAAATCCTGCCACGGATATATTTTCCACTTGAGAAGCAGGTGAGGTGTCCAAGGGAAGATGTCAAGAGAGCACATCATAATGACAGTCTGGAGTTCAGAAGAGGAGCCTCTCGGCTGACGGTGGAACTTCAGGGTCATGGGTAAAAAGATGGTGTTGCGAGCCATGAGATCACACGGGACAGAGGGGAGGGAAGAGGCTCCAGGACAGGGCCCTGAGGACTCCGCAGTATTGAGATCATGTGGAGGAGAAGCCAGCGAGGGAGGCAGAGAAGGAGCAGCTGGGAAAGTGGGAGGGAAACTGAGAGCATGGGCAGTCACAGAAACCAAGGAAGTGTCGCGAGGAGAGGGGGCGTGGTCCACCTGCTTCAAAGATGTGAACAGTCCAGGGAAACGAGATTAGATTCCGCTGCCAGGCGCGTTGGAGCACGTCTGCAATCCCAGCACTTCGGGAGGCTGAGGCAGGAGGATTGCTTGAACCCAGGATTCGAAACCAGCCAGAGGAACATAGGGAGACCCCCATCTCTACAAAAAGTGAGAGAGAAAAAAAAAATAGGGCTTGCGCGATGACTCACAGCTGTAATCCCAGCACTTGAGGAGGCAGAGGCAGGAGGATCACTTAAGGCCAGGAGTTTGAGACTAGCCTGGGCAACATAATGTATAAAAAAAAAAAAAAAGAAAGAAAAAAAGGAAAAAAAGCCAGGCGTCATGGCACGTGTCTGTAGTTCCAGCTACTCAGGAGGTTGAGGTAGGAGGGTTGCTTGAGCTTGGGAGGTCAAGGCTACACCGAGCCATGATGGCACCACTATAGTCTGGTCTGGGAGACAGAGCAAGACTCTGTCTCATAAGTAAATAAATACATAAATAAATACTAGCCGGGCATGGTGGCATGCACCTGTAGTCCTAGCTACTCAGGAGGAGGCTAAGGCGGGAGGACTACTTGAGCCCAGGAGTTCAAGGTTACAGTGATTTTTTTTTTTGAGACAGAGTCTCGCTCTGTCACCCAGGCTGGAGTGCAGTGGCGCAATCTCGGCTCACTGCAAGCTCCGCCTCAAGGGTTCATGCCATTCTCCTGCCTCAGCTTCTCCAAGTAGCTGGGACAACAGGCGCCCGCCACCACGCCTGGCTAATTTTTTTGTATTTTTAGTAGAGATGGGGTTTCACCGTGGTCTCGATCTCCTGACCTCGTGATCCGCCCGCCTCGGCCTCCCAAAGTGCTGGGATTACAAGCGTGAGCCACCGCGCCCGGCCTAGGTTACAGTGATTGTACCACTGAACTCCAGCCTGGGCAACAGAGGAAGACCCTATCTCTAAAAAATATAAAAGTTAAAATTAAAAACATAAATAATTTTTTAAAAAAGAAAAAAGATTAGATTGTGATGTAGAAGTCAAGAGTGACTTTGATAAGAATGCATCATGAAGCCTGGCATGGTGGCTCACTCCTGTAATCCCAGCACTTTGGGAGGCTGAGGCAGACGGATCACTTGAGGTCAGGAGTTCGAGACCAGCCTGGCCAACATGGTGAAACACCGTCTCTACTAAAAATACAAAAATTAGCCCTGTGTGGTGGCATGCGCCTGTAATCTGAGCTACTCGGGAGGCTAAGGCAGGAGAATAGCTTGAACCTGGGAAGTGGAGATTGCAGTGAGCCGAGATTGTACCACTGCACAGAGTGAGACTCTGTCTCAATTAAAAAAAAAAAAAGAATGCAATCATGAAGCAGTGGAAATAAAACCAGGTTTGATGTGGTTAAAGAAGGAAGATTGAACACACACATGTAACTTCTCTGTATCCCAAAGCCCCATTGAAAGGACAGTGAGGCTGAGTGCAGTGGCTCACAACTGTAACCCAACACCTTGGAAGGCCGAGGCAGAAGGATCACTGGAGCCCAGTGGTTAAAGACCAGCCCAGGCAAGACCCTGTCTCTACAAAAAAATTTTAAAAATTACCTGGGCATAGTGGTACATATCGGTATTCCCAGCTCCCGGAGAGGCTAAGGTGGAAGGATCGCTTGAGCCCAGGAGTTCAAGGCTGCAGTGAGCTATGATCACACCACTGCACTCCACCCTAGGTGACAAAGGGAGACCCTGTCTCTTACAAAAAGAAAAGAAAAGAAAAAGGATAGTGAGTGGATTTTTTAAGGTGTGTGCATCAGTCTTTTATTGCTTCCATAACAAATTGCCATAAACGTAGTTGCCTTAAACTAAACAAATTAATTCTTACAGTTTTATATGTCAAAACTGACACAGATCTCACTGAGCTGAAATCAAAATGTTGACAGGATGGCTCTAGGAAGCTCTTCCTGGAAGGGCTTTCTGGATGCTACAGGCAAGAACCCATTTCTTTGACTTTTCCGTCTTCCAAAAGGTACCTGCATGCCTTAGCCCATGACCACCTCCCTCCAGCAAGGTAGCATCCCTCTGATTTCTCATCACATCACTTTCTTTTTTCTTTTCTTTCTTTTTTTTTTTAAAAAAAAAAAAAAACAGGATCTCGCTCTGTAGCCCAGGCAGAAGTGCAATGGCCCAGTCAGGCTTGCTGCAGCCTTGACCTTCTGGGCTCAAGTGGTCCTCCCTCCTTAGTCCCCCAAGTAGCTGGGACTACAGACATGTGCCACTACACCACGGCTAATTTTTAATTTTTTTTTTCAGACTGTCTCGCTCTGTCACCCAGGCTGGAGTGCGGTGGTGCAATCTCAGCACACTTCAACCTCTGCCTCCAGGGTTCAATTGATTCTCCTGCCTCAGCCTCCTGAGTAGCTGGGATTACGGGCATGCACCACCACACCTGGCTAATTTTTTTATTTTTAGTAGAGACACCGTTTCACCATGTTGGCCAGGCTGGTCTCAAACTCCTGACCTCAGGTGATCCACCCACCTCAGCCTCCCAAAGTGCTGGGATTGCAGGCTTGAGCCACTGCACCTAGCCTAATTTTTAATTTTTTTATAAAGATGGGGTTGGGGCTGGCAGAGGTATCTCACTATGTGGCCCAGGCTGGTCTCAAACTTCCGAGCTCAAGTGATCCTCCTGCCTCAGTTTCCCAGAGTGCTGGGATTACAGGCATGAGCCACTATTCGTGGCTGTATCACTTTCTCCTACCACACCTGGGAAAGGTTTTCACAATTCATGTGATTAGATTGGGCTCACCTGAATTATCCAGACTGATCTCCCCTTCTCAAGCTTCTTAACCTTAATC
Organism: Nomascus leucogenys; assembly: GCF_006542625.1. Lineage (NCBI taxonomy): Eukaryota > Metazoa > Chordata > Mammalia > Primates > Hylobatidae > Nomascus > Nomascus leucogenys. The sequence continues at coordinate 76,884,322 of NC_044382.1, read as the reverse complement.
ACATTTGCAAAGTCCCTTTTGCCATGGAAGGTAACATGTTCACGGCTTCTGGAGATTTGCAGGGGGCCATTGTTCTGCCTAACACAGCATGAAGCAGTGAGAACTAATCAATTGAAAATGGAGAAAATAGCAACACCATTTTGGAATCTGGAAGATAAATGAACACGTGGTAATAACTGACTTAGCAAGCTGAGGAATTTGCACTTTAAGTGAACCCTAAACTGGGGTTAGGACAGGCCAAGGAGTATAATTTATACTGCCAAATCCCCCAAAGGTGCTGGCATTAATAGCCTAAGTACCTCTGGAAATGAGAGTAAATCTGAGGCTGAACCCCAGAAGGACTACGGTAAGAAGGACTTAAATCCTCAAATGTCCTTGCGGCCAGGCGCAGTGGCTCATGCCTGTAATCCCAGCGCTTTGGGAGGCTGAACTGGGAGGATTGCTTGAGGCCAGGAGTTCAAGACCAGCCTGAGCCACATAGCAAGACCTTGTCTCTAAAAAAGGGTAAAGACTAACCAGGCGTGGTGGTGTGCACCTGTAGTCCCAGCTACTTGGGGGGCTGAGGTGGGAGGATTGCTTGAGCCTAGGAGTTTGAGACCAGCCTGGGCAACATAGTGAGACCCCATCTTTACAAAACAGTTTTGTTCATTCCTGGAGGTCCCTCTCCCTGTCAAATAGCATCTAGTTTTTGTTTCATAGTTATAGTATATTTTCTTAAATATCTAAATATAGTAGTAATAGTTCTGGGGGTTTTTTGGTTTTTGTTTTTGTTTAGAGATAGGGTCTCACCCTGTCAACTAGGCTGGAGTGCAGTGGTGGGATCAGGGCTCACTGCAGCCTCCACCTCTGGGGTTCAAGCAATCCTCCTACCTCAGCCTCCTGAGTAGCTGAGATCATAGGTGTGCGCCACCACACCTGGCTAACTTTTAAAAATGGGTTTTTTTTTTTTTTGTAAAGATGGGTCTCACTATGTTGCCCAGAAATCAAAACTATTGGCCAGGCTCGGTGGCTCATACCTGTAATCCCAGCACTTTGGGAGGCCAAGGCGGGTGGATCACCTGAGGTCAGGAGTTTGAGACCAGCCTGGCCAAAATGGCAAAACCGTTTCTACTAAAAATACAAAAATCAACCAGGCATGGTGGCACCTGCCTGTAGTCCCAGCTACTCGGAAGGCTGAGACACGAGAATTGCTTGAACCTGGGAGGCGGAGTTTGCAGTGAGCCAAGATCACACCACTGCACTCCAGTCTGGGTGACAGAGCGAGACTCTGTCTCAAAAAAAAAAAAAAAAAAAAAAGGAAAGAAGGAAAAAAGAGCTAGGCAGTGACTTTGGTGTTGATCCAGCAGTCTTGGCCAACCTATGGAGGAGCTCAAGAGCAAACATTGTCCAGGAGAGGAGCCCCAGTGTCCCCACTGTCCCCACTGTCCTCAGTCATTGGCTGGAGCTGCCCAACAAGACCTTAGTCTTGGCTCAAATGCTGTGGCAGATCTCAAAGACAGTGTAGTTGAAGGCTGTCAGCCAACTGCAATCCTCAAAGCCGAATAGCAAGTTCTTTCTTTTTTTTTTAGATGGAGTCTTGCTCTGTCACCCAGGCTGGAGTGCAGTGGCGCAATCTCAGCTCACTGCAAGCTCCGCCTCCCAGGTTCATGCCATTCTCCTGCCTCAGCCTCTCCGAGTAGCTGGGACTACAGGCGCCCGCCACCACGCCCGGCTAATTTTTTGTATTTTTAATAGAGACAGGGTTTCACCGTGGTCTTGATCTCCTGACCTCGTGATCCGCCCGCCTCGGCCTCCCAAAGTGCTGGGATTACAAGCTTGAGCCACCGCGCCCAGCCTTGTTTTTGTTTTTTTGAGACGGAGTCTTGCTCTGTCACCAGGCTGGAGTGCAGTGGCGTGATCTCCACTCACTGCAACCTCCGCCTCCCAGGTTCAAGCGATTCTTCTGCCTCAGCCTTGAGAGTAGCTGGGACTACAGGCACACGCCCCCACACCCAGATAATTTTTGTATTTTTAGTAGAGATAAGGTTTCACCATGTTGGCCAGGATGGTCTCGAACTCCTGACCTCGTGATCCACCCACCTCGGCCTCCCAAAGTGCTGGAATTACAGGTGTGAGCCACCACGCCCTGCTGGAACTATGTTTTCAAAAATAGAAAAGAAAATTATTTTCAGCCTAGAATTATTATTATTATTATTACTAAAGACAGGGTTTTGCTCTGTCACCCAGGCTACAGTGCAGTGGCACAATCATGTCTCACTGCAGTCTCAAGCTCCTGAGCCCAAATGATCCTCCTATCTGAGCCTCCTGAGTACCTGGGACCACAGGCAGTGCCACCACACCCAGCTAATTTTTAAATTTTTGTAGAAACAGGGTTTTGCCATGTTGCCCAGGCTGGTCTTGAACTCCTGGCTCAAGTGATCCTCCCATTTTGGCCTCCCAAAGTGCTGGGATTACAGGCATGAGCCACCATGCCCAGCCCTCAGCATAGAATTCAATACTTAGCCAAACTACTAATAAAGTGATAGTAGAAAAAAACAATATTTTCAGATTGGCAAGAGCTCAAAAATTTTACCTTCTATGCACCCTTTCTTTTATTGATTTATTTATTTTGAGACAGAGTCTCACTCTGTTGCTCAGGCTGGAGTGCAGTGGCGTGATCTCTGCTCACTGCAAGCTCCGTCTCCCAGGTTCACGCCATTCTTCTGCCTCAGCCTCCCGAGTAGCTGAGACTACAGGCACCCACCACCATGCCCGGCTTTTTGTATTTTTAGTAGAGAAGGGGTTTCACCATGTTAGCCAGGATGGTCTCGATCTCCTGACCTCGTGATCCACCCACCTCAGCCTCCCAAAGTGCTGGGATTACAGGCGTGAGCCACTGCACCTGGCCTATGCACCCTTTCTTGAGAAAGCTACTGGAGGATGTTCTCCACTAAAATAAGGGAGTAAACCAAGTAAAACAAGAAATAGTAAACAAGAAAAACAATAAAGAGTAAGACCTGGGCCAAGAATAGTGGCTCACACCTGTAATCTTAGCACTTTGGGAGGCCAAAGCAGGCAGATCACCTGAGGTCAGGAGTTCAAGACCAGCCTGGCCAACATGGTGAAACCCCATTTCTACTAAAAATACAAAAATTAGCTGGGCATGGTGGCACGTGCCTGTAATCCCAGCTACTCAGGAGGCTGAGACAGGAGAATCACTTGAACCTGGGAGGTGGAGGTTGCAGTGAGCCAAGATCACGCCACTGCACTCCAGGCTGGGTGACAGAGTGCGACTCCATCCCCCCCCCAAAAAAAGAGTAACATCTGGACTCCAGGAAACAGGAATTGAATGTAAGAGAGAGGAGAAGGGAATCTCGCAGTTCACACTCAAATTAGAGAAGAGATTTCTTCAAGGAGATGAAATTGATAGAATACCTAATGTCTTTGAATTTTGGAGACATTTACACAAGTAGGGGAGAATATGGGTTGAATGATATATAAACATGTAGGTAAACAAGTACTCCCCTCTCCAAAAAATGTTATCAAACCCAGGAAAACCAAAACTTTTGAACAGAAAAGGGAAAGAAATTTAAAATGAAAATTTCTGCCCTGCAAAAGACTCTGCCAAGAGAACGTGAAGAGAAGCCATAGAGTGGCAGAAAATATCAAGTGCTCCTTGGTATTTACCCAAATAAGTTGAAAATGTATGCCCACAGAAAATCCTGCACATGAATATTTGCTAGTTTCATTTTAATGTGGTAAGGACACTTAATATGAGATTTGTCCTCCTAACATATTTTTAAATGTATAATACATGTATAATGCATGGTTGTTTTATTTGAGACATGGTCTTACTCTGTTGCCCAGGCTGGAGTACAGTGATACAATCACAGCTCACTGCCGCCTCCATCTCCTGGGCTCAAGCAATCCTCCATCCTCAGCCTCCAGAGTAGCTGGAACTACAGATGCGTGCCACCATGTCCAGTTAATTTTTAAATTTTTTATAGGGACAGAGTTTCGCCATGTTGTCCAGGCTGGTTTCGAACTCCTGGGCTCAAGTGGTCCTCCAGCCTCAGCCTCCCAAAGTGCTGGGATTCCAGGTGTGAGCCCCTGTGCCCAGCCACAATGCAGTATTGTTAACTATAGGTACAGAGTTACACAGCAGCTCTTTAGAGCTTATTCATCTTGCTTTATTGAATCTTTATGCCTATTGATGAGCTATTCGCCAATTTCTTCTGCAACTCTGACAACTATAGAACCAAAATCTAGGAATTAGACTTGTTTAGATATCCCATATAAGTGGAATTATGAGATATGCAGTAAAATATGCATAATATGTATGCAGTATAATACAAAATAAGCCTTCTGTGGCTTATTTTGCTTTGCATAATGTCCTTGAGTTTCATCTATGTTGTCGCATATTTTTTTCCTTCTTTTTTTTTTTTTTTTTTGAGACGGAGTCTCACTCTGTCACCCAGGCTGGAGTGCAGTGGCATGATCTTGGCTCACTGCAACCTCTGCCTCCCAGGTTCAAGTGATTCTTCTGCCTCAGCCCCCTGAGTAGCTGGGACTACAGGCATGCACCACCACGCCTGGCTAATTTTTGTATTTTTAGTAGAGATGGGGTTTCACCATATTGGCCAGGCTGGTCTCGAACTCCTGACCTTGTGATCCACCCACCTCAGCCTCCCAAAGTGCTGGGATTACAGGCATGAGCCACCATGCCTGGCCTGTCATCGCATATTTTTAAGGCTTAATAGTAGTAGTCTGTTGCATGTATAGATCACATTTTTTTCATCCATTCAACCCATTTGGGTTATGTCTACATTTGGCTATTGTGACTATTGTTGTAAAGAATGCAGGAGTGCTAATACCATTTTGAGAATTTTTTTTTCTTTTTTTAGAGATAGAGTCTCATTATATTGCCCAGGCTGGTCTCAAACTCATGGTCTCAAGCAGTCCCTCTACTTTGGACTCCCAAAGTGCTGGATTAAAGGTGTGAGCCACCGCACCTGGCCTCTCCTTCAGATTTTTTTTTTTTCTTTTGAGACACAGTTTCTTTCTTATTGACCAGGCTGGAGTGCAATGGCGCAGTCTCGGCTCACTGCAACTTCTGCCTCCTGGGTTCAAGCAATCCTCCTGCCCCAGGCTCCCAAGTAGCTGGGATTACAGGCGTGAGCCCCCATGCCCAGCTAATTTTTGTATTTTTAGTAGTGACGGGGTTTCACCATTTTGGCCAGGCTGGTCTCAACAAACTCCTGACCTCAGGTGATCCGCCTGCCTCAGCCTCCCAAAGTGCTGGGATTACAGGTGTGAGCCACCATGCCTGGCCATAGGTTGTCTTTTCACTGTGTAGATTGTTTCTTTTGCTAAGCAGAAGCTTTTTAGTTTGATGTAGTCCCACTTGTCTATTTCATTTTTTTGTAGAGATAGGGTTATGCCATGTTGCCCAGGCTGGTCTTGAACTCCTGAGCTCAAGCAGTCCACCCGCCTCGGCCTCCCACAGTGCTGGGATTCCAGGCGAGAGTCCCTGCACCCAGCCCCACTTGTCTATTCTTGTTTTTGCTGCCTGTGTTTTTGGTGTTATATCTGCACATGAATATTTATAGCAGCTTTATTCATAATTGCCAAAACTTGGAAGAAACCACAATGACAATGTCCTTCCATAGGTACACCCATACAATGGAATATTCAGTGATAAAATGAGCCATCAAGCCACCCAAAATACACAGAGGAATCTTAAATGTGTATTGCTACGTGAGAGAAGCCAATCTGAAAAGTACTATCTGACTCCAGTGATACGACATTCTGGAAAAACCAAAACTAAAGAAAATAAAAAGATCAGTGGTTTCCAGGGGGCTGGCAAGAGAGAGGGAGGGATGAAGAGGTAGAGCATGGTGGATTTTTAGGGCAGTGAAACTATTCTGTATGATACTGGAAGGGTGGACCTGTAACTTATATTTGTCAAAACCCATGGAACTCTACAATACAAAGAGTGAGCCCCGATGACGTAACATATGAACTTCAGTTAGTAACTATGTATCAATCTTGGTTCATCAGTTTTAACAAGTGCACCACACTGATACAAGATGTTAATGGTAGGAGAAATTTGTTGGGAGGAGAGGAAGTATACTACAAAACTGAAAGTCTCTTGGTCGATTCAAACACATTCTGCTCAGGCCTGGTGCGGTGGCTCACACATGTAATCCCAGCACATTGGGAGGCCGAGGAAGGCAGAGCACCTGAGGTCTGGAGTCCAAGACCACCTGGCCAACATGGTGAAACCCCGTCTCTATTAAAAATACAAAAAAATTAGCCAGGCATGGTGGCGGCTGCCTGTAATCCCAGCTATTCGGGAGGCTGAGGCAGGAGAATTGCTTGAACCCAGGAGGCAGAAGTTGCAGTGAGCCAAGATTGAGCCACCGCACTCCAGCCTGGGTGACAGAGTGAGACTCCATCTCAAAAAATAAAAAGAAACACGTTCTGCTCAATTGTTCTGTAAGCCTAAAACTACTCTAAAATATAAAGCCTGTTATTAAAAAAAAGAGAGAGAGAAAAAGAGAAAGGAATCTTAGTGTTCCACACAGAGCTGTAAATAACGTTTCCACAATATGTAAACATTTCCAGTCTCACCAATGTTATAATGCAACTGTAATGTGAGGGGGGATAGGATGTGGGAGTGGGTGGGAGAGGGGGTGGATGGACAGAAGGAGCTAAATCCTCTTCTCCCAAAGTGGAAGGTTGGTAAGGAATGCCTAAAACTGGAAAAGAAGCAATGTAAACATGTTATGTAGGAAATGCGGAGGTAAAAATGACTAATCACAAGCTAAAAGAGTTGAGATGGTTGTCCTTATGAAGTGGGAAAAGGGGCCGGGTGTGGTGGCTCACGCTGTAACCCCAGCACTTTGGGAGGCCGAGGCAGGAGGATCTCTAGAGGACTGAAGTTCGAAACCAGCCTGGGCAATATAGTGAGCCCCTCCCCCATCTCTACAAAAAATTACAAATTAGCCAGTCATGGGAGCTTGTGCCTGTGGTCCCAGCTACACAGGAGGCTGAGGTGGGAGGATTGCTACAGTGAGCTGTGATCACACCAATGCACACCAGCCTGGGTGACAGAGCGAGACCCCATCTCTTAAAAAATGAGAAATGGGGGTGAGGCTGCCCCCGTGTGTTGATTCTAAACAATGGGCATGTCTAACTTGAATAAAAATTGAAAGTATATTTTCTATATGTATATAAGAAAAGAAGAAATAATAAGAAAAAACAAAAGAGACTGGGAAGTTGCAGAGCAGAGAGAAGGAAGCCAGTTCCATCAAGAAGCTTTGTTCGGGGACCCAGAAATGGCTCAAGATGTGGGTCATGAGGAGACGCCAAAGCCTCGGTGCCCACGAGAAAGTCCTGGAAAAAGAATGAGGAGGTCCCGGTGCAGTGGCTCATGTCTGTAATTCCAGCACTTTGAGAGGCCAAGGCAGGTGGATCGTTTGAGCCCAGGAGTTCAACACCAGCCTTGGCAACATGACAAAACCCTGAGTCTACAAAAAATAAGAAAATTAGCCAACCATGGTGCATGCCTGTAGTAACAGCCACTCAGGAGGCTGAGGGGGGAGGATCGCTTAAGTCTAGGAGTTAGAGCCTGCAGTGAGCTATGATTGCACCACTGCACTCCAGCACTCTGGCCTGGGTGACAGAGGAAGACCCTGTCTCAAAAAAGGAAGGAAGGAAAGAAGGAAGGAAGGAAGGAAGGAAGGAAGGAAGGAAGGAAGGAAGGAAGGAAGGAAGGAAGGAGAGAGAAAAGAAAAAAAGAATGAGGAGGATGGAGTGGGGAAGAAGGGAACCTCTGAAGAAACAGGGTCCCTGCAGCCCCTCATGGGGAAGGGCCCTTCTGCCTCTGAAGCGGATGGAAGAAGTGGAGGAGGAGGGAGGCTGGAGGAGGGGTTGTGGTTTGATGGCGGAGGCAGTGGAAATGTATCTCATCCATCTGTTTTCTCAGCGAAGTGGGAGCCACGGTTTGTTTGAGGAGAGAGGAGGAGGTGGGAAGTCATCCCAGACCCTGCTACAGAGTGGGCTCCACGGACAGCAACGTCAGCACCCCTGGGGGCTGGCGGGGTGGAATGCGGAATCTCGGGCCTCACCAAGACCCCTAGGAGACTCACAGGCGAATTACAGTTTCAGAAGCTGCTCAGAAAGGGCAGGAAAAAGCAACTGGGAGGCATAGTGTGGGCCGAGGTTGGGGGCACTGTGCTGAGTGCCTCTCCGAGACTGGTGCCCCTGAATGAGAAGGGGCATTGGCAGCTGCGGGGTGACCCTCCCAGGCAGTGTTGGCTTGCTTGGTGCAGGCTGAGAGCGGATGCCCGGCTAGCGCTGTGCCAGGCTGGTCCTATAGCAGGACAGGTGGGCATGGGAGTGGGCATGTTTTCCAGGAGGCCATCGTGGTGGTGGCAGAAGGGGGTTGCTGGGTAGTGAGAAAGTGCTGCAGGTGGTGGATTGAAGTTTTTATTTTATTTATTTATTTATTTATTTAGAGACGGAGTCTCACTCTGTTGCCCAGGCTGGAGTGCAGTGGTGCAATCTTGGCTCACTGCAACCTCCGCCTCCTGGGTTCAGGTGATTCTCCTGCCTCAGGCTCCGGAGTAGCTGGGATTACAGGCGCCCGCCACCACGCCCGGCTAATTTTTTGTATTTTTAGTAGAGACAGGGTTTCACCGTGTTAGCCAGGATGGTCTCGATCTCCTGACCTCGTGATCCGCCCACCTCGGCCTCCCAAAGTGCTGGGATTACAGGCGTGAGCCACCGCACTGGCCTGTGGATTGAAGCTGATGCCTGCAGGTACTAGGCCAAGCGATGAAGAGGATAGAGGGGCGGAGCAGAGGGCGGAGTGCCCGAAACAGAGAACTCAGAGGGGGTGAGGTGTGGGGTCATTACGCAGGTTGGGGTGTGGGCCTGGGAGCGGTGGCCAAGGGGCTTGCAGAGGAGAGGGTCGAAGGGGACGGGAGGAGGTCAGGGAGCTGAGAGGCTGCTGGAGGCTGCTGAGAGCTCCTCTCTGTTCTCTGAGGTTTGTACCCCACAAACCTAAAGCTGGTGAGAGAGGAAACGGATTCATTTGCTCTGGGGTGTGGCTGCGTGGGGACTTTTGAAAGCTCTCCGGAGTTTGAGAACCACGGTGTAAACATAGAGACAGAGAGAAAAAAAAAAAAAAAAAAAGACAACAGGGGAGTAACAAGAAGACACCCTAAGGTGGGAAACGGTAGCTCACGCCTGTAATCCCAGTGCTTTGGGAGGCCCAGGCGGGAAGATCACTTGAGACCAGAAGTTTGAGACCAGCCTGAGCAATACAGTGAGACCCCCGTCTCTACAAAAAATTAAATTAGCCGGGCATGGTAGTGCTCGTCTGTAGTCCTGAGGCAAGAGGATCGCATGAGCCCAGGAGGTGGAAGCTGCAGTGAGCCATGATCACACCTCTGCACTCAAGCCTGGGCGACAGTGAGACCCTTTCTCCAAAATACAAATTTAAAAAGGTACTCTGGGGCTGGCACAGACCGAGGACCTCGAGTGGACCAGCTGGAGAGGGGATTCATGTCCTGGGTTGTGGGCGAGCAGAAGATGGAAATGTCGTGGTCTTGCCCTCCAGACAGAACACAGAGACAGAGCGCGCCGCGGTCCCTCGGATCGTCCTGCACTGCGGCGGAACGGCCACTAGAGGGCGCGCTGTGCTCACATATACTGACCGGCCGGCCGGCAAGTGGCGGATTCCGCTGACAAAGTCTCTGTTTAGCCACAGACGCCTGGGCTTGGCCCCAGGCCTTCTACGTCCGCCCAGCCCTCCCCAGGCCACATCGGGTCCCGGGAGAGAGACTGAGATCGACTTTGGGGCAGGGGAGATCAGGGGGAGGTAGGCGGTCTCTAGGACAGGGAAAGAGAGGAGGCAGCCACCTCCCCCACCTCACCCACCCCGCCTTTGTTTTAGAGGCAGGATCCCGCTCTGTCGCCCAGGCTGGAGTGCAGTGTCCTGATCCCGGCTCACTGCATCCTCAACCTCCCGGGCTCAAGCGATCCTCCTGCCTCAGCCTTCTGAGTAGCTGGGACTACAGGCAGGTGCCACCACGCCGAGAAATTTTTAATTATTATTTTATTTTATTCTATTTTATTTTATTTATTTATTTATTTTGGGACAGAGTCTCACTCCATCACCCGGGCTGAGTTCAATGGCGCGATCTCGGCCCCAGTTTGAAATTCTTAATAATTTCATCTTTAAATTGTAAGGGGAGTCTGATGGGCCAGTGGAGCATGTGCCCAGGCCTTGGAGCCCCTGCCTGATACCACATATGATCACCCTCTGACCACCTCCTGCAGGCAGGTTCTCAGCCAACTACTCACCGCGACAGCAGTCACACTGCTGCCGTTTGTTCCCAGCCAGGGGCCTAGGTGAGGGCAGGATCGGTGTCAGGTGTGCAGCGACGTGGCCCCGGACACCTGTGAGGTCTGCGCTTGCCCCACCAACCTCCCTGTGCCCAAAAGAGCATGACATTAGAAAGGGAAAAAGGGGCGGGCATGGTGGCTCATGCCTGTAATCTCAGCACTTTGGGAGACCAGGGCAGGTGGATCACTTGAGGTCAAGAGTTCAAGACTAGCCTGACCAAGATAGTGAAATCCAGTCTCTACCAGATGTGGTGGTGCACACCTGTAATCCCAGCTATTCGGGAGGCTGAGGCAGGAGAATCACTTGAACCCGAGAGGCTGAGGTTGCAGTGCCCCAAGATGGCACCATTGCACTCCAGCCTGCTGGGTGACAGGGCGAGACTCCGTCAAAAAAAAAAAAAAAAGGGAAAGGAAATAAAAAACACCATCACACAACTGGGCGTGATGGCTCATGCCTGTGGTCCCAGCACTTTGGGAGTCTGAGGTGGGAGGATCACTTGAGCCCCAAAGTTTGAGGCTGCAGTGAGGTCTGATTGCACCACTGCACCCCAGCCTTGGACAACAGAGCAAGACCTGGTCTCTAAAAAACCAAACCAAAAAAAAACCAAAACAAAACAAAAACAAACCACCATCACAGCCTGGGAGAGAGAGAGACTGAGGGAAAAAGGAAGAAGCTTTTGTTTCTGTTCTCGGAAATAAGAGGCCCCACATTTAAATTTCTCTGGGTCCCCCATTCTGTCGCGGGCACAGGGTCAAGTACTTTCACCTCAAAAACTGTCAGTGCTCCATCATGGGAGCTGTGGTTATTTAGGATCCTATGGTTAGAGAGAAACAGGGCGAGCAAGACAAAGCTCAGGGGCCACAGGGACAGCTGGTGGCGTTCAAGGTGACTGGTGCCAGGCCTGGAGACCACATTCCCCTGCCCTCCCCAGGGTCCTGAGTCCAGGGTCGGCACAGAGGGCAGCAGGCTGGGGATGAGCCCCTTCCTCCCCACACCTCAGTTGTCCCACTGTGCACAGGGAGGCGGCTGGCTTCCAGCAGGGACAGAGGGTGAGGATGTCTTTGTAAACTGAAGCACGGGGGGACATGTGGGCAGCAGCGATGGTTCTTGACCTGCCAGAGATTGCCATGGTTGCTCTGAAGGGTCCCAGGGTCAGGGGCTCAATTGCTAGGTTTGTTTATGTATTTATTTATTTTGAGCAGGGTCTTGCTCTATTGCCCAGGCTGGAGTGCACTGGCACAAACATAGCTCACTGAAACCTCAAACTCCTGGCTCAATCTGGCCACCATGCCTCCCTAATTTGAAAAAACTATATATATTTGCTTGTTTCAGAGATGGGATCTCACTATGTTGCCCAGCCTGGTCTCTAACTCCTGGCCTCAGGCAGTCTTCCTGCCTTGGCCTCTCAAAATGCTGAAATTACAGGCATGAGCCACCACGCCCAGCCCAGGACTCAATTTCTACCCCATCCCTTGAAATGTTCAAAGGGGATCCAGCTTTAACCCCCTAAGGATGGCTGACAAGGGATGGGGCCTCAGTGGTGACCTCAGGCCCAGGTGTGGATATCCTCTATGGCGCTACTGTGAGACCCTGACAGTAACTTCATTTATTTTATTTTATTTTATTTTATTTTATTTTATTTTATTTCTGAGACAGGGTCTCACTCTGTCACCCAGGCTGGAGTGCAGTGGCATAATCTCGGCTCACTGCAACCTCTGCCTCCCGGATTCAAGTGATTCTCCTGGCTCAGCCTCCTGAGTAACTGGGATTACAGGCACATGCCACCACACCCAGCTAATTTTTGTATTTTTGGTAGAGATGGGGTTTTGCCATGTTGGCCAGGCTGGTCTCAAACTCCTGACCTCAGGTGATCCACCTGCCTCAGCCTCCCAAAGTGCTGGGATTACAGGCATGAGCCGCCTGTGCCTAGCTCCTGACAACAAGTTCAAACCAGACTCTGGGGGTAGCTACAGGTCTTGGTAGTGATCTCAGTGGCCTCAGACCCAGTGGCAACCTTGGTGACCTCAGACCTTGGTGGTGTCCTCAGACAGACCCTGGTAACAGCAGGGAGGCACCTGGCATCTCACTCCCCTCCCTCCATCCTGGCTGAGCCTCCGTCTCTCCCCAGCCACTAGGATTTGAGCCATCCCCCTGGATCCACTTAATTAGCCGAGCTCATTAACTCCCACGAGACTTCTCCTCCCCCTCCTAATTAACTGACTTAATTAGGGCTTGCAGGCCCAGCTCCTCCCAGCCCCCTCCTGCTCCACCCCAGCCTGCCGCCTCCGGGCCGGCTCAGCCAAGCCTCCCTCAGCCTGGGATTGGAGCCAGGTGTGAACTGGGCCCCTCCAGCACCCAGGCCTCCACCCTGTGTCCCTCCCTGAGTCCCAGGACACCAGGACAGTGCCCCTCCCAGGCAGCAACCCAGAGGCAGGATGGAAATGGGGACGGGGGGGTGGTGGATGGAGAGAGGGATGGAATCGGGATAAAATGGAATCGGGTGGGAGGAAGAGGTGAGGCTGGCAGCTGACGGACAGGCTAGGTGGCACGGTGGTCAGGGCCTGGACTCAAGAGCCTGCGTGGGTTCAAGTCCCAGCTAGGGTGTGCACTTCAGCAAACGCCTCAGCCTGTCTGTGTCCCTGATAGATGATGATAGCGTCCACACCCTTGGGATGGTAGCGAGGTTTAAATGAGCTCATTTGTGTAAAAGGCTTAGAACTCAGCCTGGCACAAATCTGTGCTTGTTAAATAAGTGGGTGGGCATGAACAGAGGCCCCCTGAGGGCGAGAAGCTGGAGAAGGGGAGGGAACAGCCAGGTGGGGATCCCAGGCAGGCTCTGGGGGCTGCCACAAATGGACCGGGCTGGGAAAAGCCATGGCCTGGGAGAGGTTAAAGGGGTAAAAAGTGGGCTGGAAGGATTCAGGCCTCCGTATCCTGTTCCTCCTCCAGGGGGTGGAAGAAGCTGACCTTGTTGGTTCATTACCTGTGTCCTCTGTGCCTCAGTTTCCCCATCTGGGGGAAGACCCTAGCCTTGTGAAAGTACCTGACATATCCCAGATGCCTAATCAAAATCTAGACTCATCCCTGAGATGGGAAGTGACCCAAAAAGCATTTGGAGGGAGGGGCTTAGTGAAGGTGACCTACACCTCCCCTGGGACCCAAGCGAGGAAAGTGCGCTGTGCAGGCAGCAGGCTGGATGCAGGTTAGACATCAGGCGGGACTTACCGGAGTTGGGGAGTGCAAGATCTCGGCAGCAGAAAGGAGGAAGAGGTGTCTGAGCTGCCAGGTGGGCTCTGGGGAGAGATGAGTGGGCACTCGCACTGAGGGGAAGGGGAGAAGGAGCCTGAGCACCAGCCGGCTCTCAGCTCGCTCAGCTCCCGTCACCCCTCAGATCTCAGGGCGGCCATGCCTTCCTCCGGGAAGCCCCTGACCTTTGTGTCTCCTCTGTACCCTGGTCTCAGTAGGAATTTTACATTCGTTGGCATGATTAGTGCAGTGTCTCCCTCACTAGTCTGGGAGCTCCTGAAGGCACAGACTGTGATTTTTAGCCAGCCCTTTTATCCCAGAGCCTTCACATTTTGGGGGCCTGGGAACAAGTGTGAATGAATGAATGAATGAATGAATGGAGTGCCTTGGCCCAGAGGTTCCTGGAGCTTGGAGGGAAAGGGGCCCCATATGACAACCCAGGCAGCTATGAACCCACCCAGCCCCTCACATGGCTCCAAGAATAACCGTTCTTCGAGGGCAGCGGCTAAACTCCAAGGACCCAAACCCCTGCTTGGGGCAGGCTGAGCTTCCTCTGAGAATCCCCAGCATACCCTGGGATGCTGAGGAAATAATAGTGACTGTATGGGACAGAGGAGACGGTGTTTAATTACTCTCACATTTTTATTTATTTATTTATTTGTTTGTTTGTTCGTTTGTTTAGAGACGGAGTCTCGCTCTGTTGCCAGGCTGGAGTGCAGTGGCGCGATCTCAGCTCACTGCAATCTCTGCCTCCCAGGTTCAAGCAATTCTCCTGCCTCAGCCTCCCGAGTAGCTGAGATTACAGGTGTGCACCACCACACCCTGCTAATTTTTGTATTTTTAGTAGAGACGGGGTTTCACCATGTTGGCCAGGATGGTCTTGATCTCTTGACCTCGTGATCCACCCGCCTCAGCCTCCCAAAGTGCTGGGATTACAAGTGTGAGCCACTGCACCTGGCCATACTCCCGCATTTTTAAGCACTTTATTTCTGGGGGGTTGTAAGTGACAGAGACCAAAGTCCAACCGACTTAAGCACAAAAAGGACTTGAGTGGGTCATGTAACTGAAAAGTTCAGAGTTTCAGGCATAGCTGGATCAAGGGGATCAAACGATGACAAGGATTCTCTCTTTACCTCTCTTGGCTCTGCCGTCTGCTGTGTTGGCCTCCTCCTGAGGGATTCTTCCTGCTTGCAGCAACTCCAGGCTTACATCCTACTGCTTTTCAGTGCCATAGAAAGACAGCTTCTATCCTACCAGCCTGGCTCAGTGAACAGACCAATCTCAGAAACGATTGCTAAGGCCATGGGGGTGTTATACACTGATCAGTGGGGGCTGGGTCACAAGTCTTCCCCTAGAGTCGAACAGGTAAACCCCACCATTGCAACCCCTAATGGATAGGGAAGGATGTATCAGGGAATGTGGGTTCCCAGAGGAAACAGGGGTTCTGTTACCAGGTAGAGGACAGAGGCTGTGTAACAGAGGAATATGTGGGCATCATGCCAGACCCAGCCGGTCACTGTTCTAAGTGCTAGAAATTGGTGGCAGACATGTCATTTCCCCACCCCTTCCCCACTCCCACCTGCCAGCATCCTCATCTCTTTTCCCCAGGGCCTTCTCTGGCCCCAGCCTGCTCTGCTGTCATCCAGAATGCTGCCTCCCCTCCTCCCCACTGCCCCAGCAGCACTCCCCAATGACTGACAGGCAGAGTATCAATACCCCAGCTCCTTTGCCTTTGGATGTGGTAACCCTGAGCAGTGTGTTGTACGCTGTCTCTGTGAGTTCCTCAGTGGGGTTCACCTCCCATTGCCCATGGTGGTGACTGAGTTGGTAACACAACGCTTGTCGCTGTCTTTCTGTCTCACCCACCGGACCCACCACTCCGCTACCTGGGATCACCTACCAAACTACTTGCTCTAGAATCCTTGTCTCAGGGTCTGTTTCTGGGAAACCCAAACTAGGACATCATTAAAGCCAGCCCCCAGGGATGTGTTCCAGACAGCACTTGTTTCCTGCCAAATGTCTACGATTCCTGGGGCTGGCTTTGTTGACCTGTGCCTGTGAAGGAGCTGGGACGGAGCCAGCTCTGAGAATCCTGTCTTCTTCTGGGAATTCCAGGGGATGCCCCCTGCTCCCCCAGCACACACCCCCATGGGCATGGGCGGGGTCAGGACCCATCAGATCCTCGTTGCATAGCTTCCAGGGGCAATGGCCTCATCCCAGTCCTAAGGAGCCCAGCACCCAGAGCCATCGTGAGCAGGAGGTCAGGGTGGCGGGGGCCAGGGAGCCAAACTTGCTACCTAATCCTAGTGCTTCTCAGAGTGTGAGAGAGGAGGGCATTTCCGGTCGTTCTCAGACCAGGCTTTAGAAAACACAAATAATCAGGCCGGGCGCAGTGGCTCATGCCTGTAATCCCAGCACTTTGGGAGGCCATGGCAGGTCACTTGAGGTCAGGAGTTCGAGAAAACAGAATCACATAGTGAAAAAGTTCTTTCTTTTTCCTTCTTCTTTTTCTCCTCCTCCTTCTTTTTAAGATCCCATTTTAAAACACTTCCACGGAATAGTTTTTAATTATTTTGGAAACAGTGAAAGAATTTACACAAAACTGTAAACTGTGCACACCTACAGCTATAATAGAAACAGTGTCAACATTTTATCACATTTATGTCAGAGTTTTTCTTTTCAGGGATAGGGTCTCACTCTGTTGCCCAGGCTGGAGTGCAATGCCATGATCACGGCTCACTGCAGCCTTGACTTTGTGGGCCCCAGCAATCCTCTGCCTCAGCCTACCGAGTAGCTGGAACTACAGGTGTGTGCCACCACATCCGGCTATTTTTTGTAGAGACGCAGGTCTTACCATGTTGCCCAGGCTGATCTGGAATTCCTAGCCTCAAGTGATTCTCCCTCCTCGACCTCCCAAAGTGCTGGGATTACAGGTGTGAGCTACAGCACCTGGCTCTTGTATCAGATATTTTTAATTTTAAAAAACATAGGGCTGGGCTGGGTGGCTTGCACCTGTGATCCCAGCACTTTGGGAGGCCAAGGCAGGCGGATCACAAAGTCAGGAGTTCAAGACCAGCTTGGCCAGCATGGTGAAACCTCGTCTCTACTAAAAACACAAAAAATTAGCCAGGCATGGTGGCGTGCGCCTGTAATCCCAGCTACTTGGGACGCTGAGGCAGGAAAATCGCTTGAACCCAGGAGGCGGAGATTGCAGCGAGCCGAGATTACACCACTGCACTCCAGCCTGGGTGACAGAATGAGACTCCATCTCAAAAAAAAAAAAAAGACAAAGTATAACAGATAAAGATGAATTCCTATTATACTCCCCCGACGAGTCCTATTTCCTGGGTGCCATCCCGAGGGGCAACCACTCTCATGATTTTAGGGCTATTCTTCTCATTCCTTTTATTTTTTGTAGAGACAGGATCCCACTATGTTGCCCAGGCTGATGTCAAACTCCTAGGCTCAAGCAAATCCTCCTGTCTCAGCCTCCCAAAATGTTGGCGCGAGCCACTGCACGCAGACCTGCAGCTGTTCTTCTCATATGGGGTTGGCACACATTCAGCTGCAAAAAAGCCAGAATTCCCAACTCAAAGTGGCTCCAAGTTCAAGCAGCTCAGCAGCTCCGTGATGTCACAAAGAAGCAGGTTCTTTCCCTGGGCACCGTCACACTGTGTTTCCCCTCATCAGTGGCTTCCTGCTGGCCATGGTCACAGAGTTGTATTTCGGCAATGGAGAGCTCATCAGCACTTGTGCTAGAGCACTGTTTCTCACTACAGAATGGACACTCCAAAAAGGGATGGAGAGATTCCTGTATCCATCACCCACTCCAGTGCTGCACGTCCCAGGCACCTGTGCCATCTTCCATCCAATCCATCTTGGGTTCTGTTGGACCTCTTGGTTTTTCTATCAGCAATAACTTGGCCTGTGTCTTCCAGTGGTCCCAGGAAGGAAGTTCTCCACTACAAAGGACCATTGTGCCTGGCACAGTGGCTCACACTTGTAGTCCCAGCTACTCAGGATGCTGAGGCGGGAGGATCTCCTGAGCCCAGGAGTTCAAAACCAACCTGGGCAATATAGTAAGACCCCTTCTCAAAAAAAAAAAAAAAAATCACAGGCCAGGCACAGCGGCTCACGCCTGTAATCCCAGCACTTTGGGAGGCCAAGGCTGGTGGATCACCTGAGGTCAAGAGTTCAAGACCAGCCTGGCCAACATGGTGAAACCCCATCTCTACTAAAAATACGAAAATTAGCCGGGCATGGTGGCACGCACTTTTAATCCCAGCTACTTGGGAGGCTGAGGTAGAGGAATCACTTCAACCCGGGAGATGGAGGTTGCCAAGATCACACCACTGTACTCCAGCCTGGGCAACAAGGTGAGACTCCATCTCAACAACAACAACAACAACAAATCATAAATGCAGACTAACAAGCCAGGAATGCCTTCTCTCTGTCATGACTGGAGACACAAGGAATCAAGAGCATCACAGGACATGCTGGGGAAATCCCCAAATACCATCAGTTTCCCAAAGCATGGAGTCTATCAGTGTGGCCAGCCTGTCATCCCAGCACTTTGGGAGGCCGAGGCAGGCGGATCACCTGAGGTCAGGATGGCCAACATGGTGCAACCCTGTCGCTACTAAAAATACAAAAATTAGCTGGGTGTGGTGGCAGGCGCCTGTATTACCAGCTACCCAGGAGGCTGAGGCAGGAGAATTACTTGAAGCCGAGAGGTGGAGGTTGCAGTGAGCTGAGATCGCACCATTGCACTCCAGCCTGGGGGAGAAGAGCGAGACTACATCTCAAGAAATAAATAAATAAAATTAAATAAATAAATAAAAATTAAATTAAAAAAAGAAAAGAAAAGAGACTGGACTAGGTAGTTCACGCCTGTCATCCCAGCACTCTGGGAGGCCGAGGCAGGCAGATCACCCAAAGTCAGGAGTTTGAGACCAGCCTGACCAATATGGTGAAACCCCGTCTCTACTAAAAATACAAAAAAAAAAAAAAAAAAAAAATTAGCTGGGCATGGTGGCATGTGCCTGTAATCCCAGCTACTTGGGAGGCTGAGGCAAGAGAACTGCTTGAACCTGGGAGGCAGAGGCTGCAGTGAGCCGAGATTGTGCCATTGCACTCCAACCTGGGTGACAGAGCAAGACTCCAACTCAAAAAAAAAAGAAGAAAGAAGGAAAATAAAATCATGGCTAAGTTTTTTCTTTGTGTTCTGCTATCCAAATTATACCCATCAAGACCCTCTCTGGAGAGGTGGCACCTTTGAGCTGGCAAGAGTGGCTTATCCCTAGGCATCAGGGACAAAGGACTGCACCATTGCAGGCTGCTACTTCTTTTTTGTTTTTGCTTGTTTGTTTTTGTTTTTGTTTGTTTTGTTTTGAAAGAGAGAGTTTCACTCCGTCGCTCAGACTGGAGTGCAATGGCGCAATCTTGGCTCATTGCAACCTCTGCCTCTCCAGTTCAAGTGATTCTTGTGCCTCAGCTTCCCGAGTAGCTGGGACTACAGGTGCGTGCCACCATGCCCAGCTAATTTTTGTATTTTTAGTAGAGATGGGGTTTCGCCATGTTGGCCCAGGCTGGTCTTGAACTCCCAAACTCAGGTGATCTGCCCACCTTGGCCTCCCAAAGTCACCACTTCTGTGCCTCTCTTCAGATGTGTTGTGTTGGTTCCATCCTCTGAGAAGCAGGCAAGGTGGGCCAGATGTGCAAACAATTTATTGAGGAAAACCCTTGGGAGGGACCAAGAAGGAGGGAGGAAGAGGAAGCTGGGAAAATCATCAGACTGTACTAGAGCTAACTCGTGGAAAAGAGAGACAGAAGGAAGGATGATGGGACAGGAAGAGTCTTCAACTGCAGTGCAGTGAGAAAGTTTCTACAAAGTCAAGGGGGAGTCCTTGATCTAAAGCTGCCCGTTCGAGGAGTCCTGTGTCTCCACGAACAGACGCGCCTTAGTTCTTTGGCTGGGATTAGCTCGTGGGAAGCAAACCAGAGCCTTCCTATGTGAACCACAGATGGGTTTCACAGCTGCTGCCCTTGGTCAATGACTTTTCCTGAAGTCAGAGGTCTGAGTGGCACATTTTCAGGGCCGTCAC
Source organism: Nomascus leucogenys (assembly GCF_006542625.1). Classification (NCBI taxonomy): domain Eukaryota; kingdom Metazoa; phylum Chordata; class Mammalia; order Primates; family Hylobatidae; genus Nomascus; species Nomascus leucogenys. The sequence continues at coordinate 76,864,576 of NC_044382.1, read as the reverse complement.
ATTCCATTCCTTGCACTACTCAGCTCTACCATGGATCCTGTGAGCCTCTCTTTCTATGGGAAAACTTTGAAGAGGGAGATTAGTGGAACACGCTAGAGCCCTCGCCTCCTTGCTGCAGTTATCGAGAGGCCATAATCAGCGCTTGTTCCTTCTTTCTTCACTATCCATTCTAAATTATCCACACTCTCCACTGTCGCCTTGGCAGGCCTTGGTGGGTTACCTGGTGACGTGACCCGACCCTTCAGTCCTGAGGGACATAAATTATTGGTTATTGTAACCCATGGATCACTGGATTCCCATATATTCCTCCTTGTCCTCCCACTGTAAAAGCAGCCCTGCCCTCTCTGCTGACCAGGGTCAGTTAGTGCAGCCATGATGGTGCCCTCTCTTCTCACCTGCTGGTCCCAGAACACATGGAGTCCAAAGTTTCCCGACCCCGGCCATAGCTTAAATTTAATGGGACCCATGCTGTGTCCCCTGGCTACAGTATACCCCCTTTGGGGACCAGGACTTCCCACCCTGTAGAACTGAGAGGGAGTCAGGAGGGGGACTTGATTACCCACAATGCCTGCCAGCAAACCTTTACTAACTGCACTATGGGCAATCAAAGTCCCAGATGAGGAATCAGGGAAGGTTTCCGCAGAAGGTGGCCTTGAACTGGGCAACCCTTGATAACTGTGGCTAGGGGCACTGCGAGGCTTGATTTGACTCCTCCCCTCTCTAGGTCTGTTTCCTCCTCTGCAAAAAGAGGAAAGTGCTCTCTAAGTGCTAACATTCTGAGACTCAGCTTTTAGACACAAGAAGATGTTTTCTTCCTGCTTTCTCCCTCTCCAGCCCCCTCTTCTGCACACCCAATAACTCAAATCTCTCTATTAGTTTATTTACAGCACTAAGGCCTTGGAAAGGATTAGAACAAAGTTAGGATGAAATCCGAAACTTCTCTACATTGACAGGACAAGGAGTGTGGGAGAGGATGGGAAGACACAGAGTTCTTAGAAGAGAACTTCTTTGGAAAACAAGGAGGAAGGGAAAGGTGTTCCAGACAGAGGAAACCGAGTGGACAAAGGCGTGGAGGTATCGAAAGCAGATGTCAGGCTGGGTGATGTGGTTCACACCTGTAATCCCAGCACTTTGGGAGGCTGAGGTGGGCAGATCACCTGAGGTCAGGAGTTCAAGACCAGCCTGGCCAACAATGGCAAAACCCCGTCTCTACTAAAAATATGAAAACTAGCCAGGCGTGGTGGTACACACCTGTAATCCCAACTACTTGGGAGGCTGAGGCAGGAGAATCACTTGAACCCGGGAGGCGGAGGCTGCAGCGAGCCAAGATTGTGCCATTGCACTCCAGCCTGGGCAACAAGAGTGAAACTCCATCTCAGAAAAAAAAAAAAAAAACAGATGTCAGGGCTCGGCGTGGTGGCTCACACTCGCAATCCCAGCACTTTGGGAGGCTGAGGTGGATGGAAGGCTTAAGCTCAGGAGTTCAAGACCAGCCTGGGCAACATGGCAAAACCCCATCTCTACAAAAAATACAAAAATTAGCTGAGCATGGTGGTGCACACCTGTAGTCCTAGTTACTTAGGGGGCTGAGGTGGGAGGATCACTTGATCCCAGGAGGTCGAGGCTGTAGTGAGCCATGATCACACCACTGCACTCCAACCTTGGTGACAAAGTGAGACCCTGTCTCAAAAAAAAAAAAAAAAAAGACAGAGGCAGATGTCCTAGAATAGCGTGACTGAGGTCAAGGCTGAATAGAGAAGAGAGGTCCTTTGTAGGGGAATGGAGAGCAGGCTCTAAATGTTAAGGGCTTTGAATGCCAGGATAAGGTTAGACTTTACCCTGATGGTACACAGGAAGTCCTTGGCAGTTTTATGTAAGACAGCAACCCAACCCCATTTGTATTTTACAGAACTGATGATCCCAAAGGATTTGGATTCTAGAAAAAAGACAATCGGGCCGGGCGCGGTGGCTCACGCTTGTAATCCCAGCACTTTGGGAGGCCGAGGCGGGCGGATCACGAGGTCAGGAGATCGAGACCACGGTGAAACCCCGTCTCTGCTAAAAATACAAAAAAATTAGCCGGGCGTGTTGGTGGGCGCCTGTAGTCCCAGCTACTCGGAGAGGCTGAGGCAGGAGAATGGCGTGAACCCGGGAGGCGGAGCTTGCAGTGAGCCGAGATTGCGCCACTGCACTCCAGCCTGGGCAACAGAGCGAGACTCCGTCTCAAAAAAAAAAGAAAAAAGACAATCACCAGGCACGGTGGCTCATGCCTGTAATCCTAGCACTTTGGGAGGCCGAGGCGGGTGGATCACTTGAAGTCAGGAGTTTGAGACCAGCCTGGCCAACATGATGAAACCCCGTCTGTAGTAAAAATACAAAAATTAGCCAGGCATAGTGGCACACGCCTGTAATCCCAGCTACTCGGGAGGCTGAGCCAAGATAATCACCTGAACCCCGCAGGCAGAGGTTGTGGTGAGCCAAGATCGTGCCATTGCACCCAGGCTGGGCAGCACAGCAAGACTGTCAAAAAAAGAAGGTGGGAGGGAAAGAAGGAAGGAACGGAGGAAGGAAGGAGGGAGGGAGGGAGGGAGGGAGGGAGGGAGGGAGGAGGGAGGGAGGGAGGGAGGGAGGGGAGAGAAAGAGAAAGAAAGGAGAAGAGAAGAAAAGAAAAGAGAAAAAAGACAATCTAGACAGAGGCAGGAGGCCGACCAATTAAGAACTGAAACAATATTCTCAATGGTAGAGGTTGCCAACCTATGGCCTGGGGGCCAGATTTGTCTGCAAAGTGTGTTTCATTTGGCCCATTCAGTATTTCCGAATTTTGGGAATTCGTTTCAAACATTTAAAATTTGGAAGATTTCTGGATTTCCTGCTTCTCTTTGAATATCATCCAGCCACGCACAGCCCACGATGTATCCGGTTCCCCTCTTTTCCACCCTCTCTATCACTTTACACACGACCCCAGTCGCTCATGTCTGCGCCTGTAGGTACTTGAGTTTGCAATCCCTGTCTCCTAAGCTCTGGAAACAGTTGGAGTGGCTGGGAGGATTACGCTGGGTTGAGAAAACAGCCTGATCAAAAACTTAGAAGAAATAGGGGCAGCCAGAAAAAATGGTGAGTTCATGTCCTTTGTAGGGACGTGGATGAAGCTGGAAACCATCATTCTCAGCAAACTATTGCAAGGACAAAAAACCAAACACCGCATGTTCTCACTCACAGGTGGGAATTGAACAAAGAGAACACATGGACATAGGAAGGGGAACATCACACACCGCGGACTGTTGTGGGGTGGGGGAGGGCGAAGGATAGCATTAGGAGATACACCTAATGCTAAATGACGAGTTAATGGGTGCAGCACACCAACATGGCACATGTATACATATGTAACAAACCTGCATATTGTGCACATGTACCCTAAAACTTAAAGTATAATAATAATAATAATAAAATAAAAAAGAAATGCTTTTGAAGCTTGAAGCTAAAAAAAAACAAAAGAAATAGGGAAGGCGTCCTGTGGGGGCTTTCTCACTAGGGAAAGAGTGAGCTGCAGGGAGGAGAAAGAACAGGGCCTGGAAGGACACGCTGTCCGTATCTCATCTCTGTCCTCATCCACCCACTTCATCCAGGCCACCAATTTCCGGTTATCAAACAGACAATGCAACATCCCTTACACCTGCTGCTACCTCTGCCTAGAATCTCCTTTCTTCCCTTCTATCTGGCGAGCAGTTCCTCCCAGCTGCACTCCTGGACTAGTCACCGGCTATTTGCAACAAGGATCGCAAAGGCGACCTCAGTTGGATAGGGCATCCACCCAGGCCCAAGTTTATGACCTCTTCCCTAAGAAGACTGTGAGTTCTCTGAGGTCTCGCTGGAAATAGGATGCATGGATGGATGGATGGATGGACGGACGGATGGATGGATGGAAGCGCAGGCAGGCAGGCGGAGGAACAGGCGGACGCATGGATGAATGAAATGCATATCCGAATGCAGAACCTGGATTTGTTTTCCCTCCTTCAAACAGACACAGGCTCCGCCCCACAAGCACAGACCGGGACAGTCTGGGGCAGTCTGGTCCCGCAGGGCCCAGAAAGCTGGACCAGGTGACCCTCTCAGACTCCCTCGAGTCCTCTGTAACCTCGTTCTCGCCCCCTCGTGGGCTCTGACCTAGAAAAGGAAGGGGGTGGCTGAGGGGTGGGGGGTGGGAGCCAGCTCGGGAGCCACCGGCGCTAGGACCCAGCGCGGCCGGAAGGGGGTGGGGGCGCCGCGCGGGGAGAATCTGCGCCCCGCGGCGCGCGGCGGGAGGGCGGGCGCGCGCCGAGCGGGACGGACAAAGGGGCGGGCGGCGGCGCGCGAGCCGGAGGGCGGAGCTGCGGGCCGGGCGGGCAGGTGCGCGCGGGCTGGAGGGCGGAGCCGCGATGCCGCGATGGAGCGCAGCCCGGGCGGGCGCCGGGGCCGGGGCCCGAGCACCAGGCGGAGCGCGAGCCGGAGCCGCAGCCGGAGCCCGGGCCAGGCCGGGGGCCGGGAGCGCAGGGCCGGGCTGCTCGTAGCGGCGGCGACCGAGCCCCCCAGCGGCTGAGGGGCTTCCAGCGCCCGCCGGTGGCCGGGACCCAGTAAAGCCCCCGCAGCCGAGGAGCGCGGGGAGCCCCCTTCCACATCCAGGATCCAGCGAGCCTCGGGGAAGAGGGGGGGCCCTCCCGGATCCGACACGGAGCGACTCCCCTGCGGGGAAAGCGGAGACTTCCTCGGTATTTAGAAGAGAGCGAGCCCCCTACGGCACCGCAAGGACTCCCCCTCCTCAGTCTGGGCCCCCCCCAAGACCTAGAACGCAGTGCCCCCAGGCCGGGATTGCGAGAACCCCCCTCCCAAGATCCGGTCATTACAACTCCACACCTCAAGACAAGAAGACCCAGCCAGAACGCCCCTAGATCAGGGGATCCCAATTCCCCCCAACTCCGGTACACAGAAATCCCAAATCTAGGCAGCCGGGGACAGCAAGAGACACTCTCACCAGCAAGAAGCCTCGGGGACCCCCCCCTCCAAAGCTCCAGGACTGGGGCGACTGAGCCCCTGGCGGCACCGCTTGCACCCCGGTCCATGGTCGCGGCGCCCTGAGCCCCCGGGGCCGGGCAGACGAAGACCGCGACGGCGCCCAGGCCCCCTGCCGCGGCGTCCCCGCGGCCCCAGCCCAGGTAAGCTGGGCCCAGTGAGGGGCGGCAGGTCAATGGCCACCGAGGTCCCCATAGCCCTGCAGGTGGGGAAGGAAGTATCGGGTTGCGCGCTCCCCCTTCCCCAGCGTCGCCATGGAGCCGAGGCTGAAGGACGTCTCTTTGTGTCTCGCTTGGAGGAGCCGCCCCCTCCTCCTCTCCCTTCCCCCACCCCACTCCCTAGCCTTGAGGCTCGGGCGCAGCTCCCCGGCCCCACGGGGGAGTGGTGGTGGAGCCCGTTGTGCCATGGAGAGGGGGGAAGAGGGCGGAGAGTCCCCCCCCAGAAGCCGCGAGCCTGGAGGTTGGACCCCAGGTCCTTGGAGTGTGAATACCCCTCCCCCACGGCCAAGCTGAGCTTCTAGTGAAGTCCCCTCGAGAGGGGAAAATTTGGGGGTGCCCACAGGTGAGGGGGGCTGCCTTATGTGGCCCTGGGTGATGGCTGGGGCTTCGGGTGTGTGTCTTTGTCTGTGAGAGTGAGGGGAAGGGGTGTGTTTGAGCGTATGAATGGGAATCGCATCTTCCCTGTGACTCCGCTGCCCGACCCAGGCCACATTGGGGGTCTTTACCTAGACCATACTTTGTACTCCCTGTGGGACAGGGAGGGAGTAAGTACCCCCCAAAGTGAGGCTCTAGTTTCTGGGGAGGAGAGGTAGCCTAGATGAAGAAGCCATTTCAGGTCAGGGCACCGTTCTGTTCCCATTTGTCCCAGGGACAGCAACCCAAGTCCTTCCCTTCCCCTCCTAACCTGGAGAACACCCAGGTTAAACCAAGAGTTGGCTCAATGTGTCCCAGACAACCAAGGGCCAATTCCAGGGTCTCGCTGTGGCTTTCCAGGTGGTATACACGGCCGTACCCCAGCCTGGCCCTCAGTGAGGTCCGGAACCCCAGGCTCTACCGCATATGGGGAGCCGAGAGGCCCTAGGGGACATTGTACCTTGAAATCCTGAATCAGAGATCCTGAGAAGGGGCCGGATTGCATGGAAGGAACACACTCTGGGCTGCTGGGAGTTCCCCTAATCTCTTCCCTCTGAGCCTTCTGCAGACAAGCAGTGATGCTGGACCCATTTGATAGGTGCGCAAACTGAGGCTCGGGAAGGCGGGACCCAGGGTACAGCTAGCCCTGCCAGTAGCTCCTTCACTTATTCATTCAACAAACCTTTCACCAATGTCTGTGATGGACCATGCACTAGAGTCAGGGTCCTTTTCCCCACTTCATTCCTATCTCCTTTCTTGATGTCTCCTGATCATCAGACCCCTGAGTACATCCCACTGGGCCTGTTGAGATGGACCTGGCCAGGTCCAGCTGACAGATTCTTGACCCTACACCTGAAGTACCTGATCCCTGTCCTGCCACAGCCTTGGGAGCCCTGAGCCTGGGTGGCTGACTCCTCATCTCCCAGCTTCCCAGCACCAAGTGCCCCCACCCCCACCTGCTGCTGTCACTGACCCAAGGGTGAGGATGTGACCAGCAGGAGAAGAGGGTGGGGGGCACTTGATGTGGGCAAACCTCTGGCAGCCCCTTCTGCCAATTTCAGGACAGTTGAGGCAGCCACCTTCAGCACAGGCTGTGGGGGGAATCAGGTGCCCTGAAGACTGAGTGACCTTGGGCAAGCGTGTGGCACTTCCCAGAGAAAATGACAGAGAGTGAGCCTCTCTGCAGCTTGAAGGGCGGATGGAGATCGAAATTGGGCAGGACAAGCATCCAGGGGTTTGCTCTACCCATTGCTGAAGGAGTTCATTTCTCCCCAGTGGGGGCTTTGTCACACACCCCACAGGCAAGGCAGTGGAACCAGAGGCTGAAGAGCAGAAATTTGAGTCACTGTGACCAGGGCAAACTGTGAGGAGGCCAGAGGAGGACAAGGAGCAAGACCTCCCCTCCTCCCTAACCTGCAGTGGCTCCCCATTGAGTCTAGAATCAAGTCGCTGAGTCCAGACAGTCTCTGGACTGCAGCCTGGCCCTAAACCACCTCTCCTAGCCCATCTCCTCTGTGTCCTCTAATTCTCTCCCTCCGTCACGTGCTCTTCCGCTGACCTGAAAAGCCCCACTCTAGGATGGCTCCGGAGCAGTTTTCTGCCTCCACCTCCCTTTTTGAGCTGACCTGAGCTGGCACATAGTAGAGAGCTGAATTTGATTGGTTGGTGGCTTGGTGGCTTGGAGGTAGTGGCGTGTGTCTACATGTGCAGTGAGAGTTTGTTTCCACATCTAGACTCAGCTACAGGAGATGGGAACCAGGTTTGTCTTGTCCACACTGCATCAACATTGTCTAATTCAGAGCCCAGCGTATGGTAGGGCACGTGCTGTAAAATACAGCCTATAGACGATTTTTGTTGGTCCAGTGTATTTTACATGTTTGCCTTTGTTGTTAGTGCTAAAAAAAAGTTGGGGGGGAGGCAATTTCACATACAAAAGCTGATTTTTGGATCTTCTTGAAAAATCAGATGATGTGGCAACCCCAGGCCACAGCGGGAGAATGACCACCTTCTTTAGACAGGGCCCATGCCTTCCAGTCCACCCCCAGGCAGCCCATTCGCTCCCTTAGGTCACCTCCTGGCCCACGATGCTGGCATCTGGGTTTGCAGGCCCAGAAAAATCTTTTTTTTTTTTTGAGACAGAGTTTCGCTCTTGTCGCCCGGGCTGGAGTGCAATGGCGAGATCTCGGCTCACTGCAACCTCCAGCCCCCCGGGTTCAAGTGATTCAACTGACTCAGTCTCCTGAGTAGCTGAGATTACAGATGCCCACCACCACATCCAACTAATTTTTTTTTTTTTTTTAGACAGAGTCTCGCTCTGTCGCCCAGGCTGGAGTGTCGTGGCACAATCTTAGCTCACTGCAACCTCCACCTCCCGGGTTCAAGCAATCCTCTGCCTCAGCCTCCAGAGTAGCTGGGATTACAGGCACCCGCCACCATGCCTGGCTAATTTTTTGTATTTTTAGTAGAGACAGGGTTTCACCATCTTGGCCAGGCCGGTCTTGAACTCCTGACCTCGTGATCCACCCGCCTCGGCCTCCCAAAGTGCTGAGATTACAAGCGTAAGCCACCACACCCGGCCACACCCAACTAATTTTTGTATTTTTGGTAGAGATGAGACTTCCCCACGTTGGCCAGACTGGTCTCGAACACCTGACCTCAGGTGATCCACCTGCCTCAGCTTCCCAAAATGCTGGGATTACAGGCATCAGCCGCCACGCACAGCCCAAAAAATCTTTGTTCAGTGGGCGACCTTCGTCTGTGTGTGTTCTGCACTCATGGGTGTTCCCTCCCACCCCCATGGTCAAGTTAGAACGTGCACAGAATAGTGTCCATCCAGGGTCTTAAGGGCTACGTGGTGAAGTGAGCCTGAACTTCTCCAGCCTGGTTCCACTTTCCACTCTTGATCCCATCTTGCACCCTTACCCCTGAACTTAGTGACATCCAGCAACCCAAAACCTGTTTTCTCTGTCTCACTTGCCCCATGTGTCCCAGGGACAGCAAACCTGAGTCTTTCCCTTCCCCTCCTGACCTGGTTCTAGGTGCAGGTCTTGCTCAGGACTCTTGGGGCGGGGCTGCTGTCCAGGGTTCCGTTCACCCCTCTGTCCACAGAAGAATTGGATGAAAGCTTCTTGCAGCTGTAAGTTTCTTCCAACTTTCTAGGACTAAGTCCAAGCTGATCTAAGTTTTGGTCAGGCAGGAGAGCTGGGGGCCTAATTATAGGAGTTACTAAAAAATATTGGTTGGGTGCAGTGGCCCACACCTGTAATCCCACCACTTTGGGAGGCTGAGACAGGCGGATCATTTGAGGTCAGGAGTTTGATACCAGCCTGGCCAACATGGTGAAACCCTGTCTCTACTAAAAATACAAAAAATTAGCCAGGTGCAGTGGCATATTCCTGTAATCCCTGCTACTAGGGAGGCTGAGGCAGGAGAATTTCTTGAACCCAGGTGACAGAGGTTGCAGTGAGCCGTGATTGTGCCACTGCACTCCAGCCCGGGTGACAGACTGAGAGTCCGTCTCAAAAAAACAGAAACAAAAGTTGACATTTCCTGAACAGAAATGAAACTGATGGGCATTGTGGAGTAGCTGGGCCAGGGGCCAGCAGCAGGCGCTGTCACTGGGCACAGCTCTAGAAGGGAGTGCACCCCTTTTCTGAACACAGGTCTCCAGCAACCTGAGGTCAAAGGAGATTCCAGAGCACCATGGTGGAGAGCTCAGGCTCTGGACTCTGCCTGGGCTTGAAGCTCACTGAACTGCTCTGTGACCTTCAGCAAGGCACTTACCCTTTCTGGGCCTCAATGCCCTTGTCTGTAAAAGAGGGATAACACTATCTTGTAGGATCATCAGGGGGATTAAGCAGGCTAAAGAATGAAAGGGACCTAGGACAGGGTATCCCATATCAAAAGTGCTCACTAACTGTTGGCCCTTATTAAATGGGGCGTCGGCAGGTGGGTGACTGAGCCTCCACAGTTACGCTTCCTTGGGAGCTGGTCTAGGGAGGCAGAGGCTTCTGGTTCTGTCCTCAAGAAAGGGAAGGGGTCTCTGAGAGGCAGGATAGCATTGTGAAGTGGAGCTTGCCCCTGCCCCGGGTGTGAGTGAGGGTGGAGGCCCTTCCTGAGCCTCTCCTAGCACTCTGCCTGAGGGCTGGGACTGTGATTTTGTGGGTAAAGCCCTCCTCCTTCCCAGCCTATGCTTTCCACGTGAGGCGCCTGCTGCCTTCTGCTGGAGAGTTTCCTGGAGACTTTCTGCCCCAGGAGGATGGGTCCCAGGCCAAAGTCTTCCCCAAACCACCCCTACTCTGGCTCGCCTCCTGCTCCCCCTTTCAGGTCTCAGGAAGCAGTGGCAGCTAGGCCTGGAAAGGCCAGTTAAAGTGTCCTCTCCTCCCCAGCCACCCTCCCATTGCCCCACCATTGCTTGGCCACACCTGGAGAGAGGACAGGTCCAGCTCATCCCCACCTTGGGAAACCATGTAATGTCAGGATTGGAGAGGAAGCAGTGGAACATCTCTTAGTGTCAAGTGCTCAGTGCTGGACGGCGATTTCTCATTTAGCCCCGAGGACAGCACCATGTTAACCCCAGAGTCAGGATTTGCACCCAGCTCCATGGGCCACAAAAGGTTTGTGTGAAGCCAGTGTCTGAGTGCCCGGGTTTGAAGCCCACCTCCACCATTCTCTGGCTGCATGACCTTGGGCAGGTCAGTTGTCTCCTGGGCCTCAGTTTCCTCTGACGTAGAATGGAGACAATAATAGCTGCCACTTCCTAAAGTCGTTGTGAGGATTAAGTGGATCTGTTGCAGATGAAGCGCTTGAGCAGGGCCTGCTGCTTAAGTGTTTGCTCTGGCCTTCCCTGCCGGGGTATGCAAATGAGCTGATCCAAGCCCAGGGAACTAGTGTGACCTCCCACTGCACTAGCACTCCTTCCCCGTGGCTTTAGGCAACCACCAGAGGGGCCGAGGATGTTCCAACTGCCTCTGGGCTTTGGGATGGCCCCAAGGGGCTGGGAGACAGGGCAGGGGTGGGGCTGGAGGGGACCATCCTCTTCCTCCTGATCTGGGCCCAGAGAGGCTGCACAGCACTGGGCCCCCACTGCCTCCAGGACAGCTTTTCTGGGTTTGTTAGGGCTCCCCACCATAGCCGGAAGGGGTTTACCTATCCATGAGCATAATTTGTGACTTTCTGAGCCAGGGCTCAAGGCCTTGCAGAGAGGAGACTTTTCCACCTTGGGAGCTCAGGTGCCTGCCAGCCCTGACCCTAGGTGTCTCCAGGAGGTGCAATGGGGCGCGCAGATAACACAGCTTAGTGGTAAAAAACACAATCCCTAGATTCAGCTGTGTGACCTTGGACAAGGTGCTTAATCTCTCTGTGCCTTAGGTCCCTCATCTATAAAAAAGGGGGATGATATTAGTACTTGCCTCTTCGGGTCATTGTGAGGAGTAAGAGAATGAATGTAAAGTGCCGTGAATGGCACCCCGTACCCATTAAGGGTTTGTTGTTCATATAAGTCCTCAAAGCCCTGAGCAGAAAGGGAAAGTTAGCCCCATCTTTACAGATGGAAAAACTGGAGGTGTATGGGTGAAGGTGTTTCCTCAAGATTCCGTAGCTGGGATTTAGGGAAGAGTCTGCCTCCCTTGATACCATTCACACATGGTCCACGAGCCAAGGCCAGTGAAATGGACCTGATGGGACCTTGCCTGAGCTCCAGGGCTAGATTTCCTGCCCTGCACTTCCACTTACATGGGGCCATGGCAGTGAGAACTGTGCCAGGGAGGAATCTGCAGCTCTGGCCCCAGGCCTCCCCGAGAAACCTCTAAGCTTCCCCCACCCCCTCCTCAGCACCACTCCAAGGACAGTGTGCAACGCTGCCACAGCTGGCCTCGGAGTTTCTGAGTCTGGTCGGGTCAGGTTGACACTGTCACTTTTCACTTCTCCAGGCCAGGTTGGCTTCAGGAAGGGTTTGTTCAGGTCTGGGGTTTGGAGTGCATCCCACTCGGAGTGGAAGTCAGGTCCCCCCCATGGCTTCGGAGGCCCCGAATGACAACAGCCATCCCTTCTCACCTCTGCTCTCATCTCCTGCCCTTCACTCCCTTATCCCTGTGCACACAGCAGATCCCACCTCTAGGCCTTCACACAGTGCCCTCTGCCAGGAGAGCCCGCCTGCCACAGTGCCCATGTGCATGCAGCCTTCTCCATGGGCTGGCCTCCTACCCACAATTCCCTTGCCTCTTTCCCTGCTCTGCTGTTCCTTGAGGACTTCTCACTGCCTGACACACATCTCCTGCTCCTCTTTGTCACTGTGTGCCTCCAAACTAGAATATGAGCTCTTTGAGGGCAGGACAGTTTGTTTGGTTTACGAATGTATTCCAGACCCAAAAATAGTACCAAGTACATAGTAGGTGCTCAACAAATACTTATTGAATATTTTGGAGCCAGATAGATAATCTCTACGTAACTTCTTAGCTGTGTGACACGGGACACATCACTTAAGCTTCCTATCTCTCTTTTTTTTTTCTTTTTCTTTTTCTTTTTCTTTTTTTTGTTTGAGATGGGATCTCACTCTGTTGCCTAGGCTGGAGTGCAGTGGCATCATCACAGCTCATGGCACTTTTGACCTTCCAGGCTCAAGTGATCCTCCTGCTTCACCCTCCCGACTAGCTAGGACCACAGGCGCATGCCACCATGCCCGACTCATTATTTTTTTAATTTTTTATAGGAATGGCGTCTTGCTATGTTGCCCAGGCTCATCTTGAATTCCTAGGCTCAAGCCGTCTTCCCGCGTTAGCCTCCCAAAGTGCTTGGATTGCAGGTGTGAGCCACTGTGCCCAGCCAAGCTTCCTATCTCAGAGTCTCAGTTTCCTGAGCTGTAAAGGATGTAAGGGGAATAATAATAGCTTCTCCTGAGATTGTCATGAGGTTGAAATGAGTCAATATATATACAGTGCTTATACTTTCAGTGGCTCATAAATGTTGGCTATTACTAGTAATACCCTAACCTGCACTGTTGTTTTATTATTTCACTTTACTGAGGATGGGGAAATGGGGCCATGGAGACAGTAAGTGGCAGATCCAAAGCTTCCAGGTGAGAAATGGCGGTGAAAGCCTGAACCTGGACTGCAGGCTCCTAGGCTGGGCTGTCTTCAGTCCATCCCAGTCTAGGAGCTCAGGGAGGCGAAGGAGGTGAGGGCTGCAGCTGGAGAAGGGCCCATCTCTTCTGGGGCCTCTGCTCACCCAGCCATCTCGCCAGAGACCACCACTTGTCCACTGGTAGACATTCAGCCCAGTCCCCCTGCCTTTCAGCCAGTGGTGGGCACCTACCATGCCCAGCATCCTCTACTCCTGTTGATATCCCTGAGTGCTGAGCCACCTGCCTCACCAAGGCAGCCAAGCTGGGAAGACCTCCCTAGCTTATCCCATACCCCCGGGGGCTGCCCCGGGCCCTGCACCCTCCAGTAGCCAGGAGGATAGGACCCAGGGCCCCTGCCTCCCACAGTGCCTCACTGGGGAGGGCAGGAGAGGCTGGAGAGCCTGTTCCAGCTCTGGGCACCAGCTGCAGGAAGGCAGCGTCACAAGCTATTAATAGCCACCAAAGATGTGCCCCGAGAAGGGGCGGACTGTGCACCAGCTGGGAGGGGAGGCTGAGGCAGAGGCCAGAGCCAAACAGGAGTTCACAGCCCCGGGAACCCCAGGCTGCCCCTGGTGGGGAGGGCAGTGAGGAAGAATGTCCAAGTGTCTGCAGCTTGGTCTCGGGAAAGTCTGGACTCTTCCTCCCAGGCTCCTCATGTGGGAGGTGGAGGAGCAGGGTCAGGTGATCCCTACAGTGCCTTCTGGCTCAAGTGGGTTCAGGGGTGAGATCCAGCAGAGCCAAATGGCCTCCATCTACAGAACAGAAAACCAAGACACAGTGAGTGGAAGGCCTTCCCCAGGCTCACCTGCAGAGTCAATGACAGATCCAAGGTCCAGGCCCCTCTGACCAGCAACTTCTTACTGACACCCACTTTGTGCCCCATCCTGTTAAATGAGCATTCTCAACCCCATTTTACTGATGGGCAAACTGAGGCTTAGGCAGGTGGCACAAACTGCCCAAGGTCACACAGCTAAGAAGGGATGGAGCCAGGATTTATACCCCGAAGGGAAGACAAGGAGGGGATTTGAGAATATTCTCCTCCTCCTTCTCTTTGTGAGCCGAAATAGAATGCTTGCTGGGGTCTGTATTTGTGTTGAGGACCAAGAGGAGGGAGAGGCCTTATCTAGAGGCTTGTGGGCTCCCAGGAGCCCTGTCCCTGCTGTTGTGTGTAGAAGTATGCATGTACTACATGGGACATTTTTCAGGGAAGAAGGTCCTGAGCCTCATGGTGCCCCATGAAGGCAGAACTACTAGCTTAGCTCATTTCACACACTGGAAAACTGGAGAGAAGGAGGGGCTGGCCGGGGCTGACCAGGGCTCCCTGGGACCAACAGCAGAGGCCAGAGTCTTTCCAAGCACCTCACTAGCCTGGCTTGGTGGCCCCCACCCTCTGGCAGTGAATAGGAGATTCCACAGGTGAACAGATTTCTACACTGGAGTAAACAAAGGTGAAGGTCGGGGACATCCTTCAGGGAAGGTGTTACAAGGCAGAGAGCCAGGCTGGTACACCCACCTCGGGACATGGACACCTCCACTCTGGGCAGGGTGTGAAGGGGGCTTCCAGATTCCTCCCCCCTTCTTGAGCACAGACTGGCCTGCTGTGGGAATTCAGGGGGCAGTTGTTCTCCTCTGGCCCTTCTCTGGGGGTGCCAGGCAGGTGGGCAGGCAGGTGCAACCCGTCCCTGGCACTTTCCTCTGGCACTGTCTGGTCTCCTGGTTCCTTTTACTCCCCAGACCCAACTGGATTGTACCCGGTAGGAATTTTCATGCCTACCCTACCGCTTTTCACCCAGTTCCTGCCATTCTTCTTAGAAGTTAATTCATTTATTCAACAAACATTTATTAAGTGCCTTCTATACTCCAGGCACATGTTAGCAGCTGGAGGATACAGCAGTGAACAAGACCAGACAGCAAAATCCCTGCCCTCCAGCTGCTTAAGTTCTAGTGAGGAAAAGACAGTCATAATAGATGTCAGAAGTTGGTACATTATATAATACATGAGAAAGCAATACATCCTACCAGGAAAAAAATAGAGCAGGGGATGGGGGGTCGGGAGTGCAGTAGGGCAACCCTGGTTGAGAAGGTGTCATTTTGTCATTTGAACAGAACTTGTAGGAAATGAGCTGTGCTGTGGATATCTAGGGGAAGGCAGAGGGACTTGCCACCAGACAGGGGCTGGCATGTTCAGGGAACAATAGGGGGACCAGCATGTTGAGCAGAGGGAGGGAGAAGATGGGGAGGAGATGGGCCAAAGGGTAAATGGAGGGCCATGGTAAAGGGCTTTGGAACACAATGAGAGCCAGTAGAGGCTGCTGAGCCTGGGAGTAAGGGAATGCTCCTTGGCAGCTGTGTTGAGAGGGCTTGGAGGCAGGGACCAGTTAGTAGGTTACTGTGGTAACTGAGAGGTGACTGATGATGGCTCAGAGAGGTGGGAGTGAGTGGAGAGTGACCAGGTTGGGTGCTGAGGTGGCTAAGCACCTTGCTAATGTCTAATGTTTATTCTTGAGTTATTTTATGCAAATACAAATGAGAAACCTGTTCTTACTTCTCACCATTTCTTTTTTCTTTTTCTTTTCTTTTCTTTTTTTTTTTTTTTTTCGAGACAGGGTCTTGCTTTGTTACCCAGACTGGAGTGCAGTGGTACAATCATAGCTCACTGCAGCCTCGAATTCCTGAGTTCAAGAAATCCTCCCACTTCAGTCTCCTGAGTAGCTGGAACTACAGGCATATGCCACCACTCCTGCCTGCTTTTCAAAAAAAATTTTGTAGAGATGGGATTTCACCATGTTGCCCAGGCTGGTCTCGAACTCCTGGGCTCAAGTGATCCTCCCTTGTTGGCCTTCCACAGTGCTGGGATTATAGGCATGAGCTACCACACCCACTATTTTCCCCCATTGCAAGGTAGCATGTTAACTACATGGGACTGTCTGGCCATGTCCCAAAGTGACACTGAGGCCCAGAGAGGGTGAGGGAGCTAGTGACAGCTGCTGTGTTTCACCAAGAAGCAGCCCCTTCCTACGTGGCTGGGAGAGGTTCAGTGCCACAGCTCTGTGGGGTGGGATGGGGGGGGGTTGGGCACTCTCCAGAAATTCCAAACACACTCACCCTTTAACCTAGCAAGCCTATTTCTAGACTTTATCATACGGACTCACCTGCACATGGCAAAATGACTTCTGTACAAGGCTACTCATTGTTTACAGTAATAGCAAAAGGTTAGCCACGACCCAAGTGTCTGTCATTCAGAGTTTGGTCAAATGAATGGTAGTACATCCATATATGCCTTTCCAGCCCTGGGGGCCTGGGTTCCAGTTCTGCGGCATTTCCCCCGTGCCTGGCTCCCTATCCCCCTGGAACCTCCCCCAGCCTCGCACTTAATACCGGACAGACCTTGGTGCTGTCCACGCCTGTGGTGCTGAAGACAGTGGAGCTGGAGAGAGGCCTGGCACTGGGAACCAGAGACCGAGAATAGAGAAGGGGAGATACAGCGGTGGGACGTTCAGGGTTCAGTTCCTGGCTCTGCCACTCAGGAGCTGAGTGACTTCGGGCAAGTTGCTTAACCCTTTGATCCTCAGTGTCCTTATCTGTAAAATGGGGCTGCCGTGAAGATTGATTGACAGCAGCAATGTAAAGCCTCAGCACACTGAGAAAATAAATGGTAATTTTTTTTTTCTTGAGACAGAGTCTCACTCTGTTACCCAGGCTGGGGTGCAGTGGCACCATCCCAGCTCACTACAATCTCCACCTCCCGTGTTCAAGTGATCCTCCCACCTCAGCAGCCATATGGTGGAACTTCAGGCCTTGAGCACCTCTGACCTCTCTCACCTGCTTCACTTTACTTCTCTGTGAGGCAAGGGGACCAGAGCTGAATTCCCTTAGCCTGCAGGACTGAGCCCACTCTCTGCACCTCCATATGACCCCTCACCTGCCTCAAGGTTTCTCCCTGCCAGATCTGTCTTTCTTTCTTTCTTTTCTTTTTTTAGAGATGGAGTTTTGCTCTTGTTGCCCAGGCTGGAGTGCAATGGTGCATCTCAGCTCACTGCAACCTCCACCTCCCAGATTCAAGTGTTTCTTGTGCCTCAGCTTCCCAAGTAGCTGGGATTACAGGTGTGTGCTACCACACCTGGCTAATTTTGTATTTTTAATAGAGACAGGGTTTCACCATGTTGGTCAGGCTGGTCTCAAACTCCTGACCTCAGGTGATCCGCCTGCCTCAGCCTCCCAAAGTGCTGGGATTACAGGTGTGAGCCACTGCACCTGGCCCCGATCTCTCTTTCTCTCTTTCTTTCTTTCTTTTTTTTTTTTTTTAGAGAGACTTTCTCTGTCGTCCAGGCTGGAGTGCAGTGGTGCAATCTTGCCTTACTGCAACCTCTGCCTCCTGGGTTCAAGTGATTCTCCTGCCTCAGCCTCCCGAGTAGATGGGATTATAGGCGCCTGCCACCACACCTGGCTAATTTTTGTATTTTAGTAGAGACTATGTTTCAACATGTTCCACCATGTTGGCCCAGCTGGTCTTGAATTCCTGACCTCAAATGATCCACCCGCCTCAGCCTCCCAAAGTGCTGGGATTGCGTAAGCTACCACACCCAGCCCTGATCTTTCTTATATACATAGTCAGATAAACTGTCTTAAAACCAGATTTGACCCAATCCTTGCCTTGCTTACATATTTTCAGTGGATTCTTGAATGGGCATGTGGTGTTTTCTGTTCCACATCAGTTTCTCTTCCTTGCAGTAATGGCCCTGTCTCTGCCTGTGAAGTTTGGAAGAGATGTCTCCACCATGCTTTTGCAGGGAGGGCCTGGCCAATCAGCAGATCGATCCCATCTGCTAGGTCACTGTGACTTGTTCAGAGATGAACAAGTGACCAAAGGTGACCCACCGAGATCTAGCCCCAGGACTGTTGCTGGAGCCAGCAGGAAAGAGGGACCCTCTCACCCTGGGCTGCAAAGCTGCAGGACACAGCTGTGCCGCTGCTGTGGGCTGGCTTTTCCATCATGGGGGAAGGGGACAGCCCGCTTGAGAATAAAGCAATAAAGATATAAGCAGAGAGGAGAGAAAGGTGGAGAGATTTCCGATGACTTTGAGTTCTGGGGCCAAGCATGCCTAAAGCCAATTATACTCTTGAACATTTGTTTCATGAATCAATATACTTCCTTTTTGGCTTAATTCAGCTGGTTTGAGTTGAGTTTATGTAACTTGCAAGCTATTCGGGCTCAGGCACTGTGCGGGGTGTTGGCATGGGGTGCCTATGTTAGAGCAATGCAACAGACAAGTGGGAATGAGCCCACAAATCAGAGAGGCAGATAAAATATGGACACAGATAACCATGAGGCCAGGGCAATGGTCAGGGCTCCAACATTTCCAAGGAGGGCCCTGGCAATAGGGATCAGTGTGGCTTCCTAAATCAGGAGGTGGCACCTGAATAGGCCTTGAAGGGGATTAACAACCCAGCAAGAAACCGAAGAGCTCCTTGAAAGCAAGCCCTGTGCCTTCCTCATCTCACTATTCCCAGCACTTAGCCAGGGTATGACAAACGCTGGGTGAATAATTCTCTACGTGTTTGGGAAATTGTAACTTTTTATATCTTGGCTTTCCTGAATGTGACCCTGTAGGCATATAGCTATTTTCCCAAGGGCCTGCGCAAAGTATCATTAGCCCCATTTTACAGGCACAGAGACTGATGGCCAGAGGGGAAGAGTGATTTGCCGAAAGTTACAAAGGAAGTCAGTGGCAGGGCTGGGCTAGAAGCCAGGGCATCTGCAGGGCAAGGTGCTGTCTCCCTCCAGCAGCCCCAGCCCCAGCCCCAGCATGGTGCAGTACAGATGGGGGTGGCCGTGAGTAACAGTGGCCGCTGTGAACAGAGAGGCTGGGGGTGCTAGAATAGGTTGATGATGCCAACGGGGAGGAAAGTGATGATAAATAGCTGACAGGAAACCCCTGTTATGTACCAAGCACCTCATGTAAATGAACTCATCTAATCCCCACAATGTCCTATGACATAGAGACTATTATTAACCCCAATACACAGATGTGGAAACTGAGGCACAGAGTGGTCATGTCACTTGTTCAAGATCATCCATCCAATAGGCGGCAGAGCCAAGATTCAAATCCAGGCACCATCACTCCAGTGTCCAAAAGCTTAACCACTATGCTTCACTGTCTCTAAAATGACAGAGTAAAAATTACCATTTATTGGCTGGACGTGATGGCTCACACCTGAAATCCCAGCACTTTGGGAGGCCAAGGCGGGTGGATCACTTGAGGTCAGGAGTTAGAGACCAGCCTGGCCAGCATGGTGAAAACTCGCCTCTACTAAAAATACAAAAATTGGCCGGGCGTGGTGGCTCACACCTGTAGTCCCAGCTACTCGGGAGGCTGAGGCAGGAGAATCGCTTGAACCCGGGAGACGGAGGTTGCAGTGAGCTGAGATTATGCCACTGCACTCCAGCCTGGGCAACAGAGTGAGACTCAGTCTCAAAAAAAAGAAGAAGAAGAAAGAAAGAAAAGAAAAAATAAATAAATAAATTTCAAGATGAGTTTTGGAGGGGACATTAAAACCATAGCAATATCTCTTCCTGTAAAATGGGGATAGTGAGGTAGCACCCACCTCCCAGGGTTGCTGTGCTTATTTTCTAATAGATTTAATCCACAGTGGTTAGCACCATGCCTGGCATATAGTAAATGCTCAAGAAATATTTGCCAGCGTAATTATTCTCCCACAGAGCAGGATAGGAACAAGTCATCTTCTCTTTACAGGCTGGTCACTCTCCACCCACTTCTGTAACTGGGTCCTTGTCACTTGGTGCCCAGTATTGTCACTGTCCTGGTTAACCTCCTCTGGCCACATTCCAGGGAGTTGAACACACTGAGGTTCAAATCTAATCTCTCTGGTTTGTTTGTTTTGAGACGGAGTCTCACTGTCACCCAGGCTGGAGTGCAATGGCACGATCTCGGCTCACTGCCAGTTCCGCCTCCCGGGTTCAAGCAATTCTCCTGCCTCAGCCCTCTAAATATCTGGGATTACAGGTGCCCACCGCCACGCCTGGCTAATTTTTGCATTTTTAGTAGAGATGGGGTTTCACCATGTTGTCCAGGCTGGTCTCAAACTCCCGATCTCAAGTGATCTGCCTGCCTCAGCCTCCCAAATTGCTGGGATTACAGGTGTGAGCCACCATGCTTGGGCTCTTTTTTTTTTTTTTTTTGAGACAGGGTCTCACTCTGTTGAGACCTCCCAGGCTTAAGCGATCCTTTCACCTCAGCCTCCCGAGTATCTGGGACTATAGGCATGTGCCACCATGCCCAGCTAATTTTTTTGTTTCTTTGTAGATAGAGATGGAGGTCTTGCTATGTTACCCAGATGGTCTTGAACTCCTGGGCTCAAGCAACCCACCTGCCTTGACCTCCCAATCCAACTGCTGGGATTACAGGCACGAGCTATCGTGCCTGGCGTTCTTTGGTGTGTGTGTGTGTGTGTGTGTGTGTGTGTGTGTGTGTTTTGTTTTGTTTTTAATTGATAGAGATGGGGTCCTCACTCTGTTTTCCAGGCTGGAATACAGTGGTGTGATCATGTCTCACTGCAGCCTCGAACTCCTGACCTCAAGCAATCCTCCCACCTCGGCCTCCCAAAGTGGTGGGACTACAGGTGCCATCACATGCAGCCCCAAATCTGAGCTCTTCTGCTTACTAGCTGCATAACCCTTGAATTGGGGTAGTGCCAGCTGCTGTAACAAACAAGCCCCCATATCCCAGCGGCCAAACATGATCGAGGTTTCCCAGTGGCTCCCACAACAATGCAGACGGGCAATCCTCCACAGCAGGAGGCTTTCCACACAGTGACCTGGGGACCCAGGTGCCTCTTCTCTTGTGGCTCCACCGTCTTCTGGGGTTTTGGAGTCCTCTGCATCAAACCAGCCGCAGAAGAAGAGAGTGCAGATAAACCTTCCCCTATCCTTTGAAGCCCCAGGCTGACAGCGACACACATACCACTTCTGTGCACATTCCAGTGGGGAGCCAGTCACATGGCTGGCCTGGATGCAAGGGAGGCAACGTGGTTCCCTGCTGGATGGCCGCTCTCCAGCCTGACTTTGTAGTATAGGAGAGGACACACGCCTTGCTGAGGGACAGTTGGCTGTCTGTGTCATAACTGTGGGCAAATCATCCACCTCTTGGGCCTCTTTTGTTGTCTGTTAAATAGAAGGCATCACTCGGTTGTGGTGATGACTGCACAGCCCTTTACGTTTACTCAAATCATTCCATTGTGCATTCCATGGGAGTTAGGTGGTGTATAAGTTCTACCTCAATTAAGATGTTTTTTCAAAATAGGAATTCAAGCTGGACGTGGTGGCGCATGCCTGTGGTCCTAGCTACTCAGGAGGCTGAGGCAAGAGGATCATTTGAGCCTGGGGGTTCAAGACCAGCCTGGGCAAAATGAGGAAACCTCGTCTCAAGCAAATGCAAATGCTTTAAAAAATAAAATAATAGGAAGCACCCTCCCTTCTTAGGGGTTTTGTGAGGACTCAATGAATGAAATTTTTCCAAGTTGGCCACACCACGTAGGTCTGTGTATACATGTGTGTCTGTGTGTGTGCGCATGTGTGCATGCGTGTCTGTGTGGATGCTTGTGCATCCGTGTGTGTGTTGGTGGGGAGAGCAACAAGGACTCCAAAGTAGGCCTGAGCCAGACGATGAGTTGGGTGTCGTTTCATAAGGGTGGTGCCAACGCTTGCCGACCGCCAGCAGGAAGTAGTGGGCGGCTCAGTGTTGCTTCTTGCTTGGGAAACCCTCCCCCACCACGGTGGCCCTCCCAGCATGTGGCAGAGCCGTGACTACTGCCATGAAGTCGGGGGGGGACCCCCACCCACCCTCAGCAACACAGATGGCAGATGGAGGCCTCCCTCGGGGCCGGTGAGGACACACCCTTGAGGCGTGAGGTGTGTGTGCCCTTCCTCCACCCTCCTGAGGGTGGGTGGATGAGGCACTGACTGCCCAGCGTGAACAGAGGTCAGAGAGGCCTCCGCTGCCTGGTGCTGGCAAGTTCACAGCCATCACATCCACAGCTGCTCCTGCAAGTGGAGGCAGGGACGACCAATGATGAAATACTTTGAGGGTCGAGTTCCCACTGAGACTCGGCCCCCTTCTGGGCCTCAGTTTCCCCACCTGGCTGGGGAATCTGGGTGCGATGTTCCCAACATCCTGCCTTGGGAAAGTACAGGAGTGAAAGGTACCAGCTTTGGAGCCAATACCAATGCTAGCTGTGTGACCTTGGGCAAGTTATCTAGTCTCTGTGCCTGTTTCCTCATCTCAAAAGCCAGCGCTGTAGCTCACACCTGTAATCCCAGCACTTTGAGAGGCCAAGGCAGGAGGATTGCTTGAGGCCAAGAATTGGAGACCGGCCAGGGAAGCATAGTGAGACCCTGTCTCTATTTTTTTTTAAGCGGAGCTAACAATAATGCCTACCTCATATTTGTGAGGATTAAGTGCATTGGTCCTGAGAACGGCCAGGCAGGTGGTAAGTCCTGTGTGAATGTTGGTGCCATTATTGTTGTTACTTTATTTCTTCACTGTAGGGATGGGGAAGCAGAGGCCCAGAGCAGTGGTGTGACTTGCTCAAGGTCACCCAGCAAAAAAGTGGCGCAAATTAGGATCAAGGCCAAGCCTCAAGGCCCACTGCTCCCCGTGTGCCTCCGAAGCCACGTGCGTCAGAACTGGGTCAGAGGCAGCATGTACCTGGTGGATGATGCAGAGGCAGGGATGGGCGCGTGGATTAATTCCTTGTCTCCTGCTGACACCTTGCGGAGAAAAGGCCTGAAGGGAGAGGGAGGTGTGGAAGGAGAAGAAGGAGGGAGGGGACGGTAGGGGGACCCCCAAAGCTGAGCCCTGGGAACCAGGAAAGGGATGCAGGAGAGGGGTGAATCCTATCCAGCCCCTGCCCCTGGGGAGCTCTTGGTTTGTTGATGGGCAGACAGGGACACAGCTGAGGTATTCAACAAGGGCCCTGAGAGAGGGACAGGCAGCCCCTGTGAATCTTGCTATTCAGCAGAGGCAGGAGTCAGCACGTGTGAGGGCAGCAGGGAAGTCTTCCTGGAGGAGTGAGACCTGGCGATGAGGAGGCACGGTAGGGAGGTGGAACAGGCAGGAGAGACTCTTCAGGAATCGAGGAGATAGAATACAGGACACTAAAGCCTCAAAGAGGCCAGGGGCGGTGGCTTGGCAGGATCATCGCTTCAGGCTAGGAGTTTAAAAGCAGCCTGGGCAACATAGCAAGACCCCATCTCTAAACACAAAAAATAAAAAATTAGCTGTGCACCATAACACACACCTGCAGTCCTAGCTACTCACAAGAAGGCTGAGATGGGAGGACTGCTTGAGCCCAGGAGTTCAAGGCTACAGTGAGCCATGATCTGCACTCCAGCCTGGGCAACAGAGAAAGATCCTTTTTCTAAAAAAAAAAAAAAATTAAAGTAAATAAGTGCATTAAATAAAGCCATAGAGAGGCAGTGTGGGGTAGTGGTCAGAGCATGGGCTGAACCTGACAGTGGGGGGAACATATGGGGACCAAACTGAGCCCACTGGGCTGTGTCCCTGATCCAGCCCAGCCCTTCCCAGGGCAACTCCAAGGCAGACACGCCAGAGGGCAGAGATGAGCCAAGCATCCCGTCCCTGGGTGTGGGAGGGAGGGCGGGCTTGTAGCCACTGGTGGCCACGAATTAAGCTCCCAGGGCACACAGAACAGCCTGAGGTGGCCTTGCAGGGCCAAAGCCCAAGGCGGGAGGATTGCACACATGTGGATATGTGTGCTGTATGCACGTGGACCACCCACCTCGGCAGCCCTTGGGGACTCCACACGCATCAGGAAAAGTAGGTCAGGGGAGCAGCCCAGCATCTCCCTGGTGGGCGTGGGGAGGAGTTTGAGGCAAAGAGGGCTGCGTGCTCATCAGAGCCCCTGGGGGACAGCCCCACAATCCACACAGAAAGGGCCCAAGGACGCG
Organism: Nomascus leucogenys; assembly: GCF_006542625.1. Taxonomy (NCBI): domain Eukaryota; kingdom Metazoa; phylum Chordata; class Mammalia; order Primates; family Hylobatidae; genus Nomascus; species Nomascus leucogenys. The sequence continues at coordinate 76,840,791 of NC_044382.1, read as the reverse complement.
CAGGCCCCGGGGAGGCCTGCACAGAAGCAGCCTTGCCTCGCCCTGCTGGTGTTGCCACGGTCGCCTCGGTTTTCTAACCCGGAAGCCTCATCACCCAGGTGGTGGGTGGACATTTCACAGGGGTTGGAAGAGATTTTTCCAAGCCTGAGACCAGGGAAAGACAATCACGCGGAGATGTCGCCCCACGTAAGCCCAGCTGGTGGCTGCGGGAAAGACCCAGTGCTGTCCAGCCCAGAGCTGGGACTGCATGGAGACGTGGTGGCAAGTGGCATGTCTGCGTTTGGGTCAGCACGCTAGAGTGGAGAGGAAGGGCATGCAGGAGCGGGTTCTCTGGGCCTGGCATTGTTCCTACCTCTGGTGGAGGGGACTGTGGAATGAGCGAGGCCAGGGCACATGTTTAGGTGGAAATGAGCTAGGAAAGAAAAGACAGTTGCTGGAGAGGAAGGTCCTGTTGGAACAGGGGCGAGGAGGCCAAGTACAGTGGCTCAGGCCTGTAATCCCAGCACTTTAGGAGGCGGAGGCAGGAGGACTGCTTGAGCCCAGGAGTTCAAGACCAGCCTGAGCAACAAAGTGAGACCCCATCTCTACAAAAAATAAAATACGGGCCGGACACGGTGGCACACGCCTGTAACCCCAGCGCTTTGGGAGGCCGAGGCAGGTGGATCACCTGAGGTCGGAGTTTGAAACCAGCCTGACCAACATGGAGAAACCCCGTCTCTACTAAAAATACAAAAATTAGCCGGGCGTGGTGGCACATGCCTGTAATTGCAGCTACTCGAGAGGCTGAGGCAGGAGAATTGCTTGAACCCGGAAGGTGGAGGTTGCGGCGAGCCGAGATTGTGCCAGGCAGCAAGAGGGAAACTCTGTCTCTAAATAAAATAAATAAAATACGAAAAAAATTATCTGGGCATGGTGGCACATGCCTGTGGCCCCACCTTCTCAGGAGGCTGAGGTGGGAGAATTGCTTGAACCCAGGAGCTGGAGGCTTCAGTGAGCCATGGGGGCACCACTGCACTCCAGCCTGGGCAATAGAGCGAGACCCTGTTTTAAAAAAATTTAATTTAAAAAATGACAGGAGGCTGGGTGAGGTGGCTCACACCTGTAATCCCAGCACTTTGGAGGATTGCTTGAGGTCAGGAGTTCAAGACCAGCCTGGGCAACATGGTGAAACCCCATCTCTACAAAAAATACAAAAATTAGCCAGGTGTGGTGGCGCACACCTTGTGGTCCCAGCTACTCAGGAGGCTGAGATGGGAAGATTGCCAGAGTCCGGGATGCAGAAGTTGCAGTGAACTGAGATCACGCCACTGCACTCCAGCCTGGGTGACAGAGCGAGACCTGTCTTAAAAAAAAAAAAATTACTGACAGGGGAGATGAGCTGGTTCATGAATGGAGGGAGGCAGGAGGCTGGGGAGACAGGGATGGGAGCAGGCTGCAGGGCGGGGAGGGGAGGGCTCCTTCCTCCCGAGCCAGCTGAGAGGACGGTGCAGATGGAGCTCCGTTTGGGGCTGGGTGGGAGGCCAGGAAGTTCTCTCCTGATGTTCCTCCTCTCCGTGTGAAGTGGGAGGCTGGGTCGTGCCGAGAGTGAAGGGGAAGGCAGAGGAGGAGGAGAGGCTTGGGGCCTGGAAGGGAGCTGCTGGGCTGGGAGAGGATGCGGGGCTCATGGAGTGCTCACCCCCTCCCAGCCTCCAGCCATGCCCGCCCGCCCTTGCTCAGCCGGAGAGAAAGCCGGTGATGATGACGAGAACAACACAGCAAGCCTGGGCACCTATGGAGCACTTACTGCGTGCCACATGCCAGGGCTTCACGCCTGTTAACTTACTCAACCCTCTCAAGAACGCATCGGGAGAAGGCACTGTTGTTGTTGTTATTATTATTATTATATTTAGATAGGGTCTCTGTCATCCAGGCTGGAGTGCAGTGAAGTGATCATAGCTCACTGCAGCCTCAAATTCCTGGGTGCAAGTGATCCTCCTGCTTCAGCCTCCTGAGTAGCTGGGACCACAGGTGTGCACCACCACACCCAGCTAACTTTTCTTTTTTTTTAATTTTTATGGAGACAGGGTCTTGCTCAGGCCGGTCTCACACTCCTGGCCTCAAGCAATCCTCTCACCTTGGCCTCCCAGATTGGTGGGATCACAGACGTGAGCTACCTTGCCTGGCCAAACGCACTATTATTATATCCTTTGTATAGATGAGGAAACTGAGGCACAGACAGAGGAAGTACCCTGCCCAAGGACATCCAGCTAGCAAGTGACAGAGTTGGGACTCAGACCCAGGCTGTCTGGCTCTACATCTGTGCCTTCTCCCAGATGGAGCTGTGGTCATCGTTCTTCAGGGTGCAGGGGTGCTTAGGGGCAGGCTAGGGACGCTGCAGTGACATGTCTGGGATTAGAGGGAGAAAAGGTCGGGTGCGGTGGCTCATGCCTGTAATCCCAGCACTTTGGGAAGCGGAGGCGGATGGATCACCTGAGGTCAGGAGTTCGAGATCAGCCTGGCCAACATGGTGAAACCCCATCTCTACTAAACGTGCAAAAATTAGCCAGATGCGGTGGCACACACCTGTAATCCCAGCTACTTGGGAGGCTGAGGCGGGAGAATCGTTTGAACCCAAGAGGCGGAGGTTGCAGTAAGCCAAGATCATACCAGTGCACTCCAGCCCGGGCGACAAGAGAGAAACTCCGTCTCAAAAAAAAAAGTAGGGGAAGAGAGGGAGAAGGGAGTGCAGGGAGGATAGAGGGAGGCTGCACCAGGAAGCAGGTGCTCAGGGGCTGGAGGCTGGTGGCAGCTTCTAAAGGAAGCAGCCCTGGCCTCTCTTGCCGGTGCACACACAGACACATATTCATGTGCTCCTGCGCCTGCAAAAGGCTCGTCCCCCCTAGTCTACCCCTCTCCATTTACAGATGAGAAATGAACACCCAGAGTGGTTGCCTGGAAGACAGGGGTGGGGAGGGATGGGGTTTTAGAAAGGGGCAAAAGGAAACTTTGGGGTAATGGATGTATTTGTGGTCTCGACGGCAGGGATGTATACATATGTCAGAATCATCACACTGTACACTTCAAATATGTATAGTTTTTTGAACACCAAATATACCTCAATAAAACTAGAAAAATGACATGAGATAAGGGAAAATAAGGGGAAATAAAGAAATGAAGGCCACGGATGGAGAGTTAGTTCACTGTCACCCACATGACAAGTCAGGTCTCAGCCCAAGTGGTGGCTCACGCTGTAGTCCCAGCACTTTGGGAGGCTAAGGTGGAAGGATCACTTGATCTCAGGAGTTCAAGACCAGCCTGGAAAACACAGCAAGACCCCATCTCTCCAAAAAATTTAAACATTAGCCAGATGTGGTGGTGCATGCTTGCAGTCCCAGCTACTCAGGAGGCTGAGGCAGGAGGACTCCTTGAGCCCAGGAGTTCGAGGCTGCAGTGAGCTATGATCACCCTACTGCCCTCCAGCCTGGGTAACAGAGCAAGACCCTGTCTCAATACAAATACAGTTTTTTTTTTTGAGACCGAGTCTCGTTCTGTCGCCCAGGCTGGAATGCAGTGGCACGATCTCTGCTCACTGCAGCCTCTACCTCCAGGGTTCAAGCAGTTCTCCTACCTCAGCCTCCCAAGTAGCTGGGATTACAGGTGTGCACCACCATGCCCAGCTAATTTTTGTATTTTTAGTACAGACAGGGTTCCGCCATATTGACCAGTCTGGTCTCGAACTCCTGACCTTGAGTGATCCGCCCGCCTCAGCCTCCCAAAGTGCTGAGATTACAGGTGTGAGCCACCGTGCCCAGCCTAAATACAATTTTTTAAAAAGTCAGGTTGGCCGGGCGCAGTGTTCATTAGTCAGGTGGTGAGGTCGTCTGAGGTGGGGGAGGCACTGCTAGGCTGTGCTGATGTGTGGCCATGTGTGTGGTGGGATGGTGTGGTCACATCTATACCATCCTGCTGGTTTGGCCTGAGACCACGTGGCCAAGGTATGTGATGCTGCAATCATGGCCCTCAGACCTCTTCCCCACCCCCTACCTTATGGACAGCCATACCACTTTCAATCATAATATACAACTGGTGTGATCACTGCGTCTATTGCCCCTCTCCCCCTGGGGTGTAAGCCCCATGGGGGCAGGGAATCCTAGGTGTTTGTTCCATGCTGTGTCCTCCCGGCTTTGGAGAGCCCTGGGGAACAGCAGGTGCTTCATCAGTACTTGTGAATAAGCTGGGCACGGTGGCTCATGCTGGTAATCCTAGTGCTTTAGGAGGCTGAGGTGGAAGGATCACTTGAGGCCAGGAGTTCTAGACCAGCCTGGGCAACACAGTGAGATGCCAACTCTACAAAACAACAAATTAAAAATTAGGCATGATAGGTGCAGCAAACTACCATGGCACATGTTTACGTGTGTAACAAACCTGCATATCCTGCACATGTACCCCAGAACTAAAAATTAAACATTAAAATAAATAAATAAAAATTAGCCAGGTGGCCGGGCGCGGTGGCTCACGCCTGTAATCCCAGCACTTTGGGAGGCCGAGGCGAGCGGATCACGAGGTCAGGCGGTCGAGACCATCCTGGCTAACACAGTGAAACCCCGTCTCTACTAAAAATACAAAAAATTAGCCGGGCGAGGTGGCAGGCGCCTGTAGTCCCAGCTACGCGGGAGGCTGAGGCAGGAGAATGGCGTGAACCCGGGGGGGCGGAGCCTGCAGTGAGCCGCGATCGCGCCACTGCACTCCAGCCTGGGTGAAAGAGCGAGACTCCTTCTCAAAAAAAAAAAAAAAAAAAAAAATTAGCCAGGTGTGGTGGCGCATGCCTATAATCCAATCTACTCAGGAGGCTGAGATGGGAGAATAGCTTAAGCCTGGGAGGTCGAGGCTGCAGTGAGCTGTGATTGCACCACTGCACTCCAGCCTGGGTGACACAGCAAGACCCTGTCTCAGAAATAAAAATAAAAACAAGCTGGGTGCAGTAGCTCATGCCTGTAATCCCAGCACTTTGGGAGGGCCAGGCAGAGGGATCACTTGAGGCCAGGATTTCGAGACCAGCCTGGGCCACATAGTGGGACCCCCCTCTCTACAATCCAAATAAACAAAACCAACGCTTGTGAATGGGAGTACCCGTGTGAACTCGGTATCTGGCTGTGTCTGTGTGACATAAACAGGTGCCTTGCCTGACACTGTGTGCGGGTGGCAGCATGAGGCAGAGGGGCTGGTGCCACTAAGCGCAGGGTCTGGCAGTGACTGGTCTTGGGGGAGCTGACTGAGGCCTGGCCCCTGAGGCTTTGGGGAAGGCGACGCGACCAAGATGCTTGTCGCCCCCTTGTGGTTATCTTGGGCCTGGCATCCGGGCCCATCCTCAAGTTTTCTGGGTTCTGGGGAGGGCGGAGGGGCTGGAGGAGGGGACCCTTGCCTGATGTCACACTTCATGCTCACCACCCCCACCCAACAGGGAGAAGATGAGCGTGGGCTGCCCAGAGCCTGAGCCGCCCCACTCCCTGACCTGCTGTGGGCCGGGGACTGCCCCTGGGCCTGGTGCCGGTGTGCCCCTTCTCACTGAAGACATGCAGGCCCTGACTCTCCGCACACTGGCCGCCAGCGACGTCACCAAGCACTATGAACTAGTCCGGGAGCTGGGCAAAGGCACCTATGGGAAGGTTGACCTGGTAGTCTACAAGGGCACAGGTGAACAAGTGCAGGGTGGCAGGGCTGAGAGGTTGGGGTGGGGCAGGGCTGGGAGGTTGGGGTCGGGGGACATGACCTTCCAGCTGGGCCGGGGCTCTCTGGTGCTCTGTGGAAGCCAGGAGGCAGGGTCAGGGGCCAGGTGGAGAAGATGAGGCCTGAGGCAGCCCAGGGGGAAGGAGACTGGGCAGATGAGGCAAGGGAGGAATCCGGGGCAGAGTGGCCAGGATACAGGATGGGCTGCTGTGGGGCCATCTGGGGTGACTTTGAGACAGCCAAGAGGCTGTGCCAGGAGCCTCTGGAGAGGGGAGGGCTGCCGGCTGTGTCTAAGTATCACCAACATCTCAGTGATGTCTGGCCCCAGGAAGGTGGACGGAGAGTGAGGGCGGTTCTTCAGGAACAGGGTGCCACACTTAATGGGTGGTGGAAGGACCTGTGAGGTCAGTATGGCAATCACCATCTCTCAGGTGAGGACAGGGAGACCTAGGCCAATTCAGCCACATAGCCAACACCCTGCAGCTGCAGAGGCTGTGAACCAAAACGAGACCCCAGGAGTCATCTCCAGGGCCTTGTCGCTTAGTCACTGAGCTTGATACCTCCCCCACACTGTAGGTCACAGCCGTGCCACCCAGCCAGCCAGGAGCTGGGGCTGCTTGAGCTCCCACAGCTGCACACACTTGGGTCCAGGGGCTTTGTGCTACCTGAGGGCAGCAGGAGAAGTACCTAACGTGTTGTCACCCGAGCTTTGTTACTTGCTGTGTGACCTTGAGCAAGTGACTTCACCTCTCTGTGCCTCAGAGTCCTTCTCTGTAAAATAGGGTAACATTAGTGCACAACTCATACGATCATAATGAAGTGTGAGTTGTGAATGTGCAGTGCTGAAGGCAGAGCCTGCGATGTGTAAATGCTCCATGGACACACATGTGCTCCACCCAGCTATGTACCAGATGGGCACAGATGCTTGCCCAGGCACAGAGTTGTGGACACATGCCTTGCAGTGTCTCATTTCTTATTCATTCATCCATTTAGCTAAAGACAGGAAGCTCAGGGAGACCCATTCTAGCTGGGGTAGACCGACAAGATAAATAAGCATATGGCAGGCAGGACAAAAAGAGAGGTGGAGGGCGTCACAGGCCCCCCACCCCCTCCTCCTGGAGGGCTGCAGACTGGGTGTAGAAGGCCCAGGTTGACCCTGCCTGCATGGCCTTGGGCAAGTCCTTTCCTCTCTCTGGGTCTGTTCCCATCCGTGAGATGAGGACAGTCATGCCTGCTGGGGACCCTGTTGCACCACGGTCCAGAGACAGGCATGCGTGCATCCAGCACGGAGCCACTGGAAGAGGGGGCTTCAACCCTGTTGCTGTTGCTCCCATCAGGCACAAAAATGGCACTGAAGTTTGTGAACAAGAGCAAAACCAAGCTGAAGAACTTCCTGCGGGAGGTAAGCATCACCAACAGCCTCTCCTCCAGCCCCTTCATCATCAAGGTCTTTGACGTGGTCTTTGAGACAGAGGACTGCTACGTCTTTGCCCAGGAGTACGCACCTGCTGGGGACCTGTTTGACATCATCCCTCCCCAGGTACTCGGGATGGTGGCGTAGGGTGGGGAGAGGGTCTTCAGGGTCCCAGAGTATGAGAGTGGGAGTGGAGTCAGACCATTTAATTAGCAAGTATTTACTGGGCACCTGCTGTATGTCAGTTACCATTCAGGGAGCTGGGGATGTGCAGTAAGGAAGACAAAAGTCCCTGTTCTAGTGGGAAACTGACACTCCACAGCGGGCCAGATAATAACAGATGGAGATGAGCGCCTGAAAGGAGACAGTGAGAATGATGGGATGAAGTCTTACCGCGCCCTCCCCTGGGGCTGCACAAGAGGAGAGGTGTCAGATCCACCTGGGAAGGGGCCCTCAGAGGAAGCGACCCTGGAGCCGGGAGGGTGGGGGAGGGTTCCAGGCACTAGCTTTAAATCTGCTCTGCCGCTTGCTGGCTGAGTGATGAGACCTTCGGAGCAGGTCCTCCTTCTTTGCTGAGCAGCTACTGCATGCCAGAATCTGGAGACACAGATGCACGGACACAGCAGGGAACAAGATAGGAAGCTCAGGGAGCCCCGTTCTAGTTGGGGAAGACCGACGAGATAAGTATCTAGCAGGCAGGGCAAAATGACAGCAGGTGGAGGGCGCCGCAGACCCCCTCGTCAACCTCCTCCTGGAGAGCGGCGTGTCCCTCCTGGAGCCCCGATGTCCCCATAGGAGAAGCAGGCATGGTAGCCACTATGAGGATTGGATGAGACAGCGAGGGAAAGGGCGTTCAGCAGCACCCGGGCCGCGTCTGTGCGGTCGCCCCAGTTACTGTGGACAGGGTGGGAGGCGAAAACCGCCTTGCTAGAGAAGGAGCTGGAGGGGAGGACGGCAGGGCGAGCGCAGGAGAGCTTGAAACCCAGCGCGGCTTACCCCGGCCGCCCGCAGGTGGGGCTCCCTGAGGACACGGTGAAGCGCTGCGTGCAGCAGCTGGGCCTGGCGCTGGACTTCATGCACGGGCGGCAGCTGGTGCACCGTGACATCAAGCCCGAGAACGTGCTGCTGTTCGACCGCGAGTGCCGCCGCGTAAAGCTGGCCGACTTCGGCATGACGCGCCGCGTGGGCTGCCGCGTCAAGCGCGTGAGCGGCACCATCCCTTACACGGCGCCTGAGGTGTGCCAGGCGGGCCGTGCCGACGGGCTGGCGGTGGACACGGGCGTGGACGTGTGGGCCTTCGGCGTGCTCATCTTCTGCGTGCTCACCGGCAACTTCCCGTGGGAGGCGGCGTCGGGCGCCGACGCCTTCTTCGAGGAGTTCGTGCGCTGGCAGCGGGGCCGCCTGCCGGGGCTGCCTTCGCAGTGGCGCCGCTTCACCGAGCCCGCGCTGCGCATGTTCCAGCGCCTACTGGCCCTGGAGCCCGAGCGCCGCGGCCCGGCCAAGGAGGTGTTCCGCTTTCTCAAGCACGAGCTCACGTCCGAGCTGCGCCGCCGGCCCTCGCACCGCGCGCGCAAGCCCCCCGGGGACCGCCCGCCCGCCGCCGGGCCACTGCGCCTCGAGGCGCCCGGGCCGCTCAAGCGGACGGTCCTGACCGAGAGCGGCAGCGGCTCCCGGCCCGCGCCCCCTGCCGTCGGGTCGGTGCCTGTGCCCGTGCCGGTGCCGGTGCCAGTGCCCGTGCCAGTGCCTGTGCCCGAGCCCGGCCTGGCTCCCCCGGGGCCCCCCGGCCGGACCGACGGCCGCGCGGACAAGAGCAAAGGGCAGGTGGTGCTGGCCACGGCCATCGAGATCTGCGTCTGAGTCGCCTCCGCTGCCCTCGGACCCGGGAGCGCCCGGGCCCGCCCCGAGCTGGTGCCCGGTGCGGCGGTGGGTAATGGAGCCACCTCGCCGCGGGGCAAGGGGCGCAGCGGTAGACTAGGCAGGACGCGGCCCGGCACCTGGTCCGTCCCCGGCGGGCTGGTGAGGAGGCCACCAAAGACCCTTAGTGCGACCTGGTGACCAGGGGCTTGGCCCAGAGGAGCCAAGCCCCACAGACCCGAGAATTCGGAGGCCCCCCCAACACACACACACACACACACACACACACACACACACACCAGGAGCAAGGGAGCTTTCGGGCCACACTCCCAGACGCCTCCCTGAGCCCTGGAACCCGGACTCATTGCTCCTGGCCCTCCATACCCCCTGGCAGATCATCCTGCGGTCCCACCCGAGATCCCCTCCTCCTCGCCATCCCACACTGCCCCCTCCCCACCCTGGGTACAGAAAGGGACTGAAGTGTTGGGCAGAGAGGCGGCTTAAGGCCCCTGGGCACAGGCTGGGATCAGGGCAGTGAGCGGAGGGCAGCTGTGTCCTGCCCTCCCTTCTGGAGGCTGGAGGGGAGAGGCCAAGCCCTTGGAAAATGCAGCAAATGTCTGGATGTCGCATAAGTGCTTGTATGTGCGGGACAGGCCCCGAGAAGCTAGTGACTCCTGCACACCCCCATTGCACAAATGAAATCACAGCCCAGGAGGGAGGGCAGCTTGGCACTGGCTGAGAAGTAGAGCTCTCTCCCCGCCCCTCCCCCTAACCACAAGGGATTGTCCTGAAAACTTGTGGGGATAGAAGGGCTCACAGGGCAGGGGTCTCAGCTGCCTTCGCATCCTTAGGGCAGGGGAGTGAGTGTGGAGCCGAGAGCAGGGCCCAGCTCCCCCTGCCAGCCGCACTGTCCCAGGCCCAGGGACCTCTCCCAGGTCCTCCCAGCCCTTGCCACACAGCCTAGATGTAGTAACCTGGGCTTCCAGCAGGTGGCGAGCTGGTTCGTGCTGGAAATTTCTCCTGGGTTTCTTGGGGTCAAACATGCCAACCTCCAAGACCCCATCCTCACGTCTCCCACGTTTCTGGCACTGGAGTGTGCAGGGCGTAGGACCTGCATGTGTGGGTGTTAGAATGGGGGCGGTGGACGCGAGGGGGCGAGTGTGTGACTAGGTGTGTGTGCACATGCATAGGGTGCAGACGCGTGGGTGCCATCCGATGCGTTCAGTGACTGTGCGTCCAGACACCTCAGCAGCGCCCCCCCACCACACCCTGGTCCTCCCAGGCAGCTGTCCCAGGGTGCCCAGGTCTGCCTTGCACCACACCCCTCAGGGAATCCGGCAAGGAGGACCCTGCAGGTTGGTTCAGGCCCCCAGGCAGCAAAACAGAGACAACAGGACCCCCGCCTGACCCCCTGCCCCTCTCTGTGGAGGCCTGGGACCCCCGCAATAAGCTCCACATGGGTGAGGCTGTCCCTGTGCCTGGCCCTCCGCCCCAGGTCACCCCTGCCAGGGTCCCTCCTGGGGTTCTGGGCCACTTGAGGGGCTCTTTGATGGGCCAGGCCGGCCAGAGTGAACTCCAAGCACTTTCTGGCTGGTGCCCCAACCTCTCCACTCCCCACTCATTCCCACCTTGAAAAAGGGCTATAGGTCCCCTGCCCTGCCCGGGTCCAGTTTACAAACTGTGGGGTGGCCCAAGGGCCTGGCCCCACTCTCCCCGCTGTGCCCACTTCTCTCCAGACTCCACCTCCCCAATGGGTATGGGCCCTCCACATGCCAGGTAAGTAGCAAACTCCCACTCCCTCCAAGGACCAGGTCTCAGAGAAGGCCCTGGTCACTGCCCCTGGCCCACCTGGAGCCCATCGGGGCTGCCTCTCCCAGCCGCGACTTCTCCTTTTGCCTTAGGCCTCGCGACATCCTGATCTCTCCTGCAATAACTAGGAATCAAGATTCCACAGTAGACGTCCCTTGCCGTACTCTCTCTCTCTCTCTCTCTCTCTCTCCCTCTCTCTCTCTCTGTTAAGATCCTGTTTGGGAGTTTCCCCAGCCGTTGTATATCTAGTATGTTAGAGTTGGGAGGGGACCGTAGTTATGTAGCCCAGCCCCCTCATTCCCAGAGGCACCCAGAGGGCCAGCCACCAGCCTGACCCCAGAGCAGAACCGGAACACCAGGTTGGGGCCCTGGTGCTGCCACCACCTCTGCTGGTCGGGCTGGGACCCTTTGCCCCTTAGGAGAGGTGTTGGTCACAGATGTTTACCTCAGTTTATGTCACTGTCGAAGAAACAAAAGATAATAGCAAAAAATAACACTGTAGACATGAAGACTTAGAAGACAAAAAAAAAAAAAAATCACACACAAAAAAATCTCCCCTGTTGCGATTCTTCTGTGAAGGTGCAGTGTGTATGTGTGTATGTGTGTGTGCGTGTGCGTGTCTCTGTCCCACGCCGGGCAGGCCAGGGCATCCCGGCCTCTGTCCCAGACCCCGTGTCCCCCACACTGCCCCCCATCCTTCGGTGCTTCCCAGAGACCCCTCTGAGCTGGCCTGTGGGGTGCGGGGAGCCCCCTGGGTGGGAGGCAGGGCCACAGGTCGGCTAGAGGGTCTCCACCAGGCCCACTGAACAGAACCCCAAAGCTGCCAAAATGTTCCCTGAGCCCACACTGTGGCCGGTGGGACAGTCCTGGTGGCTGACATCAGCGTCCATGCTTGGCTCAGGGCCTGGGGCAGGGTCCTGGGTAGAGTCCTAGCCCCAGAGCCCCAGCCCCCCATGTCTTGCCGCCCCTCCCCCGTGTGTTTGTAAATACTCTGGCATCCTTTGGCCCTGAGAAGGTTTTTAAATGTGTTATTTACTTCTCTAAACATGACGATTGCTATAAAAATAAACAAAAGTTTAGAAAAATGACCACTGGGTGGCTGTCTTTTCTCAGGTTTGGGGTGGAGAGGGCGGTGGGGGTGGGGGCACACAGGTACTCTAGAAACTGAAAACTTGGGCTGGGCAGAGTGGTTCACATCTATAATCCCAGCACTTTGGGAGGCCGAGGCGGGCAGATCACCTGAGGTCAGGAGTTCAAGACTAGCCTGGCCAACATGGTGAAACCCTGTCTCTACTAAAAACACAAAATTAGCTGGGCGCGATGGCGCACCCCTGTACTCCCAGCTACTTGGGAGGCTGAGGCAAAAGAATCGCTTGAACCCGGTAGGTGGTTGCAGTGAGCCAAGATCGCGCCATTGTACTCCAGCCTGGGCAACAAGAGCAAAGCTCCATCTCAAAAAAAAAAGGAAAACTTGACCTTGACATAGGCTCTAGGCCTCCTGTGACCTCTCAGAACTTGAAGGTGAGGGGAACAGGACCCAGATTCTGGGACAAGGGGCAGGCAGTTGTCCCTTACCTGGAGCTCAGCTTGTAGCCCTTCGGCCTGGCCAGAAAAGAGGCAAAAGTCCAGAGAGACGGGACAGACCAGTTCACCACTCAGCGCCTTTTTACCAAGCACCTTTTGTGTACCAGGATTCCTCCTAGGGGCTGGGGACACAGCACTGAGCAGGACAGACAGGGCCCCTGCCCTTAGGCAGCTGGTGATCTAATGATGAAGGGAGACATTGCCCAAACAGCAGGCTGGGCTCAGTGAGAGCATGGAACTGGGAGACTCATCGAGTTTGGAGGAGCCCGCAGACACTCCCTGAAGATGAGGCCAGAGCAGGGGACAGGAGGAAGCTGAAAGGGCCAGTTGTGGGTGTAGACTCCAGCAACAGGCAAGGTGGATGTTCTGAAGGAGGGGGAGCTTCAGTGGACTGTAGGGAGTTTCGTGATTCAACACTCATTCAAACAAATATTTGCTAACTATCTACTCATGTCAACAGAGCAGCTCTGTTGGCCCTGCCTTCAAATACAGGCACATCCCAAGGCAACAACTGCCCATCGCCTGCATTGCTGCCTCTGGACACAGCCTCCCTCCCTGGCCTAAGGCAGGAGCCTCCTCTTCTGAGCCTCTGCAGGCTTTTTTTTTTTTTTTTTTTTTTCAAGAGTTAGAGTCTCGCTCTGTTGGCCAGGCTGGAGTACAATGGCATAATCATAGCTCACTTGCAGCCTCGATCTCCAGGGCTCAAACAATCCTCCCACCTCAGCTTCCCAAGTAGCTAGGACTATAGTCACGTGCCATTGCTCTGGGCTATTTTATTTTTATTGTCACATTTTGTAGAGATGGGGTCTCACTATGTTGCCCACGCTGATCTCCAACTCCTGGACTCCAGTGATCCTCCTGCTTTCGCCTCCCAAAGTGCTAGAACCACAGGTATGAGCCACTATGCCCGGCCAGACAGATCCTTTTGATAAGATCTGTCACTATGTTCAGAACCCTACAATGGCTTCCTATTACACCCAGAATCAAAGCTGAAGTCCTTAGAGTGGTCTCCAAGGTCCCACGAGCTCTGAGAGGTCACAAGAGGCCTAGAGCCTATGTCAAGGTCAAATTTCAAGCCCAGCACGTTCCAGCCTCATCCCTACCATCCCCTGTGCTGCCTGCCAAGCATGTGCTCACCTGGAAGCCTTCACCTTCGCCTTGTACTCTCCCAGGGATTCCTCCCGCCTTCCTTCAGGGTCAGAGCAAACTTCCTGAGCAGCTTGGGTGGAGAGCAGCCCTCCTTAGCCTGCTTCGCTGCACACTGAGCGCTTGTCACCGCCTGCAGGACGATGTATTTATTTGTTACCCCATCTCTCCCCCCTAGAATGGAAGTTCCATAAGAGCAGAGGCAGTGTTTGGCAAACTGCTACTTCCCTCCAGCCCCCACGCCTGGGACAGGGCCTGGTACGGTGATGGGAACTCCGTAACAACTTGTCAAATGAATGAATGCATGCCCACTACTATTCTGGGGGCCAAGGAAACAGCAATAAACAAGACACGCAATCCCTATCACATCCCCTGAGACTCAACATTTTTTTTCCTTTTTTCTTTTTCTTTTTTTTTTTTAAGATGGAGTCTTGCTCTGTTGCTCAGGATAGAGTACAGTGGCGCAATCTTCGCTTACTGCAACCTCCACCTCCCAGGTTCAAGCAATTCTCCTGCCTCAACCTCCTGAGTAGCTGGGATTACAGGCACACGCCACAATGCCTGGCTAATTTTTTTGTGTTTTTAGTAAAGATGAGGTTTCACCATGTTGACCAGGCTGGTCTTGAACTCCTGACCTCAAGTGATCCACCCGCCTCAGCCTCCCAAAGTGCTGGGATTACAGGCTTGAGCCACCGTGCCCAGTCTTTTTTTTTTTTTTTTTTTTTTTTTGAGATGGAATCTCACTCTGTCACCCAGGCTGGAGTGCAATGGTGCGATCTCGGCTCACTGCAACCTCTGCCTCCGGGTTCAAGCCATTCTCCTGCCTCAGCCTCCCAAGTAGCTGGGATTACAGGCATCTCTACTAAACCCTATCTCTACTAAAAATACAAAAATTAGCCAGGCATGGTGGTATGAGCCTGTAGTCCCAGATACTCAGGAGGCTGAGACAGAATTGCTTGAACCCGAGGAGGCGGACGTTGTGGTGAGCCAAGATCGTGCCATTGCACTCCAGCCTGGGCTACAAGAGCGAAACTCCGTCTCAGAAAAAAAGAAAGAAATACAGTGTACAATAAATGTAACGTGCTTGAATCATCCCGAAACCATCCCTCCACCCCCATCCTCGCTTCACCCCACCCCACCCCACCCCTGGTCCGTGAAAAAATGGTCTTCCACAAAACCAGTCCCTGGTGCCAAAAAGCTTGGGGACTGCTGTTCTAAAGAGCAAAACAGACATTCTATAAGTTACATAATTATATATGAAATGATGGGGTGGGGGCAGAAAGAAAAAGAGAGGGAGGGCAAAAAGAACAGAAAAAAAGCCCTACCGGGGCAGAAAGGACTCCTACCAAAGTATTTGATTTGGTATATGTTAAAGAAAAGCTCTGTCATTTCGAAACGTCTGCTGCTTCTCTGCCATGATAAGGGTGTCATCCACTTTAATGGATTGTTGAGGGATAGAGGAGAAATCTACAAAGGCAAAAGAGCATCACTGGTTCCCCAGCTTGGTGGACAAACATCACCTCTTCAGATCCCCCACTGAGCCAGAGAGTGGCGGGACTCGCCACTAGGGGGCCCTGGCTTTCGGCAGCCATGGCTTCTGTCTCCGCCATTCACTCCTGTCACTGCTGAATTCACTTGGGCAATATCAGGCATCCTCCAGGCTACAAAGCTTTTGCCCTGCTGTGCCCATGGCTTGACTGGAAGGGCTTCTAATCTCACCCAAACGCTGCAAGAGAACTAGCCCTGTCCCTGTAGCCCCTTCTGTCCTTTAATTTAGCCTTGGTCGCCTCCCCTGATCATGGCACATTTCTTCTTGAGGGTGCTGGTATCCTGTCCATAGCCTTCCATCCAGACTAATCAGTCCATCAAAAAGGTTCCAATAACATTAAACTTCCGGCCGGGTGCGGTGGCTCACGCCTGTCATCCCAGCACTTCGGGAGGCCGAGGCAGGCAGATCACTTGAGGTCAGGAGTTCAAGAGCAGCCTAGCCAACATGGTGAAATCCCGTCTCTACTAAAAATACAAAATTAGCCCAGCATGGTGGTGCATACCTGTAATCCCAGCTATTCGGGAGGCTGGGACAAGAGAATCCCTTGAACCCAGGAGGCAGAGATTGTGGTGAGCTGAGATCGCACCATTGCACTCCAGCCTGGGCAACAAGAGTGAAACGCCGTCTCAAAAATAAAAAATAAAAATTTTTTTTAAAAAAACATTAAACTTCAAGTCTGTAATCCCAGCACTTCGGGAAGCTGAGGCAGGTAGATCACTTGAGGTCAGGAGTTCGAGACCAGCCTGGCCAACATGGTGAAACCCCATCTCTACTAAAACTACAAAATTAGCCAGGCATAGTGGCAGGCACCTGTAATCCCAGCTACTGGGGAGGCTGAAGCAGGAGAATCACTTGAACCCAGGAGGTGGAGGTTGCAGTGAGCTGAGATCACACCATTGCATTCCAGCCTGGGTGATAGAGCAAAGCTCCATCTCAAAAAATTAAAATAAAATAAAATAAAATAAAAAACATTAAACTTCAGAAGGAAAGGGAGTTGTAGCCTTGATTCCTTTTTTCCCAAGACAGCCCTTGAGGCCTATGCAAATTTTCCCAGCTCCTCAGCAGTCACAGCTAAGCAGGCCAAGGCAAGGGTTAGTGGAAGGAGTGATTGCAAAGACCCCATGACACCCTTCACACAGAGCCATAGATGACTACTCAACTTATGGTCACGTCACCATGGGAGAGTCACCAAACAGCATCTCTCTCTCAGAAATGTCAACATCTATACACCCATCTACTGTCTGGTTTAGGGTGGAAATGTGGGTGTAAGAAAAGTAATTTAGAGGTACTTACTGGCAGCTGAGGGGAGGAGACTGTTCCTCACCCAGCCTTGGGTTAATGGAGCTTTGGTGCAATGGACAAAAACAGAGGTTTTGATTTGGAGGCGAAGAAAGGGGACAATGGCTCCAGAGGCCAAGAGCAGAGAAAGACAGCAAGGAAGTGGGCTGAGCATGGTGGACTCAGGAGACGGTAAGCCCCATCTTAGGATGCCTCAGACACATCGTGGAGGGGGCCTGGTTTTCCTTTTTGAAAATATTTTTTATTTTATTATTATTAATTCATTAATTTATTTATTTTTTATTTATTTTATTTTATTTTTTTGAGACGGAGTCTCACTCTGTCACCCAGGCCGGAGTGCAGTGGTGTGATCTTGGCTCACTGCAACCTCCAACTCCCAGGTTCAAGCGATTCTTCTGCCTCAGCCTCCTGAGTAGCTGGGACTACAGGTGCACGCCACCACATCCAACTAATTTTTGTATTTGTAGTAGAGACGGGGTTTCACCATATTGGCCAGGCCAGTCTTGAACTCCTAACCTCGTGATCCACCTGCCTCAGCCTCTCAAAGTGCTGGGATTACAGGCGTGAGCCACCACACCCAGCCCTTTTTTTTTTTTTTTTTTTTGAGACAGAGTTTCGCTCTTGTTGCCCAGGCTGGAGTGCAATGGCGCAATCTCGGCTCACCGCAACCTCCACCTCCTGGGTTCAAGCGATTCTCCTGCCTCATCTTCTTGAGTAGCTGGAATTACAGGCATGTGCCACCATGCCCGGCTAATTTTGTATTTTTGTAGTAAAGATGGGTTTCTCCATGTTTGTCAGGCTGGTCTCGAACTCCTGACCTCAGGTGATCTGCCCGCCTCAGCCTCCCAAAGTGCTTGGATTACAGGGGTGAGCCACCGTGCCCGGCCTACAACCTGTTCTATCAGCAAGGTCTTTATAACCTGTATCTTGTGCCAACCTCCTGTCTCATCCTGTGACTTAGAATGCCTTAACCTCCTGGGAATGCAGCCAAGCAGGTCTCAGCCTTATTTTACCCAGCCCCTATTCAAGATGGAGTCCCTCAGGTTCAAATGCCTCAGACACTCCTGCCTCAGCCTTTCAGACAGCTGGGACTATAGGCACACACCACCAGGCCTGGCTAATGTCTTAATTTTTATTTTGTAGGGACAGGGTCTTGCTATGTTGCCCAGACTAGTCTCAAACTCCTGGCCTCAAGCCATCCTCCCACTACAGCCTCGCAGACTGCTGGGATTACAGGCATGAGCCACCACGCCAGGCCTTGATTTTTTAGTATGTGGGCTCAAGACATTCAATGTTGATGTTAAAGGAAAATGGGGCCGGGCACCGTGGCTCACACCTGTAATCCTAGCACTTTGGGAGGCCCAGGGGGCGGATCACCTGAGGTCAGGAATTTAAGACCAGCCTGGCCAACATGTCAAAACCCCATCTCTGCTAAAAATACAAAAATTAGCTGAACACGTTGGCTCATGCCTGTCATCCCAGCACTTTGGGAGGCCGAGCTGGGTGAATCACTTGAGGTCAGGGGTTTGAGACCAGCCTGGCTAACATGGTGAAACCCCGTCTCTACTAAAACTACAAAAATTAGCCGGGCACAGTGGTGGATGCCTGTAATCCCAGCTACTCAGGAGGCTGACAAAGAAAATCGCTTGAACCCGGGAGGCGGAGGTTGTAGTGAGCCAAGATCACGCCACTGCACTCCAGCCTGGACGACAACGTAATAATAATTATTATTTTTTTGACAGACACAAAAAATAATAATAATACTTTTTAAAAAAAAGGAAAATGGGAGGTGATTGTAGAAGGTAGAGGATTGTAGAAGGTAGAGGAGTGATAGTTCATTAAAATTGTAATAAGAACCACAAGATGCTAAGAGTAATGAGATGTAGCGGACGTCTGCTATTTTTGCCTGTTCAGCATCCACTCGTTCTGCTTTGTGTGATAGCACCCCAAGCTTTCTTTGAACCAGCCCTTCCTTCAGCGGAGGCCGACCCCACCCCTTCGCTCTGTGGGGTGGCCATATGACCCAGGTCTAGCCAATCAGCATATTCCATCCCTGAGCCACAGCTGTGTGCCCCTAGCCCAAGCTAGGCTGCTCCTGGCCTTCTGCACCTATTAGGGGAAAATGTTTTCTCTTTTCATTGGAGTTGCTAAGTATGTGGGATGTAAGCCTGGACTTGCTGGTGGCTGCCTTTGCCACCGCTTAGGGAGATTCTGGCCAGGCATGAAGCCCGCACAGAGTAAATGAAGCAGGGCCAGGAGATGAGGAGAGATGGATTCTGATTGCGTTATATGAGTACTAGGATCTGTGTCTGAAATCCAAATGGCTTTTTCTTTTCTTTTCTTTCCTCCCCTCCCCTCCCCTCCCCTCCCCCTCCCCTCCCTCCTCTCCCCTCCCCTCCTCTCCCCTCCTCTCCTTTCTTTTGTTTTCCAAGAGGGAATCTCACTCTGTCACCGAGGCTGGAGTGCAATGGCACGATCTCAGCTCACTACAACCTCTGCCTCCCAGGTTCAAGTGATTCTACTGCCTCAGCCTCCCGTGTAGCTCGGATTACAGGCACGCACCAACACACCTGACTAATTTTTGTATTTTTAGTAAAGACAGGGTTTCACCATGTTGGCCAGGCTGGTCTTGAACTCCTGACCTCACGTGATCTGCCCTGCCTTGGCCTCCCAAAGTGCTGGGATTACAGGTGTGAACCACTGCGCCCGGCCCCAAGTGGCTTTTTCAATTACATGAGCCAACGTATTCTCACAAGTCCATTCGAGTTTGGTGTCTGTTACTTGCAAATAAAGGAGTTCTGATTGGTTCCCAGTGAAACCTCATCTGTAAGACCTCTGAGCCACCAGTATCCACGGGGCTTGCCTATAACAGCTCCTGTGCAATCCAGTAGCCTTGAACACTGGAAGCCACTGAGCCCTTCTGTGACTAGATGCACACCTCTGAGGCTAAGATTACTGGTGTATTCATTGGGACCAGTTTGGTCTCAGTGACTGAAAACTCAACCCAAACTGGTTCATTTGGAAAGGAAAAGTCAGCCAGGCACAGTGGCTCATGCCTGTAGTTCCTAGCAGTTTGGGAGGCTGAGGTGGACAGATCGCTTGAGCCCAGGAGTTCGAGACCAACCTGGGCAACATAGCAAAACCCTCTCTACAAAAAAAAAAAAAAATTTTTTTCTTTTTTTTTTCGAGACAGAGTCTTGCACTGTCGCCCAGGCTGGAGTGCAGTGGTGCGATCGTGGCTCACTGCAACCTCCACCTCCCGAGTTCAAGCGATTCTCCTGCCTCAGCCTCCCGAGTAGCTGGACTACAGGCGTGCACCACCAGGGCCAGCTAATTTTTGTATTTTTAGTAGAGACAGCATTTCACAATGTTGGCCAGGATGGTCTCAATCTCTTGACCTCGTGATCTGCCTGCCTCAGCTTCCCAAAGTGCTTGGATTACAGGCGTGAGCCACCAGTGCCCGGCCTCTACAAAAAAATTTTCAAATTAGCAGGTGTGATGGTGCACACCTGTAGTCCCAAGTGGGCAAAGTTGCTCTCCGATTGGCTGAAGTCTTTGTCACCTGCTCCACCCCTGAGCTGGAGCCTCACCCAAAGTAATTGACTGAAAGGGGGTGTTCTCCAGTGGGAAATTAGGTAAGGTGTACATTATTTGGCCCTAATTCTTCACCCTTCCCCCTACCCATGCCCTTGGCCATGTAATTTTGCAGTGCCCTCCTGTCACAGGCAGGATGACCTGATGCCTCTTTTTTCTTTTTTGAGATGGAGTCTCGCTCTGTCACCCAGGCTGGAGTGCAATGGCACGATCTTAGCTCACTGCGACCTCCACTTCCTGGGTTCAAGAGATTCTCCTGCCTCAGCCTCCCAAGTAGCTGGGATTACAGGCGCCCGCCACCACACCCAGCTAATTTTTGTATTTTTAGTAGAGAAAGGGTTTCACCATGTTGGCCAGGCTGGTCTTGAATTCCAGACCTCAAGTGATCCTCCTCGCCTGCCTTGCCTCCCAAAGTGCTGGGATTACAGGCATGAGCCACCACGCCTGGCCCTGCCTCTTGAGCCGGGGAGTTCAAGACCAGCCTGGGCAACATAACGAGATTTCAGCTCTATTAAAAATAACAATAATTTAAAATAAAAAGAATGGCCCTACCTTTCACTGGCAGGGAAGGGTCGGGGGGGCCTCCTGTCATCTCCAAATCATAGTACTGTCCCCACCAGCCATAGCTGATCATTTTAGGAGTGGTTCCAAGGAGTCCCAAGCTGGGCCCATTAGAGCCTCTCCTGGAGGGTTACAATAGAGATGAGAAGCCAATCAATATCTGCTATAATTAAAAATATGAGAACTTAGGAGTCATGGGGCAGCTGTGTCTAGTTGAAAGGCTAGAGAAGCAGAGAGAGTCCATGTGTTTGTTACTTACGGTAATGCTGGCTGCTGGAACAGATAAGCCCCAAAATCTCTGTGGCTTAACATCACAGAAGTTTATTACCTGCTCAGATAACAGTCTAAGGCAGATCTGCCACATGGCCATTCAGGGACTGCTACCTTGTGATTCTGCTCTCTCTCAGGGCCTGGGCTGGTAGATAGCAAACAATGCAGACAGGAGAAGACAGATCCATGATCTTAACCATCTCAGCCCCAGGCAGGGGACCGGGTCGTTTCTACCCACCTTCCATCAGCAAGAACCAGTCACATGACCACATCTAACAGCAATGAAGGCTGGGAAATACGTGCCCAGGAAGGGAGGAATCAATTTATTTGCAGATAGAGGGAACAGAAGAGAGGGAAAGGGGGGAAATAGAGAGAGGGAGGGAGCGAAAGAAAGAACTAAAGAGCACAGAACTAAGAGAGCCCAGGCACAGTGGCTCACATCAGTAATTCTAGGGCCTTGGGAGGCAAGATAGGAGAATCACTTGAGACCAAGAGTTCAAGGGCCTAGGCAACACAGTGGGACCCTATCTCTACAAAAATAATAATATTATTATTATTAAATAAAAGAAAAGGAAGAGACAGCCATGAAGATAACTAGCTGAGGCCAGGTACAGTGGCTCATGCCTATAATCCCAACACTTTGGGAGGTTGAGGTGGGCAGATTGCTTGAGGTCAGAAGTTCCAGACCAGACTGACCAACATAGCAAAACCCCATCTCCACTAAAAATACAAAAATTAGCTGGGCGTGGTGGCAGGCACCTGTAGTCCCAGCTACTCGGGAGGCTGAGGCAGGAGAATCACTTGAACCTGGGAGGCAGAGGATGCAGTGAGCTGAGATCATGCCACTGCACTCCAGCCTGGGTGAGGGAGCGAGACCCTGTCTCGAAAAAAAAAAAAAATCACCTGGCTTGTTAAAACAGATTCCTGGACCCCACCCCAGAATTTGATTCAGGTCGGGAGTGAGGCCTGTGAAGTTGCATTTCTAGCAAATTCCCAGGTGATGCTCATGCCGCTGGTCCCAAAGCACACTGTGACGTGCCAGTTCCAGACTAGGAGACTCCAAAGAGACACTGGAGCCAACCACAATGTGCAAACCTGATTGGGTCCTGATTTGGAAATTAAACATCTTTAAAATGCATTCAGGGAATAATTGGGTTCATTTGAACGTGGACTCCATATTAGAAAATTTCTATTGATTTTCTTGGGTAGGGTGGTGACATGTGGCTGGCTGTAAGGGAAGATGTCTTTATTTTTAGGAGATTCACATTGAAGTCCTTATAGGGGTCAAGTGGCATGATATCTACAGCTAACTTTTATTTCATTTATTTATTATTATTACTATTATTATTATTATTTTAGAGACAGGGTCTTGCTCTGTCACCCAGGCTGGAGTGCAGTGGCATGATTGTAGCTCACTGCAGCCTCAAACTCCTGAGATCAAGCAATCCTCCTGCCTCAGCCTCTCCAATAGCTGGGACTACAGGCCCACACCGCCATGCCTGGCTTACAACTAACTTTTAAATGTTGGCCAGGCGCAGTGGCTCATGCCTGAAATCCAAGCACTTTGAGAGGCCGAGGCAGGCGGATCACTTGAGGTCAGGAGTTAAAGACCAGCCTTGCCAACATGATGAAACCCCGTCTCTACAAAAAATACAAAAAATTAGCTAGGCATGGTGGCAGGTGCCTATAATTCCAGCTACTGAAGAGGCTGAGGCAGAAGGATCGCTTGAACCCAGGAGGCGGAGGTTGCAGTGGGCCAAGATCGTGCCACTGCACTCCAGTCTAAGCATTAGAGCGAGACTCCATCTCAAATAAATAAATAAATAAATAAACGTTTCAACAAAATGCACACATGCACACAGACAAAGAAAATATGACAAAATGGCCGGGCGCGGTGGCTCACACTTGTAATCCCAGCACTTTGGGAGGCCGAGGCGGGCGGATCACGAGGTCAGGAGATCAAGACCACGGTGAAACCCCGTCTCTACTAAAAATACAAAAAAAAATTAGCCGGGCGTGGTGGCGGGCGCCTGTAGTCCCAGCTACTCGGAGAGGCTGAGGCAGAAGAATGGCATGAACCCAGGAGGCGGAGCTTGCAGTGAGCCGAGATCACGCCACTGCACTCCAGCCTGGGCAACAGAGCGAGACCCCGTCTCAAAAAAAAATAAAAAAAAGAAAAAGAAAGAAAATATGACAAAATGGTAATTATTGAATTTCAGGATAAGTGTATGAGTGACCATTATGCCACTTTTTCAACTCTTCTATGTTTAGATGTTTTAAATATTTAAAGCTAGGGACTGGGTGCAGTAGCTCATGCTTGTAATCATAGTATTTTGAGGGGCTGAGGTGGGAGCATAGCTTGAGCCCAGGAGTTCGAGGCTGCAGTGAGCTATGATCACACCACTGCACTCCAGGCTGGGCAGCAGAGCAAGACCCCATCTCAAAAAAATATAAAATAAAATAAAATAAATCTGGGGAGGGCGTGGGGGAGGGACTAGTGCATTGCAGCCTAATTGAACGAGCAGGAGGCCGCCACGGGATGAGGCCAAGCCCAACAGTGTCAGCCCCTCTGGGTCATTCTAAGGACTTCAGATTCTATCCTGAATGCATGAGGAAACCCTTGAAGGCCTTAAGCAGAGAGTGACATGGTCTGATTTTCTTTTAATCTGTAGCTTTGTTTTTGAGATGGGGTCTTGCTAAGTTGCCCAGGCTAGTCTTGAACTCCTGGGCTCAAGTGATTCTCCTGCCCCAGCCTCCCGAGTAGCTGAGATTACAGATAAGTGCCACCACGCCCAGCTAATTTTTGTATTTTTAGTAGAGACAGGGTTTCACCATGTTGGCCAGACTGGTCTCAAACTCCTGACCTCAAGTGATTCGCTCACCTCAGCTTCCCAAAGTGCTGGGATTACAGGTTAGAGCCACTGTGCCCAGCCAACTGTATATTTTTAAATAACTCAAAGAGTGTAATTGAATTGTTTGTAACACAAAGGATACATGCTTGATGTAATGGATCCCCATTTACCCTGATGTGATTATTATGCATTGCATGCCTGTATTAAAACATCTCATGCACCCCATACATATATACGCCTACTATCTACCCACAAAAATTAAAAATTAAAAAGTGAAAACATTATCCTTTAGATGCTTGGCCACATGGGGGACATAGCAAATGGTTCATGGCCAAGCACAAGAGAGCCACTAATGTCTGCACCAGGAAGGGATAATTATCCAATTATAACCCAGAGGCAGCCTCTGGTGTCAATAGCTAATTGTTCTGAACAAGTCCAGATTCTTTGCTTCCCCAAAGCTGTGTGAAATTTAAAAATTCATAATCATTGGCAAATGATAATCGTAATACAGATGCCAAGGCACTTCCCAGACCAAAGAAACCCGATTCCCTTGGCACCAAGATCAAATCCAAGATTCTCAGGGGATTCTTTCTCTTTCTTCCATTCTTTCTTTCTTTCTTTCCTTCTTTCTTTCCTTCCCTTCCTTCCTTCCTTCCTTTCTTCCTTTCTTCCTTTCCTCCTTTCTTCCTTTCTTCCTTTCTTTCTTTCTTTCTTGACAGATTCTGCTCTGTCACCCAGGCTGGAGTGCAGTGACGTGATCTCAGCTCACTGCAACCTCCACTTCTGGGTTCAAGCAATTCTCCTGCCTCAGCCTCCTGAGTAGCTGGGATTACAGGCACCCGCCACCACGCCCGGCTAATTCTGTATTTCTACTAGAGACGGGGTTTTACCATGTTGGCTAGACTAGTCTCGAACTCCTGGTCTCAGGTGATCTGCCCACCTCAGTCTCCCAAAGTGCTGGGATTACAGGCATGAGCCACCACACCTGGCCCCAGGGGATTCTTGATTGCAGCCAGGCAGAGCCTGCAGTCCCAGGGTGGCAAGTTCCAGCAGACCTATGAAGGACTGGCTCCAGGGTCCCTGAGCACAAGGTTGCAAGGCCATGTTGTAACACCCTGGACCTCTTATGAGTACAGATAGACCCTGGCTCTGGAGGACCCAGGTCAAAGAAACCTGCCCTCTTGAGGCTTGGGGATCTCTTATTCCTTTTCTTTTGACAAATTGACTTATCTGATGATATCAATGATCCATATGCATAGGAAAGAATTAAAACAAAAGTGGCCTGGTTGGCCTGGCGCGGTGGCTCACGCCTGTAATCCCAGCACTTTGGAAGGCTGAGGCAGGTGGATCACCTGAGGTCGGGAGTTTGAGACCAGCCTGACCAACATGGAGAAAACTTGTCTCTACTAAAAATACAAAATTAGCCAGGCGTGGTGGCACATGCCTGTAATCCTAGCTACTCAGGAGGCTGAGGCAGGAGAATTGCTTGAACCCAGGAGGTGGAGGTTGCAGTGAGCCAAGATCACGCCACTGCACTCCAGCCTGGGCGACAAGAGTGAAACTCCATCTCAAAAAAAAAAAAAAAGTGGCCTGGTACAGTGGCTCATGCCTGTAATCCCAACACTCTGGGAGGCTGATGCAGGAGGACTGCTTGAGGTCAGGAAGTTCAAGACCAGCCTGGGCAACATAGCAAGACCCTGTCTCTACTAAAATAAAAAATTAGGTTAGGCATGGTGGCTCATGCCTGTAGTTCCCAGCTACTTGGGAGGCAGAGGTGGGAGGATCGCTTGAGTCTGGGAGGCAGAGATTGCAGTGAACAGACATCACATCACTGCACTCCAGCATGGGCCACAGAGCAACACTCTATCTCAAAAACAAAAAACAAACAAACAAAAAAAACAGGAGGCATGGTGGCACGCACCTGTAGTCCCAGCTACTCAGGAGGCTGGGGTGGGAGAATCACTTGAGCACAGGAGTTTGAGGCTGCAGTGAGCCGTGATCGGGCCACTGTATTCCAAACTGAGTGACAGAATGAGACCCTGTATCCAAAAAAAAGTATTTTTTAAAAAGTACAGGAAAGAAAGTAAATAGGCCAGGTGCGGTGGCTCATGCCTGTAATCCCAGCACTTTGGGAGGCCAAAGTGGGTGGATCACCTGAGGTCAGGAGTTTGAGACCAGCCTGGCAACATGGTGAAACCCAGTCTCCACTAAAAATACAAAAATTAGCTGGGCATGGTGGCACACGCCTGTAATCCCAGCTACTCGGGAGGCTGAGGCAGGAGAATCACTTGAACCCAGGACGCGGAGGTTGCAGTGAGCTGAGATCTTGCCACTGCACTTTAGCCTGGGTGACAGAGTGAGACTCCGTCGCAAAAAAGAAAACAAAAAAACAAGAAGGTAAGTAAAAGTCACCTAGAATCCCATTACCATGAAATAGCCCTTGTTTCATTCAGTGACCACCCTTCAAGCATTTCCTTATGAAAACAAACACCCACGAACACACACGGATATGTATGTAAGCGGGCCATACACATGAGCATCGTTCATCACGGGCAGGCTTCTTCCTTCTCTTGACTTACTTCCCACCCTCCCTCTCCCCCATTGCATCCTTCCCTAGTGTCAACTGAAAAATAATACAGTCTTCCTCCATTTGAGAGATTTTCCTTCTTATAAAAGGTTGCAGCCTGTAGGCTGGGAAGCATAGCCTCCAGTAGAGACCAAAAGCAGGCACTTCAAGGGAGGGAAGAGTGGAGGAGAAATGTATGCCAAACAGATATGCTAAATATACATATTGTATTGGTCTGTTCTTGCATTGCTATAAAGAAATATCTGAGACTGGGTAATTTATTTAAAAAAAAAAAAGAGGTCTGGCTGGGTGCGGTGGCTCATGCCTGTAATCCCAGCACTTTGGGAGGCCAAGGTGGGCAGATTGCCTGAGCTCAGGAGTTCAAGACCAGCCTGGCCCAACATGGTAATACCCAGGCTCTACTAAAAAAATACAAAAAAAAAAAAATTAACCAAGCATGGTGGTGGGTGTCTGTAATCTCAGCTACTCTAGAGGCTGAGGCAGGAGAATCACTTGAAACCGGGAGGCGGAGGTTGCAGTGAGCAGAGATCGCACCACTGCACTCCAGTCTGGGCAACAGAATGAGACTCCGTCTCAAAAAAATAAAAAATAAAGATTAAAAAGAGGTTTAATTGGCTCGCAGTTCAGCAGGCTGTACAAGCACGGTGCGGGCATCTGCTCAGCTTCTGGGGAGGCTTCAGAGAGCTTTTACTCATGGTGGGAGGCAGAGTGGGAGCAGACACATCACATCATGAAATCAGGAGCAAGGGGGCGGGGAAGGCGCCACACACCTTCCAACAACCAGATCTCATGTGAACTCACCCACTACCCCAAGGACAGCACTAAGCCATCATGAGAGATTCACCCCCATGTCCCAAACACCTCCCACCAGGCCCCACCTCCAACACTGGGGATTACATTTCCATAGGAGATTAGGACAGGGACAAATATCCAAACTATATCAGATATTTAAGAGGTTACAGGAGGAGCTATGAATATTCATGAAGGAGAGGGCGCACACATAATCAGTAAACAAACATGCATCCCACATTCACTTTGGGCTGGAGACTTAACATGTAAGTGCATTACAGTGAGGCCCTGGATATCAGAAGGTAGGTAAAGCAGAGGGCACGAAAGCATTCAGCGCACAGCCTCTGTAAACCTGCCAGGACCAGTCCATGTTAGCAGCCTCTTGTCAAGAGAAAGTTACTGAAATCAGGCTGGGTGCGGTGGCTCACGCCTGTAATCCCAGCACTTTGGAAGGCCGAGGTCAGGAGTTCAAGACCAGCCTGGCCAATATGGTGAAATTCTCTCTCTACTAAAACTACAAAAACTAACTGGGCATGGTGGCTGGAGCCTGTAATCCCAGCTATTCGAGAGGCTGAGGCAAAAGAATCTCTTGAACCCGGGAGATGGAGGTTGCAGTGAGCCAAGAACGCACCGCTGCACTCCAGCCTGGGCGACAGAATGAGACTCTGTCTCAAAAAAAGAAAAAAAAAAGTTACTGAAATCAGTCTCTTGTCCAGGCAATGCTGTGGCTATGGCTTATGGAATGAGGAAAGGTGTCTATTAGTCACCTTCTGGTGGTCCAGTTGCAACAAGACCACTGCTTGTTTAGCTACTAGACAAAAAGAAAACCCTTGTGGCAGTTAGAGCATAGTTTATTCTTTTTTTTTTTTTTTTTTGAGATGGAGTTTCGCTCTGTCACCCAGGCTGGAGTGCAGTGGCACGATCTCAGCTCACTGCAACCTCCGCCTCCTGGGTTCAAGCGATTCTCCTGCCTCAGCCTCCTGAGTAGCTGGGACTACAGGTGCGTGCCACCACGCCCAGCTAATTTTTGTATTTTTAGTGGAGATGGGTTTCACCATGTTGGTCAGGCTGGTCTCAAACTCCTGAACTCGTGATCCACCCACCTCAGCCTCCCAAAGTGCTGGGATTACAGGCATGAGCCACCATGCCCAGCCAGTTTATTCTTTAAGTGTGGAACTGCATGACTTAACCTTTACTCAGCATGTTATAATTTGGTATCTTATTGCCACAAAGAGTCCATTCTGTCAATCTTATTCGTTTTTGTTTATTTGTTTTCTTTTGTTTGTTTTTGTTTTGGGACAGGGTCTTGCTGTGTCACCTCTGCTGGAGTGCAGTGGCATGATCACTGCTCACTGCAGCCTTGACCTCCCAAGCTCAAACAATCCTCCCACCTCAGCCTCCCGTCCAAGCTGGTCCCAGCTGATGGGGCCAGACACCATGGCTCATCCCTGTAATCCCAACACTTTGGGAGGCTGAGGTGGGAGGATCGCTTGAGGGCAAGAGTTTGAGACCAGCCTGGGCAACATAGTGAGATTCCATCTCTACAAAAAATTGAAAAAACTCAGCAGGGCATGGTGGTATGCCCACCTGTAATCCCAGCTAGTCGGGAGGCTGAGGCAGGAGAATCACTTGAACTCGGGAGACAGAGGTTGCAGTGAGCCGAGATCATGCCACTGCACTCCAGCCTGGGCAACAGAGCAAGATTCTGTCTCAAAAAATAATAATAAATACATAATGACTGAAAGCATCCTAAATTTGATGAAAAACATTAAACTACCCATCCAAAAATCTTAGCAAATATGATTACGACAAGTAAACTCAACTCAGAGCTGAGCTGTGTAGTAAATTATTATTACCTTTCCTTTCTGCACAATTTTTGTTTTCCTAGGGTTAGTCATTTTCGTTTTTTTCATTTGCTTAGCATATTCGATGTGCTTATTAACTCAATCCAAATCTCTCCATCAGTTGTTTATATAATTTCTCAAGATGTTCACTTAGATTAAGTGGTTTGTGAATTTCATTTTCTTGGAATAAATCTCTGCTGGTGCCTCCTCCCATGCTCCAATATGAACGCACTCCTGCCCAGGCCTGCTGCACGGTGTCACCACGGGGTCTTTCTCATCTCATCCTTTCCCTAAGGAGACCCTTCTCCTCTTTTTTTTTTTTCTCTTTTTTGAGACAGAGTCTCAATCTGTCGCCCAGGCTGGAGTGCAGTGGGGCAGTCTCGGCTCATTGCCACCTCCACCTCCCGAGTTCAAGCAATTCTTCTTCCTCAGCCTCCCGAATAGCTGGGATCACAGGCGTGTGCCACCATGCCCGGCTAATTTTTGTATTTTTGTAGAGACGGGGTTATACCACGTGGGCCAGGCTGGTCCCAAACCCCTGACTTCAGGTGATCCGCCTACCTTGGCCTCCCAAAGTGCTGGGATTACGGTGTGAGCCACCCCGCCCCACCTCCCTTCCCCTCTTCTGTATGTTGAATCTCCTGTTCCTAGATGCCATTATGTTCCTCTTACTTGGCTTGTTTTCTTGTTTTGGTCAAGTGCATTCTCCTATAGTTACCCAGTTAAAGAATGCATCAGAAGTAACTTTTGGCTGCTCTGCCTATGGAGCAGCCATTCTTTTATTTCTTTACTTTCTTAATAACCTTGCTTTCAAAAAAAAAAAAAAAAAAAAAAAACACCTGTCATCGAAGCACTTTGGGAGGCCAAGGCAGGCAGATCACTTGAGGTCAGGAGTTCAAGACCAGACTGGTCAGCATGGTAAGACCCGGTCTCTATTAAAAATACAAAAATTAGCCAGGTGCGGTGGCACACACCTGTATTCCCAGCTACTCAGGAGGCTGAAGCAGAAGAATCGCTTGAACCTGGGAGGCAGAGGTTGCAGTGAACCAAGATCATGCCACTGCACTTTAGCCTGGGTGGCAGGGCGAGACTCCATGTCAATAAATAAATAAATAAATAAATAAATGAATAAATAAATGGAGTATCTTCTGAGACCTTGCAAAAAAAATTTTTTTGTTGGATCTTATCAGACTCATTTCTAAAATGCCCACTGGGGTTTGCATTTTCACCAGCAATATATGACTATGCTTCCCCTAAAACTCCATTAGCTCTTTAATTTTTGCTTACCTGATGGGTATAAAGTGCTACCTCATTGGTCCTTCAATTTGTGTTTCCCTGGTTACTAATGAGGCTGAACATTTTTCGCTTATTTATTTGCTATTTAAATTTGCTCCTCTGTGAATTGCCTGCGCTTCCTCCTCTTGGCCGTTTTTCTCTCCTACTGTTTGCCTTTTTGCTGACAGTCTGCAAGGCCTGTCTATGCACCACGGATATAGGCTGTTCATTTACCATATTGGCAAATCACCTTTTAACTTTGCTTAGGATATTTTCCCATAATTTTTTCCTCCAATTTTAACAAAGATTCATCTAAAAGATTCTTGGTGATTTCTGGGCTTCTCTTATTGGCTTAAAAATTTCCCGCCTGGGCATGGTGGCTCACGCCAGTAATCCCAGCTCTCTGGGAGGCCGAGGTGGGCAGACTGCCTGAGGTCAGGAGTTCAAGACCCGCCTGGCCAAAATGGTAAAACCCCGTCTCTACTACAAATACAAAAATTAGCCAGGCATGATGGCGCATGCCTGTAA
The DNA here is from genome assembly GCF_006542625.1 of Nomascus leucogenys. NCBI lineage: Eukaryota > Metazoa > Chordata > Mammalia > Primates > Hylobatidae > Nomascus > Nomascus leucogenys. The sequence goes on along the minus strand of NC_044382.1, from coordinate 76,810,130 downwards.
TCCCAGCTACTAGGGAGGCTGAGGCCGGAGAGTCACTTGAACCCAGGAGGCGGAGGTTGCAGCGAGCCAAGGTCACGCCACTGCACTCCAGCCTGGGCAACAGGGTGAGACTCTGTCTGAAAAACAAAAATAACAAATATTTTCCACAATTTCCACATTATATATATAGTTCCCTAAATTTTCTTCTGAGAATTTTTTTTTTTTTTTTTTTTTAAAGATGGAGTCTCGCTCTCATGCCCAGGCCAGAGTGCAGTGGCGCAGTCTCGGCTCACTGCAGCCTCCACCTCCCAGGATCAAGTGATTCTCCTGCCTCAGCCTCCCTAGTAGATTACAGGAGCCCACCACCACATTGGGCTACTTTGTATTTTTAGCAGAGACGGGGTTTCACCATGTTGTCCAGGCTGGTCTCGAACTCCTGACCTCAGGTGATCCACCCTCCTTAGCTTCCCAAAGTGCTGGGATTACAGGTGTGAGCCACTACGCCTGGCAAATCTCCCATTTTCTTATGTTAGCCTCTGACTCTTTGTCCTTGACATGTTTTTCTTCATAGAGGCCCTGCACCTTCCCTCTTCAAAGCATCCCCTAAGCAATATGTGAATGAAATATGTTCCTTTTTCTACTTCTAGCCAATGAATTCTTACAATATCAAATTATCTCTTTTCAGTCAGGTGCAGTGGCTCATGCCTGTAATTGCAGCACTTTGGGAGGCCGAGGCGGACAGATAACTTGAGGTCAGGAGTCTGAGACCAGCCTGGCCAACGTGGTGAAACCTCATCTCTACTAAAAATACAAAAATTAGCCAGCCGTAGTGGCGCATGCCTGTAATCCCAGCTACTTGGGAAGCTGAGGCAGGAGAATCGCTTGAACCCAGGAGGTGGAGACTGCAATGAGCCAAAATTGCACCACTGCACTCCAGCCTGGGGGACAGAGTGAGACTCCATCTCAAAACACACACACACACACACATACACAGACACACACACAAATTATCTCTTTTATTTCAATAGCATTTCTTTTTGTTCTTGTTCTGGCATATGTAATACAGCCTCCAAAACACCATCTTGTTGTGATTTTAAAGGAAATGGCTTTAGTATTTAGAGTGATTTTTTCTGTTAAGTTTTAGCAAAGAAACTTCATGATATTTAGGTAGTTTATGTTTTTATTTTTATTTTATTTTAAGACAGGATCTTGCTCTGTCGCCCAGGCTGGAGTGGTACAGTGGCACGATCACAGCTTGCTGCAGCCCCAACCACCCAGGCTCAAGTGATCCTCCCACCTCAGCCTCCCGAGTAGCTGAGACCACAGGCATGCACCACCTGCCCAGCTAATTTTTTATTTATTTATTTAGTGACAGGGTCTCGTTATGTTGCCCAGGCTGGTCTTAAACTCTTGGGCTCAAACTATCATCCCAAAATGCTGGGATTACAGGCGTGAGCTGCCTCACCCAGCCTAGGTAGTTAATTTTTATTCCCTTTTTTGAGTTTTGGGGGGTTTGTTTTTCTTTTTTAATTTAATTTTTTTTTTTTTTTTTTTGAGACAGAGTCTCGTTCTGTCGCCCACGCTGGAGTGCAGTGGTGCTTGGCTCATTGCAAGCTCTGCCTCCCGGGTTCACACCATTCTCCTGCCTCAGCCTCCCGAGTAGCTGGGACTACAGGTGCCCGCCACCACACCCAGCTAATTTTTTGTATTTTTAGTAGAGATGGGGTTTCACCGTGCTAGCCAGGTTGAGGTCTCAATCTCCTGACCTCGTGATCCACCCGCCTTGGCCTCCCAAAGTGCTGGGATTACAGGCGTGAGTCACTGCGCCCAGCCTTGTTTTTCTTTTTTTAGAAAAAGCTGTTGAATTTTACAGCTGACTTCTCAACACCAATTGATGTGATCACATTGTACTTTCCCTATGCAATTATATTGATCAATTACTGTACTTGATCATTCTTGAAGTAAACTGCTCAAGATATGTTACTCTTTGGATATACAATTGTATTTTATTAACATTTTATTTAGAATTTTTACACCCAAATAATTAATCTTCAACTTCCTCTTCTTGGCTTGTTTTTGGTTTTTTGTTCCTGTTGTAATTTGCTTGTTGGTTTACTATGTTTATGAGATTTTCTTTTCTTTTTTTTTTTTTTTGTTTGAGAGGGAGTCTTACTATGTCACCCAGGCTGGAGTGCAATGGCACGATCTTGGCTCACTGCAACCTCCACCTCCTGGGATCAAACGATTCTCCTGCCTCAGCCTCCTGAATAGCAAGTAGCTGCGATTACAGGCACCCACCACCATGCCCGGCTAATTTTTGTATTTTTAGTAGAGACAGGGTTTCACCATGTTGGCCAGGCTGGTCTCGAACTCCTGACCTCAGGTGATCCACCCGCCTCGGCCTTCCATAGGCTAGGATTACAAGCATGAGCCACTGTGCCCGGCCTACTATGTTTATGAGATTTTGCTAGGAAGGTCATGCTGCCTTCATAAAAAAAGTCCAATAGTTTCTATCTTTTTCTATAACCTAGAATAGTTTAGCTAACATTGGAATTCCCATTATTCATTTCACTTTATCTGACTGTTCGCTAGACTCATCTTTGAAACCGTCAGGGGATGGTGCCTTTACAAACAATTTTGTGCACACAAAATGGCATGTAACATACATGTAAGTTAGGAGGCACAGAATGAATACCCCAGAGCTGAGTTAAGGTACATTTTTTTTTTTTTTTTTTTTTGAGACGGAGTCTTGCTCTGTCGCCCAGGCTGGAGTGCAGTGGCACGATCTCGGCTCACTGCAAGCTCCACCTCCCGGGTTCACGCCATTCTCCTGCCTCAGCCTCCCGCGTAGCTGGGACTACAGGCACCCGCCATCACGCCCGGCTAATTTTTTTTTTGTATTTTTAGTAGAGACGGGGTTTCACCATGTTAGCCAGGATGGTCTCGATCTCCTGACCTTGTGATCCGCCCACCTCGGCCTCCCAAAGTGCTGGGATTACAGGCTTGAGCCACCGCGCCCAGCCTAAGGTACATTTATAACTTACTCATAGTGTCACCAAGGTTCAGCTTGGCTAAAAGGGCAAGGGAGAGGGGACACCCACTGCCTCTTCTTAACAGCTGTCTTCTGGTGTCAGCGCTCAGGAGTAGGCCAGACGTTGTCACCATATGTTACCTGCGAGGAGGTGAGACCCTGAAGAGCAATTGGTAGTTTTCTCTGCTTTTCTCTTTTTTTCTTCTTTGTAATAAAAACATGCTCACATTTAAACTTCTGCCATTTTATTGACTGGATTTGAAGCTGTGTGGGCAGGAGAGAGATGGACTGTGGGGGATGGAGAGGGACGGACGAGGGTTTGATGCCCAGCTTTGCCCCCAGCGTGGCCCTGGGTGACCTGGACACCTGCAGGGAGCTGGCTTTCTCAGCAGTAAAATAGGTTTGTGTGGGGTTCAAATAAGCCCAGGGCCAGGTGCGGTGGCCCTGGGCTTATTTGATTACATCTGTAATCCCCTCCCTTGGGAGGCTGAGGTGTGTGGATCACTTGAGGTCAGGAATTCGAGACCAGCCTGACGAACATGGTGAAACCTTGTCTCTACTAAAAATATAAAAATAAGCTGGGCATGATGGCAGGCACCTGTAATCCCAGATACTCAGGAGGCTGAGGCAGGAGAATCACTTGAACCCAGGGGGTGGAGATTGCAGTGAGCTGAGATTGCACCATTCCACTCCAGCCTGGGCAACATAGCGAGCCTCTACTCTAAAAAAAAAATAAAATAAATAAATAAGCCCAAGGCCCCAGAGCAGATATTCCATAAATGTGTTTCCTCCTTGGCCCTTCTTACCACCCCTAACAGAGAAGGGCTGCATTTTGTTGTTGGGCAATGTGGAGCCAGTGCAGGTTCTTGAGGAGGGGAGTGGCCAAGAGCCAATAAAGCACAATAGGATGGACTCAGTGCTGGGATGTGGATGTGAGATGAACCTGATGTTACAGACGGGCAAACTGAGGCACAGAGAGGGGAAGTTACTTGCCCAAGGTCACAAAGCTAACAGGGCTGGAACTGGAACCCAGATCTTTCTGACTCCAGGCCTCCCAGTCACAGAGTCTATCCCTCCACCCCCAGAATCTGGGAGACACCACCAGCCCTCCACAGCCCACTGCACCACCAGCTTCTTGGGAGGGATGCGCGTCACCCCTGTGTCCTGGCGCCTTCCGTACCTGCCCCCGCATGAGTCACCCACCAGAGCAGAGTGAAAACCCACCTTCCTGGGGGAGGCCTCCATGTGAGTGCATTTCAGGTTCCCATCTTAGTCACCACTTCTCTTGGTTCCCACCCTTCCCCCGGCTGCCGGGAGCTGCCTGCGACACCCCCAGTAGGCTCAGACCCAAGTGTGTGGTGGGGCTAGGCCCTAGGGAAGGGCCGAGGCCTGATCCCAAGGTGTTGCAGGACGGCCGGGGGGTACACTAGCCCTGCAACTGCCACGGGCTCCCCTCCCTCTAAGGAAAGCAGAGAACTTGCTGACGGTCACTGTCTCAGTGCTAATAACAGCTGACACCACAGATACTTACTTCCAGGCCCTGCTCTAAGCCCTCTGCATCTGCTAAGACATCTGATCCTCACAAAAGCTCAGGAGCTGCTCTTGTCTGTTTTATAGATGGGGCAACTGAGACTGAGAGAGGGAGAGTGACTTGCCCAAGGTCACAGAGCCAGCAAAGAACAGGGCAGGTGGCAAACTCAGGCAGCCTTTGCAGACTCATCATGCAATCCTGCCCCTCCATGACTGGTGCTCCTGCCTCAACGCTGTCCCAAGGGCCAGACAAGGTGGGGTCCTGCCCTGGGTCTTTTTTTTTTTTTTTTAAGATGGGGTCTTGCTGTGTGACCCAGGCTGGAGTGCAATGGCCCCTTCCTGGCTCCCCTGCAGCCTCGGACTCCTGCCTGCCCTGAGTCCTGTCCTGCCTCTTCCGCCCAGCCTAGCCAGAGCCCCTGAGAATGGTGAGCAGGGACCACCCTCTGAGGAAGGAGTGGGTGGACACCAGCTCTGCCAACCACCGAGGAGCCTAGAACAGGCACTGCACCAGCTCCAGCCCCACAACTACCCGCAACCCCTCCAGGGTGCCAGGCTGGTCACCTCCCGGACTTTATCGGCAGTTCCCTCTGCTTAGGACACCTTCCCCTTCTCTCAGCTACCCCTTCTGTACTACTCCAGTGGGCAGTGTCACCTCCTCCAGGAAGCCCTCTGGGATGTGCCCCCATAGACCTACACTTAGAGCTCCCAGGTGTGAATCCCAAATTTGCCATTTGCTTGCTGTGACCATAGGCAAATGACTGAACTTGTCTGAGCCTCTGTTTACTCATCTACAAAATGAGGCCAGTGATATCTCAGGGGGTTGCTGTGAGGACGAAGAAATGAGGAGGGCAACGTGCTTATAACATGGCCTGGTCCATAGTAAATGCTCAGTAAACTCGGCTCTTTATACCATTGATCACGTTGGCTCGTAATTGTTAGTGTCTGTCCAGCATCTCATTTCCATGCTTGTCCTTAGATCCCAGCCACAGGGCCTGCCCCAGAGACCATCTCAATATACATCCTATTGATTGAATGAAAGACCTGGGGCCAAGTGCAGTGGCTCATGCCTGTAATCCCAGCTTTTTGGGAAGCTGAGGTGGGAGGATCCTTTGAAACCAGAAGTTCAAGACCAGCCTGGGCAACAGAGCGAGACCCACATCTCTACAAAAGTTTTAAAAATGAGCCGAGTGTGGTGCCACGCACTTGTGGTCCCAGCCTACTAAGGAGGCTGAGGCAGGAGGATGGCTTGAGCCTAGGAGCTTGAGGCTACAGTGAGCCATGATCGTGCCACTGCCCTCCAGCCTGGGTGACAGAGCAAGACTCCATCTCAAACAAACAAACACACAAACAAACAAAAACTCCCATGCTGATCAGTAGTGGGATTGCACCTGTGAATAGCAACTGCACTCCAGCCTGGGCAGCATAGCAAGACCTTGTCCCTAAAAAATAATTTTTTGCTGGGCACGGTGGCTCACGCCTGTAATCCCAGCACTTTGGGAGGCTGAGGTGGGCGGATCACAAGATCAGAAGTTCGAGACCAGCCTGGCCGATATGGTGAAACCCCATCTCTACTAAAAATACAAAAAAATTAGCCAAGCATAGTGGAGCATGCCTGTAATCTCAGCTACTCAGGAGGCTGAGGCAGGAGAATTGCTTGAACCCAGGAGGTGGAGGTTGCAGTGAGCCAAGATCACGCCACTGCACTCCAGCCTGGGCCACAGAGCGAGACTCCATCTAAATAATAATAATATTTTTTTTAATGAAAATAAAAGAAAAGGGCCAGGCTCAGTAGCTCACACTTGTAATTTTAGCACTTTGAGAGTCTGAGAAAGGAGGATCACTTGAGCCCAGGAGTTCAAGACGAGCCTTGGCAAGAAAGTGAGACCCCATCTCCGCAAAACAATTTTTAAAAATTAGCCAGGTGGGCCAGGCGCAGTGCCTCACGCCTGTAATCCTAGCACTTTGGGAGGCCAAGGTGGGCAGATCTCGAGATCAGGAGATCGAGACCATCCTTGCTAACACGGTGAGACCCCGTCCCTACTAAAAATACAGAAAATTAGCTGGGTGTGGTGGCAGACACCTGTAGTCCCAGCTACTCGGGAGGCTGAGACCGGAGAATCACCTGAACCCAGGAGGCAGAGGGTGCACTGAGCCGAGATGGCACCACTGCACTCCAGCTTGGGCAAGAGAGCGAGATTCTGTCTCAAAAAAAAAAAAAATTAGCCAGGTGTGGTGGTGCATGCCTGTAGTCCCAGCTACTCGGGAGGCTGAGACAGGAGAATCACTTGAACCCGGGAGGCAGAGGTTGCAGTGAGCCAAGATCGCGCCACTGCACTCCAGCCTGGGCAAGAGAGCAAGATTCCATCTCAAAAAAAAAAAATTAGCCAGGTGTGGTGGTGCATGCCTATAGTCCTAGCTACTTGGGAGGCTTAGGCAGGTGGATCCCTTGAGCCCAAGAGTTCAAGGCAGCAGTGAGCCATGATCACACCACTGCACTCCAGCCTAGGTGACAAAGTAAGACTGTGTCTCTTAAAAACAAATTTTAAAATAAAGGAAAAAAATAAAGTGATATGTATAAAGCAGTTAAGACAGGGCTGGGCCACCGTTAATGCTGGAGAAGTGTTGGGTAAATAGGAACAAGTGACTGTGACCCCTTCGAGTGCCAGCACTTCTTTCCACATTCAAGCAGCTCTCACCTCCCGCTGCCAGTGACTTCAGAGTCTGCATCACCAGGAGCACTTCTCTGGGCACCTGCCCTGGGTGTTCAGGTCCTCCTCAATGCCCTGCTCATGCCCCAGTGTCCGGGGACTGGGTGTCAGGAACCATGCCAGGCACTCAACATGGAGCAAATAGGACAGGGCACAGGGCACCAGCGTGGAAGAAAACAGCATAACCCTATTTTATATTTTATTTTTTACCATTTTGAGATGGAGTTTCAATTTTGTTGCCCAGGCTGGAGTGCAGTGGCACAATCTCGGCTCACTGCAACCTCCACCCGCCAGGTTCAAGTGATTCTCCTGCCTCAGCCTCCTGAGTAGCTGGGACTACAGGGGCCTGCCACCACACCCGGCTAATTTTTGTATTTTTAGTAGAGACAGGGTTTCACCATGTTGGCCAGGCTGGTCTCAAACTCCTGACCTCAGGCGATCCGCCCGCCTTGGCCTCCCAAAGTGCTGAGATTACAGACGTGAACCACCATGCCAAGGCTTTTCTTTTCTTTTTTGAGATAGTCTCCCTCTGTCACCCAGGCTGGAGTTCTGTGATGCTATCATAGTTCACTGTAGCCTCCTCAACCTCCTAGGCTCAAGTGATCCTCCCACCTCAGCCCCCCAAGTAGCTGGGACTACAGGACTGCACCACCACACCCGGCTAATTTCTTTATTTTTTGTAGAAATGGGGTCTCGCTATGTTGCCCAGGCTGGTCTTGAACTCCTGGGCTCAAGTGATCTTCCTGCCTTGACCTTCCAAAGTGCTGAGATTGCAGCTGTGAGCTACTGCACCCAGCCCAAATATAATTTTCTTGACTCCAACCTTCACCACCTCTGACAACATCACTGAGACATATTTGGGTAAATTCAGTCCAAATTGGTGATTTTTTTTTTTTCAGTTGCATTGAAGATTCCAAGCCCCAGCCATTCTCTGAGGACCGTCATGGTGTTCTTTCTTCTGCTTCACTTGCCCCTGGGAGAGCCTCAGCCCCCAGGCCACAGGGTGGGAGCCCGCGAATGTGGCTGGGTGACGGGGGGAGGGGAGAAAGTTTGGACAAAGCTGGGTGGCTGATGGGTTGCTCCCCCCACCTCCCACCTGCAGGAGCACTGCGGTTTCTCTTGCAGCTTGGAGGCTTTCCTCTTCGTTTTTGCTGTTGCTAAGGCTTCTCAAGCCTCCCACTTGACGCCTGCTTGGGACCAGCCATCAGCTACAAGGTCACGTCCTCCCAGCTACCTTCTGTATCCCTACCAGAGCCTGCAGAAACTCCTGGGGCACTTCTGTACCATACACAGGCCATGCAATACCTCATCAGCACCCTCCGGCCCTGTCTTCCTCAGGCCCCCTGGGTAGGTAAGACAGATAAAACACAGGGCATTCAGTTAAATTTGAATTTCAGATAACCAACAAATAATGTTTTAGTGACTGGATATGGTGGCTCACGCCTGTAACCCCAACACTTTGGGAGGTCAAGATGGATGATCCCTTGAGGCCATGTATTCAAGACCGGCCTGGGCAACATAGCAAGACCTCCGTCCCTACAAAAATTTAAAAATTAACTGGGTGTGGTGGCTCACATCTCTAGTCCCAGCTACTTGAGAGGCTGAGGCAAGAGAATTGCTAAAGCCTAGGAGGTCAAGGCTGCAATGAGCCATGTTCATGCCACTTCACTCCAGCCTGGACAACAGAGCAAGACCCCATCTCTAAAATAATAGTAATAATAATAATAATAATGTTTTAGTATAAGTATGTCCCAGCAATTGCATCCTGCATTTTTATCTGCCAAATCGGGCTGCCCAACCCATGGAGCTGGATTTGTCTGTAAAGACGCAACCCAGCAACTCCAGTTAGGGAGGAGGATGCCAATCTGCCTCTCCCTCAAATACCCCAAACTCCCCGGGGGCGCCCTTCCTCTGTATTTCCTTTCCTTCCATCTACCCCTTCCCCCACCCCACCTTCTTTCCCCCTGGACTGGCCCCAAGGAGGGGTAGGGAGGAAAAGTTCCACCTGCCCCCATGACCAGACCCTCCCTCGGGTTCCCTTTCCAGCTCACTACATCTTCCCTCTTGCTGGCAGGAGAAACCTCATTCTCCCGCTTGGCCCCTCCTGGGTCCTCTCTGCCTCACACCTGGCACACAGGCCTTTGAACTGGCAGTTTGGGTTCTCTGTCTCCATACCCAGCTGCTTTTGTGGGGTGGGGACGGTAGGAAACAGAACACATTGTTTGCCATTTTAAATCACTAGCCCACTGCAAATCTCCACACCAGCCCTCAAGGCACCCATCACCTTCTTTGAGCCCTGTTACAACCTGCCTATTTCACAGAGGAAGACACTGACCCTCAGACGGGCGAAGGCTTTTGCCCCAGGTCCCACTGCTGGTGAGGGATGGGCTGTGGGGGTCTCTTTCCAAGGCCCCAGGGCTCCCCAGGCAGGCCACCGCCTTCTCAGAGACTTGGGGTCCCTGTAGGTCTAGCAGGGAAGGGCTGAGCTACTGAGGCTCCAGCTGCCTGAACCCAGGACATCTTTCAACACGCAAGCTGGAGCTGCAGCCACCTGGTGAAGCCTCATCCCACCCTCAACTGGGGGGGCCTCGTGTGACATTTCCTCTTCGGGGATCAGCCACTGCGGTGCTGGGGTGACAGAAAGGAAGGAAGAAAAGGCCCCATCTCTCCCACGAGAATTCAGAGAGATCTGACAGCTCAAAGTGACCAGGCTTATGCACACAGGTCTCAAGAACAAGGGAAGCCTCTCTCCGAACCAGTGCCGCCACTCACCAAGGTCCTGGGCAACTCATCTCAGGGCCTCAAGCCCCAATTTCCTCATCCAAAGAATTGGGTCAACAGTCACAGGGCTGAAGGAAGTATTAAAAATGGCCTTACAGCCAGGTGTGATGGCCCACACCTGTAATCCCAGCACTTTGGGAAGCCAGAGCACTAGAAACATTTTAGGCGAGGAGTTCAAGACCAGACTGGGCAACATAGCAAGACCCCTGTCTCTACAAAAAAAAAAAAAAAAAGGACCCTAAATAATAAAAATAAATGACTAACATTTATTTAATGTATATTATATGCCAGACGCTGATCTAGGCACTTTGCATAGTACATTAAATTCTTGAATACGGGCTGGGCACAGTGACTCATGCCTGTAATCCCAGCACTTTGGGAGGCCAAGGCAGGCAAGTCACTTTAAACTAGGAGTTTGAGAACAGCTTGACCAACATGGCAAAAAATACAAAAATCAGCCGGGCGTGGTGGCGCACACTGTGGTCCCAGCTTCTCAGGAGGCTGAGGGGGGAGAATTGCTTGAACCCAGGAGGTAGATGTTGCAGTGAGCTGAGATCGCACCACTGCACTCCAGCCTGGGTGATAGGGTGAACAAGACTCTGTCTGGAAAAAAAATTTTACGCAATCTTTCCAACAAGCCTATAAGGCGGGCACTATTATCATTTCTACTTTATTGCTGAAGAAACTGAGGCAGAGGGATGAAGTCACTTGCTAAAGTTCACACGGCCACTGAGTCAGTATTTTAATTTTTTTTTTTTTTGAGACAGAGTCTTGCTCTGTCGCCCAGACTGGAGTGCAGTGGTACCATCTCAGCTCACTGCAATCTCCGCATCCCGGCTCAAGCAATTCTCGTGCCTCAGTTTCCCGAGTAGCTGGGGTTACAGGCACCCAGCACCACATCAGGCTAATTTTTGTATTTTTAGTAGAGACGGGGTTTCTCCACATTGGCCAGGCTGATCTTGAACTCCTGACCACTAATGATCTGCCCGCCTCAGCCTCCCAAAGTGCTGGGATTACAGGCATGAGCTACGGAGCCCAGCCCAGTATTCTAACTGTGTTAACTACCACAGCTTATATATAGAACACACAGCACAGAATTGCTCAATAAATTGGTGGCGCCAACTAAAATGTCCCCATGAATAGACAGCAGTTAGCAGAATAGACCAGCAAATCCAGAAACAGGCCAAGGGAATTTAGCATAGGATAAGGCACCTTTTCAGGTGAGTAGGGAAAATATGGATTATGCAAAAAATTGGCTTTGGGACAAAGTTTAGCCATCTGAAAAAAAATAATGCAGATTCATAGTTCACACCTTACACCAGGATAAATTACATTCATGGTTTAAATGAGGCCAGGCACGGTGGCTCATGCCTGTAACTGCAGCACTTTAGGAGGCTGAGGCAGGAGGATCGCTTGAGCTCAGGAGTTTGAGACCAGCCTGGGCAACATATCAAGACCCCATGTCTACAAAAAGTAATTTTAAATTAGCTGAGCATGATGTCACCGCAGTCCCAGCTACTAGGGAGGCTGAGGTGAGAGGATCACTTGAGCCAGGGAGGTCAAGGCTACAGTGAGCTATGATAGTGCCACTGCACTCCAGCCTGGGTGATAGAACAAGATCCTGCCTCAAAAAAAAAAAAAAAAAAGATTTAAACATTAGCAATAAAATAGCAACAATACTAAAATAAACCATGTCAGATTTTTTTTAAATCTCAGAATGGGAAAACCTAACACAAAACCAATATGTCATAAAACAAAAGATTGATCAACTCGGTTGGACGCAGTGGCTCACACCTGTAATCCCAGCACTTTGGGAGACCAAGGCGGGCAGATCACCTAAGGTCAGGAGTTCCAGACCAGCCTGGCCAACATGGCGAAACCCCGTGTCTACTAAAAATACAAAAATTAGCCGGACGTGGTGGTGGGTGCTTGTAGTCCCAGCTACTTGGGAGGCTGAGGCAGGAGAATCACTTGAACCCAGGAGGCAGAAGTTGTAGCATGCCGAGATCACGCCACACTGCTGCACTCCAGCCTAGGCAAGAGTGCGAAACTCTGTCTCAAAAAAAAAAAAAAAAAAAAAAAGATCGATAAACTCAACTCTGTAATAAGAAACGTCTCTTGTCAAAAGCCCTGATGAGTATAAACGATATTAAATGCCAAGTGTCACAGGAAGCTCCACTTTTTGAAGATCCATCAAGCTGCACGCTTCTGATTTCACACTGTGTGGAGCATGTTATACTTCAGAAACACGTTTTTTAAAAAAGATCAGTGACAAACAGGAAAAATGTAGCTGCTTCTCATGAAATAAATAAGAAAAAGACTACTCAAAAAAATGTCAATGGACGTGAACAGATAGATCACAGAATAGTAAATAGAAACAACGCAAACATATGAAAATATGCTCCGCTATTTTTCATAATAAAAGAAATGCAAATTAAGACTACAATAAGACTCTAACCTTGGCTGGGTGCAGTGGCTCACGCCTGTAATATCAGCACTTTGGGAGGCCGAGGCAGGCAGATCACCTGACGTCAGGAGTTCAAGACCAGCCTGGCCAACAGGACAAAACCCCATCTCTACTAAAAATACAAAAATTAGCCGGGTATGGTGGCACACACCTGTAATCCCAGCTACTTGGGAGGCTGAGGCAGGAGAATTGCTTGAACCCAGGAGATGGAGGTTGCAGTGAGCCAAGATCATGCCACTGCACTCCAGCCTGGGCGACAGAGCAAGACTCCGTTTAAAAAAAAAAAAAAAAGACTCATCTTTACCTAACAGTTTGGCAAAAGATTAAGGAGTTTGATAGCACTCTGAGCTGGCAAGGGTGTGGGGAAACAGGCACTGTGGGCCACCTCTTGTGGGAGTATCAACTGATCCCTTCCCCCGAAGGGGAATTTGGCAGTATCTAGCAAAATCACACATGCATATTCACTTTGACCAAATGACTCTTCTTCAAGGGATTCATTATACAGAAGTCCTCCCACACGGGCTAAATGACTTACACATAAGATTATTCATCACAGCTTTTGGGGAGTAAATTATTAAAATAATCTAAATGTCCATCACGAGGTAGCTATTTAAAGTCCATCCACACAACAGCATACCATGCAGGTATTAAAAAAGAATGCACTGGGCCGGGCACGGTGGTCCTGCCTGTAATCCCAGCACTTTGGGAGGCCAAGGCGGGTGGATCACAAGATCAGGAGTTCGAGACCAACCTGTCCAATATGGTGATGTCCCATCTCTACTAAAAAATACAAAAATTAGCTGGGCATGGTGGCACGTGCCTGTCATCCCAGCTACTTGGGAGGCTGAGGCAAGGAAATCTCTTGAACCCGAGAGGCGGAGATTGCAGTGAGCCAAGATCACTGCCACTGCACTCCAGCCTGGGCGACAGAGTGAGACTCCATCTCAAAAAATAAAAAAAGAATGCACTAGCCACGTGTGATGTCTAACACCTGTAATCCCAGCACTTTGGAAGGCTGAGGCGGGAAGATGGCTTGAGCTCAGAAGTTCAAGACCAGCCTGAGAAACATGGCGAGACTCCTGCCTCTACAAAAAATACAAAAATTAGCCGGGCATGGTGGCAGGCGCCTGTAATCCCAGCTACTCAAGAGGCTAAGGTAGGAGGATCACCTCAGCCCGCAGTGGAGGTTGTAGTGGGCCAAGATTGTGCCATTGCACTCCAGCCTGGGCAACAGAGTGAAACGGAGTTCGAGACCAGCCTGGCCAACATAGTGAAACCCCATGAAACCCCATCTCTACTAAAAATACAAAAATTAGCTGAGCGTGGTGGCAGGCACCTGTAATCTCAGTTACTCAGAAGGCTGAGGCAGGAGAATCGTTTGAACCCTGGAGGCAGAGGTTGCAGTGAGCCGAGATTGTGCCAATGCACTCCAGCCTGGGTGACAGAGCAAGACTCCGTCTCAAAAAAAAAAAACAAAACAAAACAAAACAAAACAAAACAAAAAAACAATGCACAAGGTTTTAAGTTTCAGGGTAATGATGTTAAACAATCTCCAAGATACGGCATTACACGAAAAAGCAAAATACAAACAGTGCGTGGAATTATACCATTTATATAAAAACGAAGTGGCTGCAACTTTGCTTAAACGTGCATTTGCTTATAGACGCATGGAAAATCTTTGGGTAACTGATAAGAATGACCGTGCCTTTGGACAAGAACTGGGTGGTTAGGGAACAGGTGGGAAGGAGATTTTTCTGTTAAAACCTTTAGTACCTTTGGAATTTTCAACCATAGGAATATACTGCCTTTTTCTTTTTTAGGCTGGTCTCAAACTCCTGGGCTGAAGGGATCCTCCTGCCTTAGCCTACCGAGTAGCTGGGATTACAGAGTACTGCCTATTAAAATATATGTGTGTGTGTGTGTGTGTGTGTGTGTGTGTGTAGCTGGGCACAGTGGCTCATGCCTGTAATCCCAGCACTTTGAGAAGTGGAGCCGGGTGGATCACTTGAGGCCAGGAGTTTGAGACCAGCCTGTGTAACATAGCTAGATCCCATCTCTATAAAAAAAAAATTTAACAATTACCTTGTATCTCAGAAATGTAAACAATTATGATTTGTCAATCAAAAATAATATTAATTTAAAATTTTTAATTCTAACTGATATTGCACCTAATTTTAAAAAAATAAATAAATAAGGCTGGGCACAGTGGCTCACACCCATAATCCCAGCACTTTGGGAAGCCAAGGAGGGTGGATCATCTGAGGTCAGGAGTTCTAGACCAGCCTGGCCAACATGGTAAAACTCTGTCTCTACTAAAAATACAAAAATTAGCCGGGCGTGGTGGCAGGTGCCTGTAATCCCAGATACTCAGGGGGCTGAGGCAGGAGAATCGCTTGAACCCGGGAGGCAGAGGTTGCAGTGAGCCGAGATCGTGCCATCACACTCCAGCCTGGGGGACAAGAGCGAGACTTCGTCTCAAAAAATAAAAATAAAATAAATAAACAAATCATAGGCCAGGTGAGGTGGCTCATGCCTGTAACCCCAGCACTTAAGGAGGCCAAGGCTTGTGGATCACTTGAGGTCAGGAGTTTGAGACTAGCCTGGCTAACGTGGTGAAACCCTGTCTCTACTAAAAATACAAAAATTAGCCAGGCGTGGTGGCGAGCACCTGCAGTCCCAGGTACTAAGGCGGCTGAGGCAGGAGAATTGCTTGGACCCAGGAGGCGGAGGTTGCAGTGAGCCAAATCGAACCACTGCACTCTAGCCTAGGTGACAGGGTGAGACCCTGTCTCAAGAAATAAAAATTAAGATTAAAAAATCTTAAGAAGTAAGAAGACTACTTCCTGATTTCAATATGTGTTACAAAGCTACAGTAATCAAAACAATGTGGTACTTGGCATAAAGACAGAGATATAGACTAATGGAATAGAATAGAGAGCCCAGAAATACATCCTTATTTATTTCATTTTATTATTATTTATTATTATTATTATTATTATTATTATTATTATTATTTTTGTTACAAGATCTCGCTCTGTTGCCCAGGCTGGCACACAGTGGTGTGACTGTAGCTCACTGAAACCTCAAACTCCTGTGATCAAGCTGTCCTCCCACCTCAGTCTCCCAAGTACCTGAGACTAGATGTGGGTGTCACCATGTCTGGTGCTTTTTTTTTTTTTTTTTTTTGGCAGAGACCTAGTTTCACTTACATTGCCCAGGCTGGTCTCAAACTCCTGGCCTCAAAGGATCCTCTCACCTCTGCCTCCCAAAGTGCTGGGATTACAGGCGTGAGGCACCATGCCTGGCTCACCCTCACATTTATGGTTAAATAATCTTTGGCAAGGGTGCCAAGACCATTCAGTGGCGGAAAAAGCAGTATCTTCAACAAATGGTGTTGGGAAAACTGGCTATTCACATACAAAATAATGCAGTTAGACCCTTATCATACACCGTACACACACATACACACAAAATTTTTTTTTGAGATGGAATTTTGCTCTTGTTGCCCAGGCTGGAGTGCAATGGCGTGATCTCAGCTCACCACAACCTCCACCTCCTGGGCTCCAGTGATTCTCCTGCCTCAGCCTCCTGAGCAGCTGGGATTAAAGGCGCTCACCACCACGCCTGGCTAATTTTGTATTTTTAGTAGAGACGGGGTTTCTCCATGTTGGTCAGGCCGGTCTCGAACTCCCGACCTCAGGTGATCTTCCCGCCTCGGCCTCCCAAAGTACTGGGATTACAGGCATGAGCCATCATGCCTGGCCAGATACAAAAATTAATTCAAAATTTAAAGACTTAAATATAAAATCTAAAACGCCTAGAAAATATAAAAACTATAAAATGCCTAGAAAAAAATATAGGGAAAAAGCTTCATGTCACTGAACTTGACAATGATTTATTAGATATGACACCAAGAAAGGCACAGGCAGCCAGGTGCGGTGGCTCACGCCTGTATTCCCAGCACTTTTGGAGCTGAGGTGGGCAGATCACTTGAGGTGAGGAGTTCAAGACCAGCCTGGCCAACATGGCAAATCCCTGTCTGTACTAAAAATACAAAAATTAGCCAAGCATGGTGGCACATGCTTGTAATCCCACATACTCGGGAGGCCAAGGTAGAAGGATCACTTGAACTCAGGAGGCAGAGGTTGCAGTGAGCCAAGATCGTGCCACTGCACTCCAACCTGGGCAACAAGAGTGAAACTCTTGTCTCAAAAAAAAAAAAAAAAAAAAAAAGAAAGAAAGAAAGAAAGAAAAGAAAAGAAAGGCACAGACAACAACAACAACAACAAAAAGGTAAAATAGGACTACATCAAAATTAAAAACCTCTGTGCATCAGCCAGGCGCAGTGGCTCACGCCTGTAATCTCAGCATTTTGGGAGGCTGAGGCAGGTGGATCACCTGAAGTCAGGAGTTCAAGACCAGCCTGGCCAACATGACAAAACCCTGTCTCTACTAATAATACAAAAATTATCCGAGTATGGTGATGAGAGCCTGTAGTCCCAGCTACTTGGGAGGCTGAGGTAGAAGAATCTCTTGAACCTGGGAGGCGGAGGTTGCAGTGAGCTGAGATCACAGCATTGCACTCTGGCCTGGGCAACAAGAGTGAAACTCCATCTCAAAAACAAAACAAAACCAAAAAAACTTCTGTGCATCAAAGGACACAATCAGCCCAGTGAAAAGCAACCTATGGAATGGGAGAAAATATTTGCAAATCATATATCTACTAAGGGGTTAATATCCTAAATATTCTTTTAAAAAACTCCTACAACTCAATGGCAACAAAACAACCCAATTTAAAAATGGGCAGACTGGGCGTGGTGCCTCATGCCCATAATGCCAGTACTTAGGGAGGCAGAAGCAGAAGGATTGCTTGAGCCCAGGAGTTTGAGGCCAGCCTAGGCAACATAGCAAGACTCTAGTCTCTAAAAAAAAAATAAAAATAAATTTTTAATGCGCAAAATACTTGAATAGGCATTTCTCCAAAGATGATATACAAATGGCCAACAAATGTGTGAAAAGATGCTCAACACCACAAATCCTTAGGAAAATGCAAATCAAACCCACGAGATACCACTCTATACCCACTAGAATGGTTATGATCAAAAAACAGGGCTGGGTGCAGTGACTCATGCCTGTAATCTCAACACTTTGGGAGGCCAAGGCAAGAGGATCACCTGAAGTCAGGAGTTCGAGACCAGCCTGGCCAACATGGTGAAACCCCATCTCTACTAAAAATACCAAAAAAAAAAAAAAAATTAGCTGGGTGTGATGGCACGTGCCTATAATCTCAGCTACTTGGGAGGCTGAGGCAGGAGAATTGTTTGAACCCGGGAGGCGGAGGTTGCAGTGAGCAGAGATCACACCATTGTACTCCAGCCTGGACAACAGAGTGAGACTCCGTCAAAAAAAAACAACAACAGAAAATAACAAGCGTTGGGAAGGACATAGAGAAATTGGAACTCTTGTGCTCTGTTGGTGGGAATGCAAAATGGTGCAACCTTTATGAAAAATAAGATGGCAGTTCCCCAAAATGTTAAAAACAAAACTACCATATGATCTGGCAATCCCACTTATGGGTATATATTTAAAAGAATAAAAAGCTAGATTTTTTTTTTTTTTTTTTTTACAAAGTCTTGCTCTGTCACCCAGGCTGGCAGGCTGGAGCTCAGTCTTCCTCCACCCAGGTTCAAGCGATTCTCCTACCTCAGCCTCCCAAGTAGCTGGGATTACAGGTGCACACCACCACACCCAGCTAATTTTTGCATTTTTAGTAGAGGCAGGTTTTCACCATGTTGGCCAGGCTGGTCTTGAACTCCTGACCTCAGGTGATCCACCCACCTTGGCTTCCCAAAGTGCTGGGATTACACGTGTGAGCCACCATGCCTGGCCTAAAAGCTAGATCTTGAAGACGTAGCTGCACTCCCATGCTCATAGCAGCATTGCTCACAGTAGCCGGGGTGGAAGTAACCCAACTGGCCATTGAAGGATGAGGGGATAAACAAAATATGGTATATCCATATGTCTTAGTCTGTCTTGTACCACTATAACAGAACTCCACAGACTGGGTAATTAATAAGAAAGAGAATTTTATTATTATTATTTTTTAGACGGTGTCTCAATCTGTCACCCAGGCTGGAGGGCAGTGGTGCGATCTCGGCTCACTGTAACCTCTGCCTCCTTGGTTCAAGCAATTCTCCTGCCTCAGCCTCCTAAGTAGCTGGGATTTCAGGTGCCCACCATGTTTTCAGTAGAGACAGGGTTTCACCATGTTGTCCAGGCTGGTCTCAAACTCCTGACCTCAAGTGATCTGCCCGTCTCAGCCTCCCAAAGTGCTGGCATTACAGGCATGAGCCACTGTCCCTGGCCAGAAAAAGAAATTGTTAAAAATACACTTCTGGAGCCTGGGAAGTCCAAGCTTGGAGGCCTGCATCTGGCAAGGGCCTTCTTGCTGTGTCAGCCCATGGTTGAAGGCAGAAGGGCAAGAAAGCATTTGCAGGAGACAACAAGAGAGAGAGCTGAACCTGCTCCAGCAATAATGACATTAATCCATGCATGAGGGCAAAGTCCTCAGGGCCTAATCACCTTAACAGTCCAACTGAGGCTGGAGAATAGCAGGGGGAATTGGAGGTTGGATAGAGGGTGGAATGAGTAGGAGCAGAAGCAGGATAAAGAGGTGGGTGAGCAAGAAGCAGAAGTTGAGCCAAAACAAAAGTGAGATCAAGAAGTAAGGAGCCCTTGATTGGCGAGATCCAGACCAAACCAGTCCCCTCAGGGATTTGCACAAGACAGAAAAGGTATCCTTAAAAGGACCCCATATGGGCCAAGAGCGATGGCTCACACCTGTAATCCCAGCACTTTGGGAGGCCAAGGTAGGTGGATCACGAGGTCAGGAGTTCAAGACCAGCCCGGCCAACATGGTGAAACCCCGTCTCTACTAAAAATACAAAAATTAGTTGGGCGTGGTGGCGCATGCCTGTAATCCCAGCTACTCGGGAGGCTGAGACAAGAGAATCGCTTGAACTCAGGAGATGGAGGTTGCAGTGAGCTGAAATTGTGCCACTGCACTCCTGCCTGGGTGACAGAGCGAGACTCCATTTCAGAAAGAAAAAAAAAAAAAAACACGGACCCTATATGATAATCAGGTCATTAAAGCTCATGCGTATGGACTGCATATCATGCATGTACTTAAAATTATGGGATGGAAGCAACACACAAGCTCACCGAGGTCGAGAAATTAAACCCCACCCATCAATCAAAAGGCAAAAGGCATCTACTTGCTAAAGATTAGGCAACTCAGGAAAGAAAACACATCGAAAGACTCAAAATACACCAAACTGGTGCTGATCTCATTTTGCAGAGGTCAGTCTGCTCTCCCCGCTCTGAGAGTGTGTTACTGTGCTTAGTAAACTTTGACTTCTTGCTCTGTGTGTCTCCTCCAATTCTTTGTTCACAGCACCAAGAACCTGGGACTTTGGTAAAATGATCTATTTTTTTTTTTTAGACAGGGTCTTGCTCTGTGGCCCTGGCTGGAGGGCAGTGTCTCAATGTCAGCTCACTGCAGTCTTGACCTCCTGGGCTCAAGCCATCCTCCCACCTCAGCCTCCCAAGTAGCTGGGACCATAGGCATGTGCCACCACACCTGACTAATTTTTTAATTTTTTGTAGAGACAGGGTCTCTCTATGTTACTCAAGCTGGTCTCAAACTTCTTGGCCCAAGCCATCCTCCCATCTTGGCCTCCCAAATGTTGGGATTACAGGCGTGAGCCACTGTGTCCAGTCATTACACCTCTTAATACCATCACGATGGCAATTAAACATGAGTTTTGGAGAGGACTTTTAATTGTAGCACCATGCAATGGAATATTATTCAACCTTCAAAAGGAAGGAAATCCTATCGCACACTACGGCATGGATGAACCTGGAAGACATTACGCTAATGAAATAAGCCAGTCACATACACATGCAAAAACAAGAAACAGAAAGTAGACTGGCAGTTGCCAGGAGTTGCTGTTTAAAGGGTAGGGAGTTTTAGTTTTGCAAAGATGAAAACAACTTTTGCAAGATGAAAAAGTTCTAGAGATCTGTTGCACAACGATGTGAATATACTTAACACTACTGAACTATACACTTACAAATGGTTAAGATGGTAAATGTTACCTTATGTGGTGGGGTTTTTTTTAACCATAGCATCTAAAAAAATTAAACACGTTGGTGAGCAATCAGTTTGCAGTCTCTCTTTTAGACAGTGCTTTCTCTAAAGCTGGGAACGTACCACATGTTAGGGCTGGAAGGAACTTGTTAAGGGCCTCACGTGTTTGTCTTAAGCTCTTTTTTAATTCATTTGCTCAACATGATTCTCGAACAGCTACTCTGTGCCAAGCTCTTTGCTGGGCCCTGGAGTGACAGAGATGAACAGGGAGCTCACAGTCCCAAGGAGGATAGACAAAAACACCAAATGTATAAAGAGATCAGTGTTATAACCAGGCGCGGTGGCTCAAGCCTGTAATTCCAGCACTTTGGGAGGCCAAGGCTGGTGGATCACATGAGGACAGGAGTTCAAGACCAGCCTGGCCAACATGGCGAAACCCCATCTCTACTAAAAATACAAAAATCAGCCAGGCGTGGTGGCACATGCCTGTAGTCCCAGCTACTTGGGAGGCTAGGGTAGAAGGATTGATTGCCTGAACCCAGGAGGTGGAGGTTGCAGTGAGCCAATATCATGCCATTGCACTCCAGCCTAGGCAACAGGTCCAGACAGACTCCATCTCAAAAAAAAAAAAAAAAAAGAGAGATCAGCATTAGGAAGCCAACTCAAAGGGGTAATGGGATGCAGGGGGATAGATGGGAACACACACAGTTACATGGGGTGGAGGGTGAGGGCTCCTCCTAGGAGAGGAAACTTCAGCCAGATCCACATGATGGAAGGAGGAGGCCACGTGAGGCTATGGGGGCAGAGCTCTAGGCAGAGGGAACAGCAAGTGCAAAAACCCAGAGGAAGAAAAGAGCCTGGTGGTTTTGGGGTGTCGAGGAAGCAAAAAGGCCCACATGACTGACTCAGGGAGCAAGTGGGGGAGGTGGGTGGTTGAAATACTGCCAGCAGCCCCAATATACATAGAATGGGGAAAAGGCCACCTTTACCAGCATAGACTTGTTTCGCAAATTCAAATGGATCATTATTTTCTATGGAAAAAATAATAAATTATGGCCAGGCGTGGTAGCTCACACCTGTAATCCAGCACTTTGGGAGGCCGAGGCAGGAGGATCACTTGAGCCCAAGAGGTTGAGGCTGCAGTGAGCCATCATCACACCACTGCACTCCAGCCGGGGCAACAGCACAAGACCCCATCTCTAAAAAAAATCCATCAATCAATAAATAATAACAACAAACTGATTTGTCCTAGAGAAAGGCTAGGTCAACAGAAACCCCTCAAAGCCTCATATTTGCCTCAATACAGTCAATGTCTGCTGAATCCCTGAATCAGCTTTGGAGTGGTTTACAAGCCATGGATTTGATCTGACTCCCTTCACCCCCACACAGCAGGTGGTGGGAGGAGCTCCAAGCAAGGCTGGTGGAGCAGGAGTCAGGCCCAGAGGTAGGGCGAGGAGGCCTGGGAGAAGAATTCCATCACCATGGTCCTTAATTACGTTGGAGAAGCCTCAATTGTGGATTCTGGAGGGACCTGTGCCCCACTTCATTTATGGGGAGAACTCTCTCCCCAACCTCCAGGCAGCCTGGAACTGGATGTGGAGCCTGGACTAGGCCAATCACAGGTGCTGGTGAACAGAGAGGGAGGGACAGTTAGGGCCAAGCCAGCGGTCCGACACAGGGCTGGGGTGTCTGGGCAGGGCAACAGTAGTCCCTGCTATGCACAACTGTCCCCCACGTCTCATTGGTTTTCCAGGACGGCTTCCCCTCTCCAATGATCCCCTGTGCCTGGCTGGCCCTCCCATTAATCTCCAGCATTTAACAGCTCCAGTTGGTTTCTGTTGCTTGCCACCAGGAGTTCTGAAGGATGTAGAGGGTCTCTCAGGCTCTGGTGCCTCTGCACAGCCTGCCACGGCTGCTGGGATCCCAGCCCTGCCACCCAGTGGCCTTGTGGTCTCGGACGGGTGATCGACAGTGCTGCCAGGCTGTGATTAAGAGATGGTAGAGCCAGAAAAGGGTTGTCAGCCACCAGTGGGCTTTGGATTTCCTAAAATTTCATTCTTCTGAATCTACATTCACCATTTGTGACTTTTACTATATCCACAACTGTCTGTTCCCACTTTCTTATTAGTTTTCTGCCTTTTTTTTTTTTTTTTTTTTGAGATGGAGTCTCTCTATCACCCAGGCTGGAGTGCAGTGGTGAGATCTTGCCCGACTGCAACCTCCGCCTCCTGGGTTCAAGTGATTCTCCCACCTCAGCCTCCCCAGTAGCTGGGACTACCGGTGCATGCCACCACCCCTGGTTAATTTTTGTATTTTTAGTAGAGATGGGGTTTCACCATTTTGGCCAGGCTTGTCTCAAACTCCTGACCTCAAGTGATCTGCCCACCTCAGCCTCCCAAAGTGCTGGGATTACAGGTGTGAGCCACCACGCCTGGCCCCCAGGATTTTTTTATATTTAATTTTTTAGAGTCAGCATCTCTCTCTCTTGCCCAGGCTGGAGTGCAGTGGAGTGAACATAGCTCACTGCAGCCTCGAAATCCTGGTCTCAAGAAATCCTCCTGCCTCAGCTTTCCAAGTAGCTGGGGCTACAGGCTGGAGTCACTACACCCAGCTAATTTTTAAAATTTTTATTTTATTTTTATTTTTTGAGAGGAGTCTTGCTCTGTTGCCCAGGCTGGAGTACAGCAGCGCGACCTCAGCTCACTGAAACTTCCACCTCCCAGGTTCAAGCAGTTCTCCCGCCTCGGCCTCCCCAGTAGTTGGGATTACAGGTGTGCGCCATCACACCTGGCTAATTTTTGTATTTTTTAGTAGAGATGGGGTTTCACCATGTTGGCCGGGCTGGTCTCAAACTCCTGTTCTCAAGAGATCTGCCTGCCTCAGCCTCCCAAAGTGCTGGAATTATAGGCATGAGCTACCACATCCGGCCTATTGTTATTTTCATCTTAATTTTTTTTCTTTTCTTTTTTGGAGAGACAGAGTCTCACTATGTTGCCCAGGATGGTCTAGAACTCCAAGCCTCAAGCAATCTTCCTGCCTCAGCCTCTGAGAGTGCTGGGATTATAGGACTGAGCCACTGCCTGTAATTCTGGCATCTCTCCAGGATTTAAGGTGAATTACCTCTGCCTCTGTTTAAAATGGGCATGCATACAGCCAGCTCAGACTTTGACAATGACCAACCTAATTTGATCAGAGTTCTGTCATTTTGAGGGTTCCTAGCTGTGTGACCTTGGGCAGGTCACTCAACCTTTCTGTGCCTCAGTTGCCCTATCTGTAAAATGGAGTTAGTACGAACTCATAGGGTTGTTGTGAAGATTAAAGACTGTCTCAGAGCAAGTGTCTGTTAAATAAATAAGCCCACCACAGTACAGATAGAACCACCGAGGTGCAGGGAAGGGAAGGCATGGGCTCAAGAGTCCTTGGAAGACCCCTGATGCCAGGCCAGAGCCTCCCCTCCTCTCAGGCCCTTGCCAGCCCCCACTGGGCTCACCTTCAGACACCTGCTGGAGGGCGCTCTCCCTCTGCCCCTTGTTAGCCCAAGCCCCACCTCTGCCCTGGCTGCTGGATTTGCCCTCACCCCAAGCCCGTGAGGGAAGCAGGTTCACATCTGAGGCCCACAGAGGGGACAGAACCTCCCCCACGCCACTGCCTTTGTGTGTCCCAGGGCCAGGAGGAGGGCGCAGTGGATTCTGGGCTCCCACCCCCACCCCCAGCCCCCACACACCCACATTATCTCTCAGCAGCAGCCACTGAGCCTCCCAATATCTCTCTGATCCCCCAAATTTCCGGTTCCCCAAAGACAACTCAGGATGTGGGGAGGGAGGGGCAGGGAGAGGAGGAGGGAGACAGAGAAGAGAGATCGCAGCAAGAGACAGTGAGCCACACAGAGACCAGAAGGAGAATCTCCAAGACAGAGACCAAAACTAGGGCAGAGATGCAGAGACAGATGAGAGAGACAGAGCAGTTCCCAAAGAGCGAGAAAAAGAGAGAGAGAGAGACAGACAGAGGAAGAGAGCTGGAGAGACATGAACAGACTAGAGACAGAGTCAGAGCCAAAGGGGCGCGGTGACCCTGAGACACACAGCGACAAAGACACAGGGAGACGGGGGCAGACGTGGAGAGACTGAGGGCCAGGCAGACACAAAAGCAGAGATGGAATAGGGAGAGGGGAGGCTTGGGGTGCGAGATGTTGGGGGGACCTGGAAACAGAAAGTAGGTTGGTGAGCTTGAGAGCCAGACGGGTGACAGGGAGACATGCACAGGGGCCTCCCAGGTACACGAGGGGGCGAGGGGGAGGAGGCAGGGATAGAGACACCCAGCGTGCAGGTAGGAGGCCAGAGACCCCATCCCTGTCTTTCTTTCTTTCTTTTTTTTTTTTTTTTTTTTGAGATGGAGTCTCGCTCTGTCGCCCAGGCTGGAGTGCAATGGCGCGATCTGGGCTCACTGTAACCTCCGCCTCCCAGGTTCAAGTGATTCTCCTGCCTCAGCCTCCTGAGTAGCTGGGATTACTGGTGCCGGCCACAACACCTGGCTAATTTTTGTATTTTTAGTAGAGACAGGGTTTCACCATGTTAGCCAGGCTGGTCTCAAACTCTTGACCTCAGGTGTTCTGCCCACCTCGGCCTCTCAAAGTGCTGGGATTACAGGCGTGAGTCACCCATGCCCGGCCTCCCTCCCTGTCTTTCTCAGGGATCCAAGGACCCTCCCAGCCCTCTCAGGGCCACAGATACTCCAAGCGTCTGCCCATCAGGCTTATATAAGCCTTAGCTTAGGCCCAGCCCTGGAGCCCCCCCAACAGCCCCAGAGCCAGCAGCCCCAGGGAGAATCCCAGCAGCGGGATGTGCTCAGAAGGGCTGCCGCTGCCCACCACACTCCTTGTTTATGAAAGGGTGATAAGGAGAAGAACTCCCACAAGGGTCACAGTAAGAACCGAGTGTCTCTACAGCAATGGCACCTTGCCCAGCAGATGGTAGGTGCCTGGAGATGGGGCCTTGTTGATGAAGGCTGGTGCTCCCACAGCATCCTGTCTAGATGAGTCAGGATGCTTTCATGTGCAAACGACAGAAACGCAGATGAAGCTAAGCCAAGCCAAAGAAGCATGCTCATTAACTCCTGCAGCTGAACAGTTCATGGGTGGATCCAGCTTCAGGAACAAGTGGATCCAGGACCTCTATATTAGAGTTCACTAGCGAAACAGGACTAATAGGATAGATAAATATTTGAAGGGGAGTTTATTAGGAAAGTTGACTCACACGATAACAAATGAAGTCCCACAATAGGCCGTCTGCAAGCTGAGAAGCCAGGAAGCCAGTCCAAGCCCCAAAACCTCAAAATTAGGGAAGCTGACAGTGTAGCCTTCAGTCTCTGGCTGAAGGCCCAAGAACCCCTGGCAAACTACGGGTGTAAGTCCAAGAGTCCAAAAGCTGAAGAACTTGGAGTTCGATATTTGGGGGCAGGAAGCACAGGGGAAAGACGAAGGCCAAAAGACTCAGCAAGTCTGCTCTTTCCAACTTCTTCTGCCTGCTTTTATTTATTTATTTATTTATTTATTTATTTTGAGACAGAGTCTCACTCTGTCACCCAGGCTGGAGTGCAATGATGCCATCTAGGCTCTGCCTCCCAGGTTCAAGCGATTCTCCTGCCTCAGCCTCCCGAGTAGCTGGGATTGCAGGCGCCCGCCACCACACCCAGCTGATTTTTATATTTTTAGTAGAGATCAGGTTTTACCATGTTGGCCAGCTGGTCTCGAACTCCTGACCTCAGGTGATCCCACCCGCCTTGGCCTCCCAAAGTGCTGGGATTGCAGGCATGCGCCCAGTCCTGCCTACTTTATCCTAGCCACAATGGCAGCTGATTAGATGGTGCCTACCCAGATTGAGGGTGGGTCTGCCTCTCTCAGTCCACTGACTCAAATATTAATCTCCTTTGGCAACACCCTCACAGACACACCCAGGATCAATACTTTGTATCCTTCAATCCAATCAAGTTGACAATAATAACTATCACAAGTCCACCCCTTTTCAATTTGAACCCATATACATCTCCTGAAATCATACATAATTTTCAAATAAAGACAATAATAGGCCGGGTGCAGTGGCTCAGGCCTGTAATCCCAGCACTTTGGGAGGTCGAGGTGGGTGGATCACCTGAGGTCAGGAGTTCTAGACCAGCCTGGCCAACATGGCAAAATCCCATCTCTACTAAAAATACAAAACTTTCCTGGGCATGGTGGCACGTGCCTGTAATCCCGGCTACTCGGGAGGCTGAGGCAGGAGAATGGCTTGAACCCAGAAGGCGGAGGTTGCAGTGAGCCGAGATCACACCACTGCACTCCAGCCTGGGGGATAGAATGAGGCTCTGTCTCCAAAAAAAAAAAGTTTATAATTACACCTAACATAATACAGCTATTCTTCATACAACCAGAAGCACACCAATCCTTAACCTAAATGCTATTACATAAAGTTAACAGCACATAAATGCTGATATGAGTCAATAAATCTTATGTCACATGATAAAGGAAATAAAATGAAGACATTTTCTTAGTGTATACATGCACAAACATGTTCTTAACAAAATAACGAGGAAATACTCATGGCAATTACAGTCCTCGTTTCTGCAACTGGTCATGTGGTCACAGCTGGTATTGATGACTACCACCTTCTACTACCCATTCTATATTCCCTTTGCCTTTTACAAGCATCTCAGCAGGTTGTGGTTTTTTTCACCTGGTGGAATGACCCAAACCTTCATTCCTGAAGGGTCTGGACCATTTGTAGTCCTGCCTGGATTGGGCTATTGTAGTTTCCCACTGAATTTAATCACAGATCATGGTACTATTAAGAGACGCCCTATGGGATCTCCTGTATTCCACGCATACGCTTCCTTACCTCTATTATGGAGTAGTAGACAGATTTCATCTTGATAGTCCAGTCAATCACCCCAGCCAACATTTAACTCCCTTCTTCTTAGCATGTTGACTCAAAGGGAAGAGAAGCCCGAAGTGTCCAGGTGGCAATCTTAACTTTCAGTTTAGGGGAATCATTGTGTCTCCTGGTGGCAGCGTTCCTCCCTCTGCAACTAAGACCTCTAGGCCAGCAGAACATAATGTCGTGGGAACAGGAAGCAAAAATGTTGCTCGTGGATCACTAGGGTTGATGGTGAGTGGTGCCACTTCCACTTCCACCCCTGGATTCCTGGACTGGTGAATCCTGGCGATGGGAGAAACAGTACCATATATTGGATGCTGATTTAGGGCATACACAGCCTTCTGGAGAAATTTGCCACAGCCCTGCAAAGTATTGTCACTTATTTGGCACTGTAATTGTGACTTCAAAGGCCATTCCACCGTTCTATCAATCCAGCTACTTCAGGATAATGGGGAACATGGTAAGA
The DNA here is from genome assembly GCF_006542625.1 of Nomascus leucogenys. Classification (NCBI taxonomy): domain Eukaryota; kingdom Metazoa; phylum Chordata; class Mammalia; order Primates; family Hylobatidae; genus Nomascus; species Nomascus leucogenys. The sequence continues at coordinate 76,782,093 of NC_044382.1, read as the reverse complement.
CCAGTGAATTCCATGAGCAGGAGCCCACCGCTGCAATTCTTTAGCCATAAAGTGAGTGCCTTGGTCTGAGGCAATGCTGTGTGGAATATCATGACAGTGGATGAGGCATTCCATGAGTCCACAGATGGTAGTCTTAGCAGAAGCATCATATGCAGGATAGGCAAACCAATATCCAGAGTAAGTGTCTATTCCAGTGAGGACAAACCTCTGCCTTTGCCATGATGGAAGAACCCCAATATAAGCAACCTGCCACCAAGTAGCTGACTGGTCACCCCGAGGAATGGTGCCTATCGAGGGCTCAGTGTTGGTCACTGCTGCTGGCAAACTGGGCATTGGGCAGTGGCCGTAGCCAGGTCAGTCTTGAGGAGTGGAAGTCCATGTTGCTGAGCCCATGAGTAACCTCCATCCCTGCCACCATGGTCATTTTGTTTATGCGCCCGTTGGGAGATGACAGGGGTGGCTCGGGAAAGACACTGAGTGGTATCCACAGAACAAGTCATCCTATTCACCTGATTATTAAAATCCTCCTCTGCTGAGCAGGAGGGTTACAAATATCTTCACAGTTTTTGACCCCTCAGAGAGGTCCATCCACATACCTCTTCCCAAATCTCTTTATTACCAACTTTCTACTCATGCTTCTTCAAGTCCCTGACCATCCAGTCAAACCACTGGCTACAGCCCATGAATCAGTATATAATTGCACATCTGGCCATTTCTCCTTCCATGAAAAGTGCACAACCACGTGCACTGCTCAAAGTTCTGCCCACTGGGAAGATTTCCCTTCACCGCTGTCCTCCAGGGATGTCCTAGAAAGGGGCTGTAGTGCTGCAGCTGTCCACTTTCGAGTGGAGCCTGCATATCGTGCAGAATCATCTGTGAAGCAGGCCCTAGTCTTCTCTTCCTCTGTCCACTGATCATAGGGAGCTCCCCATGAGGCCATCGGTGCAGGCTGGGGGAGGGAAGGCAGGGTGGCAGGAGTGGAGACCACGGGCATTTGAGCCACTTCCTCATGTAACTCACTTGTGCCTTCAGGACCTGCTCGAGCCCGATCACGTATATCCCACTTCCATTTGACGATGGAACGCTGCTGTGCACGACCCATTTTAAGGCTAGATGGGTCAGAAAACACCCAGTTTATGACAGGCAGTTCAGGCTGCATGTTGAATTGACGACCCATAGTCAAACATTCAGTTTCCACCAGAGCTCTGTAACAGGCCAAGAGCTGTCTCTCAAAAGGAGAGTAGTTATCTGCAGAAGGTGGCGGGGCCTTGCTCCAAAATCCTAGAGGCCTCTGCTGTGATTCAGCTATGGGGGCCTGCCAAAGGCTCCAAACAGCATTCCTATCTGCCACTGACACCTCAAGCACCATTGGATCTGCTGGGTCATATGGCCCAAGTGGCAGAGCAGCTTGCACAGCAACCTGGACCTGTTGCAGAGCCTTCTCCTGTGGTGGACCTCACTCAAAACTGGCAGCCTTTCAGGTCACCTGATAAATGGGCCAGAGTAATACACCCAGATGAGGAATGTGTCGCCTCCAAAATCCAAATAGGCCAACTAGGCATTGCGCCTCTTTCTTGATTGTAGCAGGGGCCAAATGCAGCAACTTATCCTTCACCTTAGAAGGAATATCTTGACAGGCCGCACACCACTGAACCCCTAGACATTTTACTGTGGTAGAAGGTCCGTGAATTTTAGTCACATTTATTTTCCATCCCCTGGCACACAAATTCTCACCAATAAGTTCAGTGTGTTTGCTACTTCTTGCTCACTGGATCCAATCAACGTAATGTCATCAATATAATGGAGCAGTGTGATATAATGTGGAAGGGAAAAGCGATCAAGGTCTCTCTGAATAAGATTATGACACAAAGCCAGAGAGTTGATAACCCCTGATGTATGACAGCAAAGGTATATTGCTGGCCTTGCCAGCTGAAGGCAAATTGCTTCTGGTGGGCCTTATGGACAGGAATGGAGAAAAAGGCATTTGCCAAATCAACGGCTGCATATCAGGTACCAGGAGATGTGTTAATTTGCTCAAGCAATGAAACTACATCTGGTACAGCAGCTGCAACTGGAGTGACCACTTGCTTACGTTTACGATGATCCACTGTCATTCTCCAAGATCCATCTGTCTTCTGCACAGGCCAAATAGGAGAGTTGAACGGGGATGTGGTGGGAATCACCACCTCTGCGTCTTTCAAGTCCTTGATGGTGGCACTAATCTCTGCAATCCCTCCAGGGATGGGATATTGTTTTTGATTTGCTATTTTTCTAGGTAGAGGCAGCTCTAATAGCTTCCCTTTGGCCTTTCTCACCATAATAGTACTTACCTTACCAGTCAGAGAGCCAGTGTGGTGATTCTGCCAGCTGCTAAGTATGGCAAGTATGCTAAGCATAATGTCTGTGCAAATTATGCATTCTGGCACTGAGGAAATGACCACAGGATGAGTCCAGGGATCCCTGGACCCACTGTGAGTCAGACCTGAGCTAAAACTCCATTAATTACCTGACCTCCATTAGCCCCTACTTTAACTGCAGACCCACAATGATGTTTCGGGACCCCTGGAATCAATGCCAGCTCAGAGCCAGTGTCTGGTAGTCCCTGAAAGATCAGTTACCCTGGTAAGAGCCCGGAGGTCTCTCTATGGAAGGGTGGGAGAAAGATTAACAGCATAAATTGTCAGTAGTGTAGTGGGGTCCTTCCTCAAGTGGACACGGCCTCTCATTCAAGGGGTTCTGGGTCTGTCAACTGGCTCAAGTCTGGAAATTGACTGAGGGGCCGTGATTCTCTCTCTCTTTTTTTTTTGTTTTTTTGTTTTTTTGAGACTGAGTCTCACTGTATATCCCAGACTGGAGTGCAGTGGTGCAATCTCGGCTCATTGCAACCTCCGCCTCCCGGGTTCAACTGATTCTCATGCCTCGGCCTCCCAAGTAGCTGGGATTACAGGTGCCCACCACCATGCCCAGCTAATTTTTGTATTTTTTTGTAGAGATAGAGTCTCACTATGTTACCCAGGCTGGTCTCAAACTCCTGGCCTCAGGCGATCCTCCTGTCTCAGCCTCCCAAAGTGCTGTGATTACAGGCGTGAGCCACAGCACCCAGCCTGATTCTGTTTTTATAATTCAAATTAGTCTTTTGTCGACTCGATCTGGAAGTTTTCTGCTTATACAAATTAAATAAATCTCCATTCTCAGGACCGTGGTTCCCTTCCCGTCTTGATGCTGCCCACTCCACACGGCCTTCTCTCTCAGGCGGGCAGCTCCAGCCCGTGTCCTCCCTGCTGAGTGGTCCCCGCAGAAAAAGAGAGACTCATTCCCAGGAGTTCTAGCAAAAGTTCCTGTGCGAAGCAGAAGTTATTCTGCCTGGAATTTCTCTTTTGGTTTGCCTTTTGTTCTCTCCTTTTCCACCAACTTCTAGCTAGTAGACAGCCTCCTTCCTTCTACCAAGGTAGGCTACACTTCCATAAGTAACTTTGGAATTGGCTGTGTGACTTTAAGCAAGTAATTTAACCTCTCTGAGCCTGAATCATTTTCCACATGATGGGGCTCTCATACCTTATAGACAAGGATGTTGGGAGACTCAATGAAATAATGAGTGCAAGGCTGGGGACAGTAGCTCACACCTGTAATGCCAGCACTTTGGGAGGCCAAGGCAGGTGGATGACCTGAGGCAGGATTTCGAGACCAGCCTGGCCAACATGGAGAAACCCTGTCTCTACTAAAAATACAAAAAAATTAGCTGGGTGTGGTGGAGCACACTTGTAGTCCCAGCTACTCGCTTGAACCCAGGAGGCAGAGGTTGCAGTGAGCTGAGATCATGCCACTGCACTCCAGCCTGGGCAACAGAGCAAGACTCTGTGTCAAAAAAAAAAAATTAACCTCTCTGAGCCTGTTTCATTTTCCACGTAATGGGGCTCCTCACACCTTATAGACAAGGGTGTTGTGAGACTTAGTGAAACAGTAAGTGTGAGGCTGGGCACGGTAGCTCATGCCTGTAATCCCAGCACTTTGGGAAGCCAAGACAGGAGGTTTGATTGAGGCCAGGAGTTTGAGACCAGACTGGGCAACATAGTGAGACCCCGTCTCTACAAAAATAAAAATAAAAATTAGCTGGGCATTGTGGCACACACCTGTAGTCCAGCTATTTGGGAAGCTGGGGTGGGAGGATTGCTTGAGCCCAGGAGTTCAAGGCTGCAGTGAGCTATGATCATGCCACTGCACTCCAGCCTGGGTGACAGGGCAAGACCATATATTTTTTTTTTACTTTATTTATTTATTTAATTTTATTTTATTTTTTGGAGGGGACAGAGCCTCGATCCGTCACCCAGGCTGGAATGCAGAGGCGTGATCTCGGCTCACTGCAACCTCCACCTCCCGGGTTTGGGGATTCTCTTGCCTCAGCCCCCTGAGTAGTTGGAATTACAGGCGTCTGCCACCACACCAAGCTAATTTTTGTATTTTTAGTAGAGATGGGGTCTTACCATGTCTGCCAGGCTGGTCTCGAACTCCTGACCTCAGCTGATCTGCCCACCTCAGCCTCCCAAAGTGCTGGGATTACAGGTGTGAGCACCACATCTGGACTGAATTTTTTTTTTCTTTTTGCTTTTCTTTTCTTTTTTTTTTTTTTTTTTTTTTTTTTTTTGAGACAGAGTATCCCCTTGTCACCCAGGCTGCAGTGCAATGGCACGATCTTGGCTCACTGCAACCTCTGCCTCCCGGGTTCAAGTAATTCTCCTGCCTCAGCCTCCCGAGTAGCTGGGATTACAGGCGCCCACCGCCACATGCAGCTGATTTTTTTATTTTTAGTAGAGATAGGGTTTCACCATGTTGGCCAGGCTGGTCTCGAATTCCTGACCTCAGGTGATACACCTGCCTTGGCCTCCCAAAGTGCTGAGATGACAGGCATGAGCCACCACGCCCGGCCTGAATATTTTTTTTTTAATTAGAATCCCTGGGCCCCCGGGAATTACATCAGCAGCCCAAGATGCCCTGATAGTGGTTGGAATGTGATGGAAATAAGAGTATCTATGGTTATCATTTAGGAATATTTTTCTACAAGTGACAGAAAATCTGGCTGAAATTGGCCTGGGCACCGAGAGGGGCCTTTGATTGCTTCATCAAAGAGAAATGGCTCCTGGTGGGCCAGGCACGGTGGCTCTCACCTGCAATCCCAGCACCTTGGGAGGCCGAGACGGGCGGATCACGAGCTCAAGAATTCAAGACCAGCCTGGCCAATATGCTGAAACCCCATCTCTACTAAAAAAAAAAATTACAAAAATTAGCCGAGCGTGGTGGCGCACCCCTGTAGTCCCAGCTACTCAGGAGGCTGAGGCAGGAGAATCGCTTGGACCTGGGAGGCGGAGGTTGCCATGAGCCAAGGGCACGCCACTGACACCAGCCTGGGCAACAAGAGTGAAACTCCATCTCAAAAAAATAAAAAATAAAAATAACTTAAAAAAAAAGATTCTGAAGTCAGATAAATTTGGGAAATACCAGATTAGGCAAAGAGAAATAAAGACATACATCACAGGATTCCTCAACACTGTTGACTCTGCGAGGGAGTATTATGCCCAGGTGCAGTGGCTCATACCTGTAATCCCAGCACTTTGGGAGGCTGAGGCAGGAAGATTGCTTGAGCCCAGGCATTAAAGACCAGCCTGGGCAACATAGCAAGACCCCATCTGTATAAAAAATTTAAAAATAAAGAAACAAAGAATGCTGCTTTTCTCAAACTCTTCTGACCCTGCAGCCTTTCTTGAAAAGCTTCTCACGGGACTCATGGGCCACACAATGCATTTTGGGAAAAATTGCCCTCAACACCACAGTGAGCCAGAGCTACTGAAGTCACTGTGGCCACCTTGTTGGCAGCTGCTCTCCTCACCATGTCAGAGCCCCAGCTGCCATCCTCTGCCTTCCTTTGCCTGAGAGCTTGCCCTGGCCACTGGAGCCCACTATGCCCATGTGAGTGGCAGGCCAGAAGTTTGAAGAATGAACATCCCCCACCCAACCCCCGGAGCAGCCCTCAACTAGTGACTTCTGGGAAAGGAAGTATAAATACCCCAGCTCCCTCCTCCAAGCAGGAGGACTCCACACCAGCCCCCAGTGGTCCCTGCAGCCCTGGGCTCTAGTTGCCCACAGTAACATCTAGCTTTATAATGCACTCTTTGTTGGTGGCCTTCTATTTCCTGTTTCAGTTCCCCACCCCCTACCAGTGTTTTCTGGGATCACCTCCCAAATAAACCACTTGCACTAGGACCCTCATCTCAAGGTCTGCTTCTGGGAGACTCAACAAATCAAGATAGCTGTTACCGCCTAATAGTTTTTACCAGCATATAGATGCCTCCCCAAAGCAATTCCAGAAAAACGCTTTCTCTCTCATCACTAAAGCTACATTTTCTATATAACACCAGAGTTAAAGAAAAATCTATATCTGGGCTGCGCACAATGGCTCACACCTGTAATCCCAGCACTTTGGGAAACTGAGGCAAGAGGATCACCTAGCCCAAGAGTTCGAGACCAGCCTGTGCAACATAGTGAGCACCCATCTCTATTAAAAACATTTAAAATTATCCAAGTTTGGTGGTGCTTGCCTCTAGTCCCAGCTACTCAGGAGGCTGAGGTGGGAAGATCACTTGAGCTCAGGAGTTCAAGGCTGCAGGAAGCTATGATCTTGCCACTGCACTCCAGCCTGGGTGACAGAGGGAGACCCTGTCTCAAAAAAAAAAGAAGGAAAGGAAGGAAGGAAGGAAGGAAGGAAGGAAGGAAGGAAGGAAGGAAGGAAGGAAAAGGAGGGAGGGAGGGAGGAAGGGAGGGAGAAAGAGAGAAGAAAGGGAGAAAAAAAGGGAGAAAGGGAGAAAGGGAAAGGAAAAGGGAAGGGAAGGGAGATCTCTTTCTGCTGTCCAGCTTCCATCTGTAGGGAATCTCCCCACTGACCATCCCAATGTGCCAAGAAATCCCAGCCCCAGCCCCAGAGATCTCATTGCAGTGGCTGCTCTGTTTGTCCCGCGTGGTTCATTGGCTGATGAAAGCCACATCCCCTGGCTGGGTCCAAGAAACACAGTTGGGAAGCCGCTTAGCACCTCGAAGAAGGCCCCTACACCCCTCCACCAAGGCAACAACCAGAGTCACGTGGGGCCTCCCCGTGTGGCACAGGCCACCATGCTCCCATGACTCCACTTCCCAAACATCTCCTGATTCTACCACTCCTCTCCATGGCCCCTGCCCCTTCGTTAGCTAGCCCACCACCTTGTCTCACTCAGATTATTCCAGCATGGATTATTCCACAGTCTCCCTGACTGTAGTCTAACCGCCCTTGCCATCCATCCTCCACATGAACCAAGCCAGGAATATTTACTAGACCCAAATCTCATGTTATCCTCTGCTCCAAAGCCTCCAGGGCAGCTCATGGGTCTCGGGATAGAGTTTGGTTTTTGTTTTTTGGTTTTCTTTTGAGACAGAGTCACTCTTTCACCCAGGCTTGGGTGCAATGGCACAATCATAGCTCACTGCAGCCTTCAACTCTCAGGCTCAAGAGATCCTCCTGCCTCAGTTTCCCAAAGTGGTGAGATTACAGGCATGAGCCAGTGCCTGGACTAATTTTTTTTTTTTTTTGAGTCTCACTGTGTCACCCAGGCTGGAGTGCAGTGGTGCAATCTCAGGTTCCTCCACCTTCCAGGTTCAAGCGATCCTCCTACCTCAGCCTCCCAAGTAGCTGGGACTACAGGCCCGTGAAACCATGTCCGGTTACTTTTTGTATTTTTAGTAGAGACGGGGTTTCACAGAAAACTGTTTGTACAGAAAATACAAACAATTAAGTGGGCATGATGTTGCATGCCTGTAGCCCCCGCTACTTGGGCTGAGGTGGAAGGATCGCTTGAGCCTGAGAGGTGGAGGTTGTAGTGAGCCGAGATTGTGCCACTGCACTCCAGCCTGGGCCACAGAATGAGACCCTGTCTGAAAATAATAATAATAATAATAATAATAATAATAATAATGTGACTGGGCATGGTGGCTTCAGACGGCCAACAGGCCAGGCTGGTCTTGAACTCCTGACCTCAGGTGATCCCCCTGCCTCAGCCTCCCAAAGTGCTGAGATTACAGGTGTGAGTCACTGTGCCTGGCCTAACTTTTTTATTTATTTTTTAAAGAGACAGGGTCTTGCTATGTTGCCCAGGCTGGTCTGGAACTTGTAGCCTCAAGCCATCCTCCCACCTTGGCCTCCACACCTGGCCACAGGATAAAGTTTTTAGGCCTGCTCAGTCCCATATTAATCCACTCTCACCTCTCCATGCTTTCTCAAACCCCATAACATGGGAACTTCTCTCAATTCCTCAAACACACTGCAGGGCCTTTGCGTATGGACTTCCTAAGGCCTGGAATGCCATATGCAATGTATCTGCTTGGCACAAACCAGCTAGTGATGCCTGGCCTACTGTTCACTGTCTCCTAAAGCTGTTTATGCCCCACCCTTCCACCCCAATTCATTCCCTCCTTGGGCCTTGATCTCACTTGGTTATTATGAAATCATTCAGATCTGCAAACACTTAAAGAAAACTGTGTCTTGGCCAGGCAAGGTGGCTCACGCCTGTAATCCCAGCACTTTGGGAGGCCAAGCTGGGCAGATCATGAGGGCAGGAGTTTGAGACCAGCCTGGCCAATATGGTGAAACCCCGTCTCTACTACAAATACAAAAATTAGCCGGGTGTGGTGGCGGGCACCTGTAATCCCAGCTACTCGAGAGGCTGAGGCAGGAGAATCACTTGAACTCAGGAAGCAGAGATTGCAGTGAGCCGAGACCATGCTACTGCATTCCAGCCTGCGCAACAGAGAGAGACTCTATTTCAAAAAAAAAAAGAGAGAGAGAGAGAAGACTGTGTCTGGCCAGGCACAGTCTGAAATCCTGGCAATTTTGGAGGCCAAGGCAGGTGGATTGCTTGAGCTCAGGAGTTCAAGACCAGCCTGGGCAATACGGTGAGACTCCGCTTCTACAGAAAATACAAACAATTAAGTGGGCATGATGGTGCATGCCTGTAGTTCCCGCTACTTGGGCCGAGGTGGAAGGATTGCTTGAGCCTGAGAGGTAGAGGTTGCAGTGAGCCAAGATTGTGCCACTGCACTCCAGCCTGGGCCACAGAATGAGATCCTGTCTCAAAATAATAATAATAATAATGCAACTGGGCACAGTGGCTTATGCCTGTATTCCCAGCACTTTGGAAGGCTGAAGCCAGCAGATCACTGGAGGCCAGGAGTTCGAGACCGGCATGGCCAACATGGCAAAACCTCATCTCTACTAAAAATGCAAAAATTAACCTGGCATGTTAGTGCACACCTGTGATCGCAGCTACTCGGGAGGCAGAGGCATGAGAATCGTTTGAACCCAGGAGACAGAGCTTGCAGTGAGCCAAGATCGTGCCACTGCACTCCAGCCTGGACGACAGAGTGAGACTGTCTCAAAAAAAAAAAGAATAGGACATTGTGCACATCTCACTGAAGCCTTCCTCGAACTCCTCCCCAGTCTCCTGTCTCCGCCTCCACCCAGGGTGACCACTGTCCTGAATTTGGAATTCCTCACTCCTACACCTGTCTTGATACTTTTTTCTTTTTTTGAGAGAGTTTCGCTCTTGTTGCCCAGGCTGGAGTGCAATGGCACCATCTCAGCTCAATGCAACCTCCGCCTCCCGGGTTCAAGCAATTCTCCTGCCTTGGCCTCCTGAGTAGCTGGGATTACAGACATGCACCACCATTCCTGGCTAATTTTGTATTTTTAGTAGAGATGGGGTTTCTCCATGTTGGTCAGGCTGGTCTCGAACTCCCAATCCTAGGTGATCCACCTGCCTCGGCCTCCCAAAGTGCTAGGATTACAGGCGTGAGCCACTGCACCTGGCGCTATCTTGATACTTTTACATAGATGCACATCCCTGAACAATATACAGCATTTGTACATAGGTTTGTTTTTTTTGTTTGGTTTTGTTTTGAGACAGGTCTATGTTGCCCAGGTTGCACTGCAGTGGCGTAATCATATACATGGTTGTGTGTGTGTGTGTGTGTGTACATATGTATATACATATATACACACACACGTGTATATATACATATATACACACACACGTGTATATATACATATATACACATATATACACATATATATGTATATATACACATCTGTGTATATATACATATATACACATATATACACATATATATGTATATATACACATGTGTGTATACATGTATATATACACATATGTATATATACACATGTGTGTATACATGTATATATACACATATGTATATATACACACGTGTGTATGTATGCATATATACACACACATATGTGTATGCATATATACACATATACATGTGTGTGTATATATGCATATATACACATATATATACAACCCACCTCAGCCTCCCAAAGTGCTGGGATTACAGGCATGAGCCACCATGCCCGGCCACACTGCAACTTCTCTGTCTGCACTTAAGTGGTGGGTGTCTAAGCTGTCTCCAGCTGCAGTCATTACAATGCTGCCCTGCCGGAGACTGCTTGTACCTGCCACTTTGGCCCATGTGCTGGAGTTGGTCAAGGTTTATAACCAGGAATTTTTTTTTTTTTTTGAGATGGAGTCTCACCCTGTTGCCCAGGCTGGAGTGCAGTGGTGCAAACTTGGCTTACTGCAACCTCTGCCTCCTGGGTTCAACCCTATATATATATAGGATTTCACTATGTTGCCCAGACTGGTCTTGAACTTCTGGACTCAAATGATCCTCTCACCTTGGCCTCTCAAAGTGCTGGGATTACAGGCATGAGCCACCACGCCCTGCCCCATGTAGGTGTTTTTAACTTTACATGCATGACTTGCTTTGGGTGTTTTGTTTGCTGTGTGTGACATCACCACAATCTGTTGGTGATATCCATCAGTGGTGATGGGCCTGGCTGCAGTTCGTTCATTTTTTTTTTTTTTTTTTTTTTTTGAGACAGAGTCTCTATCACCCAGGCTGGAGTGCAGTGGCACAATCTCAGCTCACTGCAACCTTCGCCTCCCAGGTTTAAGCGATTCTTCTGCCTCAGTCACCCAAGTAGCTAGGATTACAGGCGTGCACCATCACGTCCAGCTAATTTTTGTAATTTTAGTAGAGACGGGGTTTCGCCATGTTAGCCAGGCTGGTCTCGAACTCCTGACCTCAGGTGATCCGCCCGCCTCGGCCTCCCAAATCGCTGGGATTACAGGCGTGAACCACTGTGCCTGGCCCGCAGTTCTCTCATTTTATCAGCTGCTGAGCAGCTGTCATCTGACTGCACTGCGATTTCTTTTTTTTTCTTTTTTTTTTTTTTTTTGAGATGGAGTTTCCCTCTTGACACCAGGCTGGAGTGCAAAGGCACAATCTTGGCTCACTACAACCTCCGCCTCCCAGGTTCAAGCAATTCTCCTGCCTCAGCCTTCCGAGTACCTGGGACTACAGGCTGTCGCCACCATGCCCAGCTAATTTTTGTATTTTTAGTAGAGACTGGGTTTCACTATGTTGGCCAGGCTGGTCTTGAACTCCTGACCTCAGGTGATCCACCCACCTTGGCCTCCCAAAGTTCTAGGATTACAGGCGTGAGCCACCATGCCTGGCCACACTGTGACTTCTCTGTCTGCTCTTAAGTGGTGGGTGTCTAAGCTGTCTCCAGCTGCAGTCATTACAATGCTGCCCTGCCGGAGACTGCTTGTACCTGCCACTTTGGCCCACGTGCTGGAGTTGGCAAAGGTTTATAACCAGGAATTGTTTTTTTTTTTGAGAGAGTCTCGCCCTGTCGCCCAGGCTGGAGTGCAGTGGTGCAATCTTGGCTCACTGCAACCTCCGCCTCCTGGGTTCAAGCGATTCTCCTGCCTCAGCCTCCCGAGTAGCTGGGATTACAGGCACTTGCCACCAAGCCCAGCTAATTTTTGTATTTTTAGTAGAGTCAGGGTTTCACCATGTTGGCCAAACTCCTGACCTCAGGTGATCTGCCCACTTGGCCTCCCAAAGTGCTGGGATTACAGGCGTGAACCACTGAGCCTGGCCTGGAGTTGGTGAAGGTTTATACCCAGGAGTTTGTTAGGTAAAGGGAGACACACAGCTTCAGCTTCACCAGATGTTGCTAGATTGGTTACACTAATAGCCCTTGTTGGTCAACTGTTCTTCATCTATCAGCCCAGGCACAAAGGTGCCTCTGCTCATGTCTATTTCTTCCAAAGAAAAGGATTTAACTCCACATGTTGATGTCCAGACTGTCCAATCCCCTTCCCAGACTCTCCCACCATCTTCTCTACCTGGGCCTCTTCTGAGCTTCCCCATTCAGGGCAGTCAGCACTTTATACAATAATCAGAATGAGGACGGGCATGGTGGCTTACGCCTGCAATCTCAACACTTTGAGCGGTCGACGTGGGCAGATCACTTTAGGTCAGGAGTTTGAGACCAGCCTGGCCAACATGGTGAAGCCCTGTCTCTACTAAAAATACAAAGATTAACCGGGTGTGGTGGTGGGCGCCTATAATCCCAGCTACTTGGGAGGCTGAGGCAGAAGAATTACTTGAACCCAGGAGACAGAGGTTGCAGTGAGCCGAGATCGTGCCACTGCACTCCAAACTGGGCGACAAAGCGAGACTCCATCTCAACAACAACAACAAAAAGATTGTTTCTGGCCGGGCACGGCGGCTCACACCTGGAATCCCAGCCCTTTTGGAGGCCAAGGCAAGCAGACTGCTTGAGCTCAGGAGTTCGAGACCAGCCTGGGCAACATGGTGAGACTCCGCCTCTACAGAAAATACAATTAGGTGGGCATGGTGGTGCATGCCTGTAGTCCCCGCTGCTTGGGCTGAGGTGGAAGGATCACTTGAGCCTGAGAGGCGGAAGTTGCTGTGAGCCGAGATTGTGCCACTGCACTTCAGCCTGGGCCACAGAATGAGACTCTGTCTCAAAATAATAATAATAATATTAATAATTCCAGGTACTTGGGAGGCTGAGGCAGGAGAATCATTTGAACCCAGGAGACGGAGGTTGCAGTGAGCCGAGATCGCGTCACTGCACTCCAGCCTGGGCGACAAGAGCAAAACTCCGTCTCAAGAAAATCATCATCATCATCATCAGAATGAGGAGGCTGCCAGTCAGAGCAGCAGTGACCCGATGGGACCGACAGCCACAGATCTAATCCCCTCTTCAGTTGTGTGCCCTTGAGCAAGTCATTTCACCTCTCTGAGCCTGTGTTTCCTCTCCTGCATAATGGGGACACTAAATTGTAACTGACAATAGAGGGGTTATGACGACTGCATGTAATGAGCATGGCAATGCAATGGGCGCTCCCTGGGGAATCACTGTCACACGCATGCACCACTGCACCTGGCTGACCTGGAACAGAGCCGCTGTTATTACCTTTGGAGTCCACAGAGAACCACCACCAACTTTTCATCACAAAACAACTTTGGCCGTAGTGACAGATACCCCAAGTAAAGCTGGTTGAAGAAAAACTGCCATTTATTGGCCCACGCAACGCTTCAGGTATGTCCAGATCCAGGAGTCTTTTTTTTTTTAGACAGAGTCTTGCTCTGTCACTCAGGCTGGAGTGCAGTGGCATGATCTTGGCTCACTGCAACCTCCACTTCCCAGGTTCAAGCAATTCTCCTTCCTCAGCCTCCTGAGTAGCTGGGATTACAGGCGCATGCCATCACACCTGGCTAATTTTTGTAATTTTAGTAAAGACAAGGTTCACCATGTTGTCCAGGCTGGTCTTGAGCTCCTGACCTCAGGTGATCCACCTGCCTCGGCCTCCCAAATGCTGAGATTACGGGCGGAAGCCACCACACCCAGACCAGTTCCAGGAATTCTAATGACACCATTAGAAAGCTGGCTCTGTCCCTCTCTGGGCCACTCTCTCCTCCACGTTGGCTTCATTCCTAGGCAGGCTCTCCAAGTGGTGGCTCCAGGCCTGCATCCGTCCAGCTTAATCACTGCCCTGAACAGATGGAGCTTCTCCTGCCCAGCACTTCCCGCCTGGATCCCAGGGCTGCTCCTCACTGGCCCAGGCCGGGTGACATGCCCATACCTGAGCCAATTGTGATGGGCAGGGAAAGGATGGTGACCTTGGCCCAGGTCTGGGTCATGTGTTCAACAATCTCCAGGCCAGATGAGATCATTCACCTTAAATCCCAGGGAGACACTGAGTGCAGTGGCTCATGCCTGTGATCCTAGCACTTTGGGAGGCCAAGGCAGGAGGATCACTTGAGCTCAGGAGTTCAAGACCAGCCTGGGCAACACAGTGAGACCACCATCTCTACAAAAAATAAAACATTAGCCGGGCATGGTGGCGTGTGTCTGTAGTCTCAGCTACTCAGGAAGCTGAGCTGAGAGGGTCACTTGACCCCAGGAGTTCAAGGCTGCACTGAGGCATGATTGCACTACCGCATTCCAGCTGGGCGACAGAGTGAGACCTCATTTCCAAAAAAGAAAAAACAGGCTGGGCGCGGTGGCTCACACCTGTAATCCCAGCGCTTTGGGAGGTCGAGGCAGGTGGGATCACCTGAGGTCAGGAGTTTGAGACCAGCCCGGCCAACATGGTGAAACCCATCTCTACTAAAAATACAAAAATTAGCCAGGTGTGGTAGTGGGGGCCTGTAATCCCAGCTACTCAGGAGGCTGAGGCAGGAGAATTGTTTGAACTCAGGAGGCAGAGGTTGCAGTGAGCCAAGATCGCGCCACTGCACTCCAGCCTGGGTGACAGAGGGAGATCCCATCTCAAAAAAAAAAAAAAAAGGAAAAAGAAAAAACAAACACACAATCTCTAAAACTACATGGAATGAGATTGGGAAAGGAGTGAATCGCAGAGGAAAGCCAAGGTGAAATTCCCAAAATAAGGGGAAATGGATCCTGGCCAAGTAAAGGCAATAGATGCTCACCATGCCCTTGCTCCTCAGGATGAGGTTCACAGAACAGCAACGTCAGAATCACACAGGAGCGGCTCAGAAATGCAAAGTCTCAGGCCACGTCCTAGGCGAACTGAGTCAGAACACGCCCCACAGCAAAGTCTGCCGGTGAGTCACCTACCCATCAAAGTCTCAAAAGTGCTGTGCTGCATATTAACTTTTTCAGTTGCTTAGACAATTTTTTAAGTTCTGTTTTATTGAGAACCACAAAAGGTAAGAACTAAGAGAGTCCTCCCAGGTCATCTGGTCCCATCCCTTGGTCTAAGGATAGCGAAACCATTGTCACAGCCAGCAGCTGCCGTGTCCTGGGACTGTCTCATGGGGCGATGTGTCCTGAGCCCCAGCAGTGCTAGCCCAGGTCAGAAGGCTTCATTCAGAAGGGGGGTGTCCCAGCCACTGTCTGCTGTCACTCACAGCACCTGGCTGAGTCCCCATGGAGGATGGAGACCCACAGATACACACACACACAGACATCTCCAAATCTCTGACTCAGACTCGCACACAGGCACACACAGACGCACGCTCAACACAGACACACGCAGGCCTTTATTCTATTACACAGAGTAGGGCTGGGGCCAAGGCAGGTCATTCTCAGGCTGCGTCAGAAGGTGCAGAGCGTTCGGGGGACACAGGCCGAACCCCAAAGTGATAATAAGTTACGGGGGGATTTCTCAGTCTGTTGTCAGGCTGGAGCAAGGGCAGGACGCCATGTGAGGACCCCAGAGCCACTTCCAGCTGCCCAGCTCAGCTGTCCCAGGCAAGCCTGGTTCCAGGACAGACTCGGCCTCCACTGAAACACACCAGGGCAGGGAGGGATACGGATCAGGAGGCTGACGGGGGTCAGCAGGTACCCAGAGACAGAGGGACAAGCCAGAGGTAGGGTTGGGCAAGGGGGTCCTGGAGGGAGGGAGTAGAGCCTGTGGGCCCAGGGCAGGGCGGGGACAGGGCAGGCCTCTCACCAGGCCCTCAGTTCAGCTCTTGCAGATTCTCGTAATCTGGAGCCCCCTCTTCCTCTACTTCCTCTGCCTCCTGGGAACTCAGGGCGGCTGTAGGGGAGGGGAGGTTGGTCTCCAGCTTGCAAGCTATCCCCCCAAGCCCAAGGCAGCTACCCCAGCTCCTGCCCCTCCCGCAGTACACACCAGGCTCAGTCTTAGCCGCTCCAGGATGCAGTTCCTGGGACACATTCACATACTCCCGGCTGCCATCTGTGGGGACAGATCAGAAGGAGGGGCAGCCACACAAAGGGGTCAGGAGGTCGAGAGAGCAAGGGGATGCCCAGACAGAGGGGGCAGAGGATGTGGGCAGCCCCAGGGTGGGATCTGGTCACATTGAGAGCATGGTGGGGCGGCGGGGTGCAGGGGCAGGCACCAACAAGCACTGGTCACTCACCCAGAGATGCTTCTGTGCTCTCCCCGCTCTCCGGAACGTTCACGTAATCATCAATGGACTCCACTGTGGAAAAGCCAGCCCCACCTCAGCACTGTGACCAGAGACCCTTGGCCACAGGTTCCCAGAGAACCCCCAACCTCAGCCATGCAGCGCTCCCCAACGGTAGACCCCAGAGGCTCCCCACACAGCCACCCCCATTAGCCCCACAGAATGAAGAGAGGGGACTCTAGGCTGGCAAGGATGGTGTTGGTGATGGTGACAGTGGCCTGGACAAGGGCAAGGGCCGTGGAGAGGGAGGGAGGAGGTCCACTTGACCGGGACTGAGGAGAGCTCACAAAGGGTCAGGCCCCAGCATAGTCCCTAGTCTGGGGAACAGGGACAGAGTGCAGCTCGGAGCAGTGGGAGTTTGGTGGCGTGTGTGGAAGGGACATGACACACTCGGCCCAGCAGGCACCTCCTCCTCCCTGACCCCCATCCCCGCCCGCCCCCTGCCAGCCACTGCCTGTGTTTCACTCCCATGTCGGCCCTTCATGGTGCCTGTCACCATCCATGTTATTTGGGGTTTTTTTATTTTTGTTTTTCTTGAGACAGGGTCTCGCTCTGTTACCCAGGCTGGAGTGCAGTGGCGCAATCTCGGCTCACCGCAACCTTGACCTCCTGGGCTCAGATGATCTTCCCACCTCAGCTCCTACCAGGCCAGGCTAAATTTTGGAATTTTTGTAGAGATAGGGTCTCCCTATGCTGCCCAGGATGGTCTTGAACTCCTGGGTTCAAGTGACCCACCCGCCTCAGCCTCCCAAAGTGCTGGGATCACAGGCATCAGCTATCACGCCTGGTTATTTGGTTCTTTTATTTTATTTATTTACTTTTGAGATGGAGTCTCCCTCTGTCGCCCAGAGGGCTAGAGGGCAGTGGCATGATCTTGGCCCACTGCAACCTCTGCCTCCCAGTTCAAGCAATTCTCCTGCCTCAGCCTCCTGAGTAGCTGGGATTACAGGTGCCCGCCACCATGCCCTGCTAAATTTGGTATTTTTAGTAGAGACTGGGTTTCACCATGTTGGCCAGGTCAGTCTCGAGCTCCTGACCTCAGGTAATCCACCCACCTCGGCCTCCCAAAGTGCTGGGATTACAGGCGTGAGCCACCGTGCCCAGCCTGTTTGGTTCTCTTATGTGTTTCTTGTTTGTTTTTGAAGACTGGCTGGTTCAATCCCAGCTCCAGCACTAACCAACCACATAACCTCAGCCAAGGGACCTTACCTCTCTATGCCTCAGTTTTCTCCTCTGTAAAATAGGGCCTGTCACACAGCAGTGCTGTTAAACAGATAAACCCTGTATCACACAAAGGGGACAACTGGAGCACAGGAGGGCGCAGGCAGGCCCGGGAGCCCCAGGGCAGTGAGGTTAGTGAGTGAACACATGTCAGACTCTTAGCAAGGCTTGCAGGAGGCCCTCGGTGAATCTTAGCTATTTTATCTTTTTTTTTTTTTAACACAAGGTCTCACTCTGTCACCCAGGCCGGAGTGCAGTGGCATGATCTCGTCTCACTGCAACTTCCGCCTGCTGGGCTCAGATGATCCGCCCATTTCAGCCTCCTGAGCAGCTGGGACTACAGGCATGCGCCACCAGGCTTGGCCAATTTTTTTTTTTTTTTTTTTTTTGTAAAGATGAGGTTTCGCCATGTTGCTCAGGCTGGTCTTGAGCTCCTGGGCTCAAGCAATCCTCCCGCCTCGGCCTCCCAAAGTGCTAGGATTACAGGAGTGAGCCTCCATGCCCAGGCAGCTATTTTATCAGGACAGTCTGCCTCCTTAACTGTTACATCCATAGCATTAGCCCAGCAGAGGCACGTAGTAAATGCTGAATGAACGAATGAGTGAATGAATGAATGAATGAAAAGAAGTACTTGGATAGACAGTCTGGAGCTCAGGAGAGAGCAAACTGGGAATTTGGATGGCAAACAAAGCCAGGGTATAGAAGTGATACCCCAGGACAGGTATATAGAGAGAGCAAAGCAACAGAAAACTAAAGAATCCCAGACATTGAGGAAAGCCCAGAGGATGTGACCAGGCAGGATGAGACCATAAGGAAGGGAAAAGCAGCTCAAAGGAAACAGGGCAGTGCAGGAAGCAGAAGAAAACTGACAAACACACATGGACACACAAGACAGCCTCTAATTAACATCCTTAGAGATGTACAAGATGGTATTGCCTCCGTGAAACAAGAACAGGAGGCTATAAAAAAAGAACAGTCAGAGAACAAGAAAGAGCTTCTGGATAGGAGAAATAAAATTGCAGTGGAAGGGTTGAAGAATACAGACAAGGAAATCTCCCAGATGATAAAAGGAAAGGATACAGAGATAGGAAAGAAGAGAGAGAAAGTTAAGAAAATTAGAAGAACAGGGCTGGGCATGGTGGCTCATGCCTATAATCCCAGCACTTTGGGAGGCCGAGGTGGGAGGATCACTTGAGCCCAGGAGTTTAAGGCCAACCTGGGCAACATAGCGAGACCATCTCTACAAAAAAAATTTTTTAAAAAGCTAGGTGTGGTGGCATGCGCCTGTGGTCTCAGCTATTTGGGAGGCTGAGGCCAAGTAGCCTAATTGGGAGGATCACTGGAGCCCAGGAGTTCAAGGCTGTAGTGAGCTACAATGGCACCACTGCACTCCAGCCTATCCCTAAAAAAATTAAAAAATAAAAACAAATGCCTGACTCACTGGAGAAGGCACTGTCTCGGATGCCAGGTGTGCTGAGTGCAGGAGCTGATGGGGCAGCAGTGCTAGCGGCCGGGGTGCTGTCGGGAAGCACCACTCTGAAAGGAAGTGAAAAGGGCCGGTGAGCAAGGGGGGACGCATAGCCTCAGCCCTCACCTCCCACCTCCCACATCCCACCTGGCCACTCACAGGTAGCCTGGGTTGTGATAGTCGTCCTCATCCTCATCCTCATCCGCATCCTCACAGGCTGGTTCTGGGGGTAACGACACAGGAGTCAGCCTAGCCCAGGACGGACCCCAGCCTCCCCACCCAGCCTGGGCACCTCGGATCCCAGACGCACCCTCGTTCTCGTAGCTCGCCACACTGTTGGCTTCAAAGAGAGGGTGAGAGGGAAACTGAGTCAGCTCACACCAGGCCTATCTTCTTCCCAGCCCCGGCTGCCTGAACCCTTCCCCACACTTACCACCATCAGAATCCCGCCGGGAAGATGGCGTCCGGTGGGAGCCCCCGAGGGGCTGCGGGGATCTTCTGAGAGTCAAAGGTCAGGGGTCATGCCTGAGGTGGGGCTCAGGGGGCAACAGCAGTTGCAAAAGGGAAAGGGGCCCCCAGTCCAAAAAAGTGAAGGGGTGGAGAGTGGAGTTTGGAGGGGCAGGGGCTGAGCAGCTACTCACGGGATGGGGAGCAGGTCTGGCTGGCTCAGGGGTAGGTAGGAAGTGGCAGGCGGGTAGGCAGGTGGCCAGGGGGCAACCGTGTCTGAGGACACAGAACCAAGTTGAAAGAAGGACTCCAGACGTCATCAAGGCCTCAAAGAACAGACTAAGCTCCTGAAAGCCCCACACCCTGGACAGGCCTTGGGGAGCCATCTCTCCTCTCCCAGCTCAGGTCAAGGCCATGTGGGCAGCCCCAGGGTGGCAGGGGAAGGCTGAAGGTTCACGCTCACTCCCACACCAGGGGACCCTCTCCCTGGCACCCAAGGTAGGGGACCCTCCTTGTACTCACGAGGCCGTTTGATCTGGATGCCCCTTGGATACAAACTGGTAAAGGAGACACAGCTTGGGGATGGGGCTGGGAGAAGCCCCAGCCCTGCCCTGCCATGGGGTGTGGAGGGAGACCCAGTGCGGCCGGGGCAGACTCACCTATCTGAGGATGCGCTGTCGTAGGAGCCTGGGAAAGAGAGGGCTGGTGAGGCAGGAACAGGGGGTGCTTAGGGCAGAAGGTGCTGGGATCCAGGGACTCTCAGAGGCACTGGGATCAGGACGGAGGCAGGGACAGAGCCGGGACAGACACAGGGGCTGGGAGTGGATGAGGATCCCGTCGGTGTCCCTGGGCCCTGGGCACCCCCACCAGTTTCCCACTCACCTGGCAGTCTGTGGCAGTGCACACACAGTGCCATCAACATGGCCAGGATGGGCAGCAGCAGGAGCCCCAGCACGCAGGGGACCAGGATGGCCTCCTCCATCTGCAGGGGAGCTCAGAGCAGGCCGGCTGTACCCCCAGGCCCCTCAAGGGCAGAGCCAAGGCCAGACGAAGATGGGGTGAGCACCGGGTGAGGACTGGGCCCGGCAGGGGGCAGGGGGCAGGTAGGCACCAGGTGGTGGGGGAGCCCGGGAGGAGGCAGCTGTGCCCTCCCCGGGGCTCCCGGGATGGGTCCCCTCTTTTACTGGGCTGAGTGGGCGTCCAGCTGGCTGTGGAAAGTCCCTGTTCCCAGGGTGGTCAGACCAGGACCTGGGCTGAAGTCAGGGGATCCAGTCACCCCTGCATCCCAGCCCTACCTGCCCCTCCTCAGCGCCCGCCTCTCCCTGTGCCCGCCCTCCCGCCTGCCTGCGGCAGGAAGCTGTGGTGAGCACCAGGCGAGGGCAGGAAATCATCGAGCTCTCAGCCGGCTGCACCCGCCCCCTTCCCACCCCACCCCACCAGTGGGGAGGGGGCAGGAGGAGGCCCGGGAGCCACCCCAGGCACTCACCAAGGGTCTGCTGGCCCCCCCAGATGGGGACAGCCACCTGCCAGCTGGCAGCCGCGGCCTCCGTATCCAGGACCCGGGGAGGCAGCAAGCAGGGAGGCCCTGACAGTGAGAATTCTGGGGTACGAAGGGGCAGTGCCCACTCCCACCTCAGCCAGGCCTGTGAGGCAAGGGACAGGCTCCAGGGAAGCAGGGGCATGACTCACAGTCATACTCAGCCAGCTCACTCGGAGGAGAGCAGTCCCCCATCTCAGTCACCTAGCCCAGAAGGGCAGAGACTCACCCAGAGCCCCAAGGAATGACCCACAGTCTTCAGGAGCCCTGGGGTGAAGACAGCCCTGGGGTGCAAGATCAGAGGCCACCCAGAGAAAGACAAGAGCAGGCACCTGGGGTCTGGCTACAAATTTTATTCCGTTACAAATAGCACCGAGCCCTTGCGGCTGCCCCTGTGGAGAGGGATCCCGCTCCTGGACCCCCACTTCCTCCCCTGAGCTACCCATGTAGTGTCTGGGAGCTGGGACACGGCCCAGGGTCCCTCTGGAAGCTGGGCCAGGCCAAGGGGTTAGGCCCAGGCCCTTCGTGGGGTGGGCCCAGGGCCAGCTGTAGCAGATGTGCAGGCAGGTGAGCAGTGGCCTCTCAGATGAGCACGCTGGCCACGGGCACGCGGGTGGAGCGGCCCCGCTGGGGCACCACAATCCGGTCGTCTGTGGGCCCTGCTTCGTGCAGCAGGCCTGCAGGGGGAGGGTCAGAGCCAGCGTGAGCTGGATGGACAGATAGACAAAGCCAGAGAAGGGCAAACAGGCAGCGGGAAATAGATGGGGCAGCCACAGAGCCACCCGAGGGGTGGATGCAGACAGACTAGAGGCCAAACAAAGGGAGGGCTGTGGACTGAGCTGCCAGGTGCACAGGAGTGGGCAGACAGATGGACAGACAGACAGGCAGATCAAGAAGCTGGGCCGGGCACAGCTCCTAACTGACCCTGCACATGCAGCTGCGCCCGTCGGCGGTCGCCCTCAATGAAGATGGCGGTGCCCAGGAAGGCTGCGCCGCCCAGTGCCCCGACAAACGCGCAGAGCATGAGCGAGAACTGCAGAGCCCGGAACTCGGACAAGAAGGAGGGGGGCCAGTTCCGGCGCAGGCGGTCAGAGATCTGCAGGGAGAGGAGACAGGAAAGCCAGGGGAGTCAGCCTCACGGATGAGCCAGGGAGGGCACGCCCCTGAGCTCCAGGGAGAAAGACAAGTGGAGCCCAGGAAAGAGAAGGAGATTTGAGCTAGATGTGGTGGCTCATGCCTATCATCCCAGCTACTCAGGAGGCTGAGGTGGGAGGATCGCTTGAGCCCAGGAGGTTGAGGCTGCAATGAGCCATGATCGTGCCACTACACTGCAGCCTGGGCAACAGAGTGAGGTCTTGTTTCAGGAAGAAAAGAAAAAAGAAAAGAAAGGAGGAGTTTGGATCACCAGGGTGAGGTCCCTGGCCTTACTGGTAGAAATATTCAAAGACAAAATCTTTCTCCTCCAGTTGACAATGGAAGGTGAGAAGTGCCCAGCGCACAGGACACAGACACTTCACTAGGGCCAGGCCTTCTGATCCAGCCCAGGCTCAGGACACCAGCCAGGTCTGGAAATGTAAGTTCCCCCACCCCATGCCAGCCAGGAAATAATGCTCACCAGGCCAATGAGGTAGGGGCTCCCAGCGTCGCCCAGCAGGTGGGACAGCACGATCTGGAAGGCCTCGGCGGTGGAGCGTCGGGTAGGGATCACCACGTACTGTGGAGGAGTTGGTGGAGCTCAGTGGGTGCTCTGGGCTCCAGGGGGCAGGAGGCAGGGGGCCAGGAGACCACCAAGGGTCCGTCTAGGCCGGGGTCAGAGGTGTGCCTGGGGTTGAGGTCGCAGGGCAGGCCGGGGGTCTGCTACAGATGTTATTTATTGTAGAAGGTAGGTTGAGGCTGGGCTTTGAGGGGTAAAGGCAACACTCCTGACCCCAACTCTGCTCTCATCAGCCTCTGCGCT
This sequence comes from Nomascus leucogenys, assembly GCF_006542625.1. NCBI lineage: Eukaryota > Metazoa > Chordata > Mammalia > Primates > Hylobatidae > Nomascus > Nomascus leucogenys. The sequence continues at coordinate 76,759,086 of NC_044382.1, read as the reverse complement.
GACCCTGGAGCTGCCCAGCCACTCACCAGCAGAATGTCAGCCACGATGGCCCAGTTCATGGACAGGAGGGTCTCTCCAATGAAGATGAAAATCTGGGGGAAGAGAGGGTGGGGGGTTCATGACAGTAAGGGCAAACACATGGAAGGTTGACCATGTTCCCAGCTCATCTATTAACTAATTTAATCCTCACCACATACCAGTGAGACAGGTGCTACTAATATTCCCATTTTACACATGACGAAACTAAGTACAGAGAGGTTAAGTTACTTGTCCAATGTCACACAGCTGGGAAGAGCCAGACCTGTGATTCAAAACCAGGCATTCCATCTCGAGTGGCCATTACGCTGACTGCTCCTCCACCCTGGACCCACGCCATCCCCCTTGACACCTGCTGGCTACTCACATAAGTGGCCACGATGCTACCACGGGCGCAGGCAAGGGACAGGAAGAGGAAGGGTGCAGAGCCCAGGAGGCCAGCGGCACAGACCAGGGGATCAGCCCGGGGGTTGGAGTGGCGGAGCCGGCGGCTGATCTCCACGCCCAGGCCCACACCCAGGACTCCAGTCAGGCAGGTGATGAGTCCAAAGATGAGACTAGGGGTGAGGGAAGGGAATGGGGGTTTGTCCCTGTGCCTGCCAAGGCCCCTACGCTGTCCATCCTAGCCACCCTCACAACCAAGGTCCCTACAGACACAGCACCCCAGGGTTCGCACAGCCCTGAATGGCAGACATCATCCCATCACTTATTTCCTAGACCAGGAAACGGAGATTCCAGGAGAGCAGGCAGCTTGTGAGGTCAGGAGTCAAACTCCTGCCTGGGTCTGAGCCACAGATGCTTTTCACTCCAGCCCTGCCACCCGCAGGCCCCCCGGCATAGCCCCATCTGGGCACCTGTCAGAGGAAGAGCAGGAGTCTCCGGGAAGGCAGGGTGGGGTCTCCCCGAGGACCACGCGGGAACGCAGCAGGAATGCCGGAGCCCACAGAGCCAGGGAGCCCGTGACAAAGGCCACAGCAGTGAAGCCCAGGGAAGACAGGACGAAACTAGGACTGCAGATAGTTGGGAGGGAGAGAGTAAGACCCCACAGAGGTGTCGAGGCAGGAGGGGACCTCTCTTCTCCCTTCTTGGCTTATTTTAGTAAGGTCACAACACCAGGTGCAGAGGCGGTTCTGGCTCCCAGGATCTGGGCCTGTAATTCAAGCATCTGCCACAAGGGGGCAGTAGCGACCGAATTCCTGGCCTTGGGGTGTGGCCAGGAACAGGAACATCCCCACTTAAACCTCAAACCAGACGCCAGGGGGGCCTCAGATGGTGGTGTAGGGTGGGAATAAACTCACTTTCTTGCCAGAGCCCTCAGATCTGCCCACCACGACGTGGGGTTCAGGGGTGGCAAATCTGAGTGGCGCTCCACGGCTCCCCTTGGCGGCTCCCGCACTACCAGGAACAGCAGCAGAACGGCCACCACTCCTAGACCTGGTGTCACCTGGGAGACAGAGGGCTTCAGGATAGGCACAGGCAGAAACACACTCAAGGCCTGGGCTGGAGGAGAGTGTGGGGTACAGATAACTCCAGCCTGAGACCTAAAATACCCAGTTAACTGCCTGCTCCAAGAAGCCGAACCTGCAATTTGGGGGAAGGGGGCTGCCATTACGGTCCACCCTATTTTTGCAAGCCTAGCTTTGCTTCCTCTTTGGTACTTTTCTTTTGGGAAACCAGTACCCCTAGTTCTCTCAATCCACTTGGTTTAAATAGGATCCTAGGCTTGGCCAAAAAGAGGACTGTTAACCACCCCAGCCTCGGTGACGGGTTCCGCAGAGGGCACATGATGCACGTTCATCTAGTCAGACACTATCCTAGAAACATGGCCCCAGGGTCCAAGGTGCCAGTGTTGCTAAATGGAAAGATAATCATCTGGAGTTCTCACGTCCTTAAGAATGATGTTAACACAGAGGAAAGTAAAGCTCAGAAGAGAAGGGCAGTGTGGGAGCCCTGGATCCAGCTTTACCTGACTGAAGCTCACCTGGGACTTTCAGGAAGAAAGCCAAGACAGCCCCTTTAGGGGGCTTACGGTTTTGTTTTGTTTTTTTTTTTCGAGACGGAGTCTCGCTCTGTCACCCAGTCTGGAGTGCAGTGGTGCGATCTCGGCTCACTGCAACCTCCACCTACCGGGTTCACGCCATTCTCCTGCCTCAGCCTCCCAAGTAGCTGGGCCTATAGGCGCCTGCCACCACGCCCGGCTAATTTTTTTTGTATTTTTAGTAGAGATGGGGTTTCACCGTGTTAGCCAGGATGGTCTCGATCTCCTGACCTTGTGATCCACCCGCCTTGGCCTCCCAAAGTGCTGGGATTACAGGCGTGAGCCGCTGCGCCCGGCCTCTAGGGGGTTTACAGTTTTACAATGGGCTTCCGTCACCTGCGCGCAAGAATTCTGTCTAGCACATGGCTTCCAGGTGAGGGCAGCCAGCCTCCTGCAGGCTCCGCAGAATGAGTGCTGCCCCAAAAAAGGGGTATTTGGAGCCAGGCACATAGCTCACAACCGTAAGCCCAGCATTTTAGAAGGCCAAGGCAAGAGGATTGCTTGAGGCCAGGAGATCAAGACCAACCTGGGCAACATACAAAGACACTGTCTCTACAAAAAAAAAAAAATTTTTTTTTTTTTTTTGTGCAATGGCACGATCTCTGCTCACTGCAACCTCTGCCTCCCGGGTTCAAGCGATTCTCCTGCCTCAGCCTCCCGAGTAGCTGGGATTACAGGCATGCATCACCATGCCCGGCTAATTATGTATTTTTAGTAGAGACAGGGTTTCACCATGTTGGTCAAGCTGGCCTCGAACTCCTGACCTCAGGTGATCCGCCCACCTCAGCCTCCCAAAGTGCTGGGATTATAGGTGTGAGCCATCATGCCTGGCAAAATTTTTTTTTTTGTTTTTTGAGACAGAGTCTCGTACTGTCGCCCAGGCTAGAGTGCAGTGGCGCAATCTCAGCTTGCTGCAATCTCCGCCTACTGGGTTCAAGTGATTCTCCTGCCTCAGCCCCCTGAGTAGCTGGGATTACAGGCATGCACCACCATGCCCAGCTAATTTTTGTATTTTTAGTAGAGACAGGGTTTCACCATGTTGGCCAGGCTCGTCTTGAATTCCCGACCTCAAGTGATCCACCTGCCTCAGCCTCCCAAAATGCTGGGATACTGGTGTTAGCCACCACACCCAGCCTACAAAAAGAAAAAGTTTTTTTAATTAGCCAGGCATGGTGGCGGGCACCTATAGTCCCAGCTACTTGGGAGGCTGAGGTGGATCACTTGAGCTCAGGAGTTCGAGGCTACAGTGAGCTATGATTGCGCCACTGCACTGCAGCCTGGGTGACACAACAATACCCTGTCTCTTGAAAGAAAAATGGGCGGTGGGAAGGGGTCCAGAGGTAGGAAATAGCGATCAGTGAGAATGTCGCTGACCTACCCCCAGGCCAAGACCAGACTCACCCTCAGAGCCCAGTGCCAGTCTCCAGCCATATCCTTCACTTTGGAGCCTGCAATGTAGCCCAGACCACTGTGGGAGGGAGAGAGGGGAAAAAGGAGGGACAGCCAGTCAGTCCAGTCCCCCACGCCAGGCCCTTCTGCCTTCCCCCAGGCCCCAGGCCCACTCACCTGCCCACCGGAATGGCAAAGTAGAAGATGCTGAGCATCCGGCTCCGCTGGTCGGCCACAAAGAGGTCGGCAATGAGAGTGGGCGCAATGGTGGAATAACTGGCCTCCCCGACCCCCACCAGGCCCCGGGTCAGGAGGAGCAGCCAGAAATGCTGGGGAGAGAGACCGGGGAGAGGTGGCACCCCAGCCTGCAGCCAGCCTCCGGGCTACCTCACCAGCCCGCTCCCAAGAGGCAGCAGGGATGGCGGGAGATGCCTGGGTTTTAGAATCACACAGACCCGAGCTTGCATCCTGGCTCCACCACTTACTAGCTGCGATTTGGGGAAAATAACTTAACCTCTCTGAGCCTCAGTTTCCTCATCTGCAAAAGGAGGATAACAACAACTTTTCACAGAGCTATTGCAAGGACTAGACAATAAAAGGTCTAAATAAGATAACTCTTGCTTGCCTGGTAGGGGAAAGATTTTTAATTTTTTTTTTTTTAATGAATAATGACCTTAGATGGGAGTTTATGTGTCTATCAAAGACATCTGAAGCTAAGGACGGGTACAGTCACCCAAGGAAAGTACGTAGGTCCTGGAGCTGAGGACAGAGTTCTGGGGTGGAGTGAGAACAGACAGAGAAGGCTTCAAAGGAACAAGGAAGCAACAATCAGGGTGGCAGGAGGAAAACCAGAAGAGTGTGGCATCGCAAAGGTAGGAGAGAGTTTCAGGAAGGAGGAGTGGGTCAACAGTGCCAGAGGCTCCTAGCATGAACAGGACCAGGAAGTTGGAGCTGTGTTTAGCAACCAGGAGGCCACTGTTGACTTTGGCAAGAGCAGGGTCCATGGAGTGGTGGGAGCAGAAGTCAGCGGCAGCGCTCGAGGGGTGAGCAGGCATGAGGAAGTGCAGGCAGAGTGACGGCATCTCCCTGGCTGCTCTTTTACCCACACTGGCGCCACGCTCTTGCGGCCCCTCAGGAAGTCTGATCAGGAATGAGAGGAGGGAGAGAGGGCAGGCCAGGTAGGGTTTGGAGTGTTTAGGTATGGAGTAGAAGGAGTCAGTGGTCAGGGGAAGAGGGGATGATGGACAGAGAATGCTTTGGAAGAAAAGGGGAGAGGATGGGGTGGGGCAGGTTAACGCAGGCAAGGAGGGGTATAAAATGGCATGGACCAGGGAAACTGCAGGAGTCCCTGAGGCCCAGTCTGCCATGGCTCCAAGGAGCAGCAGCAGAGACTGACAGGGAGGGGGTGTGGGCAGAAACGGGAGCCAGCCTGGGGCCTCACCTCTCCGGGGATGAAGGATGACCCCAGTGTCACCAGGGACCAGAAGGCAATGCCCCCGCACATGAGATACTTCCGATTGTACCTGTCACCCAGGTAGCCAAACACAGGTGCCAACACCATGTAACTGGAGATGAACACTAGGGGGAAGCAGAGAGTCACAGCTCAGCCCAGGTACCGTTACCTCCCACTCCCACCCCAGCTGGAACCACTAAAGCACAAGAGATGCCTGCCTTCTCCTCACAGAATTCACAACACCCCCACATCCCAGCCTGAAGCCCATCAGAGCTTCCTGCCAGGCGGATGGTCCATCTCCATCTTGAATACCTTTCCAGATTTCCCATTGTATAATGGATGGTCCCACTACTTGTCAATTCCTTCCACCTAGCCAAAACAAGCTCCAAACTCCATACATACCATGGCTCACAATGCCCCTGTCCAATCTAGCCCCTGCCTACCTCTCCACACTCATGGCCAGCCTTTTTCCCTTCCTCTGTCTGCATCCCAATGGCCCAATTGTCAAGGCCAATACCACTAGGGGTTTAGGCACCTGCTGTCTCCTCTATCAAGGACATTCCCTCCTCTCCCCCCTGAAACTTCACAGAGCATAGTTCCTTCAGATACTTGCCCAGGGCCAAGGGTCAAGCATGCCGCCCAGGTGAGCACACATCCAGTCCCTGACTCTCACACTTACTATTTTCTCTTTTTTCTTTTTTTTTTTTTTTTTTAGACGAAGTCTCACTCTGTTGCCAGGTTGGAGTGCTGTGGTGCAATCTCAGCTCACTGCAACCTCTGCCTCCCAGGTTCAAGCGATTCTCCTGCCTCAGCCTCCCAAGCAGCTGGGACTACAGGGGCGTGCCACCATGCCCAGCTAATTTTTGTATTTTTAGTAGAGATGGGATTTCACTATGTTAGCCAGGATGGTCTCAATCTCCTGATCTCGTGATCCACCCGCCTCGGCCTCCCAAAGTGCTGGGATTACAGGTGTGAGCCACAGTGCCTGGACTGTTTTCTGTTACATAACACTTATCCCTATGGGAAAACTGTCCCACTTTAGGGTTTTACTGACTGTTGCTCCTTCACGCATAGCGCACTATCAGCTCCCAAGGCAAGGTCCTTGCCTGTATTGGCCATGACTGTGTTTCTTTCACTCACTTAACACACAGCCTAGTGCAAAACAGGTGCTCAATAAGCATGTGAAGAGAGTGAATAAATGCGGCTGCCTAGAAAGAGCTGCTGCTCTAACTCAACAACTCTTCAGAGATTTGAAGACCTTGCCCTACGATCCCATTCTCATTGCTCCAGACTTTGCCTCAAATACCTCCAGTTCCTCATTGGCCTGGAGTAGAGAAAAGAACACTGCAAGACCTGGTTTCAAATTCCTGTTCTGCCTCCAACTGGTGGTGTGACCCTGGGCAAGTCTTAACTCTTCTCCAAGCCTCAGTTTCTTTATAAGCTATAGATATCACTACCTACTTCCTCTATAAAATAGGAACAATAACACCTATTTTTGGCTGATAGAAGGATTAGAAGACAAGGGGCATAAAAGTTCTTAGCAAAGTCCTACAGGTGTAATCATCACTTCCTCCAGGCCTGGCACACAATGAGTACTCAGAAATGGTTGAGAAATGAATGAAGGAGGGAAGGAAGAAAAAGGGCTTCGCTCTAGCTTTGCCTCTCCCACAAGTCCCAAAGTTGTGAACAAGTAAAACACACCTCTCCCCATTCCAGACACCCTCTCCTGCCTTTATTTATTTATTTATTTATGAGACGGAGTCTCGCTCTGTCACCCAGGCTGGAATGCAGTGGTGCGATCTTGGCTCACTGCAACCTCTGCCTCCCGGGTTCAAGTAATTCTCATGCCTCAGCCTCCCAAGTACCTGGGATTATAGGCGCCCGCCACCACGCCTGGCTAATTTTTGCATTTTTAGTACAGATGGGGTTTCCTCATGTTGACCAGGCTGGTCTTGAACTCCTAACTTCAAGTGATCCACTCATCTTGGCCTCCCAAAGTGCTGGGACTACAGGCGTGAGTCACCACACCCAACCCTCCTGCCATTATTTACTGGGTGTCTACCATGTGTCAAACACCGCACTAGGCCCTTCACAGGCAATCTTTTAGTTAATCTTCACATCAGTCCTAAGAGATGATTCGTGTTATTACTTATTCCATCTTATAGACAAGGAAAATGAGGCTTAGAGAGGTTGAGTGCCTTGCCTACCATCACACAATAAGTGGAAGAGCTGAGATTTAAACCCAGGTCTGTCTTCACCTGGGTGAAGTTATACTTAGTTATACTAAACTGACTCCCTCCTTAAATGTTGTGTCCCGCTGACCCCCGAGCGACATCAGGGCCATCACCTCCCCTAACTGGCCACAAAACCTCCATTAATGAGCCCCCAGGCAGGCCAGCGCGTGGCCCCAGTTGGGACAGAACAGAAAGAGGAGGGGCTGTGTGCCCAGGAGGGGTCCCCACTCACCGGTCTGGATGAGCCCAGAGCTACTGTCCCCGATGTTGAAGAACTGCTCGATGTCGGGAAGGACGCCTGAGAAGGAGAAAATTCAGGATGGTCCGGCAAAGCAGCGCCACCCTCGGGACCCTGGCTCCCCTCTCCGAGACTATCTTCCTCCCAAAAGTGAGTCCCTACCAGCCACGGTGAAGCGGTCCATGTAGTTCAGGAGATTGATGTAGCACAGCACCGCCACTATGAGAGCCGAACGGCCGGGAGACAAGCCGGTGATGCGCTGCAGCCCCTCCTGGTCCGGGACCTCAGGCTCCTCGGACTTCGGGTTCCCCGTGGACCCTGGCAACCCTGGGGTGCCAGGCACTGGCCCGTCGTCCGGGTCATCCGCCTGGCTGAGGAAGGGCGCGGTGTCGGACCCGGCCATGGTCCCGGGGGGCCGCGCCCGCCCGCGCTCCGGTCCCACCGACGATCCCACCTACGAGGGGAGGAGGCTGGAGAAAGGAGGATGGACCGAACCCAGGCGAGGGAAGTGCGCCCGGAGACGGGGAGCTTGCCCCGAAGCACAGAGCACGACTGAGAAGGGACCCGGGCCCTGTCACGCCTCCCCGTCTCAGTAGACGCACAGCGCGGAGCGGACGTGCGGAATACACGTGATGTCGAGGACAGGAGCGGGCTGAAGAGGGCACGATCCCACGCGGAGGCCACCCCTCACCCGGGGTAGGAGCCCGCTGCACTTGCTGTCGCTCAGCCCGGGCGCTGCACCACGGCAGCCGCCATGTTGCTTAAAGCCGGTCATGTGACGCAGGAGCCAGGGTGGAGAGGGGGGACCCCGCGGGCAAGCCCTCGACACGTGACCTGCCACCTGACTACGGAAGCCTCTTGGGCGTTCCGCCGGGCTCACACGTCATGTGACGGCCGGCCAGTCGCCGGAGTAACCAGGAACTTTCCCAGACCCTGCGGTCCCTGGAGCGTCAAAAACGGCGTCCCGGTGACTAGGTGGAGTCGCCTGCCCTTCCGAATCTCAGCTGTCTTATCTGGAACCCCCACGTGGCAGACTCCATCTTCATCAAACGGGATAATGGGGTCTCAAAAGGTTTTGGAAGTAGTAGATACCTCTAAAAGCCAAGCCTAGTTCTCGGGAACCATCATCCTCTCTTCCTCCCAGGGTCTGGTTGGCGGCTTTTTACTCTCAGTAAAGGATGGTTGGATGGATGGATAGATGGATGGATGGAGCTTGAGCAGCGCGATGGATGGAGGGATGGAGGGACGGAGGGATGGACGGACCGACGGATGGAGCTTGAGCAACGCCCCGCCCTTTGTTGAGATTCCCCAACCCTGCTAGCCTTGTAAACTCCTGAGCCTTCACCGTGGACACTTAAATACCTATTAAAGGAAGCGTCTTCACCCGCTGCTCCTGGAGCACGTTTTTCCTCACTCCTATCGGGATTGGAGCCCTTGCGCCCTCCGGTGGGCTTTTGTAGGGCAGGCAGGGGCTCCTAGCCTAAGGAGACTCCCAGCTGCCGGACTGGGGTCAAAGGGATAACTTGGAGTGGTTCTTAAGTGGCACCCTATAATCTCCAAGCTACATCTAATAAAGCACTCTAAGTAAAATTAGTACAGTTCTGTGCAAATACAGTTTCAAGACCCACCTTTCAACCAGCCCTTGAAGGCCCTCTACTGAAATTCTGGAATCTCGTGGGGAGAGCATCCCCCCCCACCCCAAAACGCCTCGTTAGAAATTATTTCGAGTCCGAATACCCATAATTGGCTTTGACCCCCCCATATTAGGTGCCTCGTGTTTCAGAACCTTAAGCTTGGTTTCCCCTGGCGAACAGGAACTTCAGGTTGCAGCCATTTAATTCCCTCAACAAAATATTATTGAACATGTATGTGGCTGGCATTTTACCAGGTTTCAGGGAAAGGCAGAATTACTCCCTTCCCTCGTGGAGCTTATCTAGAGAGTGATATGCATTGTAAATTGCACCTGTGAAGTGAAAAGGCAAGCCATAGGTTGAATGAAAATATTTACAAAGCATCTATCTGCCAAAGGACCTGTATCCATGTAAAGAACTCTTTTTTTTCTTTTCTTTTCTTTTTTTTTGGAGACAGACGCTTGCTCTGTCACCCAGGCTGGAGCTGGAGTGTAGTGGCGGGATCTCGGCTCACTGCAACTTCCACCTCCGGAGTCCAAGCAATTCTTGTGCCTCAGCCTCCCAAGTAGCTGGGATAACAGGCATGTGCCACCACGCCCGGCTAATTTTTTGTATTTTTGGTAGAGATGGGGTTTCAGCAGGTTGGCCAGGCTGGTCTTGAACTCCTGACCTCAAGTGATCTGCCCGCCTCAGCCTCCCACTGTGCTGGGATTACAGGGGTGAGCCACCATGCCCAGTGTCATTTTAATTTTTATGTTTGTAGAGATGAGTTCTCCCTATGTTGTCCAGGCTAGTCTGGAACTCCTGAACTCAAGCAGTCCTCCCACCTCATCCTCCCAAAATGCTAGGACTACAGGTGTGAGTCACTGCACCCAGGTCTTTTGTCCATTTTAAAAATTGTGTTTTTGGCCAGGCACAGTGGCTCATGCCTGTAATCCTAGCACTTTGGGAAGCTGAGGTGGGAGGATCACTTCAGCCCAGGAGTTCAAGATCAGCCTGGGCAACAAAGCAAGGCTCATCTCTACAAAAAAACTAAATAAATAAAAGTTAAATATACACTTCCCATATGACCCAGCAATTCCACTCCTAGGTAACCACCAATGAGAAATGAAAACGTGTCCAAACAAAAACCTGTATATGAATGTTCATAAACGCATTATTCATAATAGCCCAAAAATGAAAATAATACACATGTCCATCAACAGGGGCATAATCTATTCATACAATGGGGAATAGCTTAGCAATAAAAAGGAATGAACTGTCAGAGACATTCGGACCAGAGTGACTCCATCTTGAGTGAGGGCTAGGAAAATAAGGCTGGGACTTGCTGGACTGAATTACAGAAAGTAAGGCATTCCTAGACTCGACATGTTTATGGTTAAGGAAACAATAACGTTTACTAGGCTGGGCGCGGTGGCTCACGCCTGTAATCCCAACACTTTGGGAGGGCGAGGCGAGTGGATCACGAGGTCAAGAGTTCAAGACCAGCCTGGCCAAGATGGTGAAACCCCATCTCTACTAAAAACACACACAAAAAATTAGCCAGACGTGGTGGGCGTCTGTAATCCCAGCTACTCGGGAAGTTGAAGCAGAGGGGAAGCTTGAACCCAGGGGGCAGAGGCTGCAGTGAGCCGAGATCATGCCACTGCACTCCAGCCTGGGCAACCGTGTGAGACACTGTCTCAAAAAAAAAAAAAAAATTAGCCGGGCATGGTAGCACACACCTCTAATCCCAACTACTCAGGAGGCTGAGGCAGAAGAATCACTTGAACCTCGGAGGCGGAGGTTGCAGTGAGCCCAGAGAGCACCACTGCACTCCAGCCCGGGCAACAAGAGCAAAACTGCATCTCAAATAATAATAATAATATAATAATGTTTACTAAACAGACCCAGACTTGGGAGTGTCCAGATATCCCAATATATGGAGAACAAAGCATTCCTAATTTTGCTTTAAAGATAACAATATTGATTCTTGCTAAATATAGTAATTAAGAAAATTAGCCGGGTGCGGTGGCTCATGCCTGTAATCCCAGCACTTTGGGAGGTCAAGGCAGGCAGATCACGAGGTCAGGAGTTCAAGGCCAGCCTGGCCAACATGGTGAAACCCCGTCTCTACTAAAAATACAAAAATTAGCTGGGCATGGTGGCGTGTTCCTATAATCCCAGCTACTCAGGAGGCTGAAGCAGGAGAATTGCTTGAATCGGAACCCAGGAGGCGGAGGTTGCAGTGAGCCAAGATGGCGCCACAGCACTCCAGCCTGGGCGACAGAGCAAGACTCCATCTCAAAAAAAAAAAATCCTTTATCACAAACCCTTGTAGCAGAGCACATCTCCCCATATATATGAGTCTTGTACATAAGGTGGATGCCTTCCTCCTCTTACTTTCAGGAATGTCCTACTCTGTCTATGGAGTAGCTGTACTTTCACCAGTTTACTTTTTTTTTTTTTTTTTTGAGACGGAGTCTCACTCTGTAGCCCAGGCTGGAGTGCAATGGCATGATCTCAGCTCACTGTAACCTCTGCCTCCCGGTTCAAGTGAGTCTCCTCCCTCAGCCTCCCAAGTAGCTGACATTATAGTCCCCCACCATCTCGCCCAGCTAATTTTTGTATTTTTAGTAAAGACAGGGTTTTGCCATGTTGGCCAGGCTGGTCTTGAACTCCTGACCTCAGGTGATCCGCCCACCTTGGCCTCCCAAAGTGCTAGGATTACAGGTGTGAGCCACTGCGCCCGGCCTAGTTTACTTTCTTAATAAACTTGCTTTTACTTCACACTGCGGACTCGCCCTGAATTCTTTCTTGCGCGAGATCCAAGAACCTTCACTTGGGGTCTGGATCGGGACCCCTGTCCTGTAACAGAACTACTGATACAAACTCAGAAACATTGTGTTAAGTGAAAGAAGCCAGACACAAAACACTGCATACTGTGTTATTCCATTTATATGAACATCCAGAGAAGGCAAAAGTAAGGTGACAGAAAGCAGATTAGTGGTTGCCTGGAGTCATGGGCAAGAGAAGGAAACTTTTGCATCTACCAAAACTCACTGAAGGCCAGGCATGGTGGCTCACGCCTGTAATTCCAGTGCTTAGGGAGGCTGAAATGGGAAGATTGTTTGAGGCCAGGAGTTTGAGGCTGCAGTGAGCTATGATTGCGCCACTGCACTCCAGCCTGGGTGACAGAGCAAGACCCTGTCTCTGCATAAATAATTTTTTGAAAAAATTCACTTAACTGTATGCTTAAAATGAGTCAATGTTTAGTCATATTAATTAAACTACAATAGGCCGGGAGTGGTGGTTCACGCCTGTAATCCCAGCACTTTGGCAGGAGGATCACTTGAGTTCAGGAGTTCGAGACCAGCCTGGCCAACATGGGGAAACCCTGTCTCTACTAAAAATACAAAGATTAGCCAGGCGTGGTGGTGAACACCTGTAATCCTAACTACTTGGGAGGCTGAGGCAGGAGAATCGCTTGAACCCCACTGCAGAGGTTGCAGTGAGCCAAGATCGCGCCACTGCACTCCAGCCTGGACAACAGACTGAGACCCCGTCTCAAAAAAAACAAAAGAAAGAAAGAAAATATCATTCTGGCTGCAGCATGGGAGATGGATTTGAGAGGCCAGAGGGGAAACAGCCACCTGTGAAGCGGCTGTAGCACTAGCCTAGGCTGCAGGCAGTGGTGGCTTGGCCTAGGACAGCATGGAGAGGGGCAGAGGGAGCTGATTTGGGAGGGAGCTGGGGATATTAAGTTGAATGGGTGATGCAGTGGGTGTGGGGGATAAAAAGGGATCAAGAGTGAAGCTTTTCTGGCTCATGCAGAGATGGATGGTGCTGGGATTCTTTGAGACAGGAGTTTAATCATTCAACAAACATTTGTTAGGATACTACTCTGTCAAGGTATCAGACACCAAGCAAGAGACTTTTTTGAGATGGGGTCTTGCTCTGCTGCCCAGGCTGGTGTGCAGTGGCACAATCACAGCTCACTGCAGCCTCAAACTCCTGGTCTCAAGCAATCCTCCCGCCTCAGCCTCCTGAGTAGCTGGGACTACAGGCATGCACCACACGCTTGGGTAATTTTTTTATGTTTGTAGAGATGGGGTCTCGCTAGATTGCCCAGGCTGGTCTGGAACTCCTGGCCTCAAGTGATCCTCCCACCTCAGCCCCCTGAAGTGCTGGGATTACAGGCATGAGCCACTGTGTCCCAGCTAAGAGATTTTTAAGAAGAGTTTATTTTCGGCCGGGCGCAGTGGCTCACGCTTGTAATCCCAGCACTTTGGGAGGCCGGGGCGGGCGGATCACGAGATCAGGAGATCGAGACCACGGTGAAACCCCGTCTCTACTAAAAGTACAAAAAAATTAGCCGGGCGTCGGCCTCCCCGTGTCTGGGAAGAAGTGAGGAGCGCCTCTGCCCGGCCGCTCCGTCTGGGAGGTCTACCACGGAGGCCAAAAGCAATGTGGGGGCTGAACGTGGTGGCTCACGCCTGTGGTCCCGGCACTCTGGGGGGCGAGGCGGGTTGATCACTTCGGGCTAGGAGTTCGAGACCAGTCTGGCCAACTTGGCGAAACATGAAAAATACAACAGACAAACCAACCAACCAACTCAGTGACAACAAAACAGGTCTACCCTGGAGTCATACTCTAATTTTTTCTATTTTCCTCCCTTTCTGATCCTTTATCCCACTTTCTTTTTCTTCCTCTTCCTTCTCCCTCTTGTCAAATAGAGGATTGAGTTATTATCACTGATCCATATAAAGTCCCTCTCTCATTTATTTTAACTCCCACCCCCCATTTCTATTCCCCGACTTCCCATGTGTAACCTTCCTAATATGTTTGATACGCATCTTTTTGTTTGTATGTATTTTTAGAAAATGTTTATTGTTTTTGTGTGCAAAAAAAATTAATTAAAAAAAAATTAGCCGGGCGTGGTGGCGGGCGCCTGTAGTCCCAGCTACTCGGAGAGGCTTAGGCAGGAGAATGGCGTGAACCCGGGAGGCGGAGCTTGCAGTGAGCTGAGATTGCACCACTGCACTCCAGCCTGGGCGACAGAGCGAGACTCCGTCTCAAAAAAAAAAAAAAAAAGAGTGTATTTTCAAGGAGCTTAGTGTCCCATAGGGGAGTAAAACCTGGACGCATGGATGGATGTACCAAGCCAGACTCCAAGCAGAGGTGGGACACACAAAAGACGATGTGACCAGTCCTATGAGGAGCCTTATGGAGGAACTGACCCTGAGTTGGAGGGGGTGACAGGGGTAGGGAGGTGGGAGACAGTAAAGGCATAGAGAAAAAAGGCAAAATGGTATGTTGCTACTTCAAGTGTGATCAGCTGCATCGCATCACTTGGGACCTTGCTGGAAATGCAGCATCTCACACCCCACCCAAGCTGCTGATCCAGCATCTGCACACTAACAAGGTCCCCAGTCAACCTGTGTGCACACTGACAAGAGAGAGTCTCTGGTCTCCTTGAGAATTTTGAGCCATACATCAGACCCACCTGCATGATACACCGGGCTGTGCAATGGGAGGCCCTGTGGTCTAGAGCAGGTTCATTCATCTTTCTAAGCTTCTGTTTTTCTTTTTTTTTTTTTTTTTTCCAGACAGCGTCTCACTCTCTTGCCCAGGCTGGAGTGCAGTGGCGCGATCTCAGCTCACTGCAACCTCTGCCTCCCGGGTTCAAGCGATTATCCTGCCTCAGCCTCCCAAGTAGCTGGGACTACAGGCATGCGTCACCATACCTGGTTATTTTTTTTTTCTTTTTGTAGATAGGGTCTCACCATTTTGGCCAGGGTGGTCTCAGACTTCTGACCTCAAATGATCCATCCGCTTAGGCCTCCCAAAGTGCTGGGATTTCAGGCGTGAGCCACTGTGGCCAGCCCTAAGTTTCTGTTTTTCTTCTGTAAAATGGGAATAAGAACACCTACCTCACAGGATTGCTCTGAGGATGAATGAGGTTATGAAAAGAGCCAAGGTTGGTATGTGGCACTGAGTAAAGGCACATTAAAGTTTCAAGGGGTCTCTAATCAGTAGAGTTTGAGGAAGATTATCCAGAGCCAGCTGCAGTGGTTCACGCCTGTAATCCCAGCACTTTGGGAGGCCAAGGCAGGAAAATTGCTTGAGGCCAGGAGTTCCAGACCAGCTTGGGAAACCTAGGGAGATTCCATCTCTACACAAAAATTTAACAATTAGCAGGTGTGTTGTCATTCACCTGTAGTCCCAGCTACTCAGGAGACTGAGGGGAGGATTGCTTGAGTCCACAAGATCGAGGCTGCAGTGAGCTATGATAGCACCACTACACTCCAGCCTGGGTGACAGAGAAGACCCCATCTCAAGAAAACAAAACAAGGCTGGGAACGATGGCTCACACCTATAATCCCAGCACTTTGGGAGGCAGAGGCAGGCAGACTGCTTGAGCTCAGCAGTTCAAGATCAGCCTGGGCAACATAGTGAGATCCCACCTCTACAAAAAATACAAAAAAATTAGGTGGGCATGCTGGCATGCACTTGTGGTCCCAGCTAATCAGGAGGCTGAGGTGGGAGGATCACTTGAGCCTGGGCGGCAGAGGTTGCAGTGAGCCAAGATCACACCACTGCACTCCAGCCTGGGTGATAGAACAAGACCCTATAAAAAAAAAAAAAAAGAAAGAAAAGAGAAAGAAAAAAAAGATCCCCCTAGATATTCTTTTAGACATGTGAAAGGATGAACAATCTCATCATCTCATCATAAAAGATAAAGAAATGCAGTCTTTCCCATACCCTTCCCAGATTAAGTCAGGGGAAGGTATGAGGAAACTGGAACCTTCCAGCACTTGCTAGGGGACATGTAAAAAGGTACAGGCACTTTGGTTAGCAATCTGACAGTATTCAAGAATTAGTGACCAATGATTCCACTCTCAGATGGAAGCCCCCAAGAAAAATCCCACACAGGTACCCCAAAGGGAACACTACATTGCTTGCAATAGCAACATCCTGGAATTTGAACTGGGTTTGGTTATAAGTGGTAGAAACCCTAAAATAAGTGATTTAAAGAGGGGCAGCAGTCCCTCTTTCATGTGAAAGCCGAGGTCAGCACTGCCAGGCCAATGAGGTGCTACATGGATGCTGTGATCCAGGCACCTTCTCTCACCATCCTGGCCCATGTGGCTTCTGTTCCAGAGGTCACCTCAAGTCAGTAGGGCTGCTCCACTTCCAGTAAGCAGGCAGGAGGCAAGCGAAAGAGGGGACAAGCTGCCCACTATGCACACTTCTGGGAAGTGATACCCCATTCCACTTAAACGCCAGGAGCCTGTATTGGCACTTGGCTACATCTAGCTACAATGGAAGCCAGGAAGTACTGTCTTAATCTTTTTTTTTTTGAGACAGGGTCTTGATTGTTGCCCAGGCTGGAGTGGGTTGGCACAACCATAGCTCATTGCAACCTCAACCTCCTGGGTTCAAGCGATCCTCCCACGTCAGCCTCCCAGTGTGCTAGGTAGGATTCCAGGTGTGCGCCCCCACGCCTGGCCACTGTTTTTATTCTGAGTGTCTCTGTGCCTCGCTAAAAACCATGGGTTCTAGTACCACAGAAGGAGGAAGAATGGATGTGAAGGAATAACAGTCTCTGTCACAAGGATCTTGGTGGGAGTCACACGAGGGCCACAAAGACAAAAATCCTCCAGTATACACAAGTTGAACATATTGCCATTTATTCTGTTGAGGTTAAACATATAATTTTAACATATTCAAACTTATTAATGGACATTTAAAAAGCTGAAAAAGTGAAGAGCTGTACCATGTCATGGATTATTTTAATGTCATAAAATTAAAAGGAATGCCACATTTCAATAAAACATTTTAAGAAGTTGACATACTTTTGTTAAAATCATGCAAATATCAGAGAAAGGTTAATGGCTTTTTTTTTTTTTTTAGTAGACATTACTGAGAAAACTGGCTTATTATATCACAAAAAGTGAAACTTGTATCTCATATACATATACAAAGGTATATTTCACTGAATTTTTTTTTTTTTGAGACAGAGCTTCACTCGTCGCCCAGGCTGAAGTGCAATGGCGCGATCTTGGCTCACTGCAACCTCTGCCTCCTGGGTTCAAGCGATTCTCCTGCCTCAGCCTCCTGAAGTAACTGGGATTACAGACGCCTGCCACCACACCTAGCTAATTTTTTTTTTTTTTTTTTTTGTATTTTCATTAGAGACAAGGTTTCAGTCTTGAATTCCTGACCTCCGGTGATCCACCTGCCTCAGCCTCCCAAAGTGCTGGGACTATAGACGTGAGAAACCATGCCCGGCCAATTTCTCTCATTTTTTTTTTTTTTTTTTTTTTTAAGAGACAAGGTCTCGCTGTGTTGCCCAGGCTGGTCTCAAACTCCTGGGCTCAAGCAATCCTCCTGCCTTGGCCTCCTGAGTACAAAAGTGCATCTCAAATAATTTTAAAATGATGTGCAATATTTAGCAACCAGTACAGCCCAGCATCAACCAATCAGAGTGTCTGACTGTTGAGAACAGATGCAGCCAAGGTGCCACCCCTGTGTGTACCAGCTGGACTTCAGCACTGTGTAGTGTTCACAATATGAAAGGAAAAGCTGAACAGCTAACAGGAGATGTAAAATATCTTCACAACTCTATTAAATAAGCAATCAAAAAGCAACCAACTGCAGAACAAGATAATTCATACTGTCTACATTAAAATTAATTTTCTTTTTTTTTTTTTTTTTTTTTGAGACAGAGTCTGTCACTCAGGCTGAAGTACAGTGGTGCTGTCTCGGCTCACTGCAGCCTCCACCTCCCGGGTTCAAGTTATTCTCCTGCCTCTGCCTCCCGAATAACTGGGATTACAAGCATGCGCCACTGCACCCAGCTAATTTTTGTATTTTTAGTAGAGATGGGATTTCACCAAGTTGGTCAGGGTGGTCTTGAACACTTGGCCTCAAGTGATCCACCCACCTCGGCCACCAAAAGTGCTGGGATTACAGATGTGAGCTATCACGCCTAGCCAAAATTAAGAATTTCTGTTCAGTGAAGGATACCCCTAGATACAAAGAAAATTTCAATTTTTTCCCCTTTAAATTTTTTTTTTTTTTTTTGAGACGGAGCCTTGCTCTGTCGCCAGGCTGGAGTGCAGCGGCGGAACCTTGGCTCACTGCAATCTCCACCTCCTGGGTTTAAGCGATTCCCCTGCCTCAGCCTCCAGAGTAGCTGGGACTACAGGTGTGAGCCACCATGCCCAGCTAATTTTTTGTATTTTAGTAGAGACGGGGTTTCACCATGTTGGCCAGGAGGGTCTCAATCTCCTGCCCTCGTGATCCGCCCGCCTTGGCCTCCCAAAGCCCCCTTTTTAATTTTTTTTGTAGAGACGAGGTCTCGCTATGTTGCCCAGGCTGGTCTCGAACTCCTGGGCTGAAGCGATCCTTCCACCTCGGCCTCCCAAAGTGCTGGGATTACCAGTGAACCTCCATACCCAGCCCAAATATGCATTCTTGGAATTATTTGCAATTGCCCAGGAATGTACAAGCAACTCCTGAGAATAAATCAAAAAAGATAAGAAACTCCATAAGAAAATGGGCAATGCACAGGAAGGGAAACCAGAAAGGCTAAGTGAAAAAATTCCCCAAATTAATGCTGATCAGATGAATGTATATTAAAGCACAGCACCACTATCTACCCATCAGACTGGCAAAATTTAGATAGTCTGGCAATACAAGTGCTGGCAAGGATAAGGAGAAAAGGGCGGCCTCAAGTAGGAGGGTCAGTCACCGTTCTGAAGAAAATCTGGAAAACCATAGAGAAACTGACCTCTATGACCTATAAGCCCATCCTGAGTACATATAGGTACCCACACAAGCACAGAAGGGAACACATGAAAGGATGTTTATCGTGGCCTGTATCCAGTGCCAAGGGGTCAGGGACACCCAGGTATCCCCCACTTTAGGCAATGTGTGTAAACTGCAATTGACAGTGTGGAGTGCCGCATAGCAGGTCAAAGCAATACTGCATTTCTAGAAGAGTCAACAGGGCTAGATCTTAGCACACATTGAGTGAAAATGGCATAAGACCTATTGCACAATAGCACTATGTACAGTAAAAGCACATATTCACACATGAAACGTGGTATTTTACAAATACATTCATATTCAAAGATGTGGGTGCTTATGGGAAAGGATGGTGTAAAGAAAGGGAAAAAAGCCATAAAACCAGAGAATCTTTGCATGGGACTGTATTCCTGAGATCCCAAACCAAAGGGATGAATGTGCTATTATGCCTTAAATGTGTGCACCAGGAAATGTAAACTAGAAAGGGTGGCTCTGAAGGGTCCTCGGGTGAGGAAGACCCCCAGGGCTGAGAATCCACCACCTTCATCCTTCAAAAGAGTACCCCAGTTGTCTGCTTATGCTTCAGCCAGCATGTGTGAGCTTGGTCATTTCCTGCAAGCCAGGCAACCACACCAGTGTATAAGCCTCAAGCAAATGTCACTCCCAAGCCCCAAATGGGACTAAGGCCTCTGCTGGGCTAGGCGTGGTGTAAATCCCAGGCCTGGAAGCTCCTACCCAACCCTCATTTGTTTCAACTCACTTTCAATATGTGCATAGTTTCATAGAGCAGACATTTCCATGAGGGAAAGAGGATGATGGTGAAACGGGAGGGGTGAGGGGACATCTCCATGTCACAGAGGCTGCAAAACTCAGCATGACTTGTGGACGGAGCCACAGGCCACCCAGGGCAACAACACCCACATAACTCACCAAGTGGTTAACGGCTCTAAACCAGGGTCAACAGGAGAAGGGACAAAAGTCACTCCTTGATTTTGCTGCAGCTTAAAGATAAGTTCTACCTCAGCTTATGCTAGCCCTTATGGGGCAAAAAAGGGAAAGTCATTCTCCCGAAGTCCAGGCTGGGCCATCAAACAGGGAGTGGGGTATCAGCCCCAGACCTCAATGAGGTCCCCAGATTCCATGCCCAGGTCAGCTGGCAGCTCCCTGCCTGAAAGCTTTGTCCCATCAAAGAAGAAGGAGAGCTTCTGTCCCGACAGTCCCATGGCCTCCTCATAGTGGGACATGAGGGTCTTTAGAGGGGAATCCTGGATGGAGAGAAATGAAAATGGACGTCAGAACATGAAAGGGGGCGGGGATCCTGTAGGAATAGACAGGGAACTTGGGACAGGGAGGATGGGGGCAGGGGCGGAAACAATAAAGTCAGGGCCCCATGCGGGGAAAGGAGAGAGGACAAAGAAGCCAGCCCAGCCAGGCTCCTCTCTGGGAGCTGGGACGAATCCTGTCATCCCTCTGGGCTCCAAGTTGCTCAGATAGAGGATGGGGGCCACGAGCCCAAGGCTTAGGGGTGTAGGCTCTGAGTCAGGCAAGTCCTCCTAGCCTCGGCCTCCTCCCCTATGAAACGGAAGTGTGTACCAATGACTAAGAGAGCCCAGATTCTAGAGTGAGGATGAGCCGAGCTAGAGGCCAGGTTCTCCCACCTATTAGATGTGTGACCTCAGAAAAATGTTAGAGGTTATGTTCCCCGGAGAAGACACCTTGTGGTCTTAACCCCTGGTAAGTGTGAATGTGATGTGATTTGGAGACGGGGCCTTTGCAGATGCAATTAAGTTGAGGTTGTACTGGATTAGGACAAGTGCTAATGCTGTGGGACTGGTAGACAGCTCACTGCAACCTCTGCCTCCAAGGTTCAAGCAATTCTCCTGCCTCAGCCTCCTGAGTAGCTGCGACTACACGCACACGCCACCACACCCAGCTAAGTTTTTGTATTTTTGGTAGAGACAGTTTCTCTATGTTGCCCAAGCTGGTCTCAAGCTTCCTGAGTTCAGATAATCCACCCACTTTGGCCTCCCAAAGTGCTGGGATGACAGGCGTGAGCCCCCGCACCCAGCCTGGGACTGGTATGCTTATGAAACAGACACAGAAACAGACATGAGGGGAGAGCACGCATGATGAGAGGGAGAATGGAGTGCACCTGCAAGCCAAGAATGCCAAGGACTGTGGGCAGCCAGCAGGAGCCAGGAGGAAACAGGGCAGGTTCCATGAAGAGACCCTGAGGGACTGCGTGATGTTGTCAAATATATATTTGGTCTTTGTATGTTTCCTGGTATAAAATTCCTAAAATCCTTGGGAACGAGTTAAGTATCTTTTTGCATGCTAATGAGTTGGCTGGTGGCTGGCAGCCCCTAGAGAGCTTCAGGAATGGTGCTGGTCACTAGAAAGACCAAGGTAGGATAAAAGGGTTGGGACTTTTTCCCCACCCCTCAACCTCCAAGAAGGAGGGAGAGAGTGAAGGTTGAGTTACCACCAATAGCCCATGGTTTAATCAGTCATGCCTATATAACAAAGCTTCCATAAAAATCCAGAGGACAGGGTTTGGAGAACTTCCCAATAGTTGAACATGTGGTGATTCCTGGAGAATGGTGCCCAGGGAAGGTATGGAAGCTCTGCGCCCTTTTCCCATGCCGTGCCCTACGCATCTCTTCATCTGTATCCTTTGTAACATCCTTTATAATAAACCAGTAAATGCAAGTAAGTGTCTCCCTGAGTTCTGTAAGCTGCTTTAGCAAATTAAACCCAAGGAGGGGGCCAGGTGCAGTGGCTCATGCCTGTAATCCCAACACTCTGGGAGGCCAAGGTGGGAAGATCGGTTGAGCCTAGGAGTTTGAGTCCAGCCTGGGCAACATAGTGAGACCCCGTCTACACAAAAAAATTAAAAAGTTAGCCAAGGGTAGTGGCACACACCCGTAGTCCCAGCTACTCAGGAGGCTGAGGTGGAAGGATCGCTTGAGCCCAGGAGTTTGAGGCTGTGGTAAGCCAAGATCGCACCAGTGCACCCCAGCCCAGGCAACAGAGCAAGACCCTGTCTCTCTTTTTTTTTTTTTGAGACAAAGTCTAGCTCTGTTGCCCAGGCTGGAGTGCAGTGGCTCGATCTTGGCTCACTGCAACCTCCACCTCCCGGGTTCAAGTGATTCTTCTGCCTCAGCATCCTGAGTAGCTGGGACTATAGGTGCACGCCACCATGCCCGGCTAATTTTTTGTATTTTTAGTAGAGACAGGGTTTCACCATGTTGACCAGACTGGTCTTGAACTCCTGACCTCGTGATCCGCCCGCCTCAGCCTCCCAAAGTGCTGGGATTACAGGTGTGAGCCACCATGTCTGGCCCTGTCTCTTGTTTTTTTTCAAAAAAAAAAAAAAAAAAAAAAGAAAATCCTGAGTTTGTTTTTTCCCCCATATCTTCAGAGCCCCTGGCTCTGCTAACACCTTGATTTCAGACTTCTACCCTCCAGAACAATGAGAGAATAAATTTATGTTGTTTTAAGCCACCCAATTTGTGGTACTTTGTTACAACAGCCAAAATACAAAAGTGGGGTGCTGCCGGAATAAATGGTTAAATGTAACAGTGGCTTTGAAATTGGATCAGGGCTAGAATAATTTTTTTTTTTTTTTTTTTTTTAGATAGGGTCTTGCTGTCTCCCAGGCTGGAGTGCAGTAGCCCAATCTTGGCTCACTGCAGTCTCGATCTCCTAGGCACAAGCGATCCTCACACCTCACCCTCCTGGGTAGCTGGAACTATAGGCATGCACCAGCATGCTGGGCTAATTTTTGTATTTTTTGTAGAGGCAGGGTTTCACTATGTTGCCCGGGCTGGTCTTGAACTCCTGAGCTCAAGCAATCTGTCCATGTTGGCCTCTCAAAGTGTTAGGATTACAGATGTGAGGCACCGCGCCTGGCCGAAGCTGGAAGAATTTTGAGGTGTATGTTAGAAAAAACCTAGACTGCCTTGAAGAGACTGCTGGTAGAAATATGTACATTAAAGGGAATGTCCCTGCAGGCTCACAAAGAGGAAAGGTGCAGAGAAATCTCCTATCATCTTAAGAGGATGCATATATTGTTATGAACAGAAGGCTGCTAGAAGTATGAATAATAAAGGTGTTTCCGGTGAGGTCTCTGGAGGAAATGAGGAATGTGTTATTGGTAACTGGAATAAAAGTTTCCAATAAAGGTGGTGCAATCATGGCTCACTACAACCTTGATCTCCCAGGCTCAAGCAATCCTCCTGCCTCAGCCGCCTGGGGAGCTAGGACTACAGGTGCTGGGATTACAAGTGTGAGCCACTGCACCTGGCCCAATTTCTCCCTTTTGAAATGGGAATGTCTATCCTATGTCTGTCCCATCACTGTATTTTAGAAGCAAATAACTTATTTTCTAGATTTCATGGGTCCACAGAGAGAGAGAGAGGAATTTTGTCCCAGAATAGACCATACCAAGTCTCATCCAAAACTGATTTAATGATTTAGAAAATAAGATTGGGACTTCTTGAGTTGATTATATTTAAATGAGGTTTTGGGCTTAAGAGCTGATGTTGGGATGGGTTAAGACTTGTAGGGATATTGGAATGGGATGTATATATTTTGCAGATGGCAAGGCCATGAATTTGGTGGGGGCTAGAGAACAGTGTGTTAAGGGTTGAACTGTATTCCCCTGAAAAGGTACTTTGTGGTCTTAACCCCTAGTAAATGTGAATGTAACCTTATTTGAAAGTAGGGACTTTGCAGATATAATCAAGTTGAGATGAGGTTGTGCTTGGTTAGGGTGGGGCTAGCCCAACATGACCTATGTCTTTCCAAGAAGAGAGACGAACACAGACAGAGACACATGGAGAACACCATGTGATCACAGAGGGAGAGACTGGAGTGACACAGCTGCAAGCAAAGGAACTCTGGCCACCAGCAGAAGCTAGAAAGAGGTAAGGAAGGTTTCCACTCAGATTCTCAGACAGAACCAGGCCCTGCCAACACCTTCAATTCAGACTTCTAGCCTCCAGAAGTGTAAGGGAATAGGTTTCTATTGTTTTAAGCCACCCAATTTGTGTATTTCGTTACAGTAGACTTAAGAAATGAATGCAGCAGGCCAGGCATGGTGGCTCACACCTGTAATCCCAACACTTTGGGAGGCCAAGGTGGGTGGCTCACTTGAGGTCAGGAGTTCGAGACCAGCCTGGCCAGCATGGTGAGATCCTGTCTCTACTAAAAATACAAAAATTAGTCCAGCATGTGCACCTGTAATCCCAGCTACATGGGAGGCTGAGAAAGGAGAATCACTTGAAACTCGGAAGGCAGAGGCTGCAGTGAGCCAAGATCATGCCAGACTCCAGCCTGGGCGACAGGGCGAGACTCCATCTCAAAAAAAAAAAAAAAAAAAATGACTGCACCAAGTTGCTTATTCCACCTCTCTAGAACTCAGTCTTCTTATTGCCAAATGAGGATAACAACAGTGCTTTGTGGCCCACATCAGATTGTTGTGAAATTAAATAAGATCCTGAATGAGAGGAAATTATCCTCGGCACACGGACTGGCACTTAGCCGTGTGGCCTTCATTGTTATTTTGATGGGTTTTATTGATTACCATCTAAGGGTCCTTTCTGTTTTAATCAGAAGGAGTCAGGAGACTGAGGGGGCACCCAGACTAGGGCAGAGGGTACCAGTAGAAGCGGGGAGGGAAGTTGAACGATGGGTTTTCCCACTACCTAGGATGGCTGGGAACCCAAGAACATGGAGGGCAGTGTCTCCTGCAAGTCAAGATTAGGGGAATCCATCCTCCATTAACTGACAAGAGAGACAAGAGGCAGCAGAGGATAGGGTGAGGGGCGTGAAGAGCCATCTCTCCCACTCACTTGAGACAGTGAGACTTGCAGTGTCTGGTGTTTCTCCTTTCCCTGCACCCGGAGCTGGAGCTGTTGGGACGTCTCTGTGGCCTCTGGAGAACTTGCTAGTACCACACAGTCTGTGGGAGGCAGAATCAGGAAGCCAGGGCTAAGTGGGGGCTTGGAAGCAGGGCCCATGCTGAACCTCTCCCCATATCCCCTTCCCCTGGCAAATGCCTCAAGGCCCCACCTCCCTGCCTTCCTCTCACCAATGATGTCAGCCACTCCGAGCTTTAGGGTCCTGGGAGTGGCAGTAGGTGATAGCTCTGTCTCTCCAAAAAGCAAAAGGATCCTGCTTGGGGACACCCCAAGGTGGGTGGCCATGTGGTCCACCACACTCTGCAGGGGCTCCGACTAGGGATGGGGACAACAAGCAAAAGAGGTCTTCCTGCCTTGAAATCCATGCCCTCAGCCACACCACCCAAACACAAGCTCTGGCCTTAGCTACTTAGCTACTTGCTAAGCTCCTCAGCTGTGAGTTTCATCATATTTACCTGGTAAGGTATAGAATAAAATCGTGTCAGCAAGGGGTACAGGTGAGTAACACAAAGATATAGCAGCCATGGGTTAGAACAAAGAAAGGGGTGGTGGGGATTGCAGCAAACTGGAACTCACATGCCACCTAGACAGACTAGCTGTTATGCAGCTCCAGTTGATTGGCACTGTGTGGGAACGTGGGCCAGTGTGACATCTTCCTATATTTTTTTTTTTTTTTTTTGAGACGGAGTTTTGCTCTTGTTAATCAGGCTGGAGTATAGTGGCGCAATCTCAGCTCATTGCAACCTCCACCTCCTGGGTTCAAGTGATTCTCCTGCCAGGCTGGTCTCGAACTCTTGAATTCAGGTGATCCACTTGCCTCGGCCTCCCAAAGTACAGGGATTACAGGTGTGAGCCACCACACCTGGCCACATCTTCCTATTTTTTAAGAGAAGCCAGAAATCTGGACCTTTTTTTTTTCTTTGTATTTTTAGTAGAGGCGGGCTTCACTATATTGGCCAGGCTGGTCTTGAACTCCTGATCTCAAGTGAGATCTGAGGCACAGTCTTGCTCCTTCACCCAGGCTGGAGGGCAGTGGCACGATCTTTGCTCACTGCAACCTCCGCCCCCTGGGTTCACGTGATTCTCCTGCCTCAGCCTCCGAGTTGCTGGAATTACAGGCGCCCACCACCATGCCCAGCTAATTTTTATATTTTTAGTAGAGATGGGGTTTCACCATGCTGGCCAGGCTGGTCTCGAACTATTCCCCGCCCTTGACCTCAGGTGATCTGCCTGCCTTGGCCTCCCAAGTGCTGGGATTACAGGCGTGAGGCACTGCACCTGGCCAGAAATCTGGACCTTTGTATGAAATCACCCATCACAAAGGTGACAACAAACTCGTATATTTTTAAACCATTTGGTCAGGCATGGCGGCTCACACCTATAATCCCAGCATTTTGAGAGGCCAAGGCGGGAGGCTTCCTTGAGGTCAGGAGTTCAAGATCAGCCTGAGCAACAAAGCAAGATCCCATCTCCTTTTTTTTTTTTTTAAGAGACAGGGTCTTGCTCTGTCACCCAGGCTGCAGTGCAGTGGCCCAATCACAGCTCACTGCAGCCCCCAACTTCTGGACTCAGAAGATCCTCCTGCATCAGCCTCCCAAGTCACTGGGACTACAAGTGTGCGCCACCATGCCTGGTTAATTTTTTTTATTTTTAGTAGAGACAAGGTCTCACTATTTTGCCCAGGCTGGTCTTGAACTCCTGGCCTCAAGTGATCCTCTCACCTTGGCCTCCCAAAGTGCTGGGATTACATGAGTGAGCCACTATGCCTGGCCCCCATCTCTATGTTTAAAAAATAAAATAGGCCAGGCACAGTGGCTCATGCCTGTAATCCCAACACTTTAGGAAGCGGAGACAGGGGATCACTTGAGATCAGGAGTTCAAGACCAGCCTGGCCAATATGGTGAAGCCCTGCCTCTACTAAAAATACAAAAATTAGTCGGGCATGGTGGCGGGCACCTGTAGTCCAAGCTACCCAGGAGGCTGAGGTGAGAGAATCGCTTGAACCTGGGAGGCGGAGGTTTCAGTGAGCAGAGATCGTGCCACTGCACTCCAGCCTAGGCGACAGAGTGAGACTCCGTCTCAAAAAATAAAAATAATAAAAAATAATAAAATAAAATAAAATAAGTCTATAGGGCAAAGAAAGCAGACACACTGCTGAAAAAGCCATGGGCTGCCAGTTTGCAGCCTCTGCCTTAGTTGCTTGACTGATGCACTGTGCGTCAGTAACGGTAATGTCTGTTATCATTCCTGGTGCTGAAAAAGGGTCATCCCTACAAAAATATCAGGCTTCGCCCAGAAGCTGGCAGAGCTCAGGGTGACTGAGTGACATCTGCTGTGTCCAGGGCAGTGAGAACAAGCCCAAGAGGGAAGCCCAGGTTCCTAGGAAGGTAAGAGAGACTACCAAAAAGCTTCTTAGAAGACAGGATGCTTCACACCTGGAATCCCAGCACTTTGGGAGGTCAATGAGGGACGATCACTTGAGCCCAGGAGTTTGGAACCAGCCTGGACACAGTGAGACCACTTTTTGTAGGAAAAAAAAAAAGACACAGGATGCTTATGAGGAGCCTTAAAGAATGGGTAGAATGTTTTCCAGAAAGAGAGGGGAGCGTTGGGAAAATGCAGACAGAGGAAACAAAAAGTTTGGAGGCAGGACAGACTGAAAAGAATGATGGGCAGCTCCAGAGAGCACGATGGGAAAAGGATGACAGTCCCTTCTGCCAGGACACCCCTGCTGGACACCACCATCTCTTCAGGAGCAGCTCCTGGGTCCTTCTCCCATGGGCCTCAGGCACTCACCATTCTGAGGGGCAATCTGACCACGTCAGCCCGGCAACGGATTTTGAGTGGGAAGAGTCGGGGGGTCTCTGGGAGGGTGGGCCCTTCCACCAAGACCACTTCATCCTCTTGGCCCTGTTGCTCTTGGCCCTGAGGTGGCTTGGGGCTCAGACAGGAACGGAGATCCTGGAGGCGCTTGTTCACCTCACTGCAGTGCAGACAGGACCCTGGGTCAACTGGAGTCAGCCACCCTCCCGGATTGCCCTCTTCCATCCCAGCCAGAGCCCCTGCGCTTGCCACCTTAACTTCTTGAGTGCCCGAGTATGCTTTCTGCTTTTGGTCCTTGGTGAAGGTGGGGGCAGAGGAGAGTTGTCCAGATCCCTGTAGAAGCAAGAGACGGCAGGATGGAGGCAATGGAGAGAGCCTGGCCCCACAAATCCTAGAAACCAGATCCTTGGACAATCAAGCATAGTCGGACGCAATGGTTCACACCTGTAATCCCAGCACTTTTGGAGGCTGAGCCAGGAGGATCGCTTGAGCCCAGGAGTCCAAGACCAAGCTGGGCCAGATGGGGAGACCCTATTTCTTTTTTTTTTTCCTTTGAGATGGAGTCTTGCTCTGTCGCCCAGGCTGGAGTGCAGTGGCGCAATCTTGGCTCACTGCAAGCTTTGCCTCCCGGGTTCATGCCATTCTCCTGCCTCAGCCTCTCCGAGTAGCTGGGACTACAGACGCCCGCCACCACGCCCGGCTAATTTTTTGTATTTTTTTAGTAGAGACGGGGTTTCACCATGGTCTCGATCTCCTGACCTCGTGATCCGCCCGCCTCGGCCTCCCAAAGTGCTGGGATTACAAGCGTGAGCCACCGCGCCCGGCCGCCTATTTCTACATAATTAGCCAGGCATAGTGAAACACAGCTGTAGTCCCAGCTACTCAGGAGGCTGAGGTGGGAGGGTCGCTTGAACCCAGGAATTTGAGGCTGCAGTTAGCTATGATCATGCCACTGCACTCCAGCCTGGGCAACGGAGTGAGGCCCTATCTCCAAAAAATGTAAAAATACATTTTAAAAAAAAAAAGAGGAAGCAGCTTCCAATAACCCCCATTTCCACTGGAAGGCAGGGGTAGGGGAGAGGGAAAGCCTGAGGCATCATTTTTATATTTACATGACCTGAATATTAGGGAAGAAAATGCCTCATTTTTGAGATTGTCACTTCCCAGGAAAATGTCCAATAATATCCGACAGACGGCAAGCACTTATCATATGTCCCATGTTGCCCAGGCTGGTCTTGAACTCCTGGGCTCAAGTGATTCACTCCTCTTGGCCTCCCAAAGTGCTAGGATTACAGGCAAGAGCCATTGTGCCCAGCCAAGTGTTAACTCTTGATTGACTCAGCAATTCACTGACACAAGTGCCACTATTATCCCCAGGTTTGGGGGGATTTTTTTGTCTGTTTGCTCTTTAGAGACAGGGTCTCACTCTGTCACCCAGGCTGGAGTACAGTGGCACAATCATGGCTCACTGCAGCCTCTAACTCCTGGGATCAAGCGATTTTCCCACCTCAGCCTCCTGAGCAGCTGGGATTACAGGCGTGCGCCACCACGCCAGGCTAATTTTTTTTTATTTTTTGTAGAGACAGGGTCTCTCTACGTTTCCCAGGCTATAAAACGGGGTTTTTTTTTTTTTTTTTTTTTTTTTTTGAGACGGAGTCTTGCTCTGTCGCCCAGGCTGGAGCGCAGTGGCACGATCTCCACTCACTGCAAGCTCCGCCTCCCGGGTTCACGCCATTCTCCTGCCTCAGCCTCCCGCGTAGCTGGGACTACAGGCGCCCGCCATAACGCCCGGCTAATTTTTTGTATTTTTAGTAGAGACGGGGTTTCACCATGTTAGCCAGGATGGTCTCGATCTCCTGACCCTGTGATCCGCCTGCCTCGGCCTCCCAAAGTGCTGGGATTACAGGCTTGAGCCACCACGCCCGGCCAAAACGGGGTTTTATAGATGAAGAAAGAGAAGCACAGAGAGGACAGGGAAGCTGGATTGGAGCCATACCTTAAGCTCACATTACTAGTGTCTCAGAATCCACTCCCAAGGGTGATCCTGAAGGGTTCACTGTCACCCCCCGGGGTAAGCCACCTCTTTTCCCAAGCGCTTCATTCCCCACATGAACCTCAACAGTCCTTCTATCCCTTCTTCTTACCCTTTCAGGAGCCACCCAAGAGTCCTGCTTGCCTCCGCTTACCCCTCCAACTCACTTCCTGCTCCCAGGGCCCAAGGACCCTGGCCTGACTCACAGAAACTCTGTCTTTTTCTTCTCTTCTTTATCCTTAGTCCTCAGCTTTGTCTTCCAGGGAGAGCCTGGTGATGGGGAGCCTTCATGGTAGAGACCACTCGAATCTGCCAGCTCCGCCTCTGGGGGCAGAGGAAGAGAAGGTAGAAGGGGGTTATCCAAGGGAGGCCAGCGAAGGCCAAGAAGAAACAAGTCAGAGGCTTCAAGAAGGTCCCAGGAAAGGAGACCACAGAGCCCCTGGCACACACAGGGCCACACGATAATATTGGGAAAGGGGGCAGGGGATGAGACTGCTATTTAGTACAAAGATAGCTCATATTAACTTAAAATTAACTTAAATTTCTCATGAAAGGAAACCAGGTATTATTTTCTATAATATAGAAATTTCTTTCTATTTGCCTGCTGTCAATAAAAGATCATCACAAACCACGAAAATAAATACTGTGAAAATTAAAAAATGATAAGAAACCCTAGATCAGTGGCTCTCAACCAGGGACAATTTTGCCTCCGAGGGGACATATAGCAATGTCTAGAGACAATATTGGTTATCAAAATGTGGAGGGCAAGGGGACTGAGGTATAATACTTCCCAGGGATGGAAGTCAGGATGCCGCTAAACTTTCTACAACGTACAGGGCAGTTTCCAACACCAAAGAATTTTCCAGTCCAAAAAATGCCAGTAACACTGAAGTCATGAAATCCTGTCCTGACTAACTATGGCAGCTGCAAGAGGCCTGTGATTCTGCGTTTCTTTTTTCTTTTTTTTTTCTTTTTTTTTGAGACCGGGTCCTACTGTGTCACCCAGGTTGGAGTGCAGTGGCATGATCATGGCTCACTGCAGCCTCGACTTCCGGGGCTCAGGTGTTTCTCCCACCTCAGCCTCCTGAGTAGCTAGGACTACAAGGACACATCACCATGCCTGGTTAATTTTTTATTTTTCTGTAGAAACAGGGTCTTATCATGTCACGCAGGCTGGACTCAAACTCTTGGGCTCACGCAGTCCTCCCATCTCAGCCTCCCAAAGTGCTGGGATTACAGCACTTTGAACCACTGTGCCCAGCTGATCCTGCATTTCTAGCAAGCTTCCAAGGGATGCCATATATGGCTGGGCCCACGTTTTGAGTATCAGGGACAGAGGTACCTTTTACATAGCACTTCTATGTCCTAGGTACTGTCCTAAAGCATATACCTAGCCAAAAGGCAGCTCTCTCTATATTCCCTTTCGTTAATTCTCACCAAAATCTGCACCAAAATGGGATCTACTATTATCCCCACTTTGATAATGAGGAAATTGAAGCACTGAGAAATTAAGAAACTCACCCAGGCCGGGCGTGGTGGCTCACTCCTGTAATCCTAGCACTTTGGGAGGCCAAGGCAGACAGATCACCTAAGTCCAGGAGTTCGAGATCAGCCTGGCCAACATGATGAAACCCCATCTCTACTAAAAATACAAAAAAGCCAGACATGGTGGCGGGCGCCTGTAATCCCTGCTACTCGGGAGGCTGAGGCAGGAGAATGGCTTGAAACTGGGAGATGGAGGTTGCAGTGAGCTAAGATTGCGCCACTACACTCCAGCCTGGGTGACAGAGTGAGACTCTTTCTCAAAAAAAAAAAAAAAAAAAAAGAAAAGAAAAAAGAAACTCGCCTAAGGTCACACAGCTATTAAGAGATAGAGCTGAGGCCAGGCACAGTGGCTCACGCCTATAATCCCAGCACTTTGGGAGGCCAAGATGGGCGGATCACCTGAGGTCAGGAGTTCAAGACCAGCCAGGCCAACATGGTGAAACCCCATTTCTATTAAAAATACAAAAAATTAGCCAGGCGTGGTGGGAATTAGTCAGCTACTGGGAAGGCTGAGGCAGGAGAATCGCTTGAACCCAGGAGGCGGAGGTTGCAGTGAGCCAAGATCGCGCCATTGCACTCCAGCTTGGGCAACAAGAGAGAAACTCTGTCTCAAAAAAAAAAAAAAAAAAGAAAGAGAACTGAGATTCAAACCCAGGCCAGATGGCTCCTGTTTGCTTTTAATCACCCCACCATACTCCCTCATGATACAAGAGTCTCGGTCCAAGGTCTCCATTTGCCCACTGGATTATTTCCTTATTAGACTTGATTCCTATTCCCCGCCCTTGAGTTGTTTGCAAAAAATGCATCAATGGGGGAGGACAAAGACAGGGCATCCCTGATAAGATTCAGAGAACACCCTGCTGGCTCCAGTGTTCTCAAAGAACTTGCTGCAGATGTAACAAGATGTCACAGATTCTCAACATCTCACCGCCTCCTGCCCCGCCCAGGACTACAGAATCAGCATCTCTTCAGGTGGCACCAGAAATGTATACATTAATACATTCTATGCTTGTTAACAATCCAGCTCCTGTGGCTGGGATGCAGGAGTCCCCTCTCCCACGCTCTTCCCTTGAGCCTCAGGAGACAACTGACTGCAGGAATATAACCCCAGGAAGTCTCCTAAGAGAAGCCAGCGCTGCGTGCCTCTCCCTGGAGGCCCTCCCTTACCTTCCTCATCCCCTGGAGGGTAGAGTTTCAGGAGAGATAGGTCATCTGGGATAAGGCGAAGGCTGCTTTTAACCTGCAAAGACAAGAAGGGAGAGGGGTCAGGCCCAAGTCCTCCCCCTACCGAAAGAAAAAATTGGGGGTGATTCTTCCCTGACACCCAGCTCCCAAATCCTCCCTAAGATCGTGAACACCTTGGCCCTCTTCTGGCAACCTGGAAGTCCAGCTTCCCCAGGATTCAGAATGGAAGTACCCTTCACCCTTTCCTCCATCTGCCTAAGACACTCTGAAGATGTATGTTTCCTTGTCCTTTTTAACTAGGTTACTAGCCGCCCCTCTACCCCTGACTCTTAGGGACTCTCAGTCCCCTAGCTCACACGACCATCGGGGGACTCCAGCCTCCTGGAGCCGCCCAGTCTTCTCTGAACCCGCATGGACCCCAACCCCCAGTACCGCAGCTCCCTGGCTTCATTTGCCATGGGCCCCAACCTCAAAATCCAACGGCCCCAGGTCCTCCCAGTCCCTCTCCAAAACCTCAGGAACCCCAGCTCTTCAGCCTCCCTGTGCCCCCAAGACTCTAGCTCCTAGGAATCCTAAACTTCCAACGCATCCCACCCTCCTTCACCACCCCGGTCTGCAGAAAATTCCCGGAGCCCTGCCTCTTCCTGCCTCCAACACCCTAGCGCCCCAGGACCAGCCCCAGAACCCCAGCCTCAACACCCCTATACCGCTACCCTCCCCGAACGCCGGCCCCTCCCTGGAGGCCAAGCCCTTGGCCCTTCCGCCCGTCCCCTCCCCGGGACCGGGCGCACCTTCCCCGAGTACACCGGAACCAGCGGCGCCTCCCCCGGATCCAGCACCAGCCGCCGCCGCCGCCTGACCGGCTCCCGCGGGGGTCCTGCGGGCCGCCCGTCCTCCCCTTCACTGTCACTGTCGCTGTTATCCCGGGACGCGACCGGCCCCGGGGGCTCCGGGGGCACAACCTCAACCTCGTCCGCGGCATCGCGAGCGGTGGCGACCTCCAGAATTTCCTCATCGCTGTCGCTGACCAAGTCCACAGACACCACGTCCAGCGTGCCCCGGGATGGAGACCGCTGGGCCCGAGGACGCCGGGTCCGACCGCCCCAGCCGCCCCGACCCCCTCGGCCGGCACCGCTACCTCGGGACGAGCGGCCCCGCTTCCCCACAGGCTCCGCCATGGCACACGTTCCTCCACAACACACGCCCGCCTCCTCTCGCCTCGCCCCGCCCCCTTCAGCGACTTTCGCCTTGCATTGGACAAACAGCCTGCTCGTCATCACCTCTTCGCGCCCCACGAGCGGGATCCGCCTTCCCGCCTTTTCATTGGTCTCTGTAACCGCTCATCATGCACCTCTGAAACCAAGGCGCCGTAGATTCCAATCACCTCGGCGCAATCACCCTAGCTTTCGATTCAGTCGGCCTCACCCATTGGCTGGGCCTCCTCTCCACAGACGAGCCTCTTCCGGACCCGCCCATCCAAGACAACCGTCTTCCGGCTTGGTTGGTGGCAGGGCATCCTGGGAAATGTAGTCCTCGAGCGGTAAAGTTTCCAGGAGGAGGAAGGCGGGCCTGGAATTCCTTGTAGAAACCGCGGATTTAGCCAGGCGCGGTGCCTCACGCCTGTAATCCTGGCACTTTGAGAGGCTGAGGCGGGCAGATTGGTTGAGCTCAGGAGTTTGAGACCAGCCTGGCCAATGTGGCGAAACCGCGTCTCTACTAAGAATGCAAAAATTACCCGGGCGTGGTGGCACCCCTCTGTGGTCCCAACTACTCAGGAGGCTGAGGTGGGAGTTTCTCTGGAGCCGGGAGGCGGAGATCGCACCACTGCACCCCAGCCTGGGTGACAGGGCCAGACCCTGTCTCAAAAATGCTTTAAAGAAATAATAAGATTGGCCGGGCGCGGTGGCTTATGCCCGGCGGGTAATCTCAGCACTTTGGGAGGCCGAGGCGGCCGGATCACTGAGGTCAGGAGTTCAAGACCAGCCTGGCCAACATGGTGAAACCCCGTCTCTACTAAAAATACAAAAATTAGGCGGGCGTGGTGGCTTGCGCCTGTAATCCCAGCTACTCGGGAGGCTGAGGCAGGAGAATTGCATGAGCCCGGGAGGCAGAGGTTGCAGTGAGCCAGATCCTGCCGCTGCACTCCAGCCTGGCCGACAGACCGAGACTCTCTCTAAAAAAAAAAGAGAAAGAAAGAAAGGAAGGAAGGAAGGAAGGAAGGAGAGAAGGAAGGAAGGAAAGAAAGAAGGAAAGAAGAAAGAAAAGAAAGAAAGAAAGAAGAGAAATAATAAGGCTGGGCGCGGTGGCTCACGCCTATAATCCAGCACTTTGGGAGGCCGAGGCGGGCGGATCACCTGAGGTCAGGAGTTTGAGACCAGCCTGACCAACATGATAAACCCCATCTCTACTAAAATACAAAAATCAGATGGGCGTGGTGGGGGGCGCCTGTAATCTCAGCTACTCCAGAGGCTGAGGCAGGAGAATTGCTTGAACCCAGGAGGCAGAGGTTGCACTGAGCCAAGATTGTACCACTGCACTCCAGCCTGGGCAACAGAGTGAGACTCCATCTCAAAAACAAAACTTATGTATTTGTTTATTTTTAAATTTTATTTTATTCATTTATTTAATTTTATTTGTTTATTTATTTTGAGATGGAGTTTCACTCTTGTTGCCCAGGCTGGAGTGCAATGGCTCGATCTCGGTTCACTGCAACCTCTGCCTCCCAGACTCAAGCAATTCTCGTGCCTCGGTCTCCCAAGTGGCTGGGATTGATTACAGGCGTGCACCACCATGCCCAGCTAATTTTGTATTTTTAGTGGAGATGGGGTCTCACCATGTTGATCAGGCTGGTCTTGAACTCCTGACCTCAGGTGATCCACCCCTCACCTCCCTTGGCCTCCCAAAGTGCTGGGATTACAGGCGTGAGCCACTGCGCCCGACTATTTATTTTATTTTTTTCTTTTTCTTGAGACAGAGTTTCACTGTGTCGCCCAGGCTGGAGTGCAATGGTGCGATCTCAGCTCATTGCAACCTCCATCTTCAGGGTTCAAATGATTCTCTTGCCTCAGCTTCCCGAGTAGCTGGGATTACTGGTGCCTGCCACCTCGCCCAGCTAATTTTTGTATTTTTAGTAGAGACGGGGTTTCACCATGTTGCCCAGGCTGGTCTTGAACTCCTAACCTCAAGTGATCCACCTGCCTCGGCCTCCCAAAGTGCGGGGATTACAGGTGTAAGCCATAGCACCCAGCCTGGCATATGTAAATCTTCATGATGGCTACATAAGTCACTTGCCAGTCTCCGAATTCAGGAATTCAAGGACCTGGGAGCCCGGACAAAATGCCGTCATCAAGACAGTTAGCTCTCCTGTCTCCCATTTCCCCTAGGAGGGAAAAGCTTGGCTTTAGTCTTGTTCCAAGATGCAGGCTACCTCCTCTCCTAAAGATATGAAAAGTGTGTGTCTACCCACCCCTACCATACAAGCCAACTTGATAACACCCCACTTACCATCATAAAGTTAGACTGGGGCCAGGCATGGTGGCTCACGCCTGTAATCCCAGCACTTTGGGAGGCCGAGGCGGGTGGATCACTTGAGGTCAGGAGTTCGAGACCAGCCTGGCCAACATGGTGAAACCCCATCTCTACTAAAATACAAAAAAAAATTAGCTGGGCATGGTGGTGTGCGCCTGTATTCCCAGCTACTTGGGAGGCTGAAGGAGGAGGATCACTTGAACCCAGGAGGCGGAGTTTGCAGTGACCCGAGATCGAGCCATTGCCCTCCAGCCTGGGCGACAGAGCCAGACTCTGTTGCAAAAGAAAAAAAAAAAAAAAAAGCCAGGCACGGTGGCTCACACCTGTAATCCCAGCACTTTGGGAGGCCAAGGCGGGCAGATCACAAGGTCCAGAGATTGAGACCATCCTGGCTAACACAGTGAAACCCCGTCTCTACTAAAAAATACAAAAAAGTAGCCGGGCATGGTGGCGGGCGCCTGTAGTCCCAGCTACTCGGGAGGCTGAGGCAGGAGAATGGCGTGAACCCAGGAGGCGGAGGTTGCAGTGAGCCGAGATCGCGCCACTGCACTCCAGCCTGGGCAACAGAGCGAGACTCCATCTCAAAAAAAAAAGGCTGAACTATGTTTGACTAAAGGTGTTGTCAAGTCCTCTTACATGAGGACTAGTCATTGTTTATCTTGAAAACATGATATTGCAACTACCCCTATAAACTTGAGGAGAAGGGAGAGGGAGAAATGAAAAGAAACCAAGTTTGCGGTGCGCTCAGCATTGATCTCAGGGCAGCTGCTCCCTGACCTGCTTCCCCAAAGCCATCTGGTGCCTGTTGCCCCACAGTCACGTAGCCCCTGTCACAAGATTATAGTTCCCCCTAACTGCTCTTGAATCACAGCTTGGACATTACATTAGGCGTTCCCTTTGAGATATTCCTTCAGGTCTTGATGGAACTACTGACTCAGCTGACCTGAAGGACCTCACAAGGAGCTGACTGCCCCCCAAATGCAACTTCTACACCCTGACGATTTCATCCCCCTTCCCAACCAATTAATGACCCCAGTTTTCCAGCCCATTACCCCCCACAAACCCCTTAAAAGCCCCAGACCAGAACTCCTTGGAGAGAGATTTGAGGGTCTCCTCCCATCACCTCGCTCGGCACCCTGCAATCATTAAACTCTCTCTGCTGCGTCCCCACTGTCTCAGAGTCACAGAGCTGTAACTGTACAGTGGGCATATGAACCTGCAGCTCCTGTAACAATATGGAATTTGAAATTTTATCTTGAAAACAGGATAATGGTTTATACCTGCTTGGCTGTAAGGAAGGATGAGATATTTCTTTTTGCCTTTGAAATCTTTTAGCAGATTGCCAGTGATGTGCATCACATTCTAACTTAATGCTTATTCAAGCCGGGTGCAGTGGCTCACACCTGTAATCCCAGTACTTTGGGAGGCTGAGGCGGTTGGATCGCCTGAGGTCAGGAGTTCGAGACCAGCCTGGCCAATAAGGTGGTGTATTTTTCTACTAAAAATACAAAAAATTAGCCAGGCATTGTAGTGGGCACCTGTAATCCCAGCTATTCCGGAGCCTGAGGCAGGAGGATCACTTGAACCCGGGAGGCGGAGGTTCCAGTGAGCTGAGATCGTGCCATTGCACTCCAGCCTGGGCAACAAGAGTGAAACTCCATGTCAAAAAAGAAAGAAACATTATGCTTATTCCATAATAAAACTAGCCCAGGCACGGTGGCTTATGCCTGTAATCCCAGCACTGGGAGCCTGAGGTGGGAG
Organism: Nomascus leucogenys; assembly: GCF_006542625.1. NCBI lineage: Eukaryota > Metazoa > Chordata > Mammalia > Primates > Hylobatidae > Nomascus > Nomascus leucogenys. The sequence continues at coordinate 76,721,474 of NC_044382.1, read as the reverse complement.
GATCACTTGAGGTCTAGGGTTCAAGGCCAGCCTGGGCAATATAGCAAGACCCTGTCTCTACAAAAAGTAATAATAATTAGTGGGTGTGGTGATGCACACCTGTAGTCCTAGCTACTTGGGAGGCTGATTGAGCCCAGGAGTTCAAGGCTGCAGTGAGCTATGATCTCACCACTGCACTCTAGCCTGGGCAACAGAGCAAGACCCTCTCTCTAAAAATAAATAAATACATACAATTTAAGGCCAGGCACAGTGGTTCACGTCTGTAATCCCAGCAATTTGGGAGGCCAAGGTGGGAGGATCACTTCAGGCTGAGCGTTAAGACCCGCCTGGGCAATATAGTAAAACCCCCAACTCTATGAAAAATAATAGTACATTTTAAAACTTTTTTTTTTTTTTTGAGTTGGAGTTTCACTCTTGTTGCCCAGGCTGGAGTGCAGTGGCACAATCTTGGATCACTGCAACCTCCACCTCCTGGGTTCAAGCGATTCTCCTGCCTCAGCCTCCTGAGTAGCTGGGATTGCAGACATGCAACAACCACGCCTGGCTAACTTTTTGTACTTTTAGTAGAGATGGGGTTTCTTCATATTGGTCAGGCTGGTCTCGAACTCCCGACCTCAGGTGATCCGCCCGCCTCAGCCTCCCAAAGTGCTGGGATTACAGGTGTGAGCCATCGCGCCCAGCCCACTTTACAACTTTTTAAACAAAAATAAGAATAAAACTGTTTTCTGTCTCTACTACCTTTGTGGAGAAGTTTGTTGGGTTGAGATATTTTGTTTCTTCATTATATTTCCCGAACACACTCGCCAACACCTCCTACCAACAATATTGTGCACCTCGGAGACTACACGCCCTCCACGCATCCACAGCGTTGGCAACTCCTGCACAACATATATCCCAACACAACACAAACACGCCCCTTCAACACTTCACTCTTCCCACTTTGCCTCCAACCGTATAACCCCCTGCCGCCTCACACTTACGTCCTACGCCACATGTCGCACAGGATACTCACACGGCACACACCCTAATACCACATGCTGCTCACACACCCACGGTGCTCACAAAACTCGCGCCTCATACATTCACGCAGAACGGCATGTCGACCTCTGCCCTAGTCCCATCCCATACGCCTCCATCCCAACCGCGGCACCGATGTCCCCTCCAGGCGCCCCCAGCTGGACCAGCATGCATTTCCCTTCCCCGTGCAGACTCGGCCAAGGTCAAGACTGCAGGCGCACAACAGCCAGCAGGTGGAGATGTTTTCCAGGAAACGGAGGCTCCTGGACTCCACCGACTTCCCAGCCCCAGGAGGCCTTCAGCCTCTCTCTGTAGCCAGGCTGCAGGCCAGCCTTGGGCGCTCCCGGGAAGCCACTGCAAACCACAAGCAGGAGGTGGCCCTGAGAATCTAAAATTTTCAAGTCTCCTTTCCCCAAACCTTGCTCAAGAGCTGAAAGTGCACCTGTAAGTCCCAGCTACTAGGAACGCTGAGATGGGAAGATTGCTTGAGTCCAGGAGCTCAAGGCTAGCCTGGGCAAACATAGCGAGACCTCATCTCTGTTTTTTGTTTTTGTTTTTGTTTGAGACGGAGTCTTGCTCTGTTGCTAGGCTGGAGTGCAGTGGCGCGATCTCGGCTCACTGCAACCTCCGCCTCCTGGGTTCAAGCGATTCTCCTGCCTCAGCCTCTCAAGTAGCTGGGACTACAGGCGTGTGCCACCAAGCCCAGCCAATTTTTGTATTTTTAGTAGAGGCGGGGTTTCACCATGTTGGCCAGGATGGGCTCGATCTCTTGACCTCGTGATCCACCCCCTTCAGCCTCCAAAAGTGCTGAGATTACAGGTGTGAGCCACCGTGCCCAGCCGAGACCTCATCTCTTAAAATATATATATATTTTGGCCAGGTGCAGTGGCTCACGACTGTAATCCTAGCCCTTTGGGAGGCCGAGGTGGGAGGATCACTTGAGGCCAAGAGCTCGAGACCAGCCTGGGCAACATGGCAAAACCCCTTCTCTACCAAAAAATACAGAAGTTAGCCAGCCGGGTGTGGTGGTGCATGCCTATAGTCCCAGCTACTAGGGAGGCTGAGGAGGGAGAATTACTCGAATCCAGGAGTTCAAAGTTACGGTGGGCTATGATTGTGCCATTACCCTCTAACTTGGCCTAGCCTAGCCTAGTGAGACCCTGTCTCAAAAAAAAAAAAAAAAAAAAAAGATGTCAAATAATAAGAGCTCATGTTTGAGTCCTTGCTAAGCCACTGTTGTATGTTTTACATGTCATTTAAGACTCATTGATAATGTCCTCATTTTCTGAATTACTATTTCATGGTCTATTTTACACACCAGGAAACTGCAGTTCAGAGAGCTTAAGTCATGTAGCTGGAAAGGGGTGGAGCCAGGATTCACATAAACCCAGCTAGTCTGGGCCAGGCACAGTGGCTCATGCCTGTAAACCCACCACTTTGGGAGGCTGAGGCAGGCAAATCATCTGAGGTCAGGCATTCAAGACCAGCCTGGCCAACATGATGAAACCCCGTCTCTACTAAAAATACAAACAAACAAAAAAAATCTAGCTGGGCATGGTGGTGTGTGCCTGTAGTCCCAGCTACTCAGGAGGCTGAGGCAGGAGAATTGCTTGAACCTGGGAAGTGGAGGTTGCAGTGAGCCAAGATTGCACCACTGCACTCCAACCTGGGTGACAGAGCCAGACTCCATCAAAAAAAAAAAAAAAAAACAGCTAGTCTGATTCCAGGGCACTTGGTGGGAGGCAGCACACCTCTGTTCCAACCTCAACTTCCTGGGAGACTCCCCAAAGTGGCAGAGCCCACAAGGGTGTCTCCTTCCTCTGCACCCCGAATGCATAAAGCACCCATCACAGCACTTCCCACAGCCCCTCATTCACTCCTCCTCCTCCTTCCCCACTCATTGCCTGACCCTTCTCATCCCCCAGCTGGGGAGCAGGGGCACAGAGATGACTTGGACATGGATCCGATCCCAGCAAGACAGGATGTGTTCTTTTTGTTTTCTATTTTTTGAGACAGAGTCTTGTTCTGTCGCCCAAGCTAGAGTGCAATGGCACGATCTCGGATCACTGCAACCTCCGCCTCCTGGGTTCGAGCAATTCTCATGCCTCAGCCTCCCAAGTAGCTGGGACTACAGACACAAGCCACCATGCCTGGCTAATTTTTGTATTTTTAGTAGAGACGGGGTTTCACCATGTTGGCCACGCTGATCTCGAACTCCTGACCTCACGATCCACCCGCCTCAGCCTCCCAAAGGGCTGGGATCACAGGTGTGAGCTACCAAGCCTGGCCAGCAGGATATTTTCACCAGGAGTCACAGGCTCAGGTGCTTCAGACAGGCAGGACACCAAGATGAATGAAGCAGGCTGGGAGAAAGGTAATAGGGAACGGCAAGGATTACAGCCATGTGAGAGCTTATTTTAGCTGAAGCTTAAGGTAGGGGATTATGGCAATGCGAACAGCTGGTGGGGAGCAGATAAATGCTGCACTAGATGATCTGGATTTTTTTTTGGAATCTCAGAGACTTGTGTTCAAGATGCAAGCATAAAGAAGTACTAGAGGTTTGTATTCCAAATGCATGCATACACTAAGCAAAATATAATGAGGAGTGCTGCTTTTTTCTTTTCTTTTTTTAATAGGTAGCTAAGCTCAAAAGGAAGACAGAATCTTCTTGGTTCCAGAATAAGGAGGAAAATCAAAGCCACAGTGGTGGGGGCAGTGGGGACGGTGAAGTCAAGCAGCCTATGGGAATGCAGGAATCTCCTACGATTGGCATTTTAACACCCACATGGGGGCTGGGCAAGGTGGCTCACGCCTGTCATCCCAGCACTTTGGGAGGCCAAGGCAGGTAGATCAGGAGGTCAGGAGTTCAAGACCAGCCTGGCCAACATAGTGAAACACCCCCCACCAACCGTCTCTACTAAAAATATAAAAAATTAGCCGGGCATGGTGGCAGGCACCTGTAATCCAAGCTACTCGGGAGGCCGAGGCAGGAGAATCGCTTTAACCCAGGAGGCGGAAGTTGCAGTGAGCCAAGATCACACCATTACACTCCAGCCTGGGCTATAATCCCAGCACTTTGGGCTTTGGGAGGCTGAGGCGGGTGGATCACTTGAGGCCAAGAGTTCGAGACCAGCCTGACCAACATGGAGAAACCCCATCTCTACTAAAAATACAAAAATTAGCCGGTATAGTGGCACCTGCCTGTAATCCCAGCTACTCAGGAGGCTGAGGCAGGAGAATCGCTTGAACCCAGGAGGCAGAGATTGCAGTGAGCCGAGATCGCACCACTGCACTACAGCCTGGGCAACAGAGCAAGACTTCGCCTCAAAAAAAAAAAAAAAATCCATCCCCAGGCCCTGGCACACAATGTAGAAGCGAGCCACCTGAGAGTGGATAGAAAAAGCCATCCAGGCACTCAGAACCCCAAGGCTGACCAAAGTATAGGCTTGGAGTTAGCCCAAACCTCTGGTGCAGAAACCTGTTCTGAGGAACTCATAAATAAAATGGTCAGAATCTTGTGCAGCCTGTAAGACTGTGGCAGGAGCCAAAGCAAGCCGGCCCCAGGGGTTGTTAGTGGGGCCCCAGGAACCCACGAGGCTGTCACAGGCAGGAGAAACACAAAGAAGTCAAAGACACCTTCTGTGAAATCAAAGAAACCTTCCATGGGGACTTCCATTCTCATGGCTCATGGGGTCACCACGGAAGGTTTTTGCTGTTGTTTTTGTTTTGAGACGGTGTCTCGCTCTGCCCCCCAGGCTGGAGTGCAGTGGTGCCATCTTGGCTCACTGCAACCTCTGCCTCCCAGATTCAAGCAATTCTCCTGCCTCAGCCTTCCGAGGAGCTGTAATTACAGGCGCCCGCCACCACGCCCGGCTAATTTTTGTATTTTTAATAGAGAGGAGGTTTCACCATGTTGGCCAGGCTGGTCTCAAACTCCTGACCTCAGCTGATCCCATCCGCCTTGGCCTCCAAAAGGGCTGGGATTACAGACATAAGCCACTGTGCCCTGCCTCCATGGAAGGTTTCTTTGACTTCTTTTACATGCCATGTAAAGGTAATAGTAACTACAGCATGCCTCCGCCTTAATGGGATTTTATAGCTGAGGCAATGGAGGGTCAGGTTAAGTTGCCTAAAGTCAGTTAGCAATTGAAGTATTTAATTTATCTGTGCCCCAATCTCCTGAGCTGTAAAATAATAATAATTTTTAGTGTATTTTCCTCGTAGGACAGTGGTAAAGATAAAATGAGTTGCCACCTGGAGAATGGTACAATGCCTGGCACATCGTAGTAATGTTAATACAGATGAAAGAAGTTTTAGGGGCTGGGTGCCTGTAATCCCAGCACCCTGGGAGGCCAAGGCAGGCAGATCACTTGAGACCAGGAGTTGCAGTGAGCTATGATCGAGCCACTGCACTCCAGTCTGGGTGACAGAACAAGACTCGATGTCAAAAAAAAAAAAAAAAAAAAAAAGGCCAGGTGCAGTGGCTCACGCCTGTAATCCCAGCTGAGGTGGGCGGATCACCTGAGGTCAGGAGTTCGACACCAGCCTGGCCAACATGGTGAAACCCGGTCTCTACTAAATATGCAAAAATTAGCCGAGTGTGGTTGCACGTGCCTATAATCCCAGCTACTCAGGAGGCAGAGGCAGGAGAATTGCTTGAACAGGGAAGAGAGAGGTTGCAGTGAGCCGAGCCTGGGTGACAGAGCGAGACTCCGTCTCAAAAAAAAAAAAAAAAAAAAAAAAGATGAAGTAAGTTTTACATGCTCAGATATAAGGAAGAAATTTCTACAACAAAAACAGGGTGGGAGGCCGAGGTAGAAGGCTGTTAACTGGGGGCCAGGAGATAGAGACCAGCCTGGCCAACATGGAGAAACTCCATCTCTACTAAAAATACAAAAATCAGCCAGGTGTGGTGGCACAGGCCTGTAATCCCAGCTACTTGGGAGGCTGAGGCAGGAGAATCGCTTGAACCCAGGAGGCAGAGGTTGCAGTGAGCCAAGATGGCACCACCCACTCCAGCTTGGGTGACAGAGTGAGACCCTGTCTCAAAAAAAAAAGAAAGAAAGAAAAGAAATGGTGAAAATAATATTAATAGTATACCTACCTCGTAGGGTCGTAACGATAAAATGAATGAATATACACAAACATACATAACATGTCCATAAAATATACATAAAATATTTGAATACAATCCTGGCACATAATAAGTGTTTACTATCTTTGTGAAGTTATTGTAAGGATAAAATTTGCTCATTGATATTAGTGCTTAGAACATAGTAAGGTCGGGCACTGTGGCTCACGCCTGTAATCCCAGAACTTTGGGAGGCTGAGGCAGGTGGATCACCTGAGGTCAGGAGTTTGAGACCAGCCTGGCCAGCATGGGGAAACCCCGTCTCTACTAAAAATACAAAATTAGCCAGGTGTGGTAGTGGGCGTCTGTAATCTCAGCACTTTGGGAGGCCAAGGTTGGTAGGATCACTGGAGCCCAGGCATTCAAGACCAGCCTGAGCAGCATGGCAAGACCTCGTCTCTACAAAAAATAAAAAATGAGCTGTGGCCGGGTGCGGTGGCTCACGCCTGTAATCCCAGCACTTTGGGAGGCCGAGGCGGGTGGATCATGAGGTCAGGCGTTCGAGACCAGCCTGGCCAATATAGTGAAACCCCATCTCTACTAAAAATACAAAAAATTAGCTGGGCATGGTGGCGGGCACCTGTAATCCCAGCTACTCGGGAGGCTGAGGTGGGAGAAACTCTTGAGCCTGGGAGGTCGAGGCTGCAGTGAGCCATGATTGCACCACTGCACTCCAGGCTGTGCAACAAAGTGAGAGCCCGTCTCAAAAACAAAAAAAAGAGTATAGTAGATGCTCAATAAATAAGTACTCAGTGACAATGAATAGCGTCTTCTAACTAGACTGCTAATTCCTGGGCTGTTTTTTCTCCACTGGCACCCAGCATGCAACTGCTGAATTAATGATAATTGGGTAGCTGGATGGTGGGAGGGGGCTGATCGTGAGGGATCCGTGGGTACTGGGCAAAAGAGGGCAGTAGGTGAAGGCTAGGCCATGGAAGGGGAAAGGCCCTTTGTTTTATTTTTATCTTTATTTTTTGTTGAGACAGAGTCTTGCTCTGTCGCCCAGGCTGAAGTGTAATGGCACCATCTCCGCTCACTGCAACCTCTGCCTCCCAGGTTCAAGTGATTCTCCAACCTCAGCCTCCTGAGTAGCTGGGACTACAGGCTCGCTACCACACCCGGCTAATTTTTGTATTTTTAGTAGAGATGGGGTTTCACCAGGTCGCCCAGGCTGATCTCGAACTCCTGACCTCAAATGATCCACCTGCTTGGCCTCCTAAAATGCTGGGATTACAAGTGTGGGCCACCGCATGGGGAAAAGGCCCTTTGTATGCAGAAGGCAGCCCTCCCTTCCATTGGATTCAAGACGCCTTTCTTTCCCTTCCCACACAATGGCACTACTTCATAGGATTGGAAGAGCTCATTGAGTTTATTTAAGGAATACAAAAGGGACTGGAAGTATCACTGGCGTGTATACAAACACACACACACGTACACACATGCACACATCCTAAGCAACATTGCTCCAGAGGTTGGCATCATATGCTCGAGGTCTTCAGATTTCAGAGTCAGGTGTGGATCTTGGGGACTTGAGGAGATCCAGGCTATGCAGAAGAAACGGTGATGGGGAGGGGTCCAGCGGCCCTCCCCCTGCCCACCAGGCCCTAGGAACCCTGTTCCCTCTCCCTCCCTGAGAGCCAGCAGCCACTGCCATCCGTGCCTATCTCCCTCCCTCCCCCCTTTCCCTAGGGGCAGTCCCAGCTCACCTGGGATCACCTGGTGCTCCAGGTGCCTATACGGCCCCCTCCTCCCCAGGCTGGGTCTGGCCCATCGGGATTATCCATGTTCTCATAAGAGTCTGCATCTGGATAGGACCAGGGAGGAGGAGAACACAGGTGGCACTGGAAGTAGGCTGGAAGGCAAAGTCAGCCCAGGGGAAAGCAGGGGACAGCGGCAGAAGCACCCACCTTCCTCATGATTGGGTCCAGGCTGGCCCCGAATGGAGCGGAGCTGGGGGGCTGCATACAGGATTCCTCTCATATCCTCATAGGACTGGGACCCTGCTTGGGCGGGGGATGGAGAATTGGAGGCTAGGGCACAGGAAGTACAGCCTACGGTAAGGAGGAAGACTGAGGGGCAGAGGAAGGTGAGGGGCATCACCCCTGCTGTGCTGGGAAGGGGTGATTCAGTCAGCATCGGGTTTGGGGCCCCAGTTAGCTGTAAGGTCAGGGTTAGATATGGGTTAGCTTATGGCTAGGGAAGAGGTCAAGAACAGAACTGGGCCGGGCGTGGTGGCTCATGCCTGTAATCCCAGCACTTTGGGAGGCCGAGGCGGGCAGATCACTACAGGCCAGGAGTTTGAGACAAGTCTGGCCAACATGGCGAAAACCTGTCTCTACTAAAAATACAAAAATTAGCCAGGTGTGGTGGCAAACATCTATAATCCCAGCTACTCAGGAGGCTGAGGCATAAGAGTCGCTTGAACCTAGGAGGCAGAGGCGGCAACTGCACTCCAGCCTGGGCGACAGAGCGAGACTCCGTCTCAAGAAAAAAAAAAAAAAGAAAGAAAAAGAAAAAACTGGAGGGAGTCAGAGTCATGAAGAAGCTGCAGAGTAAGCTGGGGTCCAAGTTGAGGTCTCCACTGGGGCTGAGGTGAGGTGGAGGTCAAGTCCAGGCTGATACTGCATTGGGATCGGTGTTGATATTCAGTTAGGGAGGGGGTAAATATTGGGGGTCAGGATGGGGGATGGGGCTCAGTGTTGAGGTGAGAGGAGTCACAGGATTGGGTTCAGGTTTGGGGTCAGGGTCAGGTCAAAGTTGGATCTGGTGTCACAGCTGAGGCCAGGTCACCCAAGCTGGGCAAGGCAGTCTGATCTAAAGCATCTCTCACCCAGGGAGGTTGCTTCCCGGCTGGGGTCCCAGGCTGACCCATGAGGACTCAGGAAGTCTGGAAAGGGAAAAGGGAGGTTACCATTCCTCCTGGCCTCCAGGTGTCCTCCACTTCCCCCCTGGACTGTTGCCATCCTCACACACACCCATTGTCCTGGCGACCGGCTGGGTCAGCTCTTCATCCTCGTTCTCGTAAGACTCAGCTGTGGCAGAAGAGAGAGAACTCCAGGGACCCCTTCTAGGGGTGTCACAGTGCTGCAATTACACCTAAGTCTCTGAGGTCCCACAAAGGCCCCAAGTTACCACTGGAGAAGGAGTCTTCGTCCTCAGGACCCAGGGGCTCGTCCTCAGGGTTCTCGTAGCCACTGCCATCTGGTGGAGAAGGAGGGGTGTCCATGGGAGTCCACAGGCCACCGCAGAGAGGTGGGGGGCCAGGGGGAGGGCAGCCTTACCCTGGGAGAGCTGTTCCTGCCCACGGTTGGAGTCGTTCTCATAGAACTCGGAGCCCTCCTCACTGTCAGGCTCCTCATAGCCCTCCCCTTCCTCTTCTTCTGGGCCTGGGGGTTTGGGGATGGGAATGGGGAACCGAGTCATGCCCCCTCTCCTCCAGGCCCCAGTCCACTATTCGGGCCACAGACCGCTGCAACCCCCTCCATGTGGGGAACGACCCTTCCCTCTCCCAGTCATTCACCCACTCCCGGCGGGCTCCGGGACCCCACGGCTCCATCCGCCTGGACGTCGCTGCTCGGGTTTCCATAAGACGCGGCGGTGCCCCCCAGGCCTGCGGCCCAACGCTGGGCGCGTCCTGGCGAGAGGGGCGTTGTAAGACGGGGTCAGAAGAGATTGGGGCGGTCAAGGCTGAGGGTCCGCGCGGCGGGGCACGAGAAGAGGATGTTTTGGGCTCTGCGAATGGACTCTGGGTCTAGGAACCCGGCCTTGAACCCTGGGGCGGGATCCAAATCTAGGGCAGAGGCCTTCAGTTCTGGGGCGAGGTTCTGCTCTTGATCACGACTTCAGGCTCTGGGTCCTGGGGGCGTGGCTCTGAGCCTTGGAGGCGGGGCCTGGCTCTAGAGGCGGGACTCATAGCTGGGCGGGACTCCCCGCCCCGGGGGCGGAGTTCCGAGCTCCAGAAGGCTTGGCGCACAGTGGATTGGAGGGATGAGGACAGTGGGGGTGGAGCCCTGGGTCTGGGCGCGGAGCTATAGGCTGGAGGGGCGGTGCCTCTTACCGAGGCCTGAGGTGGGTGTGGGGAGAGATAGCACGTTCCCGTACTGGTTCTGGGGCCCGCTTCCTGGGGGGGGCGTCACTTTGAAGAACCTGGCGGGAGAAGAGGAAGTGCACGGTGAGGGCCGACTTGGAAGGGAATGGCGGACCCACTCAAGATTCTGTCCAGGCCTTCACAGGTTAAACGTGATCACTTGTGCTGGGACAGCCAATAGAGGAGTTTGAGATGGTCATTTCCAAGGAGGTCTTCACAGAGGAGGTAGCTTTGGAGATGGGCTTTGAGGTTGGGCAGTATTTGAAACAGTAGAGACGGAGCAAAGAACCCCTGGGCAGAGGAAACAGTAAGTGCAAGGCATAAAGTGAAGGTGGAGGGTGTTACCGCGGGGTGCACTGGTTGCATTACCTCCTGGTGGGGTCAGTCATTCGCTTTCTTTTCCTCCTCAGGACCAGGGCTGGTGGGAGTTAAAGGGAGTGATCAGAGGAGGGGCTGCTTGGCAGGGTGAGGATTTGTGGGGCGAGGTGCTGGGGAGGTCACTTGGTTCAACAGAGGAGACAGGAGTTCAAATTGCAAGGCGGACGGGCGCGGTGGCTCGTGCCTGTAATCCCAGCACTTTGGGAGGCCGAGGCGGGCGGATCATTTGAGGTCAAGAGTTCGAGGCCAGCCTGGCCAATATGGTGAAACCTCGTCTCTACTAAAAATATAAAAATTAGCCGGACGTGGTGGTGGGTGCCTGTAATCCTAGCTTATAGGGAGGCTGAGGCAGGAGAATCGCTTGAACCCCGGAGGCGGAGGTTGCAGTGAGCCGAGATCGTGCCATTGCACTCCAACATCGGCAAGAGAACAAAAACTCCATCTAAAAAAAAAAAAAATTTTTTTTTTGAGGGAGCCAGGCACGGTGGCTCACGCCTGTAATCCCAGTACTTTGGGAGGCCGAGGCCGGCAAATTGCCTGAGCTCAGGAGTTCGAGACCAGCGTGGGCAACATGCGAAACTCTGTCTGTACTAAAAATATAAAAAAATTGGCCGGGTGTGGTGGCACACACTTGTAGTCTCAGCTACTCGGGAGGCTGAGGCACAAGGATCACTTAAGCCTGGAAGGCAGAGGTTACAGTGAGCTCAGATTGTGCCACTGCACTCCAGGTGGGGTGACAGAATGAGACCCTGTCTCAAAAAAAAAAAAAAAAAAAAAAAATTGCAAGAGGCTTGGGAAGTTTGAGGGAGGCTAGAGGAAGACTGGGGAGAACAGGATTCTGGGGTCTTGAAGGGAGGGATGGGAGGAAAGAAAGATGGTTGTCAGACTGGCCAGAGCCAGCTTATCCTGGGGAAGAGGGAGTAGGGTTTGGACAGACCCACTGGGGACATGACTCACCTCTTTGAAGATGAAGAATGCCCACAAGGGAACACAAGCAGAAGATCAGATAAGCCAAAGTCACAGCTGAGACCTTCCAGCCACCAGTCCTCAGCAGCCAGTGCCATAGTACTAGGGGGAAGGGGCTATGAGATGAGGACCCCAGGCTGGCATCTTACGTCCCAATCCCGAGATCTCAAGGAACCGCAAGTCTGGGGCACAGAGGCAAGACACAGACTCGGCCGGGCGTGGTGGTTCACGCCTGTAATCCCAGCACTTTGGGAGGCAAAGGCGGGTGGATCACCTGAGGTCAGGAGTTCGAGACCAGCCTGGCCAACATGGTGAAACCCCATCTCTACTAAAAATTCAAAAAAATTAGCTGGGCATGGTGGTGGGCGCCTGTAATCCCAGCTACTTGGGAGGCTGAGGCAGGAGAATCGCTTGAACCCGGAAGACGGAGGTTGCAGTGAGCCGAGATCACTGCACTCCAGCCTGGGCAACCACAGCAAAACTCTGTCTCAAGAAAAAAAAAAGGCCGGGCGCGGTGGCTCATGCTTGTAATCCCAGCACTTTGGGAGGCTGAGGCGGGCGGATCACGAGGTTAGGAGATCGAGATCACGGTGAAACCCCGCCTCTACTAAAAATACAAAAAAATTAGCCGGGCGTGGTGGCGGGCGCCTGTAGTCCCAGCTACTTGGAGAGGCTGAGGCAGGAGAATGGCGTGAACCTGGGAGGCGGAGTTTGCAGTGAGCCGAGATTGCGCCACTGCACTCCAGCCTGGGTGACAGAGCGAGACTCCATCTCAAAAAAAAAGAAAGAAAGAAAAAAAAAAGACACAGACTCAAAGTCCCAAGCTGTGAGAAAGGCTCTCCTCTCTCTAAGGAGCCATGTCCCAGGAGGTCAGGGATTGTCACAGAGCCTGGCACAGGACATGGGGCAGTGTCTTTTGAGCAAATCATAGACAAACCATGGCTGTACTCAGGCAATGTGTGGATTGAGGGGAGCATAATGATCAGTTTCCTGCTGCCATTAAGGATAGTCACGGTCAAAGTGAAGGGCAGAGTTGAGTTTGCAAGGTTACAGTTGGGATCCAGCACATTGCTTGGATCAAGTTTGGAGTGAAAGTTGGGGTTGGGTTTGTGAATTGCAGTTAGGATAGCATGATAGGATTGCATGAAGGAGAGAGAATTGGCAGAACACTGTGACCAGTTTGTTGGACGGGGTGAGGAAAAGAAAGGATGCCCAGGTTCTTAGCCTGGGCGAAGGAGCAGGTGGTGGTGCCCTCTGCTTACACTGGGCCACCCAGAAGACTATACTTGGGGAAGACATTGAGTTTGATTTTGTATCTGTTGAGCCTGAGGTGTCCATGGGATATCAAATGGCACAGGAGATGGCTGAGTATGGAGCCTAGAATAGAGTCACCAAGGCATGGTGACCCAAGAAGCCACTGGGAGTCAAGGTCAAATGGGAAAGTGTGCAGACAGGGATGAGAAGAGGGCCCAGGGCTCCAAGAGTGAGGATTTGGGGAGGAAGGAAGACTCCACCCAAGCTGGTGGGCAGGCGCAAGCAATGGTAGGTGAAGACCCAGAAAAGTAGTGTCTTGGAAGCGAGGGAAGAAAGACTTGAAGTCTAGGCCAGGTGCGGTGGCTCACGCCTGTAATCCCAGTACTTTGGGAGGCCAAGGCAGGCAGATCACCCAAAGTCAGGAGTTCAAGACCAGCCTGGTCCAACATGGAGAAACCCCATCTCTACTAAAAACACAAAAATTAGGCCTGGCCCAGCCCTGTGGCTCATGCCTGTAATCTCAGCACTTTGGGAGGCCGAGGCAGGTGGATCACGAAGTCAGGAGTTTCAGACCAGCCTGGCCAACATAATGAAACCCCATCTCTACTAAAAATACAAAAAAATTAGCCAGGCATGGTGGCAGGTGCCTGTAATCCCAGCTACTCGGGAGGCTGAGGCAGGAGAATCACTTGAACCTGGAAGGCGGAGGTTGCAGTGAGCTGAGATCTTGCCACTGCACTCCAGCCCAGGTGACAGTGCAAGACTCCGTCTCGAAAAAAAAAAAATTAGCCAGGTGTGGTGGTGGGCACCTGTAATCCCAGCTACTCAGGAGGCTGAGGCAGGAGAATCGCTTGAACCTAGGAGGCGGAGGTTGCAGTGAGCCAAGACGAGATGGCACCACTGCACTCCAGCCTAGGCGACAGAGCGAGACTCCGTCAAAAAAAAGAAAGACTTGGAGTCAATGTTTTGTGTGGAAGTTGGGGTTTGGGGTGAGGCTGGAAGTAGCCCTCAGGTTGGGGGAATCTAAGATTGACTGGCTTCCACTTCTTCCCAGTACCCCCACACAGATGCCTCCCAGTTGAGAGAAACTCTACCTGGCCGAGCAGTGATCTCCAGGTGGAATGACATGGTCAGGTTGCCACGGTGACAATAATACGTTCCAGCGTCTTGAGCTGTGGCCCGGGGCAACAACAGATCCGTCTCCATTACCCACATATCTCTGGCAGGGCGATCATCCTTCAGCTCTAGGCTCAGCAATGAGGACTTAGGCCACTTGGGGTGCACATGGGTCCAGGAGAGGGGGCCCCTCGACACAGAGTCAGGGGGTACCCCACAGGACAGCCAGAGTGTGGAGCCAGGGGCCATGGTGAGGTCTGGGACAGGGAGAGATAAGACGAGGGAAGCCTGATCCTCAGGGTTTCACCTCTTCAGTTTCCCCTCCCCTCCGTCTCTGGACCCCCACTTCCCGGGATCTCCCCGATCATCACCTTACCCTGGCTGAGGCTCTGGTTCAGGCTGTCCCTCGGTGGGCCACACGGAGCCTCTCCCTCCCAGACCTTAGGGCGGTCTTTGGCCCACACATACAGCTGGGGGTTCATGAGCTTCCTGGAAGGGGAGCTGGGGCCCTCTGAGGACCTGTTCTTCAGGCCACAGCCCAGGCCACCTAGGTCCGAAACATTCCAGCGGAACAGCTCCCCTGGGAAGAGACCCAGAACCAAATGCAGAGACACCCAGGAGAGGGAGAGAGATAGAGACTCAAAGATAGAGATAGAGACAAAGACCCGCAGAGAGAGAGAAGACAGTGAGAGGTAGAGGGACAGGAAGCAGCTCATGCTGAAGCCACAAAGCCCCAGGAGTCTGCCCACCTAGCTCCGAGTTTTGCCCTCAATCCCTCCAGCCCCTCTCTCCAGCTCCACTGCGGCCGCGGACCTCTTCTGTCCATGGTGGCCTCCCTTCTCTCCTCCTGCCCCTGCCCCAGCCCGGCCCTCACCGCTGCCCTCCACATTGACTGTCCAGCCAGGCTGCCAGGCCTTCTCAGAGGGGGGCCCTGGCTGGCACAGGTAGAAGCCTCCCATCTGGTGAGAGACGTTGAAGATGAAAAGCCAGATGGCCAGGGGCCTCATGTGGATTCCCAGGCCTGGCAGCCCCAGGCTGAGTTTTAAGAAGGGTTTAAGCGGGGACTCCCGACACCAGGTCAGCTGCTGAGTGGGGCCATCTGAGGTCCCCTTGAGGCACTGCAGCACAGCATTATCTCCCTCTGTGGAGAGAGAGGGAGAGAGGTGTGGGCATGGGGGTGGGGGGCACCTCCAAGCCCCCCCACTCTTCACACCGGGTTATAGAGCAGAGGACTCCAAAAGCTGGGAGTGGAGGAGCCGGCAGAGTCCTTCCAACCCCTCCCTGAATTTTACAAATAAGAAAATGGAGGCTCAGAGAGGGTAAGTTACTCAGCCAAGGACACCCAGCCACAACTCAAGTTTCCAGCCTCAATCCCTTCCCTTTCTGCCCTTTGGACATACCTTCCACCTTCACCACTAGACGTTCCTGGGGCCTGACTTCCATGGGGGTGAGGAAGAGGAGGAAGAAGAGGAGGCAAGGAGATGGCATGGTGGTCAGACTCTCCGGGGCACCCAGCTTCGCGCAGGGGATGCTGGGGCAGGCAGGGGCCTGGAGGGCACTCAACCATGGGTGTCTGCGGGGGCGGCAGCGAGTCCCTCCAGAGAGGAAGGAGGTGGTCACGCCTCAGGCCCCATTCTCCAGGAACCCTCCAGACTCACAACACTTGCCTCCTCCCTGCCACGCTGTTTTATTTTCATCCCAGCTCTCACCACCATGGGAAATGATCTTGTGTGTTTATTTGTTCATTTCTGTTTTCTGCACAAGAATGTGAGCCCTTTGGAGTAGAGACCGTGTTGTTCACCACTAATTGCAAGTGCCCTAGAACAGTGCTGAGCACATAGACTCCGTCTCAAAAAAAAAAAAAAAAAAAAACGGGCGTGGTGGCGCGCACCTGTAATCCCAGCTACTTGGGAGGCTGAGGCAGGAGAATCACTTGAACCCAGGAGGCGGAGGTTGCAGTGAGCCGAGATCACACCACTGCACTCCAGCCTGGGCAGCAGAGTGAGACTCTGTTTCAAAAAAAAAAAAAGAAAACAGTCCTATACAAATATTGTTTGTTTGTGAAGATTAAAAATGACAATATGTTCGGCACGATTAGCCCAGTGTCCAGCACATAGTAAGCCCTCAGTTAATGAGATACAGCATTAATTAATGGCTAAGAGCTCAAGTCATACTGCCTCAGTTCAAAACCAGGCAAAAGCCAGGCACAGTGGTACACGCCTATGGTCCCAGGTCCTTGGGAGGCCGAGGTAGAAGGATCGCTTGAGCCCAGGAGTTCAAGGCTGCAGTGCACCATGATTATGCCTGGGAATAGCCACTGTGCTCCAGCCCGGGCAACACAACAAGACCCTGTCTCTAAAAGAAAAATTGTTTTAAAAGAACCCAGGAGTTCTAACTCCTAAATCTGTTCTTATTCTGCCCCATGCCTCTCCTCTCTGTCTCTCTCTTTCTCTCTCTCTCTCTCACTCTCTATGTTCCTCTGTGTCTTTTATGTTCCTCTGTGTCTTTTTCACTGCCGCAGGGACTCAGAAAAAGAGTTCAGGGACCCAAGAGACCCACTTTCTCAGTGGCTGATTCCCAGGCCCATCTCACCAGGCTGTGACTTCCTGTTTGCTGTGGGCAAGCCCCAGGGGACCCTCCCTACAGGTGGCAGGGCCCCCACTTCCCTTTGGCCAGTTGAGGGGGCTGGGATGCGGAAGAGTGAGGCACTAGGGAATGAAGGGGGCGAGTAGCAGGACTCAATCTGCCTTTCATTCAACAAAATCTCTCTAATCCCCTCATTAGCTACCCAGCTGCCCAGACTAGCTTTCACTAGACCATGTCATTCCCCTGCTTAAAACACGTCAGTTACAGCCAGGCACAGAGGCTCACGCCTGTAATCCCAACACTTTAGGAGGCCGAGGCGAGAGGATCCTTTGAGGACAGGAATTTGAGACCAGCCTGTGCAACACAGTGAGACCCCATCTCTACAGAAATTTTTTAAAAAACAAAAAAAGTCAGTTGCTTTTTATCTACCTAAGATAAGAACTCCAACCCAAGGCCTAGTAGGCCGAGTGTTGCTGACCTACCTACATTTTCCACCTCGCACCTCCACCACTCTCCTCCTTGCCAAGTGCTTCCCTGCCTCAGGGCCCTTGCACTTGCAGCCCTTTTTCCTGGATCTTTGCTGGGGGCTCTGGTTCTTTGCTGGATTGGTTCTTTTCATCACTCAGGTCTCAGTTCAAATGGTACTTCTTCAAAGAGGCCTTCCCTGTGCCCCCGGTGTTTCAAAAATCTATACATTATTATTTAAAAAATATATCTCAGGTCAGGCGAGGTGACTCTCACCTCCCAGCACTTTGTGGGGCCAAGGCAGGCAGATTGCTTGTGCTCAGGAGTTGGAGACCAGCCTGGGCAATATGGCAAAACCCATCTCTACCAAAAATACAAAAAATTAGCTGGGTGTGGTGGCACATGCCTGTGGTCCCAGCTACTTGGGAGGCTGAGGCAGGAGGATCAGGGGGATGGAGGTTGCAGTGAGCCGAGATGGCACCATTGCACTCCAGCCTGGGCAACAAGAGCCTGTCTCTCTTTCTTTCTCTCTCTCTCTCTCTCTCTCTCTATATATATATATATACATATGTATTGGCTGGGTGCGGTGGCTCACGCCTATAATCCTAGCACTTTGGGAGGCCCAGGTGGGCAGATCACTTGAGTCCAGGAGTTCAAGACTAGCCTGGGCAAAATGGAGAAATCCGTCTTTACTAAAAATACAAAAAAAATGTATCTGGGCATGATGGTGCATACCTGTAGTCTCAGCTACTCAGGAGCCTGAGGTGGGAGGATCACTTGAGCCCAGGAGTTCAAGTCTAGCCTGGGCAACATGGTGAAACCCCCTCTCTACGAAAAAATACAAAAAAAGACTGGGCACAGTGGTTCATGCCTGTAATCTCAGCACTTTGGGAGGCTGAGGCGGGTGGATTACTTGAGGTCAGGAGAATGAGACCAGCCTGGCCAACATGGTGAAACCCAGTATCTACTAAAAATACAAAAAAATTAACTCATGCCTATAATCCCAGCTACTCGGGAGGCTGAGGCAGAAGAATTGCTTGAACTCAGGAGGCAGAGGTTGCAGTGAGCCGAGATTGCACCATCGCACTCCAGCCTGTAAGATAGAGTGAGACTCTGTCTCAAAAAAAAAAAAAAAAAAAAAAAAAAGAAGAGAAAAGAAAAAAGGAAAAAAAAGAAAACCTCCTCAAATTCTCTTTACTCACATGCTTTTTTGATCGCATGCCCCTATTTCATTCCCAGCACTTGCCCCAATCTCAAATTATGCATGTGTATTTGCTAGTCTTCTCATCTGCCTCCTGTACCAGAATGTTCTTTCTTTGAGAACAGAAATCTTTACCATCCCTAGATGTGCACAGGCATCTAGTAGACACTCAACAGGTATTTGCTGGATAAAGAAAAGAAAATAAGTTAGGGGCCAGGCAAGGTAGCTCATGTAATCCCAGCACTTTGAGAGGCTGAGGGGGGCGGATCATTTGAGGTCAGGAGTTCAAGGCCAGCCTGGCCAACATGGTGAAACCCCGTCTCTACTAAAAATACAAAAATTAGCTTGGTGTGGTGGCGCGTGCTTGTAATTCCAGCTACTTGGGAGGCTGAAGCAGGAGAATCGCTTGAACTTGAAAGGCGGAGGTTGCAGTGAGCGAAGATCACGCCATTGCACTCCAGCCTGGGAGACAAGAGCAAAACTCCATTTCAAAAAAAAAAAGGAAAAGAAGTTAGGAAAAAAACTCTCTCCCTTTTTTTGTAGAGGCGAGAAAACTCCTTTTATTCTCCTTTCTCACTATATTGCCCAGGCTAGTCTTGAACTCCTAGGCCCAGGCGATCCTCTTGCCTCAGCCTCCCGAAGTGCTGGGATTACAGGCGTGAGCCACCGCGCCTGGCCATGCCCAGCTAATTTTTCAATTTTTTGTAGAGATGAGGTCTCACTATATTGTCCAGGCTGGTCTCAAACTCCTGGGCTCAAATGATCCTCCTGCCATCGGCCTCCTAAAGTGCTAGCATTACAGGTGTAAGCCACCACACTCAGCCAGAGGTGGTTATTTTAGTTAGGGTGATCAGGGAAGGCCTCACTGAGGAGGTAACATTTGAGCCGAGACCTCGGCTCCAAGCTTGGTGGAAAACACTTGGTTTTATACTTGGTGAAAAAGTAAGTGCATGTTTAGTTTTGTTCAAAACTGCCATACTCTTTTTGCAGAGTGGCTATACCATTTCACATTCCCATCAACAAAATATGAGAAACCTAGTTTCTCCACATACTCACCAGCATTTGGTGTTAGCATTCTTATTTTAGCCATTCCAAGAAGTGCGCAGTATGCCGGGCGCGGTGGCTCACGCTTGTAATCCCAGCACTTTGGGAGGCCGAGGCAGGCGGATCATGAGGTCAGGAGATCGAGACCACAGTGAAACCCCGTCTGTACTAAAAATACAAAAAATTAGCCGGGCGTGGTGGTGGGCGCCTGTAGTCCCAGCTAATTTTTGTATTTTTAGTAGAGACGGGGTTTCACCGTGTTAGCCAGGATGGTCTCGATCTCCTGACCTCGTGATCCGCCCAGCTCGGCCTCCCAAAGTGCTGGGATTACAGGCTTGAGCCACCGCGCCCGGCTGTTTAACATCTTTTCATGCACATATTGCCACCTGTGACAGCAGTGAAATGTCCGTTCATATCCTTTGTCCATTTTCTTTATTTCAAGTTCTGGGGTACATGTGCAGGATGTGGAGGTTTGTTACACAGGTAAACGTCTGCCGTGGTAGTTTGCCGCACCCATCAACCCATCACCTAGGTATCAAGCCCAGGATGCATTAGCTACTCTTGCTAATGCTCTCCCTCCCACCTCCCAACCCCCACCCCACAGGCCCCCAAGTGTGTTGGTCCCCTCCCTGTGTCCATGTGTTCTCATTGTTCAGCTCCCACTTATAAGTGAGAACATGCATGTTTAACTTTCTGTTCCTGCATTAATTTGCTGAGGATAATAGCGTCTAGCTTCATCCACGTCCCTGCAAAGGACATGATCTCGTTCCTTTTTATGGCTGTATAGTATTCCATGGTGTATATGCACCACATTGTCTTTATCCAGTCTATCATTGATGGGCATTTGGGTTGAGTCCATGTCTTTGCTATTTTGAATAGTGCTTCGATGAACATACTCGTGCATGTATCTTTGTAATAGAATGATTTATATTCCTTTAGATATATACCCAGTAATAGGATTTCTGGGTCAAATGGTATTTCTGGTTCTAGGTCTTTGAGGAATCACCACACTGTCTACACAATGGTTGAACTAATTTACATTCCCACCAACAGTGTAAAAGCGTTCTACCTTTGGCCATTTTCAGACTGCATTATCTGTTTTACAAAAATCACTCCAGCTGCTTTACGGAGAATTGATTAAAGGGCCGAGTCGACACTGGAAGTTCAGGAGAGGTGATGGGAGCTGGGACGGAGAGTTAGCGCTAGAGATGGAGAAAAAGGGGCACATTCTGGAATAGTCAGCACATTGGAAGTAGAGTTTACGGGACTTGCAGGAGCAAACGTAGAATCAAGGACTTCCAGGTTCCTGGCATGTCCTTTACAGAGGGAAAAAAGGTTTGGGGGAAGGGGAACCAAGGCTCTGGACATAAATCTGAATTGCCTGTCACCGTCCGGGTGGAGGTCACAGATAAAGAGCCTTGATCTAGACACAGGCGGAGAGGAGAGGAGGGATTTGAGGGCGCTGGGAGGGGGAAAGGGAACCAGCAGGAAGCGGTGACTGGCTGAGTAACAAAATGGGGGTGGGGACGTGCAAGTTTCAGACTCCGACTAACTACGCGGGGACTCCGAGGCGCTTCGAAAAATGAAGCCGACCCGGCCCTGCCCCGAGGGACGCTCCAAGAGGGCGGAGGTGTAGGGAGGGCGCCGCCACAATTCGCTGTAACGCAAGCCAGGCCCGGGCGGAAGGGCGGCCGGAGCCGATCAAAGGCTGGCTCCGGGCAGGGGCAGCGAGGGAGCGAGGGGGAGCGCTCCGCAGGCCGGTGTCCCAGAGGAGGCATAATTGGAGCAGGACGTCCAAGATCACGGAGAGACGCTGAGCAAGACCTCTTAAGGATCCTCTTCGGGGCTTGAAAGGCAGGCGACCTCCCGAACCGCGCGACCCAGCCAAGAAGAGCCGGGGCGGGGCCGGTGCCGGGGGCCGACTCGGGAATCTTCGGCCGAGGCTCGGCAATCCCCCATCCTCCGTCCGGGGCCTCCAGCCCGGGGCCGATCCGGAAACAGCCGAGCGGATCCGGAAACAGCCGAGAGGACCCGGAAGCGGTGAGCTCCGTCACCAGGGAGTGCGGGAATCCGCCGTTTGCGCTGAGGCAATGGCAGCAGCTGCGCCGGTGGCCGCGGACGACGACGAGCGGCGGCGGCGGCCGGGGGCTGGTACGTGAGGGGGCGACCGTGCACGCGGGGGACGGTGAAGCTGGGGGCGGGGCCGAACCAGCCACCTGCGGATGGGGGGTGGAGAGGGGTGATGGAGGAAGGGGCGGGGCCGGGCCGGCGGGAAGGGGGGCGGGGCCTAGAGCCACCGGCAAAGGGGGGCGTGGCCCGGCCATTCAAGGGGTAGGGCCAGTGACAGGTGCGAGGTGGGACCCGGTGAGGAAGGGGCGCCGCCATTGGGAGGGCGGGGCCGGGTGGGACCGAAATGAGGATTGAGTGAAACTGGCCACCGGGAAGAGATGGAGTGTTGGCAGCACCCGACAGAGCGAGTGGGAAGGGGGCGGGGCAGGGGCGGGGCCAGGTGAGCCGGGCGGGCCCAGGTGAAGGAGGCCCCAGGTGAAGGCAACAGTACTAGGTTGCAGGACTTGCTAAGCCGGTAGGTGGCCTGGGTTGTTAAGAGATGGGAAGAGAGGCTGATCCCTGTCCCCCACAGCACTGGAGGACCCCCGGCCCCAGGAAGGGGCAAATGGTGAGGCCGAGTCAGGTGAGCTCAGCCGGCTTCGGGCTGAGCTGGCAGGCGCCCTGGCAGAAATGGAAACCATGAAGGCTGTGGCAGAGGTGAGCGAGAGCACGAAGGCCGAGGCTGTGGCTGCGGTGCAGCGGCAGTGCCAAGAGGAGGTGGCCTCGCTGCAGGCCATCCTGAAAGGTGAGACGGGGAACTCACCTAGACTCCCCCATCAGCCCCATACTGGGGAGTGCATGACGAGAAAGGGATTGGGGGCACAGATAAGCTATGGGATAGGTTAGCAGGGCTGCCTAGCACAGGGCATTCCTATGGCCCAGAGGAAGGGCCGCCCTTTTAAAATTTGCATAGAGGCCCTCCACGTGATAGCAGCAGCTCTGTCAGTTACAGCTAAGTTTAGCTCCCAGCTTCTATCTGTTACCTTGTCCCATGTCATTTCTTGTCCCTCACTGATGATTGATCAACCCTGAAGATGGGCGAGAAACTTCTCAGTTCCCCAAACCAACCTCATTTTAGTCTGGACTTCTGGGAAATAGAATCAGCCCTGGCCCAGTCTCTGTGAGTCTAATGCTCTGTTCTCTAGCCTTCCCCAGACACTCCCTCCCTCAACCCCACGCCATGCACCAGCTTCCCCACCTCCGCCCCACGTTCTCTGTACTTGCTCCTCTGGCCCCAGACGCCCCAGCTGCTCGTCCTGTTTTCTACTCTCCTTCCTCTAGCAGAAGCCAGAGACTCTGAAACAGATGTCAGAGCTGCCCCCGCTGCTCTGCCCCTGCTGCGGTGGGGCTCTCGTCAACTCTCTCCTGGACTTTTGTCCCACCCTTCTCACAGATCTCCCTCTATAGTCTGGCCTTGACATTGGCTTCCAGAGTAAACTTCCTAAAATTCCCTTCCCACCATGCGATTTCCCTTTCTAACAGCCACTGCTGGCTGGAGACTTCTCCGGGGCTGTATTTCCCACATTTGAGGATCCACATGCCTATGCAATGTAGACACATCCTTGTACAACGTACTCTGCTGTTTACTTAATATTTGTTCTTTAAATAGATCCACATTTTAAAAGTTTACATACATTTATTAAGGGAAACTTGTTATCTCTACTATATAAGAAAAGTCAGGTGTGTCCTAAATAATAATAGCTAGCTTTTTTTTTTTCTTGAGTCAATAAGAGTTTCACTCTGTAGCCCAAGCTGGAGTGTGTCACACCACGCTGGTGTGATCTCAGCTCACTGCAACCTCCACCTCCTGGGCTCAAGCAGATCCTCCTACCTCAGCCTCCCAAGTAGCCAGGACTACTGGTGCATGCCACCATGCCTGGCCAATTTTTTGTATTTTTTTTGTAGAAACGGGGTCTCACTATGTTACCCAGACAGGTCTTGAACTCCTGAGTTCAAATGATCTGCCTGCCTTGGCCTCCCAAAGTGTTGGGATTACAGGTGTGAGCCACTGCGCCTGGCCAGGTAGCATGTTTTGAGCACTCACTATGTGCCAGGCACTGAGCTAAATACTTTATGAGTAACTAATCTTCATAACTAACTCTGTGAGGCAGGAACTATTATCCGTCTCCATTTTACAGAGGAAGCTCTGAGGCCCGGAGAGGTTAAATAACTTGCCCAAGGTCATATGGCTGGAAAACAGCCAAAGATTTGAAACCTAGCAGCCTAACAGCTGAACCTTTTTTTGTTTTTTTGAGACAGAGTCTTGCTCTGTTACCCAGACTGGAGTGCAGTGGCGCAGTCTCAGCTCACTGCAACCTCCACCTCCCGGGTTCAAGCGATTCTCCTTCCTCAGCCTCCCAAGTAGCTGGGACTACAGGTGTGTGCCACCACACCTGGCTAATTTTTTGTATTTTTTTTTTTTTTTTTTTTGAGACAGAGTCTCTCTCTGTCGTCCAGGCTGGAGTGCAGTGGTGTGATCTTGGCTTACTGCAAGCTCCGCCTCCCAGGTTCACGCCATTCTCCTGCCTCAGCCTCCCAACCAGCTGGGACTACAGGCGCTCGCCACCATGCCTGGCTAATTTTTTTTTTTTTTTTTTTGGTAAAGACAGGGTTTCACCAGGTTAGCCACGATGGTCTCAATCTCCTGATCTCGTGATCTGCCTGCCTCGGCCTCCCAGAGTGCTGGGATTACAGGCGTGAGCCACCACGCCTGGCCTCATTTTTTGTATTTTTAGTAGAGATGGGATTTCACCATGTTAGCCAGGATGGTCTTATCTCCTGACCTTGTGATCCACCCTCCTCGGCCTCCCAAAGTGCTGGAATTACAGGCTTGAGCCACCACACCCGGCCCAGCTGAACCTTTACTTCTACTGTTAGTGCACAATAATAGGTCAGTATCTATACAAACAAAAAATGACCACATTGTACCAAAAATCAAACAAGTCCATGTTACTTAGGTGGGAGGATCAGTTGAGGTCAGGAGTTTGAGACCAGCCTGGGTACCAAAATGGGACCCTTAGCTGGGTATGGTGGCAAGTGCCTGTGGTCCCTGCTACTTGGGAGAGTGAGGTGGGAGGTTCACTTGAGCCCAAGAGTTTAAGGCTGCAGTGAACTATGCTCTCTCTTTTTTTTTTTTTTTTTTTTTTTTTTTGAGACAGAGTCCCGCTCAGTCACCCAGGCTGAAGTGCAGTGGCACAATCTCCGTTCACTGCAACCTCCGCCTCCTGGGTTCAAACAATTCTCCTGCCTCAGCCTCCCAAGTAGCTGGGATTACAAGTGCCCACCACCACGCCTGGTTAAATTTTGTGTTTTTAGTAGAGATGGGGTTTCACCATGTTGGCCAGGCTAGTGTCGAACTCCTGACCTCAGGTGGTGATCTGCCCACCTCGGCCTCCCAAAGTGCTGGGATTACAGGTATGAGCCATGGCGCCCGGCCCTGACTCCCTAAAAAAAAAAAAAAAAAAAAAAAAAGTCTATGTTCTATCCATCATCACCTCCATCTTCTGCTGACCTGTAGGATAAGTTCCAAACCTCTTGGCATCACATTCAAGGCCCTGGGAGCCACCCACTGCCTCCTTTCCAGTGTCTCTCCTTGGGCGCCTTTGCTGTTCCAATCCCTCCAACACATCCCACCATGCCACAGCCACGCCAGCTGCTCTTCCGCTGCTCACACTGGTCCTGTTAACTCATGCATCTTTCCCTCCTTCACTGTCTACCACTGTCCTCTCCTGCCTGGCCAGGCAGGCAGAGTGAGGGCTCCTTCCTCTGGGATCTCCAAGCCCAGGAAGGGTCCTCTCCTATACCTTTTCCCATACTGCATCCTAACTATTGCCACAGCCGCCCTCTTCATTGGACTGTGAGCTCCTGGTGGCAGGCTTTGTGTTTGATTAATTTCTGTATTTCCAGAGCCCAGCTCAGAGTCTGATCCAGCATAAATATTTATTACTATGATTAAGGGCTGGGTGTGGTGGCTCATGCCTGTAATCCCAGCACTTTGGGAGGCTGAGATGGGAGGATTGCTTGAGCTCAGGAGTTCAAGACCAGCCTGGGCAACATGGTGAGACCCCGTCTCTACAAAAAATACAAAAATTAGCCAGGCATGCTAGTGTGTGCCTGTAGTCCCAACTACCCAGGACACTGAGGTGGGAGGATTGCTTGAGCCCAAGAGGCTTAGGTTGCAGTGAGCCATGATTGCGACACTGCACTTCAGCCTGGGCAACAGAGTGAGACCCTTTCTCAAAAATTAAAAAAACAGGGGCCTGTGGTGGGGTGGCGGGAGAGGGGAGGGATAGCATTAGGAGATATACCTAATGTAAATGAAGAGTTAATGGGTGCAGCACACCAACATGGCACATGTATGCATATGTAACAAACCTGCACGTTGTGCACATGTACCCTAGAACTTAAAGTATAAAAAAAAAAAAAAAAGGGCTGGGAGCAGTGGCTCACGCCTATAATCCCAGCACTTTGGGAGGCCGAGGCGGGCGGATCACTTGAGGTCAGGAGTTCAAGACCTGCTCGGCCAACATGGCAAAACCCCGTCTGTACTAAAAATAGAAAAATTAGCCAGGCATGGTGGTGGGTGCCTGTAATCCCAGCTACACAGGAGGCTGAGGCACGAGAATCACTTGAACCCAGGAGGCAGAGGTTGCAGTGAGCCAAGATTGCGCCACTGCACTCCAGCCTGGGTGACAGAGTGAGACTCTGTCTCAAAATAATAATAATAACAATAATAACCAAAAAAACCTCTTACTGTTCTTAAATATTGACTGTTCCTGGTATAAATAGGAACAGTGTCACATCTTCTGTGTGCCTGAGAAAGGGCTGGACACCTTGCCTGTGTCATCTCATCTATTTTTATTTTTTATTTTATTTTATTTTTTTGTACACTATTTATCTTAGATATGTCATCTCATTTAATCTGTGGCCACCAGAAAGATGATCAGTAGTTCCCCCATTTTGCACCTAAGGACACTGATGCACAGAGAGGCTGAGTGATTGCCCAGGTCAATTTCTGCAAAGCCTGCCATGGTAACTGCTATGGTAGATTGTCTCACAGAAAGAGTCATCAAGAGTGCCCTGCTCGCCCACAGACAGGGCCAGCTCATTGACTCTCCCTCTCTCTCACCCTCCCTCTCCCCCACCAGACTCCATCGGCAGCTATGAAGCCCAGATCGCTGCCCTGAAGCAGGAGCGACAGCAGCAGCAGCAGGACTGTGAGGAGAAGGAGCGGGAACTGGGCCGCCTGAAACAGCTGCTGTCCCGGGCCCACCCCCTGGACTCCCTGGAGAAGCAGATGGAAAAGGTTGGGGTTGGGTTGTTTTCCCCTGCTGCCCTGGGATTTGGAAGGATGTTGAGGATTGTGGATGTCCCATTCCCCGGTCATGGGGTGTGGGACACCCAGCAGTGATTCTAGGAATAGCACAGAGTTACCAGGTGTTGTTGAGAGCTTGGCTCTGTGCGCCATAGGATCCTGGCTTGCCCCTTATTAGTGGGTGACCAAGTTCACTTAGCTCCAAAATTAAGTTATGTAGAGGAAGGGAACTTACACTTAAGGGTAACAAAAAAAATTCTTACTGTTATTAAATATTGACTGTTCCTGGTATACATTACCTCTTGGTAATATATTGTTACCTCTTGGCTTGGTGCAGTGGCTGACGCCTGTAATCCCAACACTTTGGGAGGCCAAGGCAGGTGGAGTACTTGAGGTCAGGAGTTCAAGACCAGCCTGGCCAACATGGTGAAACCGTGTCTCTACTCAAAACACAAAAATTGGCCTGCGGCGCACACCTGTAATCCCAGCTACTCAGGAGGTTGAGGCAGGAGGATCACTTGAACCCAGGAGGCAGAGGCTGCTGTGAGCTAAGATCGTGCCACTGCACTCCAACTTGGGCAACAGAGCGAGACTTTGTCTTAAAAAAAGGATGCCTCTGATGCTTTGGGCACTGTGCTTAGTGCTTGACAGAGTCAGCCTCCCCAGTCCATTTCCTATAAGGGAGGTCTATTAGATCCATTTATCGGATGAGTACGATAAGGCTCAGGGAAATTCAGTACTTCCCCTGTTTACACACATAAAAGGGAGTGGAGTTGAGATTTTAAAATCTAAGCAGAGGCCTGACTCATGCTTATAATCCCAGCACTTTGGGAAGCCAAGGCAGGAGGATCGCTTGAGGCCAGGAGCTTGAAACTGCAGTGATCTCACTACTGCATTCTAGCCTGGGCACCATAGCAAGATCCCATCTCTAAAAAAATTTTTTGTTAAATTAGCTGAGCATGGTGGTGCACACCTGTAGTCCCAGCTACTCAAGAGGCTGACATGGGAGGATCACTTGAGCCAGAAGTCAAGCCTGCAGCGAGCTATGATCGCATCACTGCACTCCAGCTTGGGTGACAGAGTAAGACCCTGTCTCTTAAAAAAAAAGGTCTAGGCAGGCTGGTTTTATTTATTTATTTATTTATTTATTTATTTATTTATTATTGAGACAGAGTCTTGCTCTGTCACCCAGGCTGGAGTACAGTGGCACAATCTCAACTCACTGCTACCTCTGCCTCCTGGGTTCAAGTGATTCTCCTGCCTCAGCCTCCCGAGTAGCTGGAATTACAGGCACATGCCACCATGCCCAGCTAATTTTTTTGTATTTTTAGTAGCGACGGGGTTTCGCCGTGTTGGCCAGGCTGTCTTGAACTCCTGACCTCCAGTGATTGGCCCGCCTCCACCTCCCAAAATGCTGGGATTGCAGGCGTGAACCACCGCGCCTGGCCCAGGCTGGTTCGAAAGTGTTCTTAATCTCTATGATATGTCACCTCCTTTATTATTGCTGTTATTAACAATTATAGGGGCCTGGCACGGTGGCTCATGCTTGTGAGCACTTTGGGAGGCCGAGGCTGGCAGATCACGAGGTCAGGAGATCGAGACCACGGTGAAACCCCGTCTCTACTAAAAATACAAAAAATTAGCTGAGCGTGGTGGCAGGCGCCTGTAGTCCCAGCTGCTCGGAGAGGCTGAGGCAGGAGAATGGCGTGAACCTGGGAGGTGGAACTTGCAGTGAGCCGAGATTGCGCCACTGCACTCCAGCCTGGGCAACAGAGCAAGACTCCGTCTCAAAAAAATAAAAAATAAAAAACAATTATAGGAAGCATATATTTATTATCAAACGCTTCATCTTTCAAAGCAAATTTGCATTGTTACTTCATTTGATCCTACAGCAGACCTGTGAGATAGATACTTCAATTAATATTCTTATTTCATGCATAAGGAAACTGAGGCTTAGGGATGGTGTCAATTACCTAGTTAGAAAGACAAAGATGAAGACAGGAGCCCATGAAACAAAGACCTTCAAGCCACATCTTCCCAGCATCCGGGCTGCCCCATGCATCCGGAGTGTTCCCCAGGGAGCACCTCCGCAGGTTGGTAAAGGAGAGGGCCCCGCTCAATGAAAGCTGCCCAACACAGTGAAGGGAGCATCAGGGCTGGGCGTGGTGGCCCACGCCTGTAATCCTAGCCCCTTGGGAGGTTGAGGTGGGCAGATCACTTGAGGTCAGGAGTTTCAGACCAGCCTGGCCAACATGGGGAAACCCCGTCTCTACTAAAAAAGTACAGAAATTAGCCAGGCATGGTGGTGGGCACCTGTAATCCCAGCTACTCGGGAGACTGAGGCAGGAAAATCTCTTGAACCCAGGAGGCGGAGGTTGCAGTGAGCCGAGATCATACCACTGCACTCCAGCCTGGGCAACAGAGCAAGATTCTGTCTCAAAAAAGAAAAAGAGATTTGGAGGATTAAACAGTTTGCTTGAGAAGATTGCAAGTGATTCAAGAAGTGGAAAGGGCATAAACTAGAAGTAGGGAGTGATGTGGACAGGGATGACTGGCAGATTTCTGCCTTGAACAACTTGTGGCCAGCAGGGACGTTTTCACTGACCGAGTGCTTGTGGCAGGAAGAACAGCGTCCCTGAGTGGTTTGTTTTTGGTGTCTACGGTTAGCCTGTGGGACATACAAGTGGAGATATGTAGAGGCTGTTGGCTGCTCAACATCAGCAGGATCCTAAGCTTGAAAAGAGGTCGGAAAATATGGTCAGCTCTGGTGGTGATGGGAGTGTGGGAAAACAAATCGATTAGGATGAGATTTAGCTGCATGTGATTGAAAACCCAAATTAACAGTGGCTTAAATGCGACATAATTTTTTTATTTTTTTATTTTTTTTGAGACAGAGTCTTGCTCTGTCCCCAGGCTGGAGTGCAGTGGCACCATCTGGGCTCATTGCAACCTCCACACCCGGGTCCTGGTTCAAGCAATTCTCCTGCCTCGGCCTCCCACGTAGCTGGGATTACAGGCATGCACCACCACATCCAGCTAATTTTTGTATTTTTAGTAGAGACGGAGTTTCACCATGTTGGCCAGGCTGGTCTTGAACTCCTGACCTTGTGATTGGCCCGCCTTGGCCTCCCAAAGTGCTGAGATTACAGGCGTGAGCTACCGCACTTGGCCAGAAATTTTTTTTTTTTTTTTGGAGACAGAGTCTCACTCTGTCGCCCAGGCTGGAGTGCAGTGATGCGATCTTGGCTCACTGCAACCTCCACTTCCCGGATTCAAGTGATTCTCGTGCCTCAGCCTCCCTGAGTAGCTGGGATTACAGGTGCCCACTGCCACGTCTGGCTAATTTTGTATTTTTAGTACACACAGGGTTTTGCTGTGTTGGCCGGGCTGATTTCGAACTCCTGACCTCAGGTGATCTGCCCGCCTTGGCCTCCCAAAGTGCTGGGATTACAGGCGTGAGCCACTGCACCCGTCCCAGAAATTTGTTTTTTTCAAGTCCAGAGGTAGACATTTCAGGACTGGTATAGCAGCTCGACAAGTTGTCAAGCAGGCTCCTCCTATATTGCTGTTTTGCCATAGGTAGCACATTGCCTCATGGTCCAAGATGACTGCTTGAGTGCCAGCCATCATGTCCACATTCCAGCCAGCAAAAAGGAGGAGAAGGAGGAATAAAGAAAGGCACACCCTCTTCCTTTGAAGAGTTGTCCTAGGCCAGGCACGGTGGCTCACACCTGTAATCCTAGCACTTTGGGGGGCCGAGGCAAGCAGATCATTTGAGGCCAAGGTGGGTGGTCTCAGGAGTTCGAGACCAGCCTGGCTAACATGGTTAAACCCTCTTCTACTAAAAATACAAAAAAATTAGCTGGGCGTGGTGGCGTGCATCTGTAATTCTAGCTACTTGGGAGGCTGAGGCAGGAGAATCGCTTGAACCTGGGAGGTGGAGGTAGCAGTGAGCAGAGATAGTGCCATTGCACTCCAGCTTGGGCAACAAGAATGAAACTTCTTATTAAAAGAAAAAAAAGTTGTCCTGGGCCAGGCATGGTGGCTCACACCTGTAATCCCAGCACTTTGGGAGGCCGAGGTGGGTGGTCTCAGGAGTTCAAGACCAGCCTGGCCAAAATGGTGAAACCCTGTCTCTACTAAAAATACAAAAATTAGCCAGGTGTGGTGGCGACTGCCTGTAATCCCAGCTACTCATGAGGCTGAGGCAGGAGAATCGCTTGAACCCGGGAGGCGGAGGTTGCAGTGAGCCGAGATCATGCCACTCCACTCTAGTCTGGGCAACAGAGTGAGACTCCATCTCAAAAAAATGTAATAATAATACAAATAAAATAAAGAGTTGTCCTGGAAGGTCCCCTTGGCTTATCTGTTTCCATCTCAGTAGCTGGAACTTAGCCAGATGATCTGTTTAGTTGCAAGGAAGCTGAGAAATATGGATGGTATTTTAGGATTTAGGCCACATGCTCATCTAACAATGTGAAGTGCACGGTCATTGGTGTAATCCCAACCCAGATGCTGGGAATTACACTTGTAATGCCAGCACCTTGGGAGGATGAGGTGGGAGGATCACTTGAGGCCAGGAGTTCAAAACCAGTCTGAGCAACATAGCAAGATCCTGTCTCCACAAAAAATACAAAAATTAGCTCATTGGTGCACATGCCTGTAGTTCCAGCTAATCAGGAGGCTGAGGCAGGAGGGTGGCTCGCGTCCTGGAGATGAAGGCTACGGTGAGACGCAATTGCACCACTGCACTCCAGCCTGGGCAACGGAACGAGACCTCATCTCTTAGAAAAAAAAAAAAAAAAGCCGGGCACGGTGGCCCAAGCCTGTAATCCCAGCACTTTGGGAGGCCGAGGCAGGCAGATCATAAGGTCAGGAGTTCGAGACCAGCCTGGGCAACATGGTGAAACCCCATCTCTACTAAAAATACAAAAATTAGCTGGGCATGGTGCTGCATGCCTGTAATCCCAGCTACTGGGGAGGCTGAGGCAGGAGAATGGCTTGAACCCAGGAGGCGGAGGTAGCAGTGAGCCAAGATCGTGCCACTGCACTCCAGCCTGGGTGATAGAGCAAGACTCCATCTCAAAAAAAAAAAAAGGTGGCCGGGCGCGGTGGCTCACGCTTGTAATCCCAGCACTTTGGGAGGCCAAGTCGGGTGGATCACGAGGTCAGCAGATCGAGACCACGGTGAAACCCCGTCTCTACTAAAAATACAAAAAATTAGCCGGGCGTGGTGGCGGGCGCCTGTAGTCCCAGCTACTCGGAGAGGCTGAGGCAGGAGAATGGCGTGAACCCGGGAGGCGGAGCTTGCAGTGAGCCGAGATAGCGCCACTGCACTCCAGCCTGGGCGACAGAGCGAGACTCTATCTCAAAAAAAAAAAAAAAAAGGTAAAGTTCTATGATGAAATAAAAACATGGATGTTGGAGAAGGAAGATACGGTGAGTGACGGGGCCACAGGACGAAGTCGTGACCTTCGTCCTTGCCCTTATGTCCTGGGGCAAGTCGTGGAAGCTTCTAGAGCCTCTGTGTTCTTATCTCTGGAATGAGGGTGGACAGCACCTTCTTGGGAGGATTAGGAGAGCTGATGTGCTTGGAGAGGAAGCTCTGAACAGACCCAGGGCTTCAGCACTCGGGAGGGGGGAACTATTGCTGCCAAACCCCGCTCCCTCCAGGCCCACGAGGACTCGGAGAAGTTGCGGGAGATCGTATTGCCCATGGAGAAGGAGATCGAGGAGCTGAAGGCGAAGCTGCTGAGGGCCGAGGAGCTGATTCAGGAGATCCAGGTGAGGGCGCGGCCGGGGGACGCTGGGGAAGGAGGGGTGCCAGAGGACCCTGGCCCCCCAGCCTCTTCCCTGCCCCCTTCCCTAGAGACGTCCCCGGCATGCCCCTTCCCTGCACGGCTCCACGGAGTTGCTGCCCCTGTCCCGGGACCCATCGCCCCCGCTGGAGCCTCTGGAGGAGCTGAGCGGAGATGGGGGTCCAGCAGCTGAGGCCTTCGCTCACAACTGTGATGACAGCGCCTCCATCTCCTCCTTCTCCCTTGGCGGTGGGGTCGGCAGCAGCTCCTCCCTGCCCCGCAGCCGCCAGGGCCTGAGCCCTGAACAGGAAGAGACGGCCTCGCTGGTGTCTACGGGTACCCTGGTTCCCGAGGGCATCTACCTGCCCCCTCCTGGCTACCAGCTCGTCCCAGACACTCAGTGGGAGCAGCTGCAGACGGAGGTGAGTTTTGTGGGCAGGGTGGCAGGGTGTACCATCCCCCTCTCCGCTGGATGCTTCCCCCGCACCACCTGTGTTCAGACCCAGAGCTAGAGCCGGAGCTTCCACAGGGAGAAGAGAGGCCCCCCTCGTAGTGAAGGCAGGCAGATGTCAACATGCATAGGGGCCAGGTGCGGTGGCTCACACCGCAGTTCAAGGCCAGTCTGGGCAACATAGTGAGACCCTGTCTCTTTACAAAAGTTAAAAAAAAAAAAAAAAGCCAAGTATACACCTGTAGTCCCAGCTACTCGGGAGGCTGAGGCAGGAGGATCTCTTGAGCCTGGGAGATCGAGGCTGCAGTGAACCGAGATCCGAGATCGTGCCACCCACTCCAGCCTGGGTCACAGACTGAGAACCTGTCAAAAAAAAAAAAAAAAAAAAAAGACTGGGTGCGGTGGCTCATGCGTGTAATCCCAGCACTTTGGGAGGCCGAGGCGGGTGGATCACCTGAGGTCAGGAGTTTGAGACCAGCCTGGACAACATGGTAAAACCCCATCTGTACTAAAAATACAAAAATTAGCTGGGTGTGGTGGTACATGCCCGTAATCCCAGCTACTTGGGAGGCTGAGGCAGGAGAATCACTTGAACCGGGGAGGCGGAGGTTGCAGTGAGCCTAGATCGCACCATTGCACTCCATCCTGGGCAACAAGAGTGAAACTCTGTCTCAAAATAATAATAATAATAATAATGTGATACAAAAAATGAATTGTACATTTAACATGGGTAAATTATATGGTAAAAAAATTATAACTCAATAAAGATGCTTTAAAAAAAAATGCACATGGATGCATGGGGAAGACATTGTCACCAGGGAGATGCCCAGAGGAAAAAAAAAACTGAACGGGGTTATGGGATAGAGACTGGCAGTGAGGGAGACTGACCCGGGTTCAGGCTGGAGCTGAGACCCAGATGGTGGGAGGAGGTGCTCTTAAAGACCGGGGCAGGCCGGGCGTGGTGGCTCACTCCTGTAATCCCAGCACTTTGGGAGGCCGAGGCGGGCAGATCACCTGAGGTTGAGAGTTCAAGACCAGCCTGACCAACATGGAGACAAGCGTGGTGGCACATGCCTGTAATCCCAGCTACTTGGGAGGCTGAGGCAGGAGAATCGCTTGAACCCAGGAGGCAGAAGTTGTGGTAAGCTGAGATCGCGCCATTGCACTCCAGCCTGGGTAACAAGAGAAGCAGAGAGAAACTCTGTCTCAAAAAAAAAAAAAAAGAAAAAAAGACCGGGGCACAAGAAACTGTGAGTTCAAAGGCCCTGAGGATGGAGAGACCACAGTGTGACTGAGGAACAGGAAGGCCACCAGGGAGGAGAGAAGAGGAGACCAGAAAGAAAGGCAGGGCCACATGAGTCCGGCCTGGGGGGGCCTGTTGTACACTGTGCATCTTAGGAGAAGTGGGAAGCACCTGCAGGGTTAAGCAAGGGAGAAGCCTCCCGGCTCCAGGCTTTCAAAAGCTCACTTGGGGCCAGGTGCAGTGACTCACGCGTGTAATCTCAGCACTTTGGGACACTGAGGCGGGCAGAATGCTGGAGCCCAGGAGTTTGAGACCAGCCGGGGCAACATGATGAAACCCTGTCCTACAAAAAAATACAAAAAAGTAGCTGGGCACAGTGGCACATGCCTATGATCCAGGCTACTTCAGGAGGCTGAGATGAGAGGATTGCTTGAGTCCAGGAGGTCGAGGCTGCTGTGAGCCGAGATCGTGCGCCACTGCACTCCAGCCTGGGTCACAGAGTAAGACCCCATCTCAAAAAAAAAAAAAAAAACGAAAGAAGGAAAGCTTACTTGGGCCTGTGTTGGGGTAGGGGCCCACAGGAGAAGCTGAGAGGCTGGGACTGTGGTGTACAGGAAGGTGGTACCTTGGACCAGGGGATGGCCGCAGAGACGGGAAGAAATGGGTGGATGTGGAATCCACTTTATTTTTTGAGATGGAGTCTTGCCCTGTCATCCAGGCTGGAGTGCAGTGGTGTGATCTCGGCTCACTGCTAGCTCTGCCTCCCGGGTTCACGCCATACTCCTGCCTCAGCCTCCTGAGTAGCTGGGACTACAGGTGCCCGCCACCATGCCTGGCTAATTTTTTGTGTTTATAGTAGAGACAGGGTTTCACCGTGTTAGCCAGGATGGTCTCCATCTCCTGACCTCGTGATCCGCCTGCCTCGGCCTCCCAAAGTGCTGGGATTACAGGCGCAAGCCACCATGCCTGGCCCGAATCCACTTTTTTTAAGATGGAGTCCTGTCCTGTCACCCAGGCTGGAGTGCAGTGGCCTGATATTGGCTCACTGCAACCTCTGTCTTTCAGGTTCAAGCGATTCTCCTGCCTCAGCCTCCCCAGTAGCTGGGATTACAGGGTCCCGCCACCACGCCCAACTACTTTTTTTGTATTTTTAGTAGAGACAAGGTTTCACCATATTGGTCAGGCTGGTCTTGAACTCCTGACCTCAGGTGATCCGCCCACCTCAGCCTCCCAAAGTGGTGGGATTATAGGCATGAACCACCATGCCCAGCCCTGTTTGTTTTTTGTTGTTTTTTTTTTGTTTTTGGTTTTGGTTTTTTTTTGAGACGGAGTCTCACTCTGTCACCCAGGCTGGAGTGCAGTGGCGCGACCTCGGCTCGCTGCAACCTCTGCTTCCTGGGTTTAAGCGATCCTCCTGCCTCAGTTTCCCCAGTAGCTGAGATTACAGGTGTCCCACCACCACGCCTGGCTAATTTTTTCTATTTTTAGTAGAGATGGGGTTTCACCATGTTGGCCAGGCTGGTTTTGAACTCCTGACCTCAAATGATCCACTCGCCTCGGCCTCCCAAAGTGCTGGGATTACAGGCGTGAGCCACTGCACCCGGTCCTGTGGAATCCACTTTGGAGGTGGACCTGGCAGGGCCTGCTGATGGGTGGGGAGTGAAGGGAAGAGAATGGATGTCTGGGCCTGTAACTCGACGGACTGTGTGGATGAGGGCACCTCCCTGCAGAGGTGGGCCACAAGAAGTGTGGTGAGGGGGGCCCAAGTTCCCGGGAGATGCAGGCTGAAGGCAGGGTCTGTGGCAGGGCCGACAGCTGCAGAAGGACCTGGAGAGCATCAGTCGTGAGCGGGACGAGCTCCAAGAGGGCCTGAGACGGAGCAATGAGGACTGTGCCAAGCAGGTGGGTCCCTGCCACCACTGCAGCCCCAGCCGGCCTCTGGCTACCTCCCGCCCCCTGACATGCCCTTGCCCTCACTTTCGCTCTCCCTCCAATCCAGATGCAGGTGCTTCTGGCCCAGGTCCAGAACTCAGAGCAGCTGCTGCGGACCCTGCAGGGGACTGTGAGCCAGGCCCAGGAGCGGGTGCAGCTGCAGATGGTGAGTACCTGGGGGCCCCGGGGCAGGAGGGCAAGGAGTCCAGCAGGAATCAGTTGCATGTGGTGGAAGGGGGCACATGGGAAGTCAAGGAACCTGTCCTGTCCCCAGCTGCTCAGGCCGCACCCTGGAACTGGTGCCAGGCAGGTAAGAGGGTTTAGGGCAGCTGGTGCCGTGGCCAGAACAGGGCCCCCGCAGCCACACAGAGCTGTTTGATCTTGAGCTAATCCCAGACTCCCAGCCTCTGCCTCACCATCTATAAAACTGACATAATGGGGCCTAGTTTGCAGAGTCATGAGGATTAAAATCAAATCTGACTGGGCGAGGTGACTCATACCTGTAATCCTAGCACTTTGGGAGGCCTAGGCGGTTGGATCACCTGAGGTCAGGAGTTCGAGCCTGGCCAACACAGGGAAACCCCATCTCTACTAAGAATACAAAAATTAGCCGGACATGTTGGTGGGCGCCTATAATCCCAGCTACTTGGCTGGGCAGGATAATCGCTGGAACCTGGGGGACAGAGGTTGTAGTGAGCCGAGATCACGCCATTGCACTTCAGCCTGGGTGAAA
This sequence comes from Nomascus leucogenys, assembly GCF_006542625.1. Classification (NCBI taxonomy): domain Eukaryota; kingdom Metazoa; phylum Chordata; class Mammalia; order Primates; family Hylobatidae; genus Nomascus; species Nomascus leucogenys. The sequence goes on along the minus strand of NC_044382.1, from coordinate 76,684,649 downwards.
GAGCAAAACTCTGTCTCAAAGAAAAAAAAACAAAAAACAAATCAGATACTGACCAAGACTGGGGAGGAGACATACATGACTGAACAGGGCCAGGTGTAGGGCAGGAGGGTAGGAGGGCAGTAGGCGGCCTGGAACCAGAGGCCCCTGCAAGGGGCTCCTGCCTCTGGGCTCTGCTGACCATGGCCACCTAGGAACACAGGTTCCCTACTGCCAGATTTTCTGATTTTTCAAGAGAAACCAAAAATATGAATATTTGTGTATTATCTCCTTTTTTTTTTTTTTTTTTTTGAGACGGAGTCTCGCTCTTTCACCCAGGGTGGAGTGCAGTGGTGCAATCTTGGCTCACTGCAAGCTCCACCTCCCATGTTCATGCCATCCTCCTGCCTCAGCCTCCCGAGTAGCTGAGACTACAGGCGCCTGCCACCATGCCCAGCTAATTTTTTTTTTTTTTTTGTATTTTTAGTAGAGACGGGGTTTCACCGTGTTAGCCAGGATGGTCTTGATCTCCTGACCTCGTGATCTACCCGTCTCAGCCTCCCAAAGTGCTGGGATTGCAGGCGTGAGCCACTACGCCCGGCCTCCTGTTTTTTTTTTTTTTTTTTAAGAAATGGTGTGTTGCTCTGTTGCCCAGGCTGGCCAGGCTGGAGTGCAGTGGTGCAATCATAGCTCACTGAAGCCTCAACTTTCTGGACTCAAGCAATCCTGCAGCCTCAGCCTCCTGAGTAGCTGGGACTACAGGCTCACACCACCATGCCCAGCTAATTTGTAAATTTGTCTGTAGAGTCGGGGTCTCACTATGTTGCCCAGGCTGGTCTCAAACTCCTGGCCTCAAGTGACCCTCCCACCTTGGCCTCCCCCGTAGCCAGGATTATAGGTGTGTGGCACCATGCCTGGCTTGTCTCTTAATTTTTAGAGTTGGCAACTACTTTAAGGTTTTAAAAATATATATGGGCCGGGCACGGTGGCTCACACCTGTAATCCCAGCACTTTGGGAGGCCAAGGCAGGTGGATCATCTGAGGTCAAGAGTTTGAGACCAGCCTGACCAACATGGTGAAACCCCATCTCTACTAAAAGTACAAATATTAGCCAGGCATGATGGTGGGCGCCTGTAATTCCAGCTACTTGGGAGGCTGAGGCAGGAGAATCGCTTGAACCCGGGAGGCGGAGGTTACAGTGAGCTGAGATCACGCCATTGCACTCCAGCCTGGGTGACAGAGGGAGACTCTGTCTCAAAAAAATACATATTTTTTAAAATTTAAATTTATATATATTTAAATAAATTTATATATATATATTTAAATATTTGTGTGTGTATGTGTGTGTATATGTATATATATAGACCAAATAAAATACCAGGCTTGGGCCCTGGCAGCAGCCTGTAACCTGCATGTTAGCAGGCACAGGGGTGTCTGAAGAGCTTGGTGGCAAAAAGTGCTCCTTCCTTGCTTAGGAGCAGAGAAGGCATGGGCTCTCTTGCTGTCAGTCTGGGAGGAGGGTTCAAGGAGGTTTGGCCTCCTAGGGACTGGAGACGCCCTGTCCTCTTCATTGCCTTGTACTAACTGTCCGTCCACAGGCGGAGCTGGTCACCACCCACAAGTGCCTGCACCACGAGGTAAAGCGGTTGAATGAGGAAAACCAAGGGCTCCGGGCCGAGCAGCTGCCATCCTCAGCCCCCCAGGGCCCACAGCAGGAGCAGGGCGAGGAGGAATCACTGCCCAGCTCTGTGCCAGTAAGCCGAGTGTGGGCACTGAGAGCCTGGAGCCACCGTGAGGGCCCTTCCTCCCCAGGCAGGGCAGAGCATTGGACAGGACCAGCCAGGGTGCTGTGTATTTGCTTGGCCAACTCATTTGCCTTCTCTAAGGCTCAGTTTCCTCATCTGAGAAATGGAACCATACACGCTTTCCAGCATTGGCATCAAAAGAAAATGAGTTAACAGAATGCTTGGCAGGAAGGAAGCAGTCATTTGGTTGGTTTGCTATTTTTAAGTGACACGCGAGCCACAAGATTGAATTTATCATCATCTTTGGTTTGTAGCAACCTGCCATCATGGATCTATGCCTGGCCTTTGTCAACTTAATTTCTTAATAATATGGCTTATTAGCCAGGCGTGATGGCTCACACCTGTAATCCTAGCACTTTGAGAAGCTGAGTCAGGCAGATCACTTGAGGTCAGGAATTTGAGACCAGCCTGGCCAACATGATAAAACCCCGTCTCTACTAAAAATAGAAAAAAATTAGTCGGGGCCGGGCGCGGTGGCTCACGCCTGTAATCCCAGCGCTTTGGGAGGCCAAGGTCAGTGGGTCACCTGAGGTCAGGAGTTCGAGACCAGCCTGCCCAACATGGCAAAACCCCATCTCTACTAAAAATACAAAAATTAGCCTCGTGTGGTGGCGGGCACCTGTAATCCCAGCTACTCGGGAGGCTGAGGCTGGAGAATCGATTGAACCCAGGAGTCAGAGGTTGCAGTGAGCCGAGATCACGCCATTGCACTCCAGACTGGGCAACAAGAGCGAAACTCTGTCTCAAAAAAAAAAAAAAAAAAAACATTAGTTGGGCATGGTGGCTCGTGCCTGTAATCCCAGCTACTCGGGAGGCTAAGGCAGAAGAATCACTTGGCCTGGGAGCCGGAAGTTGCAGTGAGCCAAGATCGTGCCACTGCACTCTAGCCTGGGCGAGAGAGCAAGGCTCCATCTCAAAATAATAATAATAATATGGCTTATTAATAAATTGATTAGAAATAGATCACTTGGTGGCTGGGCACAGTGACTCACGCCTGTAATCACAGCAGTTTGGGAGGCTGAGGCAGGAGGATCATTTGAGCCCAGGAGTTCAAGACCAGCCTGGACAACAAAGCAAGACCCTGTCTCTACAAAAAATAAAAATAAAAATATTAGCTGGGCTTGGTGGCTTGCGCCTATAGTCCCAGCTACTTAGGAGCCTGAAGCAGGAGGATCACTGAAGTCTAGGAGTTCAAGATCAGCCTGGGCAATATAGTTGAGACCCTGTCTCTACAAAAAATACAAAAATTAGCCGGGTGTGGTGGCCTCCACCTGCAGTCCCAGCAACTCAAGTGTCTGAGGCGGGATGCTTGAACCTGGGAGGTTGAGGCTACGGTGAGCTGTGATTGTGCCACTACACTCCATCCTGGGCCACAGAGTGAGACCCTGTCTCAAAAAAAACCAAAAGACAAAAAACAAAAAAGAACCGTGGGGCACCTCCTTCCCCACCCTGAGATCCGTGCACTTCCGGGCACCTCCTCCCCATTCCTTGGCTCTGCTTTGCCCTTGCAGTCTTTGGTGTTGTTTTCATTACATGTACAGTGCGGTGCTTAACTTTCATTGTTCTTGAGCTTTACAAAAGGGTTTATTTTATTTTATTTTTATTTTTTGAGACAGAGTTTTGCTCTGTCGCCCCAGCTGGAGTGCAGTGGCACCATCTCGACTCACTGTAACCTCCACCTCCTTGGTTCAAGCAATTCTCCTGCCTCAGCCTCCTGAGTAGCTGGGATTACAGGCGCGGGCCGCCAGCTGGCTAATTTGTGGTTGTTGTTGTTGTTTGTTTTTGTTTTTGTTTCTGTTTGAGACGGAGTCTTGTTCTGTTGCCTAGGCTGGAGTGCAGTGGCGCAATCTCGGCCCACTGCAATCTCCGCCTCCTGGGTTCAAGCGATTCTTCTGCCTCAGCCTCCGGAATAGCTGGGACTACAGGCGCCCACCACCACGCCCGGCTATTTTCTGTATTTTTAGTAGAGTTTCACCATATTAGCCAGGCTGGTCTCTAACTCCTGACCTCAGGTGATCCGCCCACCTCAGCCTCCCAAAGTACTGAGATTACAGGCGTGAGCCACCGCGCCCCGCAAGGGTCTCTTGCTGTAGGTAATCTGCTGAACTTTATGGTTGGGACTCTTCCTGAACGCCCTCCACGGTGTGGGGCGTGGTCGTGTGTCCTGAGCTTCCTCCGCTGTGCCGGAGCGCGCCTATCCTCCTCCCAGACGATGGGCATTTTGGGCTCTTCCCCGCTTTAGCCGTTTGCTTCCATCCTCCCTTCCTTCCCCGTTCCTCCCCACAATCCCCGTCTGGCTGGTGGCCCCTGCCCTCCTGCCCTCCTGCCCTCCTGCCCCAGCCCAGCAGGTGACTCCTCGCGTCCCTTCCAGGAGCTGCAGCAGCTGCTGCGCCGCACGCGGCAGGAGGCGAGGGCCCGGCTGCAGGCCCAGGAGCATGGGGCCGAGCGCCTGCGGATCGAGATCGTGACGCTGCGGGAGGCTCTGGAGGAGGAGACAGCGGCCAGGGCCAGCCTGGAGGGGCAGCTGAGGGTGCAGCGGGAGGAGACAGGTGAGGGGAGGGGCACAAGCTCCCAGCCCCGGGCCCAGGGCCCCTGTCGGCCCTGCAGGGAGCCACTGGGGCCCAGGCGTGAGCAGCAGCGGGGAGGGGAGAGAGGCTGGCCTTGACCTCTCTCTCTTTCCTTCCCACAGAGGTGCTGGAGGGTGAGTGTGTGCTGGAGGTGATCTTGGGGATCGCCCACCCTGGCTGGGCTAGGTGGGGAAAGGGAGAGGGCGTGGCCCTGACCTCGCCCTGCCCTGACTTCCCAGCCTCCCTGTGCAGCCTGAGGACGGAGATGGAGCGGTTGCAGCAGGAACAGAGGAAGGTGAGGGGGAGGGCAGGGGGACTGGGAGGAGAGGGACCCAGCTGCGGAAAAGACCTCACCCCTCCTGCCCTCTGTGTCTCCCTCAGGCCAGGTGGGAGGAAGCCCTGGGGCAACGGCTGGCCATGCACCCTCCCATCTGGCCCAGGCCTAGCCAGGCCCAGCTCAGTGTGGTGTCTGTCCCCGCAGGCCCAGCTCCCAGACCTCCTCTCAGAACAGAGGGCCAAGGTGCTGCGGCTGCAGGCAGAGCTGGAGACCAGTGAGCAGGTGCAGAGGGATTTCGTGCGACTGTCCCAGGCCCTGCAGGTATGGCCTGTCCCAGCCCGGCCAGGCTGGCTGGCTCCACTCTGGGTGACCTTTCCTGGGTCTTGCAAGGACAGTTCCCTGGTTAGGGGAGTCCTTTCTTCCTCCTGGGGCTGCCATGGTCCTGTCCTGAGCTATTACTCAAAAAACCCTGAAACTCTTGTGTGAGCCTTGGTCAGTCACCTGAAGCCCTCAGTACAGGGCATGGTGGACACTCAGGGCATTTGTGGCGTCAGCCCCACAAAGGTGGCCCCTGGCTCCACGGGTCCCAGGCCCTGCCCTTGGGGGCTGGCAGGTGGGGTAGGGGCTGCGTTTCCCCACCAAGTGCACTCTGCTCCCCTCGTCCGACCCGGCAGGTGCGCCTGGAGCAGATCCGCCAGGCTGAGACCCTGGAGCAAGTGCGCAGCATCATGGATGAGGCACCACTCACGGACGTCAGGGACATCAAGGACACCTGAGGGGTCAGGATGTCCCCACCCCCACCCTGGGAAAGACGCCTTTCCCCACTCCAGAACCATGAAGCCTGGCTCTGGGGTCTTGGATGGCTTCTCCACCGTCCCTGAGCCTGGGGTTGAGGGGACTGACCAGGGCCACCACCGCCCCGCCCTCCAGCGCCTCCTCCCAGGGTGGCTGGCCCTCCTGTTCTCAGGGATCACACCTGGGTGAGGGGCCCAAGCCCCTCCCAGAACCAAAGGTGCAGGCTCAGGCCTGCGGCTTTCTGGCTGCTGTGCTGCCTCCTGGGCTCCAGCCCTCCCCTGCCCCCAGCCCGTCCCCTGCCCAGGGCACAGCCGAGCCATGGGGGCTGGGAGTCCCCATCAGAGGCAGTGAGGTGGGCCCCGGCCCTGGGACAGGCAGCTGCCTTCTGGTCTGCATGACACTAAGACGCTTGTCCACAGCGGCGACCCAGACCTCCAAGCTTGCACAGAGGCAAGGCCAGACTTTTCCGTCATTTATTTTCAATAAATAAGCAGCTCAGCGCAGTCGGTCGCCTTGTCCCTGCAAGCCCCTCGGGGTTGGGAAGGGGAATTTACAAGGTTGAGAGGGAGGCGGGTGGCCGAGGGGGAAGGAAAGGGAAGCAGACGTGTTTATAAACAGACACATGATGGGTGTGGGGGACGGGACAGGGGTCTGTGCCACAGCTCTGCCTGAAGATGCGTCACTATTGGGGTGGGGAGGACAGAGCAAAAGGACGTTCACTTCCTTCTTTCATCTTCTGGATCTGGAAGGGGAAAGAGAAGGGATGAGGCAGGCAGCGGGAGGGCAGCGAGGTCCCTCCCAGGTGCATCTCCCAGGCACACACTTACCTGGAGGCTCAGAAGCTTACCACCCTGCCAGTTCCTCCCCTACTCACCTGTGTCCCCAGACACCCCGCCCCCCCCCCACTGCAGCCCCACAGCAAAGACAGCCCAGCACACAGCCAGCGCAACGCAGCGCAGCAGACGGGCCCAGAGGCTGGCACTGCCCAGGGCCTGGGAGCCGAACTGACGCCCAGTGGGAGGCCAGCGGCCCACCCTGACTGGAAGCGCAGCAGCAGCAGTGGCAATGGCTCCAGGTGGAGCTGCGAGCGCAAGTGACCTTGGATGCGATGCGCAAGGGGCTGAGGGGGCGTGGGTGGCAGGGGCACAGCAGCTGGGCTGAGGGCAAGAAGGGGGTGATACCTGTGACACGGGCTCAAAGAGATGGAGGAGGGGGAACAGTTATCCTATGGCCAGAGAGGACAAGAGGCACCGTTATCAAGGCGGGGAGGTGACATGGGGGCTGTAGGGGGCTGTGGGGGCTGAGGAGGCAGTGGGGCTGCCCTGGAGATGTGGCCCCTGCAGGCGCAGGGGGAACGGGGCGGACAGGGGTCCTGCCAGGGCTGAGAAACTTACCACCTGCAAAGTAGGGGGCGGACCGGGGGCGTCATCATGGGGAAGGGGCTGTGGTGGGGCCAGGGCTTGGGGACAGAGAGGGCACTCCTTACCCTCTAGGTAGTTCCGAGCAATGAACTTGAGGATTTCGTCGAGCCCAATGACTGGCAGTGAGATCTTGAGGACCATGAGCCACTGGGTGAGGTCCAGGGCCCGGAGCTTGAAGATCATCTGGGGCAGGGGACAAGCACCCTCTCAGGAGGGGGTGGGGAGGGAGCCAGAGACCTGCACTGCCCAGCCCACTCCCATCAGTCTCCCGCATCAGCGCCCCTGGTGGGAGTGGTCATGGGCCCGCCGTGGGCTCCCCAGTGCTGGGGTGGGTTGCCCTGGGTGGAAGAAACCTCACCGGCAGGGGGTCAACATAGAGGATGAGGAAGTGCAGGGACATGGAGAGGCAGATGGAGCCCAGCAGCCAGATGTTCACCCAGGGTGGCATCCGCAGCAGGGACTGGTTCTCGGACAGGCTGCAGAGGGGAAGGGGAGGGAGAAGGCACAGTGAGGAGGCAGGAGGCGGGCGGCGCAGTGGAGGACATGGGCAGTGGCCTCGGGAGGGTGGTGGGTGTAGCTGGGGAGCCCCTACCTGTTGAGTGCATTGCACATCTCGATGGTCACCAGCACAGACAGGGCCATGGTCATGGGCTCGGGGGCCTCGAAGACCTCACAGTCTATGCCCTCGAAGTGGGTGTTGTCCTCGGTGCACTGCATGAAGTGAGTCTGCAGGGAAGGTACAGGAGACTGAGGTCCAGGGCCACCTCCATGCCACCCTCCTGCATCCCTGCACCCTCCTGGTCCCCTCCTCTGTGGCCTCCCCCTACCAGCTGGCTGTAGTTGACATGAGGCCCGTCCTCAGCGTACAGGAACCACCAGGCAGCTGCTCCCACGGTGGCTGCACCCACATAGCCTGTGGTGGAGAGAGGGGAGTCGGGGGTCAGGGCTGGGGAGATAGGGCACATCAAGGGTTGAGGGCCTCAAGTGGCCATGGACAGGCTGGCCAAGGAAGAAGACCCTCTCAGCACCTGTGTGGGGGAGCTGGTGTCCCAGAGAGGGGGTTAGTCCCAAGGGCTGGGGAGGATCGAGGAACCCCTCCAGCTCACCCCCAATTGCCATGTAGCGGAAGAAGAGCCAGCCACTGATGAGGGGCTCCTTGGGGCTCCGGGGGGGGCGGTCCATGATGTCCAGGTCTGGTGGGTTGAAGCCCAGGGCTGTGGCTGGGAGCCCGTCAGTCACCAAGTTCACCCACAGCAGCTGCACCGGGATCAGGGCCTCGGGCAGCCCCAGGGCAGCGGTCAGGAAGATGCTGCAGGAAGGAGGTGGTCACATCTCTGTCCTGCCTCCCAGACCTGCAGCCACCCCACCCTGACCCTGGCTTCCTTCTGGACGCCCACCCAGCTGCTCACCAGACCACCTCGCCCACGTTGGAGGAAATGAGGTAGCGGATGAACTGCTTCATGTTGTTGTAGATGGCGCGGCCCTCCTCCACAGCAGCTACGATGGTGGAGAAGTTGTCGTCGGCCAGCACCATCTCGGAGGCAGTCTTGGCCACGGCGGTGCCAGATCCCATGGCAATGCCAATCTCGGCCTTCTTCAGGGCAGGGGCGTCATTGACGCCATCACCTGTCTGAGGGAGGAGGAGGAGGTGGGCTTAGGGCACCTTTACACATCCCTCCTTTTTTAAAAAGTTTTTATTTTAGGGATGAGGTCTCACTGTGTTGCCCAGGCTGGTCTTAAACTCCTGGACTCAAGCAATCCTCCTGCCTCGACCTCCCAAAGTGTTGGGATTACAGGCGTGAGCCACCACACTTGGCCAAAAGCTCAGTTTAGAACAAAGATCGGCACACTTTTTTTTTTGAGACGGAGTCTCACTCTGTCGCCCAGGCTGGAATGCAGTGGCGCAATCTCGGCTCACTGCAACCTCCGCCTCCCAGGTTCAAGCAGTTCTTTTGTCTCAGCCTCCTGAGTAACTGGGACTACAGGCATGTGCCACCACACACGGCCAATTTTTGTATTTTTTGGTAGAGATGGGGTCTTGCCATGTTGTCCAGGCTGGTCTCAAACTCTTGACCTCAGGTGATCTGCCTGCCTCAGTCTCCTTAAGTTCTGGGATTACAGGCGTGAGCCACTGCACCCAGCTTTTTTTTTTTTTTTTTGAGACAGGGTTTCACTCTGTTGCCCAGGCTGAAGTGCAGTGGTGCAGTCATAACTCACTGCACCCTCAAACTGTGCTCAAGTGATCCTCCCACCTCAGGCTCCCAAGTAGCTAGGACCACAAACATGTGCCACTGTGAGGCTAAATTTATTTTTAAAGTTTTGTTTTAGTAGAGATGAGGTATTGCTATGTTGCCCAGGCTGGTCTCGAACTCCTGCTCAAGTGATTCGCCCACCTCAGCCTCCTGAAGTGCTAGGCCCAGCCCACATATCCTCCTTTAGACTCTTCCTTCGGGGTCTGAATCCCCACCCTTCTTGCATCTTACCAGGGCCCTCCTGCCCTGGGCCCCACTCTCCCCAGCACAGTCATCTGGTCATCTCCGTGGGCACTAAGGCTGCGGCCGCCTGGGGCCTCTCACCATGGCTGTGATCTCATCGTAGGACTGCAGGTACTCCACAATCTTGGACTTGTGCGAGGGCTCCACGCGGGCGAAGCAGCAGGCACGTCTGCAGGCTTCCCGCTGTTCAGCCAGGGGCAGGTCGTCAAACTCTCGGCCCGTGTAGGCGCGATCGGCCACCTCCTCATTCTCCCCAAAGATGCCAATTCGCCGGCAGATGGCAATGGCTGTGCCCTTGTTGTCCCCAGTGATCATGATCACCCGGATCCCGGCGTCACGGCACAGCTGGATGGAGCCCGTGACCTCCTTGCGCGGAGGGTCCAGCATGCCCACTACACCCACGAATGTCAGGTCCGTCTGGGGAGATACAGCACAGAGCCACAGGTCAGGTGGGGATCTGGAAAACTCCCCTGGAGGAAGCTGGTGGGGGGTAGGGATGGGGTGAAAGGTCAGGAAGTGGTGGAGGGTGGCGGGAAGCCTGAACCCTCGGCTTGCAGCCTCAGGGCCTGGTGTCAGACCTCAGTGGGGCCTTGGAAGCTCAGAGGCAGGAAACGTCTCATTCATCTAAGCACCTGCAGGTGCTGATGGTGCCAGGCCCATCGTGGGTTCAGATCGTATCTTTTTTTTTTGAGACAGGGTATTGCTGTGTCACCCAGGCTGGAGTGCAGTGGTGCAACGGTGTGATCATAGCTCACTGCAGCCTCAATCTACCAGGCTCAAGCGATCCTCCTACCTCACCCTCCCAAGTAGCTGGGACTACAGGCATACACCAATATGTCCAGCTAATTTTTTTTTTTTTAATTTTTAGTAGAGAAAGGATCTCGCTATGTTGCCCAGGCTGGTCTCAAACTCCTGGGCTCAATAGATCCTCCGGCCTCGGCCTCCCAATGTGCTGGGATTACAGGCGTAAGCTACCACACCCAGCCCAAATCGTGTCTTTCCTTTTTTTTTTTGTTTTTTGTTTTTTGAGATAGACTCTTGCTCTGTCACCTACACTGGAGTGCAGTGGCAATGGCATGATCTCAGCTCACTGCAACCTCCGCCTCCCGAGTTGAAGCGATTCTCTGCCTCAGCCTCTCGAGTAGCTGGGATTACAAGGGCGCACGACCACGCCTGGCTAATTTTTTTATTTTAGTAGAGACTTGGTTTTACCATGTTGGCCAGGTTGGTCTCAAACTCCTGACCTCAAGTGATCTGCCAGCCTTGGCCTCCCAAAGTGCTGGCATTATAGGTGTGAGCCCTGACACGTGGCCCCAAATTGTGTCTTTTTTTGGGGGGGGCGGGGGGATGGAGTCTCGCTCTGTTGCCCAGGCTGGAGTGCAGTGGTGCGATCTCTGCTCACTGCAACCTCCATCTCCCAGGTTCAAGTGATTCTCCTGCCTCAGCCTCCAGACTAGCTGGGGTTACAGGTGCCCACCACCACGCCCGGCTAATTTTTGTATTTTTAGTAGAAATGGAGTTTCACCATATTGGCCAGGCTGGTCTCAAACTCCTGATCTTGTGATCTGCCTGCCTTGGCCTCCCAAAATGCTGGGATTACAGATGGGAGCCACCATGCCCAGCCAAAATGTGTCTTTCATAGAAAGAACGTGAACTGGAAGTGAGGTACTGCTTTCTGCTTTTGGCAGTGCCATTACGTGACCCACAACTTAGAAGAAATCCCCTGTATAAAATGAAAGGAGGGACTGTGGTGCCGTTCCGGTGCTGGTCCAATACAAGTAAGGAGTCTTTGCCAGAACACAGATCAACTGTCTCGAGACAGTCTCGCTACAGAAAACACAACAGCTGAACCCCCCATGTGCTAAGTGGCATTGGCTCCTGTTCTGGTTCAAGTGGCTCACCTTGTCACCGACCACAGACCACATTTGCTAGATGATTCCCAAGGTTTATTCTTTCTCTCTTTTTTTTGTGTGTGTTTTTTTGTTTTTAGAGACAGGGCCTTGCTTGTCATGCAGGCTGGAGTGCAGTGGTGTGATCATGGCTCACTGCAGCCTCCAACTCCTGGGCTCGAGTGATCCTCCCACCTCAGGCTCCCCAGTAGCTGGGACTACAGGTGTGTGTCACCATGTCCAGTTCATCTCTTTTAACATTTTTAAAAATGTATTTTACTTTTTACCCAGACCCCCATGAATTTAACAAGCTAATTTAAAAAAAATTTTTTTATAGAGATGGGGTCTCACTTCATTGCCCAGGCTGGTCTTGAACTCCTGGGCTCAAGCACTCTTCCCACCTCAGCTTCCCAAAGTGCTGAGATTACAGGCGTGAGTCATTGCACCCAGCCTCCCAACGTTCTTTGAAACTAGTGTCCTGTGATTCCATGGCCTGTACTAAGGAGCCATCAACTTGACTGACGAGGTAGGAAATGATCCGGGTGGTAGAGCTGTGAGTGGATGGCTGGGACCCGGCCCTTCACCAGCTCCACGACAGTGGGAGGCTCCCAACTGCTTACCTCATACTCCAGGAACCTGGCAGAGTCATCCAGGACCATTTCCTCTCGCTTGGGGGGGGTGTCCCGGGTGGCCAGGGCCAAGCAGCGCAGGGTGTCCCGGCCAGTGCCCCACTCCTTGATCACCGCCATGATCTTCTCCTTCACCGGCCCCGTCAGTGGCACCCGGGTGGTGCCAACTCGCACATAGTTACAGCGGTCGATGACGCCCTCGGGGGCACCCTAGGAGACCAGAACAGCATTCAGAGACCACCACTTTCCTTCCAGGGCACAGTGATGGGGCCAGGAGTAGGAAGAAGAGGGGGCTGAGGCACATTCCAATTTCTGACCTTGACAAACATCTTGTTGCCCACAGCAGCCCGGGAAGATTTGGCTGGGGAGCAATAGACAGACATGGACTTTCTGTCTCGGGAGAACTCCAGGGTGAACTCCTTCTTCATTAGCTGGCGGATCACCTGGAGAGGAGACAGGGAGGGGAGACCAGTCCTCTTAAAATGGTCAAAAAGAATCTGGAGGTCAGAGCAGACCCCAAGTTAAGGCTGAAACGAACGCTAAGTCTGGTCCCTACAGCACAAAAGGAGAAAATCCCAAGGCTAGTGTTGCCATGGTGCTTCAGGGTCCTAGGTTAAAGCACAGAAGAAACAGGATGGCCTATTGTGGCACTGTCCCATAGAACTTTCTTTATTGGTCAGGCGCGGTGGCTCATGCCTGTAATCCCAGCACTTTGGGAGGCTGAGGCGGGTGAATCACTTGAGGTTAGGAGTTCGAGACCAGCCTGACCAACATGGTGAAACCCTGTCTCTACTAAAAATACAAAAATTAGCCGGGCAGAGATTGCAGTGAGCCAAGATCATGCCATTGCACTCCAGCCTAGGCGACAAAGCGAGACTCTGTCTCAGAAAAAAGAAAAAAAAACTTTCATTGTTTGTTTGTTTATTTTTATTTACTTTTTTTTTTCTTTAGAGACAGAGTCTTGTGCTGTCTCCTAGGCTGAAGTACAGTGACGTGATCATAGCCCACTGTAGCCTTGGCTCTGGCAATCCTCCTGCCTCAGCCTCCCAGCCAGCTGAGTAGCTGGGACCACAGATGTATGCCACCACTCCAGGCTAATATTAAAAAAATGTTTTAGAGATAGAGTCTCCCTGTGTTGTCCAGCCTGGTCTCACTCGTGGCCTCAAGCAATCCTCTTGCCTTGGCCTCCTAAAGCATTGGGATTACAGGCATGAACCACCACACCTGGCCCTATAACTTTTAGTAATGATAGAAATGTTATGTGATCTGCACTGTACAATTGGTGCAACTGAGCAATTGCTGTGGAGCATTGGAGGTACTCTGTATATTATTTAATTTGAATTAATTTTTATTTATTTATATTGAGATGGAGTCTTGCTCTGTTGCTCAGGCTGGAGTGCAGTGGCGCAATCTTGGCTCACTATAACCTCTGCCTCCCAGGTTCAAGCCATTCTCCTGCCTCAGCCCCCCGAGTAGCTGGAATTACAGGCACACGCCACCGTGTCCAGCTAATTTTTGTATTTTTTAGTAGTAGACCAGACTGACTAACATGGAGAAACTCTGTCTCTACTAAAAATACAAAATTAGCCGGGCATGGTGGTGCATGCCTGTATTTCCAGCTACTCGGAAGGCTGAGGCAGGAGAATCACTTGAACCCGGGATTACACCATTGCACTCCAGCCTGGGCAACAACAGCGAAACTCTGTCTCAAAAAAAAAAAAAAAAAAAAAAGAAGGCCGGGCGCAGTGTAATCCCAGCACTTTGGAGGCCGAGGCAGGCGGATCACCTGAGGTTAAGAGTTCAAGACCAGCCTGACCAACATGGGGAAACCCCGTCTCTACTAAAAATACAAAAATTAGTTGGGCGTTGTGGCACATGCCTGTAATCCCAGCTATTCAGGAGGCTGAGGCAAGAGAATTGCTTGAGCCCAGGAGGTCGAGGTTGCAGTGAGCCGAGATGGCCCTACTGCACTTCAGCCTGGGCAAAGGAGAGAGACTCCATCTCAAAAAAAAAAAAAAAAAAAAAACTCGTCTCTACTAAAAATACAAAAAGTTAGCTGGGCGTTGTGGCTTGCATCTGTAATCCCAGCTACTAGGGAGGCTGAGGCAGGAGAATTGCTTGAACCTGGGAGGCAGAGGTTGTGGTGAACTGAGATCGTGCCACTGTACACCAGAATGGGTGACAGAGCAAGACTCTCAAAACAGACAAACAAACAAACAAGAAGAATGAAAGCCTTTTTCACCAAATGTATCATGGATACTTCTCCAAAAAAAAATAAAAAAATAAAAAGAACAAAAAATCAATAGCCAGGAAAAGTGGTGCATGCCTGTAGCTTCATCTACTTGAAAGGCTGAGGCAGGAGGATCGCTTGAGCCCAGGAGTTCAAGGCTGCAGTGCGCTGTGATCATACCTATGAATAACCATTGCACTCCAGCCTGGGTGACAGGCCAAGACCCCATCTCAAAAATAAATAAAAATTTATGTTTGCATTATCATTTATAAATTTTAAAAATTAATCCTCTATTGACAGGTATTTAAGTTGCTTTCAGTTTGTTTGTTTATTTTGGAGACAGGGTCTCCCTCTGTTGCTCAGGCTGGAGTGCAGTGGTGCAATCACTGCTCACTGCAGCCTTGACCTCCTGGGCTCAAGCAGTCCTCACACCTTAGCCTTCCTAGTAAGCTAGAGTACAGTTTTGCACCACCACACCCAACTAATTTTTTTCTTTCTTTGTTTTTTTGTTTTTGTTTTTGTTTTTGTTTTTGTTTGTAGAGATGGGGGTCTCACTATGTTGCCCAGGCTGGTCTTAAACTCCTGGGCTCAAGCAATCCTTCCACCTCAGCCTCCCAGAATGCTGGGACTACAGGCATGAGTCTCTGTGTCTGGCCCGCTTTTTTTGTTATATTAAATAAAGTAGCAATGAGCATTTTGCATATATAAAACAAGAGAGAAAGAGAGAAATGTGGGGAATATAATTCCCCAGAGAGAGGTGCTTAATGGAGACATTCAGCAAGTATCAATAGCAATAACTGAGAGTGACAGTCCTAGAAGTGGCCGGGTTCATCTGGGCAAGGAAAGGCTTTCCCTATAGGTGCAGTAGCCACATTTCCCAAATCCTAAGTCAGGACTTATGATCTGCTGAAAATAAGTGCTTCTAGAAACAAAGGAATAACAGATGAAGTTGGGACTGCTCCTGGCTGGGTCCCTTGTGGTTTCCGTGTCCAGCTTTGTCCACTTCAACTCAGGACACAGCAGGCAAAAGTGATCATAGATCCATCAAGGGCATAGCCACCAGGCAGCCCCAGGGACAATGGGTTCCACCCACATCAGCCTGTGGAGAAGCTGCGGGGGCTGTCCGCTGCCTGGGTGAGGTCCCAGCACAGGCACTGGGCTCTGCCCAACTGGGGCTTCTGCCTTCCTCTAGTCTATGCAGCATAGAGTGGAGACAGCCCTGTGGCAGGGGCTCCGCAGGCTCACCGAGTTGCAGGCGTTGGCTCTCTCCACCTTCGAGAGGCTTCTCACATCCGTGTTGAACACATTCATCTTCTCCACCAGGGTGGTGAGTGCTGTCTCAGTGGCCTCGCCGACCTTCTCATAGACACCTTTGGCCTGAGATGGG
Source organism: Nomascus leucogenys (assembly GCF_006542625.1). NCBI lineage: Eukaryota > Metazoa > Chordata > Mammalia > Primates > Hylobatidae > Nomascus > Nomascus leucogenys. The sequence goes on along the minus strand of NC_044382.1, from coordinate 76,669,178 downwards.
CAGAGGAGGAAGAGGAAGTCGGTGCCCCAGGCTCCTACCTGTCACGCCCTCCTTCCACCTAGCGTAAGAAGGCAGCAAACCACTGCCTCCCTTGCACCCTGGCAGAGGGCTGGGTGTACTGGGTCCCCTTCCTCCAACCCTTTCCTCCTGGCCTTCGGAGGAGGCCCAGACTCTGAGCCAACTGGAAGGGGAAGGAGAGGTTACCTCATTGAAGTCCAAGGAGGAGTCATTGCAGAGGGCACAGATGGTGGCCAGCTCCACCAGCCCGTCATACTGCCCTGGCCGGACTGGCTTATCATTCTTCAAGCTGGCAGCAGGGTCAGGGGAGGAAGGGACAGAGACAGTGGAGAAGAACAGGGAATGAGATGCAGAGAGGGCACAGGAAGAGCAGGCAGCAGAGGGTCAGGAAGGACAGTGGGGAGAGCCAACTTGGATATCAGGAGAGAGAACAAGGTCGGGGAGGAAGAGGAGAGTGAAAGGAAAGCAAAACCACATGGAGGGCCCCAGGGAGAAAGGGGGTGTGGGAAGGGGCGTGAGGAGCTGGGGAGAAGATGCCTGGGTGACTTACACCTCTCCCTCTGGAGCGTAAGTGGAGCCAGTGATGGAGAACTCATTCAGGAGGCAGATGTCCCCATCCACCTTGTCAATGATAAACATCTGCGGGGCAGAAGGGCAGGCACACAGATGTCCACCTCTCCCCACCCCAAGGCGGGCACCTTCATCAAGGGAGGCCCGCACTGCCAACACCTACCCTCCCACCATTTCCCTCCCACTCACCCCTCCTTGTCCCCCCCGTATACCCTACCCACTTCCCACCAAGCTGTTGCAATCATTCTCTATCAACAGCCTTAAAACAATAGTTACTGAGGCTGGGCGAGGTGGCTCACACCTGTAATCCCAGCACTTTAGGAAGCTGAGGTGGGTGGATCACCTGTCAGGAGTTCAAGACCATCCTGGCCAACATGGTGAAACACTGTCTCTACTAAAAATACAAAAATTAGCCAGGTGTGGTGGTGCGCGCCTGTAATCCCAGCTACTCCGGAGGCTGAGGCAGGAGAATCACTTGAACCTGGGAGGCAGAGGTTGCAGTGAGCCGGGATCGTGCCATTACACTCCAGCCTGGGCGACAAGAGCCAAACTCTCAAAAAAAAAAAACACACACACACACAAACAAGAGTGACTGCAGGCTGTGCTGGAGCTTCTGTAGACCAGTTAATAAAATAAGATGGAACACAGTAAGGTATGGTGGGGACTGTGGCAAACAGCCCACCTATTGGCACCTGGACCATCTATAGCTCCAGCTGCATGTGGCCAGATCTTCCAGTTTTGCAGGAAGAGCTAGAAATTCATGTTATCTTCCTATGAAATCTCTTGACTTTTTCTTTTTGTTTTTTAAGATAGGTTCTTGCTCTGTTGCCCAGGCTGGAGTACAGTGGTGTGATCATAGCTCATTGCAGCCTTGACCTCCCGGGCTCAAGTGATCCTCCCACCTCAGCCTACCCAAGTATTTGGGGCCACAGGCACATGCCACCATGCCTGTCTCTCTCGCTCGCTCTTTTTTTTTTTTTTTTTTTTTTTGGTAGAAATTGGGTCTCACTATGTTGCCCAGGCTGGTTTTGAACTCCTGGGCTCAAGTGATCTTCCTGCCTTGGCCTCCCAAAGCGCTGGGGTACAGGCACCCACCATGATGCTGGGAGTACAGGCAACTACCATGCCCAGCCTCTTGACTTTCAAATATATGGGCAATTCTTTTTTTTTTTGGAGATGTAGTTTCACTCTTGTTGCCCAGGCTGGTGCAATCTCGGCTAACTGCAACCTCCACCTCCCGGGTTCAAGTGATTCTCCTGCCTCAGCCTCCAGAGTAGCTGGGAGTACAGGCATGCGCCATGACACCCAGCTAATTTTGTATTTTTAGTAGAGACGGAATTTCGCCGTGTTGGCCAGGCTGGTCCCGAACTCCTGACCTCAGGTGATCCAGTCACCTTGGCCTCCCAAAGTGCTGGGATTACAGGCATGAGAATTAATTAATTTTTATGAAACACGACAGGAGCCAAGTCACACGAGCCTGTGGTCTGGCTCTGTGGCCTGTGTGTTAGAGGGATGTGGAGAACGCAGTGCCCAGGAGGAGTGGCCTACTCTGAACCCTAGGCAAATGCAACAGAGACTGGGCTTTTCATTCCCGAGAAGAGAGATGGTTAAGATGGGTTCCAAGACAAAAAAGTTCTGTGGTCAGAAAAAAAACTTGGGAACCTCTGGGTTAAAGCAGAATCCGTCTTCTTTACACAGTCAGCCTCCTCTAAGGCTTTCAAATACCAGCAGGCATTGTGGGTCTCGCCCAGAAGCCAAGGTTACAGCCTTTCTCGCCCTGATCTGACCACACAGCCCTCGCTTCTCAGAACAGCAATTTCTAGTTCATGGGTGTAGTCTTCCACAAAACTCTGTGAAGGGCAGGGGTTCTTGGCCTGAGGTCAGTGGAAGACCCCGCAAGGAGCCCAAAAACTGAGACAGCCAAGAAAAAAACGACAGCTTTTCTTGTTCTCAAGCTGACATCTGACATTTCCTTCCAGTTATGCATGTTGTCAACAGACCACATTAGTATTAGCAAAACCTGTGACTGTCACCAATTTAATCACAGATACTTTCCTCCTATCACATTACCACTGTTGCAGATCTCTCAAAATAGCATAATTTATGCTCACCACTGCTTCAACACTATGATAGTGCTTAGACCCACTTCGAGAACTCGCTAATTAATGCCTTAATAAAGAAGCATGTATGTTGCCAAATTGCAAAGTTGTTTTTAAAATATTTTGATAGAACTGTATTTCACAATCATTAGTTTTCTCTGTAACCCTATGTATCTTTCCTATGTATTTTTTTTTTTACTTTTTTATGTTATTTTATTATTATTTTTTTTTGAGACAAAGTCTCACTCTGTTGCCCAGGCTGGAGTGCAGTTGTGCAATCTTGGCTCACCGCAACCTCCGCCTCCTGGGTTCAAGCGATTCTCCTGCCTCAGCCTCCCAAGTAGCTGGGATTACAGGTGCCCACCACCACGCCTGGCTAATGTTTTGTATTTTTAGTAGAGACTGGTTTTCACCATGTTGGCCAAGCTGACCTCAGGTAATCCGTCAGCCTTGGCCTCCCAAAGTGCTAGGATTACAGGTGTGAGCCACCGCATCTGGCTACCTTTTTTTTTTTTTTGAGACAGAGTTTCACTCTTGTTGCCCAGGCTGGAGTGCAATGGCACAATCTCGGCTCACCGCCTCCACCTTCCAGGTTCAAGTGATTCTCCTGCCTCAGCCTCCCAAGTAGCTAGGACTATAGGCATGTGCCACCATGCCCAGCTAATTTTGTATTTTAGTAGATACAGGGTTTCTCCATGTTGGTCAGGCTGGTCTCGAACTCCTGACCTCAGGTGATCCACCCGCCTCGGCCTCCCAAAGTGCTGGGATTACAGTCGTGAGCCACTGCACCGGGTCTTTTATATTTTTTTCAAGATGGAGTTTTGCTTTTGTCGCCCAGGCTGGGGTGCAATGGCGCGATCTCGGCTCACTGCAACCTCCACCTCCTGGGTTCAAGTGATTCTCCTGCCTCAGCCTCCTTAGTAGCTAGGACTACAGGCATCTGCCAACATGCGCAGCTAATTTTTGTATTTTTAATAGAGACAGGGTTTCTCCATGTTGGACACGCTATTCTTGAAATCCTGACCTCAGGTGATCCACCCACCTTGGTCTCCCAAAGTGCTGGGATTACAGATGTGAGCCACCGTGCCCAGCTTCCTATGTATTTTTAAAACAGAATCCTGGCCGGGCGCAGTGGCTCACTCCTGTAATCCCAGCACTTTGGGAGGCTGAGGCGGGCAGATCACTTGAGGTCAGGAGTTAAGAGACCAGCCTGGTCAACATGGCGAAACCCCATCTGTACTAAAAATACAAAAATTAGCTGGGCGTGATGGTGCATGCCTGTAGTCCCAGCTACTCGGGAGGCTGAGGAAGGAGAATCACTTGAACCTGGGAGGTGGAGGTTGTAGTGAGCCGAGATTGGGCCACTGCACTCTAGCCTGGGTAACAGAGTGAGACTCCATCTCAAAAAAATAAAAATAAAAAATAAAAATAAAAAACAGAATCCTGTTTTGTTCATTTATTTTTTAACTTTCTATTTTATCTTTTAAAAGATGGGGTCTCACTGTGTTGCCCAGGCTAGTCTAAACTCCTGGGCTCAAGTGATCCTTCCGCCTCAGCCTCCCAAAGTGCTAGGATTACAGGCGTGAGCTACCATACCTGGCCCTATTTTATTTTATTTTTTTGTGTGTGAGACAGGGTCTTGCTGTGTCGTGCAGGCTGGAGTGCAGTGGTGTGATCACAGCTCACTGTAGCTTTGACTTCCTGGCTCAAGCAATCCTCTGGGTTCAAGTGATTTTCCCCTGCCTCAGCCACCTGAGTAGCTGGGACTACAAGTGTGCACCACCACATCAGGCTAATTTTTTTTTTTTTTTGGTAGAGATGGACTCTCACTATGTTGCTTAGGCTGGTCTCAAACTCCTGGGCTCAATTGATCCTCCCACCTTGGCCTCCCGAAGAGATTACAGACGTGAGCCACCACCCCTGGCTTATTTTATTTTATTTCATTTCATTTCATTTTAAGACAGAGTCTTACTCCGTTGCCCAGGCTAGAGTGCAATGGCGCAATCTCAGCTCACTGCAACTTCTGCCTCCAAGGTTGAAGCGATTTTCCTGCCTCAGCCTCCCCAGTATCTGGGATTACCGGCACGCACCACCATGCCCGGCTAATTTTTGTATTTTTAGTAGAGATGGAGTTTCACCATGTTGGCCAGGCTCATCTTGAACTCCTGACCTCGTGATCTGCCTACCTTGGCCTCCCAAAGTGTTGAGATTACAGGCGTGAGCCATTGCACCTGGCCTGTTTTATTTTATTAATATACATTTGAAATATTATCCTGAGAAGAGCTCAACTGCAAAGGGGTGTGAGGCACAGAAAATATTAAGAGCCCTGCTTCAGGAAATGCTGTTCACGGTCGGTGTTGGCAGTCTGGCTGGGCCCTGTCATGAGTGACCATTCTGGAGAGCCATCTACTTCACAGGCAGAAGCTCTGGGGCCACACAGACTTGGGTTTGAAGCTCAACTCTGTTATTTATTAACTGTGCATCTTGGGGGAAGTCATTTGATCTCTCAGAGCCTTTTTCCTCCTCTAAAAAAGGAAGTTAGGCTGGGTGCTGTGGCTCACACCTATAATCCTAGCACTTTGGGAAGCGAACAGGGGCACATCACTTGAGGCCAGGAGTTCAAGACCAGCCTGGCCAACATGGCGAACCCTGTCTGTATTAAAAGTGCAAAAACATTAGCCAGGTGTGGTGGCAGGCACCTGTAGTCCCAGCTACTAGGGAGGCGAGGCAGATGAATCGCCTGAACCCGGGAGGCAGAGGTTGCAGTGAGCCAAGATCACACCACTGCACTCCAGCCTGGGTGACAGAGTGAGACTCTGTCTGAAAATAATAATAATAATAATTTTTTTAATTTAAAAAAATGAAGATAATGAGACCATCCTCTGAATGGGCTATTGTGAGGGATGAGAGACGATGTGTGGCAGTGCCTGGTGCATGGATGGTGGTCAGAGTGAGCTGTCTGGCTGGGGCACAAGGGTCTTCTCTGATCCCGTTCATGGCAGACGGGATGGCGTTCTACTGCCCTTTGAGCATTTTGCAGGCCCAGATGAGAAGCCAGCAGTGATGAGGGGAGACCTCTATCTTTGGAGGGCCCATTTAACCCCCACGGGCAGCCTTCTGACTGAGCACGCTGCCCACACTGCTCCTGACCTTGCAGACAGACATCTGGTTGGTGGTGAGGGTGCCTGTCTTGTCGGAACAGATGACAGAGGTGCAGCCCAGGGTCTCTACAGAGGGCAAGCTCCTTACAATGGCGTTCTTCTTTGCCATCCGACGGGTACCCAGGGCCAGGCAGGTGGTGATGACTGCAGGAAGACCTGTGGGGAGGGAGGGAGGACGTAAGGGAACCTGCAAGGGGATGGAGGGTGTGGTCTGTAGTCTGCTAAATAGTAGCCCCCAGCTGGGCACGTTGGTGCACACCTGTAATCCTAGCACTTTGGGAGGCTGAGGCGGGAGGATCACTTGAGGCCAGGAGTTTGAGACCAGCCTAGGCAACACAGTGAGACTCCTCTGAAAATATTTAAAAATTAGCTGGGCATGGTGGTGATTGCCTGTGGTACCAGTTACCCGGAAGGCTGGGACAAGAGGATTGTTTGAATCCAGGAGTTCGAGATTACAGTGAGTTATGATTGTGCTACCATACTCCAGCCTGGGCAACAAGAGTGAGATCTTGTCTCTATTAAACAAACAAACAAACAATGATGGTCCCTAAAGATACCAGATCCTAATCCCTGGAGCCTGTAAATGTTACCTTACTTGGAAAAGGGGTCTTTGGGCCAGGCGTGCTGGCTCATGCCTGTAACCCCAGCACTTTGGGAGGCTGAGGCGGGTGGATTGCTTGAGCTCAGGAGTTCGAGACCAGCCTGGCCAACATGGTGAAACCCTGTCTCTACTGAAAACACAAAAATTAGCCAGGCATGGTGGCGTGCACCTGTAATCCCAGCTACTTGGGAGGCAGAGGCAGGAGAATCACTTGAACCCAGGAGGCAGAGGTTGCATTGAGCAAGGCCAGGTGCAGTGGCTCACACCTGTAATCCCAGCACTTTGGGAGGCCGAGGCAGGCAGATCACGAGGTCAGGAGATTGAGACCATCCTGGCTAACACGGCGAAACCCCATATCACTAAAAATACAAAAAAATTAGCCAGGTGTGGCGGCATGCGCCTGTAGTCCCAGCTGCTAGGGAGGCTGAGGCAGGAGAATGGCGTGAACCCGGGAGGCAGACTTTGCAGTGAGCCAAGATCACGCCACTGCACTCCAGCCTGGGTGACAGAGCAAGACTCCATCTCAAAAAAAAAAAAAGAAAAGAAAAGGGGTCTTTGCAGATGGGATTAGCAAATGCGAGGAGAAAAGAAAGGCTTTCGTACCTTCGGGGATGGCAGCCACAGCCAAGGCCACGGCAATCTTAAAGTAGTAGATGGCCCCGCGGAACCAGGAGCCCCCATGGACAGGGTCGTTGAAGTGGCCAATGTTGATAAGCCAGACAGCCACACAGATGAGGGAGATGACCTTGGAGAGCTGCTCCCCAAACTCATCCAGCTTCTGCTGCAAGGGGGTCTTGTCCTGTTCTGTGGCAGCCATTTGGTCTCGGATCTTCCCAATCTCGGTGCTTACGCCGGTGGTGGCCACGATGCCCAAGGCCTTGCCAGCTGCAATGTTGGTGCCCTGGGAAGGGAAAGAGAAGGCAGGGAATCAGGCAAGAGGTGACCTTCATGCCACATCTCCCCACACCATCTCTTCTCACACGCCATGTTTCTCTCCAACCCGGGCACCTGGCTTGACTGAGTGTGTGACAGCTGGTCCCAGATTGCTCACCGAGAAAAGCATGTTCTTCTTGTCCTGGTTGACAGCTCGGGGGTCAGGAACGGGCTCTGTGTGCTTGATGACAGATACAGACTCGCCTGTGGAGAAGGGGCCAAGGGGTTTTCGGATGATATCATGTCCTTCTCCCAGGCTTCCCGCGCCTCTCTCCCTGCTCAGCAGGACAGCTCCTGGTAAGGACCAAGTAGCCATCCTGGGGGATGTCTGGACTCTGGAAGAAGCCACTGAAGGCAGCTAGGAAGTCCATTGTTCCTTTTTTTTTTTTTGAGACAGAGTTGCGGTCTTGTCACCCAGGCTAGAGTGCAGTGTCAAGATCTCAGCTTGCTGCAACCTCCCGGATTCAGGCAATACTCCTGCCTCGGCCGGGCGCGGTGGCTCACGCTTGTAATCCCAGACTTTGGGAGGCCGAGGCGGGCGGATCACAAGGTCACGAGATCGAGACCACGGTGAAACCCGTCTCTACTAAAAAAAATACAAAAAATTAGCCGGGTGGTGGCGGGCGCCTGTAGTCCCAGCTACTCGGAGAGGCTGAGGCAGGAGAATGGCGTGAACCCGGGAGGCGGAGCTTGCAGTGAGCCGAGATTGCGCCACTGCACTCCAGCCTGGGTGAAAGAGCAAGACTCTATCTCAAAAAAAAAAAAAAAAAAAAAAAAAAAAAAAAAAAAAAAAAAATACTCCTGCCTCAGCCTCCCAAGTAGCTGGGATTACAGGTACATGCTGTCACACCTGGCTAATTTTTTTTTTTTTTTTTTTGTATTTTTAGTAGAGACGGGGGTCTCACCACATTGGCCAGGCTGGTCTTGAACTCCTGACCTCAAGTGATCCGCCCACAGCCTCCCAAAGTGCTGGGATTATAGGCCACCGTGCCCGGCCAGAAGTCCACTGCTCTTAAAAAGACCTTGACCCAAGCCCCAGCTTGACCACTAACAAGCTGTGTTTGATCACCTAACTTCCATGTGCTCGCTCCTCTGTAAAATGGGGACAAGGACATGTACACTGCAAAACAATGTCTTGGGTGAAAATCAAATAAGTGGACATATTTGGAGCCACACTTTTAACTGTCAAGCATGTTTCTGGGAGGAAGGGGGACCTACCCTTACGACCATGCCTCCCTCACCCTAAGAGCAGGGGCTCAGGAGCAAGCCTGGGCCAGCCTAGCCCTTGCCCCCTGGGACCATGGGGAATGTTTTCTGCCTCTTCTTCACTTCTCCCTGCCAGTGCAGAAACAGAAGCAGCTATGGTGGATTTATAGAGACAGGGTCTTGCTCTGTTGCCCAGGCTGGAATGCAGTGGTGTGATCATAGCTCACTCCAGCCTCAAACTCTTGGGTTCAAGTGATCCTCCCACCTCAGCCTCCCAAACAACTGGGACTACAGGTGTGCAGTACAATGCCCAGCTAATTTTTTAAAAAATTTTATAGAGATGGGGTCTTGCTCTGTTGTCCATGCTGGACTGCCATGGTAATCATAGCTCACTGTGGCCTCAAGCTTCTGGGCTTTGGCAATCCTCCCACCTCAGCCTCCCAAGTAGCTGGGACTACAGGTGCACACCACCACACCCAGCTAATTAAAAAAAAATTTTTTTTATAGAGATGGGGTCTCGCTGTGTTGCTGAGGCTGGTCTGAAACTCCTGACCTCAAGTAATTCTCCTGCCTCAGCCTCCCAAAGCACTGGGATTACAGGTATAAGCCACCACGCCCAGCCTAGCAGCCATGGTTTTTAGTGTATCTGAACCCCCTATTTTGTCCTAGAATCTCATGGCCCCTCCCTGGAGGATTTTTGAGGAGGCTGAAGGAGACAGGACAGTTCTTGAGGTGTGTGTGGCCCTATGTCCATGTGGAAGGGGTGGGCTGGCGGCTATCTAGCGAGTGGGCAACAGCATCCAGCCTTCTCCCACTACCTGGCCCGTTTCAGGCTTGGGACAGAATGGAAATGTCAAGCAGGTTGGGTGCAATGGGTGGCTCACACCTGTAATCCCAGCACTTTGGGAGGCTGAGGCGGGTGGATCATGAGGTCAGGAGTTCAAGACCAGCCTGGCCAAGATGGTAAAACCCTGTCTCTACTAAAAATACAAAAATTAGCCGGGTGTGATGGCGGAGGCCTGTAATTCCAACTACTCTGGAGGCCGAGACAGGGAATTGCTTGAAGCCGGGAGGCAGAGGTTGCAGTGAGTCGAAATCGTGCCACTGCATTCCAGCCTGGGTGACAGAGCAAGACTCCATCTCAAAAAAAAAAAAGAAAACGTCAAGCAGTGCTGCCACCGCCACAGCCACTACTAGCAAGCTATGGGGAGGCCCCAGTGCTGGGTTTTGTCTTTTTTTTTTGACATGGGGTCTTGCTCTTGTTGCCCATGCTGGAGTGCAATGACATGATCTTGGCTCACTGCAGCCTCAGTCTCCTGGGTTCATGCAATTCTACTGCATCAGCCTCCTGAGTAGCTGGGACTACAGGTGCCTGCCACCACGCCTGGCTAATTTTTGTATTTTTTGTATTTTTTGGTAGAGACGGGGTTTCACCATGTTGGCCAGGCTGGTCTCTAACTCCTGACCTCAGGTGATCCACCCACCTCGGCCTCCCAAAGTGCTGGGATTACAGGCATGAGCCACCTCGCACAGCCTTTTGTTTTTTATTTTGATAGAGACAGGGTGGCCCAGGATGGAGTGCAGTGGTGTGATCACAGCTCACTGCAGCCTTGACCTCCTGTACCCAGGTGATCCTCCTGCCTCAGCATCCTGAGTAGTCAGGACTACAGGCACTCAACAACATGCTCACCTAGTTTTTAAAATTTTTTTGTAGAGACAGGGTCTCTCTATGTTGCTCAGACAGTGAGGGTTCTCTGTCTTTCCACTCACCTCCCCCTTGTTGCCTCTTCCTCCCCACATCCCACCCCCATGCATCTTCCCACCCAGGCCAGCAGACCTGTCAGGATGGACTGGTCAACCCGCAGCGTGGTGGATTTGATGGCGAGGATTCGGATATCTGCAGGGACTTTGTCCCCCACTGTGGAGAGAGTAGGGAAGAGGGAGGTCACTTGGGAATAAAATTTTCTTCCTTCCTAAGAAAAACCCAATCTGTGTCTGACTCGTTCTCCTCATCCATCCTTCAGGTCTCAGGGAGGCTCCCAGGGCTTGCATCAGGCCCTCGGGATGAGCTCCTGAAGCTGGCAACCCCTCATCGTGACACCCATCCCTTCTGTCCCTGTGTCCATGGCGAGATGGAGTCTCGCTCTGTTGCTCAGGCTGGTCTTGAACTCCCACATCTCTTCCCACTGGCTGTGAGCCCTGAGAAGGGATGGGCAGGTGTACTGCTCAGCACATAGTACGTGCTCAATAAATGCCCACTGAATGACTGGAGGGGAAATTAGGGACAGTCCAGCTGTAGGACAAGAAGCTATAATTGAGATTGGGAGACAGGAGTGAGAAAGGCAAGGAGGAAAGGCAAGGAAAGAACTCAGGGAAAACGGTGCGTTAGAGAGAAGGGGTGTCGGGGTGAGAGAATGAAGTGGACAGCCAGGGAAGGCAGGGAGAAATGGGAAAATATGGAAATGAAGAAAATCGAGGGCAACCAAGAGGAACAGTGGAGGGCAAGACAGGAGAGGAGTGAGTGGAAGGTATGAGTGGGCAGGACTCAGGGCAGCGGGGGGCGCAGGGTGGTCATGGAGAGGACCACATATCAGGAACCTGACAGCCCAGTCTGAGCATTTCAGGGAGGCAGGGAGGCGGGGAGCCAGGGAGAGTGAGCTGGGGACATGGACAAGACAGGACGGGATGGGGCTGGAGAGAAGCGGGGGGTGGGCAGGAAACAGGTGTGGAAGAGTGGGGCGGGCAGCACAGGCTGGAGAGTGAATGGGTGGAGGTGAGGCCAGGGAGATGCACAGGTGGGCTGGCAGGCCATGGAAACCACCTTGTGGGGAGGCTGGAGAGGTGGATGCCTAGCCAGACTCAGAGACCTTAGGAGGAGGCTAAGAACCTCCCAGGCCACTGCCTAATTCCACACTGGTCCCACGGATGGTACTGGGGACAGGGTCCAATCGCTTTCCTTTCCCTCTGTTTCTAAGGCCCCCTCCTGTGCCAGAGGAAATGGACCGAGGAGGGAGGAGGGAGGTCGGGATAGAGTCGGGCGGGACACCCTGTCACCGAAGCCCGCGTGATATTTATAGACATTCATGGAGCTGACTTCATGCTGTCACGGTGGCAAGGCTGCCCTGTGATGGGGCGCCGGGGTCTTCAGCCTGCCCTCACTCCCTCTCCCCAGGCTCCCTGGGGTGGTGACTCGGGTGTCTGCTACAGGGAAGGAGGCCTCAGAAGAGCCATTCCCCCTGGCAGGGGCCTGGAGCTTCGGGAAGGCCTGCTCAGGGCAAATATAAAAACCGCTGAAGGGGGCAGAATCCCAGTAATCTTAGCCACCCGGCCCCCACTCCTCCCTGGCCAGGCATTAAGTGTCCCTTGCGCGGGCGGGGCCCTCCTTGAGCTCCCTCCTCCCCGGTCCCGTGCTCCGTGCCGGGCCTGAGTTTCCCTTACATGGTCGGGGGCTCGAGCCTTCAGCCTCCCTCCTCCCTTCTGCCGTCGCTCCTTCCCCTTTGAGAGGCCTCAAGGGCACAGAGAGGTCAAGACTGAAAGCTGACCAAGCTTGGGGTGGGTGGAAGGAGGGGGAAGCCAGGCCCCGGGAGGGGGTGGAGACGGGGCCATTGGCAGGGACTGGGTTCCACCTGTTGCCTGCGAGTGCGAGTGCAGGGTGAGAGGATGGGGAGCAGGGGGTCTGCCTGCAGCCTCAGGGACAGGACTGGCTGTTCCTGCTGAGACTCCACTGGGGAGGGGGGGCTGTGGCCAGAGTGGCCTGAGATGACCTTCTGAGGAGTCGGAAGGAGAAGCAGACTCCGCCATCCTCCTGGACACCCAGATCTGAGCCTGACCAGCCCCCGGCGTCTCCTAGTCCTCGGCCCCAAGGCCTCCCATCCTGGACCAGCCGTCCCTGTCACTCACCAGCCACCTCCACGATGTCCCCGGGGACGATGTCCCGAGCCTTGATCCTTTGCACTGACTTGCGGTCAGCCCGGTAGACCTTCCCCATCTCTGGCTCATACTCCTTCAGGGCCTCGATGGCATTCTCTGCGTTCCGCTCCTGAGGAGACGGTGGAGGAGGCAGGGTTATACACAGGAGGCAGAGTTATGGAGTTGCGGCTCCTGGCACAGGGGAGGCAACAAAACCCCACACGGGCAGGGGTGTGTGTATGTTGAGGAAACTGTCACCTACAGCTGAAAACAGGTGAGAGGGTTTTGGGGAGAGAATAAAAAAGAATCAAAGAAAATTAGGCCGGGCATGGTGACTCACGCCTGTAATCCCAACACTCTGGGAGGCTGAGGCAGGCCTCAGGTCAGGAGTTCGAGATCAGCTTGGACAACATGGTGAAACCCCGTCTCTATGAAAAGTACAAAAAAAAAAAAAAAAAAAAAAAAAAGAAGCCAGGCGTAGTGGCACGCACCTGTAATCCCAGCTACTTGGGAGGCTGAGGCACGAGAATCACCAGAACCTGGGAGGCAGAGATTGCAGTGAGATGAGATTACGCCACTGCACTCCAGCCTGGGCAACAGAACGAGACCCTATCTCAAAAAGAAAAATCTAAATAAAAAATCAAAGAAAATCAGAGGCTGCCCTGCAGATGCTGTCCTGGACCTGCGAGCACCACAGACACAGTGGCTCTGCTGTGCCTGTAACATTGGGGCAAAGAGAAAGTGCTATTTCTCTTTTTTTTTTTTGAGACCAGGTCTCACTCTGTTGCCCATGCTGGAGTGCAATGGCGCAATCTTGGCTCACTGCAACCTCCGCCTCCCCATTCAAGTGATTCTCCTGCCTCAGCCTCCTGAGTAGCTGGGATTACAGGCACCCGCCACCATGCCCAGCTAATTTTTTTGTATTTTTAGTAGAGATGGGGTTTTACCATGTTGGCCAGGCTACTCTTGAACTCCTGACCTCAACTGATCTGCCTGCCTCGACCTCCCAAAGTACGAAAGTGGCTATTTCTATCCTCAGTGTTCAAAAACCAGTGAGCACCAAAAAATGGCCTATAGCCTGACATTTCTTAAAACCAAAGCAAGGTAGCATTTGGGTTTTCACTTTGGAAACGACCTAAAAAACAAAACAAAACAAAAAAACCAGGAAGCAGAGGACAGGACATGTAGGGGGTGGTCAGGTCAGAGGAAGAAGGAAATCAAGCTAGCGTCTATTGAATTCCTACTGTGTGCCAGGCACATGCATCATCTTACTCAATTTCACACTGGATTGCTAGCCCCATTTTATGGATGAAGAAACTGAGGCTCAGAGGGATAAAGGAAGTTGCTCAGGGTCACATAGCCAGGAAGTGACAGTGGGTCACAGTCTCCCACCTCTTCCCCACACTCCATCCCATTCCAGACCAGGAGATAGGACAAGAGGAAGAGGCAAGTATGGGGGAGGTGATGGAGGAGGAGGAGACTGGAGGGAGGGTTGACCTCTCCTTCAGTGTTGGGACATGAAGGGGTAAGGAAGGGTCAAAGCTAACCTGCCAAACCCCCACGATGGCATTGGCAATGAGGATCAAGAGGATGACAAAAGGTTCAACAAAGGCCGTGATGGTCTCTTCACCTTCCTCAAACCAGGCCAGCACCTGGGGAGCAGGGGAAAGGAGAATGACAGGTAATGAGGCCCCAAAAGGGATGGAGAAAGGAAGTAGACCACTGCAGAGGGGAGAACTGTGCAGGAGCCAGCAGGAGGGCCGGGCACCGTGGGGGCGCTGTGGCCCCACATCCGTCTAAGGGTCGGTCCACCCACTGCAGGCCCTGCCACCGCCTTACTCAGCGGGATGGGCGCGCAGAGACTTGCACCACTTGGGGGATTAGCTGGGAATGCTTTCAGGTTTCCCTGACCAAGCTGCTGGCTTAGAAGCGAAGCTCAGGCCAACTCCCCGCATAGCCACATCCATCCCACGGGAGCCAAAACCCGAGAGGAAAAACCCTGTGGTCTTCGCAGGCGGTCTGGCCCCCGCAGCCCTCCCCCTCGCCCAAGGCAGGGAAGCTCCGGTTTCACGAGGGAGCCGGAGCGGGGATAGGGTTACGGGGCCTCCTGCGCGCGCCCCGCCCCAGCTGTTGCCACCGCCAGGCAGCAGGCAAATGTCAAGGAGCAAATCTGAGAAGGGAGAGGAGAGGCCCTGCCAGCTTGTGCTTAACGCGACGGGGCCTGCGTTCGGAGACCAAGGCACAGGGAGGCTTTCGTTGCCTCCAGAGTCCCCAGCAAGACTCACAGGCTGCGGAAGAACCTGCGACACGCAGATGGACTGCGGAGTGGGAGGTAGCCCCCAGGGCGGGAGAGGAGGCAGAGCCCTGGAGATGCCCTGCGGCGGTGGGGGTGCCTAGGGAGCGCGGGGAAGGGCTAAGGCCAGGCTGGGCGGGTGAGGCGAGGGATGCCAGTGACCTCCCTGACCGGGCGCGGGGCTCCTTTGAGTCATCCTCACACCGCCGCGCTTTCCCGCCACTAGGAGCGAGTCCTCCCCTCGACCAATCAGCGTCAGGCGGCCGGGGAGGGCGGGGCAGGGGCGCCGACGGGCGTGGGGATTGGTGGGGCGGCCGCCCGCCCGGGGCATGCCGGGAGTGGCAGTGGCCCCTGAGCTGCAGCCTGCATCGCGGCGGGACCCGGAGCCCGGAGTTCGAGGGGGTAACCCGAGCCCTCCAAGCTCTTGAAGCCGCGAGGGTGGCTTAGCTTCGGTGTTTTGGCTGAGAACACCCTTAAAGCTTAAAATAAAACCTGCCTGTGGGGTGCGGGGGAGTAGAGAGGAGGACGCGAATCACACCCGTTGCTGCCCCCCAGCCCTCCCCGTCTGTACAATGGGATGCTCGGGACTCGGACGGGAGGATCCAGTGACTGCGAGCCCTGGATTCGCCTGATCCCAGCCTCACACCCCCAGCCAGCCCCCAGAGACCCTCCCACACTTACGAAGGAAATGCATGCGGCCAGGAGGAGGATCCGCACCAGGAGGTCTTCAAACTGCTCTATCACCAGCTCCCACAGGGTCTTCCCTGGGGGAGGAGGCAAGGGGAGGGCCCCGGGTTAAGGTCTAGGGGGTGAAGGTCTGGGATGGAGCGCCCTGGACTCCGGCCTGCAGTGGGGAGGCTCTAGGGTGGTGGGCAGACCGCTTGGTGCCCAGAGAAGGGCTAAGAAGCTCGCCTGGAGTCCAGAAACAGACTCGGCAAAGTGGGGGGCAGTTCAAGGGTTGGATGCTTCAAGGAGAAAGTGCCTGGGAGACTTCTGTCCCGGACAGGACTCTAACCTTTAGGGAGGGAGATTTGCCTTTTGGGAAGGGGTATTTGCTCAAGGAATCTAAAGAGGCAGGGAGGAGGGAGTGGGACAGGGCGGGGTGGGGGGTGGTCATTTATGAGAGTTCAGGGATTTCAGTAACTTACCTTCCTCAGCAGGGAGCTCTACCCAGGAAAAAGAAGAAAAGGACAGATTCATTTGGGGTTCAGCCTCATGCCCCCTACACCCCAGACTTTGTGGCTAAGGTAAGAGAATCAGGCCACCTTGAGGTTCATCAAGGTCATCCCATTAAAACCTCCCAAATCTCTGGATCTCGGGACTCTGTTTTCTCAGTATCCTCTTCCCCCTGAGAGCATTGGACAACGGCCCAGCTCTTCCTTAAGAAACCCTGAAGGGAGAAACGCGTGCATGCGTGTGCGCGTGTTTTGGGGGTGCAGGAGGGCATTAATTACCAGCCTTTCTTCCAAGGGACACTTACCATTGGGGCCGTATTTCTCTAGATTCCGCTTAACTTGGTCCGGGGTGAGGCCCGTGGTCTCACTCACCCCAAAATAGGCCAAACATTCCTCCGTGGTTTTAGCATGAGCGGCCTCCATTGTGCTCCCTTCCTGGGGGCCGGGGCCGGTGTGTTCCTTCTGGGGGTTTCCCACTCGTGGGGGGTCTTCCTCAGTGTGTCCAACTGCCTGTCTGCCTGGGCTTCTTCTTCTTACTCTCCTGCCCCCTCCAGGTTTTTCTTCCCTCCACAAAGCTCTGACCCCCGTCCCACTTGAGCAGCCGGCCACCCCCCGGTCCCCAGCTGGTCCTTATGAGGGAGCAGGGGGAGGCCGGGCTCCCCCCTCCTCCAGATCAGGGATTGGCTGGCTGAGACTCCAGCAGGAGGGGTCAGAAAAGAGAGATATTTCTGCTGACAGAGGGGGAACAGTGGGGCTGCAGCCTGAGATGTCACTCATGAGGGACGCAAAGGTAGCCCCAGCCCCAGGGAAGTGGGGTAGGGAGAGACTTCACTTTCTGTCATCTGCTACTGACCCCACCCCCCATTGCCTCGACTTCCCCAGTTGCATTGAATTTCCCATTCCAAACTCATCCCCCCAGTTCTTCCCTGAGCCCTCTTCCATCCCCGGCCTCACCTGTCCCTTTCCTCACACCCTCCTTCCTGCCTCATCTGCCTGGAGCCTCTTTCCATTGCCGCAGTCTCCTTCCTCCTCACCCAGTTTGCTGAAGCAGTGGCAGAGATACCCCAAGCCTTTGGGGGACTGATGAAGGGAGAACATCTTTTGGGGGCTAGAGGAAGTGGCTCCTAGAGGGACAAGGGGAAGTGAGGAGGGGAGAGAGTCAAGGGGACAGGGCCGAAGATGGTAACCCTACCCTAGGGAGGGGTTGCCACAGCCATCAACAAGGGATTTAGTGTCCAGGCCCTGGTGAGCAAAGCCAGCACTGCCTGTCTCTCCCCAAAACTGCCCCCCCTTCCTCATCGCTCTAACTCAGCCCCTGGGAACAGAACCCTCAGGGCCCCCCCATCCTGGATAGGGAATCCCCACCCCCCCAAGAAAATGGGACACCAAGGCAGCCAAGTAACCCAAGAGGCTGCAGAATGTGCTGATGGCAGAGGGGGAGGGGTAACTGTCTCAGGATGGGGGCAGGGGTCACCCCAAGTCGTGCACTGAGGGCCACCTCATCCCACACTGTGCTCTAACCAACGGGGTTTCCGTGGCCAGCCCCAGAGGCCTGTGGTCTGCACTGTACTCTGCCCTGCTGCATCTGTCCATGAGGGGAACAGGATCAGGCCCATGCTGTGTGTGCCCAGGAGCTGGGCAGGCCCCACAGAAAGGTGTCGGGGCCTGGGGAAGATGGACCAAGCAGGGGCTCCAGACCAAAGGAATGGGGAAGGGTGGACTTCTGGGGACAGGTCTGGGGGAAATGAGGACAGATGTCTAGACCTAGGGGGAAACAGAGCAGAGACACAGAGCCACCAGGGTCAGAGGGAAGTCCGAGAGGAGCAGCGGGGAAGAGGGACAGCAGGGAGCCAGGTGGGCGGCGACCCCGGCGCTGGGTGCAAAGCCACAAGTTGTTGCTGAACGCTGGCCTTGGTGTCAGCTTCCTCAGAGAAGCAGCTGCTCTGAGCTGCCCCTCCCCACCCCTGCTCCAGGATGGGGGCGTCTCTTGGTTACCACCAGGGCAGCTGCTGGAGGAGCCGAGGGAGGGTACCAGGGGTGCAGGAGGGGGAGGACAGGCAGGCAGAGAGGCTGGATGACAGTCAGGGTGAAAGGTCAGTGAGGGGAAGGGGCCTGGTGCCCTGGGCTCAAGTCTGTCCTCCGTCTAGGCCTGTTTCCTGAAATGAGCAGAGGCGTGTGGACTTCCTAAGTGTGGCTTCGTAAGGCTGCTTTCCATTCTGGGGCTCAAACTCCGAAGCAGAGGACAGAATAGGAAACAGCAGAGCAAAGAAAAGGGAGGCCCCCACTTTTGGGGAGGGGGATGGCAGCAGGAGTGGATGGAACTTGAGAGTTCAGCCTCCCAGATGCATCCCTTCTGCCTGGACTTGGGTGAGGCGAAGCCTCCTGGGTGAGTTGAGGACAAGGTGCTCCTTCCCGCCTCCTTTTCACAGTTCCAACAAACCCATCCCCTGAAGCAGAGTCCTGCTGTGACCTGAGGGGAGTGGGGGACAGTGGGCTGAATGGGGGGTGCAGGAGAGCATTAATTAGCAGCCTCTCTTCCAAGAGACACAGCCCCCGGCACCTCCACCTAGCCCAGCACCCACCGTCTCCGCTGGACTCAGGCTCACACCCGCCAAGGCTTTTGGCGCTGGCCGGCATCTCCCCACTGGCACCTGGAGGAGTGACAGGGGCTACTGTCTTACAGCAGTGGGAATGCCCAAACATGGAGAGGGGCAGACGGAGAGATGGGCAGCTTCAAGGGAGTCGAGAGCCTGAGACAGAGGGCAGGGGGCAGGCTTGGCAACACATTCCTGCCAACAGGCCTTTAAAGTTATTCATTTCTACCTCCCCCGGCTTCCCAGAGGGGGAAACAAGCCAGGGAGGGAAAGCCACCGGCCAGAGCCAGGAGCTGCGGAAGGGCCGCTCTCGGGGAGGCTGTGGGTGTGAACTGCCATGGAGGGAGGCTGAGCCAGAGGCGCCCTCGGGGATCCCTTCCCACAGGGGTCTCCACGCCCAGGGATGGAAAGTGATCCTCCTGTCACACCTGAGGGCTGGAGCTACAAGCATGGGACACGAAGACAGCCTGGCCAGTCCCTGATGAGTGCAGAACTTCGGTTTAACCATCTGTAAAGAAAGGCTTAAGAGGGAAAGTCTCTCAGGCCCCAACAGCCAAGACATGCCGGTCTGAGGAGTGGGTGGGTGTCCTGGTCCCCCTCCCCTGCCCATCTTTGGAAGGCAGGTCTCTGAAGGCTGGCAGTGCTGGGGGAGGGGGAGCCTCAGAGCACCAGTTGCTGCTGGAAGATTAGGAGGGGATCAAGCCCTGCTTACCCCGGGGCGCCACAGCCTTCACTGGCCATCTCACTAAGAACACAGCACCCCGCTCTCCAAAGCTTCCCCCGCCTTTCAAGGCCGGTCCTATCCCCAGTCTCCTGAGGCCAAGGTTTGGGGAGCCCCAGGAATTAGAGCAAGCAGGAGAGCCAGCAGGCTTCCCTCGGCTAGCCCCCCGCCTGGGTGGCCTGGAAGCCCAGCTGTCTCCTGTCCATCTCCCAACAGGACACAAGGCCCAGAATAGCAAGGTCATGAGCATGGGTAGGGCCTCCTGGAGGTGGGGGCTGAGGCTGAGGAGCATGAGGGTGTGGGCTCCTTGCTGCCTGGGCATGGAGTGAGGCAGGATGCTGAAAGGCAGAGCTGGACAGCGGGGAAGGGAGAGGGCCGAGCTCAGCGGGTGGGATTCTTCAGCCCCAGGCCCCTCCTTGTTGGCACCCACTGCCCCCAGAGCTGGGAAGCCCAGGGGTGCCCTCTGTTGGAGGGCACAGCCGCGGATCAGGAAGACTAATTCCAAGAGCAGAGCCTGTGTTTAACGGGGTGGAGGGGTGTGCCACAATGGGGGTGGTGTTATAAACTCAAATGCCCACAGGGCCAGGCCCTCCCAAGGAGCAAAGTGAGCTGGTGGGGATGGGGCAGATGTGGAAATGGACCCACAGCTGGATCTTCTGATTTTTAAGAGAAGCCAGTGATTTTTTTTTTTTTTTTAGACAGAGTCTTGCTCTGTTGCCAAGGTTGGAGTGCAATGGTGCAATCTGGGCTCACAGCAACCTCTGCCTCCTGGGCTCAAGCAATTCTCCTACCTCAGCCTCCTGAGTAGCTGGTATCATAGGCGCGCACCAACACGCCCGGCTAATTTTTTGTATTTTTAGTAGAGTCGGGGTTTCTCCACGTTGGTCAGGCTGGTCTCGAACTCCTGACCTCAGGTGATCCACCCATGTCGGCCTCCCAAAGTGCTGGGATTACAGGTGTGAGCCACCGCACCCAGCCTGCGATCTGAATTTTTAATGTGAAACTCAAATGGACACCATGTCCAGGCCAAGCAAACCATGTCAGCAGCTCTGACTCAAGATGAAACCTCACATGTCACAGATAAGGATGCTCAGGCCCGGTGTGGCTACACCTTGCCCAGGCCAGTGAGTGGCAAGGCCAGGACAGAAGCTAGTGCTCTCTGCCGTCCACCCTCTAGCCTGGCTCTGAGAAGGGGGGGCACTGGGCCCCTCTGTGGCTACTCTGTGACTGCCACATTCAATCTCTTCCAGCACAGCCACCATGCCCCCCATCTCTTGCTGCCAGCTCTCTCTAGGGTAGGAAGCCATAACTCAGGAAGGGCCGCTGGAGATCACCATGCCTGCCATTCACAGCACCGTCCCATGACAAAAACTTGCAGGAGACCCCAAGAGCATCATTTAGTGCTCCACAAACAAGGCTGTCAGAGACAGGGATGGCCCCGAAAGCACAGCACTGCAGAGCGATGGGGACTCAGCCTGGGCCAGCCCTCTGGCCTGTGGGCACTGAGTGGGCTGCCTTCCCAACCCAACTGTCCCCAGTCCCCACAGCAAACACTGGCCATAGCCATCACAATAGAACCGAGATAAACCTTTTTATTTATTTATGCTTCTCCATTTTGTTTAAAACAACAACAACAACCACCTTAATGTAACTGACAGCCCTTCCCCCTCGCCCTGCCTCGGGCTGGGGGTGGTTAATGGGGAAATGGCCCCCAGGGTGGGGCTGACCAGAAGAGCCCCTCAGGGAGCTCATGGAGCCCAAATCCCCTGCCCTGGGGAAGGGACCTGTAGTGTGTGACGGGAGCCTCTCCCGAGCCTCTGCTTGTACCATCGAAGATGCCCTTGGCTGACAAGGGTCAGGAAGCATGGGGGAGGGATTTTGGCCTCCTCTGTCCCTACCCAGCCCAATCTAACAAGCAGGGCTGGGGGGCTTAAAAAGGGTGGAGCGGGTGGGGTCGGCTCACACAAAGGAGTACTGGTTGTTAATGGCCCTGGGGTGGCCCCCTTCCTCTCCATCACCCCCTAGTGGTGACTGCTGCAGCTGCACCATTGGGGGCACCCCCACATCCCCACCAGACCCAGCGCCCTGGGCCTCTGAGCCTGGGGCTATGGCCTCTTCCAATTCAACCACGGGGACCAGCTCAACCACGGGGACCAGCTCTTCCGGGACCCCTCCACCGCCCGCTTTCTCTTTCTCTTGCCTCTCTTTGGCTGCTGCGGCTGCTGTTGCCGCCACTTCTGGCGCCCTCGACGCCTCTTCTGCCCCAGGCTGTGGGGGATCTGTCCATGAAGGGGGTTCAGGGGGCTGGGGTGGGTCATGGGAGGTGTTCGGTTCTGGATAGGAATGGTAAGAAAACAGACTGATTGTGGAGGCAGGTGAGCTCCTGCCACGGCCTCCCCTTCACTCAGCCCCCCAGGAGCATGGCTGTCTCCCCACATCCCATCTCCTGAACAACCCCCCATCCATGGAAGATGGATCATGGGCGGTGGTGAGAGGAGGACCACACTTACACACAGTCACTCGCTCCGAAGGGCATGAGGGTGCAGGAGGCATCGGGGTGGCATCCATCTCCCTCGCACACCCCCGCATGGCTCCCAGCCTGCTCCCGGCCTGGGGGGAGGGGCAACGTGGGGACAGATGGGACGGTGGGGCAGGGGAAAGGGAGAGATCAGACAGGGACATGAGACATTGAGGGAGGAGGGAGGGGGATCAGACCGAGCGTCTCCGGGAAGGGCAGGCCCAAGGCCAGGCTGCGACGGAGGGCAAAGACAAGGCCAGGATGGGTCCAGGAGACAGACAGACAATGGAACAGAGGATCCGATGGAATGGGGATGCGCCCGCCCACCTCTCAGCTGCCTCCCCGGCTCAGGCCAGGAGCCTTCTGCCTTCCTGTGTCCTATCAACGCGTTTCTTTCCCTTCCAAACCCCGAGGCACAGCAGCCTCCTCTACCCTGCTCTCCCAAGCAAAGCTTCTCCTTGTCATAGCCCCCCCCACCCCATCTTTCTGGCACACACACCTCACTTCTTGGGTGCACGGGCACCTCCTCCCCTGCAGACCTGCTCTGCTCACCCTGCTGTCGCTGGGAGGATGGGACATAGCTGACAAGGACAACATCACTGGAGCCTCCCGACTCCAGAGGGATGGGGTGCACCCGGAAGTGCTCGAGCATATCGAAAATGGACTGGAACCACAGGTGCTGGACCCGGCACTGACCCTCCTCGTTCAGCGACAAACGCAGGTGCTGAGGGAGGGATGGGGGAGGTGAGGTAGGAGCCAAAGGCCCTGCCAGGTACAAACCACCTCCCCTGGCAGCGCTCTCCCACCCCACTGCCAACTATGCACAGAACAGAGCCTTTCCCACAGGGTGGCTCACCTTGGCCTTGCCCTGGAAGTTGAAGGTGAGGACATATTCACCCCGCCTTGTCTCACTCTGGCGCACCAGGAAGACACCATGGGAGCCAGTGCCGCCAGTCAGCACCAACTGTGCAGCCTTGAGCCGAGAGAGCATCCCGTGGAACCAAGGATACCCTGAGAGGGGCTGGTCCCCCTCACCGCTCTCTGGCTCCCCCTGGAACAGGAAGGACCCTTCAGGAAGGAGAGAGGGAGGGAAACCGGGGTGTCAGGGCAGCCTCCCCATCCTGGGAGAAAAAAGCCTTGCCTTCCCCTCAAGGCGCCTGCTCCCCGCATGCATCCCCAACTCCCCTGGGCCAGCTCCCTTGGGATCCCAGGAGAGGTGGTCAGGAAGGTAGGCACCCAGGCCTGGAGACGTGCACACTCACACCTCCGGTACCTGTGGCTGTTTCTGGAGTGTCCAAGGGAGGGTAGGGGGCTGAGAGGGGATGAACTGTCCCTGCTGGGGGTCCCTCTTCAATGGGGATGCGGGGGGGCAACTCTGGGGGAAGCAGTTCCATCGAGTCAAAATGGGAGGCGGCAATGGAGGCAGAGCTTGGGGAGATGGATGCCGAGGGGCGGTCTGAGAGGCCCCCATATGCCCCTGGAAAAAAAAAAGGGCAAAGCTGAGAACCCAAGAAATTCCTCTTCTAAAGGACTGTCCTGGGCCCATTTCCTCACCAGTAGTCTACCCCGTGTGCAGTCACTAGCCAAGATGCCAAACAGCTCTGTGGGTAGTGACCCCTGATGCTTTTACCAATGGCTCCTAACTGATGCTTCCTGCGCTGCTGAGGGACTGCAGAATTACTGCAAGGAGGTCCTAAAGTCCCAATATGTCTCCATCTTTTTCTGAATCAACAGCTAAAAGACTATTGCAGAAACGGAGGGTAGAATGCCTTAAATATATATATGCATGTTTTTGTAGAGAAGGGGTCTCGCTATGTAATAGCCCAGGTTGGCCCTGAGTTCCTGGACTCAAGTGATCTGCCCACCTCAGCTCTGGGATTACAGGCGTGAGCCACCGTGCCCAGCTGCCTCAAATATTTTGACATTCAAAAGGGGTCCTGGGCC
This sequence comes from Nomascus leucogenys, assembly GCF_006542625.1. Taxonomy (NCBI): domain Eukaryota; kingdom Metazoa; phylum Chordata; class Mammalia; order Primates; family Hylobatidae; genus Nomascus; species Nomascus leucogenys. Next base: position 76,645,436 of record NC_044382.1, on the reverse strand, counting down.
GGGCGTGGTGGTTCACACCTGTAATCCCAGCACTTCGGGAGGTTGAGGCAGGAGGATCACTTAAGGTTAGGAGTTCAAGAGCAGCCTGGGCAACATGGTGAAACACCATCTCTACTAAGAATACAAAAATTAGCTGGACCTAGTGGTGCACACCTGTAATCCCAGCTACCTGGGAGGCTGAGGCAGAAGAATTGCTTGAACCCAGGAGGCGGAGGTTGCAGTGAGCTGAGATTGTTTTGCCGCACTGCAGCCTGGGCGACAGAGCAAGCCTCTGTCTCAAAACAGACACACAAACACACACAATTCTAGCTGGACACAGTGGCTCACGCCTGTAATCCCAGCCCTTTGGGAGGCCGAGATGTGAGAATGACTTGAGCCCAGGAGTTCAAGACCAGCTTGGGCAACATTGTGAGACCTCATCTCTTACAAAAAAATAAAAAATTAGCTAAGTGTGGTGGTGGCACACGCCTGTGGTCCCAGCAACTTGAGCAGCTGAGGCAGGAAGATGGCTTGAGCCAGGGAGGTCAAGGCTGCAGGAAGCTGTGACTGCACCACTGCACTCCAGCCTGGGAGACATAGCGAGACCCTATCTCAAAAACAAAAACACAAACAATAATTTTTTAAAAATAAAAAAATTTAAAACACACACACACAAAAAAGGTGTCCTTTGTTGAACTATAGGACAAAGCCCCTAACTCTAAGAGGCATCAAAGATGCTCCTTCTATTACTCCCCCAACCCACACCAACTTGAGCTTTACCTTACCTTGTATTCATGTCTCTTCCACTTTAACCCAATTATCCCATCCAATTTGTCCCCATATCCTGGGCCCTCCCCACAGGTCTCTGCTCTTGCCCATCATGTCCCCAGGCGTGTCCTCTCCTCTCCTCGGCGTCGCAGTCCCTGTCTCTCCCACCTTCCCCTGCTCTCTTCCTCCCGAGCTCCCAACGTGCTTCCTGCTTGTGCTGCTCAGGGGACACTAAGCTTTCTACAGGGAGTGATGTCAACCCAGCTGAAAGCCTCTAGAGGACAAGGAGCTCATCTCAGGCATCCTAGCTACCCCATCCTGGCCCAGGACACACAGCAGGGCCAGGTATGCACTAGGGCCATCCTCCAAGTCTGTCCAACAGCAGGCCACTGCCTACACAAATGTCATAGGCAGGCAGTGCTCAGAAGACAGGCGTGTGGTGCACAGACAGCATGGCTTGGGAAATAGGGTGGCACAGCCCCTGTCTTCCTCAGTGACCCTCAGATGTCCTCTCCCTGGTCTTAGCTACTGAGATCTGATGAGATGCAAGGTCCACTCTAGATCTAAGATTCCATGATTCACGTGTTCATTCACTGAATACAGCCTGTGTGCTAGGCACTGTGCAGCTGGAACTCAGAACGGAGGGTCAGGAGAAAAGGCTATAGTGGAGGCCGAACCTGTAAATATGAGTTGGGACCGGGTGACACATCTTTGCGTGTTTATGTGTGTGGGTTGGGTATGTGTGTTTGGTCAGAACAAAAAGTACGGAGGCAAAAGAAAATGTGATTGCCCCTGACAGACACAGAGATGCAGAGTAAGAGCAAAACAAAGATTTCTACAAAGTGTTCCAGAAGCTTGGAGAAAACAACCATTATTTCCAGCCAGAGTGGTGGCTGGCAGGACACTGACTGAAAAAGTGACAAGGCTGGGCGCAGAAGGCTGGCTAAGGTTTGCTTGGGGACTGCGTGGGGTCACGATTATTCTAAACAGCAAACTGTGGCTGTGTTCAGGGACAAAAGACCAACATTTGGTGGGGTTGGGGTGGGGCATCTGGAAAACAGGGATGGGGGCACAGTGGAGTCTGGAGAGGGCATGGCGCCTGACAGCAGGGGCCCCGCATGGCAGATTCCGAGGCTCCGAGCTCTCTAAGGCTCCACCCTTACCCTGCGACAGGCGGTCATTGCTCTCGCTGGGTCCAAGCAGCAGGTCCTGGCTGGGTAGACTCTCCGAGTGATTCAGGCAGGACAGCTCCAGGCTGTCTGTGTTCTCCCTTGTAAGGAATGAGGTCCCAGGGGCCAGAGGGAGGGTCATGGGGCGGGGACTGGTAGCAGGGCAGGGTCTGCAGAGACAGGGAAGATGGTGCTGGGAGGAAAGCCACCAGGTGAGAGGCGCAAGGCTGTTCCCCAACCCCAGCCTATGTCCGTTAGCGACAGAAGTCAGGCTCCTCACCCTGGGCTCAGGCATTCTTGGATGTCAGACACCCAGGCCTTCACATGCTGGGCATCCACTGTCTCCAGGATATACTCGGAGGGACCTTCCACCTACAGAGATGAGATGACACCTCAGCTGGGGCAGGGGCAGGGAGGAGGCTTAATCGACGCCTAATGAGAACAATGTATGTAAGCTGTCTAAAAACAAGATGCATTCGAATTTTCTCTGGAGGCCGGGTACAGCGGCTCACACCTGTAATCCCAGCACCTCTGGAGGATCACTTGAGCCCAGGAGTTCGACCAGTCTGGGCAACATAGTGAGAACCTGTCACTAAAAAAATTGAAAAATAAAATTAGGCGGGGCCGGGTACGGTGGCTCACACCTGTAATCCCAGCACTTTGTGAGGCCAAGGAGGTTGGATCACAAGGTCAAGAGTTCAAGACCAGCCTGACCAATGTGGTGAAACCGTCTCTACTAAAAATACAAAAATTAGCCAGGCGTGGTGGCAGGCGCCTGTAGTCCCAGCTATTCGGGAGGCTGAGACAGGAGAATCACTTGAACCCGGGAGGTGGAGGTTGCAGTGAGCCGAGATCATGCCACTTCAACTCCAGCCTGGGAGACAGAGTGAAACGCCGTCTCAAAAAAATACAAAATAAAAATAAAATAAAATAAAATAGGCCGGGCGCAGTAGCTCACGCCTATAATCCCAGTACTTTGGGAGGCTGAGGTGGGCGAATCACAAGGTCAGGAGATCGAGACCATCCTGGCTAACTTGGTGAAACCCCATCTCTACTAAAAATACAAAAAAATTATCCAGGCATGGTAGCGGGCGCCAGTAGTCCTAGCTACTCGGGAGGCTGAGGCAAGAAAATGGCATGAACACGGGAGGTGGAGCTTGCAGTGAGTTGAGATTGTGGCACTGCACTCCAGCCTAGGCGACAGAGCGAGACTGTCTCAAAAAAATAAATAAATAATAAAATAAAATAAAATAAGGCCAGGCACAGTGGCTCACGCCTGTGATCCCAACACTTTGGGAGGCCAAGGGGCGTGGATCACTTGAGGCCAGTTTGAGACCAGCCTGCCGAACATGGCAAAACCCCATCTCTGCTAAACATACAAAAAAATTAGCTGGGCATAGTGGTGCACGCCACCAGTAATCCCAGCTACTCAGGAGGCTGAGGCACGAGAATCGCTTGAACCCGGGAGGCAGAGGTTGCAGTGAGCCAAGATCGCGCCGCTGCACTCCAGCCTGGGCGGCAGGGCGAGGCTCTATCTCAAACGTAAATAAATAACAAAATTAGCTAGGCATGGTGTCACATGCCTGTAGTCCCAGCTCCTTAGGCGGCTGAGGCAGGAACATCACTTGAGCCCAGGAGTTCGAGGCTACACGAGGCTACAGTGAGCTATGATCAGGTTGCTGCACTCCAGCCTAGGCGAAAGAGGGAGACCCTGTCTCTCTAAAACAACCACAACGACAAAAACCCCACAGTTCTCTTTGAAGTGGAGGCATTGTTTTTGAGAGTAAGAACATTTCCCTGTCTTCCCCTATCCCAGAAAAGCTGCAGCCCCAGGGACACACTCTCAAGGCACTGGACACATATATATACCTCCTTTCGGCGATGACACTTACTTAAACGCGCTGAGGGCTTTCTCCTTAACACAAGCACTGCAGGCAGGTGGGAAGCTGAATTCCTACCTTAACCACAAACGTGTTCTCCCGGTCAGGCATCTCCAGGGCTGTGGTTGTCCGGACGTCTGTGATAGAAGAGCAGGGGATGCTGAGTCGGGGCCGAGAGGCCTAGGTCAGGAGAAAGAAACAGATTCGGGTGTTTGGTTTGCAAAGACCACTCTTCCCTTCCCTCCAGACATTCATCTTTCCTTCTACATCCTCAGGAAGTTAGACAAAAAGCAGTCACACTGCTTTCTCAGTCCTGCCCGCAGCTGCTAACACAGAGCCAGGAGCCAGCTTTACCAACAAAAAGTGAGCGACACCAAGGCCGTGGGCTGGTAAACCCCAGAGCTTATCTGCAGGGCTGTGACCACTCTGAGCACTCTCTCACTTGCTCTCAGTCACCTACCCTCCAAGGGGCCTCACCTTGGGTGGTACAAAGAACTCCAGGCGACTTCCTCCTCCTCCTTCTCCTTCACTTCGAAGCAGCAGGCGACACTTCTGCCACTGAGGCTGCCCTCCTCCCCCTGAAGGAGGCCCAGCCACCCCTCCTCCCCGGCCCACTCCAGCTGGGTCAGGGGCTGCCTCCTCAGCCCCCATGAAACTCAGCAGCTCTTCCCTCTGCACCATCCCTGCTCCATCCTTCAAGGTGCCCCCTCCCCGACTGAGTCTCAGCCTCTCAAAACGGTGAGTCCATCTTTCCCCAGGGGACGTTCCATCACTGACCAGTCCCCTACCAACGGTCCCAGCCCCGCCAGAGGAGTTGGAGTTGCTGTTTCCACCTAAGACTGGGGGGCCTGACGAGGTCTCCAGGGGCCCAGCCGAGGAGGCAGGGTCAACGGTCCCCCGCCACTGCAGGATGCCACGGACTGAGCCTCGGACGGAGCGACCCACTGAGCGCAGGGAGAAGCGCTTCTTGAGCTTCGGCTTGGAGGAGGTTGTAGAGGAGGAAGAGACTGAGGAAGGGAGGGGGCCGGCCAGGTCCTCAGATGATCGAGAAGGGCCCAGCACAGCCAGGGGCCCACCCACCCTGCAGCTCTCAAGGGACAGGTCATGTGGCGAAATCTCCGCACCAGGGCTCAGGGGAGCCAGGATGGGTGGCGACAGGGAGCCAGAGGCCCGGGCCACCTCGGCCTCAAAGTGCTGCAGGAAGAGCTCGGCAAAACGGCGGGAGAAGGCAGCCTCGGCCCCGGGCCCCGCATATTGGGGGTGGGAGGCCAGGTAGAGGCGAAAACGGCGGGCAAAGTCCAGAGCTGCAGCCCGGGCGTGGGACTCACAGAACTCCCGCCAACTAGGGGGCGGGGGTGGGGGCAGCGGGGGAGACGAGGGGGTGGCCCCGTCCTCTGGGGAAGGGGCACCATTCATGATGGGCCCCAGGAGGTGGAGAGGGGGAGCCTGCGGGGCACAAAAAGGGAGGCGGCCAGAAGACGAGGGGTGGGCGGCAGCAGCTGCGGAAGGAAGAGAGAGGCACACACGAGGGTCACTGCTGAGGGTGCACTGGAGGCTGCATCCCACCCCCAGCCAGAGACATCCGACCCTACTTCAGACTCCGCAGAGAGCAATGGGAAAGGGAGCCCAACACCTCCCTTCCCTCTCCCAGATCCTGGCACCCTGCAGGCCCCAGCCAACTGGCTACCCAGCGTCTAACCTGCCCCGAGCCTGCCACATTTGCCCCCACTTTGCTTAGCTTTGGATCCAGCGGTAGAGGGCTTTGGAGCACCTTCCCCCTAAAAAAGAGAACTTTTCCAGATCACCCCTCTTCTCTATGTCGGATCCTCCAATATTCATGTCACACTTCCCATGACCATTCTAGAGGCTCCCACTTGGTTATCTTACCTTTCCCTGAGAGGTTTCAAAGACCTCTCGAACAGATGAGGAAACCGAAGCTCAGAAAAGTTTCAGAACTCCAAGTCTACTATTTTCCCCACTTCATAGTCCCTGTCCCCAGGGACCGGCTGGGCCAGCCTCAGCCATAGCACCTCACCGCCCCAGCTCACAGGCAGCTAGAGGGGAGCTGGGACACTAGACCTTAGAGAGCCTGCCTCACACATCTTAGGGTCCAGCTCTTCGGAGGGGGCCGATTCATTAATGAGGATGGATGCATGACGGACCAAAACAGTAATTGTCTTGAAAGCTGACCCCAGAGTCCAGCACCCACGCACTGCGTGAAGGAGATTTGAAATAGCTGCAGCCCACTTCTTTGGTATCCCTTCAGTCTGGGGCCAGAGGCCGCAGGGGCCCCAGAGGAGAAACTGGGTTGGGTCAGGTCAAGTCTTTGCTGGCCTCACGTGAACGAAATATCACATGGAGAGCTGGGGCCCTATGATTTTTCACCTTCCTCTTCTCCCACTGGGGAGTATGCCCTAAAGGCAGGTTAGCCTTCTGGTTAAGGCCATGGACTTGAGTCAGACCAGGGCTCAAACCACCTTATGAGCACCCAGTCCAGCCACCTCATGAGCGATGTTATCTTGAACAAATTCCACGTCCTCTCTGGGCCTCCGTTTTTGTATCTGTTAAACAGAGCTAATGATCCCTCCACCCTCGAAATGTTGAGAGAATTACATGGAATGGGATATGTCAGCGCTGAACGCAAAGTAAGCAACCGCTAAACGACTGCCATTGTTACTATCTTCATGTGGGAGAAGAATATTATAGTTCCAATTTTCTAAAAGAGAAATTAGAGAAAGGAGCCCTCTCAAGGTCTTACAACTAGAAAGTGGCAGAGCTGGGTGTGGAATTTACAACCCTTGGCTCTTTTGTTAGCGCTCCTCCCCCTACGCAATACTGGAAGGTGACAGCCCCAAGACTGGGGCCAGGGCAGCTCAGGAAAGTCTCCCCAAACCCTCAGCGACCTCAGACTCCTGTTCAAACCTACAGCCAGGCTGTAAGTCGGCGAACCCTCCCCTTTCTCCTGGGCCTCGACCCTACAAGCTCAGATGGCCCCAACCGCAGGGACAACTCCAAACCAACGAGAAACAGTCAGGAGATGCAGGAGTCATGGAGCACGGGGGAACCCAGCCAAGAAGTGCAGACCAATCTCCAGCCAGCGGCCACCTCGGCTCACACAGGCCCACCCAACCCTCTGCACCGCAGACAGACCCAGCCCCCTTCAGGCCCGCTGACCCTGCGACTCCTAAGCTGGTGACTCAGTTTCTCTTCTGCCAAGCAGGACTCAGACACATTTTCCCGGTGCACCTGCCTCCTGGCTCAGTTCTGATATTTCCCGAAGGGCGAGTGGTGGAGGGTGCAGGCTCCGCTCTCGGCTCGGACCCTCCGGGCCCGGTGGTCCATACACTCCGACCCGACCCTACTCCCTGGACACCCCCCAGCCGCCCATTCTCCGGGGCCGCATCCGCCTCGGGGCCAGCCCTGTCTGCTGCACTTTCCGGGGCCGAGTGCCCCTCCAGCCCCCGGCCCTCCACGCCCACCCCCACCCAGGGATCCTCTCGGGCGCCAGGGCCGGGTCGCGGAGAGGGAAGAGGCACTTGAAGAGGGGGGTTCCGGTTCCGGTCCCACCTGCATCTCGGTCCCCGCGGTTAGCTCCGGCGGCGGCGGCGGCTCCCGCTCCCTTCGCCCCCACCCACTACGCGACAAGCGCCCAGCCCGGTTCCGCGCAGGCGCCAGGACCCCCTTTCCCGTCGCTGAAGGAAGCGACCATAGAGAACAGCGGCGGGAGGGAAGGGCACCTTCATACTTACTTCCGCCATGCTCCCACTCGGCGCCGACCCCGGGAGACCGAAGACGGTGTGAATCTCGTAGGGCTTCAGTGCCTTCTCCAGTTGCACCTAAAAGCGACCACAGACGCAGCGGGGGAAGGGCTTGGATCCCACCAGAGCGTCCTCCCGGAGGAAATTCGGGACAAAGGGGCGATGTCGACCATAGAGAAGCTGCCTTAGGGGATAGAGTCCCAGGGCCCGGCTGAGGGCTAGAGTAGCCGCCGAGCACCGGAAACCAGCGAGATGATGAGGCTGTGTGAACGGCCCGCTGCAGCCTAGAGCGCCGGCCCCGCTGCGGAGGGGCACGCGGACAACGCCCCCAAGGAGGTGAGCGAGGAAAGAAGTGGGTGACCTTGGGGAGGCCCTGCGGGGAGGCGGAGCCTGAACTTACGACCTTGGTTTATCTGAGGAAAGGGGCAGGCGGTCCAGGAGTTTGCATCTCTGAGACTGGAGATGAAGATGGGGGGTAGAAATAATGAGGTCAGGGCCTGGCGCAGTGGCTCACGCTTGTAATCCCAGCACTTCGGAAGGCCGAGGCAGGTGGATCACCTGAGGTCAGGAGTTCGAGACCAGCCTGGCCAACATAGTGTAACCCCGTCTCTACTAAAAATACAAAAATTAGCCGGGTATGGTGGCGCGCGCCTGTAGTCCTAGTCCCTCGGGAGGCAGAGGCAGGAGAATAGCTTGAATCTGGGAGGCAGATTGCGGTGAGCCGAGATGGCGCCACGCACTCCAGCCCGGGCAACAGAACTAGAATCCCTATTAAAAAAAAAAAAAAAAAAAAAATGAGGTCAGGGCCGGGCGCGCTGGCTCACGCCTGTAATCCCAGCACTTTGGGAGGCCGAGGCGGGCGGATGACTTGAGGTCAGGAGTTTGAGACCAGCCTCACCAACATGGTGAAACCCCGTCTGTACTAAAAATACAAAAAATTTAGCCGGGCGTGGTGGCAGGCGCCTGTAATCCCAGCCCCTTGGGAGACCGAGGCGGGAGAATAGCATGAACCCGAGAGGCAGAGGTTGGGGTGAGCCGAGATGGCACCACGGCACTCCAGCGCGGGCAACAGAGCTAGACTCCCTATCAAAAAAAAAAAGAATGAGGTCAAGGCCGGACGCAGTGGCTTACGCCTGTAATCCCAGCACTTCGGAAGGCCGAGGGGGGCGGATCACTTGAGGTCAGGAGTTTGAGACCAGCCTGACTAACATGGTGAAACACCATCTGCACTAAAAATACAAAAAATTTAGCTGGGCGTGGTGGCAGGCACCTGTAATCCCAGCTACTTGGGAGGAGGCTGAAGCAGAAGAATCACTTGAACCCAGGAGGCGGAAGTTGCAGTGAGCCAAGACTGCGTCACTGCAATCCAGCCTGGGCAAAAGAGCCAGACTCCATCTCAAAAATAATAACAATAATAATAATGAGGTCAATTTCAGACGTGCTTTTGGGACATCTGTGGGCATATAGTCTGGAGCTCAGAAGAGACATCAAGGCCAGTTAGAGAAATCGAGAACAATTAAAGTACGGAGGGTAGTCGAAAGCATGAGCACAGTGAGATCCTCCACCCATCCAGTCTCTGACCCGGCTCCAGCTGGCCTAAACAGTAAAGGAAGCTATGGCCCAAGTAATCGAAAAGTCCAGAGCGGACAGATTCGGACAGGTGAACACAGGGGCCAGAAGATATCAGGAACCTGTGGCTCACCATCTCTGGTTCTGCCTTCCCCATGCATTTGGCTTCACCCTCAGGCAGGCTCTCCTCTCTTAGTGGCAAAATGGCTTTTTGTAGCTCCAAGCTTAAACCCTAATAGCTTAGCAACTCTCCTAGAAGGAACATGCCTCTTTTCCGAGATTCCCAATGAAATTTCCAGAACTGAGCAGCTGATTGGATCAAGTGCCCATCCTGGAACGCGAAGACAAATAACCCAAGAGGGGAAGATGGATAAATATCCTGACTCACCCAAGAATGTTCAAGGCCGGGCGCAGTGGCTCACGCCTATAATCCCAGCACTTTGGGAGGCCGAGACAGGCGGATCACGAGGTCAGGAGATCAAGACCATCCTGGCTAACATGGTGAAACTCCATCTCTACTAAAAATACAAAAAAATTAGCCAGGCGTGGTGGCGGGCGCCTATAGTCCCAGCTACTCAGGAGGCCGAGGCAGGAGAATGGCATGAACCCAGGAGGCAGAGCTTGCAGTGAGCCGAGATCACACCACTGCACTCCAGCCTGGGCAACAGAGCAAGACTCCGTCCCCCCCCCCCCAAAAAAAAAGAATGTTCTAAGATGGCCGGGTGCGGTGGCTCATGCCTGTAATCCCAACACTGGGAGGCCGAGGCGGGCGCATCATGAGTTCAAGAGTTCAAAACCATCCTGGCCAACATAGTGAAACCCCACCTCTACTAAAAATACAAAAATTAGCTGGGCATGGTGGCACATGCCTGTAATCTCAGCTACTTGGGAGGCTGAGGCAGGAGAATCACTTGAACCTGGGAGGCGGAGGCTGTGGTGAGCCAAAATCGTCCCCCTGCACTCCAGCCTGGGCAACAGAGTGAGACTCCATCTCAAAAAAAAAAAAAAGTGCTGGGCATGGTGGCTCAGTCCTGTAATCAATTCCACTGTAATCAATCCCAGCACTTTGGGAGGCTATGGTGGGCAGATCACTTGAGGTCAGTAGTTTGAGACCAGCCTAGCCAACATGGCGAAACCTCATCTCTACCAAAAATATAAAAAATTAGCCAGGTGTGGTGGTGCGTGCCCATAATCCCAGCTGCTTGGGAGGCTGAGGCACGAGAATCGCTTGAACCTGGGAGGTGGAGGTTGCAGTGAGCCGAGATTGTGCCACTGCACTCCAGACTGGGCAACAGAGCGAGACTCCATCTCAAGAAATTAAAAAAAATAAATCTGGAGTCCTAACTGTTGGAACAGAAATCACACACCGGAGACCAGGGAGTGTGGGAGTGAGTATAGGATGTGTGTAGGTCAGGGGAAATGGACAAACACAAATGATATAAAGGGATCCGTGGGGGATCACAGGGTGAGCTGCCATCGTCTCCTCTAGAAGGCATTGATAACTAAGAGACTGCTGCGTGACTTGGTGAGAGTAGTTTCAGCAGAAGCCAAATCGTAGTGGTTTAAGGAATGAGTGGAAGGTAAAGAATTGGGAGGAGGCCGGGCGTGGTGGCTCACGCCTGTAATTCCAGCACTTTGGGAGGCCAAGGCAGGTGGATCACCTGAGGTCAGGAGTTTGAGACCCGCCTGGCCAACATGGCAAAACCCTGTCTCTACTAAAAGTAGCCAGGCGTGGTGGCACGCACCTGTAATCCTAGCTACTTGGGAGGCTGAGGCAGGAGAATCACTTGAACCTGTGAGGTGGAGGTCACAGTGAGCCAAGATCGTGCCACTACACTCCAGCCTGGGTGACAGAGCAAGACTCCATCTTAAAAAAAAAAAAAAAATTCAAGAAGTGGGAGGAAAAATGTGGAGAGATGTTCTACACAGTTTGGCTAAAAAGGGGAGGACAGAGATAAGGCAGGTTGTAAGTGTGATAAGGTAGAAAGGTTTGCTTGTTTGTTTCTATCTTGAGGAAGATCTGATTTTGTTAGAAACATTAAGGGGAAAGGAATCAGTAGAGAGGATGGTTGCTGAAGGAGCAAGGTTGCGGGGAAGGTTGGTAGGGATGTTATCCAGGGCCCAGGTTAAGCCAAGGCATTAATATGAAGGGGAGAAACCCTTCTTCCTCAGAAGCAGGGATGTAAAATTCGGGATGCTTTCCCCTATAACTACTATAAACCCTAATTCCAGCTAACTTAAACATGAAAAGAGCGGGGGGTCTATTGGTTTAAATAATTGAAAAATCAGAGATAGAATGACTTCAGGCATGGCTGGAGCCAGAGGCTCAGACGATGTTGATTTGAACTTGGTCTCAGTCTCTTTTAGTTCTGCTTTTCCCTGGACTTACTTTGTTTCTCTCTCTCTTTTTTTTTTTTTTTTTCCCTGATACAGGGTCTTGCCCTGTCACCCAGGCTGGAGTGCAGTGGTACAATCATAGCTTACTGCAGCTTCGAACTCCTGGGCTGAGGCGATCCTCTCACCTCAGCCTCCCCAGTAGCTGGGACCACAGGCATGACCCACGCCTGGCTCCCTGGACTGTCTTCATTCTCAGGGAGGTTGTCTTCTCATAAGTAGCAAAATAGCCAAGCCTCATTCTACCAGCTTAAACAACCCTGGCAGAAAAAGAGTATAGCTTTCCCAATAGCTCCAGCAAATAAAACAAGGCTGCCTCATCAGCTCAGCTTTCATCGCCCAGTGATCTTCTGTCATTTAATAAGGAATTTATCTGTTGGGTACTGGGCTTAATACCTGAGTGATGATATGTACAACAAACCCCCATGATAGGTGTCGATCTATGTGATAAACCTTTACATGTACCCCCAAACCTAAGATAAATAAATAGGCTGGGCGTGGTGACTCACGCCGGTAATCCCAGCACTTTAGGAGGCTGAGGCAGGCGAATCACCCGAAGCTGGGAGTTCAAGACCAGCCTGGGCAACATGGTGAAATCCCATCTCTACAACAAATACAAAAAAAATTAGCCACGTGTGGTGGTCCATTCCGGTAATCCCAGCTACTCAGGAGGCTGAGGCATGAGAATGGCTTGAATCAGGGAGGCAGAGGTTGCAGTGAGCCAAGATCATGCACAGCAAGATCCTGTCTCTAAAAAAAAAACCAAATAAATGATTTTTTTTTTTTTTGAGAAACAGTCTCGCTGTGTCACCCAGGCTGGAGTGCAGTGGTATGATCTCAGCTCACTGCAAACTCTGCCTCCCGGGTTCAAGTGATTCTCATGCCTCAGCCTCTCGAATAGCTGAGATTACAGACGTGCACCACCAGGCCTGGCTAATTTTTGTATTTTTAGCAGAGATGGGGATTCACCATGTTAGCGAAGCTGGTCCCGAACTCCCAGCCCCAAGTGATCTGCCCGACTTGGCCTCCCAGAGTGCTGGGATTACAAGTGTGAGCCACTATGCCCAGCCAAATAAATAAAATTTTAAAAAGAATTTGGCTGGTCTTTGTCCCAGGTTCCTGGCTTAGAGCTTCCAAAACACTTGGAATTTCCTGAGTCATAGAAATGTCTGTTACTCAGAAGTTCCTTATGTAACACCTGAGTTTTTTTGTTTGTTTGAGACAGAGTCTCACTGTCTCCCAGGCTGGAGTGCAGTGGCACGATCTTGGCTTACTGCAACCTCCACCTCCCGGGTTCAAGCCATTCTCCCACCTCAACTTCCCAAGTAGCTGGGATTGCAGGCATGGGCCACCACACCAAGTAGCTGGGATTGCAGGCATGGGCCACCACACCCAGCTAATCTTCGTATTTTTAGTAGAGACAGGGTTTCACCACGTTGGCCAGGCTGCTCTCGAACTCCTGACCTCAGGTGAGCCACCCACCCCTGCCTCCCAAAATGCTGGGATTACAGGCGTGAGCCACTGTGCCCAGCCAACACCTGAGTTTTTGCTAATGAGGTGACTCATGGCAGGCCCTCAGTAGCTTCAGGATAGGACCTGGTCACCAGAAAGACCAACCTTGTGATTAGAGGGTTGGGATTTTGAGCCAGCCCAACCCCCAGGGAGGGGAGGGGGCCTGGAGGGTAAGACCAATCACATGGCCAGTGATTTACTAATAAGAACTCAGACCTGCGCGGTGGCTCACACCTGTAATCCCAGCACTTTGGGTGGCAGAAGCGGGCGGATCACGAGGTCAGGAGATCGAGACCATCCTGGCTAACAGTGAAACCCCGTCTCTACTAAAAATACCAAAAATTAGCCGGGCGTGGTGGCGGGCGCCTGTAGTACCAGCTACTCAGGAGGCTGAGGCAGGAGAATGGCGTGAACCCGGGAGGCGGAGCTTGCAGTGAGCCGAGATTGCGCCACTGCACTCCAGCCTGGGCAACGTAGCGAGACTCCGTCTCAAAAAAAAAAGAACTCCAGACACTGAAACTCAGTGGGTGTTCTGGTCAGCAAATGCATTGATGTGCTGGGAGGTGACGTGCCCCGCTTCCACAGGGGAGAGGGCACAGGATCTTGGTGGCCTGCTCTCCCGGCTCTCCCTGTGTGTCTCTTCATTGGCTGGCCCTGCTTTGTATTCTTTGTAAAGCTGTAATCCCAAGTGTAGTGCCTTCCTGCGTTCTATGAGTCATTGTTTTTATTTAAGAAAAATATACATGTATAATTTACATCTTTACCATTTTTAAGTGTACAGTTCAGTGGTAATAAATACATTTATATTATTTTTTGCCCCTTCACCCCCCCCCCTCCCCATTATGAGCCATTCTTGTGAACTGTTGAACCTGATGGGTGACAGTGTAGCCTCCTCTGGGAAGCCATGCATGGCTGGTCCACCTAGGCCACCTCTCAACTACCTTTTTTTTTTTTTTTTTTTTTTTTTTTTTTTTTTTTTTTTTTTTTTTTTTTGGAGATGGAGTCTCACTCTGTTGCCCAGGCTGGAGTGCAGTGATGCAATCTCGGCTCACTGCAACCGCCACCTCCCGGGTTCAAGCAATTCTCCTGCCTTAGCCTCCCAAGTAGCTGGGATTACAGGTGTGCATCACCGCGTCCAGCTAATTTTTGTATTTTTAGTACAGATGAGGTTTCACCACGTTGGCCAGGCTGGTCTTGAACTCCTGACCTCAAGTGATCCGCCCACCTCGGCCTCCCAAAGTGATGGGATTATAGGTGTGAGCCACTGGGCCTGGCCTCAAGTACCTTTTACTTAGTAGCTTTTGTGTGACATTCACCAAGTGCTTCCAGTTGTGATGTCTCCCATCGCATCAGAGTGACATGGGTGTGACGGGAGCCCTGGGTTTGAAAGCACACTCTGGGTTGGCATGCAGGGACTTGGGGAGGCAGGAGGCAGAGCAGAAGTTGGTGCAGTGGTCCACAAGAGGGCTGATGCTGGCCTGGCTATGGCAATGTAATGGGGTTGGTGCCAAGGGGTTTAACCAGAGAGACTTCCCAGGAGGTGCTGCCAGGTTGGCTGGTGGGAAGAGTGAAGAGTGAAGGATGCCCTTGAGCTTCCACTGGGGAAGGATTTATTGAGTGGCACCAAGGACAGTGCTCTGGGACCTAGTCCTTAATGTGCCACTAAGTTCCTGGCTTGCCCAGTAGTCATTTCCATTGCACCAGACCCCATCCTCCTCTTAGAAGTTTTAGAGCTACAAGAAATCTTAGAGATCATCATATGATTTAACCTCCACCCCCAACTTGTAGATAATAAAGCTGAGGGCCAAGAAGGTACAGTGACCCATCTTTATTTATAAAAATGAATGTGAATACAAAATTTGCTTTCCATTGAAAACCTCAGGAAACTTACTAAGCCCAATGCAAATGCTCAATTGAAATGATTCAATAAATAATTCCTCCAACAAATACTGATTCACTTAAGTATTAGGCACTTTTTTTTGTTTGTTTTTTGTGGTTTTTTTTTTTTTTTTTTTTTTGAGATGGAGTCTTGCACTGTCGCCTGGGCTGGAGTGCAGTGGTGTGATCTGGGCTCACTGCAGTCTCCGCCTCCGGGTTCAAGTGATTCTCCTGCCTTAGCCTCCCTAGTAGCTGGGATTACAGGCACCCACCACCACCCCCAGCTATTTTGTGTGTGTGTGTGTGTGTGTGTGTGTGTGTGTGTTTTTAGTACAGATGGGGTTAGCCAGGCTAGTCTTTAACTCCTGACCTCGTGATTCACCCACCTTGGTCTCCCCAGGTGCTGGGATTACAAGCGTGAGCCACCGCGCCTGGCCGGCATTGTTCTTAAGAGTGAAAACGGCCAGGTGCGGTGGCTCACACCTGTAATCCCAGCACTTTGGGAGGCCGAGGCAGGCGGCTCACGAGGTCAGGAGATCGAGACCATCCTGGCTAACACAGTGAAACCCCGTCTCCACTAAAAATACAAAAAAAAAAAAGGCCGGGCACGGTGGCTCATGCCTGTAATCCTAGCACTTTGGGAGGCCGAGGCGGGTGGATCATGAGGTCAGGAGTTCAAGACCAGCTTGGCAAAGATGGTGAAACCCCGTCCCTACTAAAAAATACAAAAATTAGCTGGGTGCGGTGGTGGGCGCCTGTAATCCCAGCTACTTGGGAGGCTGAGGCAGGAGAATTGCTTGAACCCAGGAGGCGGAGTTTGCAGTGAGCCAAGATCGCACCACTGCACTCTAGCCTGGGTGACAGAGCAAGACTCTGCCTCAAAAAAAAAAAAAAAAAAAAAATTAGCCGGGCGTGCTGGTAGGCGCCTGTAGTCCCAGCTACTCCGGAGGCGGAGGCAGGAGAATGGCGTGAACCCAGGAGGCGGAGGTTGCGGTGAGCCAAGATCGCTCCACTGCACTCCAGCGTGGGCGACAGAACAAGACTCTGTCTCAAAAATAAAAATAAAAAAATAAAAAAATAAGTTCTTAGTGCCACGAGCTGGTGAGATGGGAACAAGCAAACTTAGTAAGATAATTTTGGGCAATTAGATGCTACGAAGAAAATCAAGGTAGAAACAATCATGGGGGCCGAGCGCGGTGGCTCATGCCTGTACTCCCAACAATTTGGGAGGCAGAGACGGGCAGATCACTTGAGGCCAGGAGTTCGAGGCCAGCCTGGCCAACATGGTGAAACCCCCCCCATCTTTACCAAAAATAAAAAATTAGTCGGATGTGGTGGCACTTGCCTGTAATCCCAGCTACTTGGGAAGCTGAGGCATGAGTACTGCTTGAACCCAGGAGGTGGAGGTTGCAATGAGCCGAGATCACACCATTGCACTTCAGCCTGTGTGACAGAGTGAGACTCTGTCTCAACAATAAAAAAAAGAAACAGTCATGGAATGTTTGCAAAACGAAAGGGAGAACCAGTGTGGGCCAGGCATGGTGTCTCACACCTCTAAGGCACCCAGCACCTTCAGAGGCCAAGGTGGGCAGATCACCTGAAGTCAGGAGTTCGAGACCAGCCTGGCCAACATGGTGATACCCCGTCTACTAAAAATACAAAAATTAGCAGGGTGTGGTAGTGGTCATCTGTAATCCCAGCTACTCGGGAGGCTGAGGCAGGAGAATTGCTTGAACCCAGGAGGTGGAGGTTGCAGTGAGCCGAGATTGTGCCACTGCACTCCAGCCTGGGCGACAGAGCGAGACTGTCTCAAAACAAAAACAAAAATTAAGGGCTAGTGCGGCCAGGGGAGTGAGGAAATTGAAAGTCGTACTACATGGGTTCAAAGAGCTGGACAGGGGCCAGATTATGCAGGCCTTGTGGGACACACGGAGAATTTTATTATTGTCATTATTTTGAGACAGGGTCTCGTTCTGTTACCCAGGCAAAAGTGCAGTGGCTTGAGCACAGCTCAGTGCAACCTTGAGCTCCCAGGCTGAATTGATCCTCCTGCCTCAGCCTTCCAAGCAGTTGGGACTCCAGGGTGCACTACCATGCCCAGCTAATTTTTCTATTGTAGAGACGGGGTCTTGCCATGTTGCCCAGGCTGGTCTCAAACTCTTGGGCTCAAGCAATCCACCCTCCTCGGCCTCCTAAAGTGCTGGGATTACATACAGGCATGAGCCACCATACTTGGCCTTATTATTTTTTTAATAACAGCTGTATTGAGATATAATTCACCTACCATGGTTGAGATACACATCGCCCATCTAAAGTAAGAATTTGGATTTTATTCCAAGTGCAGTGAGGAGTCATTTAGGGAGGATTCATTTATGGTCAATATTTTATTTATATTACTATTTTTGTTAAGACAGGGTCTTGCTCTGTTACCCATGCTGAAATGTAGCGGTGTGATCATGGCTTATTGCAGCCTCGACCTCCTGGGCTCAAGTGATCAAGTGATCCTCCTGCCCCAGCCTCCCACAGAGCTGGAACTACAGGTGCTTGCCACCATGCCGTGCTAATTTTTCAAAGTTTTTGTAGAGATGGAGTCTTACTACGTTGACCAGGCTTGTCTTGATACTCCCGGGCTCAAGCTATCTTCCCACCTTGGCCTCACAAAGTTCTGGGACGATGCACATTTTTTTTTTTTTTTTTTTTTGAGAGGGAGTCTCGCTCTGTCTCCCAGGCTGGAGTGCAGTGGCGCAATCTCGGCTCACTGCAAGCTCCACCTCCCAGGTTTTACATCATTCTCCTGCCTCAGCCTCCCGAGTAGCTGGGACTACAGGCGTGCACCACCTACGCCCGGCTAACTTTTTTTGTATTTTAGTAGAGACGAGGTTTCACCATGTTAGCCAGGATGGTCTCAAACTCCTGACCTTGTGATCTGCCCCCCTTGGCCTCCCAAAGTGCTGGGATTACAGGCGTGAGCCACCGCGCCCGGCTTCCATGCACATTTTATAAGACTGATCTGGTTGCTGCATGGAGAATGGATGTGAAAGGTATTGGGGGCTGGGCATGATGGTTCACACCTGAAATCCCAGCATTTTAGGAAGCTAAAGTGGGAGGATTGCTTGAGCCAGAAATTTGAGACCAGCCTGGGCAATATAGGGAGACCCCGTCTCTACAAAAAAAAAAGGGGGGGGGGTTGGGCGCCGGGTGTAGTGGCTCATGCCTGTAATCTCAGCACTTTGGGACTTCGGGAGGCTGAAGTGGGCAGATCATGAGGTCAGGAGTTCGAGACCAGCCTGGCCAGCATGGTGAAACCTCGTCTCCACTAAAACTACAAAAAATTAGCTGGGCATGGTGGCACACACCTGTAATCCCAGCTACTTGGGAGGCTGAGGAAGAATTGCTTCAACCCGGCAGGCAGAGGTTATAGGTTGCAGTGCCCAGCCAATATGTGGTGTGTGTGTGTGTGTGTGTGTGTGTGTGTGTGTATATTTTTTGGATACGGAGTCTCGCTCATAGTTTATTCACTCATAGTTTATTCCCTGCATATTAGATAAGTGGCCTTTTTCTTTATTCTTTTTTTTTTTAATTTTTTTTTCTTTTTTTTGAGACAGTCTCACTCTGTAGCCCAGGTTGGAGTGCAGTGGCACAATCTCAGCTCACTGCAACCTCCACCTCCTGGGTTCAAGCGATTCTTCTGCCTCAGCCTCCTGAGTAGCTGGGACCACAGGTGCGCACCACCATGCCCAACTATTTTTTGTATTTTTAGTAGAGACGGAGTTTCACCATGTTGGTCAGACTGGTCTCGAACTCCTGACCTCATGATCCACCTGCCTCGGCCTCCCAAAGTGCTGGGATTACAGGTGTGAGCCACCATGCCTGGCCAATATATGAATTTTTTTTTTTTAAAAAGAAGAAGGCCAGGCGCAGTGGCTCATGCCTGTAATCCCAGCATTTTGGGAGGCTGAGGCACGTGGATCACAAGGTCAGGAGTTTGAGACCAGCCTGGCCAATATGGTGAACCTCCATCTCTACTAAAAACATGAAAAAATTACCTGGGCATGGTGGCAGGCACCTACAATCCCAGCTACTTGGGAGGCTGAGGCAGGAGAATCGCTTTAACCCAGGAGGTGGAGGTTACAGTAAGCCAAGATCATGCCATTGCACTCCAGCCTGGGTGACAGAGCAAGACTCCATCTTGGGAAAAAAAAAAAAAAAGAAGAAAGGCGTTAGGAATAAGAACAGAAGCCAGGAGACCCATTGGAGAGCTCCTGAGGTAACCTGGATGAGAGATGATCCCAACTGAACCACAGTGTTGACAGAGGAGATAGTGAGACATGGTCACACTGGGGATTCTGTTTGGAGAATCAGAACTGGGGAGGAGCATAGGTGTGGGGAGAGGGGAGGGGAGAACAGTGGTGCCCCACATACAGATGTATAAGGAGAGTGGGAGGAAGTGGAGAGTCCTGTTTTGGATAGGTTGGTTTGTTTTGTTTTGTTTAAGACGGAGTCTTGCTCTGTCGGCAGGCTGGAGTGCAGTGGCACAATCTCGGCACACTGCAACCTCCACCTCCCAGGTTCGAGCAAGTCTCCTGCCTCAGCCTCCCGAGTAGCTGGGATTACAGGCAAGCGCCACCATGCCCAGCTAATTTTTGTATTT
Organism: Nomascus leucogenys; assembly: GCF_006542625.1. Taxonomy (NCBI): domain Eukaryota; kingdom Metazoa; phylum Chordata; class Mammalia; order Primates; family Hylobatidae; genus Nomascus; species Nomascus leucogenys. The sequence continues at coordinate 76,625,878 of NC_044382.1, read as the reverse complement.
TTTTAGTAGAGACGGGTTTCACCATATTGGCCAGGATGGTCTCAATCTCTTGACCTCGTGATCCACCTGCCTTGGCCTCTCAAAGTGCTGGGATTACAGGCATGAGCTACCACATCCGGCCCTTTTTTATTTCTTTTCTTTTTTTTTTTTTTTTCAGATGGAGTCTCGCTCACTCTGTCGCCCAGGCTGGAGTGCAGTGGCGCACTCTCGGCTCACTGCAACCTCTGCCTCCTGGGTTCAAGCGATTCTCCTGTTTCAGCCTCCCAAGTAGCTGGGACTACAGGCGCATGCCACCACTCCCGGCTAATTTTTTGTATTTTTAGTAGAGACAGGGTTTCACCATATTAGCCATGATGGTCTCGATCTCCTGACCTCATGATCCGCCCACCTCAGCCTCCCAAAGTTCTGGGATTACAGGCGTGAGCCACCACACCTGGCCCTTTTTGTTTTAGAGACATGGTCTGGCACTGTCACACAGGCTGGAGTGCAGTGGGGCTATCATTGCTCACTGCAGCCTCAAACTCCTGGGTTCAAGTGATCTTCCTCTCTCAGCCTCCCCAGTAACTGGATTATACAAGCATGTGCTGCCATATCTGGCAAATTTTTTTATTTTTATGTTTGTAGAGACAAGGTCTCACTATTTTGCCCAGACTGGTCTCGAACTCCTGGTCTCAAGCAATAGCAGAAGTGGTTTCAGTGCCCCCAGCAGTAGCTGTAACAGAGGAGTTGAAATCTTGGCATGTAGCGTTTGATGGTAGTGACAGTAACAGCAGTTTTCTTATCAGGTCAGATCAGTTCTATGGCTTGGAATTAGTTCTCCAGCTTGCCCCACAATTCTGTAAGCTGCCTAATACCCTTAACAAATCCCTCTTCTGCTTAAGCCAGCCAATGTAAAATCTGTTATCTCTACATCAAGACTTCTGACTGAGCCATTCACTAATACAGAGGATGCTACGGTCAACATCTCTAGAAAAAAATTTTCTCCCTTTGGGCTCTTTTCTGAACACCGTGTTTCTCAAACTCTAGCCATTTGTTCACTACCTTCCAAAAAATTTGCCGTATATTCATACCACACATAATAGTTTTTATTTTATTTTTGAGACAGAGTCTCGCTCTGTCACCCAGGCTGGAGTGCAATGGCGTGATATCGGCTCACTGCAACCTCCGCCTCCTGGGTTCAGGCGATTCTCCTGCCTCAGCCTCCTGAGTAGCTGAGACTACAGGCGTGCACCATGCCCAGCTAATTTTGTATTTTTAGTAAAGACGGGGTTTCACCATGTTGGCCTGGCTGGTCTCGAACTCCTGGCCTCAAGTGATCCGCCTGCCTCGACCTCCCAAAGTGCTGGGATTATAGGTGTGAGCCATTGTGCCCAGTGCATCCATATTATCTACCAAACAATATTCTTTTAAGTTTTGTTTTTTCTAAAACTTGATTGTTATGTCAGTTTTTTTCAAGCTAATACACATTAAAATAAATGTAGCACCACAAAAATATAAACCATTAATTCAAATACCACCCCCAAAAACTCACAACTTGCTAGTGGCCAATAGTGTCTTAGGATAAATTCCTAGGAGTGCAGTGACTTAGGTGCAGAGTAGAAACAAAGAAAACCCTTTTAGGCTGGGCACAGTGGCTCATGCCTGTAATCCCAGCACTTTGAGAGGCCAAGGTGGGCAGACTGCTTGGGCCCCGGTATTGGGAGACCAGCCTGGCCAACATGGCAAAACCCCATCTCTACAAAAAATACAAAAATTAGCCAGGCGTTGTGGTGTATGCTTGTAATCCCAGCTACTTGGGAGGCTGAGGTAGAAGGATGGCTTGAGCCTGGGAGGCTGAAGCTGCAGTGAGCTGTGACTGCCCCACTATGCTCCAGCCTAGGAGACCCAGCAAGGCTCTGTCAAAAAAAAAAAAAAAAAACCTATTTATACTACACGATACCAGCCTTTCCTAAGCAGAACTGATTAATTGGAGGGCCAGGAGGAGAGAAGTCTTAGCAAGTTCCTCACTTTATCTGAGCAGTAAAATGATAGTTAAATTATAGTACAGTCTGGCTGGGCATGGTGGCTCACACCTATAATCCCAGCATTTTGGGAGGCCAAGGTGGGCGCATCACTTCAGGTCGGGAGTTCAAGACCAGCCTGGCCAATATGGCAAAACCCCATCTCTACTAAAAATACAAAAATTAGGCCGGGTGTGGTGGCACACACCTGTAATGGCAGCACTTTGGGAGGCTGAGGTGGGCGGATCACCTGAAGTCGGGAGTTCGAGACCAGCCTGACCAACATGGAGAAACCCCGTCTCTACTAAAAAAAAATTACAAAAATTAGCCGGGCGTGGTGGCGCATGCCTGTAATCCCAGCTACTTGGGAGGCTGAGGCAGAATTGCTTGAACCCAGGAGACAGAGGTTGCGGTGAGCCAAGATGGCACCATTGCACTCCAGCCTGGACAACGAGAGCAAAACTCCGACTCAAAAAAAAAAAAAAAAAAAAAAACAAAAATTAGCTGGGTGTGGTGGCAGGCGCCTGTTATCCCAGCTACTCGGGAGGCTGAGGCAGAAGAATCGCTTGAACCCAGGAGATGGAGGTTGCAGTGAGTCGAGATCATGCCACTGCACTCCAGCTGGGCAACAGAGTGAGACTCTGTCTCAAAAAAAAAAAAAAAAAATTACATTGCAGTGTGCACACTTTTTGGGGTTTAGTGGTGTTGGATTCCTTAATCACCCTGACCATCAGCTTTCATACCTGGAAAATGGGGGAAATAATAGCTCCTGCTACCCAGGGTAGCACTGGAAGCGCTGATTGTGAAACAATATGAATGTCTGAACATCATAAAGCTCTAGTTCAGAGTTTCCCAAACTCCTCTGAGTTTTCATTTTAAAAAAAAATTTTTTTTTTTTGGAGACGGAGTCTCGCTCTGTCGCCCAGGGTGGAGTGCAGTGGCACGATCTCAGCTCACTGCAACCTCTGCCTCCTGGGTGCAAACAATTATCCTGCCTCAGCCTCCCAAGTAGCTGGGACTACAGGTGCACACTGCCACGCCCAGCTAATTTTTTGTATTTTAGTAGAGATGGAGTTTCACCGTGTTGCCCAGGCTGTTCTGGAACTCCTGAACTCAGGCAATCCACCCGCCTCGGCCTCCCAAAGTGCTAGGATTACAGGTGTGAGCCACCACTCCCGGCCAAAAAATTTTTATAGAGATGGGGTCTTTCTTGGCCGGGCGTGGTAGTTCACGCCTGTAGTCCCAGCACTTTGGGAGGCCACAATGGGTGGATCACTTGAGGTCTGGAGTTCGAGAGCCGTCTGGCCAACGAGGTGAAACCCCGTCTGTACTAAAAATACTAAAATTAGCCAGGCGTGGTGGCACATGCCTGTAGTCCCAGCTACTCAGGAGGCTGAGGTGGGAGAATTGCTTCAACCCAGGAGGTGGAGGTTGCAGTGAGCCGAGATCGCCCCATTGCACTCTAGCCTGGGCGACAGAGTGAGACTCTGTCTCAAAAAAAAAAAAAAAAAAGAGATGGGGTCGTTCTCTGTCACTCACAGTGGGGTGCAGTGTCATGATCATACCTCACCACAGCCTTGAACTCCTGAGCTCAGGCGATCCTCCTGCCTCGGCCTCCTGAGTAGGAGGGGCTATAGGTGCATGCTACTGTGCCTGGCTAATTTGAAAAAATTTTTTGTAGAGATAGGGTCTCCTAATCTGCCCAGGCTGGTCTTGAACTCCTGGCTTCAAACCGTCCTCCCACCTCAGCCTCCCAAAGTGCCGGGACTACAGGCATGAGCCACCGTGCCCAGCCTCTTCTTAGTTTTAGAAGAGTGTTATATAGCTTCCCAGTCTGTGCATAGACCCCATGGAATCATAATCTCCAGGGGAGGAATTGGGGAATCTATTTGAAACACAAACGCTGTCCACTGAGTCTCAGGATCTGATGAGTTCCGAAACATTAGTGAGGGTTAAGCAGCCACAATTAACACTTTGGAGTGCCATGTGGAAGCTGCCATGAGATGATGGATGTGAAAGTTAAGGGACATTGACTACCCTTGCACCCATTCATTCAGCATTCACTGCATGCTCCACCCTGTTAGGTGCTGGGGCCACCGACAGAATAAAGGAGACTCAGGCTGCCCTTAAAGGCTCCCCTAGCTGGCTCCTCATCCTTAGCTCCTCAACTGCAAAATTAGATGGGTGGGGCGATGCCCAACGGAATTGCTCCTTAGGCTGCTGAGAGGCTACAGGGGTGGGCAGCGAAGCTGTCTGTCTTGTGGGCTCTGGCCCTGTGAGGTCTAGCAGTACAGGGTCCCCGCAAGCTGCCTAACCTCACAGGGCCCAACACTGACTCCTACCCAGTTCACCTCCTCTGAGGGCTAGATGTCAGGCGTCTCCCTATGAAGTGGATACTATTATTCCCATTTTACAGATTAGAAAACAAAGTCTCAGCGGAGAGAGAGGTCACACTTCACCCCATCCCCGAAAGGCGTCCAGGACCTGGTCCCCTACCTCCCGCTGCGGCAGAGGCGGCCAGATATCTCGCAAGACCCGCGTAGCGAGTCGGACTCCGGGGGACTCGGGGTCTCTCTCTGCCGGGCCCAGGAGGAGGTTCCTGAGCAGTCGGAGCCGCAGCTGCCTCCCGGAGCCCGAGCCCCTCCCTCCGGGTCCGGCCTAGCCCGCCTGACCCACACTCTGATCACCTCCACAGCCCGCCGACCTGAGAACTACTACGTCCATGAGCCTTCGCGGCGCCGTGCTTTAGGGGACGCTCCCCAGTGCCCCCCGCGACCGCCAGAGAGAACTACGTTGCCCCTCAGCCCGTGAGGCGCGAGTGGTGGAAACCCTCTCCATCATTCTCCGTCCTCGAGACACCACCCCCTCCATGACGTCTTCAGCCGCGCGCCCGACGTCGGCGGAGACGGCCATAGACACTGGCGACTAGAGGGGCCCGGACTTGCCCTCCCAGCCCTAACTTCCGCCGGAAGTGCCTTCCAGCCGCAAGCGCCCTTCTGCTGCGCGCTCGGGCTCCTGGTGCCCGTTCCCCGGTTCCCGGGGCGCAAGTATGACTACAATGGCGGCCGCCACCCTGCTGCGCGCGACGCCCCACTTCAGCGGTGAGGGGTCAGGGAGGGCGACAGCGGCCCAGGAACACTTTGTGGGAGTGGTAGGTGGCTGGGTTCGGTCTGACCCCTTCCCTGCCTGACTCCAATCTTCGGTCCCGGCAGGTCTCGCCGCCGGCCGGACCTTCCTGCTGCAGGGTCTGTTGCGGCCGCTGAAAGCCCCGGCATTGACTCTCTTGTGCCGCGGCCTGGCGGTGGAGGCCAAGAAGACTTACGTGCGCGACAAGCCACATGTGAATGTGGGTACCATCGGCCATGTGGACCACGGCAAGACCACGCTGACTGCAGCCATCACGAAGAGTGAGTGGGGTTGGGGCGTCCAGCAGCGCCCTATCTACTGATGGGACCTGGAGCCAGGGAGGCAAGGCCAGCAGAGTGTCTGCTGGAGGAGTTTACTGTGGCCCCAAGAGCCCGAATTTGTGCGGCAGGTGGATTGGCAGATGCAAGAGACAAATTTCTCCTGAACAGGAAGAACTTGGTGATCCACCAATGGCTTGGGGATCACAAAGTCGTGAGGAATGCTCTGCAAGCAGAGGCTGTACCCTAAAGAAGTCACAGGGCAGACCCTTAAGGCCCTCTAACATTTCTTTCTGACCCACAGTTCTCTCTGCTGGAAGAGTGAAGAGATTGGAGGAGGTTATGTATTTAGGTGGGAGGGTTCAGGGGCGTGGTCTAAGCTCTGCCTCTAGCACTGGAACTTTAGCTGAGAGGTGTGTTCTCTTCCTTCTCTAGTTCTAGCTGAGGGAGGTGGGGCTAAGTTCAAGAAGTACGAGGAGATTGACAATGCCCCGGAGGAGCGAGCTCGGGGTATCACCATCAATGCGGCTCATGTGGAGTATAGCACTGCCGCCCGCCACTACGCCCACACAGACTGTCCGGGTCATGCAGATTATGTTAAGGTGAGGGTTGCTGGGACGCTGGAGACAGGGCCAGAAGCTGCCTCTTGTCAGGATAAATGTTAGGCTTGTGGGGAGCAGATTAAGATATTCAAGTGTTTGGGTATGAGATGGCAGGTTTGTGGCCTTGGCCACTCAGAATGCGTGGTGAGGAGATGGTGGAGAAAGGTGGGCCTGAGTTTCTAACTGCTACACTTGGCTATATGGATGTGAACTGAAGAGCTCGTTGAACTTGACTGTTTCCTCTCCTCCTCTCCAGAATATGATCACAGGCACTGCACCCCTCGACGGCTGCATCCTGGTGGTAGCAGCCAATGACGGCCCCATGCCCCAGACCCGAGAGCACTTATTACTGGCCAGACAGGTACTCAGAGCCTCCGTAAGGATGCAAAAGGGAAGAGTGGGGAGTTGGGCCCCTCTGGATATTGTCCCTGTGTCTCTGGCATCTACAGGTTGGGGTGGAGCATGTGGTGGTGTATGTGAACAAGGCTGACGCTGTCCAGGACTCTGAGATGGTGGAGCTGGTGGAGCTGGAGATCCGGGAGCTGCTCACTGAGTTTGGCTATAAAGGGGAGGAGACCCCAGTCATCGTAGGCTCTGCTCTCTGTGCCCTTGAGGTGAAGGCCGGGTCAGGCAGGGCGGCTGCTGCAGAGGGTAGGGCTAGATGGGCACCCAGAGCTCTGCTTTGTGTCTGGGAAGTGGCTCTTGATAATCGAGGGGAGGAGAATGGGGATTTCAGAGTCCTGGCACTTCTCCTCAACAGGGTCGGGACCCTGAGTTAGGCCTGAAGTCTGTGCAGAAGCTACTGGATGCTGTGGACACTTACATCCCAGTGCCTGCCCGGGACCTGGAGAAGCCTTTCCTGCTGCCTGTAGAGGCAGTGTACTCTGTCCCTGGTGAGGACTCTGCCTGTTTCTACGCACTCTCTCTAGCAGCAGCCTAGCTCGGGGTCCGTGATATCCTGTCTTATTCCCTCCCAGGCCGTGGCACCGTGGTGACAGGTACACTAGAGCGTGGCATTTTAAAGAAGGGAGACGAGTGTGAGCTCCTAGGACATAGCAAGAACATCCGCACTGTGGTGACAGGTACGGGAAGCCAGCCTAGAGACCAGGGGCTGACTGAAGGGTGGCCTTACCCCAGCAGATCCCTTGTGCTTTCCCTCCATCTCACATTCGCCTTCCTTCTGCCTGCTCCTTTTCCCCTTCCTTCCTAGGCATTGAGATGTTCCACAAGAGCCTGGAGAGGGCCGAGGCCGGAGATAACCTCGGGGCCCTGGTCCGAGGCTTGAAGCGGGAGGACTTGCGGCGGGGCCTGGTCATGGTCAAGCCGGGTTCCATCAAGCCCCACCAGAAGGTGGAGGCCCAGGTGAGGGCTCCAGGTGACAGTGGGCAGGGCTGAGCCAAGCTCTCCCCAGCCTCCAGCCGAGCCCAGCTCGCCCTCATTGCTCACTCTCCTCCAGGTTTACATCCTCAGCAAGGAGGAAGGTGGCCGCCACAAGCCCTTTGTGTCCCACTTCATGCCTGTCATGTTCTCCCTGACTTGGGACATGGCCTGTCGGATTATCCTGCCCCCAGAGAAGGTACGGTGGGTGGGAGGAATGTAGGATGGAGGGGGGACTTTTTATATCACCTTTGCTTCACTCATAGTTCCAAAGATACACTGTGACAACCCGAGTGGCTTTATATCCTTAGGTGGAAAGGGGCTACTTGCTGCTGCTAGCCAACAGAAGGGGCATGGCCCATGGACTTAGGGGCGGGAGTCCTCATCCAGCGTGCCCTAAGCTGAAGCAGGTTAAATGTTTAGCTCTGCCAGCATGTACCCACAGAAAGATTTCCTAGAAAAGGTCTCTTCTTTTTGAGAGTTTCACTATATATGAAGGCTTAAGAAGTCCTGTGACCAAGAAACCTGCATAACCCACAACTTCCTAGACATTTTTTTCTCAAGAACATACCTTAGGAATACTCATCACTGGTCTCTTTTATGTTTTCCTGTCTCAATATGCTGTTTGCATCTGCCTGACAGCCTGGGATGGATGAAGCTGTCCCCAGGCAGAACCATTCCCCTGCTGCATTCTCCCATGACTCTCAACCTCCAAGGTAGCCCAAAAAGGCTTAAGGAATGAAGGCACCCTGGAGGCCACGCATGATCCTTCTCTTCTACTCTAGGAGCTTGCCATGCCCGGGGAGGACCTGAAGTTCAACCTAATCTTGCGGCAGCCAATGATCTTAGAGAAAGGCCAGCGTTTCACCCTGCGAGATGGCAACCGGACTATTGGTACCGGTCTAGTCACCGACACACTGGCCATGACTGAGGAGGAGAAAAACATCAAGTGGGGTTGAGTGTGCAGACCTCTGCCCAGCTTCCCTTGCGTTTAAGGCCTGCCCTAGCCAGGGCTCCCTCCTGCTTCCAGTGCCCCCTCATGGCATAGGCTGCAACCCAGCAGAGGGCAGTTAGATGGACATTTCCCCTGCTCGGAAGGGTTGGCCTGCCTGGCTGGGGAGGTCAGTAAACTTTGAATAGTAAGCCAGCCTGTGTCCTGTGTCCTTTGTGCAAACTGGAGAGGATGGGGGAGGACAAAAAGGGTGTTGAACCCCAGACAGATGGGGAGCTTGTGAGATCCCAGAGCAATTTTAACGGAGAAATTAAGTCCAGTGAGCTTACTGATTGCCTAGACACAGTAGGATGCCGTTGAATAGCCTCCTGGGAGATAGTGGGAAAGAATGTTCTATCGCTCTGGAGTCAGCATGGCTTCAGCTCAGGCACCAAACCCACCTTGTTTCCTCGGAATACTAAGTGTATGTCTGGCATCCATTCACATTCTGTGGGAACAGGGACTGGACAGGCATACCTCAGATGCTGTAGGTTTGCTTCCAGACTACCACAATAAAGCAGGTCACAAATTTTTTGGTTTCTCAGTGAAGTTATGTTTAAATTATAGTTGACCCTTGAACAATGCAGGGGTTAGGGGTGCCAGCCCCCCTCCATGCAGCCACAAATCCACATATAACTTGTTTTTGAGATGGGGCCAGCTTTGTGCAGTGGCAGTATCATAGCCAATGACTCCATGATGACTTGAAATATAATCAGCATTGGCAATTTTTGATGGTCTCTATGGGGAGGCTGAACAAAGGGAAAAAAAGAGATAGAGGGTCTCACTGTCACCCAGGCTAGGATGGTGCAGCGGCACCATTCTAGCTCACTGCAGCCTTGGACTCCTGGGCTCAACCTTGGTTTCCCAAACTGCTGGGATTAGAGGTGTAAGCTACCGTGTCCGGCTCCTCACATATAACTTGACTTCCCAAAAATGTAAGTAGTAACCTGCTGCTGGCCAGAAGCCTCGCTGATAGCATGCAAACACATACTTTGTGTGTTATATGTATTATATACTGTATTCTTACAATAAAACTAGAGAGTGGCCGGGCGTGGTGGCTCACGCCTGTAATCCCAGCACTTTGGGAGATCGAGGTGGGTGGATCACAAGGTCAGGAGTTCGAGACCAGCCTGGCCAATATGGTGAAACCCCGTCTCTACTAAAAATACAAAAAAATTAGCCGGGCGTGGAGGCACATGCCTGTAATTCCAGCTACTCGGGAGGCTGAGGCAGGAGAATTGCTTGAATCTGGGAGGCGGAGGTTGCAGTAAGCCGAGATCGCGCCACTGCACTCCAGTCTGGGTGACAGAGCGAGACTCTGTCTCAAAAAGAAAAAAAAAAACAATAAAACTAGAGAAAGTGTTAAGAAAATCATGAGGAAAATATATTCACTATCAAGTGGAAGTAGATCATCATAAAGGCCCTCATTGTCTTCACATTTCTTAGGAGGAGGCCAAAGGGGAGACAGGCAGACTCGGTGTAACTTGTATATGAAAAAATTCACAGGCCGGGCGCAGTGGCTCACGCTTGTAATCCCAGCACTTTGGGAGGCCGAGGCGGGCGGATCATGAGGTCAGCAGATCGAGACCACAGTGAAACCCTGTCTCTACTAAAAATACAAAAAATTAGCCGGGCGTGGTGGCGGGTGCCTGTAGTCCCAGCTACTCGGAGAGGCTGAGGCAGGAGAATGGCGTGAACCCGGGAGGCAGAGCTTGCAGTGAGCCGAGATCACGCCACTGCACTCCAGCCTGGGCAACAGAGCGAGACTCTGTCTCAAAAAAAAAAAAAAAAAAAAAGAAAAAATTCACATGTAAATGGATCTGTGCAGTTTGAACCCCAATCACTTAAGGGTCAACTGTACACTATAGTTTATTAAGTGTGTAATGTCTAAGAACAAACTTTATTTAAAAATACTTGAGCCAAGGCCGGGCACGGTGGCTCACGTCTGTAATCCCAGCACTTTGGGAGGCCAAGGCGGGCAGATCACCTGAGATCAGGAGTTTAAGACCAGCCTGGCCAATGTGTTGAAACCCTGTCTCTAATAGAAATACAAAAAAATGAGCCAGGCATGGTGGCAGGTGCCTGTAATCCCAGCTATTCGGGAGGCTGAGGCAGAAGAATCGCTTGAACCTGGGAAGTGGAGGTTGCAGTGAGCTGAGATCGTGCCATTGCACTCTAGCCTGGGCAACAAGAGCAAAACTCCATCTCAAAAAAAATAAATAAATACTTGAGCTAAGATTGCACCATTGCACTCCAGCCTGGGTGACAGAGCAAGACTCGTCTCAAAAAAAAAAAAAAAACTTTAGACCAGAAGGCAGAGGTGGGCAGATCACGAGGTTAGGAGATCGAGCCCATCCTGGGCAATATGCTGAAACCCCATCTTTACTAAAAATACAAAAAAATTAGCTGGGTGTGGTGGTACGCGCCTGTAGTCTCAGCTACTCGGAGGCTACTCAGAAGCAGGAGAATCACTTGAACTGGGGAGGTGGAGGTTGCAGTGAGCCGAGATCGCACCACTGCACTCCAGCCTGGCAACAAGGTGAGACTGTCTCAAAAAAGAAAAATAAAAAAATAAGGCCAGGCGCAGTGGCTCACGCCTGTAATCCCAGCACTTTGGGAGACCGAGGCGGGCGGATCACAAGGTCAGGAGATCGAGACCATCCTGGCTAACACAGTGAAACCCCGTCTCTACTAAAAACACAAAAAATTAGCCGGGCGAGGTGGCAGGCGCCTGTAGTCCCAGCTACAAGGGAGGCTGAGGCAGGAGAATGGCGTGAACTCCGGGGGGCGGAGCCTGCAGTGAGCCGAGATCACGCCACTGCACTCCAGCCTGGGTGAAAGAGTGAGACTCCATCTCAAAAAAAAAAAAAAAATTAAGAGGCCAGGTGTGGTGCCTCACACCTATAATCCCAGCATTTTGGGAGGCCAAAGTGGGCAGATCACTTGAGACCAGGAGTTTGAGACCAGCCTGGGCAACATGGCGAAACCCCATCTCTACTAAAAATATAAAAATTAGCCAGGTAGGGCCGGGCGCGGTAGTTCACGCCTATAATCGCAGCACTTTGGGAGGCCAAGGCGGGCAGATCACGAGATCAGGAGATCGAGACCACAGTGAAACCCCATCTCTACTAAAAAATACAAAATTTAGCTGGGCATGGTGGCGCTTGCCTGTAGTCCCAGCAAGTCAGGCGGCTAAGGCAGGAGAATGGCGTGAACCCGGGAGGCGGAGCTTGCAGTAAGCCGAGATGGTGCCACTGCACTGCAGCCTGGACCACACAGCGAGACTCTGTCTCAAAAAAAAAAAAAAAATTAGCCAGGCAGGCCAGGCACGGTGGCTGACGCTTGTAATCCCAGCACTTTGGGAAGCCAAGGCAGGCAGATCACCTGAAGTCAGGAGTTCGAGACCAGCCTGGCCATTATGGTGAAACCCCCACCTCTACTAAAAATACAAAAATTAGCCAGGCGTAGTGGCAGGCGCCTGTAATTCCAGCTACTGGGGAGGCTGAGGCAGGAGAATCGCCTGAACCCAGGAGGCAGAGGTTGCAGTGTGCCAAGATCACACCATTGCACTCCAGACTGGGCAATAGAGTAAGACTCCATCTCAAAAAAAAAAAAAATTAGCCAGGCATGGTGGCTTGCGCTTGTAGTCTCAACTACTCAGGAGGCTGAAGCACAAGAATCACTTGAACCCGAGAGGCAGAGGATGCAGTGAGCTGAGATTGCGCCACTGCACTCCAGCCTGGGCGACAGAGTGAGACTCTTGTCTCAAAAGAAAAGACAAAAGGCCGGTTGTGGTGGCTCATGCCTGTAATCCCAGCACTTTGGGAGGCCAAGACGGGTGGATCATGAGGTCAGAGTTCAAGACCAGCCTGGCCAAGACGGTGAAACCCCGTCTCTACTAAAAATACATAAAATTAGCCTGGCGTGGTGGCAGGCACCTGTAATCCCAGCTACTTGGGAGGCTGAGGCAGGAGAATCGCTTGAACCCGGGAGGCAGAGGTTGCAGTGAGCCGAGATTGCGCCACTGCACTCCAACCTGGACGACAGAGTGAGACTCCTTCTCAAAAAAAAAAAGACAGGAAAAATAAATTTAAAAAAAGAATAAAGAAAAAGGCCACTTCTCTAATATGCAGGGAATAAACTATGAGTGAATTTCAAAAACTTGGGAGTGACGACTGGCAAGGATGCCACCAAGCAAATCACGGCTCGGCACAGGTTACCAGGCACCCCTATCACAAATGCATCCTGACAAAGGAATACACACCCAGGATGGCTAAGATGAGCTCCCAGAAGGGAGGGCTCTTGGGCCCAACTTAAGAGCTGTTTTGAGAAAATGCAAAACCTGATTTTTGACTCCAGAACAGAGGCAAACTAAGGGAAGTGGGTGAGAGCAGAGGAAGAGGGAAGAACTTTGCAAAAAGAACTGTCCAGTGACAGGGCAGATTTGTCTTCTCCTCAGTGCTCAAGGCAAGGCTGACAGGGGCTGCCAAGGGGAATTTCTGGCTGGCCGAAGGCTAAGTTCCCTTCCAACTTTGAGATTTCTGCTCAAAGATGGTAAACATACAGTAGTCTCTGCCCTTATCCCTGGTTTCAGTTATCCACTTTCAACGTTGGTCTGATTATTTCTGGAATTTTTCTTTTTTTTTTTTTTGAGAGTATCTGTCACCCAGGCTGGAGTACAGTGGCACAATCTCGGCCCACTGCAACCTCTGCATCCCGGGTTCAAGTGATTCTCCTGCCTCAGCCTTCAAGTAGCTGGGATTACAGGCACCCACCACCACGCCTGGCTAATTTTTGTATTTTTAGTAGAGATGGCATCTCACCATATTAGCCAAGCTGATCTCGAACTCCCAACCTCAAATAATCCACCTTCCTCGGCCTCCCAAAGTGTGGGATAACAGACGTGAACCACCGCACCCAGCTGGAATTTTTTTTTTTTTTTTCCTGAGACAGAGTCTCGCTCTGTCACCAGGCCGGAGTGCAGTGGCACGATCTCTGCTCACTGCAACCTCCACCTCCCGGGCTCAAGCCGTTCTCCTGTCTCAGCCTCCCAAGTAGCTGGGACAACAGGGATGCGCCACTATGCCCAGCTAATTTTTGTATTTTTAGTAGACAGGGTTTCACCATGTTGGCCAGGATGGTCTTGATCTCTTGACCTCATGATCCACCCACCTCAGCCTCCCAAAGTGCTAGGATTACAGGTGTGAGCCGCCGCGCCCGGCCTAGAATTTTCTATCTAACAGTTCAGATTTTAAGTTGAGCACCATTGTGAGTAGTATGATGAAATCTTTTGCCATCCTGCTCCATCCATCCTGTCAGGACGTGAACCATCCCCTTGCCTGTTAGTCACTTTAGTAGCCGTGCTGGTTATCAGATTGACCGTTACAGCACTCCAGTGATTGTGTTCAAGTAAGCCTTATTTACTCAGTGATGGCCCCGAAGCACAAGAGTATTGTGCCTAATTTAGAAACTAAACCTCATCATAGATATAGGAAAAAACATAGTATACATAAGGTTTGGTACTATGGGCATCCACTGGGGATCTCAGATCACATCCCCCCAGATATGGGCAGACTGCTGTACAATCTGCAGTCCTTCCAGAAAGCATCAAAATGACTACTCAGCTGGGTGTGGTGGCTCACACCTGTAATCCCCAGCACTTTGGGAGGCCAAGGCAGGAGAAGTGCTTGAGCCCAGGAGTTCAAGACCAGCCTGGCCAACATAATGGGACTCCGTCTCTTAAAAAAAAAAAATAAAAAAATAATAATTGAAAGATTACTCAGTAATACTTGTCATATCTCACAGTAGATGCCTGTCTCTCCATCTGCACTTCAAACATCCTGAGCCCAGCTGAAGCCTTGCAGCTCCTGCACCACCCCACATCTACCTGCTGAGTGCTCTTGGGACTCCAACCCTGCCCATTTTTAGCATCCAAGTGGCTACCACGTAAAATCTTTTTTTTTTTTTTTTTTTTTTTACCTCTTTAATAAACCCTTCCCTCCACCACACCATGTGAACCTATTACCAAGTTCCAAATCTGCATACACTGGGATTCTTCCCCAATACTGTAGCCTTCACTCTTCCTGTCCTGGTCTCAGCCAGCTTTCTCTGGCTTTGGTGAAAGCTGAAACACCCGTCTACCACTGAGCACCAGCCACTTCCTTAAAATCCTGGAAAGGTGAAATCACCTCCATTTTAGACAAGGAAACCAAGGTCAGGTCTCCGACAGAATTCTCAACCTCCTTGAAAAACTACCTCCTCTGGAGCCTGCTGTCATTTCCACATCCCATGCTTCAATCTTCTTGTCCCACCCATAATGCCTAATTTCGCTCCTGCTCCCCAGTAAGGCCAGTTCCCAACCAATCCTCTCCCCTCTTCTCCCACAAACAGCTTCACCTTTACAGCTCTCATCCACACTGTCAGCTACATATCCATCAGGACTTTAATTCCAATGACCATAAATATTCACCCTTCAACATAAAGAGGTGTATGTAATTCATGAGATACTCATATTAGAAATGAAACTTTGAATCACACCTTGAGATGAAGCCAAGTTCAAGATGAGAAAATAGTCACTAGACAGCTGGGTGAACTATCTATGTGGCAGTTCCAAAGCCAGCCAGGGACAGCATCCTCAGAACTGTGCCACTGCTCTGTCCCATCCTGGGAAGGGGACTCCCATCTCACGTGCTTTTAGCCATCCGGTCATCCAGAACCTCAGTCATCAACTACACAACTTCACAACATGAAGTCTGGAATCCACCTTCAAATCAATGGCACAGGATACTGATCTGGCTCCCCATCATCCTACATTTCAAAAACTGGCCACCATTGGCGTGCAATGGAGTGATCTCAGCTCACTGCAACCTCCGCTTCCTGGGTTCAAGCGATTCTCCTGCCCCAGCCTCCCAGGTAGCTGGGATTACAGACATGTCCCACCACGCCAGGCTAATTTTTGTATTTTTAGTAGAGACGTAGTTTCACCCGGGTTCAAGTGATTCTCCTGCCTCAGCCTCCCAAGTAGCTGGGATTACAGGCATGTCCCACCACACCTGGCTAATTTTTGTATTTTTAGTAGAGACGGGGTTTCACCAAGTTGGCCAGGATGGTCTCGATCTCTTGACCTGGTGATCTGCCCCCCTCAGCCTCCCAAAATGCTGGGATTACAGGCGTGAGCCACCATGGCTGGCCACTGGACACGATTTTTACATGGAGGTGAACAGGTGACAATGCAGCACCTACCAATGCCACAAAAGACTGACAGCTGTCACCCTACTCTAGTCTCCAAGGAGGAAATTCCAGGCAGGTTAAGTTAGTTTAAAATTTTATTTTTTTTATTTATTTTTTAATATTTTTATGTAATAAAAAGTAAAAGTCCTTGTCCAGCCATCCTCGTGGGGCATCTGTCTGTCTCTCACACAGGTCACTCAAGTTAATGGGAAAGAAAGAACAGGGGGCCCAAGTCTGAAGTTATAAATAATAGAAAATAAAAGATCTTCCGTCTCCAGCGGGGGAATAGATGAGAGGATGGGAGGGCAAGACTGGGTGGGGACGGGCAGGGGCAGAGCAGGAACCCCCCACCCCTGCTGGACCCTGGCCCTGCCCTCTGTGAGGCCCCTCCCATTCAAGGTGCTTGGCAGGAATTCCCCAGCTCCCGGGGGGAATGGGGGGATGGGGGGCTGGGAGTGGTCCGAGCTGCTGGGGGAAGAGACATAGATCACTCTTCCCTCCACTCATGGAGGTCTCAGGTCGCGGCCAGGACAATCTTCAGTTCCCCGGGGGGTGGAAGGGGAGCTGCTGGGAGGGATGAGATTGAACTGGTTGGAGGGGAAAGAGAAGAGAGCAGGAGCATTAGAACCCAAGCAGCTGTCCCTTCCTCCAATGCCGTCCAGTGGGGGCGTGGGGGTGTGTCTGGGAAGGAGCGGCCTCCTCAAGGTGTCTCGGGGGCTGTCAGAAGCACAGGTCAATCACTGTTTCCCAGTAAGCCAGAGCCCTCACTCATGTGCCCAGCTCAGCCCCCCACACCCCAGTCTGGCCCTGTCTGCTGCACTGACCTTACCTCGGCTAAGTCAGGAGACAGTCGGGGTCACTGAGAGCTGGGGAGGCAGTGGGGAGGGGGGCTGCTGGATCACAACTGAGCGAGGACGGAGGGAAGCAAAGGACAGAGCCAGGAGCAAGCCCCTGGCGGCGGCGACTGTGGCTTCTGCCCACCCTACATACTTCACAGACAGGTGCAGGTCGGCGGGCGCCCTGTGGGACAGCCCTGCCTCCAAGACCCCTCACTCCCCACCCAGAACCCGTGCATCCTGCCCCACCTGCAGCCCCTCAGCTCTTCCATGCCAAATTCCCCCAGCTAATGAGAACTCACGAATCCTGTCATCGGCTCCTCCTGGAAATCCAGGCGCCTGGCCAGGCTGCTCACCTTGGGGGTGTCCGATGTAGGGGTAGGGTGAGGGTGTGGAAGCTGAGAGTGCAGGCACCCCACTCTGGGGCACCGCGCCTTGGGGGGGCCCCCCATGACTCTGGGGTGGGTGCAGCAGCATCACCTGGGGCGGGTGGGGAGCCCCAGGGTGAGGGGGCGGGGCTGCTGTGATTCCAGTTTGGACATGGGCCTGTGGAGAACAAAAAAGTAGCCGGGAAGACCACAGGATCCTGAAACAGACTCTTGAGAGCCAGAGTTAGGGAGCACTATGGCAAGGGTGGCACCAGGGACTTGGGAATGGGATGGCCCCCATGACAGATGGGCCCTGGCAAACAGACCCAGAAGTGGGACAGCTGGGCTCTTACCTGGGTAACATGGGCCATGTTGGTGAAGCCGTGGGGCAGCTGCTGGTGGTGGATGGCATACACAGCGGCTGGCTGGGGGAAGCTGCTCTGAGGGGACTGGGCAGAAGGTCCCGGTGGCAGAGAGGGCGGCGTGCCTGTCAGGGCCCCTGGGTGGTACAGATTCTGCTGTGGCTGTCCACTGCCCAAGTGTGGGGCCTGCCCCGCCTGATGCTGTTGGGGAGGGGAAGGTTGAGTGCCACCCAGGCTAGCAACTCGCTGGCGCCTGGTCCTCGCTACTCAGAAATGACCCCTAGCTCTATCCCCTCTTCCGGCCACCCATTCCTGCACCAGGACCACTCAGCACCCCCCACAACAGGCACCTGGACAGGACTGGGGGCCGCATGCTGGGACTGCGGCTGGCTTCCAGTAGGCGTGGTAGCCGGCTGCGGCTGGTGGGCATGGAGCTGCGTGGCATGGTGTGGGTAGGACTGGTGAACAGTGGCTGCAGCAGGAAAGAGGGAGAACCAGTGCTGAGCACACCAGAGGGGGCTGGCACACAGCCCAGAGTAGAAGGACCAGGCGCAGGACTCACCATAAAGGGCTTGGGGGGTGGGCTGCTCCGCAGAAGGGTACTGAGGGGTAGAGGATGACACGATGGCCTGGGGATGGCTGCCCGACGTCAGCATGCGTGGGTTGCTCTGAAGCATGGGGGCAAACACCGGCTGGCGGGACAGAGAGAAAAGTGGTTGGCACAGCTGCCAGCTGGGAAGGTGTCCTCCTGCCAGTCACTACGTGCACAGCACCGCTTGGGCCTCCTCATAATCACCCTATTGATTCAACATTCACAACGATCCCACCCAGCAGACACTATTTCCTATATGCTTCAGAGATAAACAGACGTCCAATGCCTTGTTACAGGTCCCACCAGAGCCAGGGCTCAAGCCCAAGTCTGACACCGCCAATCCCACAGAAGGCCGATCCCACCCACAACGCTGCCTGCCGCCCCCTAGCCAGCTCCCACGTCTCTGGAGAAGATGGGATCCCTAGCAGGGGCCCTGGATCCTCACTGCCCTCCTGGGCCACAGTCACCTGTGAGGGGTAGTGGGCCATGGGCTGCATCATGGCCGGCTGGCCTGGGAACTGCTGAGGGTTGTAGGGGATGTAGGAAGAATAGGGCGTGGCAGCCACCAGAGGTGGGCCAGCAGCCGCAGCGGCCTGCATCATTGGCGGGGCTGAGGCTGGCTGGTGTTGGTCCGAGCGCTGCGGGGGCAGGGAGCCTGGAAGAAGAGGAAGAGAGCAGAGCTGAAGCTCCACCTGCCAGTAGGCCCTTGGCAGCCTCGCCGCCTGCCCCTCCCAGCCCTGCTCACCTTTTGCTCCCCGGTACTTGCCCTGCTGCCCAGGCACTGAATTGGATACAGGATATGGATACATCTGAGGTGCCTGGAGATGAGGACACAGATGAGACTGAATGACTTGCTCACGAATGCCCAGAACAGGCCTGACCTGGTCCCTCAACCAGCCCAACCAAATCCCACCCCGCTAACCCTGGGCCCGGCCAGTCTCTCTGCATACCTGCACAGCTGGTCCCATGTGGATCTGAGGTATGTAGGAGATGTACTGGGGGCTATATAGCCCACTCTGGCCTGCTGTCAGCACCGGGATGGAGGGAGTTGAATGAGTCCGGGGCCCCGGAGAAGTTGGGGTACTGGTGGATTTATTCTGCAAAACAAGGGAGGACAATTTTATTTTCTATTTTCCCCTCTACTCCTGGCCATGCCTATAGTAGTAACAGCTAACATTCATGAAATGCTGGGTACCAAACACATTCTGCACTTATCTTGATAAGGCCTCATATTAAACCCTATGAGATGAGTATTCTAAAGTTACAGGTGAGGCAGAGAACGTAAGTGAGCCCAAGATCACAAACCTTCCAAATACAGGGGCTCAAGCCAAGTCAGCTGGCCTCTGTTCATGACTACCCCACTCCAATACTCCCTCAGCCAAATGCCAAGAACCAAAGAAACGCCCGTTAACCCCTCATCAGACTCACTGGGATCCCTGATCACCCAAACCTGGAGACCTGAGTCCATTTTCCCCAAGCTAGCCCCAAAGGTGCCATCCTTACATTTTTATGACATCTCCTCACACTGCCTGCCAGGCAAGTGGTCCTGGAAGTGAAGTGCTCCTCCCCCTATTCATCTATAAGCACTGCCCAAGGCTCCCCACCGAAACCAAGGTCCACATTCTCCCGTCCCAGCTCACCACAGACAGCAGAGGCTTTGTAGGATTGAACTCCTTAGCATTAGGGTTCAACGTTGATTTCTTTACTTGTCTGTGAGAGAAAGTACAGTAAATCTTCACGGCTTGCTCCCATCCCTCCTGCCATCCTCCCAGAGCCCCACCCTGCACCACTCACTCAGCAACAGGGCCCTCATCTTTGTCTTCTCCCTTGATGAGGCCCACCGGGGGGCTGCCAGTTTGGCTTGGGCAAGGTGGTTGGGGCTGCTCTGGCCCCTCAGTGCCTCCTGCTGGTGCCAGGGGTGATTTGTCCTCCTTATCTGATACGGACTCTGTCTTGGAGGAGACAGGAGACCCCATGGGCTCTGAAGTCAATAGACCATCAACCTCCTTCTCCTTTCCTTTGGGCTCCTCCTTTAAGATCCGGGGAGGAAAAGGATCCAGGCTGTTCTCAGGGGAGCTACTGGGCTGAAGCTGGAAGAGAGAAATACACACAGTCCAGTCTGACCCAGACCCTAGGCCCGGCTTTCTTCTTTCATCCTTTCTTGATCTCATCTCTTTGACCCCTACCTAATCCTTTGCCTCATCTATGAACCATTCCCAACTCCTTTACCCTGCTAATATCCCAGCTCACTTCCACAGTTCTCTCACCTTAAACTGGGCCCCAAACTTTCTCAGTTCTTCCAGTTGGAATCGTTTCTGTTCATTCTGAAGACCAGGGACTATGAGAAAACAGTCAAAAAGAAGAAAATACAAAACATTCTTTCTCCAAGGTGGCTACACAGTGCCAACAGAACAGAGGACAAGAAAGCAAAGAAAAAGAGAAACTCTTGAGAATTACAGAAGTGAAATTATAACCCAAAGGCTGATAGACATTGTTTGCCTCTGAATTCCAACAAACTTCCTAACTGAAATACTCTCCCCCAGACAAAGGAGCATTAATCTCCAGCAGAAAAAAAACCACCCTCACCTTTCCCAGCTATCCGAGCCAGCTCCTGGGGCTCCAGAGTTCTCCCAGGTTCCTTGGTAGAGAGTTCTTTTACTGTGCAAGGAGAGAGAAATGCCTAAAGGTCCTTCTGTCCAGAACCACAAATCACACTAAATATGCATTCACAGCACTCAAACACCTAGCTCTTACCATCTGTGGGGGCCAGGGAGATCTTTGGAGAAGCTGGGGAAATGGAGCCCACTCCAGGATCTGAGACTGATGAGGTCACAGGGATGGAGGCTGAAGAGGTTGGCACTGCCGAGCCGATGGGAGGCTCAGGACAGGAAGCTGAGATTGGGGCAGGGGCAGCAGACTTGGGAGAACGCGGGGGATACATCCGGCCCACTGGAAGAAAAGGGGGAGCTGTAGGATGGTTACTGCTGGTCAACAGCAGTGAGTACAAGGGCCTTACTCAAAACAGCAAGAAAGTTTACACACTATACAACCAGAGTCACCAACTTAAATGTCTAGAAGGTCAAGGCAGGTAACACAAGCAGGTAAATGGCCTCATGGGCATTATCGGCGACTGGAATGCTTAAAGGGGTGGCTGGGATTCTGTCCCAGTCAACTCAAGCTATGCAGCAAGGCAAGCTCAGTTGGCAGAACTTCCTGTAATTCAAAAGAAACTAAAAATTTTCTTTTTTTTTTTTTTTGAGACGGAGTCTCGCTCTGTCGCCCAGGCTGGAGTGCAGTGGCGCAATCTCGGCTCACTGCAAGCTCCGCCTCCCGGGTTCACGCCATTCTCCTGCCTCAGCCTCTCCGAGTAGCTGGGACTACAGGTGCCCGCCACCACGTCCGGCTAATTTTTTGTATTTTTAGTAGAGATGGGGTTTCACCGTGGTCTCGATCTCCTGACCTCGTGATCTGCCCGCCTCGGCCTCCCAAAGTGCTGGGATTTTAAGCGTGCGCCACCGTGCCTGGCCGAAACTAAAAATTTTCTATGGCTTCTATTGATTTATTTATTTAGAGACAGGGTATTGCTCTGTTCCCCAGACTGGAGTGCAACGGTGTGATGCCATCTTACTGCAACCTCAGCCTCCTAGGCTCCAGCGATTCCCCCCACCTCAGCCTCTCAAGTAGCTGGGAGTACAGGTGCACGCCATCACGACTAGCTAATATTTTTATTTTTTGCAGAAGGGTTTTGCTATGTTGCCCAGGCTGGTCTTAAACTTCTGGGCTCAAGCAATCTGCCTACCTCGGCCTGTTTTAAAAAGTTAGCAACTGGCAGGGTGTGGTGGCTCAGGCCTGTAATCCCAGCACTTTGGGGGGGGCAAGGTGGGTGGATCACGAGGTCAGGAGTTCGAGATCAGACTGGCCAACACAGTAAAACCCCACTTCTACTAAAAATACAAAATTAGCCAGCTGTGGTGGTGGGCACCTGTAATCCCAGCTACTTGGGAGGCTGAGACAGGAGAATCGCTTCAATCTTGGGGGTGGAGGTTGCAGTGAGCTGAGATGGCGCCACTGCACTCCAGCCCAGGCAACAGTGCGAGACTCCATCTCAAAAAAAAAAAAAAAAAAAAAGTTAGCAACTGATTCAAATCTAAACAAAAGATGTCTGCCAAGCAGACACATCCCATGGATTGCTAAGTTGAGACTTCTGCACTAGGGAAGTCGAAGAACTATTTTCCAATATGACTAAATCCCAAACGCCCAAAATATCTATCTTAAAATTATCTCCCATTCCAGCATTGTAACAAATGGACATTTACATCTCTTTACAAATTTCCATCCATTTCTTCATTCAACACTACTAAAGCTTTACCTGCAGGAGGAGGTGGAACAGAAGTTTCTCCAGAAGGCCTATTACTGGGCGAAGACAGAGTCTTGGCACCTCTCAGAGGCCGCTGTGCCTTTGGGGACATGCGGGAAGGGCCTGTTTCGTTTTTTTTTTTTTTTTTTTTTTTTTTTGAGAAGAAAATGTCAGAGGAGGCAGACGACCTATTACATTCCCACCGATGCAGCGTCATTCCAACAAACCCAAACCCCTCCAATTACCCTCCCACCTCCTTGGCATCCCCTTCCCTGCCCTGCCCCTCGATCACCTCATAACTCACCTCCATTGATACCACGGGCCTCAGAACCTGGGCCAGGGCTGCTGTTGTCCAGATGGTGAGGGCCACGAGGTGGTAAAGAGCTAAGGCCAGGCCGACCACCCCGAGAGCTGCTGCATCGAACTCCTCCCCGAGGACCTTCCCGGACTCGTTGAGGCAGAGGGATATACTTCCCCTCCCTGAGGAAAGAGTTCAAATAAGGCCAGGTAGCCACAAAACCCACGTTTTGGAAAGATGAAGCCATTTCTTCTTCTGAAGTCTCCCCCTTCTGTCCCCAAACATACACACACTGCCTGGCTCCAGCACCATCCCACTTGAAGATGTGCCCTAGTTTAACGTTCTGTGGCTACAGATTTATGACCTCATGTGACATCAACTCTGAGCTAACCAACCTGGCCAGTGCGCCACAATTCTACAACTCCTGACCTATGACAATAGTAGGATCACACTGTAGTTCCAGGGACAGTTTTTATAAGACACAAATAATATAGTTATATTTCACTTTTATAAGAAATAGCACATATATAAAAATGAATACAGAGAAAAAAAGAAAGTAAACCAAAATTTTGAATTTTTTTTTTTTTTTTTAGATCTACAAGCTTCAGCTTTGTTACTTTCGGCAAATTACACCATCTTGCTTTACTTCAACCTCCTAAACCTGTGTATAACATTTTACATGGTCACAAGGCTTAAACCACAGCACACATCAACTCTGGGCCCAGGCCCCAGGATATTCCCAGAAGCCCCAAGTAGTCCTGGCTGTTTGCAACAGTCACCTGGATGCCAAGCTGGGGCTCTCCCGCCCTGAGCCCTGCCGCTGGACTGCACTGTGCTTCTCCTCTTCAGTGCGCCCATCGTCGTTCTCCATGGCGATCCGTAGGCGGTACTGGGGGCTTGATTCAATCTCTCGAGCCAACTGGGCCGCACGCAGCTCTCGCTGACGAAACTCTTCTGAGTTGTCCTTTTCTAAGGGCACCCTGAGACAGCACCCACAGACCACCACCATCCCAGTGCCAGGGGACAAAAAGAGGAAAAAAGGAAAAACCTTTCAACAAGTCCAATCACTAGTTCAAGCATGTAAGTATTTAATCCTTTCAACTCAACATCTGGGTAACGGGCACCGACTGCGTCCCAGGTAGAGCACCAAGGCTTATCTGGGAATGTGAGGAGCACTTAGACGCTTAAAACCTTTGAGGGGAAGAATTCCACAAGGCAGAGTAGGAGCGGTGACGGCGACCCTGGACACCCACCGAAAAATGAGCAAAAACTATGTTCTATCTGGAAACCTGTCTTCACTTAGTGACCCCATATCACCAACACATCACCTGGAGAGCACCAAGATACTCACGTATAAGAAGAAAGACTGCTATCATAGGTAGTCTTCACACCGTAGTTCTCCTCATTGAACTTGAACATTTCATTGGGGTCCCATCCATTGGACTGGGGAGGGAGGAGGGAGGTTTTAAAACCCAGCAAGAAAAGCAACAATGACAAGTCACTTCCCTTCCATCAGGTTAAAAACTCCAAGATGTGACCAAATTGGCTGGGCACAGTGGCTGAAACCTGTAATCCCGGTACTTTGGGAAGCTGAGGCAGGAGGATCTCCTGAGGCCAGGAGTTTAAGGCCAGCCTGGGCAACACAGCAAGAGCCCATCTCTAGAAAAAAATAATGAAACAGCCGGGTGTGGTGGTGCATGCCTGGGGTCCTAGCTACTCGCTACTCAGGAGATTGAGAGGATCACTTGAGCCCAGGAGTTTGAGGCTGCAGTGAACTATTATGGCACCACTGCACTCAGGCCTGGGCGAGTGGCTGGGTGTGGTGGCTCACGCCTGTAATCACAGCACTTTGGGAGGTGGGTGGATCACCTGAGGTCAGGAGTTTGAGATCAACCCGACCAATATGGTGAAACCCCGTCTCTACTAAAAATAAAAAGTTAGCCATCCATGGTGGCCCATGCCTGCAGTCCTGGCTGAGGCAGGAGAATCGCTTCAACCTGGGAGGCAGAGGTTGCAGTGAGCTGAGATCGAGCCACTGCACTCCAGCCTCCAGCCTGAGTGACGGAGCGAGACCGTCTCCAAAAAAAAAAAAAACAAAAACAAACAGCAACTACAACAAAAACCCGGGCAACAGAGCAAGCTCTTGTCTCAAAAATAAATGACAAAACAAGAGTGAAAAAAAAATAGGAATGTGGCTGGCAAAAGTAATCAACTAATAATTGTAATTAATAACTGCAATTTTTTTTTTTTTGGAGACAGAGTTTCACTCTTGTTGCCCAGGCTGGAGTGCAATGGTGCAATCTTGGCTCACCGCAACCTCCGTCTCCTTGGGTTCAAGCGATTCTCCTGCCTCAACCTCGTGAGTAGCTGGGGTTACGGGCATGTGCCACCACGCCAAGCTAATTTTGTATTTTTAGTAGAGATGGGGTTTCTCCATGTTGGTCAGGCTGGTCTCAAACTCCCAACCTCAGGTGATCCGCCCGCCTTGGCCTCCCAAAGTGCTGGGATTACTGGTGTGAGCCACCGCGCCCGCCTTGGCCTCCCAAAGTGCTGGGATTACTGGTGTGAGCCACCACACCCGGCCTGCAACTGTTAATAATTACTAACAATTGCAGCAGAAATTAGCGATAACTAGTAAACCTGAAAAGTCATAAGACCTAACAATTCTATTTCCAAGACATCCCAGAAAAATTCTGGCACATGTACGTGGGGAATATATGTTCTAAAAGTCCAGCAAGGTACTATTTTTAGCAGCAAAATAATGGCAACCAAACGCAGATGATTAAGGAAAAGGACAAATACAATTTGCTGTGTACACGTGTGTGGATATTTGAAAACAGCACACAACGATAGAAGCAAAGAACTAGATCTATGTATCACCATGAGAAGTTCGAAAAGGCAAGAAAAGCAAATTCTTGTACAAACTAAACATAATAACATATTCATTCACAAGACATTTGTTTCTCAACAGATAGTCTCGCTATGATACCCAGGCTGGAGCACAGTGGCCATTCACAAGTTCAGCCATAGTGCACCAAATGATTCTCCTACCTCAGCCTCCTGAGTAGCTGGGACTACAGGTGTGGGACCACCATGCTCAGCTCTATTCACGAGCGGTTTTTATTTATTTATTTTTTTGAGACAGCCTCACTGTCGCTCAGACTGGAGTCCAGTGTCACAATCTTAGCTTACTGCAGCCTCAAACTCCTGGGCTCAAGTGATCCTCCTGCCTTGGCCTCCCAAGTAGCTGGGACTACAGGAATGAGCCACTGCACTCAGCCTCATGAGATTTTAAATGCCTCAGAGTAGCTGATTTTGGGAAGAGAAATGGGCCTACACAGTAATCTGTACTTTTTGTTATGTTGAAAAATAACGTGATGCAAATGCTAGGAGTGGTTAATTATAGATAGTAAGAGAGTAAGTTGATGTTTTGGTTTTGTTGTGTGTGACAGGGTCTACCCAGGCTGGAGTGCAGTGGTATGATCACAGCTCACTGTAGCCTCGACCTCCCTGGGCTCAAGTGATCCTTCCACCTCAGCCTCCCAAGTAGCTGGGACTACAGGTACATGCCACCAAACCTTGCTAGCTTTTATATATCTTGTTGAGACAGGGTTTCACCACGTTGCCCAGGCTGGTCTTGAACTCCTTGCCTTAAGTGACCCACCGGCCTTGGCCTCCCAAAGTGCTGGGATTACAAGCATGAGCCACTGCACCCAGCTGAGAATAGATATTTTTACTTTGCTATTTTCTATACCTTTCTATTTGTTATCTGACCACCTTCAATGGGCGACAGTAAATATTCCCCCCCCCTCAAATGAACCTCACTGTCAACAACCCATTCTGTCTGTCCAGCTCCCAAGTTCTCAGGGAAGGGGGCTGTACCATGTCGGACTCGAGGTCATAGTCGTCGCTGTTGCTGTCACCCCCCTCCCAGCGCTGAAGCACCTTCTCTTTGTGTTCCCCATTCACTTTCGAGTTCATGGCAATGGCTGAATCGGTGAACTTGTCTGTGGGGGCAGAGGTGAAGATCAGGAGTCAGGCTATATTTCACAGACTTCTTTCCAATATCCCCCAACCCCACTCTCCATAAGTAGTTCAGGAACAAAGTTTAAGAAGCCCAGAGTACGTGTGCCTGTGTGTTAGGATGGCCAGGAGGTGGGGAGGCAAGAGGAGTATAAAAAGTCTATCAAGATTATGATTCCGAAGAAAAAAGAAGTTAAAAACCAAGCAAAGAAAATATGAAGAACCACAACACAGACAGGAATTCATCCCATTATACATTAGACATCAAGACATATTTTTAAGAAGAAAAATCCACCCACCTCGCTCAGAAAAAAAAGGGCATTAAGGCAAAACAAACAAACAAACAAAAACAAAAAAACAAACCAAACACATCACCATGTTCCACCTGCACAAACTACCCTCTGTCCCCTATGCACACAGAGCAGGTCTAAGGTAACAGCCTAGGACAATACCTTTAGTAGCGTAGTTGAAGTCAACATTTCGGAAGTGAACAAGCATGACATCACTTGGCTTAAACACCATGGTGTCCACAATGTCCTCCCGACGAGGGCCACCTGCTGGCTCAGATGCTTTCCGGTGCACAGCATCCACGGCTAGTTCAAACTACAAACACCCCATTCCCCACACCCACGGGTCAGTTTCAAGAAAGGTAAAAGCAAAAATAGAACTGGATTTCTCTTACCCTTCCCAAACTTTTCACAATACTACATCCTCAATACGCTTGGAACCAAGTGCATGTCTTCTCAACACCAGCCACAGGACTTAGCAAAAGTCGCACAAAAATTTAAACTTAAATACTTTAACATTCAAGTACCCAGCCCTCAAATTTGTCTTTTTTCCCTGCAGCACTATTCAGCACAGGCCTACAGAAACAACTACAGGCATACTCTGACACCACCCAACTGACATCTTCAATGAGCCTATTTCATTCTCCTCCTATTCTGCAACTCCAAAAATAATTAAATTTGAGTACACTGACCTTTGAGCTTAGCGTCTTGAAGATACCCTCATAAGTGGTACCATTTTTCACCTTTACATCACAAGTGGAGCCCTGGCAGAGTGGGAAAAATAAGAAGAGTGTCTCCAGAAAGTAGATGCATTATGTTCCTTAAACAACCCGGGGGTTAAGTACCAACTTACCACAACAGCTGTAAGGAAATGTAGCATTCTGGAATTGTTGTAGACGCCTTCAAACACCTGTCAGTTAACATAGGAGGAAGAATTAAAGGAGTCATCAGTCGACACCTCATTTTGTTTTCTAAATGCCCGCCGCACTCTACTCATTCTGCCTTGTATGTGCTGGGCCCACAGCCCTCCTGAGTACATTAGACTCTATCTAGACCTAATGTGCCCTATATTCCCACATTATGTATCTTTTAGGTCCATGTATCTTAAAACGGGTGGGAGAAGACACTCACAGGTGACTGTGGGGGTCCCTTTCCTGTGCTCTGTCCCCTATAAAAGAAAACAAGAAATTACTTAAGTCTGTTCAAGCCCTCTTAGACCACTATGAAATTAATGTTAAATCCTAGAAGTATATACCACCTGATGATGCTGATTTAGACTACAAAATCGTTAATCAGTAAGATTTTTCTTTTCTATTTTTTTTTTGAGACAAGGTCTCCCTCTGTTGCCCAGGCTGGAGTGCAGTGGCGCGATCTCAGCTCACTGCAGCCTCAACCTCCAAGGCTCAAGCGATCTTCCTGCCTCAGCCTCCCGAGTGGCTGGGACTATAGGTGCGAACCACCACTCCTGGCTTTTTTTTTTTTAATTTTTAGTAGAGATGGCATTTCCTATCTGTGTTGCCCAGGCTGGTCTCGATCTCCTGGGCTCAAGGGATCCTCCCACCTTTGCCTCCTAAAGTGCTAGCATTACAGGCATGAGCCACTGCGCCCGGCCAATAAATAAGATTTTCAAACTCTCACCTTGTAGAGGAAGAAAGAAATAACATTAATAAGCCAGCAAACACATTTTCTCCAAATGCCAGCAAAAAAGATCCCAATCAACAATGGTTATCAATTGCTCTAAGAACCAACGAGAAAGGGGCTAGGGCTGCAGGCTACCAACAGATCAACGCTACAGTATTAACCAAAACCCCACACCAGCTGTGAGGGCAAAAGCTCCAGGAGTGCAGCTTTGGAACTACCTAGTTCAGGTACATTACCTCCCAAACAGAAAAGAATCATTTTCAGCAGCCTGACTCCACAAACTGCGGGAGGAGGGGTATCCCCTCTACACCCCATCCCCTCGACCCCATGACTCATTCAGCCCGTTACCCACTCTGCGGGTATCACCAATCGCCAGGTAACCCTGCTTGTCGCTGGCTGATGTAACCGGCGGTTGAGGGCGAAGAGGGGGCCGCTGGCGGGGCTGGGGGACAGCGCAGCCGCAAAAGCCATCCACCGGGAGGCCTCGCCCGGTCTGCGCCTGCGCACTAAAGCCCACGGGCCTTTTCGAATCCCCACCTCCCGAGATCAGAGCCCACTGCGCCTGCGTGTGCGACCACTCTTAATTCCATTAACACACACACACGCGCACAGGAAAAACTGAGCAGGGCCTCCACTACTCATGCACTGCCACCAGATGAGCCCCTCCACGAACTAGCCCCTGCCCTAGGTGTTCCCGGGGCGCGCGAATGCCCGGGTCATGAGACCGAGCACCCACGCGCACGTACGGGAAGAAGGCGCGCGCGCCAGAGGCTCCCGGCCCGCAGTCCTCCCAGTCATCCCTCCTTCCGTCCCCCCGCCCACCTCGCTCCCCTCCTACTGGCCAAACCGGGAAGGGGGAGGCAGCAACCCGCTCCCAAGTCCCTCCCTCCCTATTGGCCAAACTGTGGGCCGCGCGCCCCCCTCCATTGGCTACGGCCGAGGACCCCTTCCCGCAGCAGACTCCCCATTGGCTGAAGCCGGGGACCGCGAGACCCTTCGTGGTAATGGAACCGGGGACCCCGATCAGCTCCTTGCCCCCCCCCTCAACTCCCCGTTCCGACGGCGCCGGTGGGATGCGCCCCGCCTCCCCTGAAGGCCGGGGCTGCGAGCCCTGATTAGGCCCCGAGAGCCGAGCGCGGCCCCTCAGTGCTCCCGTGGCCGCCCGGGGACCCTTTCCGTCCGACCTGTTCGGACCTGAGGGGGCCCTCCCCCAGCTTCACGGGGACTCCCCATCCAGCCGGTGCCCCTCACGGTGCCGGGTCGGGGTCCGCCCCGCCGGAACCGAGCCGCAGCCTCTGGGTGGCCGCGGCTCCCTCGCCCGGAGCCCACCCTCCTCACCTGGCGCTGCCGATGGCGGCGGCCCCCGGCCTCTCCTGGTGCTGCTGCGGCGGCGGCGGCTGCGGCGCCAAGATGCCTTCGGCTCCCCGGCGGAGCCCGCTCCCGGCAGCAGCCACAGGCCCCAGGCAGGGGGAGGCGGTTGCTGGAGGCCCGGGAGGAGCCGCAGAGGTGGCCAGAGGCCCCGGGAGGCCGCCGTTGGGAGGGCTGGTGCCCCCGGGGGGCCGGCGGGCCACGGCCTGTTGCGTGGGGGGCGGCTGCTGGGGCTGGGAGGGCTGTTGTGGCGGCTGAGGCTTCAACATGATGGCAGCGTCCGGAAGGGGAATTAGAGGGAAGGGAGGGAGAGAGGGGGCTGGGGCCCCGCTGGAGAGCGCGGGAAGCGAGGAGGATCGGGCAGCCGGGGCCCGCCGTTGGCGGGCGGGGGGAGCCCCGCGGTGTCGGGGGTGGAGAGAGAAGACCGCGGCGCGAGGAAGCGCCGCGAGGCGGAAGGGGAGGGGGTCTCGCGGGCTGGAGGAAAGCGAGAGGGCACGAGCCGGGCTGGCGCGCGTGCGCGTCGCCGGGGCGCGGAGAGGGAGGAGCGCGCGGGTGGGAGCCCCCGGGGGGAGGGGCCGCAGGAACGAGCAGTGGCGCCAGGTGCCGCGCACACCGGCGCGGTTAGCTCCCGGCGGGAGAAAGGGAGAGAATCAAGTCGGTGAACCTCGCACCCCTAGCCCTAGGAGTGGGTAAGAAGTGGCGCGGGCGCTCACGCGCGCCAAGGATTTAGGGTCTCAAGGTCTCAAACCGCCTTAGAAGCCGGCGGCCGCTGTCGCTTCACAATGAGCGTGTGAGGCGCTGGGGGAGGAGCCGAAGGCGCCAGAGGAAGGGCCGGCTGCTCCGCCCACGCCGTCGCTGCGTCGCGATGCCTCCGCGGGAGTGTTAGGCGGCACGTCTTGCGTGAGGCTCTTCCGCCACTTGGGGGCTAGTGGGCGGAGCCTTAAGTGCCAAGGAAATCTCCGGGATAGGACCATCCGAGCCACTGCGCTTTTAGGTAGGTGGTAGGTTTCGCAAGGAGCTACCCTCCACTTTGTTTGCTTCAAGTAAAAGACTGATGAACATTAAAGTGATTCATTTGAGCGTGTTGATCTTTGCAGATAAATTTACGCCTCGTCCTAAATTATTTTAAATTTTTGTGATTTTGACCTAAATTGTTCCTCCATGCCCGAGAATGAATCTTTAAACTGTAATAACAAAGACTGAAGCCCAAGCTTCCGAATTCAAAATCCTCCACCCGACCCTGCAATGAAGGCAGCTTCATTCATTCAAAATGAGTTGGGCATTGGGGTATTCAGCTAGTTGTTTTGGACACAAGGATAATTAAACTGCTTCTGCTCTCGAGGAGTTCATGCTAGTGGCGGATTCAGAGAATTTGACGAGATCTAGTAGGTGAAGCACAGGGCACTACAAGAGCAAATGGGAGTGACACCTAATCTTAATCCAGTTTTGGGAGACCAGATAACGGGCAGGAGGGCCGGGCGCAGTGGCTCACACCTGTAATCCTAACATTTTGGGAGTCCAAGGCAGAAGGATCGTTTAAGGCCAGGAGTTTGAGACCAGCCTAGGCAACAAAGTGAGATTTCGTCTCTACAAAAAATAAATTTTAAATTATAAAAAAAACTGATAAGAGGGCAGGGGGAGATGGGTTTCTAGGCAGGGGAATAGGATATGACAAACTAAGAAAAACTCAGCTTGTCCTAAGCATAAAACTAAAGGGGGGAAGAGGTAGCTAACCTGGGATCAGGTTTTAAAGGCTCTCAAGTCTTGTAAGAGACCCGGACATTATCCTCAAAGCAGTGGGGAGCTTATTTAAGAAAGTGAAAAGAGGCTGGGCATGGTCTGTAATCCCAGTACTTTGGGAGGTTTGAGGTCAGGAGTTTGAGACCAGCCTGGCCAACATGGTGAAACCCTGTCTCTACTAAAAATGCAAAAATTAGCTAGGCGTGGTGGTGTATGCCTGTAATCCCAACTACTCAGGAGGCTGAGGCAGGAGAATCACTTGAACCAAGGAGGTGGAGGTTGCTGTGAGCCCAGATTGCACCACTGCACTCCAGCCTGGATGACAGAGCAAGACTCCTTCCCCCCAAAACAAACAAACAAAAAAAAAAATGAAAAGAGGTCAGATTTGCATTTTTAAAGGTTTACTCTTTGCAACGTGGAGAATGGAATGGAGCTGTTAAGTCCATGTGGTCTTAATCCCAGAGAAACTCTCAATGTCTCAATCTCTTCGCTCTAAATATTAGCATTGGAACTCTTCCCAGCCCCTCCGCACCAAACACATGCACGCCTAGCTACAACACTGCCTTACTCTTCGGGTAATAGTCCTTTGCCCTGCCTCACTCCTGCCTTCAGATGTGCTAGTTTCCCCTCCTGTGTGCTCGCCGAGCAATTTATCCCACTGTATTCTGTCTTCCAGCTAATGTCAGCTCCCTAAGGATTAGGATCTTGACTTACTTCTTGCTCTGCAGTACCCTAGCACACTGCAGGCACTCAGTGAAATATCTGTAAGGTGAGTGGATCCAAATGATGTTTGTTTGGTTTTGAGATGGAGTTTCGTTCTTATTGCCCAGGCTGGAGTGCAAGGGCGCGATCTCGGCTCACCACAACCTCCACCTCCCGGGTTCAAGCGTTTCTCCTGCCTCAGCCTCTTGAGTAGATGGGATTATAGTCATGCGCCACCACACCCGGGTAATTTTGTATTTTTAGTGGAGACGGGGTTTCTCCATGTTGGTCAGGCTGATCTTGAACTCCCGACCTCAGGTGATCCACCCGCCTTGGCCTCCGAAAGTGCTGGAATTACAGGCATGAGCCACCACGCCCGGCCCAAATGCTGTTTTAAAGGCCATCATGTCTCCTGGGTTCCCTAACACAGTCCAGCTTTTTCCTGGCATTACCTGGACCACCTGGTGCCATGCCACCTCTCTACCGTCATTGACAGATTGTGAGCACTGAGCACTCTAACCCCCTTCCATCTACCCCATCCTGCTGCACACTCAAATTCTGAGTTTTAGCCCCAAGAAACTTCTTTTTCCATAGCTTACCTTGCCCTTGCTAGTGGCAGCTAATTTGCATGGGGTCTACAGCAACCTCAATTCTTGCCTCCTCAGAAGAAAGAATTCCACCAAGGGGCGTAAGGCAGAGGGAGAGACAGAGGCAAGTTTTAGAGCAGGAGTGAACGTTTATTAAAAAGTTTTAGAGCAGGAATGAAAGGAAGTAAAAGTACACTTGGAAGAGGGCCAGGCGTGAATGACTTGACAGATTCAAGTGCCTGGTTTGACCTTTGACTTGGGGTTTCATATGTTGGCATGCTTCCAGGGGTTTACGGTTTGCATCTCTTCTCACCTGATTCCTACCTTGGCATGGGCTGTCCACATGCACGGTGGCCTGCCAGCACTTGGAGGGGCCACAAGCACAGTGTGTTCAGTATACTGAAGTGCACATGCTCACTTGAGGCATTCTTCCCTTACGGGTCTAGCATTCCTGGAGGAAGGGCATGTACCATTAAACTCCGCCATTTTGCCTCTTGGTGCACAAGCTTGAGTCCACTTACCCAACTTCTGAGATCTTATCGAGAAGCTGCTGATCACCAGTTTCAAGTGTTTTCCATCTATTTGGAGACTGCCTTTCCCTGGTGCTGGCTGCAACCAATTACTATTTTAGAGACAAGGTTAACAACCACCTGACCATCACCTGATGGTTGCCTGACATTCCTGGTGGTGGGGTTGGGGCAGCACTCCTGCCCGGCTCATGTCTCACTAGCTACCTACTGTAACACCCTTATTCAACTCTTCCATACAAGCACTGTTCACATAGAATTCTCTTACAATTCTCTACTTTCTCGTTCTTCAAGCCCAAGTATCAGTTCTTTGGAACATCCTCTATTACTGAGTCCCTCCTCTGGGCTCCCAGAGCAGTGTATTGTTTTTGTTTATATTTGTCTCACCTTTCTTTTGGAATTTGAGGTCATAAAGGGCATTTCTCTATCCCTCATGCCTAGCTCAGTGGCTGGCACCCACCCCCTCACTAAGTCGTTGGGTAACAACGACTTAGTGTTACCCACTAAGTGGGAATGTTGTCTTATCATGTGCAATTTAAAAATTATATCACTATGGCCGGGCTCAGTGGCTCACGCCTGTAATCCCAGCACTTTAGGAGGCCGAGGTGGTTGGATCACCTGAGGTCACGAGTTCGAGACCAGCCTGGCCAACATGGTAAAACCCCATCTCTACTAAAAATACAAAAATTAGCCAGGCATGGTGGCAGGTGCCTGTAATCCCAGCTACTTAGGAGGCTTGAGGCAGGAGAACTGCTTGAAGCTGGGAGGCGGAAGTTGCAGTGAGCCAAGATCATGCCATTGTACTCCAGCCTGGGGGATAAGAAAGAGACTTCATCCAGGAAAAAAAAAAAAAAAAAAAAAAAATATATATATATATATATATATATATATATATCACTATGATTAAATATGGAGTGATTTCCAAGGTACAATTTTTTTTTTTTTTTTTTTTTTTTTGAGACAGAGTCTTGCCCTGTCACCCAGGCTGGAGTGCAGTGGCACGATCTTGGCTCACTGCAAGCTCTGCCTCCCGGGTTCACGCCATTCTCCTGCCTCAGCCTCCCGAGTAGCTGGGACCACAGGCGCCCGCCACCATGCCCGGCTAATTTTTTGTAGTTTTAATAGAGACGGGTTTCACCATGTTAGCCAGGATGGTCTTGATCTCCTGACCTTGTGATCCAACCGAGGTACAATTTTTTTTTCTTTTTTTTTTTGAAACGGAGTCTCGCTCTGTCACCCAGGCTAGAGTGCAGTGGCACTATCTCGGCTCACTGCAACCTCCACCTCCCGGGTTCAAGCGATTCTCCTGCCTCAGCCTCCCAAGTAGCTGGGACTACAGGCACCCACCACCACGCCCGAATAATTTTTGTATTTTTAGTAGAGTTGGGGTTTCACCATATTGGCCAGGCTGGTCTCGAGTTCCTGACCTTGTGATCCACCCACCTTGGCCTCCCAAAGTGCTGGGATTACAGGCGTGAGCCACCTTGCCTGGCCATCAAGGTACAATATTATGTAAAGAAAGCAAACTTCGCTGGGTGCGGTGGCTCACGCCTGTAATCCCAGAACTTTGGGAGGCCAAGGTGGGTGGATTGTGAGGTCAGGAGTTCGAGACCAGCCTGGCCAATATGGTGAAACCCCGTCTCTACTAATAATACAAAAATTAGCTGGTGTGGTGGCTCACGCCTGTAGTCC
The DNA here is from genome assembly GCF_006542625.1 of Nomascus leucogenys. NCBI lineage: Eukaryota > Metazoa > Chordata > Mammalia > Primates > Hylobatidae > Nomascus > Nomascus leucogenys. The sequence goes on along the minus strand of NC_044382.1, from coordinate 76,590,894 downwards.
CAGCTACTCAGGAGCCTGAGGCAGAAGAATCGCTTGAACCCGGGAGGTGGAGGTTGCAGTGAGCCGAGATCATGCCACTGCACGCCAGCCTGGACGACAGAGCCAGACAACATCTCAAAAAAAAGAAAAAAGAAAAAGAAAGCAAACTTCAAAAGACTGTGCTACCTTTTGTATACTGTGCTACCTGTTGTATAAGGAAGAAGGGGAAATATGAAGACATAAATGTATCTGCAGGTTTTTGCCAAGAAAAACAAAGTATAAACCAGAAACTCATCAAGTTGGTTACCTGTAATGGGGGGATGGGGGAAAATGAGGATTGACTGAGCTCAGGAGGTCCTGGCTGCAGTGAGCCGTGATCTTGCCACTGCACTCCAGCCTGAGTGACAGAGCGAGACCCTATCTCAAAATAAAAACAAAACAGACAGTATGGGGAAAATTGATAAATTTGGAATATAGACTACAAAGTATTGCATCCATGATAAATTTCCTGAATGTGTTATGACTCTACTGGAGATATGGAAGGATGTATTCTTTTTTGTGGTTGTTGAGACAGGGTCTCACTCTGTCACCCAGGCTGGAGTGCAGCAGTGGGGTCTTGGCTCAATGCAGTCTCCACCTCCCAGGCTCAAGAGATCCTCCCAGGGCCGGGCGCGGTGGCTCACGCTTGTAATCCCAGCACTTTGGGAGGCTGAGGCGGACAGATCACGAGGTCAGGAGATCGAGACCACGGTGAAACCCCGTCTCTACTAAAAATACAAAAAAATTAGCCGGGCGTGGTGGCGGGCGCCTGTAGTCCAGCTACTCGGAGAGGCTGAGGCAGAAGAATGGCGTGAACCCAGGAGGCGGAGCTTGCAGTGAGCCGAGATTGCACCACTGCACTCCAACCTGGGCGACAGAGCGAGACTCCGTCTCAAAAAAAAAAAAAGAGATCCTCCCACCTCAGTTCCCAAGTAGTTGTGGCTGGAACTATAGGTGTGCACCACCACGCCCAGCTAATTTTTTGTTTCTTTTTTTTTTTTTTCCCTTTTAGTAAAGATGGGGTTTTGCTGTGTTGCCCATGCTGGTCTTGAACTGCTGGCCTCAAACTATCCACCTGCCTCTGCCTCCCAAAGTGTTGGGATCACAGGTATGAGCCACCATGCCCCGCCAGGGTGTTTTTTTGTTTTGTTTTGTTTTTTGTTTTTTGAGACAGTCTCCCTCCCTCTTGTCACCCAGGCTGCAGTGCAGTGGTGAGATCCCGGCTCGCTGCAACCTCCGCCTCCTGGGTTCAAGTGATTCTCCTGCCTCAGCCTCCTGAGTAGCTGGGATTACAGGCATGTGCCACCACGCCCGGCTAATTTTGTATTTTTAGTAGAGACGGGGTTTCTCCATGTTAGTCAGGCTGGTCTTGAACTCCTGACCTCAGGTGATCCACCCGCCTCGGCCTCCCAAAGTGCTGGGATTACAGGCGTGAGCCACCGCGCCCGGCCTAATTTTTGTATTTTTAGTAGATACGGGGTTTCACCACATTAGCCAGGCTGGTCTTGAACTCCTGACCTCAAGTGATCTGCCCACCTTGGCCTCCCAAAGTGCTGGGATTACAGGCATGAGCCACCAAGCCCAGCCCAGGGTATATTCTTAGTAAATATACAAAGAAGTATGATGGGGCAAGGGAGTGTGATAGATGCAACCTACTCTCAAATGTTTCCAAAAGGCCAGGTGTGGTGGCTCATGCCTGTAATCCCAGCACTTTGGGAGGCTGAGGGGGGTGGATCACTTGAGGTCAGGAGCTCCAGACCGGCCTGGCCAAGATGGTGAAACCCTGTCTCTACTAAAATACAAAAAATTAGCCAGGCGTAGTGGTGTGCACCTGTAGTTCCAGCTACTCAGGAGGCAGAAGCAGGGGAATTCTTGAACCCGGGAGGCAGAGATTGCAGTGAGCCGAGATCTCGCCACTGCACTCCAGCCTCGTGGGTGACAGAGCAAGATTCCATCCCAAAAAAAAAAAAAAAGTAAAAATTGTCCAGGCGCGGTGGCTCATGCCTGTAATCCCAGCACTTTGGGAGGCTGAGGCAGGCAGATCACTTGAGGTAAGGAGTTCGAGAGCAGCCTGGCCAACAAGGTGAAACTCCATCTCTACTAAAAATACAAAAATTAGCCGGGCCTGGTGGCAGGCGCCTGTAATCCCAGCTACTTCGGAGGCTGAGGCAGGAGAATCGCTTGAGCCTGGGAGGTGGACAGAGGTTGCAGTGAGCTGAGATCATGCCACTGCACTCCAGCCTGTGCAACAGGTGGAGACTCCATCTCAAAACAAAAACAGAAAAAAACCCCAACAAACAGATGAATGGATAAAGAAAATGTGGTACATATATGTAATGGAGTACTATTCAGCCATAAAAAAGAATGAGATCCTGTCATATGTGACAACATGAATGGAACTTGAGGTCATAATGCTAAGTGAAATAAGGTGGGCACAGAGACAAGCTTCAAAAGTTTTCACTTATTTGTGGGAGCCAAAAATGAAAAACAGTTAAACTCCTGGAGACAGAGAGTAGAAGGATGGTTACCAGAGATTGGGAAGGGTAACGGAGGCGGGGAAAGCAGAATGGTTAATGGGTACAGAAATATAGTTAGATAGAATAAATAAGATCTAGTATTTGTTTGTAATGACTTCTGGATTAAGCATTTTAAAAAAGATCTTAGCTGGGCATGGTGGCGCACGCCTGTAGTCCCAGCTACTCGGGAGGATGAGGCAGGAGGATTGCTTGAGCCTGCTGGGAGGTCAAGGCTGCAGTGAGCAGAGATCACGCCACTGCACTCCAGCCTGAGTAACACAGAGCGACCCTGTCAAAAAAAAAAAAGAAAGATTAAAAAAAAATTACTTGATAGCACAACAGGGTGACTACAGTCAACAATAATTTATTGTACGTTTAAAAATAACTAAAAGAGGGCCGGGCGTGGTGGCTCACACCTGTCATCCCAGCACTTTGGAAGGCCGAGGCAGGTGGATCACTTGAGGTCAGGAGTTCGAGACCAGCCTGGCCCACATGGTGAAACCCCGTCTCTACTAAAAATACAAAAATCAGCCAGGTGTGGTGGTGGGTGCCTGTAATCCCAGCTACTCGGGAGGCTGAGACAGGAGAATTGCTTAAACCTGGAAGGCAGAGGCTGGGTGTGGTGGCTCACGCCTATAATCCCAGCACTTTGGGAGGCCAAGGCAGGTGGATCACGAGGTCAGGAGTTCAAGACCAACCTGACCAACATGGTGAAACCCTGCCTCTACTTAAAATACAAAAATTAGCCGGGCGTGGTGGCGCACACCTGTAATCCCAGCTACTCAGGAGGCTGAGGCAGGAGAATCGCTTGAACACACAAGGTGGAGATTGCAGTGAGCCGAGATTGCGCCATTGCCCTCCAGCCTGGGCAACAGAGCAAGACTGTCTCAAAACAAACAAACAAACAAACAAAAAACCTGGAAGGCAGAGATTGCCGTGAGCCAGGATCTCACCACTGCACTCCAGCCTGGGCGACAGAGTAAGACTCCATCTCAAAAAAAAAAAAGGCTGGTTGTGGTGGCTCACGCCTGTAACCCCAGCACTTTGGGAGGCTGAGGTGGGCGCATCACCTGAGGTTGGGAGTTTGAGACCAGTCTCACCAACATGGAGAAATCTCTACTAAAAATACAAAATTAGTTGGGTGTGGTGGTGCATGCCTGTAATCCCAGCTACTTGGGAGCCTGACGCAGGAGAATCACTTGAACCCGGAGGCAGAGATTGCAATGAACCGAGATCGCGCCATTGCACCCCAGACTGGGTGACAAGAGTGAAACTCTGTCTCAAAAGAAAAAACAATGGCCGGGCGCGGTGGCTCAAGCCTGTAATCCCAGCACTTTGGGAGGCCGAGGCGGGCGGATCACGAGGTCAGGAGATCGAGACCATCCTGGCTAACACAGTGAAACCCCGTCTCTACTAAAAATACAAAAAAAAAATTAGCCGGGTGTGTTGGCGGGCGCCTGTAGTCCCAGCTACTCGGGAGGCTGAGGCAGGAGAATGGCGTGAACCCGGGAGGCGGAGCTTGCAGTGAGCCGAGATCGCGCCACTGCACTCCAGCCTGGGGCACAGAGCAAGACTCCGTCTCAAAAAAAAAAAAAAAAAAAAAAAAAAAAAAAAAAAAAAAAAAACAAAACAAAACCTAAACTAAAAGAGTTTAATTTGATTCTTTGTAACACAAAGGATAAATGCTGGAGGTGCTGAATACCACATTTACCCTGATGTGATTATTATGCATTGTGTGCCTGTATCAAAATATCTCATGTACCTTGTAAATATATACACCTACTAAGTTCCCACAAAAATTAAAAAACTAAAAAAAGAGATAGTTATCCTTCATACAAGGAAAGTTCTCACTGTTTCCCCAAAATGAGACTTGCTGTCATAATGGTCATTGCACCAGTTGCTGGCTATTTTAATTACTTCTCAAATCAAATCATAGTCTTGAATATTCTGCTACCTAAACGCCAAATTGTAGAGCTAACCTACAATAACTTGTATAAAAAATAAAGACGAGGAGAGAAAAAAAAGAAAGCTCTTTCCGCCATCTTCCCCTGCCACCAAAATGGTGCATATGACTGTCCTGGCTGATGCTCTCGAGAACATCGACAGGCTGGGTGCCGTGGCTCACGCCTGTAATCCCAGCATTTTGGGAGGCTGAGGCAGGCAGATCATGAGGTCAAGAGATCAAGACCATCCTGGCCAACATGGTGAAACCCTGTCTCTACTAAAAATACAAAAATTAGCTGGGCGTGGTGGCGCACGCCTGTAATCCTAGCTACATGGGAGGCAGAGGCAGGAGAATCGCTTGAACCCAGGAGGCAGAGGTTGCAGTGAGCCGAGATCGTACCACTGCACTCTAGACTCTGTCTAAAAAAAAAAAAAAACATCAACAATGCCAATGCCAAAAAGAGAGGCAAAATGCCAGGTTCTTATTAGGCCGTTCTCCAACGTCATCGTCCGGTTTCTAACTGTGATGATGAAGCATGGTTACATTGGCGAATTTGAAATCATCGATGATCACACAGCTGGGAAAATTATTGTAAACCTCACAGGCAGGCTAAACGTGGGATCAGCCCCAGATTTGATGTGCAAAGATCTAGAAAAATGGCAGAATGATCTGCTTCCATCCCGCCAGTTTAGTTTCATTGTACTGACAACCTCAGCTGGCATCATGGACCATGAAGAAGCAAGACGAAAACACACAGGAAGGAAAATCCTGGGACTCTTTTTCTAGAGATGTAATACATATTTACAAATAAAATGCCTATGGACCAAAAAAAAAAAAAAAGAAGGCTAGCATGTACAAATAAAGACATGAATATATTATGCCAAAAGGGGCCAGGTATGGTGGCTCACGCCTGTAATCTCAGGACTTTGGGAGGCCAAGGTGGGCGGATCACTTGAGGTCAGGAGTTTGAGACCAGCCTGGCCAACATGGTGAAGCTCCATCTCTACTAAAAAATACAGAAATTAGCCAAGCATGGTGGCACATGCCTGTAATCCCAGCTACTCGGGAGGCTGAGGCAGGAGAATTGCTTGAACCTGGGAGGCAGAGGTGCAGTGAGCCAATATCGAGCCACTGAACTCCAGCCTGGGTGACAGAGTGAGACTCCGTCTCAAAAAAAAAAAAAAAAAAAAAAAAAGCAAAAAGGAAATATGACAAGCTTCCAAGATCCTAATTTCTGTAATTGGTCATGAGCCCATAATTGGTAACTATGGTTCCTTCTGTAAGTATCCAAAAATCCTTGGGCTCCAATAATTGGGCTTTTTACCTGGTAGGATGAGGCAAAGCTTCATTCCTGAAGGGTCCGCATTGTCCTGTCTTCTTTTAGTTACTACAATTTTTCAGTAGCATGTACTATTGGGCATAGAAATAGTAAGAGGCACTCCAGAGAAACCCAGGGTTCAGACACACCATGCTTTCCCCCATGGTATGGCAGCAACCCAGTTTCCTCCTGGTCATAAGGATCAATAACTCCAGCCAGTAGAGTAACCCCATTTTCTGCGGTTGGTTCAGTGGCCTAAAAAGTCCAACATGACCAGGTGGCAGTCTCATTTTCCAATTCAATGATATCATTGTTGTGTCCCTGATGGAAGAATTCCTCCCTTGAGGACTAAGGCTTCCAAGTCAGCAGAGCTCAAACTTACCAAGACAAGAAACAAAAAATCTACAACGGGTTATTTGGTAGAATAGTGAGACTAGGCAAGGTGGTTCACACCTGTAATCCCCACACTTTGGGAAGCTGAGATGGGAGGATGGTTTGAGGGCAGGAGTTTGAGAACAGCCTGGGCAACATGGCCAGAACCTGTCCACGCCCCCATCAAAAAAAAGAAATACAAAAACTAGCCAGATGTGGTGGCACGCACCTGTAGTCCTAGCTACTTGGGAGGCTGAGGCAGGAGGATTGCTCGAGCCCAGAAGTTCAAGGCTGCACCACTGTACTCCAGGTTGGGTGACAGAATGAGACTTTGTCTTTAACAAAAAAAATTTTTTTGGTCAGGTGTGGTGGCTCACACCTGTCATCCCAGCACTATGGGAGGCCAAGACAGTCAGATTACTTGAGGCCAGGAATTTGAGACGAGCCTGGCCAACATGGCGAAACCCCATCTCTACTAAAAATGCAAATATTAGCTGGGTGGCCAGATGCAGTGGCTCACGCCTGTAATCTCAACACTTTGGGAGGCCGAGGAGGTTGGATCACGAGGTCAGGGGTTCGAGACCAGCCTAACCAACATGGTGAAATCCTGTCTCTACTAAAAATGCAAAAATTAGCTGGGCGTGGTGGCGCATGCCTGTAATCCCAGCTACTCAGGAGGCTGAGGCAGGAGAATCACTTGAACCTGGGAGGCAGAGGTTGCAGTGAGCCAAGATAGCGCCATTGCACTCCAGCCCAGGAGACAAGAGTGAAACTCCATCTCAAAAAAAAAATAAGCCAGGCATCAGCCGGGCACAGTGCCTCACGCCTGTAATCCCAGCACTTTGGGAGGCTGAAGTGGGCAGATCACAAGGTCAGGAGGTCAAGACCATCCTGGCCAAGCTGGTGAAACCCCATCTCTACTAAAAGTACAAAAATAAAATTAGCTGGGTGTGGTGGCGCGTGCCTGTAAACCCAGCTACTCGGGAGGCTGAGGCACTAGAATCACTCGAACCCAGGAGGCAGAGACTGCAGTGAGCCAAGATGGCGCCACCGCAATCTATCCTGGTGACAGAGCGAGACTCCATCAAAAAAAAAAAAAAAATTAGCCAGACATGGCAGTCAGCTACTTGGGAGGCTGAGGCACAAGAATCGCTTGAACCTGGAGGGCAGAGGTTGCAGTGAGCTATGGCACTCTAGTCTGGGCGACAGAATGAGAGTCTGTCTCAAAAAAAAAAAAAGGCCGGGTGCGGTGGCTCACACCTGTAATCCCAGCACTTTGGGAGGCCAAGGCGGGAGGATCATGAGGTCAGGAGATCCAGACCATCCTGGCTAACACGGTGAAATCCCGTCTCTACTAAAAACACAAAAAAATTAGCCGGGTGTGGTGGCGGGCACCTGTAGTCCCAGCTACTCGGGAGGCTGAGGCAGGAGAATGGCGTGAACCTGGGAGGTGGAGCTTGCAGTGAGCTGAGATCGCACCACTGCACTCCAGCCTGGGCGACAGAGCAAGACTCTGTCTCAAAAAGAGAAAAAGAAAAGAAAAGAAAAAAACAGTGAGAAGAACGAGATCTAATATCTCTCCTTGATTCTGACTTATATTCTGGCTATGAGAGAAAAAGCACTACATAACGGTCTCTCATTAAGACAGCAGTGTTGGCCAGGCAAGGTGGCTCACGCCTGCAATCCCAGCACTTTGGGAGGCCAAGGCAGGCGCATCACCCAAGATCAGGAGTTCGAGAGCAGCCTGATCAACACGGAGAAACCCTGTCTCTACCAAAATATAAAATTAGCCAGGCGTGGTGGCGCATGCCTGTAATCCTAGCTACTCAGGAGGCTGAAGCGGCAGTATCTCTTGAACCCAGGAGGTGGAGGTTGCAGTGAGCCGAGATCGTGCCATTGCACTCTAGACTGGGCAACAAGAGTGAGACGCTGTCTCAAAAAAAAAAAAAAAAAAAAAAAAAAGATAGTAGTGTGCATGCTATAAAAAAGAATCCCAGCCTCTGTGTGGGGAAAAAACCCAAACCATTCTTTCTGGGATGTGGTCTCTCAAGTGATGCCTTAACTGAGTCTTTTTTTTTTGAGATGGAGTCTCGTTCTGTTGCCCAGGCTGGAGGGCAGTGGCATGATCTCGGCTCACTGCAACCTTCACCTCCCAGATTCATGTGATTCTCCTGCTTCAGCCTCCAGAGTAGCTGGTATTACAGGCATGCGCCACCATGCCCGCCTAATTTTTGTACTTTTAGTGGAGATGGGGTTTTACATGTTGGCCAGGCTGGTCTCAAACTCCTGACCTCAAGTGATTTGGCCTCCCAAAGTGCTGGGATTACAGGCGTGAGCCATCACATCTGGACTTAACTGAGTCTTTAATAAGTCACTGCACCATACTAGGGGTCATGTTGATTTCTTCTGCTATCTAAAGATACCACATGTGAGGCAGCAGCTGCAATTGGAGTCACCGTCTAAATGAGTTTCCCGTAGTCCACAGTCATTCTCTAAGATCCATCCAACCAGCATATGCCCAACCCCTGTCCATTCAAGCCTCTTTTTTTTTTTTTTTTTTTTTTTTTTTGAGACACAGTTTTGCTCCTTTGCCTAGGCTGGAGTACAGTGGTGCGATCTCAGCTCACCAAAGCCTCCGCCTCCCAGGTTCAAGCAATTCTCCTGCCTCAGCATCCTGAGTAGCCGGGATTACAGGCGCCTGCCACCACGCTCGGCTAATTTTTGTACTTTTAGTAAAGATAGGGTTTCACCATGTTGCCCAGGCTGGTCTCGAACTCCTGACCTCAGGTGATCCACCCTCCTTAGCCTCCCAAAATGCTAGGATTACAGGCCTGAGCCACCCCACCTGGCCCCTTTCAAGTCTTTGAGGGTGGCACTAGTCTCTGCAATTCTCCAGGGATGTGATAATGCTTCTGGTTAACTGTCTTTTTTTTATTTTTTTTCTTTGAGATGGGGTCTCACTCTGTTGCTCAGGCTGGAGTGCAGTGGGATGATCTTGGCTCACTGCAACCTCTGCCTCCTGGGTTCATGTCATTCTCCTGCCTCAGCCTCCCGAGTAGCTGGGACTACAGGCGCCCGCCACCATGCCCGGCTAATTTTTTGTATTTGTAGTAGAGATGGGGTTTCACCGTGTTAGCCAGGATGGTCTCGATCTCATGACCTCGTGATCCACCCGCCTTGGCCTCCCAAAGTGCTGGGATTACAGGTGTGAGCCACTGCGCCTGGCCCTCTGGTTAACTGTCTTGACAGGAAGTGGAAGTTCCAGGGACTTTCCCTTAGCCCTTTCCACCATGATTCGCTCACTCCATGGGTGGGAGAGCCAGTGTAGGGATTTGTCAGTTGCCATAGATGGCTGTTCCTATTATACTCTCAGGAATTTGGAAATAACCACAGGGTGGGACCATAGATCAACTGAGCCCTCTGTGAGTTCGGGCTGAACTAAGACTCCATCTAGCACTTGACCATCTATCTTTGAACCCCTACTTTTAGTGATGAGCCACAGTGGCATTTTGGATCCTCAGGAATTGACATTAATTTAGAGCCAATGTCTAGGAATCCTCAAAAGTTCTGGGTATTTTCTTCTCCCTGATGCACACTCTAGTAAACAGGGCATATAGTTCCTCTCTCTGGGAGAACCAAACTTCTCTCCAATTAAGTGACTCTGGATCTATGCTGACTTAGGTCTAAAATCTGGGCAAGAGACTACGACTCTTCACAGTGGCAACTCAACTTAGGTTTTTGGCTACTAGAGCAAGTTTTTTTTTTTTTTTTTTTTGAGATGGAGTCTTGCACCTGACCTCAGGTGATCCACCCACCTCAGACTCCCAAAGTGCTGGGATTACAGGTGTGAGCCACCATGCCCGACTTGATTTTGCATTTTCTAGAGCAGGGGTTGGCAAATATTTTTTGTAAAGGGCCAAATAGTAAATATTTTAAGTGTTGTAGGACAACAGATAAAAAGTAGTATATTATGGCCGGGCGCAGTGGCTCACACCTGTAATCCCAGCACTCTGGGAGGCCAAGGCGGGCGGATCATGAGGTCAAGAGATCGAGACCATCCTGGCCAACATGGTGAAACCCAATCTCTATTAAAAATATAAAAGTTAGCTGGGTGTGGTGGTGGGTGTCTGTAGTCCCAGTTACTCGGGAGGCTGAGGCAGGAGAATCGCTTGAACCCAGGAGGCGGAGGTTGCAGTGAGCCGAGATCATGCCATTGCACTCCAGCCTGGGCAACAGAGCAAGACGCCGTCTCAAAAAAAAAAAAATTAATATATTATGTAGGTAATTTCCATAATGAGAGAAAACACATTTTTTATTGTTGAAATTAGAAGTATAATAATTGAGTATAATATTTAAAATACAGGTCTATTTAAGAGAAGAATGGAATTATTTTTGTGTGTGTATAACATTTTGCTTAATTGCAGTTCAAAGTTAGTGTTCCCAGGCCGGGCATGGTGGCTTACACCTATAATCCCAGCACTTTGGGAGGCCGAGGCGGGCAGATCACTTGAGGCCAGGAGTTTGAGACCAGACTGACCAACATGGCAAAACCCAGTCTCTACTAAAAATACAAAAATTACCCAGACATGGTGGCGCATGCCTGTAATCCCAGCTACTGGGGAGGCTCAGGCACGAGAATTGCCTGAACTCAGGAGACAGAGGTGGCAGTGAGCCAAGATCATACCACTGCACTCCAGCCTCGGTGACAGAGTGAGACTCTATCTCAGAAAAAAAAAAAAAAAAGAGCAAAGTTAATGTTCCCTATCATCAAAATCTATGACAAATGTTTATCTGTTAATTCTAATCTGTAATGAGATTTGGCAAAAATAGTTTTTCCTGCAGACAGGTATTGCCAAATACAGATAGCAATCCACAAGCATATGATGTCACGAGCACATTCATCATTTGAAAGGCATTTATAGAATTCTATTTGGATTCTGGCCAGGTGCAGTGGCTCACTTAATCCCAGCACTTTGGGAGGCCGACGTAGGTGGATCACTTGAGGCCAGGAGTCCCAGACTAGCCTAAGCAACATGGCAAAACCCCCCTCTCTACTGAAAATACAAAAAAAAATTAGCCAGGCATGGTGGCATGTGCTTGTAATTCCAGCTACTTGACGCACAAGTATCATTTGAACCTGGGAGGCAGAGGTTGCAGTGAGCTGAGATAGTGCTACTGCACTCCAGCCTGGACACCAGAGCAAGACCCTGTCTCAAAAAAAAAAAAAAAAATTCTATTTGGATTGGATTTTTCTCTTGGTATTTGCCTTTTAGCATGTCACTACATTGTGGTTTAATCACTTAAGATATGTCTCAATTTCACTGAGTTCCTAAAAATGCTACTGGAACTGTAGTTTGAGATTGGAAATGTAGCTCCTAAAAATTTATATGGGAATGGACATCTTGCTCCTTGTTTTAACTTTTGATATTATGGGCTGTGTATAAGGCAGCTTGACATCGCTTGTGATTCAAACAATATGCCATCAACAAAGTTACTTTACAGCAGCATATGTTAAACATATATGTGCTGTTTTGCCTTATAATTTTAGGTTGAATTATTAAGAGATATTATCAAGACTGCTTCAAAAGCTAGCTACCAAAGCCTCTCGGTGTTTGACAGCAGTGGTTATGTGTGGTTCTTCTTTTTTTTTTTTTTTTTTTTTTTTTTTTTTTTTGAGATGGAGTCTCGATCTGTCGCTCAGGCTAGAGTGCAGTGGCATGATCTAGGCTCACTGCAACCTCCACCTCCCAGGTTCAAGCGATTCTCCTGCCTCAGCCTCCAGAGTAGCTGGGACTACAGGTGCCTGCCACCAAGCCTGGCTAATTTTTTGTGTTTTTATTAGAGATGGGGTTTCACTGTGTTAGCCAGGATGGTCCTCAAGTGATCTGCCCACCTCGGCCTCCCAAAGTGCTGGTATTACAGGCGTAAGCCACTGCACCTGGCCCGGATCTTATTTAGAAAAATTTCAGGCCGGGTGCGGTGGCTCATGCCTGTAATACCAGCAATCTGGGAGGCCGATGCAGGTGGATTACCTGAAGTCAGGAGTTCGAGACCAGCCTGGCCAACACAGTGAAACCCTGTCTTCACTAAAAATACAAAAAAAATTAGCCAGGTGCGGTGGCGGGCACCTGTAATCCCAGCTACTTGGGAGGCTGAGGCAGGAAAATCCCTTGAACTCAGGAGGCAGAAATTGCAGTGAGCTGAGATTGCACCACTGCACTCCAGCCTGGGCGACAGAGTGAGACTCAGTCTCAAACAAAAAAAGAAAAGAAAAGAAAAAAAAATTCAACCCCAGCCCGGAGTTAAAAACCGTATGGCTGTGTGTGGTGGCTCATACGTATAACCCCAGCACTTTGGGAGGCCGACACAGGCAGATTACTTGAGCCCAGGAGTTCAAGACCAGACCAGGCAACATGGCAAAACCCTGTCTCTGCAAAAAATGCAAAAACTAGCCAGGCGTGGTGGCACATGTGTATAGTCTCAGTTACTTAGGGAAGTAACCTTAGGTGGAAGGGTCACCGGAGCATGAGAGGCAGAGGTTGCAGTGAGCCAAGATCACACCACTGCACTCCAACCTGGGTGACAGAGTGAGACCCTGTCTCAAAAAAACAAAACCATAAAATTTAGCACTGCCAAGACATCAAACTGCTGTATGGCACGGCAAGTCAGGATATTCAGCTTGTATTTCTAACAAAAATTTATGGAACTGATAGTTAAATCCACACAGGCAAATGAAGTTCACAGTTGACAGTACTGGTTCAACATCTTATGACAGATTCAAAAATGTCTGCAAAGTACCTGCTGATGAATCATATAGTTAATAACCATAGGCTTTTTTTTTTTTTTTTTTTTTTTTTTTGAGATGGAGTCTCCCTCGTCGCTCAGGCTGGAGGGCAGTGGCGCGATCTCCACTCACTGCAACGTCTGCCTCCTGGATACAAGTGATTCTCCTGCCTCAGCCTCCTGAGTAGCTGTGATTACAGGCATGTGCCACCATGGCCGGCTAAATTTTGTATTTTTAGTAGAGATGGGGTTTCATCATGTTGGCCAGGCTGGTCTTGAACTCTTGACCTCAGGCAATCTACCTGCCTCGGCCTCCCAAAGTGCTGGCATTACAAGTGTGAGCCACCGTGCCTGGCAACCATAGGCTTTAAACACCTTACATTTGCACAAGCTTTGTAAATTCGTCCAAGAAAGGCTTTTTCTGCTCCATATATATATATATATATATATATATTTTTTTTTTTTTTTTTTTTTTTTTTTTTTTTGAGATGGACTTTCGCTCTTGTTGCCCAGGCTGGAGTGCAATGACAAGATCTCGGCTCACTGCAACCTCTAACGCCTGGTTCAAGCAATTCTGCCTCAGCCTCCCGAGTAGCTGGAATTACAGGCGCCTGCCACCACGACTGGCTAATTTTTTGTATTTTTAGTAGAGGTGGAGTTTCACCATGTTGGCCGGGCTGGTCTTGAACTCCTGGGCTCCGGTGACCTGCCTGCCTCAGCCTCCCAAAGTGCTGGGATTACAGGCATGAGCCACTCCGCCTGACCCAGATATTATTATTGTTTTTGTTACTCTTACTATTGCAAAAACTCGCTCCCAATTTATGGCTTATCTTTGCATTCTATTAAGTGCCTTTCTTTCCCCCCCAAGATGAAGTCTCGCTGTGTTGCCCCAGCTGGAGTGCAGTGGTGTGATCTCGGCTCACTGCAACTTCTGCCTCCATGGTTCAAGTGATTCTCCCACCTCAGCCTCCTGAGTAACTGGGATTACAGGTGCCTGCCACCACGCCCAGCTAATTTTTGTTTTTTTAATAGAGACTGGCTTTCACCATATTGGCCAGGCTGGTCTCGAACTCCTGACCTCAAGTGATCCGCCCGCCTTGGCCTCCCAAAATGCTGGGATTACAGGCGTGAGCCACCGTGCCCAGCCTGGACCACATACATTTTAGAAACGGTACATTGATTTGTATTCTACTCCCTTTCTAAAATCACTTATCAGTTCTTGGAACATTTTTGTAGCTTCCATCAGATATTCTACACATAGATGATAGTGTCCTTGGTGAAAAAAGAGAGTTTACTTCTCCCTGGGAGGGGAAATTGTCTCCCGGTTTCTCCATCTTGGAAGCAGGACTCCTCCACACAATTACATTTTTGTTTTCCATTTGCAGCAAAATCAGTCTTTGGCTACAATAAATAATCGATACTTTCGGGGCTTACCTGAGAATCTTCCTGGTTCCCAGATTGTGACATGCGCTGAGAGTTTAAACCCAAGTTTGTCGGTTTTTTTTTTTTTTTTTTTTTTAGATGGAGTCTCGCTCTGTCGCCCAAGCTGGAGTGCAGTGGCGCAATCTCGGCTCACTGCAAGCTCCGCCTCCCGGGTTCACGCCATTCTCCTGCCTCAGCCTCTCCGAGTAGCTGGGACTACAGGCGCCCGCCACCACGCCCGGCTAATTTTTTTGTATTTTTTAGTAGAGACGGGGTTTCACCGTGGTCTCGATCTCCTGACCTCGTGATCCGCCCGCCTCGGCCTCCCAAAGTGCTGGGATTACAAGCGTGAGCAACCAGGCCTGGCCTTTTTTTTTTTTTTTCAGACAGAATCTTGCTCTGTCACCAGGCTGGAGTGCAATGGCACAATCTCGGCTCACTGCAACCTCTGCCTCCCAGGTTCAAGCAATTCTCCTGCCTCAGTCTCCTGAGTAGCTGGGACTACAGGTGTGCGCCACCACGCCCAGCTAATTTTTTAGTAGAGATGGGCTTTCACTATGTTGGCCAGGATGGTCTCGCTCTCCTGACCTCGTGATCCACCTGCCTTCGCCTCCCAAAGTGCTGGGATTACAGGCGTGAGCCATCATGCCTAGCCAAGCTTGTGGTTTTCTTTCTGGAAGTGATGCAGTGCACTGAGAAGAATCCGTCCCACACCACGGCCCTTACAGTCATCGTTATTGACATCACAGTCAAGTACAGCAGCCACTTGGGCTCCCGGGGCATGTGCTGGAGTTGGTACTTCATAAAGACAAGCTGTAGGCGACAGTCTGATTAACTCGATGCCACAGCACGTCACAGATTACTAACGTCCAGTTCCCATTCCCTTGGAGCTCAGACAAAGCTCAAACCCAAGGGCATGGACAAACCAGTCCCCAAATGCTATCCTTGTGGATCTATCTCCAGGCACCCCTCTTGTAATAATGCTACATCGATCAGGATCCAGTCACAAGGCAGAAACCACAGAGTCATTTAAACAGGGAAGTTTTAACAGAAGAACAATGAACTATTTACAGGCGATTGCAACTAAGTGTGAATCAAAGAGAACTCTAAAAAACACCCATAGGGCCGGGCGTGGTGGCTCACGCCTGTAATCCCAGCACTTTGGGAGGCTGAGACAGGCAGATCACAAGGTCAGGAGTTCAAGACCAGCCTGGCCAACATAAGTGAAACTCTGTCTTTCCTAAAAATATAAAAATTAGCTGGGTGTGGTGGCACACGCCTGTAGTCTCAGCTACCTGGGAGGCTGAGGCAGGAGAATCGCTTGAACCCGGGAGGCGGAGGTTGTAGTGGGCCAAGATCATGCCACTGCACTCCAGCCTGGGTGACAGAGGGAGACTCTGTCTCAAAAACACACACACACACACACACGCACACACACAAACAACAACAACAACAACCAAAAAACACCCAAAGGGTGAGGGAGAGAGCCCAGAGAAAGAACAAACCTGGAAGGGGGTAGCCTCATTAAGGCTCGGGCTCAGACCTCACTGGAGAGAGGTGGCTGCAGCCCACTGGACGGTGAGGTTGGCTGGGTTGCCCCAGGTCACAGCTGGTCCACAACCAGCTGGCCGAGGCTGGTGGCCAGGGTACCACAAGCAGAAACCCCTCCCACTGGGGTTCTGGGTTGCCAAGGTTGTCAGGCTGGGAACCACGCACTGGGGCTGGCAGGCAGGAAGTTGAATGCCACTGTGTGTCCGGTGCAGGGCTGCCTGCCACGGGGATGGGAGAGAGGGGGAACCAGGACAAGCCCCTTCCTGCTGTGGCGTCCCTCCGGCGCCCTCTACTGGCAAAGAAGAAATGTTTGCCAGTTCCACATCTGGTAGCAAGCGGTGCAATGAATGAATGGATTTGGAGCTGGGAGGCAACAGATAGAAAACTGGCACCAGTACGTGCTCATGGTAAAAAAAAAAAAAAAAAAAAAGAAAGGCAAGTTTTGTTTCTCTTTCTTTCTTTCTCTTTATCATTTTGAGAGAGGTTCTTGCTCTGTCGCCTAGGCTGGAGTTCAGTGACATAATCTGGGCTCACTGCAGCCTCAAACTTCTGGGCTCAAGTAACCCTCCCACCTCAGCCTCTCAAGTAGCTGGGACTACAGGTGTGTACCACCATGCCTGGCTAATGTTTATTTATTTATTTATTTATTTTTAAAGATGAGGTCCTCACTATGTTGCCCTGGCTTGTCTCAAACTCCTGGGCTCAAGCGATCCTCCCACCTTGGCCTCTCAAAGTGTTGAGATTATAGATGTGACCCACCACACCTGGCCGCAGTTTCATTTCAGAATGTCCTTGTTGAAGCAGTAAAAATGATCAATTTTATTAAATCTCAACCGTTGAATATATTTCTTCTTAATATTCTGCGTGTCAAAATGAGAAGAATGGATAAAGTGTTTACATTAATCATAAATCCAATGGTTACCTCTGGAAAGGCTCTCAGAGATGGAGTTGTGGGATGAACCAGCCACCACCTGTCATGGAACACCATTTACACATGGAAGAACCAAGAACAATTTATTATTATTTTGAGACGGAGTCTCACTCCGTCGCTCAGGATAGAGTGCAGTGGCACAATCTTGGCTCACTGCAACCTCTGCCTCCCGGATTCAAACAATTTTCATGCCTCAGCATCCCGAGTAGCTGGGATTACAGGCGCACACCACTACACTCCGCTAATTTTTGTGCCTTTAGCAGAGATGGGGTTTCACCATGTTGTGCTGGGATTATAGGCATGAGCCACTACGCCCAGCCAAATTATTATTATTCAGACTTGGGTAGCTGGCAGACGTTGTTTCAAAAATGAACTGAGTCGGTCACATCAAGAAAAACAACCGACAGTGCTACCAATGATGAAATTCTATTTTTTTTTTTTTTTTTGAGACGGAGTCTCGCTCTGTCACCTAGGCTGGAGGTGCAGTGGCACCATCTCGGCTCATTGCCAAGATCTCGGCTTGTTGCAACCTCCATCTCCCAGAAGGGTCAGGTGATTCTCCTGCCTCAGCCTCCCAAATAGCTGAGATTACAGGCGCGTGCCACCACACTTGGCTAATTTCTGTATTTTTAGTAGAGATGGAGTTTCACCATTTTGGCCAGGCTGGTCTCCAACTCCTGACCTCAAGTAATCTTCCCGCCTTGGCCTCTCAAAGTGCTGGGATTACAGGCGTGAGCCACTGCACCTGGCCGAAATTCTACTTTTTTTTTTTTTGAGACGGAGTTTCACTCTGTCGCCCAGGCTGGAGTGCAGTGGCACGATCTCAGCTCACTGCAAGCTCTGCCTCCCGGGTTCACGCCATTCTCCTGCCTCAGCCTCCCCAGTAGCTGGGACTACAGGCGCCTGCCACCGCGCCCGGCTAATTTTTTGTATTTTTAGTAGAGACGGGGTTTCACCGTGTTAGCCAGGATGGTCTCGACCTCCTGACCTTGTGATCCGCCCACCTCCGCCTCCCAAAGTGCTGGGAATACAGGCGTGAGCCACCACGCCCGGCCTCGAAATTCTACTTTTTAAGTGAAATTTAGAACTAAAAAATACAAAAAAAAAAATCTGTTTTCATTAGCCTGGCGGCTGCCTACTACTTAAAGATTTTTTTTTTTTTTTTGAGACGGAGTCTTGCTCTGTCGCCCAGGCGGAGTGCAGTGGCGCGATCTCGGCTCACTGCAAGCTCCACCTCCCAGGTTTGCACCATTCTCCTGCCTCAGCCTCCCGAGTAGCTGGGACTACAGGCGCCCGCCACCACGCCCGGCTAATTTTTTGTATTTTTAGTAGAGACGGGGTTTCACCCTGTTAGCTAGGATGGTCTCGATCTCCTGACCTCGTGATCCACCCACCTTGGCCTCCCAAAGTCCTGGGATTACAGGCGTGAGCCACCACGCCCGGCCTCTTTTTTTTTTGAGACAGAGTCTTGCTCTGTTGCCCAGGCTGGAGTGCAGTGGCTCTATCTCAGCTCACCACAACCTCCGCCTCCTGGGTTCAAGTGATTCTCCTGCTTCAGCCTCCTGAGTAGCTGGGATTACAGATGCCCACCACCACGCCTGGCTAATTTTTGTATTTTTAGTAGAGACAGGGTTTCACCATGTTGGTCGGGCTGGTCTTGAACTCCTGGCCTCAGGTGATCCACTCACCTCGGCCTCCCAAAGTGCTGGGATTACAGGAGTGAGCCACTGCGCCCAGCCAGTTTTAATGTGTTTTATTTTATTTTATTTTATTTTATTTTTTTTTTTTTGAGACGGAGTCTCGCTCTGTCGCCCAGGCTGGAGTGCAGTGGCGCGATCTCGGCTCACTGCAAGCTCTGCCTCCCGGGTTCACGCCATTCTCCTGCCTCAGCCTCTCCGAGTAGCTGGGACTACAGGCGCCCGCCACCACGCCCGGCTAATTTTTTTTGTATTTTTAGTAGAGACGGGGTTTCACCGTGGTCTCGATCTCCTGACCTCGTGATCCGCCTGCCTCGGCCTCCCAAAGTGCTGGGATTACAAGCGTGAGCCACCGCGCCCGGCCTAATGTGTTTTATTTTATTTTATTTATGTTTTTTTTGTTTTTTGAGATGGAGTTTCGCTCTTGTTGCCCAGGCTGGAGTGCAATGGCATGATCTTGGCTCACCACAACCTCCGCCTCCTGGGTTCAAGTGATTCTCCTGCCTCAGCCTCCCGAGTAGCTGGGATTACAAGAAGCATGTGCCACCACGCCTGGCTAATTTTGTATTTTTAGTAGAGACGGGGTTTCTCCATGTTAGGCTAGTCTCAAACTCCTGATCTCAGGTGATTCACCCGCCTCAGCCTCCCAAAGTGCTGGGATTACAGGCATGAGCTACTGCTCCCAGCCAGATGGACTATTAATTATTAATAGACACTTCCTGGCCAGGCATCGTGGCTCACGCCTATAATCCCAGCACTTTGGGAGGCCGAAACGGGCGGACCATGAGGTCAAGAGATGGTGACCATCCTGGCCAACATGGTGAAAACCAGTCTCTACTAAAAATAAAATTAGCTGGGCGTGGTGGCATGCGCCTATAGTCCCAGCTACTTGGGAGGCTGAGGCAGGAGAATCGCTTGAACCTGGGAGGTGGAGGTTGCAGCGAGCCGAGATCGCGCCACTGCACTCCAGCCTGGTGACAAAGTGAGACTCCGTCTGAAAAAAAAAAATTAAAATAAAATAAAATAAACACTTCCATCCATTTGTCTGAGACCTTCTATCTCATATGCAGGCAATTCTAAGAGAGGTTGGGGTTACGAGGAAGTTGAGGGCAATGGTGAGAAGAACCTAAAAGCTTAGGAGTGGTTATTCCCAAGAACTCTCATCTTGTGGACAAAGGAGGGTTGAAGAAATAGAGCCTTTGATTCTATTTTAAAAGGCTCAGGGAGGCCAAGTGAGGTAGCTCATGCCTGTAATCCCAGCACTTCGGGAGGCCGAGGTGGGAGAATCACCTGAGGTCAGGAGTTCGAGACCAGCCTGGCCAATATGGCGAAACATCATCTCTACTAAAAATACAAAAATTAGAGCCAGGCACGATGGCTCACGCCTGTAATCCCAGCACTTTGGGAGGCCAAGGTGGGCAGATCACCTGAGGTTGGGAGTTAGAGACCAGCCTGACCAACATGGAAAAACCCCATCTCTACTAAAAATACAAAATTAGCCGGGCGTGGTGGCGCATGCCTGTAATCCCAGCTACTCGGGGGGCTGAGGCAGGAGAATTGCTTGAACCTGGGAGGCAGATGTTGTGGTGAGCCGAGATCGCACCAATGGGGCAACAAGAGCAAAACTCCATCTCAAAAAAAAAAAAAAAAAATTAGCTGGGTGTGGTGATGCACGCCTGTAATCCAAGCTACTAGGGAGGCTGAGGCAGGAGAACCATTTGAACCTGGGAGATGGAGGCTGCAGTGAGCCAAGATCACGCCACTGCACTCCAGCCTGGGTGACAGAGCCAGACTGTCTCAAAAAAAAAAAAAAAATGGCGGCGGGGGGGCGGGGGGCTTGGGAAAAGTGATGAGAGAAACCTGAGGCCTGACAGGTGCATGAGGAAATCTCACCTGTGACTGAGAAGAGGGTCGTACTGTGCTGCTCTGCGTTTTGCAGGCCATGCTGCATTTTTTTTTTAAAAATAATTTCAACCTTTATCTTACTGTTTTCTTGAGATGGAGTCTTGCTCTGTCGCTCAGGCTGGAGTGCAGTGGTGCAATCTTGGCTCACTGCAACCTCTGCCTCCCAGGTTCAAGCGATTCTCCTGCCTTAGCCTCCCAAGTAGCTAAGATTACAGGCACCTGCTGTCATGCCTGGCCAATTTTTGTATTTTTAGTAGAGACGGGGTTTCACCATGTTGGCCAGGCTGGTCTTGAACTCCTGACCTCAGGTGATTCGCCCGCCTCGGCCTCCCAAAGTGCTGAGATTACAGGTGTGAGGCACCCACCGTGCCCGGCCATATTATTATTATTTTTTGAGATGGGGTGTCGCTTTTTTGCCCAGGCTGGAGTGCAGTAGCTCGATCACAGCTCACTGCAGTCTCACCCCCGCAGGCTCAAGCAATCCTCCCACCTCAGCCTCCTGAGTAGCTGGTGCTATAGCACGTTCCACCACACCCTGCTAATTTTTTGTAAAGGTGGGGTCTCTCTATGTTGCCAAGGCTGGTCTCGAATTCCTTGGCTTAAGCCATCCTCATACCTTGGCCTCCCAAAGTGCTGGGATTACAGACGTGAGCCACCGAGCCTGGTCTCCCAGCTTTTATTTTAGGTTCAGAGAGGCGTGTGTGGGTTTGTTACCTGGGTATACTGCATGATGCTGAGGTTTGGGCTATGAATGATCCTGTCATCCAGGTAGTGAGCTTAATACCCAACAGTTTTTCAACTTTTACTCTCCACTGTCCCTCCCCACTCTAGGAGGTCCCGGTGTCTATTGTTCCCATCTTTATGTCCATGTGTGTA
The DNA here is from genome assembly GCF_006542625.1 of Nomascus leucogenys. Lineage (NCBI taxonomy): Eukaryota > Metazoa > Chordata > Mammalia > Primates > Hylobatidae > Nomascus > Nomascus leucogenys. The sequence goes on along the minus strand of NC_044382.1, from coordinate 76,569,560 downwards.
TTCAATGTTTTTTGTTTGTTTGTTCTGAGATGGAGTTGCGCTCTGTCGCGCAGGCTGAAGTGCAATCGTGCGATCTCAGCTCACTGCAACCTCCACCTCCCAGGTTCAAATGATTCTCCTGCCTCAGCCTCTCGAGTAGCTCGGATTACAGGCGCCTGCCATCATGCCTGGCTAATTTTTGTATTTTTGTAGAGACAAGGTTTCGCCATGTTGGCCAGGCTGATCTTGAACTCCTGACCTCAGATGATCCGCCTGCCTCAGCCTCCCAAAGTGCTGGGATTACAGGTGTGAGGCACCGCGCCCGGGCAATGTGTACTCAATGTTTAGATCTCATTTATAAGTGAGAACACACAGTCCTCGGTTTTCTGTTCCTGGGTTAATTTGCTTAGGATAATGACCTCCAGCTACATCCATGTTGGAGCGAAGAACATGATTTCATTCGTGTTTATGGCTGGGCATGCTGCATTCTTTCACTGCTTGCTGAGCATCAGCAGGGAAGCATTGCCTTGGGAACAGAACTTGATGGGAGGCCTCCTTGGGACCTCTCTCCTCCTCCGCCTCCTCCTCACTCTCCTCCTTCCTCCTCTTCTTCCTCCTCCTCCATAAATTGGACCAAAACATATCCTGCTGGGGACCAAAACATATCCGCGGTGGCTCAAGCATGTAACTCCAGCACTTTGGGAGGCTGAGGCGGGTGGATCACTTGAGGTCAGGAGTTTGAGACCAGCCTGGGCAACACGGTGAAACCCCATCTCTACTGAAAATACAAAATTGCCTGAATCTGGGAGGTGGAGGTTGCAGTGAGCCAAGATTGCGCCACTGCACTCCAGCCTGGGTTAACAAGTGAGACTCTGTTTCAAAAAAAAAAAAAAAAATATGGCCAGGTGCAGTGGCTCTCGCCTGTAATCCCAGCACTTTGGGAGGCCGAGGCAGGCAGATCACGAGGTCAAGAGATTGAGATCATTCTGGCCAACATGGTGAAACCCCATCTCTACTAAAAGTACAAAAATTAGCTGGGCGTGGCGGTGTGTGCCTGTAGTCTCAGCTACTCAGGAGGCTGAGGCAGGAGAATCGCCTGAACCCAAAAGGCAGAGGTTGCAGTGAGTCGAGACTGTGCCACTGCACACCAGCCTGGTGACAGAGTGAGACTCCCATCTCAAAAAAAAAAAAAAAAAAAAAAAAAAAAAAAAATATATATATATATATATATATATATATATATATATAAAATAGGGGACCAATTTCAGCAGCATATTAAAAGTATTTATTTTATGCGGCTGGGCATGGTGGCTCATGCCTGTAATCCCAGCACTTTGGGATGCCGAGGTGGGCGGATCATGAGGTCAAGAGTTTGAGACCAGCCTGGCCAACATGGTGAAGCCCCATCTCTATTAAGAATACAAAAATTAGCCGGGCGTGGTGGCGCGTGCCTGTAAATCCCAGCAACTCAGGAGACTGAGGCAGGAGAATTGCTTGAACCCCGGGGTGGGGGTTGCAATGAGCCAAGGTTGCGCCACTGCACTCCAGCCTGGACGACAGAGCAAGACTCTGTCTCAGGAAAAAAAAAAAAAGTATTTTATCCATGAACAAGTTGGATTTATTCCTGGAATGCAAAGATGTTTTAACATATGAAAATTAATCAGTCATATACGACATTAATAGAATAAAGGGAAAAATCTTATAATTGTCTCAGTTGATGCAGAAAAAGTATTTGGCAAAATCCAATACTCTTTCAAGATTTAAAAAAAAACACTCAGCCGGGCACGGTGGCTCATGCCTGTAACCCTAGTACTTTGGGAGGCCGAGGCAGGTGGATCGCTGGAGCTCAGGAGTTCAAGACCAGCCTTGGCAACATGGCAAAACCGTGTCTCTACCAAAAACAAAAATTAAGCTGGGTATGGTGGTGCATGCCTGTAGTCCCAGCTACTTGGGAGGCTGAGGTGGGAGGATGGCTTGAACCCAGGAGGTGGAGGTTGCAGGGAGCCATTATCAGGCCACTGCACTCCAGCCTGGATGAGAGAACCAGACCCTGTCTGGAAAAAATAAAATAAAACTAGAACTAGAAGAATTTTCCTCAACATGGTAAAGGCCATACATGAAAAACAGAGTTAACCTCATATTCAATGATGAAAGACTGAAAATTTTCCCCGTAAGATCAGGAACAAAACAAGAACCACCACTTTGGCCACTTCTATTTAACAGAGTATTGGAATTTCTAGCCAGAGAAATTAAGCAAGAAAAATAAGTAAAAGGTACCTGAATTGGAAAGGAAAAAGTAAAATTATCTGTACTTGCAGATGACATGATCTTATACATGGAAAACCCTAAAGCTTACATACATACACAACTTAGAGCTAATAAATGAATTCAACAAAGTTGCAGTGTACAAAGTCAACACACAAAAATCAGTTGCATTTCTTTATGCTAACGATGAATAACCCCAAAGAGAAATTAAGAAAACAACTCTATTTAAAATACCATGCGGCCGGGTGCGATGGCTCATACCTGTAATCCCAGCACTTTGGGAGGCTGAGGTGGGTGGATCACCTGAGGTCAGGAGTTCAAGACCAGCCTGGCCAACATGGTAAAATCCAGTCTCTACTAAAAATACAAAAAATTGGCCGGGTGCAGTGGCTCACGCCTATAATCCCAGCACTTGGGAGGCCAAGGCGGGCAGATCACCTGAGGTCGGGAGTTCGAGACCAGCCTGACCAACACAGAGAAACTCCGTCTCTACTAAAAATACAAATAAAATTAGCTGGCTGTGGTGGCACATGCCTGTAATCCCAGCTACTCGGAAAGCTGAGGCAGGAGAATTGCTTGAACTCAGGAGGCGGAGGTTGCAGTGAGCCGAGGTCGTGCCATTGCACTCCAGCCTGGGGCAATAAGCGCAAAACTATATCTCAAAAAAAAAATATATACAAAAAATTAGCTGGGCGTGGAGGCGGGTGCCTGTAATCCCAGCTACTTGGGAGGCTGAGGCAGGAGAATTGCTTGAACCCAGAAGGCGGAGGTTGCAGTGAGCCGAGATCGTGCCACTGCAATCCAGCCTGGGCAAAAAGAGCGAAATTTCATCTCAAAAAAAAAAAAAAAAAAAAAAAAGCCATGAAAAGGAATCAAATAGGAATAAATGTAACCAATGAGGCAAAATATTTGTAACTGAAAACTACAAAAAATTAAAGAGACATAAATAAAAAGATATCCTATGTTTATAGAATGTAAAATTTATTGTTTGTTTTTTGAGACAGTCTCGCTCTGTCGCCCAGGCTGGAGTGCTGTGATGCAATCTTGGCTCACTGCAACCTCTGCCTCCTGGGTTCAAGGGATTCTCCCGCCTCAGCCTCCTGAGTGGCTGGAACTACAGGCACGTGCCACCACGCCCAGCTAATTTTTTTTTTTGCATTTTTAGTAGAGACAGGATTTTACCATGTTGGCAGGGCTGGTCTCGAACTCCTGACCTCAAGTGATCTGCCCGCCTCAGCCTCCCAAAGTGCTGAGATTACAGGCGTGAGCCACTGCGCCCGGCCCGAATGTAAGATTTAATATTGTTAAGATGACAGTACTACCCAGAACAATCTACAGATTCTTTTTTTTTTTTTTTTTTTTTTTGAGATGGAGTCTCGCTGTCGCCCAGGCTGGAGTGCAGTGGCGTGATCTCGCCTCACTGCAGGCTCCACCCCCTGGGGTTCACTGCCATTCTCCTGCCTCAGCCTCCCGCATAGCTGGGACTACAGGTGCCCGCCACCTCGCCTGGCTAATTTTTTGTATTTTTAGTAGAGACGGGGTTTCACCATGTTAATCAGGATGCTCTCGATCTCCTGACCTCATGATCCGCCCGCCTCAGCCTTCCAAAGTGCTGGGATTACAGGTGTGAGCCACCTCGCCTGGCCGGCAATCTACAGATTCAATGCAATTTGTATCAAAATCCAAATGGTATTTTTAATATTTTACAGATATATAAAAACTCATCCTAAAATTTATGTGGAATCACAAGGCATCCTAAATAACGCAAAAAAAGAGGGAAAAAAAGGTCCGCAGAAAACAAAGAAGCCAGGAGGACTCTCATTTCCTGATTTCAAAACTTACTACTAAGCTACCACAATCAAAAGAGTGTGGTACTGGCATAAAGACAGACATATAAGGCCGCCTGTAATCTCAACAATTTGGGAGGCTGAGGTGAGTGGATTGCTTGAGCCCAGGAGTTCAAAATCAATCTGGGCAACATGGCAAAACCCAGTCTTTACAAAAAAAACAACAATTAGCTAGGCATGGTGGCCTGCGCCTATAGTCCCAGCTACTGAGGTGGCTGAGGTGGGAGGATCACTCAAGCCTAGGAGGCAGAGGTTGCAGTGAGCCAAGATCATGCCAGTGCACTCCAGCCTGGGCAACAGAGTTAGACTCCGTCTCAAAAATAAAGAAAGAGAGAAAAAAATAGACACATATATTAGACCAGTGGAATAGATTAGAGAGCCCAGAAATAAACCTTCTTCTACATGGAAATTAATTTTTGACAAGGGTTCTAAGACCACTTAATGGGGAAAGAACAATCTTTTCAACAATAGCAGTGGGACAACTGGATATCCATATGCAAAAGAATAGTCTGGGCGTGGTGGTTCACACCTGTAATCCCAACACGTTGGGAGGCCAAGGCAGGCAGATCACCTGAGGTCAGGAGTTCCAGACCACCCTGGCCAACATGGCGAAACCCCATCTCTACTAAAATACAAAAAAATGAGCTGAGCCTGGTGGCATGCACCTGTAATCCCAGCTACTTGGGAGGCTGAGGCATGAGAATTGCTTGAACCCAGGAGGCAGAGGTTGCCATGAGCTGAGACTGTGCCACTGCACTCCAGCCTGGGTGGCACAGCAAGACTCCATCTCAAAAAAAAAACAACCACAAAACCCAAAAAACAGTCTTTACTTATAATAGATCAATTTAGATTTTATATTTCTTTTTTTCTTTTTCTTTTTGAGATGGAATTTCCCTCTTGTTGCCCAGGCTGGAGTACAATGGCGCAATCTCAGCTCACTGCAACCTCCGCCTCCTGGGTTCAAGTGACTCTCCTGCCTCAGCCTCCAGAGTAGCTGGGATTATAGGCACATGCCATCATACCGGCTGATTTTTGTATTTATTTATTTTTGAGACAGAGTCTCACCCTGTCACCCAGGCTGGAGTGCAATGGCACAATCTCGGCTTACTGCAACCTCCACCTCCCCAGTTTAAGTGATTTCTCCTGCCTCAGCTGGGATTACAGGCGTGCGCCACTTGCCTGGCTAATTTTTTGTATCTTTAGTAGACACGAGGTTTCACCATGTTGGTCAGGCTGGTCTCAAACTCCTGATCTCAGATGATCCGCTTGACTCAGCCCCTCAAAGTGCTGGGATTACAGGCGCAAGCCACCATGCCCGGCCTAGATTTTATATTTCTTCTTAATTTTGGTGTTTAAATTCCCCTAGGAATTTGTTCATTTCATCTAATTTGTTGGCATACAACTATTCATAGCATTCCCTGATAATTCTTTTACTTATCTAATGTTGGTAGTGATGTCTCCTCTTTTACTCCTGTTTTGCAGTTTGAGTCTCCTCTGTTTTTTTCTTGGTCAGTCCATCTAAAGTTTCATCAATTTTATGGATTTTTCAAAGAACCAAATTTTGGTTTTACTTACTTCCTCTATTGTTTTTTATTCTCTGTTGCATTTATTGCTGCTCATCTTTATTATCTTTTTTTTTTTTTTTGAGACGGAGTCTCTTGTCACCCAGGCTGGAGTGCAGTGGTGAGATCTCAGTTCACTGCAAACTCCGCCTGCTGGGTTCAGGCAATTCTTGTGCCTCAGCCTCCTGAGTAGCTGGGACCACAGGCATCTGCCACGATGCCTGGCTAATTTTTTTATTTAGTAGAGACAGGGTTTCACCATGTTGGCCAGGATGGTCTCAAACTCCTGGCCTCAAGCTATCCACCCGATTCAGCCTCCCTAAACTGGGATTACAGGTGTGAGTCACCGCACGTTGCTCCTCCTTCTCTTTCTTCTTCTTCTCCTTCTTTCTTTTCCTTTTTCTCCTTTTTCCTTCTTCTTCTTTTCTTTTTGAGACAGAGTCTCAGTCTGCTGCCCAGGCTGGAGTGCAGTGGTGTGATCACAGCTCACTGCAGCCTCAATCTCCTAGGCTCAAGCGATCCTCCTGCCTCAGCCTCCCAAGTAGCTGGGACTACACGTGCACACCACCACACCTGGTTAACTTTTGTTTGTTCGTTTGATTTTGTTTTTGAGACAGAGTCTCGCTCTGTCACCCAGGCTGGAGTGCAGTGGCACTGTCTCGACTCACTGCAACCTCCGCCTCCCAGGTTCAAGTGATTCTCCTGCCTCAGCCTCCTGAGTAGCTGGCACTACAGGCACAGGCCACCACGCCTGGCTAATTTTTGTACTTTTAGTAGAGACAGAATTTTGCCATGTTGCCAAGGTTGGTCTCAAATTCCTGGCCTCAAGTGATCCACATGCCCCTGACCTCCCAAAATGCTGGGATTACAGGCATGAGCCACTGTGCCCTGCCACGATTTCTTTTTTTCTTTTTTCTTTTTTTTTTTTTTTTTTTTTTTTGAGCTGGAGTTTCGCTCTTGTTATCCAGGCTGTAGTGCAGTGGCTCTATCTTGGCTCACTGCAACCTCTGCCTCCCGGGTTCAAGCGATTCTCCTGCCTCAGCCTTCCGAGTAGCTGGGATTACAGACACCTGCCACCATGCCCAGCTAATTTTGCATTTTTAGTAGAGATGGGGTTTCACCATGTTGGTCAGGATGGTCTCGAACTCCTGACCTCAAGGGATCCACCTGCCTCGGTGTCCCAAAGTGCTGGGATTGCAGGCGTGAACCACTGTGCATGGCCACAATTTATTTCTTATAGTAAATTTTGTCTGGTATTAGTATAAGCACTCCAGCTTTCTTTTGCTTATTTCTATCCTTTTACTTTCAACCTATATGTATTATCGGACCTAAAGTGTCTCCTGTAAACAGCAGATAGTTGGATCATCAGGATTTCTTTTATTTTTTTATTATTTATTTATTTAAACTTCCCAGGTAGGCCAGGCATGCTGGCTTACACCTATAATACCAGGACTTTGGGAGGCTGAGACAGGTGGGCTGCTTGAGCTCTGAGGTTTGAGACCAGTCTGGGAAACATGGCGAAACCCCATCTCTACAATACAAAAATTAGCTGGATATAGTCTGGGCATGGTGGCTCACGCCTATAATCCCAGCACTTTGGGAGGCTGAGGCAGGCAGATCACTTAAGGTCAGCAGTTCAAGACCAGCCTGGCCAACATGGTGAAACCCAGTCTCTACCAAAAATACAAAAATTAGCCGGGTGTGGTGGTGGGCACCTGTAGTCCCAGCTACTTGGGAGGCCAAAGCAGGAGAATCGCTTGAACCCGGGAGGCAGAGGTTGCAGTGAGCCGAGATCATGCCATTGCACTCCAGGCTGGGTGACAGAGTGAGACGCCGTCTCAAAAAAAAAAAAAAAAAAAAGTTAATATATATAGCTTCCCAGGGGATTCTGTTTGCAGAGTGTGTCGAGAATATGAAGCCCAGAATTCAAGACTGCATATGGACTGTGAAGGCTGAGGAGGGCTGTGAGGGAAGAGTGGGTAGGTTAAAGGAGCAGAAGCGACTGTCATGCCCTTTGGCTCTTCTATAGGAAAAGTGGAAAGAGTGAGCCTTGAGCTGTGTTTTGTGAGGGAATAGTGCCCTCCCTTTGTGGGGAAGCAAAGTTGGCTCGGAAGATGAAGACAGATGAGTCAAGAACGTCAGGGTGTCGGGGGAGCACAAAAAGAAGGCAAAATATGCCCTTCTACACTCAAACTTGAAGGTATTCGGGGCCTGGTGGCTGGATCTAGGCCATGCTGGGTCCTGAAGAGGGGACCAAAGTCTTGCTTTGTGAAAACTGTCTAGACTGTCCTAGCAATTCCATTTTTTTTTTTTTTTGATGGAGTCTCACTCTTGTTGCCCAGGCTGGAGTGCAGTGGCATGATCTCAGCTCACTGCAACCTCCACCTCCCGAGTTCAAGTGATTATCCTGCGTCAGCCTCCTGAGTAGCTGGGACTACAGGTGCCTGCCACCATGCCCAGCTAATTTTTGTATTTTTTTTTTGAGACGGAGTCTCGCTCTATCGCCCAGGCCAGAGTGCAGTGGTGCAATCTCGGCGCACTGCAAGCTCCGCCTCCCAGGTTCACGCCATTCTCCTGCCTCAGCCTCTCTGAATAGCTGGGACTACAGGCGCCCGCCACCACGCCCAGCTAATTTTTTGTATTTTTAGTAGAGATGGGGTTTCACTGTGGTCTCGATCTCCTGACCTCATGATCCGCCCGCCTCGGCCTCCCAAAGTGCTGGGATTACAAGGGTGAGCCACCGCGCCCGGCCTAATTTTTGTATTTATAGTAGAGACAGGGTTTCACCATCTTGGCTAGGCTGGTCTTGAACTCCTGACCTTGTGATCCACCCACCTTGGCTTCCCAAAGTGCTGGGATTACAGGCGTAAGCCACTGTGACTGGCATTTTTTTTTTTTTGAGACAGAGTCTCGCTCTGTCGCCCAGGCTAGAGTGCAGTGGCGCAATCTCGGCTCACTGCAACATCCGCCTCCCGGGTTCGAGCCATTCTCCTGCCTCATACTCCCAAGTAGCTGGGACTACAGGCACCCGCCACTGCACCTGGCTAATTTTTTGTATTTTTCGTAGAGACAGGGTTTCACCGTGTTAGCCAGGATGGTCTTGATCTCCTGACCTTGTGATCTGCCTGCCTCAGCCTGCCAAAGTGCTGGGATTACAGGCGTGAGCCAGTGCGCCTGGCTGCCTTTTTAAATTAAAAAAAATTTTTTTTTCTTTTTTGAGACACAGTCTCTCTCTGTCCCCCAGGCTGGAGTGCAGTGGTGAGATCCCAGCTCACTGCAACCTCTACTTCCCAGGTTCAAGCAATTCTTCTGCCTCAGCCTCCCAAGTAGCTGGGATTACAGGCACATGGCACCACACCTGGCTAATTTTTGTATTTTCAGTAGCGATAGGGTTTCACCATGTTGGCCAGGCTGCTCTCGAACTGCTAACCTCAGGTGATCCTCCTGCCTCAGCCTCCCAAAGTGTGAGTACAGGCATGAGCCACCACTGCACCTGGCCTCCATTCTCATCTTTTCTGATTGCAGAACTCGGTTCTCCAGAGCACAGAAGTAGCACTTCCTTCCCCTGGTCCCTGGAGAGTAAGCTCTTATTCACATCTGTGCATGGGGCTCAGATCAGGGCCTGGTACAGAGAAAGTGCACAACAAATGGGTGTTTAAGTCTGGGCACGGTGCCTCACATCTGTAATCCTAGCACTTTGGGAGGCCAATGTGGGAGGATCGCTTGAGCCCAGGAATTCAAGACCAGCCTGGGCAACATAGCAAGACCCCAATATCTACAAAAACATAGAAAAATTAGCCAGGTGTGGTGTCACGTTCCCGTTATCTGGGAGGCTGAGGTGAGAGGATTGCTTGAGCTGGGAGGCTTCAGTGAACTGTGATCGTGCCATTGCACACCAGCCTGGGGGACACAGTGAGACCCTGTCTCAAAAAATACAATAAAATAAGTCTAAAAAATAAATGGGGGCTGGGCGCGGTGGCTCATGCCTGTAATCCCAGCACTCTGGGAGGCCAAGGCAGGCAGATTACCTGAAGTCAGGAGTTCAAGACCAGCCTGGCCAACATAGTGAAACCTTGTCTCTACTAAAAATACAAAAATTAGCCAGGCATGGTGGTGGGTGCCTGTAATCGCAGCTACTCGGGAGGCTGAGGCAGAATTGCTTGAACCCAGGAGACAGAGGTTGCAGTGAGCCAAGATCACACCACTGCACTCCAGTGTGGGCAACAGAGCAAGACTCCGTCTCAAAAATAAATAAACATGGGCCAGGTGCGGTGGCTCATGCCTATAAAATCCTAGTACTTTCAGAGGCTGAGGCAGAAAAGTCACTTGAGGTCAGAAGTTCAAGACCAGCCTGGCCAACATGGCGAAACCTCATCTCCACTAAAAATACAAAAATTAGCCAGGCATGGTGGTGCATGCCTGTAATCCCAGCTACTTGGGAGTCTGAGGCAGGAGAATTGCTTGAACCCGGGAGGCAGAGGTTGCAGTGAGCCAAGACTGTGCCACTACACTCCAGCTTGGGTGACAAAGTGAGACTCTGTCTCAATTAAAAAAAAAAATAGCTGGGCGTGGTGGCTCACGCCTGTAATCCCAGCACTTTGGGAGGCCAAGGCAGGCGGATCAACTGAGGTCAGGAGTTCAAGACCAGCCTGACCAACATGGCGAAACCCCATCTCTACTAAAAGTCCCAAAATTAGCCAGGCGTTAGGGTGGGTACCTGTGATCCCAGCTACTCAGGAGGAGGAGGCAGGAGAATCACATGAACCCAGGAGACAAAGGTTGCAGTGAGCTGAGATCGCACCACTACACTCCAGCCTGGGTGACAAGAGCAAGACTCCGTCTCAAAAAAATAAAATAAAATAAAATAAACAAATGAGTGTTTAAATGAATGATGTTCATGGAATCTCTCCCCAGTGCTTTGCTTTCCACAAAGGTCTGCATGGAAGTCTCAATAAATTGTGGTTGAATGCTTGACACTTAGTAATTGTGATGAAAGCAGAATTCACCTTTCATCACCTGGCCAGCAAATGTTTTGCTTGTCTTATATAGTATTGACCAGTAAAATGTTTTGTTTTTTTTTTTGAGCCAGAGTCTCCCTCTGTCGCCAGGCTGGAGTGCAGTGGCGTGATCTTGGCTCACTGCAACCTCCACCTCCTGGGTTCAAGCGATTCTTCTGCCTCAGCCTCCTGAGTAGCTGGGACTACAGGCTCACACCACCACGCCCAGGTAATTTTTGTATTTTTAGTAGAGACAGGGTTTCTTTTTTTTTGAGACGGAGTCTTGCTCTTTCACGCAGGCTAGAGCTCAGCAGCGCGATTTCGGCTCACTGCAACCTCCACCTCCCGGGTTCATGCCATTCTCCTGCCTCAGCCTCCTGAGTAGCTGGGACTACAGGTGCCCGCCACCACACCCGGCTAATTTTTTGTATTTTCAGTAAAGACGGGGTTTCACTGTGTTAGCCAGGATGGTCTCGATCTCCTGACCTTGTGATCCACCCACCTCAGCCTCCCAAAGTGCTGGGATTACAGGCGTGAGCTACCGCGCCCAGCCCGTAGAGACGGTTTCACCATGTTGGCCAGGATGGTCTCGATCTCCTGACCTCAGGTGATCCACCTGCCTCGGCCTCCCAAAGTGCTGGGATTACAGGCATGAGCCACCAGGCCTGGCCAAGATGTCTTTTAAATAATTAAATCCAGATCTTTTTGTAGTTCATAAACGTGATGACTGGGTTTTCATGCTCATGCGTGAGCTGCACCTCCCTCAAATCTTGTTTTGACATTGACACATTATCTGCCTGATGTAAAAATAGTGAAATCCAATATACTAAGATCAGGAGATTTCACAATAAAATCCCAATTTCTGTTTCTTTTAAAAAATCAGGCCAGCCATGATGGCTCATGCCTGGAATTCCAGCACTTTGGGAGGCCCAGGCAGAAGGATCACTTGATCCTAAAAGTTCAAGATCAGAATGGTCAACACAGGGAGACCTGGTCTCAATTTAAAAATTAGCTGGGCATGGCACTTTGGGAGACCGAGGCAGGTGGATCACCTGAGATCAGGAGTTTGAGACCAGCTTGGCAAATATGGTGAAACCTCATCTCTGTATTTAAAAGAAAAAAAAAATTAGCCAGTCATGGTAATGAGCGCCTGTAATCCCAGCTACTCGAGAGGCTGAGGCAGGAGAATCACTTGAACCAGGGAAGTGGAGGTTGCAGTGAGCCAAGATCTCGCCATTGCATTTGAGCCTGGGCGACAGAGTGAGACTCTGTCTCAAAAAACAAACAAACAAACAAGCAAAAAAAAAAAAAACATTAGCTATAGCCCCAGCTATCTGGAGGCTGAGATGGAGGCTGAGAACCCAGGAGTTCGTTCAAGGCCGCAGTGAGCTATCACTGCACCACTGCACTCCAGCCAGGGTGACAGAGCAAGACCTTGTCTCAAAATAAAATAAATACTTTGGGAGGGCAAAGTGGGCAGATCACCTGAGGTCAGGAGTTGGAGACCAGCCAGGTCAACATGGTGAAACCTCATCTCTGCTAATAAAATACAAAAATTAGCTGGGCATGGTGGTGTGCACCTGTAATCCCAGCTACCTAGGAGGCTGAGGCAGGAGAATCACTTGATCCCAGGAGGCGGAGGCTGTGGTGAGCCGAGATCGCGCCATTGCACTCCAGCCTGGGCAACAAGAGCAAAACCCCATCTCAAATAAATAAATAGAAATAAATAAATAAATAAATAAAATGGTTATTTTATGTTATTTCACCTCAATAATTTTAAGTAAAATAAAATTAGATAACTGATAGCCAGGCATGGTGGTGGTCGCCTATAATCCCAGCTACTCAGGAGGCTGAGGCAGGAGAATCACTTGAATGCGAGAGGCAAAGGCTGTAGTGAGCTGAGATCGCACCACTGCACTCCAGCCTGGGCGACAGAACAAGACTCTGTCTCAAAAAAAAAAAAAAAATTAGATAACTGATGAGAAGGTACTGAAGTTTGCCATCCTTTGGAAACGATCCTCTTCATTAGAAAGATGAGGATCCCGAGGCCCTACAAGGGATGTGTCAGGTCAGTGGAAGAGACTAAAAGGGAAGTTTGGTTCCCACCCCGGCAGCACAGTTGCTGCCTTCTCTCAGGTGTGATACAGACCACAACCCGTTCACCATAGGTTACACCCCACATCTAGCTCAGACCCTGGCACTTGAACTGTCAGCCTCCAAGTAGCTGGGACAATAGGCCAGCTCAACAAATGCTCCCTGCTCATAATTTTTTTTTGTAGAGTTGGGGTCTTGCTATGTTGCCCAGGGTGGTCTCAAATTCCTGATCTCAAGCAACTTTCACCTTGGCCTCCCAAAGTGCTGGGATTACAGGCATGAGCCACTGTACACAGTCTTGATGTATTACTTTTTCGATTTTTAAAAAATTTTCATAAAGACGGGTGTCACCATGTTGTCCATGCTGGACTCAAACTCTTGGGCTCAGGCAGTCCTCCCCACTTGGCCTCCCAAAGTGCTGGGATTACTGGCGTGAGCCATGCCTGGCTTGCTTTTTTTAGTTTTTGTTTTTGAGAGGGAGTCTCACTGTTGCTCAGGCTGGAGTGCAGTGGCGTGATCTTGGCTCACTGCAACCTCCGCCTCCTGAGTTCAAGGGATTCTCCTGCCTCAGCCTCCCGAGTAGCTGGGATTACAGGTGTGTGCCACCACACCTGGCTTATTTTTGTGTTTTTAGTAGAGATGGGTTTTCACCATGTTGGCCAGGATGGTCTCGATCTCCTGACCTCATGATCCACCTGCCTAGGTCTGGCTTTTTTTTTTTTTGAGACAGAGTCTTGCTCTGTCGCCCAGGCTGGAGTGCAGTGGCGCGATCTCGGCTCACTGCAAGCTCCGCCTCCCAGGTTCACGCCATTCTCCTGCCTCAGCCTCTCCGAGTAGCTGGGACTACACGCACCCGCTACCACGCCCGGCTAATTTTTTGTATTTTTAGTAGAGACGGGGTTTCACCGTGGTCTCGATCTCCTGACCTCGTGATCCGCCTGCCTCGGCCTCCCAAAATGCTGGGATTACAAGCGTGAGCCACCGCGCCGGGCCAGGTCTGGCTTTTTTAATTAAAAAAAAATTTTTTTTAAGTACTTTTTTTTTGAGACGGAGTCTCGCTGTGTCACCCAGGCTGGAGCGCAATGGCATGATCGTGGCTCACTGCAACCTCCGCCTCCTGGGTTCAAGCGATTCTCCTGTCTCAGCCTCCCAAGTAGCTTGGACTACAGGCATGCACCACTACGCGTGGCTAATTTTTGTATTTTTAGTAGAGATGGGGTTTCACCATGTTGGCCAGGCTGGTCTCAAACTCCTGACTTCGTGATCCGCCTGCCTCAGCCTCCCCAAGTGCTGGGATTACGGGCGTGAGCCGCCATGCCAGGCCTAAAGTACTTTTCATTAGAGACAATACTTTATTCAAACTGCTTCTCTTGGCCGGGCACGGTGGCTCACGCCTGTAATCCCAGCACTTTGAGAGGCTAAGGCAGGCGGATCACAAGGTCAGGAGATCGAGACCATCCTGGCTAACACAGTGAAACCTCGTCTCTACTAAAATACAAAAAAAATTAGCCAGGCGTAGGTGGTGCACGCCTGTAGTCCCAGCTACTCGGGAGGCTGAGGCAGGAGAATGGCGTGAACCTGGGAGGCGGGGCTTGCAGTGAGCCGAGATCGCACCATTGCACTCCAGCCTGGGCGACACAGCAAGACTCTGTCTCAAAAAAAACAAAAAAAACAAAAAAACAAAAAAACTGCTTCTCGTGTTTTTGTTTTGTGTCTTGAGACAGTCTCAGTCTGTCACCCAGGTTGGAATGCAGTGGTGTGATCACAGCTTACTGAAGCCTCAACCTTCCAGGCTCAGGTGATCCTCCCACCTCAGTCTTCTGAGTTGCTGGGACTATAGGCGTGTGCCACCACACCTGGTGGATGTATGACTCTTTATGTAGGAACATCTGTTAATTGTAAATTTCCTCCAAAACCACCCTGTTGTTGCAGAAATGACAGGCTGTGAGCACTGTAGCCACCTATACATTCCTTCCAGAGCACTATGCTTTTGCTCCAAGACATAAGTGGTGGGTCTTGGGGCTGCGGTATGGAGATCTGTCATGGCACCGCCCAAGACCATGCTTTTGTGTCTAAGTTCCTTAATGAATCACCCAAAACTGACAAACTGGATTTGTCTGCCTTTTTTTTTTTTTTTTTTTTTGGCTCCTTTGGCATGAGGGTCACTTGGCATATACGGCCCTTTCATGGAATGCATAGCAACTCCAACAAAGAGAGATGATTCTTTCACAGATGAAGCCACTGAGGCTTGGAGAAGAGAGATTGTCCCAAGGGTGGCAGCTTCTAAAGGAAGGACTGGAATTTGAACCCAGGCGTCTTGACTCGAGCCTTGTCCTTTTGGCCCCTATGCCCTCCCACTTCCCAACCCAGGGCATTAGCTAAAACTTAGGAAAGCAGCTCATGTTATGTAAAGGGAGGGGAGGCCGGGCATGGTGGCTCACGCCTGTAATCCCAGCACTTTGGGATGCTGAGGCGGGCGGATCACTTGAGGCCAGGAGTTCAAGACCAGTCTGGCCAACATGGTGAAAACCTGTCTCTACTAAAAATATAAAAATTAGCCGGGTATCGTGGTGAGTGTCTGTAGTCCCAGCTACTCTGGAGGCTGAGGTTGCAGTGAGTTGAGATTGCACCACTGAACTCCAACCTGGGTGACAGAGCAAGACTTTGTCTATAAAATAAATAAATTAAAAAATAAATAAATAAAATTTCGGAAGGCAGCTCACGTTATGTAAAGGGACCGGAAACAGCAACAGACTAGGATGATTCCAGTCTAGTAATAAATATACATACACCAGAAAGAGAGGCATTAAAATGTTAACGGTAGTTAACAGCCTGGGCGACAGAGCAAGACCCTGTCTCCAAAAAAAAAAAAAAGTTGTTAAGAAAACGAGTGAGAATCCACGTGTGGCCCACAAAGCTTAAAATATATACTATCTAGCCCTGGGCAGAAAAGGGTTTGACAATGCTGGTCAAAGGTCACCACTGGTAGATTGGAAACTGAAAAAGGTATATACCCTGGCATTGGACAACACAATGGCTGTGCCTCCTGCCAAAGAATGCTGAACTGGCCAAGTGAGGTACTTGGTAGCCCAGCCCTGAAATGCATAAGCTCTCCAGCCTTTTCATCACTGCTCCTCCCTGGTTCTTAACCTCTGGGCACTCCATCCTCTGGCTTCCCTTCCACCAAGCACTCGCACGTTGAGTCCAGTCCCTAGCCCTCTCCTCTAGGCTGCCCCCTCTGGAAATGAAAGCAGCATCAGGTATAAGAGCCAGGCACAGGCTGCCTTGACGTGCACCTAGCCCCCTTACTTCCCCGTTGTGTGGACGGTAAATCACTTCTCTTTGGGTCTGTTTTCCCATCTACAAATTGGGAATGACAATAGGGTTATTCTGAGATTAAGTGAGATAAGGTAGCTAAAGCACGCAGCATAGAAGTGGTCAACATGCTGGCTCTGACGTCAGCCACAACCAGACTTCGGGTAACTATTTATAAGTCATTCGTTTCAAAACCTTTCTCTCTTTCTCTTCTGTGACAGACTAATACTTGTGCCCCTTCCCTTCATTTAGAAACAAAATGACCCGGCCGGGCGCGGTGGCTCACGCCTGTAATCCCAGCTCTCAGGGAGGCAAGAGGTGGGAGGATAGCTTGAGCCCAGGAGTTCGAGACCTGCCTGGGCAATATAACGAGACCCAGTTCTCCAGAAAAAGACAAAAAAAAAAAAAAGAAACAAAATGACCCAAGTTTAAATGAACATGTAACTATCCAGCTAGAGGCGTTTTAGTCTCGCATATAGGGTGGTAAGAAGGTGAGACTAAGTTCTGGCCAATGGGATCAGTGTAATTTCCAGGCCCTGTATTTCCGCTTCCTTTGGCATGGGCTTGAACAAGGACTTGGGGCTGGTGAGCTGCTTTAACCACACAGATGACAACCTCGGAGATGCAGGAGCAACACGACAGCACCGCCCTGGGTCCCTAGATGATTTTGCGTAACAGTTGTTGTCTAACCCTAACCCTGGACCACTCACCTCTGAACTGTCACATGAGAAATAAGCTATTTTGCTGAGTCACTGTTTGGGGCTCCTTGTGACAGAAGCTGAGCCTAGAGTCTAGTTAGTGCACGTCAGAAGGCTTCTCTTCAACCTCAGTATCAGTCCGTCCTTCCTATGTGCTGTTCTTGTACTTCTGAACACAAAGAATATTCCAGCTATTTCTTGAAAACAGTCATATTTGTTTATCCTCCAGTCAGGAGAATGTGTCATTCTTGACTCCTTCCACTCCTGAATCCACTGGTCACAGTAGCTTCACAGTTTTTTACATCTGCACCTCTTCAATCCTTCCCCACCTCTGGCCCCAGGCACCCTGACTTCAGATGGTTTTTTTTTTTTTTTTTGCTTCATGCTCTTTGCTTCCAATTTCATACTCCACACAATGATGCTTCATTCTCTTTTTTGAGACGAAGTCTCGCTCTGTTGCCCAGGCTGGAGTGCAGTGGCGCGATCTCGGCTCACTGCAAGCTCCGCTTCCCAGGTTCACGCCATTCTCCTGCCTCAGCCTCTGGAGTAGCTGGGACTACAGGCACCTGACACCGCGCCCAGCTAATTTTTTTGTATTTTTAGTAGAGACAAGGTTTCACCGTGGTCTCGATCTCCTGACCTCGTGATCCACCCGCCTCGGCCTCCCAAAGTGCTGGGATTACAGGCGTGAGCCACCGCGCCCGGCCTATTCTCTTTCTTAAAATGGAATCCATTCATGTTATTTTGTTACCTTTTTTTTTAGAGACAAGGTCTTGCTCTATTCCTCAGGCTGAAGTGCAGTGGTATAATCATAGCTCACTGTACCCTTAACTTAAATAGACCTTAAGCTCCTGGGCTCAAGTGATCCTCCTGCCTCAGTCTCCCCAACAACTTGGACTACTGGCACACACAACCATGTCTGGCTAATTTTTAATTTTTTGTGCCCTGCTACTGGCCTCAGGTGATGGTCCTGCCTCGGCCTCCCACAGTGCTGGGATTTCAGGTGTGAGCCACTACGCCCAGCCCCAGCTGTGAATTTGTTTATAAAAGCCCAGAGCATTGAAAGTTTTAAGAGACGGCCCGGGTAAGTCTCCAGGGCATCTCCTGCACAGGCTCCACATGTGCGTTACACTAATCACGCCACGATCTCACTTCTCCAACCCTTTGAGCTTGTACTTTTTTCCTCTGCCTACATCAGTGCTTCTCGAATGTGGTAAAGGATCATTTAAAAAAAATTTCCAATCTAGACCGGGCATGGTGGTACACACCTGTAGTCCCAGCTACTTAGAAGGCTGAGGTGGGAGGATTGCTTGAGTCCAGGACTTCAAGATCAGCCTGAGCAACACAGCAAGATCCCATCTCTTAAAAAAAAAAAAAAATCCAATCTGTTGTGGACCCATACTTATGTAAAACACAATAAGGCTGGGCGCGGTGGCTCACGCATGTAATCCCAGCACTTTGGGAGGTGGAGGCGGGTGGATCACGAGGTCAGGAGATGGAGACCATCCTGGCTAACATGGTAAAACCCCGTCTCTACTAAAAAAAAAAAAAAAAAAAAAAAAAAAAAAATACAAAAATTTAGCCGGGCGTGGTGTTGGGCGCCTGTAGTCCCAGCTACTTGGGAGGCTGAGGCAGGAGAATGGCGTGAACCCGGGAGGCGGAGCTTGCAATGAGCCAAGATCATGCCACTGCACTCCAGCCTGGGCGACAGAGTAAGACTCTGTCTCAAAAACAAACAAAAAACATAATAAACTTAAATGATCAGAAAACAACCACATGCTTAGACATCACAGCAAAGGCCCAGTCTGTCAATGCACCCTCTTACTGATGGCACCTGTCTTGTTATGAACAGGTAACAGTGCATCTACACTGGTCTAGACCAGCTCTCCCTTCTCCTGCCTGGTGAACCCTCAGGGTCCAATCGTCACTACTGTCTTCACTACATCTTTCCTGATGTTCCACCCTCTGGTCACATTCTCAATACATCCGTGACTTTTTTTTTTGAGATGGCGTCTCGCTTTGTTGCCGAGGCTGGAGTGCAGTGGTATGACCTTGGCTCACTGCAACCTCCATCTCATGGGTTCAAGCGATTCTCCTGCCTCAGCCTCCCAAGTGGCTAGGACTACAGCCATGTGCCTCCATGCCCGGCTAATTTTTGTATTTTTAGTAGAGAGGGGGTTTCACTATGTTGGCCAGGCTGGTCTGAAACTCCCGACCTTTTGGGATCTGCCCACCTGGGCCTCCTAAAGTGCTGGGATTACAGGTGTAAGCCACTGTGCCTGGCCTTTTAAAACACACATTATAACTTATGTTATTACAATTTTCTGTTAAATGTCAAAAAGCAGCAGGCTCTTTGAGGTCAGGAATGTGTTCAATTCACCTCTTCATCTGAGCCTTGTGTCTGTCATGTGGTAGCAGCTCAGAAATATAATCAGTAAATGAATGGGCTCAACACACCTTTGTGGCAACAAGCAGTCAACCAGAACAACTTTAAATAGACCTTTAATGACTGAGGTGTGGTTTAGGACTTCAAGGTTGGATGGTCTAGGCTGGATGGTCTAGGCGCGAGACAGAGTGGAGAGCTTACTCAGTAGGCCGTCTGAGACTGCTGCTGGCGGTAGCCACCACGGCGCATGTAGCCCTCGTTTTTGCGGTAGCCATCCTTCTGGTCTGCAGGAGACACGAAGGAAGGGGAGAGAGTGCCAGGGGAGAGGTGGTGAGGACACCAGGAGCTGGGCAAGGAGAGGAGCTGGAAGCACTCACCTCGGAAGTAGCCCCCGTAGGTGCCCTGCTTGTGGTCAAACACCCGTTCGTTGTTCTCCACGAGGCTGCCCAGCTTCTCGGCCAGCTGCAGAGCCAGGTTCTGCTGGGCAGTGGGCTCAGTGCGGTGCATCACCACTGTCTGCGTCGGCTGGTCCAGGGAGGCCTGACAGGCGCGAGGCAAAGGAGGGGACACGACACAGGTCAGGCCCCTCTGCTCCAATCCCTCCATGGCTCCACCTGCCCGCTTCCCACCCCGGCCCCTACCATCAGCTCCTCATTAATGATCATTTTGCTGATGATGGAGTGCACAGTGGGCAGATCCAGCTCAAACATGTCTGACAGCGTCTCCATGCTGGGGAGAAAGAAGGCAGAAGGCAGGGGCAGTCAGGACCCTTGCCCACAAGGCTGGGGCCCTTCTGTGTCCCCAGGGCCCCGCCTACCTGATGGAGTCATAGACACTGCTGTAGGTGAAGAGGTAGGTCCTCAGTGACTCTTCCTGGATCTTCCTGCGGGAAGAGGGGAGAGAAGGAACAACAAGGCCTCAGGGAAGGGGACCAACCAGTCTCTTCTTCCCCGACCCATCATGGCCTCCCTGTCTGCTCACCTAACCAGCATGGTGCGGACTTTGTCAGCCTCAGGGAAAAGGTCCCACACTTTCCCATTCATCTTCTCATTGATGATAAAACTGTGACAGGTCTTCCAGTCACCCATCTTCATGGCCTTGGAGGCAGCGACCACATGTTCCCGCATGGACTCAGGGGGACCTGAAAGGGTGGGAATGAGACAGGGCCTAGGGAACTTAGGACAAGGACTCCTACCCCATTAGCACTCTTTAAGGAGAAACAGAGGCTGGAGGAGCAAACCATACTACAGACTCTCCCTGCCTCTCCACCAAACAGCCATGCAGTCGCCCAAGCCACTCCATCTGCACAAATGTACTTAGGTCTGACCTCAACCAGTCCATAGATGCACTTCAGGGGACTGCTGAAACCCTCGAAAATGTTGACAAATTGTGCACGTGTCCTCATGTACATCTTCCTAGGAAAAAGGCCCACGGCTTTCATCAGATTCTTTTAAGCTTCCTTGACCTAAAAACACCTCTTCCAGCCAGGCGTGGTGGCTCACGCCTGTAATAATCCCAGCACTTTGGGAGGCCAAGGCAGGCGGATCATCTGAGGTCAGGAGTTGGAGACCAGCCTGGCCAGCATGGTGAAACCTCGTCTCTACTAAAAATACAAAAATTAGCCAGGCATGGTGGCACACGCCTGTAATCCCAACTACTCGGGAGGCTGAGGCAGGAAAATTGCTTGAACCCGGGAGGCAGAATTTGCAGTGAGCTGAGATCTTGCCACTGCACTCCAGCCTGGGCTACAGAGCGAGACTCCGTCTCAAAACACAAAACAAAACAAAATCAAACCACCTCTTCCAGCTCAACTGGAATGGCATTTGCCAACCCTTCCTCACTCACATCACCTTCATGAATGGTGCCATGCCCATGCATCAATTACACTGTTGCCAGCTTATTATTCTTCCAAGCAGCTCACTTCTTTTCCTTAAAAAACTTAGCCCCGGTCAAAATTATCTCTAAAATCACAGGTTTTATGTATTAATTATGAACTCAGGCCGCTAAATACAATCCTAAGACAAGCCAGGAAGTAAGACATGGTACGCCGTAGTAACTGGAATTCAGGGTAGACAAAGTGCAAAAGTTCTACGGCTAGAAATGGGTGGTAGACAGAGAAACACAAACACGCAGACTCCAGAGCAAGAACAGCAAGCTCAATACGTGAACGGGGATCAGGCCCAAATGGAACCACAGGAGCAGGGCTAAGTGTAAGGAGAGGCACACAGCCCTCCTGGATGAACCTCCATTTTAACCATATTAACACTTGCAAAAGGCAAGGTTGGTCCGGGCGCAGTGGCTCACGCCTGTAATCCCAGCACTTTGGGAAGCCGAGGTGGGCGGGCCATCTGAGGTCAGGAATTCGAGACCAGCATGGCCAACATGAGGAAACCCCATCTCTACTAAAAATACAAAAAATTAGCCGGACATGGTGGCGGGGGCCTGTAGTCTCAGCTACTTGAGAGGCTGAGGCAGCAGAATTGCTTGAACCCAGGAGGTGGAGGTTGCAGTGAGCTGAGATTGCGCCACTGCACTCTAGCCTGGGCAACAGTGAGGCTCCGTCTCAAAAAAAAAAAGAAAAAAAAGGAAAGAAAGGAAAGAAAGAAAGAAAGAAAGAAAGAGAAAGAAAGGAAAGAAAGAAAGAAAAAGGCAAGTTTAGGGGCTCAAAGAATTATTTCTCTATAGGCTGAACAACAGTGCAGGGCTGATGGAAACTGGCTTTTGGAACCACTGTAGGGAGAAATTGAGAGGCAGGGACTGTGGAGAAGCAGACAGCCCTTTCCCATCGCTGCTACTTCAGCTCCAGCCAAGGCTAGCTCTGCAGGAAGGCAGGGCCAGGAGTGACAGATTGCCAATATTCTAAGACATGAAAATTCTGATTTTCATGGGAAATTTCCCCACAAAGTAAATCTCACTACATAAGCCAAACTAAATGTGCCTAAGGGAACCTGCCCTTTAGCCCAAACATATACATGACCAGGAGAGAACAAATCTGTAGGGGGATGTGGCTGTGGACAGTGGGCTTAGCTCACTGGTCAAGCTCTCCTGTGGGCCAACGTCACAGGAAGGGCGTGGCTCAATTCCTTTCCAGTGAGTCACCACTCAGTGCAACCCTGCAGGATCTGTCTTTCAAAAGGGGCCAAAGGAATCAATGTTAGCTTCTTGAACAATAAGGCTCTATGACAGTAGGTTTGGCTGGAATATAATGTACATGAAGGGAAGAAAAGGCAAAGAAAGGTCAGAGGTACACATGAGCTGCATTAAACTTGGGCAAGTCACTTAACTTCTCTGTGCCTCAGTTTCTCCACTGGGAAAAAGGGTATTCTAGTACCTACAGCATAGGGTTATTACTAATGCAGATTAAATAATTATTTGTAAAACACTTAGGACAGTGCCAGGCAGAGGAGGTGTCATTAAATCAGATGGAGTCGAGTGGTGGGAGAGTTACTCCCTTCACTTCTCTTAATCCTCATGCGTAATCAGGGAGCGAGGCAGCCCGCTGAACCCTGGAGCTCCACACTCACCCAGCAGGGGCTGTCGCTCGCCCACGCGCAGCTGGTGGTGGAACTGCTTGCTGATCATGCGTCGGCGGGCATCACTCTCATGGGCGGCCATGTAGGGGATCTCCAGGAGCATGGCAGACACCAGGTAGACACACTCCAGCAGCTCCAAGTTGATGTGTAGGTGGAAAGGGACCTGACGGCGCCGCTCCACCTTCTCCTGCTCCTGGTTGCGCTCCTGCAGGCTGCGCAGCAGCAGGCCCTGGCCCAGAAGCTCCTTGGCTCGGCCACTCGACTGGATGTCCAGCAGGGCGTTGTGCGCATCCTTGGTCAGGCCTTGGCGGAAGGCACAGATGCCCAGCTGCACCATGGTGCGGTTGTAAAGAATCTGGGGGCAAAGGGTAATAATGCACTCAGAGATGACAGCTGCAAGACAAGTCTTCATTTATTCCATAACTAAGCCGGGCGTGGTGGCTCATGCCTGTAATCCCAGCACTTTGGGAGGCTAAGGTGGGAGGATCACTTGAGCCCAGGGGTTCAAGATGGGCCTCAGAAACATGTAGATACCCTATCGCCAAAGATAAAAAACCAAAACAAAACTAAACAAATCTACTTCAAGTGCCTACTATGTGCTGAGCACTAGGCTGGGGAGGGAGAACAAAATAGACAAGTCCCCATTCTGCATGGAGCTTATGTCTAGAGGTGGGGTGTGGGGGGCACAAGAGCTGCACTACAAGGATGGTGACTCATGCTCAGAAGAAAAATAAAGCAGAAGACAGAGCCAGGAAGGCACTCTGCACAGTGGTGGAGGCTCAAATGTTCATATAACTACGGAAGGCCTCATTGGTAAAGAATGTTTGAATAAAGACCTAAAGAGAGAGCAAGTCATGCAGGCATCTGGGGAAAGAATATCCTATAAAAAGGAAAAGTAAACGCAGTGATCCTGTGGAAGAACCGGGCCAGGTATATTCAAAAAACAAGGGGCACGGCACAGCTAGGGCTGGGAAAAGACGCCACCACAAGCTGGGGGATGGGCAAGCACCAGCCATTTTATGAGTTTTAAGACAAGAAACCATGCGAAGGTTTTGAGCAAACAGGTGATATGATCTGACATAACTGAAGAGGGTTAATCTGTATTATGAACAGAACAAAGGGACTGAAGGGACACAAAGGCAGATGATGGTGGCTTAGAGCAGAGGGTACAAGCAGAAGTGACAGAAGTGTTCTCATAATGGACTGTGAACAGGAATGGCTGGGGAATCAGATACAGTATATGAGGGAAAAGTTCGAATTAAGAATGACTCCAAGGTTTCTGGTCTAAGCACCTGGGAAGAGGGACTTGGCACTAATTAAGACAGGGGAGACGGTAAGTGGTACAAATCTTGGGGGAAAAGACTAAGTGTAGTCATAACAACAAAAACATGGAGATCAATACCAGTCATAAGCTTACATGCAAAAAGCCTTAAAATGTTAGCAACAGAATCCAGCAATATATAATATAAAAGAAACAATATACATAACCAAACTGGATATACTTCAGGAATAAAAGGTTAGTATAAAAATGTAATGAACTCGGCTGGGCATGGTGGCTCATGCCTGTAATCCCAGCACTTTAGGAGGCCGAGGTGGGTGGATCGTGGGGTCAGGAGTTCGAGAGCAGCCTGCCCAACATGGTGAAACCCCATCTCTACTAAAAATACAAAAGTTAGCTGGGTGGTGGTGATGTGCACCTGTAATCCCAGCTACTCGAGAGGCTGAGGCAGGAGAATTGCTTGAGCCTGGGAGGCAGAGATTGCAGTGAGCCGAGATCACGCCACTGCACTCCAGCTTGGGTGACAGAATGACACCCTTTTTCAAAAAGCAAAAAACACAGTAACGAACTCATAGTTATTCATTATATGAATAGAATGAAGGAGAAGTAACTGGGTATTTCTTTTCTCTTTGAGACAGTCTTGCTCTGTTGCCCAGGCTGGAGTGCAGTGGCGTGATCATGGCTCCTGCAGCCTCGACCTCCTGAGCTCAAGCAATCCTCCTACCTCCTAGCCTCCTGAGTAGGTGGGACTACAGGCGTGCACCACTATGCCTGGCTAATTTCTGTATTTTTTTGTAGAGACAGGGTTTTGCTATGTTGCACAGCAATGAAGATAGTATGGGACTTGCATAAGGACAGACAAAAAGATAAATGAATGGGACAGAAGGGAATGACCTGAAAAACACCTACTCTTATAGGTAATGTGGTTTTTCATATTGTTTTCCACAAAGACACCAAAGCGATACAATAGGGGAAAGGAAGTCTTCTACAAATGATGCTAGAACAACTAGGTATCCATATGGAGGAAAAAGAAACCCTAATCCCAACCTCACCAGATGCAAAAATCAAACCAAGACCAACTATAAGACTAAATGTAAAAGCTAACACCCATATAGCCACTTACAAAAAAAAAGAGAGAAATTTTAAAAATCTTCATGAATTTCAGTTAGGCAAAGGTTTTTCAGACAGGATCCAGAAAATAATTACTATAAAAGAAAAAACCAGGCCGGGCGCAGTGGCTCACGCCTGTAATCCCTGCACTTTGGGAGGGTGAGGCGGGCAGATCACGAGGTCAAGAAATCGAGACCATCCTGGCCAACACGGATACTAAAAAATAAAAAAATTAGCTGGGCATGGTGGTAGGCACCTGTAGTCCCAGCTACTCGGGAGACTGAGGCAGGAGAATCGCCTGAACCTGAGAAGCAGAGGTTGTAGTGAGTCGAGATCGTGCCACTGCACTCTAGCCTGGCGACAGAGTGAGACTCCGTCTCAAAAAAAAAAAACCAAAAAACACAACAAAAAAAATTGATACATTAGACTTCATCCAAAGACATGGTTAGGAAAACGAATAAGCCAACCACACTGGAAGAAAGTATTTTCAAGAGGCTGGACGCGGTGGCTCACACCGGTAATCCCAGCATTTTGGGAGGCCAAGGCCAGTGGATTACCTAAGGTCAGGGGTTTGAGACCATCCTGGCTAACATGGTGAAACCCCGTCTCTATTAAATATACAAAAATTAGCTGGGTGTGGTGGCACACGCCTGTAATTGCAGATACTTGGGAAGCTGAGGCAGGAGAATTGCTTGAACCTAGGAGGTGGACATTGCAGTGAGCCGAGATTGCACCACTGCACTCCAACCTGGGCAACAGAGTGAGACAGACACTGTCTCCAAAAAAAAAAAATATCTGACACAGGACTAGTTATCCAGGATAGATAAAGCACTCCTACAACTCAATAAAGTGAACAATCCAATTGTTTTAAATGGGCAAGAATTGACTAGATATTTCATATTTCATGAAAGATTAATGGCCAAAAAACATAAAAAAGTAAAAAAATAGCCAATATCAATAGTCACTAGGGAAATGCAAACTAACACCACAATGAGATACCATTAGACAACCAACTAAAATTTAAAAGACCTTTGAGTGGCCGGGTGCGGTGGCTCACGCCTGTAATCCCAGCACTTTGGGAGGCTGAGGTGGGAGGGTCACCTGAGGTTCAAGACCAGCCTGGCCAACATAGTGAAATCTTATCTCTATTAAATATACAAAAATTAGCCTGGTGTGGTGGCACGTGCCTGTAATCCCAGCTACACAGGATCGTGAGGCAGGAGAATGGCTTGATCCTGGGAGATGGAGGCTGTAGTGAGCCAAGGTTGCACCACTGCACTCCAGCCTGGGCAACAGAGCAAGACTCTGTCTCAAAACAAACAAAAACATACACACACACACACACACACACACACACACACACACACACACACATAAACTAAAACATCTTTGAGACCAGCCTGGGCAACATAGTGAGACCCTGTCTCTACAAAAAATAAAAAATTAGCCAGGCATGGTGGCACATGTACACTCCATAGTAGTCCCAGCTACTATGGAGGCTGAGGTGGGAGGATCACTTGAACCTGGGAATTTGAGGCTACTGTGGGCCATGATCATGCCACTATACTCAGTCTAGGTGACAGTGCAAGACCCTGCCTCAAAAAACAAAAACAAAAAAAAGTTTAAAAGACCAATACCACTGCTGGCATGATGGCTCACTCCTGTAATCTCAGCACTTTGGGAGGCTGAGGCAGGCAGATCACTTGAGGTCAGGAGTTTGAGACCAGCCTGGCCAACATGGTGAAACCCTATCTCTACTAAATTACAAAAACTAGCCGGACATGGTGGCGGGCACCTGTAATCCCAGCTACTCGGGAGGCTGAGGTAGGAGAATCGCTTGATCCTGGGAGGTGGCAGTTGCAGTGAGCCGAGATTGCACCACTGCACTCCAGCCTTGGCGACAGAGCAAGACTCCCTCTCAAAAAAAGACCAACACCACCAAAAGTTGACAAGGAACTCCCAAACACTAGTAGGAGTGTAAAATGGTATAACCACTTTTGAGTTTCTTACAAGAATGTTCAAAGCAGCTTCATACATCAGAACCAAAAACTGGAAATAAACTGGGTGTCCGCCAAGAGGAAAACAGATACAGTGATATGTTCATACCATGGAATAAAAACACAAACAGGAGGGCTATTTAAAAACCAGCATTACCCCCAGACAGGTTCACCAGGTGCTCTACACATAAACATTTCCTAGTTGCCTCAAATATACTTTTACATGATCTACACTTCCAGACACAGTTTTTTTTGTTGTTGTTGTTGAACACAGTCTTGCTCTATTACCCAGGCTGGAGTGCAGTGGCACAACCTCGGCTCACTGGAACCTCTGCCTCTTGGGCTCAAGCACTACCAAGCCTGGGTAATTTTTTTTTTTTGACATGAAATTATGTTTACATGCAGGAGGAATGCAGGATGCTGGCATCCGGGAAAGACCAAGTGTCTACTTAAATTTGCACTGGCCAGACAGGTGGCTGTTCTGGTTAAGCCAGTTTGCCAAGAGGCCAGGGGCCTGGCATCTCCTTCACCTCCAAGGCCTCCCCATCCTACCTGCACTGGCGGGTCTGCATGCTGAATATTGTCCTGCAGGTGGCTCATGAGCATGAGGTCGCGGGCCTGGTACCAGCGGGAGTGCAGAGCATGGTGGTAGATGTGGCAGAGGATGGCGCATGTGCGGATCCGGTCTGTGCGGTCCTTGGCGTAGATGTACTTGCATAGCCTCTCCATCAACACGGCCGAGTCCTCGCCCTCATTTTCTGCCTGGTCTTGCTCAGACTGGGGAGGAAGGGAGGTTATTTGCAAAGGAGATCCAGCTTTAAAAGGCACAAGCTCTAGCAACCAAAGATGAGACTCTATCTAGTCTCATTCTAATACCTCAGTTTCCCTCCCTGCTCCACCTGCGGAAGTCTAGAGAGTAACAGATTTGCTGTCAAGTCCTGACAGAAGTGGAGGACAGGCGGACACACCCATTCCCCTCTGCCATGACTGCCACGTGCTCACCTTTGAGGAGCCCTCAGGCGGGGTCAGCTGCCGCTGATGGGCCTTGTAATCAAACTTGTAGTAGGTGTGCAGGATGCGCAGCAAGTAGATGCGGCAGACCTCCTCGGTAGTGCCCTTCTCCTCCAGGTAGCGCTGAACACGCTCGATGATGGCACACACCTGGGCCTCATCCTTCAAGTGCTCCACGTACTCTGGCAGGGAGAGCACCCACCCTCATCTCAGCTGGGCAGCCAGGCTTTCCCATCTGTCCCCAGTCATTCCAGTCAACCTGTCCCTCTTCTGCACCCGTTAGAAAAGCCTAGTCAGTGTGCCCCAGAAAGGCCATCCCCCACTCCCAGGACCGAGAACCTTCCCGTCCCACAGCTTAGGAAAAAAATCCCAACTGCCAACCTCTGCCAATAAGGGTCTGCCAGGACTGGCCCTTGCCTGGTCTCCCACGATTCTCCCTCTGCCTTCCTGTGCTGGAGTCACACTGGCCTTTTTACTCCTGGAACATCAGGCTCGCTCTCTGCTCCTCCTGTCAGGCACTGTCTTCAGCTGATTCTTCCCCTAACTCCTCCTCATTGGATCTCACCTCAGGTGGCCCTTACTTAAGGGTGCTTTCTCCAGCTGTTAGCTACAGCAGCCACCCCTCCAGCCACTTTTTACCACAGGGCCCTAGTTTAACTCTGAACTTTACATCATCTAGAATTACTATTATTTTTTGAGATGGAGTTTTACTCTTTTGCCCAGGCTGGAGTGCAGTGGTGTGATCTCGGCTCATTGCAACCTCTGCGCCGCCGGGTTCAAGGGATTCTCCTGCCTCAGCCTCCCACATAGCTGGGATTTACAGGCACATGCCACCAGGCCTGCCTAATTTTTGTATTTTGAGTAGAGCCGGGGTTTTGCCATGTTGGCCAGGCTGGTCTCAAACTCTGACCTCAGGTGATCCACCTGCCTTGGCCTCCCAAAGTGCTAGGATTACAGGCGTGAGCCACTGCACCTGGCCCAGAATTATCTTAATATCATACTATTTTTTTTTTTTTTTTGACATGGAATCTTGCTCTGTCGCCCAGGCTGGAGTGCAGGGGTGCGATCTTGGCTCACTGCAAGTTCCGCCTCCCGGGTTCAAGCCGTTCTCCTGCCTCAGCCTCCCGAGTAGCTGGGACTATAGGCGCCCACTACTACACCTAATTTTTTTTTTTTTTTGTATTTTTAGTAGAGATAGGGTTTCACTGTGTTAGCCAGGATGGTCTCGATCTCCTGACCTCGTGATCCGCCTGCTTTGGCTTCTCAAAGAGCTGGGATTACAGACGTAAGCCACCACGCCCGGCCATATCTTACTACCATTATTTGTCAAACTGCCTTTCTCCATCCAGCACAAAAGGTAAGCTTTAGGCTGCCTTGTTAATCACTACACCCTTGACTTGATGGGCACATTCACACTTCTACTGAGTAAACTATGCTGCACTTTCACACCCCAATGCCTCTCATCCAAGCTAAACAAGAGAAGTGAATAGACGCCTTACCTCAAAGGTTCTCAAAGTATAGCCCTGAGACCAGCAACCTGAGAGCAGGCTAGAGGTGCACGTTCTCAGGCCCCACCCAGACCTACAGAATCAGAAACGATGGGACTGGGAGCCAGCATCTCATCAGGCCCTTCTGTGTGAATGCTGGGTAAGTTGAAAGGCTGGCTTTTCAAGCATTCTGACTTAGTATAATCCTTACAAAGCTCTAAACCTAGTAATATTCCCTTCAATTTTCCTCTCAGCAAAGCCCACACTTGCTCAGGATCACCTTGGGAGTGAGGGTCAGTATTTTGCATTATTTTGGTAAATTCTTCATCCATTCGTTCCACCAGAGTTAGGATGCAGCCACGGACACGCAGTGGCTGAAAAGGAAGGCGAAGGAGGAGTCAACAAATTAGCCCAGATCTCAGTCTCAAACCTCAACCCTCGGGTCCCACTGAGCCTTCCCAAAGCATAAAATACACACCTCCAGTTATCCTGCCAACTCCTCCCTTTACCTGGTCAGCGTTGTGCAGGTTCTCACTCTCTTCCAGAATATTCTCTCCAACAAAAATGTTGGGATTTGCAAACAGGATGTCCATCAGCTCATTGATGCAGTCCAGGCACTTCCCCCACATCTCTGGCTGCCAAGATTTCAGGCCACAGCAGAGTCAGAGGTATGAAGGTAGAGTAGGCGGATGCCTCCCCCTTCAGCAGGAATCGTGGGGCCTTCCACCACCAAGACTGCTTCCATAGCCCCTGAGTCTTAAGACGCTAGGTACCTTTCTCGCCCAACCCACCAGCTATGCCCTGAGATGCTCCTCTTCACTGCTCTCACCTTCATGTAGGTTGCCAGGTTGGGGTTGTAGTCATAGAGAGAGGCGATGATATTGAACTTGATCTTGACAATGACGCCCTCTCCCAGGTTGTTTTCCGCTGCAATCTGAACCAGCAGTTGCAGCAGCTCAATCTGGGCAGCACTAGAGGGCCAGAGAGCTGGGTGAGGCTTTGGAGACAAATCACAAAGTCTCCCCCAGGATGCCTTCTTCAGATAACACGCCCTCCTCACCACCCCTATCCCTGCTTCTCCTTTATAAATTCCAAACAGAAGCAACAATAATCCCAACCATCCTGGAATGCTGTGAAATGCTTCACACCTACCACCATCCTCTGTTACCTAATAACTAAAGAAGGTAAACACTCTTTTAGTTTTTTAATCTTAAAAAAAAAAAAAAAAAAAAAAAAAAAAAAAGGCCGGGTGTGGTAGCTCATGCCTGTAATCCCAGCACTTTGGGAGGCCGAGGCAGGCGGATCACTTGAAGTCAGGAGTTCGAGACATGGTGAAACCCTGTCTCTACTAAAAGTACAAAAATCAGCCAGGGATGGTGGCGGGTGCCTGTAATCCCAGCTACTCAGGAGGCTGAGGCAGGAGAATCGCTTGAACCCAGAAGGCAAAAAGGTTGCAGTGAGCCGAGATTGCGCAAGTGCACTCCAGCCTGGGCAACAACGAGACTCCATCTCAAAAAAAAAAAAAAAAAAAAGAGGAGAACATTATCTCATTGTATAGATGGGAAAACAGACCCAAAACGTTAAGTGATTGGTTTTAGGTCACAAGAAGAGTAAACAGCAGATAATGGACTGGGATGCCCCACGCATACCATTCCCTCTACTACAGCCACACATAGACCCTCCCAATAATCCCTTCCCCCAACCTCCACCCTCTGCCACCTTGCAATCCCACTGCCCAGGCCCACGAATCTTACCGATCAGTTCCCTTCTTGCCTCGTGCCTGTAGGATCTCATTCAGTTTCTTGATAACGACAGCGTGGGTGATCTCGGTTCCCTTGGCAAACATTTTTGGCTTCTCCTGTATCAGTACATATCCCGTCATGTGCATGCCAGCAGGAACCTGTCCTTGCCTTTTCCCCACAAGGGGACCTTTATGCCCTCCCAAACTGTTCTCCAATTCATTTTACCAGTGAAACCCTCACCTTAACCAAGGGCACTCCGCCCCGGACCCTTTCCCACTCCCCGCCTTCATTGTCCTCCTCCTCCTCATCCAGGCGCTTGGATTTCCTGTCGTGCTTCTTCTTAGCTTTGTCCTCCCGTTTCTTCTCAGCTGCCTTCTTGTCCTCATCTGTGGTGGGCGCCCTGCCAGCAGACATGGGAGAAGATGACAGATCAGCCCGTCCCCATCTCTAAGGCTTCTTCCTCCCATCAACTTCCTCTTTTCCTCCAACAGCTCCTGGGTCCAAGTTATGCTCTATAATAATGACCTACAGGGCACAGTTAACCATAACCATAGCCATCTCTAATAAGACAGAGTACTAACCAGGCCACTGCAGACATATTAATAGAAACAACCTGTCAGCTACGCATGGTAGATCCACTTGATGTCAGGAATCCAAGACCAGCCTGGGCAACATGGTGGAACCCCATCTCTACTAAAAGTACAAAAATTAGCTGGGCATGGTGGTGCACGCCTGTAGTCCCAGCTACTTAGGAGGCTGAGGCACGAGAATCACTTGAACTCGGGAGGCAGAAAAGGCTGCAGTGAGCCACAATCATGCCACTGCACTTCAGCCTGGGTGACAGAGCAAGACTCAGTCTCCAAAAAAAAAACAAACAAACAAACAAAAAAACCTGTCATTTTGCTCCAAAGCTAACATCTACAGTTTTCCAAAGAATCCACAACTTATTTTGATACCAGCTGCTTTCTCCAGACTGACCAGCTAATCAATGAATCAGTTTCCCCAAATATATAAAGATTTTTTTTCTTTTTCACTATTCCTAAACTGTTTTATCCCTTTCTCTCCTCTCTTGACAACCGATTAATCTAAATTCTGAATTTAAAAAAAATGTTCACTATAAAAAAGGTCCCCACAAAACAGAAAAAGATCACCAGCTATGCTGAAATGGTCTTAGGCTACTGGATGTTGCCTGAAGCCATCTCCAGACTTGAATATGTATTTATGGAACAAAATACAAACAAAATGGCAAAGACAAATTAACTTCAAACTTTGCACAGATACTGAAGAATAAATCTTTCCAGAAAGACTCAACATTTTTGAAACCTCATATGTAATTATCATAATCTACCATTTGAACATTTATAAATAAATTTCATTTTCACTGCTTAAAAGGTTTGAATACGTTTTTGGAATAGTCTATAAGTTTACCAGTTAAATTAAGTCTTCCCTTGCCAGAAGACCAGTGTCATAACTCTCAACAAAAGTGTATGGACTGGCCAAGCATGGTGGCTTAAGCCTGTAATCCCAGCACTTTGGGAGGCCGAGGTGGGCGTATTGCTCGAGCCCAGGAGTTTGAGACCAGTCTGAGTGACAAGGTAAAAAGCCCGTCTCTATTAAAAACAACAACAACAACAACAACAACAGCTTATGGCTCTTTGCCCCGTACCACTGCAAGACTCTAATGATGACTCACTTTATAGGTAAAATCATTTGCAAATATGCAAAGTATGTTCATTAAACTAAAACCTCTTTGTCCAAACCATCTGCATAGCTCTGAGATCAGAAGAGCTAAAGCTATTTTTTAAAATGAATGCTTCAAAAGAACTTAAACTTCCTTGGCTAAAGTATTACTCCTAGCACTAAAGATAGTACGATACACACCTCAAAAGGGAAATGTACTATTGTACGAAATTCTAACTGAAAGACCTAAGACTTGGCTTGACCTCTCCTATGACAGACTATACTCTGGTATATTCATATCTTTTTAGAAATTATCAGATAACAGGTGTTCGCAGCCGCCGTCGTGCTGCCTCTCACTCGCCGAGCTCCAGCCGAAGGAGAAGGGGGGTAAGTAAGGAGGTCTCTGTACCATGGCTCATACAAAGCAGACTGCCCACAAATCGACGGGTGGTAAAGCACCCAGGAAGCAACTGGCTACAAAAGCCGCGTGCAAGAGTGCGCCCTCTACTGGAGGGGTGAAGAAACCTCATCGTTACAGGCCTGGTACTGTGGCGCTCCGTGAAATTAGATGTTATCAGAAGTCCACTGAACTTCTGATTCGCAAACTTCCCTTCCAGCGTCTGGTGCGAGAAATTGCTCAGGATTTTAAAACTGATCTGCGCTTCCAGAACGCAGCTATCGGTGCTTTGCAGGAGGCAAGTGAGGCCTATCTGGCTGGCCTTTTTGAAGACACCAACCTGTGTGCTATCCATGCCAAACGTGTAACCATTATGCCAAAAGACATCCAGCTAGCACGCTGCATACGTGGAGAACGTGCTTAAGAATCCACTATGATGGGAAACATTTCATTCTCAAAAAAAAAAAAAAATTCTCTTCTTCCTGTTATTGGTAGTTCTGAACGTTAGATTTTTTTTTTCCATGGGGTCAAAAGGTACCTAAGTATATGATTGAGAGTGGAAAAATAGGGGACAGAAATCAGGTATTGGCAGTTTTTCCATTTTCATTTGTGTGTGAATTTTTAATATAAATGCGGAGACGTAAAGCATTAATGCAAGTTAAAATGTTTCAGTGAACAAATTTCAGCGGTTCAACTTTATAATAATTATAAATAAACCTGTTAAATTTTTCTGGACAATGCCAGCATTTGGATTTTTTTAAAACCAGTAAATTTCTTATTGACGGCAACTAAATGCTGTTTGTAGCATTTTTATCATACAGTAGATTCCATCCATTCACTATACTTTTCTAACTGAGTTGTCCTACATGCAAGTACATGTTTTTAATGTTGTCTTTTCTGTGCTGTTCCTGTAAGTTTGCTATTAAAATACATTATTAAAAAAAAAAAAGAAATTATCAGATAACAAATGTTTGTATCCTCAGCTATATAATCAACAGATGCAAGCAACATTTCTAAACGAGTATTACCTCTACTTAATGCATAGTTAAGAGACTAAAAAGACATTATTAAGAGACACCAACGGAAGTCAGGCCTAACTACACTGCAAAGGACCACACCATTTTCCCATGCCTTCCCAACCACAACTACTGATGGAAAGCCCTAGATGTATATACCCTTGCTTAGGATCCTAACTCGGACATTTGGTCTCACTAGACATCCTGGGGTTCACTTAAAAAACAAAAACAAAAACAAAAAAATGCCTCCAGAATCAGGTAACTCTCTTAGAAGTAGACAGCAGCTCTGTAAGAGTTCACAGGTCGCTGGGCGCAGTGGCTCACGCCTGTAATCCCAGCACTTTGGGAAGCTGAGGCAGGCAATCACGAGATCAGGAGATCGAGACCAACCTGGCTAACATGGCAAAACCCTGTCTCTACTAAAAATACAAAAAATTAGCCAGGCGTGGTGGCACATGCCTGTAATCCCAGCTACTTGGGAGGCTGAGGCAGGAGAACTGCTTGAACCAGGGAGGCGGAGGTTGCAGTGAGTTGAGATTGCGCCACTGCACTCCAGCCTGGGCAACAGAGCAAGACTACATCTTAAAAAAAAAAAAAAAGAGTTCACGGGTCAATCATGACATCAGGTATAGATGAACTTCCCCCTAATACCTTCAGATCACCATAAGACAACAGATGGCCTTATCCCACATCAAAGAGGCTGAAGCTCATGGGAATAAACTCACTCCTTTACAAGCTTGTTTTGACCAAAAGATGAAGGCTGAGAAATGCTGATGAGGGAAAGGGTATATTTAGACTGGCTGAATCTGGAGTTGCTGAAAACCCTTACTGGCAGAGGGCCTATCGTGTTTTCTAGATCATCCACCAACCTTGGGTGGCATACTCAAGGAGAGTTATTATCAGAGTTTACACAGAAAAACGGGCAAACAGAATCCACTGTTCTGTGGTTTTGCCCTCTCTCCTTGTGTTCCTCTTTCTCCTATATAAATCCTGCTTTTGCTCGGTTGGAAATTAATCTGAAAATCTGTCTCCCTTGTTATACAAGTGAAATAGTGTCTGTGAATTATTCTTCTACACTACAAAGCCACAAACTCTCAATGTCAAAAAGCTTCTGACACTTGAAACTCTAACTTTATTTTCTCAAGGGTTTTCCTCAGAACATTGATTCAACTAATTTTAGATTTTTTTGATTAGGTATACAAGTTAGTTTACAGGTTAACAAAAAAAAATTTGGCTGGGCGCGGTGGCTCATGCCTGTAATTCCAGCACTTTGGGAGGCTAAGGTGGGCGGATCACGGGGTCAGGAGATCGAGACCATCCTGGCTAACACAGTGAAACCCCATCTCTACTAAAAACACAAAAAAATGTAGCTGGGCATGGGGGCGGGTGCCTGTAGTCCCAGCTACTCAGGAGGCTGAGGCAGGAGAATGGCATGAACCCCGGAGGCAGAGCTTGCAGTGAGCCGAGATCGCGCCACTGCACTCTAGCCTGGGCAACAGGCTAGTGTCTCAAAAAAAAAAAAAAAATTCAAGGATAACCTCTAAAAGCATAGCATGTAACTCCCAAACCAGCAGAGAAAAACAAAATGAATAATAAGAAAATACATATAATCTAGAAATGGGGGAAAAAAAAGAGGATGAGAAAATATATGTAGGCTAGGTGTGGTGGCTCATGCCTGTAATCCCAGTACTCTGGGACGCTGAGGCGAGCGAATCATCTGAGGTCAGGAGTTCGAGACCAGCCTGGCTAACATGGTGAAACCTTGTCTCTACTAAAAATATAAAAATTAGCTGGGCGTGGTGGTGCTCACGTGTAGTCCCAGCTACCCAGGAGGCTGAGGCATGAGAATCACTTGAACCCAGGAGGCAGAGGTTGCAGTGAGCCAGGATTGCACCACTGCATTCCAGCCTGGGCAACACAGTGAGACTCCTTCTCAAAAACAAAAACAAAAAACAAACAAATAAAAGAAAAATAAAATACAGGTTGAATATCCCTTATCTGAAATGCCTAGAACCAGAAGTGTTTCAAATTTCAAATATTTGCATATATATATAAAATGAGGTATCTTGGGAAGGGCTCCAAGTCTAACTACGAAATGTGTGTGTTTCATCTACACCTTATACATACAGCCGGATGGCAATTTTACCGAAACAAAGTTTTGACTGCAACCTGTCACATGAAGTCAGATGTGGAATTTTCCACTTATGGCGCTCCAAAAATTTCAGACTTTGGAATTAGAGATGCCCAATCTTTAGAAGACAGAATGAATTTCAAAATAATTATGATGAAAGAAACTACCCCCTCCAAATTATATACCGTTGATTCCATCACATAAAATTCTAGAAAATGCTAACTTACCTAGTGACAGAAAGCAAATTAGTGGTTGCCTAGGGATAGGGTGAGGAAACTGAGGCAGGGGAGAAGTATTACAAAGGGGAAGGTGGAAATGTTTGGGTGTGAAATTTTTAGGATATTATGTTTTGATTGTGGTGAGTTCTATGGGTGTAAACATATGTCACAACTTATTAAATTTAAGGCCAGGCGCGATGGCTCATGCCTGTAATCCCAGCACTTTGGGAGGCCGAGGCGGGTGGATCACGAGGTCAGGAGATTGAGACCATCCTGGCTAACACGGTGAAACCTCGTCTCTATTAAAAGTACAAAAAATTAGCCAGGTGTGGTGGCGGGTGGCTGTAGTCCCAGCTACTCGGGAGGCTGAGGCAGGAGAATGGTGTGAACCCGGGAGGCGGAGGTTGCAGTGAGCAGAGATCGCGCCACTGCACTCCAGCCTGGGCGACAGTGCAAGACTCCGTCTCAAAAAAAAAAAAAAAATTAAACAAGTGCAATTATTGTATGTCATTTACACCTCAATAAAGCTATCACAAAATTTAAAATAAAGAGGATAAACAGAAAGTATAAGATATCATAAAATGGTAAGAATACATTGATAACCACAATAGGCTGGGCGCAGTGGCTCACGTCTGTAATCCCAGCACTTTAGGAGGCCCAGGCAGAAGGGTTACTCCAGCCCAGGAGTGCGAGACCATCCTGGGCAACAGGGCAAGACCCCGTCTTGATAAAAACTAATTATGTAGACACATATATAAATAACCATCATATATATGTAAATAACTATAATAAACATAAATGAACTAAATTGCCAGAGAAGCAGAGATCAAGTTCTGGTGGTCGTTGCACAATGTGAATGTACTAAATGCCACTGATTTGTACACTTGAAAATGGTTAAAATGGGAAATGTTATGTATCACAATAAAAGAAAAAAAAGCAGAGATTTTATGAGATTAAAAAAAAAAAAAAAAAAAAACCAAAAACCTAGCTGTGCTTAAGAGACACTCTTTTTTTTTTTTCCCCTGAGATGGAGTCTTGCTCTGTTGCCCAGAGCTGAAGTGCAATAGCGCGATCTCAGCACACTGCAACCTCCGCCTCCCAGGTTCAAGCAATTCTCCTGCCTCAGCCTCATGAGTAGCTGGGACTACAGGCACAGGCCACCACATCTGGCTATTTTTTTTTGTATTTTTAGTAGAGATGGTGTTTCACCACGTTGGCCAGGCTGGTCTCGAACTCCTGACCTTGTGACTTGCCTGCCTCCGCCTCCCAAAGTGCTGGGATTACAGGCGTGAGCCACCACGCCCAGCCAAGAAACACTCTTAATCATACAGCATGGCAGAGTTAAAAATAAAAGGACAGGAAACGTCCTTTCATAAACGTCCTTTATCAGGTAGAGGGAAGCTCCCTTCTATTCCTAGCTTCAGTCTTTTATCAAGAAAGAATATTAGGATTTTTTTCAAATGCTTTTTTTTGCATCTGCTGAGATGACTCTATGGCTTTTGTCTGTTATTCTATTGATACAGTATATTAGTTGATTTTCATATTAAAACATCCTTCTATTATTGGGGTAAACCTTACTTGGTTATTAAATTTTTTAAAAAAACTTTTTTGGGAGATGAGCCCACCCATCCTCCATCCCCCTACAGGCAAGAAGGGGGTGCTCCCATATAATC
The DNA here is from genome assembly GCF_006542625.1 of Nomascus leucogenys. NCBI lineage: Eukaryota > Metazoa > Chordata > Mammalia > Primates > Hylobatidae > Nomascus > Nomascus leucogenys. Next base: position 76,531,143 of record NC_044382.1, on the reverse strand, counting down.
CTTATTGTATGTTGCTGGGTTTGGTTTTCTACTATGTTGTTGAGGACTTTTGAGTCTATATTTATAAAAGTATAGCTTTATAGTCTTATAGTTTTCTTTTTTGTTGTTTTTGTTTGTTTTTTTGAGACAGTGTCTTGCTCTGTCGCCCAGGCTGGAGTGCAGTGGCACGAACTCGGCTCACTGCAACCTCCACCTCCCAGTTCAAGCGATTCTCCTGCCTCAGCTTCCCAAGTAGCTGGGACTACAGGTGCCTGCCACCATGTCTGGCTAATTTTTTGTATTTTTAGTAGAGACTGGGTTTCACTGTGTTAGCCAGGATGATCTCGATCTCCTGACCTCGTGATCCACCCGCCTCGGCGTCCCAAAGTGCTAGGATTACAGGCGTGAGCCACCGTGCCCAGCCTTGATGTCTTAAGTTTAATTTTAGGCCCCACTTGCTCCCTCAGACAGGAGCCTTTGTGCAACACACATGTGCAGTGCACATCACACACCAGAGTCCACACAATGGGAGACTTCAATACACAATTATTCAAAGACAAAAACGCAAACTACAGTGGATATAAAAGATCTGAACCAATAGTAACACTGATAGTTCTGTAAGATATCAACAGGTTAAAAAAATGAGTTTCATGATCAAGCAAGTTTTTAGGATGGTTAATAATACAAAGTTGGGCATATTTATTCTCATGGAACTTTCCAGAGGTGGTTGTAAACCCTCCAAGAATGGGTGTGATAGACAATGCGGCCCAGACCTTAACCAGTGTTCCCTGAAGCACTGGACAAAAAAAGGCTTCTCAACAAAATGCCCACCAAGTAAGTTGTTCAGCCTGTCTAGACCTCTAGAGGGCTGGAAACTCACTACCTCCCTAAAGCAGCATGACCACAACTTTTAAACGCAGGAAAGCAACCTCGAGAGCAATAATCTTCCTATTAAAAGGGTACTATTTGTCTGGGTGCAGTGGCTTACGCCTATAACCCCAGCACTTTGGGAGGCTGAGGTGGGAGGATTGCTTAAGCCCAGGAGTTCGAGATCAGCGTGGGGAACATGGTGAAATCTTGTCTGTATTAAAAATACAAAGAATTAGCCGGGTGTACTGGAGTGTACCTGTAGTCCCAGCTACCCAGGAGCCTGAGGTGGGAAGATCACCTGAGCCCAAGAGGTTGTGGTTGCAGTGAGCCAAGATTGCGTCACTGCACTCCAGCCTGGGAAGAGCGAGACCCTGTCTCAAAAGAGCACTATTTATCTGTAGTTTGCGCAAACTGGCTAAGAAAAAATAAATAAAAGCACTATTTTTAGTGAGCTTGAGATTTCACTCCCATGGGATACAAAGGAGCAGGTATCACTTTTATTTCAAAGGGAGAAACTGAGACTTAAGGTCAAGTAACTTATACAATGTTGTACAGCTGACAAAGGCTGGGAGACAGAATCCACACTGGGATCCTCCCCCATTCTGACTGTCCCAGTAAAGGTCATGAACACTTGCGGCAGTCTGTATGCTGTATGTGTACTAAGAAGTTATCAGGAAGGGTAACACAGTAGCAACACACACTGAGGGCTCACCACACGTCAGTCTTAGATGAACTATTTTCTTACATCACACCTCCCTGTATTCCTGCAGCTATTCTGGAAGGGAGGGTTCCCTGCCTTATTTTACAGATGAGAAAACTGAAGATTAGACAGGTGAAGTAGTTTGTCCAATGTCACACAGGTATCGGGTGCCAAAGTGAAATTTGCACCCAATCCACACGCAGTGAGTAGGGCTGTGGGTAAATATTTGGACTCTGGAGCCTTCAATTCTCAACTTTAGGACACATTAGCTTTGTGACTTTAGCCAACTAATATACTTGACTCTCTGATCCTACTGTAAAATGCTAACAGTTGGCTTCTCCAACCTAAAAGGACTCCATGGAAGAATCAATAAACTTCCAGACAATTAAGGGCTTTCTACCAGTTCCAGTGTAACCCTAGGTCCCACTACTTTCCTTACTTTTTAAGAAATCTTGAGGCCAGCGCTGTTTGTTTCCCTTCTTCCTCCTCTGAGTCGGAATCGGAAGATGTGGAACCTGTGTCCCAGTCTTCATCATCTTCGGAATCTTCTGAGTCCTCATCTTCATCCTTAGAGGGGAGAAAAGAGGATCAGCAAGAAGATAGGGAGATTGACTGGTGTCTCTACCCTCCTTACTAACGCATGTTCGAGATTTATTTTCATGAGCAGAACAAGAGTGGCTACTCATGGAATCAAGATACCAAGGGCTGGAACTGACCATCAAGTCCCAGAGTGATGCTGCAATTTGGCCGCAGGAACACACACAGCTTTTCCTGGCAGAGCTGGGCCCAGATCCCTGTTTGCCCACTGCTCTGATGTAAGAGGAAGCCTGTTCTCAACTCCACCAAATTCCACCCCTCCCAACCCTAGGGTTTGAGTCTTGTCTTTCCCCCCCAGGGACTCAGGAACTACCTCTGGCAGGAAATCACCCATCTAACCCTGGCTCTTACATCCATCTTTTTGAGGAACTTGCGACTCTCCCCAGAAGGAGCTTCTGATTTCTTCTTCAAGAAAGTTGCAGCACTGACTCCGTCCTCATCCTCATCCTCATCTGAAGAGCCTAGTGGTAATGGAGGGAGAAAAAGATCCTGAATGTTGAAAAGCCGGATTGGAGGGCAGTCAAGAAACCAGGCCAAGGGCAGCACTAACTCTGGACTTCCTATTTGCAACAAAGGTTCTTTTGCTCACCTTCTGAATCCTCCTCATTTTTCTCAGCATCTTCATCCGCAGACTGCTCGGGGTTCTGGACAGAGAGGGAAGTGACAGAACAATCATGGATGCTCTCCAGCCATCAGCCCACCCCACCCCTCCACCCCAGACAGTTCTGTCATCTTCCCGCTCCAGTCACACCTCCCACTAGCAATTCCATCTTTGGGTCTCAGTCACGGGGTCACTGTTCCCAGTTCAGTAAGTGTGCCTCTAGCCTCCCTACCTGCTTGTAGCTTGTGATATGGGACTCGAAATCACGGTTGTATTTTCGGATCTTCTGGCGCAAGGTGCTCAGAGCCTTGGCATTGTTCTTGTTCATCTTCTTCTTCCCTTCCTTATCTTCCCAAAGCTAAAGAGAAGAAGAGGAAAGAAAGAGAGAACAGTGATTTGAAACTAAGTAACATTTCCTAAACTCCAGGCTTCTTCTCCACTTTTGAGTCTTGCTATTGGAACACCGCTGGTACTACTTATTAACCACATCTGTTAGCTTATTTTGAAAAGATCATATACATCCCACCACTAAAAGTACAAAACCATGAATAAGTGGTGGTAATAAATATAGGCATCACACCTCATTAAGATAGTCCTCTAGGTCAGCCAGGATGCGGATATAGAACCGGGGGACACCTTCTTTGTCCACAATGCTTTTGGCCTTCCCATATGCTTTTCCCAAGAGCTCAAACTCTTCCAGGCACTTGGTGACATCACGAATCTTCATGGCATTACGGATGGTCCGGATAAGGTTGGTCAGCTCCTCAAACCTGGGTTGGGAACCCGATACCACATTGAATATGCCCACCGAGGGAAAACTCACCACTGCTCCCAGAGACTCGCATCACCCAGCCTCCCCACAGCTTCACTGCTCCCAGAGACTCCCATCACCCAGCCTCGCCATGGCTTCACCTCTTGTCCTTGGCACTGCGGACAACTCTCTTGGTATCTTCCTCATCCTCACTCAGCAACAATGGCCTGTTTGGAAGGAACAGAGACCATTAACCTCCTTTCCCAGTCTTTCCAAGAGATCCCTATTTCCCTACTCAGGACAGGTAGAACTAAGTAATCCAGGCCATCCACACCACACTCATCCTCTTTTTGACTCCTCCTCAGGGCCACTTCGTATACAACTCAATCTTTTAAGTGTACATTAACTAAGGCCTTTTGCTCAGTGTTGCAGCAAACACAAAGATGACATTCACTATCCTCTCAAAAACCAACAAATAAAAGTGCTAATTTACTGTGTAACTAATGACATAGAGACACAAGTCACCACAGAAGTACTGAAAAAAAAAAAAGAGGTAGAGAAGAACAATACTTGAGCTATAATGAACAGAAAAGGCTTCAGGGAGGTGGTACCTAAACTAGATCTTAGCAACATTTCCCAAAGTATGAGAGGCCAACAGCAAGGAGAAAGTCTCAATGGCATTAACACCTCCACTGCTAGTATTTTTCTATGATATTTTTCTATGATAGTAAGACCAGACCACAGGCTCACAGTCAGCAACAGTATCTCTGTTCTTTTTGTCTGTTAAAAGATAAGGTCTCACTATGTTACCCAGGCGGCCTCCAACTCCTAAGTTTCAAGGGATCCTCCCACCTCAGCCTCCACAGTAGTTGGGACTACAGGCATGCACCATCTTGCCTGCCTCTTTTCCCTTTTTATTATTTTTTGGATTATTTTGGGGATGTTTTTTGAGGTGGAGTTTTGCTTTTATTGCCCAGGCTGGAGTGCAATGGCGCAATCTCGGCTCACCGCGACCTCCGCCTCCAAGGTTCAAGAGATTCTCCTGCTTCAGCCTCCTAAGTTGCTGGGGTTACAGGCACATGCCACCACGCCCGGCTAATTTTTGTATTTTTAGTAGAGACGGGGTTTCACCTTATTGGCCAGGCTGGTCTCAAACTCTTGACCTCAAGTAATCAGCCTCCCAAAGTGCCGGGATTACAGGCTTGAGCCACCTGCCCAGCCTGGATTATTCGGTATTTTATGGCAAATGACATTGGTTTCCACCTGTGGAAGTGATACGAAACCATATGCATATTGGCATATACATGTGCAATACATACTTTTAAAACAGTAGCACAAGCATGTGGCAGATGTTTAAGAAACACCATTCCAGTGGGGCACAGTGGCTCATTCCTGTAACCCCAACACTTTAGAATGCCGGGCGGGAGGTTCACTTGAGCCCAGGAGTTCAGAACCAAACCAAGCAACACAGTGGGACACCTTCTCTACAAAAAATTAAAAACAATTAGCCCGCCGCGATGGCGTGCACCTGTAGTCCCATCTACTTGAGAGGCTGAGGTGGGAGGATTGCTTGAGATCTGAAGGTCGAGGCTGCAGTGAACTATGACCCCTCAAAAAAAGGAAAAAGAAAAACCATTATATTGTTTCAGAGGGGGTAAAAAAAAATTAATGTACAGAAATGGGGGATGGGTATTTACGTAGAGGTGAACAGGCATATAAAATGTTTAAGCACCTGCGTACACAGCAGGTGGCCAGACTTCAGAGTCACATCAGGGGGCTCCCAGATACCAATCAATCATTTTGCATTTCCTTCTGTGAGCAGTGAGAAGTCACTAAGGACTTCTCGGCGGTTAAGATGAGAAGAGACAAGTAGAGGCTGTAGACTTAAGGCCAGTTAGAAAGCTGATGCAACAGATCTGGCCTGGGAAACCTCTGTGATTCTATCCCTTGTGCCTGGTGGGTGGCCTCCCGCTATCATAGCCCTCTAAGGCTGTCTCTCTCCAACACCGCTCCGATCCTGCAAACTCTGGTCATTGTCCAAACCCGCTCTCCCCGCCCTCACCTCCATCCCTCCCATGTGCACTGCGTTCCACAGCCTGCCTAACCCCGCACTCCCAGAATGGTCACAGCCACAACCCCTGCAACTCACTGTTTGCCATAGTTGCCTCCGACAGGTTTGGTGACGAGCTCCTCCCCGGACAGGGATGACTCGGACTCGCTGTCCGAACCGGTGGTGAAAAACCGCGACATGGCGACGGCGCGGAGGTGCTACGGCCGGACCTGCGGGGAAGCCAAGGCGTCACTGGCCATGCGAAGAGGCCCGAGCCAACACCTCCCGACGCCCGACCCCTCACCGGCCCCACCCGGACCTCGACCCGGGTCTCCCACCACGAAGCACAAGGCCCAAAAAATACCAACCAGCTGAGCCCGCGAGTCACACCGCAAAGCCGTGACAGCGGAAACGCCGAGAGAGAAGGCGGGTCCTCGCGTCACTTCCGGGAAGCGCCGACTAACTACACTGGGAGACTACAACTCCCAGTGGCCTTCGCGCCATACGGGGGCGGGGACAAGCCTGAGGGAACTGGGCGCTGAGACCTTTGGCTGCAGGCGTCGCGAATCCTACCGCGCGTTGGTGTCGGGATTTAAAACACGAAGATCGGCGGGGCGCAGTGGCTCACGCGTGTAATTACAGCATTAATAGGCATTAATAGTATAGAAGTAGATAATCCTGCCGGGTGCGGTGGCTCACTCACGCCTGTAATCCCAGCACTTTGGGAGACCGAAGCAGGCAGATTACCTGAGGTCGGGAGTTCGAGACCAGCCTGACCAATATGGAGAAACCCCATCTCTACTAAAAATACAAAATGAGCCAGGCGTGGTGGTGCATGCCTGTAAGCCCAGCTACTCGGGAGGCTGAGGCAGGAGAATCGCTTGAACCCGGGAGGCGGAGGTTGTGGTGAGCCGAGATGGAGCCATTGGACTCCAGCCTGGACAAAAGCGAAACTCCATCTCAAAAAAAAAAAAAAAAAAAAAAGGAGACAATGCTAGCCAGGCACAGTGGCTCACTTCTGTAATTCCAACACTCTGGGAGGCTGTGGGCGGATCACCTGAGGTCAGGAGTTGGAGACCAGCCTGGCCAATATGGCAAAACCCCGTGTCTACTAAAAAATACGAAAATTAGCTGGGCACGTTGTCACCTGCCTGTAATCCCAGCTACGTGGGAGGCTGAGGCTGGAGAATCACTTGAACCTAGGAGGAAGAGGTTGCAGTGAGCAGAGATCACACCACTGCACTCCAGCCTGGGTGACAGAGCCAGACTCTGTCTCAAAAAAAAAAAAAAAAAAAAAAGTAGATGATGCTAGATCTTGCAGGTCTTTATAGGCCTGTGGTTTGGAGCCGCCATTGGCAGAGGTTTTAGTGCAAGGGACTGTGTTACATTTTTCAAGGTGGTTTTGATATGGGAGCGGGACAGGGAAGTGCTGGGAAGGGAAGAGCATGGTCCCTGGCTAGGGTTTCACCTCGGCGCCTGTGCCCATTGACCTAGGTGAGGATAGGCATTTCTGTTTTTGTGCCCAAAGGTTGCATTTCCCAAGACTACCCTGGCCCGCCACGCCCCCATCCTGTGCCTATAAAAAAAAAAAAAAATCCCAAGACCCAGCCAGGTGCAGTGTCTCGTGCCTGTAATCCCAGCACTTTGGGAGGCCGAGGCGGGCGAATCACCTGAGGTCAAAAATTAGCTGGGTGTGGTGGCACATGCCTGTAATCCCAGCTACTTGGGAGGCTGAGACATGAGAATCGCTTGAATCCAGGAGGCAGAGGTTGCAGTGAGCCAAGATTGCGCCCCTGCACTCCAGCCTGGTGACAGAGCGAGACTCCGTCTCAAAAAAAAAACAAGGCTGGGCGCGGTGGCTCATGCCTATAACCCCAGCACTTTGGGAGGCTGAGGTGGGTGGATCACCTGAGGTCAGGTGATCGAGACCAGCCTGGCCAAGATGGTGAAACCCCATCTCTACTAAAAGTACAAAAAATTAGCTGGGTGTGGTGGCAGGCGCCTGTAATCCCAGCTACTTGGGAGGCTGAGGCAGATAATTGAACCCAGGAGGCGGGGGTTGCAGTGAGCCGAGATTGCGCCACTGCACTCCAGCCTGGGGTACAGAGCAAGACTTCGTCTCAAAAAAAAAAAAAAAAACAAAAAAAAACAACACACACACAACCCAAGACCCTAGCGGGCACCCACACAAACAGCTGGACAGCATAAAAGCACACTGACAGGTATGGGCAGGCCAGCAGGCCATCCACCAGCCGAATGATACGGAGTTTGGCCAGAAGGTGGGAGGAGAGCCGCTGAGTGGCCGGACCCCAGGAGAATACCACCTTCCCACTCCATCTCCCTCTGACTCCCCCATCTGCTGAGAGCTACTTCTACTCAACAAAACCTTCCACTCATTCTCCAAGCCTACGCGTGATCTGATTCTTCTGGTACACCAAGGCAAGAAACCTGGGATACAGAAAGCCCTCTGTCCTTCCGGTAAGGCAGGGGGTCTAACTGAGCTCACTAACACAAGCTGCCTACGGACCCTACAAACGGCAAAACTAAAAGAGCACCCTGTAACACACGCCCACTGGGGCTTCAGAGCTTTAAGCATTCGCCCATAGACACTGCCGTGAGGTCAGAGCCCCACAGCCTGCCTGTCTGCCTGCTCCCCCTAGAGGTTTGAGCAGCGGGGCACTGAAGAAGCAACCACACCCCCATCACATGCCCTGCGAGGGGGATAGGGAAGGAACTTTTTCCGTTTCAGTTTCATACATTCGGCATTTGCTGCGTGTCTAGCGCTGTTTAGCACTGGAGGGACAATGCTCTCCTGAAAGAATAGCGGGAATTAGCAGATTGAGAGGAAAGAAAGAGGCCATTTTCGGTAGAGGGAACAGTATCGACAAAATCTTGGAGGCACTGAAGTTCAGGGCACATTCGGTGGCTGGTCTGTTGGGGTTAAAATGTGGCAGTGCCTCTGCACACACCCTGGCTGTAACCCTTGTTCTCCCTCTTCCGTCCTCCTCCTTCCCTCTCTTCTCTCTCTCTCTTTCCCCTCCTCCCATCTCTCCTCTCCACAGAAATTGAATGCACTGAAATTGCCAAGGGAGTCGGAGGTAAAGTATGAAGGAGGTTGAGTGAGACGAAGACGAAGAAGTGCAAATTTACAGTAAAGTAAAAGCTTTTGATTTTAGAGTGGTTTCCTGTTACTCCCCAAACCCTGATCCTTTGCAAAGGAAAAGTCATATCAAATTCTTTTTTAAATAAATTAATTTATTTTACTTTTTGAGATAGAGTCTTGCTTTGTTGCCCCGGCTGGAGTGGGATGGCATAATTTTGGCTCACTGCAACCTCCGCGTCCCAGGTTCAAGGGATTCTCCTGCCGCAGCCTCCTGAGTGAGTAACTGGGACTACAGGCATGCACCAGCATGCCCGGCTAATTTTTTTTTTTTTTTTTTTTGAGGCGGAGTCTCACTCTGTCACCCAGGCTGGAGTGTAATGGCGCGATCTCAGCTCACTGCAACCTCCTCCTCCTCCTGGGTTGAAGAGATTCTCCTGCCTGAGCCTCCTGAGTAGCTGGGACTATAGGCACGTGCCACCACACCTGGCTAATTTTTGTATTTTTCGTAAGAGATGGGTTTCACTATGTTGGCCAGGCTGGTCTCAAACTCCTGACTTCGTGATCCACCCACCTCGGCCTCCCAAAGTGCTGGGATTACAGGCGTGAGCCACAGTGCCCGGCCGCCTGGCTAATTTTTGAATTCTTAGTAGAGATAGGGTTTCGCTATGTTGGCCAGGCTGGTCTTAAACTCCTGACCTCAGGTGATTCACCTGCCTTGGCCTCCCAAAGTGCTGGGATTACAGGCGTGAGCCACTGTGTCTGTCTGACTTTTTTTAAGTAAAGCTTTTTCTTTTTCTTTTTTTTTTTTTTTGAGACAGAGTCTTGCTCTGTCACCCAGGCTGGAGTGCAGTGGCGCGATCTCGGCTCACTACAAGTTCTGTGCCCTGGGTTCATGCCATTCTCCTGCCTCAGCCTCCCAAGTATCTGGGACTACAGGTGCATCCCACCACGCCCAGCTAATTTTTGTATTTTTAGTAGAGACAGGGTTTCACCATGTTGGCCAAGCTGGTCTCAAACTCCTGACCTCAGGTGATCTGCCCGCCTCGGCTTCCCAAAGTGATGGGATTGCAGGCGTGAACCACCACGCCCAGCCTAAGTTTTTTTTTTTTTTTTTAAGTATAACAAATTCAGATGAGTGACAGATCATAACTGCACAGCTTGATGAGTTTTCACAAAACAAGCACAGCTGTGTAACCAGTGCCCACATCAAGAAACAAAACGTGGCCAGTCCCCCTAGCCTAGCTCCCTGCCAGTGTCCCCCTTTGGTCACCAGCCAACAGGCTTCTTAAGTTTTATTTATTTATTTATTTATCTAATTTTTTTTGAGATGGAGTCTCCCTCTATTGCCCAGGCCGTAGTGCAGTGGCATGATCTTGGCTCACTGCAACCTCCACTTCCTGGGTTCAAGCGATTCTTCTCCTCAGCCTCCCTGAGTAGCTGGGGCTACAGGTGCACACCACCACACCCAGCTAATTTTTTTTGTATTTTTAGTAGAGACGAGATTTCATCATTTTGGCTAGGCTGGTCTCAAACTCTTGGCCTTAAGTGATCTGCCTACTTTGGCCTCCCAAAGTGCTAGGATTACAGGTGTAAGCCACTGCGCCTGGCCAAGTTTTATTTATTTATTTTTTTGAGATGGATTCTCGCTCTGTTGCCCAGGCTGGAGTGCAGTGGTGCGATCTCGGCTCACTGCAAGCTCCGCCTCCTGGGTTCACGCCATTCCCCTGCCTCAGCCTCCCGAGTAGCTGGGACTACGGGCGCCCACCACCACACCCGGCTAATTTTTTGTATTTTTAGTAGAGACGGGGTTTCACCGTGTTAGCCAGGATGGTCTCGATCTCCTGACCTCGTGATCCGCCTGCCTCAGCCTCCCAAAGTGCTGGGATTACAGGTGTGAGCCACCGTGCCTGGCCTTTTTTTCTCTTTTTTTTTTTTTCTTTTTTGCAATTTCTGCTGCCCAGGCTGGAGTGCAGTGGTGTGATTACGGCTCACTGCAGCCTCAAACTCCTGGCCTCGAGTGATCCTCCTGCCTCAGCCTCCTGAGTAGCTGAGACTACAGGCACACACCACTACACCCAATTAATATTTTTACTTTTTATAGAGATAGGGTCTCACTATATTGCCCAGGCTGATCTTGAACTCCTGGCCTCAAGCAATTCTCTAGCATTGGCCTCCCAAAGCTTTGGGATTACAAGACTGAGCCACTGTGCCTGGCCTCAACTTAGTCTTGTAAATAGGAAAAATGGGAAAGAAGGCAGCTGACTTAAAGAAATCCTAGGTCGGGCATGGTGGCTCACACCTGTAATCCCAGCACTTTGGGAGGCCGAGGCGGGTGGATCACCTGAGGTCAGGAGCTCCAGACCAGCCTGGCTGACCTGGTGAAACCCCATCTCTACTAAAAATGCAAAAATTAGCCGGGCATGGTGGCGCATGCCTGTAATCCCAGCTACTTGGGAGGCTGAAGCAGGGGAATCGCTTGAACCCGGGAGGCAGAGGTTGCAGTGAGCCAAGATCTTGCCACTGCACTCCAGCCTGGGTGACAGAGCAAGACCTTGTTGCCAAAAAAAAAAAAAAAAAAAAAAGAAAAAAAGAAAAGAAAAGAAAACCTAGTAATTTACCTAATAATTTCTTCCTTTATGAGTGTAGTAGGCTCTGTGACTGGAGACAAATGTAACATGGGTGTATTTAATAGGTGAATTTTGTTAATACTCAGATTCTGATGGGGTCCTTAATGGTCCCAGAGTGGGAACCAAACCCTGAAAGAGCTTTGATCAGTCTGGTGTCTCCAGTTCATGTAGGCGTAAATATTTCTCACAGCAGATTGACTCTCTTCATGTGTCTGTAATAACACAGCCAGCAAGCAGGAAGATGATAACCATAATGGCATTTGAATAACAATTTCAAATGCATAAAGGCACTTGAAACTCATTAAAAACTTATAGGTGGGCAGGAAAAGCAGCTATTATTAACCTCATTTTACAAATGAGAAAAGCAGGACTCTGCAGTGCAGGGGAGGGCTCTGTTGTGACAGCATGAGATTCTGAAACGAGGTCCTCTAACTCGCAGGTCACAGAAGACGCTTCCAAGTATATTATTTTATTGCAGAAGGGGAATGAACTGAGCGGAAGGAGAGGACAGAGCGTGGGAAAAGGGGAGGGAGTGCCATGGGAAACCCTCTATGGGACAAAATGCTGGGTACCACACTCCCACTCACTCACACAACTCCAGCCACTGATATCCCCCCTTTTTCTTTTATTTTTTCCTTTTCTTTCTTTTTTTAATCTTAAAAATTATTATTATTACTATTTGAGAGAGGGTGTCACTCTGTCACCCAGACTGGAGTGCAGTGGTGTGATCATAAGTCACTGCAGCATCAAACTCCTGAGCTCAAGTGATCCTCCCTTATCAGCCTCCTGAGCTGGGACTACAGGTGCACACCACCACGTTGGACTGTTATTTATGTATTTATTTTGAGACAAGATCTTGCTCTTTCACCCAGGCTGGAGTGCAGTGATACAATCATTGTCCTGGAACTACAGGCGCCCATCACCACACAAGACTTATTTATTTTTATTTTTTATTTTTTGAGACAGAGTTTTGCTCTGTTGCCTAGGCTGGAGTGCAGTGGTGTGATCTCGGCTCACTGCACCCTCCACCTCCTGGGTTCAAACGATTCTCCTGCCTCAGCCTTGTGAGTAGCTGGAATTTCAGGCATGCACCACCATGTCCGACTAATTTTTGTATTTTTAGTAGAGACAGAGTTTCACCATGTTGGTCAGGCTGGTCTTGAACTCCTGACCTCAAGTGATCCACACACCTTGGCCTCCCAAAGTGCTGGGATTACATGCGTGAGCCACTGTGCCTGGCTGAGATTCATTTTTTTTTTTTTTTAGAGATGGATTCTCACTATGTTGTCCAGGCTGGTCTCAAACTCCTGGGCTCAAGTGATCCTCCTGCCTTGGCCTCCCAAAGTGTTGGAATTACAGGTGTAAGCCAATGTGCCTGGCTTCAATATCCCCTTTCTAAAATAAATATCTCAAAAGACTATGAAATTCTGGCCGGGCACAGTGGCTCATGCCTGTAATCCCAGCACTTTGGGAGGCCGAGGTGGGAGGATCACAAAGTCAAGAGATCGAGACCATCCTGGCCAACATGGTGAAACCCTGACTCTACTAAAAATACAAAAATTAGCTGGGAATGGTGGCGCATGCCTGTAGTCTCAGCTACTTGGGAGGCTGAGGCAGGAGAATCGCTTGAACCTGGGAGGCGGAGGTTGCAGTGAGCTGAGATCACGCCACTACACTCCAGCCTGGCGACAGAGCTAGACTCCATCTCAAAAAAAAAAAAAAAAAAAAAGAAGAGAAAAAAAAGACTATGAAATTCACAGATAGTATAACTTTCTGATACACACAATTTTATTGTATTTTGCTTGTGTTTAATTTTCTCAAATAGACCTCGAGTACCCTGAAGACAGGAATGTCTTAGTATCCCCCTCAGTGCATTTCACATCGTACATGTTCAATGATATATTTCTATTATTATTATAAATTTTTCATTTGGAAACAGAGCCTTGCTGTGTTGCCCAGGCGTGAGTGCAGTGGCATGATTTCTGCTCACTGCAACCTCCGCCTCCAAGGCTCAAGCAATTTTCCTGTCTCAGCCACTGGAGTAGCTGGGATTACAGGCATGCACCACCACACCCAACTAATTTTTATATTTTTAGTAGAGACAGGGTTTCACCATGTTGGCCAGGCTGGTCTCAAACCCCTAGCCTCAAGTGATCCGCCTGCCTCGGCCTCTCAAGATGCTGGGATTACAGGCATGAGCCACCACACCCTGCCTATTATTGTAATTATTGAAAGACAACCTACATATAGCTAAATGAACCAGCTGCACTAATCAATCACTGGTTTGGTGTCTATCATCATCTATTAGTTTTGCCTGTTTTTTGATTTTTTTTTTTTTTTTTTTTTTTTACTAGAGACAAGATCTCACTCTCTTGCCCAGGCTGGTGTGCAATTGCAAGATCCCAGCTCACTGCAGCCTTGAACTCCTGGGTTTAAGGGATCCTCCTATCTCAGCCTCCCAAGTAGCGGGAGCCACAGGTGTACACCACCGAGTTCAGCTAATGTTTTTTGTGGGGTTTTTGTTTTTTGTAGAGATGGGGGCCTCACTATATTCTCAGGCTTGTGTCGAACTCCTGGCCTCAAGCAATCATCCTGCCTCAGCCTCCCAAAGCACTGGGATTACAAGCGTGAACCACCACGCCTGGCCAGTTTTGCCGGTTCTTCAGCTTCATATAGAATCATAAGGCATATCCTCTTTTGTACCTGGCTTCTATGGTTGACCATAATACTTATGAGATTCATCCGTGTTAAGTGCACCAGTATGGTAGGACATTCTTTTTTGTTTGTTTTCTTGTTTTTTGAGACGGAGTTTTGCTTTTGTTGTCCAGGCTGGAGTGCAATGGTGCGATCTTGGCTCACTGCGACCTCTGCCTCCCGGGTTTAAGCGATTCTCCTGCCTCAGCCTCATGAGTAGCTGGGGTTACAGGCATGCACCACCACACCCCACTAATTTTACATTTTTAGTAGAGATGGGGTTTCTCCGTGTTGGTCAGGCTGGTCTCCAACTACTGACCTCAGGTGATCCACCCACCTCGGCCTCCCAAAGTGCTGGAATTACAGGTGTGAGGCACCACGCCCGGCCCAGTCATTCTTTTTAAATTCGTGAATGGTTTTCAACTGAATGATGATCGATACCACAATGTATTCATTGTTCTGTAGATTGTTTTTTTTTCATGGAGTCTCACTGTGTGCTCCATGATGAAGTGCAGCAGCACGATCTTGGCTCACTGCAACCTCTGCCTCCCAGGTTCAAGAGGTTCTCGTACCTCAGTCTCCTGATTAGCTTGGATTACAGGTGTGCACCATCACGCCTGGCTAATTTTTGTATTTTTAGTAGAGATGGAGTTTCACCATGTTTAGTAGAGACCAGGCCAGGCTGGTCTTAAAATTCTGACCTCAGGTGATCCTCCCACCTTGGCCTCCCAAAGTGCTGGGATTACAGGTGTGAGCCACCATGCCGGGCCATATTATAAATAAAGCTTGTATCAACATTTTTTTCAATATTTACATCATATGTTTTAAATTTTTATTATTAGGTACAGAGTAGTTTTTGTTATACATCCCTGTTAAATTGAATATTTTATTTTATTTTTTGTTTATTTTTTGAGATGGAGTCTCACTCTGTCACCCAGGCTGGAGTGCACTGGCACAATCTTGGCTCACTGTAACCTCCACCTCCTAGGTTCAAGCAATTCTCCTGCCTCAGCCTTTCAAGTAGCTGGGATTACAGGCACGTGGCACCACACCCAGCTGATTTTTGTATTTTTTTAGTAGAAACAGGGTTTCGCCATGTTGGCCAGGCTGGGACTATTTTATTATTATGAGATGACACTCTTCATCTGCAGTAATACTTTTTGTGTGAGTCTATTTTTTCTGATACTAATATAGCTTTTCCAACTTCATTTTAGTTGGTTTTGGCCTGATGTATTTTTTTATTAATTGCTTTTCAATATTTCTGTATAATAATGATATTTATATACACCTTGAAATAGCATATAGCTAGTAGCTAGATTTTTTTTTTTTTTTTGAGATGGAGTTTCACTCTTGTTGCCCAGGCTGGAGTGCAATGGTGCAATCTCAGCTCACCGCAACCTCTGCCTCCCAGGTTCAAGCAATTCTCCTGCCTCGGCCTCCCAAGTAGCTGGGATTACGGGCACACACCATCGTGCTAAGCTAATTTTTGTATCTTTAGTAGAGACAGGGTTTCACCATGTTGGCCAGGCTGGAATCGAACTCCTGATCTCAAGTGATCTGAGTGCCTCAGCCTCCCAAAGTGGTGAAATTACAGGCGTGAGATACTGCATCTGGCCTATACTTAGCATTTTTATACTTAGAATCATGGTGACTGAGGCACTGCAGTGCAGCTGGTAAGCAATGGATTTTACTGTGTGTGTTGCCTTCAGTAAAGGAATTGTCCAAGTACAGCTCTTGGTAAAGATCCCAACGAAGCAAAATACATCTTCCTTCAACGACCTGAGATTTTAGTCAGCTCAGGCTGCTATAACAAAATACCATAAACAGGGTGGCTTAAAAAACATTTATTTTTTGGCCGGGCGCAGTGGCTCACGCCTGTAATCCCAGCACTTTGGGAGGCCGAGGTGGGCGGATCACGAGGTCAGGAGATCGAGACCATCCTGGCTAACACAGTGAAACCCCATCTCTACTAAAAATACAAAAAATTAGCCGGGCGAGGTGGCGGGCGCCTGTAGTCCCAGCTACTTGGGAGGCTGAGGCAGGAGAATGGCGTGAACTCCAGGGGGCGGAGCCTGCAGTGAGCCGAGATCGCGCCATTGCACCTCCAGCCTGGGCGACAGCGAGACTCTGTCTTAAAAAAAAAACAAAAAAACAAAAAAAAAAACCATTTATTTTTCACAGTTTTGGAGGCTGGGAAGTCCAAGATTAAGGTGCTGGCAAAATCGATTTGGTTTCTGGTGAGGGCTCTGTTTCTGGTTTGCTGACAGCTGCCTTCTTGCTATATTCCCACTTGGTGGAGAAAGAGATTGCTTGTCTCGTTCTCTTTCTGTGAGGGCATTAATACCATCATGAAGTCTCCCACCCTCATGATGTAATCTAGCCCCAATTACCTTCCAAGGGCCTCACCTTCTCACCTTCAGATCCACGTTGGGGATTAGGGCTTCAACAGATGCATTTGGCAGGAGAACACAAACATTTAGTTCATACTAATACACGATAGTCGAATTCTTGAAAAATTCAGTGTATATTAAAACCAAGCAAGAAATACTTTGGGTTTAGGCTGGGCGCAGTGGCTCATGCCTGTAATCCCAGCACTTTGGGAGGCTAAGATTGGCGGATCACCTGAGGTCAGGAGTTTGAGACCAGCCTGGCCAACATGGTGAAACCCCATCTCTACTAAAAATACAAAAATTAGCTAGGTGTGGTGGTGCATGCCTGTAATCCCAGCTATTCAAGAGGCAGAGGCAGGAGAGTTGCTTGAACCTGGGAGGCAGAGGTTGCGGTGAGCTGAGATTGCGCCACTGCACTCCAGCTTGAGTGACCAAGCAAGACTCTGTATCGAAAACAAAACAAAACAAAACAAAACAAAACAAAAAAACAACTTTGGGTTAATATGTAAAATGAAGTTAGATTCTTAGCACATATTGTTGGATGTCTGGGGGGGATATTAAAAAAACCATTCAAATGTAGAAGAATCTCTCTTCATCCAGGACCATACTGTGCATGGCAGGGTGGCTTTGCTCTCTCCCTCTAAGGATGTTGTCACATTCACAGTGAGATCAAAGCACCCACAAACAAGCTTCCAAAATGACCCTAGGGGGCAGTACTACCCCACTGAGAACCACTGTTCAGGGAGTCGGCTGAGTTGCAGAGGCAAGATGGTGGACTACAGCGTGTGGGGCCACACTGAGTGATGATGAAGAGGAGAGGCATCCCAACATCCACAGGGCTAACCTCTTCTGCTGGCAGCACCAAACCTGGGTGGAGCTCATGGAGCAGTTCCAGAAGGAGAAGGACGAACTGGACAGGGGCTGCTGGGAGTACAAGTGCAAGATGGCCGAGTGCCAGAGGAAGCTGAAGGAGCTGGAGGTGTCAGAGGGCACCAGGGGGTAGGTGGAGTGGCTACATGAGGAGCTGAGCTGGGAGCAGAAGCTGGAGGAGATGCCCAAGAAGAAGAGCATGGTCTGGAACGCGGACACGCTCAGCAAAGGCGGCTTCAGGCCGGGTGCGGTGGCTCAAGCCTGTAATCCCAGCACTTTGGGAGGCCGATGCAGGATGATCACTTGAGGTCAGGGGTTTGAGACCAGCCTGACCAATGTGGTGAAACCCCATCTCTATGAAAATACAAAAATTAGCTGGGCGTGGTGGTAGGCATCTGTAATCCCAGCTGTTCGGGAGGCTGAGGCGGGAGAATCGCTTGAACCCGGGAGGTGGAGGCTGCAGCAGTGAGCCAAGATCATACCATTGCACACCAGCCTGGGTGACAAAGCAAGACTCCGTCTCAAAAAAAAAAAAAGAAGACGGCTTCAGCAGGAGCATGGTGAACACCAAGCCTGATGAGAAGACGGCCAATTACCTGGTCATCTGGTGTGCTGCTCTAGAGGTGCAGGAGAAATGCGCCCTCCATGGAGCAGGTGGTCCACTAGGCAATTGTCACACAGTTCAACCTGGGGTTGGCCAGGAGCCAGAAGGGGGTCCCCTGGGCCTGCTTCTGGCAGTTCTTCACTGAGATTCAGACGGCTGACTGCCACTGCATGGAGAGCTTCAAGGATGAGTTGGAAGCCTCCACAGAGCCTGCACAGAGCTGCGCCAAGCTGCTCATCTAGAAGGCAGGTGGTGCAGAAGTACCAGGAGGAGGAGTTCAAGAAGCAGCTTGGCCCCGGCGGCCTGGACCCCATGGAGGCAACGAGTCCCTCCCCGAGGAACTCCAAAAGAGCTTCAATGTGAAGGACATGTAAATGCAGCAAGATGGACCCCACCAAGGCCAAGTTCCCCATGCAGCAGTGTATCGACGCCGGCCTCCAGGTCCCCAACTCTGAGGTCAGCAAGGCCAAGGAGGGAGAGGAGGAGTGTCCAGGGACCCGCTGCTGGAAGCTGTTCCCGAGACAGGTGGGGACGTCAGCGTGTGACCCACCCCAGCTGCAGCTGCCACCTGCTTGCAGGCCCTACGCGCCCCTTTTCAGAAAACAAAAATAGACACCATCTCACCAGCTTCTGGCTTCCTCCACTTCCGCTGCTCCCCTTAGCCCTGGGGGCCTGCCAGACCTTCCCTGCCCTCTCCCCTTCCCCACCCTCTCCACTGTCCCCACTCTCCAGCAGCCATTCAAGTCTCTGCTTTGAGTCAAGGGACTTCACTGCCCACAGCGCCCCATCAGCATCATGCCAAAGGCCCAGGGGCCCAGTGAGGGGCAGAGGTCACCAGCCTGGTCCACCAGGTAGAGGGGAGGGTCCCCAGCCACTAGGCGGCTCAGGTCACTGGGTTCTGTTTCCACTGTTCATCTGCTGTCTGTGCCTTCTAATGGCAAACGGCAATGATGTTCTAAAAAGTATTTTAGATATTAAAAGAAAAAAAAGAGAGGCTGGATGAGGTGGCTCACACCGGTAATCCCAGCACGTTGGGAGGCTGAGGAGGGTGGATCACTTGAGGCCAGAAGTTCAAGACCAGCCTGGCCAACATGGTGAAACCCCATTTCTTTTTTTTTTTTTTTTTTTTTTTTACATTCTTTTTTTTTTATTAATTTTTTTGCACACAAAAACAATAAACATTTTCTAAAAATACATACAAACAAAAAGATGCGTATCAAACATATTAGGAAGGTTACACATGGGAAGTCGGGGAATAGAAATGGGGGGTGGGAGTTAAAATAAGGTAGAGAGGGACTTTATGTGGATCAGTGATAATAACTCAATCCTCTATTTGACAAAGAAGAGGGAGAAGGAAGAGGAAGAAAAAGAAAGTGGGATAAAGGATCAGAAAGGGAGGAAAATAAAAAAAATTAGAGTATGACTCCAGGGTAGACCTGTTTTGTTGTCACTGAGTTGGTTGGTTGGTTTGTCTGTTGTATTTTTCATGTTTCGCCAAGTTGGCCAGACTGGTCTCGAACTCCTAGCCCGAAGTGATCAACCCGCCTCGCCCCCCAGAGTGCCGGGACCACAGGCGTGAGCCACCACGTCCAGCCCCCACATTGCTTCTGGCCTCCATTGTAGACCTCCCAGACGGAGCGGCCGGGCAGAGGCGCTCCTCACTTCTTCCCAGACACGGGGCGGCCGGGCAGAGGAGCTCCTCACTTCCCAGACGGGGCGGCCAGGCAGAGACGCTTCTCACTTCTTCCCAGACGATAGGTGGCCGGGCAGAGGCGCTCCTCACTTCCCAGACGGGGCGGCCGGGCAGAGGCGCTCCTCACTTCCCAGACGGGGCGGCCGGGCCGAGGCGCTCCTCACTTCCCAGACGGGGCGGCCGGGCAGAGGCGCTCCTCACTTCTTCCCGGACGGGGCGGCCGGGCAGAGGCGCTCCTCACTTCTTCCCGGACGGGGCGGCCGGGCAGAGGCGCTCCTCACTTCTTCCCGGACGGGGCGGCCGGGCAGAGGCGCTCCTCACTTCCCAGACGGGGTGGCCGGGCAGAGGCGCTCCTCACTTCCCAGACGGTGGGTGGCCGGGCAGAGGCGCTCCTCACTTCCCAGACGGTGGGTGGCCGGGCAGAGGCGCTCCTCACTTCCCAGACGGTGGGTGGCTGGGCAGAGGCGCTCCTCACTTCCCAGACGGTATGAAACCCCATTTCTACTAAAAATACAAAAGTTAGCCGGGCATGGTGGCACGTGCCTGTAGTCCCAGATAATTGGTAGGCTGAGGCAGGAGAATCACTTCAACCTGGAAGATGGAGTTTGCAGTGAGCTGAGATTGTGCCACTGCACTCCAGTCTGAGCAACAGAGCAAAACTCTGTCTCCAAAAAAAAAAAAAAAAAAAAAAAAAGTTGGAGGATTCACATTTCCGATTTTCTTTTTTTTTTTTTTTTTTGAGACGGAGTCTTTCTCTGTCTCCCAGGCTGGAGTGCAGTGGCGCGGTCTTGGCTCACTGCAAGCTCTGCCTCCCGGGTTCACGCCATTCTCCTGCCTCAGCCTCCCGAGTAGCTGGGACTTCAGGCGCCCGCCAACACGCCCGGCTAATTTTTTGAATTTTTAGTAGGGATGGGGTTTCACCGTGTTAGCCAGGATGGTCTCGATCTCCTGACCTCGTGATCCGCCCGCCTCGGCCTCCCAAAGTGCTGGGATTACAGGCTTGAGCCACCGTGCCCGGCCCACATTTCCTATTTTCAAAAGCTCACTACAAAAGCTCACTACAAAGCTACAGTAATCAAGACAGTGTTATATTGGTGTAAGAATAAACCTGGGCCTGGTGCAGTGGCCCACGCCTGTAATCCCAGTACCTCTGGAGGCCAAGGTGGGCAGATCGTTTGAGCCGAGGAGTTTGAGACCAGACTGGGCAACACAGTGAGACATCGTCTCTACCAAAAAAATGTACAAAAACTAGCTGGGTGTGGTGGCTAATTGGGAGGCTGAGGCAGAGGAGCCCAGAAGTTCAAGGTTACAGTGACCTATGATCATGCCACTTCACTCCATCCTGGGTGACAAAAACCCCGTCTCTAAAAAAAATAAAAAATAAAAAAATAAAAATAAAGTTAGCAGTTAGGGTCTACTATGTTAACTTTTTTCTGCACAGACCGCTATATCACACCACCTGCAAAAAAGTTAATTCAAAATGAAAACAAGACCTAAATGTAAGAGCTAAAACTATAAAACTCTTAGAAGAAAATATAGGAGGCTGGGCGAGGTGGTTCATGCCTGTAATCCCAGCACTTTGGGAGGCTGAGGTGGGCGGATCACTTGAGGTCAGGAGCTTGAGGCCAGCCTGGCCAACATGGTGAAACCCCACCTCTACTAAAAATATAAAAAATTAGCCGAGTGTGGTGGCACACCCTTGTAATCCCCGCTACTCAGGAGGCTGAGGCAGGAGAATCGCTTGAACCCGGGAGGCGGAGGTTGCAGTGAGCCGAGATTGCACCATTGTACTCCAGCCTGGGCAACAAGAGTGAAACTCCGCCTCAAAAAAAAAAGAAAGAAAAAATAAAATACAGGAGTAAATCCTCATGAGCTTGGATTTGTCAACAGTTTCTTAGATATGTGTGGGGTTTATTTCTTTGTTGTTTTTTTTTTTTTGATACTGAGTCTCGCTCTGTCGCCCAGGCTGGAGTGCAGTGGCATAATCTCGGCTCACCGCAAGCCCCGTCTCCTGGGTTCACACCATACTCCTGCCTCAGCCTCCCAAGTAGCTGGGACTACAGGCACCTGCCACCATGCCTGGCTAATTTTTTGTATTTTTAGTAGAGATGGAGTTTTGGCCGGGCACGGTGGCTCACACCTGTAATCCCAGCACTTTGGGAGGCTGAGGCGGGCGGATCACTTGAGGTTGGGAGTTCGAGACCAGCCTGACCAACATAAAGAAACCCCATCTCTACTAAAAATACAAAAAAATTAGCCGAGCATGGTGGCACATGCCTGTAATCCCAGCTACTCAGGAGGCTGAGGCAGGAGAATTGCTTGAACCCGGGAGGCAGAGGTTGTGGTGAGCCGAGATCATGCTATTGCACTCTAGCCTGGGCAAAAAGAATGAAACTCTGTTTCAAAAAAAAAAAAGAGATGGGGTTTCACCATGTTAGCCAGGATGGTCTCGATCTCCTGATCTCATGATCTGCCTGCCTCGACCTCCCAAAGTGCTGGGATTACAGGCATGAGCCCCCACGCCTGGCCCCTCTGTTTTTTAAGAGACAGGGTATTGCTTTGTGCCCACATTGGGGTGCAGTGGTATAATCATAGCTCACTGCAGCCTCGAATTCCTAGGCTGAAGTGATCCTCCCAATTTAGCCTCCTCCTCCCACTTTAGCCTCCTGAGTAGCTGGGAGTACAGGCATGCACCACTACACCTGGCTAATTTTATTTTTATTTTTTGAGACAGGGTTTCATTCCTGTCACCCAGGCTGGAGTGCAATGGTTCAATCTCAGCTCACTGCAACCTCCACCTCTCGGGCTCAAGCAATTATCCTGCCTCAGCCTCCCAAGTAGCTGGGACTACAGGCATACCTTGCCAGGATAATTATTTTTTCTTTTTTCTTTTCTTTTCTTTTTTTTTTTTTTTTTGGTAGAGACAGGTTTTTGCCATGTTGCCCAGACTGGTCTTGAACTCATGACCCAAGTTGTCCTCCTGCCTCCCAGAATGCTGGGACTATAGGCGTGAGCCACCACGCCCGGCCTCATTTTATCCTTATCTTAATTTTTTACAGAGATAGAACCTTGCTATGTTGCTCATGCTGGTCTTGAACTCCTGGTCTCAAGCAAACCTCCCGCCTTGGCCTCCCAAAGTGCTGGGATTACAGGCATGAGCCACTGCACCTGGCTCCCACTTAGATATGTTACCAGAAGCACAAGCAACCAAACAAAAAATAGATAAATTGGACTTCATCAAAATAAGTGTCTTTCCGTACCAAAAGACAATATCAAAAAAGTAAAAAGACAACACAGAATGGGAGAAAATATTTGCAAATCATGTATCTTATAAGGGACTTCTGTCTAGAATATATGAAGAAATCTTACAACTCAAAAAGACTTCAGATCTCTGGCTCTTTAATAAAAAAAGACAGGCCAGGTGCAGTGGCTCACGTCTGTAATCCCAGCACTTTGGGAGGCCGAGGAGGGCGGATCGTGAGGTCAGGAGATCAAGACCGTCCTGGCTAACTGGTGAAACCCCGTCTCTACTAAAAATACAAAAAAAAATTAGCCAGGCGTGGTGGCGGGCGCCTGTTGTCCCAGCTACTCGGGAGGCTGAGGCAGGAGAATAGCGTGAGCCCGGGAGGCGGAGCTTGCAGTGAGCCAAGATCACGCCACTGCACTCCAGCCTGGGCGACAGAGCAAGACTCTGTCTCAAAAAAAAAAAAAAAAAAAAAAAAGACAATCCCATTTAAAAATGGGCAAAGGATCTGAGTAGACATTTCTCAAAGGACTATATGTACAGTCAATAAGGACATGAAAAGATGCTCAGCATCATTAGTCACCAGGGACATGCAAATCAAAACCACAATGAGATACCACTTCACACTCACTAGAAAGGCTGTAATAAAAACCAAACCAGCCAACCAAAGGAAAAAAAAAACAAAAATGGAAAAGAGGCTAGGCACAGTGGCTTATGCCTGTAATCCCAGCACTCTGGGAGGCCGAGGACAGCGGATCACCTGCGTTTAGGAGTTGGAGACCAGCCTGGCCAACATGGCGAGACCCTGTCTCCATAAAAAAAACAAAAATTAGCCAGGTGTGGTGGTGGGTGCTTGTAATCCCAGCTACTTGGGAGGCTGAGGCAGGAGAATAGCTTGAACCCGGGAAGTGGAGGCTGCAGTGAGCAGAGATCGCGTCACTGCACTCCAGCCTGATGACAGAGCAAGACTCCGTCTGAAAAAAACAAAACAAAAACAAAAAAACAAAAAACAAGAATTAGCCAGGTGTAGTGGTGCATGCCTGTAATCCCAGCTACTTGGGAGACTGAGGTGGGAGAATCACTTGAACTCAGGAGACTGAGGTTGCAGTGAGCCGAGATAGCACCACTGCACTCCATCCTGGGCAACAGAGTGAGACTGTCTCAAAAAAAAAAAAAAAAAAAAAAGGAGGCTGAGGCGGGAGAATCACTTGAACCGGGAAGGCGGAGGTTGTGGTGGAAAAAGAATGGAAAACAGCAAGCATTGGTGGGGACGTGGAGAAATTAGAGTCCTCGTACACTGCCAGTGGAATGTAAAATTGCAGCCACTTTGGGAAACAGTCGGGTAGTTCTTCAAAGGATCAAACAAAATTACCATCAACCCAGCAATTCCACTCCCTGATATTATCCAAGAGAAATGGAAAACATGTGTCCACACAAAAACTTTACACAAACATTTATAGCAGCATGATTCATAGTAAGTTAAAAAATTGAAAACCAAATATCCATCAACTAACAAATGGATAAATAAAATACTGTGGTTGGGTGTGGTGGCACATGGGTAATAATCCCAGCCCTTTGGGAGGCTGAGGCAGGTGGATCGCTTAAGGCGAGGAGTTCCAGTCCAGCCTGAGCAACAAAGCAAGACCTCGTCTCTACAGAAAAAAAATTAAAAATTAGCCAGGCAGGGCCGGGTGCAGTGGCTCACACTTGTGATCCTGGCACTTTGGGAGGCCAAGGTGGGTGGATCACTTGAGCTCTGGAGTGCAAGACCATCCTGGACAACATGGTGAAACCCCATCTCTACCAAAAATATAAAAATTAGTCAGGTATGGTGGTGCTTGCCTGCAGTCTTAGATACTCAGGAGGCTGAAGCAGGAGGACCCCTTGAGCCCAGGAGGTTGAGACTGCAGTGAGCTATGATCATGCCACTATACTCCAGCCTGGGTGACAGAGCAAGACTCTTGGTCTCCAAGAAAACAAAAACAAAAAACAAGGCCTCCAGTGCACACTAAGTTTTGAGAAACACGGGTATAATGCAATGCAAAGGTGAGAGACAGGAGTCATATCATAGCATGATCAGAGCTGATGTTTACTGAGTGTTGACACGATCTCATGTAGTTTCCAAAAGCACCTTATGAAGTGCTGGTGCTATTATTATCCCATTGGACAGATCAGGAAACTGAGGTGCAGAGAGGTGAAGTGACTTGCCCAAGGTCATAGAGCTAGTGAATGGCAGGGTTGGCACCTGAAAGTCAGTTCCTTCTGCCCCCAAAGCCCATGCTATTAACCAGTGGGTCAGCATTTCCTAGATCCGGGCCCACAAACATCACTAGTCATGATGGAGTAGTCTCAGGGGGAACTTGTATGTTCATTTTAAACTCCAATAGTTACATAACTATTTATAGTAGAAAATACATATATATCACCTCAAACTCATGATTTTAATGTTTCCCTTTAAAATAACTGAATTTATATTAAAGGTTAGTTGCTTTAATGAAAAATATTAAGTAAATAAAAGTACTGTTAGGTTCGGATATGGCAAATATAGTAGAAGGGGTAACAATGAAGTATGAGAAACACTAAGCCAGACTCAGTTGTTTTTTTTTTTTGAGACAGAGTCTTGCTCTGTTGCCCAGGCTGGAGTGCAGTGGCACAATTTCAGCTCACCACAACCTCCGCCTCCTGGGTTCAAGCAATTCTTGTGCCTCAGCCTTCCAAGTAGCTGGGACTACAGGTGCGTGCCACCACACCTGGCTAATTTTTTATATTTTTAGTAGAGACGGGGTTTTGTCACGTTGTCCAGGCTGGTCTCAAACTCTTGACCTCAGGTGATCCGCCCGCCTCAGCCTCCCAAAGTGCTGGGATTACAGGCATGAGCCACGGCGCCTGGCCCAGACTCAGTTTAATATAAAAATATGTAACAATTTATACATTTTACTGTGTATATAAACTGTACCTAAATAACAGGACTATAGGCCAGGAGCAGTGGCTCATGCTTGTAATCTCAGTACTTTGGGAGGCCGAGGCAAGACTGCTTGAGCTCAAGAGTTCAAGACAGCCTGGGTAACATAGGAAGATCACGTCTCTACAAAAAAAAAAAAAAAAAAAAATAGCTGGGCTTGGTGGTATGCACTTGTAGTCCCAGCTACTTGGGAGGCCAAGGTATGAGGATTGTTTGAGTCTAGGAGGTCAAGGCTACAGTGAGCCATGACTGTGCCACTGCACTTCAGCCTGGGTGACAGAGTGCAACCTGTCTCTAAAAATAAAAAAAAAAATAAAATAAAATGCCTCAGGTGCCAACCCTGCCATTCACTAGCTCTATCTACTCACTGATGGAACGGTGAGTAGACAGATTTGATGGGGGCTGGACTACATGATAAAGCAACTGTAACAAAATGTTAACATAGAACAGGGTGGTGCATACTCAGGATGATTCATTGCACAATTCTTTCCACTTCTCTGAAAACTTTCATGCTGGAAAGAATGTCCAACATGGTTGTTTACAGATTGTCCCAAACAATGAATGCATGAATGAATGAATACGTAAGGCCTCAAAGACGGCAGAGGCCAGGCACAGTGGCTCACACCTGTAATCTCAGCACTTTGGGAGGCCAAGGTGGGTGGATCACCTGAGGTCATGAGTTTGAGACCAGCTTGGCCAACATGGCAAAATGCCGTCTGTACTAAAAATATAAAAATTAGCCAGACATGGTGGTGCCCACCTGTAATCCCAGCTACTCGGGAGGCTGAGGCAGAATTGCTTGAACCGGGAAGTGGAGGTTGCAGTGAGCCAAGATCATGCCATTGCACTCCAGCCTGGGTGACAGAGCGAGACTCTGTCAAAACAAACAAACAACAACAACAAAAAAAAACAAAAAAAGGGAGAAAGCTGCTGACGTACCTTCTCTATGCTGTCTATATATAGGAAAGTGGGCATGTATTACTTTCATAATAAAACTTTCTTTTTAGAGACAAAAATGGCACAAGAAGTCCACGGATAAAATCGGCATTTATTCAGAGGGCATGATGCCAGGAAGAAACTCCCCGAGTGGGAGACAATGGCTGGCCCCCCTGCAAGGGGAACAAGGCCTCAGCCTTTCCCTACTCCCAGACTGCTGGGAAGGCCGGGAGCACAGTTCGTGGAGGGTCTCTGTGGTGGCCCTGGGTATATGACCTGTCCCTCTGCCCACAGGTGAATGTGATCTGCGTCCCGAGGATCCTGAGTATCAGGAGAGCTGGCAGAGGAAGTCGTGCAGAGGCAAAGCCAGGAGCCCCGAAAGGGAGATCCCCAGCGTGTCAGAGATGCAGGTGGCCGCCATTGCAAACTCCCGGTGCTCATCACTGGTCTGGGAGGGCAGAGAGCAGGGGCGAGGCTTCAGTCCCAGACATCCCTGCCCTGGGTGTCCCTGGACAGGCCACCCATAGCCCTTGCCCGGCCAGTGCTGACCTCCAGGGCGATGTTGTGGAAGGTGTTCACGTAGGCTGCACCTCCCAGGAGCCCCTCATACAGAATGATCAGGAAGACGAGGTAGATGCTTGGCAGAAAGCCGAACCACACGTCCGCCAGCAGGAACACCAGGTTGAGGCACTGTGAGCAGAGGGAGAGGCTGAGCCTGGGACCAGGGCAGGGCAGGCAGGCAGAGGGAGCCTCCCCTCCAGGGGCCCCTGGTTCTAGGAGATACTGGTGAAGGAGAGGGCTGCCAGGTCTAGATAAAATCTCAACACCAGCCCAGTGTGGTGGCTCACATCTGTAATCCCAGCACTTTGGGAGGCTGAGGTGGGCAGATCACCTGAGGTCAGGATTTTGAGACCAGCCTGGCCTGGTCTCTACTAAACATGGTAAAACCCCATCTCAACTAAAAATACAAAAATTAGCTGGGTGTAGTGGTCCTGTAGTCCCAGCTACTTGGGAGGCTGAGGCAGGAGAATTGCTTGAACCTAGGAGGCAGAGGCTGCAGTGAGCCAAGATTGCAGCACTGCACTCCAGCCTGGGCAACAGAGAAAGACTCCATCCCCCCACACACAAAAAAAAATTCTTAACCTCAGCCTGGTGCGGTGGCTCATGCATGTAATACCAGCACATTGGGAGACCAAGGTGGGATGATCACTTGAGGCCAGGAGTTCGAGACCAGCCTGGGCAACATAACAAAACTCCGTCTCTACAAAAAATTTAAAAATTAGTTGAAAGCCGGGCGCGGTGGCTCACGCTTGTAATCCTAGCACTTTGGGAGGCCGAGGTGGGTGGATCACGAGGTCAGGAGATTGAGACCACGGTGAAACCCCGTCTCTACTAAAAATACAAAAAATTAGCCGGGCGTGGTGGTGGGTGCCTGTAGTCCCAGCTACTCGGAGAGGCTGAGGCAGGAGAATGGCGTGAACCCGGGAGGTGGAGCTTGCAGTGAGCCGAGATTGAGCCACTGCACTCCAGCCTGGGCGACAGAGCAAGACTCCGTCTCAAAAAAAAAAAAAATTAGTTGAGCATGGTGGCACGCACCTGCAGTCCCAGCTACTCGGGAGTCTGAGACAGGAGGATTGCTTGAACCCAGGAGGTGGAGGCTGCAGTAAGCTATGATTGTGCCGCTGCAGTAAGCTATGATTTTGCCACTGCACTCCAGCCTGGGTGACAGAGCAAGATCCTGTCTCAAGAAAGAAAAAAAAAAAAAAAAAAAAGGCTTCTTAAAGGAAGTGGGACCATCAAAACCAGGATTTCTCAATTGCAACACTCTTGGCATTTGGTGCTGGTTGTTGTGCATGGTGAGGGCTGTCCTGTGTATGGCAGCACATTTAGCAGCATCCCTGGCCTCTGCTCGCTAGATGCCCATAGCATCCCTCAGTTGTGACAACCAAAGAATGCCTGCAGACGTTGCCAAACATCCCCGGGGCAGCAAAATTGCCCCCGTTTGAAAAACCGCTGGTTCACTATGGTAAAACAAGGTGGGAGTAGCCGGGCATCCTATTCAGCTGGGCTCGAACTCCTGGCCTCAAGCAGTCGCTGCCCCCCTGCCTCAGCCTCCCAAAGTGCTGGGATTATAGGCAGGAGCCACTGCACCTGGCCAGGAAGCCTCCTTGATCCCCACTCCAGGGTGTAGGTCCCGCCTCTGTGCCCCAGTCTCTCAGGGAGGTGCCATTCTCCCAGCCCTGATCATGCCACATTGCCTCTTGTGCAGTGTGTAGGCCTCCTCCTGGCGGTTCATACTTTCCGTATATCTAAGAATCGCCTGGGGATCTAGGTACAAATGCCCCAAGCGGGGCTTACCCTAGAGGTCCTAATTCATTAAATCTGAGGTGGACTTAAAGATGAGCATTAAAAAGGACATACCTCTAGCCAGGTGTGGTGGCTCATGCCTGTAATCCCAGCACTTTGGAAGGCCAACGCGGGTGGATCACCTGAGGTCAGGAGTTCAAGACCAGCCTGGCCAACATGGCAAAACCCCATCTCTACTAAAAAATACAAAAATTAGCCAGGTGTGGTGGCACGCGCCTGTAATCCCAGCTACTCAGAAGGCTGAGGCAGAAGAATCACTTGAACCCGGGAGGCGGAGGTTGCAGTGAGCCAAGATCACACCATTGTACTCCAGCCTGAGCTACAAGAGTGAAACTCTGTCTCTAAAAAACAAAACAAAACAAAACAAAAAATTTGCTGGGCGTGGTGGCGCACACCTGTAATCCCAGCTACTCGAAAGGCTGAGGCTTGAGAATCGCTTGAATCTGGCAGGCAGAGGTTGCAGTGAGCCAAGATTGCACCGCTACATTCCAGCCTGGGCAACAGAGCGAGACTTCATCTCAAAAAACAAAACAAAACAAAACAAAAAACATTATAGCTAAAAACATGTAGCTTAAAACCATAAGCTACATGTTTCAGTGGTATCTAGAAGCACCCTGAGTTATAAATTTGGGGTTTTGTGGGTACAAACCCTGGGCTTGCAGCTCAGATAAATAAGGAAGGAGGCTGGAGGATATTTACATGCTTTTGCCATAATATTAAAGTGTAATCTTTTTTTTTTTGAGATAGGGTCTCACCCAGGCTGGGGTACAGTGGCATGAGTATGGCTCACTGCAGCCTGGAACTCCTGGGCTAAAGCGATCCTCCAGCCTCAGCCTCCCGAGTAGCTGGGATTACAGGTGAATGTTACCACACCCTGTTGTTGTTTTTTGTAGAGATGAAGTCTCGTGATGTTACCCAGGCTGCTCTCTCAAACTCCTGGGCTCAAGCAATTCTCCCGCCTGGCTTATTTTTTTTAAAAATTTTTTGTAGAGATGGGGTCTCACTATGTTGCCCAGTCTGGTCTCAAGCTCCTGGCTTCAAGTGATCCTCTCACCCTAGCCTCCAAAAGCATTGGGATTACAGTTGTGAGCCACAATACCTGGCCTGAAGTATAATCTCTATTTCTGTATTTTGCTATCACAGAATTGAGTTCCTAAGTCCTTTTTTTTTTTTTTTGGAGATGGAGTCTTGCTCTGTGGCCCAGGCTGGAGTACAGTACTGCGATCTCAGCTCACTGCAACCTCCATCTCCCGGGTTCAAGCAATTCTCCTGCCTCAGCCTAGCGAGTAGCTGGGATGACAGGCAGGTGCCAGCACACCTGACTAATTTTTGTATTTTTAGTAGAGATGGGGTTTCACTGTGTTGGCCAGACTGGTCTCGAACTCCTGATCCTGACCTCAGGTGATTCACCTGCCTTGGCCTCCCAAAGTGCTGGGATTACAGGTGTGAGCCACCAGGACTGGCCAAGTTCCTAAATTTCAAGGGCAGAGGACTTTCCTGTCACAGTTGACAGTTTATTGCAACAGTTACCTGCAGGGGCTGTGGATTTCTAGCCTTGAAACAATGAATGCTGGTTATATGAAACTCCTTTTATTAGACTGTTGTAAGGAAGGGTGTTTGTGCCCTTAAAGCTGTAAACTACTGTTTGTCAAGGGCAGTTGAATTTGCTCACCACTCTTAAGATAAATAACCCATTGACTACAAAGTCACCAATTCTATTATAATTAACTATCTGGAATAAAGGAACTGTACATTTTCTTATAGTTAGAAACATTATTTGAAAGCCTGCCTCTTTGCATGAGTTAAGTGACCTATGATCATGCCACTGTACTCCAGCCTGGGCGACAGAGGAAGGTCCTGACTTTTTCTTTCTTTTTACTTTTTCTGGGAGACAGGGTCTCGCTCTGTTGCCTAGGCTGGAGTGCAGTGGCATGACCTTGGTTCACTGCAGCCTTGACCTCATGGGCTCAAGTGATCCTCCCACCTCAGCTTCCCAGTAGCTAAGACTACGTAAGACTACAGGTGTGCGCCACTACACCTGGCTAATTTTTGTAGAGATGTGATTTTGCCATGTTGCCCAGGCTGGACTTGAACTACCAGGCTCAAATGATCCACCTGCCTCAGCCTCCCAAAGTGCTGGGATTACAGGCATGAGCCACATGGCCCGGCCCAATCCCAATGCTTAAAACACACACACACACACACACACACACACACACACACACACACTACAAAACCTTGTTCTTCGATTCTTTCTCTCATCTCTATTTCTTACAACTACCCTGAAAAATAGGTATTGGCCACACTCAACTTATACATGAGGAAATTGAGGCTCAGAGAGGTTCTGAGACCTGCCCTTAGTCACACAGTGGCTGAGTACTGAAGCTCGGTTTTGCTTGGCTCCTGAGGCTATACATTTTACATGGAGCCCTGCTGGACTTTGGTTCCCTGTACTAAGAAATGATAGTGTACAATTTACACTTCCCTGTAATCCCAGCATTTTGGGAGGCTGAGGCCGGCAGATCACCTGAGGTCAGGACCAGCCAATATGGCAAAACCCCATCTCTACTAAAAATACAAAAATTAGCCAGGTATGGTGGCGGGCGCTTGTAATCCCAGCTACTTGGGAGACTGAGGCAGGAGAATCACTTGAACCCGGGAGGCAGAGGTTTCAGTGAGCCAAGATTACGCCACTGCACTCCAGCCTGGACGACAGAGCAAGATTCTGTCTCAAAAAAAAAAAAAAAAAAAAAAAAAAAAATTACACTTCTCACTGATAGTGGGAAGCAGAGGGGTTTGGGGAAGCTGGGAGCCAAGGTGGGAGTGGAGTGAGGGGCAGGGGTTTGGTACCTGCATCAGGGCCAGGGCCCAGGTGAAACGGATGCGACAGCAGCGGAGAGAAGAGCGGGAGGCAAAGACGCCAGCCTGGTACAGCATCTGGTACCTGAGGTTAGGGTAGGGGGTAGGAGAGGAGACTCCTCCAGGGAACATCCTGCTCCCCCGGGTGCCTACTGGGCAGGGCAGCCGCATCACCACGGCGCCCTCCCAGCCCACTGCCTTCTCTCCTCTTACCAGCGGTATTGCTGAGCATGACTCAGGGAAGTGTTCCGGAAAAAGAGGAGTTCAAACTGCAGCAAACACCAGACAGGGGAGATGGATGGGGCCCTGTGGGTCCCAGCCCCAGTCGCCACCTCCACACCCCTCCCAGCACCCCTCACTCACGAGTCCCTGGTTGATGAAATACTCGGCGAAGTAAACCACGACCAAGGGGACAATGTACCACAGCAGACCCTGGAAAAGGCGGAAGATATAAGCGGGGGGCCCGGAGGTGAGCAACCCCCACAGGGACACACCCCAGCCATCATCCGAACCTTGAACACTGTCCACCTTTCCCGAAGGGAGAGGCTGGAGCTGGAGCCTGCAGGGGAACAGAGAGAGAAGGGCAGATAAAGTTTTCACACTGAAGACTCGGCAAAGAGGCGCCGATGTGACAGAATTAACTAGACCACACAACAGTGGGAACTCACTTACATGCCACTGGGTTGGACACTTAAAAATGGTTAAAATGGCTGGGCGCAGTGGCTCATGCTTGTAATCCCAGCACCCTGAGAGATTGAGGCGAGCGGATCACCTGAGGTCAGGAGTTCAGGACCACCCTGGCCAACATGGAGAAACCCCATCTCTACTAAAAATACAAAAATTAGCCATGTGTGGTGGCAGGTGCCTGTAATCCCAGCTACTCGGGTGGCTGAGGCAGGAGAATCACTTGAACCCGGGAGGCGGAGGTTGTAGTGAGCTGAGATTGCGCCATTGCACTCCAGCCTGGGAAACAAGAGTGAAACTCCGTCTCAAAAAAATAAAATAAGATAAAAAATAAATAAAATGGTAAACTTCGAGTAATATACATACTTTACCATGATGAAAAAAAAAAGCTAACCAGATGAGACCTCTTCATGTCTCTTTGATTTTTAATTTTTTTTATTTTTTGAGACAGAGTCTCACTCAGTTGCCCAGGCTGCAGTGCAATGGTGCAATCTTGGCTCACTGCAGCCTCCGCCTCCCGGGTTCAAGTGATTCTCGTGCTTCAGCTTCCCAAGTAGCTGGGACTACAGGCATGCACCACCATGCCTGGCTAATTTTTGTATTTTTAGTAGAGATGGGGTTTCACCATGTTGGCCAGACTGGTGTCAAACTCTTGATCTCAGATGATCCATCTGCCTCGGCCTCCCAAAGTGCTGGGATTACAGGTGTGAGCCACCACCCCCGGCCAATGTCTCTTGTACAGCTCCACAGCTGGCCATTGGCCCACCCTGCCCAGTCTCACTGGCCATTCTCTGGTTCTAGAACATCCCAGCTTATCCCCACCGCAGGGCCTCAGCACTTGTGATTGGAATGCCCGGCACATGGTAAGTACTCAATTAATACCCCTCCTTCTCTCCCTCCCTTCCTTCCTTTCTTTTCTTTCTTTCTTTTTTTTTTTTTTTTTTTTTTGCGACAAGGTCTTGCTCTGTTGCCCAGGCTGGACTCAAACTCCTGAGCTCAAGCGGTCCTCCTGCCTCAGCCTCCCAAAGTGCTGGGATATTACAGGCATCAGCCACTGTGCTCGGCCTCAACAAGCATTTCTCAAATAGACAAAGGCTTTTCCCATAACCAGTACACTCACTCTCTTTCCCCTCTTAACTTTGCCTATTGCAGAGAGGAAAAGGCCAAACCCAGAGAGAAAGAAAGTGACCTCTCTGAGGGTCTGTGTCTCCTACCTGGCTTTGACTCCGGGGCCTCGGTTCTTATGAGGGGCTGCCGGGCTGCGCTCTCTGCCTCTTTGTCCCCTCCAGGGTCCTGGGCCTCAGGAGATGTGAGCAACAAGAAATAGCTAGGAGTAGGATGAAGGCAGGGTCAGAAAACCCTACTGGCTGAGAAGGTCCCCAGGGACCGTCTAGGCCACTTTTCCCAGGGAACACGTCTACCTTTGAACACTTCCAAAGATGGGTAGCTCACTGCCTCTAAGGCGCCTACGCTGTGCTGGAGAGCTCCAATTGTGGACAAAGGCTTCCTTCTTTGGAGCTGAATTTATCTCCTTGTTGTTCCTATTCATGGGCCTTTGTTTTGATTTTTTTCAGAGACAGGGTCTTTCTCCATCACCCAGGCTGGAATGCAGTGGTGCAATCATAACTCACTGCAGCTGCGACCTCACAGGCTCAAGCAATCCTCCCGCCTCAGCATCCCAAGTAGCTGGGACTACAGGCATGTGCCACCAAGCCCGCCTCATATTTTCCATTTTTTGTTTAAATGGAGTCTCGCTATGTTGCCCAGGCTGGTCTCAAATTTCTCGCCTCTAGTGGTCCTCCAGCCTCAGCCTCCTAAAGCACTGGGAATACAGCTGTGAGCCACTGTGCTCAGCAGGCCCTCGTTTGGACTGCTGGCTCATACCTAGCGAGTCAGTTCTGTTTTCTGGCCATTATTATTCTAATGGTTGCTCTAGCTCCCATTAATTATACGTTCACTCTGTGCTAGGCCAGAACTTCCTCGATTTTAGTCACTTGGGTTCTGGCTTCATGTTATTTGCCATATCCATATTCCTCCTGTATATATCTATTTTTACTTAATATTTTTTCTTTAAATGGACTCAGTTTTTCTACCTAGACTTGTCCTAAGCACTAATCTGGTGAAGGGCCAGGTGTGACTGGCTAGTTCAAAGTGTGTGGTTTTTTTTTTTTTTTTTAGACGGAGCCTTGCTCTGTTGCCCAGCCTGGAGTGCAGTGGCATGATCGCAGCTCACTGCAACCTCTGCCTCCTGGGTTCAAGCGATTCTTCTCCTCAGCCTCCTGAGTAGCTGGGACTACAGGCAAGTGCCACCAAGCCTGGCTAATTTTTGTATTTTTAGTAGAGACACGGTTTCACCATATTGGCCAGGCTGGTCTCAAACTCCTGACCTCGTGATCCACCCGCCTCAGTGTCCCAAAGTGCTGGGATTACAGGCGTGAACCACCATGCCCGGCCAAAGTGTTTTGTAATATGCATGAAAATACACAGAACTAATCAGGCCGGGCGCGGTGGCTCACGCCTGTGTTCCCAGCATTATGGGAGGCCAAGGTAGGCGGATCACTTGAGGTCAGGAGTTTGACACCAGCCTGGCCAACACAGTGAAACTCCATCTCTACTAAAAATATAAAAAATTAGCCAGGCATGGTGGCATGGGCCTGTAGTCCCAGCTACTCAGGAGGCTGAGGCAGGAGAATCACTAAAGCCTGGGAGGCCAAGGCTGCAGTGAGCTGAGATCACACCAGCCACTGCACTCCAGCCTGAGTGACATAACGAGACTCCGTCTCAAAGAAAAAAAAAAAAAAAAAAAAAAAGGGAGCCGCCAGGCTGGTTGCCCTGGCACTCAGGGAGGTGAGGCTACACATTCAAGGCCAACCTCGTCAACACTGATTTAAAAAAAAAAAAAAAAAAAAAGGAACTAATAAAATAAAGTCCATCCTCATCCTACTTCTAATCACCTTGGGAACCACACTGTGTTGAATGCATTACCCTCATCACCTCCAAAGAAAGCAAGAATGACTGCCATTTGAGATATGGGGAAACTGAGGGTTCAGAGAGGTGGAGTAACTTGTTCAATGCTACAAAGCTAAAAAGTGGCAGCTCCAGGACTCACACCCAGGGCTATCAGAGTCCGGATTCCACCTCCCTTCAGAGCAAGGTAGGGACTTGAAGATGGCAATCACAATCAAGTTTTCTTTTCTTTTTTTTTTTCCCTTAGACAGAGTCTCACTCTGTCGCCCGGGCTGGAGTGCAATGGCGTGATCTCGGCTCACTGCCACCACTGCCTCCAGGGTTCAAGCGATTCTCCTGCCTCAGCCTCCTGAGTAGTTGGGACTACAGGCACCTGCCACCACACCTGGCTAATTTTTGTATTTTTAGTAGAGATGGGGTTTCACCATGTTGGCCAGGCTGGTTTCCTGACCTTAGGCGATCCACCCTCCTTGCCCTCCCAAAGTGCTGGGATTACAGGCATAAGCCACCACGCCCGGCCATGGCCAAGTTTTCTCTACTTGGACCCCTCTCCCTCCCGGCTCAGGGCAGCTCACCTGGCCAGCAGCAGGGCAGGGATACCCAGCATGGACAGCAGGGTCTGCTGTGGGGAGAGGCCGGCCTGGGTGAGCCCCAGGTAGGACAGGGCCCCCAGCAGCCCAGCTCCCCCAGTCCCTGAGGACCACCAGGAGATCACGGCCCTGGGAAGGAGAACACAGGAACATTCAGGAGGACCAAGGCTGACCATGGGACAGCCTCTCCCCACACTCCCTGCTCCACCTGCTTACCTGGGGTAGAAGGCAGTGAGGGAGAGGAAGGTGACCTCCCCGAGGCCTGATGAGATGCTAGCGAAGACCACACCTGGGGGAAGGACAAGCACTGGGATGGTCACACCTTGCCTTGCCACATTGCCCGGGCCCCTAATGTGTCTGGCCATGGCCTCCTCAGTATCAGCTCATAGAGGCTCCAACAGATCCCATGCATAGGCCAGGTTCCAGGTCTGAAGCAAGGCCTACTCCCCTGCGTGTCCCTTCATGGAGAATGGTACCTCCATCCACCCAGTTATCAGACCAGGGGCAGACATGCACCCTTGATGTCTCTGCCCCTTCATCCGTCTTTTTCTTTTCTTTTCTTTTTGGAGATGGAGTCTCGCCCTGTCACCCAGGCTGGAGTATAGTGGCGTGATCTTGGCTCACTGCAACCTCTGCCTCCCAGGTTCAAGAGATTATTCTCCTGCCTCGGCCTCCCGAGTAGCTGGGATTACAGGCTCGTGCCACCACACCCAGCTAATTTTTGTA
The DNA here is from genome assembly GCF_006542625.1 of Nomascus leucogenys. Taxonomy (NCBI): domain Eukaryota; kingdom Metazoa; phylum Chordata; class Mammalia; order Primates; family Hylobatidae; genus Nomascus; species Nomascus leucogenys. The sequence goes on along the minus strand of NC_044382.1, from coordinate 76,494,279 downwards.
TTTTTGGTAGAGACGGGGTTTCTCCATGTTGGCCAGGCTGGTTTCGAACTCCTGACCTCAGGTGATGCGCCTGCCTCGGCTTTCCAAAGTGCTGGGATTACAGGCATGAGTCACTGTGCCCGGCCCATCAAAGAGTCTTGACTTTGTTCACCTCAATCTCTGTCTAATTCATCCATTTTCTCCCATCTCCTCCACTGCCTACCCCTCCAAATTGTCCCAGTCTCCCATCTCCTACTGCTGATAGCCCTAGCAGGCTTCTAAAGGTGACAGAATGAATCCCTTTCCTCTGGGAGGCTGGGGAAACTCTTCCCACAAATGCTTTGATGCGGTTCCTCGGGGCCCCCCATCTGACACAGAACCACACACTCACCACACAGGCTGGTCCCCACGGAATGAGAAAAGGCAACCAGGATGAAGCTTCCAGCAGCACAAATCCCACTGATGAGAACCCGGGGGCTGAGGGGGTGAGAAGGGAAGGGAGGGGGAAGGTCAGTGTCTACTCTCAGCATCTCAGCCCTCCTGGCCTCCCCTTTCTCAGCTCCTGCCCACCCTGCCTCCCGCTACCCCCACCCAGACCTGTAGGGCAGCAGGTGAAGGCCAAGAGGAGCCAAAAATTTGATGACGAGTGTGGGGAGGATGTCCGCCAGGAGCACGGCCTGGGACAGGAGAATAGAGTGAGACCCCAGAGCTTCCAGGGGACAACCCTCCCAACCAAGTCGCCAAGGAGAGGCAGGAGCTGGTCAAAGAGGCCTGCTACAAACACAGGCTCTGGAGTCAGGCACACCTGGGTTCAAGTCTCAGCTCTGCCACTCCTTAGCTGTGTGTCAAGAGTTTATATTCTCTGAGCTTCAGTTTCCTCATCTGGAAAACGGGAATATCATAGTGCCTAGCTCACAGGACTACTGTGTGGATTAAATGAGCTAATATATGGTATAGACAGAAAGGACTCATAAACTTTATATATACATTTTGAGACTGAGTCTCATTCTGCCACCCAGGCTGGAGTGTAGTGGCTCGATCTCAGCTCACTACGACCTCCACCTCCCAGGTTCAAGTGATTCTCCTGCCTCAGCCTCCCGAGTAGCTGGGATTACAGGCACGCACCACCACGCCTGGCTAATTTTTGTATTTTTAGTACAGATGGGGTTTCACCATGTTGGCCAGGCTGGTCTCGAACTTCTGGCCTCAAGTGATCCATCCGCCTCAGCTTCAGAAATTATATTAAGGTCTCAATTATTACATATATATATATTTTAATTTTTTTCCTTAAGGTAGGGTCTCACTATACTGCCCAGGCTGGTCTCAAACTCCTAGGTTCAAGTGATCCTCCCACCTTGGTCTCCCAAAGTGCTGGGATTATAGGTGTGAGCCAATGCGCCCAGCCCAGGTCTCAACTGTTTTAATCATGACAGGCCCAGCTGGGTAGTGAAGGGCTGGGAGAGGGGTCTGTAGACCCAGGGGCCCTGGGTCAGGCAAGGACCAGGTGAGATGAGTACGCACAGCCGTAGAGACAGAGTTGCAGTCAAATCGTGATGAGCTGTTGTGGGGGATCGGCGTTGGGCCTGGGTCCACCTAATGGGAGAAAAGCATGTCTTTCACCCTGGAGGCAGAGGGATAGACACACAGAGCCTAGCTCCCGTCCCAGCTCTGCCTTCACTTGAAGGATGGCTTTGGGTCAGCAGTGACTGGCTTCTCAGGACCTCAGCGTCTCTGCATGCACAATGAAGAGGGGGTTTCCATATGAGTCTCACCCTACTAGACCACAGGCCACAGATGGCCCTGTAAATGGACTTTGTTTAGATAACATTCAAGAGTTTTCTTTTTTTTTGAGATGGAGTCTCACTCTGTTGCCCAAGCTAGAGTGCAGTGGTGTGACCCTTGGCTCATTGCAACTTCCGCCTCCTGGCTTCAAGCAATTCTCCTGCCTCAGCCTCCTGAGTAGCTCAGACTACAGGTGTGTGCCACCACACCCAGCTAGTTTTTGCATTTTTAGTAGAGTCAGAGTTTCACCATGTTGGCCAGGCTGGTCTCAAACTCCTGACTTCAAGTGATCCGCCCGCCTCAGCCTCCCAAACTGCTGGGATTACAGGTGTGAGCCACTGCACCCAGCCAGAGACTGGCAACTTTACTCCCCCTTGTCCCACCCCCTCATCTTCCCACAGGGACTAACCATGGTGGTGGTGGTAGAGAGTCACTTACGTGGCTCTGGTTTCCTGATGTCCTCTCGTGGCTAAGGATGTCATGGGCGGCACTCAGCATCACCACATAAGAGAAGTTGTTGCAAAGGCCCAGCAGCCTGGAAGGAGCAGGACAGGTCTCAACTCCCTCCTCATCCTGCAGCCATCTGTAGCCTTTGTGCTAAACCTCCCCTTACCTGTGCCCTTCAATCAGCTCCCTCTTTTTTTTTTTCCTCTATCACCAGATCCCACCTTCATTCAATGCTGGGGTCAAAAATACAGGCTTTGGTGCTTGGGGAAGATAGTGAGACCCCCATCTCTACAAAAAATTTAAAAATTCGCCAGGTGTGGTGGCTCACGCTGTAGTCCCAGCTACTTGGGAGGCTGAGGTGGGAGATTGCTTGAGTCCAGGAGTCAGAGGCTGCAGTGAACTGTAATCATGCCACTGCACTCCAGCCTGGGTGACAGAGCAAGACCCTGTCACAAAAAGGAAGAGGCCGGGTGCAGTGGCTCACACCTGTAATTCCAGCACTTTGAGGGGCTGAGGCAGGTGGATCACCTGAGGTCGGGAGTTCGAGACCAGCCTGACCAATATGGAGAAACCCCATCTCCACTAAAAAATACAAAATTAGCCGGGCGAAGTTGCACATGCCTGTAATCCTAGCTACTCAGGAGGCTGAGGCAGGAGAACCACTTGAACTCGAAAGGCGGAGGTTGCGGTAAGCTGAGATTGCGCCATTGCACTCCAGCCTGGGCTACAAGAGCGAGACTCTATCTCAAAAAAAAAAAAAAAAAGAAAGAAATAGGGGCTTTGGGATCACAGACTTGGATTCACTTCCAGCCTCCAAGGCCTCTCCCAGAAACTCCCTGTGACCACTCTCTCCTCTGAGCTCCCATTGTGACTCAGTTCCTGGGGCATTTCTCATCCTCTGATGCACTGTGGTACAATTAAAAAAAAAAAAAAAAAAAATTCCTGGGGCAGCCGGGCGCAGTGGCTCACACCTGTAATCCCAGCACTTTGGGAGGCCGAGGCGGGTGGATCGTGAGGCCAGGAGTTCGAGACCATCCTGGCCAAGATGACAAAACCCCTTCTCTACTAAAAATACAAAAATCAGTTGGGCGTGGTGGCTCCCGCCTGTAATCCCAGCTACTTTGGAGGGCGAGGCACAAGAATCGCCTGAATTGGGAGGCGGAGGTTGCAGTAAGCCAAGATCACACTTTTTCGAAACTCTGTCTCAAAAAAAGAAAAAAAAAGAAAAGAAAAAAATCCTGGGGCTCGAAACCAAAAGGATTGTGTTCAAGCCCCAAGTCTGCTGTTTAGTAGTCTCAGTCTACTCATGTGTAAAATGGGCATACAAATTTCTCTCCCGACTATCCCCCCCAACAGAATGCTGTACAGATCAAAACAAGATAAGACCAAAGGCCTTTAGGATACAGGAAGAGTTCCGTTTGTTTACTCTCATCTCCCAGAGCTGCATTCAGTGATGGGAGGGAATCTGGGTCGGGTGCCAGAGATTTCATCAGGGGCCTTTTCACAAGCCTTTCAAGTAGAACTACAATACTACTCTTCCCATGAACTACAATACTACTCTTCCTATTTGACTGTAGAGGAACCAGGGTCAGAGAGGTTAAGTGACTCTTCCAAATAGTACAAGGGAAGCCATTTTCAACCCAATCTGGAAGTGGGTTGAGGATCCAAGTCCTCAATGTTTAGGTTAATGCTAGAAGTATTTCCCGAGGCTTGGTATTTGAATGATTTTAGAAGCTATGTGGATGACCTTTTAAAAAGTTTCAGGGCGGGGCAAGGTGGCTCACGCCTGTAATCCCAGCACTTTGGGAGGTGGAGGCAAGCGGATCACCTAAGGTCAGGAGTTCCAGACCAGCCTGACCAACATGGTGAAATCCAGTCTCTACTAAAAATACAAGAAATTAGCTGTGTCTGGTGGCGCGCGCCTGTAATCCCAGCTACTCGGGGGGGGCTGAGACAGGAGAATCGTTTGAACCCGGGAGGCGGAGGTTTCGGTGAGCCGAGATCGTGCCACTGCTCTCCAGCCTGGGTGACAGAGTGAGACTCTGTCTCAAAAATAAAATAAAATTTAAAAAAAAAGAAAAAAAAGCCGGGCGCGGTGGCTCACACCTGTAATCCCAGCACTTTGGGAGGCCGAGGCGGGCAGATCACAAGGTCAGGAGATCAAGATCATCCTGGATAACACAGTGAAACCCCATCTCTACTAAAAATACAAAAAAATAGCCGGGCGTGGTGGCAGGTGCCTGTAGTCCCAGCTACTCGGGAGGCTGAGGCAGGAGAATGGTGTGAACCTGGGAGGTGGAGTTTGCAGTGAGCCAAGATTGCGCCACTGCACTCCAGCCTGGGCGACAGAGAGACTCCATCTCAAAAAAAAAAAAAAGGTTCAGGCCCGGCATGGTGGCTCATCTCAGCACTTTGGAAGATTGAGGTAGGTGGATCACTTGAGGCCACGAGTTTGAGACCAGCCCAGGTCCCATAGTGAGACTCCATCTCTATAAAAAAATTTAAAAATTAGCCAGATGCGGTGGTGCACGCCTGTAGTCACAGCTACTTGGAGGCTGAGGTGGGAGAATCACTTGAACCCAGGAGTTCCAGGCTGCAGGGAGCTGTGATTGCACCACTACATTCCAACCTGGGCAACAGAGCAAGACCCTGTCTCAAAAAGAAAAAAAAAAAGATAAAAAAATTTAAAAAATAAAAAGTTTTAGTAGTGATGCATTTATTTAAACGTTCATTAGGAAAACGCTGGTTTTCCATGTGGAGTCGTGATTTAAAGTTTTCTTTTTAAAAATATGTGCATTAAAAAACGTTCAAGGCTGAATTGACTGGAGGAAAAAAGTAAATATTTACAGGTGGTATGAGGATCTTGCTAAATCCGGAAGGTGATAAGGAGTGAAGTTTGGAAATTTTACATGCTTCCCCCGGGGCAAACCAGTAGATTCAGTAAATATTTGTGGGTTCAGCTCCTTTGCGCAGCTTAACTCCCCCTTTCCTCCTGTCACTTCCCTCTTCTCATGCCATTGTCACTTGCTGAACTCTCAGGCCACTCACCAGAAGCCCACCGCGTTCTTCCAATGCGCGCCCTGATGGTCCAACAGAGGGAGCCGTGGCTCCGAGGCGGTCTCCTCCCCTGGGAGAGCGAGAAGAGGGCATGACCCCCACCCACTCTCAGGTGCACGACGGCTCCATGAGTGTCCTCCCGGGGCCGAGTCAGCTCTCACTCCCCTCAGGTGGGCTGCGAGCCAGAGGTGGTCGCTCCATGAGGGTGGGCGGGAATACTCACCCTCGGAATCCGAAAAGCGCCGCCGCGAGCCCGCACAGCCTCCCATCGCATCAAGTTCAGGTCCCCCGAGGGTCCAGGGTCATAGAGTGTCCAAAGGGAGGGATGAGGGTCTGCGACAGGTGACAAGGATCAACGCCCGATTGCCGGTTTCAGCTCCGGCTTGTCTAGGGCACTCGCGCCATCAAGGAAGCTGGGGGCTCCATCTCGAGCGCCCTACGACCCACCACGCCCCACCTATCGTACTCTGCCCCCGCCCCGTCTACAGCAGGGACCCTGAGGCCTGTACCTTTAAGAGCAGCAGAATGTTCTGCACTAAGCAGAGGCAGGTTGTCGGATCACGTGACAGCACCCGCGTGTTCCCGCATCACGTGCTCAGAGGTTTCCCTACTTCCGGGTCCTCTCTGTCTTCGCTTTGGGCCTTCTCGGCTTCGGAGCGTGAGAAAGGGAGGGGCCGGAGAACCCTGGAACCGCAGGTTTTATTTTTTATTTATTTATTTATTTATTTATTTATTTTTATTTTTTGAGAAGGAGTCTCTCTCTTTCGCCCAGGCCGGAGTGCAGTGGCGCTACCTCGGCTCACTGCAAGCTCCGCCTCCCGGGTTCACGCCATTCTCCTGCCTCAGCCTCCTGAGTAGCTGGGATTACAGGCGCCCACCACCACGCCCAGCTAATTTTTTGTATTTTTAGTAGAGACGGGGGTCTCACCGTGTTAGCCAAGATGGTCTCGATCTCCTGACCTAGTGTGATCCGCCCGCCTCGGCCTCCCAAAGTGCTGGGATTACAGGCGTGAGCCACCGCGCCCGGCCGGAACCGCAGGTTTTAAACTGGAGTGGGTGGGAGCAGCAAGCAGAGCCGTGACCTTAGATCAGTGGAGCCCAAGACCGAGACGGTATCCTGCCAGCACCAGTTATGGCTGTGGGAGGCTTCAGCTCCTTTCCTTCAGCACTCACTTGCCAGAAACAAATATGGCCACCTGCCTACTCCCTTTTTTTTTTTTTTTTTTTTTTTTTGAGGCAGGACTGTTTCTGGTTGCGAACAAAGACGACCACCTTCAGGTCATTCTTATCCCCATCTGTTGACCTTACAAATTGTTTTAGAGACCTAAATAAACATAACACTCATCTAAGGGGATTTTGTGGATGATCTATTGGCAGTATCCAAGATGTTAAGAGATCCCTACTTCCAAATTATCCTAGAACTAAAAAATATCACAGCACTTCAACCCCTGGTGTTACAGATGAGAAAACCAAGGTACAAATATATATATATGTATACATATATATATATGTATATATACAAACCAAGGTACAAATATATATATATATATACACATACATATAAAACAAAAATTAGCCGGGCATGGTGGTGCATGCCTGTAGTCACAGGTACCTTGGAAAAACTCCTGAGCTCAAGCAATCCACACACCTTGGCTTCCCAAAGTGCTAGGACTACAGGTGTGAGCCACTGCACCTGGCCAGACTAAATGATTTTAAGGCCTAAGATTCTGATGCTGTGATTTCATCGAATTGCCCCAATTGGAATAGGAAAGTGGGGCTGGGGAGGGGAGAAGGAGGGTATGGAAGAGAAGTAGAGCAAGGTCACTTTATGTAGTTCCAAATAAGGAATCATACCCTTACCTTCTTCTAGGTGGAAAGCGGCATCCTGCATTCTCTTCTTGTCCTTGGCCTCATCTCTGCTATGGGCTGTGCCACCTCTATATGCTCTTTCTCACCACCAGCCCTTCAGAATGCGGTTTGAAATGTGCCCTCTTGTCTGGGCGTGGTGGCTCATACCTGTCATCCCAGCACTTTGGGAGGCCGAGGTGGGCAGGTCACCTGAGGTCAGGAGTTCGAAACCAGCCTGGCTAACATGGTGAAACCCTGTCTCTACTAAAGATACAAAAATTAGCCAGGCGTGGTGGTGCGCACCTGTAATCCCAGCTACTTGGGAGGCTGAGGCAGGAGAATCACTTGAACCTGGGAGGCAGAGGTTGCAGTAAGCCGAGATTGCGCCACTACACTCCAGCCTGGGTGACAGAGTGAGACTGTCTCAAAAAAAAAAAAAAAACAGAAAAGAAATGTGCCTTCTCTAGTGTGCCTCCCAGGTCACTCAGCTGATGGGAAATGGAATCCTACTAACATGCAGGGCTCTAGAAATTCAGCAGCGTTTCATACATGGCATCTGCCATCAAGGAAGTCACAGGAAGGTGGGAGGAAGACACAGATAGCCACAATATAAAGTTTAGCCAAGTTTTCTTTTGCAAGCCTAATCATAGATGAGGGGATGCACCCCAGAGCCACCAATTCAGCCCCTTCCACCCCTGGGGGAAGCATTAATGATGCTGAAATGTGTCAGAGCTCCCACCAGCTCCCTCTTCACTGCTACTCTTTCTTCCCAGGCAAAACAGGAACCACAAACCCCAGCTTCCTCTCACAGAGTGGCTGTGGCTTGTAGGGGAGGCGGAAATGGCTGAGGTGCGGATACAAGACCTGAGTCACTTGAGCTGCTGTTGCCACAAGTCCCCTCCTTCTCCCCCTCCCCAGTTCTAAGGTCTCCTGCTCCCACTTTGTCCTTTCTGGCCTCTTGCTTGCCCTTTATTTCCAAATGTGCACCTGAGTCCCCTGTGTGATGTACACCCATTTCCCGGGCTGCAGTGGGGGCTGCTGTGGGCATCAGGGGCCGTGGGCAGGGCCTGGGGCGGGGACGCATCAGGGAGACACGGGAAGAGGAAGTGCCTTTGGTCCTGGGGAAGATTGGCTTGTCTTGGTGGGTGGGGACGGTCATTATCAGCTTTCTGGACACACAGAGACAGACGGGATGGACTTCCTCCGGCTACACCTCCCTGGGCTGCACCAGGCCTTGAGGGGGGCACTGGTGAGAAGGGTAGACAGCTGCCAGAGACTTGCACCCCATTCCCTGAGGCCTCACCTCCAGGCACCTCCCCTGAGGCCTCACCTTTCCCCTCCTCCTCATCTCCTCAGACTGGAGATTGCTTTCTCAGGTTCAGGCAGACTCCTGGCCTAATATTTTCTGAATTTCAGTCCCCACTTCCAACCATGCGTCCTCGTACCCCTAATCGATGCCCTTTCTGGCTCCTTCTGCAAATCCTCTTCTCTCAGATCCCAGTACCCTCTTCCTTAACCTGGGCTCCTCCAGCCAGGGCCACCAGGGAAAGGGCTGGGACTCCCCTCAGTGCCTCTCCCCTCCCTCTTTTTTCCTAGGATTCCCTCGGCACCTTTGTCTCCTACCTCCTGGGAGATGCAGTCCCCACTGTAGAGCGGGAGGCGCAGGCAGCTGAGGAACTGAGGGCGGTGGCGGTGGGAAGGACAGGGAAGATTGCAGAGGAGGAAGCCCAGGAGGCCCTGGAGGGCCTTAGAGGCAGCCAAAGCCAGGGGGCTGGAGGGCTGAGAGGGCCTGGAGATGACAGAAGACGTGAAGCGGGGAGCTCAGCTGTAGAACAGACCTGGGACTGGGGAGATGGCAGCTCCCATGGGTCCCAAGCAGAGAGGCAGGACAGTGGGGCTGGGGAGACAGCCAAGGCTGCCAGGTGCCAGGAGCCAAGCGCCCCCTTGGAGGCCAGAAAGAAATCCAAGGCATGGTCTGGGGCTTGCCAAGACAGCAGTGGCCAAGCCCAGGAGAGGCAGGAGCCCGATGAGCAGGAAGTGAACAGAGAGGAGAGGCTGAGAAGCTGGGGAAAGGAGGAGGAGGAGAAGGAGGAAGAGGTCAGGGCAAGAGAGCCAGGGATGGCCAGAGGGGCAGAGTCAGAGTGGACCTGGCATGGGGAGTGGGAGGGGAAGGCTGGTGCTGGAGGGCCAAAGGCGGCGGGGGACAACTGGGAGACGGAGCAGGGGGTCAGGGAGGCAGATGCAGGGGAAACTGAGGAGGCCGGGGCTGAAGGCGCTGGGAAAGGAGAAGAGGTGGTGGTGGTGGAGAAGGCCTGTGAAAGCACTAGGGCATGGGGGACGTGGGGCCCAGGGGCAGAGCCTGAGGACTGGGGAATCTTAGGTAGAGAGGAGGCCGGGACAACCCCAGGTAGGGAAGAGGCCAGGACAATTTTAGATGGGGAGGAAGCCAGGACAATCTCAGGTGAGGAGGAGGCTGAGACAGCCTCAGGCAGGGAGGTGGCTGGGACAGCCTTGGAAGGGGAGGAGGCTGGGACAGCCTCGGGATGGGGGGAGGCCGGGACAGCCTCGGGAGGGGAGGAGGCGGGGACAGCCTCAGGCGGAGAGGCGGGGACAGCCTCAGGAGGGGAGGAGGCCGGGACAGCTTCAGGAGGGGACGAGGCCTGGACAACCTCAGGCAGGGAGGCCGGGACAGCCTCGGGAGGGGAGGAGGCCAGGACAGCCTCAAGCGGGGAGGCTGGGACAGCCTCAGGAGACGAGGAGGCCGGGACAGCCTCAGGAGGGGACGAGGCCTGGACAACCTCAGGCAAAGAGGAGGCTGACCTCCCGGGAGTCAGACAGACAGAATATGGAGCAGTCCCAGGAGAAAGGCTCCTGGAGGCTACTGGAAAAGTCTGGGTCCTAGAGGAGGAGGGGGATGAGGGGAGAGAGGCTGAGGTGAGCCCTTTCCCTAAACAGGCCCAGGTCCTGAGCACTGAGAGAACAGAAGAGGCTGCTGAGAGCCAGACAGCAGGGAGGGAGGCTGTGGGAGGCCAGGAAGCAGGGGAGAGCTTTGAGGGCCAGGCAGACCTGTGTGGTAAGGAGGCTGAGATGAGGCGGGACTTGGAGATCAGGGCCGACCAGGCCAGGCTGGAGGAGCTGGTACAGGCAGAGGAGGCCCAGGAGGAGAGAAGGAGCAGCAGGGATCCAGCGGCTGAGCTGCCCTCAGATGGAGAGGCTGAAGGCGCTGTCGACTTGGAGGCAACTCCAGAGGCCAGGCCTGAGGAGGAGCTCACAGGGGAGGAGAGTGAGGTGGCCCAGACTAGCTGTGGCCCACTGGGGGTGGAATGGGGTGGCCTCACACACAGGGTCACCAAAGGCCAGGGACCTGAGCTGATGGGGGGCACCCAGACCCCAACTAAGCAACCCGAGGAAAGGGAGGCAGGGGAGGTGGAGCTCATGGGAGTTCTGGCCCTGAGCAAAGAGGAGCAGGAGAGGAGCCTGGAGGCAGGTCCCAGGCATGCGGGGTCTGTAAAGCCTGAGGGCTCCAAGGCCTTCCCAGGAGCCTGGGAAAACTGCACGAGAAGGGACATGGAGAGAAGAAATACCCAGGAGGATGCGGCCGATGGCGAGCAGCGGGAGGAGGAGGCTGCGGGAGGCCAGACCCCGGCGGCTGAGGCCGAAGGAGACCGAGAGTCTGAACTATCAGAAGTCCCAGAGGCAGGCGGGGAGGGGCCGACAACCCAGGACGCGGGATGTGGAATTGAGGAGGGAGAGGTGTCTGTCTCAGAGAACCAGAAGCTGGACGGAAGCACAGGGGCAGACGCAGGGCCTTGCCCCTCACTGGGAGAGGCCTATGCCAGAGAAACTGAGGATGGGGAGGCGGAGGCTGACAAAACATCCAGGAGAGGCTGGAGGCTGCAAGCGGTGGCTGTGGGCCTCCAGGACCGTGAGGATGCACAGATTGGCTCTGTGGCTGCTGGGATTATGGGGGGTGAGGTGGTCCTAGATGTCAGCGCTGCTGGTGCTAGTGAAGCTTTGGAAGGGGCGCCTGGACAAGGCTGGGACTCGAAAGAAAAGGAAGAGGCAGCAGCAGGAGAGCACGCAGGTGGGCAAGAATTTGGCCTGGAGGGCTCAGCAGAGGAAAAGGTGGCTGGCAGAGGTGGCCAAGTAGAGGCTTTTGAGTCCAGGGAGGGAGGACCTGGGGGAGGGCGGGTAGAGGCCGAGGAATCTGCAGGTGCAGAGGACAACTGTGGGCTGGATCGCGCGGGCTCCCAGACAGTGAGGGCAGAGGGGATGGGAGCCATGGTGGAGGCTGGGGGGCTTCTAGAAGAGTGGACGCTGTTGGAAGTAGAGGCTGTTGGACGGCAGGAAAGAGAACAGAGGGAAGACAGTGAGGGGCGGTGTGGGGACCACCACCCCGAGGGAGAGGCACCAAGGCTCCTTGATGCAGAGGGTCTAATGGTGACCGGGGACTGGAGGGCAGAGGCCAAGGAGACTGAGCCAGAAAGCCTGGAAGATGTCAGGGGCCAGGAGGAGCGGCCAACATACCAGGCCCCTGCAGAAGCTGCGCCGGAGTCAGTCGGGGAAGCCAAGACGGCTGAGGCCATGGGCAGTGCCAGAGGAGTTGTTGCCAACAGCTGGAGTGAGGTGAGGGCTCTTGGTGGGGTCTTGGGGGGAACGAGTGGAATCCCAAAGCCAGCTCCATGGTCCTCTGTGCCCCCTTTCCTGCAGGCCCCGCTCCCTGGGTCCCTCCTAGATGTCTCTGTCCCAAGGAGTCGCGTGCACCTCTCGAGAAGCTCCTCACAGCGTCGCTCCCGGCCCTCTTTTCGTCGGACTCCGGCCTGGGAGCAGCAGAAGGAGCCCCCAGCCCCCAATCCTCCTGAGGAGGAGCTGTCAGCTCCTGAGCAGAGACCCCTCCAGCTGGAGGAACGCCTGGAGCCAAGCCCCCTGAGGCATGATGGGACCCCGGTGCCAGCCAGGAGAAGGCCCCTGGGACACGGGTAGGCACAGGGCAACTCGGCTGGGGTGGGGAAGAGACTGCGGGCACCTGGGAACCCGTTCTCACGGACCTGACTTCCGCCTCCAGGTTTGGCCTCACGCACCCTGGCATGATGCAGGAGCTGCAAGCCCGTCTGAGCCGGCCTAAGCCCCAGTGACTGAGACCCGGTGCTCTGGGAGCCAGGCCCTGAGTGGGGGCCAGAAGGCTTGCTCCAACGCCGCTGAGCCCTGCTCCGTCTGCCTCCGTGGACACATCCTCTCCACCCTCTGGGCCTCAGCGTCTTGATATATCATTCATGGAGCAGGCAACAACAGACGTCTGGGAAGACCTGGAACTTAAGGAGTCTGATTCTCCAACACAGGCTGGTGGACCACCTACCCCACTGAGACCACCTCTCAGGGTGCCTGCCCTGGTTCCTCCCCAGCCTGAGTCAGCTGTCTGGACTGCAAGGAGGCTGGGCACAGGGCCTCACACCTGTCACCCCAGAGCTTTGGGAGGCCAAGGTGGGAGGATCACTTGAGACCAGGAGTTCGAGACCAGCCTGGGCAGCATAGCAAGACCCCCATCTTTTAAAAACAAAATAAAAAAAATAAAGACTGCAAAGAAGACTGAGAGGGAACAGTGACCATTCTCCTTACAGGCCTTCCTCTCTGACTTCCGCTTCCCAGCCCAACTCCCTGCACCAAGACCCTCAGAACTGGGTGGGGATAACACAAACCTCTAGAGTTGCATCCAGGCCAAAGGAAGGCAGTTAGGAGGGCTGAAGGAGCACTGTTCAGAATGAAAGACGAGCTGCCTTGAGCTTCCAAAACGGTAGCTCAGCCTCAGGATGCCGCTGGTTACGATGGCAACTGCCTGGCTGAGCAGGACATAGTAGGGGAAGGTGGGCCAGGGACCCCAAAAATGTAGGAGCAGAGGGGGGTTCAGGATGGCTGGAGGTTGCTGACCCCGTTCCAGGATGCCCTGCCCTCTGGGTGTCAGGCAGCCCTTCCCCAAAGAGAAGCGGAGGCCAGGGGTGGATGAGAGTGCTTTATTGGGCACCCAGCATGGGGGCTTGGCCCGAGGAGGACCAGCAGGCCCCAAGACAATAAATAAACCATCATCTCCCTAAACAATAAATAAATATCCAAGAAATAAATAGCTGGCGAGGACCAGAGGGGCTTTCAGTTACTGGGTAGGGCCTGGGGCAGGGGGCTGGAAGAGCCCTCCCTTGTCCAAGGCTGATGATGCGGAGGCTGCCCTGATGCCAAGACTCCAGTCCTAAAGTTCTAAAGGGTGGGGGGCAGGGGGCTAAGAAGCCACCGATCAGGGCTAGGGGCCCAATGTTGGGAACCCCAAGGGCCAGACTGAGTGCCCGGCCTTGGACAGCAGCAGCAACTCCCGCACGGCCCGAGATAAGACGAGCTCCAAGGAGTGCAGCAGGCGGTAGGTGGAGAGGAGCTGGGGCCAGGACACCTGGGCCGGCCCCTGTGAGGCGCTGCCCAGTGCCCCTGGGAGCAGCCCCTTCCTCTCCTCCTCCTCCTCCTCTTCTTCCTCCTCCTCCTTCGGGAGGTTGAATCCTGCAGCCAGCACCTGTGAGGAGAGACCATGGGTCAGGGAGGGGCCAGGCCGAGAACCTGAGAGAATCCTCATTCCCTATTCGTGCCCAGCGGCTCCCAGTGACATCAGTGACCACAAGGTCATGATTTCCCCGGACATTCCCTACTTGATCTTCCATGATGTCACCTGCTAACGCATCTCACCTGATCTTTCGGTTCGAGAAAATGGAAGTCAAGGAGCAAGAGGATGCTCACAGAGCTAGATCATCCCAAGGACTGCCCCGAGGGGTGGGGTTCAGGGAATTTCTCTCTGCTGTGAAGGTTGCTCTTGGGTTAGGTCAGCAACAGGCAGAGGGTGACATAGCTCAGATTCCCTGCTTCTTGCCATTCCTTTCTCTCTCTCTCTCTCTCTCTCTCTCTCTTTCTTTCTTGGAGTCCCGCTCTGTCGCCCAGGCTAGAGTGCAGTGGGGCGATCACGGCTCACTGCAACCTCTGTCTCCCCAGTTCAAGCAATTCTCCTACCTCAGCCTCCTTAGTAGCTGGGACTACAGATGTGCACCACCACGCCCGACTAATTTTTGTAGTTTTAGTAGAGATGGGGTTTTACCATGTCGGCCAGGCTGGTCTCGAACTCCTGACCTCAAATGATTCACCCACCTTGGCCTCCCAAAGTGCTGGGATTCCAGGCGTGAGCCACCACACCCGGCCCTGCTGCTTGCATTTTCCATTCTCATTTCATTAAGTGTAAAATTCTGATTTCCTTTTGAAAGGTTCTGGAGGATCTGGGTGACATCAGAGAATCAGAGGGAGAAAGGAAACAGGAGGCAGACACTGTGCTGGGTGCTTAGGACAAACCCTGAGTGACCTCACAGCCCATTGGCCTCCTGTTCAAGATGGAGCCCCAGGAGAATGCGAAGATTGAGGGGCGGCACCAGGGCCTGGTGTGGCTGTGTGCGCGCGCACACACACGCACACACTCACACAACATATTCTCACAACGCACCCACACTCATTCCCATGCAGTCACATTCACAAAAAACACATTCATGGCTGGGCACGGTGGCTCATGCCTGTAATCCTAGCACTTTGGGAGGCTGAGGGGGGGCAGAGCACGAGGTCAGGAGTTTGAGACCAGCCTGGCCAACATGGTGAAACTAAAAACACAAAAAAATTAGCTGGGCGTGGTGGTGCATGCCTGTAATCCTGGCTCCTCAGAAGGCTGAGGCAGGAGAATTGCTTGAACGCGAGAGGCAGATGTTACAGTGAGCTGAGATCGTGCCACTGCACTCCAGCCTGGGTGACAGAGTGAGACTTAGTCTCAGAAAAAAAAAAAAAAATTCGTTCACATACCCACACACTCTCACACTCACACTCATCCTCACACACTGACATACGTATACCCAAACTCTCAACCACACACCTCACTTTCACACAACACTCGCATTCACACACCCACCCACACACTCCCACACTCTTACACTCACAGTCCCATACACACACACTCTCACACTCATGGACCTACACACTCACACACGGTCACGCTCACACTCATACAGACCCACACACACTCACAGTCACACCCACGCACTCACAGTCACACACTTTCACACAGACCCACACACACACTCACAGTCACACACACACTCACGGACCCACATACACACAGTCACGCTCACACTCATACAGCCCCCCCGCACACACTCACAGTCACACCCACACTCTCACAATCAGGTACACTTACACAGACCCACACACACACTCTCACACTCACGGACCCACACCCTCACACACAGTCATGCTCACACTCATACAGACCCACACACACTCACAGTCACACCCACACACTCTCACACTCACAGACCCACACACACACACTCTCACAGTCACACTCTCACACTCACGGACCCACACAGTCACACTCACTCTCACACTCATGGACCCACACACAGTCACACTCACACTCTCACACTCACACACACTCAGAGCATGGGATCACTGAATGAGCCAGGGAGTCCTCTTTCCCACGTGGTCTGGGGTGGCAGAGAGTGGCCGGGCTCTACCTGGAAGCGGAGGTGTCGCTGCAGATCGCGGAGGTCCAGCCTCATGGCCCACAGCTGCATCCTCTCCATGTTGGTCCAGCGGCCCTGGGTCCCCAGCCCTCCCAGCAGGGCATGGAAGGGCTGAAGCGTGGTGGAGATGAAGCAGAGACGCTCCGGGTCCTGAAGGGGAGGGAGATGGTCAGGAAAGGCCCACAGGCCAAGGATGGCCATATCACACCCACCCCCTCCCTATCCGGGTCTCCTTCCCATTCCACGTTCCAGCCTCCAGTCCATCCCCGTAGCTCTTCCCCACCTCAGCCCAGCTCTGTCCCCATTCCTTCCATCTCCACTGTCTAGGACATTTGTCCCATCTCCTTTTCCAGCCTCCTTTTCACTCCTATGCCCATGATCTTCTCTAACCCACCCTTTCTCAGTCCCTGAAGCACTCTCCATCCACAGCCCTGTTCCCTTCCCTCCTCCACCATCCCATCATACCTCCTGCCCACGTGTTTCCATCCCATCTTCAGCCTCATTCCCATTCCTAACCCCAACTCCATCCTTCCTCCATGTGCCCAGACTCACTCTTTCCATCTTTCCATCCCATCTCCAACCTCATTCCCAACCCCATTCCATTCCCTTCCCCACCAGCAACCCCCATCCCTTCTCCATCCCCTGCTTAACGTTCACGCTCATCATTACCTTCTCATCTCTAACTATCCGCGTTCTCACCCGCAGTGCCACCTCCATCCACCCTCCATGCTGCTGTGATCGCTCTCCAGCCTCATTCCAGTCCCATGCCTGCCGCGTTCCATGCCCAGCTCCACTCTTACCTCTTCCCAACCCCATTTCCTTATTCCAGCTTCATCTTTATTGTTTGTTTGTTTGTTTGTTTTGAGATAGAGTCTCCCTCTGTTGCCCAGGCTGGAGTGCAGTGGCGCAATCTCGGCTCACTGCAGGCTCCGCCCCCGGGGTTCACGCCATTCTCCTGCCTCAGCCTCCCGTGTAGCTGGGACTACAGGCGCCCGCCACCTCGCCTGGCTAATTTTTTGTATTTTTATTAGAGACGGGGTTTCACCATGTTAGCCAGGATGGTCTCGATCTCCTGACCTCGTGATCCGCCCGCCTCAGCCTCCCAAAGTGCTGGGATTACAGGTGTGAGCCACCGCGCCCAGCCACTTAAATTTTTTTTGTAGAGACAAAGTTTCGCTATGTTGCCCAGGCTGGTCTTGAACTCCTGGCCTCAAGCAGTCCTTCCACCTGGGCCTCCCAAAGTGCTGGGTTTATAGGTGTAAGTCACCATACCTGTCTTTCATCTTTATGTCCAATGACATATTCAACCTCATTCAGGTTCTATCCCCAATGCATCTCCAGCTCAATCTCCAGCCTCATCTTGCACCCTAGCCCCAGCCTATCACAAGCTTCCCGCCCCACTCCACCAGCCCTCACTCACAGAGAGGCGGCGCCAGGCCTGGAAGGTCAGGGAAACATCAGGGAGCTGCTCTCCCAGGGGCAGGAGGTACAGGTTCACTCCCGGCAGGTGAGATTCCGCCTGGGGGGCAAGGTCTGTTAATGGTGGCCAGAAGGGATTGGGGGTCTGCCCATCCCCAGCATCAGCTGCATTAGGGGGACTTACAAAGCGGTGGGCCTGGCCCCGAACCTCGGAGAGCAGCTTCCTGGCGAGATGCAGGCTGACTGTGAACTCCCTCTGCAGCTCCTGCAGGCTCAGCTGGGGCCTCCCTGGGGGCCTTGGGAATCCCCAGACACCAGCTTGAACCAGCAGCAAGGGAAGCAGCAACAGGCTGAGCCCTGGAGAGATGGGGAGAGGGTGGCAAGACAGGGAGAGAGCTTGAGAACTCGGGAGAAGAAAGGGAACATGCCTTTTCTGAGCCTGTGCTAGCTGTGAGCACGGTGCAGGCACTTTCACCAGCATCATTCCTCTGCCTCCTCAAAACCACAAAGGAGGCTGGGTGCGGTGACTCACACCTGTAATCCCAACAATTTAGGAGGCCGAGGCGGGCGGATCACCTGAGGCCAGGAGTTCAAGACCAGCCTGGCCAACATGGTGAAACCCTGTCTCTACTAAAAATACAAAAATTAGTCCGGCGTGATGGTGCATGCCTGTAATCCCAGCTACTCAGGAGGTTGAGGCAGGAGAATCACTTGAACCTGGGAGGCAGAGGCTGCAGTGAGCTAACACCACTGCACTCCAGCCTGGGCGACAGAGCCAGACTCCGTCTCCAAAAAACACAACAAAACAAAACAAAACCCCACAATGCAGCCAGCACGGCCCCCATATGGCATCTCCGCATGGCGTGCCCACTTTTGCAAAAAGACCAGAAGCCTGATCGTTTTTTTTTTTGAAACAGAGTTCTGTTCTATCACCCAGGCTGGAGTATAGTGGTGTGATCACAACTCACTGTAGCCTTGAACTCCTAGGCTCAAGTGATCCTCTCACCTCAGCCTCCCGAGTAGCTGGGATCACAGGGACACACCACTGTGCCTATTTCTTTCTTTCTTTTTTTTTTTGAGACGGAGTCTTGCTCTGTCACCCCCCTGGCTGGGGTGCAGTGGCGCGATCTCGGCTCACTGCAAACTCCGCCTCCCGGGTTCACGCCATTCCCCTGCCTCAGCCTCTCCGAGTAGCTGGGACTACAGGCGCCCACCACCACGCCCGGCTAATTTTTTGTATTTTTAGTAGAGACAGGGTTTCACCGTGGTCTCGATCTCCTGACCTCGTGATGTGCCCGCCTCGGCCTCCCAAAATGCTGGGATTACAAGCGTAAGCCACTGCGCCCGGCCGCCTGTTTCTATTTTTTTGTAGAGACAGGGTCTCACTATGTTGCCCAGGCTGGTCTTGAACTCCTGGCCTCAAGAGATCTTCCCGCCTCAGCCTCCCAAACTGCTGGGATCACAGGCATGAGCCACTGTGCTGGGGCAGAGGCTGGATTTTGACCCCCATAAACTCCCTTGGCCAAATGCCTTTTTCAGTGAGCAACCTGCACAACCACATGTGGCAGCCTCAGTGCTATTGTTCTCCCCAATTTGCAGATGAGGCTCAGTGAGGTTGACTTGCCCAAGGTCAAATAGCCAGAAGGTGGGAAGCCAGGACTGGATTCCAGATTTTTCCAAATGCAGAGCCCATGGGTTTTCCTCAGAGAATGCAGAGGGAGGCAGCCACCTGCCCCAGGAGTGGGCACACCATGTTCTGCCAAGGATTCTTTGGGCTCAGCCAAGCGGCTCTGATGGCTTGAACTGGCCATGAGGTCCCCAGGGATGGGCTGGCAATGCCAGAGGCTCTATTCCAGAGAGTCAAAAGGACAGGTTGGTCCAGTTTCCACCACGGCAGGTGGATCCTGGCAGGGTAACTTGCCTGGGGCGAATCCACAGTGTGGGAGCTTTTTTTTTTTTTTAAGACAGAGTCTCACTCTGTCACCCAGGCTGGAGTGCAGTGGCGCAATCTCGGCTCACTGCAACCTTCACCTCCCAGGTTAAAGCAATTCTCCTGCCTCAGCCTCCTGAGTAGCTGGGAGTACAGCCATGTGCCACCACGCCTGGCTAATTGTTATTATTTTTAGTAGACAGGGGTTTTGCCGTGTTGGCTAGGCTGGTCTCCAACTCCTGACCTCAGATGATCCGCCTGCCTTGGCCTCCCAGAGTGCTGGGATTACAGACATCAGCCACTGCGCCCACCCAGAATGGCTGAATTCTGAATGTGCTTCTTGACCTATGTTTTCCTGGAAAGAGGGGCAGTGGATGGGCGCTCTAGGAAGAGGGCAGCATTCATCAATTTCCCCCTCAGGGAGAGGAAATCTAGCAAGCACAAGAGTTACACAATTCTCCTCGAAACACAAACCAAAACTGGCCCGAAGTCCATCCTGTTCTCCCTTCCCTCCCTGCCTCTTCCCTGTCCTCTCTCAATCTCTAAGCCCTGGGCTCTGCTCTTCGAAATGTCCCCTGATAAAGGTGAAGGGGAGCTTCTAAGGACATCTACCTCCCTTGTGGACTTCCAGATGTGGTGGGCAATGCCTAACCTAACATCTCTGGCATTCAGACTCCCTGGTTTTGGGGCCACTCGGACCCTCTGACATCCTGGAGACTTAAGGCAGAGTGGGGTTCTTCCTAGCTCAATGTTGGGGACGGGGTGGGTGCCCCCAGGCCCTGGTGGATCAAGCCCAACTGTAAGTGAGCTGTGCCACCTCCAACCTGAGCTCTGGAGCCCCCAGACCCCCTCCTTACCCTTTGCAGCCGATCCTGGGTCATTGGCTCTGGCCTTTGAAGGCTCTGTCTCCATCCTCCAGCCTTTGGTCCCTACCTGCCCTACGTGGCATGTTACCTTCTCCTCTGCCTACTGCTCTGGTTCTAGCCCCTGAGTTCTGCAGCCACCAGCTGCAGATTGGACCTCCTTCCAACATCAAACTAAAGACCTCTGACCCAGTGAGGCTGCTGACGTCTTGGTCCCAACGCCCCACTTGTGCCAGCACCTCGTTCTGCTCTTCCTCCAGCCGGCCCCATTCTCAGTCTTAGCCAAGCTGTTTGGCTTCTGCTTATTCACTCCAAACTCTTCATTTATCTGCCTAGACCTGGTCCTTGTCAAATTGCTGGCCCAACCCTCCCCATTCCCGCTAGCCAAGGCGAGAATCATCTTCTTCTCATCCTCTGCCCAGCCCTGGGTCAAATCACCATCCCACTGCCCCAGGCCCCCACCCAGTCATGCCAGCCTCCCTTCCCATCCAGCAGCCAGCCGAGTCCTCAGTCTTGGCCAAGTTGCTGCTCTCAGCTCTCGACCCCCATCTGCACCAGCCAAGCTCGTCCATCCTCTGCCCAAACTCAACCAAGCCCCCCACCCCGGCTTCAAACTCACGCCAGCCAAGGTCGCCTGCCGTCTGGCCCATGGCGGGGCCCAGCCTTTTTGGTCAGCCATCTCCTGGGTAGGGGGGGTCTTATACTGGGGGCTGTGCCCGGTTTCACTTTCCGTCCTACTTGTACTTTCAACTTTGTGTTCACTCACTCTTCCCTCTCGCCACCCCTTGCTAAAATGGGGAAATGTAATTTCCCTTCCCGGAGGGGGTGGGAGGTATGATGGGGGGTGACGGGAAGCTGGGGTTTCGGGACATCCAAGCTCCAGACTCACTGCTAAGCTCCCACGTCCAGCCCTGTCCTCAATGCCCCATGCTTGGGTGAGCCATCCAGCCCTATTCACTGGTTGATCCCAGAGTCCCAAACCCCCTCCTGATTCTCGGCTCTGCCACCACCATCCTAGGGTCTACTGTCTTTCCAAAGATGGATGGCCAGGTAAGGGGATTGCCCACCCCAGGGGATTCGGGGTTTTGAGTCATCTTACTCCCTTATGGTTTACCAGATGGCTGAGGGAGGTGGCGCAAAGAGAGTCAGTGCTCAATGGGTGGCTGGGATGCACCTTTGCATGGGGCCAGGCAGAGGCTCAGCATGATGGCGGGACTGGAGCTCACTTTGCAACTAGGGTCAGGGCTGGATAAAACCAGGTCCGAGGCCATATCTGGGACCAGGGTTAGGGCTTTTTCCAGGGCCAAGGGCTCTGTCTCTATCTTTAACCTGAGTCAGATATAGGATTTGATTTCAGTTTATAATCAAGATCAGGACTCAGTGTACAGCTGAACTCACAGCCTAGTCCCAGGCCAATGTCTCGGCTGTGTCTGTGTTTAGGGTCAGAGCTATTGGTGACCTGGGGCTTTGCTTGTGGCCTATAGGGTTGGGTCTAGAGCTTGGTCTTTGGCCAAGGTGCTGACTGGGACTGGGACGCAGCAGGGGGTCCAGGCTTGGGCTGGGATGAGAGCTCAGTCAATGACCAGGATTAGGGCTCAGCCTGTGGCCAGGCTCGAGCTGCGTGAGGTCAGGATCAGGGCTCAACCAGGTCCAAGAATAATCTTGGTTTTTCTGCTCTGTAGAGGCCATGGTCAGGGCTGGGCCACATGGACCACAGATCTCCCTTCCAGCACAGCCCCACCCTCAGCCCTGCCCTGGATTTCCCATCTTCAGGGAGAGGATGGGGTTTCTTGGTCTTCCCCGAGAACAACTGCTGCCACTTTCTTTTTAGGACCTGTGGGGTTTCCCTGCCAGGTCCCTGGTGTGAGATAGAAACCAGGGGGGGCTTCCCCTTCCTGCTCTCTGCCTCCTCGGCCTGCCTGGGCACTGCCCACCAGGCCACGTGGGAACAAGTGCACCAGGGAAATACCAACATCTGCAGAGGGAGCAGCCCCACGGGCACTGGAGACGAACAGGGAACCGGGGCTGGAGTCCAGCCCCTGTTTTCCCTGCAGCACCCCCCAGTGGTGGCAGCTCACTCCCTGGCAGCCCATGCAGCTGGGGCTCCCCACAGCGGGTCCTGGAGGCATGCCACCTGCTCACCCCCTTGACCACATGGGGCCTCGCTTCGGCTCTCTCCATGGCCCCTCCCAACCTCTACTGTCACCCAGAACTGCCTTACCTCTCACATCTTGAACCCTGGCTGGGTGACTCGGCTCTCACCTGTAATCTCAGCACTTTGGGAAACTGAGGTGAGAGGATCCCTTGAGGCCAGGAGTTTGGGCAGACCAGCTTGGGCAAAATAGCAAGACCCCGTTGCTATTAAAAACACAATAAAACAAGGCCAGGAGAGGTGGCTTACGCCTGTAATTCCAGCACTTTGGGAGGCCAAGGCGGGTGGATCACTTGAGGTCAGGAGTTTGAGACCAGCCTGGCCAACATGGTGAAATCCCGTCTCTACTAAAAATACAAAAACTAACCAGGCATGGTGGCGGGCACCTGTAGTCCCAGCTACTTAGGAGGCTGAGGCAGGAGAATCACTTGAACCTGGGAGATGGAGGTTGCAGTGAGCCAAGATCGCGCCATTGCCCTCCATCCTGGGCAACAGAGCAAGACACTGTTTCAAAAAAAAAAAAAAAGAAGAAGAAGAAAAGAAAAGAAAAAGAAAGGGTAGGGGGCAGTTGGCTGGGTGCTGTGGCTCATGCTGGTAATCCTATCACTATGGGAAGCTGAGGCAGGAGGATCATTTAAGCCCAGGAGTTCAAAGTCAGCCTGGGCAACATAGTGAGACCCCCTTCTCTAATTACAAAAAAATCTTAGGCTGGGTGCGGTGGCTCATGGCTGTAATCCCAACACTTTAGGAAGCCAAGAAAGGCAGATAATGAGGTCAGGAGTTCGAGACCAGCCTGGCCAGCATGATGAAACCCCGTCTGTACTAAAAATATAAGAAAATTAGCCAGGCATGGTGTCATGCGCCTGTAGTCCCAGCTACTCAGGAGGCTGAGGCGGGAGAATTGCTTGAACCTGGCAGGTGGAGTTGCAGTGAGCCGAAGTCAGGCCATTGCACTCCAGTCTGAGCGACAGAGCGAGATTCCATCTCAAAAAAAAAAAAAAAATTGAACCCCATCTTCTCTTAGGGCTCCCTGACACACCCCAATCCCTTGCTGCTCCTTTGTGCTTCTTTTTTTTTTTGAGATGGAGTCTCTCTCTCTATCGCCCAGCCTGGAGTGCAGTGGTGTGATCTCAGCTCACTGCAATCTTTGACTCCTAGGTTCAAGCGATCCTCCTGCCTCAGCCTCCCGAATAGCTGGGATTATAGGTGTGTGCCACCGTGCCTGACTAATTTTTTTTTATTTTTATTTTTTTTGAGACGGAGTCTGGCTCTGTTGCCAAGGCTGGACTGCAAGCTCCACCTCCCAGGTTCACGCCATTCTCCTGCCTCAGCCTCTCGAGTAGCCGGGACAACAGGCGCCCGCCAGTACACCAGGCCAATTTTTTGTATTTTTATTAAAGACAGGGTTTCACTGTGTTAGCCAGGATGGTCTTGATCTCCTGACCTCATGATCCGCCAGCCTTCGCCTCCCAAAGTGCTGGGATTACAGGCGTGAGCCACTGCACCCGGCCTTATTTTTATTTTTATTTTATTATTATTATTTTTTGAGACAGGGTCTTGCTCTGTCACTCAGACTGGAGTTCAGTGGCATGATGTTGGCTCACTGCAACCTCCGCCTCCTAGGTTCAAGTGATTCTTGTGCCTCAACCTCCCGAGTAGCTGGGACTACAGGCATGCAACACCGCGCCTGGCTGATTTTTGTATTTTTAGTAGAGACGAGATTTTACCATTTTGGCCAGGCTGGTCTCGAACTCCTGGCTTCAAGTGATCTGCCGGACTCAACCTTCCAAAGTGCTGGGATTACAGGTATGAGCCACCGAGCTTGGTCTGTATTTTTAGTAGAGACGGGGTTTCACCATGTTGGCCAGGCTGGTCTCGAGCTCCTAACCTCAAGCGATCCGCCCACCTTGGCCTCCCAAAGTGCTGGGATTACAGGCGTGAGCCATCACGCCTGGCCTCCTCTTCTCCTCTTAACCTGGCTTCAGCCAGTGCCTCCAGCCTCATGCCTCATTCTCAGCCTATGCCAGCTCCAGCAACTTGCTGCTTGTGTGAAGGTGATGAGCCATCTGGTACTTCCTGGCTCTTGTGCAAGCTCTTCTCTCTGCCTGGAGTTCCCTCTCCCCAATCCCTGTACCATACTCTTCGTCTCTGGCTGCCCCACTGAATGGCTATCCTTTCCTGCCATAATTCTTGTCTCAAATGAACATTTCACTTTTACATTTTTTTACATTTTTAAACTTTTTTCACTTTTACATTTTATCAATTTAAAAAATTATTTGTTTATTTTTGTAGAGACTGAGTCTTGCTCTGTCGCCCAAGCTGGAGGCAGTGGTGCAATCACGACTCACTGAGGGCTCAAGCAATCCTTCCACCTCAGCCTCCTGAGTAGCTGGGATACAGGTGTGCGCCATCACACCTGGCTATTTTTTAAACTTTTTGTAGAGATAGGGGCTTCCTATGTTGCCCAGGGTGGTCTCGAACTCCTGGCCTCAAGCAATCCTCCTGCCTTGGGCTTCCCAAAGTGCTGGGATTCAAGGCGTCAGCCAACACGCCTGGCCCCATTTACTTTTTTGTCTGTCTCCATTCATTAGAATACAGGTTCCACAAGCCGAGAGGGTCTTGGCTGATGGGCTGAGTCTTGGGTTAGTGCCAGCAGGAAATGGAAGGAAGGCAGTGAGGGGTAAGGATAGACAGAAGGGAAATTGGGAAGCCTGGGATGTAGACACTTGCGTGTAGCCGCCCCTTCTGGTCACCCCAGGGGAGTCACTGGCCTGCTCTGGACTTCATTTTCCTCATTGAAAACTGAGAGCAGGCTGGGCATGGTGGCTCATGCTTGTGATCTTAGCACTTTGGGAAGCCGAGGTAGGAGGATCACTTGAGCTCAAGAGCTCAAGACCAGGCTGGGCAACATAGCAAGACCTCGTCTCTACTAAAAACCAAAAAAATTAGCTGGACGTGGTGGTGCGCACCTGCAGTCCCAGCTACTCCGGAGGCTGAGGCGGGAGGATTGCTTAAACCTAGGAGGTCAAGGCTGCAGTGAGCCATGATCGCACCACTGCACTCCAGCCTGGGTGACAGAGCGAGACTCTGTCTCTAAATAAAATAAGAAATAAATAAAAAAGAAAAGTGATAGCAAATCATTATTATTACATTGGGAAATTAGAACCCGAAAAAAAAAAAAGAGAGAAGAAAAGAAAAGAGCCATGCACCAATTTTCGGGTTATTTTCCAAGTCCTGTTATGGCTCTGACCCTGTGGGGCACTCCGTGGGCTTGCCTGGGAATCCTGAGCTCAGTGACAGAAGTTGGAGTCTTCAGATGTGACATGAGGATGGAATCAGGGAGGGGAAGTCTTGTTCAAGGTCACAAAGCCGGTCGGTAGCAGAAGGAAGACTGGAACTTGAGTCCCCTATCTCCAGCGTGGGCCAGTGTGGGGAATCCCTGCACTCCATGATGTCAGCTGCAAGGCCTGGAACTAACCCCTCAGTGAAACCAAGATGCTTTTGTGAAGACAGGAAGGCTGGGGGAAGGTAAAGCCAGGCTGGAGTGGAGCTCTCACCTCAGAGGCTCCCGAGCACAGATGGTGAGACCCTGAGGCTACGACAGCTCCTGTCCCCCAGGAAAGGTGCTGTGGCTGAGACCCACAGTCCCTGGACCTCTGATTCCTGGACTGCCCTCCCTTTATGCACACAAACCTCACACCACACTAGGCCCGGACTCCGCCCAGATTTCTCCAGCAATGTGCACTTAGACAGCAGCAAGAGGCTTGTGTGTCCAGCCCCCTCCAGCCCACCTTTGGGACTGCCCCTAAGTGTTTTTTTGTTTTGTTTTGTTTTGGTTTGGTTTGTTTGTTTTTTTTTTGAGACGGAGTCTCACTCTGTTGCCCAGGCTGGAGTGCAGTGGCACAATCTCAGCTCACTGCAACCTCTGTCTCCTGGGTTCAAGCGATTCTCCTGCCTCAGCCTCCCGAGTGGCTGGGATTACAGGTGTGCACCACCACACCCGGCTAATCTTTGTATTTTTAGTAGAGATGGGGTTTCAACATATTGGCCAGGCTGGTCTCGAACCCCTTACCTCAGGTGATCCGCCTGCCTCAGCCTCCCACAGTGCTGGGATTACAGGCGTGAGCCACTGTACCCCGCCTGCCCTTAAGTGTTCTATCTGTCATGGGACCAACAACCCTGAGAAGGAGAGCCTGGAGAGGGGAAAAGGCTTCTCTCCCTTGGTCTCACTTCTTTTTTCCTTGTAAGGGGGATGCCAGGTACCCCCATACTCTTGCAGCCATGGCAGGCAGCTGGGGAGGGCCGAGAGGAAGAGATTGAGGGACCACTCTTCCCGGACATAAATGACATGTGAACGCAGGCCTGGGAAGACTGAGTTCTGAGGGTGTGGGAAGGTGAGAAGCCAGGGCTGTTGAGTTCAGAGAAGGAAGAGCTTGCAGGAGGCAGGGGCTGCAGAGGAAAATCACCAGCCTGCGCATGAAAAGTCCCAGTTCAATTTCTGGCTGGGCTCTGCCACTTCCTGTGTGTGCCCGCTTGGGCAAGATGGCCACACACTCTAGGCTTCAGTTTCCCCCTCTGTCAAACGAGGCCTATGCTCCCAGCCTTGCCCACCATCTGTCCCAAAATGAACTTGGGGCTGGGCGCGGTGGCTCATGCCTGTAATCCCAGCACTTTGGGAGGCCAAGGTGGGTGGATCACCTGAGGTCAGCGGTTTGAGACCAGCCTGGCCAACATGGCCCTGTCTATACTTAAAAAAAAAAAAAAAAATTAGCCAGGCGTGGTGGCGGGGGTCTATAATCCCAGCTACTAGGGAGGCTGAGGCAGGAAAATCACTTGAACCCGAGAGGCGGAGGTTGCAGCGAGCTGAGATCGCGCCATTACACTCCAGCCTGGGCGACAGAGGAAGATTCAGTCTTAAAAAAAAAAAAAAAAAAAGACGAACTTGGAAGTGGTCATGGGTCCAAGCCCCCCCAGCTGAGCTGGGAGCCAGACAGACCTCAGCCCCTCCCTTCAGAGCTCCAGCACTTCCCAGTGTGTGACCTTGATCAAGGCCTGAAGCCGCTCTGTGTTTGTCGGCTCAACTGCCAGTTGAGGATGATGCTTATGGCAGCTATAGAGGACCTGCTGTGACCATTATGCATCTAAAACGGCTCTGCCACTGAAGAGCTCTGTGATCTCAGACAAGTTACTCAACTTCTCTGTGCCTCAGTTTCATCATCTAGAATGTGAGGGAAATAATACAAATGCATACAACTGCTTAAAGGATTCAGTGAGTTACTGTGTGTAAAGCACTTAGAACAGGGCCTGGCCTGTGGTAAGACTCACAGGTTTTAGCTGTTATTAGTAGCACAAGGCCTGACCCACAGGAAGTTCTCCAGACACATCAGTTGGTCATAAATAAATGCAAGGGAAAAAAAGAATTAGCTGGGCTGGTGGCACATACCTGTGGTCCTAGCTACTCGGGAGGCTGAAGTGAGAGGATTGCTTGAGCCTGTGAGTTCGAGGCTGCAGTGAGCTATGATTACTCTCCTGTACTCCAGACTTGGTGACAGAATGAGACTCTGTCTCCCCGCCTCCCCCTGCAAAAAAAGGCAAAGGAGAGCCATGCAGGGAGAAGAGGATGGAGTCACAAGTCAGAGCAGAGTTCAGGCCAGAGGAAGAAATCTCAGGGGCCCGGCCAGTCAGGCCCTGGGCCAGGGTGTGTGCAGCCTCAGATGCGAGGACCACTGGGTGGGACTCAGCTCCCAGGCCAGCTTGGTGGGGTGGGCTCTACCCCAAGTGCCGCTTGTATTCAGAGCCCTCTCCTTGCACAGCGGCAGGCACCTCTGGCCGGCTCATCAGCCTCCCTGGGATGAGGATGCAGACATACTGAGCCCCAGGACAGGCCCTGCCCAGGGTCTGAGAGGGGTGGCAGGCCCTGGGCCGACACGCCTGGTCCTCCAGTGGCCCCCGGGTCCCAGGCTAATATGGGACCCCATTCCTGTCCCAGCAGCCTCAGCTGGCTGCCTCCATGGGGGCTCAGTCACTCCTGACAGTCATGTCCTGTCCACTGCCCATGGAACCCCCAGGCGAGTGCACCGTTTACTCCTCAGGAAGAGGACACACCTGGAACACGTGTCCACTCGCTGCTCATATTTTTATGTATTGGTTGATTTGTACAAAAGAATCTACGGGCCGGATACAGTGTCTCAAGCCTGCAATCCCAGCACTTTGGGAGGTCGAGGAGGGTGGATCACTTGAGGTCAGGAGTTTGAGGCCAGCCTGGCCACCATGGCGAAACCCGTCTCTATCAAAAATACAAAAATTAGCCGGGTGTGGTGTCTCATGCCTGTAGTCCCAGCTACTCAAGAGGCTGAGGCAGGAGAATCACTTGAACCCGGGAGTCGGAGGTTGCATTGAGCCGAGATCCCACCACTGCACTCCAGCCTGGGTGACGGGTGAGACTCCGTCTGAAAAAAAAATCTATGAACCATATACGTTTCTGCTGCCCCCCTACCTTGCTTCCTCTGCCTCAGTTCTGGTTTGGGGTCCCAACAGGCTGCCTGCAGGACTTGCTCCCTAATTCCCATCGCTCCATGTTCCTTTTCTCTTTTTTGAGACAGGGTTTTGCTCTGTCACCCAGGCTGGAGTGCAGTGGCATAGCCTCGACCTGCTGTGCTCAAGCGATCCTTCCGCCTTAGCCTCCCCAGTAGCTAGGTCCACAGGCATGCACAACCATGCCAGGCTAAATGTTTTATTTTTTGTAGAGATGTGGGTCTTACTATGTTGCCCAGGCAGGTCTTAAACTCTTGGGCTCAAGTGATCCTCCCACCTTGCCCTCCCAAAGTGCTGGGCTTATAGGTGTAAGCCACTGTGCCTGGCAAGAATTTTTCTTTCTTTCTTTTTTTTTTTTTTTGAGACAGTGTGTCCCTGTGTCACCCAGGCTGGAGTGCAGTGGCACAATCATAGCTCACTGAAGCCTTGACCTCCTGGGCTTAAGCGGTAAGAATCTTGATTATTATTTACTTTGAGCTCCTAGATCCAACCATTTCTGAAGCAATTACTTCTGAAATGTTCAGTTTCATGAGTCAATCCTGAGTTTTTAAGTCAGTTTGATCTGTTTCTGCCACTTGCACCACATGTTCCCCCCATTTTGATCTACTCTTCCGAATTAATTTTCTAATGTTAAAAATCAGACTAGATAGGCTGAACACAGTGCTCATGCCTGTAATCCCAGCACTTTGGAAGGCCAAGGCAGGCAGATTGCTTGAGGCCAGGAGTTCAAGACCAGCCTGGCCAACATAGTGAAGCTCTGTCTCTACTAAAAATACAAAAATAATTAGCTGGGTATGGTGGGCACCTGTAATTCCAGCTACTCAGGAGGCTGACTCATGAGAATAGCTTGAACTGGGAGGCGGAGGTTGCAGTAAGCCGAGATCGCACCACTACACTCCAGCCTGGGCAACTGAGCAAGACTCTGTCTCCAAA
Source organism: Nomascus leucogenys (assembly GCF_006542625.1). NCBI lineage: Eukaryota > Metazoa > Chordata > Mammalia > Primates > Hylobatidae > Nomascus > Nomascus leucogenys. The sequence continues at coordinate 76,464,750 of NC_044382.1, read as the reverse complement.
AAAAAAAAATCACACTAGATAAAGAAATCATGGCCAGGTACAGTGGCTCACACCTGTAATCCCAGCAATTTGGGAGGCTGAGGTAGGTGGATCACTTGAGGTCAGGAGTTCAAGACCAGCCTGGCCAACATGGTGAAACCCCATCTCTTCGAAGAAAAAAAACACAAAACACAAAATTAGCTGGGTGTGGTGGCATGAGCCTATAGTCCCAGCTACTCAGGAGGCGGAGGCAAGAGAATCACTTGAATCCAGGAGGTGGAGGTTGCAGTGAGCCAAGATCATGCCATTGCACTCTAGCCTGGGTAACAGAGCTAGACTTCATCTAAAAAAAAAAAAAAATCATGACAAAGTCAAACAGTATATTACAGTGGAAAGAGTATTATGTCAGAAGCCAGCAGCAAGGGCAATTTAGATTAAAAAAAGTGTCAATATTTCAGTCAATATTTACTGAGCACCAAGTCAATATGCCCCAGCCATTGTTCTAGGCATTGGAGATACAGAGGTGAATGAAGCTGATACAAAGCTCTGTCTGTGTGTTTATACTGAATAAAATAAAATAACCACTAATGTAGAATCAAGTGCTTATACGTGCCGGGCACTTCTCAACTATTGGCTTATTTAATGCTCACAATAGGCCAGGCATGGTGGCTCATGCCTGTAATCCCAGTGCTTTGGAAGGCAGAGGCAGGAGGATCACTTGAGGTCAGGAGTTTGAGACCAGCCTGGCCAACATGGCGAAACCCCCGTCTCTACTAAAAATACAAAAAAATTAGCAGCCGGGCGTGGTGGCGGGTGCCTGTAATCACAGCTACTCAGAAGGCTGAGGCAGGAGAACTGCTTGAACCCAGGAGGCAGAGGTTGCAGTGAGCCGAGATTGTGCCAATGCACTCCAGCCTGGGCGACAGAGTGAGACTCTGTCTCAAAAAATAATAACAAATAAATAAATAAATAATAAATAAAATCTTCACAATAGGTTATCTATTATCTAGGTTATTGCATGTTTTACCTACAAGTAACATTATTGTTCATGTTTTTAAAATATTTTATTAATTGTATTTTATTGTACTATGTTTTATTGTATTATTTTATTGTTTCCTGAGGCTGAAGCTGGGGCTGGGGCCAAGGATGGGGCTGGTTATGTTCATTTTATACAAAAGATGAAACAGGCCCAGAGAGGTTAAGTGACCTGCCCATGGTCACAGAGCTAGACTTCAATTCCAGGCAGTGTGGCTTTCTTTCTTTTTTTTTTTTTTGAGACAGAGTCTCACTTTGTCGCCCAGGCTGGAGTACAGTGGTGCAATCTCGGCTCACTACAACCTCCACCTCCTGGGTTCAAGCGATTCTCCTGCCTCAGCTTCCTGAGTAACTGGGATTACAGGCGCACGCCACCACACCCAGTTAATTTTTCTATTTTTAGTAGAGACAGGGTTTCACCATGTTGGTCAGGCTGGTCTTGAACTCCTGACCTCGTGATCCACCTGCCTTGACCTCCCAGAGTGCTGGCATTACCGGCGTGAGCCACCACACCTGGCCAGCTTTCTTAACTACTATACGATGCTGCCTGGTGTGGCAGCCAGCATTTACTGACCCTCCCCTGTAGGCCAGATACTCTTCTAGCAGCTTTACATGCAAAACTCATGTACAGTAGTCCCCCTCATCCGAGGTTTCATTCTCTTCAGTTTGAGTTATGCCTGGTCAACTGTGGTCCCAAAATAGGTGAGTCCGTGAGTTTCAAGTCAAGGCTAAGTTAAAGATAGGTGAATACATTACAATAAGATATTGTGCCGGGTGCAGTGGCTCACTCCTGTAATCCCAGCACTTTGGGAGGCCGAGGCGGGCGGATCACGAGGTCAGGAGATTGAGACCATCCTGGCTAACACGATGAAACCCTGTCTCTACTAAAAACACAAAAAAATTAGCTGGGCATGGTGGCGGGCGCCTGTAGTCCCAGCTACTAGGGAGGCTAAGGCAGGAGAATGGCGTGAACCCAGGAAGCGGAGCTTGCAGTGAGCCAAGATCACACCACTGCACTCCAGCCTGGGTGACACAGCGAGACTCCATCTAAAAAAAAAAAAAAGATATTTTGAGAGAGAGAGAGGAAGAAAGAGAAACTACATTTACATAACTTTTATTACAGTATATTGTTATAGTTGTCCTATTTTATTATTACTTATTATTGTTAATGTCTTACTGTACATAATTTGTACATTAAATTTTCCCATAGGGGCCGGGTGCAGTGGCTCTCACCTGTAATCCCAGCACTTTGGGAGGCCTAGGTGAGTGGATCACTTGAGGTCAAGAGCTCGAGACCAGCCTGGCCAATATGGTGAAACCTCATCTCTACTAAAAATACAAAAATTAGCCTGGCATGGTGGCAAACACCTGTAATCACAACTACTCGGGAGGCTGAGACAGGAGAATCGCTTGAACCCAGGAGGCGGAGGTTGCAGTGAGCCAAGACCATGCCACTCCACTCTAGTCTGGGCAACAGAGTGAGACTCCATCTCAAAAAAATGTAATAATAATACAAATAAAGTGCTAAGATTACAGGTGTGAGCCACCTTGCCCAGCCCAGAACTGAAATTTGAACCAAAGCAGCCTGGCTCAAGTGTCTACATGCTTAACCACTAGTCCATACTGCCTGTAATGGATGCACAAGAGAATGAAGAGAGGGCCGGGCCGGGCCCAGTGGTTTACACCTGTAATCTCAGCACTTCGGGAGGCCATGGCAGGCAGATCACTTGAGGTCAGGAGTTCGAGACCAATCTGGCCAACATAGTGAAACCCCGTCTCTACTCAAAATACAAAAATTAGCAGAGTGTGGTGGCAGACGCCTGTAATCCGAGCTAAGCTGGAGGCTGAGGCAGGAACACTTCAACCTGGGAAGCGGAGGTTGCAGTGAGCCGAGATTGCGCCACTGCACTCAAGCCTGGGCCACAGATGGAGACTCTGTCTCCAGAAAAGAGAGGGGAGGGGCGGGGAGGGGAGGGAAGGGGAGGGGAGGAGAGAAGGGCCTATGCATATCCATTCTGAGAGCACAATGGAGCCTACTCGCCCCACCTCCCACACCTTGACCCAGTGGCTAGACCTGTCCATGTTCCCAGCACGGAGAGTCTTGCTGTGATGACAACAGTGCACAATGGATGTCAAAAGCAGGCAAGGGACGGGGGGTGGTGGCTCATGCCTGTAATCCCAGCACTTTGGGAGGCCAAGGAGGGTGGATCATCTGAGGTCAGGAGTTTGAGACCAGCCTGGCTAAGATAGTGAAACCCCGTCTCTGCTAAAAAATACAAAAATTAGCTTGGTGTAGTGTATACCTGTAATCCCAGCTACTCAGGTGGCTGAGGGAGGAGAATCGCTTTAACCTGGGAGGCAGAGGTTGTAGTGAGCTGAGATCGTGCCACTGCACTCCAGCCTGGGTGACAGTGCGAGACTCCGTCTCAAATTAAAAAAAAAAAAAAAGTTAAAAAGGCAGGCAAGGAACGGAGAGACAACGAGAGGGTAAAAGGGAAGAGCCGGGTGTGGTGGCACCCGCCTGTGGTCCCAGCTATGGCGACTCAGGAGGCTGAGACAGGAGAATCACTTGAACACAGGAGGTGGAGGTTGCAGTGAGTCAAGATCATGCCACTGCACTCCAACCTAGGCAACAGAGCAAGACTCCGTCTCAAAAAAATACAAAAAACAAAACAAAACAAAAATAATAAATAAATAAATATAAATGAGAGGGTGAAAGAAAAGAAGGAGTGGGAGTCAGGAAGTCTCCCAACTGCCTGGGACTCCACGCATTCCCCACCAGAAATCTCATAGCCGTTCCCCTAATTCTCCTATTGCTCTGGTAATTCGGGGGTAGGAATATGCATTCCAAGCTTTCTCAGTAAATGTCAGGAAGTTCTTAGAACCTAGCTGTCAGAAAGGGAGCTGGGGCAGGGGTCAGAGGTCACAGCCACATCAGGCTTCCCCAGTGCACTTATTTGACCCCCATCCTGGCTCACACCCACCTCTGCAGGTGACGCAGCTTGTGGGTAAACTGTTCCTGCTCACCAGGCGTCTCCCATGCAGAGCTAGTTGGTCAAGACATCAATGTCTTCACCACCATCGTTGCTGGTCTGAGCCTCAGAAGACTACCGTCCCACTTGGTACTGAAGGGGAACAGAGCAGGCCCAGCTAACTCAAATAGCAGCAGCAAAGTTATACCGACCACCCCCGTCACTCTGTTCTCATTTAAAGAGGAAGCAGGCCGACGCGGTGCCTCATGCCTGTAATCCCAGCACTTTGGGAGGCCAAGGTGAGCGAATCCCTTGAGGCCGGAGTTCAAGACCAGCCTGGCCAACAAAGCAAAACCCTGTTTCTACTAAAAATACAAAAAATTAGCTGGACGTGGTAGTGCATGCCTGTAGTGACAGCTACTCAGGAGGCTGAGGCAGGAGAATTGCTTGAACCTGGGAGGTGGAGGCTGCAGTGAGGTGAGATCGCACCACTGCACTCCAGCCTGGGCGACAGAGTGAGACCCTGTCTCAAACAAAACAAAACAAAATAAAACAAGGGGAAGCAGATATAGACACAAACTACCCTAAAATAGATGGGACTGTAGCAAGAGGTGCACAGGGTATAAGCTCTGGGTAAGGAGAAAGTCATTCTTATGAGATGTGGCCGGTGAGCCGCCTCCGCCTGTAGGCAGCCATGCGCGATGCCGCGCATACAAACTTGCTGTCTTTCACTGTCCACTCAAGGGAAGCTAAGAACCCTCCTGAGCTGAGGGCTTTGCCTGCATCATCCTGGTGACTACAAGGGAACGAACAGGATACAGGGGTCTTCGCTCATTGCAGATGGGAGCTGGGGAGCTGTAACTCTAGGGCTGTTATCGCTGGAGAGCTGTGCTGGACCTAAGGGCTCTCTTCAGAGCGGTTATCTTTCCTGGAGACTAACAAGCCATGGGAACCCTGGGAAAACCTTTACCAGGACCCCAAATTAAAGGCCATCGGCACCATTTGGCGTCCATGGACAGGTGAGCCTCAGATCTGCTTCCTCTCGAGATCTGGTGAACCAGGACATGAAAACAGGGCCCCTGGCTTGGTGGCCAGTTCATTGTCCCCATGCCCAGGATGGGAGCACACCTTGCTGGCTATGTCCTCTTTCTCTCTCCCTTTTCTCTCTCTCATTCTCTCTCTTTTTTTTTCTTTTCTTTTCTTTTTTTTTTTTTTTTTAGAGACAGGGTCTTGCTCTGTGGCCCAGGCTGGAGTGCAGCCATATGATCTCAGCTCACTGCAGCCTCAATGTCACAGGCTCAAGTGATCCTCCCACCTCAGCCTCTTGAGTAACTGGGACTACAGTTTCATGCCACCATGCCCGGCTATTTTTAATTTTTTAGAGATGGGGTTCTCCCTATGTTGCCCAGCCTGGCCTTGAACTCCTGGGCTCAAGCAATCCTCCCGTCTCTGCCTCCCACAGTACTGGGATTACAGGCCTGAGCCTCTGCGCCAGCTCCATCACCCCTTCCCTCAGATGTTTTTCTCTTTAGTTTCTAATAACTGAGTGATTGCACTTTTCCTGCTCTTAGTGCAGAAATGCATGCTTATACTTATTTTGTGCCTTTGTAGTCTGCTTTGGTTATTTGGGCAATTGTTTCTATTTTATGTTAGGCAGGATACTTTCAATCTTTTTTTTTTTTTTTTTTCTGAGGTGGAGTTTCGCTCTTGTCGCCTAGGCTGGAGTGCAACGGTGGGATCTTGGCTTATTTCAATCTTAGCCTCCCAGGTTCAAGTGATTCTCCTGCCTCAGCCTCCTGAGTAGCTGGGATTACAGGCACCTGCCACCACACCTGGCTAATTTTTGTATTTTTAGTAGAGACAGGGTTTCACCATGTTGGCCAGGCTGGTCTCGAACTCCTGACCTCAGGTGATCCACCCAAACTGCTGGGACTACAGGCGTGACCCACTGCGCCTGGCCCTGTTTTGAATCTTTTGTTGTTTTGAGAGGTCCCGCACTGGGGTGACTTTTGGACCCCAGAGTCATGTGTTTCCTGCTAGATTGTGGGCTGGTGTCCCACTCTAGGGGGATATTGTGGGCTGGAGTCCTACTGTGACTGTTGGCTGCACCCTTCCCCCCACCTTCCTGCTCTGGGGGTTTTCCAGACCCTCAGTGGCTGAAACCTAAATGCTCTGAATTCTTTGGCATCTCTCTATGCTCTGTTAGCGTCTTTTTTGGTCATCTTTGTCATCCCTCTTTTGCCCAACACCATAACGCTGTCTTTGCTTTTTGTGGAACTCAGACTACAAGTCCTGTCCCCTATTTTCACCTCTCCTTTCTATTTTCACTGCTCCATCTGTACTTTGCTTATTAAAACACCTCTTTGGTTGCATTCTGTTTGCTGGTCATGTCTCATAAGTCACTTTGGTTGCACCCTGCTAGCTATACTCACTCCCTCTTTGCAGGAATTGGTGGCAATTGCACTGCTGAGCTTTCTTAAGGAAAAAGAAAGGTGGGAATTTGAATGGGAAAATAAATGTGCTCTAGCTAGACTTAGAAAACCCTCTGTGTCTAGCAGAGATCCTTGGTATTTTTTTCTATTTTTATTAGATAAGGTCTCTTTATGTTGCCTAGGCAGGTCTCGAACTCCTGGCCTCAAGTGATCCTCCCACCTCGGCCTCCCAAAGTACTAGGATTACAGGCATGAGCCACTGCGCCCAGCGTAGTAGTAGAGTAGAGAACCTTGTTAGACAGGGGAACAAGAATGAAGGACCTGCCACCAGAGTGCCTTTTAGGCAATTGGAGCAGATTCCTTCATGACCCCTTCCTAGCTGCTTCCCCTAGGACACCCATGCCTGCCCCCCACCCAGACTCTCTGTCTCCTCAGTTCCCTGATTCTCAAGAGGGTTCCTCCAGTCCTCTAGTGCAGGATTCTACACCAGGTCATCAGACACCCCTCCTTATCCAACGAGCCCCAGCCTATAACCCCTGCTTCTGGAGGAAGTAAGTTTAACCAGTACCACCAGGAGTGGGACCCCATATCAGCCCCTGAGGTCAAACCTATGTCCATTGAGAGAGGTAGCTGACAGAACTGGGAGGACACTCAGAGTACATGTGACTTTTTTAATGTCTGATTTGGCTTTCTGCCAGGAGAAATTTGGCCAGGTTTTGGAGTATCCAGGGAAGTTTATAGAGGAGTTTGCTAAGCTGACTATGTCCTTTGACTTAACTTGGCATGACTTGCAAATATTGTTTGCAAGTAGGTCACTCCTGGCCTCAAGTGATCTGCCAGGCTTGGTCTCCCAAAGTGCTGGGATTACAGGCATGACCCACCAGGCCTGGCCTGGGACTTGTTTAATAGAAGGTATGAGGCTGGGCACGGTGGCTCATGCCTGTAATCCCAGCATTTTGGGAGGCTGAGGCAGGAGGATCACTTAAGGCCAGGCGTGTGAGACCATCCTGGGTAATATAGGGAGAACTTATCTCTGCAAAATAAAAAATAAAAAATCCAGCTGGGCATGGTGGTGCACGCCTGTAATCCCAGCACTTTGGAAAGCTGAGGCAGGTGGATCACCTGAGGTCAGGAGTTCGAGACCAGCCTGGCCAACATGGCGAAACCCCATCTCTACTAAAAATACAAAAATTAGCTGGGTGTGGTAGTGCACGCCTGTAATCCCAGCTACTCGGGAAGCTGAGGCAGGAGACTCCCTTGAACCCAGGAAGCAGATGTTGCAGTGAGCCAAGATCGTGCCACTGCAGTCCAGCCTGAGTAACAGAGTAAGACTCTGTCTCAAAAAAAAAACAAAAAAAAACCCAGGATGTTGCAAAGAAGCCAGCTCAAACCAGCTAGGACTAGGAATCATAATACATTTGCATAAGACACTTATATAGTTACAAGAAAACTTATATAGTTACAAGAAAACCCTGCCCCCTTTCCAGAAAGCTTGTGAATAGCCCGCCCCTTAATTAGCATGTGATTAGAAGGAGGTATCAGTAGAGCCAGCAAGCGATCAGGGAGTGCCCTCTGCCTGTGGGACAGCCCTGCTCTGTCTGTGGAACAGCCATCTTGTTGTACACTGTTGCACAAATAAACTTGCTTGCTTTCACTGTCTGCTCACTCTTGAATTCTTTCCTCTGTGAAGCCCAGAACCCTCCTGAGCTGAGCCCTGATTTTGGGGTTCTCTTGCATCCTCACTGATGGCTTATCCTCCAGGAGGCCTTTCCTAGTCATCTGACAAAGATTCCCTCCTTGGCCAAGCTAGCCAGACACCAACATAGTTTTTTTGTATTTTTATTTTGAGACCAGGTTATGATGTAGCAGGACGAGCCGCGGACAAAACTCATCAGACACCGGATTAAAGAAGGAAGAGCTTTATTCAGCCGGGAGCGTCAGCAGACTTGTGTCTTAAGAGCCGAGCTCCCTGAAAAAGAAATTCTTGGCCTTTTTAAAGGCTTACAACTCTAAGGGGTCCACGAGAAAGGGTCGTGATATTTCGAGCAAGTGTGGGGAACATGACTGGGGGCTACATGCATCAGCTAACAGAACAGAAAGTTTTGCAATGCTTTTTCATACAATGTCTGGAATTTACAGATAACACAAGTAGTTTAGGTCAGGGGTTGATGTCATTATTATTACTTTTTTAACTCCTAGGGCCGGGTGGTGGTGCCAAGGTTGTCTGGCTATTTATCTTACTTTTGTTTCTTTTTAACTTTTTCCTTTTCTTCTTTCCTCCTGTCTTGTAAACTAGGCAAGGTGGAGGGAGAAGGACAGCAGAAGTAGTAGTGGTCTCCTTCCTTATATCCCCCTTATTAAAAAAGTAATAATAATAACATCAACCCCTGACCTAAACTTCTTGTGTTATCTGTAAATTCCAGACATTGTATGAAAAAGACTTGCAAAACTTTCTGTTCTGTTAGCTGATGCACGTAGCCCCCAGTCATGTTCCCCATGCTTGCTCGATTTATCATGACCTTTTCACGTGGACCCCTTAGAGTTGTAAGCCTTTAAAAAGGCCAAGAATTTCTTTTTCAGGGAGCTCAGCTCTTAAGATGCAAGTCTGTTGATGCTCCCAGCTGAATAAACCTCTTCCTTCTTTAATCCAGTGTCTGATGAGTTTTGTCTGTGGCTCATCCTGCTACAATGACACTGGCTAATTTTTGCATTTTTTGTAGAGACAGGGTTTCACCATGTTGCCCAGCCTGGTCTCGAACTCCTGGGCTCAAGCAATCTGCCCATCTTGGCCTCTCTAAGTGCTGGGATTACAGGCGTGAGCCACTGTGCCTGGCCAGACACCGACATAGTTTCTAATAGCTCAAGGTCTCATCCCTGGGATGACCCTCTAAAAGTGCCTGCCTAAGAAAACTCAAGGCTGCCGAAAGAACTTACTGTTTGTTCCAGCCAACACCTGAGGATAGGGCCCGTCTCCCAGCCCCTGTGGGAGAGTAAGAGCCCAACGTCGCTGTTGATAAGTACTAGTTAGCAAGCCCAGATGGGTTTCACCTGGGCCAACCCCTCCCCTCTTCATGTGTTTTGTAATTTTTCACTGCCTTGACTTTACTGAACCCCTGCTCCTCACCCCCACTCCTGTTCCCTCATTCTCTGTACAAATAGAAGTTGAGTTCAGTTCACACTGGACTCTGTTCCCTATTGCAACAGTATGTTACAGATTAAGATCTGTCCTTGTGACTTTAACAGCTGTCTGGCTTTGTTTCCCTCTCTCTTGCCCTCTTTTTTGGTTTTTGGTGTTTTTCTTTTAGAGATAGGGTCTCGCTCTGTCGCCCAGGCTGGAGTGCAGTGGTGCAGTCATAGCTCACTGTGGTCTCAATCTCCTGGGCTCAAGTGATCCTCCCACCTTAGCCTCCCGAGTAGCTGAGACTACAGGTGCATGACACCATACGTGGATAATTTTCTTTTTTTTTTGTAGAGGCAGAGTTTCACCATATTGCCCAAGCTGGTCTCAAACTCCTGGCCTCAAGCAATCCTCCCACCTCAGGCTCCCAAAGTGCTGGGACTACAAGCGTGAACCACCATGCCTGGCTCTGCTTATTTTCTTCAAAGCGTTATTAGTCCATAAATATTTATTAAGCACCTACTATGTTCAGGCACTGAGGAGACAATGGTGAAAAAATCAGCCAATAAATAAATAAGTAAAATACATAGCATGCCAGATGGTAATAACCTGCTCTTAAGGAAACAAACAGGAATTTCAGCATGACTGAAACTTCCTTCTGGCCTTTGCTTAAATGCCTCCTCAGTGAAGTGTTGCTGAAATTCTTATTTGTTTGTTCACTTATAATTGTTTTTCTGCCCCCACTGGAAGGTAAATTCCATGAGGAAAGGACAGTATGTCTAGTTACCATGGTGTCTGCAGTTTTAGACTATTCCCTGGCATATGGTAGGTACTCAGAAAGTATTTGTTGAGGGAATAAATGATATTTCCCCAAACAGTTAAAGAAATGAAACTTTCCTGCCAGGTGTGGTGGCTCATGCCTGTAATCTCACTTTGGGAGGCTGAGGCAGGCGGATCACCTGAGGTCAGGGGTTCAAGACCAGCCTGGCCAACATGGTGAAACCCCGTCTCTACTAAAAATACAAAACTTAGCTGGGTGTGGTGGCGCACACCTGTAATCCCAGATACTCGGGAGGCTGAGGCAGGAGAATCACTTGAACCTGGGAGACAGAGGTTGCAGTGAGCTGAGATCACGCCACTGCACTCCAGCCTGGGCAACAAAGCAAGACTCTATCTAAAAAAAAAAAAAAAAAAAAGAAATGAAACTTTCCAAAGTAGTTTCCAGAAAAGAGAACAGGATACAGAGCTGATATGAGAATTCCATGAAGTACTGATTCCATGAAGTGCTGACAGAGAAACATTAATTTTATAATTTAAATGTTTTTGCAGGCCTGTCATGGTGGCTCACACCTGTAATCCCAGCACTTTGGGAGGCCAGGGCAGGAGGATCGCTTGAGCCCAGGAGTTCGAGACCAGCCTTGGCAACATAGTGAGACCCACCCCCTACCCATCTCTACACACACACACTATATATATATGCGAAAGTTGGAGTTTAGTCATGGGGACAAAGGACAGACAGAGCAAAGGATGGGGATTATCTTGCGATTCCACAACAATAACTTCTTTTGTAATCATAAAAGAAAAGATAACTTTTGTTTTACAAAAAGAATAAAATGTTTCTATAATAGTTGACAGAGCCCTGGATGCTGATTCCAGCCACAAGGAGAGATCTCTTCTGTCAAGGCCGCTGATAGCAGGGCACTCAGGGACTGGATGCTCTAATCTTGCTCCCCTGGGACTCCCTGAAGGCCACAGAACTCCCTAGAAATCAGGGGCATGGATATCAGCACACTTGGTTCGCTTTTGGCTCAGCCTCCAACCAGCAGTGAACCCATGACCCAGGTGTTTTTCCCTCCTGCAGGCTTTGGTAAATATCCAGTGTGATAATAATTGCTGTGGCTAGATTTTTTTTTTTTTTTTTTGGACAGAGTCTCATTCCCAGGCTGGAGTGCAGTGGCGTGTTCACGGCTCAGTGCAACCTTTGCCTCCTGGGTTCAAGCAATTCTCGTGGATCAGCCTCCCTAGTTGCTGTGATTACAGGCACGAGCCACCAAGCCTGGCTAATTTTTGTATTTTTAGTAGAGACGGGGTTTCACTATGTTGACGAAGCTGGTCTCGAACTCCTGACCTCAGGTGATCTGCCCGCCTCAGCCTCCCGAAGTGCTGGGATTACAGGCGTGAGCCACCACGCCCATCCTGGATAATATTTTTATATACAAACCAAGGTGGAGTTTCTCCTATTCACCTTTCACCCTGTCAAAAGACAAAATGACAACAATTTTGGATATAGATCTAATTGGCTTTTATTTGCAATTCATGAATTGGTACAGCTTTCATTCTACAAAGTAGAATCAAGATCTCTCACTGGCCAAGGAAACAGAACAATAGGGAAAAAGCTGATTGGTTAACATGAGGTTCCTTCAGGTGACTTTTTTGTAAGAGTTAAAGCAAAGGGGACCAATATGACACTGACTCAGGTTGACTGGAATCTCCTGTTTTCAGGAAAAACTGGTCTGTTTGGGATCTATCTCCTTCCTTAAAGTTTCAGTTTCATTATGTGACATTTAGCATGAGTAACTCCATTTTGGTTCAGTCTTATCTGTTGGGGCCTAAAGTGCAGCAGCTCAACCCAAAACAATAATCTCCCATAATTTTTCTTCTTCTTTTTTTTTTTTTTTTAAGACAGAGTCTCAGCTCTGTCGCCCAGCTGGAGTGCAGTGGTGCGATCTCGGCTCACTGCAACCTCTGCCTCCTGGGTTCAAGCCATTCTTCTGCCTCAGCCTCCCAAGTAGCTGGGATTACAGGCTCATGCCACCACACTCAACTAATTTTTTTTTTTTTTTTTGTATTTTTAGTAGAGACAGGGTTTAACCATGTTGGCCAGGCTGGTCTCGAACTCTTGACCTCAGGTGATCTACCCACCTTGGCCTCCCAAAGTGTTGGGATTACAGGTGTGAACCACCACACCCTACCCTTCTTCTTTTTTTTTTTTTTTGAGACGGAGTCTTGCTCTGTCGCCAGGCTAGAGTGCAGTGGCGCTATCTCAGCTCACTGCAACCTCCGCCTCTCAGATTCAAGCGATTCTCCTGCCTCAGCCTTCCGAGTAGCTGAGACTACAGGCTGCAGGCAAGTGCCACAATGCCCACCTAATTCTTGTATTTTTAGTAGAGACGGGGTTTCACCATGTTGTCCAGGCTGGTCTTGAACTCCTGACCTCAGGTGATCCAACCACCTCGACCTCCCAAAGTGCTGGGATTTACGATTTACAGGTGTGAGCCGCCGTGCCCCGCCTGTGTTTTTTTTTTTTTTTTTTTTTTTTTTTTTTTTGATGCAGTTTCCCTCTAGTCGCCCAGGCTGGAGTTGGCTCACTGCAACCTCTGCCTCCTGGGTTCAAGAGATTCTCCTGCCTCAGCCTCCCGAGTAGCTGGGATTACAGGCATGCACCACCATGCCCAGCTAATTTTGTATTTTTAGTAGGGACAGGGTTTCTCCACGTTGGTCAGGCTGGTCTCAAACTCCCAACCTCAGGTGATCCGCCTGCCTCAGTCTCCCAAAGTGCTGAGATTACAGGTGTGAGCCACTGCGCCTGGCTGGATGAACTTTAAAAAAAAGTTTTAGTTAAGTGTTCCTTTTTTTTTTTTTGAGACAGGGTCTTGCTCTGTTGTTCAGGCTGGAGTGCAGTGGTGCAATCACAGCTCACTGCAGCCTCAAACTCCTGGGCTCAAACGATCCTCCCACCTAAGCCTCCTGAGTAGCTAGGACTATGGGCACACACCACCACACTGGCTAATTTCGGTATTTCTTTTTACAGTTAATTTCTTTTTTTTTTTTTTTTTTTTTTTCGAGATGGAGTTTTGCTCTTGTCGCCCAGGCTGGAGTGCAATGGTGCGATCTTGGCTCACTGCAACCTCTGTCTCCCAGGTTCAAGAAATTCTCCTGCCTCAGCCTCCTGAGTAGCTGGGATTACAGGGGTGTGCCATCACACCCAGCTAATTTTTGTATTTTTAGCAGAGATGGGGTTTCACCATGCTGGTCTTGAACTCCTGACCTCAAGTAATCCACCCACCTCAGCTTCCAAATGTGCTGGGATTACAGGCATGAGCCACCATGCTCAGTATTTACAGTTAATTAATTAATTAATTTATTTATTTATTTATTTTTGAGATAGAGTCTCGCTCTGTTGCCCAGGCTGGAGTGCAGTAGCATGATCTCGGCTCACTGCAACCTCTGCCTCCCAGGTTCAAGCGATTCTTCTGTCTCAGCCTCCCTAGTACCTGGGATTACAGGTGCCTGCCACCATGTCCAGCTAAATTTTTTTGTGTTTTTGATAGTGATGGTGTTTCACCATATTGGTCAGGCTGGTCTCAAACTCCTGACCTCAGGTAATCCACCCTCCTCAGCCTCCCAAAGTGCTGGGATTACAGGCGTGAACTGCTGTGTCTGGCCTACAATTAATTTCTAATTATGACATATGATCGTGGTTTTCCATTGTTGGTGGTTATATGCTGTAGCTTCCTTTTTAAGTATATTTGAGTGAAAAGGAGAAGGAGGTAGTTTTTTTTTTTCTTTTTTTGTGACAGAGTCTTGCTCTGTTGCCCAGGCTGGAGTGCAATGGAGTGATCTTGGCTCACTGCAACCTCTGCCTCCCGAGTTTAAGCAATTCTCCTGCCTCAGCCTCCTGAGTAGCTGGGATTACAGGTACCCACCACTGCGCCTGGCTGATTTTTGTATTTTTAGTAGAGATGGGGTTTCACCATGTTGGCCAGGCTGTTTTCGAACGCCTGATCTCAGGTGATCTGCCCGCCTTGGCCTCCCAAAGTGCTGAGATTACAGGCGTGAGCCACTGCGACTGGCAGGAGGTAGTTTTTAAATGCTAAGTAAATATAGCATAATATATATAGTATAGTTTGAATGTACAGATGGCAGAAATCAATCACAAAAGTGCTATGGGAAAGATGAAGTTGGGAAAACCCTAAGGTAGATCATCAATAGTGGTAGCTGGAACTATTACTGTCATTAGCATTAACTTTAGGGGATTCTAGTTAAAAAATCAATTTTGGGGCTGGGCACGGTGGCTCATGCCTGTAATCCCAGCACTTTGGAAGGCCGAGGCAGGAGGATCACCTGAGGACAGGAGTTTGAAACCAGCCTTGGCATCATAGCAGCGAGACTTCATCTCTACAAAAAATTAAAAAATTAGCCCAGGAGGTCGAGGCTGCAGTGATTGCACCACTGCACCCCAGCCTGGGTGATGGAGTGAAACCCTGTCTCAAAAAAGAGAAAACGCAGGGTGATTCTGAAATTTAAAAATGTACTCCTGTATCTGTGAGCTGGCCTTTGAGAAAGGGGAAGGTGGAAGAGAATCAGGTTGTTTGCAGAACAGACAGACAACCCCATGGCGAGTTTCTCAGTTCTCTGCAAGGAGTCGGGAGTCCTTTGAGTTATAGAGGCCTGACAGGGCCAATTCTGTAAGCCCCTGGGGTAGGAGAGAGGTCAGTGATTTCTCTAGTTCTCAGGGGGATCCCCCCCAAAATGGGGAAACAGACATTGCATGCAACCAGAAGAAAAAGAAAGGGTTTAGGAAAGGGGATGGAGACAGAAGAGGAAGAGTCTGGGTAGGATCTTTTTGGATCCAAAAATTCTGCAATTCCAAGAATTGCCTTAATTCCCAGAACAGCCACTTAAAGGCCTCTCAGGCAGAGGCTGTGCCAGGCGAGGGCGAGGCCAGGAAAGGCCAATCAGAGGCCAGGAGGGAGGGGCAGTGTGTGAGGCCTCCTGGCTGGTGTCAAAGGACCCAGGACAGGGAGTGGCCATTCCAGCTAGGGACACAGTGCTTCCCAGGCTTCATTTTCTCTTTTGACAGAAGAGAGGCCAGTCTCACCATTTGACAGGTGAGGAAACCCAGGCCCAAAGGAGTAATTGACCAGAACTTAACGAGAGTTTAGGATTCCTCATTGTCAATACATGGTTCTTCCCAGGCATGTAGCAAAGGGGGAAAAAATCCAGGCTTTAAAATTCAGACAGACCTGAGTTCATAATTCCAAGTCCTACAGGTTGTGGCTGTTTGACTTTAGGCAAATTACTTAACGTCTCTGAACCTCAGTTTTCCGGTCTGAAAAAAAGGGGATCATTAATAGTATGTCCTATTGGGTTATTGTAAGTATTAAATGGAGCAAAGCCTATAAAACACTTGTCACAGAATAGGAGCTCCAAACACAGCAGAGATGTTTCCAGGATTTTCTGAAGCCAACACACCAGGTCTGTGCTGGGCTGAGGACCGACTGCCAGGTGTTGCTCCTGCCATTTGCTCCCTGGGTTCTAGAGCTGATGGTGGCCCTATTCCTGGTTCCAGTCATATCAGGATTCTATTTGTCCCTCTCAGCAGCACAGGCCTCCAGCAGGGTCCTGGTAACTCAGTAGGCATCCAATAAGCATTGATTGAGTTAATACGTAATTTGTATGGAAAGAGGAGTTGGAGGTAAAATCGGAAGGATTTCCAAGATAGACTGTAAGATTCTGGGCTCAGGCTTCCATGTGATCCCAGAGGAGGGTCGGCCTGGGGTGGAGGTCAGCAGATGGGCGGAGGATTGCAAGTCAAGGAAAACTTTGGTTTTTGTTTTTTTGAGACAGGGTCTCACTCTGACGCCCAGGCTGGAGTGCGATCATGGCTCACTGCAGCCTCCACCTCCCAGGCTCAAGAGATCCTCTCACCTCAGCCTCCTGAGTAGGTGGGCCCGCAGGCACAAGCCACCACACCTGGCTAATTTTTAATTTTTTGTAGAGAGGGGTTCTTGCTGTGTTGCTAGGCTGGCCTAGAACTCCTGGGCCCAAGCAATCCTCCCACCTCGGCCTCCCAAAGTGCTGGGATTGCAGGTATGAGCTTCTGCACCCAGCCATCAGGGAGGAAGAGCAGGAAACATCTACGCTGAGCCTCATGAGATGGGATGGGGGGAGGAATTAAAGTCATCTCAGACAGAAAGGACCAGAAAAACAGAAGTTTATTTAAGGGTAGGTATGATAGACAGATTTCAGCCCACATGAACGATTTGCCCTGAGATAGAATTAGGCGACCTTTGCCAGGCGGTGTGTCTCAAGCCTGTAATCCCAACACTTTGGGAGGCCAAGGCGGGCAGATCACCTGAGGTCAGGAGTTTGAGACCAGCCTGGCCAACATTGTGAAACCCCGTGTCTACTAAAAATACAAAAATTAGCCAGGTGTGGTGGCACACACCTGTAGTCCCAGCTACTAGGGAGGCTGAGGCACGAAAATCGCTTGAACCCAGGAAGTGGAGGTTGCAGTGGGTTGAGATCACACCACTGCACTCCAGCCTGGGTGACAGAGAGAGACTCCGTCTCCAAAAACAAAACAAAACAAAACAAAACAAAACAAGACAAAACAAAACAAAGCAATTCAGCAACCTTTAAACGTAGCAAGTTCCCCCTCCATAGTGGTATTCAAACAAGTAGAGGCAGTCCCACTGTTGAGTGGGGAGAGTGGGCCAGAGGTCCTTAAATGTCCTTCCCGGTCATGGATTCATTCTGTGGCTGTGATTAGGCTGGACTCAAGGGAAGGAGATGGATACAGGTCCCCAAGGGTTCAAGCTGGTCGTAGTCTGACGTGCATCTGTTCCTGCTCTATCAGGTACTTTGGTCCTCGGTGGATGTCCTTGGGTCCCCATGAACCACTGACTCCAAGTTCCGCAGTGTGGGGCTTATGTGAAAGGGACAGGGGAAAAGGAAACAGGCTGTGCCCGGGGCCCAATCTCAGAGTTTTCTCCCCCGACATCTGTTGAGTCTGCATGTGGGCAATGTTTCTTGCTAGCTTCTTCCTGTATTCACTCTCTCTGGTTCCCTTTCATCATAAAACCCTGCTGTTGCCCAAGTTTTGGCTACCACGTGGCTAAGCAGCTAAATGCTACATTTCCCAACCTCTCTTGTAGTTGGGTGTGGCCATGTAGCCACATTCCCAGCAGATGTGATGTGTTCTACTTTTAGGTTATGCCCTAAAATTGAAGAGGTGTGGCCTCCTCTGTCTCTTCCACACTCTTTCCACAGGCTGAGATGCAAATGTGATGGCAGGTATTGGAGTAGCTATTTTGGGCCTCAAAGTGGAAGCCACATTTTAGGTGTGGCAGAACAATGAGTAAAAATAGCTGGAATCCTCAACACAATGGAGCTGCCATTTGAACCCAGGAGGACTTGGGGCTAAGTAAGAGAGGAGTAACTTTCTATCCTGTTTTGATTCTTCGTAATAGCAACCCAAACCTGTATCTCAATCAATAAATCATCTCAGCTCCAACCACACTTCTTGTTTGCCCCATATTTTTCTTCAACTCTGGTCCTGAGACATAGCACTGAGTAAGAATCTCCCTCCCCCATCTCACTTCCCAGAACCCTGTCCCACAGCCCCCTTGGCCTGGGGACCCACCTCATATCCGAAGACAATAAGATCCCTGAATATGAGCCCTGAGTGAGCTAGAGCAAATCCCTTATTATTTCTTTCCCTCCCTCCCTCCCTCCCTTCCTCCTTTCCTTCCTCTTTCTTTCCCTCCTTCTCTCTCTCTCTCCCTTTCTCTTTCTTCCTCTCTTTTTTTCTTTTTTTGAGACGGAGTTTTGCTCTTGTTGCCCAGGCTGGAGTGCAATGGCGCAATCTTGGCTCACCACAACCTCTGCCTCCTGGGTTCAAGCGATTCTCCTGCCTCAGCCTCCCAAGTAGCTGGGATCACAAGCATGCGCCACCACACCTGGCTACTTTTGTATTTTTAGTAGAGATGGGGTTTCTCCATATTGGTCAGGCTGATCTCGAACTGTTGACCTCAGGTGATCCACCTGCCTTGGCCTCCCAAAGTGCTGGGATTACAGGTGTGAGCCACTGCGCCTGGGCTCGCTCTTTTCTTTCTTTCTTTTTCTCTTTCTTTCTTTCTTTCCTTCTTTTTCTTTCTCTTTCTTTCTTTCTTTCTTTCTCTCCTTTCTCTCCTTTCTTTCTTCCTTTGTTCCTTTCTTTCGTTCTTTTCTTTCCTTCCCTTTCTCTTTCTTTCTTTTCTTTCTCTCCTTCCTTTCTTCCTTTCTTTCTTTTCCTTCCTTCCTTCTCTTTCTCTTTCTTTCTTTCTTTCTTTCTTTCTTTCTTCTCTCTCTCTCTCTTTTTCAATACATGGTTTCACTCTATTGCTCAGGCTGGAGTGCAGTGGCACCATCATGGCTTACTGCAGCCTCCAACTGGGTTCAAGGGATCCTCCAACTTCAGCCTCTGAGCAACTAGGACTACAGGCATGAGCCACCATGCTTTGCTAATTTTTAAATTTTTGTAGAGACAGGGTCTTGGTATGTTGCCTAGGCTGGTCTCGAACTCCTGGCCTCAAGTGATCCTCCCTCCTTGGCCTCCCAAAGGCTGGGAGGCTGAGGTGGGCAGATCATTTGAGGTCAGGAGTTTGAGACCAGCCTGGCCAACATGAGGAAACCCCATCTCTACTAAAAATACAAAAATTGGCCAGGCGTGGTGGCTGATGCCTGTAATCCCAGCACTTTGGGAGGCCGAGGCGGGTGGATCATGAGGTCAGGAGATTGAGACCATCCTGGCCAACATGGTGAAACCCTGTTTCTACTAAAAATACAAAAATTAGCCAGGCATGGTGGCAGGTGCCTGTAGTCCCAGCTACTCAGGAGGCTGAGGCAGGAGAATAGCTTGAACCCAGGAGGCAGAGGTTGCAGTGAGCTGAGATCATGCCACTGCACTCCAGCCTGAGCGACAGAGTGAGACTCTGTATCAAAAAAACAAAAAAACAAAAATTAGCCGGGTGTGGTGGTGCTCACCTGTAATCCCAGGTACTCAGGGGGCTTAGGCATGAGAATTGCTTGAACCCGGGAGGCAGAGGTTGCAGTGAGCCAAGATGGTGCCACTGCACTCTAGCCTGAGCAATAGAGTGAGACTCTGTCTCAAAAAAAAAAAAAAATTGTAGAAATGGGGTCTTACTATGATGCTCAGGCTGGTCTTGAACTCCTAGGCTCAAGTAATCTTCCTACCTCAGCCTCCTAAACTGCTGTGATTACAGGCATGAGCCACTGCTCCCAGACTTTAGTTTTTGTTTGTTTGTTTTGAGACAGAGTTTCCCTCTGTCACCCAGGCTGGAGGGCAATGGCACAATCTCGGCTCACTGCAACCTCTACCTCCTGGGTTCAAGCGATTCTACCGCCTCAGCCTCCTGAGTAGCTGGGATTACAGGCACCTGCCATCATGCTCCGCTCATTTTTGGTATTTTTAGTAGAAACGGGGTTTCACCATGTTGGTCAGGCTGGTCTTGAACTCCTGACCTCATGATGCGCCCGCCTCGGCCTCCCAAAGTGCTGGGATTACAGGCGTGAGCCACTGCGCCCGGCCCTGGCCTTTAATATTTTAAATCTCAGTTTTCTCTGTCTTTTACATGGCACTCATAAGTAGCATTCCTGTCTATGAACAGGACACAATCAACAAAAACAGACAGGCGCTGGGGAGGGCTGTATTTCATGGGCAGTATTGCAAAAAAGCAGAAGAAATTCCTTTCCACTACGTAGGAGCCCACAGAAATGTATGCACTAAAATATATGCAAGCAAAAACAAACAAACCAAAAGCCGCATTCACAGCGTAGACCCTCCAAGAGCAGGAACACTCCCTGCCCCAGATACATACACCAAACACAAATACACATCAAAGATGCTCTCTCAGGCTCATGAATGTGCAGGCACAGGCAGGCACACACGTGCCCGAACAAAAACACACAAAGAGCAAGGATGAACACACACCCAAGCTGTGGCTGCCGTGTGTGTCTATTTATTGTTGCTGCCACCCTGGAGGAGCCCGTTTCTTCTGTAGCTTTCTTTTCTGGGGGTATCTTCCTGGCTCTGCCCCTCCATTCCCGGCCTCTCACTCCCCATCTTGCACTTTTGCTAGGGTTGGAGGTGCTTTCCTGGTAGCCCCTCAGAGACTCAGTCAGCGGGGATAAGTCCTGGGGTGGGGGGTGTGGCAAGCCGGCCTGGATCCTGTCCTGGGTCCTCCTTCCTCCGCAGTCCCGTCTCTATTGCTGGGTGTAGTGTCTGTGGTCTGGCCTCATCTGGGGAATGAGGAAAAGCAGGTGGTGAAAGGGACAGAGATCTGGGTTCTAATTCTGGCTCTCCCACTCACTTGATTTGTGACTCCCGGGAAGGACCCACCCTCTCTAGCCTCAATTTCTGTCTCTGTAAGTCAAATTTCCCTTCAATTGGAAAGGTTCTGTGTTCCCACTTTGCTCTGGCCACTAGGAAACTCACAGTCAAACATATGTCTCGTTTTATTCTGCATCAAGACAACAGTTGCCTGATCCCTCCTCCCCACCCAATTGCACACCTTCCGGCCTGTCCTTCATGGCAGAAGCACCACCTTGAGCTCTCTGGGCCCCCCAACTCCTTACCTCCAGCTCTGTCTCAGCGCCGTGCCCCTCGCTTCTTCCTCTCTGAATTCTGCAGCTTGGTCACCAGTTTCCTTTCGTGCCCGCCAGGGCTGGGGCGGTTGGTGTTGGCAGCAGCTTCTCTCTTGGTGCGACCTTTCCGGCCTCTGCCTCCTGTAACCAAGGCAGGAGTCAGAGGTGAAGTGGGCATAGGCATGATGAGAGGCCCTGTTAGAGGAGAGGCAGGGGTTCGGGGTTGCGGGGGTGGGAAGAGCAGGGAGAAGCCTGCTGCTTCCCCTCTGTGGAATGTGGGACCCCAGAAGTGTGTGAGGTCCCAGGCTGAGTAACATAGCACTCCTGGGATACGGGACTAGACAGGGGTGACGTGAGGGTCCAAGGAACAGGTTGGCTAGAAAAGGTTGAGTGGGCTGGGCAGGGTGGCTCACTCCTGTAATCTCAGCACTTTGGGAGGCCAACGCAGGAGAATTGCTTGAGCCCAGGAATTTGAGATCAGCCTGGGCAACATAGTGAGACCCCATCTCACCACTACAGGTGGTGCGCACCTGAAGTTCCAGCCACTCGGGAGACTGAAGCAGGAGGATCACTTGAGCCCAGGAATTCGAGGCTGTGGTGAGTTCTGATCACTACTGCACTCCAGCCTCGGTGACAGAGTGACTCTCTCTCAAAAAAAAAAAAAAAAGAAGAAGAAACGAAGAGGAAAGGAAAGGAAATGAGAGGAAACAAGAGGGGTGGGTCCTGATTTCAGGAGAGGAGGAAGGACTGTGGAGATGGCTGAGTGGGCCTTACCGAGGTAGGAATGGGCCAGGCTGTAGAGGTCAGATTCATCCAGGCTGGGGTCCTCGTCCTCTGGGCCTGGGGGCTGCTGGGAGGCGCTGGTTGCTGGTGGGAAGGCGGCCATCGTGCCTGGCTTGTCCTCCCTGCCTCTCTTCTTCTCCTAACGCTTTGTCTGTCTCTGCTTTCCTGGCCCCGGGCCTCTCCACTCCCAGTCCACTCCCTCAGCTTATAAGGCTGTGTCTCCTCCTCAGACCACAGTCTGGCTCCAGCCCATGAGGCCCTGTCTGATGCAATCTGGCCCCTTCCCAAAATCCAGCCCAGTAAACACAGTCATGAGACGGGAAGAGTCAGTCCCTGAGTCCAGCCCCACTCACCTCCTCCCTCCCAGGCTCACCCAGCTGGATATTTTCCATAGAGGAGGTCCCGCTTCTCGGCAGAAAGCAGGGAAGAGGCAGGATCTGGGCTTAAACACTCCTTGGGATCATGGCCTCACCTGATCGAGAGCTTCACCTGGGCCCGGGGTTGATGGCCACACAGCTGACCCCCGCACCTCAATTCTCGCTGAGATGCAGGACGTGAGGAAGGAGGGGGAAGGGATATCAGCACACCTGTGCCGGGGACAAGTCAGCGGCTTCCACCCAGTCACACTCAACATCTTGTTTTTCTTCTTCTTTTTTTTTTTTTCTTTTTTTTTGAGATGGAGTCTCTGTTGCCCGGCTGGAGTGCAGTGGTGTGATCTTGGCTCACTGCAACCTGCAACCTCCTCCTCCCGGGTTCAAGCAATTCTCCTGGCTCAGCCTCCCGAGTAGCTGGGATTATAGGCACCTGCCACCACGTCTGGCTAATTTTTGTATTTTTAGTAGTGATGGGGTTTCACCATGTTGGCCAGGCTGATCTTGAACTCCTGACCTCGAGTGATCTGCCCACCTCAGCCTCCCAAAGTGCTGGGATTACAGGCATGAGCCACACCCTTTTTTTTTTTTTTTTATGAGAAACATCTTGGAAAACCCCTTAATATCCTGAAACAGGGTCCCCAGTAACGTAATCTCCCTCACCTAGGAGGAGGGTGGCAGAGGGTTGGAGAGTTCAGGGTCTGGAGCCAGATGCCCTTGGTTCAATCCCCTGACCCACCACTTTCCGTGTGACCTTGGGCGAGTCCCTTCACCTCTCTATGCCTTGGTTTCCAATTCTGTAAAATAAGGATGATAATAATTGTATCTTCTTCATAGAGTTTGGGAGAGGATCAAATGAGATAATGTTTGAAAGACACTTGCCACAGTGCCTGGTGACAGAGGGAGACCCTGTCTCAAAAACAAATTATAATAAAATAATATGTATTTCAAAATATGGATATACTGAGGCAGAAGACATAATGAGGCCAAGCACGGTGGCTCATACCTGTAGTCCCAGCACTTTGGGAGATCCACAAAACGGGTGGATCACCTGAGGTCAGGAGTTTGAGACCAGCCTGTCCAATATGGCGAAATCCCATCTCTACTAAAAGTACAAAAATTAGCCTGGCATGGTGGCAAGTTGCTGTAATCCCAGCTACTCCGGAGGCTGAGGCAGGAGAATCGCTTGAACCCGGGAGGCAGAGGTTGTGGTGAGCTGAGATCGAGCCACTGCACTCCAGCCTTAGCAACAGAATGAGCCTGTGTCTGAAAACAAAAACAAAAACAAAAACTCAAAAAGCTGAACTTCTGCTTGTGTTTCTCCCTTGCCTGAGCCGGAATTGAATTTAGCCTTTGTTTTCCCAGATTTGGATGATGTATGAGTTCCTTAACACCCAGGAAATGAAAGTGAAGACAGGATACTTGAATGAAAACAGGATTGGGGCAATAATAACAGACCAGGTGATCAGAGAAAGAGAAAAATAATTTTAAATTAAGGAAAGATTGGCTTAGGGCGTAGCTCATGCCTGTAATTCCAGGGCTCTGGGAGGGTAAGCTGGGAGGACTGCTTGAAGGTGGGAGTTCAAGGCCAGCTTGGGCAATAGAGCAAGACTCCGTCCTTTTTTTGTTTGTTTGTTTTTGTTTTGAGACGGAGTCTCACTCTGTCACCAGGCTGGAGTGCAGTGGTATGATCTCGGCTCACTGCAACCTCCACCTCCTGGGTTCAAGTGATTCTCCTGCCTCAGCCTCCTGAGTAGCTGGGATTACAGGCATGTGTCACCATGCCCAGCTAATTTTTATATTTTTAGTAGAGACGGGGTTTCACCATGTTGGCCAGGCTGGTCTCGAACTCCTGACCTCAGGTGATCTGCCCGCCTCGACCTCCCAAAGTGCTGGGATTACAGGCGTGAGCCACCCGGCCAGTATCTTTTTTATTTGTTTGTCCCCACTGGCATGCAACCGTTGGTTTAGTTTAGTTAATGGTTAAAGGAGTAGGCTCTGGAACAGGGCTTCCCAGGTCTAAAGCTTGGTTCTACCCCCTAGTTAGCTGTGTGACCTTAGACAAGCTTAGTCTGCACGTTTGTTTACTCATCTATATAATGGGGTTAATGGCACCTAGGCTGGATAAGGTGAGGCACACCTGCAATCCCACTGTTTTGAGAGGCTGAGGTGGAAGGATCACTTGAGGCCAGGAGTTTGAGGCTGCAGTGAGCTATGATCATGCCACTGCACTCCAAAAAGAAAAAGAAAAGAAGGCCGGGGCCGGGCACGGTGGCTCACACCTGTAATCCCAGCACTTTGGGAGGCCGAGGTGGGTGGATCACAAGATCAGGAGTTCGAGACCAGCCTAGCTAACATGGTGAAATACAAAAATTACCTAGGCGCAGTGGTGTGTGCCTGTAATCCCAGCTACTCAGGAGGCTGAGGCAGGAGAATCGCTTGAACCCAGGAGGCAGAGGTTGTGGTGAGCTAAGATTGCACCACTGCACTCCAGCCTGGACGACAGAGTGAGACTTGGTCTCAAAAAAAAAAAAAAAAAAAAAAAAAAGTCTTAGCGCAGTGCCTAGCAGATAATCAGTGTGCAATAAATGCTTGCTATTTTAATTATCATTATTCTCGGGGCAGGAATCTTTCCTGCCGTATTGTATCCTCAATGCCTGGCACTCAGTCTGAGCTCAGTAATGTCTAGTTGAATACATGAGGCTCTGCTAAGATCAGTGTTGCTTGTTCAGTTTCCACCTGCTCTGCAATGCAGGAACTGAGAGGCCAATTCTAGCCTCACAGGGGACCACAGAAACACTGTGATTGTCCCAGATGGAGCCAGGGAAGGAGGTCTCCCTGGCCTTGATCTTGCAGGTGCTGGAAGAAGGAAGCCTACAAGAGAGAAGGAGGCGGGGCATGGTGGCTCACACCTATAATCCCAGCACTTTGGCAGGCCGACGAGGTTGGGCGGGTCACCTGAGGTCAGGAGTTCGAGACCAGCCTGGCCAACATGGTGAAACCCCGTCTCTACTAAAAATACAAAAATTAGCCGGGCATGGTGGCGGGCATCTGTAGTCCCAGCTGCTGGGGAGGCTGAGGCTGGAGAATGGCATGAACCCGGAAGGCGGAGCTTGCAGTGACTCCACCTCAAAAAAAAAAAAAAAAAAGGGCCAGGTGTGGTAGTTCATGCCTGTAATCCCAGCACTTTGGGAGGCCGAGGCGGGTGGATCATAAGGTCAGGAGTTCGAGACCAGCCTGGCCAACATGGTGAAACTCCGTCTTTGCTAAAAATACAAAAATTAGCTGGGCGTGGAGGCATGCGCCTGTAATCCAAGATACTCAGGAGGCTGAGGCGGGAGAATCTCTTGAACCCAGGAGGCGGAAGTTGCAGTGAGCCAAGATCGCACCATTGCACTCCAGCCTGCTGGAACCCACCTGGCACGGACCTGCAGGGCTCTAGACGTGGCTCCATGGGAAAAGTAGAGGTGTGCCTTTTGTTACAGGACCAATAGATTTGTATGCCTGCTGCCCTGTCACAGCCCTATTACACTGGACAGCAGGGATGCAGTAGAGAGAGTTTCATGATCACAGGGCACTGTGCAAGGGGATGGGAGGAGACCCACAAATGCATCTCCCCAGGGAATTCTGGGATGGGGCTTTTAAGGGGATTATGGAGGGTGAGGGGCTAGAAAATCGGGGTCATTGGTCAGAGCAAGGGAGATGAAATCATCACGATGTGAAAAAGACATTTTTGGGGAGTCAGCTCCTGGTGGGGTCCTTCAGGTTGGCGGAATCAGTCGCTTCACTGGCACGCAGGACCTGAAGGAATTTCTCAAAAGGAACATTTAATGTTTCATAATGTTCAAGTTGCTATCTCTAGTGCAGTTTAGGGGAACTATGATCTTGTAACCAGGTCTACGTGATTCTAGAACAGCAGGCACCAGACAACTAAGAGGAAGCAGATCGGGGGCAGCTGACCTCATGATCAGCGCTGGGTGTGCTGCAAGCCTGGCTTGTTTCCATTTCTCCTCTCTGTTCTCTGATTAATTGCATGAGGTTTACAGGGATGGTTTCATTTTCCCATCTTCAAGCCTCCAGGTGCGTGTAAAATCTGCCACAAGGAAGTTTATTTTATTCCTGCTTAGGGTTATACCTTCGTGACGTTGCTAGGCACCTCTATGACAACCCAGCGCCATCAGCTTGGAGTAAACGCAGAGGGCTGGGAGCTCCCAGGAGGGCACCTAACCTCTCTGGAGATAGGGAGATGAAGGCACACTTCCTGGAGGAGGTGAAGCTTGTTTTCTAATTCTTTTATTTTTAATTCGTTAATTAAATTTTAATTTTCTTTTCTTTTTTCTTTTCTTTTTTTTTTTTTTTGAGACGGAGTCTTGCTCTGTCACCCAGGCTGGAGTGCAATGGCACGATCTCGGCTCACTGCAACCTCTGTGTCCCAGGTTCAAGTGATTCTCCTGTCTCAGCCTCCTGAGTATCTGGAATCACAGGTGTGCACCACAACGCTCAGCTAATTTTTGTATTTTTAGTAGAGACGGGGTTTCATCATGTTGGCCAGACTGATTTCGAACTCCTGACCTCAAGTCATCAGCCCACCTCGGCTTCCAAAGTGCTAGGATTACAGGCATGAGCCATTGCACCCGGCCTATTTATTTATTTTTGAGACAGGTTCTCACTCTGTCGACCAGGCTGAATACAGTGGAGCAATCTTGCTCACTACAGCCTCGACCTCTAGGGCTCAAGGGATCCTCCCACCTCAGCCTCCCAAGTAGCTGGGACTTTAGGCATGCACCACCACGCCCAGCTAATTTTATTTTTTGTAGAGATGAGGTCTCCCTATGTTGCCGAGACTGGTCTTCAACTCCTGGGCTAAAGTGATCCTCTTACCTCGGCCTCCCAAATTGCTGGGATTACAGGCATGAGTCACCATGCCAGGCCTAAAGGCAAAGTTTGAACAAGAATGGCTGTTTGTGGGCCAGATGCAAAGGCTCACACCTGTAATCCCAGCACTTTGAGAGGCTGAGGCAGGAGGATTGCTTGAGCCCAGGAATTCAAGACCAGCCTGGGCAACATAGCGAGACCTCATCTTTACAAAAAAAAAATCCAAAAATTAGCCAGGCATGGTGGTGCATGCCTGTAGCTCCAAGTACTCAGGAGGCTGAGGCAGGAGGATGACTTGAGCCCAGGAGGTTGAGGCTACAGTGAGCCATGATCGCACCACTGCACTCCAGTCTAGGCAACAGAGCGAGACTTCCTCTCTGTTGGATAGCCTGAGGGATGTGCGAAGTCACTAGCTCAAAGGAACAGAAGCTTCCCAGGCTGAAGGCAGAATGTGTAATTAAGGTGGATTGGACATCGCTGTGTTCCAGGAGGACAAAAGAAATCAAATGAGGTTAAACAAAATATATCCATATGATCTCACAACCCCATTCCAGATAAAAATGTCAAATCTGGCAGCTGCATTTGGAAGTTTGCTTGGCTGTGTGATATCATCATTTTAAATATCAATGGATGCTGTCTTTTCTTTTTTTTTTTCCTTTGAGACGGAGTTTTGCTCTTGTTGCCCAGGCTGGAGTATAGTGGCACAATCTCAGCTCGCTGCAAATTCCGCTTCCTGGGTTCAAGTGATTCTCCTGCCTCAGTTTCCCTAGTAGCTGGGATTACAGGCAGACGCCATGATGCCCAGCTAATTTTTGTATTTTTAGTAGAGACGGGGTTTCAACATGTTGGTCAGGCTGGTTTTGAACTCCTAACCTCAGGTGATCCGCCCGCCTCAGCCTTCCAAAGTGCTAGGATTATAGGCGTGAGCCACCGCACCCGGCCAGATGCTGTCTTTAATGGGTGGTTTGGCAACATTGATAAGATTTTGAAATGCTCATATCCCCCTGATATTGCAGTTCCACTTTCAGGGTCTGTCCTACAGAAATCTTCCCAGAGGTGAGTAAAGAGGCAGGTACAAGGAAGTTCACTTGTTTGTAGTAGTGAAAAACAGGCAACCCAGCCTGGGCAACACAGCGAGACCCCATCTCTTTAAAAAAAAAAAAAAAAGCCTGGCATGGTGGTGTGTACCTGTAGTTCCAGCTACTCAGGGGGATGAGGCAGGAGGATCGCTTGAGCCATGATGGTGCCTCTGCACTCCAGCCTGGGTGACAGAGCAAGACCCTGTGTCTAAAAAAACAAAAACCAAAAATCAGAAACAACCTAAATGTCCATCAGTAGGTGACTGATCAGTTTCCTTCTGTGAAACACTGTAGCCATTCAATACTCTTTAGAGAGAGTCTGTAGCTCTATCTCTGATGAGAAAGATGTCCATGATACATTCTTAATGAAAAACACAGGTTGCAGAACATCATGTGCACTACAAATTATATTTTTGCATTAAATGTATAGATAACTGTGAGTAATACACAGTTTTCACCATAATAGAGGTGTGACATTTTTCTCCTGACAACTAAAATAGACAGATAGCCAGATAAAACACAGTAGTAGAAAAATCTAGAATAAGGCCGGACGGGGTGGCTCATGCCTGTAATGCCAGCACTTTAGGAGGCCAAGGCGTGTGGATAACCTGAGGTCAGGGGTTCGAGATCAGCTTGACCAACATGGTGAAACCCTGTCTCTACTAAAAATACAAAAGTTAGCTGGGCTTGGTGGCACATGGCTGTAATCCCAGCTACTTGGGAGGCTGAGGTAGGAGAATCGCTCAAGCCCAGGAGGTGGAGGTTGCAGTGAGCTGAAATTGCAACATTGCACTCCAGCCTGGGCAACAAGAGCGAAACTCCGTCTCCCAAAAAAAAAAAAAAAAGAGACAGAAAAAAGAAAGAAAGAAAGAAAGAGAAAGAAAGAGAGAGAGAAAGGAAAGAAGCAAAAAATCTAGAATAATAAATTTTATTACTGATGTCTTCTGAGAGATCAGCAAACCCGACCCCATTTAACAGAAGAGGAAAGTAAAGACCAGAAAGGCATGCATTCTCCAGTCTACAAATGTTTAGGGTACTAACCATGGGCCAGGCACTTGCTTGGTGCTGGGACTATAAAAGTAAACATGGAGCCGGGCACGGTGGCTCATTCCTGTAATCCCAGTACTCTGAGAGGCCAAGGCAGGTAGACCACCTGAGGTCAGGAGTTTGAGAACAGTCTGGCCAATGGTGAAACCCAGTCTCTACTAAAAATACAAAAAATTACCTGGCGTGGTAGCGGGCACCTGTAGTCCCAGCTACTCAGGAGGCTGAGGCAGAAGAATCGCTTGAACCCGGGAGGCGGAGGTTGCAGTGAGCCGAGATGGCACCATCACACTCCAGCCTGGGCAACAAAAGCAAAACTCCATCTCCAAAAAAAAAAAAAAAGTAAACTTGGGCCAGGTGCAGTGGCTCTTGCCTTTGATCTCAGCAAGACAAGTATGTGATCACATACATTGACAAGTATGTGATGATTCAGCACATATCAATACTCTTGCATAGAAAAAAAGGAAATGGCTGGACCTGGTGCTGTAATCCCAGCACTTTGGGAGGCCAAGGCAGGCAGATGGCTTGACCCCAGGAGTTCGAGACCAGCCTGAGCAACATGGCGAAATTCCCATCTCTACAGAAAATACAAAAGTTAGCCAGGTGTGGTGGCTCGTGCCTGTGGTCCCAGCTACTCAGGTGGCTGACGCCAGAGGATCACCTGAGCCTGGGGAGGTCATGGCTGCAGTGAGTGGTGATTGCGCCCCTGCACTCCAGCCTGAGCAACAGAGTGAGACTCTGTCTCAAAACAAAATTTTTTTTTTAATAAAAAGGAAGAAAGAAAAACGGAATATATATGGCTTGTGCTTACCAGGTGTAGACATAAAGATTTTTCCAAACCCTCTTGCTTAAAATGTATCTTTAAAGAAATAGTTACTTTATAGTATAGATTTTCCTTCAAGCTAAAATTTTTATAGCAATTGGGTCATGCCATAAAGCTCTTAAGTATCTGGAAAGAATTTTAAGGGAGGATTATTGGGACAGGGCAGTGGCGGCAGTCCCCCACTCTGATCCAGGCTGTCTGTAAAGAACTTAATAATTAAACTGATCCAAATCATTCTGCCTTTTATTATCACTATCAATTCTCAGCAATGTCAGTAATAAAATATGACCTCCCTAAGAGGTAGGGAGTCCTCCTTACCTCTTAGCACTGTTAAAAAAAAACGAGGCTAGGCGTGGTGGCTCACGCTGTAATCCCAGCACTTTGGGAGGCTGAGGAGGGCAGATTGGTTGAGCCCAGGAGTTTGAGACCAGCCTGGGCCACATGGCGAGACCTCGTCTATACAAAAAATACAAAAATTAAGACCTGGAGCGGTGGTTCATGCCTGTAATCCCCACACTTTGGGAGGCTGAGGCGGGCAGATGACTTGAGGTCAGGAGTTCCAGACCAGCCTGGGCAACATGGTGAAACCCCTGTCTCTACTAAAAATACAAAAACTAGCCCAGCATGGTGGCGCCTGTAATCTCAGCTACTCAAGAGGCTGAGGAAGAAGAATCACTTGAACCCCAGGAGGCGGAGGTTGCAGTGAGCCGAGATCGTGTCATTGCACTCCAGCCTGGGTGACAGAGCAAGGAGCTGTCTTAAAAAAAAAAAAAAAAAAAAAAGAAGAAAAAAAGAAACCACCACACACACAAAGCAAAAATTAGCTGGGCGTGGTGGTGTGTACCTGTAGTCCCAGCTACTTGGGAGGCTGAGGAGGGAGGATTGCTTGAGCCGGGGAGGCAGAGGTCGCAGTGAGCCAAGATTGTGGTATTGAACTCCAGCCCGGGTGACAAAGTGAGACCCTGTCTAAAAAAACAAAACAAAACAAAAAA
Source organism: Nomascus leucogenys (assembly GCF_006542625.1). Lineage (NCBI taxonomy): Eukaryota > Metazoa > Chordata > Mammalia > Primates > Hylobatidae > Nomascus > Nomascus leucogenys. The sequence goes on along the minus strand of NC_044382.1, from coordinate 76,433,817 downwards.
AACCCCTGAGGTATCCATATTAGCCATCGATTCAGCCCAATTTCTTTTATAGACAGTTTGATTAGTCAAGACCATACTTACAAAAAACCCCATAAAAATGTCTACCGTCCTAAACAAGACATTTAAGCCCAGTGAAAATTCTCAAGTCTCAAATCTGTTTCCAGCTGGGGCCACTGACATCTGATGTCCAATGCCGTCACTTCTGGGTTTTCATGTTCACCAGGGCTGGTCCTGGTCATCTTCTCCACTGGGCTGTCTGGCCCATGCCCCACGGGGTCAACATGGAAGGGTCTTTAATGCCCAGGTGTATGTCAAAAAAACAGGGAGGGCAACATCGCACTGTAATTTTTGGTGAAGACTTTTTGGTTGGGATAACAATTCAGGTTTCATCTGCTCTGGCTGACTTTCTGCCTGAGCGCCCCTGGATGGAGGCACGTTCATCGAGCCGCCTGGTGGATAGTGGACTTCAAACGTGGAGTTCTGCTGAAGGTCAAGAGGATCCCAGGGCTTGGTCAGGTGGACCTTGGAGCTCTGCTTGGCGGTTTGTCCAGCCTGCAGCATCAGTCTATCCTCTTAGGGAAGATGTATTCAGTCTCTTGCAGGTCAAGTGCGTCTTCCTGGCGTCCTGATGGGTGGGGTGGTGGGTGGAGACCTGGGCCGGCTCTGCCAGGGAGCGTTGCGGGTGTAGACGGGGTGCCCTGCAAACAATGTGTTGTCCCACTCCACCCACCCCTGGGCCACAGACACCGTCCCCTACCCTCCCCGCTCGGGCCAAGGGGCCACGCCCCCCCACTCCATGCCCTAGCCCATGAAGAATGAAGCGAGCCCAGACATCATCGTCACCCCCAGCAACAGCGCATCTATGCTGCCATTTTTGCAAGAAAAATTATTTTCCTTTTCTTTTTCTTTTTTTTTTTTTTTTTTTTTTTTTTGAGACGGAGTCTCACTCTGTCCCCCAGGCTGGAGTGCAGTGGCGCGATCTCAGCTCACCGTCTTCACCTCCTGGGTTCAGGTGATTCTCCTGCCTCAGCCTCCCAAGTACTAAGTAGCTGAGATTGCAGGTGCAGGCCACCGCACCTGGCTATTTTTTGTATTTTTAGTAGAGACAGATTTCACCATGTTGGCCAGGCTGGTTTCAAACTCCCGACCTCAGGTGATCCCCCTGCCTCGGCCTCCCAAAGTGCTGGGATTACAGACGTGAGCCACCGCACCCGGCCAGAAAAATTATTTTCATTATTGAAAATAAAAGTAGGGGGGGCAATGAGATGTAAACCAAACTCTCCAAAGTAGTTATGTCCTAGACTGGGGTTCTGGATAATTTTTATTTTCTCCTTTATAGACTCCAGATCTCTGTAGTGTTGGACTTTTGCACAATGTATATCTATTTTATGATCAGAAAAAAGGCAACATTTAAGAGTTAATGTATTTCATCTCTTTTTCCTTTTGGATTGCAGGCACACTATGCCACCTTCTGGTCATGATATGGTTACGTGTGCCTGCAGCGGGGACAAACACCATTAAATTGTGAATAGTTACAATTTCCTCTTTGCCATGGGAGGTCAGATCCTGAGAGCTGTGTGTGTGTGCGCACGTGTGTGTGTGTGTGTGTGTGTGTGTTCTGAGAAAGAGTGTCACTCTGTTGTCCAGGTTGGAGTGCAGTGCAGTGGCGTATTCACAGCTCACTGCAGCCTCAACCTCCTGGGCTCAAGTGATCCTCCTGCCCCACCTCCCTGTCCCTCACCATACCCAGCTGATTTTTTTTTTTTCTTTGAGACAGAGTCTTGCTCTGTCACCCAGGCTGGAGTGCAGTGGTGCAATCTCAGCTCACTGCAACCTCCGCCTCTCGGGTTCAAGTGATCCTCCTGCCTCAGCCTCACCAAGTAGCTGGGATTACAGGCATGCGCCACCATGCCCAGCTAATTTTTGTATTTTTAGTAGAGACAGGGTTTCACCATGTTGGCCAGGCTGATCTTGAACTCTTGACCTCAGGTGATCAACCCGCCTTGGCCTCCGGAAGTGTTGGGATTACAGATGTGAGCCACCCCGCCTGGTCTGATTTTTAAATTTTTTGTAGAGATGAGATCTCACTCTGTTATCCAGGCTGGTCTTGAATTCCTGGGCTCAAGCAGTCCTCCTGCCTCAATCTCAGTAGTAGCTGGGACTACAGGTGCATGCCACCACGCCTGGCTAATTAAAAAGAATTTTTTTGTAGAGACAGGATCTTGCTATGTTTTCCAGGCTGGAGTGCAGTGGCACAATCATAGCTCACTGTTGCCTTGAACTCTTGGCCTCAAGTGATCCTCTAGCCTCAGTCTCCCAAAGCAATGGGATTGTAGGCATGTGCCACTCTGGCCAGAATAGATGAGGGGAGATCATTTAAGACGGCATTGCTCAGTCTCACTAGTGGGCATACATCTCAGAGAAATCTTCACATAGACCACAGGGGAATAAGCATGAGGTTGTTCACTGTGGCATTGTTTGTGGTAGCCAGTAGTAGTTGGAGGCAACTTACAGGTCCATCATAACTGAAATGTGGGTGCCCACTTCGAAATATTGCATGGTTGCTGTAAGTCCCAGGTAAAGTATGCACACAATGACAGGTGTTGAAAGCAGAGGGCTGAGGCCTGGCACACTGGCTCACGCCTGTAATCCCAGCAACTTTGGGAGGCTGAGGTGAGTGGATCACCTGAGGTCAGGAGTTTGAGACCAGCCTGGCCAACATGGTGAAACCCCATCTCTACTAAAAATACAAAAAAATTAGCTGGGCATTGTGGCGCGCGTCTGCACTCCAGCCTGAGTGACAGAGTGAGACCCTGTCTCAAAAAAATTTTACAAATAACAAATAAATAGTGACGCTGTGCAGAGCCCAATGACGAAGCGTGTCATTAAGTAGAAATAAGTAACTCGACACCAGCCATTAAAAAAACAGAAAGCCTTTGCAGTTGTTTAGGGAAGGTGTCCCTACCTTGGCTTAGGGTGGATGTGGTGGAGATGAAAATAGGTGGATTGTGTTATATGAATGAATACGCGTAAAGGATTTTGAACAGTGCCCGGTGCACAGCAAGTGCCCAACAAATGTGTTTTTATATTGCAGACATGTGGTGGATTGAATGAGGGAGGGGAGGGAAAGGGTGATGTCAGGGATAACCCCCCAGGTGCTGGCTCAGGACATTGTACTAAGTAGGAGGTGGGACATGAAAACTGAGTATAGATCATTCTTTTGAGAAACGTGGTTGTGGAGAAGACAGAGCAATTTTTACATGTGGACAACACTCTAAAACACTTTTTAAAAAGTTAATCGATACATGTTCATTGTAGAAAAATCAGAAATTAACGATAAAATTTTAAAACAGGGCAGAGACCAAAATAATTTAAAAAACAACTGTGAGCTCCAAATCTCTCCTGATCAAAACTAGGGTTGATTTTTAAAATTTATTTTATTTATTTATTTTTTGAGACAAGAGTCTTGCTCTGTTGCCCAGACTGGAGTGCAGTGGCGCAATCTTGGCTCACTGCAACCTCCGCCTCCTGGGTTCAAGTGATTCTTTCCTGCTTCAGCCTCCAGAGTAGCTGGGACTACAGGTGTGTGCCACCATGCCTGGCTAATTTTTGTATTTTTAGTAGAGACATGGTTTCACCATATTGGCCAGGCTGGTCTCAAACTCCTGACCTCGTGATCCACCCCCTCGGCCTCCCAAAGTGCTGGGATTACAGGCAGGAATCACCGCGCCTGGCCTAGGGCTGATATTTAACAATCAGGAGAAAGAGCCCCTGAGACCTTTACAAATGCAAAATTTGCAAAATCCCTCAAAGCATAACCTTCATAAAATGCAGTAAGTAGAATTGTGGCTGGGCGGATGGGCATGTCATTCGCTGACCTGACGCCCACAGAAAGAAATGCAAGTGTGATGGAAGAAAATGACGCATTAATTTTTGGGTTAAAATAGTTTCAGTGCTAATGCCTGAGATTCTCTAATAAACAGAAAAATACTGACGGGGCTGAGTGTTAGGTAACAGGAGCACCCTAATGGCGCTGGTTCCGGGTTCTTCTTCCTCCCCAACACAGGCCCCCCAAAAGGAGCCAATCAGAGGTCACGCCTTCCCGCCTCAGCCTAGACCCAGCCCCTCAGCCAACCAGCGACCCCCACGTAACGTCCCTAGGCATAAAAGAGGGAGACTGCAGAGCCCTCGCTCTCTTTCTTCTTCCGCTTCGGCTCTCACTCAGACTCCTCCAATAAAGATCTCTTGACTGCAACCGGTGTGGCGTGGTCTGAGTCTGAGCCTACAGAGTCACCCTTTCACTGAGTGTGGCTCATGCCTGTAATCCCAGCACTTTGGGAGGCTGAGGCAGGAGGATTGCTTGAGCCCAGGAACTCAAGACCAGCCTACGCAACATAGCAAGACCCCCATCTCTACCAAAAAAATTTTAAAAATCAGCAGAATGTGCTGGTGTGTGCTTGTAGTCCTAGCTACTCAGGAGCCCTGATGGCACCACTGCACTCCAACCTGGACAACAGAGCGAGACCCTGTCTCAAAGAGAAAAAAAAAGAAAAAGAAACGTGATGGCCAGGCACTGTGCTAGGTAGTAGGAATACACAGGTGAACACAAGATGATCCTAATCTCATAGGACTTGCAAGTTTATCAAATAATCAACAAATAATTACAGACATTTGTAGGGTTATGTAAGAAACTAAGATACCATGATGGCCTTCGATAAATACCATCGAGGCTACACGTCCATTGCACGTCCATATCCTTAGTACTTTCCTGAGAAGACTCCCTAAAAGTGCGATTTCTGGGTCTAAAGATCTGCTTGTTTTTTTTGTTGTTTTTTTTTTGAGATGGAGTTGGAGTTTCCCTCTTGTCACCCAGGCTAGAGTGCAATGGTGCAATCTCCGGTCACTACAACCTCCGCCTCCTGAATTCAAGCGATTCTCCAGCCTCAGCCTCCGAAGTACCTGGGATTACAGGCACCCGCCACCACGCCCGGCTAATTTTTGTATTTTTTAGTAGAGACGGGGTTTCACCATGTTGGCCAGGCTGGTCTCGAACTCCTGAACTCAGGTGATCCGCCCGCCTCAGCGCCCCAATGTGTTGGGATTACAGGCGTGAGCCACCGCGCCCGGACTGTTTTTAATTAATTTTTTAACAACAGACTTTATTTTTTAGGGCATTTTTAGGTTCACAACAAAATTGCGCAGAAAGTACAGTTTTCGTATTACCCCTGCGCCCACCCACCTCCAGCAAGCAGCAATCTGTTCGCTTTCAAGTTTTACTTTTTATTTATTATTTATTTATTTATTGCATTTTGTTTTAAACAAATGGGAGAAAACGCTGAAAACGCACAAGCACTTTGGTTAGTTAAATTAGGGTTCCGTCAAGAGCCGGAGCGGTGTGCCAAGTGAAAACTACATTTCCCACGGGGCAGCGGGTCACGTCACAGAGGAACGACTACGCATGCGTGCAAGGTCCTCCGCGCGCGACTACGCTCATAAAAGGAAAAAAAGCGTGTGCGGTTCTCGACGTGCCGCCAATCTTCGAACGCAGGTCGGTGATCATCCGCAGACTCCGAAAAAGCGTTCGAGGAACGCGCCTGCTCCCCTCGTCGCAGTTTCCAGCCCGACGAGCTTGTTTTGTCCGAGACGCGGTAGGTGGGGACGGGCCGTGGCCTGAAACCTCCGGCGAAACGCGGGAGCGAAGGGCTGAGTCCTCCCTCCGCGCCGCGGCCCCGGCCTCCCTGAGGCGGCGCGCTAGGAGCGGTGCGCACGCGCTCTGGGCGGGAGGGGGCGGGGTACGTGGGGGGTGGGGGTGGGGGCGGGGCTCGGGGAGGGCGGGCCCTGCGCCCGGCCGCTCGAGGTCTGCGCGTGCGTGCTTCCATCCCGGGCGAAGGTGGGAAACCGCGACACGCTGGGCTCGGTACGGACGCAACTTCCAGGTGGGATACTCGGACCGGGGTCACGAAGATGCGGACAGAGGAAGGGCCCCGAACTCCAGCACTTATTTTATGATTTGCACAAAAATTATATATATATAGTTTTTAAAAAGATACACTAACAGTTCGTCGTTTGCCCAGGCTGGTCTCGAACTCGTTGGCTCAACCTCCCGCCTCGGCCTCCCAAAGTGTGGGGAGTATAGGCGTGAGCCCCCGCGCCCGGCCAAAAAATGCGCGTCTTAAGACCAACAAAACAGCTTCCTTCACCCTCGCTATCCTCCAGTTACCTCCTCGGCTCCGGTTTGCAGCCAGAGGTCTTAGTCTACCCTCACTAATGCCTTTTCTCCAAGTCTTGAACCCTTGAGCCTCTAGTCAGGCTTTGGTCTCCACCACTCCACTGAAAAGGCTTATTGTCAAAGCCACCAGTGATCTCTAGGTGGCCAAATTCATTGTTAAGTTAGGTCTCAGTCCTGCAGCAGCATTTGATGCTGTGGATCACTGCCCCTTCTTGAAACACTGTTTTCATTTGGCTTGCTGAACGTTCTCTTCCTTTGTCTCTGCTCTCTCTGACTTCTCCTCTGCTGATTCTAACCTAGGCATCATCTCACATTTTTTTTCATTAGAGACACGTTCTCTGTTGCTCAGACTGGAGAACAGTGGTGCTATCACAGCTCACTGCAGCCTCGAACTCCTGGGCTTAAGCAGTCCTCTTAACCAAAGCCTCCCCAAATGCTGGAATTACAGGCATGAGCCACCACAATCCCAGTTTCACATTTTAAATGTAAATACCGGCCAGGCGCGGTGGCTCATGCCTGTAATCCTAGCACTTTGGGAGGCCAAGGGGGGCAGATTGCCTGAGCTCAGGAGTTTGAGACCAGCTGGAGCAACGTGGTGAAATCCAGTCTCTTCTAAAAAAAAAAAAAAAAAAAAAAAAAAAAAAAAAATTAGCTGGGCGTGGTGGTGCACACCTGTAATGCCAGCTACTTGGGAGGCTGAGGCACAATAATCACTTAAACCCCGGAGGTGGATGCTGCAGTGAGCCAAGATCGTGCCACTGCACTCCAGCCTGGATGACAGAGCAAGATCCTGTCTCAAAAAAAAGAGTCCTAGAGGTGGAAGAAAATCCACATATAAGTGGACCTGCACAATTAAAACCTGCATTGTTCAAGGGTCAACTGTATAGCTATATTGAAAGAGATTTATTGTGATGGATTGGGTCACACTATTATAGAGGCTGAGAAGTCCCGAGATTTGCCATCTGCAAGCTGGAAGCCCAGGAAAGCAAACCCTCTGGAAACTCACAGACACACTCAAAAGTGTTTCACCAGCTATCTGGGAATCCCCTAGCCCAGTCAGTTTGACACATGAAGTTAACCATCACATTTCCCTAGCTTTGTTTTTCAGTTGCTTCAGTCATCATTTTACTGGTGATACTTTGAGTGTTGTCATAATAGCCTAATGGTGGATTGGCAGCTTCCACTTCTGTGATCTCTTTTACTATTAAATATGCTGAAGACGTGACACAACTTGGAATTCAGAGGAAGAGCATAGGTTTTAGAACTTGCAGCCTTGCAGCCCCAGCTCAACTACCTATTTTTCCTGAGTTACCTAGCATAATCTATCTGAACTTTAGTTTCTTCACTATACTTACCATTCTGTTATCTATTTTATAGGACTGCTGTGAGGTTTAAATGAGAAACACTGGCATAAGTTGCAATACAGAGGCATGAACGAAAAAAAGTTTCTTCTCTTCTTAATATCTCTTTAACCAATTGATGAATATAGATTCTATTTATTTATTTATTTATTTATTTTTGAGATGGAGTCTCGCTTTGTCACCCAGGCCGGAGTATAGTGGTGCAATGTCAGCTCACTGCAACCTCTGCCTCCCAGGTTCAAGCGTTTCTCCTGCCTCAGTCTCCTGAGGAGCGGGGATTACAAGCATACACCACCATGCTTGGCTAATTTTTTCTTTGTTTGTTTGTTTGTTTTGAGACGGAGTTTCGCTCTTTGTTGCCCAGGCTGGAGTGCAATGGTGCAATCTCAGCTCACTGCAACCTCCACCTTCCAGTTTCAAGTGATTCTCCTGCCTCAGCCCTCTGAGTAGCTGTGATTACAGGCATGCGCCACCACACCCGATTAATTTTGTATTTTTAGTAGAGACAGGGTTTTACCATGTTGGCCAGGCTGGTCTTGAACTCCTGATCTTAGTTGATCTGCCGGCCTTGGCCTCCCAAAGTGCTGGGATTACTGGTGTGAGCCATTGCACCCAACCTACTTATGTTTTTTTTTTAGAAACAAGGTCTTACTCTGTCACACAGGCTGGAGCACAGTGGTGCCATTATAGCTCACTATTCCCAAACTCCTGGGCTCAAGTGATCCTCCTGCCATAGCCTCCTGAGTAGCCAGGACTACACATGTGCACCACCCTTCCCAGCTAATTATTTTATTTTGTTTTTGTAGAGACAGGGCCTCCGTGTGTTGCCCAGGCTGGTCCTGAACTCCTGACCTCAGGTGATCCATTTCAGCCTCCCAAAATGCTGGGATTACGGTCATGAGCCACTGCACCCAGTTTGCAGATTCTCATTGCTAGTGACTGGATTGAGAGTGTGGGATCTGAGTGTCAGGTATTAGGTTCCTCTTTCCCTTTGACCCAGAACAAAGCTCTTACTGTTTAAGCCCTGTAGGATTAATCTTAGAGTGGCTTAAGTGTAGGATATTTGGATTTGTTTATTTGAGGCCTTGGATGCTATTATAGTAAAAGGGCCAGCAATTTTAGGCTGGGTATTAGTGGTTAACATATGCTTCTACCCTGCAGCCTTTGTCCTTCAGAATTGGCTATCTCTTCAGACCGTGCTTAATGAAAGTTCTTATTAGTCAAGCTACTCAGTTGCAGGTAACAAAAAGCTATTCTGACTAGCCTAAGCGTGAAAGGGGTGTTTGTTGACTCTGTGATATTGTAAAATATATATCTGGTCTGTATCCCAGTTTGGAGCTTCCTGGAGGGTGATGTGCCCAGGGAGGGCATGGAAGCTCCTCGCTCCTTCCCACATGCTTTGCCCTGTGCACTTCTTCCTTCATCTGTATCCATTGTGACATCCTTTATAATAAGCCAGTAAACCTAAGTGTTTCCCTGAGTGCTGAGAGCTGCTCCTGCAAATTAGTGGAACCCAAGGAGGAAGTCATGGAAACCTTGATTTATAGTCAGTTGGTCAGAAGCACAAATGAAGCAACTGGGGGCTTGTGACTGGCATTGAGAGTTGGGGGGGACATGCTCGTGGGACTGAGCCCTCAATCTATGGGGTTTGACACTCTGGTGGATAGTGTTGGAAATAAACTGAATTAGAGGACATCCAGCGTGTATCCACTGCAGACTCGGTGGATTGATTGTTGTTGGGGAGAAATCTCCACACATTTGGCCACAGAAATCTTCCGTGTTGATTATTGTACATTGTGACAGCAGAGGAGAAGGTTTGGTTTTTTTCCTCACAGACTCTAGCTGAAGAGTCCTGGAGTAAGTCAGTTTCAGATGGGACTCTATCCAGAAGCCTAAATTATGTCACCAGTATTTTCTGTTTCTCTTTCTCTGTTTTTTTTTTTTTTTTAAAGAGTTGGGGTCTTGCTGTGTTTCTCAGGCTGGTCTTGAACTCCAGGCCTCAAGAGATCCTCCTGCCTCAGCCTCCTGAAAGCTGGGACTACAGGAGTCCACCACCACACCTGGGTACTTTTTTTTTCTTTTGAGACGTAGTCTCGCTCTGTCGCCAGGCTGGAGTGCGATGGCGTGATCTCGACTCACTGCGACCTCCGCCTCCCGGGTTCAAGTGATTCTCCTGCCTCAGCCTCTTGAGTAGCTGGGACTACAGGCATGCACCACCATGCCCAGCTAATTTTTTTTTTTTTTTTTTTGTATTTTTAGTAGAGATGGGGTTTCACTGTGTTGGCCAGGCTGATCTCGACCTCTTGACCTCATGATCCGCCTGCCTCGGCCTCCCAAAGTGCTGGGATTACAGGCGTGAGCCACCATGCCTGGCTGCACACCTGGGTACTTTTTATTTTTGGTAGAGATAGAGCCTGGCTATGTTGACAAGTCTGGTCTCAAACTCCTGGGCTCAAGCAGTCCTCTGTACTTGGCCTCCCAAGGTGTTGGGATTACAGGCATGAGACACTGCGACTCGCCTGTTTATTGGTTTTGTTAAATGCCTTGTCATGAGGCATTAAAAAGCCCATGATGGAAAGAAGATAGCCCCAGAGAAGGGGTTCCAAATTCTTCACAAATTCTTCAATAGATGAGTGGATTAAAAACCAGATCTATCCATACGATGGAATGTTATTTAACCATAAAAAGGAATGAAGTTACCGATACATGCTGTGACATTGATGACCTTTGGAAACATGCTAAGTGAAAGAAGCCAGTCACATAAGGTCACAGAGTGTACAATTCTATTTATATGAAATGTCTAGAATAGGCAAATGTACAAATATGAAATTAGAATAATGGCTGCCAGTGACTGAGAGGAGAAGGGGGTGGGGAATGACTGCTAATGAGTATAAGGTTTTAAGGAGAGTTGGTGAAAATGTTCTAAAATTAGATAGTGGTGATATTTGCACAACCTTGTGACTAACCTAACACTGAATTGCACACTTTAAAAAAGTGAATTGGGGTGGGTGCGGTGGCTCACATTGAGGCTGAGGCAGGAAGATCGCTTGAGCCCAGTAGTTTGTTTGAGACCAGCCTGGGCAGTATGATGAGCCCTCATCTCAACAGAAAATTATAAAATTAGCTGGGCGTGGTGGTGCACACCTGTATCCCAGCCACTTGGGAGGCTGGGGCAGGAGGATTGACTGAGCCGAAGAAGTCAAGGCTGCAGTGAGCTGTGATTGCACCGCGTCACTCCAGCCTGGGCAATGAGAGTGTGACCCTGTCTCAAATAAATAGAGGGAGATAGAGAATTGTATGGCATGTGAATTGTCTCCATTAAGCTGTTTTTGTTGTTGTTTTGAGACGGAGTCTCACTCTGTCACCCAGACTGGAGTGCAGTGGTGCGATTTTGGCTCACTTTAACCTCCACCTCCCTGATTCAAGCGATTCTTGTGCCTCAGCCTCTCAAGTAGCTGGGATTACAGGTGTGTGCCACCACACCCAGCTGATTTTTGTACTTTTTTAGTAGAGACAGTGTTGGCCAGGCTAGTCTCGAATTCCTGGCCTCAAGTGATCCGCCCACCTTGGCATCCAAAGGTGCTGGGATTACAGGTGTGAGCCACCACACCTGGCCCATTAAGCTATTATTTTAAAAAGTCTGCCTAAACCTCTGCACTAGACAAACATGGGGCACATTCCAAGCAACTTAGCCAAGTTTAAAAGATCAGTACTGATTTCAGCTGATGCTTGCCTCAGGGAAGCTAGGTTTGGAGTTTGAGTTCAGTTGTGATTAACTGCTTGTTAACAGAAACAAAACACCAAACTCTCAAGAACATAACAGAATCCAGAGTCTACAACACATCATCTACAATGTCCAGGATGTAATCCAAAATTCTTAGACACAAGAAATGGGCTGGGCATGGTGGCTCATGCCTGTAATCCCAGCACAGCACTTTGGGAGGCTGAGGCAGGCCGATCACTTGAGGACAGGAGTTTGAGACCAGCCTGGCCAACATAGCAAAAGCCCTTCTCTACTAAAAATACAAAAAAATTAGCTAGGCATGGTGGTACCCGGGAGGCTCAGGAGGCTGAGGCACAAGAATTGTTTGAACCCAGGAAGTGGAGGTTGCAGTGAGCTGAGATCGCACCACCACTCCAGACTGGGCAACAGAGCAAGACTGACTTAAAAAAAAAAAAAAAAAAAAAAAAAAAAAAGGTCAGGTGCAGTGGCTCACACCTGTAATCCCAGCACTTTGGGAGACCGAGGTGGGTGGATCATGAGGTCAGGAGTTTGAGACCAGCCTGACCAACATGGTGAAACCCCATCTCTACTAAAAATACAAAAATTAGCCAGACGTGGTGGCACACACCTGTAATCCCAGCTACTCAGGAAGCTGAGGCAGGAGAATTGCTTGAACCCGGGAGGCAGAGGTTGCAGTGAGCCAAGATTGCACCATTGCACTCCAGCCTGGGTAACAGAGCGAGACTCTGTCTCAAAAAAAAAAAAAAAGGAATGAAAATTTTAAAATATATTTTTACAAAACAGGAAAATATGATCTGTGTTCACAAAAAAAGGCAATCAGTGGGCCCGGCGCAGTGGCTCATGCCTGTAATCCCAGCACTTTGGGAGGCCGAGGCGGGTGGATCACGAGGTCAGCAGATCAAGACCATCCTGGCTAACACGGTGAAACCCCGTCTCTGCTAAAAATACAAAAAATTAGCCGGGCGTGGTGGCGGGTGCATATAGTTCCAGCCGCTCAGGAGGCTGAGGCAGGAGAATGGCTTGAACCTGGGAGGCGGAGCTTGCAGTGAGCTGAGATCGAGCCACTGCACTCAAGCCTGGGTGACACAGCAAGACTCCATCTCAAAAAAAAAAAAAAAAGGCAATCAACAAAGGTCAACCCCAAGAGGACCCAGATGTTGGTATCAACTGACAAGAATTCTAAAGGAGAATCAAAATAATTAGTTAAAATAATTTTTTTTTTTTAAATTTAAAGCAGTTATTAAAACTTTGTCAGGCCAGGTGTGGTGGCTCATACCTATAATCCCAACGGGTTGGGAGGATTGCCTGAGCCCAGGAGTTAAAGACCAGCCTGGGCAACATAGTGAGACCCCATCTCTACAAAAAGTTTAAAAATTAGCTGGATAGGCACAGTGGCTCAGGCCTGTAATCCCAGCACTTTTTGGGAGGCTGAGGTGGGCAGATCACCTGAGGTCAAGAGTTGGAGACCAGCCTGGCCAACATGGTTAAGCTCTGTCTCTACTAAAAATACAAAAATTAGCTGGGTGTGGTAGCTGGCACCTGTAATCCCAGCTACTTGGGAGACTGAGGCAGGAGAATTGCTTGAACCTGGGAAGTGGAGATTGCAGTGAGCCGAGATCGCACCACTGCACTCCAGCCTGGGCAACAGAACAAGACTCTGTCTCTAAAAAAAAAACAAAAGGTGCGGGGGAAAGAAAGAAAGAAAAGATGTGGCCTTGTAAGTCAGTGGGAAGACAAGCATGCTAGGAGCCAAAAAGTTTAAGGTACTGGGCGTTGCCTCAGCATTCCTAAGAATGCTTGAAACCTTGCTGGAATTGCTGAGCCTCTCAGGGTTTGGGACAGTTTTGTTTACACGATAGAATTGTGATAAGATTAGCTGGCACCCTCGGACTCTGATAAAACTAGCCACTTGGCCTGGAAGTGCAGTGTCCTCCATCTGGACTTCCAGTTCATTATAGTTCCAACCCCAGGGCCTCATTCCCACTTGCTTTGCACCAGCAGGCTTGGCATTTGTTCTCAGAAGGTCACAGAAACCTTTGCTTCTACTTAGAACACGTTTCCTGGGGAAGTTCAGACTTATGACTGACCAGATCCAGAGATAGCAGCACTTTGATGTAAAATCGTAGGAAGAGCTTGTTCTCTCAGACAAGCCATTACCCAGTAGGCAAAGCTCAAACAAGAGAGCCCTTAAATGGTGTGGTCTTTGGCCAGGCCATCGTCGCGGGGTTATTCCTAGGTTTGGCAAGTGTCAGCGTTTCTTTTGCTTGTGCGATTGGCTCTTTTGCTCAACGTAACAGCGGACCCCTGGCCTCCAGATGAGAAGGGCCACTAGCGTTCACTAAGTGCATGCTCTGGGCCAGCCATTGCCTAGGACCTTTCTTAGATATTTGATTATCAAGTAGGTGCTCTTGTTTTAATTTTATTGAGACCCAGAAAGGTTAAATAATTCATCCAGGGTGAGTGTGAGGCTTTATGAGAACTTTACAGTTGTTCTCTCCCTTCCCCCTCCTTGGACTATTCCTGGAACATGAAGGTCCAATTCCTTTCCCTGATGGCTGTATGGCAGGTGGCATACTTCATTTCTTTGCGGGAAATTATACTTGTATTGATGCTGGGCATGCTGCTCACCTCTTCAGTGTTTTCCCAAGTAGGGTCTGACAAATGGGGATCCAAGCCCTCCTGTATTTCAGGCTTTATTTTGGGTACCAAGATGCAAAGACAGTCCGTTAAGACTTAGTTCTTGGCCGCTCACGGTGGCTCATGCCTGTCATCCCAGCACTTTAGGAGGCTGAGGCGGGAGGATTGCCTGCCCCCAGGAGTTTGAGATCATCCTGGGCAACAAGGCAAGACCTCATCTCTACAAAAAAAAAATTAAAAATTAGCTGGGTGTGATGGTACATGCCTATAGTCTCAGCTACTGGGAGGCTGAGGTGGGAGGATCACTTGAGCCTGGGAGGGGCAGGCTACAGTGAGTCAAGATTGGGCCACTGCACTCCAGCTTGGGTGACAGAGTGAGACCCTGTCTCAAAAAAAAAAAAAAAAAAAAAAAGACTTAGTTCTTCTACTTTTAAGGGGCTGGAAGTCTGAGAAGTAGACTCTTCCACACATAGAAAGCAGTCTTAAAAGGGTGTGTGTGCTCTGATTATGGTTATATAACATTTACAGAAAGTGGATACAGAATGAAAATCACTTGAGGTTGTTGGGATTTGCTTTAAAACATCTTTTAATGTTGCATTTTTCTTTCACCTTAATTAGGGGAAAAAGGGAGATAATTGGAAACAGGGGTGACCAGAGTGCTCCGGGGAGGCAGAGGTTCTGTAATAACTGTTGGTAGCCAAGGAGGCCGCAAAGAAGAGAGGGTGTTTGCGTGGTAAGTGTGTGTTGCCATTCGCCAGATACGTGCCAGAGGCAAGGGGCATCAAGGCAGTGGGCAGAGTTAGATGGTCCGCTTTGAGAGTTCATGGCTGATGGGATCCAGGGATAGCAAGAGCTTATTGTGAAATTATAAAATGAGGTGGTTCTGCCAGGCAAGGCACTACTACCCAGTAGGCACAGTGATCCTCCAGACCACGTGGTCAGCTCTCTCCCTGAAACTTTCAACCTCTGTGTGTGTGTGTGTGTGTGTGTGTCTGTGTCTGTGTGTCTTTGTCAGTAAAAGCTTTTATGAGATACACACAATTTTTTCTTGTTATATGTACATGGGATATCGTTAAAGGAATACCCAAGAAACAACTAGTTGCCTGTAGCGATAGAAGATTTCGTTGTATTTCAAAAATAATCTGAATTTTTTTTACTATGTGCATATATTGTTTACTCAAAGTTTTGTGTGTGTGTGTTTTTCTAGACAAACAGACTTTTTTTTTTTTTTTTTTTGAGAGGCAGAGTCTCGCTCTGTCACCCAGGCTGGAGTGCAGTGGCGTAAACTTGGCTCACTACAACCTCTGCCTCCTGGGTTCAAGTGATTCTCCCGCTTCAGCCTCCTGAGTAGCTGGGACTGCAGGGGCACACCACCACACCTGGCTAATTTTTGTATTTTTAGTAGAGACAGGGTTTGGCCATGTTGGCCAGGCTGGTCTTTTTTTTTTTTTTTTTTTTGAGTCGGAGTCTTGCTCTGTCACCCAGGCTGGAGTGCAGTGGCGCAATCTCGGCTCACTGCAAGCTCCGCCTCCTGGGTTCACGCCATTCTCCTGCCTCAGCCTCTCCGAGTAGCTGGGACTACAGGCGCCCGCCACCACGCCCGGCTAATTTTTTGTATTTTTAGTAGAGACGGGGTTTCACCGTGGTCTCGATCTCCTGACCTCGTGATCCGCCCGCCTCGGCCTCCCAAAGTGCTGGGATTACAAGTGTGAGCCACCACGCCCGGCAGGCCAGGCTGGTCTTGAACTCCTGACCTCAGGTGATCCGCCCGCCTTGGCCTCCCAAAGTGCTGGGATTAGAGGCTTAAACCACTGCGCCTGGCCAAGAGAAACAGACTTTATGAACAACCACATGAGACAGTGAGACAGGTGATGAGGGCCTAAACTAAAACAATGACAAGTGTGGTGGGAGAGAGGGGGCTGGATTCCCAGCTTGGGAAGCCAGCTGTGCAGGGATGCTGTTAACCAGCATCTAGAAGGCAGAGCAGTGCGGGACTGGAAGTGTGAGCATCTGTGAGTGCATCTCAGTGGAATTATTCAGGGGGCAGTTGGAAGTCTGAATTGGGAACCTTGGAAAGAGATTAGGGTTGATGACACTGATTTGGAAGTTTAGCCTGAAGCTGATGAGAATGCTTAGGGAGTGCTTAGAGAATGAGAAGGGATCCCAGAGCGATCTTCCACTGGGGTAGAGAAGGAGGCAGCAAAAAACCAGAATGGTGGTTAGAGACACTGGGGAGCCTGGAGGCCTGGTGTGTTAGCGTTCTCCAGAGGGACAGAACTGATAGTATATATATGTGTATATATATGTGTGTGTATATATATATACACACACATATATATACACATATATATATATATACACACACACACATATAAGTTTATTAGGGAGAATTGCCTCACACGATTACAAGGTGAAATCCCATGATAGGCCATCGGCAAGCTGAGGTAAGAGAGAAGCTGGTAGCATAATTCAGTCCAAGTCCGCCAGCCTTAAAACCAGGGAAGCCAACAGTGCAGCTCTCAGTCTGAGGCCCAAGGCCTGAGAGCCCCTGAGAGGTGCAAGTCTCAGAGTCTAAAGGCCAAAGAACCTGCAGTCTGATGTCCAAGGGCAAGGGGAGAGGAGGCCAAGTGTCTGGCATGACACAGAACAGAGCCAGCACGCGGACTCAGCAAGCTGCTGGTCCCCCTTCTTCCGCCGGCTTTGTGCCAGCCACGCTGGCAGCCAACTGGATAGTGCCCACCCATATGGAGGTGGGTCTTCCTCCCCTAGTCCACTGACAAATGTCAGCCTCCTCTGGCAACACCCTCACAGACACACCCAGAAACAGCGCTTCACCAGCTGTCTAGGCATCCCTCAATCCAGACAAGTTGTTACCTAGGATTAACTATCACACCTGGAAATCTAGAGAGTGGCACTTCGAGGTGCAGCATGTAAGCAGGTGTGCAGTGCAGCAGAAAGGTCCAGGAGCTCGCTGGGAGCTTGAGGGTGGGCTGAGGCATGAAGGGGAGAAGGGACGATGGTAGGTATGGTAGTTTTTTTTTTTTTTTTGAGGCAGAGTCTCGCTCTGTCACCCAGGCTGGAGTGCAATGGCGCGATTTTGGCTCACTGTAACCTCCGCCTCCCGGGTTCATGCAATTCTCCTGCCTCAGCCTCTAGAGTAGCTGGGACTACAGGCACCCGCCACCACACCTGGCTAATTTTTGTATTTTTAATAGAGATGGGGTTTCACTATGTTGGTCTCAAACTCCTGACCTCGTGATCCACCTGCCTCGGCCTCCCACAGTGCTGGGATTACAGATGTGAGCCACTGCGCCCAGCCCGGTATGGTAGTTTTATGGTGAAGAAAAGGATAGTGATTCAGTCAGCATTTATTGAGAACCCAGTGTGCCAGGCTTTCTGCTAGGTATGGAGAATAAAGTGACCCCTGCCTTCAAAGACTGGACCAACTAGGGCAGGAGACAAATATATACTAAGAAGATTTGAATGTGATTTGGTAGGTACAGTGCTAGAAAGAGGGTCTTAGGGGGCCGGGCACGGTGGCTCACCACATCTGTAATCCCAGCACTTTGGGAGGCCGAGGTGGGCAGATCACAAGGTTAGGAGATGGAGACCATCCTGGCTAACACGGTGAAACCCCATCTCTGCTAAAAATGCAAAAAAATTAGCCAAGCATGGTGGTGGGCGCCTGTAGTCCCAGCTACTCAGGAGGCTGAGGCAGGAGAATGGCATGAACCCGGGAGGCAGAGCTTGCAGTGAGCCAAGATCACGCCACTGCACTCCAGTCTGGGTGACAGAGCAAGACTCTGTCTCAAAAAAAAAAAAAAAAGGAAAAAGAGGGTCTTAGGGGAACAGAAAGGCAACTTAACTCTGCCTAGGAGACTGGCAGTTTCAGTTAGTGATCAGTGGAGGAGGTGACTTGGTGCTAAGCTAGATCTTAAAGATTAAGTAATTAACTGAGAGGATTAGGAGTGATCTGGATGTCCCAGATAGAGGGAACAGTGTGAACATAGGGCAAGCATGGAGATAAGAAATTATGTGGGGCTGGGCGTGGCGGCTCACATCTGTAATCCCAACACTTTTCAGAGCCAAGGCGGGCAAATCACTTTGGGCTTAGGAGTTCAAGACCAGCCTGGGCAACATGGTGAAACCTCATCTCTACAAAAATTACCTGGGTGTGGTGGTGCACACCTGTAGTCCTAGCTACTCAGGAGGCTGAGCCTGGAGAGAGAATTGCTGGAGCCCGGGAAGCAGAGGTTGCAGTGAGCCAAGATTGCACCACTGCATACTAGCCTGGGCAACAGAGTGAGACCCCATTTCAGCCTCCCAAGTAGCTGAGATTACAGGCGTGCACCACCACGCCCAGATACTTTTTTTGTATTTTTAGTAGAGACCAGGTTTCACCATGTTGGCCAGGCTGGTCTCAAACTCCTGATCTCAGGTGATCTACCTGCCTTGGCCTCCCAAACTGCTGCAATTACAGGGGTGAGCCACCGTACCCCACCAGTTAATTGGCTTTTAAAGTATATTGAATTATAAAATCATTACCATAATCCAATTTTAGAATATTTTCTGGACACACTGATTTTCTTTTCATTTTCTTGACTTTTAAAAATATTATTTATTTTTATTTTTTAAGGCTTTAACTTCAATATGATTTTTTAAATATTATTTTTATTATGGAAAATTTCTAGCCATAGAGAAGTAGAATTGTATAAGGAATATCCATGTTGAGCATAGTAATTTGGGGTCTTCTCCGGGTAGAGATGTTCAACCAGTGAGTGAGTATCTTAGTTCATTTGGGTTGCTGTAACAAAATACCTTAGGCTGGATATTTATAAACAACAGAAACATATTGCTCATAGTTTTGAAGGTGCCATCTTTGAAGCACAGAGCAAGCCCTCACTGGATGCCGAATCTGCTGGCACCCTGATCATGGACTTCCTAGCCTCTAGAGCAATGCATTTCTGTTGTTTATACATTACCTAGTCTAAAATATTTTGTTAAAGCAGCCAAATGGATTAAGACAAATTGGTACCAGAAGTGGGGTGCTGCTATAACAAATACCTGAAGATATGGAAGCAGCTTTGGAACTGGGTAGTGGGTAGAGACTGAAAGAGTTTTGACGTTCATACTAGAAAAAGTTTACATTGTCACGAACAAATCATTAAGCACAGGTGTGGTAAGGGCACAGGAGGAGAGCTGTAGAGAAAGCCTCAATCTTCTGAGAGATGCCCTAAGAGGGCATGAACAGAATGTTGGTAGAAATATGGATGGTAAAGGCCATTCTGATGAGATCTCAGATGGAAATGAGGAACATGTTAGTGGAAACTGGGGGAAAGGTGATCTTTGTTATAAAGTGGCAGAGAACTTGGCTGATTTGGGTTTGTGCCTGTTGACCTAAAGGAACAAGCCTAGGCAAAATTAATGTAGAGTTTATTTGGGCCAAGGTTGAGGACTGCAGCCTGGGACACGCTTATAAGTTGCCTTAGGGAGTGTTCTGTTTGGCCTTTGTTACAAGCAGATTTTTAAAGGCAAAAGGGAATGAGGAGTGGGCTCACACAAAGTTGTTTGACGGGGGCCAGGCGTGGTGGCTCACGCCTATAACCCCAGCACTTTGGGAGGCTGAGGCGGGTGGATCACCTGAGATCATGAGTTCGAGACCAGGCTGACCAACATGGTGAAACCCCATCTCTACTAAAATTACAAAAATTAGCCGGGCATGGTGGTGGGCACCTATAATCCCAGCTACTCAGGAGGCTGACACAGGAGAATTGCTTGAATCCGGGAGGTGGAGGTTGCGGTGAGCCAAGATCACGCCATTGCACTCTAGCCTGGACAGCAAGAGCAACACTCCATCTCAAAAAAAAAAAAAAAAAAAAAGTTGTTTGACAGGAATTCTGATTGGTTTACAGAGATAACATGAATTAGTGACTGGCTATACATTGTTGAACTATAGGATATGAGAAATTACAGAAAATGCCAGTGTATGGCATTGTATAGCTACTTTGCATGAGTTAGACTAGAGCTCACATAGCAAGTGGCTTCATGAGGTGATTGATTATTTAGCTCAAGTGTGGAGTGAGACATGACTGCTGTTGCATCTCATTGCTTCTCTGGGCTTGATAATTAAGGGGCCGGAGCAGGGGGCTCACATTCTTCAGATTAAAAGTTTCTTGGCTGGGAGCAGTGGCTCACGCCTGTAATCCCAGCACTTTGGGAGGCCGAGGCGGACGGATCATGAGGTCAAGAGATCAAGACCATCCTGGCCAACATGGTGAAACCCCGTCTCTACTAAAAATACAAAAATTAGTGGGGCATGGTGGTATGTGCCTGCAATCTCAGCTACTTGGGAGGCTGAGGCAGGAGAATCGCTTGAACCCAGGAGGGGGAGGTTGTGGTGAGCTGAGATTGTGCCACTGCATTCCAGCCTGATGACAGAGTGAGACTCCATCTCAAAAAAAAAAAAAGAAAAAGAAAAAAATACAAAATTAGACGGGCGTGGTGGTGTGTGCCTGTAATCCCAGCTACTTGGGAGGCAGAGGCAGGAGAATCACTTGAACCCGGGAGGCAAAGGTTGCAGTGAGCCAAAACTCCAGCCTGGGCAACAAGAGCGAAACTCTGTCTCAAAATAAATAAATAAAGTAAAAGAAATAAATAAATAAAAATAAAAGCTTCTTTCTTATGTCCTAGTGTTTTGTGGGAGAACTTAAGAGTGATGAAATAGGATATTTGGTGGATGAAGTCACTGAACAAAGTGGTGAGGGGGTGGCATGGCTTCTCTTGATGGCTTATAGTAAAATGTGAGAAGAGAGAAACAAATTAAATACAGAATTTAAAACCAAAAGGGAAGCAGAACTCAAGCATTTGGAAGATTCTCAGCATGGCCACATTGTAAAGAATGAAAAAGTAGGCTGGGCACAATGGGTTACGCCTGTAATCCTAGCACTTTAGGAGGTTGAGGCAAGTGGATCACTTGAGCTCAGGAGTTCAAGACCAGCCTGGGCAACATGGTGCAACCCTGTCTCTACAAAAAATTAGCTGGGCTTGGTGGCATGTGCCTGTGGTCCCAGCTGCTCAGGAGGCTGAGGTGGGAGGATCACTTGAACCTGGGAGATTGAGGCTGCAGTGAGCTGAAATTGCACCAGTGCACTCCAGCCTGGGTGACAGAGCCAGAGCCTGTCTCAAAAAGAAAAAAAAAAAAAAGAATAAATGTATTTGGAGAGAATATGAAGGGTGTGGCCAAGCCATCCTTTGATAAGGAGACTAGTATGGATGTGGAAGCCAGGTACTAATCAAGACAATGGAAGGATGACCCTGAGGGCATGTGGGGGCCCTCACCCCCATCACAGGCCCAGAAGGCCAGGGTGTTGGGGGCAGAACCATTTCAAGGCTCTGTTCCTAGCATTCTGGGGCAGTGCTCCTTGGCAGCCCCAGGTAGTTTGGCAGCATCCACATGGTGCTGTCTCTGCTGGTGCACAGAATACACAAGCTGTAGGGGCATGGCTACCCCCACCTAGATTGTAAAGGATGCCCTGAAGAGCCTTGGGCCCAGGCAGAGAACTGACAGAGGGTAAGTCCCCTGCAGAGAGTCCCCATTAGGGCATTGCCTAGCAGAGCCATGGGCGTAGGGTTGCCTCTGAGACCTCAGACTGGTAGAGCCACCAGTGTGCAGCTCCAGCCTGGGAGAGCCACAGGCGTGCAACTCCAACAAGTGAGGGCTGTTGCATGGGCTGTGCAGGCAGGGCTGCCCGGAGCCCAGCAACACGTCCCTGCCGGTGTGTCCGGAAGGTAGGAGGACATAGAGTTGAAGAAGATTGTTCAGAAACCTTGAGATTGAATGGGGTTTGCTCTGTTGGGTTTTGGACTTACCTGAGACCTATTACCCCTTTCTTCTTTCTTATTTGCTCTTTTAGAATGTCTATCCTATGCCTGTCCCACCATTGTATTTTACAAGCACATAACACGTTTGATTTCACAGGCTCACAGATGGTGGGGAATTTGCCCCAGGATGAATTGTACGTTGAGTCTCACCCATACCTGATTGATTTTTTAAAATTTTATTTATTTATTTATTTATTTATTTATTTATTTATTTTGAGAGCAAGAGAGTGAGTCTCACTCTGTCACCCAGGCTGGAGTGCACTGGTGGGATCTTGGCTCACTGCAACCTCCACCTCCCAGGTTCAAGTGACTCTCCTGCCTCAGCCTTCTGAATAGCTGAATTACAGGTGCCTGCCATCATGTCCAGTTAATTTTTGTATTTTTAGTAGAGACAGGGTTTCATCATGTTGGCCAGGCTGGCCTTGAACTCCTGACCTCAAGTGATTCACCCACCTTGGCTTCCTAGAGTGTGGGATTACAGCCGTGATACACCACACCCAGCCACCCATATCTGATTTAGATGATAGATGAGACTCTGGACTTTAGACTTTTGAGTTGATGCTAGAATGAGTTTCTATTTGGGGCCATTGGGGTGGACTGAATGTATTTTGCATGTAAAAAGGACATGACTTTTGGGGGTTCAGGAGCCAAATGCTGTGGTCTGAGTGTTTGTGTTCCCCTAAAATTCATATGTTGAAACTTGATCCCCAACATGGTGGGGCCTTTGAGAAGTGATTAGGCCATGAGGGCTCCACTCTCAAGAATGGGGTTAGCATCTTTATGAAAGAGGCCTGAGGGACTTGTGTTGCCCCTTCTGCCATGTTGAGAATACAGTGAGAAGGTGCCATCTTTGAAGCAGAGAGCGATGCCGGATCTACTGGGACCTGGATCTTGTACTTTCCGGCCTCCAGAACTGTGAGCAATAAATTTCTGTTGTTGGCCAGGCACGGTGGCTCACGCCTGTAATCTCAGCACACTGGGAGCCGAGGCAGGCGGATCACCTGAGGTCAGGAGTTCGAGACCAGCCTGGCCAACAAAGCAAAACCCCATCTCTGCTAAAAATACAAAATTAGCCGGGCATGGTGGCAGACACTTGTAATCCCAGCTACTTGGGAGGTTGAGGCAGGAGAATCACTTGAACCAGGGAGGTGGAGGTTTCAGTGAGCCGAGATCACGCCACTGCACTCCAGCCTGGTGACAGAATTAGACTCCGTCTCAACAACAACAAAAAAGATTCTGAATCTTTGGGAAGCCCTCTGGGCTGGGGATTGATTTGGGAGTCAGTACCATGTTGTTCATAGTTGATGCGGTAGCTTGCAGAAGCCAAGGAAAGCCTACGCTTTCAAAAAAAGTTTGGAAGAGTCAATGTAAGGAAATCCAAAGTGGACCTAACTGTGGAGATGGGGGTCAGGGAAGGAGAGAGCTGGGGTGTGAAGTAGTGAAAATTAGAAAAGTTCCTGCTAAGTCCCTGACGCTACTAATGAGTGGTGATTGATTGATGAAAGCAGAGATTTCCATTCTTGCCTGAGAGCTTCTAGTTTGTTGGGGAAGAAAAGATACACCAACAGCAGCTGGCTAGAAGGCCAGTTTCTTCTTTTTTTATTTTTATTTTTTGAGACGGAGTCTCGCACTGTTGCCCAGACTGGAGTGCAGTGGCGCGATCTTGGCTCACTGCAAGCTCCGCCTCCCTGGTTCATGCCATTCTCCTGCCTCAGCCTCCCGAGTAGCTGGGACTACAGGCGCCCGCCACCACACCCGGCTAATTTTTTGTATTTTTCATAGAGACGGGGTTTCACCGTGTTAGCCAGGATGGTCTCGATCTCATGACCTCGTGATCCGTCCACCTCGGCCTCCCAAAGGGCTGGGATTACAGGCGTGAGCCACCGTGCCCGGCCTATGCTCAGCTAATTTTTTGTATTTTTAGTGGAGATGGGGTTTCACTGCGTTAGCCAGGATTGTCTCGATCTCCTGACCTTGTGATCTGCCTGCCGCAGCCTCCCTAAGTGCTGGGATTACAGGTGTGAGCCACCGCGCCCGGCCCTTTTGTATTTTTTTTTTGAGATGGAGCTCTTGTTGCCCAGGCTGGAGTGCAGTGGCACGATCTCGGCTCACTGCAACCTCCGCCTGCTGGGTTCAAGCAACTCTCCTGCCTCAGCCTCCGAGTAGCTGGGATTACAGGCACCCGCTACCATGCCTGGCTAACTTTTGTATTTTTAGTAGATACACAGTTTCACCATGTTGGCCAGGCTGGTCTCAAACTCCTGACCTGAGGTGATCCGCCTTCCTCGGCTTCCCAAAGTGCTGGTATTACAGGCGTGAGCCACTGCGCCCGGTAGAAGGCCAGTTTCTAAAGGTGTGTTGCAGAGTCCATGTCAGTTCTAGGAAGAATCAAGCAAGAGAAAAGTGTGCTTCTTTAGGGCTAGTCAGTCAAGCGCAGCCTTGAGCCAGAAGGGAAAGGGCTTTGCAGGTAGGAGTGGGCAGGCAGCAAGATCGTGTGTCTGAGAGAGTGTAGAGGGGACAGGCCAGAAGGAATGTCAGCTGAGCTGGGGAGGCGTCGCTGGGTATGATCCAGCGCTAGAGCCTGTCTCTCGCTGTGCCTGCCTCCTCTCACACAGCCCCCTCTTCTGTCCCTGGCTTCTCAGCATGAAACTCCCCCCAGCCACATGGTCACATTCCTCCGTGTCACTTTCCTCCATTCAGCACCCCCCATGCCCCTTCCTGCTCACTGGCCTCCCACCTGTGCTCCCAGACACAGTAACCTACATTTGCTTCCTGCATTCGCCTCCCCCTCCTGTGTGCTGGCTTCTGTCTCTTCCACGGAAAGTGTTCTCCCCAAGGTCCTCAGTGACTTCCTCAGCCTTGGGGGACCCCTCTGAGTCCTCTTCTGTGGCATTTGGTGCTGTTTATCATCCCTTCTGTGACTTTATTTTGACAGATGTACAGATTGGGAGATGGCACTACACAGCTGGGAAGTGGGGGTGAGGACCTGGGGGGTTGTGAGAGATGGCCAGGCTCCAGCCCAGAGGAGGAGCTGGAGGTGGGTGGCCAGCGAACTGCCAGGAGGGAGGCCCTGAAGCCAGAGGAGAAGGGGGATAGCACCATGTCAAGATCAGGAGGCCACATCGGAAGCAGCAGAGAGGGCACTCAACGCTTCCCCTGCAGGGGCTGTTGGCTCTCTTGATGAGAGGCTGGTGAGGACAGAGCTAGAGAAGTGGGTTGGAAAGTGAAGTGGGGACAAGGAAGCAGCACCGGATCCCTGCACAATTTAGGGAAGAAGTTTTGCGGTGAAGAGGAACAGAGGTGGGGGCCTCTAAAGGGGTTTGGAAGCTCTTTTGTGTTTTTTCAAGATGAGCTCTCCTCAATCATGCTTGTTCACTGGTAGAGGAGAAAGGATTCGCTGAAAGTCGGAGGGGAGATGGAGTTCAGAACACAAATGAAGGCTGTTTTTCCCTCTTTAGGGTGAAGGCAGAGGTGACAGGCATTGCTATACAGAGCTTGTAGTTTTGATGGTGGGAATAAAGTCTCTGGCTTCCCTTACGAGTGAAGTAGGAACCTCAGATATCATCTAATAGGACCCAGGCCTCAGTCTGAGGGCAGCAGCAAGAGTATTGAGGAGAGAGGAGGTTTGAAGTGTGCTAAGGGAAGGCTAACCAGATGACCTGGCCGCGTGGTTGCAGCACCTCTCACTGTTTGTGACAGTGCTGTGTAAAGTAAAACCCCCTGTCCAGTGGTGGGGCTGTTAATAGGGCTCAGGTGCAGGCATGTACAAGGCAGGCCATTAGTTTAGTTACAGGTAGAAGGTATCTGAGTTACCAGCAGCAAATCTGTACGGGTTTGCAGCAACCTCACTTCTTGCCTGTTAAGAATTCGATCCGGGCACAAGGCAGAAAAAGAGACCGAGGCAAGTTTCAGGGCAGGAGTGGAAGTTCATTAAGAAGCTTTGGAAAAGGAAAGAAAGGAGAAGTACACTTGGAGGAGACCCACGCGGGCACTGAGGTCCAGTGTGGTGTTTAACCATGATCCTAGGACATTCTAGGACCAAGGCTGGCCCCTTTCCCGTGATTCTTCCCTCACAGTGAGCTGCCTGCATGCACAGTGCACTCCTTACCCTTGGGAGATGGGCACACACACAGTGTGTAGGAAGTTGTACGGATGCCCATCTGAGGCTTCCTTCCCTGTTCTGGTGATGTGCCCCCGGGAGGCCATGCTCTGCCATTTGGTCTCTTAATGTGCATGCTCAGGAAGGTGTGTCTCCCTGGTGTCTGCATTCAATTAACACTTTAGTGCATCAGGTGTGGACCATCAGGAAGTGGCCTCTCCCTGGCACCTAGTGGGTGGGGGAGAGCCCTCTCCTGCCCCGCTTGTGCCTAACTCCCTGTAACAGTTTCAGCCAGGATTCCTGCTTTAGCAGGAGAGAATAACCCGTTCTGTGCCAAGCCACACCTTCCCTGCTCTGGCCACTGAGCTTGCATCTTCTGTCCACACCTTCACTTTCTTTATTATGGCTCACTGGGGTTCTTTCCTTTTTCCTCACTTAGCAGATAATCTCTAGCCTCATCAGTTCCCAAGACTTTAGCAACAGCCTGCGTGCTAATAGTGCTCACATTTATCCACTTCCAATCTGTGATCTAAACTCCACTTTTATTCTTTTGTGTGGTTTTAACTAATGCAACTAGGGAGACTAAAGCAACTTCATCCTGGTTTCTAATTCACCGTGTTCACTTCTGATTAATTCCAGTTCTGGGAAGGACTCCAGGATTTCCAGTTTGTCTATTATTCCTTGTGTAAGAGTACATACTTACCATAAATCCTGCCCTGGGGTCAAACAATCTTGATGTTATCGTACTTCAGTTGTCCAGTGTGTCCCTTCTGAACCACCCTTCCCTACAGTATACAAGCCATGGGGGTACTGGCACCAGGATCCACCATCTGGCCTCACTGCCACCCGAGACACAGATATAGCTTCTTTTCCTAGGTCTCTAAATGTTTCTAAGGGGATATGTTCTTCTCTATGTGACAATGCATTGTGTAAAGCTGTGGTGGTAAAAACAGTGTCATACATGTGGGACAACATAGATCAATATCACAAGCAGCTAAAAGAGAAATTGGTCTTCACGAAAATTAAAAACGTGCTTCCAAGGACACAACTCAAGACAACTGGGTGGACACTGTGGCTCACACCTATAAGCCCAGCACTTTGGGAGGCCAAGGCGGGTGGATCACTTGAGGTTGGGAGTTTGAGACCAGCCTGGCCAACATGGTGAAACCCTGTCTCTACTAAAAGAAATACAAAAATTAGCTGGGCGTGGTGGTGCGTGCCTGTAATCCCAGCTACTCGGGAGGCTGAGGCAGGAAAATTGCTTGAAACCGGGAGGCAGAGGTTGCAGTGAGCTGAGATTGAGTCACTGCACTCCAGCTTGGGCGACAGAGTGAGACTCCATCTCAAAACAGACAAACAAACAAAAAAGATAGACAAATAACCAAACTTTAAAATGGTAAGATACACAGATGGCCAACAGCATATGAAAAGATGCTCAATGCCATTAACCGTTAGGGACACACAAATCAAAACCACAATGAGACTCTACTTCAGACTCATTAGGATGGCTGTAATCAAAAAGAGAGAGGCCAGGCATGGTGGCTTACACGTGTAATCCCAGCACTTTGGGAGGCCAAGGCAGGAGGATTGCTTGAGCCCAGGAATTCGACACGAGCCTGGGCAACATAGCGTGACCCTGCCTCTGCCAAAAATGAAAATGACAGACAATAGCACGTGTTGGCACAGATGCAGAGTGGGAACACACATTGCAGGTGGGAATGTAAAATGGTCACCCAGTTGGAAACAGCATGCAGCTCCTCAGAAGGTTAAACAGAGTTTATGTTTAATATGCTTATTAAGATAAACATAGTGTAATACATTAAAAAAAAACACAATATTAATTCTACTCATAGATATGTACCCAGAAATGAAAACATGTCATGAATACAAAGAAGGAAAAAAAGGGCGGGGAGAGTGGGAGGAGGGAGGAGCGGGAAAGATAACTATGGGGTACTGGGCTTAATACCTGGGTGATGAAATTATCTGTACAACAGACCCCAATGACACGTATTTACCTATGCAACAAACCTTCACATGTATCCCCAAAACCTAAAATTAAAGTTAAAAAAGAACGGCCGGGCCCAGTGGCTCATGCCTGTAATCCCAGCACTTTGGGAGGCCGAGGCGGGTGGATCACCTAAGGTCAGGAGTTTGAGACCAGCGTGGCCAACATGGTGAAACCCCATCTCTACTAAAAATACAAAAAGTAGCCAGGCATGGTGATGGGTGCCTATAATCCCAGCTACTCAGGAGGCTGAGGCAGGAGAATGGCTTGAACGAGAGAGGCAGAGATTGCAGTGAGCTGAGATCACACCACTGCACTCCAGGCTGGGCAACAAGGTGAGACTCCTGGTCTCCAAAAAAAAAAAAAAAAAAAAAAAAGAAAACATGCCCACACAAAAACTTGTACACAATGCTCATAGCCCCATTATTCATAATAGCCAAAAAAATGGACATAACCCAATGTCCATCAGTCCATGAACTGACATGTAAAATGTGATATAGCAAAACAATGGAATGTTATTCAGCAATAAAAAGAAAGTGCAGATCTGGCCTGATGGCTCACGCCTGTAATCCCAGCACTTTGGGAGGCTGAGGCAGGTGTATCACCCAAGGTCAGGCGTTCGAGACCAGCCTGGCTAACATGGCAAAACCCCGTCTCTACTAAAAATACAGAAATAAGCCGGGTGTGATGCTGGGTGCCTATAGTCCCAGCTACTTGGGAGGCAGGAGAAACACTTGAACCCAGGAGGCGGAGGTTGCAGTGAGCCAACATCGCGCCATTGCACGCCAGCCTCGGCGACAGAGCAAGACTCTGTCTCATTAAAAAAGAAAAAAAAAGTGCAGACTACATAAATCTAAAGAGACAGTAAATTAATATTTGCCTGGGGGTGGGGTGGCCGTGTACCATGTATTTAAAGTGTGCAACTCATTGGTTTTTAGTATATTCAGAATTGTGTAACCATCAGCACAATTTTAGAATATTTTCATCACCTGGCAAAAAAAAAAATCAAAAAATCCATACCCATTAATAGTCGCTGTCCTTTCTCTCCCAACCTTTCCCCACCCAGCTTTCTGTGGATTCGGCTATTCTGGATATTTCACATAAATGGAAACACAATTATGTGGTCTTCTGTGACTGCAGTTTCTTTCACTTAGCATAATGTTTTCAAGGTTCATCCATGTCATAGCGTGTCTCAGTATTTCATTTCTTTTTACTGTCAAGTAATATTCTACTGTATGGATAATATCACACTTTATGCATTCGTACAGTTTCTCTACCTCCTTCCCAACTCGTCTCTTTTTTATTGTAGGTGTGAAGTGGTGTCTTCGGTAGTTTTGACTTGCATTTCCCAATGGCTAATGATATGGAGCATCTTGTCATGTGCTTGGTGGTCATTTATATGTCTTCTTTGGAGAACTGTCTATTCAGATCATTTTTGTATATGGGCTGAGGTAGGGAACCAGATTCATTCTTTTACATGTGGATATTCAGTTGTCCCAGTACCATTTGTTGAAAAGATTATTATTTCCCCACTAATTTGTGTTGACACCCTTGTTGAAAATGAGTTGACCATTTCTGGTCCCTCAGTTCTATTCCATTGAACTAGATGTCTTTGCTTACACCATCTTGATTACTGTAGCTTTCTTTTTTTAAAGTTAAAAAATTTATAAAGTAGAAGTGGGGCTCAGGCTCGTCTGGTTGCCTAGGCTCGTCTGGACCCCTGGCTGCAAGTGATCCTCCCGCCTCAGCCTCCCAAAGTGCCGGAATTACAGGCGTGAGCCTCTGGGGCCTGGCTGCAATTGATTTTTGTTTATTGATCTTGTATCCTGCAACTTTGCTATGAGTTCTAACCTTGTTCTTAGTCCTAATAGTTGTTTAGTGGATTCCTTAGAGTTTTCTATATACCAGGTCATGTCATCTGCAAACAGAAATAGTCGTACTTCTTCCTTTCCAATCTGGATGCCTTTTATTTCATCTTATTGCCTCATTGCCCTGGCGAGAGCCTCCAGAACAATGTTGCCTAGAAATGACAAGGGCCCATGCTCATCTTGTTCCTGATTTAGGGGAAAGCTTTTATCTTTCACCTTTAAGTCTGATGTTCGTTGTGGGTTTTTCATAGATGCCCTTCGTCAGGTTGAGGAGGTTCCCCTCTATTCCTAGTTTTTATGTTATTATACTTTTAAATAACAGCAGCAGAGCCTGTAAGAAGATACGAATAAATACATGGAGAGAGGTTTGCAGTTGATTAAGCGGGGGGAAGAGTTTACTTCATTCAGCGTGAATCTGATCTCTGTTAGTAGGAGGATGTGCTAGTTGAACAATTTTTTTTTTTTTTAAATAGAGGGTGAGGTGGGTGGATCACGAGATCAGGAGTTCAAGACCAGCCTGGCCAAGATAGTGAAACCCCGTCTCTACTAAAAATACAAAAAATTAGCCAGGCAAGGTGGCGGGTGCATGTAATCCCAGCTACTCTGGAGGCTGAGGCAGGTGAATCACTTGAACCTAGGATGCGGAGGTTGCAGTGAGCAGAGATCGTGCCACTGCACTCTAGCCTGGGCGACAGAGCAAGACTCCATCTCAAAAAATAAATAAATAAAAATAAAAATAGAGACAGGGTCTTGCTATATTGTCCAGGCTGATCTTGAGCTCCTGGACTCAAACCATCCTCCTACCTTTGCCTCCCAAAGTGCTGGGATTACAGATGTGAGTCACTGCCCCCAGCCTGAACAAACTTTGTAAGATGCAGGCTATTGTGCAAAATTTTAGTACCGTAAAAAATCTCACCTTATTTGATCAAATATACCTTTATCTTTAGGCATATGTCTATTTTCACCTACTTATAACTTACACTTTTGATTACTTTTGGTTGTCTTTTTACTCTTGTTCTAATTATCTTTTTTTTGTTGTTTTTTTTTTTGTGACGGAGTCTCGCTCTGTCGCCAGGCTGGAGTGCAGTGGCGTGATCGTGATCTTGGCCCACTGCAACCTCCACCTCCCAGGTTCAAGCGATTCTCCTGCCTCAGCTTCCTGCGTAGCTGGGACTACAGGTGCCCACCACCATGCCTGGCTAATTTTTGTATTTTTAGTAGAGACAAGGTTTCACTATGTTGGCCAGGATGGTCTCAATCTCTTGACCTTGTGATCTGCCCGCCTCGGCCTTCCAAAGTGCTGGGATTACAGCGTGAGCCACCACACCTGGTCCTAATTATCTTTTATTGTACAGAAGCATTTTATTTTCATCAGAGTACATTCATCTTGATTGAGATATTTTACAGTAGTTAATTTCTCTTCCCATGCTGGCTGGGCGTGATGGCTCACGCCTGTAATCCCAGCACTTTGGGAGACCAAAGCAGGCAGATCACCTGAGGTCAGGAGTTTGAGACCAGCCTGGCCAACATGGTGAAACCCCATCTCTACTAAAAATACAAAAATTAGCTGGACGTGGTGGCACAGGCCTGTAATCTCAGCTACTCGGGAGGCTGAGGCAGGAGAATTGCTTGAACCTGGGAGGCAGAGATTGCAGTGAGCCAAGATCCCACCACTGCACTCCAGCCTGGGTGATAGGGCAAGACTCCCATCTCAAAAAAAAAAAAAAATTATCTTCCCACTATAGTAAGAAAGTAACAGTATTTTATGACTTGGAAAGTATCTTCATATAAAATCTTATTTGAATCTCCCAAAATATAGCAGAGATGATCCCCATTTTACAGATTAAAATATGAATACCAGAAATGTTTGAATCATTTGTCAGGATATTGGCAGCAGAGCAGGGGCTAAGGGCATGCTGTCTTTTTAAGGCATTTCATATTAATTTTTGTATTTATATACAAAAATTATACAATCCTTGACTCCTTGACTTCGTCGAACATACGACATTCAAACATATCATTAGGGTGGAGGAGAATCCAGGGATAGCTTGCTACTGTATTCATTTCTTATGGCTGCCATAACAAGTTACTACAAACTGGGTGGCTTAAGACAAGAGAAATTTATTCCATCACAGTTCTAGGGGCCATAATTCCAAAATCAAGATGTCAGCTTGGTTCCAAAGACGAGGGATTGTTGCTTCTTGGAGGCTCAGAAGGGGCTGTTACTCCATGCATCTCTCCTGGCTGGATGGGTGGCTGCCGGCAGTCCTTGGCATCTCTTGGCTTGCAGCTGTCCAAGTCCAGTCCCTGCTTCTGTCTGCACCTGGCTGTGTCTGGATTAAGGGCACACCCTATTCCACTATGACCTCATCTTAGTGACATCTTAAATACTTCTGCAAAGATCCTAATTCCAAACAAGGTTACCTTACAGGTACCATGGTTAAGACTACAATGTATCTTTTTATTATTATTATCTTTTAAAGAGATAGGGTGTCACACTGTCATGTAGGCTGGAGTGCAATGGCACAATCGTAGCTCATGCAGCCTCAACCCCCTAGGGCCTAGCGATCCACTCACCTCAGCTTCTCGAATAGCTGGGACTACAGATGTGTGCCACTATGTCGGGCTAAGTTTTTAATTTTTTTGTAAAGATGGGAGTCTCACTGTGTTGCCCAGGCTGGTCTTGAACTCCTGGCCTCAAGCAATCCTCCTGCCTTGGCCTCCCAAAGTGCTGGGATTACAGCATGAGCCTCCAGGCCTAATGTATCTTTTGAGGGGGCACAGTTCAGCCCATAGCAGCCACTAACAGAGTTCTCTTCTGTCCTCACTCCCCAACCAGGCGCCCCTGTAGACAATGGCCCTCGTGTCTGCCGATTCCCGCATTGCAGAACTTCTCACAGAGCTCCATCAGCTGATCAAACAAACCCAGGTAAAAAGTCACCACCCTCCATTCCCAGATAGGAACATGGGCTTTGATGCTGAGCTGTGAAGTGGGGGTGGCATTTGTGTTCAGAGAGATTGGACACACAGGAACCAAGATGATGTAACAAAAGTGAGAGGAGGGGAATTTGGTGTATGGCTACCATTCCTGTTGGATTTTCTACCATGTACAGGATTTCATGATTCATTTTGTTTGACAGCTATCCTGAGATAGAATTCACATGCCATACAATGCACCCATTTAAAGTGTATAATCCAGTGGTTTTTCGCAGCTCACAAAATTGTGCAACCATTACCACGATCAATTTCAGAATATTTTTAGCACCCAACAAAAATGCCCCATATCTTTTCCTTCCACCCTATTAATCCAGGCAAACAAAAACATTCCTTTTTTTTTTTTTTTGAGACAAGAGTCTCGCTGTGTCACCTAGGCTGGAGTGCAGTGGCGCGATCTCGGCTCACTGCAAGCTCCGCTTCCTGGGTTCAAGTGATTCTCCTGCCTCAGTCTCCCTAGTAGCTGGGATTACAGCTACTGTATATATCCAGCTAATTGTTTTTGTATTTTTAGTAGAGATGGGGTTTTGCCATGTTGGCCGTCTCTACTAAAAATACAAAAATTAGCTAGGCATGGTGGCGGATGCCTATAATCCCAGCTACTCGGAAGGCTGAGGCAGGACAATCACTTGAATTCGGGAGGTGGAGGTTGCAGTGAGCCGAGATGGTGCCATTGCACTCCAGCCTGGGAGACAAAGCAAGACTCCATCTCAAAAAAAAAAAAAAAAAGAAAAAAAGCCATTTTTCCCCTATTTGATATCTTTTCTTTCACAGATACAAGGGAGATGTGTATTGGTGCCTGTAGCTCACTGCAGGCTATCGGGCATGCTCTGCCACATTTTGCCCACGATAATCAGGGTTTATAGCTACACGAGGATCAGTTTGCTGGCAGTTGTGCACCACACAGCCAGGAAGGAGTAGATCCCAGAAATTCCTTCCCAAATGGTATCCTTTTTAGACGTAACCTGGAGAGTAAGAGTCAGAAGATGCTGGCACTTGTTGCTAAGTGAAAGATGCCAGTCTGAAAGGTTATGTGCTGTCTATTCCAACTGTAAACGAAAAGCAAAACTAGAGAGTGAAAGGATGAGCGATAGCCAGGGCCTTGGGAGAGATAGGATGAAAGGGA
Organism: Nomascus leucogenys; assembly: GCF_006542625.1. Classification (NCBI taxonomy): domain Eukaryota; kingdom Metazoa; phylum Chordata; class Mammalia; order Primates; family Hylobatidae; genus Nomascus; species Nomascus leucogenys. The sequence continues at coordinate 76,399,872 of NC_044382.1, read as the reverse complement.
TGGATAGGTGGAGCACAGAGGATTTTAGGGGGTGGAACTCTTCTGCAGGGTACCGTGATGGTAGGCACACAACATGATGCGTTGTCCAAACCCATAGAACTGCAGAACACATGGAGTAAACCATCTTGGGGATGGATGTAGTTAATTATCTAATAGTATTGGCTCATCAGTTGTTACAAACACATCACACTAATGCAAGATGTTAACAATAGGGGAGACTGCGCAGGGCAGAGCAGGTATACGTACGGGAACTCTGTGCCATCAGCTCAGCTTTTCTGTAAACCAAAACTGCTCTAAGAAGAGTTTATCAATAAAATACATTGTAAAATAAAGGAAAAAAGGGCCAGAAGTGGTAACTCATGCCTGTAATCCCAGCATGTTGGGAGGCTGAGGCAGGTGGATCACCTGAGGTCAGGAGTTCGAGACCAGTCTGGCCAGATGGTGAAACTCCATCTCTACTAAAAATTAGCCGGGCGTGGTAGTACACGCTTGTAATCCCAGCTACTAGGGTGGCTGAGGCAGGAGAATCACTTGAACCTGGGAAGCGGAGGTTGCAGTGAGCCAAGATCACCCCACTGCACTCCAGCCTGGGCGACAAGAGCAAAACTCGGTCTCAAAAAAATAAATAAAGGAAAAAAAAGATACTGGCAGATTACGCATTCCATTCAGTCATCCACAGTTAGATCAGTTTATCATCGTCCCATACAATCAGGGTGTCCCTCAGACAGCTGCTGCCGAGTTCCCAGACTCCCATCTCACCCGCCAGCTTCCAAAAGCAGGCATGGTCCTGACAGACACAGGGCTTCGCCCTTTCAGGCACCTGGTATAACTGACCCAAGAGATGGCATTCTCTCTCTCTGAGCCTCTCTTGGGGTATGAATACAATATTGGATTTCCCTCATTGCATAACCCATTTAATTTGTTCTGTTAACTCAGCTGCTATTTTTTCTCTCCATTTGTGATTGGTTTTCACCCAAACTTTTCCACCTTTGGAAGGGATGTTAGCTTTGGCCACTGTACCTGGTCCAGATTGCAGTGGCAGCAGTGCTAGTCTAGCAAGTGTCCCCCCCGACCCCAATCCATTCCCATTTATATAGGGTGGGGCACACGGGTATAGACTGTCGGCTTTCTCGAGCACTAGGCAGCTGTGTTCACTGTTAACCTCATTTTGCAGGTTGTGGCAAAGGCACAACCCACCCATCAGGCACTTAAAAATTCTCACATAAAGGCTAAAAAGCATAGTCATAATTTCTTTCTTAGGAACTATCTCAGTTTCCAGCATCTGCAGTTGCAGCTCTGCTCCCAGGACCACTGATATGGGAGGAATTGCACCAAAGTTCTTCCCCACCCCTTCGTCTCCACATCAATTGATCATACCTGTATGTGTCAATTTCTGGACTCCGAATTCTGTTCTCTTGATCTATATGCCAGTACCACACCATCGTGATTACCGTAGCTTCGTAATAAATTTTGAAATTGGGAAGTGTGAGTTCTCCAACTTTTTTTTTTTTCTCAAGATTGGGGATAATCTGGGTCCCCTGAATTTCCATATAATTTTAGGATGAACTTCTCAATTTCTGCAAAGAAGTCAATTAGAATTTTGATGGGGATTGTATTGACTGTATAGATTGATTTGTCTCTTTGATAAAGGACTGTCATTAAAGATATCACTTATGATTTAACTTTAATGCCTTCTTTTTTTTTTTTTTTTTTTTTTTTTTTTTTAACGGTCTCACACTCTGTCGCCCAGGCTGGAGTGCAGTGACGTGATCTCAGCTCACTGCAACCTCTGCCTCCTGGATTCAAGCAATTCTTCCACCTCAGCCTCCCGAATAGCTAGGACTATAAGCACATGCTACAATGCCTGGCTAATTTTTGTATTTTTAGTAGAGATGGGGTTTCATCATGTTGGCCAGGCTGGTCTTGAACTCCTGATGTCAAGTGATCTGCCCACTTTGGCCTCCCAAAGTGCTGGGATTACAGGCTTAAGCTACTGCACTGGGCCCTTTAATGCCTTTTATAATGCTTTTGCATTAGTCAAAGGAGAAAATCATCTAGAACTCCTGAATTTGGATTTAGAAAATGAGGGCTATGGCCGGGTGCCCTTGCCTGTAATCGCAGCACTTTGGGAAACCGAGGCAGGTGGATTATGAGGTCAGGAGTTCAAGACCAGCCTGGCCAAGATGGCAAAACCCTGTCTCTACTAAAAATACAAAAAATTAGGCCGGGTACAGTGGCTTATGCCTGTAATCCCAGCACTTTGGGAGGCCGAGGCGGGCAGATCACGAGGTCAGGAGATTGAGATCATCCTGGCTAAGACGGTGAAACCCCATCTCTACTAAAACTACAAAAAATTAACCAGGTGTGGTGGCGGGCACCTGTAGTCCCAGCTACTCAGGAGGCTGAGGCAGGAGAATGTTGTGAACCCGGGAGGCGGAGCTTGCCGTGATCCGAGATTGTGCCACTGCACTCCAGCCTGGACGACAGAGCAAGACTCTGTCTCAAAAACAAAAAAGCCAGGTGTGGTGCCGCATTCCTGTAATCCCAGCTACTCAGGAGGCTGAGGCAGAGAATTGCTTGAACCTGGGAGGCAGAGGTTGCAGTGAGCTGAGATCATGCCACTGCACTCCAGCCTGGGCAACAGAGCGAGACTCTGTCTCAAAAAAAAAACAAAAAGAAAATGAGGGCCATATTTTGGGGATGGGGACTCTGGCCTGGCTCGCAGGGTACCACAGCAGCACAAAGGGCCACCGTCATGTCCTGCTGCTCTTTTCCTTACAGGAAGAGCGTTCGCGGAGCGAACACAACTTAGTGAACATCCAGAAGACCCATGAGCGGATGCAGACAGAGAACAAGAGTGAGTAGCTGGGCTCAGGAGAGAAAGGGGATGAGATGGGGCTGGGGTGAGTATGGCCAAGACTGGGACCAAGGTGGTCATTGTATTCAAAATAGATTTGCATGTATCTGCATATTCCAAAATGCAGCAGGAGGGACAGCTTTCTGTTAATCTGGGTGACCTGAAGAACTAAAATCCCTCCGCTCTGAGGATTCGAAAGGCAGTGAAATGAGGCTGCATCTAGGGAACCTTGCCCTTAGAGCGCACAAGCACCCCAGTTAGCTGGTGTTTTCTAGAAAGGAGCTTCCTTCCCAGGCGGCCCCTGCATCTGTCCTGAGGCCCTCAGGTGGTTGGATCCTGGGGCTGGGGCTTTCTTACTCTGGGTAACTCTGAGAATTGTGTTTTCTTGGGTCCTGACAAATATTTACTGTGTGTGTCATGATGGGGAAAAGGTAAGACAGTCCTCTCGCAGATGTAGGGATGGCATTTGTACCATATGGAAATGCGCACTCGTGGAGCCTGGGGGCATCCGCCTCCAGGCGAGCATTCCTGGGAGCATTTCTGAGCCAGCAGAGCTCTGACTGCAGCTACGGGCTCTCTGTGCCTCCATGAGTGTGATTCCGCTGTGTGGAAGCAGCGCCATGCTACTGTGCCTGCCCTGGCCCTGCCTCCTTATCCCTGTGTTTCCTCTGCAGTTTCTCCCTATTACCGGACAAAGCTGCGTGGCCTCTACACAACCGCCAAGGCTGATGCAGAGGCTGAGTGCAAGTGAGTACCGTGCACCCACTCCATCGCCGCTCCCTCCTTTCCTGGGGGCTGGGCTGCAGGCGCATTTGGACCAAGTCTCCAGCCTGCCTTCCTCCCATGGATAAGCTGATTGCTTCTGCCAGCCTCTCCCTTGGGTCCCACATTCCCTGGCCCACTGCCAGGCCCACTCTTGCAGTTACCTCTGCTCTAACGCCTTTACAGAAGGCGGCCAGGCGTGAGTCAACACTGCCATTTACTGGCTCTATGACCTTGGCAGAGTCATTAAAATAGGGATATCAGGGGCTGGGTAGCTCAGATCTGTAATCACAGCATTACAGAGGTGATTGGGAAGCTGAGGTTAGAGGATCACTTGAACCCAGGTGTTTGAGACCAGCCTGGGCAACAAAGTGAGACTTTGTCTCTACAAAAAGTTTTTTAATTAGCTGAGCATGGTGGCATGTGTCTGTAAGCTTGGCTGGGAAGTCATACTCAGATGACCTGAAGGTTTTGTGGTTCTGAGATGGAGAAGTTTCACTTCCAGAAAACTGCTGCTTTTAAAATGATCTTAAGGCCGTGCAGGCACAGTGGCCCATGCCTGCAATCCCGAGGTGGGTGGATCACCTGAGGTTGGGGGTTTGAGACCAGCCTGGCTAGCATAGCGAAACCCCATCTCTACTAAAAATACAAAAATTAGCCAGATGTGGTGGCGCACGCTACTTAGGAGGCTGAGGCAGGAGAATCCTTTGAACCCAGGAGGCGGAGGTTGCAGTGAGCTAAGATCGCGCCACTGCACTCCAGCCTGGGCAACAGAGCAAGGCTCTGCCTCAAAAAAAAACCCAAAAACTAAAATAAAAAAAATGATCTAAAAACTCTGTTTCCGGCCGGGCGCGGTGGCTCACGCCTGTAATCCCAGCACTTTGGGAGGCCGAGGCGGGCGGATCACGAGGTCAGGAGATTTGAGTCCATGGTGAAACCCCGTCTCTACTAAAAATACAAAAAATTAGCCGTGCGCGGTGGCGGGCGCCTGTAGTCCCAGCTACACGGGAGGCTGAGGCAGGAGAATGGCGTGAACCCGGGAGGCGGAGCTTGCAGTGAGCCAAGATCGCACCACTGCACTCCAGCCTGGGCGACAGAGCGAGACCCCGTCTCAAAAAAAAAAAAAACAAACACTGTTTCCTTGAATCTCTACAGTGGAACTGCGGTAACTTTAGGAACTTGAACATTACATTCCTCTCCTTTGAGAACACACTGGTTCTGAAGTCTGGCTATGCCTAGAGGCTCTGTTTATTTGGGGTGGAGCTCCAACATTGGTATTAACTATCTGACATTTCCTCACTAGTAGGATTTAGGCTTTACACTTTTGGCACAGAAGAGATGTCTCTGGTGGGTCATATTAGACGGCACAGGATGCTGTCTGTGCCATTGGTTAAAGTGGTATTTTCCACGTTTCTCTTGTATCAGATTACTGCTATTTTCCATTGTGTGATTGATTGACTGATTGTTGATTGATTAAGACAGGGTCTCACTCTGTCATCCAGGCTGGAGTGGAGTGGCATGATCATGGCTCACTGCAGCCTCAAACTCCTGGGCTCAAGTGATCCTCCTGCCTCAGCCTCCTGAGTAGCTGGGACTATAGGCGCATGCCACCACCCCGCCTAATTTTTGTATTTTTTGTAGAGATGGGGTTTCGCCATGTTGTCCAGGCTGGTCTTGAACTCCTCAGCTCAAGCGATCCACCCACCTCGGCCTCCCAAAGTGCTGGGATTACAGGTGTGAGCCTCTGCACCTGGCCTCCATTGCATAATTAATAAGTGTCTTGTGGGGAGATACTTTTGAGACTGTAACTATCCCATTCATATCAAACACACTAGTTTTAGCATCCATTTATGATTTGTGCATGAAACAATTGAGATTTTTTAAACTTCCCCCAGGAGATTCTGATGCCCACCAAGATTTGAAAGCCACTTCAGTAACACGTCACAGAAGAGTTTAGGACAGGCTGTATAAAACTGTATCCTCTACACAGGCCTGGCAGCAGTGATGAGACTCTCAGAGTTCCCTTTGGCCCTGTGGCTCTTGCTCCTTCTCTGCTTTCTGGGGTCCCAGTGCTCACAGCCTGAGGTGGCACTGGCTGGGCCATCCCTGCATCGTATGCAGCAGGCAAGCTGTTCCCTGTCCCTGCGTTGGTTTGGCTGCCCTTGGCCTACCTCCATCTTCTGGCCCTGGCCTGGGGAGGTCCATGAGTCACATGCCCTGGGGCGCCCCCAGACACCTCCTGAGATGCTGCATCACGCCCAGTTCCTGTGCATCTCCCTCCTGCCACACAAAGGTCTTTAGAACTCCAGATCATTCAGAAAGGCTTGCCAGAGGAATGGACTGGGGTTTGCCGTGGTATTGGAGGAAAATAAAATGACCCAAAGTGGAGTTTGTGCTGCTGACTACTGTGGAAATACATACTTTTTTTGAAACTGAGTTTTGCTCTGTCACCCAGGCTGGAGTGCAGTGGCACGATCTCGGCTCACTGCAAGCTCTGCCCCCAAGGTTCAAGTGATTCTCTTGCCTCAGCCTCCCAAGTAGCTGTGATTACAGAAGCCCACCACCACGCCGGGCTAATTTTTATATTTTTAGTAGAGAAGGAGTTTCTCTATGTTGGCCAGGCTGGTCTTGAACTCCTGACCTCAAGTGATCCTCCTGCCTCAGCCTCCTAAAGTGCTGAGATTACAGGCGTGAGCCACCACACCCAGCCCCGCTGCTCTTTGGGAAGATTTCCTGAGATTTAGGATGAAGGAGCCTGATTCCAGCCAAGTTCTGTGTTTGCTTCTGCTGGGTTCTTTGGGTTCCTGCCACCCTGGAATCCCCATGAGCTAACTTCACAGAGGCTTTCTGGGGCTGCAAGGCCATGCAGGGGTCTGTCTTTGGGTGCAGCCTTTCAGAAAGGATGAGTTCCTTCCACCCAGTTCTGCTCTGGGCCAGCACCTCTCGCCAGAGTCTCCCCTCGTTTTGCATGACCCTCGGGCAGACCTGAGTCCCCCTCTCCTCATTTCAGGAGGTTCCAGCAGCCTTTCTGCAGGGTTTGCCAAAGGCAGCTTGCCTGTGTCCTTTCCTCTCTGGGATCCTGTGTTTCTTAGTTTTCGGCCTGCTGCTTTCTACTACCTTGTTTTTTATGTTCTTAAGACTAAGAAACACATACTGAAGATTTCTAGTTTTCTTTTTTTTTTTTTTTTTTTTTGGAGATGGAGTTTCGTTCTTTTTGCCCAGATTGGAGTGCAATGACACGATCTTGGCTCACTGCAACCTCTGCCTCCCAGTTTCAAGCGATTCTCTTGCCTCAGCCTCCCAAGTAGGTGGGATTACAGTTACAGACGCTCGCCACCATACCTGGCTAAGTTTCGTATTTTTAGTACGGACAGGATTTCGCCATGTTGGTCAGGCTGGTCTTGAACTCCTGACCTCAGGTGATCCACCCTCCTCGGCCTCCCAAAGTGCTGTGATTACAGGCGTGAACCACCACACGCGGGCAGATTTCTAGTTTTCACTGTGAGGTTGATCTGAATAACCCAGCCCACCTTGACCAGAACAGGAAGCTGCATACACCTGTCATTCCACTTGCACAGGAGGCTACTGTGGGGACTGCTGGAGCCCAGGACCAGCCTGGGCAATGTAGCGAGACCCAAAACATAAAAAATGGAAGAGAAGTCTATGCTATGTGCATTAACCAAAGCCTCTTTGTCTCTTCTCCCCACCCTCAGCATCCTTCGGAAAGCTCTGGACAAGATCGCGGAAATCAAGTCTCTGTTGGAGGAGAGGCGGATTGGTGAGTGGGAGAGGACATGCTGGGAGGTCCTTTGCTGGGACAAGGGAGGCCCTGCGGGCAGCATTCACCCTTCCGTGGGGGCCTGCGGCCACCGCCTGCTGGGATCCTCCCATGGAGGCTCTGGCAGACTGGCTCTGCCACTGAGAAGGGACAGGAGATCATTCCCAGCGCCCAGAGGCAGGGGTCCCAGTTCTCCCTCAGCAGCCAGAGATCATCCTGCCCTGGCCCCTCATCTCCTGCCCCTTCCGGGGCCTGCGCCAGTCACCCCCTCCTTCCTGCCATGGCCCATGCCCATCTCTTGCCCTGGCTGGTTTCTGCAGAGCCACACGCTGTGTGTCATAAAGCCAGCCTTCCAGACGCCTTCAGCCTGCGTTAGGCTCTCCTACCTGTCTGCCCTCCCAACAGTCCCATGGTGGGCAGAATCTTGGCAGGTCAGCGTCCCCACGCAGCCATGTTGGTTCTGTGTGAAGTCAAGTGGGGTGTCCAGCCGTGCCTGAGGAGGTTGGAGGTGCACATTTAATTTTTGTTTTTTTTAACTTTCTGTTGAATTACAATGTATATTAATAGAAGAAAAGTACACATAAGTGCAGATTTCAATGAAATATTCACTAACTGAACACACTTCTGTAGCCAGCATTCAGATCAGCAAACACAGCCTGAACGGCACCTCAGAACCCGCTTTCTTTCTTCTGGTTCCTCCCCCTGGGTCCCCGCTGTGCTGCCGTCTCACCCAACTGTAGTTAAACCCAGCAGCCCCTATAGGTGTTGACACATGGCCGATGGGGTCACAGTCTGGCTGGGCCCTTGGGCTCACTCGGGAACTGGGGGCTCCCAGGTGCTCCTCCAGCAGCTCAGTGCAGCATGCTGGGGGGTCAGGGCCAGCACCTGTCCCTGGGGACTCAGGCCTCCCTTCCTTCCCACAGCGGCCAAGATCGCGGGTCTCTACAATGACTCGGAGCCACCCCGGAAGACCATGCGCAGAGGGGTGCTGATGACCCTGCTGCAGCAGTCGGCCATGACCCTGCCCCTGTGGATCGGGAAGCCTGGTGACAAGTGAGGGCAGCAGCTGTGAGGGAGGGGCTGGTGCCCAGGGGCTGGGACTGACCGTTTGTTCCACTCACAGGCCCCCACCCCTCTGTGGGGCCATTCCCGCCTCAGGAGACTACGTGGCCAGACCTGGAGACAAGGTGGCTGCCCGGGTGAAGGCCGTGGATGGGGACGAGCAGTGGATCCTGGCCGAGGTGGTCAGTTACAGCCATGCCACCAACAAGTGAGTGACACCAGCCCCGGGGCTGCTCTCTGGTCACCGAACTTGCCTGGGCTGCGGGAGAAAAGCTCCGCAGAGGGTGCTCCCCAGAGCCTGGCTGTGCAGGGAGCACCAGGTCCTCCCCCATCCTCACTCCCCAACATGGACTGCGCCCCTGGCTGCATCCAGCATTTTCCTCCTTTTGTCTGCAGGTATGAGGTAGATGACATCGATGAAGAAGGCAAAGAGTGAGTGTCCAGGCCAGGGCAGGGTATGGAGCCTGGGGGCAGCCTAACAGCTGAGAAGGAGCATCCCCACCCGGCCACAGGTTGATATAAACCCCTCTTCCCCCAGGAGACACACCCTGAGCCGGCGCCGTGTCATCCCACTGCCCCAGTGGAAGGCCAACCCGGAGACGGACCCCGAGGCCTTGTTCCAGAAGGAGCAGCTTGTGCTGGCCCTGTATCCCCAAACCACCTGCTTCTACCGCGCCCTGATCCATGCGCCCCCACAGCGGGTAAAGCAGCCTCCATGGGAGAGGCCATGGGTGATGGCAGGAACAGGCTGATCAGACAGATGAGGGGTCCTCTCCCCACTCCTTCCCTTTGTCCTCATCTCACAGGCTCCAAGCTGACAGGACCCACCAGCTGCCCTCCCTCTTCCACTCCAGCCCCAAAGGCCACCATCTCTTTGCCAGCCCTGGCAGCCTTGGCAAGCCCCAAGTCAGCGGCTTCCAGCCCCAGGAGAACCAGCTCCGAGATGGGAAGCTCCTGCCCTGAGCCCCGGGCTCCTAGCACCTTGTGCTCTTTGTGACATGGGACACAAGCCACCTGAGGCCAGGATCCCTGTCTGCTGCCCTCTGGGTTGCCCTCGGTCCTCTCAACAAAGAGTCATTGAAAGGCAGCAGACCCTCCAGCTATGGCCCCACTAGGAAAGGAGTCAGCGCCCCTACTTCTCCCCGCCTATTCCCTGCCTTGGGTCTCCAGCCACTGAAAAAAGAGCTCTGTAGCAGCAGGGACTGGGCCAAGACTTCTTGATGCCAGAGTGAAGGATGATAGGAGTGGCTGAGAGTCCACGGCCCAGAGGCTCCTGCGGTCTAGGCTGGGGGAAGGGGGTGCCTGTCCTGGCCTGGGGGTCTCTGAGCAGCCCCTCCTGTCTGCCTGCCCCACAGCCCCAGGATGACTACTCGGTCCTGTTTGAAGACACCTCCTATGCAGACGGCTATTCCCCTCCGCTCAATGTGGCTCAGAGGTACGTGGTGGCTTGTAAGGAACCCAAGAAAAAGTGATGCTGCCCGGCGGACTCGCCATCCCCCAACGACACAGGGCAGGACGGCAGAGGACGTGCTGGGATTAAACACATTCCCCCTCCACTCGTCTCCTGGGTTTTACTTCTCCAGACCCTCTCCCCTCTCCAAACAGGGCAAGTTGAGGAGCTGGAGCGGGGAAGTGGCCGTATTTGGCCCCAGTGGGCGATCACTCTTTCAGCTCAGGGTTTCTCTTGGCTTGGAATAGAGACTCTGCATTGAACACAAATCATACTTTATTCTTGAGCCGCTTGGTCAGGCTTGATTCACACACTCTGCAGTGACCCCAGGAGCCCCTCTCACAGCTCAGAGCGGAAGCTGAGGCTGCAGCCTGCCATCTTCTCCGCATAGTCCGCATTGAAGCGCTCATTCTGCGCCACGGTGAAGGTGGTCTTCCAGTCCCCAGCCATGCCTGGAGGAAGAAGGCAGGGAGCAAAGCTGGAGTCTCATCCCAGAGGAGGCCCCGAGTGCCTATGGGGAGGCTCCAGCTGCTGCTCCCACCTGCCCCAACCTCCGTGCTGGCTGGCGCCCACCTTTCCTCATGAAGGGGGAGATGGTATGGTCCATGAACTCCCGGCGGACGGTGGTGTAGTTGGTCATAGGGTTCTTCTTCATCTCCTTGAACGACGTGTGCTGAACCATGAGGTCCACGGTCTCCTCTGGCAGAGAGCGCCCCACAAACTCCAGGATCTTTTGAATCTCCCTTTTGGGGTTCTGAGCAGCAGAGGGCTCCTCAGTGGAGGCTAGGATTGCTGATTCAAGAAAATAAAAGGGGTCCCCTTCTCTAACCTCAGAGGGGAACTGGCCACTTCCACTTGAAAACCCATAGAGCCAGCTCCTCGACCCCCAGGACCCCAGTCCCTGGGGTAAAATGAATTGCTCTCTGCCCTGTGATCCCATCATGAGCTGGGCTTGGCTCCTATGGGAAAGGACTGGGATGGTCTTCTTCCATGACTGTGGCCCTGGGTGGCATAACCGTTGGCAGGGAAAAGCAATTGGAATAGATAGCTCATCCGTGGCAAGGGGCCGTGGTTCAGGCCTGTAATCCCAACACTTTGGGAGGCTGAGGCAGGCGGATCACCTGAGCTCAGGAGATGGAGACCAACCTGGCCAACATGGCAAAACACAAAAATTAGCCAGGCATGGTAGTGTGCATCTGGAATCTCAGTTACTCAGGAGGCTGAGGCAGGAGAATCACTTGAACCTGGGAGGGGCGATTACACTGAGCTGAGATCACACCACTGCATACCATCCTGGACAACAGAGCAAGACTTTGTCTCAAAAAAAAGTAGCTGATCTGTAGCCACCCGTGCAGCTGACTCAGGCACAGGAGATGAGAGCTGTGCAGAGCCTGCTGCCATGTGGGGCTGCAGTGGGGCCTGGGCCAGGGATTCAGGATGGGGAATCTGGGCCTGCTGTGGGGGCCCCCCAGGGAGGTGGCTGGGTGGCCTTGGCGGGTCCCTGTGAGGTGCCTGCCCCCAGGTGTCACATGGAGAGAAGCATCAAAGGCGGTCTCACCTCCTTCATGTCTTCATAGAAGAGGTAGAGAACAGGATGGGTGCGGCTCAGCTCCCACCACTCTTGCACGTGCTGGTACCAGCTCCCGTAGGACACTGGAGAAGCAGGCAGGGGGCGCCAACACAGGGTTGCTGTGCATTATAGCCACCACCCCTCAGCTCCACACCTTCCTTCCTCCCGTCAAACCCACCTTCTCCAGCCATGAACTTCTCCAGGAAGCTGTCCCAGGTCCCAGGGTGAGGGTACACCTTGGCCATGTGGTAGAAGTGGTAGTAGGAAACCGCCACATCTTTTGCATTGCGGGCAACATAGACCACCTGCAGGAGCAGAAGACTCCACCCCAGCACCATCACCACACAGCCTGCCCCAGGCCAGCTCATCTCTTGGTTTGGCAAAGGAGGAACCTGAGGCTTAGAGGCTGACTTGCTTGAGATCTGATGGCACAGGCAGGGCCAAGCTGGGATCTGAACCCTGCTCAGAAGCCAAAGTCCTGCCTGGTCCCTGAGACCATCATATTCTGTAGTAATATAATCTGCATCAATGCGTCACACCCCGATCTGGAGCAAGGCATGCTCCACCAGGTGTGTTCCCATCACCACCAATTTTGTGGGCCTGTGAGGACCCACCCTCTACCTTTCTTAGGTCTACACTGAAGAGTCTCATGTTCTTGGTCATCAGAGCAAGAGGCAGACAGTCCCCCCTGAAGAAGATGAGACAAGGCTGGAGGAAGTGAGGTGACTTTCCCAGAAGAACAGGACCAAAGCTGGGCTGAGCCGGGGCCTCCTTCCCTGGATTCACATGCCCCACACCTGGACCTTTGCTTTTTTCTTTTTGTTGTGGGTTTTGTTTTGTTTTGTGTTTTTGAGGCTCTATGTCTCAAAAAAAAAGAGAAAAAAGACCTTGGTCTTTCTTTTTTCCTGTTGCCCAGGTTGGAGTGCACTGGAGTGATAATAGCTCACTGCCACCTTGACCTCCCAGGCTCAAGCAATCCTCCAACCTTAGACTTTTGAGTAGCTGGGACTACAGCGCCATGCCACCATGCTCTGCTGATTATTTGCATTTTTTATAGAGATGGAGTCTCCCCATGTTTCCTGGGCTGGTCTGGAACTCCTGAGCTCATGCGTTCCACCCACCTTGGCCTCCCAAAGTGCTGGCATTATAGCAGTGAGCCACCCAGGTGGCAAACTTTTTTTTTTTTTTTTTGAGACGGAGTCTCGCTGTCGCCCAGGCTGGACTGCAGTGGCGTGATCTCGGCTCACTGCAAGCTCCGCCTCCCAGGTTCACGCCATTCTCCTGCCTCAGCCTCCCGAGCAGCTGGGACTACAGGCGCCTGCCACCGTGCCCAGCAAATCTTTTTTAATATTTATTTGTTTTGTTTGAAACAAAGTCTCGATGTGTCTCCCAGGCTGGAGTGCAGTGGCGCAATCTCGGCTCACTGCAACCACCGCCTCCCAGGTACAAGTTATTCTCCTGCCTCAGCCTCCCAAGTAGCTGGGATTACAGGCACCTGCCCCAACGCCTGGCTAATTTTTGTATTTTTAGTAGAGATGGGGTTTCTCCATGTTGGCCAGGCTGATCTCAAAGTCCTGACCTCGGGTGATCTGCCCACCTCGACCTTCCAAAGTGCTGGTATTATAGGCGTGAGCCACAACAGGCCCAGCCCCCCGCCACCTGCTACTTTTTTTTTTTTTTTTTTTTTTTTGAGGCAGAGTTTTGCTCTTGTTTCCCAGGCTGCAGTGCAATGGTGAGGTCTCGGCTGACTACAACCTCTGCCTCCCAGCTTCAAGCAGTTCTCCTGCTTCGGCCTCCCAAGTAGCTGGGATTATAGATGCCTGCCATCACGCCCGGCTAATTTTTTTGTATTTTTAGTAGAGATGGGGTTTTGCCATGTTGGCCAGGCTGGTCTTGAACTCCTAGTCTCAGGTGATCCGCCTGCCTCAGCCTCTTCAAGTGCTGGAATTACAGGTGTGAGCCACCGCACTGGTGGGACACTCTATTCTTCATCTTCTTTTGAGACAAGGTTTCTCTGTCACCCAGTCTGGAGTGTAGTGGTGTGATCCTAGCTCACTGTAGCCTTAAACTCCTAGGCTCAGATGATCCTCCCACCTGAGCTTCCTGAGTAGCTGCTACTACAGGCACACACCACTAGGCATAGCTAATTTTTTTTTTTTTTGGAAGAGACCGATCTGCAGCTTCTGGCTTCAAGGGATCTTCCCACCTCAGCCTCCCAAAGTACTGAGATTGCGGGTGTGAAACACTGTGTCCAGCCTCACCTTGACCTTCTGATCCAACAGAGTCTGGGGCAGCAGAGCCAGGGGCAGGTGTGTCTTCAGGAGCCGTGGGGCCGGTGTGTCTTTCAGAGTCTCCATCCCTGAGCAGTGGGTCAGGGAAGGTCTGGTGAGATGAAGCCCCAGCCCTGTCTTCCTCCACTCCCCTTGCCCCCAGGACACACACACCTGAGGGAATCCCTGGGACTTTGAACTCAAGGAAGGGCACCCGCATGAAGATGGGAGCTCGGTGACACTTCTCCAGGTCACCACCCTGGTAGATCATGTCCAGAATCTGGCTCACCCAGGTAGTGCCTGGGGAGGAAAGGAGATAGGAGGTGAGCAGGCTGAGGGCATGACCTCACTGGCCAAGCTGGGGACTGCCGCCTGGGAGAGGGTGGGTGGCCCTCCTCACCTACCAGACTTGGGGTAGGTGCTGATGAGCAGGTCATCGGGCTGGGCCCGGAAGCTCTGCAAGGGCCCCAGTGCCTCTGCAAAGTACTTGATGAGTGGGACCCCCTTCACGTACTCCAGTGGCGGGCGAGAGATGTCCTGGATCAGCTCCATGTTCCTGCATCGGGGCCAGAGCCAGGCCCATTCCCTTAACACCATCACAACAGCAAGAACTGAGGCCTAGGGAGGCTGAGTGACTTGCCCGCGCTCACAAAGCCAGTCAGTGGCGGGGCTGGGGCTGAAAACCAGGTCAGGCAGTAATGTGGTGGTTCCCCAGCCTGGCCACACCTTTCATTCACCTGCAGAGCTGTTCAAAATCCCAGGGCCTGGGCCATGGTTCAGACCAGTGAAAGCACCCTCGTGGGGCAAGGCCCAGATATCAGGGTGTGTGAAGGTCTCCAGGAGAGTCCAGCTGCACTGAGGAAGCTCTAGGGCCTGCCTTTGCTGTCTCCCTGCCAGCCAGTGCCCTTTATCTCACCATTTCCTGCTGTGACCCCCCCCAGCCTCCACCCAGTGGGCTCCTCTCCCCGATGCTCCGCTCCTTGAGCCCCACGGCCCCTCACATGTGGAAACCTCCTAGGCCGACCAGGCCTGTAATCCACTTGCCCTGCCACAGTCCATCTGGGCTTCAGGACAAACACAGCCCATTGAGCAACTGAGCTGGTATTGGGGGCCAGAGCCTGGTGTGGGAATGAACAAAACTGTGATGACTCAGCAAAAGGAGGATCCTGGGCAGGGTGGCTCCCGCCTGTAATCCCAGACCCTAGGGAGGCCGAGGCCAGAAGTTGGAGACCAATCTGGGCAGCATTGGAAGACCCCATCTCTAAAAATCTTTTAAAAATGTTTTTTAAAACTATCCAGGCAGGCTGGTGAGGGTCTGTAGTCCTAGCTACTGAGGCAGGAGAATCACTTGAGCCCAGGAATTCAAGGCTACAGTGTCCAGGATCCCACAGCACTCCAGCCTGGGTGACAGCAAGACCTGGCCTCCCAGGGAAAAAAAAAAAAAAAAAAAAGGAAGCGAGGGGGATTCACGCTGGCCGGGGTTGTCTGAAATGGGATATCCGTGGGAAAGGGCAGGGATGGCAGAGGCCTCGGTTTCTGGAATGTTGGAGCCAGAAGCTGAGCAGGGTGAGGGCGCCCTGGGCCATTCCAGTGTGTCACTCACCTGAGCTGTGGGGAACTTGGCCTTGTGCCCTCCTGGCCCGCAGTGGCTGAGTGTGGGTGCTGTGTGGGAATGCAGGGGTGTTGTCTGTGCTGAGGGTTTCCTAGGTCCAGTGTGGGAGGGATCTGGAGCCAGGGCCGGACTTAGATTTGCTTCCGGAAGGAAAGGGTAGGGTTGGGGGTGGGGGAGCTTCTTCATTACCCTCCTTAGTTTGCCAGCTGGAGACAAGCTTAAAGTGATCTCCAAAGCCACGACTGGGTTTGGTGTGTAGAAAACAGAAGAATGAAAGCGGAAAAGGGCCCAATGGTGGGTTGTTTTTGTGGGTTTTTTTGTTTTTTTTTTTTTTTTGAGCTGTCACGGGGCTCCTGACCTGTCCCTGAACTCCAACATACTAGCTTTCTCTAATTGACCCAGGCAAGAGAGGGAGGGATTGGAGGAGAAAGATGGGATAGGCAGGCCCGGGAAAGGTCACCTACCTGCTGGCTCCAGGCCAGTCTTGAAGGTGCCAGGGGTTTTGGCCCAGTGCAGCCCACAGGCCTCCAGCAGCCCGTGCACTCCAGGCTCTGACCACAAGGCCAGTCTGCAGTGATGTGTGTGGGCAGAGTGAAGGGGCAGGGGTGGGGCAGAGTGAAAGGGCAGGGGTGGAGCAGAGCATGGATGCATAGAACAAGAAAGAACAAGGACACTGCAGTCCCATTTCCCGGGGAGCCAGCCCCAGCTTCATGGCTCCCTGGGGATCTCACAGAGCATCGATAGAAGATCCTAGAAGAACCACAGGCCCTGGCAGGTACTTTTCTTTCCATGGGTTTGAAGGAGGCTCCACAGACAGAGGCCAGAGGAGGCTGAGGCTTGGAAGCCACAGGGCCCCGTGGAGGCAGGGCATCCCCCCCTCCTCCTTGTTCTTTGTCCTCACTATTTAAAGTCCAGGGTCAAGCTGGGCACGAGACAGGTAAACAACCATCTGGGTAAAGGTGAGTCTCCCAAGCCTTCCAAGAAATGCATGAGTTCAGAGGCAAGCGGGGAAAGCTGAGAGACATGGGGTTTCCAGGCAGAGGAGAGGCTGCTCCCCTGCTAGGGCCACAGGCCCTTCTTCCCTCCTCTGTGCCCCTGAGGAATCCCCGTGACTGGCAGGTCCTCGGGCTACTACCACCGCCCCTGCCCTCAGCAACCTTCAGGAGGCCCCCTTTGACTCAGACTTTGTATTGCACTCTAGTGAAAACCAGCCTGAACAGCAGGGGGTGGCACAGTAAAGAGGCAAGAATGTGAGATTAATAGAGTGGTAGCCAGAGAATAAATCCCAGGCAGCAGTTTCACATGAGCAGAAAAAGGAAACTTGAAATAGCTGCATGTGCTAAGGGCCAATAAGTCCCTGAAAAATAGGATGAAGACCAAGCTGGCTACGACCAACCAGACACAACATGGTGCTGTATCTGATGTAGGTTTCACCTAGGATCTCATTGTACGATCAGTAACATATGAAACCATACACCCACCAGTGCCACGAAGGCTCCAGGAGCACCTGTATTTGGGTGTAAATTGTAGCACCACGGTCTTGAGAAATCTTTACCTTTTCCTGGAATCTTCATGAATATACCCCTCTTTAGTTAAAGAAGCCCATAAAGGTCAGCCCCAAATCTTGTAGGGCATGAGACACTCTCTTGAGGACCCCCACATTCCCCTTCTTGAGTGAGTCCTTTTACTCTGCAAGAAATCTCCCTACGTTCATGACTTTCTGACTTGTCCTTAAATTCGTTCTGGCAACGGTGTCAACAGCCTGGATACTGATCGAGGTCGATATCCCACCGGTCTTTGAGGACCTCCCCTAGGCCACCGGTATCTGGAGGGGGTTAAGGACACTGAGGATCAGGTCTCCAGCAGGACTGTCCACTGTGCCTGCAGAGGCAAGAAGGTTGGTCACAGGCAGCCCAGGGCAGGGAGTGGGGTAGGAGGCTGGGGCCAAAGCCCACTCACGTCTTCTAATTCCGAGTCTTCTATTTCCTTCGTGTCCATCTGGCACAGCCAGATCAGGTAACCCAAAGCAGTGACATCTCACAGCTACCAAGGCATGGGGCCAGAGAGAGATACAGAGTCAGGCATCACAAGCCCTCTCCAGGCTCAGCCCTGAATACCAAGATCAGGACTTGGCTGCCCCGGCCTGGATTGCACAACTGGGCACCCTCTACCCAGAGCTAGACCAGGCTGGGGCCAGGGGACTGCACTCACCTAGGGCATTGGCCCTCTAGGGGCAGAAGCTGCCCTGGTTCTTCCTGAAGGAACTCCTCTGGCAGATCAGGTGAGCCCTTAGGGGGCAGCTAGGGTTGGGGCAACACAAAGGCCCCTCTTCATCCTGTCCCAGGCAGCAGGCAGGTAAGAGACAAGGAGGGAGAGGGACCTGGCAGCAAGCCCCTCTGTGCAGCAGGCACTGTTCCGGGCATTACACAGCTCCATCCCTTGAGGCAGGGGTGACTGTTATTTGCATCTTACAGACGAGGAAATGGATGTGGGGGGTTTAAAATCCTTGCCACCCTGGGACTAAGCTGATGAAGGTCCTGTGAGCCTCAGCAGCGATTGATTGAGTCACAGCCTCACCACTGCAGCCAGACCTGATCTTCCTCACAGCTCAGCAGCACCCAGCAGGTCACTGAATCTCCACAGGGAAAGTCCTCTACTCACTCACCATTAGCGGGTGCTCAGTAGAAGGCGCCCATCGTCCATTATTGTATTAACTATTTCTTGGCCATCAGCTCTGTGTAAGACTTTGTTCTACAGCAGTGACAAGAGCGGCCCTTGGGCAGTTTAGTGCAAAGGTTGGAGTGGGAGAGACTAACGAGAGCCATAAAGACGAAGCGAGTAACATATTCAGGAAAAGGAGCAGACGGGGAAGTACACAAGAGGTGCAAATTTATTTTATATTTTTAGAGACAGGGTCTTGCTCTTTTGCCCGGGCTGTAGTGCAGTGGAGTGATCATAGCTCACTGCAGCCTCCAACTCCTGGGCTCAGGCGATCCTCCCACCTCGGCCTCCCCCGTAGCTGGGACTACAGGCATGTGCCACCATGCCCGGCTTCTCAGAGCTGCAATTTTAAATTGGGAGCCAGGGAAGACCTTCCCGTGGAGGTGGCAGGTTATCAAGACAGAAGGTGTAGAGAAGAACCTTCCAGTCAAAGGGAAAAGGCAGGTCCTGCTGTGCTCAGGAATGGCCAGAGCTACTATCATCCCATCTTGGAGATGGGGACAGGGCCCCAAAAGTGTCAGGGCGTTTCCTGATTCCTCAACAAACAGCTGGATCCGAAGTCGTCTGGACAATCAAGCCTCCGTGTCTGGGGCGGACCTCACCTGGAGCGCGCGGGCGCGCAGGGCGCACAGGCCTCTAGGTCCCAGGGTCCGGCTCAGGCTCAGGCTTGGCGTCAGCAAAGGGACCTGCGCGGCGTCCTGGGGCAGAGGAGGCCCGAAGGCCAGTGGCCAGTGCAGTGCTGTGGGAGGAGGTCGGGGCGCAGCAGGAGAGGGAGGCGCGCCCAGAGCGGGGTGCCAGGCCCACTCCAACCGCGGCAGGGTAGGGGGGCATCAGGGCGGCTCCGGGCAGGGGTCGGACCCTAAACCCCGGCCACTAGCGGCCGCCCGGTCTTCTTCCTTACTCGAAGGGCGGCCACGGCTAACGGGAAGCTGTGCACAATGAGCGCTATCTCCCTGGGGAGGAGAACGGGAATGTCCCTGGGAGTCCCGCCGCTCTCCACCGCGGGTCCCCTCCAATCCCACCCGAAAGCGAGGTCCTCATTCCCGGCTTCAGCGGAGCCCCAGGCCCCGCCCCTGCCTGAAGTCACGCCCGCTGCACCTGTCCACCTCAGGCCCTGCCTCCAGCCCAGGTACCCACCCACCTGTCCCCCATCCTCTCTCTCCTGCGCTCCATCCGATCCCAGCGTGCCCACCAAGACTCCTACGCTGGACTCCAGCCTGGATCATCACCCCGCCCCAGCCCGCTCCTTCCCGGAGTTCCACCGCCGAGATTCCCAGAGCACTGGCTCCCCGTCACGTGCCTCCTCTGCGACAGGCCTCGTCCCCTCCCCAGACGCCCCACCCTTGTCACAGGCCTGGCGGGTCCCTCTCATCAGGCCTGTGCCTCGCGGGGTCCGCCTTCTCCAGGAAGCCTTCCTCCGGCCACAGAGACCCTCCCCGTCTTACCAGGAGTGCAATGGCGCTTTTCAGCTCGCTGCAACCACTGCCCCGACCGCCCGGGCTCAAGCGATTCTCCTGCCTCAGCCTCCCAAGTAGCTGGAATTACAGGTACGTGCCACCATGCCCGGCTAATTTTTGTATTTCTAGTAGAGACGGGGTTTCACCATGTTGGCCAGGCTGTTCTCAAAGAACACCTGACCTCAAGTGATCCGACCGGTTAAGGCCTCCCAATGTGCTGAGATTACAGGCGTGAGCGACTGCGCCCCGTCTGGACCCTGTCTTTTGTGCAGCCCCCATTGTGCTGCTGGACCCGACAAGCAGGGCTGACAGTGAACCCCACAAAGACGTGGCCCTGGTGACAGGGGTTCAGGCAGTAGAGCAGGTAGACGCAGAAGAAGCGCCTCCGCCTCTCAGGGACCCTGCGGGATCCTTCGAATTTTAGGAAATTCTCATTAAATACACTTCTGGGTCAGCAGCGACATCAGGAAAAGAACCTGACCAGCACCTCGGAACCTGCTTTGTCCCTCCCTGGTTCCTCCCTCTGGGTGCCAGCTGTGCTGCCCTCTCACTCATCTATAGTTAAGCGCAACAGCCCTTGTAGGACACCTGGCCGATCGGGTCACAGTCCTGCTGGGCCCTCAGCATCACTTGGGAGCACGAGGCTCCCTGGGGCTCCTTCCCACAGCTCAGTGCAGCATGCTAGGGGGTCAGGGCCAGCCCCTGTCCCTGGGGCCTCAGGCCTCCCTTCCTTCCCACAGCGGCCAAGATCGAGGGTCTCTACAATGACTCGTAGCCACCCCGGAAGACCATGCGCAGAGGGGTGCTGATGACCCTGCTGCAGCAGTCGGCCATGACCCTGCCCCTGTGGATTGGGAAGCCTGGTGACAAGTGCGGGCAGCAGCTGTGAGGGAGGGGCTGGGTGCCCAGGGGCTGGGACTGACCCTTTGTTACACTCACAGGCCCCTACCCCTCTGTGGAGCCATCCCTGCCTCAGGGGACTACCTGGCCAGACCTGGAAACAAGGTGGCTGCCCGGGTGAAAGCTGTGGATGGGGACTAGCAGTGGATCCTGGCCGAGGTGATCAGTTACAGCCAGACCACCAACAAGTGAGTGACACCAGCCCCGGGGCTGTTCTCTGGTCATTGCACCTGCCTGGGCTGCCGCTCTGCTTCCTGTCTGCACAGCAGGAGAAAAGCTCCCCAGAGGATGCTATGGGTGGGGCCGGCTGTGCAGGGAGCACTGGGTCCTCGCCCCGCCCCCATCCTCCACACTCCCCCACAGGGACTGTGCCCCTGGCTGCATCCAGCGTTTTCCTCCTTTTGTCCACAGGTATGAGGTAGACGACATCAATGAAGAAGGCAAAGAGTGAGTGTCCAGGCCAGGGCAGGTCATGGAGCCTGGGGGCAGCCTAACAGCTGGGAAGGAGCATCCCCATCCGGCCACGGGCTGACACAAGACCCTCAACCACCAGGAGACACAGCATGAGCTGGCACCAGATCATCCCGCTGCCCCAGTGGAAGGCCAACCCCGAGACACCCTGAGGCCTTGTTCCAGAAGGAGCAGCTCGTGCTGACCATGTATCTGCAGACCACCTGCTTCTACCGCGCCCTGATCCACGTGCCCTCACAGTGGGTAAAGTAGCCTCCATGGGAGAGGCCATGAATGATGTCAGGAACAGGCTGATCAGACAGGTGGGGGGTCCTTGTTTGGGCCAGGGCAGGGCATGGAGCCCAGGTGAGGCAGGATAGGTAGTCAAGGAGAAAACCACATTCTCAGGACGCTGTGACCTTGGTGACCGCACGGCCAACGCAGTAAGCCTCAGCATTCACCTGGTCACTGAGCTCAAGCAAAGCTATCTTCAATAGGGACTTTCCCTTTTGAGAACATGTGCATTTTGATTTTACCTGTCCTCAAACTGACCCTTTGCTCATTTTAATAGTAAAAACCACACCCCTGGGTGGAGATTTAAAATGCTAATGAGACATGAGTCCTAGGAACAGGCATGTATAGCAAATGCCCATGTGCACCCAGAGGACCACCCAGAACATGCTTACTCGTGACGCTTCTTCCCACCCATTATGAACAGTTGTGTAAGACTCCCATAAAGGGAGTTTTTCCTGCAGTATCAACACTGTCCCACCCTGACAAGCAGCCCATTCTGAACACGCTCAAGGTGTATTGTCTATTCTGCACTTAACTTTCAAAATACAGTTTTTCTTTTGCAATAAGTTACCCTATGCTGCACTTCTTTTGCTGTGTGTCTCTTGTTTAAATTATTTTATTTTGCTTATTTATTTATTTATTTATTTATTTTTTGAGACAGAGTCTTGCTCTGTCATCCAGGCTGGTGGGCAGTGTTGCGATCTCGTCTCACTATGATTCTCCTGCCTCAGCCTCTCGAGTAACTGGGATTACAAGTGTGCGCCAACATTCCCAGCTAATTATGTATTTTTAGTAGAGATGGGTTTCGCCATGTTGGCTAGGCTGGTCTCGAATTCCTGACCTCAGGGGATCCACCTGCCTCAGCCTCTCAAAGTGCTGGGATTACAGGCGTGAGCCACCGTGCCCTGCCTACTTACTTTATTTTAAACCAAGAAGACGAGAACCCAGGTATCACAACAGCCGTCAAGCTGGGAAGGAGTGTCCCCAGACACAGATTGACACAACCCCCAGGAGACACACCCTGAGCTGGCAGTCACGACCTCAGTGGAAGATCCACCACCAGATGGACCCCAAGGTCTTGTTCCAGAAGGAGCAGCTCATGTTGGCCCTGTATCCCCAGACCACCTGCTACTACCACGCCCTGATCCATGCACCCCCACAGCAGGTAAAGCAGCCTCCGGGGGAGAGGTGCAGAGGTCATTGGTGACACCAGGAACAGGCTGATCAGAGAAGCTAGGGGTTCTCTTCCTTGTCCCCCTTGTCCTCATCTCCCAAGCTAATGGGACCTGCCAGCAGCCCTACCTCTTCCACTCCAGCCCCAAAGGCTACTGTCCCCTTGCCAGCCCTGGCAGCCTTGGCAAGCCCCAAGTCAGCGGCTTCCCTTCTGCAGCCCCAGGAGAACCAGCTCTGAGATGGGAAGCTCCTGCCCTGAGCCCCGGGCTCCTACCGCCTTGTGCTCTTTGTGACATGGGACACAAGCCACCTGAGGCCAGGATCCCTGCCTACTGCCCTTTGGGTTGCCCTCAGTCCTCTGAACACAGAGTCCCTGAAAGGCAGCAGACCCTCCAGCTATGGCCCCACTGGGAAGGGAGTAAACGCCCCTTCCTCTCCCCGCCCTATTCACTGCCCTGGGCCTCCTGCCACTGAGAAAAGAGCTCTGTAGCAGCAGGAACTGGGCCAAGACTTCTTGACCCCAGAGTGAAGGATGATAGGAGTGACTGAGAGTCCACGGCCCAGAGGCTCCTGTGGTCTAGGCTGGGGGAAGCGGGTGCCTGTCCTGGCCTGGGGGTCTCTGAGCAGCCCCTCCTGTCTGTCTGCCCCACAGCTCCAGGATGACTACTCGGTCCTGTTTGAAGACACCTCCTATGCAGACGGCTATCCCCTCCGCTCAATGTGGCCCAGAGTTATGTGGTGGCTTGTAAGGAACCCAAGAAAACGTGATGCTGCCCGGCAGACTCGCCATCCCCCAACGACACAGGGCAGGACAGCAGAGGACGTGCTGGGATTAAACACATTCCCCTTCCACTTGTCTCCTGGGTTTTACTTCTCCAGACCCTCTCCCCTCTCCAAACAGGGCAAGTTGAGGAGCTGGAGCGGGGAAGTGGCCGTATTTGGCCCCAGTGGGCGATCACTCTTTCAGCTCAGGGTTTCTCTTGGCTTGGAATAGAGACTCTGCATTGAACACAAATCATAGTGTTGTTGTTGTTGTTAAGATGGAGTCTTGCTCTGTCGCCCAGGCTGAAGTGCAGTGGTGGGATCCCAGCTCACTAAAACCTCCACCTCCCAGGTTCAATAGATTCTCCCACCTCAGCTTCCAGAGTAGGTGGGATTGTTACAGGCACACACCATCATGCCCAGCTAATTTTTGTATTTTTAGTAGAGACGGGGCTTCACCATGTTGGCCAGGCTGGTCTCCAACTCCTGACCTCAAATGATCCACCAGGCTGAAGTGCTGGGATTAGAGGCATAAGCCACCGAGCCCATCCCAAATCATAATTTATTTTATTTTATTCATTATTATTATTTTTTCGAGATGGAGTTTCACTCTTATGCCTAGGCTGGAGTGAAGTGGGGCGATCTTGGTTCACTGCAACCTCTGCCCTCTCCCCCACCAGTTCAAGCGATTCTCCTGCCTCAGCCTCCCGAGTAGCTGGGATTACAGGCGCCCCCACACTACGCCCCCCAATTTATGTTTTTTGTTTGTTTATTTTGTTTTGTTTGTTTGTTTGTTTTTCAGTAGAGTCGGGGTTTCACCATGCTGGCCAGGCTGGTCACGAATCAAATTTATTTTCATTAAATTGTTTATTTCTCAGGCAGGGTTCACTCTGTCCCTCAGGCTTGAGTGGATTAGCCCAGTCACAGACAACTGCAGCCACAACCTCCCTGGCTCAGGCGATCCTCCTGCCTTCACTTGCCAAGTAGCTGGGACTACAGGTGCCCACCACCACATGCAGATAAGTTTCTCAAATTTTTGTAAGATTGGTGTCTTGTAACATTGACCAGGCTGGTCCCAAACTCCTGTCCTCCAGTGATCCTCTGGCCTCAACTTCTCAAATTGCTGGGAATACAGACATGAGCCACCCTGCCTGGCCGACAAATCATATTTTATTCTCTTTTTTAAAAATTGATTTTATTTTGTTATTTTTTTTTTTCAACAGAATCTCACTATGTTGCCCTGGTTAATCTTGAACTCCTGAGCTCAAATGATCCTCCCACCTCAGCCTCCCAAATTGCTGGGATTACAGGCATGACCTACTGTCCCTGGCCCTCAATTGATATTTTATTCTTGGTCAGGATTGATTCGCCCCTTGGTTAGGCTTAATTCACACACTCCCTCTGCAGTGACCCCAGGAGCCCCTCTCACAGCTCAGAGCGGAAGCTGAGGCTGCAGCCTGCCATCTTCTCCGCATAGTCTGCATCGAAGCGCTCATTCTGCGCCACGGTGAAGGTGGTCTTCCAGTCCCCAGCCACGCCTGGGGGAGGAAGGCAGGGAGCAAAGCTGGAGTCTCATCCCCCGGGAGGCCCCGAGTGCCTATGGGGAGGTTCCAGCTGCTGCTCCCACCCATTCCAAACCCCCGTGCTGGCCGGTGCCCACCTTTCCTCATGAAAGGGGAGATGCTGTGGTCCATGAACTCCTGGGGGACGGTGGTGTAGTTGGTCATAGGGTTCTTCTTCATCTCCTTGAATGACGTGTGCTGAACCATGAAGTCCACGGTCTCCTTTGGCAGAGAGCGCCCCACAAACTCCAGGATCTTTTGAATCTCCCTTTTGGGGTTCTGAGCAGCAGAGGGCTCCTCAGTGGAGCAAAGCAAAATGGGTCCCCCTCTCTAACCTCAGAGGGGATCTGGCCACTTCCCCTGGAAACCCCGAAGAGCCTCCACCACCGGGGCCCCAGTCCCTGGGGTAAAATGAATTGCTCTCTGCCCTGTGATCCCATCATGAGCTGGTCTTGGAGCCTATGGGTGAGGACTGGGATGATCTTCTTCCATGACTGTGGCCCTGGGTGGCACACCCTTTGGCAGGGTGTAGCAATAGGACTAAGTTTCTGATCCGTGGCCACCCATGCAGCTGACTCAGGTGCGGGAGATGAGAGCTGTGTGGGGCCTGCTGCCAGGTGGGGCCTGTAGCGGGGAGGCCTGGGCCAAGAAGGCAGGATGGGGAATCCAGGCCTGCTGTGGGGGCTGCCCAGGGAGGGGGCTGGTTGGCCTTGGCGGGTCCCTGTGAGGTGCCTGCCCCCAGGAGTCACATGGAGGGAAGCATCAGAGGTGGTCTCACCTCCTTCATGTCTTCATAGAAGAGGTAGAGAACAGGGTGGGTGCGGCTCAGCTCCCACCACTCCTGCACGTGCTGGTACCAGGATCCGTAGGACACTGGAGAAGCAGGCAGGGGGCCCCAACACAGGGTTGCCGTGCATTGTAGCCACCACCCCTCGGCTCCACACCTTCCTTCCTCCCATCAAACCCACCTTCTCCGACCATGAACTTCTCCAGGAAGCTGTCCCAGGTCCCAGGCTCAGGGTGCACCTTGGCCATGTGGTAGAAGTGGTAGTAGGAAACCGCCACATCTTTTGCATTGCGGGCAACATAGACCACCTGCAGGAGCAGAAGACTCCACCCCAGCACCATCACCACACAGCCTGCCCCAGGCCAGCTCATCTCTTGGTTTGGCAAAGGAGGAACCTGAGGCTTAGAGGCTGACTTGTTTGAGATCTGATGGCACAGGTAGGGCCAAGCCAGGATCTGAGCCCTGTTCAGAAGCCAAAGTCCTGCCTGGTCCCTGAGACCATCATATTCTGTAGTAATATAATCTGCATCAATGCGTCACACACCGATCTGGAGCAAGGCATGCTCCACCAGGTGTGTTCCCACCACCACCAATTTTGTGGGCCTGTGAGGACCCACCCTCTACCTTTCTTAGGTCTACACTGAAGAGTCTCATGTTCTTGGTCATCAGAGCAAGAGGCAGACAGTCCGCCCCGAAGAAGATGAGACAAGGCTGGAGGAAGTGAGGTGACTTTCCCAGAAGAACAGGACCAAAGCTGGGCTGAGCCGGGGCCTCCTTCCCTGGATTCACATGCCCCACACCTGGACCTTTGGTTTTTCTTTTAATTGTGGGATTTATTTTACTTTATTTTATTTTTATTTATTCATTTATTTATTTATTGAGACAGACAGTCTCAAAAAAAAAAAAAAAAAAAAAAAGACCTTGGTTTTTCTTTTTTCCTGTTGCCCTGGTTGGAGTGCACTGGAGTGATAATAACTCACTGCCACCTTGACCTCCCAGGCTCAAGCAATCCTCCAACCTTAGACTTTCGAGTAGGTGGGACTACAGTGCCATGCCACCATGCCACCATGCCCTGCTGATATTTTGCATTTTTATAGAGATGGAGTCTCCCCATGTTTCCCGGGCTGGTCTGGAACTCCTGAGCTCAAGCATTCCACCCACCTTGGCCTCCCAAAGTGCTGGCATTACAGCAGTCAGCCACGACAGGTAGCATACTTTATTTATTTATTTATTTATTTTTGAGGGAGTTTCGCTCTTGTTGCCCAGGCTGGAGTGCAATGGCGCGATCTCCAGCTGACTGCAACCTCCTCCTCCCAGGTTCACGTGATTCTACTGCCTCAGGCTCCTGAGTAGCTGGGATTTTAGGCATGCGCCACCACACCTGGTTAATTTTGTATTTTTAGTAGAGACGGGGTTTTTCTGTGTTGCTCCAGGTGATCTCAAACTCCCAACCTCAGGTGATCTGCGCGGCTCAGCCTCCCAAAGTGCTGGGATTACAGGCGTGAGCCAATGCGCCCGGACACCTTTTTAAAATCTTTATTTATTTACTTTGTTTGAAACGAAGTCTCTTTCTGTCTTCCAGGTTGGAGTGCCGTGGTTGGATCTTGGCTCACTGCAACCACCCACCTCCCAGGTTCAAGCGATTATCCTGCCTCAGCCTCCCGAGAAGCTGGGATTACAGGCGCCCACCACCACGCCTGGCTATTTTTTGTATTTTCAGTACGAATGGGGTTTCCCCATGTTGGCCAGGGTGGTCTCCAATCCTAACCTCAGGTGTTCCACCCGCCTTGACCTCCCAAAGTGTTGAGATTACAGGCGTGAGCCGCCACGTGCCTGGCCCCCCCTTTTTTTTTCTGAGACAGAGTTTTGCTCTTCTTGCTCAGGCTGGAGTGCAGTGGTGCAGTCTCGGCTCACTGCAACCTCTGCCTCCCGGGTTCAAGCAATTCTTCTGCCTCTGCCTCCCAAGTAGCTGGGATTACAGGTGCCTAACACTATGCCTGGCTAACTGTTTCGGATTTTTAGTAGAGATGGGATTTCGTCATGTTGGCCAGGCTGGTCTCCACTCCTGACCTCAGGTGATCTGCCAGCCTCACCCTGTTAAAGTGCTGGGACACTTTAAGACAGGCATGAGCAACTGCGCCTGACGGCCCCTCCTTTTATTCTTCATCTTTTTTTGAGACAAGGTTTCTCTGTCACCTAGTCTGGAGTGCAGTGGTGTGATCATAGCTCACTTCACTCTTTTTTTTTTTTTTTTGAGACAGGGTCTCGCTCTTTTGCCCAGGCTGGAGTGCAGTGGCAGGATCTTGGCTCACTGCAAGCTCTGCCTCCTAGGTTCACGCCATCCTCCTGCCTCAGCCTCCCTAGTAGCTGGGACTACAGGTGCCCGCCACCGCGCCCAGCTAATTTTTGTATTTTTTAGTAGAGACAGGGTTTCACCGTGTTAGCCAGGATGGTCTCGATCTCCTGACCTCATGATCCACCCGCCTTGGCCTCCCAAAGTGCTGGGATTACAGGTGTGAGCCACCGTGCCCAGCCTTCACTCTTGAACTCCTAGGCTCAGGTGATCCTCCCACTTCAGCCTCCTGAGTAGCTGCTACTGCAGGCACACACCACCACGCCCAGCTAATTTTTTTTTTTTTTTTGGAAGAGATTGGTCTGGAACATCTGGCTTCAAGGGATCTTCCCAGCTCAGCCTCCCAAAGTGCTGGGATTATGGATGTGAAACACTGTGCCCAGCCTCACCTTGACCTTCTGATCCAACAGAGTCTGGGGCAGCAGAGCCAGGGGCAGGTGTGTCTTCAGGAGCCGTGGGGCCGGTGTGTCTTTCAGAGTCTCCATCCCTGAGCAGTGGGTCAGGGAAGGTCTGGTGAGATGAAGCCCCAGCCCTGTCTTCCTCCACTCCCCTTGCCCCCAGGACACACTCACACACCTGAGGGAATCCCTGGGGCTTTGAACTCAAGGAAGGGCACCCGCATGAAGATGGGAGCTCGGTGACACTTCTCCAGGTCGCCGCCCTGGTAGATCATGTCCAGAATCTGGCTAACCCAGGTAGTGCCTGGAGAGGGAGGGAGATGGGAGGTGAGCAGGCTGAGGGCACGACCTCACTGGCCAAGGTGGGGACTGCTGCCTGGGAGAGGGTGGGTGGCCCCCCTCACCTACCGGACTTGGGGTAGGTGCTGATGAGCAGGTCATCGGGCCGGGCCTGGAAGCTCTGCAGGGGTCCCAGTGCCTCTGCAAAGTACTTGATGAGTGGGACCCCCTTCACGTACTCCAGTGGCGGGCGGGAGGTGTCCTGGATCAGCTCCATGTTCCTGCATCAGGGGCCAGAGCAAGGCCCATTCCCTTAACACCATCACAACAGCAAGAAAGCAGAATTCTTGCTTTCAGGGAAGTCACTGAGGCCTAGGGAGGCTGAGTGACTTGCCCGCGCTCACAAAGCCAGTCAGTGGCGGGGCTGGGGCTGAAAACCAGGTCTGCCTCTAATGCGCTGGTTCCCCAGCCTGGCCGCACCTTTCATTCACCTGCAGAGCTGTTCAAAATCCCAGGGCCTGGGCCATGGTTCAGACCAGTGAAAGCACCCTCGTGGGGCAAGGCCCAGATATCAGGGTGTGTGAAGGTCTCCAGGAGAGTCCAGCTGCACTGAGGAAGCTCTAGGGCCTGCCTGTGCTGTCTCCCTGCCAGCCAGTGCCCTTTGTCTCACCATTTCCTGCTGTGACCCCCCAGTCTTCACCCAGTGGGCTCCTCTCCCCGATGCTCCCCTCCTTGAGCCCCTCAGGCCCCTCACATGTGGAAACCTCCCAGGCCAGCCAGGCCTGTGATCCACTTGCCAAGCCACAGGGCATCTGCGCTCCAGGACAAACACGGCCCATTGAAGAACTGAGCTGCTAGTAGGGGCCAGAGCTGGTGTGGGAATGAACAAAACTCTGATGACTCAGCAAAAGGATGGGCCCAGGCAGGGTGGCTCCTGCCTGTAATCCCAGACCCTAGGGAGGCCAAGGCCAGGAGTTAGAGACCAACCTGGGGCAGCATTGCAAGACCTCATCTCTAAAAATCTTTTAAAAATATTTTAAAAAATTAACCAGGCAGGATGGTGAGGGCCTGTAGTCCTAGCTACTCCAGAGGCTGAGGCAGGAGAATCACTTGAGCCCAGGAATTCAAGGCTACAGTGGCCAGGATCCCACAGCACTCCAGCCTGGGTGACAGCAAGACCTGGCCTCCCTGGAAAAAAAAAAAAAAAAAAGGAAGGGAGTGGGATTCACGCCGGCCGGGGTTGTCTGAAATGGGATATCCATGGGGAAAGGGCAGGGATGGCAGAGGCCTCGGTTTCTGGAATGTTGGATCCACAAACTGAGCAGGGTGAGGGCGCCCTGGGCCATTCCATTGTGTCACTCACCTGAGCTCTCTGGAACCTGGCCTTGTGCCCTCCTGGCCCGCAGTGGCTGAGTGTGGGTGCTGTGTGGGAATGCAGGGGTGTTGTCTGTGCTGAGGGTTTCCTAGGTCCAGTGTGGGAGGGATCTGGAGCCAGGGCCGGACTTAGATTTGCTTCCGGAAGGAAGAGGTGGGGTTGGGGGTGGAGGAGCTTCTCCATTACGCTCCTTAGTTTGCCAGCTGGAGACAAGCTTAAAGTGATCTCCAAAGCCACGAATGGGTTTGCTGTGTAGAAAACAGAAGAATGAAAGGGAAAAGGGCCCAATGGTGGGTTTGTTTTTGTAGGTTTTCTTTTTTTTTTTTGAGCTGTCACGGGGCTCCTGACCTGCCCCTGAACTCTACCCTGCCAGGCAGGCCAACAGACAAGCTTTCTCTAATTGACCCAGGCAAGAGAGGGGAGGGACTGGAGGAGAAAGATGGGATAGGCAGGCCCGGGAAAGGTCACCTACCTTCTGGCTCCAGGCCAGTCTTTAAGGTGCCAGAGGTTCTGGCCCAGTGCAGCCCACAGGCCTCCAGCAGCCCATGCACTCCAGGCTCTGACCACAAGGCCAGTCTAGAGGGCTGTGTGTGGGCAGAGTGAAGGGGCAGGGGTGGAGCAGAGCATGGATGCATAGAACAAGAAAGAACAAGGACACTGCAGTCCTATTGCCCTGGGAGGCAGCCCCAGCTTCATGGGTCCTGGGGGAACTCACAGAACATCAATAGAAGATCCTAGAAGAACAGCAGCCCGTGGCAGGTGGTTTTGTTTCCCTGGGTTTGAAGGAGGCTCCACAGACAAGAGACCAGAGGAGGCTGAGGCTTGGAAGCCACAGGGCCCCGTGGAAGGAGGGCATACCCCATCCTCCTCATTCTTTGTCCTCACTTTAAAGTCCAAGGTCAAGCTGGGCACGAGACAGGTAACCAACCATCTGAGTAAAGGTGAGTCTCCCAAGCCTTCCAAGAAATGCATGAGTTCAGAGGCAAGCGGGCACGTGGGAGTGTGGGGGAAGCTGAGGTATGGGGCTTCCAGGCAGAGGAGAGGCTTCTCATATGCTAGGGCCATGGGCCCCACCTCCCTCCTCTGTGTCCCTGAGGAATCCCCGTGACTGGCAGGT
Source organism: Nomascus leucogenys (assembly GCF_006542625.1). NCBI lineage: Eukaryota > Metazoa > Chordata > Mammalia > Primates > Hylobatidae > Nomascus > Nomascus leucogenys. The sequence goes on along the minus strand of NC_044382.1, from coordinate 76,368,883 downwards.
TCTCAGGCTACTACCTCCGCCCCTGCCCTCAGCAACCCTCAGGAGGTCCCCTTGACTCAGACTTTGTATTGCACTATAGTAACAACCTGTCAGACCCACACAGGGTAGCACAGAAAAGAGGCGAGAATATGAGATTAATAGAGTGGTAGCAAGAGAATAGAAAATCCCAGGCAGCAGTTTCACATGAGCAGAAAAAGGAAACTTGAAATAGCTGCATGTGCTACGGGCCAATAAGTCCCTGAAAAATAGGATGAAGACCAAGCTGGCTACGACCAACCAGACACAACATGGTGCTGTATCTGATGTAGGTTTTTTCTAGGATCTCATTGTACGATCAGTAACATATGAAACCATACACCCACCAGTGCCACGACAGCTCCAGGAACAGCTGTATTTGGGCGTAAATTGTGGCACCACGGTTTTTAGAAATCTTTACCTTTTCATGGAATCTTCATGAATATACCCCTCTTTAGTTAAAGAAGCCCATAAAGGTCAGCCCCAAACCTTGTAGGGCATGAGACACTCTCTTGAGGACCCCCACATTCCCCTTCTTGAGTGAGTCCTTTTACTCTGCAAGAAATCTCCCCACGTTCATGACCTTTGGACTTGTCCTTAAATTGTTTCTGGCTAAGGTGCCAAGAGCCTGGAGAAGGCCTGGCACAGTGGCTCACGCCTGTAATCCCAGCACTTTGGGAGGCCGAGGCAGGCAGATCACCTGAAGTTGGGAGTTTGAGACCAGCCTGACCAACATGGAGAAACCCTGTCTCTACTAAAAATAGAAAATTAGACAAGCGTGGTAGCACATGCCTGTAATCCCAGCTACTCGGGAGGCTGAGGCAGGAGAATTCCTTGAACCCGTGAGGCGGAGGTTGTGGTGGGCCGAGATCGCGCGATTGCACTCCAGCCTGGACAACAAGAGTGAAACTCCGTCTCAACAAAAAAAAGAGCCTGGAGACAGGCTGAGTTCGATGTCCCACCGGTCTTTGAGGACCTCCCCTAGGCCACCAGTATCTGGAGGGGATTAGGGACACTGAGGATCAGGTCTCCAGCAGGGCTGTCCACTGTGCCTGCAGAGGCAAGAAGGTTGGTCACAGGCAGCCCAGGGCAGGGAGTGGGGTAGAGAGGCTGGGGCCAAAGCCCACTCATGTCTTCTAATTCCGAGTCTTGTACTATTTCCCCCGTGCTCATCCTGCACAGCCAGATCAGGTCACCCAAAGCAGTGACACATCACAGCTAACAAGGCATGGGGCCAGAGAGAGATACAGAGTCAGGCATCACAAGCCCCCTCCAGGCTCAGCCCTGAATACCAAGATCAGCACTTGGCTGCCCCGGCCTGGATTGCACAACTGGGCATCCTCTTCCCAGAGCTGGACCAGGCTGGGGCCAGAGGACTGCACTCACCTAGGGCATTGGCCCTCTAGGGGCAGAAGCTGCCCTGGTTCTTCCGGAAGGAACTCCTCTCACAGGCAGATCACATGGGCTCTTAGCCAATGACCAGGGTTGGGACAACACAAGGGCCCCTCTTCATCCTGTCCCAGGCAGCAGGCAGGTAAGAGACAAGGAGGGAGAGGGAGCTGGCAGCAAGCCCCTCTGTGCAGCAGGCACTGTTCCGGGCATTATACAGCTCCATCCCATAAGGCAGGGGTGATTCTTATTTGCATCTTATGTTTGAGGAAATGGAGGTGTGGGTTTAAAATGCTTGCCCCCTGGGACTAAGCTGGTGAAGGTCCTGTGAGCCTCAGCAGTGATTGATTGAGTCACAGCCTCACCACTGCAGCCAGACCTGATCTTCCTCACAGCTCAGCAGCACCCAGCAGGTCACTGAATCTCCACAGGGCAAGTCCTCTTCTTCACTCACAATTAGCGGGTGCTCAGTAGAAGCCGCCCATCGTCCATTATTTTATTAACTATTTCTTGGCCATCAGATCTGTGTAAGACTTTGTTCTACAGCAGTGACAAGAGCTGCACTTGGGCAGTTTAGTGCAAAGGTTGGAGTGGGAGAGACCAACGAGAGCCATAAAGACGAAGCGAGTAACAAAGTATTCAGGAAAAGGAGCAGACGGGGAAGTACACAAGAGGTGCAATTTTATTTTATATTTTTAGAGACAGGGTCTTGCTCTTTTGCCCGGGCTGTAGTACAGTGGAGTGATCATAGCTCACTGCAGCCTCCAACTCCTGGGCTCAGGCGATCCTCCCACCTCGGCCTCCCCCGTAGCTGGGACTACAGGCATGTGCCACCATGGCCGGCTTCTCAGAGCTGCAATTTTAAATCGGGAGATAGGGAAGACCTCCCTGTGGAGGTGGCAGGTTATCAAGAGAGGTGTAGAGAAGAACCTGCCAATCAAAGGGAAAAGGCAGGTCCTGCTGTGCTCAGGAATGGCCAGAAATACTATCATCCCTATCTTAGAGACGGGGACAGGGCCGCAAAAGTGTCAGGGCGTTTCCTGATTCCTCAACAAACAGCTGGATCCGAAGTTGTCTGGGGGGATGAGCCGCCCTGCCTGGGGCGGACCTCCCCTGGAGCGCGAGGGCGCGCAGGGCGCACAGGCCTCTTGGGCCCCCGGTCCGGCTCAGGCTCGGAGTTGGTGTCAGCAAAGGGACCTGCGTGGCGCCGCGGGGCCGGGGAGACCCGAAGGCCATCGCCCGTGAGGCGCGGCGGATAGAGGTCCCGGCGGAGATCGGGGTGCAGCGGGAGCAGGAGGCGCGCCTATGGAGGGGGTTCCAGGCCCACTCCAACCGCGGCAGGGTACGGAGGAGTCAGGGCGGCTCGGGGCAGGGGGCGGACCCCAAGCCCTTGCCCGCCTGCCGCCGCCCGGTCTCCTTCCTTACCCGAAGGGTTGCCACAGCGGACAGGAAGCCGTGCACGACGAGCACTATCTCCCTGGGGAGGAGAACGGGGGTGTCCCTGTGAGTCCTGCCGCGCCCAACCGCGAGTCCCCTCCAATTCCACCGGAGAGCGGGGTCCTCACTCCCGGCTTCAGCCTAGCCCCAGGCCCTGCCCCTGAATGAAGTCACGCCCCCTGCACCTGCCCACCTCAGGACCCGCCTCCAGCCCAGGTACCCACCTGTCCCCCCTCTTCTCCCTCCTGCGCTCCATCCGACCCCAGAGTGCCCACCAAGACCCCTACGCTGGCCCGCATCCTGGATCATCACCTCTGCCCCAGCCGGCTCCTCCCTGGAGTTCCATCGCCGAGATTCCCAGGGCACCGGCTCCCCTTCATGCTCCTCCTCTGCCACAGGTCCCGTCCCGGCTCTGGACTCCCCACCCATGTCACAGGCCTGCCCACTCCCTCTCATCAGGCCTGTGCCCAGCAGGGTCTGCCTCCTCCAGGGAGCCTTCTTCCTGGCACAGAGACCCTTCCCGTCTCACCCGGAGTGCAATGGCCCGATTTGGCTCACTGCAACCACTGCCACTGCCCCCCTGCCCCACCTTTCAAGCTATTCTCCTGCCTCAGCCTTTTGAGTAGCTCTAATTACAGGCACGTGCCACCATGCCTGGCTAATTTTTGTATTTCTAGTAAAGACGGGGTTTCATCATGTTGGCCAGGCTGGTCTCGAACTCCTGACCTCAAGTGATCCGACCGCTTCGGCCTCCCAATGTGTTGGGTTTACAGGCTTGAGCCACCACGCCAGGCCTGGGCCCTGCCTTTTGTGCGGCCCCCATTGTGCTGCTGGACCTGACAAGCAGGGCTGACAGTGAACCCCACATAAATGTGGCCCTGATGACAGGGGTTCAGGCCATAGAGCAGGTAGATGCTGAAGAAGCGCCCCGGCCTAGCCACGACTCCTGTGGAACCCTTTGAATTTTAGGAAATTCTTGTTAAACACACTTCTAGTTCAGCACCGACATCAAGAAGAGAGCCTCACCAGCACCTCGAAACCCGCTTTGTCCCTCCTTGGTTCTTCCCTCTGGGTGCCCACTATGCTGCTGTCTCGCCCATCTGTAGCTGAGCCCAGCAGCCCCTGTAGGACACCTGGCCGAAGGGGTCACAGTCCTGCTGGGCCCTCGGGCTCACTCGGGAGTTGGAGGCTCCCAGGGGCTCCTCCAACAGCCCCAGGGCTGCTCTCTGGTCACTGCACCTGCCTGGGCTGCCACTCTGCTTCCCATCTGCACAGCGGGAGAAAAACTCCACAGAGCGTGCTGTGGGCGGGGCCAGCTGTGCAGGGAGCACCGGGTCCTCACCCTGCCCCCGTCCTCCACACTCCCCCACAGGGACTGTGCCCCTGGGTGCATCCAGCGTTTTCCTCCTTTTGTCCACAGGTATGAGGTAGATGACATTGATGAAGAAGGCAAAGCATGAGTGTCCAGGCCAGGGGAGGGCATGGAGCCCCTGGGCAGCCTAACAGCTGGGAAGGAGCATCCCCTCCTGGCCACAGGTTGACACAAGCCCCTCTACCACCTGGAGACACACGGATGAGCTGGCGCTGGATCATCCCGCTGCCCCATTGGAAGGCCAACCCCGAGACAGACCCCGAGGCCTTGTTACTCAGGGAGAAAACCACGTTCTCAGGATGCTGTGACCTTGGTGACCGCACGGCCAACACAGTAAGCCTCAGCATTCGCCTGGTCACTGAGCTCATTCAAACAAAGCTATCCCCAGTTGGGACTTTCCCTTTTGAGAACATGTGCAAAGGGTCAGCAAACTGACCTTTGCTCATTTTAATAGTAAAAACCACACCCCTGGGTGGAGATTTAAAATGCTAATGAGACATGAGTCCTAGGAACAGGCATGTATAGCAAATGCCCATGTGCACCCAGAGGACCACCCAGAACATGCTTACTCGTGACGCCTCTTCCCACCCATTATGAACAGTTATGTAAGATTCCCATAAAGGGAGTTTTTCCTGCAGTATCAACACTGTCCCACCCTGACAAGCAGCCCATTCTGAACACGCTCAAGGTGTATTGTCTATTCTGCACTTAACTTTGAAAATACTGTTTTCTTTTGCAATAAGCTACTCTGTGCTGCACTTTTGTTGTGTGTCTCTTGTTTAAATTATTTTATTTATTATTATTATTATTATTTTAGATAGAGTCTCGCTCTGTGGTCCAGGCTAGAGTGCAGTGGCACAATCTCGACTCACTGCAAACTCTGAGTCCTGGGTTCAAGCGATTCTCCTGCCTCAGCCTCCAGAGTAGCCGGGATTACAGGGCTCACCACCACGCCTGGCTAATTTTGTATTTTTAGTAGAGAGAGGGTTTCATCATGTTGGCCAGGCTGGTCTTGAACTCTTGACTTCAGGTGATCCACGCACCTCAGCTTCCCAAAGTGCTGGGATTATAGGCGTGAGCCACCGCGCACTGCCTGCTTAATTTATTTTAAACCAAGAAGACAAGAACCCAGGTATTACAACAGCCGTCAAGCTGGGAAGGAGTGTCCCCAGACACAGATTGACACAACCCCCAGGAGACACACCATGAGCTGGCAGTCACGGCCTCCATGGAAGGCCAACCCCCAGATGGACCCCAAGGCCTTGTTCCAGAAGGAGCAGCTGATGTTGGCCCTGTATCCCCAGACCACCTGCTTCTACCGTGCCCTGATCCATGCACCCCTACAGCGGGTAAAGCAGCCTCCAGGGGAGAGGTCATTGGTGACACCAGGAATAGGCTGATTGATTACAGAGGCTAAGGGTCCTCTTCCTTGTCCCCCTTGTCCTCATCTCCTGAGCTAATGGGACCTGCCAGCAGCCCTCCCTCTTCCACTCCAGCCCCAAAGGCCACTGTCCCCTTGCCAGCCCTGGCAGCCTTGGCAAGCCCCAAGTCAGCGCCTTCCCTTCTGCAGCCCCAGGAGAACCAGCTCCAAGATGGGAAGCTCCTGCCCTGAGCCCATGGCTCCTGCCCCCTCATGCTCCTGGTGACATGGAACACAAGCCACCTGAGGCCAGGATCCGTGCCTGCCACCCTCTGGGCTGCCCTCGGTCCTCTGAACACAGAGTCCCTGAAAGGCAGCAGACCCTCCAGCTATGGCCCCACTGGGGAAGCAGTCAGCACCTCTTCCTCTCCCCACCCTTTTCACTGCCCTAGGCCTCCAGCCACTGAGAAAAGAGCTCTGTAGCAGCAGGGACCGGGCCAAGACTTCTTGACCCCAGAGTGAAGGATGATAGGAGTGGCTGAGAGTCCATGGCCCAGAGGCTCCTGTGGTCTAGGCTGGGGGAAGGGGGTGCCTGTCCTGGCCTGGGGGTTTCTGAGCAGCCCCTCCTGTCTGTCTGCCCCACAGCCCCAGGATGACTACTCGGTCCTGTTTGAAGACACCTCCTATGCAGACGGCTATCCCCCTCCCCTCAATGTGGCTCAGAGGTATGTGGTGGCTTGTAAGGAGCCCAAGAAAAAGTGATGCTGCCCGGCGGACTCGCCATCCCCCAACGACACAGGGCAGGACAGCAGAGGACGTGCTGGGATTAAACACATTCCCCTTCCACTTGTCTCCTGGGTTTTACTTCTCCAGACCCTCTCCCCTCTCCAAACAGGGCAAGTTGAGGAGCTGGAGCGGGGAAGTGGCCGTATTTGGCCCGAGTGGGCGATCACTCTTTCAGCTCAGGGTTTCTCTTGGCTTGGAATAGAGACTCTGCATTGAACACAAATCATAGATGTATTGTTGTTGTTGTTGTTTTAAGACTGAGTCTTGCTCTGTTGCCCAGGCTGGAGTGCAGTGGCGTGATCCCGGCTCAATGAAAACTCCACCTCCCGGATTCAATCGATTCTCCCACCTCAGCCTCTGGAGTAGCTGGGATTACAGGCGCCTGTCATCATGCCCATCAAATTTTTGTATTTTTAGTAGAGATGGGGTTTTGCCATGCTGGCCAGGCTGGTCTTGAACTCCTGACCTCAAGTGATCTGCCAGGCTGAAGTGCTGAGATTACAGGCATAAGCCATGGAGCCCAGGTCAAATAATAACAATTTAATTTAATTATTTATTTATTTTCAAGACAGAGTTTTGCTCTTATGCCCAGGCTGGAGTGAAGTGGCGTGATCTTGGCTCACTGCAACATCCGTCCCTGGGTTCAAGTGATTCTCCTGCATCAGCCTCCAGAGTAGCTGAGGTTACAGGTGCCTGCCACCATGACTGGCTAATTTTTTTTTTTTTTTTTTTTTTTTTTTTTTTTTTTAGTAGAGACGGGGTTTTACCATGTTGGCCAGACTGGTCCTGAATCATAATTTATTTTAATTATATTATATTTTATTTATTTCTCAAGCAAAGTTCGCTCTGTCCCTCAGGCTTGAGTGGATTAGCCCAGTCACAGCCAATTGCAGCCACAACCTCCCTGGCTCAGGCGATCCTCCTGCCTTCACTTGCCAAGTAGCTGGGACTACAGGTGCCACCACCACTTGCAGATAATTTTCTCAAATTTTTGTAGGGATGACATCTTATAATGTTGACCAGGCTGTTTCCAACCTCCGGTCCTCCAGTGATCCTCTGGCCTCAACTTCTCAAATTGCTGGGATTACAGGCATGAGCCACCCTGCCTGGCCCATAAGTCATATTTTATTCTCTTTTTAAAAATTGATTTTATTTTTTTTTTTTTCAACAGAATCTCACTATATTGCCCAGGTTGGTCTTGAACTCCTGAGCTCAAATGATCCTCCCACCTCAACCTCCCAAACTGCTGGGATTACAGACATGACCTACTGTCCCTGGCCCTCAATTCATATTTGATTCTTGAGCCGCTTGGTCAGGCTTGATTCGCACACTCCCTCTGCAGTGACCCCAGGAGCCCCTCTCACAGCTCAGAGCGGAAGCTGAGGCTGCAGCCTGCCATCTTCTCCGCATAGTCCGCATTGAAGCGCTCATTCTGCGCCACGGTGAAGGTGGTCTTCCAGTCCCCAGCCATGCCTGGGGGAGGAAGGCAGAGAGCAAAGCTGGAGTCTCATCCCAGGGGAGGCCCCGAGTGCCTATGGGGAGGCTCCACCTGCTGCTCCCACCCACCCCAAACCCCCGTGCTGGCCGGCGCCCACCTTTCCTCATGAAGGGGGAGATGCTGTGGTCCATGAACTCCCGGGGGACGGTGCTGTAGTTGGTCATAGGGTTCTTCTTCATCTCCTTGAACGACGTGTGCTGAACCATGAGGTCAATAGTCTCCTCTGGCAGAGAGCGCCCCACAAACTCCAGGATCTTTTGAATCTCCCTTTTGGGGTTCTGAGCAGCAGAGAGCTCCTCAGTGGAGGCTAGGATTGCTGATTCAGGAAAAGTGAAAGGGGTCCCCTTCTCTAACCTCAGAGGCGATCTGGCCACTTCTAGAAACGCTGCAGAGACAGCTCCTCAACCCCCCGCCCGCCAGTCCCTGGGGTAAAATGAATTGCTCTCTGCCCTGTGATCCCATCATGAGCTGGGCTTGGCTCCTATGGGTGAGGACTGGGATGGTCTTCTTCCATGACTGTGGCCCTGGGTGGCACACCCTTTGGCAGGGTGTAGCAATAGGACTAAGTTTGTGATCCATGGCCACCCATGCAGCTGACTCAGGTGCGGGAGATGAGAGCTGTGTGGGGCCTGCTGCCAGGTGGGGCCTGTAGCGGGGAGGCCTGGGCCAGGGAGGCAGGATGGGGAATCCAGGCCTGCTGTGGGGGCTGCCCAGGGAGGGGGCTGGTTGGCCTTGGCGGGTCCCTGTGAGGTGCCTGCCCCCAGGAGTCACATGGAGAGAAGCATCAGAGGTGGTCTCACCTCCTTCATGTCTTCATAGAAGAGGTAGAGAACAGGGTGGGTGCGGCTCAGCTCCCACCACTCCTGCACGTGCTGGTACCAGGATCCGTAGGACACTGGAGAAGCGGGCAGGGGGCCCCAACACAGGGTTGCTGTGCATTGTAGCCACCACCCCTCGGCTCCACACCTTCCTTCCTCCCATCAAACCCACCTTCTCCGACCATGAACTTCTCCAGGAAGCTGTCCCAGGTCCCAGGCTCAGGGTGCACCTTGGCCATGTGGTAGAAGTGGTAGTAGGAAACCGCCACATCTTCTGCGTTGCGGGCAACATAGACCACCTGCAGGAGCAGAAGACTCCACCCCAGCACCATCACCACACAGCCTGCCCCAGGCCAGCTCATCTCTTGGTTTAGCAGAGGAGGAACCTGAGGCTTAGAGGCTGACTTGTTTGAGATCTGACGGCACAGGTAGGGCCAAGCCGGGATCTGAGCCCTGTTCAGAAGCCAAAGTCCTGCCTGGTCCCTGAGACCATCATATTCTGTAGTAATATAATCTGCATCAATGCGTCACACCCCGATCTGGAGCAAGGCATGCTCCACCAGGTGTGTTCCCACCACCACCAATTTTGTGGGCCTGTGAGGACCCACCCTCTACCTTTCTTAGGTCTACACTGAAGAGTCTCATGTTCTTGGTCATCAGAGCAAGAGGCAGACAGTCCCCCCGAAGAAGATGAGACAAGGCTGGAGGAAGTGAGGCGACTTTCCCAGAAGAACAGGACCAAAGCTGGGCTGAGCCGGGGCCTCCTTCCCTGGATTCACATGCCCCACACCTGGACCTTTGCTTTTTCTTTTAATTGTGGGATTTATTTTATTTTATTTTATTTATTTTGAGACAGTCTCAAAAAAAAAAAAAAAAAAGACCTTGGTTTTTCTTTTTTCCTGTCGCCCAGGTTGGAGTGCACTGGAGTGATAATAACTCACTGCCACCTTGACCTCCCAGGCTCAAGCAATCCTCCAACCTCAGACTTTCGAGTAGCTGGGACTACAGCGCCATGCCACCATGCCACCATGCCCTGCTGATTATTTGCATTTTTATAGAGATGGAGTCTCCCCATGTTTCCCGGGCTTGTCTGGAGCTCCTGAGCTCAAGCATTCCACCCACCTTGGCCTCCCAAAGTGCTGGCATTACAGCAGTCAGCCACCACAGGTGGCACACTTTATTTATTTATTTATTTACTTACTTATTTTTGTGAGTTTTGCTCTTGTTGCTCAGGCCGGAGTGCAATGGTGCGATCTCTGGCTCATCGAAACCTCCTCCTCCCGAGTTCAAGTGATTCTCCTGTCTCAGGCTCCGGAGTAGCTGGGATTACAGGCACCCGCCACCACACCCAGCTAATGTTGTATTTTTAGTAGAGAGAAGATTTTTGTATGTTGCTCAGGGTGCTCTCAAACTCCCAACCTCAGGTGCTCTGCCCGCCTCACCCTCCCAAAGTGCTGGAATTACGGACGTGAAATACTGTGTCCAGTCTCACCTTGACTTTCTGATCCAACAGAGTCTGGGGGAGCAGAGCCAGGGGCAGGTGTGTCTTCAGGAGCCGTGGGGCCGGTGTGTCTTTCAGAGTCTCCATCCCTGAGCAGTAGGTCAGGGAAGGTCTGGTGAGATGAAGCCCCAGCCCTGTCTTCCTCCACTCCCCTTGCCCCCAGGACACACTCACACACCTGAGGGAATCCCTGGGGCTTTGAACTCAAGGAAGGGCACCCGCATGAAGATGGGAGCTCGGTGACACTTCTCCAGGTCGCCGCCCTGGTAGATCATGTCCAAAATCTGGCTCACCCAGGTGGTGCCTGGAGAGGAAGGTAGATGGGAGGTGAGCAGGCTGAGGGCACGACCTCGCTGGCCAAGGTGGGGAATGCCGCCTGGGAGAGGGTGGGTGGCCCCCCTCACCTACCGGACTTGGGGTAGGTGCTGATGAGCACGTCATCGGGCCAGGCCCGGAAGCTCTGCAGGGGTCCCAGTGCCTCTGCAAAGTACTTGATGAGTGGGACCCCCTTCACGTACTCCAGTGGCGGACGGGAGGTGTCTTGGATCAGCTCCATGTTCCTGCATCAGGGGCCAAAGCCAGGCCCATTCCCTTAACACCATCACAACAGCAAGAAAGCAGAATTCTTGCTTTCAGGGAAGTCACTGAGGCCTAGGGAGGCTGAGTGACTTGCCCGCGCTCACAAAGCCAGTCAGTGGCGGGGCTGGGGCTGAAAACCAGGTCTGCCTCTAATGTGGTGGTTCCCCAGCCTGGCCGCACCTTTCATTCACCTGCAGAGCTGTTCAAAATCCCAGGGCCTGGGCCATGGTTCAGACCAGTGAAAGCACCCTCGTGGGGCAAGGCCCAGATATCAGGGTGTGTGAAGGTCTCCAGGAGAGTCCAGCTGCACTGAGGAAGCTCTAGGACCTTCCTGTGCTGTCTCCCTGCCAGCCAGGGCCCTTTGTCTCACCATTTCCTGCTGTGACCCCCCAGCCTCCACCCAGTGGGCTCCTCTCCCCGATGCTCCCCTCCTTGAGCCCCTCAGGCCCCTCACATGTGGAAACCTCCCAGGCCAGCCAGGCCTGTGATCCATTTGCCCAGCCACAGGGCATCTGGGCTCCAGGACAAACACGGCCCATTGAGGTACTGGGCTGGTATTAGGGGCCAGAGCTGGTGTGGGAATGAACAAAACTCTGATGACTCAGCAAAAGCACAGGCCCAGGCAGGGTGGATCCCGCCTATAATCCCAGACCCTAGGGAGGCCAAGGCCAGGAGTTGGAGACCAACCTGGGGCAGCACTACAAGACCCCATCTCTAAAAATCTTTAAAAAATATTCTTAAACATTAACCAGGCAGGATGGTGAGGGCCTGTAGTCCTAGCTACTCCAGAGGCTGAGGCAGGAGATTCACGTGAGCCCAGGAATTCAAGGCTACAGTGGCCAGGATCCCACAGCACTCCAGCCTGGGTGACAGCAAGACCTGGCCTCCCTGGGCAAAAAAAAAAAAAAAAAAAAAGGAAGGGAGGGGGATTCATGCCGGCCAGGGTTGTCTGAAATGGGATATCCATGGGGAAAGGGCAGGGATGGCAGAGGCCTCGGTTTCTGGAATGTTGGAGTCAGAAGCTGAGCAGGGTGAGGGCGCCCTGGGCCATTCCAGTGTGTCACTCACCTGAGCTGTCGGGAACTTGGCCTTGTGCCCTCCTGGCCCGCAGTGGCTGAGTGTGGGTGCTGTGTGGGAATGCAGGGGTTTGTCTGTGCTGAGGGTTTCCTAGGTCCAGTGTGGGAGGGATCTGGAGCCAGGGCCGGACTTAGAATTGCTTCCGGAAGGAAGAGGTGGGGTTGGGGGTGGAGGAGCTTCTCCATTACCCTCCTTAGTTTGCCAGCTGGAGACAAGCTTAAAGTGATCTCCAAAGCCATGAATGGGTTTGCTGTGTAGAAAACAAAGAATGAAAGAGGAAAGGGCCCAATGGTGGGTTTGTTTTTGTAGGGTTTTTTTTGTTTGCTTTGTTTTGTTTTTGAGCTGTCACGGGGCTCCTGACCTGCCCCTGAACTCCACCCTGCCAGGCCGGCCAACAGACAAGCTTTCTCTAATTTAGCCAGGCAAGAGAGGGGAGGGATTGGAGGAGAAAGATGGGATAGGCAGGCCCAGGAAAAAGTCACCTACCTGCTGGCTCCAGGCCAGTCTTGAAGGTACCAGGGGTTTTGGCTCAGTGCAGCCCACAGGCCTCCAGCAGCCCATGCACTCCAGGCTCTGACCACAAGGCCAGTCTAGAGGGCTGTGTGTGGGCAGAGTGAAGGGGCAGGGATGGAGCAGAGCATGGATGCATAGAACAAGAAAGAACAAGGACACTGCAGTCCTATTGCCCTGGGAGGCAGCCCCAGCTTCATGGGTTCTGGGGGAACTCACAGAACATCAATAGAAGATCCTAGAAGAACAGCAGCCCGTGGCAGGTGGTTTTGTTTCCCTGGGTTTGAAGGAGGCTCCACAGACAAGAGACCAGAGGAGGCTGAGGCTTGGAAGCCACAGGGCCCCGTGGAAGGAGGGCATACCCCATCCTCCTCATTCTTTGTCCTCACTTTAAAGTCCAAGGTCAAGCTGGGCACGAGACAGGTAACCAACCATCTGAGTAAAGGTGAGTCTCCCAAGCCTTCCAAGAAATGCATGAGTTCAGAGGCAAGCGGGGAAAGCTGAGAGACATGGGGTTTCCAGGCAGAGGAGAGGCTGCTCCCCTGCTAGGGCCACAGGCCCTTCTTCCCTCCTCTGTGCCCCTGAGGAATCCCCGTGACTGGCAGGTCCTCGGGCTACTACCACCGCCCCTGCCCTCAGCAACCTTCAGGAGGCCCCCTTTGACTCAGACTTTGTATTGCACTCTAGTGAAAACCAGCCTGAACAGCAGGGGGTGGCACAGTAAAGAGGCAAGAATGTGAGATTAATAGAGTGGTAGCCAGAGAATAAATCCCAGGCAGCAGTTTCACATGAGCAGAAAAAGGAAACTTGAAATAGCTGCATGTGCTAAGGGCCAATAAGTCCCTGAAAAATAGGATGAAGACCAAGCTGGCTACGACCAACCAGACACAACATGGCGCTGTATCTGATGTAGGTTTCACCTAGGATCTCATTGTACGATCAGTAACATATGAAACCATACACCCACCAGTGCCACGACAGCTCCAGGAACAGCTGTATTTGGGTGTAAATTGTGGCACCACGGTTTTTAGAAATCTTTACCTTTTCATGGAATCTTCATGAATATACCCCTCTTTAGTTAAAGAAGCCCATAAAGGTCAGCCCCAAACCTCGTAGGGCATGAGACACTCTCTTGAGGACCCCCACATTCCCCTTCTTGAATGAGTCTTTTTACTCTGCAAGAAATCTCCCTATGTTCATGACTTTCTGACTTGTCCTTAAATTGTTTCTGGCTAAGGTGTCAAGAGCCTGGAGAAGACCTGGCGCAGTGGCTCATGCCTGTAATCCCAGCACTTTGGGAGGCCAAGGCAGGCAGATCACCTGAAGTTGGGAGTTCGAGACCAGCCTGATCAACATGGAGAAACCTTGTCTCTACTAAAAATAGAAAATTAGCCAGGCGTGGTAGCACATGCCTGTAATCCCAGATACTCGGGAGGCTGAAGCAGGAGAATCGCTTGAACCCGGGAGGTGGAGGTTGCGGTGGGCCGAGATCGCACGATTGCACTCCAGCCTGGACAACAAGAGTGAAACTCTGTCTCAAAAAAAAAAAAAAAAAAAAAAGAGCCTGGAGACGGGCTGAGGTCGATGTCCCACCAGTCTTTGAGGACCTCCCCTAGGCCACCAGTATCTGGAGGGGATTAGGGACACTGAGGATCAGGTCTCCAGCAGGGCTGTCCACTGTGCCTGCAGAGGCAAGAAGGTTGGTCACAGGCAGCCCAGGGCAGGGAGTGGGGTAGGGAGGCTGGGGCCAAAGCCCACTCCCGTCTTCTAATTCCGAGTCTTCTACTATTTCCCCCGTGCTCATCTGGCATAGCCAGATCAGGTCACCCAAAGCAGTGACACCTCACAGTTACCAAGGCATGGGGCCAGAGAGAGATACAGAGTCAGGCATCACAAGCCCCCTCCAGGCTCAGCCCTGAATACCAAGATCAGGACTTGGCTGCCCCGGCCTGGATTGCACAACTGGGCACCCTCTTCCTAGAGGTGGACCAGGCTGGAGCCAGGGTACTGCACTCACCTAGGGCATTGGACCTCTAGGGGCAGAAGCTGCCCTGGTTCTTCCGGAAGGAACTCCTCTGACAGGCAGATCACTTGGGCTCTTAGCCAACAGCCAGGGTTGGGGCGACACAAGGACCCCTCTTCATCCCATCCCAGGCAGCAGGCAGGTAAGAGACAAGTAGGGAGAGGGAGCTGGCAGCAAGCCCCTCTGTGCAGCAGGCACTGTTCCGGGCATTATACAGCTCCATCCCATGAGGCAAGGGTGACTGTTATTTGCATCTTACAGATGAGGAAATGGAGGTGAGGATTTAAAATGCTTGCCCACTAGGACTAAGCTGGTGAAGGCCCTGGGAGCATCAGCAGTGAGTGATTGAGTCACAGCCTCACCACTGCAGCCAGACCTGAACTTCCTTAGAAGGCGCCCGTCATCCATTATTTTATTAACTATTTCTTGTCCATCGGCTGTATGCAGGACTTTGTTCTACAGCAGTGACAAGAGCTGCCCTTGGGCAGTTTAGTGCAAAGTTTGGGGTGGGAGAGACTAACAAGAGCAATAAAACACCTAGCAGGTGAGATAATAAGTATTCAGGAAAAGGAGCGGACGGGGAAGTACACAAGAGGTGCAATTTTATTTTATATTTTTAGAGACAGTTTCTTGCTCTTTTGCCCAGGCTGTAGTGCAGTGGAGCGATCATAGCTCACTGCAGCCTCCAAATCCTGAGCTCAAGCAATCCTCCGACCTCGGCCTCCCCCGTAGCTGGGACTACAGGCATATGCCACCATGGCCGGCTTCTCAGAGCTGCAATTTTAAATCGGGAGATAGGGAAGACCTCCCTGTGGAGGTGACAGGTTATCAAGACAGGTGTAGAGAAGAACCTGCCAATCAAAGGGAAAAGGGAGGTCCTGCTGTGCTCAGGAATGGCCAGAAATACTATCATTCCTATCTTAGAGACGGGGACAGGGCCACAAAAGTGTCAGGGCGTTTCCTGGTTCCCCAACAAACAGCTGGATCCGAAGTCGTCCGGAGTATGAACTGCCCTGCCTGAGGCGGACCTCCCCTGGAGCGCGAGGGCACGCAGGGTGCACAGGCCTCTTGGGCCCCGGGTCCCTCTCAGGCTCAGGATTGGCGTCAGCAAAGGGACCTGCGCGGTGCCCTCGTGCCGTGGACGCCCGAAGGCCATCGCCCGTGCGGCGCGTCGGGCAGAGGTCCGGGCGGAGGTCGAGGTTCAGCGGGAGCAGGAGGCCCGCCTAGGGCGGGGGTGCCAGGCCCAGTCCAACCGCGACAGGGTACGAGGGCCTCAGGGCGGCTCCGGGCAGGCGGCGGACCCCAAGCCCTCGCTCGCCTGCCGCCGCCCGGTCTCTTTGCTTACCCGAAGGGCAGACAGGGCAGACGGGAAGCCGTGCACGATGAGCACCGTCTCCGTGGGGAAGAGAACGGGGTGTGTCCCTGTGAGCCCTCCCGCGCGCAACCGCGGGTCCCCTCCAATTCCACCGGAGAGCGGGCTCCTCACTCCCGGCTTCAGCCTAGCCCCAGGCCCCGCCCCTGAATGAAGTCACGCCCCCTGCACCTGCCCACCTCAGGACCCGCCTCCAGCCCGGGTACTCACCTGTCCCTCCTCCTCTCCCTCCTGTGCCCCATCCGACCCCAGAGTGCCCACCAAGACCCCTACGCTGGCCCGCATCCCGGATAGTCACCTACGCCCCAGCCATCTCCCCCCTGGAGTTCCACTGCAGAGATTCCCAAGCCACTGGTTCCCCGTCACACTCCTCCCCTGCGACAGTACCGATCCCCGCTCTGGACTCCCCACCCATGTCACAGGCCTGCCCACTCCCTCTCAACAAGCCTGTGCCCAGCGGGGTCCGCCTCCTCCAGGAAGCCTTCCTTCTGGCACAGAGACCCTCCCCGTCTCACCAGGAGTGCAATGGCCCGATTTGGCTCACTGCAACCTCTGCCCGTGCCCCCCTGCCCCCCTGCCCCCCGCCCCACCTTTCAAGCTATTCTCCTGCCTCAGCCTTTTGAGTAGCTGTAATTACAGGCACGTGCCACCATGCCCGGGTAATTTTTGTATTTTTAGTACTGATGGGGTTTCATCATGTTGGCCAGGCTGGTCTCGAACTCCTGACCTCAAGTGATCCGACTGCTTCAGCCTCCTAATGTGTTGGGTTTACAAGCTTGAGCCACCACGCCAGGCCTGGGCCCTGCCTTTTGTGCAGCCCCCATTGTGCTGCTGGACCTGACAAGCAGGGCTGACAGTGAACCCCAGGAAAACGTGGCCCTGGTGACGGGAGTTCAGGCCATAGAGCAGCTAGACGCTGAAGAAGCGCCCTGGCCTAGCCGCGACTCCTGTGGAACCCTCTGAATTTTAGGAAATTCTCGCTAAACACACTTCTGGTTCAGCACCGACATCAAGAAGAGAGCCTCACCAGCACCTCGAAAGCCGCTTTGTCCCTCCCTGTTTCCTCCCCCTGGGTGCCCACTATGCTGCCGTCTCACCCATCTGTAGCTGAGCACAGCAGCCCCTGTAGGACATCTGGCCGATCGGGTCACAGTTCCGCTGGGCCCTCGGGCTCACTCGGGAACTGGGGGCTCCCGGGTGCTCCTCCAACAGCTCAGTGCAGCATGCTGCGGGGGTCAGGGCTAGCACCTGTCTCTGGGGCCTCAGGCCTCCCTTCCTTCCCACAGCGGCCAAGATCGCAGGTCTCTACAATGACTTGGAGCCACCCTGGAAGATCATGCGCAGAGGGGTGCTGATGACCCTGCTGCAGCAGTCGGCCATGACCCTGCCCCTGTGGATCGGGAAGCCTGGTGGCAAATGAGGGAGGGGCTGGTGCCCAGGGGCTGGGACTGAACCTTTGTTCCACTCACAGGCCCCCACCCCTCTGTGGGGCCATCCCTGCCTCAGGGGACTACGTGACCAGACCTGGAGACAAGGTGGCTGCCTGGGGCTGCTGTCTGGTCCCTGCACCTGCCTGGGCTGCCACTCTGCTTCCCATCTGCACAGTAGGAGAAAAGTTCCACAGAGGGTGCTGTGGGCGGGGCCGGCTGTGCAGGGAGCACCGGGTCCTCGCCCCGCCCCCATCCTCCACACTCCCCAACAGGGACTGTGCCCCTGGCTGCATCCAGCGTTTTCCTTCTTTTGTCCACAGGTATGAGGTAGATGACATCGATGAAGAAGGCAAAGAGTGAGTGTCCAGGCCAGGGCAGGGCATGGAGCCTGGGGGCAGCCTAACAGCTGGGAAGGAGCATCCCCTCCCAGCCACAGGTTGACACAAGTCCCTCTACTGCCAGGAGACACACCCTGAGCTGGCGCTGGATCATCCCACTGCCCCAGTGGAAGGCCAACCCTGAGACAGACCCTGAGGCCTTGTTTGGGCAAGGGCAGGGCATGGAACTTGGGCAAGGCAGGAGAAGTAATCAAGGAGAAAACCACCTTCTCAGGATGCTGCGACCTTGGTGATGGCACGGCCAACGCAGTAAGCCTCAGCATTTACCTGGTCACTGAGCTCAAGCAAAGCTATCTTCAGTAGGGAATTTCCCTTTTGAGAACATGTGCATTTTGATTTTACCTGTCCTCAAACTGACCCTTTGCCCATTTTACTAGTAAAAACCACACCCCTGGGTGGAGATTTAAAATGCTAATGAGATACGCATCCTAGGAACAGGCATGTATAGCACATGCCCATGTGCACCCAGAGGACCACCCAGAACATGCTTACTCCTGACGCCTCTTCTCACCCATTATGAACAGTTGTGTAAGACTCCCATAAAGGGAGTTTTTCCTGCAGTATCAACACTGTCCCACCCTGACAAGCAGCCCGTTCTGAACGTGCTCAAGGTGTATTGTCTATTCTGCACTTAACTTTCAAAATACAGTTTTTCTTTTGCAATAAGTTACCCTATGCTGCACTTCTTTTGCTGTGTGTCTCTTGTTTAAATTATTTTATTTTATTTATTTATTATTATTATTAATTTTTTTTTTTTAGATAGAGTCTTGCTCTGTGGCCTAGGCTGGAGTGCAGTGGTGCAATCTCGACTCACTGCAACCTCTGAGTCCTGGGTTCAAGCGATTCTCCTGCCTCAGCCTCCCGAGTAGCTGGGATTACAGGACTCACCACCACGCTTGGCTAATTTTGTATTATTAGTAGAGATGGGGTTTCATCATGTTGGCCAGGCTGGTCTCGAACTCCTGACTTCAGGTGATCCACCCACCTCAGCTTCCCAAGTGCTAGGATTACAGGCGTGAGCCACCGCGCACTGCCTGCTTAATTTATTTTAAGCCAAGAAGAGGAGAACCCAGGTATCAAAACAGCCGTCAAGCTGGGAAGGAGTGTCCCCAGACACAGATTGACACAACCCCCAGGAGACACACCATGAGCTGGCAGTCACGGCCTCCATGGAAGGCCAACCCCCAGATGGACCCCCAGGCCTTGTTCCAGAAGGAGCAGCTCATGTTGGCCCTGTATTACCAGACCACCTGCTTCTACTGCACCCTGATCCATGTGCCCCCACAGCATGGGTAAAACTGCTTAGGTAAAACAGCTGCTTTACCTAAGCAGCCTCCAGGGGAGAGGTCATTGGTGACACCAGGAATAGGCTGATTAGAGAGGCTAGGGGTCCTCTCCCTTGTCCCCCTTGTCCTCATCTCCCGAGCTCATGGGACCTGCCAGCAGCCCTCCCTCTTCCACTCCAGCCCCAAAGGCCATTGTCCCCTTGCTAGCCCTGGCAGCCTTGGCAAGCCCCAAGTCAGCGCCTTCCCTTCTGCAGCCCCAGGAGAACCAGCTCTGAGATGGGAAGCTCCTGCCCTGAGCCCATGGCTCCTGCCCCCTCATGCTCCTGGTGACATGGGACACAAGCCACCTGAGGCCAGGATCCCTGCCTGCCACCCTCTGGGCTGCCCTCGGTCCTCTGAACACAGAGTCCCTGAAAGGCAGCAGACCCTCCAGCTATGGCCCCACTGGGGAAGCAGTCAGCACCTCTTCCTCTCCCCACCCTTTTCACTGCCCTGGGCCTCCAGCCACTGAGAAAAGAGCTCTGTAGCAGCAGGGACTGGGCCAAGACTTCTTGACCCCAGAGTGAACAATGGCGGGAGTTGCTGAGAGTCCACGGCCCAGAGGCTCCTGTGGTCTAGGCTGGGGGAAGAGGGTGCCTGTCCTGGCCTGGGGGTCTCTGAGCAGCCCCTCCTGTCTGTCTGCCCCACAGCCCCAGGATGACTACTCGGTCCTGTTTGAAGACACCTCCTATGCAGACGGCTATTCCCCTCCCCTCAATGTGGCCCAGAGTTATGTGGTGGCTTGTAAGGAGCCCAAGAAAAAGTGACACCGCCTGGCGGACCCGCCATCCACCAACGACACAGGGCAGGACAGCAGAGGACGTGCTGGGATTAAACACATTCTCCCTCCACTCGTCTCCTGGGTTTTACTTCTCCAGACCCTCTCCCCTCTCCAAACAGGGCAAGTTGAGGAGCTGGAGCGGGGAAGTGGCCGTATTTGGCCCGAGTGGGTGATCACTCTTTCAGCTCAGGGTTTCTCTTGGCTTGGAATAGAGACTCTGCATTGAACACAAATCATAGTTGTGTTGTTGTTGTTGTTGTTGTTTTAAGACTGAGTCTTGCTCTGTTGCCCAGGCTGGAGTGCAGTGGCGTGATCCCGGCTCAATGAAACCTTCACCTCCCGGATTCAATCGATTCTCCCACCTCAGCCTCCGGAGTAGCTGGGATTACAGGCGCCTGTCATCATGCCCAGCTAATTTTTGTATTTTTAGTGGAGATGGGGTTTTGCCATGCTGGCCAGGCTGGTCTTGAACTCCTGACTTCAAGTGATCTGCCAGGCTGAAGTGCTGAGATTACAGGCATAAGCCACCAAGCCCAGGTCAAATAATAACTTAATTCAATTTAATTATTTATTTATTTATTTATTTATTTATTTTTTTTTTTTTTTTTTTTTTTTTGAGACAGAGTCTCGCTCTCTCACCCAGGCTGGAGTGCAGTGGCGCGATCTCGGCTCACTGCAAGCTCCGCCTCCCGGGTTCACGCCATTCTCCTGCCTCAGCCTCTCCAAGTAGCTGGGACTACAGGCGCCCGCCACCACGCCCGGCTAATTTTTTGTATTTTTAGTAGAGATGGGGTTTCACCGTGGTCTCGATCTCCTGACCTCGTGATCCACCCGCCTCGGCCTCCCAAAGTGCTGGGATTACAAGCGTGAGCCACCGCGCCCGGCTTATTTATTTATTTTCAAGACAGAGTTTTGCTCTTATGCCCAGGCTGGAGTGAAGTGGCGTGATCTTGGCTCACTGCAACATCCATCCCTGGGTTCAAGTGATTCTCCTGCCTGAGCCTCCAGAGTAGCTGAGGTTACAGGTGCCTGCCACTATGCCCGGCTAATTTTTGTATCTTTTTTCTTTTTTTAGTAGAGATGGGGTTTCACCATGTTGGCCAGACTGGTCCTGAATCATAATTTATTTTAATTAAATTGTATTTTATTTATTTCTCGAGTAAGGTTCGCTCTGTCCCTCAGGCTTGAGTGGATTAGCCCAGTCACAGCCAACTGCAGCCACAACCTCCCTGGCTCAGGCGATCCTCTTGCCTTCATTTGCCAAGTAGCTGGGACTACAGGTGCCACCACCACTTGCAGATAATTTTCTCAAATTTTTGTAGGGATGACGTCTTGTAATGTTGACCAGGCTGGTCCCAACATCGCGTCCTCCAGTGATCCTCTGGCCTCAACTTTGCAAATTGCTGGGATTACAGGCATGAGCCACCCTGCCTGGCCCATAAGTCATATTTTATTCTCTTTTTTAAAATTGATTTTATTTTGTTTTTTTTTTTTTTTCAGCAGAATCTCACTATGTTGCCCAGGTTGGTCTTGAACTCCTGAGCTCAAATGATCCTCCCACCTCAGCCTCCCAAATTGCTGGGATTACAGACATGACCTACTGTCCCTGGCCCTCAATTCATATTTTATTCTTGAGCCGCTTGGTCAGGCTTGATTCACACACTCCCTCTGCAGTGACCCCAGGAGCCCCTCTCACAGCTCAGAGCGGAAGCTGAGGCTGCAGCCTGCCATCTTCTCCGCATAATCCACATCGAAGCGCTCATTCTGCGCCACGGTGAAGGTGGTCTTCCAGTCCCCAGCCATGCCTGGGGGAGGAAGGCAGAGAGCAAAGCTCGAGTGCCTATGGGGAGGCTCCACCTGCTGCTCCCACCCACCCCAAACCCCCGTGCTGGCCGGCGCCCACCTTTCCTCATGAAGGGGGAGATGCTGTGGTCCATGAACTCCCGGGGGACGGTGCTGTAGTTGGTCATAGGGTTCTTCTTCATCTCCTTGAACGACGTGTGCTGAACCATGAGGTCCACGGTCTCCTCTGGCAGGGAGCGCCCCACAAACTCCAGGATCTTTTGAATCTCCCTTTTGGGGTTCTGAGCAGCAGAGAGCTCCTCAGTGGAGGCTAGGATTGCTGATTCAGGAAAAGTGAAAGGGGTCCCCTTCTCTAACCTCAGAGGCGATCCGGCCACTTCTAGAAACGCTGCAGAGACAGCTCCTCAACCCCCGGGGCCCCAGTCCCTGGAGTAAAATGAATTGCTCTCTGCCCTGTGATCCCATCGTGAGCTGGGCTTGGCTCCTATGGGTGACGATAGGGATAATCTTCTTATGTGACTGTGGCCCTGGGTGGCACACCCTTTGGTGGGGATAAGCAATAGGACTAAGTATCTGATCCGTGGCCACCTATGCAGCTGACTTAGGTGCAGGAGATGAGAGCTGTGCAGAGCCCGCTGCCAGGTGGGGCTGCAGTGGGGAGGCCTGGGCCAGGGAGGCAGGATGGGGAATCCGGGCCTGCTGTGGGGGCTGCCCAGGGAGGGGGCTGGGTGGCCTTGGTGGGTCCCTGTGAGGTGCCTGCCCCCAGATGTCACATGGAGGGAAGCATTGCAGGTGGTCTCACCTCCTTCATGTCTTCATAGAAGAGGTAGAGAACAGGGTGGGTGCGGCTCAGCTCCCACCACTCCTGCACGTGCTGGTACCAGGACCCGTAGCATACTGGAGAAGCGGGCAGGGGGCACCGACACAGGGTTGCTGTGCATTGTAGCCACCATCCCTTGGCTCCACACCCTCCTTCCTCCAGTCAAACTCACCTTCTCCAGCCATGAAGTTCTCCAAGAAGCTGTCCCAGGTCCCAGGGTCAGGGTGTACCTTGGCCATGCGGTAGAAGTGGTAGTAGGAGACCGCCACGTCCTTTGGGTTTCGGGCAACATAGACCACCTGCAGGGGCAGAGGACCCGGCCCCAGCACCATCACCGCACAGCCCACCCCAGGCCAGCTCATCTCTTGGTTTAGCAGAGGAGGAACCTGAGGCTTAGAGGCTGACCTGCTTGAGATCTTACAGCACAGGTAGGGCCAAGCTGGGTTTTGAACCCTGCTCAGATGTCAAAGTCTGGCCTGGTCCCTGGATCCATATTCTACACTAATGTAATCTGCATGAATGCTCTCACACCCTCAATTTGGAGCAAAGCATGCCTGGTCCCCTCCGGCCCCCTCCTCAGTGGGCCCGTGAGCACCCACACGCTGCCTTTCTGAGGCAGACACTGAAGAGTCTCATGTCTGTGGTCATCAGACCCTTGCCAGAGCAAGAAGCAGACTGTGTCTCTGCTGAAGATGAGACCAGGCTGAAGGAAGTGGTGCGACCTTCCCGGAAGAACAGGACTAAAGCTGGGCTGCGCCAGAGCCTCCTTCCTGGATTCCCATGCCCCGCATCTGGACGTTTTTTGTTCTTTTTGTTTTGTTTCTTTCTTTGAGTCGGGGTCTCTCTCTGTCACACAGGCTAGAATGCAGTGGTGTGATCATGGCTCACTGCAGCCTCAAACTTCTGGGCTGTGTGATCTTCCCACATCAGTCTCCCAAGAAGCTGATACTACAGGCACATGCTACCACACCTGGCTTTGTTTTTTTTGGGAAGAGACTGCATTCCTATATGGCCCATGCTGGTTTCCAACTCCTGGCCTCAAGTCAGCCTCCCACCTTGGACTCCCAAAGTGCTGAGCTGACAGGCGTAAGCCACTGTGCCAGGCCTCACCTTGACCTTCTGATCCAACAGAGTCTGGGGGAGCAGGGCCAGGGGCAGGTGTGTCTTGATGAGCCGTGGGGCCGGTGTTTCTTTCAGAGTCTCCAGCCCTGAGCAGTAGGTCAGGGAAGGTCTGGTGAGATGAAGCCCCAGCCCTGTCTTCCTCCACTCCCCTTGCCCCCAGGACACACTCACACACCTGAGGGAATCCCTGGGGCTTTGAACTCAAGGAAGGGCACCCGCATGAAGATGGGAGCTCGGTGACACTTCTCCAGGTGGCCGCCCTGGTAGATCATGTCCAGTATCTGGCTCACCCAGGTGGTGCCTGGAGAGGGAGGGAGATGGGAGGTGAGCAGGCTGAGGGCACGACCTCGCTGACCAAGGTGGGGACTGCTGCCTGGGAGAGGGTGGTGGCCCCCCTTACCTACCGGACTTGGGGTAGGTGCTGATGAGCACATCATCAGGCCGGGCTTGGAAGCTCTGCAGGGGCCCCAGTGCCTCTGCAAAGTACTTGATGAGCGGGACACCCTTCACGTACTCCAGTGGCGGGCGGGAGGTGTCCTGGATCAGCTCCATGTTCCTGCATCAGGGGCCAGAGAAAGGCCCATTCCCTTAACACCATCACAACAGCAAGAAAGCAGAATTCTTGCTTTCAGGGAAGTCACTGAGTCCTAGGGAGGCTGAGTGACTTGCCCGCACTCACAAAGCCAGTCAGTGGCGGGACTGGGGCTGAAAACCATGTCAGGCTCTAGTGCGGTGGTTCCCCAGCCTGGCCGCACCTTTCATTCACCTGCAGAGCTGTTCAAAATCCCAGGGCCTGGGCCATGGTTCAGACCAGTGAAAGCACCCTCGTGGCGCGGGCCCCAGATATCAGGGTGTGTGAAGGTCTCCAGGAGAGTCCAGCTGCACTGAGGAAGCTCTAGGGCCTGCCTGTGCTGTCTCCCTGCCAGCCAGTGCCCTTTGTCTCACCATTTCCTGCTGTGACCCCCCAGCCTCCACCCAGTGGGCTCCTCTCCCCGATGCTCCCCTCCTTGAGCCCCTCAGGCCCCTCACATGTGGAAACCTCCCAGGCCGAGCAGGCCTGTGATCCACTTGCCCTGCCACAGTGCATCTGGGCTCCAGGACAAACACAGCCCTTTGAGCAACTGAGCTGGTATTGGGGGCCAGAGCCTGGTGTGGGAATGAACAAAACTCTGATGATTCCTCAGAATGAGGAGGGGACACCGTGGCTCATCCCTATAATTCCAGAGCTTTGGAAGCCCAGTGGGGTAGAATCACTTGAGCCTTGGACTTTGAGACCAACCTGGGCAATACAGCAAGACCCCATCTCTAGAAAATAGTATATTTAAAACTGAGCTGGGCAGCCAGGTGTGGTGGCTCACACCTGTAATCCCAGCATTTTGGGAGGCCGAGGTGGGCGGATCAATTGAGGTTGGGAGTTCAAGACCAGCCTGACCAACATGGAGAAACCCCTTCTCTATGAATAATACAAAATTAGCAGGGAGTGATAGCGCATGCCTGTAATCCCAGCTCCTTGGGAGACTAAGGCAGGAGAGTCACTTGAACCCGGGAGGCGGAGGTTGCAGTGAGCTGTGTCATGCCATTGCACTCCAGCCTGGGCAACACGAGCAAAACTCCGTCTCAAAAAAATAAAAAATAAATTAAAAATTAGTTTAAAAAATTAGCTGGGCGTGGTGGCTCTCTCCTGTACATCCAGCTACCAGGGAGGCTGAGGCATGATTATCATGTGAGCCCATGATTTTGAGGCTGCAGTGAGCTACAATTTGGCCACTGCACTCCAGCCTGGGTGTCAGAGCCAAGCCCTATCTCAAAAAAACAAAAATAAAAAAGAAGGAAGGGAAGCCAGGCTGGAGTTCCCCTAGTGAAACTGGATATCTGTGGGGAAACAGCCAGTATGGCAGAGGCCTTGGCTGCTGGAATGTTGGCTCCCAAAGCTGAGCAGAGTGAGGGCGCCCTGGGCTATTCCACTCTGGTACTCACCTGAGCTCTCTGGAATTTTGCTCCCTTGCCCTGGTGGCTGAGTGTTGGGAGTGTAGCGCTGTTGTCTGCCCTGAGGGTGTGGTAGGTCTAATGTGGGAGGGATCCGGAGTCAGGACCAGACTTGGGTTTGCTCCCGGAAGGAAGGGGTGGGGTTGAGAGCGAGGGAGCTTCTCCATTAGCCTCCTTAGCACCACAGCTGCAGCCAAGCTTAGAGTGATCTGCAAAGCCAAGATGTGAGTTCAGTGTTTAGTTGTGATTAAAAAACACAAGAATAAAAGGCAAAAGAGCCCAATGTATTATTTATGTATTTATTTATTTTGAGATGGAGTCTTCATCTGTCGCCCAGGCTGGCGTACAGTGGCATGATCTCGGCTCACTGTAACCTCCACCTCCTGGGTTCAAGCAATTCTCCTGCCTCAGCCTCCTGAGTAGCTGGGATCACAGGCATCCACCACCACACCCGGCTAATTTTTGTATTTTTAGTAGAGGCGGTGTTTCACCATGTTGGTCAGGCTGGTCTTGAACTCCTGACCTCAGGTGATCCGCCCGCCTCGGCCTCCCAAAGTGCTGGGATTACAGGCATGAGCCACTGCTCGTGGCCGTTTTTTTTTTTTATTTTTTGAGCTGTCACCGGGCTCTTGAGCTGCCCTCTGAACTCCATCCACTCTGCAGGGCAGGCCAACAGAAGACCTTTTTCTAATTGACCCAGCCAAGGGAAGTGAGCCGATGAGTGGGGAAAAATGGGTACTCACTAGAAAGAAACGGGGCAGGTCATGTTTCCCAGGGCAGTCTTGAAGGCGCCAGTGCTTCTAGTCCAGTGCAGCCTGCATGCAAGCCCCCAGCAGCCCAGGCATTCCAGGCTCTGACCACAAGGCCAGTCTGGAGTAATACGTGTGGGCAGAGTTGAAGGGGCAGCGGTGGAGCAGAGCATGGATGCATAGAACAAGAAAGAACAAAGACACTGGAGTCCCATCACCCTGGGAGCCAGCCCCAGTTTCATGGCTCTCGGGGCAATTACAGAGCATCGCTAGAAGATCCTAGAAAAACAGCAGCCCGTGGCAGGTGCTTTTGTTTCCCTAGGTTTGAAGGAGGCTCCACAGACAAGAGACCAGAGGAGGTTGAGGCTTGGAAGCCACAGGGCCCCGTGGAAGGAGGGCATCCCTCCATCCTCCTCGTTCTTTGTCTTCACTATTTAAAGTTCAAGGTCAAGCTTGGGCCAGGCATGGTGGCTCATGCCTGTAATCCCAGCATTTTGGGATGCCAAGGCAGGCGGATCACGAGGTCAGGAGTTCAAGACCAGCCTGGCCAACATGGTGAAACCCTATCTCTACTAAAAATACAAAAATTAGCCAGGCACGGTGGTGGGCACCTGTAATCCCAGCTACTGGGGAGGCTGAGGCAGGAGAATTACTTGAACCCAGGAGGCGGAGATTGCAGTGAGCTGAGATCATGCCACTGCACTCCAGCCTGGGTGATGCTGCAAGACTCCATCTCAAAAAAAAAAAAGGTCAAGCTGGGCATGAGACAGGTAACCATTTGAGTAAAGGTGAGCCTCCCAAGAATTGCGTGAGTTCAGAGGCAAGCGGGCAGGTGGGAGTGTGGGAGAAGCTGAGGCATCCGGCTTCCAGGCAGAGGAGAAGGCTGCTCACATGCTAGGGCCACAGGCCCCTCCTCCCTCCTCTGGAAGCCCCTTGACTGGCAGGACCACGGGCAACTAGCTCTGTCCCCACTCTAAGCAACCAACAGAAGGCACCCTTGACTCAGACTTTGTATTGCACTCCAGTAAAAAGCCCCAGATCCGCAGTGGGTGGCATAGAAAAAAGGTGGGAGGGGGGTTACACAGCTCAATCCTGTGAGGCGGGAGCGACTATTATTCACATCTTAGAGATGAGGAAATTGAGGTGGGGGAGTTAAAATCCTTGCCCCCAGGGACTAAGCTGGCCGATGTCCTGTGAGCATGAGCAGTGATTGGTTGAGTCAGAGCCTCGCCACTGCAGCCAGATCTGAACTTCCTCATAGCTCAGCAACCCCCCGCCAGGTCACTGAATCTCTGCAGGGCAAGCCCTATACTCACTCACAGTAGAGGCCAGGACCATCGTCTGTTATTTTATTAACTGTTTTTTGGCCATCGGCTCTATTCGGGACTTTGTTCAACAGCAGCGACAAGAGCTGCCCTCAGGCAGTTTAGTACACAGGTTCGGAAGGGGTTTAATGAGATGCATAAAATTTGTAGTATGGCAGACAATAATAAGGGTTCAGGAAAGGAGGGCAGGCAGGGAAGTGCACAAGAAAGAGCCGCAATTTTATTGTATTTTATTTTTTTAGAGACAGGGTCTTGCTGTTTCCCCCAGGCTGGAGTGCAATGGAGTGATCATAGCTCACGTCAGCCTCCAACTCCTGGGCTCAAGCGATCCTCCCACCTCAGCCTCCCCTGTAGCTGGGACTACAGGCATATGCCACCATGCCCGGCTTCTCAGAGCTGCAATTTTAAATCGAAAGCCAGTGAAGACCTCCCTGTGGAGGTGGCAGGTTATCAAGACAGAAGGTGTAGAGAAGAACCTTCCAATCAAAGGGAAAAGGCAGGTCCTGCTGTGCTCAGGAATGGCCAGAAGTACTATCATCTCCATCTCAGAGATGTGGACAGGGCCGCAACAGCGTCAGGGCGTTTCCTGGCTCCTCAACAGCAGGATCCGAAGTCGTCTGGAGGATGAGCCGCTGTGCCTGGGGCGGACCTCCCCTGCAGCGCGCGGGCGCGCAGGGTGCACAGCCCTCTTGGACCCCGGCACCGGCTCAGGCTCAGGCTCAGCGTCAGCAAAGGGACCTGCGCGGCGCCCTGGGGCGGAGGAGGCCCGAAGGTCAGTGGCCAGTGCGCTGCGGCTGACGGAGGTCGGGGCGCAACTGGACCGGGAGGCGCGCCCAGGGCGGGGGTGCCAGGCCCACTCCAACCGCGGCGGGGTTGGAGTCAAGGCAGCTCCGGGCAGGGGTCAGACCCCAAATCCGGGCCACACGCCGCCGCCCGGTCGTCTTCCTTACCCGAAGGGCGGCCAGTGAGGATGGGAAGCCGTGCACGACGAGCACAGTCTCCATGGGGAGGAGAACAGGAATGTTCCTGTGAGCCCCGCCGCGCCCTACCGCCAGCGCAGCCCAGCGCCGCGGGTCCCCTCCTATCTCACCGGAGAACGGAGTCTTCACTCCCAGCTTCAGCCGAGCCCTGGCCCCGCAACTGCCTGAAGGCACGCCCCCTGCACCTGCCCACCTCAGTTCCCGCCTCCAGCCCAGGTACCCACCTGTTCTCCTTCCTCTCCCTCCTGCGCTCCACCCGACCCCAGCGTGCCCACCAAGACCCCTGCGCTGGACCCCAGCCTGGATCATCACCCTCGCCTCAGCCAGCTCCTCCCCAGAGTTCCACCGCCGAGATTCCCAGGGCACCGCCTCCCCGTTAGGCTCCTCCCCTGCGACAGGTCCCCCTCCCCGCCGCCCCGTCCTCGCCCGGGACGCCCCGCGCATGTCACAGGCCTGGTGGGTCCCTCTCAACAGGCTTGTGCCCCCCGGTTCCGCCTCCTCCAGGAAGCCTTCCTCCGGGCACAGAGACCCTCCCCGTCTTATCAGGGACCTCGCCCGATGGTCCGCCAAGCCCCGCCTTTTTCGCGGCCCCCACTGTGCTGCTGGACGAACAGGGTTGACAGTGAACCCCACGTAGACAGGGCCCAGGTACCAGGGATTCAGGCAGTAGAGCAGCTGGACGCTGAAGAAGCACCCGGCCTCCCCCCAATTCCCGCCGGACCCTTTGAATTTTAGGAACTTTTCACTAACGAAACACACTTCTGTGTCAGCACCGACATCAAGAAGAGAACCTCACCAGCACCTCAGAACCTGCTTTGTCCCTCCCTGGTTCCTTCCCCTGGGTGCCTGGTGTGCTGCCGTCTCACCCATCTGTAGTTGAGCGCAGCAGCCCCTGTAGGACACCTGGCGGATCAGGTCACAGTCCTGCGGGGCCCTCGGGCTCACTCGGGAGCTGGGGGCTCCCGGGTGCTCCTCCAACAGCTCAGTGCAGCGTGCTGGGGGGTCAAGGCCGGCATCTGTCCCTGGGTCCTCAGGCCTCCCTTCCTTTCCACAGCGGCCAAGATCGCAGGTCTCTACAATGACTTGGAGCCACCCCGGAAGACCATGCGCAGAGGGGTGCTGATGACCCTGCTGCAGCAGTCGGCCATGACCCTGCCCCTGTGGATCGGGAAGCCTGGTGACAAGTGAGGGCAGCAGCTGTGAGGGAGGGGCTGGTGCCCAGGGGCTGGGACTGACTCTTTGTTCCACTCACAGGCCCCCACCCCTCTGTGGGGCCATCCCCGCCTCAGGAGACTACGTGGCCAGACCTGGAGACAAGGTGGCTGCCCGGGTGAAGGCCGTGGATGGGGACGAGCAGTGGATCCTGGCCGAGGTGGTCAGTTACAGCCACACCACCACCAAGTGAGTGACACCAGCCCCGGGGCTGCTCTCTGCCCCTCCTGTCTGCCTGCCCCACAGCCCCAGGATGACTACTCTATCCTGTTTGAAGACACCTCCTATGCAGACGGCTACTCCCCTCACCTCAGTGTGGCCCAGAGGTACCTGGTAGCTTCTAAGGAGCCCAAGAAAAAGTGACGCTGCCCGGCAGACTCGACGTCCTCCACCATTTTGGGGCAGGACAGCAGAGGATGTGCTGGGATTAAACAGACATTCCCCCTCCACATGTCTCCTGGGTTTTACTTCTCCAAACTCTTCTCCCCTCCCCGGATATGGTGACCTGGGGAGCTGGAGGCTTGGAGAGAGGTGACCATATGTGGCCCCACTGGGCATTCACTCTTTCAGCTCAGAGTTTCTCTTCCTTTCCAATACAGGCTCTACATGAACACAAATCATATTTTATTTTAATTGAGGTTTATTTTCTTTGGAGGGAGGGTCTTGCTTGTCATCCAGGCTGTAGCGAATGGGCATGTCATAACTCACTGTATCCACAACCTCCTGGGCTGAAATGATCCTCCAGCCTCTGCTTCCCAAGTAGCTGGGACTACAGGTAAGTGCCAGCACATGTGGCTAATTTTTTTACATCTTTGTAGAGATGAGGTCTCACTATTTTACCAGGCTGGTCTCAAATTCGTGGCCTATTGTGACCCTACCAGCTCAGCCTCCCAAATCGCTGGGATTGCAGACGTGAGCCGCTGTGCCTGACTCAAAAATCATACTTTATTCTTGAGCCCACTGGTCAGGGTAGATTCACACACTCCCTCTGCAGTGACCCCAGGAGCCCCTCTCACAGCTCAGAGCGGAAGCTGAGGCTGCAGCCTGCCATCTTCTCCGCATAGTCTGCATCGAAGCGCTCATTCTGCGCCACGGTGAAGGTGGTCTTCCAGTCCCCAGCCATGCCTGGGGGAGGAAGGCAGGGAGCAAAGCTGGAGTCCCGCCCAAAGGGAGGCTCCAAGTGCCTATGGGGAGGCTCCAGCTGCTGCTCCCACCTGCTCCAAACCCCCGTGCTGGCCAGCGCCCACCTTTCCTCATGAAGGGGGAGATGCTGTGGTCCATCAACTCCTGGGGGACGGTGGTGTAGTTGGTCATAGGGTTCTTCTTCATCTCCTTGAACGACGTGTGCTGAACCATGAAGTCCACGGTCTCCTCTGGCAGGGAGCGCCCCACAAACTCCAGGATCTTTTGAATTTCCCTTTTGGGGTTCTGAGCAGCAGAGGGCTCCTCAGTGGAGCAAAGCAAAACGGGTCCCCCTCTCTAACCTCAGAGGGGATCTGGCCACTTCCC
Source organism: Nomascus leucogenys (assembly GCF_006542625.1). Lineage (NCBI taxonomy): Eukaryota > Metazoa > Chordata > Mammalia > Primates > Hylobatidae > Nomascus > Nomascus leucogenys. The sequence continues at coordinate 76,337,706 of NC_044382.1, read as the reverse complement.
CTGGAAACCCCAAAGAGCCTCGGCCCCCGGGGCCCCAGTCTCTGGAGTAAAATAAATTGCTCTCTACCCTGTGATCCCATCATGAACTGGGCTTGGTGCCTATGGGTGAGGGCCGGGATGGTCTTCTTCCATGACTGTGGCCCTGGGTGGCACACCCTTTGGTGAGGATAAGCAATAGGACTAAGTATCTGATCCGTGGCCACCCATGCAGCTGACTCAGGTGCAGGAGATGAGAGCTGTGTGGGGCCTGCTGCCAGGTGGGGCTGCAGTGGGGAGGCCTGGGCCAGGGAGGCAGGATGGGGAATCCGGGCTTGCTGTGGGGGCTGCCCAGGGACGGGGCTGGGTGGCCTTGGTGGGTCCCTGTGAGGTGCCTGCCCCCAGGTGTCACATGGGGGAAGCATCACAGGTGGTCTCACCTCTTTTATGTCTTCATAGAAGAGGTAGAGAACAGGGTGGGTGCGGCTCAGCTCCCACCACTCCTGCACGTGCTGGTACCAGGACCCGTAGGACACTAGAGAAGCGGGCAGGGGGCGCCGACACAGGGTTGCTGTGCATTGTAGCCACCACCCCTTGGCTCCACACCCTCCTTCCTCCCATCAAACCCACCTTCTCCAGCCATGAACTTTTCCAGGAAGCTGTCCCAGGTTCCAGGCTCAGGGTGCATCTTTTCCATACGGTGGAAATGGTAGTAGGAGACCGCCACGTCCTTTGGGTTTCGGGCAACATAGACCACCTGCAGGGGCAGAGGACCCAGCCCTAGCGCCATTACCACACAGCCCACCCCAGGCCAGCTCATCTGTTGCACTGGCAAAGGAGGAACCTGAGGCTTAGAGGCTGACTTGCTTGAGATCTCACCACACAGGTAGGGCCAAGCTGGGATCTGAACCCTGCTTGGAAGCCAAAGTCCTGCCTGGTCCCTGAGACCATATTCTATACTAATATAATCTGCACCAATGCCATCATACCCTGATCTGGAGCAAGGCATGCCTGGTCACCACCAGCACCCCCTCCTCTGCTGACCTGTGAGCACCCACACGCTGCCTTTCTTAAGTGTGCACTGTAGAGACATTATCCTTGCATCGGACCCTCATCAGAGCAAGAGGCAGACAGTGTCCTCTCTCAAGATGTGATGAAGGCTGGGCGTGGTGGCTCACGCCTCTAATCCCGGCACTTTGGGAGGCCAAGGTGGCCAGATCACCTGAGGCCAGGAGTTCAAGACCAGCTTGACCAACATGGCGAAACTCCATCTCTACTAAAAATACAAAATTAGCTACGCGTGGTGGCGGATGCCTGTAATCCCAGCTCCTTGGGAGGCTGAAGCAGAACTGCTTGAACCCAGGAGGTGGTGGTTGCAGTGAGCGGAGATCACACCATTGGGCTCTAGCCTGGGCAACAAGAGTGAAACTCTCTCTCAAAAAAAAAAAAAAGAAAAGAAAAAAGGGCCAGGCGCGGTGGCTTATGCCTGTAATTCCAGCACTTTGTGAGGTCGAGGCAGGAGGATCACAAGGTCAAGAGTTCGAGATCCGCTTGACCAACATGGTGAAACCCCGTCTCTACTAAAAAGAATACAAAAATTAGCCGGGTGTGGTGGTGCGTGCCTGTAATCCCAGGTACTCAGGAGGCTGAGGCAGGAGAATCGCTTGAACTGGGGAGGTGGAGGTTGCAGTGAGCTGAGATCATGCCACTGCACTCCAGCCAGGGTGACAGAGTGAGACTCTGTCTCAAAAAAAAAAAAAAAAAAAGATGTGATGAGCCTGGGAGAAGTGAGGAGGCCCTTCCAGAAGAACAGGAACGTGGCTGGGAGGGCACCTGAGCCCCCCTTCCTGGCTTTCCTTGCCAGTCAGTGGGAACTTTTTTTTTTTTGTGGAGATAGTTTTGCTGTGTTGCCCAGGCTGGAGTGCAGCAGCAGGATCATCAGGGCTCATTGCAGCCTCCAATTTGCATAAACAATCCTCCCTGCTGAGCCTCCAAAGTAACTGGGAACAGTCTATGCCACCATACCAGGTTTTTAATTTTTTTTTTTTTGTAGAGATGGGATGTCATCTCTACAGCAATGTTGCCCAGGCTAGTCTCCATCTCTCGCCTTCAAAGGATCCTCCCACCTCAGCCTCAAACTAGGATGACAGGGGTGAACCATTGAGCCCGGCCTCACCTTGACCTTCTGATCCAACAGAGTCTGGGGGAGCAGGGCCAGGGGCAGGTGTGACTTGATGAGCCGTGGGGACGGTGTGTCTTTCAGAGTCTCCAGCCCTGAGTAGTGGGTCAGGGAAGGTCTGGTGAGATGAAGCCCCAGCCCTGTCTTCCTCCACTCCCCTTACCCCTAGGACCCAGCCATGCACCTGAGGGATCCCCTGGATCATTGACCTCAAGGAAGGGCACCCGTATGTAGATGGGAGCCCGGTTACACTTCTCTAGGTCGCCGCCCTGGTAGATCATGTCCAGTATCTGGCTCACCCAGGTGGTGCCTGGAGAGGGAGGGAGATGAGAGGTGAGCAGGCTGAGGGGACGACCTCGCTGACCAGGTGGGGACTGCCACGTGGGAGAGGGTGGGTGGCCCTCCTCACCTACCGGACTTGGGGTAGGTGTTGATAAGCAGGTCATCAGGCTGGGCTTGGAAGCTCTGCAGGGGCCCCAGTGCCTCTGCAAAGTACTTGATGAGTGGGACCCCCTTCACGTACTCCAGTGGCAGGCGGGAGATGTCCTGGATCAGCTCCATGTTCCTGCATCAGGGGCCAGAGCCAGGCCCATTCCCTTAACACCATCACAACAACACCGTGTGCGGAATTCTTTTTTTTTTTTTTGAGATGGAGTCTCACTCTGTCACCCAAGCTGGAGTGCAGTGTGGCACAATCTCAGCTCACTGCAAACTCCGCCTCTTGGGTTCAAGCAATCCTCCCGCCTCGGCCTCCCAAGTAGCTGGGTTTACAAGCATGTACAACCATGCTCAGCTAATTTTTTTTTTTTAGTAGAGATGGGGTTTCACCATGTTGGCCAGGCTGGTCTCAAACTCCTGGCCTCAAGTGATTTGTCTACCTCAGCCTCCCAAAGTGCTGGGATTACAGGCGTGAGCCAGCACCCGGCTGCCCCTTTGCAGAGTTTTTGCTTTCAGGGAAGTCACTGAGGCCTAGGGAGGCTGAGCAACTTGCCCTCGCTCACAAAGCCAGTCAGTGGTGGGGCTGGGGCTGAAACCAGGTCGGCCTCTAGTGTGGTCATTCCCCAGCCTGGCCGCACCTTTCAGTCACCTGCAGAGCTGTTCAAAATCCTGGGGCCTGGGGCATAGTGCAGACCAGTGAAAGCACCCTTGCTGCACGGGGCCCAGATATGAGGGTGTGTGAAGGTCTCCAGGAGAGTCCAGCTGCACTGAGGAAGCTCTGGGGCCTGCCTGTGCTGTCTCCCTGCCAGCCAGTGCCCTTTGTCTCACCATTTCCTGCTGTGACCCCCCAGCCTCCACCCAGTGCGCTCCTCTCTCCGATGCTTCCCTCCTTGAGCTCCCCCCTCATGCCCCTCACATGTGGAAACCTCCCAGGCCGGCCAGGCCTGTGATCCACTTGCCTGGCCACAGTCCGTCTGGGCTCCAGAACAAACACAGCCCATTGAGCAATTAAGCTGTTACTGGGGGCTAGAGCCTGGTGTGGGAATGAGAACTCTGATGACGCAGCAAAAGGAAGGGCCCAGGCAGGGTGACTCCTGCCTGTAATCCCAGAGCCTTGGGAGGCCAACAGGAAAGGATCCCTTGAGCCCTGGAGTTTGAGACCAACTTGGACAACAAAGCAAGACCTCTCCTCTACAAAAAATATTTTTCAAAATTAGCCGGGTGTGGTGGCTTGCTCTTGTAACCCCAGCTACTCAGGAGGCTGAGGCAGCAGGATTGCCTCAGCCTAGGAATTTGAGGCTGCAGTGGGCCTGGATCGCACTGCACTCCAGCCTGGGTGACAGAGCAACACCCTGTCTCAAAAATACACAAAGGAAAAGAAGGAATGCAGGGGGATTCTGGCCAGGCTGGGTTGTCTAATTGAAATGGAATATCCATGGCAAAGGGCAGGGATGGCAGAGGCCTCGGCTTCTGGAATGTTGGAGCCACAAGCTGAGCAGGGTGAGGGCGCCCTGGGCCATTCCAGTGTGTCACTCACCTGAGCTCTCGGGAACCTGGCCTGTTCTCTCCTTGCCTGCAGGGGCTGAGTATGGGTGTGGTATAGGGAGTGTGGGGCTGCTCTCTGCCCTGAGGGTTTTGAAGGTCCAATGTGGGAGGGATCTAAAGTCAGGGCTGGGAATTCCAGGAAGGAAGGGGTGGGGTTGAGGGTGGAGAAGCTTCTCCATTACCCTCCTTAGCACCACAGCTCCAGCCAAGCTTGCAGTGATCTACAAACCCAAGATGTGAGTTTAGTGTGTAGAAAACACGTGAAAGGCAAAAGGGGCCAACATTGGTATTTGGGTTTTTTTTTTTTTTTGAGCTGTCACTAGGCTCCTGACCTTCCCTCTGAACTCCACCCTGCAGGTCAGGCCAACAGACAAGCTTTCTTTCTTTCTTTCTTTTTTTTTTTTTTTTTTTTTAATATGAGATGGAGTCTCGCTCTCTCGCCCAGGCTGCAGTGCAGTAGCACGATCGCGGCTTACTGTAACCTCCCCCTCCTGGGTTCAAGCAATTCTTCTGCCTCAGCCTCCCAAGTAGCTGGGACTACAGGTGCACACCATCACATCCGGTTAATTTTTGTATTTTTGCCGGGCGCGGTGGCTCACGCCTGTAATCCCAGCACTTTGGGAGGCCGAGGTGGGCGGATCACGAGGTCAGGAGATCGAGACCACGGTGAAACCCCGTCTCTACTAAAAATACAAAAAATTAGCCGGGCGTAATGGCGGGCGCCTGTAGTCCCAGCTGCTCGGGAGGCTGAGGCAGGAGAATGGCGTGAACCCTGGAGGCGGAGCTTGCAGTGAGCCGAGATTGCGCCACTGCGCTCCAGCCCGGGAGACAGAGCGAGACTCCGTCTCAAAAAGAAAAAAAAAAAAAAAAAAAAAAAAAAAAAAAAAAAAAAAAATTTTGTATTTTTAGTAGAGACGGGGTTTTGCCATGTTGGCCAGGCTGGTCTCAAACTCCTGAGCTCAGATGATCCGCCCGCCTCGGCCTCCCAAAGTGCTGAGATTACAGGTATGAGCCACCATGCCTGGCCGACAAGCTTTCTCTAATTGACCCAGGCAAGGGAGGTGAGTGAGTGGAGGGGAAATGTGGGATAGGCAGGCCTGGGAAAAGTCACCTACCTGCTGGCTACAGGCCAGTCTTGAAGGCGGCAGGGGTTCTGGCCCAGTGCAGTCCACAGGCCCCCAGCAGCCCAGGCATTCCAGGCTCTGACCACAAGGCCAGTCTGGAGTGATGTGTGTGGGCAGAGTGAAGGGGCAGAAGTGGAACAGAGCATGGACGTATTGAACAAGAAAGAGGCTGAGCGTGGTGGCTCATGCCTGCAATCCCAGTACTTTGGGAGGTTGATGCAGCAGGATCACCTGAGGTCAGAAGTTCGAGACCAGGCTGGCCAACATGGTGAAACCCCGTCTCTACTAAAAATACAAAAATTAGCTGGGCATAATGGCGGGCACCTGTAATCCTAGCTACTCGGGAGGCTGAGGCAAGAGAATCACTTGAACCCAGGAGGCGGAGGTTTCAGTGAGCCAAGATCACACCACTGCACTCCAGCCTGGGCAAGAGAGTGAGACTCTGTCACAAAAAAAAAAAAAAAAAAAAAGGAAAGAAAGAATAGAAAGAATAAGAAAGGACAAGGACACTGGAGTCCCATTGCCCTGGGAGCCAGCCCCAGCTTCATGGCTCCCAGGGGACCTCACAGAGCATCAATAGAAGATCCTAGAAGAACAACAACCCTGGCAGGTGCTTTTCTTTCCCTGGGTTTGAAGGAGGCTCCGCAGACAAGAGACTAGAGGAGATTGAGACTTGGAAGCCACAGGGCCCCGTGGAAGGAGGGCATCCCCCCATCCTCCTTGGTCTTTGTCCTATTTGCATTCAATTCCAAGGTAAGTCTCCCAGGCTTCCAAGAATTGCATGAGCTCAGAGGCAAGTAGGGGAAAGCTGAGGCATGGGGTTTCCAGGCAGAGTAGAAGCTGTTCACATGCTAGGGCCAGGGGCCCCTCCTGCCTCCTCTGTGCCCCTGAGGAGGCCCCGTGACTGGCAGGACCTTGGGCTACTAGCTCCGCCCCTGCCCTCGGCATCCACCATAAGGCACCCTTGACTCAGACTTTTTATTGTACTCAAGTAAAAACCCGCCAGACCCACGGCAGGTGGCACAGAAAAGAGGTAGGAGGGGGTAAGGACACTGAGGATCAGGTCTCCAGCAGGTCTGTCCAGTGTGCCTGCAGAGGCAAGAAGTGTGGTCACAGGCAGCCCAGGTCAGGGAGTGGGGTAGGGAGCCCGCCACCAAAGCCCACTCACCTCTTCTAATTCTGAGTCTTCTACTTCTTTCTCAGTGTCCATTTGGCACAGCCAAATCAGGTCTCCCCAAAGCAGTGACTTCTCACAGCTACCAAGGAGAGGGGCAGGTAGGAGATACAGAGTCAGATGCCACAAGCGCCCTCCAGTATCGGCCATGGATGCTGAGATGAGTACTCAGCTGCCTGGGCCTGGATTGCACAACTGGACACCCTCTACCCAGAGGTGGACCAGGCTGGAGCCGGGGGACTGCACTCACCAAGGGCATTGGCCCTCTAGGGGCAGAAGCTGCCCTGGTTCTTCCCGAAGAAACTCCTCTGCCAGGCAGATCACATGGGCCCTTAGCGGGCAGTCAGGGTGGGGGCAACACAAGGGCCCCTCTTCATCCTATTCCAGGCAGTAGGCAGGTAAGAGACAAGCAGGGAGAGAGAGCTGGCAGCAAGCCCCTCTGTGCAGCAGGCACTGTTCCGGGCATTACAAGCTCCATCCATGAGGCCAGGGTGACTGTTATTTGCATCTTACGAATGAAGAAACTGAGGTGGACAGTTAAAATCCTTGCCCCTGGGACTAAGCTGGTGAACGTCCTGTGAATATCAGCAGTGACTGAGTCACAGCCTCACCACTGTAGCCAGACCTGATCTTCCTCACAGCTCAGCAACACCCAGCAGGTCACTGAATCTCCACAAGGAAAGTCCTCTACTCACTCACAATTACCGGGAGCTCAGTAGAAGGCACCCATCGTCCATTATTTTATTAAATATTTAGGCCGGGCACGGTGGCTCATGCCTGTAATACCAGTATTTTGGGAGGCTTAGGTGGGCAGGATCACCTGAGGTCAGGAGTTTGAGACCTGCCTAGCCAACATGGTTGAAACCCTGTCTCTACTAAAATACAAAAATTAGCCGGGCGCGGTGGCAGGCGCCTGTAATCCCAGCTACTCTGGTGGCTGAGGAAGGAGAAGTGCTTGAAACCCGGAGGCAGAGGTTGCAGTGGGCCGAGATCGCTCCACTACACTCCAGCCTGAGTGACAGAGTGAGACTCCGTCTCAAAAAAATAAATAAATAAATAAAAAGAAAATTTCTGGGCCATCGGCTCTGTGCAGGACTTTGTTCTATAGCAGTGATAAGTGCTGCCCTCCGAGAGTGCAGTATGGCAGTTGGAGTGGGAGAGACTAATGAGATCAAAAAAACGCATAGCATGCCAGACAATATTAAGTGTTAAGGGAAAGGGGTGGCAGAAAATTGCACAAGAATGAGCAGCAATTCATTACATCGTTTTAGAGACAGGGTCATGTCCAGGCATGGTGGCTCACGCCTATAATCCCAGCACTCTGGGAGGCCGAGGCAGGCAGATCACTTGAGGTCAGGAGTTTGAGACCAGCCTGCTGAACATGGCGAAACCCCATCTCTACTAAAAACACAAAAATTGGGCAGGTGTGGTGGCACACTTGGGAGGTTGAGACAGGAGAATCGCTTGAACCTAGGAGGCGGAGGTTCCAGTGAGCTGAGATCACTGCACTCCAGCCTGGGCAACAGAGCAAGACTCTGTCTTGAAAAAAAAAAAAAGGGCCGGGCGCAGTGGCTCACGCCTGTAATCCCAGCACTCTGGGAGGCTGAGGCAGGCGGATCACGAGGCTAGGAGATCGAGACCATCCTGGCTAACACGGTGAAACCCCGTCTCTACTAAAAATACAAAAAATTAGCCGGGCGTGGTGGCAGGCGCCTGTAGTCCCAGCTACTCGGAAGGCTGAGGCAGGAGAATGGCGTGAACCCAGGAGGCGGAGCTTGCAATGAGCCGAGATCGCGCCACTGCACTCGAGCCTGGGCGACAGAGCTAGACTCCGTCTCAAAAAAAAAAAAAAAAAGAGATAGACAGGGTCATGCTCTGTCGACCACACTGGAGCGCAGCGGAGTACAGATGGCCTAGGGAAGAACCTTTTCGTCAAAGGGGAAATGGTGAAGGCCCTGAGCAGGTCCTGCTTTGCTCAGGAATGGCCGTAAGTACTATAGCATCTGCATCTTAGAGATGGGGATAGGGTGGCCAAAGCGTGTCAGTGGATTTCACTCAAGAAAGAGCTGGATCCGAAGTCCTCTCGACTCTAGAGCCGTCTGTGCCTGAGGGGGACCTCACCTGGATGGCCTGGGCGCACAGGGAGCAGCAGGCCCCTGGATCCCCCTGGTCTGGCTCAGGCTCCGCGTCATCAAAGGGACCTGCGCGGCGCCTTGGGGCCGGGGCCTGGGGCGGTGGAGGCCCGAAGGCCAGGGGCACGTGCGGCGGCGGCGGGAGGCAGAGGTCCTGGCGGAGGTCTGGGCGCAGCCAGCGCAGCGTGAGCGGGAGGCGCACCCAGGGCGGTGCGCGCAGCATGTGCGCCAGCACGCGCAGGTGGAACGCGAAGGCCGTCTCTCCTCGCAGGCGAGGCCCCACGTGCGCCAAGCGGCGCGAGGCGTGCGGATGCTGCCATGCCCACTCAAACTGCGGGCGGTGTACAGGGGCGTCAGGGCGGCTCGGAGCGAGGGGCGGAACCCAAGCCCTCGCCCGGCCGCCGCTGCCCGGTCTCCTTCCTTACCCGAAGGGCGGCCACGGAGGACGGGAAGCCGTGCACGACGAGCACCATCTCCCTGTGGAGGAAAACGGGGATGTCCCTGTCGAAGCCCAGCGCCTCAGCCGCGGGTCCCCTCCAATCCCACCCGAGAGCGGGGTCCTCATTCCCGGCTTCAGCCGAGAGGTGCAGCCCCCTGCACCTGCCCACCTCAGGCCCTGCCTCCAGCCCAGGTACCCACCTGTCCCCCCTCCTCTCCCTCCTGCACTCCACCCGACTCCAGCGTGCCCACCAAGACCCCTACGCTGGAACCCAGCCTGGATCATCACCCCCGCCCCAGCTAGCTACTTCCCTGAGTTCCGCCGCGGAGATGCCCCGGGCACCGCCTCCCCGTCACGCTCCTCCCCTGCGACAGGCCCCGTCCCCGCCACGGACGCCCCGCCCCAGTCACAGTCCTGGCCGGTCTTTCTCATCGGGCCTGTGCCCTGCGGGGTCCGCCTCCTCCGGGAAGCCTTCCTCCGGGCACAGAAGTCCTCCCCCTCTCACCAGGGCCCTCGCCCGCTGGTCCGCCAGGCCCCGCCTTTTTTGCGGCCCCCATTGTGCTGCTGAACCCGACGAGCAGGGTTGACAGTGAACCCCACGTAGACTCGGCCCCGGTACCGGGGGTTCAGGCAGTAGAGCAGGTAGACGCCGAAGAAGCGCCCTGGCCTCGCCGCGACCCCCGCGGGACCCATCGGGGCTTGGGGTTCGGGAACCACAGCAGGGAGTTGATTGCCGTGACCTAGGGTCCAGGGGAGGGCTGGATCGCTAGGGCTGCAGGGTGCTTGCTTCGGAACAAGCTCTCGGGGACTATCCGGAGGAAGCCTGGAGGCCGCCGTAGCGCGGGTACTTGCTCCTCTTCTGTCTGGAGGCGGCTGTAGAAGTCCGACCGCGGAAGCCAGACTGCTGTCGGGTGGGCGAGCGCGTACCATTCAGCATCGGCTCCGCCCGAGTCCCACCTTCCTCAGGCTCTGATTGGCTGACAGATGGCAAGCGCGAAAAGCCTGGACCGTTGGAAAGCCCGGCTGCTTGAGGGCGGAAGTACTGCGTTGACGTACGCCTTAGTAAGGGCGGAAGTGAGTTTTCCAGCGGAAGTGGCTCCTGTAAGGCAGCAAAGTAGCGTGGCCGGCGTCCGAGCCGGGATTGTGTCTCCGCTGGGCTGCCGTCCCAGCTGGACTACCGCCATGGAACTCAGCGCCGAATACCTCCGGGAGAAGCTGCAGCGGGACCTGGAGGCGGAGCATGTGGTGAGTTGAGCCGCCGGACGAGGGGAAAATAACTCGGGGGGCGGGTTCGGCACCATTCATATTCTTCCGTTCGGTAGGAGGTGGAAGACACGACCCTCAACCGTTGCGCCTGTAGCTTCCGAGTCCTGGTGGTGTCGGCCAAGTTCGAGGGGAAACCGCTGCTTCAGAGACACAGGTGAGGCCCTGGGAGCACCTTGCCTAGCGAGGTCTCAGCTCCTGCACCACAACCCCAGCCACTCCCCCTACCCCTGCAACCTAACTCCCGCACTCCCCCCGGCGTGGCTCAGGGACCTTGAGGATCCCGCCTTCGTGACCCCTGCTTCGAGTATTTCGATGTAGACCCTTTCTCCAAGTACGTGTTCCCACGGCCTGGGGACTACAACCTTGGGGACACCTACAGTCTCTCGGGTCACCCTAGCCTCGGGGTGTGCGATCACCGCCTGCCTTTTCCTAACCCCATCTCTCGCCCCAGGCTGGTGAACGCGTGCCTAGCAGAAGAGCTCCCGCACATCCATGCCTTTGAACAGAAAACCCTGACCCCAGAGCAGTGGGCACGTGAGCGACAGAAATGAGGGACTGGGATCTGCACAGCCATTAAATTATAAGTCTGGACCAGCTTCTGTGTCGATTTGTGTGTGGGAGGGGTGCTGAGGCCGAGTCTAGGACCTGGCCTCTCCCTGCCCTGCCTCCGTCCATTGTTTTACCTTGGACACGTCTCTGTCCCCATCTAGGCCTCTATCCTTGCTTGTAAAATGAAAGTTCTACCGTAAAAGGCCCTTCCAGGGTCTACTGAGAAAGCCTTCTCTCTGTAACTCTGTGTAGACGTCTAGGAGTCTGTACTGCCACCACCCACCCACCTCCCAGAGAGCTCAGGGTTCCTGCTCTCTGCCACCCTTGAAGATACAGAGATGAGGAAGTGATCAGGCTTTCAGGGCCCTGACCAGTTGAACAAACCTCTCCCTCTCCCCGACATCACCGCAGTATCAGAGGCACCATATAGAATTCCACATATTCCCTGCAGGTTCCTCCCGGCCTTCTCAGGCCCAAGAGGGAGTGGTGCCCATGTAGGGGCTCATCAACACCTGGAATGCTGATGTTTTCAGACCCACTGGAGAAGTTTCCAGTGGCCCCATAGCCCTGGGCTTGATGTGTCTACAGCTGCCCCCGGAGGACCAAGGAGGTTTTAGGAATAGTGGGTGTGGGACGGGGGTAGGGGTGAGATTAGAGTAGGAATATAAGGCTGACCTGTCAGAAAATTGGGGCAGGTGATGCCCCTGTATCAGTCTTCATAACAGGTTAGTAGGGTTGCTAGGACCTTGTTTGTTTTATTTGTTTTTTGTTGTTTGAGATAGGGTCTTGCTCTGTCGCCTAGGCTGGAGTGCAGTGGCACCATCTCAGCTCATTGCAACCTCTGCCTCCCAGGTTCAAAAGATTCTGGTGCTTCAGCCTCCTGAGTAGCTGGGGTTACAGGGGTGCACCACCATGCCCAGCTAATTTTCGTACTTTTTGTAGAGACAGGGTTTCATCATGTTGGCCAGGCCAGTCTCAAACTCCTGGCCTCAAGTGATCTGCCCGCCTTGGTCTCCTAAAGTGCTGGAATTTTAGGCGTGAGCCACTGTGCCTGGCCCAGATTGCTAGGACTTTGAACAGAGGTCCCTGAGACCTAGGGAGGTAGCCCAAATAACCCAGTTGGGGCCAGGGCTCATTGAGAGTGAGAAATTGCAAGTTTCAGCCATTACACATTGTTCTGCGTTTTTTTGTTTGTTTGTTTTGAGTCTTCCTCTGTTGCCCAGGCTGGAGTGCAGTGGCGCAATCTTGGCTCACTACAACTTCCCCCTCCTGGGTTCAAGCGATTCTCCTGCCTCAGCCTCCCTAGTAGCTGGGATTACAGGTACACGCCACCATGCCCAGCTCATTTTTGGGGTTTTTTGATTGTTTGTTTGTTTGTTTGTTTTTGAGACAGAGTTTCGCTCTTGTTGCCCAGGCTGGAGTGCAATGGCACGATCTCGGCTCACCACAACCTCTGCCTCCTGGGTTCAAGCGATTCTCCTGTCTCAGCCTCCTGAGTAGCTGGGATTACAGGTATGCGCAACCACGCCCGGCTAATTTTGTATTTTTAATAGAGACAGGGTTTCTCCATGTTGGTCAGGCTGGTCTTGAACTCCCGACCTCAGGTGATCCACCCTCCTCGGCCTCCCAAAGAGCTGGGATTACAGGCCACTATGCCCGGCTTTCTTTTTTGTTTTCTTCCCACACCTCTACTGCCCAGGTAGTTTTCTATGGCATACTGAAGAGGTGGGGCCTGGAAATGAGGCCATGGGTGGTCCCTGCTTGATATGAACCAAACCCCACTATGGCTAAGACGCCCATCCCAAACGGCCCTGGGTCCTCGCATCTCAGGATCACTTGCTAAGTCAGGCATCAAAACCTATTCCCACACCCACTCCCCACAAGGCCTGACAGACTTGTTCCTGCCAGGTCCCTCACAGAGGCCAGGACCAAGCAGAACCTACAGGAAGGGCTAGAGAGGCAGAAGCACTCACTACACAGGGGAAGGCTCTGAATTCAAAAGGGGAGACGTAGGGCCAGGCACAGCAGCTCACGCCTGTAATCCCAGCACTTTGGGAGGCTGAGGCAGGCAGATCACTTGAGGCCAGGAGTTTGAGACCAGTCTGGCCAACATGGTGAGACCCCACCTCTACTGAAAACACAAAAGTTAGCCGGACGTGGTGGCACACACCTGTAATCCCAGCTACTTGGGAGGCTGAGGCACGAGAATGGCTTGAACCAAGAAGGCAGAGGTTGCGGTGAGCCGAGATTGTGCCATTGTACTCAATTTGGGTGACAAGAATGAAACTCCGTCTCAGAAAAAATTAAATAAATTAAAAAATGGGGAGACTTAGACTCTGACTTGGGATCTGCCCTTCAGTGAGCTGGGTTCCTACTCCCAGCCTCAGTTTCTTCTCTGGTAAACTAGGGTCAGCCTGTTGCTTTAGTTCTGTGTTTTCCTTACAAGAAGTTCCCTTGTTTTATATATATATATTTTTTTTTATTTTTTATTTTTTTTTATTTTTTATTTTTTTTTTGAGATGAAGTCTCACTCTTGTCCCCCAGGCTGGAGTGCCATGGCATGATCTCGGCTCATTGCAACCTTCGCCTCCCGGGTTCAAGCAATTCTTTTGCCTCGGCCTCCTGAGTAGCTGAGATTATAGGCACCTGCCACCATGCCCAGCTAATTTTTGTATTTTTAGTAGAGATGGGGTTTCATCATGTTGGCCAGGCTGGTCTCGAACTTCTGATCTCAGGTGATCCGCCCGCCTCGGCCTCCTAAAGTGCTGGGATTACAGGCGTAAGCTGCCGCACCCGGCCTATTTATATTTTTTAGAGACAGTGTCTTGCTCTGTCACCCAGGCTGCAGTGCAGTGGTGCAATGGCTCATTGCAGCCTCGACCTCCTGGGCTCAAGGGATCCTCTTGCCTCAGCCTCCTGAGTAGCTGGAACTATAGGTGTGCACCACCATGCCTGGCTAATTTTTTATTTTATTTTTTGTAGGACGGTATCTCGCCATGTTGCTCAGGCAGGTCTCAAACTCCTGGGCTCAAGTGATCCTCCCGCCTCAGCCTCCCACAGTGCTGGGATTATAGACATGAGTCCCCATGCCGGGCCTCCCTCGTTATTTTTATCTTTGGACCTGCAGTTTAAAAGATGCCTACCCTGTAAGTGATGGTTGGTTCATTTCCTCACAAGCAACAGTGCCAGCAGAGTCACGTGCAACCTGATGTTTTGGTTGACTAGGAAAGGCAGATTTTTGGTAAATTTGGGAATTATTGAGGTCCTAAGCTAGGGCCTTAAATAGCTCAGTTGTGTCAGCTCTGAGAAGGAGCTTGGAAACGGAGAGCAGCCTCCTGGCCCACATCAGCATGGCTGGTTTCTACCCATGAAGGCCCTGTTCCTGTGATGTAGTAAGTCAGGGAGCATCCCACATCCCCTGCCATGGGTCAGTCCCCTCAGCGCGGTGGAGGGGAAGCTCTAGGGCTGGTCGGTTCAGCAGACCCCGTGTCTAGGAGACCAGTCATCAGAGTCTGGGAGGTACCAGAAAATAAAGCCATTTTATTATGATTTTTTTCTCTGCCATGTGGCTGGGAATGGGAAGTGAATGGGTGTGAATGGCTGACCCTGCTGAAGGCCCTGCGGGGTTCTACTTGGCCTGGACTGTCTCCTCCAGCCTGTCCAAGCGCTTCTGGAGCTCCTGCACCGTGGCCTGGAGCTTCCGCATCTCCTCCTCCAGCCGGGACACAGCATCCTGGGGACCCGGTGCTGCATTAGGCCCAGCTCCTCCCTGGCTCCCCTTACCCCAGCATCTGCTGAGCCCCATCCCTAGAGCCCTGGCCTTGGGCCCTTTAGTCACTCAGCTGGTTGCTGCCTGGAGACCTGCAGGCCTATCAGTCTGAAACCTGTGTTCTGAGGCCTCAGGATTACCACTCCCAGCCCCGCAAAGATTCCCAATGTTGTGAGTTTGAGCTGCCCCAAATGCCAGCCCCACCCCACCCTCCCAGTTTTATTCCCTGGCTTCCCGGCCCTCTCACCGAGCTGGGAGTGCCACTGGCCTCTGGTGCTGCCCTCCTGCGCCCGGTGTCCAGGCCCCGATTGACCCTCAGCTCCCGGCTCTTTGGGGGTACGTAGCCATCCTTGAGGGAGATGAGGAGGGGCCCAGCATCCCGACCCCCCAGCCACTCCTCAGCCGTGAGGGCAGGGTCGGGCCCTGCGGTGGGTGGGTACAGGTCCTCCTGGAACAGGTCCGACTGTGGGCAAGGCCAGGAATAGTGAGGAAAGCGCTTATGCCAGGACACCCCCCTGCAAGACCGAAAAGTCAGTGCCCAGCCTGGAGCCCAGGGTGGGGCGGGGGAGCATCACCTTTCGAGGCACTGTCATGGCAATGGGCTCACACCTCCGTTCGTGCAGCTTGTAGAACCTGTGGGAAGGGGAAGGTGAGCGGGGCCCACAGTCTGGTTGGGCGGGCTTGGGACTGCCCAAAGAGCGTGCTGCGGTCAGGGCCGGGCGTCAGTCACCTGGCGATCTCACACTTGTTCACCTCCAGGCCACGTTTGGGCATGTAGCCCATGCCCCGCTGGGACTCCTTGGAACTGAACATGGAGAGATAGTGCAGGAACGGGGCCTCGGAAGTGATCTCAAAGTACCGGATCGAGCTGTCACCCTGTAGGTGGCAGGTACGGAGGGAGGGTCAATACCAGCAGATGCCTGCTGCCCTGGCCTTCTCCAGGCCCATCCTGCCCACCTCCCACCCCCACCCCGCCTGACAAGGCCACCTTGCCACAGAGGTAGACGATGTTGGTGTCAGGATCAAAGAAGGGCAGCAGGACACCGCTGCTGGTGTCCAGCTCCTGCAGGGACAGTGGCTCCTCCAGGTGCTTCTGTAGACACAGGTGAGAGGTAACATCCCAGGTCCTGGGATGGTGGTCTTCCCTGGGCAGTGACCTGTGAGGGCCCTCCCGACCAGCCAGTGGGAACACCCATCTCACGCCTGGGTAAACTGAGGCCCATGGCCATCCTGCCAGGTGAGTGGCAGAGCAGGGACGAAACCTCCAGTCTTGGTTCCCAGCCTGGGGGCCCTCCGCTTCCTGCCCCGGCACTCACTGTGTCCCACAGCGCCACCTGCCGCTCACTCATGCGGCTGAAGCCGGTGGTCAGGATCTTCCCCTCCGACACGAACACTGCACGCACGGGCCGGGTCCCCTCATGGGGACGGTCCTTCTCCTGCAAGGAAAGGGAGGTGGTAGGTCAGGCACCCATACACACCCTACGGGGCCAGTCCCAGGTGGAGGCGAGGGAGGGCAGCATCCAAGGGCCTGGCTGATGGTGGATAAGGATAAAGGCTGTAGGGTCAAGGGTCAGGGTGGATGGCGACTCACAGCTACCACAGTGCCTTTGCGGGGCTCGATGATGCGCACGCGCTTGTCACGGCAGGAGGTACAAATGAGGCCTCCGTCTCGGCTCCAGTCCACACTGTAGATCGTGTCTGGGTGCACCTCTGGGCCCAGCGTCAGCACGGCCTCCCCAGTGCCCACGTCCCACACCATGATCACGTTGTCACAACCTGCACGTTCCCCACAGTGTCAGAAGCCATGAGCCTCCTGCCCTCATCCACTGCAGGCCACCAGCCACCCCCAGGCCCCTCCTCCCGCAGCACCTGCACTGAGCAGCACGTTCTGGGCTGTGGGGTGCCAGGCCACAATGCCCACACGCTTGGTGTGGCCCTCCAGGGTGACGACGGGCTCCCGCAGGGGCAACATCAGGCCCCCATCCGGGATCTCCCACACCTGCAGAGGAGGGGCCAGTGAGTCTTCAGGGCTCCAAATGTCAGATCCCATCCTAAAGCCCCTCTCCCAGCCCCTGGGTCCCCACCACCACTCACCATGACTGTGCAGTCCTCGGAGCCACTGGCAATGACATTGTCATTGTGCGGGCACCAGGCGATGTCTAGCACAGGGGCTGTGTGGCCACAGACCGTGGGCGCATTCTTGTCCACACGTCCAGTCTAAAGGCACAGCAGGGCCTTGGATGGAGGTGCTTTTGCCCCCCAAACGCAATCCAACCTCCCCACACCTCCTTCAGAGAGGCCCAGAGAGGAAAGCTGTGGTGTCCCTGGGAGCTGGACCAGGGCCTGGGGTGGGGGCGGGGGGCAGGTTGTTCTTCTCTTGTTCCAGTCCCAAAATGGCCTGGGCAAACCCCAGGAGGGCTGGCCACGCATGGCAAAGGTTGGGGGCCGTGCAAGACCCTGGCGGAGTTCCCGCCAGTCTCTGTCTCAGTCTGACTCTGCCCTTAGGGTTGGCATCCCCACCCCAGCTTCCCTGAGTGAGGCTTCCATGGGCACAACTGGCCCTGGAGCCAGGACAGGTGTATGGGGGCTGGGGGGGGGGTGGGGGCGGCTCCCCAGAGAGCGAGTGTGAGTGGTGGGGCTGCAGGGGTGGGTCCTCCCAAAACGAGAGGGGCCAGGGAGCCTGTCCTAACTGGCCCCAGGCAGGAGCAGAGGTTTGGAAATGGCTTCTTCCGGGGACAGCTGCTTCAGCAGGGCTTCCTGTGTGACAGCCGTGCGGGGCGCGGGCCCAGCTCTCACCCCGACAACCACTTCCTCTTCTCTTTGCTTCCATCGGCCCTTTTAAGGTAACAACTTGGGGCCCATCTCCCCTTCCTGTCTTACCCCCCAAAGAGCACAGGAGTGTGCTGGGGGTGCGGGGCAGCAGACAGCCAGCGGAGGGGGCAGCAGGCTCCAGGGGAGGGTAGGGCTGGGGGTTGGGGAGAGCGCCTCTTGCATCATCCCTGCCTGTGAGCTGGGGGACAGAGTTGCTAGGTTCTCAGGCAGGCCCAGAGCCAGAGTCCCTCCCAACCCTGAGAATGCTGCCAGGGTCCCCAGACCCCATCCCAACCCTCTCTGTGTTTCCATGGGGAGAAAGCCCCAGGCTGAGGCTCAGGAGGGCTGGTCGTGGGTCTGCAGGACTGTCTGCAGTCGGGGGCCCCCAGACCCCAACACAGCCCTCTCTGTGTTTCCAGCCCCAGGCTGAGGCTCAGAAGGGCTGGTTGTGAGTCTGCAGGACTGTCTGTAGTCCTGGTCACTGGTGTGACCCATCTTGTGTTGGCTCCTTCTGAGCGTCAGTTTTCACACAGCCACAGCACAGAGGAGCTGGAGGAAGTGCAAGGCTCATGGGGCCCAGCTCAGTTTTCCAGATGGCAACACAGGCCCTGGAAGGCCTGGTGACAGTCACCTAATCAGGACCTGCACAGAGCCATGGGTCGGGTGGAGGAGCTGCTCCCCCCAGGGCCCCAGGGGCTCACCTTGCCCAGGGGCAGCACCAGGAAGGCCCCTCCCCCGCTGGCCTCACAGATCAGGGCCACAAACTTAGGGTTGACAGCACAGAAGCCACTGTCCCAGGTGGTCTGTGAGACGCGCACATCTTCATAGCACTGGTCGGCCTTGGCCGGCTGTCCAAACACGTGGCGGAACTTGCTGGAGCGGACCACCTGCCGGCTCATTCTGGGGGCGCACAGCATAAGAGCATTTCTCCCTTCAAGTCAACTCTGATCTTCCAGTGGTCCCCACCTCTCCCAGGACACCCCTCAGTCTGGCTTTTGAGGTCCCAGCATCATCTCCAGGGGCTGCCTATCCTTTCCTCTGTGGCTGATGCCTGCTCGCCTTCCCAGCCTCTCCTTCTGTCTAACCTGCAAGCCCCCTTCTCCCTGGCCCCAGGCCACTCTGAGCCACCCTCTCAATCTGTATCCTCAGCCTCTGCAACAGAGCCTGGCGTGGTGTTGCCCCACTGCATGTTTGTTGACTGACTGGCTGATGGATGCAGAGCCCGTCCTTCCTAATGGTTCAGACTCAGGCGTCATCAGCCCAGATGGCTCCGAGGGTGGGTTCTCTCTTAGTTACCGTGTCCAGAGTCCACCTCCCTCACACCCACACAGCCCTTCCTAAAGGCAGGGACAGGAGCTGGCCTCCCTCGCCTGCTGGCATGGGGCTAGACACAGGAGGAAGTGGCGTGGGGGCTGCCCGAGGGGAGTGAGGCGGCAGGATGGCTTCCCCAGCAGGTCTCTGGCTCAGGTCCCGGTATCTCCTCCTCCCCATACCTCTGCCTCTCGCCTCCGCTCAGAAAAGCAGGTGCCCTTAAGAGCCATCTCCACCCCCATATGAACTGCACACAGGAAGGGAGAGGCCACTCCGGCTGCTCTGAGGTCCAGCTAGAATGGTTCCCCCAGTATCTTGGTGGGGAGCAAGGAACTCCAGGGGCGACCTTGTGCCACCGCATCACCTTCCTGCTCAGGGAAGGGGCCTGTGCTGCCGCTCAGAGGGTGCCATGCCCAGAGCCTCTGCCCCTAGCCTCAGCCTCGCCTACTCACTGGGGGCTCCAGCATCCCCGGCCACCCCAGGACTCCCGAAGAAGCTGCTAGGTCGGCCTGCCCAAAGAGCGGTGAGGAGCGTATGTGAAGAGCTCCAGTCTTGAGTAGCAGCCTGGGTCTGGAGAGAGGGGAGCCCTGGACCAGAGGTGAGGGACAGGAAGCCATCGCCCCACCCTGCCTTCTCCCCCGCCACAGGTACCAGGCCCGGAAACCACGGAAAGGGGAACTTGGTCTTTTCTTGTTTTGCTCTCAACCCCTTCCTGTCTCCAAGCCCAGGGCAGCTGCCCCGCTCACCCCACCCTGCGCCCGTCCCCACCCTTCCCGAGACTCAATTCCGGGGGGAGTCGGGCCCTCGACACTGTGCTGACCCCCGGCCACCCACCTCCATCTTGGCCGCGGTAGTCCCTAGCCCTCGCCTCCGCAGAGCGCTCTGGGGCCCCGGCGGCCCCCACTCCAGGCAGCGTCCCCCCACAGGCTGCTGCGCCCGCTGCCTGGCCCTGGCGCTGGCTGGGTCGCGGTGACAACCGCGCGCCCCCGCAGCCCGCGGCTCCCACGCGCGCGCCGCCCCACAGGTGGCCCTCGCCCCGGCTCACCCGCGCCTCCCAGGCCCAGCCTCACCTGCTGCCGAGAGAGGACAGTGACCCCCCAAAAGCCGGAGGTGGAGGAGGAGGAGGAAGAGGAGGAAGGAGCTGGAGGAGCCGGGGACTCGCCCGCTGAGGATGCTCTTGTCAAGACAATGAATGAGAAGCAGCCGTGCGCCCGCCTCCGGGGTGGCCGCGCCCCTTGGGGCGGAGCTCTTCCAGGCCCGCCCTGCGCTCCCGGGCCCCCGCTGCGGCCGCCTCCCTCCCCGGCCCCTGCCGGCGCCCCACGTTGG
This sequence comes from Nomascus leucogenys, assembly GCF_006542625.1. NCBI lineage: Eukaryota > Metazoa > Chordata > Mammalia > Primates > Hylobatidae > Nomascus > Nomascus leucogenys. Next base: position 76,317,667 of record NC_044382.1, on the reverse strand, counting down.
TCCCCAACCATGGCGCAGGCTGCTAGCCCGGCTCCGGGAAGCGAATCTGCACTTCTTTTTAAAATGTCAAAACGCAAAAACACCCCATTGCTTCTTTCCTCCCTGCGTCCGCCCCCAGCCTCCTCGCCAGCCTTTCCCCGGCAGGCACGAAAGCGCCCCAGGCCCGCCCGCCAGGCCTCGGTGCCCGCCCCGGCCCGGCTGCGCCGCCCCTTCCTTCCGGCCCCGCAGACGCCGGCGCGGGGTGCGCGGGGGGCGCGGGGGGCGCGGGCGAGGAGGAGCCCCGAGCGCGCTCCGGGACCCACGGGACCTAGCTCTTGCCTGGCTCTGAGATCTACGCATGGGTGGCCCCGGGAGTCGCTTCTCCTCCCTGGATCTCTTGTCTTCATCGGGAACACCCCTGCCCTCCTGCTGAAATAATCCGGCATCACGGGCACCTACTTCGTGCCAGGGGCTACAGGGTCGAGCGAGGCAGGCAAGCCGGGCAGGTTTCCGCCCCTGAAGAACCCAGCCTGGGGGAAGGAGGAGGAGCCCACGGCCGCTCCAAGCCCTGGCTTTGGCGAAGGCTCGAGGGCAAGGAGGAGTAGTTCCCACCCTTGGATTCAGAGAGGCTTCTGGAGGCAGCAACAGCGGGCAGGAAAGGCCTGCTCTAGAGTCAGACTATGTCATGAGTGCGACCGCAGCCTGTCACCTGCTGAGTGAGGTGTGGCCGCTACTTAGCCTTTCTCGGCCTCGGTTTCTCCCTCTGTAACAGTCATACCTGCCACGTAAGAGGTATGGGGATGATTACCTAAAATAACCCCAGGAAGTCAGTAAGGACCTCATCTAGAAAGTGGCGGATGCTTAATAAACGTTAGCTCTCAGCCATGCGTGGTGACTCACGCCTGTAATCCCAGCACTTTGGGAGGCCAAGGCTGGCGGGTCACCTGAGGTCAGGAGTTCGAGACCAGCCTGGCCAACATGGTAAAACCGCATCTCTACTAAAAATACAAAAATTAGCGTGGTGTAGTGATGCACGCCTGTAATCCCAGCTACTCAGGAGACTAAGGCATGAGAATAGCTTGAACCCTGGAGGCAGAGGCTGCAGTGAGCCAAGATTGAGCCACTGCATCACCCAGTCTTCCCTGGGTGAAAGCGCAAGACTGTCTCATTTAAAAAAAAAAGAGTTAGCTCTTGTCATTCTTGTTTACAAAGTATCTGGGCTGGGCCTGAAAGGATGAGGAAGAGCCAACAGGCAAGGCTAGAGGGGTGACCTGTAGGCTGAGGGACAGCCCTGTCGTGTGGAGAAGTTCAAAGAACAGCAAGGGACGGGTTCAAGTCCCACCTCTGCTACTGACTGGCTGTGCGATCTTGGCCAAGAGGGCTAATCTCTCTGAACCTCATTTTGTCATTGGTAAATGGGGAATTAATAAGATTTGTCCTGCCCACCTCACAAAGTTATGAGGCTCCGGCAGGGTGCGGTGGCTCATGCCTGTAATCCCAGCACTTTGGGAGGCCAAGGAGGGCAGATCACAAGGTCAGGAGATGGAGACCATCCTGGCTAACATGGTGAAACCCCCTCTCTACTAAAAATACAAAACATTAGCTGGGCATGGTGGCAGGCGCCTGTAGTCCCAGCTACTTGGGAGGCTGAGGCAGAAGAATCGCCTGAACCCGGAAGGCAGAGGTTGCAGTGAGCCAAGACTGCTCTACTGCACTCTAGCCTGGGCAACAGAGTAAGACTCCATCTCAACAACAACAAAAAAGTTACTAGGCTCAAATGAGACAATAAATCTGTAAATCTTTTATAGATTATTCAATTGTAAAAACCTTAGGGCTGTACTGTACTCAAAGGCCTGCGACTGGATGGGACTAGACCGAGATAAGGTGGGTACTCTGATGTGCAGTCTCCAACAGAAGTGACAGGAATAATAACTGGCTTTTATTGAGTGCCTACTATGTGCTGGGCACTGTTCTAGACACTATATTATGTTCATGTAATCCTCATAGCACCCCTGGGTAGCAAATACTATCTCCATTTTACAGATGCAGAAACTGAAGCACACGCTGCCTTCAGCTCTGGAGGGCCTCATGTCCTCACACAGGACGAGTGCATTGGTGAAGGACCTGAAAACCAGGCTCCTGAAGGTGGTGAGCCTGACGGCCCCGGAGAGGGCAAGGTGCGGGCAGACAGTGCTGCTTTCAGAGGCCAAGTGGGCCGCAGCATGGGAAGGGGTGGGCAGGCTTGGGGCTGCCACAAAGGACAGGGGCAAGGCCGGTGGGTGGAGGTTCTAGGAAGCAGATGTCCATGAAGCATAAGAATTAGTTACAGCAGTGAGTGGGGAAGGCCCTGGCAAGGCTCTCCATGTTTGAGAGGGGGCCAACCTTCTCAAAGGGTGTCCTTATACGGGATGTCAGAGGGCATTTGCCCAGGAGCGGTGAGAATCACTTGAGCCTGGGAGTTTGAGACTAGTGTGGGCAACATAGCAAGACCCCATCTCTAAAAAAAAAAAAAAAAATGAAATTAGCCAGCTGTGGTGGCATGCGCCTGTGTTCTCCAGCTGCTTAGGAGGCTGAAGTGGGAGGATCGCTTGAGCCCAGGAGTTCCAGGCTAACAGTGAGCTGTGACTGCACCACTGCACTCCAGCCTGGGTGACAGAGGGAGACCCAGTTTCAATTAAAAGAAAAAAAGGGGGACCTTTGCCTCTCTTGTTCCTGCTGGTCTAGCTCTTACCATTGCCTCTCTCTTTTTTTTTTTTGAGACAGGGTCTCCCTCTGGCTGGGGTGCAATGGCACAATCACAGCTCACTGCAGCCTCAACCTCCCAGGCTCAAGTGATCCTCCCATCCATCCTCAGAGCCTCCGGAGTACCTGGGACCAGAGGCACATGCCCAACACACCTAGCTAATTTTTTAAATTTTTGGTAGAGACGGGATCTCACTATGTGGCCTAGGTGGGTCTCCACCTCCTGGGCTCAAGCAATCCTCCTGCCTCAGCCTCCCAAAGTGCTGCAATTACAGGCATGAGCCACCGTGCCTGGTCCTGTCACCTCTTTATTGGATTTTCTTTTGGGGAACCAACCCCTCCTCACAGGCACTCCATGAAGTTCAGGAGGGGACCTGGCGTAGTCACATGGCCTGTGCTTCCCAGCCAAAGCAACCTGTTTTCATTGGCTCAGGGATGGGCACTTGATTCATCTTGTGCCCAAGACTCATCTTGGAGCTGCTATGAAAAAGATGCCCTCTTTCCACTGGGGGTTAGGAAGCTGATAGGATGTAAGCCCAGCACTGCTGGTGACATCTTGTTGGTATGCAGGAAAAGCTGGTCAGAGCAAGGCGCAGTGGCTTACGCCTGTAATCCCAGCACTTTGGGAGGCCAAGGCGGGCAGATCACCTGAGGCCAGGATTTGAGACCAGCCTGGCCAACATGGTAAAACCTGTCTCCACTAAAAATATAAAAAGTAGCCAGGCATGGTGGTGTGCACCTGTAGTCCCAGTTGCTTGGGAAGCTGAGGCAGGAGAATAGATTGAACCGAGGAGTTGGAAGTTTTGGTAACCCGAGATCACGCCACTGCACTCCAGCCTGGCTGACAGAGCAAGACTCTGTCTCAAAAAAAAAAAAAAAAAAAAAAAAAGAGCAAAAAAGCTGGCTAGGATGAGTCTACACAGAGGCCTGCAGAGGCCAGATATGAAGAGACATATTCTTGAGATCATTTGAGTGTCTGGATCAAGCTGTGCTTGAAACTCTTAACTTTTCTGTTGTATAAGGCAATGCACTTCTTTTTCACGTAAGCCAATAAGTATGAGGTGGATTTCTGGCACTTGCAGCTGAAAAAGTTCTGATTACACCTACCCTGGAGGGAGACAGGACCAGAGGCCCTTCCAAGGACCCAGATACCTACAGTAGAGGTAGACTAAAGTGTTGGAATCAAATCATTACTCCTCTTTTTATTTTTATTATTTATTTATTTATTATTTTTTTGAGACAGAGTCTCACTCTGTCACCCAGGCTTGAGTACAGTGGTACAATCTCTGCTCACTGTGACCTGCGCCTTCTAGGTTCAAGCGAGTCTCCTGACTCAGCCTCCCGAGTAGCTGGGATTACAGTGCATGCCACCTTGCTTGGCAAATTTTTGTATTTTTAGTAGAGAGGGGGTTTCACTATGTTGGCCAGGCTGGTCTTGAACTTCTGACCTCAGGTGATCTACCCACCTCGGCCTCCCAAAGTGCTGGGATTACAGGTGTGAACCACCATGCCCAGCCAAAGTCCAGAGTCTTTAGCAGGGTTCACAGAGCTTCCCTTGTCTGTCTTGCCCAAAGGAGGCTGTGGAGAATGGTGGGGTCAGGCACCCCTGAGAACCCTGGTTTCAGCATCTCCTTGCTGTCCCTGGCCAGGTGCGGTTTCCTCATCTAGGACAGGTGCACAGTGGCCCTTACTTTATAGACGATGAGGACTAATGGAAACTGTCTATAAATGCTGGGCACAGTGCCAGGAACCAGGCTGGGGTGTGCTGGCAACTTTTCCTACCCTGTCCGCCTTCTCCATGGAGAAAGTGTGGCCCTAGAATGACACACGTAACATGCTGTCTTTGGGAAGTCACTTCCACCTGGAGTTTCTGCCCTTAGCATGGTAGCATGCTTTGTAAACATGTGAAAGGGACTCTTTTCTTATTTTTCTTAATTTTTTTTTTTTTTTTGAGACAGAGTCGTGCTGTTGCCCAGGTTGGAGTGCAGTAACCCGATCTTGGCTCACTGCAACCTCCACCTCCCAGGTTCAAGCGATTCTCCTGTCTCAGCCTCCCAAGTAGCAGGGATTACAGGTGCCCGCCACCATGCCCAGCTAATTTTTTGAATTTTTAGTAGACACAGGATTTCACCATGTTGTCCAGGCTGGTCTCAAATTCCTGACCTCGGGCGATCTGCCCATCTTGGCCTCCCAAAGTGCTGAAATTACAGGCGTGGGCCACCGTGCCCAGCCCTTTTTCTTATTTTTTAATTTAATTTAATTTATTTATTCTTGAGACAGTGTCTCACTCTGTTGCCCAGGCTGGAGTGCAGTGGCACAATCACAGCTGAGTGCAGTGGCACAATCACAGCTCACTGCAGCCTCCACCTCCCAGGCTCAAGTGAGTGATCCTCCCACCTCAGCCTCTCAAGTCACGGGGACTACAGGCAAGTGCTGTAATACCCAGCTAATTTTTAAATTTTTTGTGGAGATGGGGGTTTTGCATTATTGCCCAGGTTGGTCTTGAACTCCTGAACACAAGCAATCCTGCCGCTTCAGCTTTTCCCAAAGTGCTGGGATCATAGGCCTGAGCCACCTCACCCAGCCCTCTTTTAATTTTTTTAGAGACATGGTCTCACTGTGTTGCTTATTTTCCATCCTCTTCCTCACCCATCTGTCCATCCATCCACCCATCTACTTGTGTCCCAGGCAGGGTGCTTTGTGCGGGGATTCAGAGGCTAATTAGCACACCCCTGCCATTAGAGAACAGCTGATCCATCCTTCCTTCCTTCCTTCCTTCCTTCCTTCCTTCCTCCCTCCCTCCCTCCCTCCCTCCCTCCTTCCCTCCTTCCCTCCTTCCTTCCTTCCTTCCTTCCTTCCTTCCTTCCTTCCTTCCTTCCTTCTTTCCTTCCTTCCTTCCCTTTCTTTCTTTTCTTTCTTTTTCTCTTTCCCTCTGTGGCCCAGGCTGCAATCTACTCGGCTCGCTGCTGCCCGCGCCGCGGACTGCCTGGGACTGCCGCCGCACGCCACCACTGCCTGCTTTTTCTCCTTTGGCGGCAGGCGCGCGGTCGCCATGTTGGCCACGCTGCTCGCCAGCTCCTGACGCGGAGTGCTCTGCCCGCCTCAGCCTCCCGAGCCCCTGCCCGGCCACCGCCCCGTCTGGGACGTGGGGAGCGCCTCTGCCCGGCCGCCCCGTCCGGGAAGAAGTGAGGAACGCCTCTGCCCGGCCGCCCCGTCCGGGAAGAAGTGAGGAGCGCCTCTGCCCGGCCGCCCCGTCCGGGAAGAAGTGAGGAGCGCCTCTGCCCGGCCGCCCCGTCCGGGAAGAAGTGAGGAGCGCCTCTGCCCGGCCGCCCCGTCTGGGAAGAGGTGAGGGGTACCTCTGCCCGGCCGCCCCGTCTGGGAAGTGAGGAGCACCTCTGCCCGGCCGCCCCGTCTGGGAAGTGAGGAGCGCCTCCGCCCGGCCGCCCCGTCCGGGAAGAAGTGAGGAGCGCCTCCGCCCGGCCACCCCGTCCGGGAAGAAGTGAGGAGCGCCTCCGCCCGGCCACCCCGTCCGGGAAGAAGTGAGGAGCACCTCTGCCCGGCCGCCCCGTCTGGGAAGTGAGGAGCGCCTCTGCCCGGCCGCCCCGCCCGGGAAGAAGTGAGGAGCGCCTCTGCCCGGCTGCCCCGTCTGGGAGGTGAGGAGAACCTCTGCCCGGCCACCCATCGTCTGGGAGGTGAGGAGCGCCTCTGCCCGGCCGCCGCGTCTGGGAAGTGAGGAGCGCCTCTGCCCGGCCGCCCCGTCTGGGAAGTGAGGAGCGCCTCTGCCCGGCCGCCCCGTCTGGGAAGTGAGGAGCGCCTCTGCCCGGCCCCCGTCTGGGAAGTGAGGAGCGCCTCTGCCCGGCCACCCACCGTCTGGGAAGTGAGGAGCGCCTCTGCCCGGCCACCCACCGTCTGGGAAGTGAGGAGCGCCTCTGCCCGGCCACCCCCGTCTGGGAAGTGAGGAGCGCCTCTGCCCGGCCACCCACCGTCTGGGAAGTGAGGAGCGCCTCTGCCCGGCCACCCACCGTCTGGGAAGTGAGGAGCGCCTCTGCCCGGCCACCCACCGTCTGGGAAGTGAGGAGCGCCTCTGCCCGGCCACCCACCGTCTGGGAAGTGAGGAGCGCCTCTGCCCGGCCACCCACCGTCTGGGAAGTGAGGAGCGCCTCTGCCCGGCCACCCACCGTCTGGGAAGTGAGGAGCGCCTCTGCCCGGCCACCCACCGTCTGGGAAGTGAGGAGCGCCTCTGCCCGGCCACCCACCGTCTGGGAAGTGAGGAGCGCCTCTGCCCGGCCACCCACCGTCTGGGAAGTGAGGAGCGCCTCTGCCCGGCCACCCACCGTCTGGGAAGTGAGGAGCGCCTCTGCCCGGCCACCCACCGTCTGGGAAGTGAGGAGCGCCTCTGCCCGGCCACCCACCGTCTGGGAAGTGAGGAGCGCCTCTGCCCGGCCACCCACCGTCTGGGAAGTGAGGAGCGCCTCTGCCCGGCCACCCACCGTCTGGGAAGTGAGGAGCGCCTCTGCCCGGCCACCCACCGTCTGGGAAGTGAGGAGCGCCTCTGCCCGGCCACCCCGTCTGGGAAGTGAGGAGCGCCTCTGCCCGGCCACCCCGTCTGGGAAGTGAGGAGCGCCTCTGCCCGGCCACCTCGTCTGGATGGGAGCGCTCTGCCGGCCCCTGGGAGGTGAGGAGCGCCTCTGCCCGGCCGCCCCGTCCGGGAAGAAGTGAGGAGCGCCTCTGCCCGGCCGCCCCGTCCGGGAAGAAGTGAGGAGCGCCTCTGCCCGGCCGCCCCGTCCGGGAAGAAGTGAGGAGCGCCTCTGCCCGGCCGCCCCGTCCGGGAAGAAGTGAGGAGCGCCTCTGCCCGGCCGCCCCGTCCGGGAAGAAGTGAGGAGCGCCTCTGCCCGGCCGCCCCGTCTGGGAAGTGAGGAGCGCCTCTGCCCGGCCGCCCCGTCCGGGAAGAAGTGAGGAGCTCCTCTGCCCGGCCACCCACCGTCTGGGAAGTGAGGAGCGCCTCTGCCCGGCCGCCCCATCTGGGAAGTGAGGAGCGCCTCTGCCCGGCCACCCCGTCTGGGAAGTGAGGAGCGCCTCTGCCCGGCCACCCACCGTCTGGGAAGTGAGGAGCGCCTCTGCCCGGCCACCCACCGTCTGGGAAGTGAGGAGCGCCTCTGCCCGGCCACCCCGTCTGGGAAGTGAGGAGCGCCTCTGCCCGGCCACCTCGTCTGTGAAATAAGGAGCGCCTCTGCCCGGCCACCCACCGTCTGGGAAGTGAGGAGAGCCTCTGCCCGGCCACCCACCGTCTGGGAAGTGAGGAGCGCCTCTGCCCGGCCACCCACCGTCTGGGAAGTGAGGAGCGCCTCTGCCCGGCCACCCACCGTCTGGGAAGTGAGGAGCGCCTCTGCCCAGCCACCCCGTCTGGGAAGTGAGGAGCGCCTCTGCCCGGCCACCTCATCTGTGAAGTGAGGAGTGCCTCTGCCCGGCCACCTATCGTCTGGGAGGTGAGGAGCGCCTCTGCCCGGCCGCCCCGTCCGGGAAGAAGTGAGGAGCGCCTCTGCCCGGCCGCCCCGTCCGGGAAGAAGTGAGGAGCGCCTCTGCCCGGCCGCCCCGTCCGGGAAGAAGTGAGGAGCGCCTCTGCCCGGCCGCCCCGTCCGGGAAGAAGTGAGGAGCGCCTCTGCCCGGCCGCCCCGTCCGGGAAGAAGTGAGGAGCGCCTCTGCCCGGCCGCTCCGTCTGGGAGGTCTACAATGGAGGCCAGAAGCAATGTGGGGGCTGGACGTGGTGGCTCACGCCTGTGGTCCCGGCACTCTGGGGGGCGAGGCGGTTGATCACTTCGGGCTAGGAGTTCGAGACCAGTCTGGCCAACTTGGCGAAACATGAAAAATACAACAGACAAACCAAGCAACCAACTCAGTGACAACAAAACAGGTCTACCCTGGAGTCATACTCTAATTTTTTCTATTTTCCTCCCTTTCTGATCCTTTATCCCACTTTCTTTTTCTTCCTCTTCCTTCTCCCTCTTGTCAAATAGAGGATTGAGTTATTATCACTGATCCACATAAAGTCCCTCTCTACCTTATTTTAACTCCCACCCCCCATTTCTATTCCCCGACTTCCCATGTGTAACCTTCCTAATATGTTTGATACGCATCTTTTTGTTTGTATGTATTTTTAGAAAATGTTTATTGTTTTTGTGTGCAAAAAAAAATTAATAAAAAAAAAAAAAAAAAAAAAAAAAAGAACAGCTGATTAAGAGCGGAGTGATGAGCGCTGGCGACCCAGGCCAGGCCAACAGTGCCCTGCGAACAAATTCCAGGCCTTTTTTTTTTCTTTTCTTTTTTCGAGACAGAGTTTCCCTCTTGTTGCTCAGGCTGGAGTGCAATGGCGCAATCTCAGCTCACTGCAACTTCCGCCTCCCAGGTTCAAGCGATTCTCCTTGCCTCAGCCTCCTAAGGAGCTGGGATTACAGGCATGCACCACCAAGCCCGGCTACTTCCGTATTTTTTTAGTGGAGACGGGGTTTCACCATGTTGGTCAGGCTGGATTGGAACTCCTGCCCTCAGATGATCCGCCCACCTCGGCCTCCCAAAGTGCTAATTGCAGGCCTTTAATTGGAACTTTCTGTTGGATGACTCACATTATAGGATAGAAGTCTAAGAAATGCTGGTAGTCATCCCACCTTCATCTGAAGCAAAACTGCCTGAGAACAGAACCAACCTAGAGTACAGTAGGGTCAAGAAAGGGAGAGAGCAAGACAGACTTCCGGAGCCCTGGGTCCAGCCGCACTTGAAGCTAGATCTTTCCATTATGTGAAGCAACAAATTCTCTCTCTTTTTTTTTTTCTTATCAAAATTTGAACTAGGTTTCTTATTTCTTTTTTTTTTTTTTTTTCTTTTGAGACAGAGTCTCGCTCCGTTGCCCAGGCTGTGGAGTGCAGTGACACCATCTCAGCTCACTGCAGGCTCCACCTCCCAGGTTCACGCCATTCTCCTGCCTCAGCCGCCCGAGTAGCTGGGACTACTGGCGCCTGCCACCACGCCCAGCTAATTTTTTTGTATTTTTAGTAGAGACGGGGTTTCACCGTGTTAGCCAGGATGGTCTTGATCTCCTGACCTCGTGATCTGCCCGCCTTGGCCTCCCAAAATTCTGGGATTACAGGCGTGAGCCACTGCTCCTGGCCCTTTCTTCTTTTTTTAACTTTTGATGGTAATAAGGTTTTATTTTATCTCTTTTTATTATTATTATTTATTTTTTATTTTTTATTTTTTTTTTTTTTTGAGATGGAGTTTCACCCTGTTGTTCAGGCAGGAGTGCAATGGTGCGATCTCGGTTCACTCCAACCTCTGCCTCCCAGGTTGAGGCGATTCTGCTGCCTCAGCCTCCTGAGTAGCTGGGATTACAGATGTTCACCACCATGCCCAGCTAATTTGTTTCTATTTTTAGTAGAGATGGGGTTTCACCACGTTGGCCAGGCTGGTCTCAAACTCCTAACCTCAGGTGATCTGCCTGCCTTGGCCTCCCAAAATGCTAGGATTACAGGCGTGAGCCACTGCACCCGGCCTATTTTATCTGTTTTTAAGAATTTGTTAACTTTATTTTTTTTTTGAATCAGGGTCTCACTGTCACCCAGGCTGGAGTGCAGTGGCTGAATTAGAGCTCACTGTGGACTTGACCTCCTAGGCTCAAGCAATCCTCTACCTTGGCCTCCTAAAGTGCCGGGACTACTGGCATGAGCCACCTCATGCAGCCGATTTTTTTTGAGACAGAGTCTCATTCTGTTGCCCAGGCTGCAGTGCAATGCTGCAATCTCAGCTTACTGCAACCTTCACCTCCTGGGTTCAAGTGATTCTCCTGCCTCAGTCTCCTGAGTAGCTGGAATTACAGGCATGCACCACCACGCCCAGCTAATTTTGTATTTGTAGTAGTGACGGGGTTTCACCATGTTGGCCAGGCTGGTCTCCAACTCCTGACCTCAAGTGATCCTCCTGCCTCAGGCTCCCAAAGTGCTGGGATTACAGGCATGTGCCACCACGCCCGGCCTGTAGACATTTTCAAATACAGAAAACGGGAATAATTATATAATAAACTCTTTTGTACCCATCATCCAGCTTTGACAATGGTCAACTATATTGGCAATATTTGATTCAAATATGGCAATATTAGCAAACATGGATTCATTTCTTCTTTCACATTATTTTCTTAGAATGTATTAAAACAAATCTCAGACATCATAGCATTTCAACTTAAATACTTCAGTATTAGCCAGGCACAGTGGCTCATACCTGTAATCCCAGCACTTTGGGAGGCTGAGGCGGGCGGATCACTAGGTCAAGAGATTGAGACCATCCTGCCCAACATGGCGAAACCCCATCTCTACTAAAAACACAAAAATTAGCTGGGTGTGGTGGTGCGCACCTGCAGTCTCAGCTACTCGGGAGGCTGAGGCAGGAGAATCGCCTGAACCCGGGAGGTGGAGGTTGCAGTGAGTTGAGATCATGCCACTGCACTCCAGACTGGCGACACAATGAGACTCCATCTCAAAAAAAAAAAAAAAAAAAAAAAAAAAAAAGACTTCAATATTTACCTCTAACACACAGAGACTTAAAAAAAATATAGCTTAGATCTGGCCAGATGCAGTGGCTCAAACCTGTAATCCCAGCACTTTGCAGGGTCAAGGTTGGCAGATCACCTGAGGTCGGAAGTTTGAGACTAGCCTGGCCAACATCACAAAAACCCGTCTCTACAAAAACACAAAAATTAGCTGGACGTGGTGGCGTGTGCCTGTAATTCCAGTGCAGTGGCGAGATCTCAGCTCACTGCAACCTCTTCTTCCTGGGTTCAAGCAAGTCTTCTGCCTCAGCCTCCCGAGTAGCTGGGACAGGTGCACATCATCACAACTGGCTAATTTTTGCATTTTCTGTAGAGACAGGGTTTCACCATTTTGCCAAGACTGGTCTTGAATTCCTGGGCTCAAGCGATCCTCCCACCTCAGCCTCCCAAAGTGCTAGGATTACAGGTGTGCACCACCATGCCTGGTGGATTATTTTTATTCTAGTTGTAACGTTGTTTTCCTTCTTTTTAAAACCAACTTTATTTACATGCAACAAAACACACTTTGATTTTCTTTTTTTATCTTTTTTTTTTTTTTTGAGATGGAGTCTCACACTATCACCCAGGCTGCAGTGCAGTGGTGCGATCTCAGCTCACTGAAACCTCTGCCTCCCAGGTTCACGTGATTTTCCTACCTCAGCCTCCCAGGTAGCTAGGATTACAGGTGCACACCACCACACCTGGCTAATTTTTGTATTTTTAGTTGAGACAGGGTTTCACTATGTGGCCAGACTGGTCTCAAACTCCTGACCTCGTCATCCACCCGCCTCAGGCTCCCAAAGTGCTAGGATTACAGGTGTAAGCCACCGCGCCCAGCCCACTTTAATTTTCATACAATAAAGCACATTCATTTTAAGTGCATGATTCAGTTAGTTTTGACAAATATACATACCCATGTAATTACTACCATAATCAAAATATGAAATACTCCTATCACCCTTAAAAGTTCCTTCCACTGGCCAGGCGCAGTAGCTCATGCCTGTAATCCTAGCACTTTGGGAGGCTGAGGTGGGTGGATCACGAGGTCAGGATGATCAAGACTATCCTGGCCAACACGGTGAAACCCCATCTCTACTAAAAATACAAAAAATTAGCCGGGCATGGTGGCACACACCTGTGGTCCCAGCTACTCAGGAGGCTGAGGCAGGAGAATCGCTTGAACCCAGGAGGTGGACGTTGCAGTGAGCCAAGATCGCACCACTACATTCCAGCCTGGGCGACAGAGCGAGACTCCATCTCAAAAAAATAAATAAATAAATAAAAAGTTCCTTCCACAATCAATCCCCAACCTCAGCCCCAGACAACCATTGATCTGTTTGCTGTCATTATAGATTAATTTTGCCTGTTCTAGAATGTTCCACACAAATGAAATATACAGTACGGATCTGCTTTTTTTCACTTTTCATAATCTTTTGAGATTCGTCATATTGTATGTCAGATAAGGATTATTTTACCTAACCACAGTACCATTACGTAATACATAATTAATTACACCTAAATTTAGCAATGATTTTTTTTTGTAAATGTACTAAAATTTAATCATCCGTAAAAGCTTTTTTTTTTTTTTCCCAGACGGGTTCTGGCTCCATTGCCCAGGCTAGAGTGCAGTGGCACAATCTCAGTTCGCTACAGCCTCCACTTCCTGGGTTCAAGCAATTCTCATGCCTCAGCCTCCCACGTAGCACGGACTATAGGAGTGCACCACCCCTCCTGGCTAATTTATTTTTTTCAAGATGGAGTCTTGCTCTATTGCCCAGTCTGGAGTGCAGTGGCATCATCTCGGCTAACTGCAACCTTCGCCTTCTGGGTTCAAACAATTCTCCTGCCTCAGCCTCCAGAGCAGCTGGGATTACAGGCATGAGCCACCACACCCAGCTAATTTTTTTTTTTTTTTTTTGAGATGGAGTCTTGCTCTGTCGTCCAGGCTGGAGTGCAGTGGTGCAATCACCGCAAGTTCCATCTTTTGGGTTCACACCATTCTCCTGCCTCAGCCTCCCGAGTAGCTGGGACTACAGGCGCCCACCACCGCACCCAGCTAATTTTTTGTATTTTTAGTAGAGACAGGGTTTCACCGTGTTAGCCAGGCTCGTCTCGATCTCCTGACCTTGTGATCCTCCCACCTCGGCCTCCCAAAGTGCTGGGATTACAGGTGTGAGCCACCGCAACCGGCCCACACCTGGCTAATTTTTTGTATTTTTAGTAGAGACGGGGTTTCACCATGTTGACCAAGCTGGTCTTGAACTCCTGACCTCATGATCTGCCTGCCTCAGCCTCCCAGAGTGCTGGGATTATAGGCATGAGCCACCATGCCCAGCCAATTTTTATATTTTTAGTAGAGATGGGGTTTCCCCATGTTGGCCAGGCTGGTTTCAAACTCCTGGCCTCAAGAGATCTGCCCACCTTGGCCTCCCAAAGTGCTGGGATTACAGGCATGCGCCACCACGCCCAGCCCAGAGATATAATTTAACAGTAAAACAGAATAAGCTATGTTAGAGTTGGTTTAGTGCAAGTTTGTGCAACCCCAGGTTGGCCCAGGATGGCCCAGGTTGGCTTTGAATGCAGACCAACACAAATTTGTAAACTTAAAACATTATGAGATTTTTTTGTGATTTTTTTTCTTTTTAGCCCATTAGCTATCGTTAGTATATTTTATGTGTGGCCCAAGACAATTCTTCTTCTTCCAATGTGGTCCAGGGAAGCCAAAAGATTGGACACCCCGATTTAGTATATTATATATTTTATCCTTGAAAGCCATAGAAATCATTTGTCCCAGGCTGAGCGTGGTGGCTCACGCCTGTCATCTCAGCAGTTTGGGAGGCCAAGGTGGGTGGATCACAAGGTCAGGAGTTCAAGACCAGCTGGGCTAATATGGTGAAACCCCCATCTCTACTAAAAATACAAAAATTAGCTGGGCATGGTGGTGGGCACCTGTAGTCCTAGCTACTCTGGAGGCTGAAGCAGAGAATTGCTTGAACCCGGGAGGCGAAGGTTGCAGTGAGCCGAGATCGTGCCACTGCACTCCAGGCTGGGTGACAGAGCGAGACTCCATCTCAAAAAACAAAAAAAAAGAAAGAAAAGAAATCATTTGTTCCAGTTTTTTTCTATAAAAGATCCATTTTCCTAAAGCATTCTGCATAAATTTTAATTAGAATGCAATGACAGACGGTATTTCGTAATTTTTAAAATATAAAATGAAGTCAATAACTCAAAAAAGTTATCTGCTGCAATGAATCCGAAAGGAATTTTCATAATCTGTATCATTGCAGAAATAGAGTATAATGATTCAACTTTTCAGTGCTTGGCGGAGAGGAATAATGATTAAAAGGTCAATATGAAATCATTTGAGGCTGAGTGTGGTGACTCAGGCGCGTAATCCTAGCACTTCGGAAGGCCGAGATGGGAGGACTGCTTGAGTCCAGGAGTTCGAGACCAGCCTGGGTAACATAGTAGGACCTTGTCTCTACAAAAAATTTAAAAGGAAAAAATAAATAACTGGGCACGGTGGCACATGCCTGCAGTCCCAGCTACTCAGGGGGCGGCTGAGATGGGAGGATTGCTTAAGCTCAGCAGGTCGAGGTTGCAGTAGGCCATGATTGTGTCACTGCACCCCAGCCTCGGTGACAGAGAGACCCTGTCTCAAAAAAAAAAAAAAAAAAAAAAAAAGAAAAGAAAAATAAATCATTTGATAATACTAGCAACATCTAACATTTGAAATGCATTCATGCTCTTCTGTATAATCATATTAGAGTTGAGTGTATTTATTTTCACATCTGTTATAGCTGCCTTTGCAAAGGAAAAATACTATTGTCTTATTTTCCAAGAGATATACGCAGAGCAATTTTTTTTTCTTCAGGGAACTTGTGCAAACCAACATAAGATCTAAATTATCCACATAATATATCAAGCAGGAGAAGCCTCATCAGATTTCTTTTGTGAATTCTGGGATGCTGACACTTTCCAATTAGGCAACAGTTCTTCATCCTGCAGTTGGCTCAGAGCTGCAGCTGACTGTGGGTATGCCATAGCAGACATGATTTCTTTTTTTTGAGATGGTGTTTTGCTGTTTCGCCCAGTCTGGAGTGCAGTGGCACGATCTCGGCTCACTGCAACCTCCTCCCCGCAGGTTCAAGCAATTCTCTTGCCTCCACCTCCAGAGTAGCTGGAATTATAGGTGCCTGCCACCATGCCCAGCTAATTTTTGTATTTTTAGTAGAGATGGGGTTTTGCCGTGTTGGCTGGGCTGGTCTCGAACTCCTGACCTCAAAGTGATCTGCCCGCCTCGGCCTTTCAAAGTGCTGGGATTCCAGGTGTGAGCCACCACACCTGTCTAATTTTTCTATTTTTTGTAGAGACAGGTTTCACCATGTTGGCCAGGCTGGTCTCAAACTCCGGACCTCAGGTGATCCACCCGCCTTGGCATCCCAAAGTGCTGGGATTCCAGGTGCAAGCCACCACACCTGTCTAATTTTTCTATTTTTTTTAGAGATAGGGTCTTGCTACACTGCCCAGGCTGGTCTCAAACTCCTGACCTCAGGTGATCCGCCTGCCTCACCTCCCAGAGTGCTGGGATTACAGGCGTGAGCCACTGTGCCTGGCCTGAACTAGGTATTGAATAGGAGTTTGCCAAGCAAAGAAGAGAGGCAAGAGGGAGAAGAGCCATTCAGATGAAGGCAGGAAAAGATCATGACGTTTTAGGGAATGGAGAGCTGTCCCCCAGGGCTGGGGCCTCAGGTGCTTGGGGTGATAGGAAAGGTCAGAACGCTGGGAAGGTCCATAGGGGCAGAGCATGGGGGACCTCAAACAGAGCCTTCTCAAGGAGTTTTCTCCAGGGAGTAGCAAGGAGCCCCCACAAGTCTCCAAGTAAAGAAGTAACAGAGTCTCATTGGCAAGAGGTTGCTCTGGTAGCCTGGCACCTCCTCACGTGGCCCTGATCTTCCATCTACCTGCAGGGTCAGCACTGACTCACATTCCGAAAGCACTCCTGCCCGGGCACAGTGGCTCATGCCTGAAATCCCAGCACTTCGGGAGGCCAAGGCAGGAGGATCATTTGAGGCCAGGAGATTGAGACAAGCCTGAACAACATAGTGAGACTCCATTTCTACAAAATATAAAATATGGGCTGGACGCGGTGGCTCACGCCTGTAATCCCAGCACTTTGGGAGGCCAAGGTGGGCAGATCACCTGAGGTCAGGAGTTCGAGATCAGCCTGACCAACATGGTGAAACTGTGTCTCTACAAAATACAAAAAATTAACCAGGCGTGGTGGCGCATGCCTGTAATCCCAGCTACTTGGGAGGCTGAGGCAGGAGAATTGCTTGAACCCGGGAGGTGGAGGTTGCAGTGAGCTGAGATTGTACCATTGCACTCCAGCCTGGGCAACAAGAGCGAAACTCTGTCTCAAATAAATAAATAAATAAAATAAAATATTAGCCAGGTGTGATGGCGTGTGCCTGTAGTCCTAACTACTTGGGAGGCTGAAGCAGGAGGATCCCTTGAGCCCAGAAGTTGGAGGCTTCAGTGAGCTATGATGGCGCCACTGCATTCCAGCCTGGATGACAGAGGGAGACCCTGTCTCTAAAAAAATATTTTTAAAGTAATGGTTCTCATTGGGCCCAAGGCCGATCCCTCTTGGGACACATTCCTCCCATTTCTTCAGTGACCTCACCCCATTGTTTCACCCTTTTCTCCTCTACTGCCAGGCCTCTCTCTGCAGACCCTCTCTTTTCAGGATATAAAACACACCCAGGTTCCTGTGTGCAGGGGAAACCTCCCTCAGCTTGGCAACCTCAAACCACTTCCCTATTTCACTCCTATTGTTCACATGTGAGTTTCTTGAGAGAGCGGTGGACACTCACTGTCTCCACTTCTTCATTTCCTACTTTTCCACCTGCTTGAGTCTGGCTTCTGACCTCGCCATTCCACATAGATTTGCCCTCACCAGCCAGGCCCGGTGGCTCATGCCTGTTATCCCAAAACTTTGGGAGGCTGAGGCGGGCAGATCACCTGGGGTCAGGAGTTCAAGACCACCCTGGCCAACATGGTGAAACCCCGTCTCTACTAAAAATACAAAACTTAGTTGGGTGTGGTGGCACACACCTGTAATCCCAGCTACTGGGGAGGCTGAGGCAGGAGAATTGCCTGAACCCGGGAGACAGAGGTTGCAGTGAGCCGAGATCGTGCTATTGCACTCCAGCTTGGGTGACAGAGCGAGACTCCATAAAAAAAAAAAAAAAAAAAAAAAAAAAAAAAAAAAGATTTGCCCTCAGCAGGGCCACCAATAACTTCCTGGTCATCAAATCAGACAAACACGTTTTGGTGTCTGTCCGATGCTACTGACTACGCCTCCTTGAACATGTTCTTTTTGCATCTGCGACGTACCCTCCCCTTGTTCTCATCTTTCTCTATGGCTTTCTCTATGGCTTTCTCTGTCAATCCCCTGTGGGGCGTCTCTTCCTCTGCTTGACTCATTATACCCAGAGTCCCCCCAGGACTCCACCTCTTAGTTACTTATTTAGATTCAGGGTCTTGTTCTGTCACCCAGGCTGGAGTGCAGGGGTGCAATTACAGCTCACTGCAGCCTCAAAGTCCTGAGCTCAGGCGATCCTCCTGCCTCAGCCTCCCAAAGTGCGGGGACTAAAGGCGTGCAACACCATGCCTGGCTAATACTTGTGGTTTTTGGAGAGGCAGGGGGGGGGTCCCATAATGTTGCCCAGGCTGGTCTTAAACCCCTGGCCCTGAGCAATCCACCCATCTCAGCCTCCCAAAGTGCTGGGATTACAGGCGTGAGTCCCCGCGCCTCCATCTCTTCTTATTGCACTCAAACTCCCCACACTATCTTATCCACATAGGCAGCTTCAATTGCAAACTCTGATGACTCTCAGCCTGTCTCTGAGGTACAAACCTGTCTCTGTGCTTCCTGGCTCTGACATGCGTGTCCAATTAGAACCCCAGGGAGGGCCTCCTGGAGTGGGGAGTCTTGACCTTGAATCTCCCCCTTTCTCTCCATCACTACTGACACTACCTGAGTTGAGTTGCTTCTACCATTGCAGGAACCCCCTAAGTAATCTGCAGGCCATCTCACCTTCTTCTGATCCATCTGTCATTTATTTATTTATTTATTTATTTACTTACTTATTTGAAACAGAGTCTCGTTCCATTACTCAGGCTGGAGTGCAGTGGCACAATCTCAGCTCACTGCAACCTCCACCTCTTGGGTTCAAGCGATTCTCGTGCCTCAGCCTCCTGAGTAGCTGGGGTTACAGGCACATGCCACCACAGCTGGCTAATTTTTGTATTTTTAGTAGAGATGGGGTTTCACCATGTTGGCCAGGCTGGTCTGAAACTCCTGACCTCAGGCGATCCGCCCACCTCGGCCTCCCAAAGTGCTGAGATTACAGGCATGAGCCACCACACCCAGCTCCCATGACTGCTTAAGCGATAGAATGTGGTAGAAGTTATTCCGTGACAATTACAGGCCTATCCTTTCAGTAGACTAAAAGCTTTTGCTTCCTTTCTCAGGATGCTGCTGCTCAAAACCCTAGGATAATGAGAAATAACAAGATGGTTGTCAATTTGGCCAGGTGCAGTGGCTCACACCTATAATCATAGCATTTTGGGAGGCCAAGGCGGGTGGATCACTTGAGCTCAGAAGTTCAAGAACTGCCTGGGCAATATGGTGCAACCTTGTGTCTATAAAAAATATAAAAAAATTAGCTGGGCATGCACCTGTGGTCCCAGCTACTCAGGAGGCTGAGGTGGGAGGATTGCTTGAACGAGGGAGGCAGAGGTTGCAGTGAGCCGACATCACACTGCTGCACTCCAACCTGGGCAACAACTGCAACCCTGTTTCAAAACAAACAAACAAACAAAATAATAATAAATAATGGCTCCAGTGTGGTGGCTCACACCTGTAATCTCAGCACTTTGAGGGGCCAAGGCAGGAGGATTTCTTGAGCCCGGGAGTTGAAGACTAGCCTGGGCAACACAGGGAGATCCTAACTCAACAAATAATATAAAAAGTTATTGGGCCGGGTGCAGTGGCTCAAGCCTGTAATCCCAGCATTTTGGGAGGCCAAGGCAGGAGGATCACTTAGGGCCAGGAGTTCAAGACCAGCCTGGGCAACAAAGTAAGACCCTTGTCTCTAAAAATATTTAAAAATTAGCCAGACTATAGGTGGCGTGTGCCTATAGTTCCAGCTGCTTGGGAGGCTGAGGTGCGAGGATAGCTTGAGCCCAAGAGGTCAAGTCTGCAGTGAGCTATGATCACACCACTGCACTCCAGCCTGGGCGATAGAGTGAGACCCTGTCTATACACAAATAAATAAATAAACAAACAAACCACTCTTTTTGGCGACAGATGGGGTTTCACCACATTGGCCAGGCTGGTCTCAAACCCCTGAGCTCAGGTGATCCATCCACCTTTGCCTCCCAAAGTGCGGGGATTACAGGTGTGAGCCACCACACCCAACCAACTTCTTTTGATGTGGAAATTTACAAAGGATTGGCAGCCGTCTTTCATTCACTAGAGAGGACTGTGCAGGTAACATGAGCATCTGAGGCAGGGCGGGTGAACCAGAACAGGGAACGGAGCGGCCGTGGTGGTGCCAGCCACTTGTCACCATGGAGAAATGCTGGCCCTGTGTAGCCAAACTTGGCTTTTCAAGATAAAGTGGAAATATGGATTTTTATGTGAAAGCTCTAGATCTTTCAATGTTGGCAACTAATTCAAAAATTTCTAAAAATGTTGTGCGAGCAAAACTAAATATGTCTTTGGTTTGGATGTGGTTTTTCTGGCCAGATTTTTTTTTTTTTTTTTTTTTTTTTAAAGAAATAGAGACAGGGATTTGCTATGTTGCCCAGGCTGGTCTGAAACTCCTTGCCTCAAGTGATGCTCCCGCCTCAGCCTACCAAAGTGCTAAGATTATAGGCATGAGCCACCAGGCCCTGCCCTGGCCAGCAATTTTTCTTTTTTGACTCTGTTCTTTGCCCTTGACATGGGCCTGAAATCTCTTTTTTAAAATTAATGAATTAATTTATTTTTGAGACAGGGTCTTGCTCTGTCACCCAGGCTGGAGTGCGGTGGCACCATCTCGGCTCACTGCAACCTCCACCTCCCTGGTTCAAGCGATTCTCCTGCCTCAGCCACCCAAGTACCTGGGACTACAGATGTGCGCCACCACACCTAATTTTTGTATTTTTTGGTAAAGACAGAATTTATTCATGTTGGCCAGGCTGGTCTCAACCTCCTGACCTCAAATGATCCACCCGCCTTGGCCTCCCTAAGTGCTGGGATTACAGACGTGAGCCACTGCGCCCGGCCTAAATTTATTTTTAATTTATATATTTTTTAGAGACAGGGTCTTGCCATGTTGCCCAGGCTTGTCTTGAACTCCTGAACTCAAGCCTCAGCCTCCCAAAGAGCTGGGATTACAGGTGTGAGCCACCATGCCCAGCCTGGGCCTGAAATCTCTTACTCTTTGTTTCCTACCAAACTTTCATGTATCCTACTCATCCCTTGAAACTTGGCGAGGCATGGTGGCTCGGCGAGCCGAGATCGCACCACTGTACTCCAGCCTGGGTGACAGAGTGAGACTCCATCTCAAAAATATAAAAATTAAAATAAATAAATAAAACTCAAGTCAAGATTTCCTTCTCTGTCTGGGAACTGCCTCGCCCCTGACCCACAGTCACTGCCCAAATGCTTTCCTTTCTGTTTTGTGTTAGTGGCCCTTGCTGTATCCCTCAATCATTATAACTCGTACATCGGATAGTCATTGTTTATATGTCCACCTCTTCCACAGACTGAGTTATTGTCTGTTTCTTTGAGACAGGATCTTGCTCTGTCACCTTGGCTGGGGTGCAGTGGTGTGATTATGGTTCATTGCAGCCTTGACATCCCAGGCTCACGCAATCCTCCTCCTGCCTCAGTCTCCCCAGGAGGTGGGCCCACAGGCACGTGCCACTGGACCTGGCTAATTTTTCATTTTTTGTAGATGGGACTACAGGTGAGTGCCACAATGTTCAGCTAATTTTTTTTTTCTTTGTTTTGAGATGGAGTCTCGCTCTGTTGCCCAGGCTGGAGTGCAGTGGTGCGATCTTGGCTACAACCTCACTGTGTCGCCCAGGATGGTCTTAAACTCCTGGCCTGAAGTGATCCTCCTGCCTCAGCCTCCCAGAGTGCTGGGGTTACAGGCGTGAGCCACACCGTGTCTGGCCTTCAAAATGAGTTGTATTTGCCCAGCACAGCAGCCAACACATGGCTGGCATGCAATAGATAAAATCCTCTTTCTTTCCCAACACTGCTAAGCAACGAGCTCTTGTATACTCTGCCTCCACCATGTTATTTCCTGGCCAGTTCATCCTCTGTCCCCACTGCTATTACCCTGGCCAAGCAGAACATACCTTACCTCCTCTTCCCCATGGTGATTAGTTTACAGAAGAATTTATGACCCACTGTAGACCAATGAGATTCTTCCCAAGCGCCATTGCAGGAACTTTTGGGGATGAGATTTCTTTCGACTCTGGTCGACAAAATGACAGAAGGAAGAGGCTGCCTGAAAATGAAGCTAACAGCCGGGTGCGATGGTTCACATCTGTAGTCCCAGCACTTTGGGAGGCCAGTGGAGAATCACTTGAGGCCAGGATTTCAAGACCAGCCTGGGCAACATAGCAAGACCTCGTCCCTAAAACAAAAAATTTAAAAATTAGGGGGACAGGCCGGGCATGGTGGCTCATGCCTGTAATCCCAGCACTTTGGGAGGCCAAGGCAGGTGGATCATGAGGTCAGGAGATCGAGACCATTCTGGCTAACACAGTGAAACCCTGTCTCTAATAAAAATACAAAAAATTAGCCGGGCGTGGTGGCACGCGCATGTAGTCCCAGCTACTCCAGAGGCTGAGGCAGGAGAATCGCTTGAGCCCCGGAGGTGAAGGTTGTAGCTGATATCGCACCACTGCACTCCAGCCTGGGCAACAGAGCGAGACTCCCTCTCAAAAAAAAGAAAGAAAAATTAGCTGGACATTGTGGCACTCACTTGTAGTCCTAACTACTTTGGAGGCTGACACAGGAAAATTGCTTGAGCCTCGAAGATTGAGGCTCTAATGAACCATGATTGCACCACTGCATACCACTGTAGGCAACAGAGGGAGACCCTGTTTCTTTTTTTTTTTTTTTTTTTTTTTTTTGAGACGGAGTCTCACTCTGTCACCCAGGCTGGAGTGCAGTGGCGCGATTTCGGCTCAATGCAAGCTTCGCCTCCCGGGTTCACGCCATTCTCCTGCCTCAGCCTCTCCGAGTAGCTGGGACTACAGGCGCCTGCCACCATGCCTGGCTAATTTTTTGTATTTTTAGTAGAGACGGGGTTTCACCGTGGTCTCGATCTCCTGACCTCGTGATCCGCCCGCCTCGGCCTCCCAAAGTGCTGGGATTACAGGTGTGAGCCACTGCGCCTGGCATGCCCGGATAATTTTTATGTTTTTAGTAGAGACGGGGTTTCATCATGTTGGCCAGGCTGGTCTCAAACTCCTGACCTCAGGTGATCCACCCGCTTCGGCCTCCTAAAGTGCTGGGATTACAGGTGTGAGCCACTGCACCCGGCCCAAAAATATGTTTTTTTAATTGAAGCTAACACAGGTAAGGGATTGGTGAGACAAGTTCCTGATGACATTCTTTGAACATCTATTCAGGCTTTCCTGAAGCCAGCTATACACAGGAATTTTCATTTATATCAGTCAATAAATTTATTTCTGGCTGGGTACTATGGCTCACGCCTGTAATCCCAGCACTTTGGGAGGCCGAGGCCGGTGGATCATTTGAGGTCAGGAGTTCAAAATCAGCCTGGCCAACATGGTGAAACCCCACCTGTACTAAAAATACAAAAAAAAATTATCTGGGCGTGGTGGCTCACTCCTACAATCCCAGCTACTTGAGAGGCTGAGGCAGGAGAATCACTTGAACCCAGGAGGTGGAGGCTGCAGTGAGCCGAGATCGAGCTACTGCACTCCAGCCTGGGTGACAGACTGAGACTCTGTCTCAAAAAAAGAAAAAGAAAAAGAAAAGAGAATAGAGGGGAGTTTCGCTTCAGTAAGAGAAGACTAGCGACGCTGGGCACAGTGGCTCACGCCTATAATCCCAGCAATTTGGAAGGCCGAGGTGGGCGGATCACCTGAGGTCAGGAGTTTAAGACCAGCCTGGCCAACATAGAGAAACCCTTTGTCTATTAAAAATACAAAAATTAGCTGGGCGTGGTGGTGCACTCCTGTAATCCCAGCTACTCAGGAGACTGAGACAGGAGAATTGCTTGAACCCAGGAAGCAGAGGTTGCAGTGAGCTGAGATCGTGCCACTGCACTCCAGCTTGGGGGACAGAGCAAGACTCTGTCTCAAAAAAAAGAAGACTAGCTGCACAGATTTCATGAGCAACCTATATATAGCTACTTCAGAATCACAGAATGCAGTCATCTTTCTAAAACACAGCCTTAATGTTACTTTCCTGCTTTGTAAACTGGAAGAGCCTCTTGGCACCCTCCTGTTAAATCCAAACTCTTCCTTATAACCTCTATTCAGAGTTATGTCCTTTCCAACAGAATTGCCTAATTTTAAGAGCTGGGAGATATTTCTGTTTACTATTTTACATTTCTTTTTTTCTTTTTTTGAGATGGAGTTTCGCTCTGTCGCCCAGACTGGAGTGCAGTGGCACGGTCTCGGCTCACTTCAAGCTCTGCCTCCCGGGTTCACGTCATTCTCCTGCCTCAGCCTCCCAAGTAGCTGGGACTACAGGCGCCTGCCACCGCGCCTGGCTAATTTTTTGTATTTTTAGTAGAGACGGGGTTTCATCATGTTAACCAGGATGGTCTCACTCTCCTGACCTCGTGATCCACCCGCCTTGGCCTCCCAAAGTGCTGGGATTACAGGCGTGAGCCACTGTGCCCGGCCTTTGTTTTTTTTTAAGATGGAGTCTTTGGCCGGGCACGGTGGCTCACGCTTGTAATCCCAGCACTTTGGGAGGCCGAGGTGGGCGGATCACGAGGTCAGGAGATCGAGACCATGGTGAAACCCCATCTCTACTAAAAATACAAAAAATTAGCCGAATGTGGTGGCGGGCGCCTGTAGTCCCAGCTACTCGGAGAGGCTGAGGCAGGAGAATGGCGTGAACTCGGGAGGCGGAGCTTGCAGTGAGCCGAGATTGCACCACTGCACTCCAGCCTGGGTGACAGAGTGAGACTCCGTCTCAAAAAAAAAAAAAAAAAAAAAGATGGAGTCTTGCTCTGTCGCCCAGGCTGGAGTGCAGTGGTGTAATCTCATCTCACGGCAACCTCCGCCTCCCGGGTTTAAGCGATTCTCCTGCCTCAGCCTCCCGAGAAGCTGGGACTACAGGCGCCCGCCACCACACCCGGCAAATTTTTGTATTTTTAGTAGAGACAGGGTTTCACCATATTGGCCAGGTTGGTCTTGAGCTCCTGACCTTGTGATCCGCCCGCCTCAGACTACCAAAGTGCTGGGATTACAGGCATGAGCCACCGCGCCCAGCCTCTTTGTACTTTTTTTTTTTTTTTTTTTTTTTTTTTTTTTTTTTTTTTTTTCACTTGCAGCCATCTCGCTCCTCAGCTCTGGTACTTTTTACTCCATTGCTACGTAAACCCTAATTTTTTTTTTTTTTTTTTTTTTTTTTTTTTTTTTTTTTTGACTAAAGATGTTGAGCATCTTTTTATGTGCTTATTGGCCACTTGTACATTTTTGTAGAACTGTCTATTCAGATCCTTTTCCCATTTTTAATTGAGTTGTCTTTTTATTACTGAAGTGTAAGTTTCTTTATATATTTTGGAGACAAGTCCTAGATCAACTTGCAAATATTTTCTCTTATTCTGTGGGCTGTTTTTTCACTTTCTTGACGGTATTCTTTGAATCACAGAAGTTTCACTTTTTTGTTTCAAATTCTTTTTTTTTTTTTAGACAGAGTCTGGCTCTGTCGCCCAGGCTGGAGTGCAGTGGCACGATCTTGGCTCACTGCAAGCTCCACCTCCTGGGTTCACGCCATTCTCCTGCCTCAGCCTCCTGAGTAGCTGGGACTACAGGCGCCAGCCACCACACCCAGCAAAATTTTTTTTTTTTTTTTTTTTTTTTTTTTTTAGTAGAGACAGGGTTTCGCCGTGTTAGCCAGGATAGTCTCGATCTCCTGACCTCATGATCCACCCGCCTCGGCCTCCCAAAGTACTGGGATTACAGGCGTGAGCCACTGCGTCCGACCAGAATTCTTTTACACTTATTATGATTGTTGATTATTTTCTATATTTTATTTTAAATTCTGGGATACATGTGCAGGATGTACAGGTTTGTTACATAGGTAAATGTGTGCCATGGTGGTTTGCTGCACCTATCAACCCATCACTTAGGTATTAAGCCCCGAATACATTAGCTTTATCCTAATGCTCTTGCTCCCCCACCCCCCGACAGGCCCCAGTGTGTGTTGTAAGTTTCACATTTTGATGAAGCCCAATTTATCTGTTTTCATTGTTGTTGCTTTTGTTTTTGTTGACATGTCTAAGAAGACACTGCCGGGATGGGCGCGGTGGCTCACGCCTGTAATCCCAGCACTTTGGGAGGCCGAGGCACGTGGATCACGAGGTCAAGAGATCAAGAACATCCTGGCTAACACAGTGAAACCCTGTCTCTACTAAAAATACAAAAAATTAGCCGGGCGTGGTGGTGGGTGCCTGTAGTCCCAGCTACTCGGGAGGCTGAAGCAGGAGAATGGTGTGAACCCGGGAGGCGGAGCTCGCGGTGAGCCGAGGTTGCACCACTGCACTCCAGCCTGGGCGACAGAGCAAGACTCCATCTCAAAAAAAAAAAAAAAGAAGACACTGCCAAATTTGAAGCTACAAAGACTTGTCCCTATGTTTTCTTCTAAGAGTTTTATAGTTTTAGCTTTTACATTTGGTTTTAAAAAAACAACAACAACCCTATTTTGACTTAATTTTTGTATATGGTGTGAGGCAGGGCTCCACATTCCTTATTTATTTATTATTTTTTGAAACAGGATCTTACTCTGCTGCCCAGGCTGGAGTGCAGTGATGTGATCACAACTCACTGCAGCCTTGAACTCTTGGGCTCAGGTGATCCTCCCACTTCAGTCTCCTAAGTAGTTGGGACTACAGGCACACACCACCATGCCTTGCTAATCTTTTTGTATTTTTTGTAGGACAGGAGTTTCACTATGTTGTTCAGGCTGGTCTCAAACTCCTGGGGTCAAGTGATCCACCCACCTCGGCCTCCCAAAGTGCTGGGATTACAGGCATGAGCAACCATGCCCAGTCAAGTTCATTGTTTTGTATGTGTATATTTTGTACATGTTCACTGTTACATAGCACTGTTTATTTAAAGACCATTCTTTCTCTCATTGAATTGTCTTGGCACCCTTATTTAAAATAAATTGACCACAGACATACAGGTTTATTTCTGGACTCTAGGTTTTTTTTTTTTTGAGGCAGAGTCTGTCACTCAGGGTTCAAGTGATTCTCCTGCCTCAGCCTCCCAAGTAGCTGGGACTACAGGTGCCCACCTCCACACCTGGATAATTTTTGTATTTTTAGTAGAGATGGGGTTTCACCATGTTGGCCAGGCTGGTCTCGAACTCCTGACCTCAAGTGATCCACCCACCTCAGCCTCCCAAAGTGCTGGGATTATAGCTGTGAGCCACCACATCCAGCCATGGACTCTATAGATCATTGATCTATGGGTGTAGCCCTATGACAGTATCACATTGTCTTGATTACTGTAGCTTTGTAGTAAGTTTTGAAATTGGGAAGTGTGAGCCTCCAACTTGTTTCTTTTTCAAGATTGTTTTGGCTATTCTGAGTCCCCTGAGTTTCCATATGAATTTTAGGACCCATTTGTCAATTTCTGCAAAGAAGTCACTGGAATTCCAATAGGGATTGGGTAGATTAATTTAACAGTATTAAATCTTCTGATCCATGAATATGGGATATCTTTCCATTTACTTAGAAATCAAATCTTCTTTGATTTGTTTCAACAATTATTTCACGGTTTCAGAGCATACATTTTGTACTCCTTTTGTTAAGTTTACTCTTAAGTATTTTATTTTGGGGGTGCTATTTTAAATGGAATTGTTTTCTTAATTTCCTTTTCAGAAATTGTTCATTGCATTTTTTTGTTTTTTTTTTTTGAGACAGGGTCTCGCTCTGTCACCAGGCTGGAGTGCAGTGGCACGATGTCGGCTCATTGCAACCTCCGACTCCCTGGTTCAAGCGATTCTCCTGCCTCAGCCTCCTGAGTAGCCGGGAATACAGGCATGTGCCACCACACCCAGCTAATTTTTTTGTATTTTTAGTAGACATGGGGTTTCACTATGTTGGCCAGGATGGTCTCTATCTCCTGACCTCGTGATCCACCCACCTCAGCCTCCCAAAGTTCTGGGATTACAGGCATGAGCTACCGCACCTGGCGTTTTTTTTTTTTTTTTTTTTTTTTGGGGGGGATGAAATGTCACTCTTGTCGCCCAGGCTGGAGTGCAATGGTGCATTCTCAGCTCACCGCAACCTCCACCTCTCAGGTTCAAGCTATTCTCCTGCCTCAGCCTCTCTAGTAGTTGGGATTACAGGTGCCCCCCACCACGCCTGGACAATTTTTTTGTTTGTTTGTTTTTGTATTATTAGTAGAGATGGGGTTACACCATGTTGGCCAGGCTGGTCTCGAACTCCTGACCTCAGGTGATCTGCCTGCCTTGGCCTCCCAAAGTGCTGGGATTACAGCCGTGAGCAAATGTGCCTGACCTGTCCATTGCAATTATATGGAAATACAATTGATTTTTTTTTTGTTTTTTGCATATTGACCTATATCTTGCAACGTTACCGTTTTCATTAATTAGTTTGTTTTTGGTTTTTTGTTTTTCAGATGGAGTCTCGCTGTGTCACGCAGGCTGGAGTGAAGTTGCATGATGTTGGCTCACTGCAACCTCCACACCCCATGTTCAAGCAATTCTCCTGCCTCAGCCTCCTCAGTAGCTGGGATTATAGGTGAGTGCCACCACACCTAGCTCATTATTGTATTTTTTTTAGTAGAGACGGGGTTTCACCATGTTGGCCAGGCTGGCCTCAATCTCCAGACCTCAGGTGCCCCGCCCACCTTGGCCTCTCAAAGTGCTAGGATTACAGGCGTGAGCCACCTCACCTGACTTTGACCTTTTTTTTTTTTTTTTTTTTTAAGAAAAGAGTCTATCTCTATTGCCTAGGCTGGAGTACAGTGGTGGGATCTTGGCTTACTGCAGCCTCAACCTCCCAGGCTCAAGTAATTCTCTCTCTTCAGCTTCCCTAATAGCTGAGACCACATGCATGCACCACCATGCCCAGCTGATTTTGTTTATTTTTGTCGAGACGGGGGTTTCACGGTGTTGCCCAGGATGGTCTCGAACTCCTGGGCTCAAGAGATCCTTCCATCTCAGCCTCCCAAAGTGCTGGAATTACAGGTGTGAGCCACTGTGCCTGGCCAGTTTTATTTTCTTATTGTGATAAAACACATAACATGAGATGTACCCTCCTAGCAAGTTTTTGTTGTTGATTTTTGTTTGTTTGTTTGCTTTTGACGGAGTCTCACTCTGTCGCCCAGGCTAGGGGGCAGTGGCACGATCCTGGCTCACTGTGGCCTCTGCCTCCTGGGTTCCGGAGATTCTCCTGCCTCAGCCTCCATGCCACGTGACCATCCCCGGCTAATTTTTATTTATTTATTTTTTAGTAGAGACGGGGTTTCACCATGTTGGCCAGGATGGTCTCGATCTCCTGACCTCCTGATCTGCCCGCCTCGGCCTCCTAAAGTGCTGGGATTACAGGCATGAGCTACCACACCTGGACCCTAGCAAGTTTTAAGTGTACAGTACTTTAAACTACGATCACAACGTAGTGCAGCAGATTCTAAAATTTCTCATTTTGCATGATCGAAACTCGATACCCAGTAAACAGCAACTCCTCCTCTCCCCCTCCCCCCAGCTGCTGAACACCACCTTTCTAATTTTTGTTTTGGTGAGTTTGGCTACTTTAGATACCTCATGTGAGTGGAATCATGCAGTTTTTGTCCTTCTATAACTGGTTTATTTCACTTAGCATAATGTCTTTGTGTTAAGCCGTTCTTGCTTTGCTATAAAGAAATGCCAGAGCCTGGGTAATTTACAGGAAAAGAGGTTTAATTGGCTCACGGTTCTGCAGGCTGTACAGGAAGCATGGTGCTGGCATTTGCTTGGCTTCTGGGGAGTCCCCAGGAAACTTAAAATCATGGCAGAAGGCGAATGGGGAGCAGGCATGTCATGGCGAAAACAGGAGCAAGACAGCGAGAGGGTGAGGGGGGGTGCCACTAACTTTTAAAGAGTCAGATCTCGTGTGAACTCAGAGTAAGGGCTCACTTATTGCTAAGGAGATGGCTCAAGCCATTCATGAGGGATCTGCCCCTGTGATCCAAACACTTCCCTGCAGGCCCCACCTCCAACATTGGGGATTGCATTTCTACAAGAGATTTGGGCAGAGACACACATCGAAACTGTATCAGTCTTTAGGGTTCATCTGTGTTGTGGCATATGACAAGATTTCCTCCTTTTTACAGCTGAATAATATTCCATTGTATGTCTGTGCCACATTTTCTTTCTTTTTTTTTTTTTTTTTTTTTTTTTTGAGATGGAGCCTTGCTCTGTCACCCAGGCTGGAGTGCAGTGGCACGATCTCGGCTCACTGCAAGCTCCACCTCCCGGGTTCACGCCATTCTCCTGCCTCAGCCTCCTGAGTAGCTGGGGACTACAGGCACCCGCCACCACACCTGGCTAATTTTTTGTATTTTTAGTAGAGACAGAGTTTCACCATGTTAGCCAGGATGGTCTCAATCTCCTGACCTCGTGATCCGCCCACCTCGGCCTCACATTTTCTTTATCCATTCATCTGTTAGTGGACATTTAGGTTGTGTACACCTCTTGATTATTGTAAATAATACTGAAATGAACATGAGAATGCAGATATCTCTTTGAGATTCTGATTTCAATTCTTTCGGATAAATACCCAGAAGTGCCCAGGCGCAGTGGCTCACACCTGTAATCCCACCACTTTGGGAGGCCAAGGTGGGTGGATCACTTGAGGTCAGGAGTTCAAGACCAGCCTGGCTGACATGGTGAAACCCTGTCTCTACTGAAAACACAAAAATTAGGCCGGGCACAGTGGCTCACGCCTGTAATACCAGCACTTTGGGAGGCCAGGTGTGTGGATCACCTGAGGTCAGGAGTTTGAGACCAGCTTGGCCAACATGGTGAAACCCCGTCTCTACTAAAAATATAAAAATTAGTCTGGCATGGTGGCAGATGCCTGTAATCCCAGCTACTCAGGAGGCTGAGGCAGGAGAATCGCTTGAACCCAGAAGGTGGAGGTTGCAATGAGCCAAGATCACACCACTGCACTTCAGCCACTGTACTCCAGCCTGGGCGACAGAGTGAGACTCTGTCTCAAAAAACATACACACACACACACACACACACACACAAATTAGCTGGACGTGATAGCACACCCCTGTAGTCCCAGCTGCCTGAGAGACCAAGGCACAAGAATTGCATGAACCCGGGAGGCGGAGGTTCCTGTGAGCCAAGATCGCACCATTGTACTCCATTCTGGGTGACAAGAGCGAAGCTCCGTCTCAAAAATAAATAAATAGATACCCAAAAGTGGGACTGCTGGATCATGTGGTAGTTCTATTTTTAATATTTTGAGGAACTTTCACAGTTTTCCACATTAGCTGTACCATTTTACGTTCCCACCAACAGTGCATGGGGTTTCCAATTCGCTCTCTTTCTTGCCACACGTATTTTCTGGTTTTGGTGTTTTTTGTTTTTGTTTTTATAGTGACCATCCTAACAGGTATGAGGCAGCACCTCATTGTGATTTGGTGATATATATATACATCTAGATTTTGTCCACAGTTCCTGGTTCACAGCTCCCATAGCTCTTGCTAGAATGCTGGAGTGCTGCAATCCTCTGAAGCAGGCCTCATTAAAAAAAGAATCTCTTGGCCGGTTGTGGTGGCTCATGCCTGTAATCCCAGCACTTCGGGAGGCCAAGGTGGGTGAATCACGAGGTTGGGAGTTCAAGACCAGCCTGGCCAACATGGTGAAACCGCATCTTTACTACAAATACAAAAATTAGCCAGGTGTGTTGGCAGGCGCCTGTAATCCCAGTTAGGAGGCTGAAGCAGGAGAATCGCTTGAACCCAGGAGGCGGAGGTTAGTGTGAGTGGAAATCACTGCACTCTAGCCTGAGCAACAGGGCAAGAATCCATCTCAGAAAAAAAAAAAAGAATCTCTCTCTCTCTGTTTGACCTTCTCCTGCTCTCCTTTCACCTGCTTCTTTTTCTCACCAAGGCAGGAATCTTCCCCTACCTTTCTGTATTGAAACTGGCCATAAAGAAACTCTCTGACATACCTTGTCTGAGTGTAGTTGATGACACCTTCATTTCGGTAGGACTCCTGCCCATACCCTGGAGGAAGGAAAGCTGCACAGAGAGGCCAAGGGGCTGCTGAACACAAGGGCCTTGCTGGGGTTCCCCATTCAGGGTATTAGTATTAGATCGTGCCCTTTTTGACCTATCACATTTCTACACATTTGTCCATGCTTGAGTCATGCCTATCCAATTAAGTCTCCATAAAAGGCCAAAAGGACAGGGCTTACGGAGCTTCCGGATAGCTGACCATGTGGAGGTCATACAGGAGTTAAGAAGAAATTACTTAGGCAGATAGTAAGTGTACAGAAGTCTTTGGTAAGGTTCTCCTTTTAATGAAAAGCAGCCCAAATTATTTTCCTTTCTAACGAAGAGTAGCCTGTAAAATCGAGCTGCAGACATAGATATTGGCAGTTGTGCCAGTCATGTTCAAGATGGCGGCTCCATCTTCCCTTCTCTTTGTCAGCCACGTGTACAGTAAGGAGCAGACAAGATGGCAAAGGCCAACGGGAAAGTTCATTTGCATAATAAGATTAGGGTGAGGCAGCCAGCCTTCCCTGCGTGCTATGTAATATCACACTTGATCAAACCAATCTGTGAGTCCTATGTAAATCAGGCACCACATCCTCAAACCTGACTATAAAATATGGCACATCCCCCACCTGCTGGTCTTTTCCTCTCAGAAGTCCCCACTCTCACTAAAGAGAGAGCTGTGCTAGGCATGGTGGCTCACGCCTGTAACCCCAGCACTTTGGAAGGCTGAGGAGGACAGATCACGAGGTCAGGAGATCGAGACCATATCTGGCTAACACAGTGAAACCCCATCTCTACTAAAAATGCAAAAAATTAGCCAGGCATGGTGGCATGAGCCTGTAGTCCCAGCTACTCAGGAGGCTGAAGCAGGAGAATGGCATGAACTTGGGAGGCAGAGCTTGCAGTGAGCTGAGATCTCTGCCACTGCACTCCAGCCTGGGTGGCAGAGGAGACTCTGTCTCAAAAAAAAAAAAAAAAAAAAAGAGGGAATCATGGAAACCCCAGTTTGAAGCCAGTCAGTCAGAAGTTCTGGTGTGTGTAGGAGTGCAGTCTTGTGGGACTGAACCCTCAACTTGTGGGATCTGATGCCATCTTCAGGTAGATAGTATTGGAATTGAATTGGAGGACACTCAATTCAGAATTGTCCATTGCAGAATTGGTTGTTTGCTTGGTGTTGGCAGGACATTTGGTCACAGAAGACTTCTTTTTTTTTTTTCTTTTTTCTTTTTCTTTCTTTCTTTATTTTTTTTTTTTTTTTTGAGACCAAGTCTCATTCTGTTGCCCAGGCTGGAGTTCAGTGGCATGATCTCTGCTCACTGCAACCTCTGCTTCCCTGGTTCAAGCATTTCTCCTGCCTCAGCCTCCCCAGTAGCTGGGATTATAGGTGCCTGCCACCACACCTGGCTATTCTTTTTGTGTTTTTAGTAGAGATAGGGTTTCACCACGTTGGTCGGGCTGATCTTGAACTCCTGACCTCGTGATCCACTCACCTTGGCCTCCGAAAGTGCTGGGATTACAGGTGTGAGCCACTGCACCCAGCCTGGTCACAGAAGACTTCTGTAGTGATTGTTACTGTGGTGTGAGAGCCAAGAAAAAAACAGTTTGTGTTTTTTCTTCAGAGGTTTTGATTTTCATTTCCCTGGCGATTAAAGTTCTGATTTTTTAGTGGGTTCCTTAGGATTTACAGGATCTTGTATGTTTTCTTTTTTTGTTTTTGTTTTGTTTTGTTTGAAACAGAGTCTCACTCTGTCACCCAGGCTGGAGTGCAGTGGCATGATCTCAGCTCACTGCAAACTCTGCCTACCACCTTCAAGGGATTCTCCTGCCTCAGACTCTGAGTAGCTGGGATTACAGGTGTGCACCACCATGCCTGGCTAATTTTTTGTATTTTTAGTAGAGATGGATTTTCACCATGGTGGCCAGGCTGGTCTCGAACTCCTGACCTCAAATCATCTGCCCATCTTGGCCTCCCAAATGCTGGCATTACAGGCATAAGCCACCACGCCCGGCCTTGGATCTGGTATATTTTCTATATACAAGATCATGTAATCTACAAATACAGATAGTTTCACTTCTTTCTTTCCAATCTAGATGCCTTTTATTTCACTTTCTTGCTTAATTTTCCTGGCTAGAATCTCCAGCACAATATAGAATATAAGTGGCAAGAGCAGACTTCCTTGTCTTATTTTGATCTGTCAGGAACTTTCACCATTAAGTATGATAGCTGTGGGTTTTTCACAGATGCTCTTTACCAGGTAGAGGAAGTTGTCTTCTACTTCTAGTTTGTTGCATGGTTTTTTTTATTACGAAAGAATGTTGAATTTTGTCAAATTTTTTTCTGCATTTATTGAGATGATTAATTGCTTTTTTCCATTTATTCTAAAATTATGGTGTATTAAGTTAATGTATTTTCAGATATTGAACCAACCTTGCATTCCTGGGATCATTCGCACTTGATCATGGTGTACTGTCCTTTTGATGTGGTGCTGGATTCTGTTTGCTGGTATTTGAAGATTTTTGCCTCTATATTAATAAGAAATACTGATCTATAGTTTTCTTTCTTATAGTATCTTTGTCTGGCTTTGGCATCAGGGTAATACTGGCCTCATAAGAGTTGGGAAATGTTGCCTCTTCTTCTATTTTTTGAAAGAGTTTATGAAAAACTGGTATTAATTTTTCTCTAAATGTTTAGTTAAATACAGCAGTGAAGCCATGTAGGCATGAGCATTTGTGGAAGTTTTTTTTTTTTTTTTTTTTTTTTTTGAGAGGGAGTCTCGCTGTGTTGCCCAGGCTGGAGTGCAGTGGCACAATCTCATCTCACTGCAAGCTCCACCTCCTGGGTTCACACCATTCTCGTGCCTCAGCTTCCCAGGTAGCTGGGACTACAGGCACCCACCACAACGCCCGGCTAATTTTTTTTTAGTAGAGACGGGGTTTTATGGTGTTAGCCAGGATAGTCTTGATCTCCTGACCTCGTGGTCTGCCCACCTTGGCCTCCCAAAGTGCTGGGATTACAGGCATGAGCCACCACACCCGGCCTGTGGGAAGTTTTTTATTACTACTTCAATCTATTTACTTGTTATATGTCTATTCAGAATTTCCATTTCTTCCTGAAATTTGGTAGGTTTTTTTTTTGTTTTTCTAGGACTTTGTCCATTTTTCTAAGTTGTTTAATTAATTGGCATACAACTATTTATTGTATTCCTTTATAATACTTTTTATTTCTTTAAGGCTCATAGTAATGTCCCCAAGGTGTCTAAGATCAGCTCTAGTTAACTGGAGGCTGAAATAAATCATTTGAACCTCAAATAACTTTGGGGGAGGTCAGGTACTATATATACACATATTTTTTTTTGAGATTTGGTCTCACTCTGTTGCCCAGGCTGGAATGCAGTAGTGTGATCTTGGCTCACTGCAACCTCTGCCTCCCAGGGTCAAGTGATCCTCCCACCTCAGCCTCCCAAGTAGCTGGGAGCTGAGAGCACAGGCATGCACCACCACACTCGGCTAAGTTTTTGTATTTGTTGTAGAGACCAGGTTCTGCCATGTTGCTCAAACTTGTATTGAATGCCCGAGCTCAAGTGATCCACCTAGCTTGGCCTCCCAGAGTGTTAGGATTACAGGCATGAGCCACTGTGACCAGCCTAGTACTACATTTTAAATCTTTCATTTTTGCTGACATGAAAAGCTATTTATCTGTAAAAATGGAACGTATAAATTAATCAGATTAAGCAAAAACTTTACATGTGGTCTGTCCAGAATAGGCAAATCCATGGAGACAATAATTAGATTAATGGTTGCCAGGGACTTGGGGAGTAGGGAGGGGACAGGGAGTGGCTGTGAATTAGTATAGAGTTTCTTCTTGGGGTGAAAATATTTTGGAATTACATAGTGGTGACAGATGAACTTTGTGAATCTACTAAAAACCAAACCCACCAAACTGTACACTTTGAAAGGGTAAACTTAATGGTATATGTTTTATATTCCAATAAAGCTGTTATTTTTAAAAAAGGTTATATGGGCCAGGCGCAGTGGCTTACACCAGTAATCCTAGCACTTTGAGAGGCTGAGGCAGGTGGATCACTTGAGGTCAGGAGTTCGAGACCAGCCTGACCAACATGGTGAAACCTCGTCTCTACTAAAAATACAAAAATTAGCCAGGTGTGATGGCGGATGCCTGTAATCCCAGCTGCTCGGGAGCCTGAGGCAGGAGAATCACGCGAACCCAGGAGGTGGGGGCTACATTGAGCCGAGATTGCACCACTGCACTCCAACTTGGGCAATGGAGCAAGACTCTGTC
The DNA here is from genome assembly GCF_006542625.1 of Nomascus leucogenys. Taxonomy (NCBI): domain Eukaryota; kingdom Metazoa; phylum Chordata; class Mammalia; order Primates; family Hylobatidae; genus Nomascus; species Nomascus leucogenys. The sequence goes on along the minus strand of NC_044382.1, from coordinate 76,281,548 downwards.
TTCAAAAAGAAAAAAATAAAAGGTGGCTGGGTGTGGTGGCTCATGCCTGTAATCCCAGCATTTTGGGAAGCCAAGGCGGGTGGATCCCAAGGTCAGGAGATCGAGTCCAGCCTGACCAACATGGTGAAACCCCGTCTCTACTAAAAATACAAAAAAAATTAGCTGGGTGTGGTGACACGCGCCTGTAGTCCCAGTTACTCAGGAGGCTGAGGCAGAAGAATTGCTTGAACCTGGGAGGCAGAGGTTGCAGTGAGCCAAAATCGTGCCACTGCACTCCAGCCTGGGTGACAGAGCAAGACTCCATCTCAAAAAAAAAAAAGAAGTTATACGTGAGCTCTGTTCCTAATTTTAAGTTATGCTGTATGTTCCTACCTTTCAATGATGCAATATGAAAGGGGAACAAAAAAGGAAAAGAAAAGAGCTAAGAGCTCTCTTACTGTCAATTTATTGTATTACCCTTCTAAAATATAAACCAGGCCGGGCATGGTGGCTCACGCCTGGGTTCGCAGCCCTTTGGGAGCCCGAGCCGGGTGGATCACCTGAGGCCAGGAATTTGAGACCAGCCTGGCCAACATGGTAAAAACCTCTCTACACTAAAAATACAAAAATTAGCTGGGTGTGGTGTCACGCACCTGTAATCCCAGCTACTGAGGAGGTTGAGGCAGGAGAATCACTTGAATCTAGGAAGCGGAGGTTGCAGTGAACCTAGATTGAGCCACTGCACTCCAGCCTGGGTGACAGAGCAAGACTACATCTCAAAAAAAAAAAAAAAAAAAGCCGGACGTGGTGGCTCACACCTGTAATCCCAGCACTTTGGGGGGCCGAGGCAGGTGGATCATCTGAGGTCAGGAGTTGGAGACCAGCCTGGCCAACATGTGAAACCCTGTCTCTACTAAAAATACAAAAATTAGCCGGGCGTGGTGGCGAGTGCCTATAATCCCAGCTACTTGGGAGGCTGAGGCAGGAGAATCTCTTGAACCCCACAGGCAGAGGTTGCAGTGAGCTGACATCATGCCACTTCACTCCAGCCTGGACAACAGAGCAAGACTTTGTCTCAAAAGAAGAAAAAAATGACCGGGCGTGGTGGCTCATGCCTGTAATCCTAGCACTTTGGGAGGCCAAGGTGGGGGGATCACAGGGTCAGGAGATTGAGACCATCCTGGTTAACACAGTGAAACCCCGTCTCTACTAAAAATACAAAAAATTAGCCGGGCGTGGTGGCGGTTGCCTGTAGTCCCAGCTACTCAGGAGGCTGAGGCAGGAGAATGGCGTGAACCCGGGAGGTGGAGCTTGCAGTGAGCCGAGATCGTGCCACTGCACTCCAGCCTGGGCGAAAGTGCGAGACTCTGTCTCAAAAAAAAGAAAGTGATTAAGTTTGAACTGACGAGTAGTTTGTTGTCTCTACTTCTTCTCACTGATCTCCTCCTTTCAATTAATGAGTGCCCAGATAAGCTCTGTCCTCAATCTGTCATGCAGCCTAAGGGTGGCTGCACACATTGGTAAATGAATTTGATATTCCTGTGGCCCACATTGCTCAGCCCTTGATCATGTTTTCCTTTTCCTTCACATCCATCTATGATGCTCAAGCATCAGGTACAATCCTGACATCCCAAACTTCTATTTTTTCACCTGTTAACTGGTGCAATCAATGACATCACTCACACCAACCGGGGATGAGGGAACAGTACAAATTATCACATCCTGTCTATATTTGTAAATGTCTTCATCAACATTCAAATGTGCAAATGTTTTTACTGCAAGGCTCTGAAGCTGACTAACATGATAAAATGCTCTCATTCCTTCTAGTAGAAAATCCAGTCTTCTTATCCCAGCCCTCAAGGGCTTCTTTGCCATCTGCTGCTCCAATTGTTCTCCACATAATTCCTATTTTTTTTTATTGATACATAATATATTCCAGGCCAGGCGCAGTGGCTCACACCTGTAATCCCAGCACTTTGAGAGGCTAAAGCGGGTGGATCACCTAACGTCAGGAATTCGAAACCAGCCTGACCAATATGGTGAAACCCCATCTCTACTAAAAATACTAAAATTAGCTGGGTATGGTGGCAGGCTCCTGTAATCCCAGCTACACAGGAGACTGAGGCAGAAGAATTGCTTGAAACCAGGAGGCGGAGGTTGCAGTGAGCCAAGATTGTGCAATTGCACTCCAGCCTGGGCAACAGAACCAGATGCTGTCTAAAAAAGAAATATATATATATATTATATATATCTCACATATATTATACATCACATATATATCACACATATAATATATAATATATATCACATATATCATATATATTGTATATCACATATATCACATATCTTATATATCATATATGATATAATGTGTCACATATGACATATATGTCATATATTTTATATATGTGTATATATACACACACACACACACACACACACACATATATATATATACCATACTTATGGGGTCCGTGAGAGTATTTGTTACATGCATAGAATGTGTAATGATCAAGCCAGGGTATCTGGGGTACTCATCACCTTCAGTATTTCTCATTCCTATGGGTTGGGAGTAATTCAAGTTCTCTTCTAGTTACTTTGAAATATACAATTCATTGCGGCCAACTATAATCACTCTACTCTGCTATCAGATATTAAAGCTTTTTTTTTTTGAGACTGAGTGTTGCTCTGTGGCCCAGGCTGGAGTGCAGTGATCTCGGCTCAGTGTAACCTCTGCTCCCCAGGTTCAAGCAATTCTCTTGCCTCAGTCTCCAAAGTAGCAGGGATTACAGGCACCTGCCACCACGCCTGGCTAATTTTTTTTTTCCAGTAGAGATGGGGTTTCGCCATGTTGGCCACACTGGTCTCGAACTCCTGGGCTGAAGCAATTCACCTGTGTTGGCCTCCCAACGTGCTGGGATTACAGGTGTGGGCCATTGTGCCCGGCCTAATTCTGTTTTATGGTCAAATAGTATTCCATTCTGTAAACATACCATAGTTGATTTATCCACTCCTCCATTCATAGATACTTAGGTTGATTCCATATCTTTGCTTTGTGGATAATGTGGATAATGATGTGGTAAGAATATGACAACTCGTTTTTTTTCCTTCAAGACAGGGTCTTGCTCTGTTACCCAGGCCGGAATGCAGTGGTGCAATCATAGCTCACTGTGGCCTTCAATTCCTAGGTTCACGTGATCCTCCTGCCTTGGCCTCCCAAAGCACTGGGACTATAGGCATGTACCACCACACCTGGTTATTTTTTTAATTCTATGTAGAGACAGTCTCACTCTGTTGCCCAGGCTGGTCTCAAACTCCTGGCCTCAAGCAATCCTCCTGCCTTAGCCTCCTAAAATGTTGGGATTACAGACATGAGCCACCATGCCTAACCAAGACAAGGTTTACTTTTAAAAAGTTAGAATGGGCCAGGCATGGTGGCTCATGCTTATAATCCCAGCACCTTGGGAGGCCGAGGCGGGCAAATCACCTGAGGCCAGGAGTTCAAGACCAGCCTGGCCAACATGGTGAAACCCTGTCTCTGCTAAAAAAAAAAAAAAATTAGCCAGGCATGGTGGCAGGTGCCTGTAATCCCAGCTACTTGGGAGGCTGAGGCAGGAGAATCGCTTGAACCCAGGCAGGAGGCAGAGGTTGCAGTGAGCCAAGATCACACCATTGCACTCCAGCCTCGGTGACAAGAGCAAAACTCCACCTCAAAAAAAAAAAAAAAATTAAAAGGCATCAGGTTAAAAATAGTAGACTAAACACATTTATTTACTTCTGTTCTTGCCCCAACCATAATAAAATGGCAGTAAGAGAATCTTTCTAATGCCACACACCCACAGGAAGAGTAAGAATAGGAAAGAAGACAATAGGAACAAAAATGTTTAAGCCAGGTACTAATAGATGGACTCATGGTAACCGATTTACTAGAACCAAGGAAGTGGAATCGAGCTGGCATTGGAAAAAATGAGAAATTGCCAGGTTTTCTTTGCAGAAGCCACAAAAGACATAGAAATTGGCACCTTCAGGCAGGAATTCGAAGAATCTTCTGAAGGGACTGTGATCAAGCCAAGAGGAAAGACCTGAAGACAGTGACATCAGGAGCTCCCTGGGAAGCCACCAGCAAGGTCACCCCCTAGCACACAGTGCCGCACAGTGGAGAGAGGGTTTTTTTTGTTTGTTTGTTTTTGAGATTGGGTCTCACTCTGTCACCCAGGCTGCAGTGCAGTAGCACAATTACAGCTCACTGCAACCTCAAACTCCTGGGCTCAATCATTCTCCCACCTCAGCCTTCCTGGTATCTGGGACTACAAGTGTGCACCACTGTGCCTGATTTATTTTTCTTTTCTTTTTTTTTTTTTTGAAATGGAGTCTTGCTCTGTCGCCCCGGCTGAAGTGCAGAGGCAAGATCTCAGCTCACTTCAACCTCTGCCTCCCAGTTCAAGTGATTCTCTTGCCTCAGCCTCCTGAGTAGTTGGGATTGTGTGTCCACCACCACGCCCGGCTAATTTTTGTATTTTTAGTAGAGACGGGGTTTCACCATGTTGACCAGACTGGTCTCGAACTCCTGACCTCATGACCCGCCCGCCTTGGCCTCCCAAAGTGCTGAGATTACAGGCGTGAGCCACCATGGTCAGCTTTATTTTTTTATTTTTTGTAGCGATGAGGTCTTATTATGTTACCCAGGCTGGTCTTGAACTCCTGGAGTCAAGAGATCCGCCTGTCTTGGCCTCCCAAAGTGCTGGGATTGCAGGTATGAGCCACTGTGCCCTCAGCCTGGGGAACTTTTAAAAGGCTTTTAATAACTCCAGCTTTCGTATGCACAGATACCCAAGATTCACCACATGTTTGAGGAAGGCATCCAATATAGGAGACAGAGAGCCAGGCGCGGTGGCTCACACCTGTAATCCCAGCACTTTGGGAGGCTGAGGCGGGCAGATCACTTGAGGTCAGGAGTTCGAGACCAGCGTGGTCAACATGGTGAAACCCCGTCTCTACTAAAAATACAAAAATTAGCCAGGCATGTGGTGGCAGGCACCTGTAATCCCAGCTACTCAGGAGGCTAAGGCAGGAGAATCACTTGAACCTGGGAGGCGGAGGTTGCAGTGAGCTGAGATAGTGCCACTGCACTCCAGTCTGGGCAACAGAGCAAGACTCTGTCTCAAAATAATAATAATAATACTAATAAAGACAGAGGCTGAAAGGATGAATGGATAAACAAACTGTGGTACCTACATAACAGTGGAATATTATTCAGAATTTTTTTAAAAAAGGAAATTTTGATACATGCTACAACATGGATGAACTTTGAGGGCATTATACTATGTGAAAGAAGCCTGTCCCCAAAAGACAAATACTGCATGATTCCACTATGTGAGGTACCTGGAGTCAGAGTCATGGAGATAGAAAGTAGAGTGATGGTTGCCAGGGGCTGAGGGGAGGGGAGAGAGGGGAGTTGTTGTTCAGTGAGTTCAGAGTTTCAGTTTTGCAGGATGAAGAGTTCTGGAGATTGGTTGCACCACAGTGTGAATGTACTCAACACCACTGAACTGAACACTAAAAAATGGTTCAGATGGTACTTTGGGAGGCTGAGGTGGGTGGATCACCTGAGGTCAGGAGTTGGAGACTAGCCTGGCCAACATGGTGAAACCCCATCTCTACTAAAAATACAAAAATTGGCCAGGTGCACATCTGTAATCCCAGCACTTTGGGAGGCCAAAGTGGGTGGATCACCTGAGGTCAGGAATTCGAGACCAGCCTGGCCAACATGGTGAAACCCTGTCTCTACTACAAATACAAAAATTAGCCAGACATGATGGCACACACCTGTAATCCCAGCTACTCGGGAGGCTGAGGCAGGAGAATTGCTTGAGCCTGGGAGATGGAGGCTGCAGTGAGTGGAGATCATGCCACTGCACTCCAGCCTGGCCAAGACAGCGAGACTCTGTCTCAAAAAAAAAAAAAGGGTACATTTATGTTGTGTGTATTCTACCACAATCACAATTAACTTTTTATTTATTTATTTATTTTTTGAGACGGAGTCTCACTCTGTCACCCAGGCTGGAGTGCAGTGGTGCAATCTCGGCTCACTGCAAGCTCTGCCTCCTGGGTTCAGGCCATTCTCCTGCCTCAGCCTCCCCAGTAGCTGGGACTACAGGCGCCTGCCACCACACCCAGCTTTTTTTTTTTTTTTTTTTTTTTGTATTTTTAGTAGAGATGGGGTTTCACCGTGTTAGCCAGGATGGTCTCGATCTCCTGACCTCGTGATCCGCCCGCCTTGGCCTCCCAAAGTGCTGGGATTACAGGTGTGAGCCACCATGCCCGGCCAACTTTTTTTTTTTTTTTTTTTTTGAGATGGAGTTTCACTCTGTCACCCAGGCTGGAGCACAGTGGCGCGGTCTCGGCTCAGTGCAACCTCTGCTTCCCGGGTTCAAGCGATTCTCCTGCCTCAGCCTCCCGAGTGGCTGTGATTACTTACAGGCGCCCGCCACCACGCCCAGCTGATTTTTGTATTTTTAGTAGAGACAGGGTTTCACTATGTTGGCCAGGCTGGTCTTGAACTCCTGACCTCAGGTGATCCACCCGCCTCAGCCTCCCAAAGTGCTAGGATTACAGGCGTGAGCCACCTCGCCTGGCTCACAATTAACGTGTTTTTTTTTTTTTTTTTGTAGAGACAGGCTTGTAGCCACTGGGCCCAGCCCCAATTAATTTGGAATATAATACCTAGACAATGACACTGACAATGAGTGCATTCTTTTGTTGTTGTTGAGACAGAGTCTCGCTCTGTCCCCCAGGCTGGAGTGCAGTGGCACGATCTCGGCTCACTGCAACCTCTACCTTCTGGGTTCAAGCAATACTCCTTCCTCAGCCTCCCGAGTAGCTAGGATTACAGGTGCCCACCACCACGCCCAGCTAATTTTTGTTTTTTTGTTTGTTTTTTGTTTTTTTGAGATGGAGTTTTGCTCTTGTTGCCCAGACTGGAGTGCAATGGCGCAATCTCCGCTCACTGCAACCTCCACCTTCTGGGTTCAAGCAATTCTCCTGTCTCAGCCTCCTGAGTAGCTGGGATTACAGCCATGTGCCACCACGCCCGGCTAATTTTTTGTGCTTTTAGTAGAGACGGGGTTTCTCCATGTTGGTCAGGCTGGTCTCTAACTCCTGACCTCAGGTGATCTGCCTGCCTTGGCCTCCCAAAGTGCTAGGATTACAGATGTGCACCTGGCCAATTTTTGTATTTTTAGTAGAGATGCGGTTTCACCATGTTGGCCAGGCTAGTCTCCAACTCCTACCCACCTCAGCCTCCCAAAGTGTGGGATTACAGGCGTGCAGGCGTGAGCTACCGCACCCAGCCTACAATGAGTACATTCTTTTTTTTGAGATGGAGTCTAGCTCTGTTGCCCAGGCTGGAGTGCAGCGGCACAATCTTGGCTCACCACAACCTCTGCCTCCCGGGTTCAAGCGATTCTCCTGCCTCAGCCTCCAGAGTAACTGGGACTACAGGCGTGCAACACCATGCCTGGCTAATTTTTGTATTTTTAGTACAGACAGGGTTTCACTATGTTGGCCAGGCTGGTCTCGAACTCCTGACCTCGAGATCCATCCACCTCGGCCTCCCAAAGTGCTGGGATTACAGGCGTGAGCCACCGTGCCTGGCCATGAGTGCATTCTTATAAAGCCCAAAATAGGCAGAACTAAGCCTGTTTAGAAATGCATACGGCCGGGCGCGGTGGCTCAAGCCTGTAATCCCAGCACTTTGGGAGGCCGAGGCGGGCGGATCACGAGGTCAGGAGATCGAGACCATCCTGGCTAACAGGGTGAAAACCCGTCTCTACTAAAAATACAAAAAATTAGCCGGGCGTGTTGGCGGGCGCCTGTAGTCCCTACTCGGGAGGCTGAGGCAGGAGAATGGCGTGAACCCCGGGAGGCGGAGCTTGCAGTGAGCCAAGATCGCGCCACTGCACTCCAGCCTGGGGGACAGAGCAAGACTCCGTCTCGAAAAAAAAAAAAAAAAAAAAAAAAAGAAATGCATACATGGTGCAGTTGGGCACGGTGGCTGATGCCAGCAATCCCAGCACATTGGGAGGCTGAGGCAGGAGGATCACTTGAGCTCAGGAATTCAAGACCAGCCTGGGCAATATAGCAAGACCCTGTCTCTACAAAAAATTTAAAAATTAGTCGGTGTACTGGCATGCATGTGTAGTCCCAGCTATTCTGGGGGCTAAGGTGGGAGGACTCCTTGGAGCCCAGGAAGCTGAAGCTGCTGTGAGCTGTGATTGCACCACTGCACTCCAGCCTCCGGTACAGAACAAGACCCTATCTCAAAACAAAACAAAACAAAATAATATAAAATAAAACCAATAGAAAATGGAATATGTTTGAATGTGATAAAGATTTGACATCTCAAGGTAGCATTCAGGATTGAACTAGTGTTACATAGCAAGCAAACACAGCAGCTACAATGTGACATAATGAACTCAGTGTGGTGGAGGGGAAAGAAGGAACAACAGTGCAGGGAAGAAGTGATTGTGGCAAGGGCATTGTTCAGCTGTGAACAGTGTTTACGTAGCTATAGGATATAGACTCTGAATATCTGTGTACCCAGAACCGAGGCACAGTGACATGGAAGAATGAAAACAGGAAGTGCACACGTGCATACGTAGGAATAGAGATGTGGGCTGTCGGGGAGAGGTGGAAGAATTGTAAAGCCTCAACCTTCAAAATTATAACAGGTAGTGCCTAAAACCGAGAAATCAGCAAGTACAATATGAACATGCTGTTTAGAGACATGGAAGTCAATACCAATGGCTCAGCCAAAGTGGTGGAACGTTCTTGCCTCTGGGGAACAGGAAATGGGTGATGAAGGAGCCCTGGTTTTTCATAATAAGCCTATAGAGCTCAGCCTCCGGGGCTCATGCCTGTAATCCCAGGACTTTGGGAGGCCGAGGCGGGAGGATCACTTGAGTCCAGGAGTTCAAGACAAGCCTGGGCAACATGATGAGACTCCATCTCAACAAAAAATTGAAAAAATTAGCTGGATGTGGTGGCATGCACCTGTACTCCTAGCCAGTTGAGGGGCTGAAATGGGAGGATTGCTTCAGCCCAGGAGTTCAAGGCTGCAGTGAGCAATGATCACACCACTGCACTCCAGCCTGGGAGACTGAGTGAGACCTTGTCTCAAAGAAAAAAAAAAGCCAGGAGGCCAGGTACCGTGATTCACGCCTGTAATCCCAGCACTTTGGAGGCTGAGGCGGGCAGATCACTTGAGGTCAGGAGTTCGAGACCAGCCTGGCCAACATGGTGAAACCCTGTCTCTACTGAAAATACAAAAATTAGCGGGTGTAGTGGTGCACACCTGTAATCCCAGCTACTTGGGAGGCTGAGGCAGGAAAATCGCTTGAACCTAGGAGGCAGAGGTTGCAGTGAGCTGAGATTGTACCACTGCACTCCAGCCTGGGTGACAGAGCGAGACTCCGTCTCAACAAAAAAAGAAAGGAAAGGAAGGAAAGAAGGAAGGAAGGAAGGCTGGCCAGCCAGGTGCAGTGGCTGACACCTGTAATCGCAGAACTTTGGGAGGCATAAGTGGGAGGATGACTTGAGCCCACAAGTTCCAGACCAGCCTGGGCAATGTACTGAGTCTCTACAAAAAATTTGTAAAAAAATTAGCCAGAAGGCCGAGGCGGGTGGATCACCTGAGGTCAGGAGTTCGAGACCATCCTGGCCAATATGGAGAAACCCCGTCTCTACTAAAGATACAAAGTTAGCCAGGCATGGTGGTGCATGCCTGTAATCCCAGCTACTCAGAAACAGAAGAAGGAGAATCACTTGAAGCTGGGAGGCAGAGGTTGCAGTGAGCTGAGATCACGCCATTGCACTCCAGCCTGGGCAAGGAGAGCGAAATTCTTTCTCAAAAAAAAAAAAAAAAAAAGTTAGACAGGCATAGTGGCGCACACCTGTAGTTGAGAGGCTGAGATGGGAGGATCGCTTGAGCCCAGGAGGTAGAGACTGCAGTGAGCTGAGATTGCACCACTACCCTCCAGCCCGGGTGACAGACTGAGACCCTGCCTCAGAGAAAAAGAAAAGAAAAGGCCCGGCATGGTGGTTCACACCTATAATCCCAGCACTTTGGCAGGTGGATCCCCGAGGGCAGGAGTTCAAGACCATCCTGGCCAACATGGTGAAACCCCATCTCTACTAAAAATACAAAAATTAGCCAGGTGTGGTGGTGGGAGCCTGTAACGCCAGCTACTCGGAGGCTGAGGCAGGAGAATCACTTGAACCCAGGAGGCAGAGGTTGCAGTGAGTTGAGATCGCACCACTGCACTCCAGCCAGGGTGACAGAGCGAGACTCTTGTCTCAAAAAAAAAAAAAGTCCAACTGCATTTTCGCATACGGGTTGCCCCCTTACACACAGGCTGTGTGGTTTTCAGTCCCCTCTGGGCCTGAGCCTACCCTCCTGCCACTGCAGCACAGGCAACAGGCATGTGACTAAAGCAGCCATCTGCGAAGCAGATCCCCAGCCCCGGCTGTTCCCTCCCCATCCATTAGAGTTACCGTTGGCTGTTCGGGTTACCCCATCTGAGGCTGAGGCTCAGACATCACAGAGCAGAGTATAGCTTTTCCCACTTTGCCCTTCCCAAACTCCACCCACAGAATCAATGAGCATTTGAAAAAAATTTTTAAAGGTGATTGTTTCATGCCACTAAATTTTAGAATCGTTTACCACACAGTCGTAAATAAATGAAAGCTAAAGGAAAAAGCAGTATGTAATTGTGTATTAATGTACTTGAGGTGAACAAGACAATGCCTATGACTATTCGGATGCTAAATTAATCATAAGATGCTAAATTAATGAACAATTGTCTCATTGCATGTGCTAAATATTTATCTGTGTTCCAATACTGAACTAATATGTATCATTTTATTTATCATTTCAAGAATATCCAACCTCCTTCTGCCTCCCCAAAAAACCAGCCAGTCCTTCATCCTTTTTGGCTCCTGATGAAGCGGCAATCGGAATAGTATTTATAGGAGCCAAAGCGGCTGCACAGGAAGTTCTGTAATAAAAGAAGATGTAAGAAGAGCTGCGTAACCCAGGGATAAACACAAAAGCTGGGCATAAACCTATGAGAACAGTGTCGGGATGGCTGTAACTCGGAATGAGCTGAGATTACAAAACACGCTATAGACAACAAAAAGGGCTTTGATAGCTATATCTGGAGCAAGAAAAAGGAAGAAATAGGCCCATTGCTTAGGGTAGATGTTGTAATAAGAACAGATGACCAAGAGGAAGCAGAAGCTCTCCACTTTCATTTAGTTTCTCTTTTTTCTTTCTTTCTTTTTTTTTTTTTTTTTTTTTGAGACAGACTCTCTCACTCTGTTCCCCAGGCTGGAGTGCAGTGGTGCAATCATAGCTCACTGCAGCCTCCACCTTCCAGGCTCCAGGGATCCTCCCACTTCAGCCTCCCAAGTAGCTGGGACTACAGGCATGCACTGCCATGCTCAGCTTATTTATTTATTTATAGAGCTGAAGTCTTCCTATGTTGCCCAGGCTAGTTTTGAACTCTTGGCTCGGCCTGGCACAGTGGCTCATGCCTGTAATCCTAGCACTTTGGGAGGCCGAAGTGAGTAGATCACTTGAGGTCAGGAGTTCAACCAGCCTGGCCAACGTGGTGAAACCCCGTCTCTACTAAACCTACAAAAATTAGCCGGGCGTGGTGGCACGCACCTGTAATCCCAGCTACTCAGGAGCTGAAACACGAGAATTGCTTGAATTTAGGAGACAGAGGCCTCAGTGAGTTGAGTTCCCACCATTACACTCCAGACTGGGCAACAGAACGAGACTCCGTCTTAGGAAAAAAAAAAAAGAAAGAAAGAAAAAAAGAAAAAAGAAAGAAAGGAAGGAAGGAAGAAAGAAAGAAAGGAAAGAAAGAAAGAAGAAAGAAGGAAAAGGAAGGAAGGAAGGAAGGAAGGAAGGAAGGAAGGAAGAAGGAAAGAAGGAAGGAAAGAAGAAAGAAAGAAAGGAAGAAGAAAGAAAGAAAAAAGAAAGAAAGAAAGAAAGAAAGAAAGAAAGAAAGAAAGAAAGGAAGGAAGAAAGGAAAAAAAAAAAAACTTGGCTGGGTGTGGTGGCTCACGACTGTAATCCCAGCACTTTGGGAGGCCAAGGCGAGCGTATCATGAGGTCAGGAGATCGAGACCATCCTGACTAACATGGTGAAACCTCGTCTTTACTAAAAATACAAAAAATTAGCTGGGCATGGTGGCATGCGCTTGTAGTCCCAGCTACTCAGGAGGCTGAGGCACGAGAATCACTTGAACCCGGGAGGCGGAGGTTGCAGTGAGCCGAGATCACACCACTGCACTCCAGCCTGGGCGAGAGAGTGAGACACCGTCTCAAAAAAAAAAAAAAAAAAGGAAGAAAAAGAAAAGAAAAAACTCCTGGGCTCAAGGATTCACCTGTCTCAGCCTCCTAAAGTCCTGGGATTACAGGAATGAGCCACTGTGCCCAGCCTGGTTTGTGTTTTCTCTCTCTTTCTTTTTTTTTTTTTTTTTTTCTTTTTGAGATGGATTTTCACTCTGTCGCCAGGCTGGAGTGCAGTGGCATGATCTCGGCTCACTGCAACCTCTCTGCCTCCTGGTTTCAAGCAATTCTCCTGCTTCAGCCTCCTGAGTAGCTGGGACTACAGGCGTGCGCCACTACGCCCAGCTAATTTTTGTATTTTTAGTAGAGGCAGGGTTTCACCATGTTGTCCAGGATGGTCTCAATCTCTTGACTTCGTGATCTGCCTGCCTTGGCCTCCCAAAGTACTGGGATTACAGGCGTGAGCCACCATGCCCGTCCAGCCTGTGTTTTCTATAAAGAAAATGACACTCAAGATTAAAATGCTTTTAGGTCCACATTTCAGTGGAAATTGAAGCCCCAAAGAAGTGAAGAATGATAATAGGACACTAACTCAACTGAAATGTTCAAGACCCCAGATTTGGATGCAGTCCACCCCTCAAAATGCTGAAAGTCTCTACAGATAAAGTTTTGGAACCACTGAAGACCACCTTTGAGAAATTTTAGAAAATGGGGAAAGTACTGGGGATAGGCAAATCTTGTTGTGGCTTTCAAGAAATTTTAAAAAGTGGCCGGGCAAGGTGGCTTGAGCGCCTGTAATCCCAGCACTTTGGGAGGCCGAGGCAGGTGGATCACTTGAGGTCAGGAGTTTGAAACCAGCCTGGCCAACATGGTGAAACCCCATCTCTATCAAAAAATACAAAAGTTAGCTAGGCGTGGTGGTGTACACCTGTAATCCCAGCTACTTGGGAGGCTGAGGCAGAAGAACCGCTTGAACCCGGGAGGTAGAGACTGCAGTGAGAAGAGATCGTGCCACTGTACTCCAGCCTGGGCGACAGAGCAGGACCCTGTCTCAAAAAAAAAAAGGTAACATAAATAAATAAATAAAAATTGCCCTAGTCCCAGCCCACACCCTCCAGCTCTGTTGCAACCTTGAAAAATAACAGCCCACATTCTCAGTGCAACCTGGCAGCCCCCTGAGGGAGTAAAACGGAGCTGGAGTTCTTTCAAAGTTGTGTTTCCAAAGAACTGTCATTACTGGAGCTGTCCTGAGGTTCCCTAGAAGACTCCACCTGCAAGTCCATCTGTATTTGACCTCACTGGAGCTGGCCCAGTGCAAAAGGCCCTCTCCGCAGGAGGCATTCATCAGAAACATTTACAGGCAAGATTTTTTTTCAGGGAGACTTCATTGGATAACAGGTAGGATTTTTAACTTTAAGGCTGTCTGAAGTAGTAGACAGGTGTTGGAGCAAGCAATAGACTAACCAAAAGCCTGAAAGGAAAAGCTGAGGGACGTGGTTTAGAACTGTGTGCCCACTCAAATCTCATGTCCCATTGCAATCCCCAGTGTTGGAGGTGGGGCCTGGTGGGAGGTGATTGGATCATGGGGCTAGGGTTTCTCATGAATGGTTTAGCACCATCCCTTTGGTGCTATTCTCGTGATAGTGAGTGCTCACGAGATCTCCTTGTTTAAAAGTGTGTGAAGGTGGGGCGCAGTGGCTCACGCCTGTAATCCCGGCACTTTGAGAGGCCGAGGTAGGTAGATCACTTGAGGTCAGGAGTTCAAGACCAGCCTGGGCAACATAGTGAAACCCCTGTCTCTACTAAAAATACAAAAATTAGGCCGGGTGCGGTGGCTCACGCCTGTAATCCCAGCTATTTGGGAAGCTGAGGCGGGTGGATCACCTGAGGTCAGGAGTTCGAGACCAGCTTGACCAACATGGAGAAACCCCATCTCTACTAAAAATACAAAATTAGCCAGGCGAGGTGGCGCATGCCTGTAATCCCAGCTACTAGGGAGGCTGAGGCAGGAGAATTGCTTGAACCCAGGAGGCAGAGGTTGCAGTGAGCCGAGATGGCACTATTGCACTCCAGCCTAGGCAACAAGAGTGAAACTCCATCTAAAAAAAAAAAAAAAAATTGTCCGGGCACGGTGGCTCACGCCTGTAATCCTAGCACTTTGGGAGGCCGAGGTGGGTGGATCACCTGAGGTCAAGAGTTCGAGACCAGCCTGACCAACATGGAGAAACCCCGTCTCTACTAAAAATACAAAATTAGGCGGGTGTGGTGGTGCATGTCTGTAATCCCAGCTATTTCCCAGCTACTTGGCAGCTGAGGTGGGAGAATCGTTTGAACCTGGGAGGTGGAGGTTGCAGTGAGCCAAGATGGTGCCATTGCACTCTAGCCTGGGCAACAAGAGCAAAACTCCGTCTGAAAAAAAAAAAAGCCAGTCGTGGTGGCACATGCCTGTAGTCTCAACTACTCAGGAGGCTGAGGCAAGAGAATCACTTGAATCCAAGAGATGGAGGCTGCAGTGAGCTGAGATAGTGCCACTGCACTCCAGCCTGGGCGACAAAGTGAGATTCCATCTCAAAATAAATGAATAAAAATAAAATAAGTAAAGTGTGTGGCGCCTCTTCCCTTGCTCTCTTGCTCCTGCTTCTGCCATGTGACATGCCTGTTCTCCCTTCACCTTCTGCCATGACTGTAAGTTTCCTGAGGCCTCCCCAGAAGCCAAGCAGATGCCAGCATCATGTTCCCTGTACAACCTGTAGAACCATGAGCCAATTAAACCTCTTGCCTTTATAAACTATCCAGGCTTAGGTATTTATAGCAATACAAGAATGGATTAATACACTGGGGGACATCAAAGATCTAAGATGACAGTGCCGGAGCTCTGTGGATCTATTCCCCAGCAAAACAAGCAAAGCTGGTGAAAACATTTAAAAATAAATAAACACTTAAAGTTTCTGGGAATTATCCTAATGTCATATAACAGATGAATAAACATTTAATTTTATTTTTTATTGAGATGGAGTCTTGCTCTGTCACCCAGGCTGGAGTGCAGTGGCGCAATCTTGGCTCACTTTCTTATTCAAGAAAATCTACTAAAACTCAGTAAGAACAGGGAGACTCTGTGGCATTAAATTTTATTACTCTTATTATTATTTTGTAGAGATGGGGTTTCACTATGTTGCACAGGCTGGTCTCAAATTCCTGGGCTCAAGCTATCCTGCCACCTCGGCCTCCCAAAGTGCTGGGATTATAAGCATTATTATCAGTGAAAGGTTATCCAAGTTACCGGTGACAAATCTGTACGGGTCTGCAGCAACCTCAATTCTTGCCTCCACAGAAGAAAGAACCGCAGGGCATAAGGCAGAAAAAGAGACCAAGGCGTTTCAGAGCAGGAGTGGAAGTTTATTTTAAATGGCTTTAGAATGGGAAAGAAAGGTAAGTACATTTGGAAGAGACTCAAGTGGGCACCAAGGTCAAGTGTGGTGTTCAACCTTGATCCTAGGATTTTATAGGCTGGCCCCTTTCCCATGATTCTTCCCTCAGGATGGGCTGCCTGCAGGCACAGTGCCCTCCTTACCCTGGGAAGGTGAGCATGCGCAGTGTGTGTAGGAAGTTGTATGCATGCCTATCTGAGGTTTTCTTCCCTTTTCCGGTGGTCTGACCCCGAAAGGTCATGCTCCATCATTTTGTCTCTTCCTTTTTTGTTTGTTTTGTTTTGTTTTTTTTGAGACAGAGTTTCACTCTTGTTTCCCAGGCTGGAGTGTAGTGGCCTAATCTCAGCTCACTGCAACCTCCACCTCCCTGGTTCAAGCAATTCTCCTCCTTCAGTCTCCTGAGTAGCTGGGATATCAGGCACCCGACACCACGCTTGGCTAATTTTGTATTTTTAGTAGAGACGGGGGTTTCACCACATTGGCCAGACTGGTCTTGAACTCCTGACCTCAGGTGATCCGTCCGCCTCAGTCTCCCAAATTGCTGGGATTACAGGTGTGAGCCACCGTGCCCAGAATATTTTGTCTCTTAATGCACATGTCCAGGAAATTGCTTCTCCCTGGTGTGTGCATTCAATTAACACTCTAATGTAACAGCTGTGGACCATCAGGAGCTTATCTCTCTCTCTGGCACTGGCTGCCGAATTATTAACAACATTTAGAGAGGCAATGTGATCATTGTTGAACCATCACTTGACATTCCTGGTGGGTGGGGAAGAGCCCTCTCCAGCCCTGCTCATGCCTGTTTAACTACCTGTAACATTATGAGCCACTGTGCCAGGCCATCTGTGGCATTTAAGCCAGGAGGACCAACTATCTCCTGACTGCCCTCCCCCCACAGTTCAGCTGGAAGGAAACTGCTCTCTGAGTAGATGTGGCCAAGAAGACAAGCTCCCTTTCCCCTCAGCTGCCAATCAAGGCTTACCATATCTCACCAGGAGGAGCATGCTGCCACCATTTTTCATCCCCTCCAACTCCAAATTGAAGAGGCTACATTTCTGGTGAACACGGTAAAGAGGTAGGCCACTCCTCTCCTCCACTGAGCACTCGCCCACACCATAGAATGAAGGCTCTACCATCGGTGACAGTCCAAGAATACTGGGACCATAATCACACTCCTCCCAGCTTGCTCATGGAACAGAGATCTCACGCCGGGAGGGGCAAGCCACGAAAACCAGAGGCTACTGCTCCACCAGTGTCCAAAACAGGGGCTCAGAGGCTTTGCCCAGTGGGACAGACAGTTCATAAAAAAAGAGACCCCAAGGGCCAGGCATGGTGGCTCACACCTGTAATCCCAGCCCTTTGGGAGGCCGAAGCAGGTGGATCACCTGAGGTCAGGAGTTCGAGACCAGCCTGGCCAACATGGTGAAACCCCATCTCTACTAAAAATACAAAAATTAGGCTGCGCACAGCGGCTCACACCTGTAATCCCAGCACTTTGGGAGGCCAAGGTGGATGGATCACCTGAGGTCAGGAGTTCGTGACCAGCCTGGCCAACACGGTGAAATCCCGCCTCTACTAAAAATAAAAAAATAGCCAGGTGTGGTGGCATGCACCTGTAATCCTAGCTACTGAGGAATCGCTTGAACCAGGGAAGCAGAGGTTGCAGTGAGCCAAGATCACGCCACTGCACTCTAGCCTGGGGGACAGAGTGAGACTCCATCTCAAAAAAAAATACAAATACAAATATTATCTGGGCATGGTGGCGCATACCTGTAGTCCTGGCTACTCAGGAGGCTGAGGCAGGAGAATTGCTTGAACCCGGGAGGCAGAGGTTGCAGTGAGCTGAGATTGTGCCATTGCACTCCAGCCTGGGCAAAAAAAGTGGAACTCCATCTCAAAATAAATAAATAAATAAACAAGACAAAAAGAGACTCTTGGAAGCAGCAAGAGAAAAACAACTCATCGCATACAAGGAAACTCCAATGAGATTGACAGTTGATTTCTCATCAGAAACAACGGAAGCCAGCAGGTGGTGGGATGACACATTCAAAGTACAGTTGATTCTTGTCTCTGTGGTGTTCATATTCCACAAAGTCACCACAAACAATGAATTAGAGAATACTGGACATTGCTCCTAGCAGAAATACACGGTGAAGTTCCTGCCAGCCTCTGATCACCACGCTTTTGTCAACCGATCAGTCCACAGCTGGGTGTTACATGTGATTCTGTTTTGGGTTTCATTTGTTTTTTGTAGGTCTTGCTCTGTCGCACAGGCTGAAGTGCAGTGGCACAATCAGAGCTCACTGCAGTCTTGAACTCCTAGGCTCATGCTGGGCGCGGTGGCTCACGCCTGTAATGCCAGCACTGTGGGAGGCCGAAGCAGGCGGATCACAAGGTCAGGAGATCGAGACCATCCTGGCTAACACAGTGAAACCCCATCTCTACTAAAAATACAAAAAATTAGCCGGGCGAGGCCGGGCGCGGTGGCTCACGCTTGTAATCCCAGCACTTTGGGAGGTCGAGGCAGGCGGATCACGAGGTCAGGAGATCGAGACCACGGTGAAACTCCGTCTCTACTAAAAATACAAAAAATTAGCCGGGCGTGGTGGCGGGTGCCTGTAGTCCCAGCTACTGGGAGAGGCTGAGGCAGGAGAATGGCGTGAATCCGGGAGGCAGAGCTTGCAGTGAGCCCAGATCGCACCACTGCACTCCAGCCTGGGTGACAGAGCGAGACACCGTCTCTAAAAAAAAAAAAAAAAAAAAAAAAAAAAATTAGCTGGGCGGGGTGGCGGGCGTCTGTAATTCCAGCTACTCGGGAGGCTGAGACAGGAGAAGAGCGTGAACCTGGGAGGCAGAGCTTGCAGTGAACCAAGAGATCTCGCCACTGCACTCCAGCCTGGGCGACAGAGCGAGATTCCGTCTCAAAAAAACAAAACAAAACAAAACAAAACAAAAATCCTAGGCTCAAGGAATTCTCCTGCCTCAGTCCTGTAGCTGGGACTACAGATGTGCATCACCACTGCGCCTGGCCCCCAAATCTATCTTTTCAGACTGGTTTGGGACTACAAGCACACACCACCAGGGGTGGTGGTGTGTGCCTGTAGCCCTAGCTACTCAGGAGGCTGGGGTGGGAGGATCGCTTAAGCCCAAGAGTTCGAGGCTGCAGTGAGCTATGATCAGGCCACTGCACTCCAGCCTAGGTGACAGAACAAGATCCTGTCTCTAAAAAAGATAAAATAAAAAATAAGTGCGGGTGCAGTGGCTCACGGTGGCTGGCTGTAATCCCAGCACTTTGGGAGGCTGAGGTGGGCGGATCACGAGGTCAGGAGTTCGAGATCAGCCTGGACAACATGGTGAAACCCCGTCTAGGAAACTAGTCTGCCCAGCTAATTTTGTATTTTTAGTAGAGACCGGGTTTCACCACATTGGTAAGGCTGGTCTTGAACTCCTGACTTCAAGTAATCCACCCCCGACCTTGGCCTCCCAAAGTGCTGGGATTACAGGTGTGAGCCACCATGCCCACCCCACAATTACTTTTGCACCAACAAAATATAAGAGGGCTTCAAAGGGAAGACACCAGCATAATGGCCTTTAAGATATTTTACAATCTAGCTGGGTGAGGTGGCTCACACCTGTAATCCCAGCACTTTGGGAGGCCAAGGCAGGCGGATCAGCTGAGGTCAGGAGTTCAAGACCAGCCTGACCAACATGAAGAAACCCCATCTCTACTAAAACAAAATACAAAAAATTAGCCAGGCGTGGTGGTGCATACCTGTAATCCCAGCTACTCGGGAGGCTGAAGCAGGAGAATTACTTGAACTCGGGAGCCAGAGGTTGCCATGAGCCAAGATCGTGCTATTGCACTCCAGCCTATGCAACAAGAACAAAACTCCATCTCAAACAAAAAAAAAAAAGAAAAAAAAAAGAAAACAAAAGAAATTGTACAATCTAAACTGAACATGGTGTCTTGCATCTATAATCCCAGCTACTTGGGAGGGTGAAACAAGAGGATTGCTTGAGGCCAGGAGTTTGAGACCAGCCTGAGCGACAGAGAGACCCCTATCTCCTAAATAATTTTTTTAAAATTAGCCAGGGGTGGTGGACTTCATTTGGTAGTTAATGAGAGGAATTAGGCCAGGAGCAGTGGCTCACACCTGTAATCCCAGCACTTTGGGAGGCTGGTGGGGAGGACTGGTCTCAAGCCCAGGAGCTTGAGACCAGCCTGGACAACATGCCATAACCCCATCTCTACAAAAAAAAAATATATATATATATATATATACACATATATATACAAAAAAATACAAAAATTCGCTGGACGTGGTGTTGTGTGCCTGTAGTTCTAGCTACTTGGGAGGCTGAGAACTTGAGAACTGCCTGAGCCTGGGTGGTCGAGTCTACAGTGAGCCATGATGGTGCCACTGCACTCCAGCCTGGGGGACAGAGCAAGACCTTGCCTTAAAAAAAAAAAAAAAAAAAGGCAGGAGGAGGAATTTAAAAAATATATATTGTAATAGACACTGCTGTAACTGTCTGCTCAGCACTTTCTGGGGACGGGGCCTGAATTTTCCTTGGGAAAACCATCCCTTCCCCAGCCTACTTTATGTCATGCCAGTAGAGATAACTAAACCCCCAATTCCACACTGATTCAGGTTGAAGGATTTGCACAGGCTTCAAACAAAACTAGTAACTGGCCAGGCATGGTGGCTCATGCCTGTCATCAAAGCACTTTCGGAGGCTGAGGTGAGTGGATCACTTGAGGCCAGGAATTTGAGACCAGCATGGCCCACATGGCGAAACCCCGTCTCTACTAAAAATACAAATTTAGCCGGGCGTGGTGGCAGGCGCCTGTAATCCCAGCTACTCAGGAGGCGGAGACAGGAAAATCACTCGAACCCAGAAGGTGGAGGCTGCAGTGAACCAAGATCGCACCATTGCACTCCAGCCTGGGTGACAGAGGGAGACTCTGTCTCAAAAAAACTAGTAACCAGTAAGAGTCAAATCTGGGCCTTGCATTACAAGGGACAGAGACAGGGAGAAAGACAGAGAGAGAGAGAAGAGCTTTCCCTTGCTGGAGTTACTGAAAAAACCAGACATGAATCTGCAAGTACTAGCTGCCATCTGGCTACTCTGAGAGGAGGGAGTGGCTAAGAATGGAACCAACTCAGAAGAAAGTTGAGCTAAGGGAGAGATCAAAGTCCTAATGATACTGTTTGAGTCCGTGGAGCCAACTGTGTCTTCACAGTCAGTAAGCCAATGCACCTCCTTTCTTGCTTGAGTCCTTCTGAGTTGGGTCTTTGAAGACTTCTTACTGAAAGATTCCTGCCTGCTACAACCTCATCAGGGCCATGTTTTAGGCATATCTGAGGAGGAAGGACACAGACAGAAAGGAACTTAGTTAAGACCAGCCTGGGGCTGGGCGCGGTGGCTCATGCCTGTAATCCCAGCACTTTGGGAGGCTGAGGTGGGCGGATCACCAGGTCAGGAGTTCGAGACCATCCTGCATAACATGGTGAACCTGGTCTCGATACAATACAATAGTAAAGGCAAAATGACGTAAGAATCACAAGGAAATATCAGACAAACCCAAACTGAGGGACATTCTACAAAATAACTGACCTGTAATCTTCAAAAGTCTAAGGTCATGAAAGACCAAAATACTACTACTAATAATAAGAAGAATAAATAACTATTTCAGGCCAGGCATGGTGGCTCATGACTATAATCCCAGCACTTTGGGAGGCCAAGGTGAGCGGATCACCTGAGACCAGCCTGGGCAACACGGTGAAACCCCGCCTCTACCAAAAATACTAAAATTAGCTGGGCGTGGTGACACATGCTTGTGGTCCCAGCTACTCAGGAGGTTGAGGTGGGAGGATCATTTGAGCCTGGGAGGCAGAGGTTGCAGTGAGCCATGACCACACCACTGCACTCCAGCCTGGGCGACACAGCATGACACTGTCTCAAAAAAAAAAAAAAAAAAAAGAAAGAAAAAAAAAAGTGCCACACTTTGAAAATCACAAAAAGCTAAGAACTGGTTTAAGATTTAATCTGGAGCCAGCCAAAGTGGCTCATGACTGTAATCCTAGCACTCTGAAAGGCCGAGGTGAGAGGATCACTTGAGCCTAGAAATTTGAGAACAGACTGGGCAACATTAGCTAGAACCCTTCTCTACAAACATTCTAAAAATTAGCCAAGCCAGGCAGGGCGGCTCACCCCTCTAATCCCAACACTTTGGGAGGCCAAAGTGGGCAGATCACTTGAGGTCAGGAGTTTGAAACCTGCATGGCCAACATGGTGGAACCCCATCTTTACTAAACATATAAAAATTAGCCAGGCATGGTGACGTGTGCCAGTAATCCCAGCTACTTGTAAGGCTGAGGCAGGAGAATCGCTTGAACCTGGGAAGTAGAGGTCAAGGTAAGCCGAGATTGTGCCACTGCACTCCAGCCTGGGCACAGAGGGAGACTCCATCTCAAAAAAAAACAAAAATGCTGGGCGCAGTGGCTCATACCTGTAATCTCAGCACTTTGGGAGGCCGAGGCAGGCAGATCATGAGGTCAGGAGATAGAGACCATCCTGGCTAACACTGTGAAACCCCCTCTCTAATAAAAATACAAAAAATTAGCCAGGCATGGTGGCACACACATGTAGTCCCAGCTACTCAGGAGGCTGAGGCAGGAGACCCTGGAGGCAGAGGTTGCAGTGAACCGAGATTGCACCATTGCACTCCAGCCTGGGCAGCAGAGCGAGACGCCGTTTCAAAAAAAAAAAAAATTAGCTAGGCATGGTTGTGTGTGCCAGGCGTGGTGGCAGGATCAGTTGAGTCTAAGAGTTCGAGCCTGCAGTGACCTATGATCTTGCCACTGCACTCCACTCCAGCCTGGGCAACAGAGCAAGACCCTGTGCTAGAAAAATAATTCTGCTGGGCGCAGTGGCTCACGCCTGTACTCCTAGCACTTTGAAAGGCCGAGGCGGGTGGATCACGAGGTCAGGAGATCGAGACCATCCTGGCTAACACGGTGAAACCCTGTCTCTACTAAATATACAAAAAATTAGCCAGGCGTGGTGGCGGGCATCTGTAGTCCCAGCTACTCGGGAAGCTGAAGCAGGAGAATGGCGTGAACCCGGGAGGCGGAGCTTGCAGTGAGCGGAGATCGCACCACTGCACTCCAGCCTGGGCGACAGAGCGTAAGCTTCCACATCGTTTTCTCTCTCTCCCTTTTTTTTGGGGGGGGTGGGGAGGCGGGGGCAGGGTCTCTCACTCTGTCACCAGGCTGGAGTGCAGTGGCACCATCATAGCTCACTGCAGCCTCAACCTCCTGGACTCAACTGATCCTCCCGCCTCAGCCTCCCAAGTAGCTGGAATTATGGACGCATGCCACCACACCCAGCTCATTTTTGTATTTTTGGTAGAGATGGGATCTCACTATGTTGCCCAGGCTGGTCTCCAGCTGCTGGGGCTCAAGCAATCAGCCTGCCTCAGCCTCCCAAAGTGCTGGAATCACAGAGGTGAGCTACCACGACCAGCCAGCATCATTTTCCAGTTAAATGTTAATAGTATCTACTTCATATGGCTGCTGTGAGGATTACAGGAGGTAGTGTACATAAAAGTGCCTGGCAAGCCAGGTGCTGTAATCTCAGCACTCTGGGAGGCCAATGCGGGTGGATCACTGGAGGTCAAGGGTTTGAGACCAGCCTGGCCAACCTGGTAAAACCTCGTCTCTACTAAAAATACAAAAATTAGCCAGGCATGGTGGCTGGCACCTGTAATCCTAGCTACTTGGGAGGCTGAGGCAGGAGAATGATTTGAACCCAGGAGGCAGGGGTTGCAGTGAGCTTGCACTCCAGCCTAGGCAATAGAGCAAGACTCCCTCTCAAAAAACAAAACAAAAGAAAACAAAAGTGCCTGGCACAGAAGAGATGGCAAGTCTACATTAGCTGAATGTGCATCTATGAACCAGAACAAATCCCAGTCCAGTCCTCCAAGGAAATGCCAACCTCAGTCACTAGAGGGGAATCTCAGTTACACTGTAACTGAGCTTCCAGCAGCAGGAGGTGGCAGCTTGCGGCTCTGATACACCAGCCTTTCCTATGCTGGGAAACTCACTCCCACTCAGCAAACTGGCTCCATGCTGAACTCCACGGTGTTTTCTCTGAGTCACTATATTCTCCCGCAGTTGCAGAATGATCTGGCAAAAGTCCCCCTAGGGTTTTTACTGCTTACTGAGTAACATCCAAACTCCTTGCCAGAATCCAGAGCCTTCTTAATCTGGCCCCAACCTACCTCTCCAGGCTGAAACCTCATCATTGTTTTACTGCAGCCACGCTGGACAAGTTATGCTCTGCCTCTATGCCTCAGCTCACCCTGATCCTTCTCCTTCATGCCTTTCTTCAGTCCCGAACTTCTGCAACCCTACTTTTTCTCTTCTTCTTTTTGTTTTTTGTTTTTGAGACGGAGTTTTGCTCTGTCGCCCAGGCTGGAGTGAAGTGGTGCAATCTCAGCTCACTGCAACCTCCTCCACTCGGGTTCAAGTAGTTCTCCTGCTTCAGCCTCCCAAGTAACTTGGATTACAGGCATGTGCCACCACGCCCGGCTAATTTTTGTATTTTTAGTAGAGACGGGGTTTCACCATGTTGGTCAGGCTGGTCATGAACTCCTGACCTCAGGTGACCCACCTGCCTTGGCCTCCCAAAGTGCTAGGATTACAGGTGTGAGCCACCATGCCTGGCCTACTTTTTCTTTTTTTTTTTTTTTTTTTTTTTTTTGGAGACGGAGTCTCGCTCTGTCTCCCAGGCTGGAGTGCAGTGGCGCGATCTCGGCTCACTGCAAGCTCCGCCTCCTGGGTTCACGCCATTCTCCTGCCTCAGCCTCTCCAAGTAGCTGGGACTACAGGCGCCCGCCACCACGCCCGGCTAATTTTTTGTATTTTTAGTAGAGACAGGGTTTCACCGTGGTCTCGATCTCCTGACCTTGTGATCCGCCCGCCTCGGCCTCCCAAAGTGCTGGGATTACAAGCGTGAGCCACCGCGCCCGGCCTACTTTTTCTTTTTTTAAAAAATTTTTTGGCCGGTTGCAGTGGCTCACACCTGTAATCTCAACACTTTGGGAGGCCGAGGAGGGCAGATCACGAGGTCAGGAGTTTGAGACCAGCCTGGCCATGGTGAAACCTCATCTCTACTAAAAATACAAAAAGTAGCCAGGCGTGGTAGTGGGTGCCTGTAATCCCAGCTACTTGGGAGGCTGAGGCAGGAGAATCATTTGAACCTGGGAGGCAGAGGTTGCAGTGAGCCGAGATCAGCGCCATTGCACTCCAGCCTGGGCAACAAGAGTGAAACTCCCTTTAAAAAAAAAAAAAAATTATTGTAGAGACAGTGTCTCCTTCTGTTGCCCAGGCTGGAGTGCCATGTTGCAATCATAGCTCACAGCAGCCTTGACCTCCTGGGGCTCAAGCGATTCCCCCACCTCTGGAGTAGCCAGGACCACAGGCATGCGCCACTACGCACAGCTAATTTTTGTCTTTTTGTAGAGATGGAGTCTTCCTATGTTGCCCAGGGTGGTCTCAAACTCTTGGTCTCAAGGGATCCTCCTGCCTTGACCTCTCAAAGTGCTAGGATTACCAGCGTGAACCCCCACACTTGGCCTGTTTATTATTTTAGAGACAGGGTATCAATATTATTAAAAGAGAGACAGGAAGAAAAAGAAATAGAGACAGGGTCTTACTCTGTCACCCTGGCTGGAGTGCAGTGGTGCAATCATAGCTCACTGAAGCCTCAAATTCCTGGGCTCAAGTGATCCTCCTGCCTCGGCCTCCCAAACAAAGCACTGGGAGTGAGCCACTGCACTGGGGCCTAAATTGATTTATATATTTTATGTCTTCAATAGCTTGGAGTGTGTATTTTATCTCTTCAATAGATTGGAGGCCTCCACCAAGAAGCCAGTAGGTAATTTGCCCAGGGTAACACAGGGTAAATAAGTGGCAAGGATGGGATTCTTTTTTCTTCTTTTTCTTATTCTTCATCATTCAACTTGAACAAAGATCGGATTCTATCCCAGGCAATCAGGCTCTGGGGTGTTCTTTCTCTTAAGCACAGATTCATACTATATAGTAATCCTTTATCAGCCACAGTACCTAGCTCAGAGCTTTGCACACAGTGCCATGCAATGCTTTATCAAATGAATAACTAAAAAAACTAATTGATCTAATTAGCACCTCTTGAACCTTCACTGACCTATGGGCCACTGGGAATCAGAAACTCAGTCTCATTAATCTGAGTGAGACTGCCTGGCTGTGGATCTAATTATGAGCAATTTCAGAATCATAATTACTGTTCCATTTTGTCTTTTGATCTGTAATGCATCCAAGGACCTACTCAGGGACAAAAAAAAAAAAAACAACAACCCACTACATGGTTACTTACTGAAGCCTGGGAGCTGTGTGTTTTTGTGAAGCTTCCAGCTCACATCTTCTCTGTGAAATGAGGGGGATGGGCTGGACGATCTCCGAGGGCCCTTTCTTCAGTTGTAACAGTCTGAGTTGGACAGGTGTGATCCCAGAGCTTTGGGAGGCCGAGGTGGGAGGATCCTGTGAAGTCGGTAGTTTCAGACCAGCCTAGGCAACATAGCAAGACCCAAGTATCTACCAAAAAAAAAATTATATTTTCTTTTTTTTTTTTTTTGAGATGGAGTCTCGCTCTGTCACCCAGGCTGGAGTGCAGTGGTGCGATCTTGGCTCACTGCAACCTCCACCTCTTGGGTTCAAGCAATTCTCCTGCCTCAGCCTCCTGAATAGCTGGGATTACAGGCACCCACCACCATGCCCAGCTAATTTTTGTATTTTTAGTAGAGACAGGGTTTCACCATGTTGGTCAGGCTGGTCTCAAACTCCTGTCCTCAAGTGATCTGCCCACCTCGGCCTCCCAAAGTGCTGGGATTACAGGCGTGAGCCACTGTGCCCATACCCGAAATTTTTTTTTTAATTAGCAGGGCGTGGTGTCGCGCACTCGTAGTCCCAGCTCTTTGGGAGGCTGAGGTGGGAGGATCACTTGACCCCAGGGAGGTTGAGGCTGCAGTGAGCAGTTATTGCACCACTGCACTCCAGCCTGGACGACAGAGACCCTGTCTCTAAAATAAAATAAAAAGTCTAGGTCTCTGAGAGGCATGGAATTACAAGGAGTCTCTGTGTCAGAAGACATCATTTTGAGTCTCGGCTGTCATTACTAGTGACCTTACCCAAGTTAGTAAACCTAACTCTCAGATTCCCCATCTGTAAAATTTGATCCATTTATTAGAACATTATTTTTAACCTAGGGTGATCCCGGGCCCAGGTTCTGGTGGGCTGCCGCACACATTGGCTAGGTGGCTCTGGTAGTTCACGCCCTGGCCGCTTCCCCTTCGAGGGGAGGGTGAGGACAGTCTCCGAGGCGGCGCTGCCGAGCCTCCCGGTGACCTGGAGGCCGCGGAGCCCGCAAGGACCCAGGGCCCCAGAACCTGGGGCGAGAAGGGCGGGCGCGCGCGCGCGCGGGGCGGGTCACGTGACGGCTCCAGGCCCGCGCGGGGCCGGGGCAGGGGCGGGGCCTGGCGCGCGCGGCCCTGCGGGTGACAGGCGGCCGGGAAGGGGCGGGGCCTCGGGCGGGGCCGCCGGGGGGAGGAGGGCGGTGGGAGGGGAGGAGTGGAGATGGCGGCGGCAGCGGCTCAGGGGGGCGGGGGCGGGGAGCCCCGGAGAGCCGAGGGGGTCGGCCCGGGGGTCCCGGGGGAGGTGGAGATGGTGAAGGGGCAGCCGTTCGACGTGGGCCCGCGCTACACGCAGTTGCAGTACATCGGCGAGGGCGCGTACGGCATGGTCAGGTGAGGGGGCGTTCCGGGGGAGGGGGCGCCCTCAGGGGAGGGGGTTTCGCGGGAGAGGAGGGGGAGGCGCCGAGCGCTTTCCGGGACGTGGAGACGCGGAGCGTCCCGAGGAGGCAGGAGACTCGGGATGATCGGGAGCGTCCCAGGGAGGGGGCCCCTGAGTGCTTTCTGGGGGAGGGGGCGCTGCCTATGTCCTCAGGGGAGCGGGCTTGGAGGCTTTGAGTCTACCCTTCTGTAATGACGGGAGGGGCATCTGAGTGCATGTGGGGGCCCGCGGGGACCCTAGTGACACGGGGCAAGGCCCAGAGGATGAGTACTCTCGGGGAGGCGACATCCTTAGTGAAGAGGCAGTGGAGGGCCCGTTTTGGGGGACAGGGTGTCTTGGATTCCCCCTGTGAGGCAGTGCCTGGGGGAGAAGAACCGAGATCAGGGTGGGGCAGGGCTTTGGCCCCACCATCACCACCACCAGGGGCCCAGAGAGAGATGAAGGGGCCAGGAGTGCCACCTGCATGTTTTGGGAGGGGTCTGTGAGTGCCCCCGGCCCCACCGTGTGCTCTGGGCCTCTGTCCCTCTGGGACAGCCCCGCTGCCCGGATCCCTCACCCTGGGACCCTCCCCTGCCCTGTCCATTCTCTCCTGCCCCTCCCCTGGCTGCCACCTTCCCAGTATTTGCCCCATGGTGTGTCCCCTGCATCTGCACCCCCGGACCTGTCTTGGGTTAAGGAGCCTTTCCTGGGAATGGGGGCGAAGGGTTCAGGGCCAGTAGAATGGAAGGGGATTGAGGAGAGGGGAAGTCAGTGAGCGGTCAGTCTCTTCCTCTTTGTAAAGTCACCGAAGGGCCGCCTGGCTGGTCCCCAGCTTTCTCTCTGGAGATCCCAGGCCTCCACAGCAGGAAGGAACCAGCATTGTTTATGATTTGACCAGAGCCAGCTCCTGCTCTCTCCCCTCCCTGCCAAGGCCTGGGTGGGGCCACCAGGCCCGGACTCCCCCTTTGTAAGGCCACAGCAGCAGCCTCTCTCCGGTCCCCTCAGCTCGGCCTATGACCACGTGCGCAAGACTCGCGTGGCCATCAAGAAGATCAGTCCCTTCGAGCATCAGACCTACTGCCAGCGCACGCTCCGGGAGATCCAGATCCTGCTGCGCTTCCGCCATGAGAATGTCATCGGCATCCGAGACATTCTGCGGGCGTCCACCCTGGAAGCCATGAGGGATGTGTATCCTTCACCTTGGCCAGTCGGCTGGTCAGGCACGGCCTCGCAGCTGGGCTGGGGACCCGTTGCTTGCTTTCTATTTCCATCTTACCCACCACCTTCCAAAACAAACCCAGTAAAATAAACTTCCCGCAGAGGAGAAGCCACAGTGTAACAGGACTTGGAGACCTCTGATGAACCCAGGCCTGCAGCGGCCGGGCAGTATGGCCTTGAGCAAGTCGGTTCTCTGCTCTGTGCCCCAGGGGGGAGGGCTAGGCAGGATGGTCTCTATGGGAGTGGTGTCTTCTGACATTGGCAGTTCTGAGACATGACCCAGCCTCTGCCCACAGTCATTTCTTGCTAAGGAATGGATGATTCTTTCCTCTCTTTCCTCCTTCCCCAGACTGGAAGGGAGACAGGGAGAAAGAAAACTGTCAGCTGGACGTGGTGGCTCACGCCTGTAATCCCAATACTTTGGGAGGCTGAGGTGGGCAGATTACCTGAGGTCAGGAGTTAGAGACCAGGCTGGCCAACATGGTTAAACCCCATCTCTACTAAAAATACAAAAAAATTAGTGGGGCGTGGTGGCGCAAACCTGAAATCCCAGCTACTTGGGAGGCAGAGGCAGGAGAATCGCTTGAACCCAGGAGGCGGAGGTTGCAGTGAGCCAAGATTGTGCCACTGCACTCTAGCCTGGGTGACAGAGCGAGACTCTGTCTCAAAACTAAACAAAAACAAAAAACTGCCTTTCTTGAGGGCCTATTGTGTGTCAGGTACTATACATGCCCAATGCTTTTTTTTTTTGTATTACACCTCCCAACTACCCTATGAGATGGGCTTTTCAGCTTCATTTCAAAGATGAGGAGTGGAGTGCAATGGCTCACATCTGTAGTCCCAACACTTTGGGAGGCCAAGACCAGAGGATCACTGGAGGCCAGGAGTTCAAGACCAGCCTGGGCAGCATAGTGAGACCCCATCTCTACAAAAAATTTAAAAATTATTCAGGTTTGGTGGTGCATGACTATAGTCCCAGCTACTTGGGAGGCTGAGGCAGGAGGATGGCTTGAGCTTAGGAGTTCGAGGCTGCAGTGAGCTATGATTGTGCTACTGCACTCCAGCCTGGGGGACAGAGCGTGACCCTGTCAAAAAAAAAAAAAGATGAGGAAGCTAAGGCCCAGAAAACCTAAAATCAAGTGTTTCTGTTGCTGTCTCCTCCTCCCCTCCCCCAGATGGGAACTTGTCCTTCTTCTCAGGACTTCTCACTCAGAGCCACACCCTAATCACCTGTGGACTTGCACCTTGCCCAGGGAGGGACAGCCTAGCCTTGGTCGTCCTCCCCCAATACTGCTGTCCTAGTTTGCTGTCCACTTCCTGTCTGGCTCTCCTTAGCAACTTATGACACCTGTCACTTCTTCCCTGCCCCACCCACCCACTCTCAGTCCCAGCCCTCCACCCAAGAGCGGGGATTTGTACTGAGGTGTCTTGTACTGAGGTGTCTGCAACCCCCACCACAACTGTGGACAGGAAATCGTGCTCACCCCCAGCTTGCTGTGTGATGTGAAGCAAGTCACGGCATCTCACTGGGCCTCCCCAGCCCTAAAACAGCAGGGCTGGTCCACATATTCTCTGAAGACCCTTTCAAGGCAGATTCTTGTTTTCTTTGTTTTTTTTTTGTTTGTTTGTTTTTAGATGGAGTCTCCCTCTGTCACCCAGGCTGGAGTGCAGTGCCGAGATCTCGGCTCACTGCAACCTCCGCCTCCCAGGTTCATGCCATTCTCCTGCCTCAGCCTTCCAAGTAGCTGGGACTACAGGCGCCTGCCACCGTGCCCGGCTAATTTTTGTATTTTCAGTAGACACGGGGTTTCGCCCTATTGGCCAGGCTGGCCTCGAACTCCTAACCTCAGGTCATCAACCCACCTCGGCCTCCTGAAGAGCTGGGATTACAGGCGTGAGCCACCATGCCTGGCCTCAAGGCAGATTCTAAAAGACAGCCCTGACTTATTTTTCCAGAGACAAGCCAAACGGCATTTGTGGATTTATTTATTTATTTACGCATAAGCTTTGTTTTATCTTCAAATAGAAAAAGACATTTTACTCCTCCATCTTCTGAGGTATGGCCAAGCACTCTCCTTTGAGTGGGAGTGTGCTGTTGGGAGTGTCTCCTCATTTTTCTTGCACAAACCATTCCCATAAGGCAGGCATTTATTTTTAAGCAAACATTTATTGCATGCCAGATGGTGTTCATACATTATCTCATTTAACTCCCTCAACAGCCATGTGACTCAGGCATTGATATTAGTAATAATAGTTCATGTTTGCCTAGCACTCACAACTTGCCAAGCACTGGGCTGACAGCTTTACATGCGCCATCTCATCTAGTTTTCACAACCACCCTCAAAAGAACCATTATTTCATGGCCTGCACCTGTAATTTCCAGCATTTTGGGAGGCTGAGGTAGAAGGAACACTTGAACCCATGAGTTCAAGACCTGCCTGGGCAACATAGCAAGAGCCCATCTCCACAAAAAGAAAACAAACAAAAAAACATTATTTCCCCTACATACCAGATGAGAAAGTTGAGGCACAGACAGGTTGAGATCCTAAAGCCAGTGAGTAGTAGAGAGATTTCAGACATCCATGGGTTAACTCCAGAGTTGCTGCTCTTTTTGTAGTTTTTTTTTTTTAATTTATTTATTTTTGAGACAGAGTCTCACTCTGTCATCCAGGCGGGAGTGCAGTGACACAATCTTGGCTCACTGCAACATCTGCCTCCTGGGTTCAAGTGATTCTCGTGCTGCAGCCTCCGGAGTAGATGGGATTACAGGCACATGCCGCTGTGCCCAGTTAATTTCAGTATTTTTAGTAGAGACAGGGTTTTGCCATGTTGCCCAGGCTGGTGGTCTCAAACTCCTGGCCTCAAGCAATCCTCCCGCCTCAGCCTCCCGAAGTGCTGGGATTACAGGCGTGAGCCACCACTCCTGGCCCAAGTTTCTGCTCTTAACTGTGAAGTTCTCCTGCCTCCCACAGTTTATTATTATCCCCGTTTCCCTGGTAGGGAAACTGAGGCCACAGAAGTGAAGCCCCTTGCTCAGGATCAGCAACTGTGATGCGACAGAGGCTCAGAGCCCTGCCACTGGGTAATGGCAGCAGCTTGCCCAGCTGGTGGTGCAGGTTGGCAGATCTATTGAGTCCCAGGGGCCCTGGCTGGAGGAGGTGTGCAGCCTCGCCTTCAGAACCTGTTTTCTTTAACCAAGTGCCTCCTGCTGCCCCCTGCCCCGGGGGTCTCCGGAACCATCCTCAGCTACATTGTGCAGGACCTGATGGAGACTGACCTGTACAAGTTGCTGAAAAGCCAGCAGCTGAGCAATGACCATATCTGCTACTTCCTCTACCAGATCCTGCGGGGCCTCAAGTACATCCACTCCGCCAATGTGCTCCACCGAGATCTAAAGCCCTCCAACCTGCTCATCAACACCACCTGCGACCTTAAGGTCAGAGGGTTGGGCACCTGTCCCCTCCTCCCCCAGGGTCTCGGGCTTCCAGGTGACCAGTAGAAGAAGCCTTGGGCAGGAGAACATTGCAAGCAAGGGGAACAGTGGAGGCAAAGACAAGGAGGCGTGACTGCTTAGGCTGCAGAGGCCTTGAGCACCGAGCTTAGCAACTAGGTCTGATTCCAGATTTGCGATTTCGGCCTGGCCCGGATTGCCGATCCTGAGCATGACCACACCGGCTTCCTGACGGAGTATGTGGCTACGCGCTGGTACCGGGCCCCAGAGATCATGCTGAACTCCAAGGTAGGAGGGGCTGCCCACTCCTGAAAGGAACGGACCAGTTCCCAGGAAGCCCTGGAGCTATCTCTGAGCCAGACACTGACCCCCATGACACAGGAATTCTACCCTTTGGGCCTTGGGCTCTGCAAGGAAGCTGAGCATTGATCCCTCCAGGCCTCTGCCTTCTGCCTGGTGTTGGATCTAACTTGGAGGTGGTGGCCTGGCGCAGACAACAGGACCCTGTTGAGGCTGGCCCAGGAGCTCACCACTTCCTCCTCTCCCCCAGGGCTATACCAAGTCCATCGACATCTGGTCTGTGGGCTGCATTCTAGCTGAGATGCTCTCTAACCGGCCCATCTTCCCTGGCAAGCACTACCTGGATCAGCTCAACCACATTCTGGGTGAGGGAGGCCCGGCTGGCTGAGTGGGGGATGATTAGCTTTTCCGAGGTGAGATTTCTCAAGAGTCCACATCAGGGACACCGCCATGTGTGGGGTGCCTCCAGCATCTCATGGTATCTCAATGAAGTATAGATATTATCCCCATTGGATAGATGGGAAAAGCAAGGCTAAGTCCCACACCTAAGGAGGCACCAGACCTAGGATTTGAGCCTTGGTCTGCCTGAATCCAGCCCCCTTGCTCTGCACCACCATGCTAATGACTAGGAGGTGACTGAGGGATTGGCATGGGTTGCTGGGCTGGGGGGTCTTGTTCTTGCTTTGTTGCCTGTTCTGTTCCCAGAAAGAAAGAGGTGATCATTTACCAAGTCACCTTCTTATCCACAGGCATCCTGGGCTCCCCATCCCAGGAGGACCTGAATTGCATCATCAACATGAAGGCCCGAAACTACCTACAGTCTCTGCCCTCCAAGACCAAGGTGGCTTGGGCCAAGCTTTTCCCCAAGTCAGACTCCAAAGGTTCGAGAGATATGAGGGCGGGTGTGGGATAAACCCTGGGTGTCGTGGAGGGTGTGTGAGCCTGTGTGAGACAGGCAAAGCAATGCTTCTGGGAGCTCCTCCAGTCTTCCCTGTGACCTCTGACTCCTGCCCTTCCATAGCCCTTGATCTGCTGGACCGGATGTTAACCTTTAACCCCAATAAACGGATCACAGTGGAGGAAGCGCTGGCTCACCCCTACCTGGAGCAGTACTATGACCCGCCGGATGAGGTGGGCCAGTCCCCAAGAGCAGTGGGGCCGGGGGCATGGGGGCACGTAGGTATCCCCCATGCCAGGCCTGAGCCTTGCTGTCTCTGCCACCCCAGCCAGTGGCCGAGGAGCCCTTCACCTTCGCCATGGAGCTGGATGACCTACCTAAGGAGCGGCTGAAGGAGCTCATCTTCCAGGAGACAGCACGCTTCCAGCCCGGAGTGCTGGAGACCCCCTAGCCCAGACAAACATCCCTGCACCCTGGGGCCTGGTGAGTGTCCCCATGGCCCACACGCAGACACCCTGATACTAAATATCTATATCTGTATATCTATATCTATATGGATCTGTACGTGCCTCCATACAGCAGCAAGCTTACCCCGCACCCATGGTCAATGTGTCTGGTGACAACAGCAGTGTCCAGGGGGCTGGGTGCAGTGGCTCATGCCTGGAATCCCAGCACTTTGGGAGACTGAGACTGAGACGAGTGGATCACCTGAGGGTCAGGAGTTTCAGACCAGCCTGGCCTGCATGGTGAAATCCCATCTATGCTAAAAATACAAAAATTAGCCGGGCACAGTGGGTCACTCTGGTAATCCCAGCACTTTGAGAGGCTGAGGCAAGTGGATCACCTGAGGTCAGGAGTTCGAGACTAGCCTGGCCAACATGGTGAAACCCTGTCTCTACTAAAAACACAAAAATTAGCCGGGCACATAGGCATGCGCTTCTAGTCTCAGCTACTCAGGAGGCTGTGGTGGGAGGACTGCTTGAACCCGGGAGGCGGAGGTTGCACCACTGTACTCCAGCAACAGTGAGACTCTTGTCTCAAAAAAAAAAAAAAAAAAAAGGGCTGGGCACAGTGGCTCATGCCTGTAATCCCAGCACTTTGGGAGGCCGAGGTGGGTGGATCACAAGGTCAAGAGTTCAAGACCAGCTTGGCCAACATGGTGAAACCCCGTCTCTACTGTAAAGAATACAAAAATTAGCTGGGTGTGGTGGCACATGCCTATAATCCCAGCTACTCGGGAGGCTGAGGCAGGAGAATTGCTTGAACCCAGGAGGCAGAGGTTGCAGTGAGCCGAGATCGCACCACTGCACTCCAGCCTGGACTACAGAGCAAGACTCCATCTAAAAAAAAAAAAAAAAAAAAAGCCCAAGGGCTGCCCAGACTCGTGGCCCACCCAGTCCTCCAGCCCCAAATGTCTCTGCCTGTCAACACCCTGCATCCTCCAGCCCCAGAAGCCATTCTAGTCTCCTTCTGGGAACAGAACTGGCAAAGAGGCAAGAGGTCACTGAGGGCCTCTGTCACCCAGGTGAGGACCCGAGTCAGGCTTCAGCTCTGGGTGTGGCAGAAGCAGGTGGGGCCGTGATTGCTTTGGGAGGGGCCCAGCAGCGCCCAGCCTGACCCAGATTGCCAGGCCTCCTCACACCTGCTGCCAGATCAGCAGTTCACATAGCTGTGGGGACCCCGCTGGGCCTGCCCCCACCCACGCTGCCTCCTTGCCTCTTCCAGTCTCTTCCTGTCTTCAGCCAGGTGTGGCCTGATAAGAAGAAGGCATGCACACCTGGGCTCAAATTCAGCTGTGCCACTTAGTAAGTGCTGTGTGATATTGGGCAAGGCACCTCACCTCTCTGCACCTCACCTCTCTGCGCCTCACCTCTCTGCGCCTCAGTTTCCTGGAGTCAGTTCTAGTTATCTTTTTTCGGTTTTGTTTTTTTGAGACAGTTTCTCACTCTGTCACCCAGGCTGGAATGCAGTGGTGCAGTCATAGCTCACTGCAGCCTCAAAACTCCTGGGTGCAAGGGATCCTCCCAGCTAGCTGGACGAGCCATTGCAACTGGCTAATTTTTTTTTTTTTTTTTTTTTTGTAGAGCTAGGGTCTTGCTATGTGTTGCCCAGGCCAGTCTCAAACTCCTGGGCTCAAGTGACCCACCCACCTCGGCTTCTCAAAGTGCTGGGATTATAGGCGTGAGCCACTGCGCCTGGCCGAGACAGTTCTAATAATGAAAGCATAAAGCCCTAAGCATTGTTCTAAGAGGTTTACATGTATTAATTCCTTTAATCTTACAGCAGTACCTCAAGCTAGGTACTATTATTATCTCCATTTACAGATAAAGAAACTGAGACCCAGACTATCCAGCTATGAGGGTGAAATAAGAGATGCTGAGGTCAGGGCTCCAGCGGGTCTGCCCTGGGGGTGCTAACGACTCCTCTTCTGCCTGCTTCTCTCTTTAGGACCTGCCTCCTGCCTGCCCCTCTCCCGCCGGACTGTTAGAAAATGGACACTGTGCCCAGCCCAGACCTTGGCGGCCCAGGCCAGGGTGGAGCATGGGCCTGGCCACCTCTCTCCTTTGCTGAGGCCTCCAGCTTCAGGCAGGCCAAGGTCTCCTCCTCCCCACCCGCCCTCCCCACGGGGCCTTGGGGGCTCAGGTGGCCCCAGTTCAATCTCCCACTGCTGCTGCTGCGCCCTTACCTTCCCCAGCGTCCCAGTCTCTGGCAGTTCTGGAATGGAAGGGCTCTGGCTGCCCCAACCTGCTGAAGGGCAGAGGTGGAGGGTGGGGGGCGCTGAGTAGGGACTCAGGGCCATGCCTGCCCCCCTCATCTCATTCAAACCCCACCCTAGTTTCCCTGAAGGAACATTCCTTAGTCTCAAGGGCTAGCATCCCTGAAGAGCCGGGCCGGGCCGAAACCCCTCCCCGTCAAAGCTGTCACTTCGAGTGCCCTCGCTGCTTCTGTGTGTGGTGAGCGGAAGTGGAGCTGGGGGGCGTGGAGAGCCTGGCGCCCCTGCCACCTCCCTGACCCGTCTAATATATAAATATAGAGATGTGTCTATGGCTGACCCTGGCTCTGTCTGTGTTCGCGACACCCCCACCCTGCCCCGTGCGGCTCTGAGGACGGACTCCTGCAGCCCAGCTGCTGCTTGACTTGGGCTTTCAGGGGCCTGGTGCCCTTCACTGCCAGCCCAGGGCTGGGCACGGGGCTCTGGAGAGCTCCAGACTCCTAGAAAGAAGGGGGTCAGTTTTCCCCTCAGTCACTGTCCTGTCCTCTCGCTAATGGCTTCCTAACTGGCTGGGGGTGATTCGGGGTGACTCAGGAGCACCCTACACACCCCTGGATCCTCTGAAATGGCAAGGGGTAGGCATGTTGGATGCTCTGGCTACAAGCACCAGTGAGAGGGGGAGGTCCTAACAGTCCTGGGTGGTTTTTACTCCCCCCATGTGGCCCAGGACAGGGGCCTGCTGGGGTCTGGGAAGAGCCTGGGGATATGAGGGCCAGGGCTACTTGCCTCACCTCCTGACACTACCCCGGCTTCAGCCGAACCCTGCAGCTTGGCTCCAAGCCAGCCCAGCGGCAGGCTCAGCAGGTCCCAGGGGCGTGGCAGTGGCCAGTAGTAGAGCCGGCCCACACCGGCTAGGCAGGCAGCACAGTCCCCTGGACGGCTGAGCGTGCAGCTGCAGGAGCTTCTGTGGGAGTACAGTCATGAGCGTTTTGCTGTACTATGCCCTCCCTGCCCTGGGCAGCTATGCCATGCTCTCCATCTTCTTCCTGCGCCGGCCTCACCTGCTGCACACGCCCCGGGCTCCCACCTTCCGCATCCGCCTGGGGGCCCACCGAGGAGGTGAGCTGGGTAGGGGTGAGAACAGGCGCCAAAGTGGACAGCACAGAGGGATAGGTCCAAGGGGGCATGCTAGAAACAGGGCAGGGACCAAGAAAGGAGAGCGAAGTGGCAGGGCAGGGCGTGGACGAGGAAGAAGACGCTGGTGCAGCCTGGGCTGGCTGGGGAGGTGAGGCCAGAGGGAGGATGGAGCCCAGAGAGGGAATGTGGGTGATGAGGTCAAGCCAGGCCCCTAGACCCCAAGCCCCAGGGGCCCACTCCAGTGCCCCCCACAGGATCTGGAGAGCTGCTGGAGAACACCATGGAGGCCATGGAGAAGTGAGTGTATCTGCCCCTGCCCAGGCTGCCATGTGAGGGTGTGCAGGTCATGGACTGCATCACAGCAAGGGACGCCATTCACTTCCTAGCTGGGTGACTGGCACCCCCTGGAGGTGGCCTGCACATCCCACCGTGAACTCTGCTCTCACATTCCCGGCCACCTCCCCGCCACCATGCCCCTCATCCCAGTCCCCTACCCCAGCCCCCCGCTGACCTTCACCCCCACAGCTCCATGGCCCAGCGCTCGGACCTCCTGGAGCTCGACTGTCAGCTAACACGGGACAGAGTGGTGGTGGTGTCACACGATGAGAACCTGTGCCGCCAGTCGGGCCTGAACAGGGATGTGGGCAGCCTGGACTTCGAGGTGGGCCCTGCCCTGACACCCCAACCCCCACCTTGAGAGTCGCCATGCCCAATGCAAGCGTCTAGTGACATCCTTCCTGTCCTCCCCAGGACCTGCCCCTCTACAAGGAGAAGCTGGAGGTTTACTTCTCTCCAGGTGAGAGCAAGGGCTTCAAGCCCTGCCTGGGCCATGCCCGCCTTCCCTGGACCTCCGCCTTGGCTTCCCTCTGACCCCTCTTCCCACACCACCCCCAGGCCACTTTGCTCACGGGTCAGACCGGCGCATGGTTCGTCTGGAGGACCTGTTCCAGAGGTTTCCAAGGACACCCATGAGCGTGGAGATCAAAGAGAAGAACGAAGAGCTCATCCGTGAGGTGGTGCTGCAGGCAGGGCTAGGGCGGCTACCGGGGGCGGGAGAGAGGCCTGGCTCTCCGTTCACCTCCTTCTCCTCCTCCCAGATAGCAGGCTTGGTGAGACGCTATGACCGTAATGAAATCACCATCTGGGCCTCGGAGAAGAGCTCGGTCATGAAGAAATGCAAGGCTGCCGTGAGTCCCCCCCGCCCCGCCCCCATCCTCTTCCTCCTCCAGGGGCCCCTCCTTCCCAGAGCTGGAGCCCACCCAGTATGGGGACCTGAGCTAGAGGGGTCTAGGAGAGTTCCCAGTGGCGTGGCGGTGGCAATGAAAAGGGTGTGAACTCAGGCCTCGAACACAGAGCCAAGATGTGACTTTTGTTTTTTTTCTTTTTTGAAACACAGTCTCTCTCTGTCGCCCAGGCTGGAGTGCAGTGGTGCGACCTCAGCTCACTGCAACCTGTGCCTCCTGGGTTCAAGCGATTCTCATGCTTCAGCCTCCCAAGTAGCTGGGATTACAGGTGCATGCCACCACGCCCAGCTAATTTTTGTATTTTTAGTAGAGATGGGGTTTCACCATGTTGGCCAGGCTGGTCTTGAACTCCTGATCTCAGGTGATCCATCTGCCTCAGCCTCCCAAAGTGCTGAGGTTACAGGCATGAGCCACCACACCCAGCCCCAAGATGTGACTTGGATCCTGCAGGTAGTAGGGCCTCCGGAATGCCCACCACGGATCCCCTGCAGCTCATGCCTCCTCTCTGCTTCCCCAGAGCAGACAGATTCTCATGCCTCTCCTTGCCTCCCCAGAACCCTGAGATGCCCCTGTCCTTCACAATAAGGCAAGGATTCTGGGTGCTGCTTTCCTACTACCTGGGGCTGCTGCCCTTC
Source organism: Nomascus leucogenys (assembly GCF_006542625.1). Taxonomy (NCBI): domain Eukaryota; kingdom Metazoa; phylum Chordata; class Mammalia; order Primates; family Hylobatidae; genus Nomascus; species Nomascus leucogenys. The sequence continues at coordinate 76,242,314 of NC_044382.1, read as the reverse complement.
ATTCCAATCCCTGAGAAATTCTTCTTCTGCTTCCTGCCCAACATCATCAACAGGTACCAGTGGGGGGCGGACCTCAGAAAAACGCCCCACTGCTTAGGGTCTCCGTGGAGAAGGAGCCCAGATCTTCCCAGCTCCCCAGCTCCGCTCAGAGATAACCCCCGAAGGTCTTTTAAGGACAGTGGTTCTTACCCAGCATTCATGAATACTAATAGAATTGTGAACACCCTGAAATTCTGTGCATATATGGAGTTTTAGGATAGAGGGGTCATTTATCCATCTCAGTCCATCTAGCATATTTTATTGAATGTCTACTCTGTCCCAGGTGCAGTTATAATGTGTAAATAAGACCAATGAGGGTGGGGAGAAGTTCTTGGTGAGCTTACAGTCTGGCTGGGGAGACATTCGTTCATTAATTATAGCACGGCTGTCTCAGACCCTCAGCAGGAAAAGGCAAGTCAGTGTTCTGCAGGAAGGCAGGGGTTAACAAAGTAACAGCTGGGGAAAGGATCAGGAATTTGGATACTTAGCTGGCACTTAAGCCTGGTCCCTCCCTTTGCTTTAGATTTTTTTTTTTTTTTTTTTGAGACAGAGTCTTGCTCAGGCTGGAATGCAGTGGCCAGATCATGACTCACTGCAGCCTCGACCTCCTGGGCTCAGGAGATCCTCCTGCCTCAGCCTCCTGAGTAGCTGGGAGTATAGGCGTGCAACACTGCTAATTGTTAAAATATTTGTAGAGACAAGGCTAATTATAAATAGGCTAATTGTTAAATTATTTGTAGAAATAAGGTCTCACTATGTTGACCAGGCTGCTCTTGAACTCCTCAGCTCAAGCGAGCCTCCCACCTCGGTCTCCCAAAGTGCTGGGATTACATACCTGAGCCCCTGGGCCCGGACTCCCTTTGCTTTCTGACAGCTTCTCTGTGGTAGTCCCAGAGCTCTCTGCTCCCCTCTGTTGTCCAGAAGGAAGTCCCACTCAGCCCCCACAATCCCTTGCTACAAAGAGATCAATGATATTTCTGTACCACCTTTTTATACAGGATTTTTTTGTTTTGTTTTTTTGAGGAGTCTCCCTCTGTTGCCCAGGCTGCAGTGCAGTGGTGTGATCTCGGCTCACTGCAAGCTCTGCCTCCCTGGTTCACGCCATTCTCCTGCTTCAGCCTCCCGAGTAGCTGGGACTACAGGCGCCCGCCTCCACACCCGGCTAATTTTTTTGTATTTTTAGTAGGGACTGGGTTTCACCGTATTAGCCAGGATGGTAATCTCCTGACCTCATGATCCACCTGCCTTGGCCTCCCAAAGTGCTGGGATTACAGGCGTGAGCCACTGCGCCCGGCCTTATACAAGATTTATAAAGTGTTTTAACATATTTTGGGTTGACTTTTACCTTGCAGCATCCCCAGGAGGTATAAGAATCATGACTCCCATGGTACCCTAGAGAATCTGAGGCCCAGAGAGGTTCTGTAATTTGCCCAAGGACACACAGCTGGAAATCCAGAGCTTAGGTTTTCCCTGAGTCTGACTCCAAAGCCTGACCTAGGACACTATAAAGGGACTCTAAAGTCATCCCTGGAGTGGGATAATTAGGGGTCGTCCCACTAAGTGCTGTCTGGTCTCAAGAAGCTGGCCAGCAGGCACAGTGACTCACGAGGTTTTTGGGTTTTTTTTGTTTTTGTTTTTTGTTTTCGAGAAGGAGTCTCGCTCTGTGGCTCAGGCTGGAGTGCAGTAGCGCGATCTTGGCTCACTGAAACCTCTACCTCCTGGGTTCAAGCAATTCTCCTGCCTCAGCCTCCCAAGTGGCTGGGACTACAGGGCCTGCCACCACGCCTGGCTAATTTTTGTATTTTTAGTAGAGACGGCGTTTCGCCATGTTGGCCACGCTGGTCTCCTCCCACCTCAGCCTCTCAAAGTGCTGGGATTACAAGTGTGAGCCACGGCACTTGGCCGGCTCACACTTATTATCCTGGCACTTTGGGAGGCTGAAGCGGGGTGATTGCTTGGGTCCTCCTGCCTGGGCAACATAGTGAGACATGTCTCTACAAAAATTTTTTAATGGCCGGGCGCGGTCGCTCACGCCTATAATCCCAGCACTTTAGGAGGCAGGCGGGTGGATCACAAGGTCAGGAGATCGAGACCATCCTGGCGAACACAGTGAAACCCCATCTCTACTAAAAATACAAAAAATTAGCTGGGCATGGTGGCGGGCACCTGTAGTCCCAGCTACTCGGGAGGCTGAGGCAGGAGAATGGTGTGAACCCGGGAGGCGGAGCTTGCAGTGAGCTGTGATCGCACCACGGCACTCCAGCCTGGGCAACAGAGCAAGACTCTGTCTCAAAAAAAAATTTTTTTTAATTTAAATTAATAATAAGATAAATAGATAAATAAGAAGCTGGCCAGGCCCAACCAGGAGGGCCTGCAGCCTGGGTGTCCAGCTTTGGAACCGAGCCAGGCCCTGGCCCAGCCCCACCACCGCTCTGCTTTGGGCCTGGCAAGTCCTTTTCGTTCTCTAAGGCCCAGACTCCCTATCTGGTGAATGGTGACTGGAGGGCCACACCCTCAAAGCGTGGTGGTCAGAGTAGGCTCTCTGAACAATGGGTGAATTGTTCACTGGGGCAACTACAAAGGTTATTCTGGGGGATTCTTGGGGGTGGGAGGGCAGCGCTACCCTGGTTGAGGGGGGCACTACCACCCCACCCCACCTCTGGGACAGGGGAGACCCTAGGAGCTAACCCCCACTTCCTTCTCTCTGCAGGACCTATTTCCCATTTTCCTGCTCTTGCCTGAACCAGCTGTTGGCTGTGGTTTCGAAATGGTGAGGTGGGCAAGATGGCTGGGTAGAATGTCCCCATAGAGACCTACTGCTGCCCTTCTCCCAGGTCTCCTCTCATCATCACCTCCCACGTCCCCACCCCACCCCCAGGCTGATCATGAGGAAGAGTCTGATCCGACACTTGGAGGAGCGAGGGGTGCAGGTGAGACCTTGACCACCACTTCCACCGCACACAGACCTGGCAGCAGGGTTCCAGTCCCACTCTGCTGCCAACTAGCTGCATCGCTCGGGCAGGTGACCTCACCTGAGTCTCAGTTTCTACGTCCCTAAAATGGGAAAATGGTATATTTAACTCTCTGGATACACACACACACAAACACACACAATGTTCTTTTTTTTTTTTTTGTGACAAGAGTCTCACTCTGTTGCCCAGGCTGGAGTGCAGTGGTGCAATCTCGGCTCACTGCAACCTCCACCTCCCGGGTTCAAGCGATTCTCCCGCTTCAGCCTCCTGAGTAGCTGGGACTATAGGTGCCTGCCACCACGCTTGGCTAATTTTTGTGTTTTTAGTAGAGACAGGGTTTCACCATCTTGGCCAGGCTGGTCTAGAACTCTTGGCCTCAAGTGATCCACCTGCCTCAGCCTCCCAAAGTCCTGGGATTACAAGTGTGAGCCACCGCGCCTGGCCACACACATATTTTCTTAACCTGACATTGCCAACATATGGATATGTAACTAGCACTTATTAAGGGCTTGATAAATGTTAGCCATTATGTTGACAACAATGATGTATCATGATCCCTGATGAGAGGGGGCTGGGGAAAGATGAGAGATGGGAGAAAACAAGCCCAGCCCACCCCCCTCTCCCCTAAGCATTGGCTTCGACAGATCATTTAATTAGTAAACGATCCTTGAGAGTGTTCCAGGCACTATAGTACTAGGGGTGGGAGCTTCCCATCAAGGGTACAGGGAAGAAATGCCGTAGGCAGAGGCTGGGCACAGTGGCTCCCGCCTGTAATCCCAGCCTTTTGAGAGGCCAAGGTGGGAGGATCACTTGCGCCCAGGAGTTTAAGACCAGCCTGGGCAACATACTGAGACCCTCGTCTCTACAAAAAATTTAAAAATTAGCCAAGCACAGTGGTTTACACCTGTACTCCCAGCCACTCAGGAGAGGACAAAGCGTGAGAGCCAGAGACAGGGAGAGGGAGAAGGAGAGGGAGGGAAACAGGAAAAAGGAAAGGAAAAGGGAAAGGAAAGAAAAATGCAGAGGCCGGGTGCAGTGGCTCATGCCTGCAATCCCAGCACTTTGGGAGGCCAAGGCCAGCGGATCAACTAAGGTCAGGAGTTCGAGACCAGCCTGGCCAACATTGTGAAACCCCATCTCTACTAAAAATGTAAACATTAGCTGAGTATGGTGGCGCATGCCTATAATCCCAGCTCTACTCGGGAGGCTCAAGCACGAGAATCGCTTGAACCCAGGAGCTGGAGGTTACAGTGAGCTGAGATCACGCCACTGCACTCCAGCCTGGGCGACAGAGCAAGACTGTCTCAAAAATAAATAAATAAATAAAATATTAACTGGGCATGGTCGTGCATGCCTGTAGTCCCAGCTAGTTAGGAGGCTGAGGTGGGAGGATCACTTGAGCCCAGGAGGTCAAGGCTACAGTTGGTTGTGATTACACCACTGCACTCCAGTGTTGGCAATACAGAGAGACCTCGTCTCATCTGTATTTTTAATAAAATAAAAAATTCCAATCTCCGCCTACCTCAGTGCCCACTCAAACGGGCAGGGAAGGGGCAGAGCTGCAGGAGCTGGGGCAGGTGGCAGCGGAACGGGGGGCTAGGGGAGGGTGGTGCTGGTAAGTGGTCAACAACTAGCTCTGAGAGAGGAACAAATGAAAGCCCTGATTTGAGGATTAATTTTCTTGGTTTCAATACTCCCATCTTGGCCAGTTTCAGGCTGCCGACATGAAGCTACTAAATGCAGAATGGGAAGAGATGCGTGGTGGCACCCCATCGTGTAGTATTTCCATCTTGCAGCCTCAACAGACTTAATCACTTCAAGAACACAGTAATAGGAAACTGATTAGCAAGAAATATGCTTTGAATATTTATTACTGGGTTGTTTGTTTTGGGTTTTGTTTTTTTTTTTTTTTTTGAGACAGAGTCTTGCTCTGTTGCCCAGGCTAGAGTGCAATGGCACGATCTCAGCTCACTGCAACCTCCACCTCCTGGGTTCAAGCGAGTCTAGTCTCCTGCCTCAGCCTTCTGAGTAGCTGGGATTACAGGCACCCGCCACCACGCCCAGCTAATTTTTGTATTTTTAGTAGAGATGGGATTTCACCATGTTGGCCAGGCTGGTCTCGAACTCCTGACCTTAGTTGATCTGCCTGCCTCGGCCTCCCAAAGTGCTGGGATTACAGGCGTGAGCCACCACGCCTGGCCACTTGTTGTTTTAATAATTTATTTAGGGCCAGGTGCGGTGGCTCACAGCTGTAATCCCAGCACTTTGGGAGGCCGAGCAGGTGGATCACAAGGTTAGGAGATCGAGACCATCCTGGCTAACATGGTGAAACCCCATCTCTACTAAAAACACAAAAATTAGCTGGGCGTGGTGGCGGGCATCTGTAGTCCCAGCTACTCGGGAGGCTGAGACAGGAGAATGGCGTGAACCCGGGAGGCAGAGCTTACAGTGAGCCGAGTTCGTGCCACTGCACTCCAGCCTGGGCGACAGACCAAGACTCCGTCTCAAAAAATAAATAAATACATAAAAATTATTTAATTGTCAGTTTATATAATTTTTTATTTTTTGAGACGAGGTCTTGTTCTATTGCCCAGGCTGGAGTACAGTGGCGCAACCATAGCTCACTGCAGCCTTAGACTCCTCAAGCAATTCTTTCACCTCAGTCTTCCAAGTAGCTGGGAGCACAGGCACATACCACCACACCGGGCTAATTTTTACAAAGTTTTTTGTAGAGATGAGGTCTCACTTGATCTTAAACACCTGACCTCAACTCCTGCCTCGGTGTCCCAAAGTGTTGAGATTACAGGCGTGAGCCACTGCACCCAGGCTACGATTTAATTTTTAATAATGGCTGGGTTTAATAACCACTTTGCAAAATTCCTGAGAATTTAACAATCAGCTCCAGCCTACTGCTGCTGGGGAGTCTCCATAGAGGAGGAGGTGGGTCCCCACTGTCTGGATGTAAAATTGTTCAGAATCTACAGGCCCCCTCCCTCCCTGCTCAGGTGGTCTTTTGGTGCCTTAATGAAGAGTCGGATTTTGAAGCAGCCTTCAGCGTGGGAGCCACTGGCGTCATAACAGATTATCCCACAGCCCTGCGGCAATACCTGGACAACCATGGACCAGCTGCCCGGACCTCCTAAGTCCAGAAGCCTCAAGCTCTCCTGTTTCTCTTCCTGAAAAATAAATATTTGCCTTTCGATCACATAGTTGTGCTGAGGGTGAGGAGTAGAGGGGTGGGTCCTGAAGATATGAAGATGGCAGCTTAGGAGGGAACAGGCCAGCCCTGAGGCTGGAGCCTGGGGCCTTCAGGAGCCTGACGCACTGGTTCCACTACATTCCTGTCCTCGTGCCACACCCTGCCCCAGCCTGGCCTCCACTCTCCTCAGGAATGTCCCCTCACGGCCAACCCAGGTGTCCTGGCCCCCAGCCACTTGACAGCAACAGATAATGGTTCCATTTTCCTGAGGCCATCAACAGCCCAGGCACCGGGCAGGGAACTTGATCTCTTCCATGTCCTGCCCTGTGAGCTTCCTCCTCGGGCTGCAGAGGATGGGCCTGTGTGGGACAGCTGAGTTCACCCAGCCCCTCTGCTGCCCCCGCCATTCCAACCTTCTCCTCCCAGGTCTCCTTCTCCAGAAGCTCCCAGAACGCCTCTGCCATCTCCAGCCCCAGGGCCATATTCACTGAATGAACCACACATTCACATTTCAGGTATTTACTGAGCGCCTCCTCTAGACCAGGCCGGGCCCACTGCAGTGAGCAACGCAAGCCAAAGAACTGCAGACAGGTGTTGAAACAGACATGCCCTGAGATCAGACCTAACCCAGCCTGGAGCACAGGGGTGTTAGAAACAAATGCTCAGTGTAATCAAGAAAAACCAGCACTGAGACAGATTTCCCAGCAAGGCATCTTTACTTCAGAACGGTGCTACTTGCGCTGCTTGTAATGGCAAGAGCATCCCAAACAAAGGAGAGAAGGGCTTTTTCACCCTAACGCAGTTCCTGTTTCTGTGTCCTTTCCCCATTGGCTGGGGATGGACTGCACAATCTGAGCTGATCCCAACTGGCTAAGGTTTAAACTTTCCCAAACAGGGTAGACTGCCAAAAAAGAAGAAAAAGGGGGAGAAGTTTATGACCAGGAAGTTGAGTTTTTGAAAAGCTTAGCTGTCCCAACAATTTCCTCTCTTCTATTTGATACTTCTTCCTCTTCAAAAAATTTTAACAGGATTTGGCTTCGTTGTTCTTCTTGATTATCCAGGAGCAAGAGCTTATCCAATTATGGAGGGAGAGAAGTGAGGGAGGTTAGTGAGGGCTGTTTCTATGAGCCTTTGAGTTAACCCACGAATACAAGGTATGATGCGGCAGCCCACAAGGATAAGTACACTTGTTACAATTGCAAGAGAGGTAAAGATTGAAGCCAGGAGTCCTTTCCATTTTCCAAACCACTTTTCCATGAGACCCATAAAAGGGTTATCTATTCCAGAATTTTCCGGCTAATTCATTTGCCAGGATGGTAAGGCCTTTTGTGATGGTCCCGTCGGCAGCTGTATTATTAGGGATAAAAGTACAACATTGGACTCAGATCATGACACAGACTCTGCCTTTTCCTGCCAATATCATGTCAAGGGCTAGTCTATTTTCCCAGGTCATCTGGCTGGTGGGGCCTAATTGTTCAGCTATTCCTTTGATGGCATCCCTGGTATAACTGACGAATCGCTGCTCATTGTAGTATATATAATTTATCCAGTCTACATTTTTATTTATAGCAGACCACCAGAACAAAACAGACTCGAACCCAGCGGCTATTTGGTTCCGAGCTTTAAATTCACTTGGTAAGCTCCCATGGGACCCCGCTACTGTCTATGTAAACATGGGGGTCAAAGGACCCTCGAGGGGCTTCTCTTTTTCTTCGGGTTACTTGCTTCCTGTCTGGTTGACGAAATGCCAAGGTGAAAGGGATGGCCAATTGGATTAGAGCAAAAGTGCCCGTCCAGTTGCTTGGCAGCGTACCCAGTAACAGTCCTCCACAATACCACCATACATCTGCTCAGGGATAGACAAGGGCCAGCTGATTGGTTAGCTCTTGAAAAGGTTTAGACTCCCATTAGATTTCCAAGGAATGTTAATTTGTCCCCCTGTTGTGGGAGACACAAGGTATAATTGGCATTGAGAGCTGGAAGTCGAATGGTCCTTGGGAGCTGACCCATAGGGCTCCTGATCTTTGGGAAACGTAGTGAAAGAGTGGTGCACGTCTTGTTTCCCCAGGCCGTGGGGTGCTGGAAGAGAGCTACCATACAGTCCATGCCTGGTTGGCTGGCCCATCTGAGTGGAAAGGGGACAATCTGGGTTTCTAGCCTGCCCGCTACACAAGTGTAACAATTGCTTTTATTCAGGGTGCGAACAGAATATTTAATCCATTCCAGCCAGGCATTTGCATCTTGATACCTGGTCTCGATGGCTAGGGTTTGCTTTAAATCCTTGACTTCTACTATAGCTACTTTGGTTTTGTCATTGGGTAAGAGGTGAGGAATGGTTTGATTTGGTGGGCTTGGGGAGGAGGAGACGGTAGGAGGTGGAGAAGGGTGAACAAAACATATTTCAAAGAAGCCTATAGGGTCCTTTCTAGTAACATTGGCTCCTAAGCCATAGAAGCAACCTAAAGTGGAGTTAGGGTTGCTGGAGGTAGGGGTAGTAATAGAGGTAAGTACTGGGTTGCACTGGTTGGATTGGCAATTATAAGGGTGGTTCCCTTGATAAAGTAGAGGCTGCTTCCTTCGGGTTTTATTAGTTTTTTTGCACACTAGGCAATTATCTGCCACCTGACTAGTGAGGGTATAGATTCCTATATACCCATAGGCTTTGAGGACTGTGTCACACATAGCTTGGGGACCCCAGTGAGTTCCTTGATGAAGCTGTGACAATATTTCCCTCATAAGAGGTTTAGACAGCATTTCCCTCCCGTCTGGTAATACCCACCTTCCCTCTGAGCTTTCCTTAGCTCCTATTCTTTTTAACTTTTCTTGGTCTGCATTGGAGAAGATGGGGATTGCGACTGGAGGGGAAGGTAAGGGGTCAGATGGAAAATGGGCGCCTGTCTGGAAGAGGCAGCTTGCTTGGCTACTCGATCTGTGAGGTTATTTCCCCAGCTTTCAAAAGATGGGTTTTTCTGATGTCCTGGGACATGGACCACCACTATTTCTTCCGGCAGTTGAAGATTTTCTAGTACTTGCATAATCAATTCTTTATAGACAAGGTCCTGGCCTTTACTATTAATGAGGCCTCGTTCAGTCCAGATCTTTCCAAAGGTATGGACTACTCCAAAAGCATACTTGGAGTCAGTGTAAATAGTTCCTTCCTGATATTGCAGAGATTTTAAGGCCTGATTTAATGCAAAGAGTTCACATGTTTGAGTGAACCAGTTATTGGGCCATCTCCCTGACTACCTCCATGAGGGTTTCCCCGTCAACTACAGAGTACCCGTTATGCCTTCTTCTTTCAATTACCCGAGAGGAGCCGTCTACAAAGAGGTAATGCCCGGTTTGGAACAGGGTCTCACTTAGTCTGACTCTAGTTTGCTAACTGATCAGATCTAAACATTTATGCTCAGGTTCCTCCCGGTTCGGATTTCCTGTTAGGAAAACATCGGAGTTGAGCGAATTATCAGTGGTCAATGTTAAATCATCCCTCTCTAATAAGATAGCCTCAATTTTTTTTTTTTTTTTTTTTTTTTTTTTTGTCGGGGGGAATGGCATCTCATTCTGTTGCCCAGGCTAAAGTGCAGTGGCTGATCTCGGCTCACTGCAACCTCTGCCTCCGGGGTTCAAGCAATTCTCCTGCCTCAGCCTCCCAACTAGCTGGGATTACAGGCATGCACCACCATGCCTGGCTAATTTTTTGTATTTTTAGTAGAGACGGGGTTTCACCATGCTGGGCACTCTGGTCTCCAACTCCTGACCTTGTGATCTGCCCGCCTTGGCCTCCCAAAGTGCTGGGATTACAGGCGTGAGCCACCACACCCACCCGATGGCCTCCTATTTTAAAATCCTTGAGTCAGTGAGCCATCTTCCTGCCTTCTGATTAAGAATGGTCCTAACTTGATGAAGGGTACATACAATGAGGCTTCCCCCAAAGGTTATTTTCCTGCTTGCTTCCGTTAGAAAGGCAGTTGCTGCTACAGATTGGGCACATTCGGGCCATCCGTGGGTTACTGGGTCAAGAACTTTTGACAGGAAGGCTATGAGCTGCCGGTGTCCTCTGTCTTTGGGTGAGTACCCCTAAAGCCACCCCCTTGTTTACACTGACAAAAAGGTGGAATGGCTAAGGAAGGCAAAGCTAGAACAGGGACAGTTACAAGTATGTGTTTTAACTCTTCTACTTGTTGGACTTCCGATGGGGTCCAAAGAAGGGGGTCTGTTCCTTCTTGGGTGAGTTTTTGATATAGAGGTTTTGTTTATCAGGCATAAGAGTCAATCCATAGACGACAGTATCCAACTAATCCCAAGAATTTTCTAAGTTCCTGCTTTGTTTCAGGCAAAGGTAGAGATGTGACACCTTCAATTCGTTCAGGTACTATTTTCCTTTTGCCTTTACTGATTAGGTGTCCTAGATATTTTACCTCAGGTTCTACAAACTGAATTTTACTCCTTGAGACCCGTAACACTTGTTCCCTTAGGAAATTCAGGAAGTTAATTGAAACTGTGGTTACGTGGTCCTTGCTATTTCCTGAAATGAGCAGGTCATCTGCGTATTCGAGTAGGCATATGGATGAAGGGAAAAGTTTTCTAGGACTTGTTCTAAAATTTGACCGAATAGATTTGGGGAGTCTGTAAACTCCTGGAGTAGGACTGTCCACTGGTACTGCTGTTTTCGACCTAAGTGAGGGTCCTCCCACTCAAAAGCAAACGTGTCCCGGCTGTCTTCCGCTAAAGGGCAAACCCAAAAGGCATCTTTCTTTTTTTATTTTTTTATTTTTTATTTTATTTTTGAGACAGAGCCTGGCTCTGTCGCCAGGCTGGAGTGCAGTGACACGATCTCGGCTCACTGCAACCTCCGCCTCCCGGGTTCAAGCAACGGTCCTGCCTCAGTCTCCTGAGTAGCTGGGATTATAGGTACATGCTGCCACGCCCAGCTAATTTTTTTTTTTTTTTGTATTTTAGTAGAGATGGGGTTTTACCATGTTGCCCAGGCTGGTCGCAAACTCTTGAGCTCAGGCAATCTGCCCACCTCGGCCTCCCAAAGTGCTAGGATTACAGGTGTGAGCCACCGTGCCCAGCTGGCATCTTTCAAATCTATCATTGTAAACCATTGGTGATCGTGTGGGATTTTGCTGATAATGGTGTAAGGGTTGGGAACAACAGGGTGGGTAGTTTGAGCTGTTTGATTAACAGCCCAGAGGTCTTCTACTAGCCGGTATGACCCATCTGACTCTTACAGGCAATATTGGAGTGTTGTAAGGGGGCATACAGGGTTCAAGGAGTCCGTCATGGACGAGGCCCTCAATTATAGGTTTTAGAGCCATTCTAGCTTCTAAGGGAATAGGGTATCGTTTTCTCCTTACCACTTCCCTGGGAATTTTTTTTTTTTTTTTTTGAGACAGAGTCTCGCTCTGTCGCCCAGGCTGGAGTGCAGTGGCGCCATCTCGGCTCACTGCAAGCTCCGCCTTCCGGGTTCACGCCATTCTCCTGCCTCAGCCTCTCCCAGTAGCTGGGACTACAGGCGCCCGCCACCACGCCCGGCTAAGTTTTTTTTTGTATTTTTCAGTAGAGACGGGGTTTCACCATGGTCTCGAGCTCCTGACCTCGTGATCCGCCCGCCTCGGCCTCCCAAAGTGCTGGGATTACAGGCGTGAGCCACCGCGCCCGGCCGGGAATTTTTAAATAAATAAATAAATAAATAAATCCGACAGTGGAACCCAAATCAAAGTTAATCACTTCCTTTTTTTTTTTGAGACAGAGTCTTGCTCTGTCTCTCAGGCTGGAGTGCAATGGCGTGATCTTGGCTCACTGCAAGCTCCACCTGCCGGGTTCACGCCATTTTCCTGCCTCAGCCTCCTGAGTAGCTGGCACTACAGGCGCCCACCACCACGCCCAGCTAATTTTTTGTATTTTTTTAGTAGAGACAGGGTTTCACCATGTTAGCCAGGATGGTCTCAATCTCCTGACCTCATGATCCACCCACTTCGGCTCCCAAAATGCTGGGGTTACAGGCGTGAGCCACTGTGCCCAGCCTTTGGGCCTCTCTTAATTAAAAGTTCCTCTATGGAGCAGTCTTGCCAATTTTCTATCTTTTGTAATTTCTTTCTAATGTCCGGCCAACTGTTGGTGATAAAATAGAGCTTTAACATCTCTTGTCCAAGTGGGTCCTCTATGTCTAAGCCTGAATATTTTCTTATTTGCTCCTTAAGTCTGTTTAAAAATTCCATGGGCCCTTCATCTTTTTCTTGGTGTACATTAAATGCTCAGGAAATATTTTGGGTTCGAGGTACCAATTCCAGAATCCCTTTAATTATCATATCCCTGAGGTCTTTCATGTTTTCTCAGTGGGCTGCATTGTTCCTATTCCACTGAGGGTCCTGGGCTGGGAATTTCTGCTCTGCTGCAGGGATGTTTTGACCAAGAGAGTGTTCACATTCCCAGACTATCATTGCAGGCCTGTGGATCATGGTTCTTTCCTCCCCTGAGAAGAGAATACCTAAGATGGACATTAATTCAGCCCAAGTATACAATTGCGGCCCTAAAAATTGTTCAATGTGATCTGAGAATCCAAAAGGATCATCTGATAATGGTTTGAGTTCCTTTTTCAGATTTCTAACCTCTGAACTAGTTAAGGTGGCATTTACGAAACCAATACCCCCTCCTCCCAGTGGTACTTCTCTTAAGGGAAAAGGGGTTGGGGCAGACCCCTTTGAGGAAGACGGAAAAGGAAAGTTCTGAATATCCCTCCGGCGTTGTTTCATCTCGTGCTGGATTTTCCTGAGGAAAGGATATGTTTGGGTGGCTGCTCAATGGGGATGTGGGGCCACAAGGCCCATGGGGCAGGGTTATGTGGGGGAGGGACTGAGTGATTAGCCTGGGGTGGGGTAGGCGGGGGAAGATGGTCTAGGGCATCCTATACATTGGCATATTTAGATGTAGAATCTGACTTAACTGGGTTGTCCTAGGGGGGTACTGAGTTTGGTTTCTCTTTTACATCATCCTTTAAGGGAAAGGGAAGGACATGTTCCTGTCTCCAACACAGAGCATAATCTATTTCCTCCTGAGAGATTGGACTTTTTTCATTAACATACTGGATTAAGAGTTGGCATATCCAATCCTCGTCTGATCCAAACTTTGGCCAAAAGACCGAGGGTCTGAGGATAGGTTCCTTGGTCCAAATAAAACAGCAATATTTTATCATTCACTGTCTTTCCTTGTGTTACATGGTTCTTTCATTATACCTCCAGTACTCTAACATAAGGCCTAGAGGACTGTCAGGGGGAATTTTATTGTCTGCTTGGCCTTTTGTACTCCCTGTCTTACTTGGGGTATTTCCCATTCTGGAGGTTGGTGCCCGTTTCCTAGGGGCTTAACCTCTCCCTTTTCCCATTGGAGGTTTCTTGCACTCATATGAATAATTGCATCGTACTTTTTGGCCGCTTCCCTCGTGGGAATTTCAGGCCCCTCTTAGCATTAGCGGGTCGGTATAATCCCCCTGACTGGAAAACTGCCCTAAGCCTTATAAGGTGACCATGGAAGCAAGTCTGGACTCCACACTCGATTCGTGTCCACTGACGTGTCTCAGCCATGCACTTTCAACCTCCAAGTGACCCCGACCACCAAGGAAATACTTTGTCGCCCCAGTAGCAACTTTTCTTACCTTGGTCTGTGCACAGAGTTACCCACTTGCCTGGGAATTTTAAGGCTCCTTCCTGCCCACGTTGCTGAGAGTCCGGATTTATTCCTCACTTCGGGCGGACCCGATCCTCTGCTCCTTGGGCCACCGCAACAAGGTAGTGGGACGTGTCTCACAAGGAAAAGTAATCGCTACCCCTCCCAAAGCAGAATGGGATCCCGGAAGACCCCCAAATTTGTTGAAAACAAGTGCTTAGTGTAGTCAAGAAAAACCAGCACTGAGACAGAAGACTTCCCAGCAAGGCATCTTTACTTCTGCAGAAGGGTGCTGCTTGCGCTGGTTGTAATCACAAGAGCACCCACAAACAAAGCAGAGAAGCGGGTTTTAACCCTAACGCAGTTCCTGTTTCTGTGTCCTTTCCCCATTGGCTGGGGGGTTGGACCGCACAATCTGAGCTGATCCCAATTAGCTAAGGTTTAAACTTTCCCAAATAGGGTAGACGTGCGAAAAAGAAGAAAAAGCGGGGGTAGAATCTGCTTACAGCTTATGACCAGGAAGTTGAGTCTTTGAAGAGGAACTTAGCTGTCCCAACAGAGGCATCTGAGAGGCCTGCAGGAGGTGATGCTGGGCAGTAGGAATTGCCTGGTCCGACGCCCTGGCTGCCAGGGGCCTGCCAGGGATGCGCACCTTTGGGTCTTCCCTGATAAGAAGTGAACTGAGTGTGTCCCTGGCGCTCTGGCAAAAGCCATGGAATGGGCCCACAGTGAGAATTCCAGCTTCGCCTCTTACTAGCTGGATAACCTGGGGAGCCGCAAGACCTCCCTGGGTCTCAGCCCCTGGTACAGTGGAGCCAACGGGAGAAACGGCCTCACGGGATTGATGCGGGGATTGAGCGGGGCACGGGCGGCGGACAAACGCAGGTCATTATACTCATCTCCCCCAGGGCATGCGTCCCAGCGCCACCCGCTTCCTCGCTCCGCTCCGGGCCTAGACCCTCCGACCCCGCCCCTGCCCGGGCCGCAAGCAGGAATGCGAGCAGGCCGGGGGCGCGCGGGCCGCAGCCGCATTTCCGGGCCGGCGGGAGCGGGCGGCGGGGGAGGGGCGCTCGGGGCCTGCGCCGGCCGCCGTGTGACGCGCCCCCTCATTTGCATGCGGAGCGCCCATTGGCCACGGCGGCCGCCGGGACAGGAGGCGGGTCCCCTCCCCCTCCCGCCGCAGAGGCGGCAGCAGCTGGGCTCGGTGTAAACAAGTCCAGGCGCCTGCGAACCCGGGCCGGGGGGGACGGCGCCCGCCAGGAGCGCCCCCCACTCCCAGGCCAGCCCACCCCGGCGGACCGGGCCCCGCGCGCCCAGGCGAGGTGAGGCCCGCGCCGTCAGGGCTGCGTGTCGCCCCGCGCCCCCGCCCAGCCCGCGAGGACTGCCCCCTCCCCCGGCGTCCGCCCCCACCCCCGCGCCCCAGGTGAGCCCCGGGGTCCAGGTAAGGCTCCGCGATGCAGGTAAGAGCCACTAAGCGTAGAGGAGGCCTCGGCGCCCGCAGGTGAGAGCCCCTCCCCTCCTAGGTGACCCTCCACCTTCACGGCGAGGCCTCCTGCCTCCTCCAGGTGGGGGACCCTCTCCCCGATGAACCCCCTAAACCACCAGTGAACCCCACTGCTCTCCAGATGAGTTCGCAAGGACCAACCAGTGCCTACCCGCCCATGCTCCCCCGAAACTGGGAACTGACAGCCCAGCCCCTCCAAGGCCCCTTCCTCCAGCTTCAGCTGCCAGGTCAGCAAGGGTGAGGCCGGAAGCGGGCGGGTGACTCACCCTGGGCTCCTCCGAGCCTCAGTTTCCCCATTGATGCAACCTGAGGCCTCCTCACTGAGTCAAAACCGAGACGCCCCTGGTCCCCGGAGAGGCTGCTGGCTCTGGGGAAAGGAGAGAGCAGCCGAGTGTGACAGAGCGAGTCCCCATGGCTCTGGGAGTGCCTCGCATGTGTGTGGCCCAGGTCCTGACAGCCCACCTACTCCCTCCCCGGCAGGCACTGGGCTCCCTCTGCTCCCCGTGGGCCGCTCCCCGCGTGGGGCCACTGCCCCCGGCCCCCGCCATGGTGCGGATTTCAAAGCCCAAGACGTTTCAGGCCTACTTGGATGATTGTCACCGGAGGTATAGCTGTGCCCACTGCCGCGCTCACCTGGCCAACCACGACGACCTCATCTCCAAGGTAACCAACAAGGCCACAGTGGGGCTGGAACCTATAGGGGCTGCCTGGCAGCTCCCCACCGGCAGCCCTGACCCCCTCCTCTCTTCCCACCCTCCCACCCTTTAGTCCTTCCAGGGCAGTCAGGGGCGTGCCTACCTCTTCAACTCTGTGTGAGTATCTGGCCTCCCTTCTTGCTTTCCCTGACCTCTGTTGTGACCTGTGACCCCTGGCATCCTGCTGAGACTTCCAGAGTTACCTGGTGCAGGCAGGAAATTGTGAGCATCATCTCTTGGATGCTGAGGACAGATGCAGTGCTTGGGGGGGAGGGGGGGGGGCTGTGATGGCAGGACCCTCCCTGGGACTGCCCCATGTCCCCACAGGGTGAACGTGGGCTGCGGGCCAGCCGAGGAGCGGGTACTGCTGACTGGCCTCCATGCTGTCGCCGACATCCACTGCGAGAACTGCAAGACCACTTTGGGCTGGAAATATGTGAGTCAGCCACCTGTGACCCCAGGCTAGCCTTTGACCTGACCTTCCAACACCTCCTCCTGACAAGCTGTCACCCTATAGCCTTTTAGATTGCATAGGCCTAGCTCACACAAGTCAGATTGTCTTTTCATCCCTGACCACGTTCTCTTTATCTTGCACCTTGCAAGGGCTGTAGAACTTTTCTCTTAACCCATCCCTTCTCTCCCAGGCACTTGGATCCCCATTTGAGAGTTAGGATATAATCAGAGTCACCATTTATGGAATGCTTATGTGCCTTGCACTGTTGTGTGCCTTGCACTGTTGTGTGTCTGGCGTCTATTATCTCATTCAATCATTGCAGTGATCCTGTAGGTAGAAGCTATTATTATCTCTACAGAAGAAAACAGGGAGGCCCAGAGATGTTAGGTAACTTGCCCAAGATCACACAACTGGTAAGTAACAGAATAGGGACCAGAATCTGAGTTGGTTGGTTGGTTTTTTTTTCACTCCAAACCCTTGGTCACCAGCTTATATTGTCATTCAGAGTATCAGAAAAATTGCCCCAGAGTCCACAACAACATGGAGCTTGGGTTCACCAGCCTCCCTTTCCATAGCCCTCATTGCCACTGCTGCTGTCCAGGGTTTGATTTCACTACCCTGAGTCTTATTTCCTTATCTCTCAGTGGAAGGTAAAGCCACTGCCTAGCACTCAGGATTGTTACAGGGATCAGATTAGATGTGGCAAAGGAAGATGCTCTTGGGACACTGCAAGGGACAGGATTCTTCAGGTGTCGCTTGGAGCTGTGGTACCTCTGTGAGGTGGATGCCCCAGGCAGAGCCAGCCAGCCAGCCCTGACCTGAGCTCACTGCTGACCCTGCCACAGATTAGCTGTGTGTCTCTGGACAGGTGGCTTGGCCACTCTGGACTTCTATCAAATAAAGAGCTGGCCGGCCAGGCACAGTGGCTCACGCCTATAATCCCAGCACTTTGGGAGGCCGAGGCAGGTGGATCACAAGGTCAGGAGATTGAGACCATCCTGGCTAACACGGTGAAACCCCATCTCTACTAAAAATACAAAAATAAAATCAGCTGGGCGTGGTGGCGGGCGCCTGTAGTCCCAGCTACTTGTGAGGCTGAGGCAGGAGAATTGCGTGAACCCGGGAGACAGAGCTTGCAGTGAGCTGAGATTGCACCACTGCACTCCAGCCTGGGTGACAGAGCGAGACTCCGTTTCAAAAATAATAATAATTAAAGAGCTGGCCTAGACAAGAGGTCAAAAACTCAAGTGCCAGGCTGGGTGTGGTGGCACCCACATGCCTGTAATCGCAGCACTTTGGGAGTCTGAGGCAGGTGGATCACCTGAGGTCAGGAGTTCGAGAACAGCCTGACTAACATAGTGAAACCCCATCTCTACTAAAAATACAAAAATTAGCTCGGCGTGGTGGTGGGCGCCTGTAATCCCAGCTACTCAGGAGGCTAAGGCAGGAGAATCACTTGAACCCGGGAAGTGGAGGTTGCAGTGAGCTTGTATCCCGCCGTTGCACTTCCAGCCTGGGCGACAGAGCAAAACTCCCTCTCAAAACAAAACAAACAAAAAAAACCTCAAGTGCCTGCAAGGCCAAGCAGATACTGTAGATGTGTAAAGGGTAGCATAGATTGGCAGGGTTGGGAGTTGGGGGCAGGCTGGGCAAACTGGAGTGAGCATGGCCTACTTATATTTTAATACTTTAAAGTTATTTTTATTAAACTCTCTGCTGTCCAAACATAATACATGTTGCAGGCCAAAATGGCCATGAAGCTACCAGTTTGCAAACCCTGAACTGTGAAATCTTTTAGCCACTTCCCTATCTTCTCTGTTGGAGCCATCATTAGTACTTAAAAAAGTACCTTGGAGTCAGGGAGTTCTATTCTACTCTGTGTTTGTGAGAAACACGGCCCTGCCCCTCTGGGCCACAGTTTCCTCATATGTAAAATGGGGCCACTCATGTCCACTCCCCAACCCCTGTGCCTTGTGGTGAGACTGTTGCTCCGGGGATGACGGTCCCGCCCCTCCTTTCAGGAACAGGCCTTTGAGAGCAGCCAGAAGTACAAAGAGGGGAAGTACATCATTGAACTCAACCACATGATCAAAGACAACGGCTGGGACTGACCCCCGATCCCCGACGCATGTGGCTCCAGCCCGGCCTGGCCGCCAGGGAGCGCCACCGGCTTCCCTCCGCCCGAAGGGAGCTCTGGACCCTTAGGGCCCCTGCAGAGGACGGATCCAGCTCCTGTATATATATTTTATTGCATGCACTGTGACCTTGGGGGGAGAACAGAAGGGGGACGACGCCCCCGCACCTCCTGCGATCTGGCTGGCTTGGATCTCGTTTTTAACCCGTTCCTGCCCCACCTGCCCTATAGTTATGGCCTGTGTTCTGCTCTCCTGGCCCCAGTGCACCGTCTGCTCTGTGAACTCCTCCCACCAGGCCCTTCTTACCCCACGCGTGTCTGTCCCCCTCGTTCTGTAGCGTTTGTACATAATAAAACAATGGAGTGGAGACAGCCCAGGCTCGCGTCTAATCTGGGAAGGGGGAGCTCAAGCGGAGATTTCTGCCCCTATAGACCTGTGCGGTTCTGAGCCCCAGCAGGGCATGGGGTAGGCACACCCGTCCATGCTGGGTCTCCAGGAACCGGGACGGTTTCACTGCCGGCGGACGTCCTGAGCCCACTCTGGCTGCCTACGCCGTGACCTCGGCTCATTTGCGTCTGCTCATCTGCAGCGTTTGGCCGCCGCCTAGGGGCAGCGCCCCAGGGAGGCAACCGCGCCGCCGGCCTCGCAGCCCCTTCGCGGCCGGACTACAACTTCCAGCGGCCCCCGCGTGGTCCGTCCGGCTCCTTCGGGCGCGCCTCAGCGCTGGGCCTGCCGGGAAGTGTAGTTCCGAGGGTTCCCCAGCGCGGGACCTTTTGGGAAACCCTGGCGCGAGGCGTCAGAAGCTGTTGGACTGTGAGCGCCTCCGAAGTTTGGAGGATTGGCTCAGGGTGGAGGTTTTTTTAGCATGGGGACCAGAGAGGACTACGGTGCCCAGGACTGGGCTGCGGCCTCCTCGCGGCCCCGAGTGCCCTGTGAAATCAGCTCAGGCTGCGTCCCTCCAGCCTGCACTTTCCCTCTGGTCATGCTGCTTCCCTCCAGGGCCCGGCCTCCAAGTGAAGGGGGCGGAGGGCGGTCACCTGCCAGAAGGTCTGGGGCGCCAAGGTGTGTCCCGGGACTCTTGGCTCCGTCCAGGTTCCAGGCCCCGCCCCCCAGCTTATCCCTAGCCGGGGCTCCCCCCCGTGGGAACGGGGACCAGCTGGCCGGAAGCACCAAACTGCGTCCCTGTCCGAGCCCCGGGGATCAATCAAGCCGAGGAGTTAATTATGTAATGAGGGGGCAGGGGGTCGAGGCTAATGAAGTCTCCCGGGGTGGGGAGGGAGGGGAGGAGGGGACCGTACCCAGGTATCTGGCCCCCTCTCGGACCCCTTCGAGGCCCCAGGGGTCTCCACCCCAGCCCAACTCCAGGGCCCCAAAGAGGGGAGGGGCTGTGATCCTGGATCTGGAAGGGGCTGAGCTGTGAGCTATAAAGGGGGCATCTCGCAGCACCGGGGGCTCTAAGCAGCGAGACCTGAGGCCAGACGGAACTACAACATGTACCATCCACGAGAATTGTACCCGTCCCTGGGGGCCGGCTACCGCCTGGGGCCCACCCAACCTGGGGCCGACTCCAGCTTCCCACCCGCCCTAGCAGAGGGCTACCGCTACCCCGGTGAGCGCTGGGACCAGCTCCTGGGTAGGAGAATAGGGGGGCTGTGGCCCTCGACTGGCTCCTCATTCTTCCCCGGCTTCCAGAATTGGACACCCCTAAACTGGATTGCTTCCTCTCCGGGATGGAGGCTGCTCCCCACACCCTGGCCGCGCACCCACCTCTGCCCCTTCTGCCCCCTGCCATGGGCACTGAGCCGGCCCCATCAGCTCCAGAGGCCCTCCATTCCCTCCCCGGGGTCAGCCTGAGCCTGGAGAACCGGGAGCTATGGAAGGAGTTCAGCTCTGTGGGAACAGAAATGATCATCACCAAAGCTGGGAGGTGAGGGGCTGGCCAGGGTCTGTGTTTCTGGTGGGGGTCTCTTGGGAAAGGCAGAGTCCCTGGGGAGGGGGCTAGGTCTGGGTGGTTCCCGAGGGGCTAGAGCTCTGCCTAGGCTTAGAATCTGACTATGGCCTGGGGCAGGGGTTACTCTGTGGCTGGAATCAGGAGTCATTCTGTGACAAGGGTTAAGGGCCAGTCTGTGGATTCTGTGGTTGCGTTTAGGGACCAATCTATGGCAAGGGTCATGGGTCAGTCTGGGGCACAGTCAGGAAGTCCCTCTGGGTTATAGGTTAGTGTGTGGCTTAGACCAGCATCCAGATAAGGACAGGGGGTCAAGGGCCAGCCCATTGACCAGCATCAGGGAAATCTGGCCAGGATTGGGGATCAGTATGCAACTCGAATAGGAGTCAGTATATGACTAGGTCCAGGGTCACCCTAGAGGCAGGGACATGGTCAGTGTTTGGCCTTAGATGAGGTCTTTATCTAGGGCAGGAGCTCAAGCCCTGGCATGGAAAGTCCTTGGCCCTACTGCAGGCAGGGTATATTTTTTCTAAAGCAAATTCATCTAAGAGCTGCAGATTCTGGTGCTGGAGATCAGGGGAGGAGAGGAGGGTGGGGACAGGAAGCTCCTAGCAAGAAAGTTAGTCACCCCTGCTTCTGCAAATAGGCTGAGGGGTAGGAGTCATGGCTCTGTTCCTAACCTGCTGTGTGACAGATCACTTAACCCGTCTGTCCTGTTTCCCCAAATGTAAAATGAGACAAGAAAACCTTCCAGCTCTAAGATTCTGCCCTCTGGGTTCTTTTTTTTTTTTTGAGATGGAGTCTCGCTCTGTTGCCCAGGCTGGAGTGTAGTGGCGCGATCTTGTCGGCTCACCACAACCTCTGCTTCCTGGATTCAAGCGATTCTCCTGCCTCAGCCTCCCGACTAGCTGAGACTATAGGCACACACCACCACACCCGGCTAATTTTTGTATTTTTAGTAGAGACAGTGTTTCAACATATTGGCCAGGCTGGTCTCAAACTTCTGACCTCATGATCCTTCCAACTCAGCTTCCTAAAGTGCTGAGATTACAGGCATGAGCCACTGCGCCCGGCCCTTTTTCCTTTTTCAGAGACAGTGTCTCGCCCTGTTGCCCAGGCTGGAGTGCAGTGGTGCAATTGTGGCTCACTGTAGTCTTGACCTCCCAGGCTCAAGTGACCCTCCCACCTCAGCCTCTGTAGTTACTGGGACTATCAGTGTGCACCACCATGCCTGGCTAATTTTTTAATTTTTTTGAGTTTCACTCTTTTTGCCCAGGCTGGAGTGCAATGGCGCGATCTCGGCTCACTGCAACCTCTGCCTCCCGGGTTCAAGCGATTCTCCTGCCTCAGCCTCCCAAGTAACTGGGATTACAGGTGCCTGCCACCATGCCCGGCTAATTTTTTTTTGTATTTTTAGTAGAGACAGGGTTTCACCATGTTGGCCAGGGTGGTCTCGATCTCGCGACCTTGTGATCCACCCGCCTCGGCCTCCCAAAGTGCTGGGATTACAGGCGTGAGCCACCGCGCCTGGCGAGATGGGGTCTTTCTATGTTGCCCAGGCTGGTCTTGAATTCCTGACCCAAGAGATCCTCCCACCTTGGCCTCCCAAAGTACTGGGATTAGAGGTGTGAGCCACAGCCTCCGGCCTGCCCTCTGCGTTCTAATTCCACCTCCTTTGATGTTTCTCTGACAGCTCTGGGGAGCCTGTTGCTATGTCTCGGTTCTGGTGCTGGGCCCACCCCTGGCCAGTGGGTAGCTCCAGGCCTCTCCTGTCCCCTCCCTTGCACAGGCGCATGTTCCCTGCCTGCCGAGTGTCAGTCACTGGCCTGGACCCCGAGGCCCGCTACTTGTTTCTTCTGGATGTGGTTCCGGTGGATGGGGCTCGCTACCGCTGGCAGGGCCGGCGCTGGGAGCCCAGCGGCAAGGCAGAGCCCCGTCTGCCCGACCGTGTCTACATTCACCCCGACTCTCCTGCCACTGGTGCACATTGGATGCGGCAGCCTGTGTCTTTCCATCGTGTCAAGCTCACCAACAGCACGCTGGACCCCCACGGCCACGTGAGGCCCAGGCTGGCACTCCAGGATAGGGTCGGGGGGTGCTAGAAGGGAGGCCAAGGCTGAGGCGCAGGGCAGGGCATCACTCCCATTTCCTCCCTCCCAGCTGATCCTGCACTCCATGCACAAGTACCAACCCCGCATACACCTAGTTCGGGCAGCCCAGCTCTGCAGCCAGCACTGGGGGGGCATGGCCTCCTTCCGCTTCCCCGAGACCACATTCATCTCCGTGACAGCCTACCAGAACCCACGGGTGAGTGACCCTGCTTGAGGGGGTGGTGGCCCCCTGCCCAGACCACAGTTGCTTTGACCCTGGATGTGTGTCCCCAGATCACACAACTGAAGATTGCAGCCAATCCCTTTGCCAAAGGCTTCCGGGAGAACGGCAGAAACTGTAAGAGGTGGGAGTTGTTCATTCATTTGCTCATGCATTCAACAAATGTTTATTAGTCACTCACTGTGTGCTAGGCACCGTGCTGGACATCAGGAATGCAGTGGTAAGTAAAAACATTCATTCACTGACTCAGCAAATACTTATATAGTACCTGCTATGTGCCAGGGACAGTTCCAGGCACTGGAGATAAATCAAACAAAGCAAACCAAAGCCCCGGCCCTCATGGAGCTGATTTCTAGTGGGGGAGAGTAGACAAGCAGACAACAGAAATAAATAAAGTGTCATCTGTTAGGAAGCTATTCTAAAGAGAAGAGAGACCGGGTGCAGTGGGCTCATGCCTGTAATCCCAGCACTCTGGGAGGCTGAGGTGGGCAGATCACCTGAGGCCAGGAGTTTTAGACCAGCCTGCCAACATGGTGAAACCCTGTCTCTACTAAAAATACAAAAATTAGCCAGGCATGGTGGCAACACGCCTGTAATCTCAACTACTTGGGAGGCTGAGGCAGGAGAATCTCTTGAACCCAGGAGACGGAGGTTGTAGTGAGTTGAGATCGTGCCATTGCATTCCAGCCTAGGCAACAAGAGCAAAACTCCCTCTCAAAAAAAAAAAAGAAAAGAAAACTCTGTCTCAAAAAAAAAAGAAAAAAAGGAGAAGAGAAATAAAACAGGAAAAGATAGGAAGGACTGGGGTGAGGTATTAGTAAGAGGCCTGGAAAGGCCTCAGTGGGAAGAAACTTGAGAAAGAGCTGAAGGAAGTACGGGAGGGAACCAGGTGGGCATCTGGCAAAGCACACTAGGGAGTGGGAACAGCACGTGCAAAGGCACAGGTGGGGCTGTGCCTGTGGCGTGGCTGCAATGGAGTAGGAGTCAGGCAGGGGAGGGGAAGCCAGGTTATGTTGGACAGTAAAGGGTCTGTAAGGCCGTGGGAACTGTTCCAATTGCAGCCCCTCAGAGCTGGCCCCTGCCCTCAAGGAGCTTCCAGTTTGTCAGAAGTGACAGACATGAACCAAGGAGTCACTCCATCAAATGCAAAAGCAGAACTGTGACGGATGTTATGAGGGAGGGGTGTGTGCTCTCGGAGGTCAGGGAGGACTTCCTTGAGGAACTTGCGCTTGCACTGAGGCAAGGATAGGTTTGGTGGCTCATGCCTGTAGTCCCAGCGCTTTGGGAGGCTGAGATGGAAAGATCACTTGAGCCCAGGAGTGGGAGGCTGCAGTGAGCTGTGACCGTGCCACGGCACTGCAGCCTGGGCAACATAGCAAGACCCCATCTCAAATTTTAAAAATGAAAAGAAAAAGGATCAGTTCGGCCCATGAAGAGGGGACAGAGGAGGATTCCAGAGAGAGGCTGAGAGCGGAGATGGGGCAAAAAGATGAGCTAGGTGAGACCGTGCCCTGGCCTTGCCACTGGGAAGGAGTTTCCATTGTTACTAAACACAGTAGGAAAGCATGGACAAGCTTGAGCAGGGACAAAATTCCAGCTCTGCCACTTTCTAGTTATTTAATTTTCTGGCCTTCAATCTATAAAATGGGTATAATGATGGCCCCTACCTGACAGGGTCCTTGGGAGGGTGAAATGCTTGGCACCGGGTAAGTACTGTTACCATCACCATGGCCATCACCATCATCATCATCACCACCACTGTTCCCCAGGGAGCGAGATGCCCGTGTGAAGAGGAAACTGCGGGGCCCAGAGCCAGCAGCCACAGAGGCCTATGGGAGCGGAGGTGAGTGTAGTCCCGATGGCGATGGGGCCAGGCCTGAGACAGGGATCCTCCCTAGCCTAACATCTCCCTTCCCTCTCCCCAGACACACCAGGTGGTCCCTGCGACTCCACCCTGGGTGGAGACATTCGTGAATCAGATCCAGAACAGGCCCCAGCCCCTGGGGAAGCCACCGCTGCCCCGGCACCTCCGTGTGGTGGCCCCAGTGCTGAGGCCTACCTCCTGCACCCTGCGGCTTTCCATGGGGCCCCCAGTCACCTTCCCACCAGGTGAGTGGGACAGGGGACCAGGCGGGGCTGCGGGTCCCTCTGCCCTGCTCTGACATCCCTCTCTCCATGTCAGGAGCCCCAGCTTCCCGGAGGCCCCAGACTCCGGGCGCTCAGCCCCCTACTCGGCTGCATTTCTGGAGCTGCCGCATGGGCCAGGGGGCTCCGGGTACGCAGCGGCTCCGCCGGCGGCACCCTTTGCCCCACACTTTCTCCAAGGGGGCCCCTTCCCTCTACCGTATGCCACGCCTGGGGGCTATCTGGATGTGGGCTCCAAACCCATGTACTGAGCCACTGCTGGGCTCCTCTGCCTCCATCACAAACCTCCTGTTCCCTTCCCCCAGCCCTGGAGCCCCCTCACCTCCACCGACCCCATCCCCCACACCAAATGGCCGCCTTGGGCCTGCCCACCCCCCACCCCAACTTCACACCTTGATTTCACTCCCACCCCTCTCTGGCTTCAAAGCCCAACCAAGGCTGCTGGGAGTCCAGCTGGGGCCGGCTTCCCCTTCCAGGCTCTCACCTCCGTGTGAATGGAAGGGGCTCTGCCTGGCCAAATGGGGCCACAGACCAGCATCCCCACCTACCGGGCCTCCCCGTGGGCTCTGGGGGAGGCTCAATCCCCACCCCCCCCAAACCACTGGTGCAGGCCACACCAGTTTGTTGTTCTGGGACCAGAGTATTTTTGTTAATAAAACCCAAAAGCCATCCATGCTCAGGAAACATTGGGCTCCTGTGTTTGGCCCTGGGCGGGGCTGGGTGAGCAAAGGCTTTGCTAAGAGACCCAGGCCCAGATCTAGACCTGTGTTTCCAGCTGCCTGACCTAGCACAAAATCCACCGGCTCTCTAGGCCCATCTCCTCTTCAGGAAAATGGAGAAATCAGAATCTTGTGATGCTAGCTGTTAATAAGATAAGGCTGCCATGAGAACAGAGCCCTCTCCCTAGCGCTGGGGAAGCCAGCGGACAGCAGCCCCTGGAGGCCCTGGGCAAGCTGACTGCCCTGAGCAAGCTGACTGGCCCTCCTGGCAGGTCGGGGCCCTGAGGCAGTCAAGGCCCTGACGTCCACCCCAGGTCTCAGGCCAGCAACCCTGTGCATTTCCAACCAAGTCTGGCACAAACCCAAAGACCATTTTTCTTCTTTTATTAGAATTTTTTTTTCATTTTTTTCTCAAAATTTTTATCTAAAAACAAACAGAAAAAAGAAGGAAAAAAAGAAAAAAAAATTATTGGAAACTTCATGGTTCAAGTGGGGAGAGAGGAGAGGAGGAACATGGAGCTAGGTCTCCAGGCCTCTCCAGAGAAGTCCTCACCCTCGAAGCACCCTCTTGGGGGACAGCAGAGCCAGGACAGCCCCCCCATGCCCAGCCTCCGTCTGAGGAAGAAGGCAGTCACAGTGGTCCGAGGGCCAGAAGGGCTGGAGGGGGCAGGGGCTGGGGGGTCACAGGAAGTAGTCGGCCACAGGCTTCTTGGAGGGGATGCCCCGTGTCTCTTGGGGAGCAGCCTCAAAGATGATGAAATCTTTCTGGAGATGCTCGTCCAGCTCCAAGATGGCTGCCACATTCCCACAGCTGGAAGGAGGGGCAGCAGGGTCAGGAGCAGCTCGGCTCAGATGCCCGCCCCTCCCAGCCCGGCCCTGCCGGCTCACCGGTAGCAGTAGTTGGGTGCCGACCACACAGTGAGCACAGTCTCATTGAAGTGCCACTTGTAACCTTCCATCACCAGTTGGTGGGCACGGCAGATCATGTCAATGTCATTGGCTGCGTTGAACTGGGCCACCACGTCACTGCCAAATAGGTAGCCAGCCCCTCGGGGGCTCACGCCCCAGCCTGTGGTGTCTGATGGGGAAAGGCAGGGATGGAGAGGGATGTCCTCAGGCTTCTCTGGCTGCCAGCGCTGCCCCTTGAGGGTGAGCAGCCTGGCCCCTCCCCAAGTCCGCCAGAGGCCCGTGGGACCACAGCATGGGGCCTGAATATGGTCTGTGGGATGGTGGGGACCAGGACAGCAAATGTAGGGGCAGATAAGCTCCAGAGGAGAAAGAACGCCCAATGGCTGGGGCCCCCTCGTAATCAGTGATCATACAATCCCTGTCCAAACAGCACACAGGAGTGAAAGGGGCACTCCTAGAGACAGAAGGGCACCCTGTGTTGTCACAGGGAGGTCCGGAGTGGCTGTGGCGCAGTGGCTGCATGTGTGTGTCTGTATGTGTGTGGCTATGATGGAGCAGAGGCTGTGTGTGTGTGTGTGTGTGTGTGTGTGTGTGTGTGTGTGTGCGCGCGCGCGCGCGCGCGCTGGAGCAGAGGCTGCCTGTGCATGTGTGCCTGTGTGTGTATGTGACAACAGGAACTCTGGCTGGTCCTCAGAAGACCTGACTTTAAATCTCAGCTCTGCTCTACACTAGTGGAGAACCCACAAAATGAGGGGTCTCAGGGGGCTACCATTCTGGGGTTCTGACCTCTGAAGAAGCTGCTGTCATGTTCTAAGGCCCCTTCACTTGAGGGAGCAATGACTTGGTTGTCCTCCACAGCCCTCTGGGCCATGCCCCAAGCCACTGTATGCTCAAAGCATCTGCCACGCAGGCCTCCCTGCTCCTCCTACAGGGTTCCAGCCATTTGGCAGGTGGAGGATGGGTGCCAATGAAGACCAGCCCTGCTCCCTCTCTTTCCCAACCCCTCCTGGCTGTCCCTGCCTGCCCCTGCCCACATGCCCTCACCTTCTGGGTCAGACCAGAGGAGGTCACACATAGGCCCATCATGAGGCACCTCTTGCTTTCGGTCGATTGTCCGAATCTGATCCAGGGTCTGGATGGAGGGGGAGAGGCCCCCATGCACACAGAAGATCTACGGGGGAGAGAAAGGAAACAGGGCGGGGCTGAGGCCTGGAGGCCCCTCCTCTCCCCGTCCCATGGAGCCCTGGGCTGGCCTACCTTGCCATCAATGATGGCTGACAGGCTGAGGTAGTCGAAGATCTCGGTGCAGTAGCGCCACACAGTCACCGAGCCGTACTTGCGCAGGCACTCATCGTAGAAGCCGTAGACCTGCGTGATCTGGCGACTCTCATGGTTGCCCCGGATCAGTGTGATGCGGTCAGGATAGCGAACCTGGGGGTGGCCACCAAGCCGGGGCTGGCGCCTAGACGGTCTCTTCACACATCCCTCTCTGACCTCCTCATGCCCACCAGCCTCATGCCATCCTCACAACCACTGCCCAGCAAACTCCTGGCACCTCTCGCCTGAATCGTGTGGCATCAGCCACCTCCCAGGCTCACAGGACCCCTCCAGAGAATGTAAACCTGACCCATCCACATAAACTATGAACCTAATGGCTCTTCTTTCACCTGCCAGACACAGACCAGGTCCCTAGCAAGGCACCCAGACCCTTTGTCATCTGGCCCCACACTGCCTCTCCCACCAGTGGCATCAATGACCTGCCACATTCACAACAGTGAGCCTCTGCCCCTCCCAGAATGCTGCCCCGCTGGCCTCACCCCCCATCAAGTCTCTGACCACCCCCAAAAGCAGAATCGGTCCATCACCAGTGACACAGCTCCAAGGTGGGGCTGGTCACGGTAGGAGATGAAGGCGGAATGCACTAAGACAGGCCCGGCCCGAGGTGGCCCAGGTTGGGGGTGCAGAAGCCGGGGACTGCCACCTTAAGTGCCAGCAGCAGGAGGAACGTTTCGACGCTGTAGAAGCCACGGTCCACAAAGTCCCCCATGAAGAGGTAGTTGGTCTCAGGGACGTCGCCACCTACCTGTGGGGAAGCAGAAAGTTTTGCCCTGTACTAAACGGTCCCCTACCCCCTACCTGTTTCTGTGTAGCGGAGGCCCTTCTTCCATAACCGCCCATCTAACTTGGGGCCCCTTGCCCCCACTCCACGCCCCAAATTAAGGCTCCCACCCTCGATTAAAGGGGTCTTCCAGTCATCCCCCCCGTTACATTTCACAGTGTTGGCCACACTCTTACTCTGAACAGCTCTTTGAGGTCATAGAATTGTCCATGGATGTCGCCGCACACCTGGGGAGCAGGAAGAGTGGGGTTCGAACTCAGGCAGTAGGAGTTGCCAGGGGCTACCCTCCAAACACCCGCTGCTTTAGTGAGCTTTATCACTCTTGGCTGTACCTCTACTTCCTAGGACCAAAATTCTCCTCTCCCACCCCAAGTCAGTCTGGTCTGGAACCATACCCACTGTCCTACGCTGAGTACCAACTATTCTGTAGGCAAGAGCTAGAACTAAGTCCTTCCAGGTAGATGACCCGGCCCCCTCCTCTCTCTACTCTCCACAAAGTACCCAGAATCAAGTTACTAACACAGAGCCCTGGAGACATGTGAGCAGAATCACTCGCCAAATAGGAGTCCTTCTGCCCTGGCCAAGAATCTCCACTAACAAATCCAAAGTCCCTTCCCGCAACCCCTCTTTCTTTTCTTTCTTTTTTTTTTTTTTTTTTTGAGACAGAGTCTCCCTCTGTCACCCAGGCTGGAGTGCAGTGGCTCGATCTCGGCTCACTGCAATCTCCACCTCTGGGGTTCAAGCGATTCTCCTGCCTCAGCCTCCCAAGTAGCTGGGATTACAGGCACGTGCCACCATGCGTGGCTAATTTTTGTATTTTTAGTAGACACGGGGTTTCACCACGTTGGCTAGGCTGGTCTCGAACCCCTAACCTCAAGGGATGTGCCCACCTTGCCCTCCCAAAATTCTGGGATCACAGGTGTGAGCCAACATGCACAGCAACCCCCACTTCTTTTAGCGGTGCTCCGTTGAAGATGAGGGAAAGGACAGATACAAGAGGCTTAGGGGTGGGCTTATAGAGCCCTAAAGAGGAAAGTCCATGTGCCTGAAAGACCAGGCCTGGCTCTACAGGGACAGCAGGTACTCACTGTGACTGGCGAGTCCACCCTCTGCACGTTGCTCTCCTCTACCAAGATCTCTCTGGAGACAGGAGAAGACCAGGGTCACCACAGCCAGGCCAGCCCAGCCCAATTCCTGACCTTTTTTGGGGGGAGGGGAGGATATGAGGCGGTCCTGGAAGCTCCAGGGGGCAGGAGTGAAGCATACAGTCTCCCCAAAACAGGCTGACCACAGCCCTCCAGCATGCAACACCCTTCCGTGGCTCCCTGCTGCCAAAATGACAAAGTCCAAGCTCTTATCCCAGCGTTCCAGGCCTTCTGAGCAGGCTGGGACTTTTCCAGCCCTGACTCCCCCTGCTGCTCCCTCTTCCGCATCCAGGACTCACTCCTGGGAGGCGGGTCTACCCATCCTCTCCACAGCAGAGCTTAAGTCACTCTTGGCCAATCACAGAGCCCTTCTCCCAGGCCTATCCAGACACAAGGGTAGGTGCCCAGGGCAGGCCCACAGTGGATGCGCCTTCAAAGTGATGCGCTCTTGGCCGGGCGCGGTGGCTCATGCCTGTAATCCCAGCACTTTGGGAGGCCAAGGCGGGCAGATCACGAGGTCAGGAGTTCGAGGCCAGCCTGACCAACATGGTGAAACCCTGTCTCTAATAAAAATACAAAAATTAGCCATGCGTGGTGGCGCGTGCCTGTAATCCCAGCTACTAGGAGGCTGAGGCAGGAAAATCGCTTGAACCTGGGAGGTGGGGGTTGCAGTGAGCTAAGATCATGCCACTGCACTCCAGCCTGGGCGACAGAGCAAGACTTAAATCTCAAAAAAAAAAAAAAAAAAAAAAAAAAAAAAAAAAAAAAAAAAAAAAAGTGAGGTGCTCTTGCCATGTGTTCAATATTTCTTTACGACTATGAGGACTTAAATATTTTTTATTTCTCCTTGCGGTGCGGTCTACTTCTACTTGAGTGAGCAGGAAATGAAATCACTTTGCCAGGTAAGACACCCAATTTTTTTTTTTTTTTTTTTTTTTGAGACAGAGTCTGGCTCCACTGCCCAGTCTGGAGTGCAGTGGCGCCATCTTTGCTCACTGCAAACCTCTGCTTCCTGGGTTCAAGCAATTCTCCTGCCTCAACCTCCCAAGTAGCTGGGATTACAGGCATGTACCACTACACCCAGCTAATTTTTGTATTTTTAGTAGAGACGAGATTTCACTATGTTGCCCAGGCTGGTCTCGAACTCCTGACCTCAAGTTATCTACCCACCTCTGCCTCCCAAAGTGCTGGGATTACAGGCATGAGCCACTGCACCCAGCCTATAGATACCCAATTCAAGCAACACTATATTTCCAAATTTTGCCTGGTAATAGCAGCAGTGAACATTCGAGCTCGTATTGTGTGCCAGGAATGTTATTAAGAGCTTGGCAGGCAGGTACTATGACAATTCCCGGTACACAGATGAAGAAATTGAAGCACAGGAGGAGGCTGGCTTGGTGCCAGTGACACAGGTGGGATACGAACCAGGGAAGCCTGGCTCTGGGGTCTGATTCTTTATCAAGATATTCTGATGTGAGAGGCCCAACTTGCCTGGCCCCTCTCTTTCTGCCAATCTCTTCCCTTAGAATGAGTTTCCTGAGCTCAGTGGACAGGAGGATTCACTTATGCCCCTTGCTCTGTATGGCAGAGGCAGCACGAAGGAGGTCTGCCCTGGCTTTCTGGGAACGGAAGGTGGCACTGGCGGTAGTCTGAGGCCACACCAGCACCCGAACTCTCCCACCTGCACTGCTTCTTGTGCTGAGCATCCTTCCCCATCAACTGCTCATAGTGACCTTTCCAACAGACTGGGGAGGTTCTCTTCAGCCTCACGTAACAGTAAAGAAACCGAAGCTAGGCCAGGCGTGGTGGCTCACGCCTGTAATCCCAGCACTTTGGGAAGCCAAGGCGGGCGGATCATGAGGTCAAGAGATTAAGACCATCCTGGCCAACATGGTGAAACCCCGTCTCTACTAAAAATACAAAAATTAGCTGGGTATGGTGGCGCATGCGTGTAATCCCAGCTACTTGGGAGGCTGAGGTAGGAGAATCACTTGAACCTGGGAGGTGGAGGTTGCAGTGAGCCAAGATCGGGCCACCGCACTCCAGCCTGGGTAGTAACAGCGAAACTCTGTCTCAAAAAAAAAAAGAAAGAAAGAAAAGAAACTGAAGCTTACAGAAAAGCGGCAGGGTCAAGGTCAGCAAGCTGGAGAGTGGCTAAATTGGAACCTAGAAGCCCAATTTCCTGAGAATTTATGCCAGCCCCTTCCACAGACCCAGTGAAAACCTGAAGCCCAGGGAGGTCACATGCAGGGCCCGTGCTCTCTGCAAAGCCCCCCTCAGTGCCAGCACAACCCCAGTGTGGCCTGGAAATCAGGCCCAGATTCCAGCCCCAGTTCTGTCACTTGCAGCACTTCCCCAGCCCTATCATGACCTGCCTGCAGTAATGGCTACCAGCGCAGCAGGCCCTGTGCCCGGATACCCGGACTCTCAACTGCATGTCATTATCATTTCAAAAAATCAGAAAGTGACTTGACGAGGGTCATATTGCTTTTAGGTGACAAAGCAAAGATTCATACTGAAGACCACCTGATTCAAAAGCTCAGCTCTTCTACTGTGCTAATATTTCTAGTAGCAGCAATTTCAGCTCAGACACTGCAGACCTCTGTGCTTCCACAGGTTTCATCTGCATGTCTGTGCCCTCTAGGCAAGCTGGTGCTCTTGACACTACCAGCCTCAGCCTGGGTCTCTGGTGGGTCCCCAGGAGGCCATAACCAGGTATCAGAGCTGGCCCTGCTTCAGACTGAGCCTGGGACAACAGCGGCCAACTCAGGCCTTGGCCTAGTACCTCCTAGTTCCACTCAGTTTCAACTGGGCAGGACCCTCCACCCCTCAGCCTTCCATAGCTCCCTGCTGCTTCACACCCCACTTCAAAATCTAAATGCCTCTGCCTGGCTCTCAGTGACCACAGAGCACAGACAAAGACCTGGATGCAAAACTAACTTCTCCTCCGACTAGCTGCGTGATGTTGGGCAAGACATTATCTACTCAGAGGCTCAGTTTCCTCTGCTATGAAATGGGGCTAAGTACTCAGCCCACCCTGCCTATTCCTTAGGCTGCTGCGAGGAGCCATGGAGACTGAATATATAACTTCCTGCTATTCTGCAAACTCCAGCATGCTATGCAAGCTTTGTCTACCATCACCACCACACTGATCCAGGGCCTGTGAGGGAGATAAGACTTCGGAGTTAAAGAATAGTGCCAGGCAACAAACAGGTTTAAGTTCCTAAAAATGCCAATCAGGACTGAGGGAGAGAGGACAACTAAATATACCATGGGGCTGGTCTGGTCAGCTAGCAAAAGAGAAAAGCCACAGACAGGTGGCGAAAAAGAGGCCGACCCTGTTCATCATCCCCTCACAGGCCCTGTCTGGCTGCAGGGAGTCTATGTGAGGCAGGGCCAAGCAAAGAGCCTGAGGGCCACAGATTCAGGACCCAGCTCTACCACATCCTCGGTGGGTGACCTCAGTCAAGTCACCAGACCTCTACGAGTCATGGCTTCCTGTTCGATAAAATGCAACAAATGATTCCAACCTCACAGGATTGCTGGGGGGAAGAGATGGATGGAAGTTTTTTGCCAGTACAGGGCCAGGCCAATAGTGGCCCTGTAAAGGCCAATGTTTACTGGTCAATAAACATAGGGTAATTCTGCAGGCTCTTCTGCCACAGTTCTCCAGCCTGGTAGAAGCCACAATCACAAAGTTCCCCAGAGGAGGCAGGTAATTAATTAAACCCCTGACTGTTCCCCATGCATCTCAGGGCCTCCACTGTTACATTCGTCCTGCTTGGAATGCCCTTCCCTCACTGGCCCTGCCTCCATCAGCTAGCCAAATTATCTTCATCCTTCAAGGCCTACCTCCACTCAAAAGCCCTCCCTGATGGCTTTAGCCCATCTCATTATTGCCCTCTTCCAAGAGAAATAGAATACCTGGTGATTATCAAGCATGTATGCTGTACCAAGACACTGTGCTAACCTCATCTCAAGCACCAACTCACTGAATCTTCACAATCATCTTATTAAGTACTATTAATTCTGCTTTACAAATAAAGACACCTTAAGATCACTAACACAGCTAGAAAGCGGCAGAGTTCGGATTCAAACCTAGAGCTATCTCACACTGCAAAACCTGAAACTTAACCCCTACATCATCCTACTTCCCATATAACTCTGAACTGGCTTCCCTCCCTATCATGCTTAATTCTACCCTGGCTTACTTGCTACGATTTCTCAGGCTCCCACCCTGAACGTGAATGATCCAACTCCACCTTTTTGCATTATGGCCTGAAAAAGGACAGGACACTAAGAGCTGGCTTCAGACCCCATTCCTTACTTGTGGGCAACTTTGAACATGAAGTTCTCACCTGTAAAATGAGTACAATACCACCAACCTTTAAGCGTTGTTGTTGGAATTAGAAGACTTTTATAAATCACAGGGTCTTTAACTTTCCTGTCTGAAACCTTTGGTTTTTGGCTGACTCTTTTACCACCTCCTTATTCGAGGCCTGTCCCACAGTTCGGGCCCCCTCCAACAAGCTTCCGTCCCCCGACAGATGGACTTGTTTCCTTGAGTTTCCTAAGTACTTTATGTAACACTCTTACTCCACTGGAAACACATCGTCTAATAAAACTTTAAATGTCTTTATCCGCCCTGTCTTCCCCGAGCAGGCTAGCTTTTCCTCGAGGGCAGCAGCTCCATCCTGCTCCTCTCTGGGAAAGCTTCCAAAACAAGGCAAGCCCAAAATTCTCAGTCGGGTTTGCCCCAGGCCAGAACCCGTGGGCGGCGGCTTGGCCTCCCTTCCCCAGGGCCAACGGGCTCACCTGGCCTTAGCGCACAGGGCCTTGACTTCGCTCTCCTTGATGAGCTCGCAGCGACGCAGCTGCTCGATCTGCCGGTCCAGGTCGCTGATCTCCGCCATGGCCCACCCCCGGCGCGGGTCAGAGTCGGGGCCGCCGCCCCCTCCGCACCGCACAGGGGTCTCCTGGGAAAGGCCAAGACGAGCCCGCGGATCAGAGAGTCCGTCCGGGGCCGGGGCGGACAACTGGATTCTAGAGCTGGCCCGGCTCCCCCAC
Organism: Nomascus leucogenys; assembly: GCF_006542625.1. Lineage (NCBI taxonomy): Eukaryota > Metazoa > Chordata > Mammalia > Primates > Hylobatidae > Nomascus > Nomascus leucogenys. The sequence goes on along the minus strand of NC_044382.1, from coordinate 76,207,265 downwards.
CCCCGCCTCCCTTCACATAGGCCCCAGGACCCCCCGGCGTCCCACGGCCTGGCCGCACCCCCGCTAACGCCCGTCGAACCCCGCGGTCCTGCGCTAAGGACGGCGACTTAGAGGAGTCTCGCACTATTACCGCCGCTGCGACTCCGGTTCCGGCTCCCCGGCTCCCTGCCTCCCTCCTTCACTCCGCTTTGGGCCGCCGCCGCCGCCCCTACTTCCGGCCCCGCCGCGGAAGCAAAGGGAGGCCAGTTCCGTCGCGCGCCGGATGTGGCGTCATACACGCTCCTCTCCTTTCGCAGCGACCCCTGCACCACTTCCCCAGCCTGAGATCTGGAAGGAGCTGGAGGAACCCGGTGGCAGCCAGCGGCAGTTTTGTGGGCTCTGCCGCTGGGCGATGTGGCGGCTGTTAGAAACCCTAGACCAGTCCCCTCCCATTTCATTTGATAAAAATGTTTAAACAACTGTCTTTTCTCATCTTTTCTTTTTTTGAGACGGAGTTTTCCTCTTGTTGCCCAGGCCGGGGTGCAATGGCACGATCTCGGCTCACCGCAACTTCCGCCTCCCGGGTTCCAGCAATTCTCCTGCCTCAGCCTCCTGAGTAGCTGGGATTACAGGCATGCGCTAGTACGCTGGGCTAATTTTGTATTTTTAATAGAGTCGGGGTTTCTCCATGTTGGTCAGGCTGGTCTCGAACTCCCTATCTCAGGTGATCCGCGCCCCCCCACCCCACCCTTCGGCCTCCCAAAGTGCTGGGATTACAGGCGTGAGCCACCGCGCCCGGCCAAAACTTTATTTTTTCTAAATTAGAGACAGGGTCTCTGTCTATCGCTCAGGCTGGAGTCGGTGGGGCTGTCATAGGTCACTGTAACCTCGAACTCCTGGGCTCAAGCGATCCTCCCGCCGCGGGCTTCCCAAAGTGCTGGGATTACAGGTGTGAGCCACTGCGCCCGGCCATCCCCCATTTCAGCTAGGGAAACAAGCCAAGCTGGGGCTAAGCTTTGTAACTTTATTACACTTTTTTTTTAACGTTACACTTTTTTTTTTAATGTTACACATTTTTTGTTATTTGTTTTGTCAGCCTTCCCCACCACAGTCCTTGGAGGACCCAACTTTGTCTTTTTAAATATTGCAGCCCCAGTGGTTAGAATAAGGCCTGGCACGGTAGGCATATATAAATACTTGTTAATACTTGTTCAATGGGTGAGGGAAGCCAAGTTCAGATCTCTTCCTGTGCCGTCAGAGAAATATTTGCCGTGGACAACTTCAGAAGTTAACAGATTGGAGTCCACTTTTCCCACTCCAAGCCTGTGCCTCAGTCAGCATGACTTCTCTGATTCCAAAATGGCACCTTTGACATTTCTTAGTTGCTTCCTTTTTTCCTTTGAGACAGAGTCTCGCTCTCTTGCTCTGTCACCCAGGCTGGAGTCCAGTGGCGCGATCTCGGCTCACTGCAAGCTCCGCCTCCTGGGTTCACGCCATTCTCTTGCCTCAGCCTCCTGAATAGCTGGGACTACAAGCGCCCACCACCACGCCCGGCTAATTTTTTTGTATTTTTTAGTAGAGACGGGGTTTCACCGTGTTAGCCAGGATGGTCTTGATCTCCTGACCTCGTGATCCACCCGCCTCAGCCTCCCAAGTAGCTGGGATTACAGGCGTGTGCCACCACGCCAGGCTAATTTTTGTATTTTCATTTATTTATTTTTTTAAGACAGAGCCTTGCTCTTGTCGCCCAGGCTGGAGTGCAGTGGAGGAATTTTGGCAAACCGCAAACTTCGCCTCCTGGGTTCAAGCAATTCTGCCTCAGCCTCCTGAGTAGCTGGGATTACAAGCACCCGTCACCACGCCCAGCTAATTTTTGCATTTTTAGTAGAGACGGGGTTTCACCATGTTGGTCAGGCTGGTCTCCAACTCCTGACCTCAGGTGATCCACCCGCTTCGGCCTCCGAAAGTGCCGGGATTACCAGCTTGAACCACCGTGCCTGGCTTCTTAGTTGCTTTCTACTGAGTGAAAGTTTTATTTCTTTTTTAAGAGGAGGAAACTGGCTCAGAGAGGTTAAATAACTCGTTCGTTGCTTGTGTAACAGTGGATTGGGGATTTTACACTGAAATTTGAATCCGGGGCCAGGTGTGGTGGCTCAAGCATGTAATCCCAGCACTTTGGGAGGCCGAGGCAAATCACTTAAGCACAGGAGTTCAAGACCTGGCTGGGCAACAGAGTGAGACCCAGTCTATAAACAAAAAGAATAAGAAATTTGGGCTGGGCGCGGTGGCTGACGCCTGTAATCCCAGCACTTTGGGAGGCCGAGGCGGGTGGATCATGAGATCAGGAGATCGAGACCGTCCTGGCTAACACAGTGAAACCCTGTCTCTACTAAAAATACAAAAAAATAGCTGGGTGTGGTGGCAGGCGCCTGTAGTCCCAGCTACTCGGGAGGCTGAGGCAGGAGAATGGCATGAACCCAGGAGGCGGAGCGTGCAGTGAGCCAAGATTGCGCCACTGGACCCCAGCCTGGGCAACAGAGTGAGACTCTCTCAAAAAAAAAAAAAAAAAAAAAAAAAGAAATTTGAACCTGGCTGTGTGTGATGGCTCACACCTGTAATCCCAGCAGTTTGGGCAGCCAAGGCAGGTGGATCACCTGAGGTCAGGAATTCAAGATCAGCCTGACCAACATGGTGAAACCCCATCTCTACTAAAAAATAAAATAATAATAATAATAATTGGACTTAGTGGTGTGCTTGTAGTCCCAGCTACCTGGGAGGCTGAGGCAGGAGAATTGCTTGAACGCAGGAGGCAGAGGTTGCAGTGAGCCGAAATTGTGACACTGCACTCCAGCCTGGGCAACAGAGCGAAATGCTGTCTCAAAAAAAAAGAAATTTGAACTCAGAAAGTTGTGTCCTCAGGTCTAGTTTTTTTTCTATCACTCTTTTGGGAACTCAGATTATCATAAAATTAAGAGGTCCAGGCCGGGCATGGTGGCTCACGCCTGTAATCCTAGCACTTTGGGAGGCCCAGGTGGGCGGATTACCTGAGATTGGGAGTTCAAGACCAGCCTGGCCAACATTGTGAAACCCCCGTCTCTACTAAAAATACAAAAAATTAGCCGGGTGCAATAGCGCATGCCTGTAATCCCAGCTACTCTGGAGAGGCTGAGGCAGGATAATCACTTGAACCCGGGAGGCAGAGGTTGCAGTGAGCCCAGATTGTGCCACTGCCCTCCAGCCTGGGCTACAGAGCCAGACTTCATCTCAAAATAAATAAAGTCCAAAACTCCCAAACTGGTGTATGACGTTCTCTGCTTCTCTATTTTTTTTTTTTTTTTTTTTTTTTTTTGAGACAGAGTCTCACTCTGTTGCCCAGAATGGAGTGCAGTGGCGCAATCTTGGCTCACCGCAACCTCCACATCCTAGATTCAAGTGATTCTTCTGCCGCAGTCTCCCAAGTAGCTGGGACTACAGGCGCGCGCCACCACGCCCAGCTAATTTTTGTATTATTAGTGGAGATGGGGGTTTCACCATATTGGCCAGGCTGGTCTTGAACTCCTGACCTTGTGATCCGCCCACCTTGGCCTCCCAAAGTGCTAGGATTACAGGTGTGAGCCACCATGCCCAGCTGAAACTATTTATCTTTAAACAATCTCTCCAGTCTCTGAGCCTCTGCACATGTTCCCGTTTGGAATGCCCCCTTTGCCATCTTCTACCGACCTTCAATTTTTATTTGCTTTACTTCAGTGTTTGTTTCCCAGAGTTGAATGAGCTAGGCAGACAAATTAATCCAAAGTTTGGAGGGATAATAGTGATTGGTTTTGTTTTAGATGTAGGCAATTAAAAACAAAATATGCAGAAAAGGGAAGGACCAAGTTTTATTTTTATTTTTTGAGATGGAGTCTGGCTCTGTTGCCTAGGCTGGAGTGCAGTGGCACAATCTCGGCTCACCATTACCTCCGCCTCCTGGGTTCAAGCGATTCTCCTGCCTCAGCCTCCCAAGTAGTTGAAACTACAGGTGTGCGCCACTATGCCCAGCTAATTTTTGTATTTTTAGTAGAGACACGGTTTCACTATGTTGTCCAGGCTGGTCTCAAACTCCTGACCTCACGATCTGCCCACCTTGGTCTCCCAAAATGATGGGATTACAGGAGTCAGCCACTGCGCCTGGCCTAGGACCAAGTTTTTATACTCCTAGAAGGTTCTAGGTAAGTCCCTTCTACCTGAATCACTGCAGAGATTCTCTAGGTCCAGAGAGCTGATGTAGTTACTGTACACCCCAGCCTGGGTCATTGGGGCAAGGCTCAAAGTAATGGCATGGCACGCTCATTCTAGCTTCGTGGAAAGCAGCAGAGGCTCAGTTCTTCACCTGGAACCTGAGCTCTACAGCTGAACTTCTGTATCTGCATTATCAAGGGGGTATTGGAAACAATTCGTTTTTATGGGATTCTCCTAAAGGAGACTAAGAAGCCCTCTCTAATTCCATCTCCTGTTAAAATGGGAAAACAGGCTGGGCGCAGTCACCACCTATCATCCCAGTACTTTGGGAGGCTGAGGCGGGCGGATTACCTGAGGTCAAGAGTTCGAGACCAGCCTGGCCAACATGGCGAAACCTTGTCTCTACTAAAAATACAAAAATTAGCCGGGTGTGGTGGCTTGTGCCTGTAATCCCAGCTACTGTGGAGGCCGAGGCAGGAGAATCACTGGAACCTGGGAGGGGGAGGTTGCAGTGAGCAGAGACCGTGCCATTGTACTCCAGCCTGGGCGACAAGAGCGACTCTGTCTCAAAAAGAAAAAAAAGAAAAGATGGGAAAACAGCAAACTCAATAGTGTAGATTAAGGAGATACGCATTGGCTGGGCGAAGTGGCTCACGCCTATAATCTCAGCACTTTGGGAGGCTGCGGTGGAGGGACCATGTGAGGTCAGGAGTTGGAGACTAGCCTCGCCAACGTGGTGAAACTCTGCCTCTACTAAAAAATACAAAGATTAGCCAGGCGATAGTGGTGTGCGCCTGTAAATCCCAGCTACTCGGGAGGCTGAGGCAGGACAATCGCTTCAGCCCAGGAGGCAGAGGTTGCAGTGAACCAAGATCGTGCCACTGCACTCCAGTCAGGGTGACAGAGTGAGATTGTCTCAAAAAAAAGAGATATGCATTGATAATCCTTTCCACCAAGAAACAGTTCAATCTTGGGCAAAAGAGCCTTAGGTATAAATTGAAAATAATAGCATCTACTCATATAGAACACCCATTATGTTGCCTGGCTCATGTCACTCAGGAAAAGTGAGCTAATTAGTGGGTTTTTGTCACAGGGGTCTTCTGCCCCCCCCTTGAGTTCTGGACCTAAAAGTACTGAGGCTGAAGCCTCCTAAGACATGAGCAGTTACAACCATACTCCCCAACTGTGAGCCCTATCTGATGCTGCTAGGTGAAGGGGCAGAGCCTGTAGTGGCTGGAAGAAAATGTCACAAGCTCTCAGCCTTTCTCGAAGCCCTGGCCAAGTATAAAACAGAACAGGAAGGTCCTTTTACCTTTCGCTCCTTTCCTGCCCAGAAAGAACAGAGAACAGGCGCTCATTCTTCTTCTGGGCTCTGCTACCTCCCCAGGCCCTCCCCTGTATTAGATACCACAAGACACGGACAGCTGACTCCCCCTTAAATAGCTGTTTATTTGGCAGTGTGCTGGAAGGGGTGATGGACTTAGCATTCACAGACGACACCACACACCACTGTCACGAGGGAGGCAAGAGCACGGGCAAGCCAGCCTGGAGCCCCGAGGAGGAGGCCCCCTCTTCAAGAGTGGGAGGGGGCGGGGCCTGGAGTGTTGGGGGCAGCCTGGGAACACCTCCCCTTAATAGGCGTGGTTAGAGACGAAGAGGGACTCGCTGGCAGCAGCCCCAGCCTGACCGCTCGGAGTGTACTTTCCTTGACAGGCGAGGCTGTTGGCCTAAGCGGGGAGAGGGGTGGAGTGAGAAGGGCTCTTCTCCGAGTCCCGTCCACCCAGGCACCCTGCCCACCTCCTGCCCATCCTTACCAGGGCTCGCTTGACGTACTCCTCCTGCGCAGCCTTCAGGTTCTCCTTCTTTCCGCCCCAGGCCTTCAGGGCAGAGGCCTGCAGGGCCCGGCCGTAGGAGAAGGTCAGGGCCCAGGGCTTCAGCAGGGGGCACTTGTTAATGGCATTGAGGTTGATGGATGCCTCCTCCTCACTCTGGCCTCCAGACAGGAAGGTGATCCCTGTAGAGCAGGAGTGAGAGGCAAGAGGGGCTGTGGTCAGAGACCCAGGAAGCTGGCAGGAGCTGGTGGAAGCTGCCATGGAAGTCCATCCAAATGGGCATAGGGTTGTGGGTGGAGCTTATCTACCGCATAGAGATAAAGATGAGAGTGTGGGCCTCACCAGTGACAGCAGGGGGCACTGTGCGGCGCAGTGCTGTGACGGTCGCCATGGCAATCTCCTCGTGAGAAAACTTCTGGGTGCAAGCGTGGCCTGGGGTGACCATGTTGGGCTTCAGCAAGGTGCCTTCCAGGTAGATGTGGTGGTCACTCAGAGCCTTGTAGACAGCAGCCAGCACCTGAGGCAGAGCAGGCGCACGGGGGGTAGTGGGGTGGAGAGGATAGGGGTTAGTCCCAGGGTCCCCGCCCAGCCACCTTGCACTGGTCAGGCAGGCAGCCACTTACTTTCTCGGTCACATACTGGCAGCGCTTCAAGTCATGGTCCCCATCAGGGAGGATCTCAGGCTCCACAATGGGCACAATGCCATTCTGCAGGGTGAGGCACAGGGTTGCTGTGAGGCCTCCTAACCCGGAGTCCCACCTACAGTTCTCCACAGCCAGTGGTCAAGACCATATCTTGATGATGCCAGGGACTCAGGCTTCAAAGCCCTCAGCAGATTACAGGAGACAGGAGCCTCCTCAGATCCACCCACAATCCCTCCTTGGCCCCTCTGCCTCGAACAGCCCTTGAGTGTCCTCCACAGGTCAAAGCTGATGCTTGCTTTGGGGGAGGTAGGCATCATGGCAAGTAATTGGCAAGTTAAAAACACTGGAACCCATGAGGTGGGAGTTGGCCTATTGGGGACCTGCAAGCCCACCTGCTGGCAGATGCTGGCATAACGGGCCAGGACATTGGCATTTTCCATGATGGCAAGGGCTGAGGGGGTGTGTTCCCCAATCTTCAGCACACAACGCCACTTGGCGAAGTCAGCTCCATCCTTCTTGTACTGGGCACAGCGCTCAGACAGCCCATCCAACCCTAAGAGAAGAGGGAGGGGTCAGAGCACGGTGGGGAGGGGCATGTGGTTTCACTCTTCCTGGCACTCAAACCTGCTCTGGTTGGGTTCGTAGGGCAGAGAATCAAACAGTTCTCACCTTGGGTGGTAGTCTCGCCATTTGTCCCTGCCAGAGGGACCACGCCCTTGTCTACCTGTTAGGGTCAAGGTAACAACATTAAGACACAGGAAATGACCTCTAGCAACCTTTCCACTGTCACCCCGGCTGGAGTACAGTGGTGGGATCTCAGCTCACTGAAGCCTCCACTTCCCGGGCTCAAGTGATCCTCCCGCCTCAGCCTCCTAAGTAGCTGGGCGTGCACCTCTTTCCTCTTCTTTAGCCCCAGTCTTCCCCCACATTTACTTAATCCCTTCAGCTGCATCTCAGGGCTGGCAAATATTTTCACTTAGTTACAATTAAAATATTTAGTTACTTAAGCCAGGCATAGTGGCTCACGCCTGTAATCCCAGCACTTTGGGAGGCTGAGGCAGGCAGATCACGAGATCAGGAGATTGAGACCATCCTGGCTAATATGGTGAAACCCAGTCTCCACTAAAAATAAAAAAAAAAAATTAGCCGGGTGTGGAAGCGGGCACCTGTAGTCCCAGCTACTCAGGAGGCTGAGGCAGGGGAATGGCGTGAACCCGGGAGGCGGAGCTTGCAGTGAGCCAAGAGATCGCACCACTGCACTCCAGCCTGGGAGACAGCGAGACTCCATCTCAAAAAAAAAAAAAATTTTTTACTTAAAATGTTAAGTTGCTAAAATACTTAGTTACAATTAAGTTATTTTCACTTAGTTCACTTAGTAACAATCCACTGAGACAGGATACACTGGAATGTTATTTGACAACAAAAATGTTGAGTGAATTGGGTGTCAGACTGGGGCTCTGCCACTTATGCTGAGCAAAACACTTCACTTCCCTGAGCTTCTGAGATTTTCATCTGTAAAGTGGGAATGATACTGTTCTCTCACAATTGTGAGGATTAAAAATGTCGAGTAAATGTCCTAAGCCTGAAGCAGGCTCCATGCAAGTCTCTAGGCCTCCGATCCAGCATTCATTCCCTACCTCACTAACCTGGATTTCCTTCCTCCACTTCCATCTCAAACCTCACATCCTGAGGCCCTGCCCCTTACCTTGATGCCCACAACACCACCCTTGGATTTAATAACTTGGGGGAAGGGACGCCCATCATCCGCCTTCTGGTAGAGTGTCTCGTGGAAGAGGATGACACCCCCGATGCAGGGGTTCACACGGTCGTCAGCTGTCAGCAGCAGCTGGCGGTAGAAGCGCCGGTTCTCCTCGGTGTTCTCGGTGCCAATGGACTGCAGCCGCTTGGCAATGCTCCCTGGGAGTGTCACAAGGGAATTAGGGGATCAGCCTACCACTCCCAACCCTGCACCCTCCACCCATCCTGTCTCCTGCCCGCACCAGTGGACTCATCTGCAGCCAGGATGCCTTTGCCGGGTGCCACGATGCGGTGAGCGATGTCAGACAGCTCCTTCTTCTGCTCCGGGGTCAGTGCTGGATATTGGTAGGGCATGGTGCTGGTAGTAGCAAGTTCCTGGGTACAGGAAAGAGAGGGGAAGGACTAGTCAGCTGGGGTTTCCCATCATCTCCCGATGAGCAGGGCCCCTCTCCTGGAGGTCAGAGAAATGTTCCCTACCTCCCCTGCCCCACACCCAGCAGGCCCTGGAGCACTTCTGGTCCCCAGCTCTCCCGTACGCCCAACTTCCCTATGCTAGGCCTGCCCCTGTACCTTTCCTAACTCTGTCTGGTGCTGGGTGTTGCCCAGCTGAGGGTGGAGTTGCCCACTGGCAACTGGGGGAAAGGAAAAGGCCATAGCCATGGACAGGTGGGTCACGTTGAAGCTGGACCCTTCTGGCTTGCGCCTTGCCATGGGGTCACCTTGCCTGAAAACAAAACCGAACCGGAGTATTTTAGAATGTAAAGATCGTGAATCGAGCAGAGAGCCCAACACCCTGGTGGGAAAGGGCCCAGATATGGGAAAGGTCTGTGCTTCAAGCCACACAGCAACCCCGGAGCCAGATCTGAGATTATAACCCAGCTCTTCTGACTGCCACTGGGGTGTTCCTTCCAATCCACTCAAGATCCCAGGGCTGGCCCGGGCTCCAAGGCTTCAAGGACATCCCAAGGTCAGGATTTTCCCCAACAGAGAAGGGGCGGGTGGTAGGAAAGGGGTATTAGAAAAAAGATAAGAGAGCAAGGAGAAGCCCAAGAAAGGGCGGCGGAACAAGCCCTAGCCCGAGGCGAGGAAAGCGGTAAGCTTCGCCGTCGTCACTGTTCCTACAAGGCAAGAACGTGGAGGGGCAAGCGCCTTCCCCTGAAAAATGCTCCCGTCGCTTCGCAGGGCTGCAGCTGTTCCGGGCTCAGAATCAAGATCGCCCGATAAGGAGAGACAGGGAACGTGTTAATGGGGCATCAAGCACCGCGGAGGGGTTTCCCCTCCTCGCGAAGGGCGCCCCGTTTCCCAGGGCAGAAACCAACCTCCCACTTGCGAGAACCCTGGGGCTGTACACGGGCCGGCCCCCAATCCTCATTGCCTCTTAGGATCCCCGCCAGGGCTAAGGGACCCTAATCCTTTACCACAGGGGTCCCTGAAAGAAAAGGGGAGGAGAATGGTCCATCTCGTCCGGCTTCCTCCCCCGCCATGACTCAGCGCGCGGAGCCGCTGCATTGCGCAGTTAGGGGACCTCAGGCTGGAGGGGCCGGGGAGCCTGTGTGTGGCTGGTAGTGGGGAGATGCTGGCATGGGGTAGCGGGGGGCCTCCACGCGGACGCCCAACCCGCCACTGCCCCCAAGATCCCTCTCCACGGTCCCTGGTCCCCGCACGTGAAGAGGGGCGCTCACCTGGCACAGAAGAGGGGCGGGTGTGCAGGGTGCGGCGGCAGAGGGCGGCGGGCTGGCGAGTGGACTCAGGGAGCGAACGCGGCACTCGTCACCAGGACCCCTTCTGCGGCGCGTTCCGAGAGGAACGCAGCCGATTTAGCCTCGGAAGGGGCGGCGCAGGGGGCGGGCAGGAGAAAGGCGGCGCCCGGCCTTTTAAAGGCACCACTCCGCCCTCCGCCGAGCTTTTTCCTTTACGAGAAGCGGGCGGCATCCAATGGCAGGCGATGGACTGGGCTACGGGCCGCCCCCGAGAGACGCAGCCCAGAGGCCGCGCTAGGAAGGGGCGGGTGCCGAGAACACGATCCCCCCCACCCCCCTCGGACGTGACTCGGACCACATCCCGCGGGTCGCTAGGGCCCTCCCCTCCGTTCCTTTCCCCCAGCCTGGCGCGCTCTGGGGCGCCGTGACTCAGCCAGAATGTTGGCAATGGAGGAGGGGGGGACGGGGAAGTGGGGGACGCGGATGGAAAAGTCGGAAACGAAGGAGGCTGAGTTTCGCCTCCCAGGCCCAGCCCGAGGCCCGGGGCCGCCCCAGCTTCCGGCCTTCGCGGCTGCAGCGCGTGTCACCATAGGGGCCACATCGCGCAGTAGTGCGTTAGCCTGCCTCGCCCGCGGGCTGAATCGGCGTGGAGCCGACTCCCTATCACTGGCCCAGGCGTAAGGGAGGCGGAGGAAAGGGCAGCGAGAGGACACGCACGGAGCGCGAGAAGACGGCGGAACTAGAGGCGCGCGGAGGCGAGGCCTCCCAGTGCGCGTTCCAGGCTGGGTCGCGCATGCGTGCGTGCTCTCCGCCCGGGCCGCCGCAGCCAGGCTGGTAGTCCTCTGCGCCACCGAAAACCAGAATGCGCGGCTGTGCACCGGCCGCTGCTCGGCGTCGGGCATGCGGGGTCACAGTTCCTGCCAAACGTCTTCCTTGCGCCTGACTTCCTTCTCCAAAAGAAAATCCGTCCCCGAACTGATCTTCCTCCCAGATGCTGAGCCCCCTGCTCCTATCGTCCAAGTCTCCCCTCCTTACCCGGACCCCATCTGGACCCTGTCGGCCCAACCCCATCCCCACCCCGGCCCGGTCCTGCAAGGGGCCCACCTGCGGCGAGGCTGAAGGAGCCGGCAGAGCCTGGTCAGCAGCGAGTGAGCCAGGGGTGCCCGGGCTGGTTATAAGGCAGCTCCTGCCCGCCCCACACGTGTCCCCGACCTTCTCTGATGACCCCTGCCCTTTTCCCGCCACGGATCCTCTGGCAGGGACCTATATTTAGGGAAACCTGAAGCCCCTGACATTCACACCAGCGTGGGGCCCAGCATGGGGGAAGGGGGAGGAAGCCTTGGGTCGGCCCTATTGATGGGGAGGGAGCCCCTGCCCACTCACCGGTGCTTCAGAGGAAAATTCTTCCTGGGAAATCCAGAAGGAGGCCCTTGGTTGTCAAGAGAAATAAATCTTTGGCCAGGGACCTGTGGGAAGGAAAGGGGTGAGAGGACTCGGATCACGTGGCCTCCCTGCCACCCTCCCTGGCTTCTTGTCTAATCTCCCTCCTCTCCTGACTCCCTGCCGTGATGGTCGCTGTTCTGATTCTCTGGAGCCCTGGTCTTTTTTTTAAGAAGGAGGGCAGATACTGGCACTACACTCACCTCCTAAAATAACGGGGAGTCCAGGGACGGAGTATGGTTGGGGCACCCCTGCGTACCCGGTACTCAAGGGCCGGGCTCCTCCTGTAACACTTGTGTGTGGTGAGCAGCGCCACCCCCCTGCCCAACTTCAAATAGAATCGTTGACATGGGGAGGGGAAGGGGAGCCGGGGCACCTGCCCGAGCACTAACTAGCCCCTCTCTTTTCTGGCCCTCCAGAGGAGCTGCCGTCCAGCCGGCCAAGAGTCCTGCCCTGCAGGGAGCCAGGCCCTGTGCTGCCACTTCCAGTTCCCAGGCCTGGGTGCTGGGCAGGCCATCTGTGGTTCCAGTGGCCTGGGGAAAGGCTCTTCAGGGAGGAGGGCACATGGGCCCTGGGGGCTGGCCGCTTCCCAGAGGGCAGGGGCCCTGGGTCCTCATAGGAGCTTGATCTCGAAGCAGAGACAGTTGAGGCTCTGGCAGTCGGGGAGCTGGCATGTACAGGCACAGTCGCAGAGTGGGCAGCAGTGGGGGCAGCGAGGTGCCCAGTCCTGAGGGAGGAGAGAGAGGGGTGAGGGAGGGGGGATGGGGCCACGTCTGTTGCTCTCTAATGGGAGAAGGGAACAGAGAGGCCTGGGAAATCTCACTTGCCCAGTGGAACAGAAGGTACTGTCCATCATTCCCAGGAACAGTGCAATTCCTTGTACTGTTGAAAAATCAGCAGTGAGTCCTTGTTCTGAACAACTGAGTTCAGGAGCTAGAAGCAATGATTCAGGGTTCTCTCCTTCCCATTTTATGGGTGAGGAGACTGAGGACCAGAGAGCAACTGGCCCTGGGTCCCATGCTAGAATTTGGGCCTCCCGGTGTCAAGCTCAAAAGATGGTTCTGCTACAGTCCTGGGGTCTGTGCAGTTGAGGCAGTAGACAGACAAAGCACACAAATTTTTCTGTCCATCATGAAAATGCCTTGTGGGCTTTATGGACTTCTTCAGCATGAGACCAAAGTAGAAGGTCTCATTCACCATTTTCGAGCATCTACTCTGTGCAACGAACAGACCGCATTCATGAATGATTTAAAAAATCTTTACAGGCATCTTTGAAATGGCAGAAATCTTTGAAAATGGCAATTTACATATTTTTAATTTTTTTTTTTTGAGACAGGGTCTCACTCTGTCACCCAGGGTGGAGTGCAATGGTGAGATCTCGGCTCACTGCAACCCCCGCCTCCTGGGTTCAAGTAATTCTTCTGCCTCAGCCTTCCGAGTAGCTGGAACTACAGGCATGAGCCACCACACCCAGCTAATTTTGTATTTTTAGTAGAGATGGGGGTTTCACCATGTCAGTCAGGCTGGTCTCGAACTCCTGACCTCAGGTGATCCACCTGCCTCGGCCTCCCAAAGTGCTAGGATTACAGGAGTGAGCAACTGTGCCCGGCCATTTTTTTTTTTTTTTTTCCGTGACGGAGTTTCACTCTTGATGCCCAGGCTGGAGCGCAATGGCATGATCTCCGCTCACCGCAACCTCCACCTCCGGATTCAAGCAGTTCTCCTGCCTCAGGCTCCCGAGTAGGTGGGATTACAGGCATGTGCCACCACACCTGGCTAATTTTGTATTTTTAGTAGAGATGGGGTTTCGCTATGTTGACCAGGCTGGTCTTGAACTCCTGACCTCAGGTATCTGCCCGCCTCGGCCTCCCAAAGTGCTGGGATTACAGGCATGAAGCACCATGCTCGGCCCATTTTTTGTATTTTTTTTTTTTTTTTTTTTTTTGAGACGGAGTCTCGCTCTGTTGCCAGGCTGGAGTGCAGTGGCACGGTCTCGGCTCACTGCAACCTCCGCCTCCTGGGTTCAAGCGATTCTCCTGTCTCAGCCTCCCAAGCAGCTGGGATTACAGGCACGTGCCACCACGCTTGGCCAATTCATTTTTTGTATTTTTTTGTAGAGGCAGGGTTTCATCATGTTGCCCAGGCTAGTCTCAAACTCCTGGGTTAAACCCACCTTGGTCTCCCAAAGTGCTGGGATTACAGGCATTCGCCACTGCGCCCAATTTTAATGTTTTCAAAAGAATTAGATCTGTTTGTTTTTTTTTCAGATGGAGTCTTGCTCTGTCGCCCAGGCTGGAGTGCAACGACGGGATCTCGGCTCACTGCAACCTCTGCCTCCCGGGTTCAAGTGATTCTCCTGTCTCAGCCTCCTGAGTAGCTGGGATTACAGGCGCCCGCCACTACGCCCAGCTAATTTTTGTATTTTTAGTAGAGACAGGGTTTCACCATGTTAGTCAGGCTGGTCTCAAACTCCTGACCTCAGGTGATCCGCCCACCTCGGCCTCCCAAAGTGCTGGGATTACAGGTGTGAGCCACTGCGCCCAGCCTTATATTTTTAATTATCAGAATCCTGAGTAATGGGCTTCTTTACAAAAGAGAAAATGGATGGTTGGACATGGTGGCTCATGCCTGTAATCCCAACAACTTGGGAGGCCAAGGTGGGCGGATCACTTAAGGTCAGGAATTCAAGACCAGCTGGGCCAACATGGCGAAACCTCTTCTCTACTAAAAACACAAAAATTAGCTAGGCGTGGTGGCGTGCACCTGTAATCCTAGCTACCCAGAAGCCTGAAGCAGGAGAATCCCTTGAGCCTGGGAGGCAGAGGTTGCAGTAAGCCAAGCCAAGATCCACCCACTGCACTCCAGCCTGGGCAACAGAACAAGACTCTGCCTCAAAAAAAAAAAAAAAAAAAAAAAAAAAAGGAAATGGAGGCATGGAGGCATAGACAGAGAGGCAAGTGATGGGAATGGAGCTGGGATGTACAGTCCTGCCTGCAATCCCCCTTGAGCCCTCTGCCTCCCAGTGCCAGGAGCATCAGCCTCTCTCTGGGTCTGCCAGGGCAGGGGCAGCTCATCCTATATTCTCCACTGAGCTAGCACTGGACTCATGCTCAGCAGGTGTCTGAGATATAAATGAATGAATGAATGAATCTAAGCATATCATTTGCCTTCTTTAGGCAAAGAAGAAAGAAGAGGGCTTCTCAGCTGCTGGAGGAAACAATGTCTGTCTCTTGGGGAATAGGAACAGCATGTCCTTAGAGGCAAGAAGGGAGAACTGGTCTATCCAGTGCACTGCTGTCCTCCCCTAGGACAGGGATGACCCGCAACTGCCTTAGGCATGGGCTGGAGTCAGGCCAAATGGCTGAAGTGGCCCAGGATGGCTGTGTGACAGAAGATTGGCTTCTTGAGGCCAGAGGCAGAGGTAGCGACAGTCACAGTTGTACAGTTCAATCAGAAACTTGGCCAAGCCAGGAACAGGGGAATGACCTTTCCAACAGCTTAGGTTTCGGGGTGTGGTGTCAGATGGCTGGTGAGATCAGATGTCACTAGGGGCTGCAGTGACAGGAGGGGACCTGCCACCTGCAGGGACAGGGGTCTGAACTGGGCTGTGCTACTGTCAACAGAACTGCCTCCTGGGGGGAGGCTAGAACTGTCATGGTGGAAGGGAGAGAGAGAACTGATTTTCTTGTGTTTGATGAGGGTGTGATTTGGGGTGTCTCTAGGGAGTCTCAGTCTGGGGATGAAATCGCTTCTGCGGGCTTTTGAAGGACCACACCATCATTCTGTGCACAGAACCCGTGGCTGAGAGAGGCTCTGCTGCCATTACCTCAGAAAAGAGGGTATTAAAAACATTTCTTGGCTCTCTCCCTTGGAAGGGTTTAGATCTTGTCATTAATAACTGGCTAATGGATTTCTCAACTGTTACAAGCAGCCATGTGGTTTCTGGAAGGAATCTGCTGTTTAAGTACATTAAACAAGGACTCTGCAAGACTGTTAACCCTTGTGTCTCTCCTGGCTCTCAGGAGAGTTTTTCACTTGAATTTTTCCTGTTGACTCTGTGAGAGCCAGCCATCATCGTAGAGATGGTTAAAGCTCAGGCCCTAGAGTTAGTAAGGCCTGGGTTTGAACCTCAGCTTGGCTAATTGATTTTTTCAGCCTCAGTTTCCTCATTTATAGGAATATAACACCTAAGGCCGGGTGCAGTGGCTCACACCTGTAATCCCAGCACTTTGGGAGGCCGAGGTGGGCGGACCACCTGAGATCAGGAGTTCAAGACTAGCCTGGCCAACATCGTGAAACATCATCTCTATTAAAAATACAAAAATTAGCTGGGCGTGGTAGCGCACGCCTGTGGTCCCAGCTACTTGGGAGGCTGAGGTGGGAGACTTGCTTAAACCCGGGAGGTGGAGATTGCAGTGAGCCGAGATTGTTTTACTGCACTCCAGCCTGGGCAACAGAGTGAGACTCCTTCTCAAAAGGATAAAATAAAATGAAATGAAAAACTATAATACCTACTTCACAAGGCCATTGTGGGGAATCGGTGGAAAGAACTAAGCACAATGCCTGGTAAGTAGTGAGTGCTGGACGAAAGAGAGCTGTTCTTGGCCAGGCACGGCGGCTCACGCCTGTAATCCCAGCACTTTGGGAGGCCAAGGCAGGCAGATCACCTGAGGTCAGGAGTTCAAGACCAGCCTGGCCAACATGGTGAAACCCTGTCTCTACTAAAAATATAAAATTTAGCTGGGCATGGTGGCAAGTGCCTGTAATGTCAGCTACTTGGGAGGCTGAGTCAGGAGAATCACTTGAACTTGGGAGACGGAGGTTGCAGTGAGCTGAGATCACACCACTGCATTCCAGCCTGGGCAACAGAGGGAGCACTGCAGTCCAGCCTGGGTGACAAGGGAGACCCTGTCTGGAGAAAAAAAAAAAAAAGAAAGAAAGGAAGGAAGAAGGGAGGGAGGGAAGGAGGGAATGAAGGGAGGGAGGGAGGGAAAGAAAGAAAAGAAGGAGATTCTTTTCTTTCTTTTTTTTTTTTTTTTTTTGAGACAGAGTCTCTCTCTGTCTCCCAGGCTGGAGTACAGTGGCGCGATCTCGGCTCACTGCAAGCTCCGCCTCCCGGGTTTTACGCCATTCTCCTGCCTCAGCCTCCCGAGTAGCTGGGACTACAGGCTTGCACCACCTACACCCGGCTAATTTTTTTTGTATTTTAGTAGAGACGGGGTTTCACCGTGTTAGCCAGGATGGTCTCGAACTCCTGATCTTGTGATCTGTCCGCCTCGGCCTCCCAAAGTGCTGGGATTACAGGCATGAGCCACTGCACCCAGCCTGAAAGAGAGCTATTCTTATCATAGCTTCTTCCCTCAGCAGTGGTTCTTAACCTGGTGTGCATCAGAATCATGTGAGAACTTGTAAAAGATTCACAAACTCTAGCCCCAGCCCAGACCTGAGTGTGGGGCCTAGATGCCTGGCTTTCCTTTTAAGTCCCATACCTGCTTCTGATCGCATGCAGGGCTGAGCAACCGCTGCTCCATAGCATGCCATTTCTCACCCTCTGTTGTAATGGCCTAATTATTTCTCTCTCTCCATCACCAGAATGGAAGCCCTGCGAGGCTGGGGACCTTCTCCATCTTGTTTCTGCTGAGTCCCCAAGGCCCTAGACAGTGCCTCAACAGTAACTCCATAAATCTTTGGTGAGTGAGTCAATGAATGAATGAATGAATGAGAACCTTGCAACATGCACGTGAAAGAAGCAGAACAGGCCAGGCGTGGTGGCTCATGCCTATAATCCCAGCACTTTGGGAGGCCAAGGTGGGCGGATCACGAGGTCAGGAGATCAAGACCATCCTGGCTAACACGATGAAACCCCATCTCTACTAAAAAAATACAAAAAATTAGCCAGGTTTGGTGGCACGTGCCTGTAATCCCAGCTACTCGGGAGGCTGAGGCAGGAGAATTGCTTGAACCCGGGAGGCGGAGGTTGAAGTGAGCCAAGATTGCATCACTGCACTCTAGCCTGGGTGACAGAACGAGACTCCGTCTCAAAAAAAAAAAAAAAAAAAAAAAGAAGCAGAGCAGGCGAGCAGGCATGTTTCTCCCTCAGTAAGGAAGAGAAACCTGGGTTTCTGTTCCAGCTGGTCCAGCCATATAACCTCCAAGTCACTCCAGCCTCCGTAAGCCTCAGTGTCTACAGCTGCCAAGTGGCAAGACATTTGTACCCTTCCGGGCTGTTATTACAAGGAAACTGAAGAGGGAGCGACTTAAATGTACTTTGTGGAAAGACAGCTCAAGGACAGAAAGAACCTGCCCTGCCCTCCACCCTGTTAAATCCCTTCCTAGCTCCAGCAGAAACCGGAGAGGATCAGGCCCTAATGTCTCCAGGTTTGAAAGTTCTTGCAGCCCTCTGTGGGGAAGGTGGGAGGGCCCAGTCTATCCTTACAATGCACCTCACCCATCCTCTCTCCCAACGAGGTGATGAGTCCCTGGCTATTCACTTCAAATAGACAGAAGGGGTAGGGGGTGGCATCTCCAGGACAGAGGGCCAGAAATCATTTTATAATGGAGCATCTCCTCTAAGACAGGAGGTTTTTTTGCTTTGGGTTTTTTTTTTTTTTTTTGAGACAGAGTCTCACCATGTCACCCAGGCTGGAGTGCAGTGGCACGATCTCAGCTCACTGCAACCTCTACCTCCCAGGTTCAAGCGATTCTCCTGCCTCAGCCTTTCTAGTAGCTGGGATTACAGGCGAGTGCCACCACGCCAAGACAGGAGTTTTCAGAACCCAAGGTCTCCTCCTTTTGCCCTTTTGCCCCTCAGCTCCAAACCTGGGACCCCTCTGCTGACTGCCCCTGGCAAACCAGAAGCTGATTATCTGAAAAAGCATTCCTTGCCCCACAATTTACTTCAAAACTGAAAACATGCCAGGGATTAGCACCAATCACTGTGTGCCCAAGTTATGAATTTGCTTTTATCCTCCCCTTCTGTCCTAGGGAAGGAAGGCCACCACTCCAAGGGCAGGTGCTTTGCTGTCTGAATCGCTGAGCCCAAAATAATCATTCCTCAGGAAGGTGGTCGATTACATTTAACATCTTTAAACCCACAACTGCAAACGGGCTTGTCTTCTGCAAGCCAGGCTTCTCCCCTGAGGATTCTACCTCAGCTAACGCTGTGGAGCTATTTGCGATGCAAGGCTCTCCTGCGTAACACTCTGGAGAAGCCACTAAACTTCCCTAAGCCAGCTTACTCCCCACTGCAGGAGGAGGACAGTAACCCCTACGTGTCTACACGTATAGGCATGGATAGGTGGCCAAGTGTGACATCAGGTTAAAAAGGGCAAGTAGAGGCTGAGCCCAGTGGCTCACATCTGTAATTCCAGCACTTTATGAGGCCGAGGCAGGCAGATCACCTGAGTTCGGGAGTTCGAGACCAGCCTGACCAACATGGAGAAACCCTGTCTCTACTAAAAATACAAAATTAGCCGGGTGTGGTGGCGCATCCCTGTAATCCCAGCTACTTAGGAGGCTAAGGCAGGAGAATCGCTTGAACCCGGTAGGCAGAGATCGTGGTGAGCCGAGATCGCACCATTGCACTCCAGCCTGGGCGACAAGAGCTAGACTCGTCTCAAAAGAATAAAAAAAAAAAAGGCAAGTAGAGGCTGGGCATGGTGGCTCACACCTGTAATCCCAGCACTTTGGGAGGCCGAGGATGGCGGATCGCTTGAGCCCAGGAGTTCAACACCAGCCTGGGCAACATCATGAAACCCCATCTGTGCGAAAGATATATTAGCTGGGTGTGGTGGCATGCACCTGTAGTCTCAGCTACTCAGGAGGCTGAGGTGGGAGGATTGCTTGAGCCCAGGAGGTAGAGGCTGCAGTGAGCTATGATTGCACCACCGGACTCCAGCCTGGGTGACAGAGCAAGATCCTGTCTCAAAAAAGGCGGGGGATAGGGGGACAGTAGCAGGTATGATGAAATAACCTACGTGATACCACCCCATTTTTGCCAAATAATGGTAAAATACAGCAGTGATAGTACTGTATTAGCATATGAGAGATACATATAAAACACAGCAACTTTGGCATACAGAGCGGGTTTGTAAAGTGATTGGTACTTTCCATGTATTTCTATATGTATACTTTGTAAAGAATACTTTTTGTAATCAGAAAAAACATATAGGTTTTAAAAAATACCCAGCTCTGGATCACCTGAGGTCAGGAGTTCGAGACCAGCCTGGCCAACATGGTGAAACCCTGTCTCTAATAAAAATACAAAAAAAAAAAAATCAGCCAGTCGTGGTGGCGCATGCCTGTAATCCCAGCAACTCAGGAGGCTGAGGCAGGAGAATCACCTGAACCTGGGAGGCGGAGGTTGCAGTGAGCTGAGACCACACCATTCCACTCCAGTCTGGGCAACAAGAAGCAAACTCCATCTCCCAAAAAAAAAAAAAAAAAAATACCCAGCTCTCCAGGAGTTCGAGGCTGCAGTGAGCTATGATTGTGCCACTGCACTCTAGCCTGGGTGACAGACTAAGATTCTGTCTCTAAAAAACAAAACAAAACAAAACAAAAGACGGCCAGGCTCGGTGACTTACACCTGTAATCTTAGCACTTTGGGAGACCGAGGCGGGCAGATCACAAGGTCAGGAGTTCAAGACCAGCCTGGCCTACATGGTGAAACCCCGTCTCTACTAAAAATATAAAAATTAGCTGGGCGTGGTGGCACACGCCTGTATTCCTACTACTCAGGAGGCTGAGGCGGGAGAATTGCTTGAACCCAGGAGGTGGAGGTTGCAGTGAGCTGAGATTACACCACTGTACTCCAGCCTGGGCAACAGAGCGAGACTCCATCTCAAACAAACAAACAAACAAACAAACAAAAAAACATGGCTGGGCCATGGTGGCTCACGCCTGTAATCCCAGCACTTTGGGCAGCCAAGGCAGGTGGATCATTTGAGGTCAGGAGTTCGAGACCAGCCTGGCCAACATGGTAAAACCTCGTCTTTACTAAAAATATAAAAATTAGCTGTATGGTAGTTGTGTGAGCCGATAATCCCAGCTACTCAGGAGGCTGAGGCAGGAGAATCATTTGAGCCTGGGAGGTGGAGGTTGTAGTGAGCCAAGATCACACCACTGCACTCCAGCCTGGGTGAGAGAGTGAAACCCTGTCTCAAACAACAACAACAGAAAAGAAGAGGGAAGGGGAGGACCCAGCTCTGGAGGGAGGAAAGTAAGAAAAAAACAAAAACAAAAACTCAGTTCTCAGTTTTCAGGGTTGTTGGGAAAAACAAAGGTCCGTAAAGATGCACTATACCTAGAACATAGTTCATTCAGTGAACGGAAAGGAGCTGTGTGAGCTGTTTTTTCATTTAGCTCCCGGTTTTAGAAGTGCTGGCTATGTGCTCTACACGTTACCCACATCACCTTTC
The DNA here is from genome assembly GCF_006542625.1 of Nomascus leucogenys. NCBI lineage: Eukaryota > Metazoa > Chordata > Mammalia > Primates > Hylobatidae > Nomascus > Nomascus leucogenys. The sequence continues at coordinate 76,186,275 of NC_044382.1, read as the reverse complement.
TCCAGCTAGCACCCTATTTTATTTTCTTCAAGTAGCTTTCATCACCAGACATTATCTGATAGGTTGTTTTTACCTGGCTCCACATGATTCATGCCCTGGAACGGTGCCTGGCCTTGAGAAGGTGCTCAGTAATAAATGTTGTTGAGCAAAAAAATGAATGCACCGATCATATCTAGATCAGGGCTCAGTGGGGCAGGGGGTAGGAATGGAACTCACAGCTGCGGTGGGCTGGGGGCAGCAGGCATCCAGGAAGTGGGCCGGGCTAGGCAGAGGAAAGTCGCAGGCTTCTGCACAGGTCCAGCAGCAGTCTGGGGGCCCGGAGGAACCTTGCTTCCTGCAGGGGGAGCTACCGTCCGCGCAGCAGCCCTGGGCCTAGATCACAGGATTCAGGATGTGGAACAGGCAGCAGGTAGTGACAGCCAAGGCAGCTTTCCCGAGGGGGCAGGAAAAGGTTTGGCTGGGGATAGGAGAGGAGGGACCCCCTGGTACCACAAAACGGATAGATGCAAGGGCTAAATGTCAAGTGTCTCAGGGTAAGAGCCTGCAGATGAAGGGACAGGTTACCGGGATTCCTCTTCCCCAGAGCCCACCCTTTATCCCCGACCAGACCCCTCACCAGCAGGCAGTGCCTAGTCAGCAGGACTAGACCCAGCAGCAACAAATAGATGCCCACAGCGATGAAGACGATGGCAGGGATGGGGAGCAGCAGGGGAGGACTGCTGACAGGAGCCGGGGTTGGATTCCACGGGCTAGAGGAGGCCTGGACGAGTACAGGAGGAAGGGGTGACAAGGAGGTGGAGAGGGGCTGCAGGAACACGGGAATACCATGAGGGACGCGGAGGTGGCTGGGAGAGGAACAGCCACCAGATGGTGGGGAGAGCATCAACAGGACTACACCCTGACTCATTATCTTGTGCCCCGAGCCTGCCTTTTTCCCTATCATTCCCAGTTCAGCAACATCAAGCACTTCGGCATTCTAGAGTCTTCTAGGGCTTACTGATTTTCCTTCCGGATGCCTCTCCAAAGAGATCTCTTGTCTCTGACTCCCTTGCCACTCCTTTACCATCCCTCAGCCCACATTACCGGCTCCTGTCATCCAACCTGCAATTTTGCTGCTTTCCACACCAGGTGTCCTTGTGTATGCCTCCCTCCCTTACAATCCATCAATGGCTCCCAGTAACTCACTTAAAACTTTTTCTATTGTTTATTTTATTATTACTATTTTTGAGACGGAGTATCACTCTGTCACCCAGGCTGGAGCAGTGAGGCAAGCTTGGCTCATGCAACCTCTGCCACCCAGGTTCAAGGGATTCTCCTACTTCAGCCTCCCGAGTAGCTGGGATTACAGGTACGCACCACCACGCCCAGCTAATGTTTGTATTTTTAGTACAGAGGGGATTTTGCCATGTTGGCCAGGCTGGTCTTGAACTCTTGATCTCAGGTGATCCGCCCGCCTGGGCCTCCCAAAGTGCTGGGATTCCAGGCATGAGCCACCGCACCTGGCCAATTTTTTTTAGAGACAGTGTCTCACTCTGTCACCCAGGCTGGAGTGCAGCGGCATGATCATGGCTCGCTGCAGCCTCGAGCTCCTGGGCTTAAACGATCCTCCCACCTCAGCCTCCTCAGTAGCTGGAATTACAGGCGACAGCCACCACGCCTGGCACTTAAAACTTATGTCAGTGACAAAATTCCCAGTTTAGCCCTGCCTACCTCTCTCCCTCCCCCTCTTCCAAACACACGATAGCCCTAGCAGTTCCCCAAATGCTGCAGCCTCCCTCTCACCCCCAGGCTGTTTCCTCTGCCAGAAATGCCTTTTCTCCTGGATTACTTGGTCAACTCCTTATCTTGCCAGGAATACCAGAAATGTGCCCTCCCGTGGGAAGTCCATTCCTGGCACTCTTCCTCACAGCTCTCGTCCTGAGCTGGCAGGGTGTAGTCTGTGTTGGGTAGAAGCCCTCTCCCCAGTCCGTGCTGGAGGACAGGCCCAGTCGGGGTGAGGACAGGGCGCTGAGGGGACCCAGAGAGGGAAAGGGGCCCGGACTTACGTCCATGGGGCAGGGCAGAGCCAGTCAGTCCGGGAGCTGCAGAAGGAAGGTTCTGGGTCTCAGAGGCTGAGAGGCACCGTTAGACCGGGGTGTCCACCCTCCCCTTTCCTGTTTGAGGAAACTGAGGCCATGGCTGGGCCGAAGGGTGGAATTCGGGAAGGAGAATGGGGGGCGGGGGATCCGAGGCGGCGCCTTCCTCGCAGATTCCAGCGCGCCCCAGGCCACTCCCCTCCTCAGTCCCCACACGCCAGGCTTCCCCGGTCGGTCAGCCCCCATCACCTGCACCCTCGGGCCGCGGGCAATTCACGGATTCCGCGCGGAGCTGGGTCCAATCGGCCGAGGGGCCGGCTCCGCCCAGAAGCCGTTCGCGGCATCCCGCTGTTGCCATGGTGACCAGAACGTTGTTTGTACGGCGGCCGCCGAGGCCCAAACTCCCGCCTCGCGCCTCGCGCCTCCCGCCTCCCGCCTCCCGCCTCCCGCCTCCCGCCTCCCGCCTCCCGCTTCCCGCTTCCCGCCTGAGCTTCCGCTGCCACTGGCTCTGCGCCGCCGCGGCCCTCGGGGCTTTCTCGCGGGGACCGAAGGGGAAGAGCGAATCCCGCCGCCGCCTGCCTGGGTCTGATCCTCATCAGATGCTGGACGTTGGAGGAGGCACCGGGTTCTGGGGCGCCACAGGAAGATTGAACCCCCAGGCTACACCCACGACTTGGATGTATCTCCGGCCAAGCCACTGCGCATCTGCAAAAGGGAGAAACGCCTGCCGCTCAGGGATACTGTAAACATCAAAGCTACTTTTGATATTTTATTTATATTTATTTATTTATTTATTTTTGAGACGGAGCCTCGCTCTGTCGCCCAGGCTGCAGTGCAGTGGCGCGATCTCGGCTGACTGCAACCTCCGCCTCCCGGGTTCAAGCGATTCACCTGCCTCAGCCTCCTGAGTAGCTGGGATTACAGGCGCGCACCACCACACCCGGCTAATTTTTGTATTTTTAGTAGAGACAGGGTTTCGCAATGTTGACCAGGCTGGTCTTGAACTCCTGACCTCAGGTGATCCACCCGCCTCAGCCTTGCAAAGTTCTGGGATTATGGGCGTGAGCCACCGCGCCCGGCCCGGTTCTTTTTTTCTGATTGATTGATTGATTGATTGATTGATTTTTTTGAGACAGAGTTTCGCTCTTGTCTCCCAGGCTGGAGTGCAATGGCGTGATCTTGGCTCACTACAACCTCTGCCTCCTGGATTCAAGCGATTCTCCTGCCTCAGCCTCCCGAGTAGCTGAGATTACAGGCGACTGCCACCACTCACACCTAATTTTCGTATTTTTAGTAGACGGGGTTTCACCATGTTGGCCAGGCTGGTCTCGAACTCCTAACCTTAGGCACTCCCGCCCGCCTTGGCCTCCCAAAGTACTAGGATTACTGGCATGAGTCACCGTGCCCAGCCTTTTTTTCTGAATTTTTAGAGATGTGGTCTTGCTATGTTGTTCAGGCTGGTCTTGAACTCCTGGGCTCAAGCAATCCTCCAGCCTCAGCCTCCCAGGTAGCTGGGATTACAGGCATAAGCCACCTTCAATAGGATCTGCTGAAGCTTCCTGAACCAGTGTGTAGGGTCTCACATTTCCACAGCTTTGCAGATGCTGATCCCTCTGCCTGGAACACCCTCTGTCTTCCCCTCAAACCTGTTCCTCATCCCTCAAGCATGTGCTCAGTTTTGCCTCTGTGAGGTCTCCCTGCCAACCTCAGGCAGAGGCGGCTGCCTTTGGGCTGTGAATTCCCACAGCATCATACAGATACTGTTTTCAAGCACTTCTCACAAGATACTTGAATTCCTCACTTCCATGTCTGGCTCCACAATTAGACTGCAAGTGTCTGGGGCCTGGTCTGAGTCATCTCCATATCCTGAGCTCTAGTACTTGGCCTAGCCCTGGGAGCCTTGGTGAATACTCACTGATTCTTTTTCTTTCTTTCCTTTTTTCTTTTTTTTTTGAAACGGAGTTTTGCTCTTGTCGCCCAGGCTGGAGTGCAATGGTGTGATCTCGGCTCACTGCAACCTCCACCTCCTGGATTCAAGCAATTCTCCTGCCTCAGCTTCCAGAGTAGCTGGAAGTGCCACCATGCCCAGCTAATTTTGTATTTTTAGTAGAGAGGGGGTTTCTCCACGTTAGTCAGGCTGGTCTCGAACTCCCGACCTTAGGTGATCCGTCCGCCTCAGCCTCCCAAAGTGCTGGGATTACAGGTGTGAGCCACTGCGCCCGGCCTATTTTTTTCTTTTAATAAAGTAGACATGGGGTCTCACTATGTTGGCCAGGCTGGTCTCCAACTCCTGCCTCAAATGATCCTCCCACCTCGGCCTCCCAAGTTGCTGGTATTACAGGCCAGAGCCACTGCGCTTGGCCAATACTCACTGATTCTATGAATGAATTGAAACCAAACACCATCCACGAATGAAGCATTGTTTTCCACACGTCCTAATTTCTTTGGCTTTCAAGACACTCAGACCTCCCCGTTTCATTCCTAACCTTTTTAGATCACACACACACACACACACAAACACTTGCACACACCCACACATGCATGCTCACACAAGCACCCCTCTCCATGGAGGCCTCCGACTTCCTACACGATGGCTGAATCCTGGCATTTTCCCCTAAAAACAATGCCACCATATACCTATTTTTGTCCATGTTCTCCACCCCAACATGCCTCACCACAGCTGCTGCCCCTGGGGTTTCCTACGCCATGAGGCAGCCACAGAAACTGCCAGGAGCTGTGTCCCTGGATCCCAAATCTTCTCTCCCACTGTCAACCATACTGAGATGGTCTCAGCCACCCTCTTGGCCACCCCTGGCCCCCTCAGAGGGTGTTTCAAGCCCAGAAAACAGAAGTCTAGCTGTTGCTAATGTCACCATTATTGATCCTAAAGAAGATTGTCTTCTTAGGCTGTCTTCCGGTTTTGTTTTTTTTTTGAGACACAGTCTCACTCAGTAGCCCACGCTGGAGTGCCATGGCACAATCATGGCTCACCACAACAGCCTGGACCTCCTGGCTCAAGGGATCCTTCCACCTCAGTCTCCCAAGTTACAGGTGCATGCTACCACACCCAGCTAATTTTTAAATTTTTTTGTATAGACGGGAGTCTCACTATATTGCTCAGGCTGTTCTTGAACTCCTGGGCTCAGGTGATCCTCCTGCCTCAGCCTCTCGAAGTGCTGGGATTACAAGCGTGAACCACTGTGCTCAGCCTTGGGCGGTCTTATTGTCTGATGGAATCCTGAGGACCAAGTTGAGGCCAGTTCTCACCTCAGCCCTAGAAAAGGCCTCCAGGAACACATATTCTGCCAACAGAGAGACGTCAGCCTTGGCAAGGCCCCTGGACACGTCCGTGGCCTGCAGTGCCCAGACCCGCTGGTGCTGGTGTTTTGTTCCTACCATGGGCTCATACATTATGCAGGAACATGGGCAGTGCCCCAGGCCTGTGTGTTGCTAGGCAAGCCAAGACAAGGGATGGTGTATGCACCCCACTTTGCCAAGGCCCCATTTCTTTTCTTTCTTTTTTTTTTTTTTTTTTGAGATGGAGTCTTGCTCTGTTGCCCACACTAGAGTGAAGTGGTGCGATCTCAGCACACTGCAACCTCTGCCTCCCGAGTTGAGTGATTCTCCTATCTCAGCCTCCCGAGTAGCTGGGATTACAGACGCATGCCACTATGCCTGGCTAATTTTTGTATTTTTAGTAGAGACAGGGTTTCACCATGTTGGCCAGGCTAGTCTCAAATTCCTGACCTCGTGATTTGTCCGCGTTGGCCTCCCAAAGTGCTGGGATTACAGATGTGAGCCACTGCGCCTGGCTGTGCCAAGGCCCCACTTCTATCCACATCACAACGTTTGCTGGGGGCAGAGAAAAACTGACTTCACAATAGCCAGCTAACCGTGAAGTCTCCTCTCCCTGAAGTTGGAAGCTGGAGATGTCAGATGTATCATATGTAGTTCCTCACTTCCCCTAGGAAAGGGCAGACAGGATTGTATACTTCCAATAATCGTGGGGTGGGTGGGAGATCAGAGATGCAGAGTTCCCAGAAGATGAAAGAAGCTTCAGCAGGCTTGGGTGTGGGAAGCGACCTGGCAGTTCTGATTCTGATCTAATACATTCAGCTGCCTCCAATGGACATCCAACGATATCATCTCCCAGAGATTAAGAAGAGGTTCACCAGCCCCCTTAGTATGAAAATGAAAGGCTTGTGTTTAGGTAATTACCCTGGGGGCATAAAGAAGCAGTGCTGAGCTAGAGCTGGTGTCAGCAGAGGCCTCTCCACAGACTTTATCTTACTTAATCCTTACAGGAGGCACGAGTGGCAGAAACAATTACTTCCATTTTATAGGTTGGAAATAATAATGGCCCAGTTGGAAACAAAACGAAAAAAACCTTCAGGCCAGTGCAGTGGCTCACGCCTGTAATCCCAGCACTTTGGGAGGCCAAGGCAGGCAGACCACCTGAGGTCAGGAGTTTGAGATCAGCTTGGCCAGCATGGCAAAACCCCATCTCTACTAAAAATACAAAAATTAGCTGGGCATGGTGGCAGGTGCCTATAATCTAAGCTGCTTGGGAGGCTGAGACAGGAGAATCGCTGGAACTGACGAGGTGAAGGTTGCAGTGAGCCGAGATCGCACCACTGCACTCCAGCCTGGGTGACAGAGAGAGACTCTGCCTCAAAAACAAAAAAAATAGCTGGGCGTGGTGGTGCATGCCTGTAATCTCAGCTACTCAGGAGGCTGAGGCAGGAGAATCACTCGAACGGGGGAGGCAGAGGGCAGAGGTTGCACTGAGTTGAGATCGTGTCACTGAACTCCAGCCTGGGCGAGAAAAAAAAAAAAGGCTTTAGAACCAGGAAAGATCTGGATTTGAATTCTAGTTCTGCCACAGTGTATCTGTGCAACCCTGGACAGGTCAATTGACCTCACTGAGCCTCAGTTATCCTCATGTGGAAAGTGGGGATGACCCTCAGGGACTGGCAGGGCTTCCTGTGATTATTTGAGAAAATGTATGCAAGGTACATGGCATAGAATGAAGGTTCATTAAAATATATAGCCAGGTGCAGTGGTTCATGCCTGCAATCCCCCAGCACTTTGGGAAGCTGAGGTGGAAGGATCGGTTGAGCCCAGGAGTTCAAGACCAGCCTCAGAAACATAGTGAACCCCATCTCTACAAAAAAAAAAAAGGAAAAATTAGCCATGCATGTTTTCTAATTTTCATGTGTATTTATGGTCCAACTACTTGGGAAGCTGAGGTGGAAGAATCTCTTGAGCCCAGGAGTTTTTTTTGTTTGGTGGTGGTGGTTTTTTTTTTTTTTTTCTTTTGGAGATGAAGTTTCACTCTTGTTTCCCAGGCTGGAGTGCAGTTATGCGATCTCGGCTCACTGCAATCTCCACTTCCCAGGTTCAAGCAATTCTCCTGCCTCAGTCTCCCAAGTAGCTGGGATTACAGGCACTCACCACCATGCCCAGCTAATTTTTGTATATTTAGTAGAGATGGGGTTTCACCATGTTGACCAGGCTGCTCTTGACCTTCTGACCTCAGGTAATTCACCCGCCTTGGCCTCCCAAAGGGCTGGGATTACAGGTGTGAGCCACCACGCCCGGCCCGAGCCCAGGAGTTTAGTTTGAGACTACAGTGAGCTATGATTGCACCACTCCACCCCAGCATGGGCGACAGAGTGAGACACTGTCTAAAAAAAAAAAAAAAAAAATTATAGGCCATGCCCGGTGGCTCACACCTGTAATCCCTGCATTTTGGGAGGCTGAGGCAAGTGGATCACCTGAGGTCAGGAGTTTGAGACCAGCCTGGCCAACATGGTGAATACCCAGTCTCTACAAAAAATACAAAAATTAGGCTGGGTGTGGTGGCTCTCACCTGTAATCCCAGCACTTCAGGAGGCCGAGGCAGGCGGATCACTTGAGGTCAGGAGTTCGTGACCAGCCTGGCCAACATGGTAAAACCCTGTCTCTACTAAAAATACAAAAATTAGCCGAGCATGGTGTCACGTGCCTGTAATCCCAGATACTGAGGAAGCTGAGGCAGGAGAATTGCTTGAACCTGGGAGGCAGAGGTTGCAGTGAGCTGAGATTGCACCACTGGACTCCAGCCTGGGTGGCAGAGCAAGACTTCATCTCAAAAAAAGAAAAAAACCCAAAACCAAAAAGCAAAAATTAGCCAGGTATGGTGGCACATGCCTGTAGCCCCAGCTACTCAGGAGGCTGAGGTGGGAAGATTGCTTGACCGCTGGGGGTGGAGGTTGCAATGAGTCGAGATTGCGATAGATAGACAGACAGACAGACAGACAGACAGATAGATAGATGACACAACAGGCCGGGCATGGTGGCTCATGCCTGTAATTCTAGCTACTTAGGAGGCTGAAGAGGGAGGATCAGTTGAGCCCAGGAGTTCAAGGCTACAGGGAGCCATGATCATGCCACTGCACTCCAGCCTGGACGACAGAGCGAGATCTCATCTCTAAATATATACATTTTTAATGACTATTAATGAGTATCACCATGCGTATGTGTATAGCAACTGTGCTTTACACAGATCTCATTTAATCACCCCAGCAGCCCCAGGTAGAGGTGCTGCTGTTTCTTAGATGAGGAGCCCAAGGCTCAGAGGAGTTGAACCCCTTGCACAAGGATGCCAGGCTAGTGACTGGCAGAAGCAGGACCTAGGCCTGGCAATGGGACTTGGTGTGTGCTCAGTGGAGGCTCAGAGAGGTTGTGAAATTTGGCCAAGGTCACACAGCCAGTCTATGTGAGAAGAAAGGGATTGCACCCTTAGCTGTCTGGCTCCAATCACCTGCTGTGCCCTCAGCTTTTTCTGGTGTGCAGAAAGAGGGTAGGACTGGCATTGCTTGGGACAGTCCCTAACCTGGGACAGGTAAGTAAAAATACTAAATAATAAATGCTCTGGCACCCCGGCCAGGACTTGCCCCAGAGCCCAGGTGGGGGGAATCGGACCCTTCCCTGGGTATCATGTGGGAAACAGGCCACTTCTGGCCGCTTATTGTTTACTTATTCACAGCCTTTGATGATATCACACCTGCACACCTCCGCAGGGCACCCAGTGGAGAGGATGAGTGAAACAGCCTGTGGGCGGCAGAGCCTGGAAGAACAGAGAACGGTAAACTCAAGGCCAAGGGTAACTTGGGTGGCGGGTCTCTAAGGACTGCGTGGGGGTGAGACTCGCGTGGGGAGACAGGCTAGGGGAAGGAAAGATGGTGGCCGAAGTCACAGAGGCTTGGATGGGCCCTCCTATACCCCTGCCCTGCACCGCCCTCAACGCGTGGACTGCCTAATGCTTCATGTTTTGTTTGTTTTTGTTTTGTTTTTGAGGCAGGGTCTCCCTCTGTCACCCAGGTTGGAGTGCGGTGGCGCTATCATGGCTCACTGTGGCCTCCACCTCCCTAGCTCAAGCGATCCTCTCACTTCAGCCTCCTAAGTAGCTGGGACTGCAAGCACACGGCACCACGCCCAGCTAATTTTTTTGACCTTTTGTAGAGAGGAGGTCTCACAGTGTTGCCCAGGCTGGCCCAGTGCTTTCTGGCTGCATACCCAGGCCAGGACAGGCTGGTGTGTCTTCCTTCCTCTGCTGGGATGTCCTGAACACCCATTGACCACCCGACAAAGGTTCAGAGTGTGGGGTGCATCCCATTTTGGGTTTATTTTAGATGGCATGTTAGCAAGAAAACACACACACACCACACACACAAACACACACACCACACACAAACACACACACCAACACACATACCGTACACACACCACACAAACACACATACCACACACAAATACACACCACACACGCACCACACAAACACACACACCACACACACACCACACACACACACAAACACCACACACACACCCCATACACCCACCCCACACACACCCCACCACACACACAGTACACACACACCACACATACCACACACACACACCACACATACCACACACATACAGCATACACACACCACACACACACATACCACACACACAAATACACACACACCACACACACCACACAAACACACCACACACATACCACACACACAAATACACACACACCACACACACCACACAAACACACCACACACACACCACACATACCACACACACCACACATACCATACACACCACACAAACATACCACACACAAATACACACACACCACACACATCACACACTACACAAACACACCACACACACCAAACACACCATATCTACACACACCACACACACAAACCACACACATCACACACACACCACACACACACCCCATACACCCACCCCACACACGCCCCACCACACACACACCACACACACATCACACACACCACACACACAAACACACACAAACACCACACACACACCCCATACAACCACCCCCCACACACCCCACCACACACACACCACACACACACCACACATACCATACACACCACACAACACACCACACACACCACACACCACACACACACACCACACACACACCACACATACCATACACACCACACAAACACACCACACACACCACACACACACCACACACACACACCACACACACCACACAAACACACCACACACCACACACACACCACACACACCACACACCACACACACACACCACACACACCACACACACACCACACACACACCCCACACACCACACACACACACCACACACACACCACACACCACACACACACACCAGACACACACACCACACACACACACCCCACACCACACATGCACCACACACACCACACCCACACACATACCACACACAAACACACACACCACACACCAACACACACACACCACACACATCACACACACACCACACACACACCCTGAACAAGCTACTCTCTTTCTCTTTCCAATTCCCTTTCAATACTTCTGATTACTGCAGGAGAAAGTCTCAATTTGCTGCCAGAAACCCTTTAACACCTGTCTCTCTGTGCTTATCTTTTTGTTCTTTCTTTTTTTTCTTTCTTTTTTTTTTTTTTTTGAGATGGAGTCTTGCTTTGTCGCCCAGGCTGGAGTACAGTGACACGATCTTGGCTCACTGCAATCTCCACCTCCTGGGTTGAAGCAATTCTTCTGCCTCAGCCTCCCGAGTAGCTGGGATTACAGGTTCACACCACCACGCCCGACTAATTTTTATATTTTTAGTAGAGATGGGGTTTCACCATATTGGCCAGGCTGGTCTCGAACCCTTGACCTTAGTTGATCTGCCCCCCTCGGCCTCCCAAAGTGCTGGGATTACAGGCGTGAGCCACTGTGCCTGGCCTGATCTCTCTTTTTTTAACAAGGAGAGAGCCAGTCTCCAGTTCAGAATGAGCAGCTGCCGATAGTATCTAGCTAGAATGTTATAAAATGTGTTTTCATTTTGTATATTTTTTGTTACCTTCTGTTTATCACAGGTGGTACTGGTTTTCTATTTTCCAGAGTGATAAAAAATTTCCTCTTAAAGTACATGGTAGCCACAGTGGCCTGTAATCCTGGCACATTGGGAGGCCAAGGCAGGCAGATCGCCTGAGGTCAGGAGTTTGAGACCAGCCTGGGCAACAGGGTGAAACCCTGTCTCTACTAGAAAAAGTACAAACAATTAGCTGAGTGTGGTGGCAGTCACCTGTAATCCCAGCTACTCGGGAGGCTGAGGCAGGAGAATCGCTTGAACCCAGGAGGCGGAGGTTGCAGTGAGCTGAGATCACACCATTGCCCTCCAGCCTGGGCAACAAGAGCGAAACTTCATCTCAAATGAAAGAAAATAAAGTACATGGTTAGTTTAGCACTGTGGCTCATGCCTGTAATCCCAGCACTCTGGGAGGTGAGGCAGGCAGATCACTTGAGGTCAGGAGTTTGAGACCAGCCTGGCCAACATGGTGAAACCCCATCTCTACTAAAAATACAAAAATTAGCCAGGTGTGGTGGCACACACTTGTAATCCCAGCTACTCCAGAGGCTGAGGCAGGAGAATTGCTTGAACCTCGGAGGCGGAGGATGCAGTGAGCTGAGAATGCACCACTGCACTTTAGCCTGGGAGACAGAGTTAAAAAAAAAAAAAAAAAAAAAAAGGACATGGTTAGCTCATGCTAACCATGGTGGCTCACACCTGTAATCCCAGCACTTTGCGAGGCCGAGGCGGGAGGATCGGACGTATTGCTGGAGCTCAGGAGTTTGAGACCAGCATGAGCAACATGGCAAAACTCTGTCTCTACCAAAAATACAAAAATTAGCCGTGCATGGTGGTGGCGTGCCTGTGGTCTCAGCTACTCAGGAGGCTGAGTCAGGAGGATCGCTTGAGCCTGGCAAATGGAGGTTGCAAGAAGCTGAGATGGCACCACTGCATTCCAGCCTGGGCAACAGAGTGAAAACCCCATCTTAAAAAATAATACATGGTGAAAAACAAAACAAAACACAACCTGTGCTCTGAAAATCAGATTACTTGGTTCAAATCCCCGCTTGTGCCACTTTCTACCTGCATGACCTTGAGCAAGTCACACAACCTCTCTGTGCCTCAATTTCCTCATCAGAACAGTAACTGACAGTATGTCTCACCTGACACAGTGATTTGTGCCTATAATCCCAGCACTTTGGGAGGCCAAGGCAGGAGAATGCTTGAGGCCAGCAGTTTGAGACCAACCTAGGCAACAAATCGAGAGCCCCCCCATCTGTAGAAAAAACTTAAAAAATAAGCTGGCAGTGATGAGACTGAGAGCCTGTAATCCCAGCCCCTTGGGAGGCTGAGGCAGGAGGATCCCCTGAGCACAGGAGTTTGAGGTTACAGTGAGCTAATCATGCCAGTGTACTCCATCAAGGGAGACAACGTGAGAGACCCCGTCTCAAAAATCAAAACAAAACAAAAACCCCAGTATGTCTGTCTTAAGATTATTGTGGAGATTATGTTAGTTAATATATATAAAGGGCTTAGATTGCTGCCAGATATCTAGTAAATGCTCTATAAATGTTTGCTTTTTTTTTTTTTTTCTTTTGGAGACGGAGTTTTACTCTGTCGCCAGGCTGGAGTGCAGTGGTCTGATCTCGGCTCACTGCAGCTTCTGCCTTTCAGTTTCAAGCAATTCTCCTGCCTCAGCCTCCTGAGTAGCTGGGATTACAGGCGCGTGCCACCACGCCCAGCTAATTTTTTTTGTATTTTTAGTAGAAACGGGGTTTCACCATGTTGGTCAGGCTGGTCTCAAACTCCTGACCTCATGATCCACCCGCCTCGGCCTCCCAAAGCATTGAGATTACAGGTGTGAGCCAGTGTGCCTGGCCTAATGTTTGCTCTTATTAGGTCAAATAGAGAAAAACAACAACAACAATAACGACAAAAAACACCCATAACTGACCATAACTGAGGTTTTTTTATGTGGGGAAACAAAGGTTTGGAGAAACTAGAGGCTGAGTTAGGATATTGGTAAATTTCTGGATTCCCAGTCTAATTGTCAGCCATTTCAATCTTCAATAATTAATATAACCTCTCAGCTTCCACTTAATCACTTGCAAAATGGGACTAATCCTATCTCATTGGATGTTGGGATTGGTGTGTATAAAGGCGGATCAGAGGCCAGGCACGGTGGCTCATGCCTGTAATCCCAACACTTTGGGAGGCCAAAGCGGGTGGATCACTTGAGGTCAGGAGTTTGAGACCAGCCTGGCCAACATGGTGAAACCCCGTCTCTACTAAAGATACAAAAATTAGCTGGGCGTGGTGGTGGGCGCCTATAATCCCAGCTACTTGGGAGACTGAGGCAGGAGAATCGCTTGAACCTGGGGGGTGCAGGTTGCAGTGAGCCAAGATCGTGCCACTGCACACCAGCCTGTGCAAAAGAGTAAAACTCCATCTGAAAATAAATAAATAAAATAAAATAAGTAAGTAAATAAATAAAGCGGCTCAAAATGAGCATTAGGACAATGATGCCTTCTCAACTGGGATAATATCGCCCCCAAGGGGGCAAAAAACTTACTCTTTTTAATATGGAAAAGATATATGTAAATAGACATACAGTATATCTGTGTTATTAAACTTTCATGATAGGCAGCGATTAGAAAAAAAAGTCTGAAAAGGGCTCCTTAGGGGAACAATAATGAAAGAAAAGTTGAGAAACACTGCTGTCCAAACCAAGGTTTTTCCCGCTTGGCTTGTTTAGCCACTAGTGGGCAGTGAAATTGGCTTAATGGGTCATGATCAATATTTGGTGGAAAAATGATCTAGAAAATTCCACAGGGCACTGCATATAATGAGTCAGAACGTGTTGTGCAAAGGTTTTCCATTCAACGTGTGGGTGCGTGAACTGCAGTCACAAAATAAAAGATATCTCAGCTGGGTGCAGTGGCTCACCTCTGTAATCCCAACACTTTTTTTTTTTTTTGAGACAGAGTCCCACTCTGTCGCCCAGGCTGGAGTGCAGTGGCACGATCTCGGCTCACTGCAAGCTCCGTCTCCCAGGTTCATGCCATTCTCCTGCCTCAGCCTCCCAAGTAGCTGGGACTACAGGCACCTGCCACCATGCCCGGCTAATTTTTTGTATTTTTAATAGAGACGGGGTTTCACCGTGTTAGCCAGGATGGTCTCGATCTCCTGACCTCGTGATCCGCCCGCCTCAGCCTCCCAAAGTGCTGGGATTACGTAATCCCAACACTTTGGGAGGCTGAGGTGGGCAGCTCACTTGAGGTCAGGAGTTCAGACCAGCCTGGCCAATATGGTGTCTTTACTAAGAATACAAAAATTAGCCGGGCGTGGTAGCACATGCCTGTAATCCCAGCTACTTGGGAGGCTGAGGTAGGAGAATCATTTACCCGGGAGGTGGAGTTTGCAGTGAGCTGAGATCCCGCCACTGCACTCCAGCCTGGGCGACAGAGTGGGACTCTGTCTCAAAAACAAACAAACAAAAATACATAAATACATAAAGAAATAAAATAACAGATATCTCTTGTGGATCACTATTAAAAAAATTTAAAGCCATTGCTCAAAACCACAATTTTCTCCTTTCATATTTTCTCTCTCAGACAAGCTTGTGCAGCCTTGGACTGTTTTGCTCTAAACAAGAAGAAATCGACAAGGAAAGGAAGAAATGTAGGAGCGAGTCCAGATTCCAGTGAAACTCGGGCCTGACTCTAACCAGCTCATGGCCTGGAAACTTTCCTGCCTTCCACATTTTCTTGTCCAGGGTAAGCACAGGTGCAGAGGAAAATGACCATCCCTGGTCACGTGCAGTGGCTCACGCCTGTAATCCCAGAACTTTGGGAGGCTGAAGCAGGAGGATCGCTTGAGCCCAGGAGTTGAAGACC
Source organism: Nomascus leucogenys (assembly GCF_006542625.1). Classification (NCBI taxonomy): domain Eukaryota; kingdom Metazoa; phylum Chordata; class Mammalia; order Primates; family Hylobatidae; genus Nomascus; species Nomascus leucogenys. The sequence goes on along the minus strand of NC_044382.1, from coordinate 76,170,898 downwards.
AGCCTGGGCAACATAGCAAGATCCCATCTATAGAAAAGAAAAAAACTCCCTAAATTAGCCAGGTGTGGTGGCACACGCCTATTGTCCCAGCTACTCAGGAGGCTGAGGTGGAAGGATCACTTGAGCTCGGGAGGTGGAGGCTGCAGTGAGCTCTGATTGTGTCACTGCAATCCAGCCTGGGTGACAGAGTGAGACTCTGTCTCAAATTTTAAAAAAAGAAAAAGAAAAAGAAAAAACCCCAGAGGGGTGCTACTCCTCCTCACTCCTTCTGCCTCTCCTGCTCTCATCCCTTCTTGTCACCTTTTTCCCTCTCCCATCTTCTCTCCTCCCCTCACGCCTTCTCCTCTCTTCACCTCCTTTTCTCCAGACTTGGAAGGCAGCGGTCACATTTACCGATTTTGTCATGTACTGTATGGTCTGAAGCATGTCATTCAACTTTTCTGAGACTCAGATTTCTCAGCAGTAAAATGGGGAAGTTATTTGTAAGGTGGCATAGATGATTAAACGGGAGCATGTATATAAAGTATTTCAGCCCGGTGCCTGGCATACGGTGGGTGCTCAGAATGACAGTAGCTGGCTCGGAATGACAGTAGCTGGCTACTGGCTACCATGTGAAGTATTGTAGTTTCTATGCATTGGCATGATTTAGTTCTCACAATGAGCTATGCAGGAGCTGGGAAAATAGCAGGGCAGGCTGCCTGGTTTCAGATCCCAGCTCAGGATCTTTTCATATATATATATATATATATATATATATATATATTTTTTTTTTTTTTTGAGACAAAGTCTTGCTGTGTTGCCCAGACTGGAGTGCAGTGGCACCATCTCGGATTACTGCAACCTCTGCCTCCTGGGTTCAAGCGATTCTCCTGCCTCAGCCTCCTGAGTAATTGGAATTATGGATGTGCACCACCACACCCGGCTAATTTTTGTATTTTCAGTAGGGATGGGGTTTCGCCATGTTGGCCAGGCTGGTCTCGAACTCCTGACCTCAGGTGATCCACCCCCTTCTGCCTCCCAAAGTGCTGGGATCACAGGCGTGAGCCACCATACCTGGCTGCTCTTGGTTTAACTTTTAATTTTCAGAGTCCCATCCAGAGGGAAGAAAATAAAGTAGCTAAAGAAGCAAACACTGGCCGAGCATGGTGGCTCATGCCTGTAATCCCAGCACTTTAGGAGGCCAAGGCAAGGGGATTGCTTGAGGCCAGGAGTTCAAGGCCAGCCTGAGCAACATAGCAAGACCCCATCTCTATAAAAAGTACAAAGATTCCTTTCCATAGAACATAGCTAAAAATTTTTTTAAAATACAAAAATTAGCTGAGTGTTGTGTGCACACCTGTAGTCCCAGCTACTCTAGAGGCTGAGGCAGAGGCTAAGGAGGATTGCTTGAGTCCAGAAGTTCGAGTCTGCAATGAGGTAGGATCATGCCATTGCATTCCCGCCTGGACTACAGAGTGAGACCCTGTCTCAAAAGACTAAGAGGAAGAAGCCGGGCGCAGTGGCTCACACCTGTAATCCCAGCACTTTGGGAGGCCAAGGTGAGCAGATCAGCTGAGATCAGGAGTTCAAGACCAGCCTGACCAACAGGGAGAAACCCCATATCTACTAAAAATACAAAATTAGCCAGGCACATGGCTGTAATCCCAGCTACTCGGGAGGCTAAGGCAGGAGAATCGCTTGAACCTGGGAGGCGAAGGTTGCGGTAAGCTGAGATTGCGCTATTGCACTCCAGCCTGGATAACAAGAGCAAACCTCCATCTAAAAAAAAAAAAAAAAAGAATAAGAGGAAGGAGGAGGAGAAGGATAAGTTCTGAAAATACAAATGAGGATGTCTAAACTGTATTCAGTGGTGTTTTTTCCCTCCTTTTTAAAAAAGCCTTTCGGTTCCTTAGGAAAATAAGTTTATGTTTTCTATATCTGCCTAACATTATAGGGACAAATAAATTCAGAAAATATGATTTAAAAAAATTTTATTCACTTCCTAACTGTTTAACCTTGGGCAAGGTACCAAACCTCTCTGTGCCTCTGTTTTCTGATCTGTAAAATAGAGGTACAGTCATAATCCCTACCCACAAGGTTGCTTTGGATAAATAACTTGATATTTTTAATTAATTTTTTTAGAGACGGAGTTGCACTCTGTGGCCCAAGGCTGGAGTGCAGTCTCGTGATCAAAGCTCACTGCAGCCTCAACCTCCTGTCCTCAAGTGATCCTCCTGCCTTGGCCTCCCAAAGTGCTGGTACTACAGGTGTGCACCACCACACTTGGCTGTTTTTTCTTTTCTTTTAGAGTCAGAGAATGCAGATCAATGTCTGACCTGTAGTCTAAGCAGCATTTAACGATGTGACACTATAATTAACCCAACCTCACAGATGAAGAAATTGAGGCCCATAAAGGCTTTGCCCACCATCATTCAGAGAAAGGAAGAGCCTAAATTTAGCATTTTAAAAACTGCAGCTTCACTTAAGGGGCACACATTTTAAGAGGATGCCTCGAGAACGTTTACATATGTATACACTGGTGATCAATATAAGGGCATTTCCAACACTTCAGAAGGTTCCCTGGGGTCTCCTCCCAGTCAATACCTTCCCCAAGTTAAACACTGTTCAGATTTTTCATGATAGATGTTTTGCTTTTCTGAATTTGATGTAAACAGAGCCATACAGTATGTTTCTTTGTTTCTTTATTTCAGCAATAGGGAAGTGAAATGTTTCTTTGATTATCTGTGGACTCTGAATTTGAAGTCCATGTACTCCCACAGTAGAAATGGCCTTCTTTACCTTTTATCCTACACCGCCTTTTAAATCAATAACTACTTAGGACTACTTTTTTGGGGGGGCAGGGTCTTGCTCTGTTGCCCAGGATGGAGTGCAGTGGTATGATCATAGCTCACTACAGCCTTGAACTCCTGGGATCAAGCAATTCTTTCCATTCTTTCGCCTCATCCTTCCAAGTACCCGGGACCACAGGTATGTGTCATTGCACTGGACTATTTTATTCTTCTTCTTCTTTTTTTTTTTTTTTTTTTTTTTTTGAGACACAGTCTCGCTCTGTCGCCCAGGCTGGAGTGCAGTGGCGCCATCTCGGCTCACTGCAAGCTCTGCCTCCCGGGTTCACGCCATTCTCCTGCCTCAGCCTCCCGAGTAGCTGGGACTATAGGCGTCCGCCAACGCGCCTGGCTAAATTTTTTGTATTCTTAATAGAGACGGGGTTTCACCGTGTTAGCCAGGATGGTCTCGATCTCCTGACCCCGTGATCTGCCCGCCTCAGCCTCCCAAAGTGCTGGGATTACAGGCGTGAGCCACCGTGCCCGGCCTATTATTATTATTTTTTGTAGAGACAGGGGTTCCACTACGTTGCCCAAACTGGTCTTGAACTCCTGGCCTCAAGTCATCCTCCCACCTCGGCCTCCGAGGTGCTGGGTTTCCAGCCTGAACTTGCTGTTTTTTTGTTTGTTTGTTTGTTTGTTGTTGTTGTTGTTTTTGAGACAGAGTCTGTATCGCCCAGGCTGGAGTGCAGTGGCGAGATCTCAGCTCACTGCAACCTCCGCCTCCCGGGTTCAAGCAATTCTCCTGCCTCAGCCTCCCGAGTAGCTGGGATTACAGGGGCCCGCCATCACGCCTGGCTAATTTTTGTATTTTTAGTAGAGACGGGGTTTCCCCATGTTGTCCAGCATGGTCTCGAACTCCTGACCGCAGGTGACCCACTCACCTCAGCCTCCCAAAGTCCTGGGATTACAGGCGTGAGTCACCACGCCCGGCCGGGCACCTGCTCTTAATTCCCCTCTCCTTTTCCTTCTTTGCGCCCTGTCCCTGAAACGTAGCTGTCCATCAAGTCACCAATGGATTCTAATTGGCCAATTCTAGGCAAGGCTTGCTGGAACCGCCCCCCAGCCCCCACAGGAAGCAAATGATAGGGCACATGTATCCACTGGTGGGCCAATGGGAGGATGGCATCTTCTGGCCAGTCCACCAATGGGAGAGCATACTCCTGCCCTCCCCAACTGCCTCTGAGAGCGGCCTCGTGCCTTTGCAGTTTGACACCTTCCTTTTATCCCGAGAAGGTCCCTTGGAAGCCACTTCAGGAAGGCAGGATGGCAGGGCCTGATTCCCTTCATCCTGCCTGTGCCTGCCCCACACCTCTGCTCCCCAGAGTAGATGGGAGGGGAGGTCTTTCTAAACAAAAATGATATCTATGTAAATATATGTAGTTTCAGGCTTGCACCTGTTATTTCTTTTGTTTTCTTTTTTAATGGAACAACAATCGCTTTGGCTTTATTTTGTTTTTTCAAGAAATGTCATTTTAAAGTTCCAAATATCCTGACAACCCCCTCCCTTCCTTTTTCCGAGTTCTGGGTGCTGAGGAGAAACATCAACCTCCCTTTCTGTCTTGCAACCTGTCCCTCAGAGGTGAGGACTGGAGAGAACATAGAGGTGACATAGGGTGGGCAGCAGGCGGGGCATGCAGAAGATGGAAAATGGTGGAGTTTAAGAGTAGGAGGAGCTGGGTGCAGTGGCTCATGCCTGTAATCCCAGCACTTTGGGAGGCCGAGGTGGGCAGATCACCTGAGGTCAGGAATTCGAGACCATCCTGGCCAACACAATAAAGTCCTGTCTCTACTAAAAACACAAATATTAGCTGGGCATGGTGGCTGGCGCCTGTAATCCCAGCTACTTGGGAGGCTGAAGCAGGAGAATTGCTTGAACCCGGGAGGCGGAGGTTGCAGTGAGCCAAGATCACACCACCACACTCCAGCCTGGGCAACACGAGTAAGACTGCGACTCAAAAAAAAAAAATTGTCTAAATTGGGTGTGTAAAACAAAAAATTAGGATAATTAGGATGTCAAATTGCCCCGGATGAGGAATATTAAGAGTAATAAGGATGCAAAGAGCTTAGAGAAGAGGTTTGCCTGGTGGCTTTCAATGGCTACAGATGGATGGGTCTCTTGGGTCTTGCCTCACTGGGGGTGAAGAAGGCTGCGGGGGGTTCTGAGGGTGTTGTGCTGAGGTGTTCTCATGGCCGTCTTTTTCTGCCTTCTTGGCTGCAGGCAGGCATGACCCTGCTGTTCGCAGTGGGTTGCGTCTTCTTCCCGTTGTGCTTCACTGCCCTGCGCTGGGGCTTGCAGAACCACGCCAGCCTGCAGATGGAGAGACAAGAGGCTGTCCTGGTAGCATCCAAGTAAGAGGACCAGGGTGAGGGTGTCCTTCCTGGGGCCATGGCTGGTGGAACTGATCTCTTACTTTCAGGATGAGTTCGTGGTGAAAGCAGAAGCAGAGTGTGGGGTGGAGCTGGGATTTGGAATCAAAAGACACCAGCAGGCTGGGCACGGTGGCTCACGCCTGTAATTCCAGCACTTTGGGAAGCTGAGGCAGGTGGATCACCTGAGGTCAGCAGTTCAAGACCAGCCTGGCCAACATGGTGAAACCCTGTCTGAACTAAAAATACAAAAATTAGCCAGATATGGTGGCAGGTGCCTGTAATCCCAGCTACTCTGGAGGCTGAGACAGGAGAATCACTTGAACTCGGGAGGTGGAGGTTGCAGTGAGCTGAGATCACACCACTGCACTCCAGCCTAGGTGACAGAGTGAGACTCTGTCTCAAAAAAAAAAAAGACACCAACAGTGGGGTCTTTTGTGAGTCATTTAACTTCTCTGAACTTCAGATCCCTCACTGGTAAATGGGCTTAATAATAACACCCACTTTCCTTTCTTCATGGAGATGTTGTGTGAGGATCATGTGAATCAGCGTCTGTAGAGCAGGGGTTGAAAACCGCTGCAGATAATATGAGGGTTGTGGGCTCTGTGGGGATGATATAGGCTGGAGGACTCACCTTCTCTGCTGAGGGCCAGTGCTGCTCGGCTCCAGCCACTGATAATGTTATATGGTTAGAACGTGGGCCAGTGTTTTTGAAATTATGATTCTTTGTCGCTGTTGTTGAGACACGGTCTTGCTCTGTTGCCTAGGCTGGAGTGCAGTGGCACGATCATGGCTCACTGCAGCCTTGAACTCCTGGGCTCAAGCAATCCTCTTGCCATAGCTGGGACTACAGGCAATGCACCACCATGACTGGCTAATTTTTTTTTTTTTTGGTAGAGACAGGGTCTCACTATGTTGTCCAAGCTAGTCTTGAACTGCTGAGCTCACAGGTTCCTTCTCAGCCTCCGAAGTGCTAGGATTACAGGCATGAGCCACTGTACCCGGCCTCTTCTTCTTTTTTTTTTTTGAGACAGAGTCTCACTGTGTCACCCAGGCTGAAATGCAGTGACACCACCATGATTCACTGCAGCCTTGACCTCCCTGACAAGTGATTCTCCCTGAGAATCGGGCTGACTCCTGAGTTGCTGGGACTACAGGTGTGCACCACCATGCCTGGCTAATTTTTGTACTTTTAGTAGAGACAGGGTTTCTCCATGTTGCCCAGGCTGGTCTTGAACTCCTGGGCTCAAGTGATCCTCCTGCCTCAGCCTCCTGAGTAGCTGAGATTACAGGTGCATGTCATTGTGGCGGGCTGTCTCCCAATTCTTTTTATTTTTTTGAGATAGAATCTCACTCTGTTGCCCAGGCTGGATCGATCTTGGCTCACTGCAACCTCCACCTCCCAAGGTCAAGCAACATTCCTGCCTCAACCTCCCAAGTAGCTGGTATTACAGGTGTGCGCCACCATGTCCAGCTAATTTTTGTATTTTTAGTAGAGATGGGGTTTCACCATGTTGGCCAGGCTGGTCTCAAACTCCTGATCTCAGGTGATCTGCCCACTTTGGCCTCCCAAAGTGCTAGGATTACAGGCTTGAGCCACCATGCCCAGCCTCTCCCAATTCGTGAATACTGATAAGTAACTAAGAATTTATTTAAGAACTACTATACTGACAACTGCATACTGGCCAAACAAAACATGTATGCGGGCTGGGTTGGGCCCTTGGGCTGCAGATCTATGACCTGTGTGACAAAGCTTACCATAAAAGTTCACTATCAGCAAACCATAGGAGAGGGAGGGGGTACACGGAACACAGATTTTACTAGGGTGTCTACATGGATTCCCTGGCAGACAAAAAAAAGCCTGTCTCTACTCACCCGAAGTGAAACCGCAGTTCCATGACCAGGCTTGTAGTCCTCAATCGAGTAGTTACAGTGGCCGCCCATCACCCAGCCTCCCCAACCTCTGTCCTTTTTGCAGTTTTGCTCACGTGTGGCTTTGGGGTTATGCAACTATGGTATTTTGGGTTTTTGGTTTTCTTTTAAGATGGCGTCTCGCTCTGTCACCCAGGCTGGAGTGCAATGGCGCGATCTCGGCTCACTGCAACCTCCGCCTCCCGGGTTCAAGCGCTTGTCATGCCTCAGCCTCTCAAGTAGCTGGGACTACAGGCGCATGCCACCATGCCTGGCTAATTTTTTGTATTTTTAGAAGAGACGGGGTTTCGCCGTGTTAGCCAGGATGGTCTCAATCTCATGATTCGCCAGCCTTGGCCTCCCAAAGTGCTGGGATTACAGGCGTGAGACACCTTGCCCGGCTGCAACCAGGGGTTTGAAACCCAGCTTTCATCCGGGCGTGGTGGCTCCCACCTGTAATATCAGCATGTTGGGAGGCAGAGGCGGGTGGATCGCTTGAGCCCAGGAGTTTGAGACCAGCCTGGCTAACATGGTGAAACTTTATCTCTACAAAAAATACAAAAATTAGCTGAGCATGGTGGTGTGTGCCTGTAGTCCCAGCTACTGGAGAGACTGAGGTATGAGGATCATTTGAGCCCGGGGAGGTTGAGGTTGCAGTGAGCCATGATTGCGCCACTGTACTCCAGCCTGGGGGACAGAATGAGACCCTATCTCAACAACAACAACAAAAACCCACAAAATTTCTAAACCTGTTTCTTCTATAAAACAGGGATACCAAATAAGAATCAGTAGAAATCACCTGGTGCTGTGCCCAGCATGTAGTAAAAATTCAGGGAGCTGGATCCCCTTTTCCCCTCCCGTGAAGGGCTGAGGACAGGAGCTAGGTCTGCTGTTGTCTCTAAAACCAGCTCTAAATCAGCGTGACTTCTTGGGTGCTTTCCTACATATTGCCACTAGAGGGCAGCACAAAACAGCAAATCCCAGTCCCTGGCCTTTCTTTGGGGGAGGCGAGGAGTGGGCTCTGGCAGAGAAAGGCAAACCATAGGGTTGATTATTGAGCTTGGAGACCAAAGGAGTTTGCATTACAGGCCCTTGTCATGCTGAAGTCCACAGGACAGTTGGGATCAGGATGGAAGGCCAGAAGTCAAAGGGGGCAGTGCCTCTGGCTCAGGTCCCACAGCATGACCCGGGCCCAGTCCCCAGGCCTCACTTTCCTTATGGGCCAGTGAGGAGCTTGCACTAGCCCACCCCGCAGTCCTTTCCCACTCTGAAACTAGGCTGTTTGTGGAAGTTGCAGAGGAAGGGGAGCTAGGAGCATTAAGGAAACTGGGGAGGCCAGGAGGGGCTGGCAGTCTGAAGAACAGGGCCTGGGCATCCTAGGGCTCCCTGGGACTTCCCGAGAGGCAGCTGCCCCACGCCCTCGCCACCGTCCCCCCTTCTTCCACTCCGTGCCCCTCTGACGCCTGCAATGAGAGGGCTCTGCCACTTCTGAACTGGGTGACCTCAGGGAGCCTCAGGATCATTGCTGACCCTGTGGGAAGGACAGGCGCAGCGCCCTCGGAGCTCCTGCAGCAGACAGGACATGGGCAGCCCTGCAATACAGTCAGGTGCCCCCTCTGGCCAATGTCAGCTTCCTTCCCGGCCATCGGGTGAGGGGGCCTCTGGGTCTGAGGATGCTGTGTTGAGATGTTTTTGCTCCTATCCCCTCCTTCAGCTCTTCCTTCTGAGAAAGCACCACTTACTCCCTCTCCCGAGGAACCCTCTCTTCCGCTGGAGTGGGCACCCAAAGCTCGGACCCGGGTCAGGCCACAGAGGGATGGCTTGGCGAGGGAGGAGATGCCAGGCATTTGCAAAGTGCTGATGGGAAGCAGGGTCAGGCCCCTGTGGGGGTTCAGGGCCCCCTCCCAGCTGGCCAAGGAGCCCTGGGCCCCCTTCCTCCCCAAGAGAAGAGCTGGCCCCTGTCCCCAGCAGCCCCCCGTGCTGCCGCAGCTGCTGTTCCTTTAAGGGCCTCCCCCTCCCTCTTTCTCTGCTCCCCCCATCTCTGTCGCAGCCGCGGCTGTGGCTCAGAGCTGCATGGGGAGACGCCGCTGCAGGTCCGGTTTCTCGGTGTCTGGTCGGTGCCATAATTTCCCTGCCCCTCCCCCGTCCTCCCCAAGCTGGCCGCTTCCCCTCCCCCTCCCCCTCCCCACCGAGGGGGCAGGGGGCTGGGCACGGAGTCTCTATGATGCCATGTGCGGTGTCTGTGCCGGGTGGCGGGGACTGGGGCGGCAGCGAGAGGAGGCAGTGGAGCGGGGAGAGCGGTGGTGACCGCTGACCGCTTGCCTGGCTGCTCCTTTGCTCCCTCCCGCCCACCTCCTTCCTTTGGGGCTGGCACCCAGACCCACCCCCACCCCCTCCCCGCCTCCTCGGGCCCTCCCAGCCTCTCACGTAAGCCTCCCCTCCCCACCTGCCTGGTGGCTCCCTCCCCTCCCCCATCCGCATCCTCCTCCTCCTGTCCCCTCTTCCTCTCTGTCCCTCACCAATCCCCTCTTCGCCTCTCCCCATCCCTCACTGGCCTGCTCCTGCTCCCCTTCTCCCATCCTCCCCTCCCCTGTCTCTGCCCAGCCAGCCCCCTCCCGACTCCCCAGTTTCATTGGACTCCCTGGCCCCATCCCATCCCCGCCCTGGCCCCTTTGTGCCCCTTCCCATCGTTTTCTCCCTCCTTCCCGGGCTTGGCGTCCCTTCTCCACCCCTAACTCCTTCCGCTCGGCCTCCCTGCCCCTTCACGGCCCGCCTGCCTCCCTGCCCAAGTCCTGAGCCACCATGCTGACCCCGATGGTGGCCGGGGGGGTGGTGTTCCCCGGACTCTTCCTCCTCTCCAAGAACACGCTCCAGCGGCTGCCCCAGCTACGCTGGGAGGAGGCCGACGCAGTCATTGTCTCAGCCAGGTAAACCACTTTCCTTCCCCTCAGCCCCTCTCTGCTTCTTGGGCTTCTCGGGGAATGGAAGGGACCTGGCACTTCTCTGGACCCTCAGCGGTGGGGGACTGGGAGCTCCTGTGGGGGTCCGGGGCTTTACCCCCAGGCTTCCTCTCTCCTCACTGCCTGCCTTGCTCACTGTTCTGGGAGACCTCATCCAGCCCGGCCATCTGGTCTACTAGTGTTCAGCCCGCCTCTCTCTTCTTCCCCGTACACCCAAAACAGGGCTGGCATGCGGTGAAGACATTCCTATAAGACATTAGGGACCGAGGCCAGGGCCCGACAGCTAGGTGTCATTCAGGGCGAGTGTTTGGGGCCAGGGATGGAGGAGTGGATGATACAACTCTGTACCCCTAGAACAGGGCCAGAGTGCAGAGTGGAAGCTGGTGGCAGTCAGGAGACAGTGGGAAAGTGACTGGGGAGCTCGGAGTCACAAAGGGTCCAGAGTGAGGCCTGTGTCATGACTGGACAGCTAAGCGGGGCAAGAACCAGCCCAGGCTCCCCTCGTGGGGAGAGGCCCGGGCCAGCAGTTCACTCTCAGTGGGGTCTCACCTCAGGACGGACACCTTGCCGGCTTGAGAAGAGGGAGAATCAGTTTCCACAAATGGGGAAGGAAGAAGGTGGCAAGGAGTGGGGTGGACTGAGGAACAGCAGCCGAGCGGGCCGGAGAGCCGTGAGGTGCCCGTGGGGGCACATCTCAGGCAGCCCAGCCTTGGGAGAAGGCGGGCAAGGACTGGCCTGAGAAGTGGCTGAACGCAAAGCGCAGTGGTTAGACTAGCAACGAGGAGAAATCAAGGCACACGCCTCTTCCCTTCTGCCTTTCTAGCACACCTCCCTCTCTCCCCCAGGCTGGTGTCCTCTGTCCAGGCCATCATGGCCTCCACTGCTGGCTACATCGTCTCCACCTCCTGCAAGCACATCATCGATGACCAGTAAGTGCTGCAAGACCCCCCTGCCCAGGTGCCAGTGGTTGGTGTGTACGGATAATCCCGGAAGACCCCACATCTTGGAGGGAACTCTGTCCGTGGTCCCCAAGCCCTTAACTTGGGCCTGGGCAAGTTAACTGCAATAACCGCAACTCAACACCCAGGGATAAATTTATCCCGTCCTGTCCTTAAAGGTCAGAACCAGGGGGAGAAGGAGCGGGGATCAGAGAGGATCCTCAAAGCGCTTTCTAGTCGGCTTCCAGGTCTCTCATGTTGTCGTGGATTCCCCACCTCCTCCCTGCCTTCCACCCCAGGAGGCAGACCCCATTTCCAGCCAGCACCCAGATGGGGTGCCCCCTCCTCATGCCAGGCTCACCCCTCAGCCCCTCCCAGAATCCAGGCATCCGGCACCCACTCCATGCGAGAGGGAAAGGAGAGGGGAGAGATGACATGCACAAGGCCACACAGGGCCAGGCAGTGTGGGAGGGGATGAGCGTGAAGAGGCCAAAATGTGGCCGGGCAGCTGCTGCAGTGTCTGGTGCTTGCCAAAAAGGCCCAGAGGTGTGCGGGCAGGAGGCGGGGGACTGGGAGGAGAGGGGCCCTGTCCGTGGTGCTGACGGCTGCCCTAGGTGACCCACGGGTGGCCTCTTGCAAGTTGCCTTAGAGGTGCCCACAACACCCCCTTTGTAACTTTCAGCACCGCTTCCCTTCTGTGGCAGCCACTGAGTCCCGGGAGACATTCTCTGGACGCCCCTGATGGGGGGTGCCCTGTTTCTGTTTGCCTCCTCTTTTCCCGAAGATGAGTTGCCTCTTCTGTGGTGAGGCAGCGGCCCTTCCTGGAAGGGCTTCAGCGAGAGGAATTAAGTGGCAGCTGCAGAGGACAGTTCTTGGCTTAACTCTTTCTTCAAACCCTGCCCAGGGACTTGGCTGCTTCTTGGCCTCTGCCCGCCCCTTCCCACCACCCCTGCTCCAAGCTGAGCCTGGGATCCAGCACTTCCTCCCCAGCCTTCACATGCAGAGGTCATCTTTTAGCTTCTGCACCCCCCTGCTCCGCAGGCCCCCCATGTCTGTTCCTGTCCTTCTTCCCTGCTTTAATCCTTAGGTAGGTGGGGAGGATCCGGGTTAATCCAGGGCAGCAGCTGTTCCTACTTCTGAGCACCTAATTGCCAAGAGGGTGGGGATGGGATTTAACACCTCACACGACAGCCCAGGGCCTGGTGGCCCCTCCTGGTCTCCTGCACCAGCCCAGCTGTCCCATCTCCCATCACCTCTGCTGGGCCTGCATTCTGGGCAGCTTCTTGCCCTGACTCCTCCAGGCCACTCTTGGGCCCTCTCTCCCTGTGTTCCCGCCTCGCGTTCTCTGCAGCTGCCCCTCCCCTCTCATCTTTCCCTGCCTCTGGGCCGCAGCTCCACACCATTGCACCACAGTCTCAGGTTCCCTTTTCCCTGGTACCGTCCCTGCTGGAGAATGGGCTGGCTCCACTCACAGGCTGCCTGTCCCAGGCTCCCCATCCTCAGAGGCCTCAGCCCCAACTTCTCCATGGCCCCCTCCACGTGCCTCATGTTTGGTGATGGCTTCTGGCTGACTCTGCTTTCATCCCTCTACCCCTTGTGGGGCGAGCACCCCAGGTCCTGCCTCTCTGACCTCCCGCCCCCACCCCAGACCAGTCTCGGGACTACAGGATTTAAGAGGAACTGCCAATGTGCTGACTCCAGAAGAAAAATGCTGTCTTGTCTATTCATCCATTTCTCGTTTTTGTTTACTCTCCAAGAACATGGAACTTTCTTTGTCCTTGGCTCCTTTTGCTCTGCATTTTCCCCTTAACGCTTGGCCGTCCCTGAAAAACAACACAAAACAGACAAGAGATTGGGTGACTTTGGGGCAGGGCGAACAGCGCTGACAAGACCTCTCACTTGCCAACAAGGTCTGTCTCTGATGCCTCTCGGATCTTCTTGGGACAGTGGGGATGACAGTGAGGGCTGTGGAGCCACACTGCCCATGTCCCTTCCTTGGCCAGGTTACCTAGCCCCTCTGTGACTCACTTCCTCACCTGTACAGTGGGGATGATGGCCACACCTACTTTTTAGAGGGTTTTGGGAGCGGTAAATAAGTGCATGCATGGGAAGTTTGGAAGAGCGTCTGCCCGAGGAGGCAGGAATGGGCCCCTGTGACCTCTCTCTCCAGCACTGTCGCCCTTTCAGCTGTTGCTGGTCCTAATCTCATGGTAAGGTTAGGACAAATAACCATGGCAAGGTCCCACCTGCCTGGCCTGGGCTTATTCTGGCACTGTATCTGTGCCTTTTGGTCTGTGGGCATCTTCTGGTCTTTTCTTTTCCCCCCACTGTACTGCAGAGAGAGAGGAACATGGGTGAGTTCTGAGGCCACAGGTTTGAATCCCAGCACCATCTCTCACTAGCTGCGTGACTGTGTGACCTTGGGCAAGTTTCTCACCCTCTATCCTCTGGATCCCTCATCTGTACCCGAGACTCTGCTCCTGTCCAGGGCTGCCGTGCTGACCCCTGAGATCTGCCTCCACTTACTGGTGTCCCCTTTCCTCCTTGCTCCCCCACCCTGTCTCTCTGCCCAACAGACACTGGCTGTCCTCTGCCTACACGCAATTTGCTGTGCCCTACTTCATCTATGACATCTACGCCATGTTCCTCTGTCACTGGCACAAGCACCAGGTCAAAGGGCATGGAGGGGACGACGGAGCGGCCAGAGCCCCGGGCAGCATGTGGGCCATAGCGCGCGGCTACCTGCACAAGGAGTTCCTCATGGTGCTCCACCATGCCGCCATGGTGCTGGTGTGCTTCCCGCTCTCGGTGGTGAGTCCCAGGGAGCTGGGCGGGTGGGGTGCAGGTGGCCCGCTCCTTGGTCCTGCTGGTGCTGGCAGGAGCCTGGGAAGCCCCGGTTCTGGGTACTGACAGCCAAGCAGACCCAGCACATTCCCAGGGAAAGCTGTGGACAGGCAGGGTTCACTGAGCACCAGCCCAGGGGCCCCAGGGTGTGGGGGCAGCCTGGCCCTGGGCTGGACGATGCCCGGCTGTGGCTCTTTGGATCTGTGGTTGCACGTCTCTGAGCCTCAGTGTCCTCACTTGTTACATAAGGGACACAGTCTTTCTGCAGGACCGTGAGAGGGATGCAGCCAAGTCATGCACCTGCTCCTGCACCCAGGTGTTCTTTCTCTTTTTTTTCTTTCCAAGACGGAGTCTCTCTATCACTCAGGCTGGAGTGCAGTGGTGTGATCTCGGCTCACTGAAACCTCTGCCTCCTGAGTTCAAGTGATTCTCCCGCCTCAGCTTCCCAAGTAGCTGGGATTACAGGTGCCCGCCAACATGCCTGGCTAATTTTTTTGGTGCTTTTAGTAGAGACAAGGTTTCACCATGTTGGCCAGGCTGGTCTCAAACTCCTGACCTCGTGATCCACCTGCCTCAGCCTCCCAAAGTGCTGGGATTACCGGCGTGAGCCACCGCGCCCAGCCCCGCACCCAGGTGTTCTGACCTTCAGAGTCAAGCATCTCCCAAAGTGACAGAGGGGAAAGAGGAAGGGCGGGGGCTGCCCAAGAACCCAGGGGCAGCCCCAGCTCCTCACCTTCCTGCCTCTGTGCTCAGGTGTGGCGACAGGGGAAGGGAGACTTCTTTCTGGGTTGCATGTTGATGGCAGAGGTCAGCACGCCCTTCGTCTGCCTTGGCAAGATCCTCATCCAGGTGAGTGAGCACGGGAGGGTGCGGGAGCCCAATGGGGAGGTCACAGGAAGGGGAGGGACCTTCAAGGTTGCTGCCAAGGGCTCTGGCCCCTTCGTCATCCCCCCTCACCCCGTGCCTTTTGAGCACCTGGTGCTTGTGTCCTGGCAAAGTGTCCGGTCTGAGAGGAGCTGCCTGCTAGGGTCGCAGGGAGGCAGGGAGAGGGCCAAGGGGGGGCCTAGCCCTTCTGCTGCCACGGCCACCGTGTCTGTGTCTCCTCAGTACAAGCAGCAGCACACGCTGCTGCACAAGGTGAACGGGGCCCTGATGCTGCTCAGCTTCCTCTGCTGCCGGGTGCTGCTCTTCCCCTACCTGTACTGGGCCTATGGGCGCCACGCCGGCCTGCCCCTGCTGGCCGTGCCCCTGGCCATCCCTGCCCACGTCAACCTGGGCGCTGCGCTGCTCCTGGCCCCTCAGCTCTACTGGTTCTTCCTCATCTGCCGCGGGGCCTGCCGCCTCTTCTGGCCCCGCTCCCGGCCGCCCCCGGCCTGCCAGGCCCAGGACTGAGGCCGGGGGCCGGGACCCTCCCCCTCCCCCTCCCCCCCCACCCCCGTGGAGACAGGGCTCTGGGGCTGATGGCTGGGGGTGGGAGCCAGGGTCCTCTTGCCCAGACAACCCCAGGATTGACGATGACCCCGAAAGGGAAGAGGCCCCAACTCTCGGGGACTGAGGGGGTGGAATGAGGGGACCTCTTCTCCCTACTGTGCCCCCTTACTGCACACCCCTGTGCTGCAGGAGGGGAGGGGGCACCGCCTCCCACCCACTGAGGGCAGGAGGGCTTGTGGGGAGGGAGACCGACAGGGTTTCAAGGAGACCAGGAGTCAGAATGTGGGGAGGCGCCTCTGCCAAGGCCATCCCAGCCCCTATGCTGCCACCCCTCAGGGCTCCCCATCACCTGAGAGGAGAGGATGCCCCAACTAACCCCCGCTGGCCCTCGGGCCTCCCGAGTGGCTGGCTGCAACCACGGCTCCTCTCCAGGGTAGGCCAGCTTGAGGAATCTTATTTATTTTATTTATTTACCCAAATTTGAACTAGTCTGTTGGGTTGGGGGAGGGAGGTGGCTGCTACCCCCACGCCTTCCCAGTGCTGACAACCCCGGGGGCAGGCGAGGGCGCCCAGTCCCTCACCATCGGCTGCACATCGCGCCCTCGGGCCCTGCCATGTCCCTGGTGCTACTGACCTCTCAAGGCTTCCTCCAATCTGGGGTCAGGGGACCCTGGGAGGTGCTTTACAGACCGCTAATAAAAGACGATCTGCGTGAACGCCACCAAGGCCCTTGCCACCAAGTTTTTTGGGACTGGGAAGGGAGGAGGTGGGGGCTTGGGCCATGGGAAACAGAGGGGGCAGGATCCCCGGCTGCTCGCTGGGCAGTCAGGGAGGAGGAAAGCCGGGAACTTTTGCCCTTCAACAGGAGAGGAGGTGGGTGTGGGTGCTCAGGTTGAGTCCAGAGCCCTTGTCCAGCTCTTTAGGCCCCTTTCTGGAAGTTTCTGTGGGGCATGGAGATCAGAGGGGAGAGGTCACACCCTGCCCCGCTAGAACTGGGATCTTCAGCCGCTCCCAAGGAAGGTGGTGGTTGGTGGGGTTGGAGAAAGGGGGCAGGCCTTACATGTGGCTGCAGAACTGGAAAAGGAGAAAGAAGAACGCCACCACCAGGAAGCCCACCAAGATGTGATGGAAGAGCCCGGGGCTGGAACCTGCTAGACAAGCAGGACCCTTAACTCCCCTCTGATGGTCCAATGAAGGGTCTGGGGCTGCTCTCCTCCAGGCCCTGGCAGGGAGGGAGGTCCCTTCTCAAGCTGGTTCATACCTGAGTTAATGAACACGATGGGCTTCTCTTCAATAAACTGGGCCACAGCCAGGAGCCTGGCTTGGTCTGAGTCCGGATAATTGAAGAAGTCAGGTCTGTCTAAGAAGCGCAGAGACTCTGTTCCCAGGGCTGACACTGTGGCACGCTTGGGTCTGGGTGCTAGGACCCAAGCAAAGTCTGTGACAACAGCCAAGCTGACCCCTGCCTTTATCTCTCGAGGCGGAAGCTGACTTGGGACCCTGTGAGACCACTCAGCCTTATTGCAGAGGCTGTGGAGGGTCTTGATTTCCCTCAGGGTCAGCTGGGTGCACCACGACAAGGCCCACGGTTGTTGGGGGGTGGGTGGGACCAGCAGGATGGGAGAGAAGAGTGGAGAGAAAAGGAGAGGGTGCAGGGTTGGTTTCCGAGTCCCTAAGTGGGCATCACACTTTATGCCCCCAGAGCTGCCTGCCTTCCCGCTGCTCCCAAGACAGCTTCTTACCAGTTTCTATGGCCCCTAGTGCAGCCAGCCACACCCACACCAGCACCCATGGCCACAGCCTCATGACTCCTATCATGAGGTGGGGGCTCTGTGATGTCACAGCCCAGAGCTGTTCTGATGGCACTTTGGGGTGAGGGGAGAAAGTGCTAGGAGCTGGGACCCCTCCCCCATCCCTCACTCTCATCAGAAGAGGAGAGGAGAGGTTGGGACCAGTCTTCATCCTCTGGAATGTCGCTGATGATAAAACCATAATGGTGGCAGCCCCAGCATTTACAAAGAGGAGGGATGTGGCAGGGCCATCTTGCTGAAAGCCCGAACTAAAGGAAGCTGTGTTTGGACAACAGGCAAAATTTGGGGTGGCGGCACATGGCCACACACCTCCGGTTACCCCTTGGATCAACCACAGGTAACATTTGTTTTATTTATTTTCATTTTTTTGGAGACAGAGTCTCTGTCTGTCACCCAGGCAGGAATGCAGTAGCGTGATCTTGGCTCACTACAGCCTCTGCCTCCTGGGTTCAAGTGATTCTCCTGCCTCAGCCTCCTGAGTATCTGGGATTACAGCTTTGGATAAATCCCTTCCTTTTATCTGCCTGCCACCACACCCGGCTAATTTTTGTATTTTTAGTAGAGACAGGGTTTCACTATGTTGGTCAGGCTGGTCTCGAACTCCTCACCTCAGGTGATCTGTTCTCCTCGGCCTCCCAAAGCACCCAGCCTATTTTATATATTTTCAGAGACAGGATCTCACTCTGTCACCCAGGCTGGAGTACAGTTGTATGCTTACTGCAGCCTTGAACTCCTGGCCTCAAGTGATCGTCCCATGTCAGCCTCTTGAGTAGCTGGGACCACAGGCATGTGCCACCATGCCTGCCTAATTTTTGCACTTTTTGTAGACATGAGGTCTCGCTATGTTGCCCAGGCTGGTTTCGAACTTCTGGCCTCAGGTAATCCTCCAGCTTTGGCCTCCCAAAGTGCTGGGATTACAGGCATGATCTACCATGCCCAGCGGGTAGCATTTATTGAACACCTATTACTACGCTGGCTGGACCCCATTTATAGCCAAGTCCCTTGCACAAATTGGTTCATTTGCCCTTGCACTGACCCTCAGAGGCAGGTACTCTTTTTTTTTTTTTTTTTTTTTTTTTTGAGATGGAGTTTCACTCTATCGGCCAGGCTGGAGTGCAGAGGCAAAATCTCAGCTCACTGCAACCTCCACCTCCTGGTGGAGGGTTCAAGCAATTCTCCTGCCTCAGCCTCCTGAAGAGTGGGATTACAGGCGCGCACCACCACTGTGAGGCTGATTTTTGTATTTTTAGTAGAGATGGGGTTTCACCATGTTGGTCAGGCTGGTCTTGAACTCCTGAACTCAGATAATCCGCCTGCCTCGGCCTCCCAAAGTGTTGGGATTACAGGTGTGAGCCACCAAGCCCAGCCCAGAAGCAGGTACTCTTGCCTCCCTTATACACGGGAGGAAATCACGGCACAGAGGGGAAAAGTAGTGTGGGCAATGCACACTTCCTGGGGGGGGTTCCTCTTTGAGGCTCCCCCTTGCATCCTATCCGCAGATCCAGGGGCACAGGGCTCTCTCCATCCTCCCCCACCCCCTCCCCAGTGCTCAGCCGGGAACGACCCTGGGGTTAGGAACAGAGAGGAGTGGCAGGCGTCTCCCACTAGGTGGCAGCAGCGTCCGCGCATGAGTCCCCGCTCCCACCCTAGGGAAGGCGCAGCCGGGCGGACTCCCGGGCCTCCTCCCGCCTCTTCCACAGGTTGTATCTGCGGCTGCAGGAAAACGGATGGCTGGGAATGGCCGTCGGGGGTTGGTCAGAGGAAGTCCCTCGGCTCTTTCCGAGGCACATCTCTTGGCCATCCACGCGTCCTTCGCAGACTCTGCTCCCTGCACCTGCGTTTCCTCTTCTGTGGCCGGCGGCTCCCCCGTGGCCACCCCATCTCCCATCTCTGCCACCTCCCAACAGCCATTTCCACTCCTGCGGCCCCATCCCAGCTAAGGAGAGCTCCCTTCTGATTGTCAGGTGGGCCTGTCTGTCACGGGCATGTTCCATCCCACCCAAGCCCAAGGACACTCCAGGGTTTCCTTAGTTTCACGACGAAGGTGCGTGCTCAGTGGACTCTGCAGACCCAGTGCCGCGACTTCCCCTAAAGCCAGGCGTGTATCTGTGCGCATGTGAGGTGCTCTGCAGCAACCTTATGCAGAGAGCAGGTGGGCTAGGACTCGGGGTACTTGCCATGAACCGCTTAGAGTTCCTAAACAAGTAAAAAGCCCAGAGAGAGAAAAAAAGGGGGCGGCGGGGCGGGGGTGGGGAAGGAGGGAAACGATTATCTATGGGACTGGCTCACGTGGGCTGCTTCCCCTGTGCTGCGCTGATGGCTTCCCTTTTTTTGAGACAGGATATTGCTCTATCTGTCACCCAGGCTGGAGTGCAGCCTCGACCTCCTGGGCTCAAACGATCCTCTCACCTCAGCCTCCCAAGTAGCTGGGACCACAGGCGTGCACCACCACACCTGCCTATTTTTTTTTAGATGGAGTCTCTGTCTGTTGCCCAGGCTGGAGTGCAGTGGCATGATCTTGGCTCACTGCAACCTCTGCCTCCTTGATTCAAGCGATTCTCCTGCCTCAGCCTCCCGAGTAGCTAGGATCAAACGCATGTGCCACCATGCCTGGCTAATTTTTGTAGTTTTTTAAAGTAGATACGGGGTTTCATCATGTTGGCCAGGCTGGTCTCGAACTTCTGACCTCAGATGATCCACCCGCCTAGGCCTCCTAAAGTGCTGGGATTACAGGCGTGAGTGACTGCACCCAGCCTACTTCTTTTTTTTTGTAGAGATGGAGTCTTGCTATGTTGCCCAGACTGGTCTCAAACTCCTGGGCATAAGTGATTCTCCCACCCTGGCCTCCCAAAATCCTGGGATGACAGGTGTGAGCCGCCATGCAGATCACTTCTAAGAAAAAGGAAGGGATTTATCCAAAGCCACAAGGCATGTGAGAGGTGGCAGAAGGGACTCAGTAATGTGGTTTTTGGGCCAGGCGCGGTGCTCACACCTATGATCCCAGCACTTTGGGAGGCTGAGATGGGTGGATCACTTGAGGCCAGGAGTTCGAGACCAGCCTGCCCAACATGATGAAATCTCATCTCTACTAAAAATCCAAAAAAAAGGCTGGGCGCAGTGGCTCACACCTATAATCCCAGCACTTTGGGAGGCCGAGGCAAGTGGATCACATGAGGTCAGGGGTTCAAGACCAGCCTGACCAATATGGTGAAACCCCGTCTCTACTAAAAATACAAAAATTAGCCGGGTGCGGTAGCATGCGCCTGTAGTCCCAGCTACTCGGGAGGCTGAGACAGGAGAACTGCTTGAACCCAAGAGGCAGAGGTTGCAGCGAGCCTAAATTGCGCCACTGCACTCCAGCCTGGGCGACAGGGCGAAATTTCGTCTCAAAAAAAAAAAAAAAAAGATTAGCTAGGCATGGTGGTACGTGCCTATAGTCCCAGCTAGTCAGGAATCTGAGGCAGGAGAATCACTTGAGCCCGGTAGGTGGAGGTTGCAGTGAGCCGAGATCGCGCCACTGCACTCCAGCCTGGGTGACACTTGAGACTCTGTCTCAATAAATAAATAACCTGGTTCCTGATGCTGGGCCAGGGCTCGTGCCCCAGGCCCACATGCAACTGCTCCTTGAGGTTAGCTGGGAGAAGGGACACAGAGCCTATGGCCTTTGGGGTTGACTTTCTTTTGTTTCCTCAAATGCTTCAAAAACATTCAGCTATCTCTACCAGTAAAGGCCGTTTTGACCCAAACAATGCATTATCCATTCATTCATTTATTCATCCATGACATAAACATGGTGAGCTCCTGCTACGCACTGGCTGGACTCCATTTATGGCTCAGAAATCACCACGGCAAGGTCCCTGCCCTCAAGAATGACAAGGGAGAGAACTCATAGATGCGCATCATTCTAGAGTAGACGGGCAACTCTGGGTCATCTACACTTGCTGTCTCCACTCCCTCACCTTTAATGGACTTTTCAATCTCTTCTTTTTTTGAGATGGAGTCTCATTCAGTCACCCAGGCTGGAGTGCAGTGGCGCGATCTCTGTTTACCGCAACCTCTGCCTCCCGAGTTCAAACGATTCTCCCACTTCGGCCTCCTGAGTAGCTGGGATTACAGGCACCCACCACCATGCCCAGCTAATTTTTTAATTTTTAGTAGAGACAGGGTTTCACCACGTTGGCTAAGCTGGTCTCAAACTCCTGACCTCAGGTGATCTGCCTGCCTCTGCCTCCCAAAGTGCTGGGATTACAGGCATGAGCCACCGCGCCCAGCCAATTCTTCAACCTCTTCTAATCTGGCTTAGTCCCCACCAATCCACTGAAGCTGCTTTGATCAAGTCCACGAAAGAGCTCATAATCTGTCAAATCAAATGGTTCTCTCTCTTTCCATTCTGTCTGCCTCCCAGCAGGTGCACCTGTCCCTGACTCAGAGCCCTGGAGCCACACTCACCAGTTCTCAGGACTCCTTCTCCAGCCAACTCAGCATGGGGCCTTGTCTTGCTATCTATATTCTCTGCCTAGGTGATCTCATCCATACTCGTGGCTTTAAATACCAACTATATGCCAGTGACTCACAAATGTATATTTCCAGCCCAGACCTCTCCTTGGAGCTCCAGACTCGGAGATGTCTGTTTGTGATGTCCAAATACATCTCCAAGGCAATGGATCACAAATGGAGTCCTACTCCAGACCTGCTCTGCTCCCATCTTTTCGTCTCAGTGGATGGTCCCATCATTCCTCTAGATGGTTTGCTCAACACAGAAACCTAGGAATTATCCCGGATCCTTATCTCTCACCTAATGAACCCCTAATTGAGACCTGTTAGGCCAGGTTCAGGGGCTCATGCCTGTAATCCCAGAAATTTGGGAAGCCGAGGTGGGAGGATACTGGAGGCCAGGAGTTCAAGGTTGAAGTGAGCCATGATCGTGCGGCTACACTCCAATCTGGGTGACAAACAATCCCATCTGTAAAAAATAAGAATAAAAAGATTTGTTGGTTCAATTTTCTTTCTTTCCTTTTTTTTTTTTTTTTTGAGACAGCATCTCACTCTGTTGCCCAGGCTGGAGTGTGTGGTGCAATCATAGCTCACTGCAGCATCGACCTCCCAGGCTCAAGCAATCCTCTCGCCTCAGCCTCCCAAGTAGCTGGGGCTGCATCATCAAGTCACCATGCCCAGCTAAGTTTTTTTTTTCTTTTTGGTAGAAATAGGATTTCACTATGTTGCCCAGGCTGGTCTTGAACTCCGGGGCTCAAGGGATCCTCCTGCCTTGGCCTCCCAAAGTGCTGGGATTACAGCGCCCAGCCTCAATTTTCTTTTCTTTTTTTTTTTTTTTCCCCTGAGACAGAGTCTCACCCTGTTGCCCAGGCTGGAATGCAGTGGCACGATCTCAGCTCATTGCAACCTCCGCCTCCCAGGTTCAAGTGATTCTTGTGCCTCAGCCTCCTGAGTAGCTGGGATTCCAGATGCATGCCACCAAGCCCACCTAATTATTTTTGTATTTTTAGTAGAGATGGGGTTTCACCATGTTGGCCAGGCTGGTCTCAAACTCCTGGCCTCAAGCAATCCGCCCACCCTGGCCTCCCAAAGTGCTAGGATTACAGGCGTGAGCCACCGCACCCCGCAATAGGTAGTTTTTCGACCCTTTCCCTGCCTCCCCTTTTTTGGAGTCCCCAGTGTCTATTATTCTCATCTTCATGTCCATAGGTACCCAATGTTTAGCTTCCACTTATGAGAACATGTGGTATTTGATTTTCTGTTTCTGCATTAATTCAGTTAGGATAATGGCCTCCAGCTGCATCCATGTTGCTGCAAGGGATATAATTTCATTCTTTTTTATGGCTGCATAGTATTCCATGGTGTATACATATCACATTTCCTTTATCCAGTCCACTGCTGGTGGGCGCCTAGGTTGATTCTGTGTCTTTGCTATTGTGAATAGTGCTGCAATAAACACACAAGTGCAGGTGTCTTCTTGGTAGAATGATTTCTTTCTTTCTTTTTCTCTTTTTTTGTTTTTTGAGACAGGGTCTCACTCTGTCACTCAGGCTGGAGTACAGTGGTTTGATCTCGGCTCACTGCAGCCTCAGACTCCTGGGCTCAAGCAATCATCCTACCTCAGCCTCCTGAGTAGCTGGGACTACAGGTGCACACCACCACTCCTGGCTAATTTTTTTTTTTTTTTTTAGACAGGGTTTCATCATGTTGACCAGGCTGGTAGAATGATTTCTTTTCTGAATATGCCATACTCTGGACTGCCTCCCAGCCTTGGCACACACCTCTTCCTGGAATACACTTGCCCCCAAGCTTGACCTGGGTAACTCCTCCTCATCTTTCAGGTCTCAGTTGAGACAACTCCTTTTCTGGGAAGTGAGGTGTTAATCTTTGTTCCCTCCTACCTCATAGGACCCTGAGTTCCCATGGCTTTCTGACCATCCCCTGTCCCCATGTTAGTTTCCCTGGATGGGGATTGTGTGTGTATTTGTCTGTCTTCCCTATGAGGCTGTGAAGTCACAGCTCATTGACCTTGGGCCTGGTTGTATCCCCACAATCTATAGTCGATATTCAGTTAATATTTACTGAATGACTGGGTGACTGGTGCAAAAGCCTCCCATCTCTGGACAAAGCAGGGCTCAGCACCATCCATCATTTTCCTCTGAAATTGGCTTGAACTCCAGCCTCATCCTCACCTGTCTTCAACAAGTTCCTCTGGAGGCAGGCAGGGCTGGGGTTGAGCAAGCACCATGGGAAGAGAGCACAGGAGAGAGGACTCGGCAGGTTGCTTGACCAGAGTGTCCCCCTCCCCTCACTGCAGGCTCCCTGTGCCCAGGTCACAGACACCCTCTTGCTAAACTCACCGGCTGTCACACTGCACAGTGTCTCCCTTCATCCTGCTTCCTTTCTTATTCTGGAGAGCCATGGAGGAAACCTAATGGTTGCCTTTACTTTAGAAATATTGGCCGGGTGCAGTGGCTGACGCCTGTAATCCCAGCACTTTGGGAGGCCAAGGCAGGCAGATCACTTGAGGTCAGGAGTTGGAGACCAGCCTAGCCAACATGGTGAAACCCCATCTCCACTAAAAATACAACAATTAGCTAGGCATGGTGGTGTGCACCTGTAATCGCAGCTACTCGGGAGGCTGAGGCTTGAACCTGGGAGGTGGAGGTTGCAGTGAGCCAAGATCGTGCCACTGCATTCCAGCCTGGGCAACAGAGTGAGACTCTGTCTCAAAAAAAAAAAAAAAAAAAAAAAAGAAATCTATTATTTTGCTGGGCATGGTCTGTGGCTCACACCTGTAATCCCAGCACTTTGGGAGGCCAAAGGAGGAGGATGGCTTGAGGCCAGGAGTTTGAAACCAGCCTGGGCACCATAGTAAGACTCACCTCTACCAAAAAAAAAAACAGATTAGCCAGGCGTGGTGGTGCATACCTATAGTCCCAGCTACTTGGGAGGCTAAAGTGGGAGGATTGCCTGAGCCCAAGAGTTCGAGGATGTCATGAGCTATGATTTGCCACTGCACTCCAGCCTGGGCAACAGAGTGAGACCCTGTCTCAAAAAAAAAAAAAAAGAAAAAGAGAAAGAAAAAGAAAGGGAGGAAAGAAGGAAGGAAGGAAGGAAGGAAGGAAAGAAAGACAAGACAAGACCAAAATTTGGCCAGGTGCAGTGGCTCATGCCTGTAATCCCAGCAATTTGGGAGGCCGAGGCAGGCAGATCACCTGAGGTCAGGAGTTCAAGACCAGCCTGGCCAACATGGTGAAACCCCATCTGTACAAAAATACAAAAAAATTAGCCGGACATGATGGCGGGTACCTGTAATCCCAGCTACTCAGGAGTCTGACGCGGGAGAATCACTTGAACGCGAGAGGTGGAGGTTGCGGTGAGCCGCGATAGAGCAATTGCACTCCAGCCTGGGCAACAGAGCAAGACTCCATCTCAAAAACAAACAAAAAAAGACCAAAATTTATTATTTTAATGTATTCTTTGGAACAGGTAACCTAGGCATGTGGCACAAAATTCAAAAAATACAAAAGGATGGGTACGTTGAAAAGTAAGTCTTTCCTCTTCCTGCCCTGTCTCCCCAGAGGTCACCATAGTTATATTTTCTTTTGTGTATTTATTATTATTTTTTATTATTGTTATTTTTTCACTCTCTCAGCTTGTCAAGAGACACAGTTACCATTCTTGTGCAGGCCTTCAGAAACATGGCTAAGCTCTTTCCCTCTCAAATGGCAGTATTCCAAGCATGCTTCTCTGCACTTGCTTTTCTTTTTTGATTTCTTTTTTCTTTTTTTTTTCTTCCGAGATGGAGTCTTGTTCTGTTGCCCAGGCTGGAGTGCAGTGGCATGATCTCGGCTCACTGCAACCTCCGCCTCCCAGGTTCAAGCAATTCTCCTGCCTCAGCCTCCCGAGATCACAGGTGCCCACCACCATGCCCAGCTAATTTTTGTAATTTTAATAGAGACAGCGTTTCAGCATGTTGGCTAGACTGATCTCGAACTCCTGACCTCGTGATCTGCCCGCCTCGGCCTCCCAAATTGCGGGGATTACAAGTGTAAGCCACCAGGCCCAGCTTGCACTTTGCTTTTTTTTTTTTTTTTTTTTTTTTTTGAGATGGAGTCTCACTCTGTTGCCCAGGCTGGAGTGCAGTGGCACAATCTCGGCTCACTGCAAGCTCCACCTCCCGGGTTCACGCCATTCTCCTGCCTCAGCCTCCCAAGTAGCTGGGACTACAGGCGCCCGCCACCAAGCCCGGCTAATTTTTTGTATTTTTAGTAGAGACGGGGTTTCACCGTGTTAGCCAGGATGGTCTCGATTTCCTGACCTTGTGATCCACTGGCCTTGGCCTCCCAAAGTGCTGGGATTATAGGCGTGAGCCACGGTGCCCGGCCTGCACTTGGCTTTTCTAAGTTAAAATGAAACTGTGAAATGATTCTAGGGCCAGGCACAGTGGCTCACGCCTGTAATCCCAGGACTTTAGGAGGCCGAAGCGGGAGGATTGCTTGAGTCCAGGAATTTGAGACCAGCTTGGGCAAAGTAGTGAGACCTTGTATATTTAAAAAAAAAAAAAAAAAAAAAAAAAAAAAAAAAAAAAAAGATGATTCTAAACAAGAGCAAAACAGCCTCTTGTGGCTGCACCCTATTTCACTGCATGGAATTACATCATGACTGATTTAACTGGTCCCCTACTTCTGGGTATCTCAGTTGTTTCCAGTCTTTTGGAACATGCTACATTTAAGAATTTTGAACTTCGTGGCTGGGCGAGGTGGCTCATAGCTGTAATCCCAGCACTTTGGGAGGCTGAAGCAGGGGGATCATGAGGTCAGGAGTTCAAGACCAGCGGGGCTAAGATGGTGAAATGCCGTCTCTACTAAAAATACAAACATTTAGCCAAGTGTGGTGGCGTGCGCCCCTGTAATCCCAGCTACTTGGGAGGCTGAGGTAGGAGAATTGCTTGAACCCGGGAGGCAGAGGTTGCGGTGAGCCAAGATCGCGCCATTGCACTCCAGCCTGGACAACAACAGTGAAAGTCTGTCTCAAAAAAAAAAAAAAAAGAAAGAAAAAAAGAATTTGAACTTCTATTATTTGGCTTATGGGTCAGCATATCTATAAGATAAAATCCTAAAAGTGGAATTTCTGGGTCTAAGGATTTTTTTTTTTTTTTTTTTTTTTTGAGACAGGGTCTCACTCTGTTATCTGTTACCCAGGCTGGAGTGCAGTGGAGTTATTATAGCTTACGGCAGCCTTGACCTCCTTGGCTCAAGAGATCCTCCCTCCATCACGAGGTCAGGAGATCGAGACCATCTTGGCTAAGAAGGTGAAACCCCATCTCTATTAAAAATACAAAAAAATTAGCCGGGTGTGGTGGCGGGCACCTGTAGTCCCAGCTACTCGGGAGGCTGAGGCAGGAGAATGGCGTGAACCCGGAAGGTGGAGCTTGCAGTGAGCCGAGATTGTGCCACTGCACTCCAGCCTGGGCGACAGAGCAAGACTCCATCTCAAAAAGAAAAAAAAAAGAGAGATCCTCCCACCTCAGCCTCTTGAGTAGCTGGGACCACAGGCACACACCACTATCCCTGGCTTTTTTTTTTTTTTTTTTTTGGCTTTTTTTTTTGTAGAGACAGGGCCTCACCATGTTTCCCAGGCTGGTCTTGAACTTCTGAGCTCAAGGGATCAGTCTGCCTCAGCTTCCCCCAAGCCCAGACGCTTTGATTTTGCCCATTTTATGGGTAATAAGTGATATCTCAGGGTTTTTTGTTTGTTTGTTTGTTTTGAGACTGAGTTTTGCTCTTACAGCCCAGGCTGGAGTGCAGTGGCACGATCTCAGCTCAACCTCTGCAACCTCTGCCTCCCAGGTTCAAGCGATCCTCCTGCCTCAGCCTCCCAAGGCACGTGCCACCATGCTTGGCTAATTTTTTGTATTTTTAGCAGAGATGGGGTTTTACCATGTTGGCCAGGCTAGTCTCAAACTCCTGACCTCAGGCAATCCACCCACCTCGGCCTCCCAAAGCGCTGGGATTACAGGCGTGAGCCACTGCACCCTGCCCCCTCAGTGTTGTTGACTTTACATTTCTCTTACTTTTCTTTTTTTGTTTTAAGAGACTGTGTCTCACTGTGTTGCCCAGGCTGGCTTCACTCAAGCGATTCTCTCGCCGCAGTCCCTGGAGTAGCTGGGATTATAGGCACCCGCCACCACTCTCGGCCCCATTTCTCTTATTAAAAAAAAAAAATTGCCGTGAAATACACATATCGAAATGTACCATCTTCACCATTTTTAAGGGTAAGATTAGGTGGTGTTAGGTATGTTCACTTTGTCGTGGAACCAGATTTCTGTTTTAAATAACAGCACTTAGAGATGCCAACTTCGTGCCAGGCCCAGTTTGGGACACTAGGGACTCCCAGATGAATCAGCTGCTCCAGTGGAACTCCCTGCTGGTGGGGGAGGCACTGGTGAAACGGTGCTGAGCAGAGTCCTGACGGCGCTGGTGAAACGGTGCTGAGCAGAGTCCTGACGGCGCTGGAGCTGAGGGGCAGTGCGGGATGCCCCAGGAAGGCTGCTAGGAACAGGGGACCCAGGGTGACTCCCTAAGGAAGCGGGGTTCCCAGGTAGAGGAGCGCATGTGAGCCAAGATCCCTAGGCCTGAGCCGTCTAGGTGTGTCCCAGGAACTGCAGGAAACGGTTGGGTGAGTCAGTGGTGGGCAGCGGGGGTGATAAGCCCCTTCGTGTCTTCGGGATGGTAAGTTTGGGGCACAGGTGAGTGAAGACCGAAGGCCAGGGGTGGACTGACACTCCGTGGCAGGCGCAGGGCCGGGCAGGGGGGCGGCTTGGGGGTGGCAGGGTTTGGGTGAGAAATGGCAGCCCATGGGGAACGACCGCAGGGCTCTCGGGCCTTCAGAGCCAAGCCCCAACGCCCCTTCCCACCTGCGGGGCAGAACTGGGGATAGCAGGGGGGAGGGTGGTTCCCAAAGGAGATGCTATCCCTGGTAAGGGGACATGGGCCCCTGGGAGTTGGGTAGAGCCACAAGGAGAGAGGCCTGAACGGCCAAAGGGAGGGGGCGTGGGGGAAGCAGCAGCATCAGACCTCTGCCTCCTCCCTCAGATCGTGAGGCTCCCCAGCCTGGTTCGGGAGACTCCGAGATCCCCGGCCGGCGACAGCAGGCGACCCCCTGCTCCTGTCCACCTCTGGGTCCCTACGGACATGGGGAGGGGAGGAGGGAGGCCCCAGCTCCCTGCGGGGGAGGGGCGTGAAGACGCGCGGGGGTGGGGGGAGATGAGCCGGCGTCACCATGACAACGAGGCCAGTGGTCCGGCCCTGGGGACCCGGGAGGGAGGGAGGCGCCGTGGCCGCGCGCGCGGGCGGGGGCGGGGGCCCAGGTCTCCCAGGAGTAGTTGGGGAACACCCGGCGATTCTGGCGGCTGCTTCCTGGTGGCGCAGGGAGCCCGCGTGTTTGCGAGTGAGTGTGCGTGCGAAGTTCTCCGGGTAAGTGTGCCAGCGCGCGCCTGGGTGTGTGCAAGGGTGTGAGCGTGCACACGTGGGCACGGGCGTGTGCGCGCGGGGGTGCCCGGCTGGATGTGTGCACACGAGTGTGTGCCGGCCCGCGTGCCCCTGCGTGAGTGTGCGCGCGCGAGCACACGTGTGTGTGTGCGCTCGCGTGCGCTCCCGAGCGGGCACCGGGTGGGAGTCCGAGATCCCGCCCCCTCCCCAGCCCCGGCGCCCCTCCCCGTCCCCCGCCGCCGCGCCGGCTGCATCCTCGCCTCCACCTCGCTCACCCCCTCCTCCCCGCACTTTCTCGGCGCTCCCTCCCTCTCGGCTCGCACAGCTCGACTCCGCGCTCTCCTTGCCGGCCGCCGCCGCCCAGCCTGCGCCCGCCGTCCCCCCAGTGCCTGGGCACCTGTTGGAGGCAGAGGCAGGTGCAGGGGGCTGGGCAGGCCGGGGGCGTGAGGGTGCGGGGAAGCGTGCCAGCCTGTGTGCGCTACGGGGGTGTTCGGCTCTCCTGCGGCTGCAATTTCTGGCTCCCCTGGGGAGCCAGAGGTGGCATCTGAGGCTGGGGTCTCCACCGTGGGCTGTGGTGAGCGAGCGGGGGAACCAGGCAGGCAGACAGGTCCTGGGGCTGAATGAGGGGACAGTGGGCAGTTGGAGCCTAGAGGAGTGGGTGACACCCTGACTAGACCAGCGCCTGGTGCAGAGGAGGACAGAGCCTCCGAGAAACAGAGGCGGGGCCCTGCAGGGCCCCTTGGGGTACAGGCAGGCTCAGGAGCAGAGGGGAGCCCCGGAGGAGAGGAAGGAGCTGGCAAGATGATACAGGGACAACCTAGAGGTGGGTGGGTGAGGACGGGGTGGTGCAACCTCGACTTCTGCGGGGAGTGGGTTGGCAGCCCAGCCCCTGTGGAGCCAGCGTGGGGTCTGCAGAGCCCAGGCCTCCCACCTGCCACCGGCTGGCACACGCCGCCCTCTCCCTGGACACCTAGGAAGGGAGGCCAGTGAGGGCCCCGCAGACCGAGGAGGCCGTCGCCTGGCCCTCAGCCAGGATGGCTAGGTATGATGGGCTCACTGGCTCACACGCCCTCTCCTAGCCAGGGGTGCTGCATGAGGGGCCGCAGGGGCGATCGCATGACCATCAACATCCAGGAGCACATGGCCATCAACGTGTGCCCTGGGCCCATCCGGCCCATCCGCCAGATCTCTGACTACTTCCCCCGCCTGGGACCAGGACCTGAAGGGGGCGGCGGGGGCGGTGGGGAGGCCCCCGCCCATCTGGTCCCCCTGGCTCTGGCCCCCCCTGCAGCCCTCCTTGGGGCCACCACGCCTGAGGATGGTGCGGAGGTGGACAGCTATGACTCGGATGATGCCAGTGAGTCTGGGGGATTGGAGGCCCCATGTGCTGGTGGGGGCCTCCAGGCTTGCGGTGGGGGGGCAGAGGGGGATGGGCCCTGCTGGCTGTGCATGTAGGTAGGGGAGGAGGGCAGTGGGGGGGTGGCAGGGACAGCCACCACAGCTGCAGTCGGCGTGGAGATTACAGCTTCAGCAAGGCTCAATATTCAGTATTTCTGCTGAGACACTCCACCACCCACACAGCCCCAGTTGCGGCCAAGCCAGGGACCCAGACGCACACACGCATGGGCCCACCCAGCCTCTTGCACTCACACTTGAGGGCTGGCAAGAGAGACACACACAGCCAGTGCCCACCTGCTGGCCTCTCGCACACACCTGTCTCCAGACCGACCCATGCTGCCTTTCCTCTCTCTCCAGCCGCTCTGGGCACGCTGGAGTTTGACCTTCTCTATGACCGGGCCTCCTGCACTCTGCACTGTAGCATCCTCAGGGCCAAGGTGGGCACTCCCTACCGCCCAAGCCGGGGCCTGGTTTGCGTGCAGCCCCCAGGGGGGGCCAATTCCTCCTTCCCTTCCCAGGCCTGCTCCTTCCTCCTGCCCTTGCACCCTCCTTCTGGGCTCCTCCAGGGTCCAGCTCTACAAGAGGGAGGGAGAGAGGTGCCAGGAGCCTCCAGCCCTCTCCCCTGCCCTCCTTTCCAGGGCCTCAAGCCCATGGATTTCAATGGCCTCGCCGACCCCTACGTCAAGCTGCACTTGCTGCCTGGAGCCTGTAAGGTAACAGCCTCCTCTCGCCCCGCCCGGCCCAGCCCATGACTCCAGCCCGTGGGGCTGGAGGACAGGTATTGAGAACCTTTCATCCCCACACCCCAGGCCAATAAGCTAAAAACGAAGACTCAGAGGAACACACTGAATCCTGTGTGGAATGAGGACCTGACGTACAGCGGGATCACAGATGACGACATCACGCACAAGGTGCTCAGGTGAGGGACCCCTCCCCACCACCCAGCAGCAGCTCGGGGACAGCTGACATTGTAACTCCTGGTTGATCTATGTCCCATTAAGCCCGTACCTCTCTGATGCTCAAGAACCATCAGCGGCTCCCTAGCCCCTTTGGCAGCAGGCCAAAATACTTCCCTGCCATTCCTGCCCCCCAGTATCTCCTGCCAGCCGGGTGTGGTGGCTCACACCTGTAATCCCAGCACTTTGGGAGGCCAAGGTGGGTGGATCACTTGAAGTCAGGAGTTCGAGACCAGCCTGGCCAACTTGGTGAAACCCCGTCTCTACTAAAAATACAAAAATTAGCTGGGCGTGGTGGCATGTACCTGTAAATCCCAGCTACTCAGGAGGCTGAGGCAGGATTGCTTGAACCTGGGAGGCAGAGGTTGCAGTGAGCCGAGATCGCACCACTGCACTCCAGCCTGGGTGATAGAGGGAGACTCCATCTCAAAAACAAAACAAAGTATCTTCTGCCCCTCAAACAGAGGACTCCCTTCTTCCAACTGGCCAGTTCCACAACTGAACTTTTCCTGTTGTTTTCTACCTGGAAAGCTCCTTCCTGCCAGCCTAAATTCCGCTCATCTGAGGTTCGGTCCAAGCTCTGCCCCCTCCCAAAAACGTTCCTGGGTTGCTGAGACCCCTTCTCAGAGCCCTTGGCTTAAGTCAGACCTCTGCAGCTTTCGTCTGCCCCTTCTGTGCCTTGAGTTCCCCTAAAATCTCTTAAGGAGTGAAGTCTTCAGGGACAGGGAACTTGCTCCATCATCCCAGGAGATGGAGATGTGGGGAGAGTACTCCCTCAAGTGTGGTGGTGAGTAGCAAAACCCAGGCTCTGGAGAGACCTCTGCCTTTGTGTTTGGATTTGCAGCCGGGACCTTCCCTGATGGTCAGGGCTGTGCGGCAGAGAGGCCACTTTGGTGTCGGCTGTGAGGGTGGAATGGAGGGGAGGCTAGAGGCCAAAACCAGAATGAGACCAAAAAATGAGCGCTCACCAGGGCCCAGCCCAGGCTTAGCATTTTCACGTTTCTTTCTTTCCCTTGACTATCTCCATTTACAGATGGGAATTGAAGCATAGGGTGATCAAGTGACTTGCCCAAGGTCACACAGGTGGCTCAGAAGTGGCAGGGCTGGGATCTGCCCATTCTCCATGCCACAGATGCCCAACCTGGTAGTAGGTCACTGCAGAGGCAGGGCAGGGGCTGCAGGAGGACGGGTGGCTGGAGAGCAATCATTTCTTAGTGAGTCCCTGCGGGGCTGGCTCTCTGCTGCATGCAGGAAAAGGACAGGGGTTCCTGAGGAGGCATGGGGTGCTCGTCTGGCTGCCCAAGGCTCCAAGGCCCTTCTAGCTCTCATGGCCTGTGTCTATGGCCACATCCACCGTAGTGTTCGGCTCCTGCCCCCAGGCCCTGAATGGAGGCAGTGAGCGGCGTGCTCCAAGATTTCTGAGGGCTTCCCACAATGGCTGAGCACGTCCTGATGGACCAGGGACAGCCGGGTGGCTGCAGAGGGAGGGACAGAGGAATGGGCAAATCCGCTTGTCCTTCTCAAGTGCCAGCCTGTCTTCCAGATGAGACGTAGTGTTTAGGGCAGAGCTGGGCTGGTCCAAGGCCCTTCCTACACCCCGGAATGGGGCTCAGGTACCCCAGGGGCCCTGACACTGCAGTTCCCCACCAGGATCGCCGTCTGTGATGAGGACAAGCTGAGTCACAATGAGTTTATTGGGGAGATCCGCGTGCCCCTCCGCCGCCTCAAGCCTTCGCAGAAGAAGCATTTTAACATCTGCCTCGAGCGCCAGGTCCCGGTCTGTGCGGGGGCTGCAGGGGCGCCAGGGGAGGGGGCCCTGGGGAGGCCAGGCTTCCAGAACCTTCTCTTTGCCCCCTCAGCTGGCGTCCCCCTCTTCCATGTCAGCGGCACTGAGGGGCATCTCCTGTTACCTGAAGGAGGTGAGGCACCTCATGGGGATGGGGATGCATGTGGGTGGGAGGCCGCAGGGGCCCAGACTGACTCTGCGTCTGTGCCCCGCAGTTGGAGCAGGTAGAGCAGGGGCAGGGGCTGCTGGAGGAGCGTGGCCGCATCCTGCTGAGTCTCAGCTACAACTCGCGGCGCCGGGGACTGCTAGTAGGCATCTTGCGCTGTGCCCATCTGGCTGCCATGGACGTCAATGGTTACTCGGACCCCTACGTCAAGACGTGAGCCCTCTCCCTGACCCTCTCCTCACCAGGGAGCCTGCCCTGGCCCGAGTTGGGCCTGGCCTGTCCCTCACCCCTCAGTTCCTCTCCCTCCACCCCACCCCTAGGTACCTGAGGCCCGATGTGGACAAGAAATCCAAGCATAAGACGTGCGTGAAGAAGAAGACTCTCAACCCAGAATTTAACGAGGTACCCGGGTGGGGACGGGACACGGAGGGAGGCCAGGGAGGGGCTGGGGAGCTGGCTCACGAACGGGTGGCCGGCCTTGTCCCCAGGAGTTTTTCTACGAGATAGAGCTCTGCACTCTGGCCACCAAGACCCTGGAAGTCACCGT
Organism: Nomascus leucogenys; assembly: GCF_006542625.1. Classification (NCBI taxonomy): domain Eukaryota; kingdom Metazoa; phylum Chordata; class Mammalia; order Primates; family Hylobatidae; genus Nomascus; species Nomascus leucogenys. The sequence goes on along the minus strand of NC_044382.1, from coordinate 76,136,965 downwards.
CTGGGACTATGACATTGGCAAATCCAATGACTTCATTGGTGAGGGAGGAGCTGGCTGCGGGTGCTGAGGGCGGGAGAGTGGCAGGGAGGTGGCCCTGACCCTGCCACCTGCTCCCCCAGGTGGTGTGTCCCTGGGGCCAGGTGCCCGAGGTGAGGCTCGGAAGCACTGGAGTGACTGCCTGCAGCAGCCGGACGCAGCCCTGGAGCGCTGGCACACCCTGACCAGCGAGCTGCCCCCCGCGGCCGGGGCTCTGTCCTCAGCCTGAGTGGACAGCAGTGTCCTGGCACAGGCCCATCGAGCCGGGTCCAGTACCCAACCTTCGCACGAGTGTGTTGCACGTTTACACGGGGTGGGCTGCCCCCACCCTGCACTACATGTCTTATTTTTGTGAGTCTCCGTGACCCGGGTCTGTCTGCTCATGAGGGGCTGTGGAGTTCTATATTCACATATGCAAACCTCCTGCCTGACTCGCTAGTCCCTGCAAATATGCAAACCCCCTATCATCTGCACACCCGGGCAGTGCTCAGAGCCCGGCCCCAGACCCCCGCGCTCCTCACTCCTGCCTCTCCACGCTGCCCCGTCCCTCTCCCCCCACAGGGAGGAGGTCGGATTAGGGGAGGTTCAGAGGAGAAGAATGTCTCAAAAAAAAGGGACAAAAAACAAACCCAGAGCCACTCCTTTAATACAGAAACTTCACTGAAAAAACCTAGCCCTGTACAGCTGCCCTTTTAAAGAGGTGGCCATCGCAGGGTCTCTGCCTCCCCAGCAGGTGGCAGATGCTCCCGGCCACTCGTTTAAATAACTGTCCCCTGGAGCAGGCCGGGGTTTGAAGGCAGGGCCCCTGCCACCCTCCTGGGGGACACCCGTGCATGTTTACGCCTTTTCTGGTTGTGTCAGTGGCCGGAGCATGGCAGCTGGGCGTCAATAAACACCTCCGAGGAAGCTGGGCTTGTGTGTGCTGGCACAGGGAGGGCGCCGGGTGGGGCCATGGTGGGCATGGCGTGATGTCGTGGTCACTCCGGGATGTCGATCACCAGGTCATCGTCTCCATCCAAGGCATCGTCCCCGCTACCTGCGTCGCTGAACATCTGCCGAGGGACCGTGCTCAGGATCGTGGGGGGGGGCATCTTGGGGGGTGGGAGGGGGGTCAGGGTTGTCCCGACCCCAGCCCCAGAACCCCGGCCAGGGAAGGTCAGCGGCCCTCCCACAGGGCAGTCGGGGGGTCCCACCGCCATCTGCAGCAGGGGGAAGAAACACAGGGGGGCTAGTCAGGGAGGCACTGGGGCCTCAGGAGACCGGGCCCTGCCCCCCAGGGCAGCTCTGGGGAGGGGGAAGGGGCCCTGAGCACAGCCGGGCCAACCCATGCTGTACTCAGGGCCTGCCCCCACCAGCCCCTTGAGAGCCTCAAACCAGCAAGTGCCTCGGGGTGGTGATGGAGGTGAGATGAGGGGATGGGGGTGTCTCACAGGAAACCGGGAGGGAAAGGCCCGGGCACCTGCCCTCTCCAGGGAGGCGCCTGGGCTGCCCTGAGACAGGGTTAAGCCAGAGGCAGACGGAGTCAGCCTGGAGTGCTTGCCTGCCTGCCGGCCCCGGAGATGCCACCTGCCACCAGCTTCCTCTCCCTCCTCCTCCTCTCCCTCTTCTGCGGGACTCACTGGTTCGCTGGAGGGTATTGCAGGCTGCCTGAGCCAGGAGCCCCGGCGGCGGCTTATCTGCCCCCAAGAAGCTTCTATTATGTCTTGGATGGGCCCCTCCTCGGGATCCCTGCAGCCGTGGCCTAGGCCCAGCCCTCCTCTCAGCTCACCTGGGCTGCGGTCCCAGCCTCCTAACTGGACTCCCTGCCTGCAGCCTCTCCCAGATCCAGCTCCTCCACACTGCAGCCAGAGCACGCACTCTAAAACACAGACCTGAGCGTGTCACCGTGCCACTCGGGGCCTTGGGACGGGAGTGCCGCCTGCTGGATGACAGGCGGCCCCTCCACCTGGGCATCCTGCTCTATCTGTCAGAAGTCCTGCTTTGTCCTCTGAGGGTGGGAAGTGGCCTCTGCCCTGCTCAACCCTTTAGCTCCACCCCGCTGCCAGGTCCTCACAAACCCTCCCCAGAGAGCTCTGTGGGTCTCCTCCGCAGTCACCGTGCTTTGTCTGTGGGCACAAACTGGGCACCTGCTGTGTGCCAGGTGGTTTCTGTTAATGCCCTCCCAGCCTCAGGACACCGGGGATTGGGGAGAGGTCACGTGCCAGCGGAGGAGGCTGAACTTGGTGTGGACATGGAGGTCCTGAGGTGCAGGCCTGCTGGGTGCTGCAGGGCAGTGTCCAGTCTGGCCCTGGGCTAGATGCTGGGTGGGCTGGCAGGAAACGCCATGCATGGTCTCCAGTGGCCCTTCTGAGTGGGCCCGTGGCCTCTCACATTTGGCCCCGTGGCCTCCTCTCTGCTTCCTAAGGAGCCCTCACCCTCATCTCTGCTGCTGGGGTGGCATGGGGGCCAGGATGGGTCAGGCCTCAGGGTATAGGAGGCTGGCAGGATGGATAACAGACAGGGGGCCCAACTCTGAACAGCACCCCCACGCCCTGCACCAGGCCCCCACATGTACACACGGGAGCAGACATGCGTGTATGACTGGAAAGGACCATCCCCTTCTCTGGCCACCCCCTCTCCTTCCCTGCTGTGTGCAGCATGTCCCACCCTGGCCTGGACTTCCTCAGTGGCGTCCTCTCAGCCTGACTGGCAGTAGCTCACATTTCTCTGTGGCTTACTAGGGGCCAGGCATGGGCCAAGTGATTTTCATCCCTTCACTCACATTCTCTGCACAATGACGCCACTGAATGGAGAAAGAGAGCTGTGGCTCAAAGAGTGAAATGACAACGCTGAGGTTGCATGGTGAGCACTGGAAGAGCTGGGATTCAAAGCCGGCCAAGTCCAACTCAGGCCTGAGAGAACCAACTTGCTTCTGTCTTCACAGCTATCCCTCCTCTGCTTGGACTCCCTTCCTTCTATCTCCTCACTCCCCTGACCCTTCAGGGACTCCCACTCCCCTGACAGTAACAGACAAACCCACTTCAGGCCGGTGTCCAGGCCTTCCATGACCCCGCCCCACCCAGTTCTTCTTGCCAATTTCTTACCACTCCTGCTCTGGCCCAGGAAGTGCTTTCACTGTGGCCCTGTCTCCCTTCCCACTATGGCTTCAGCCAGGAATATCCAAATCCACTCACCCTGGGCTCACACGTTCTCCTCGCTGAGGCCTTTCCTGGCTTCTCCCTGCCTCCTCCGACAGCCATGGACCTGGGCCACCCTCTCAAACCTTCTCTCCAGAATGTCTACAACTTTGCTCCCGGACATGACTCCGCTTCGGGACTCAGCACCCAGCCAGAAAGCCTCAAAGTGCCCCCCCATGCTGCGCCACCCCCCACCCTGCCCACCACCCCCGTGCTAAGAACCAGGGCCTGTACTCCAGACCACCGCAAATGCGGCCTCTCATTCTGCTTCTGGCTCCAGAACTCTGGGAGCCGCCCAGTTGGTCCCCACTCCGCTCTGCCCCTCAGCCCATCCCCATCTCTCCCAAGGCTCGCATCTACCGCCAGCCTGGCGGCTTCCAAATGTGCAGCCCCTCACGGGCCACTGTCTAGCTGCCTTTCCAGATGGCACCCGACACATCCGCATCCAGACTCAGCTTCCCTCCAAGCCTGTGCTCCCACAGCCCTCCCATCTCCAGGGAGGGAGACTCCACTCGTGCTCAGACTAAAGCCCTGGAGGCATCCTGGCCTCTCTCCCGCACAGCCCAAACCAGGTCCTCCAGGAACTCCCATGCTCATTCTCTGAAATGGGTCCGCAGCTCCCTCTGGACCCTCTGCCCTCGGCCTGGTTTACCGCGGTGACCTTCTCACTCCCATCCCAACTCACCCCACCGCTCACCCAGTCGAACTGTTCTCTGACCACCAGTGTCTGAAATTTTGTTAAAATGCAATTAGATCACTCCCCCTCCACACCTGCAACCTGCGCCCCACCGGGGAACTGCTGTCTCCAAGGCTTCATTCACAGCGAATCCTGCACACTGGCACCTCAGGAGCTCCCGCTGTGACCTGCTCCGGGACCCAATTCCCTGCTTGCTTTTCTCCCCAACAGACTCTGCCCTATGGAAACACTGCCCAGGAGCCACGGCTCCTGCCATTTCCTGTAAGTCTCTGATCAAAGAACATCCCAGACTGCTGGGCCCTAAGTGTCAGCCTCGTCCCACCGGCGTCCCCACGCTCTGGACCTCACTCTGTTCTCCACAAGTACCTATTTTTCTGGTCTGTTTTCTGCCTATCTTGCTAGACTGTGAGCTCTGTGAGGGCAGGCACTGGTCTGCTTTGTGCACTGCTGTGTAACAGGAGGTGCTCCAGGGGCGCTTGCTGGTCACATCGAGTAGGACCACTTGCCCTATAGGTGCCAAGCCTAGGAGGCCTAGAGGGTAGCAGAGACCTGCTCAAGGCCACGTGGTTTCTAACAGGCAGTCTCGACTTGACTCTAGATCCCATAATCCTGACCCGGTCTGGGGCTACCTGGCATCACAGAACACGCCCCCCTGGGAAAATGAGCCTGGCCCCGATACACTGCAGCCATGAAAGGGCGGGACCCCTGGCATCCGCACACCGGGTCCCCCAAGGCTGGTTCTGCCCTGATTTGTCTCCATACAAGCCTGTGAGCCGAGACTTCTCTGATCCACCCCTCAGTGCTAAGTGCTGACTGGGTCCCCAAATTAACCGTTCATGATTCTCTGACAGGCCCCCGCCTTGAGCCTCCCTCAGGTGGCTGTCCTCCTACCGTCCTGCCCCTCCCTAGCGCCCCCACGTCAGGGTACCTTGAGTTTCCGGGGCAGGCGGGGCCGTTTCTCCCGCTTGGGCCTCAGGGGACTGGGCTCGGGCAGCTGCAGGGCCAGGTAGTCAGAAGGGAATGGGGGGTAGCGGGGGGAGGCCAGCTGCGGGCGGGAGCGGGGATGGAGATGGGAGGCGGAGTGGACCGGGGTGAGGGTAGGGGAAGAAATGCAAACAGAAGGAGGATGGAAAAACAAAAGAGATGGTGATGAGTGTGGCTCCCGGGGCTCCCGAGCACAGAAGGGCTGGGCAGCAGCAGGATGCTGTCCTGGGCTTTGCTCTCCTCAGTCAGGCCTGGCCCCATTCCTACACCAGAGAGAAGGGGGCAGCCCCGACTCACGCCCTCCACGGGACACTTGGGCCACGCCCAGGCAGATGTCCCCAAAGTTGGGCTGGCCTTGCCCCGAGGCCCAGCCCTTCTGCCCAAATGACGCCCACCTTACTCCCAGGCACTTCCCATCCCTGCCCCCAACTCACCGAGCTCAGGTATGGGGAGGGGACCCCGGAGGCCTGAAGGGGAAACCCTGTTGAAGGAGGCAGGGAGAGGCTGGAGGGAGAGGGGGCCCCCCCCAGCGGAGGGCTTCTCTTCCTGGAGAAAGGACAGGGTGAGGTCAGAGGTGGCTAGGAGCCCAGGCGCCCCACCTGACCCTCCCCAGCGAGAGGAATGCATCTTCTTCTCACCTCTTAGGGGCCGGTGTGTCAGACAACTTGGGTGTCCCCTCTGTCTCGCTGTTATCCGATGATGCAGTGGCATCTGAGTCTGTGATGGGGACAGCTGGTCAGTGGGGGTGGGGGGGATCCCAGTCCCTCCCAGAAGGGTATAACCTCCTCTACACTACAGAAGGGCACCGGAAGACCAGGTGCGGGGGCTCACGCCTGGAATCCCAGCACTGTGAAAGGCTGAGGTGGCCAGATCGCTTGAGGCCAGGAGTTCAAGAGCAGCCTGGACAACCTAGCAAGACCTCATCTCTATTAAAAACAAAAACAATTATCCGAGCATGGTGGCGTGTGCCTGTAGTCCCAGCTACTCAGGAGGCTGAGGCAGGAGAACTGCTCGGAAATTGAGGCTGCTGTGAGCTGTGATTATAACACTGCATGCCAGCCTGGTGACAGAGCAAGACCCTGCCTCAAAAAAATGAAACAAACCAAAATCCAACGGAAGGGCCTCCGGGGGAATCTGACTCACCAGCTGGTGGGCATGTGCATGCACCACACACCTGAGCTGTCCCAAGGAGCCCGACAGCCTCGACAGCCTCCCCAGCCCCCCTACTGCTCTGGTTCCTCCGTAACACACCTGCCACGCATGGCCAGGGTGCCAGGCTCCTTCCCACTCACCACTTCTCCTTGTCATCAGATCCAAGGAAGGATGGGAAGGGCAGCACCTCCACTTGTCACATGAGGTCACCAAGGCTCAGAAAGTAAGGTGTGAGGCTAAGACTCCAAGCCAGGTCTGTGACTCCTTGGCTGTTTGATGCCACTGGTTCCTTGCCTCTGAGCTGAGCAGCCTTCAACTCCTGCCTCTGCCCCACTCCCCATAACCAGGGTCCTGTTCATCTCCTCCTGAAGTTCTCCCCTTCATCCACCGCTCCCCACGCCAACTAACAGTTCAGGCCACCAGCACGTCAAAATCACCTGCTAAGCAGTCTCACCTCACCCTGCCACCCACTGTCCACCCCCACCCCCAGAGTGACCTAAAACAAACCTGGTCACATCCTTCTTGATGACATCACCCACTACCTGCATGAATTCATGGTGCTGCTTAATCTGGCTTCAATGTACCTTTCTGGTCAACTAACCTAACTGTATTCTTTAAAGCACACTGACCTATTTCGTCAAAAATGAAATGTATTTCCTAGTTCAGTGCCTCTGCCTAGAAGGGCCATCTTTCATCAAACAAACGACTGCTACACCTATAGAAGCCGTTACCAATGTCTCTGCTCAAACAGACCCTTTAAGAAGCAGATTAAATGCCACCTCCTCTGAGAAGTCGTCCAGAATCCCTCAAGCCCAATTAACTGTAGGCTCTCCTGGAACCCTCTACTCTCACTCGTCATGGCTGCCCTCACACTGTGCTGAAAAGCGTCGTTTGTGAGTGTCTCCCCGGCCAGGGCGTGGGCCTCCACGACAGGAGTGGGGATCGTCAGTGGCTGGCTCCTCCTCCTCAGATGCAAGCCACTCTGGCCATGAACATACTGGGTTCTCTCCCACCTCCTGCCCTGAATTCCCCCCAAACAGGATGTTAACTGGAAGCCCCTAGGGAAGGGAGAGGCAGGGGATGACAGCCTACAATAAAAGCCAAACCTCCTACTATGACCTACCTGAGTGGGCCCCTGCCTATTTCCCTAACCTTATCTACAATCCTCCTATAATAGCAAGCGAATGGGTATCATGCGTTCTAACAAAACACTATGTCCTAAACTGTGGCTGCTGCCACGTGCCAAGCCAATCCCTGCCTCAGACCAATGTGCTTTTTTTTTTTGAGACGGGTGTTCCTCTGTTGCCCAGGCTGGAGTGCAGTGGCGTAATCTCGGCTCACTGCAAGCTCCGCCTCCCGTGTTCACGCCATTCTCCTGCCTCAGCCTCCCGAGTAGCTGGGACTACAGGTGCCCACCGACATGCCCGGCTAATTTTTTGTATTTTTAGTAGAGACAGGGTTTCACTGTGTTAGCCAGGATGGGGCTTCTTTCTTTTGAGACAGTCTTGCTCTGTCACCCAGGCTGGAGCCCAGCAGTGCTATCATGGCTCGGTCAAGGGATCCTCCTGGTTCTGCCTCCCAAGTAGCTGGGACCACATGTATACACCACTATACATGGCTAATTTTTTTTTTTTTAATTGAGATGGGGGTCTCACTATGTTGCCCAGGATGGAAGGCTGGTTTCTTCTCTGGTCCCAACTCAAATGTCACTCTGTGAAAGACCTTTCTTGAGTACTCTATTCAGATGTTGCCTGCTGCCTGCTTGTGTGGTCTGCAAACTAAGAATGGCGTTTTTTTGGTTGGTTGTTTTTTTTTTTTTTTTTGAGACGGAGTCTCACCCTGTCGCCCAGGCTGGAATGCAGTGGCAGCGATCTCGGCTCACTGCAACCTCTGCCTCCAGGGTTCAAATGATTCTCCTGCCTCAGCCTCCCCAGTAGCTGGGATTACAGGCGCACACCACCACACCCAACTAATTTTTGTATCTTTAGTAGAGACGGGGTTTCACCATGTTGGTCAGGCTGGTCTTGAACTCCTGACCTTGTGATCCGCCCACCTCAGCCTCCCAAAGTGTTGGGGTTACAGGCATGGGCCACTGCGCCTGACCAAGAATGGCTTTTAAGCTTTTAAACGGTTGGAAAAAAAAAACTAAAGAAAAATTTTTCATATGAAAATAATACAAAATTCAAATTTCAGTGCCTATAAAACTTTATAGAAACATAGCCATACTCATGTATTTGCCTATGGGGTACGGCTGCTACTACAATGGCAGAGTTCAGTAGGTGCTTCAAAGATTGTATGTTGCAGAAAGCTTACTGACCATCTGGCCCTTTGCAGAAACAATTCATCAACCCCTGTTCTACTATAATCATTATCACATAACTGTTTTCATTACCTTCAAGTTCTTACTATGACCTAAAATTCTAGTCTATTGTCTTCATTTACTTATTCTTCCTAACTAGAATATAAATTACAAGAGGCCAAGGGCTTTGCCTATCTCTGCCTCTGCTGTATCTCCCGCGCCAAGCACAGTGCCTGAAACGCAACAGGTGCTCAGTAAGTGCCTGAATGAAAGAACGGTGGAGGTGGAAGGCAAGCAACTAGGCTTAAGGACCACTGGGGGCTGTATCAGCCGCCACTGCCTAAAAGGCAGGGGCCCAGGAAGCTTGCTAAGTGCCAGGAACCATGCCCTCCACCAATTTTTGAAGACCTTGCTCACCCGAAGAGTCTTCATCCACGTTCTCGTACTGCAGAAGTCGGTCTAGGAGGAAACTGAGGGGAGGGAAGGGGAGATGGACAGTGATTTTCCAGCGCAGCAATGTCCTCCTGGGCCCCTGTCCCTCCCAGCTGGCCCATCGGATCCTTGAAAGAGCCCATGCACTTGTGGCCCTACTCGGGGATGGGGTCCGAATGTAGATTCCCTAGGAACCACATCGCTCTCCGTCCCTGCAACGTGCCTCACCTCTTGTCCCGGGACACCTTCAGTAATTTCCTTTGCGCTTTCCTCAGCTCCTCCTGGAAGCACTCGTGCTCCTGTAACACGGGCAAGGGGTGCGCTGGGCCAAGGGTCCTCCGTGAAGGGCCCCGGAACCGGCGGCTGCTCGCCCCACCCACTTTACACCTGGGTAAACTGGTATCTTGTCCGCGCCAGGCCTCACCCTCCACAGCCTTCCCGCGGCAGCACTCACGTAGATGAGGAACTTGAGCTTCCGCTTCAGATTCCGGTATTTTTTTTTGTAGTCCACTTCGCCGTCCGCCGGCCCGTTCATGACCGGCCCGGGAGTGGTGCCCAGAGTCTGCCCTCCCGCTACCCCAAGCAGGCACTGCCCTGCCGCTCACGCCTCCACTTCCGGAGACGCTGCAAGGCTGTGCCCCCAGGACTACAACTCCCGGCGTACCCCGCGCTCAGGCCGCTCAGGCGGCGTCACCGCACGGGCCGCCCTCCCGGGCGACACTGGGATAGGAGCGCGGCGGCGAGTGGCTGCGCTGGGGATGGCGTAGCAGCGACGCGGTGACGCCACAAAAATGGCGGACGCTGGAGAGCGCCGTTCCTGACTCTAATATACTTAAGACACTTGAAGCCACAAAAGGATTTATCCCCGAGGTTCCTCGTGTGCTCGCGAGGATGCCTTTTCTCTTCTGCCTTGCGAAATAACAGTAGCCTAGCTGGTGCCCGTGACCAGGGAGGAAGGCAGCGTCGCGGACTGATTACGTTTCACCCAAAGGGTGCCGGCGCCGAATTGGTTTCTAACGAGAACTTTTAAAATGATCCATTCCAAGAAAGGGTAGGAGCCGTGAGACCCTCCAACTGCCCAGGGAAAACAAGTCTCGTCTGGCAAAGTTCTCGGCCCACGCGGTCCGCGGCCAAGGACCAACGGTCCCTCGCCCCACGGTGCTGCCGCACTGCGCGTGCGCGAGCCGCTGTCAAACGTGCTGACGGAGGCCGAGAAGAAAAAAAGGCGGGAGCCGCCAATCCCGGGTTGAGCAAAATGGCGCGGGAGAAGGAGATGCAGGAGTTCACCCGTAGCTTCTTCCGAGGCCGCCCGGACCTCAGGTGCCCAGGGGGTTGGAGATGGGGTTGGAAAGGGCGCGGGTGGGACGGGACTCCATCCTGACACCCTGTCCCCGCAGCACGCTTACGCATTCCATCGTGCGGCGGAGGTACTTGGCTCAGTCGGGCCGCAGCCACCTGGAGCCTGAGGAGAAGCAGACACTGAAGCGGCTGGTGGAGGAGGAGCTGCTGAAGATGCAGGTGTGCCTGGCCGGAGCCTGGGCCGCGGAAGGCGGAGGCGGGGCTTGCTGCCGAGGAGGAGGGGCCTGACGGGGCGTGGTGAGCGCAGCCTTGGTGCATAGTTTGCCCTCTTGGCGCACACACAGGTGGAGGAAGCCGCTTCCAGGGAAGACAAACTGGACCTTACCAAGAAGGGCAAGAGGCCTCCCACCCCTTGTAGCGACCCGGAGAGAAAAAGGTTCCGCTTCAATTCAGAGTCGGGTTAGTGCTTCCTCCCTGCTGTGGGGTCCTTCTGCATCGTTGGTTCACTCAAAAAGCATTCACTGCGCATCTCTTATGTCCCCAGGCGTTAGATGAGGGAGCAAGGCTAGTGAGTCAGGAACCGGGAACAGCGAGGACAGATAGCTGTTTCCTGCTGCCCCTCCAACTGTCAGGGCAGGGCTCGAGGCAACCTATCCGAAGTGAAGGTAGAAGGGACAGGAGGAGCCTGTCTCAACCCTCTCTCCTCTCCATATTCCAGAGTCCGGCTCTGAAGCCTCCAGCCCAGACTACTTTGGACCCCCAGCAAAGAATGGGGTGGCAGCAGAAGTCAGCCCAGCCAAAGAGGAGAATCCAAGGCGACCCTCAAAGGCAGTTGAGGAGAGCAGTGATGAGGAACGGCAGAGGGACCTGCCCGCACAGAGGGGAGAGGAGAGCAGTGAGGAGGAGGAAAAGGAGGACAAGGGGAAGACTAGGAAGAAGCCTGTGGTAAAGAAGCAGGCACCAGGCAAGGCCTCAGCCAGTAGGAAGCAGGCCAGGGAAGGAAGTGAGGAGAGTGAGGAAGAACCCGTTCAGAGGATAGCAAAGAAGGTGGAGGGAAATAAAGGAACCAAAAGGCTGAAGGAAAGTGAACAGGAGAGTGAAGAGGAGATCCTAGCCGGGAAGAAAGAGCACAGAGAGGAGGAAGCGGGGGAGGAAGAGAAAGAAGAGAATGAGAAAAAGGAGGATTGGAAACCCAGAAGCAGGAGCAATGGCCGGAGAAAGTCAGCTAGGGAGGAGAGGAGCTGTAAGCAGAAAAGCCAGGCAAAGAGGCTCATGGGAGACTCAGACAGTGAGGAAGAGCAGAAAGAGGCAGCAGACAGTGGGGATGACAGTGGGAGAGATGGAGAACCCCCAATGCAGAGGAAGAGTGAGGACGGGACCCAGCTTAAGGGTGGGAAGAAGTTGAGTGGAAGCAGTGAGGACGAGGAAGACAGTGGGAAGGGGGAACCCACAGCTAAAGGCTCTAGAAAGATGGCCAGACTGGGCAGCACCAGTGGTGAGGAGAGTGACTTGGAGAGGGAGGTAAGTGACAGCGAGGTGGGGGGAGGCTCCCAGGGGGAGAGGAAGAACCGCTCTTCCAAGAAGAGCTCCAGGAAAGGCAGGACACGAAGCTCCTCTTCCTCCTCAGACGGAAGTCCAGAGGCCAAAAGAGGGAAGGTGAGGGTGAGGAGGGGTGGGAGGCCACTATTAGGGAAGAGGGAGACCCTGCCTCAAGCCCAGCAGGCTTGGCCTTCAGCTGCTGTCTTTCCTTGCTAGGCTGGCTCAGGTCGCCGTGGAGAGGACCACCCAGCTGTGATGAGGCTGAAGCGCTACATTCGGGCCTGTGGTGCCCATCGAAACTACAAGAAGCTGTTGGGCTCCTGTTGCTCACACAAGGAGCGCCTGAGTATCCTCCGGGCAGAACTGGAAGCCCTAGGCATGAAGGGTGAGGCCCAGCGTGCCCTGGGGGCTGCAGGAGAGGGCCTTGCTGCTGGGGAGGAGAGGATCACCAGCTTCTTCTGTCCCAGGTACCCCTTCCCTAGAGAAGTGTCGAGCCCTGAAGGAGCAGAGGGAGGAGGCGGCTGAGGTGGCCTCCTTGGATGTTGCGAACATCATCAGTGGCTCGGGTAAGGGGTTTCCTCTCACTGCCCAGGAGCAGATAGGTGGGGTTGGACATTCTCAGACATCTGATCTCTCGTTTCCCCTTTCCCCTAGGCCGGCCACGCAGACGTACAGCCTGGAACCCTTTAGGAGAAGCAGCACCCCCAGGGGAGCTGTACCGACGGACCCTGGACTCAGATGAAGAGCGGCCCCGTCCCGCACCCCCGGACTGGTCACATATGCGTGGCATCATCAGCAGTGATGGCGAGAGTTAACTGAGCTCTGCCACCCCCAGGAGGGACCCTTGATACGTGTACAAAGCATACATAGCACCCCTTGCCCTGTGTCTGTGGAACAGAGGCAGCTTCCTTCAGAGGAGACTGTAGCTCCCAAGGACGCAAGCTTTTGGGATGCTACTTCTCAGCGTCACGCTCTCCATTTAAGGTGTTTGTTTTTTAAGACTCAATAAAGGAGTGTTTTTAATCACTTCATCAAATTTGGTCCCCCATTCTCACCTCCTGTATTTTGGGCCAGGAAACTGAGCAGTAGTCACTGCCACTACCTCCTCCCCTGGCCTGGTTCCCTTTAATTTCCCCCGGGTTCCTGGAAGAAGTCCCTGCCTCCAGACCCTGTCATCCAACAGTCACCAAGCCCTATTGAAGAAGGGTGTGTGGCTCCTGTGCTGCCAGCCTGCCCAGTGGCCCCTCTGCTTTTAGCCTGGTCTGATAACCTAATGCCCACTTGGGAGGGGGATAGAATAACTTGAGGGCAGCCAGTGCTTAAGCCTTCCCCCTTCTGCAAACAGCCACTTTGTCCACGGGCTGTTAACCTCGAAGGGGTGGGGAAAAGCCCAGACTTCCTGGGCCAGTGCCAGCCCTCTAGGCCTCTGGCTACAGGCCCAGCCTCTGCAGTCACATGAGGTCTCCACTGAACTCTGGCTGCTGAGGCTTGTGGGAAGATGTGAGCATGGAGCTGCCCGGGGTCTGTGTGGGAGGCAAACCTAAGAATCTGAAGCCAAAGCAAAGAAAACAGGAATTAGAGGTCAAGGGGTTGAAGACCACCTTTGAGAGCCGAGATATCACACCTGAAGTCATTAAAATCACTGAAATGTTTAGATACACAGCCCAATAAATTCTCTTTTTAAAACACAAGCAGTACTATTCAGTGGCCACTGAGCAGTCCTTCACGCACACCAAAGACAGAAGAGTGAGTTCTGAGATCTGTTAGAATAACCAACAGTTTATTAAAAGCTTGCCTGGGACTCTGTGCCAGCCCCACAGCTGAGAGGGGCTCCCACGACTGCCCCCCAGGCCTGGGAGCAGCCCCTTCCAAGGTCCTTCCCTTGTTTCCCCGCCCCAGCCCTGATCCCAATTAAAAAAAAAAAAAAAAAAAAAAAAAAAAAAAAAAAGGACAAGACGGCACAGGACGTCAGACAGTAACAGGGGAAGAGACCCAGGCATCCTGACCCCAAGACCCCATCCTGATCCTTCTTGCCAGTAAGGTGGCCTCTCATTCTCCCTGCCTCAGGCCCCAGACCTGCTCTGCCCTGTGGCAGGTCTGAGGGCCCCACTGTGAGGGTAGTATAGTTCTCTGAATATAGTATGTCTAGACCCACCCTTCCCCTCCCCCAGGGGACTAGATGAATATTTGACACGCACATCTCCCTCCTTTTCTAGGTGGCGGAGGGAGACCCTGGCACCATGGTAGGGAGGCGGGGCTCCCAGGCAGCCTTGAGGCACCTATCCCCAAGCTGGCCCTGGGCCACTGGCCAGCCCCAAGAAGCTCATGAGATGAGGAGGTCTGAGGGGAGCTGGAGCCTACATCTTGTCCCCGACCCTTGCGGGGGCCTCCGCCTCAGTGCCTTCCAGGGTCAGGCTCCACCCACCCCTGCCCTGCCCAGCTCGTCTGCTCCTCCCCGCTGCACTTCAGGAATAGAAGTGGGAAGAACCATTGAGGATGTGGGAAGCAACACTGGTGCTGCGGCTCAGGGGCCCAGGCACTGCGGCAGCAGGGGGGCCCACATTCTCACTGCCACTGCCCCCCGAGGCTGCCCGCCGCAGGGGCTGGGGGCTGTTTCTTAGCAGCAGCAGGGCTCCGCCACGGGGTGTCCCACTCTGTGTGGGGGGCCCCAGCCAGTTTGGGGGGCCTGGGGGAGCCAGCAGAGATGGCTGACGCCAGGCTGGAGGGGGCATGCCTGGTGGAGGAGGGCCGTGGCTCCAGTGTGCCCCAGAACGGGGAACGGGACGGGAGGGCCAGGCCGGGGCAGGGGGTGGAGCAGGATAGCCCTGGGCAGCAGCCTCAGCCGGGATGCCCCCCAGAGCCATGCTGGAGAAGCCCAGCCTCATGCTTTCCGCATCAAAGGCCTCGATCTCACGAGCCTGCCGCTCAAGCAGACTCCGGATTCGCTCGGAGCGCCCTGTCTGCAGGGCCAGCAGCTCTTCTTCCACCTGGGGCATCCGGAACAGAGGTTAGATTCGGGGGCGGGAGCCCACCCTCCCTTCGCAGTCCTGGAAGCTGGGCCCCTTACCCGCTGTTCCAGCAGTGCCCGCCGCAGCGCAACCCTCTGCTCCAGCTCCCGCAGCTCCCTCTCGTGCTGGCTCTCTGTGCGTATCTTGATCTTGCTCTGGTAAGCGTTGAGCAGCTCCAGCTCCTGTTGAAGCTGCTGCCGAAGGGCCTGGAACTCTGCTTCCTGGGTCTCATCAAGCCGCAGCTGGGGAAAATGAACAACCAGTTATAGGGATCTCTTCCCCCACCCCCACTATCCTCCCCTGCCCCAGGTAGGCCTGGGCCCTAAGGTTTCAAGAAGCAGCGGTCTCAACATCTATCAGAATGGAAGATGGTCATACCCTGTGGCACAGCAATTACACTGCAGAATCTATCCCCCAGGTATACTTGCACATGTGCTCGAGGTGTTCACGGAAGCGTTGTGATAGCAAAATACTGGAAACAACCTAAATGTCCACCAATAAGGGATGGGTTAAATAAATTATGGTACAGCCATACCATGGAAAATTCTATGCTGTAAAAAAAAATGAGACAGGTGTACTGACAGGGGAAGATGTCCAAGAAATATTAAGTGGAAAAAGGAAGTTACAGAAAGTAAATGTAAAGTATGATTCCATCTGTGTTTAAAATTCATATAATTTTTCAAAATGTGCACTGAAAAAATACAAAATACAGTTAATTATTATTAAGTTACCTGGGAGAGGTGGGACTGGGTGAGAGAACAGCCTTGGGTGGGGCGTTTCCACTCTCTACCCTCTCCGCACATTTTAAGTGGCCCATTCCAGTGTTAGGTGTGATCATTTTTTTAGAACAGCAACTTTCAAAATCCTCCAGAAGTCTGAGTAAATGGGCTTGAGGGCCACATTCACTTTAATCTGCACCCTGTTTACCCATTAAACTAACTCAGGCCCAGGAAAAAATAATAGCCACTCTTTTCCTTGGTGGTTCTTGGGAATAGGCACATGGCTTTGTCAAGACCTTAAGAAAATACTAAGAGCAAGAATAAAACCACTGAGGAGAATATGAAATAAATCATTGTGGAGAACATGAACAGAGGAAGAGTATGTGAGTTTCCCAAGTAAAAAGGCCCTAGCTCTGTGCATGCCCTGCACCGTCCATTTCTCTAAAGCGAAGTACAGAGCCTGGCCTCTAGCGCACTCCCTCCCTGGACCCCAGGCCTCACCGCCTGTGAGCTGAGCATCTCTGAGATGGACTGGTCATACTGCTCCGCCAAGATTGCCAGCTTGCGGGTCTGCTCTTCCTTGAGCCGCTTAAGGAGGCTCTTGTGCTGAGCTTTGGGCGTGGTCTCCAGCAAGTGTGCTCGCAGAGCCTTGTACTGCCGAGTCTGGATCTTACACGTCTCCTGGAACTGCTTCTTGATCTGCAGCTCCTTAGACTATGCAGTGGATGGATCAAGGGGAGATGGGGGCAGCGGGGAAGAGGAGGAGGAAGAGGAGGAGGAGGAGGAGGAACAACCAGGGGAAATGGGGAGAAGAGAGAGAAGAGAGGAGACAGAAGCAGAGACAGGGAGAGGGAGAGAAACAGAAAACATGTTAGACAGAGGGGGTGGGGGGAGCTGTATACAGACAGACATGGAGAGGTGGGATCGTGCTGAGAGAGATCAGGAAGGTCTCGATGGGCAAGAGATGCAGAGAAGACAAGAAGTTCCAAGAGCACGTGCACGGAGTTGGGTGCGATACCCATGAGAAAGAACATCGGAGTTACTGGACAGGGAACTGAGGATCTTGGAAGCTCTGACCAGGCAAAGAGGGAGAGACTGTGACCTAGAGACAGAAGCACGTGAGCAAATATGAGAACGTGCACAAGAACAAGCGAGAAGAACCAGTCACACAAAACACCCATGAAGAAAGCAACACGACTAAGGACAGACACAGGAAGTCCCAGGTCCAGCAGCTCAGGGAGGAAGGCAGGGAAGGAGGAGAAGCACCGAGCTGAGAAATGGGTAAGAAGGGGCTGCCCCATTTTGGGCCACAGAGGAGAAAGGGGCAAAGGAGGTGGCCAGAAAGGGCCTGACAAGTTCAACCGGCCAGCAGCTACCACCCTGACCAGATTCGCATTCCAGCCCGGCCCCTCACACACTCAGCTCCCACTCCAGGCCCACACTCAATCCTGCTGTCACAGCCCTCATACTCCGCTTGGTTGCCCCCAGCTCAGCACCCCCTACTGTGGAGGGTCTGCAGCCCCGTCCCCCAACCCACTAGGGTAATGCCTGATGCAGGAGAGCAATTTGGTCCCCTGCAGCTGGGAACTATGGAGGGAACGGGTTGGGAGAAAAGGCAGGGGATGAGGAGACCAAGGGCTTGGAAACTAAGACCTCTGGAATGAACCCGCAAACAGGGGCTCTGTGGGACCAAGAAGTTCGGTGAAGTTCTACAGGGGCCCAGACCCCAGAGCCGGTGGTGGTCATGGTGCAATGAAGCTATGAAGGCAGAGAGCATGAGGCTGAGGAGTGAGAGGGGCTGAGATAACGGAGATGGGGTGAAGAGGTCATGGAGCCGGGCCGAGGGTCAGCCTGGGGGCATACCGGGGAGGCTAGGCGGCAGGACAAAGCAGACAGAGGCAGCCTGGGCCAAAGGCACAGTTCCGCTCAGATATTTTATTTGTGTTTGTCTTTTTCTTTTTTTGGTGGGGGGAAGGGGACAGGTTGGAAGGGAGACAGAAAAACAAAATCAAAGAGGAGAAAAAAAACATGACTCTTCCCACCCTCCACCACCCCTGGCCCCAGGCCTGAGTCAATGAGGGTGAGGATGAGCACACACAGCGGGCGAACAGCAATAACTTAGGGGAGGAGCGCCAGGAGAACACAGAGTGACTGCTGGACTCCATGGCTGAGGAGGCTGCCTGTCTAGAGGTCCGAAGGGCTCTAGGTGAGTGAGCAAACTGAGGAAGGTGGGTGAAAAGAGAGGACTAGGGACTGGAGAAACTTCACTGAGTCGTGGGAGATAAAGTGCTCAATGCTCTAGATTTGGGCTGGAAAGGCTGGAGTCAGCTACCTCCAGGGGGGGAGGGACCGGGACTGGCGGGTGCGGGACCTCCGCCCGGCTAGAGTCCCTGGCAGTGGCTGGCGGGAGGCAGGGGGCCCTAGCTGGCGCTGGCTGCGTGGTAGTAGCCGGGGGATTCGGGTGGGCCGTTCACCCCGAAGCAGGCCCCAGCTGGCCAGTGTGTGGATGGCCCACGGGGGCAAGTGGGATGCTAAACCCTGGCTGGCCCGTGCCAGACGCC
Organism: Nomascus leucogenys; assembly: GCF_006542625.1. NCBI lineage: Eukaryota > Metazoa > Chordata > Mammalia > Primates > Hylobatidae > Nomascus > Nomascus leucogenys. The sequence continues at coordinate 76,119,063 of NC_044382.1, read as the reverse complement.
AGTTCCAGCCCTTGCACAGGACCCAGACCCTTGCCAAAAGGGCTAATGGGTGTTGGGTGGTGCGGGGATTACGCCGCCGGGGCCCAGGGATGGGCAGGCGGCTGCGGAAGCCATCCTTGTTGGTTTTGGGGTACAGTGCAAACAGGCCCCGGTCCCCCACAGCCCCACAGCCCTGCAGGGCCCGGAAGGCCATGGGTGACAGGCGCAGCAGAACCCGCAACCAGAGTCGAGATATGCCCCGGCGCACCCGGGGACCCTGCTGCCGCACCCATCTGCCCCCCGCTGCCATAGCCACCAGGGGTAGAGCTAGGCCTGGCCAAGCTAAGAGCCAGGCAGCTCCAAGGCCCAGGGGCACACCCATGAGGCCTCGGCGCCAGCTCAGGCCCAGGACGGCCCCCAGTGCGGTACCCTGGGCCAGGAGTAGGAAAAGACTGGAGGGCAGGTGCAGGGCTGTACAAAGGAGCAGGTAGGAGGCCCCCAGACCCACCAGCCCCACCTCAAGGGCCAGCAGCGCTGCCTGTAGGCCACCCCCACCCTGGGCTGCCAGCAATGGAAGCAGCAACAGCAGCAGGAGGGGCAGGAGGCCAGAGGAGGACCCCACTGCAAAGGAGAGGCCAGCCAGGAGGCCATGGGACAGGAGTCCGGGGAACTGGCTGGCAGGGCAGGGCCTCAGGTGTGTTGGAGGGGGTTCAGGAGGGATGTCGGGGGAAGGACAACCATCTCCAGGATCCCTAGGGGTCCCAATCGGAGCCCCCTCTTCCTCTTCTTCCTCCTCCTCGGGGACAGGAGTCAGTGCTGGGCCCTGGACCCAGCCAAGCTCAAACTCCTCATCTAGAAGACTCCCTTCCTCCTTCCCCCACAAGCTCCATGTCCCAGCCTCCTCCTGGCCAACAATGCTCCTCTCCTGGGGTACAAGGGAGGGCACCCTAAGCTCCTCTATCTCCTCAGACAGACCCCAAACTTCCTCATCAACCAGGCTCCCATGTTTTTGTGGACTGGGACTAGGGGCTCCTGATTCTTCCCCCAGAATCCTCTGCTGCTCGGGCTCCAAAGCGGCCCCTTCCTTTCCCAGAATCCTTCTCTCTCCAACTGCTTCCTCCTCCTCGCCAAGCATTCTTTGGTCCAGGACTGCCTCCTGGCCAGGTGAGCAGGGCTGCTCTTCTATAGGGGTGCCTGTGTTGGGTGGGCCCAGAGCCCCAGGAATGGGGAGTGGGAGGCCCGGGGGGCGCTGGCCTGCACGTACTTTGAGGCTCTTGGGCTGCTGGCGAACCTGGGCCGCATGCTTCTGCCGCAACTCTTGCTCACGCCGCTTGTTGTACTCCAGCTGGTTGCCCAGCTCCGTCTGGTGCTGCAGGCGGGTGAGCTCAGCCCGCGTGCGCTGCACGGCCTGCAGCTGCCGCAGCTCCAGCTCCCGCGTGGCCTCGTGCTGCCGAAGCAGCAGTGCACACTCCAAGTCTTTCTGGGTCTGCTTCTTGTTCAGGTCCTGAGGCAGAAGAAATGCAGGGCCCGGGGCCTGGTCAGTATCAAGGAAGTGAGGGGCCAGGGCTCCTTGGCAGAGGGAGCTGGGGATGGCAGGAGATGAGGGTGTAGGGGAGGCAAGCTCCTCCCTGGCCTGGGAACAGAGGCCTAAGGAAATTCTGGCAGAGTCTGTTGGGGATGAGAAGTAAAAGGGGCACTGAAGCAAAGCTGAACTGTAACACTTGAGGGCCAAGGAGAAGGAAGACAAGAATGAGGCAAATGGAAAAGGGTGGGTCCCTGGGATCCACGAGTGAGTGGGAGGGGAACGGAGATTGGGATGCCTACCTCCCGCAGCAGGTCCTGGTCCAGGCTGTGCCGAGCCAGCAACATCTTGCGCTTGTACTGGCGACACTGCAGCTCAAAGTACTGGCGCTGCCGCCGCAGGAGCCCTGCCTCCTCCTCCGCCTGGCATTGCTGGAGCTGCTCCTTCTGCCGCAGCAGCCACTCGGCCTTCTCCCGCTTGGGAGTGCTGGGGTTCTCCTGGAGCTCCTGGGGGAGGGCAGAGGGAAGCAGGGTCAGGACCCACCTGGCTCGCCATCGGCTCCGCCCCCAAGCAGCCCTAGCTCACCTCCTTCAGCTGTTCCTTGCGAAGTTTGTAGGTCCGCTTCTGTGCCTCCAGCAGGGCGGCCAGCTCTTTCTTCTGCTGCCCAAGGATGTGCTGCTGGAACTTCCGCTCCTCGGCCTGGGCAGCTCGTGCCTCCTTCTCACCAATGGCCTGGTGCCGCCGGGCCAGCTTTTCTGCCTCCGCCCCAAAGCCAGCCCGCTGCGCCTCAAGCTCCCGCTGCAGCCGTGCACTGTGCTCCTCCCGTTCACCCCTCAGCCGTGACTCCAGGGCCAGCAGCTGCTTCTGGTGCTGTCGTCGCATCCGCTTATAGCCACTCAGCTGCTCCCGCAGCGCAGAGTCCTGCTCATGCTCCTGGATCTGACGGCTGACCTGGGGAAGGAGAGAGGGTGAGAGCTGGGGCTCAGCCTGGCCCCTAGTTAATTAACACAAGGGGTCTTCTGTGGGGAAGAACATGGGTTTTCAACTCATGGGTTTCATTCTCATTTAACACCTTCCTCACACACGGCCTCTCTAGCCTGTTTCCTCAACTGGATAATGGTGATATTATCTACTTCACAAGTTGGTGTGACCGAATGATAAAAGGTGGTGAGCACAGGGCCTGGCACAAAAGTAGGAACAATCCATACTAATTTGAAACAGTGAGTCACACAGACCTGGGATCAAATCCCAGCTTTGCCACTTACCAATCACGTGATCTCAAGTAAGTTAACTTCTCAAAGCACCAGTTCCCTCATCTATTAAATGGGGAAATAATACCCCCTCATAGGGGCTATGGGGTAAGTTCGGACTCTATCTAATAGGCGTTGGCTTCCTTCCGCTTCAGCAAACATGGTCGGCCTATCAGTCCCCAGGTATTGAGCTGGGATAGGGGCCACAAGATGCTGGAATAACAAGAACACTGGGCTTGAACACCTTCATTCAAAGTCTGATCTCAGGTCTCATTCTCAATTGACTCTATGAGTGGCTCTCAAACTAGTCCCGGCAGCCAAGCCCCTGGCAGTCAAGACCTCTCTGTACAGTACTGCAAAGCACCATGGGATCTGAAGAATTGTTGGAACACAACCAGCACCAAGCAGAGGCCATAAGAACATACTAGACTGAATCAGTGGCCTCTAAGGGGATTGTTGACGCTCAAATGCAGCTGAGCAGGAATGTGATCTAAAGGCTTATTAAAAACATGGATGAAAAGCTATGTTTTATGAAAAGCCTAAACACTTTTTCCTGTGAACTGAGAAAAAGATTGCCATGAGTTGATTTTAGGAGAGGACTAAGGGCCTGCTTACAGGAGCGGAGAGCCACCAAAGGCACTGGGGCAAGTGGCCCCTCTGAGCCACAGGTGCCTCATTTCTCCAATGGGATCCTACCCTTCCCCTCCCAGCAGGGCTGGGAGGGTTAACACAGGCCTGTGTGTTAGCCTGAGAGCTAACCGCTGGCATGAGACAGATACCTGAACACCATCCCTGCCCTCTGGGGCACAGAATCTGGCAAACCTATCATGATGCTGTTCAGGACCACCCAAGCACAGGGCACCCCCGGCACAGGGCTCCCCCAGCACTGGACACCCCCGGCACAGGGCTCTACAGGCACAGGGCTTCCCCAGCACACAACCATGAAGCACCTGACTCACCAGAGGAGCCTGGGAAGGCAACCCAGGAGATGTCAGTTAAGGCAGGCCACAAAAATGGAGTAAGAGTTTGCCAAGCTAGAAACACCCAGATTGGGCCATATGACCAAAACAGTCCGCTGAGAAGAGGAGGGAAGCGGGAGGGTTAAGGGGAGCAGGCAGGAGCCAGCAACAGAAAATGAGGGTAGAATCCAGACTCAATCCCATGCCACAGGGAGGAAATCATTTCTAGACTTAAAAAGACTTAAAAAACAGACAGCGAGCAGGCTGAGGATGGCTACACTCACCAGGGAGGCAGTTCGGATTGTGGCAAAGTGGTCCCGGTTGCGGCAGTAGGCCCGGCGGCGGGCGGAAGAGGCGGTGGAGGTGGGAGCTGGGGCTGCAGGCGGCTGGAGAGGGCTGGGGGTTATCTCTGGCTGGTAGGGGTCATCATATAGGTTGTCAGAGCCCTAGAGGGAGATGGAACACCCAAGGCTCAGAGGCCATTGGGTCCAAAGAGAGCTACCTGAGGAGAGCCACTCAGACTCAGAGGAGTGCTGCACTTAGGGAAGGAGGGCGAAGACCCAGGCGGTTCTAGAGCAGGTGCTCAGGTCCCCCAAGGGTGAGCTGTGTACCGGCAGCCGATGGATAATGGAGCTGTGAGAGGTGACTGTGTGCTCTCCCTCCTGCATCATGGCCATCTCCCGGGCTTCGGGGCCTTCTTCCTCCTCCTCCTCTTCCTCCTCCTCCTCCTCCTCTTCCTCGTTGTCTGAGGCATCTGCTAGGCTGTTAACGGAGCTGCTCTGGCTGGAGGCGCTGATGGACATGCTGGGCACTGAGTGGCTACTCTCGAGACTGGTCAGAGTCCCGGCCCGGTGCATGTAGGGCTCAGCCTCCTGCGAACAGGGCGTAGGCTGCTGGGCAGGGAAGGGGAAGCCCTGGGGCGTATGCATGGAGGTAGCATGGGGAGATGGTGGTGTGAGTAGGGCTGGGGAAGGGGCCAAGCAGCTGCAGGGGGCAGGCACACACAGGGGATAAAGAGGGGTGTCAGGGCAAGCTGGGTCACCTCTTCCTCCTCTGGGGCCTCGGCACCAGGGCCGTTGGGTGCCTCTTGGAACAGGATCTTCTTCATCTTGCGGTACTGCAGGTTGTCCAGCTCCCGCACGGCATCCTTGGTCCTCTGGATCAGGTCCATGATGACTGTGGGTGGCCGCTCCCGGAGTACAAAGCGGTGCTGGGGGAAGAGGGCACTGAGGCCTGCTGCCAAATCCCCTTCCCCCCATAACCCACAGCCCTTGGCATTCCCTCCGGCCTGAGGCACTCTTCTGGGACCCACGCCCACCATGGGTTGATGCTGGCCTTATCCCAAGCCCTTCTCTCACAATAATTTTCTGTACCACCCAGTACCTACTCCCCAGACAGACTATTCTTCCACTAAGCATGGCTGACAGGCAGGAACAGTCAGGAGAACCAGATTCTCGTCCAGCTCCTCTACTAAAGGGCTATGTGACCTTGGACATGTCATGAGGCCCCTCTGGGCTTCATACAGTATCCTACAGTTATAAAACAAGTGGGTCCAACTACATAAAGTTTCCAGCTAGGGATCCTCAGGCCCCCATGGGTCTGTGAAGGGAATGGGGCCCCTCTATTTTTGATAATTCAAAAAACACCTAAGGGAAATCATACATTTACCCACGATAAGGCTACACAGGCTTTTGGCTTGCATTACATCAGATCAGTGGGGGCAACCCTGGTTATCACACGCTGACCAGAAGCTCTGGCTGGCATTTATATGAATCTTTGATTAATAAAAGATGGGAAAACAGTTTATTACTTAATAAATTAAGGCAGTCTGGTAGACAAAATCTTGTAAAACACAGAGTCCACTGGGCATTGGGGATGGGGTGGGAATTCATCAACGAACCTCTTGGTGGAGGAGGAACTGGGAACCACTAATTTCCCTGGGGGTTCTTGTGGCTCTAACAAGCTACAGTTCCAGGAGAATGCTAGGCCAGGAGGCCCTCACCTTCAGGAGAACCTCTGAGGTTGGTCTGTCTTGAGGGATTTTCTGAAGACAGGAGTCAACAAAATTCCGGAAGTACTCAGACCTGAAAGTCACAGGAGGGTGGGAGAGGGGTGGGGAAGGCATGAGCCAGGCATCTGTACCCCATGGCCTAACCCCTGGGCCCAGATTCGGAATCTCAGTCCTCACCAGTGTCCTGACTGGAGCACGGGGGATTCATTCTGTGCAATGTGGTATAAGGCACTCATCGCATTCATGTTAAACAGCGGTGGTTTCCGTTCCGCTACAGAAAAAGGTGAAAGGGAAGAAGGTGAGAGGTGGCGGGGGGTAGAGGACAATGGAATGGAACTGAGACGACTTGGGTTCAAACCCCAATTCCTTGACTTCCTTGCCACATGACCTTGAGAAGTTCCCATCATCCTGTTGCGTCCCAATTAATTCCTTCCTCTGTAAAATACAACACCCAACCTCTCCACTGCACATGGGTGGAATAGGGGTCAAAGAAAGTAACATCCACAAAAGCAGTAACGAAGGCAGAAGGACAGCCATTCAGTTATCACCCCAACTAATACTTCTTAGGTGCCAAAGGGAGCAGATAACGTGATAATTGCTATGGGGAAGATAAAAACAAGAATTAGGCCCCGCCCTCAAGGAACTTCCAGTCTAAAAGAGAAGATTAAATAGGACTGAAAAAATAACATCAAAGTATTAACTGGTATAAGAGGGAAACAGGGAAGTGGCTAGGAAGTTGAGAGTATGCAGTGGGCCTTCAAGCTAGTATATCTTCAGGGAATTCAGAGAAGGGCTTTGTAAAAAGCCCTGAGATTAGAAAGGAAAGTGCAAGCTAAGAGTCGCTGAGAGTCCCTTGTAGCCCGGACAAATGTCATGTTGTTTTGGCCTAAATGGTGATTTTTTGTTTTGTTTTTTGAGATGGAGTCTTGCTCTATTGCCCAGGCTGGAGTGCAGTGGCGCAGTCTCGGCTCACCGCAAGCTCCACCTCCGGGGTTCACGCCACTCTCCTGCCTCAGCCTCTCCGAGTAGCTAGGACTACAGGCGCCCGCCACCACGCCCGGCTAATTTTTTGTATTTTTAGTAGAGACGGGGTTTCACCGTGGTCTCGATCTCCTGACCTCGTGATCCGCCCGCCTCGGCCTCCCAAAGTGCTGGGATTACAAGCGTGAGCCACCGCGCCAGGCCCTAAATGGTGATTTTTAAAATTAACTGCCAATAATCAAATAATAATACAAGTTTCCAGTTTCTCCTTAAGAATTAGATCTGTAGAAATGGAGTCTACATTACTGCATAACAATGGTCTGGAGATAAGCATTAGCTGCCCTCTTTCTATGGAAACAGCAATCTCCAGTTCGCCACATCCTTCTCCTCATTGCTTCCCTGATATTGACTTAGTATGAGTTGACATTTACAATCAGACTTGATATGTTCTTTTTTTCAATAGTAGAGTAATATTTCTCTGTATCCACATCTCTTCCAAAAACTAGAAATAAAATGGACAGATCTAGCTTTTTCTTATACTTAGGTCTGTTTCTTACATTTTTCATCAACTGTCTGGGCCTGGCATCAAATGGTAAATGGAGACTGTGAAGATGGAGGAAAAGGGCTGGTCCAAATCTCTGACCTCAGGCAGAGGACCCAATACGAACCAAGGCAAGGAAGTGGAAAAGTTCATGACACACTCAGAGTGTGGAGCCCATGAAGGAAAGGGCCAGCATTTAGGAAGCAAAGCCTCTAGGATGGTGGGAGGAAGGATGGGGATGGCTTCAGTCTTGAAGGCAACAGGGGGCCACTCATGGCTCCAAACAGGGAGTTGAAATGACAGCACTGAGCTTAGGCAGACCTCTCTGGCATCAGTACTTAAGACAGACCGGAAGGGAGAAGAGACTGGAGAGATCACTGCAGGAGGTTGTTGATAAGAGAAACTAACAGCAACTCTTAGGGAACTGTTTTGTGCCTGGCATTGTGTTGGAAGCTTTATAAAGGTTACCCACCTCATTAAAGAATTGTTTCAATAGTGCTGGCTGACAGAGATGAGAACCTCGGCACAGCTTTAAGGCCTTAGGAACTCGCTTGGACCTAACTCTCTGGCCTTATCCTTCTATATTTGCTGCATTACATGCTAGATTCCAAATAACTGAAGCTAATCTCAGTTCCCCAGGACTGCACTTACCTCGAGGCCTCTCACATGCTGTTCTCTCTGCCTGGAAAGCTCTTCCCTACATTCTGCAAACAGCTATTATTTATCTTGCGGGTTGGCTTCAACATTCTCCTACAAGGAGGCCTTCTTCAGCCCCTAAACTACGTCAAGGCCCGTTTTACATTTGAACCGCTCCTGTAACTTCTCCACACAGCGTTCATCACATTGAAAGAAAACATGCCTGCCTGGTTTCCCTAAATCAAATGTAAGTTCCATGAGGGCAGGATTCTCATTCACTGCTATCCCTCCAGAATCACAGGTCCATGGCACAGCACATGGTGGGCACTAAGAAAAAATTTAGAACCAGGGTAGTGGACAGGAAGAGATGAATGCTACAAAATCTCTAGGCCTAAGAGCTGGCAGAATTTGCCAGCTGCCTGTATTGGGGCTCCAGGGTAGAGTCACAACGGACAGGAACTTGGAGGCCTGGGATCCCATCCCTAGGAGAAGGGGGTAGTCTGGAGTCTGGGAAGTAACAGGAAAGAATGGAAAAGATGATGAGGGAACAGAGAGGATGTTCTTACCCAGCTCGATGCAGGTTATCCCCAAGGACCAGACATCCACTTTGCCATCGTACTGCCCCTCATCCATGGCCAGGATCACCTCGGGTGCCATCCTAGGAGAACGGTCGGGAGAGAGAGGCAAATCACCCGCCGAGACCCTGTCACTCCTACTCCCAACATCCTGGGAGGTCTCTCCACTCACCACCACTCACTCACTCACCAGTATGGGGTGCCCACGAAGGAGTTGGCAGGTGCCATGATGGATGCAGAACCAAAGTCCCCCAGCTTCACTAACCCTGGCTCTGACAGCAGGATGTTTCCAGCCTTCACATCCCTGCCAGAGGCAAAGTACAGGGAAGAGACATGTGTCTCAGGAAAGCTAGGCAGGGGCAGCCCAGCTAAATGACAAGTGGTGCAGATAGCACTCCCCTCCCAGGCACTGCCGGTGCTGCTTGTACCTATGGATCATGTTGTGGGAGTGCAGATACGCCAGGCCCTGAAGCGCCCCGTGGGTCACAGCTGCGATCTCTACCTCCTGAAGGGGTTTCTTGTGCACTGGAGAGTGAGGAAGAACATCAACCCAAGGGAGCGCAAGGGTGGGATTGGAATAAGCTCCCCTTAACCCTTCCCTATGGCTCCCCTGCTCTTCTCCCTTCTCCACTTATTGGCCTATGAGTCACTTACCTTCTAGAAGGTCAGAAGCTGAGCCCAGGCAATACTCCATTACCAGCTAAGGAAGAGACAAGGGTCAGAGATCAGAGTCTCCTGGGCAGGGACTCACAACAGAGCTTCCTTGACTGTCCTGTACTCAGGCTATGTCCCTGGGGTGATGACAGGGAAGAAGGGCAACTGGAGACAATGAGAGGGTGGTGGGAGAGTTTCTGGAGTCCAGGCCCAAGACATTCACCACTGCCCATCTGAATCCCTTCAAACTCCCATTCAATCTCCACCTTCTCCAGCCCACAGTGACCTGTCCCACCTGCTAACAGCCTATGTCACTCTGAGCCAGGCTTTTGCTCAGTGGGTATGTCTGAGGACTAAAGCGGTCAAAAGAGACTTCCTCCTTCCCAAGATCCCACAACAGCACCACCAACAGGGACCACCTAAGAGACTGGACCACAATAAGGACGGGCGTGAATAGGAGTAAAGATCAGGCCAGAATCTGACACCAGCTTACCCAAGCCGTGTGCTCCCTCAGGTAACAGCCCCGGTACTGAATGGTGTTGGGATGCCGGAGCTTCTGTAAGAACCGCACCTCCTTGATGATGTCTTGCCATTTCTAGGGGGTCAGGGTAGGCAGAGGTTACCTAGCTTGCATCTTCAGACAGGAGTCCCCTGTCCCCAACCTGGCTGTATTGCACCTGGCCCACCTCATTGGACTGCTTCCCACTGTAGGACATCTTCTTGATGGCCACCACCTCACTATTCCGGACATCCCGGGCCTAGAGGACCAGACCAGAAAGTGTTGAAGGCCCCATTGAGAGCTGGGCATGGGAAGACTTGCTGGCCCAGCAGGAGAAGGCAGGAAATACCAGTGTGATGGAGTAGTGTGCAAGGGCTGTTGGGAGGTCCACATGGGTAGGAAGAGTCCCCATCCCTATTACACCCTCCCAAGACCCAACTCACAAAGTATACAGCTCCAAAGCTGCCATGGCCAATTTCCCGGAGGTCAGAGAAGAGCTTTTCTGGGTCATCCTTGAAGAAGAGCTCAGCCACATCTGGGTCCTTCAGGCTCCCGGCCCGGCCCCCAGCTGGCATGGTGGCCCCTGGGGGCCCTGAGAGTGGGGCCTGGCCTGAGGAATGGAAATAATACCCTTAGATCAAGGATTGAGCCTTCAGGGAGAGGAAGGGACCCATCAAGTTTCTGCTATCTCCTCCCCTCATTCCCTGATGAGGGGGAGGCACTGCTGAGGAAGGGGAGGGGGAGATTAGGAACAACATCAAAGCTCCAAAAAATGAAGTTGCCCTGGCAACCAGATCACGCGGGCTGGGTCCCTGGAGTCCCTAAAACTGCTAGGAAGATTCTGGGAAGCTAAGCATCCTCACCACCCGCTTCAGCGCTCAACAAGTTCTCATTTCCCTACAGCCCCTGTATCTCCCCTCAAGGATAAAACATTCTGCTTCCCAGCCAGCACTCCAGAGCCCCAAGTGTCCTGTCCCATAAGTCCCATACCCCAACTGTTTCCAGGCACCTTTCTGTTCCCCTTGGCGCTGAGGCCCCCTCCTCCCTCAACCTCTCACACCCTGGAAGAGAACAGGAAATGGCCAGGCCGGAGGCGGTGGAAATCCGTCCATTGTTAGAAGTGGGTACTGGCCCAGAGGAGCCCGCAGAGTCACTCTCAAAAAGGGCAGGGGGAGATCTAGAATGGGAAGAATAGGGATATAAATGGCATCTGGCTGTGAGGGCCTCTCTGTGCTCTGGGCCACCTTACTTGTCCTGTCTAATTGCATAAGCATCACACACAGGTACAGGACATTTGCAGGGTACAAATAACATTTATTGGGTACCTTACATGCATTATCTCTATTCAGTCCTCACCACAACCTTATGAAGCAAGTATTATGATTTCCCCTATCTTACAGATAAAGAAACAGGCTCAGCAATGTTAAGTGCCTTGTCCAAAGCTGGTCCTCCATCACTATGATTTCAGAGCAGCCCTTCGAAACAGGCAGGGCAGAATCATGATCACCATTTCCTAGGTGAGGTCACTGAGGCACAGAGAAGAAAAAGGACTTCTCCAAGGTCAGAGAACAGGACCTTCTGCTCCCCGGTTAGGCCTGTGTCCATTACTCTCTCAGCTGTCACCCCAAGCTCAGCTCCCCTCTTGCAGGAAGCCTGTCCTGACCACTCCAGCCATTGGGAAGAGCACCTAGGGCACCCAGCCAAACACCCCGAGAAAGTTCCTGCAGGATACCAGAACCAAAACCCTCAAGGAGATTCCAAGACAGGCTCCAGCCTAAGTACTTGTCAGAATTTAGGCACAAAGGAGCCTTCAGCAGAGCTGGAATCCTGGGGCAGAGTTCTAGCTACTTAAAAGCACCTGACAATTTTAGCATGTAATTTATTCTGTCATGCCTTGTTTCCTGTTGTGTTGTTAATTTTGTCTCCTCAGCCCAACTGGAAGCTGGAGGGCAAGGAGGGAGCCTGACTCTCCAGTGGGCCCCCAGGGTGCAGAGGACTCAGAATAGCCTAGGAGACTGATTGATTGCTTTCTGCTCAGCCCTCAGCAGCTCCCCAGGTTGCTCAAAGCAGGCCCTTTTCTCCCTTCTGCCAGCAACAGTGCCAAGCACCCCTCACCAGCACCACACACCCACACACAAAGGCAGGTGCTCTCAACTTGCCAAAGGAATCTTCCTGACCTCTTTACCAACACAAGGCCCCAGAATGCCAACCTAGGCCACATGGAAGGGGTGCCACCCACTGGCAAAACATCATGCAGGTCCCCTTCCCCATAACAACAAACACTTGAACAATAACCAAGGTCTGTGCTAAATCATAACCACCTTCCAAAACGGACAATGTTATCTCCATTCTACAGATGAGGAAACCTGTATCTATCTGCTCCTAAGCTATGCTACCAGTACATCCCATCTGCAGTGCACAGCAACAGGGCTTTGAATAAGTTCCTTCTAGTTCTTGGTCTTCTCTTCAGTAAAATAGATTACAGCATGGAGCTGTTAAGATTTTAATGAGATCTCATACTTAGGAACACCATGCAGACACTCAGCATATGGATTTTTTCCTTTCCTGCCTCCAAGGTCCCCACAAAGCTTTAATCCTTTGGGGGATCATTCTACCCCAACAGCTTGGCTCGAACAGTTAAAAGATGTCACTAGTGCTACCATTTGTCAGGAGAGAGCCCTCTCAGGAATCCAGGCCAAACCCTGGGATCGGGGTAAAGATGAAGGTCACAGTGGATAGAAAACTCCATGAGGCAGAGGCAAAAGCGAGAGGCTCCCATCAGGAAAAGCTTCTGAGTAGAGCCCTTCTGGAAAGGAAGCTCATCTCATCCCCATTCTTAAACCTCACCCCAGCCTGGTCTCCTAGGGACCGCTGGCGGAGCCCAAACTCAGAGGAAAAGAGATGGCAAGAAGCACGCATGCATCAGGGAAAGATGTGATTGAGGACTTGAGTTCAAATTCTGGTTCTGCCACTGTGTGACCTTGGGCAACCTCTCTGGGCCTCAATGTTCTCAACTGTAAAATGGGAAGATGCCAATAAAAGAGACCCCCACAGGGTGAATGCGGGGATGTCACATGAGAGAATGGCTGTCAAAGCACTTTGTAAAAGACAGATCGTTTGACAAATGGATGAGATTATTGACACCATCACAGCAAGAGGTTGGAAGGTAACTGCAGCTGGGGGAAAACATTGCCAGGCACCTCCAAGCACACACACACACACACACGCATACACACAAACACATATACACACACTTCCTTGCAAGGAGAAGAAATCCAACCAGACCAGGCCTGAAAAGCAGGTAAGCAGATCCACCATGGGAATCAGAGGCATGGGAATCAACACCACAGAATAGCCAGGAGAAAGGGGAATATCAGGGAAGAGAGGTGGCTGTGAGGGGCAAAGTGAAGGGGAGAAGACTGAAGTGCAAATCCATCTGATTAGCTGAAGCAACCTAGGATGTGAATCTCGGTGACATCAGAGACCCTGTCACCTGAGGTCCCCCACCAACCAGACACAATGAAAGGAAGAGGAAGGGGTGGCAACAGAAGGCAAGGCTAGCCAGAGGCTGACCACTGGCTCAGCTGGGCTTCCCCATCCTGAGGAGAGGGCCTACCCAAGTCCAGCTTCTCAGAAAGGCGCACCCTTTCTTCTCAGAGCTAGACACAGGGACCCGCGCCCCTGCACCCCGTGTCTCACCTGGTAGGGGTCACTATGGTGCCCCAGCGCCTCCGCTTCCGCCTGGGGTCCTCCAGCGGCTCTGCCAAGCAGGGAGAGGGGCAAGGAGGCCTTTCCCCTTGCCACCTCTTCCTCGGCTTTCGCCCTTCCTGAGGGCGGGCCCGGGAAGCCTCCCCTGGAGGGGAGGGGGTGACAACCTAATCTGACCTCGCGGTCCAGTCCTCCCCCTCCTCGAGGGCGACAGCTGCCAAATTCCGGATTTCTGATTGTGGGGTCTGAACCCCGAATATCTGAACGGGATGGAAACTGAATCCGATAATTGAACGCCCGGGGAATGAACCCCGGATACTGGTGCACGCAAGGGCCTGAACCCGATATTTGAAATTCTATGAAACAGAGACCCAGGTTTAGAGAGGTTGGGACCCGAGTCCCGGATATCTGGACTATGAGGACTGTTACCCGGCTATCTGAGAAGCGAGGGGCAAAGCCCGGAAATTTGGGACCCAGGGGCCTGAGCCCTAGGTCTTCGGCCACCGACTGGGGGCCCACCCCGAGGACGTCCGGCCGCACGGCCCCTCGCACGCCGGGGTCCGAGGGTGACAGCCCCCGCTCCCGCCCCGGCCTCCTCCCTCTCCCTTCTCTGTTCCAAGAATAGCTGAAAGATTGTAGCTAAGGCGCTGCTGACGGTCCCCGCGCCCTCTCTGCCTCTCCTCTTCTCCGTCTCAGCTTCTCTCCGCACCACAGCCCCGGTCTCGTCCCGGTCTCCCTCTCCCTCTTCCTCCCAATTCCAAGATGGAGACCGGGCGGGAGCGCGCAGGCGCAGTAGGGACGCCGGGCTAAAGGGGGCGGGGCCGCAGAGGATTCAGCCCCGCCCTCTCTCCTCACTGCCGCGGCCTGGGAGACCGGCAGCCGCCGAGCCCGAGTGCGCGCGCGCCCCGCCACGCGGACCCCGGGCCGGAGGAGGCGGGGAGAAGGGCTAGGCTTGCAAGGGGAGGAGCCCGGCACTCTGTCCCACGACTGGCGGTAGACAGAGCTGCAGCGCATGCGCTCGCCCCGCCTTCGCTCTGAGCCCGAGCTTGTTGCTAGGGGAAGCTTTGAGGCGGAGCGGGTGGACGGACAGCAGCGGCGATCTGCGCCTGAGCGCAGGGTGGAAGTTGGGAGGGGCAAAGGAAGCTGCTGCTGGGCGCGGAAAAGGCGGGAAAATAGACTGCTTCGAGGTTAGCAACCATCTAACCTGGACAAGGGCCTCCAAGTGCGAGGAATCTTTGCGCGTCGACGCTGGGAAAACTCAATCGGTCAAATCTCTTACGGAAATTGAGGCGCTGCAGGTTGCAAGACCTGCCAAGGTCACAGTGCATTTATGTCACAGCATTTCCATGATCTGACACCCCACCCGCCCAACTAACTGTAATTATCCATTTTATTTCGTAGAAGAAAACAAGACAGGTGTTTACCAAAGCCAAGTCAACCATGGGGAGAGCTCAAGTAACCTATGCCCTATGCCAACCTGTGTCCCAACTAGAGAGTCAACAGGAAAGTGTCCCCCAAAACTTCTAAATCTGCCTACCCTAAAATCCCTACCTCAATCCAACCCCCAATAAACACCATACACACCACTGGGCAAAAGAGCTTTTTATTTTCCCCCACATTCCAGCTCTTCACTTTTTCTAAAACCTTTTCCAACCCAGAGCCAAGGCCCGAGAAGTTGATTCACATCTGGGGAGAAAGAAAATAAAACAACAAAACAGGTCGAAGAGCTGCTAGAGGAAGCTCTGAGATGTGTGCAGAAATTGAGGAAGGAGCAGAGGGAGTGACAGCTAGAGACCAATACAGGCATTTAATCCCAACTAAGGTAGCCTCAGGACCCTGGGGTCTGCCAGGGGCCAGGAAGCCCTCCTTTCCCAGTCCAAGGTTGAGAGGGTCCTGTCATTTCCTGTCCCAAGTAGGTGGTTGGGGCATTTAGGCCCAGCCATCAGCAAAATAAGCAGAGTTGATCTTGAGCTTCCAGTTCCTCTGGCCTGATCAGTTCCCTGGGCCTCAACTATTTCCACTTTTCCCATAGTAACTTCCTAGGGCACTGCAGCCAGCTGAAGCTGAGACCAGTTCAAGAGCTGGATGCATAACACATGGCTCTCAAATTTCATGCACCTGCCTCTGACAAGTGAAGATTTTTTGCAGAAATATTTTTTCCTTTAGTGAGCTGACGTGTGAACTAGTTAACCAACATGACATGACCCCCACCCACTGCTACATTTGTGAAGCTGATTCCCTCCAAAGATCTTGTTAACGGAATCAGCTTTTTCTAAAGGTAACGATGACTAAATGGAAGACAGAAGGTGCATGTCAAGTTCTTGGGCACATACTATGTCCCCAGTAAATGGGTATCATCAGTTAGACTCTTCTGAGTGGTTCAAGATGAATTTTACAAAATTTCCATCATAAAACTGGGTATCGGAATTTCAGGACAAAAGCAAGACAAATATGGTTCATATCCAGGACGCATCATCAAATGTGAACCCTCTTAACTCACCATTGTTACCCAAATGCTTGAATGTGAACTAGTTATGGGTGAGTCTTAAAATCACAATGTTGCTTGAAAGAAGTCAGCCACAAAAGAATGTGTATGATTCTGTCTACATAGGTTCAAAAATAAGTAAAACCAAACTATATTATTTAGGAATACATACGTGGCAATACATTATAAAGCAGGACAGTAGTTATTTCTAGGGAGAGAGAGGGCATTGTCAGGAAGGAAGGGACCATGGGGGGTTTCTGGACTGCTGGTAATATTCTACTCCTTCCCTCAGTGGTATTTATAAGTATCTACTTTATAATAATTTGCCAAGCTGTCCTTTTATGCTATTGAACTTTTCTACATAAGTGTTAAATATTTTATAATAAAAAAGTTAAAGTAATTAGAAAAATATTGAATGCTGACGGTGCCAAATTGTTCTCAGTCCCTAAGGGAGAGCTGTGGTTGAAAAGGTTCTTGGGGACTCAGAAGCAGCAGTCTTTGAGGAAAAGTCCAAGGATCTGCTCTACCCCAGTTACAACCCCCATCCCCATCCCATTCCCTGCTCCCGCAGGACTGGAGCAAAGAACCTCACCTGAGAAACAAGTCGGGAACTAGGCCAGTGCCCTCAGAGCCGGGTTCTAGACCAGTGGGACTCCCGGCGCGGGTGGAAGCACATAGCAGTGACACAGCAGAGAAGGCCACAGAAGAGAAGCAGGAAGGAGCCCAAGACCAGCAGCCTGGAGCCACACAGAGCCAGCTCTTCCTAGGGACGGGTACAGGGAGGGGAGGAGGAGGATATCTTAATCCAGTCCAAGGGCTATAGAAGGAGCCTCCATGAGGGAGAGGGCTCTCCACATCTAGGGAGCAACTGAAGGGAAAATGTTATTTTCATATAAAATGACATTTGTCTTTTTTTTTTTTTTTTTGAAATCCCAGGACTTTAGGAGGCTGAGGCAGGTGGATCACGAGGTCAGGAGATCGAGACCATCCTGGCTAACAAGGTGAAACCCCATCTCTACTAAAAATACAAAAAATTAGCTGGGCATGGTGGCGGGCGCCTGTAGTCCCAGCTACTTGGGAGGCTGAGGCAGGAGAATGGCGTGAACCTGGGAGGCAGGGCTTGCAGTGAGCCGAGATTGCGCCACTGCACTTCAGCCTGGGCAGCAGAGCAAGACTCCGTCTCAAAATAAAAAAAGCGCAAGCAGTGCTAGATCTGGAAACCAGATCTCCGATTCCAAGTCCCAGGTTGCGCTCCTCATGGGGTCTTTTCTTTTTTTCTTTATTTGAGACGGAGTCTTGCTCTGTCGCCCAGGCTAGAGTGCAGTGGCGCGATCTCGGCTCACTGCAAGCTCCGCCTCCTGGGTTCACGCCATTCTCCTGCCTCAGCCTCCCGAGTAGATGGGACTACAGGCACCCACCACCACACCTGGCTAATTTTTTGTATTTTTAGTAGAGACAGGGTTTCACCGCGTTAGCCAGGATGGTCTTGATTTCCTGACCTCATGATCCGCCCGCCTCGGCCTCCCAAAGTGCTGGGATTACAGGGGTGAGCCACTGTGCCTGGCCCTTTTTTTTTTTTTTTGAGACAGGGTCTCACTCTGTCATTCAGGCTGGAGTGCAGTGGTGCGATCTCGGCTCACTGCAACCTCTGCCTCCTGGGCTCCAGCTATCTTCCCACCTCAGCCTCCTGAGTAGCTGGGACCACAGGTGTGTGCCACCACGACCAGCTAATTTTTTTTGTATTTTTTGTAGAGATGGGGTTTCATCATGTTGCCCAGGCTCGAACATTTGTCTTGATGGTTTAAAAACTACTTTCTTGTCCAGTTATCAACCTGAACCCCCATCATTACTCCATGAGATAGGAAACTTCATTATGATCCACAGTTCAAAGATGTGTAAGCAGCCGGGCGCGGTGGCTCACGCCTGTAATCCCAGGACTTTAGGAGGCCGAGGCAGGTGGATCACGAGGTCAGGAGATCGAGACCATCCTGGCTAACAAGGTGAAACCCCATCTCTACTAAAAATACAAAAAATTAGCTGGGCATGGTGGCGGGCGCCTGTAGTCCCAGCTACTTGGGAGGCTGAGGCAGGAGAATGGCGTGAACCTGGGAGGCAGGGCTTGCAGTGAGCCGAATTGCGCCACTGCACTTCAGCCTGGGCAGCAGAGCAAGACTCCGTCTCAAAATAAAAAAAGCGCAAGCAGTGCTAGATCTGGAAACCAGATCTCTGATTCCAAGTCCCAGGTTGCGCTCCTCATGGGGTCTTTTCTTTTTTTCTTTATTTGAGACGGAGTCTCACTCTGTTGCCCAGACTGGAGTGCAGTGGCATGATCTCAGCTCACTACAACCTCCGCCTCCCAGGTTCCGGAGAGTCTCCTGCCTCAGCCTCCTGAGTAGCTGGGATCACAAACGCCCGCCACAACATCCAGCTAATTTTTAAATTTTTAGTAGAGACGGGGTTTCACCATGTTGGCCAGGCTGGTCTTGGACTCCTGACCTCAAGTGATCCGCCCACCTTGGCCTCCCAAAGTGCTGGGATTACAGGCGTGAGCCACTGCGCCTCATGGGGTATTTTCAAATGTGAGAGTGGAGTGTGCAGCAGCCTCCTGACTGATGGCCCTCCTCCACTCAGCACCAGGAAAGCACATCTCTCTCCTCCTTAAAACTCCTCAGTGGCCCCCACGGCCTTCAGCATCAGGTCATAGCCCTCTATCCTGCATTCACAGAGCCTCTCCATCAGATCCCTGTGGTCTCTCTTGCCTTTTCTCCTTCCTAAGCCTCTCAACATGGAGTGCTCCCAAAGGCTGAACACTTTCTTTTTTTTTTCTTGAGACAGGGTTTCGCTCTGGCACCCAGGGTGGAGTGCAGTGGCACAATCATGGCTCACTGCAGCCTCAAACTCCTGGGATCAAAGGATCCTCGCATCTCAGCCTCCTGAGTAGCTGGGACTATAGGTCCTGCTAATTTAAAAAAAAAAAAGTTTTTTTAAGAAATGGGGTTGCGGGCGTGGTGGCTCTCACCTGTAATCCCAGCACTTTGGGAGGCCGAGGCGGGCAGATCACCAGGTCAGGAGATTGAGATCATCCTGGCTAATAAGGTGAAACCCCGTCTCTACTAAAAATACAAAAATTAGCAGGGCATGGTGGCAGGCACCTGTAGTCCCAGCTACTCGGGAGCCTGAGGCAGGAGAATGGCGTGAACCTGTAAGGTGGAGTTTGCAGTGAGCCGAGATTGCACCACTGCACTCCAGCCTGGGCAACAGAGCAAGACTCCATCTCAAAAAAAAAAAAAAAAAAAAAGAAACGAGGTCTTGCTATGTTCTCCAGCCTGGTCTGGAACTCCTGGCCTCAGGCATTCTCCTTGCTTCGGCCTCCCAAAGTGCTGGGACTACAGATGTGACACCTGGCTGAACACTTTTCAATCTCTAGGCCTGTGCGCATGCTGGTGCCTTTGCCTGGAGTGTACCTCCCCCTCTCTTGAACCTCCTCTACTGCAGTCCCTGTCCAAATCTTCATTCTTCAAGGATCATCCTGACCTGACAGAAGGTGTGGGTTGCAACCCTGGCTCTGCCACTTAACCAGTTGTGTGGCCTTCAGCAATTCACTCCCTTTCTCTAAACCTGTTTCCTCATCTGTAAAATGGATAATAACACCTACCTCAAAAGGCTATTTTAGGATCAAATGAATTAATGAACCCTGAGAGCACTTTGTGCATTATAAACCGCTGTACACAATGTTCTTTGGTAAATGCCACCTTCTCTGTGAAGCACTCTCCATAAATGTTCAAGTTAGGGTTAATGGCTCCTTACTCTGTGTTTGCATAACACTTTGCTCACATCTCTCGAATAGCAATTAGCCCATTTGCCTCTTATTATAGCTTCTGAACTCCTTTGAGGTAGAGAGAATGTTTTAAAGATAATAGTAAACAATAATAGCTGTCACTTATCAAATCTCTATGTCCCAGGCATTGTGCTGGGCACTTCACAGTCATTCTCATTTAATCCTTATTTGGTGGAATTAAGAGATAGGGTCATGTTTTCTGTTTTACAGATGAGGAAGCTGACACTCAGAGATGTTTAGACACTTGTTCTAAGTCACACAGCCCCCAAGGCAGGGTTATAAAACCTGCGCTTTTTCTACAAGGTAGAATTGTTTCCAGGGACCTTCAAGATACAGCAGTCAGCAGGCAGTCTACAAAACCCTGGCGACCCATCTGAGGATCTTACCGAGGTGAGCAGCTTGGTCAGCACAAGGCCTTCATGGCTCCAGACACTAACACATTCCTCACCCATTCTAGGGCTCAGGGTGGCATTTCCAGCCCCCTCCTCTGAGCAGGATATGGGTGGCTGGCTGGAGGGTAGGATTCCTGGAACAGCACTAAAATACAGGCAGGTTCCTGCAGTCCTTTCTGTGGTCACCCTGGCTGTGATAAGGACCAGTTGTCCTGCAGAAGATCCTGTGAAAGGCACAGAAGAGAAAATGGAAGAAAATGAGAGGTGATGCGGGAGCCTCTGTCTTTACGCTTCTTTTCTTGTATTTTCTTTTTCTTTTTTTCTTTTTTTTTTTTGAGATGGAGTCTCACTCTGTCACCCAGGCTGGAGTGCACTGATGCGATCCCGGCTCACTGCAAGCTCCGCCTCCCAGGTTCACGCCATTCTCCTGCCTCAGCCTCCCGAGTAGCTGGGACTACAGGCACCCACCAGCACGCCTGGCTAATTTTTTGTATTTTTAGTAGAGACGGGGTTTCACTGTGGTAGCCAGGATGGTCTCGATCTCCTGACCTCATGATCCGCCCGCCTCGGCCTCCCAAAGTGCTGGGATTACAGGCGTGAGCCATCGTGCCCGGCCCTTTTCTTGTATTTTCTTTCTTTATTTTTTTTAGATGGGGTCTCACTTTGTCGTGCAAGTTGGAGTGCAGTGGCACGATCCCAGCTCACTGGAGCCTCAACCTCCTGGGCTCAATGATCCTCCCACCTCAGTCTCCTGAGTAGGTAGGGCTACAAGCATGTGCCACCTACCTGGCTAATTTTTAAAAAATTTTTTTGTAGAGACAGGGTATCACTGTATTGCCCAGGCTGGACTCAAACTCCTGGGCTCAAGCCATCCTGCTACGCTGACCTCCCAAAATGTTAGGATTCCAGGCATGAACCACCACACCTGGCCCTATTCATTTTTTAAGGCTTTCTATAACACCAGGTGTTTTCGCATTGATTCTATTCAATAAAGTATTCCATATACCATTATTTATATCACTGACAAATGAAAATAACTTTGTATCAATATAAACACAAATTAAGTTGTAATTTAAATTAACTTAAATTAAAATCAATACAACAACCATACTAATACTCGCAAGGCTGCAGTGAAATGGGCAGATACACATTGCCCATGTCAGTTTGCATAAACTAGTTCATTCTTTTTAAGAAAGCAGTTTCTCACTTGGTACCAAAATCCATTAAAAGGTTCTCACCCTATTTTAAATTAGTGGGGAAAGGATGGCCTCAGTAAATGGCCTTGGGAAAATTTCCATGTAGAAAAAAACATAACGTCAAACTGTTATCTTATAAAATAAAGTTCTGATGTATTAAAGAACTATACAAACTAAAAAAAAAACTTAAGTATTAAAAGAAAATACAGAATATTTTATTTTATTATTTTTGAGACAGAGTTTCACTCTTGTTGCGCAGGCTGGAGTGCAGTGGTGTGATCTCAGCTCACTGCAACCTCCACCTCCTAGGTTTAAGCAATTCTCCTGCCTCAGCCTTGCAAGTCGCTGGGATTACAGGCGCCCACCACCATGCCTGGCTAATTTTTTGTATTTTTAGTAGAGATGGGGTTTCATCATGTTGACCAGGCCAGTCTTAAACTCCTGACCTCAGGTGATCCACCTGCCTCAGCCTCCCAAAGACTGGGATTATAGCAATGAGCCACCACGCCTGGCCAGAATATTTTCTAATTTTAAAATGAGGAAGGCCTTCGTATGAAAGACACAAAACCTAAAAGTCTTAATAACGGACAAGAGTGATAAACCTAACCTCATAAAAATTAAAGACTCCTATGCAATGAAAGATAAGTTAAAAAAACAAGTAACATATTGAAAATACCTATAATATATTTAAATGACAAAAGGTTTACTATCCAGAATAAAGACCTTCTACAAATCAAGAAGAAAAAGACAAATAACTTAAAAGAAAAATGAACAAAGGAAACAAACAGGTAATTCACAGACAACATGAAAACAGACAATAAACCATAAGAAGAGGCTCAACCTTACTAGCAATCAAGAGAAAGAAAATTAAAACAATTGGGTAATAGGCCAGACCCGGTAGCTCATGCCTGGAATCCCAGCACTTTGGGAGGCGAGGCAGGAGGATCACTTGAGCCCAGTAGTTTGAAACTAGCCTGGGCAACATAGTGAGACCCCATCTCTATAAAAAATACAAAAATTGGCCAGGCGCAGTGGCTCACACCTGTAATCCCAGCACTTTGGGAGGCCAAGGCAGGCGGATCATGAGGTCAGGAGTTCAAGACCAGCCTGGCCAACATGGTGAAACCTCATCTCTACTAAAAATACAAAAATTAGCTGGGCATGGTGCCACATGCCTGTAATCCCAGCTACTTGGGAGGCTGAGGCAGGAGAATCTCTTGAAACTGGGAGGCACAGATTCCAGTGAGCTGAGATCACACCACTGCCGTCTAGTCTGGGCGACAAAGCAAGACTCCTTGGGGTGGGGGAGAATTAGCTAGGGGGGGAATTAGTTGGGTATGATGGCGAGCACCTGTAATCCCAGCTACTCAGGAGGCTGAGGCAGTAAAATGCTTACTGCAACCCTGCCTCCCAGGGATAAGCAATCCTCCTACCTTAGCCTCCCGAGTAGCTGGAACCACAGGTGTGCACCACAATGCCTGGCTATATATATATATATATTTTGGTATTTTTAGTAGAGACAGAGTCTTGCCATGTTGTCCAGGCTGGTCTCCAACTCCTGAGCTCAAGCAATCTGCCTGCCTTGGCCTTCCAAAGGGCTGGGATTACAGGTGTGAGCCACCACATCCGGCCCCAACTGTACACTTTCAATGGGTGAATTGTATGGTATATGAATCATATCTCAATAAAACTATTATATATCTATTTAAAAGGAAAAAGAATGGCAAAGAATTGTCCCAAGTCTGCATATATCAGACACATTCCTTATTTTTGTTAACATACACGTACACCTGGACATGCAGAGACCCACTCCCCCGACACATATATACTCATAGGAGAATCTTAGAATGATAGTGTTGTAAAGGACCTCAGAAGTCAGAAAATACCACCCTCTTCCATCCCTCTTTATCTTAGCATATTTTAGATAAGGCCAAATGTCGCACAGGGATTATTGGCATCCACTGACATTTTCACATTCTATTGCTTGTCATTTTCCCAGAAGACTATAGCTCTTTGGAAATTGATGGTGTCTAGTTTTTTTCTGCATCCTTTGTGGCATACAGAACTATGCTAAGGAAAAAGGGGTCTCTAGGAGGAGGTGGCTAGCCCATTTCATCCTACCTCCAAGGACAGACTCAAAGAACATCAGAACTGGCAGAGGAAGAAAGCATTCATAGAAAACCTACCCTGTCAGCAGCATGTTCACTGAAAGCCCTAATCACAGAAGTGACTAAAGTCCAGGGATATGCCCAAGGTCATCACTGGTGAGGTCAGAGGCAGGGCCCAGCTCTGAGCATTCTGATACCCGACCCCACAGTCCTCTGTGATCTCACCTTACTTTTTTTTTTTGGGGGGGGCGGGGGAGGTGCGGGACAGAGTCTCTCTCTATTGCCCAGGCTAGAGTGCAGTGGTGTGATCTCTGCTTATTGCAACCTCCGCCTCCTGGGTTCAAGCGATTCTCCCGCCTCAACCTCCCAAGTAGCTGGGACTACAGGCGCCTGCCACCACACCTGGCTAATTTTTGTATCTTTGTTTGTTTGTTTGAGACAGAGTCTTGCTCTGTCTCCCAGGCTGGAGTGCAGTGGCACGATCTTGGCTCACCGCAACCTTCACCTCCTGGGTTCAAGCAATTCTCCTGCCTCAGCCTCCCAAGTAACTGGGACTACAGGCGTGTACCACCGAGCCTGGCTAATTTTTTTTTTTGAGACCAAGTTTTGCTCTGTTGCCCAGGCTGGAGTGCAGTGGTATGATCTCGGCTCACTGCAACCTCCGCCTCCTGGGTTCAAGTGATTCTCCTGCCTCAGCCTCCTGAGTAGCTGGGATTACAGGCACGTGCAACCATGCCCAGCTAGTTTTTGTATTTTTAGTAGAGATGGGGTTTCAACATGTTGGTGAGGCTGGACTCAAACCCCTGACCTCATAATCTGCCCGTCTCGGCCTCCCAAAGTGCTGGGATTACTGGTGTGGGCCACCGCAACCAGCCCACCTGGTTAATTTTTGTATTTCTAGTAGAGACAGGGTTTCACCATGTTGACCAGGCTGGTCTCGAACTCCTAACCTCATGATCCGCCCTCCTCGGACTCCCAAAGTGCTGGGATTACAGGCATGAGCCACCGCGCCTAGTCTATTTTTTTTTTTTTTCTTGAGACAGAATCTCGCTCTGTCACCCAGGCTGGAGTGCAATGGTGTGATCTCGGTTCACTGCAACCTCCGCCTCCTGGGTTCAAGCGATTCTCCTGCCTCAGCCTCCCGAGTAGTTGGGATTAGAGGCACCTGCCACCATGCCTGGCTAATTTTTGTATTTTCAGTAGAGACGGGGTTTCATCATGTTGGCCAGGCTGGTCTCAAACTCCTGACCTCAAATGATCCACCTACCTTGGCCTCCCAAAGTGCTGGGATTTACAGGCATGAGCCACCCGCACCCAGGCTCTGATCTCACCTTTCAATCCCATCTGACTTCCCAGGACTGTGGCCTGGAATGTCCGGGTCTTGTTCCTGTCTGGACTGTCTCCGAAGTTCAAGGTGGTCAGTAAGCCCACGACGTGAGTCCCTCGCCACTTCCCTGTGACTGTCCCATTCCTGGGACACAGGGTCAGCTGGCCAAAAGATCTCAAAAAAGAGACCCAGTCCTGTGAGCAAAAGAAGGGTGGGAGACGGGTGAGATGAGATTAGCAGCAAAAGCCTGTCTAGGTTGGAAGGAAGATCGGGTACGGGGGTGGGGAACTTACCTGGGGGATATCAGGGCTGCGCAGGCCAGTCCTGTGGGTGAGGAGGAAGCTGCCAAGGCCCAGGCCAGAGAGGCCAAGGAGCAGCAGGATCAAAGTGGCACAGACCAGAGGTGGGTGGTGGGCCAGACACAGGTGCAGGTTGTGCCCTGCCTGGCAGTTGTCCATGGGGAGCAGAGGGGGCTGAGCCTCCGGGGACAGCCTGCTGGAAGACAGGGAGGGAGAATGGGACAAGAGCACCACTTTTACGCAAAGAGAAAAGAAAGCTCAGAGAAGACAAGGGACTTCCCAAGGCCACACAGTAAATGGCAGAGCCAGAATAAGAAACCAAGGTTCCCGACTCCAAAAGTTCATCTCCCTGCACTGCTGGATAAATATTTGCTGCATTTCACTTCTGAAGTAATCTAAATGGAAGCAGAACAGGGTACCCCGTGCTGGAAGAAGGAACCTGAAAGGGAGACTTCTCAGCTGGAGAAACAGGAAGCACTGTTCTGGGGCGAGGGTTTGGCTGAGGAATAGTTCCAGCCAGAGCCCAGACAAGGGAAGACTCTGGAGAAGAACTCCACTGTGCAGCTAAACGGCTAGATCTGAATCCCTTTCTGTTATTCACTGACACTGTCAGCTTAAGAATCCATGAAATGGGAGTTCTGAGAACACCAAGTAATAAGGATTAAACGTGGCGGATGAAGCAGGAATTCAACAAATGTCCACTTCCTTTCTCGTACAGATCTTCAAAACCGGGTAAGGCGAGGCAAAAAATACTGTGAGGGAAACTGAGGCTCGCGGACTTTAACATAGGAGGGGTAGGGCCAAGGTCTGAACCCCGCCTCCTGCTTCCAAGTGGGGTGCTCCTTCCCACGCAAGGTGCGACGGCCTGATGGAAAAGAACTTCTGGAAGGCGAAGAGATAAACAGGGGTCGGGGGAGAAGGAGGGAGCCACGGAAATGTCGGTGTCACAAATGCTCAGCCCTGCCCCGCCTCCCGTCCGGCTGGAAATGGGTTAAAGGGAGGGGACGGCAGAGCCTGAGGGTCCGCGGCCGCTGGTGCACCTGAGCACCCCTTCCCCGGAAAGCCCCCGCCCCGAACGATTGCAACACCCTCGTCCTCTCCCGGTCTCGCGCGTCGGATCCTCCAGCCGCTCGCTCTTACCCCTCGGGGCTGGGCGGAGGCCGGCGCCCCCAGCGACGTCACGAGCGGGGCCGCGAGGGGGCGGGGTCCGTGCTCAGCGCTTTCGTCCCCGACCCTCCTCCTCGCGCGGCCCCGCCCCGCGGCCGGGTCCGCATGCGCAGTGGCCACGCGGGCGCCTGCCTCGGAGCTCCCCGCCAGGGTGGGGGCGTACCAAAGGGACACCCAAGGAAGGGGCCACCGGGAAGGAAAACCTCCGAGGGAGGGGTGGAAACGGGAGCAAGGCCAGGGAGCAAGTGCGAGAAACGTCGCAGAAGCCCGCAGGCTCCCTCCAGAGAGACTGGCGAGAACTGCCTCAGAAGCTTGTCGCAGGCATTTTTGGGCTGTGCGTCCCCCACCCGCGCCAATAGCACAGCCCAGCCGCGCCCGGGTTCCCGGTGAGGACTCGGTATCCGCTCAGTTGCAGGGCTGCCACTTGAGAAGTCTGTCCACTGGGTCTGGGAGTGGTGTTTTGGGCTCCGCTCTTGTGTGCACCCCGATCATGCTTAATGTCTGCAACTTTCTCGTGGACCCTGGCTTTTAGTGACTCCTTAATGTATAGGATACTGGAGCTGAAGAGTTGCTCAGTAGAGAGCCTCTCAGTTCACTTCTGCCCAAGTTTTGGAGGTGAGAACATCTGACCGGAGGTAGCATGACACATGGAGCCAGGAACTTTGGGTTCAAATCCTGACTGTCCGTACCCTCGCATAAGCCATAGCCGCGCTCTCAGGGGACTAAGCTTACCCTTATGCTAAAGAAGATCATCCTATCTATCTCACCGGTTGGATCAGAAGCTTAAAGGGTAAAATGTGGGAAAACATGGGCCCAGTGCCCACTGAGCACACAGGACAGATGCTACTTGAAACGGAATCTATTTAATTCGACTGTGGCTTCCTTAAGGCAGAGACCATGTCGTTTGTATCAACAGCCACAAAAGTCTGTGGCACAAAACCTTCGCATATACAAATGATTTTTTTTTTTTTGAGACGGGGTCTCAGTCTGTCGCCAGGCTGGAGTGCAGTGGTGCAATCTCGACTGGCTGCAACCTCCACCTCCTGGGTTCAAGCGATTCTCCTGCCTCAGCCTTCCGAGTAGCTGGGACTACAGGCGCGCGCCACCATGCCCAGCTAATTTTTGTATTTTTAGTAGAGATGAGGTTTCACCATGTTGGCCAGGCTGGTCTCGATCTCTTGATCTCGTGGTCTGCCTGCATCGGCCCCCCAAAGTGCTGGGATTACAAGCGTGAACCACCGCACCCGGCCGATTTTTTTTTTTTTTTTTTTTTTTTTTTTTTTTTTTTTGACAGAGCCTTGCTCTGTCATCGCCCAGGCTGGAGTTCAGTGGCACTATCAAAGCTCACTGCAGCCTGGACGTCTTGGGCTCAAGAGATCCTCCCGCCTCAGCCTCCTGGGTAGTTGAGACAGCCGGTAGTCACACGCCACCCACCATGCCCAGCTAACTTTTGCATAGTGTGTAGACATGGGGTTTTGCCATTTGCCATGTTGCCCAGGCATGTCTCAAACTCCTGACCTCAAGCAGTCCTCCCGCCTCGGCCTCCCAAAGTGCTGGGATTACAGGCGTGAGCCACCTCGCCCTGACTAGTCAAATGATTTTTGACAAGGGTGCTCTGGCCATTCAGTAGAGAAAAGAGTCTTTTCTGTGCATCGAAGGACACAACAGGCTGGGCATGGTGGCTCAAGCCTGTAATCCTAGCACTTTGGGAGGCCGAGGCGGGTGCATCACCTGAGGTCAGGAGTTTGAGACCAGCCTGGCCAACATGGTGAAACCCCATCTCTACTAAAAGTACAAAATTAGCCAGGCATGGTGCCGGGTGCCTATAATCCCAGCTACTCGGGAGGCTAAGGCTGGAGAATCGCTTGAACCCGGGGAGTGGAGGTTGCAGTGAGCTGAGATTGCACCACTTCACTCCAGCCTGGGCAAAAGATCAAAACTCTGCCCCCCAAAAAACAAAAACAAAGGAAAGGACAATGAAAAGGCAACCACCAGAATGAGAGGAAATATCAAATCATATATCTGATAAGGGGTTAATATCTACAATATATAAAGAACTCCTACAACTCAACAACAGCCCAATCTCAGCTCACCTCAACCTCCACCTCTCAGGCTCAAGGAATTCTCCTGCCTCAGCCTCCCGAGTAACTGGGATTACAGGCGCATGCCACTATCACCTGGCTAATTTTTGTATTTATTAGTAGAGACAGGGTTTCACCATATTGGCCAGGCTGATCTCAAACTCCTGACCTCAAATGATCCACCCACCTCCCAAAGTACTGGGATTACAGGTGTGAGCCACCGGGCCTGGCCCAACTTTTTGTATTTTTAGGGGAGATGGGGTTTCATCATGTTGGCCAGGCTGGTCTCAAATTCCTGACCTCAGGTGATCCACCCGACTCAGACTCCCGAAGTGCTGGGATTACAGGTGTGAACCACCGCACCCAGCCAAGTATACCAACATTTTGACTTAATCCACTCAACAAGCCCTCAAAGTGGATGTTATTCTGGAAAGCTGGCCCTTAGTTTAAGTCAGGGTTCCCCAACCCCTGGGCCACGGGGCCAGTACCAGTCTGTGACCTGTTAGGAACTGAGCCGCACAGCAGGAAGTGAATGGCTGGTGATAGAAGCTTCATCTGTATTTACAGCTGCTCCCCATTGCCTGCATTACCGCCTCAGCTCTGCTTCCTGTCAGATCAGTAGCAGCATTAGATTATCATAGGAGCATGAATCCTATTGTGAACTGCGCATGCAAGGGATCTAGGTTGCTCCTTATGAGAATCTAATGCCTGATGATCTCTCACTGTCTCCCATCAACATCAGATGAGACTATCTAGTTGCAGGAAAACAAACTCAGGGATCCCACTGATTCTACTTTATGATGAGTTCTGTGATTATTTTATTATACCTTATAATGTAATAATAATAGAAATAAAGTGCAAAATAAATGTAATGTGCTTGAATCATCCAGAAACCATTCCTCCCCCAGTGGAAAAATTGTCTTCCATGAAACTGGTCCCCAGTGCCAAAAAGGTTGGGGACTGCTAGTTTAATTTAACCAAGGTCATACATATATTAGGTGGCAGAAGTTGGGTTATGATTTAAGCCCAACCACAGCATGGCATGTGGGAATGAGAAAGCCCTGTTGAGGCTCGTTCATTCAATAAGCATCTGTTGGCTGCCAGTCTGTGTATTCTGTGGGCTGGGAATATAGTGGTGGACAAAGTATTCATGATCTCTGGCCTCCTGGAACTACAATCTGGCATGTTCAGGCTGGGCACAGTGGCTCATGCCTGTAACCCCAGCACTTTGGGAGGCTGAGGCGGGAGGATCTCCTGAGGTCGGGAGTTCAAGACCAATCTGACCAACAGGGAGAAACCCCATCTCTACTAAAAATACAAAATTATTCGGGCGTGGTGGCATATGCCTGTAATCCCAGCTACTTGGGAGGCTGAGGCAGGAGAATCGCTTGAACCTGGGAGGCGGAGGTTGTGGTGAGCCGAGATCACGCCATTGCACTCCAGCCTGGACAACAAGAGTGAAACTCCATCTCAAAAAAAAAAAAAAAAAAAAAAGCAACAAGAAAAGTGCATGTTTGCCTAAACTTTTTTTCTTCTTCTTTTTTATTTTTTTTGGAGGCAGAGTTTCACTCTGGTTGCCCAGGCTGGGGTGCAGTCACGCAATCTCAGCTCACAGCAACCTCTGCCTCCTGGGTTCAAGCAATTGTCCTGCCTTAGCCTCCCTAGTAGCTGGGACTACAAGCGTGCGTCACCAGGCCCAGCTAATTTTTTTGTATTTTTAGTAGAGACAGGGTTTTGCCATGTCGTCCAGGCTGGTCTGGAACTCCTGACCTCAAGTGATCCATCCACCTTAGCTTCCCAAAGTGCTGGGATTACAGGTGTGAGCCAGTGAGCCCCGCCTTTTTTTTTTTTTTTTTTTTTTTTGAGACAGGGTCTTGGTCTGTCACCCAGGCTGGAGGGCAGTGGCACAATCTTGGCTCAGTGCAACCTCCCTCCCCACCATGCTTAAGCAATCCTCCCACCTCATCTGCCCAAGTAACTGAGACCACAAATGTGCACCACCATGCCAACCTTTTTTTTTTTTTTTTTTTGTATTTTTAGTAGAAACGGGGGAACGGGGGTCTCACCATGTTGTGCAGTCTGGTCTCGAACTCCTGAGCTCAAGCCATCCACCCACCTCAGACTCCCAAACTGCTGGGATTACAGGTGTGAGCCACCCTGCCCGGCCCCATCTAGACATTTTTTTTTGAGATGGAGTCTTGCTCTGTCACCCAGGCTGTAGTGAAGTGGCATGATCTCGGCTCGCTGCAACCTCCAACTCCTGGGTTCAAGCGATTCTCCTGCCTCAGTCTCCTAAGTAGCTGGGATTACATGGGCATGCCACCATGCCCGGCTAATTTTTGTATTTTTAGTAAAGACAGGGTTTCACCATGTTGGCCAGGCTGGTCTCGAACTCCTGACCTCAAGTGATCCACCCGCCTTGGCCTCCCTAAGTGCTGGAATTACAGTTGTCATACATCATGCCTGGCCAAAAAAAATTTTTTTTTTTTTGAGATGGAGTCTTGCTCTGTCGCCCAGGCTGGAGTGCGGTGGCGTGATCTCTGCTCACTGCAAGCTCCACCTCCCGGGTTCACACCATTTTCCTGCCTCAGCCTCCCAAGTAGCTGAGACTACAGGTGCCTGCCACCACGCTTGGCTAATTTTTTGTATTTTTTAGTAGAGACAGGGTTTCACCGTGTTAGCCAGGATGGTCTCGATCTCCTGACCTCGTGATCCGCCCGCCTCGGCCTCCCAAAGTGCTGGGATTACAGGCATGAGCCACCACGCCCAACATTTTTTTTTTTTTTTTTTTTTTTTTTTTTTTTAAGATGGAGTTTCACTCTTGTCGCCCAGGCTGGAGTGCAATGGCGCGATCTCGGCTCACAGAAACCTCCGCCTCCCGGGTTCAAGCGATTCTCCTACCTCGGCCTCCTGCTGGGACTACAGCACCCGCCACCACGCCCGGCTAATTTTTGTATTTTCAGTAGAGACGGGGTTTCACCATCTTGGCCAGGAATGGTCTCAAACTCCTGACCTCTTATTCTCGCTTTGGCTTTCCAAAATGCTGAGATTGTAGGCGTGAACCACCGCGCCCAGCCCAAAAAAATGTTTAAGTTAGCTGGACATGGGGTCGTGCACCTGTAGTCCCAGCCACTCTGGAGGCTGAGGCAGAAGGAAGGATCACTTGAGCTGCAGTAAGCTGAGATTGCCACTGCACTTCACTGAGATTGCCACTGCACTTCAGCCTAGGTAACAGAGTAAGACCCTGTCTCTAAAATAAATACATAAATGAATAAATATTACTTTATCGAATCATGTCAATAACAAAACAAATTATTATCCCTATTTTATGGATGAGAAAACCAAGACTTAGCAATGTTAGCAAACTTGCCCGTGGTCTCCAGCTAGCCCACCAGCTACATGTCCCACAGAGGAAAGAACGATAAAAATATTGAAAAAAATAGAATAATATGATTACCTGGAATAAGAAATACTTATTCCAAAATAGAATTTAAAAATAGAATAATATGATTACCTGGAATAAGAGATACTTTCTGAAGCAAGACACACAAATATAGAAACCATAAATGAAGAAGGTTGATAAATTTAATTATTTAAAATTTAAAACCTCTGTTTGATAAGACCCCACATGAGTGAGAAGTGGGAGAAAATCACTGCAGTATATATAAACCGTCAAGGGATTAAAAGTTGCTAACATTTTTTGTTTTGTTTTGTTTTGAGACGGAGTCTCACTCTGTCGCCTAGGCTGGAGTGCAGTGGGTCCATCTCAGTTCACTGCAACCTCCAGCTCCCAGGTTCAAGCAATTCTCCTGCCTCAACCTCCTAAGTAGCTGGGATTACAGGCTCTTGCCACCACACCCAGCTAATTTCTTTTCTATTTTTAGTAGAGATGGGGTTTCACCATGTTGGTAGGTTGGTCTCGAACTTCTGACTTCAAGTGATCCACCCACCTCGGCTTCCCAAAGTGCTGGGATTACAGGCTTGAGCCACCATGCCCAGCCTGTTTTGTTTTTTACTAAGGTAAAATTTACAGAGTGAAATGCACAGATATTAAAGTATAAAATTTCATGAGTTTTGACAAATGTAATGCCTATCTAAACACCCCAATCAAGATATAAAACACTTCTAGCACTCCAAGAACTTCCTCCCCTTCCCTTTCTAGTCGGTCCCCACTGCCCGTGTCCATAGGCAACTACTATCCTGATTCTGTAACCAAAAATAGTTATCTTTTTTCTTTAAAATGTCCAGATTCACTTAATAGACTGTAAGTGTTGTTAGAGGAGGATCTGCCTGATTTTTTTTTTAGGGTTGTGCGTGTGTGTGTGGTAAACAACATATATAATATAAAACTTGCCATTTTAGTTTTTTTTTTTTTTGAGACAGAATCTCACTCTGTTGCCCAGGCTGGAGTGCAATGGTGCAATCTTGTCTCACTGCAACCTCCACTTCCTGAGTTCAAGTGATTCTCTTGCCTCAGCCTCCCAAGTAGCTGGGATTACAGGCGTCTGCCACCACACCTGGCTAATTTTTTGTATTTTTAGTAGAGACGAGGTTTCACCATATTGGCCAGGCTGTCTTGAACTCGTGACCTCAGGTGATCCACCTGCCTTGGCCTCCCGAAGTGCTGGGATTACAGACGTGAGCCACCGCACCTGGCCATTTTAGCTATTTTTAAGTGCACAGTTCAGTGGCATTAATTATATTCACAATTTTGTGCAACTGTCACCACTATTTCCAAAACTTTTTCATCACTCCAAACAGAAATTCTGTAACATTAAGCAATAACTTTCTTTTTTTTTTCTGGGAAAAAAATAGATGATTTATTATATAAAAGTATGATTGGCAGAATACAGAAAAACTGTTTCTTTTGGCCAGGCGCAGTGGCTCATGCCTGTAATCCCAGCACTTTGGGAGGCCGAGGTGGGTGGATCACAAGGTCAGGAGATGGAGACCATCCTGGCTAACACGGTGAAACCCTGTCTCTACTAAAAACACAAAAAAATGAGCCGGGCGTGGTGGCGGGCGCCTGTAGTCCCAGCTACTCAGGAGGCTGAGGCAGGAGAATGGCGTGAACCCGGGAGGCGGAGCTTGCTGTGAGCTGAGATCGTGCCACTGCACTCCAGCCTGTTCAACAGAGCGAGACTCTGTCTCAAAAAAAAAAAACAAAAAAAAAACTGTTTCTTTTACCTTTACATATTTATTACAAACACCAAACAAGGTGTAACAATTGGAAGAACGAATTTCAAACTACCCAAAATTATTCATTTGGTGAAATTATTCAAGTCACGAATGCTAAGTAAACAGATGCACTTCAAAATATGCGAAGTGTGGCTGGGTGCAGTGGCTCACACCTGTAATCCCAGCACTTTGGGAGGCTGAGGTAGCCAGACCACCTGAGGTCAGGAGTTTGAGACAAGCCTGGCCAACATGGTGAAACCCTGTCTCTACTAAAAATACAAAAATTAGCCTTGCATGATGGCAGGTGCCTATAATACCAGTTACTTGGGAAGCTGAGGCAAGAGAATCACTTGAACCCGGGAGGCAGAGGTTGCAGTGAGCTGAGATCAAGCCACTGCACTCCAGCCTGGGCAACAGAGCAAGACTGTCTTAAAAAAAAAAAAATCAATGTAACACACCACATTAATAGAATGAACCGGGGAGAAAACCCATGGTCATCTCAATTGATGCAGAAAAGGCTTTGAAAAAATAAATACCCTTTCATGATTTTATGTATATATTTATTTATTTTGAGACGGAGTTTCGCTCTTGTTGCCCAGGCTGGAGTGCAATGGCATGATCTCGTCTCACCACAACCTCTGCCTCCCAGGTTCAAGCAATTCTCCTGCCTCAGCCTCTGGAGTAGCTGGGATTATAGGGAAGCGCCACCACGCCTGGCTAACTTTTTTGTATTTTAGTAGAGACGGGGTTTCTCCATGTTGGTCAGGCTGGTCTCGAACTTCTGACCTCAGGTGATCTGCCCACCTTGGCATCCCAAAGTGCTGGGATTACAGACGTGAGTGAGCCACCGTGCCTGGCCAACACCCTTTCATGATTAAAACACTCAATAAAGTAGAAATAGGAACATCCTCAAAATGGTAAAGGCCATAAACCACAGCTAACATCATACTCTACAGGGAAAGACTAAAAGCCTGTCCCCTCAGACCAGAAACAAGACAAGTATGCCTGCTCTCACCACTTCTATTCAACCTAGTACTAGAAGTTCTAGGTAGAGCAATTCGCCAAGAAGAAATAAAAGACTTTCAAATTGGAAAGGAAGAAGTAAAAGGATCTCTTTTCACATATGATATAATTATATATAGAAAATCATAAGAAATCCACACAAAAATTTTAGAATTAAGTTCAGCAAAGTTGCAGGACATAAAATCAACTCAGATTTGCCAGGCGCGGTGGCTCAAGCCTGTAATCCCAGCACTTTGGGAGGCCGAGGCGGGCGGATCACGAGTTCAGGAGATCGAGACCATCCTGGCTAACACGGTGACACCCCGTCTCTACTAAAAATACAAAAAATTAGCCGGGCGTGTTGGCGGGCGCCTGTAGTCCCAGCTACTTGGGAGGCTGAGGCAGGAGAATGGCGTGAACCCGGGAGGCAGAGCTTGCAGTGAGCCGAGATCACGCCACTGCACTCCAGCCTGGGGGACAGAGAAAGACTCCGTCTCAAAAAAAAAAAAAAAATCAACTCAGATTTTATACACTTGCAGCAAACAATTTGAAAAGGAAATTTAAATAATAATTTCCTTTGCAATAGCATCAAAAGAATAAAATACTTAGAAAGAAATTTAACCAAGGAGCTCAAAGATCTGTACACTGAAAATTACAATATACTGCTGAAATGAATTAAAGAAGACTCCCAAAAGAGAAAACATTCCACATTCATGGATTGAAGGACTTAATAGTGTTAAGATGGCAATACTCCCCAAAGCGGTCTGCAGTTTCAACGCAAATTCCTAACAAATCATATCAAATCCCAATGATGGTTTTTAAAGAAACAGAAAAACCCATCCTAAAATTCATATAGAATCTCAAGGGACCCTGAATAGCCAAAACGGTCTTGAAAAAAAGTTGAAGGACTCAATTTCCTGATTTTAAAACTTACTATGAAGCTATCATAATCAAAAAAGTGTAGGGACTGGGTGCAGTGACTCAAGCCTGTAATCCCAGCATTTTGGGAGGTCAAGGCAGGTGGATCACCTGAGGTCAGGAGTTGGAGACCAGCCTGGCCAACATGGCGAAACCCCATCTCTACTAAAAATACAAAAATTAGCTGGGTGGCGAGTGCTTATAATCCCAGCTACTCGGTAGGCTGAGGCAGGAGAATCGCTTGAACCCAGGAGGCGGAGGTTGCAGTGACCCATGATTGCGCCACTGCACTCCAGCCTGGGAGATAGAGCTAGACTCTGTCCCAAACAAACAGACAACCAAACAAAAACTGTAGGGGGGCCAGGCGTGGTGGCTCATGCCTGTAATCCCAGCACTTTGGGAGGCTGAGGTGGGAGGATCGCTTGAGGCCAGGAGTTCAAGACCATCCTGGGCAATATGGTGAAACCCCGTCTAAAAATACAAAAATTTAGCCAGGAGCCGGGGGGCAAGTGCCTGTAATCCCAGGTACTCGGGAGGCTGAGGCAGGAGAATTGCTTGAACCTGGAAGACAGAGGTTGTAGTGAGCCCAGAGTTGGCCACTGCACTCCAGCCTAGGTGACAGAGTGAGTGGCAAAAACAAACAAGCAAACAAAACATGATGTAGTGGGAGGTCAGAGCAAGATGGCAGAATAGAAGCCTCCTCAGAACCATCATAAGAACCAAAAATCAGGTGAGTGGTCACAGTAGCTGATTTTAACTTCATATCACTGAAAGAGGCACTGAAGAGGGTAGGAAAGACAGTCTTTTTTTTTTTTTTTTTTTTTTGAGATGGAGTCTCCCTTTGTCGCCCAGGCTGGAGTGCAATGGTGCAGTCTCAGCTCACTGAAACCTCTGCCTCCCGGGTTCAAGCGATTCTCCTGCCTCAGCCTCCCTAGTAGCTGGGACTACAGGCATGTGCCACCACGCCCAGCGAGTTTTTGCGTTTTCAGTGAGATGGGGTTTCACCATGTTGGCCTGACCTCAAGTGACTCCTGACCTCAAGGGTTCCGCCTGCCTTGGCCTCCCAAAGTGTTGGGATTACAGGTGTGAGCCACTGCGTCCGGCCAGGAAAGACTGTCTTGAATCACTGACACCACCCCTCCTCCACCCCCTAGCAGTAGCTGCATGGCACAGAGAGAAACTGTGCACTAGGAGGAGAGAGAGCACAAGGACTGGGGGACTTGGCATTGAACTGAGGTGAGGGACTTGCCAATGAACTCAGTGCTGCCCTGTCATGGTGGAGAGCAAAGCCATGCTGGACTCAGCCAGTGCCTGCCCAAGGAGGGAGCATTTGTATCAGGCTGAACCAGAGGGGAATTGTCCACCCTAGTGGTCAGAACTTAAGTTGTGGCAACCTTGTCACTGCAGGCTAAATGCTCTGGGGTCCTAGGTAAATTTGAAAGGCATTTTAGGATACAAGGACTACAACTTCTAGGCAAGTCCCAGTGCTGGGCTGGCCTTAGAGCCAGTGGACTAGGATGGCACATGACCTAGCTAGACACTAGCTGGGGCAGCTAAGGGAGTGCATGCACCACCCTTCCCCCAATCCCAGGTGGCATAGCTCACAGCAATGAAAGTAACTCCTTCCTTCTGCTTGAGGAGAGGAAAGCAAAGAGTAAGAGGACTTTGTCTTGCATCTTGGATACCAGATCAGCCACAATAGGATAGAGCACCAGGCAGAGTCATGAGGCCCTCATTCCAGGCCCTAGCTCCTGGATGACATTTTTAGACATGAGCTGGGCCAGAAGGGAGCCTGCTGTCCTGAAGGGAAGGACGCAGTCCTGGAAGGGCTTATCACCTGCTGACTAAGGAGCCCTTGGTCCCTGAATAGCCAACAGCGATACCCAGGTAGTATCTGTGGACCTTGGATAAGAGTCTGAGTTGTGCTGGCTTCAGGTAAGGCCCAGCACATCACCAGCTGTGGTGGCTCTGGTGAAAGACTACTGCTTGAGAAAAGCGGAGATAAAAGTAAAGGGAACTTTGTCTTGCACCTTAGATACCAGCTTGGCCACAGTGGGGTAGAGTATCAAGCAGATTTTTTGGGTCCCCGAGTCCAGACCTAAGCTCTTGGACAACACTTTTGGACCTGCTGTGGGCCAGAGGGGGACCCACTGTCCTAAAGGGTGAGTCCCAGGCCTGAGAGCATTCACCACAAGTTGACTTAGAGGCCTTGGGCTTTAAGTGAGTGTTCAGAACTCTCTGCGGGCCAGTGGTGGTAGTGGCCACTGGGAGAGGGTCCTCTGTCCATGGGAAGGGGAAGGTAGAGTGGGAGGCACTTTGTCTTGTGGTTTGAGTCCCAGCTTAGCTGCAGTAGAATAGAACAGCAGGTAGATTTCTAAGGTTTTTGACTCTAATCCCTGGCTCCCAGACAGTATCTCTGGACCCTCCCAGGGCCTGGGGGAACTCGCTGCCCTGAAGGGAAAGACAGAAATCAGACTGGTGGCCCCAGCTGCTGATCGTAAAGCCCTAGGGCCTTGAGTGAACATAGATGGTATCCGGGTAGTGGTTACAGTGGGCCTTAGGTGAGACCCACTGCTTTGCTGGCTTCAGGTATGACCCAGCACAGTCCCAGTGGTGGTGGTCATAAGAAGGCTTGCATCACCCCACCCCTAGCTCCAGGAAGCTCAGCAAAGAGACAGAGACTCCATTTATTTGGGAGACAGTAAGGAAAGAGAACAAGAGTCTCTGCCTAGTAATCAGAGAATTCTTCTGCATCTTATCTAGGACCACCAAGGTGGTACTTATATGAGCCCACAAGAACCACAGTGTTATTGGGCTTGGAGCTCAAGTCTTTTTGGATACCTGGAAAGCCTTCCCAAAAAAGATGGGCACAAAGAAGCCCAGACTGCAAAGACTACAATAAATACCTAACTCTTCAATGTGCAGACACTGATGAACATCGACAAGCATCAAGACCATCCAGGAAAACATGACCTCACCAAATGAACCAAATAAGCCACCAGGGACTAATCCTGGAGGAACACAGATGGGACTTTTCAGACAGAGAATTCAATAAAGACGTTTTGAAGAAACTCATAGAAATTCACAATAACACAGAGAAGGAATTCAGAATTCTATCAGATAAATTTAACAAAGAGATTGAAATAACTAAAAATAAGCAGAAATTCTAGAGTTGGAAAATGCAATTGTGATACTAAAGAATGCATTAGAAGGCGTGGTAGCTCACACCTGTAATCCCAGCACTTTGGGAGGCTGAGGTGGGTGGATCACCTGAGGTCAGAAGTTCGCGACCAGCCTGGCCAACATTGTGAAACCCTCTACTAAAAATACAAAAATTAGCCGGGCATGGTGGCGCACACACATAATCCCAGCTACTCAGGAGACGGAGGCAGGAGAATCACTTGAGCCTGGGAGGCGGAGGTTGCAGTGAACCGAGATTTTGCCACTGCACTTCAGCCTGGGCAACAGAGTGAGACTCCATCTCAAAAAAAAAAAAAAAGAAAAGAAAAGAAAAAGAAAAAAAAAGAAGAATGCATTAGAGTCCCTTAATAGCAGAACTGGTCAAGCAAAAGAAAGAATTAATGAGCTTGAAGACAGGCTATTTGAAAATACATAGGCAGAAGAGACAAAAGAAAAAAGAATATAAAATAATGAAAAATACCTACAAGATCTAGAAAATAGCCTCAAAAGGGTAAATCTAAGCATTATTAGCCTTACCGGAGGAGGTAGAGAAAGAGATGGGGTAGAAAGTTTTTTCAAGGAATAATAACAGAAAACTTCTAAAACCTAGAGAAAGATATCAGCATTCAAGTACAAGGTTATAGAACACCAAGCAGATTTAGCCCAAAGAAGACTACCTCAAGGTGCTTAATAATCAAACTCTCAAATGTCAAGGATAAAGAATCCTAAAATCAGCAAGAGAAAAGATCCAAATAACATAAAATGGAGGCTGGGTGCAGTGGCTCACACCTGTAATCCCAGCACTTTGGGAGGCTGAAGCAGGCAGATCATTTGAGGTCAGGAGTTTGAGACCAGCCTGAGCAACATGGTGAAACCCCGTCTCTACTAAAAATACACACACACACACACACACACACACACACACACACACACACACAGGCATATTGGTGCATGTCTGTAGTCCCAGTTACTCACGAGGCTGAGGCAGGAGAATCGCTTGAACCTGGGAGATGAAGGTTGCAGTAAGCTGAGATCGCACCACTGCACTGCAGCCTGGGCGACAAAGCGAGACTCCATCTCAAAACAAACAAACAAACAAACAACAAACAAAAAAACACACAATGGAGCTCCAATTCCCATCTGGCAGCAGACTTTTCAGTGGAAACCTTACAGGCCAGGAAAGAATGGCATGACATATTGAAAGTGCTAAAAGAAAAAAAAATTACCCTAGAATAGTATGTCTGGTAAAAATATTCTTCAAATATGAAGGATAAATAAAGACTTGCCCAGACAAACGAAAATGAAGGGTTTCATCAACACCAGACCTGTCCCAGAAGAAATGCTAAGAGGAGTTCTTCAATCTGAAAGAAAAGGATGTTCATGAGCAATAAGAAATCATTTGAAGGTACAAAATTCACTGGTAACAGTGAGCACACAGAAAAATACAGAATATTATAACGCTGTAATTTTGGCATAAAAACTACCATTATCTGTTTTTTTTGTTTGCTTGTTTGTTTGTTTTTTTGAGATGGAGTTTCACTCTTGTTGCCCAGGCTGGAGTGCAATGGTGCGATCTGGACTCACTGCAACCTCCTCCTCCTGGGTTCAAGTGATTCTCCTGCCTCAGTCTCCCGAGTAGCTGGGATTATAGGCATGCATCACCACACCTGGCTAATTTTGTATTTTTAGTAGAGACAGGGTTTCTCCATGTTGGTCAGGCTGGTCTCGAACTCCCCACCTCAGGTGATCCGCCCACCTAGGCCTCCCAAAGTGCTGGGATTACAAGCATGAGCCACTGCGCCCAGCCAACTACTCTTAAATAGAAAAGCTAAACAATGAACCAATAAAAAAACAATAACTACAACATTTCAAGGCATAGTACAATAAGACATAAAGGGAACCAAATTAAAAAGCAGTGGGGGCTGTACACGGTGGCTAATGCCTGTAATCCCGGCACTTTGGGAGGCTGAGGCGGGTGGATCACGAGGTCTGGAGTTCAAGACAAGCCTAATCAATATGGTGAAACTCCGTCTCTACAAAAAATAGAAAAATTAGTCAGGTGTGGTGGCATGCACCTGTAGTCCCAGCTACTCGGGAGGCTGAGGCAGGAGAATCGCTTGAACTATGGAAGACAGAGGTTGCAGTGAGATGAGATCACGCCACTGCACTCCAGCCTGGGCAACAGAGTGAGACTCCATCTCAAAAAAAACAAAAACAAAAACAAAACAGGGAGGAGGAAGTTAGTGTAGAGTTTTTATTATTATTATTTTTCATTTTGCTTGTTTGTTTGTTTATGTAACCAATGTTAAGTTGTCATCAGTTTGCTGGGCGTGGTGGCTCATGCCTGTAATCCCAGCACTTTGGGAGGCCGAAGCGGGCGGATCATGAGGTCAGGAGATCAAGACCATCCTGGCTAACACGGTGAAACCCCGTCTCTACTAAAAATACAAAAAATTAGCCAGGCGCAGTGGTGGGTGCCTATAGTCCCAGCTACTTGGGAGGCTGAGGCAGGAGAATGGCGTGAACCCGGGAGGCGGAGCTTGCAGTGAGCCAAGATCACGCCACTGCACACCAGCCTGGGTGACAGAGCAAAACTCTCTCTCAAAATAAAAAAAAAGTTGTCATCAGTTATCAGTTTAAAATAATGGGTAATAAGATAGTATTTGGCTGGGCATGGTAGCTCACGCCTATAATCCCAATACTTTGATAGGCTAAGGCAGGAAGATCACTTTAACCCAGGAGTTCACAATGTTACTCATTTTGCCTGGGTAAATGGCAAAATGTTAACTCTACAATAAAAAAAAATAGCTGGATGTGGTGGCATGCACCTGTAGTCCCAGCTCCTGGGGAGGCTGAGGCAGGAGAATCACTTGAACTCAGGAGGCAGGGGCCACAGTGAGCTGAGATTGTGCCATTACCCTCTAGCCTAGGTGACAGACAGAGCAAGACTCCATCTCAAACAAAAAAAAGAAAAGATCATAATGACGAAGTGGAATTTCTCCCAGGGATGCAAGGATGGTTCAACATACACAAGTCAATTAATGTGGTACATCATGTCAACAAAATGAAAGACAAAAACCATATGATCATTTCAATTGATGCTGAAAAAGCATTTGATAAAATTCAACACTACTTCATAATAAAAACCCTCAAAAAACTGGGTATAGAATAAACATACTTCAACATTATAAAAACCATATATGACAGACCCACAGCTAGTATCATACTGAATGAGGAAAACCCGAAAGGCTTTCCTCTAAGATCTGGAGCACGACAAAGATGCCCACTTTCACCACTGTTATTCAACATAGTACTGGAAGCCCTAGCTAGAACAATTAGACAAGAGAAAGAAACAAAGGGCATCCAAATTGGAAAGGAAGAAGTAAAAATTATTCTTGTTTGCAGATGATAAGATGATAAGATCTTATATTTGGAAAAAACATAGACTCCACTAAAAAACTATTAGAACTAATAAACAGGGGACAGTCATGCCAAGCACCTTAATTCATTTTAATGGTGGAAATAATGGACACATATGCTTAGGGAGTTCAAGTCATCTCACTTATGACATATAGACAGAATGAAAAACTATTTTTTTTTTAGCAATATGATTCTTCTTCTTTTTTTTTTTTTTGAGACGGAGTCTTGCTCTGTTGCCCAGGCTGGAGTACAGTGGTGCCATCTTGGCTCACCGCAACCTCTGCTTCCCAGGTTCAAGCAATTCTCCTGCCTCAGCTTCCTGAGTAGCTGGGACTACAGGCATGTACCACCATGCCTGGCTAATTTTTGTATTTTTAGTAGAGATGGGTTTCACTATGTTGGT
Source organism: Nomascus leucogenys (assembly GCF_006542625.1). Classification (NCBI taxonomy): domain Eukaryota; kingdom Metazoa; phylum Chordata; class Mammalia; order Primates; family Hylobatidae; genus Nomascus; species Nomascus leucogenys. Next base: position 76,076,754 of record NC_044382.1, on the reverse strand, counting down.
CAGGCTGGTCTCGAACTCCTGATCTCATGATCTGCCCACCTCGGCCTCCCAAAGTGCTGGGATTACAGACGTCAGCCACAGCGCCCGGCCATTCTTTCTTTTTTTTTTTTTTTTTTTTTTGAGACAGAGTCTGGCTCTCTCACCCAGGCTGGAGTGCAGTGGCGCGATCTCGGCTCACTGCAAGCTCCGCCTCCCGGGTTCACGCCATTCTCCTGCCTCAGCCTCTCCGAGTAGCTGGGACTAGAGGCGCCCGCCACCACGCCCGGCTAATTTTTTGTATTTTTAGTAGAGACAGGGTTTCACCGTGGTCTCGATCTCCTGACCTCGTGATCCGCCCACCTCGGCCTCCCAAAGTGCTGGGATTACAGGCGTGAGCCACAGCGCCCGGCCATTCTTTCTTTTTTTTTTTTTTTTTTTTTTTTTGAGATGGAGTCTAGCTCTGTCACCCAGGGTGGAGTGCAGTGGCATGATCTCCGCTTGCTGCAACCTCCGCCTCCCAGGTTCAAGCAATTCCCCTGCCTCAGCCTCTCAAGTAGGTGGGACTATGAGCGTGCACCCCTAGGCCTGGCTAACTTTCTTCTTTTTTTTTTTTGAGACGGAGTCTCACTCTGTCACCCAGGCTAGAGTGCAGTGGCGTGATCTCAGCTCACTTCAAGCTCTGCCTCCTGGGTTCATGCCATTCTCCTGTCTCAGCCTCCTGAGTAGTGGGGACTACAGGCGCCTGAGGCCTGGCTAACTTTTTTTGTCTTTTTAGTACAGATGGAGTTTCACCATGTTGGTCAGGCTGGTCTTGAACTCCTGGCCTCAAATGATCCGCCCATCTCGGCCTCCAAAAGTGCTGGGATTACAGCACGAGCCACTGCGCCAGGTCAGTCAATAATAATTTAATTGTATATTTTAAAATAACTGAAAGAATATAACTGGGTTATTTGTAACACAAAGGATAAATTCTTGAGAGGATGGATACCCCATTTATCATGATGTGATTATTATGCATTGCATGCCTCTATCAAGGTATCTCCTGTACCCCATAAATATATATGCCTACTATGTACCCACAAAAATTAAAAACAAGAAATTTAAAAAGTTAAAACATACAAAAGAAAAAACCCAGTGTGATACTGACCTAAGGGTAGATAGAGAAACAAATGGAGTAGAATAGAGAACCCAGAAATAAACCCTCACATATATGGTTAATTGATTTGCAACAATTGATTTTCAACTATTTTCCCTTATTGAAAATAGTTGTCTAGACTATTCAATGGGGAAAGGATTCGTATTTTTGACAAATGTTGGTGGGCAGGGGGCAGGGGAAACATGCAAAATAATGAGGTTAGACCTTTTCTGTACCCCACTAGAAAGCTTACCTCACATACACAAAATTAACTCAAAATGGATCAAAGATCTAAACTTAAGTGCAAAAGCCATAAAAATCCTAGAAGAAAACATAGGGGAAAATCTTCATCATATTGTATTTGGCAATGATTTCTTAGATATGATACCAAAAGCACAGGTAACAAAAGTAAAAATAGATAAATGGGACTTCATCAAAGTAAAAAGTTTTGTGCTTCAAAGAATACCAGCCACAAGGCCCAGTGCGGTGGCTCACGCCTGTAATCCCAGCACTTTGGGAGTCCGAGGCAGGCAGATCATGAGGTCAGCAGATAGAGACCATCCTGGCTAACACGGTGAAACCCCATCTCTACTAAAAAAATACAAAAAATTAGCCAGGCATGGTGGCGGGCACCTGTAGTCCCAGCTACTCAGGAGGCTGAGGCAGGAGAATGGCGTGAACCCAGGAGGCGGAGCTTGCAGTGAGCCGAGATCGTGCCACTGTACTCCAGCCTGGGCGACAGAGCAAGACTCTGTCTCAAAAGAAAAAAAAAGGAATACCAGCCACAAAGTGAAAAGACAGCTCACAGAATGGGAAAAAGTATCTGCAAATCCTACATCTGATAAGGTACTTGTACCTAAAAGATAGAAATAACTCTTACAATTCAATAAGAAAAAGAAAATTGGGCCAGGCGCAGTGGCTCACGCTTGTAATCCCAGCACTTTGGGAGGCCGAGGCGGGCGGATCATGAGGTCATGAGATCGAGACCACGGTGAAACCCCGTCTCTACTAAAAATACAAAAAATTAGCCGGGCGTGGTGGCCGGCGCCTGTAGTCCCAGCTACTCGGAGAGGCTGAAGCAGGAGAATGGCGTGAACCCGGGAGGCGGAGCTTGCAGTGAGCCGAGATCGCGCCACTGCACTCCAGCCTGGGTGACAGAGCGAGACTCCGTCTCAAAAAAAAAAAAAAAGAAAAAGAAAAAGAAAATTGACCAATTGAAAAATGGGTAAGGGGCCAGGTGCGGTGGATCACGCCTGTAATCCCAGCACTTTGGGAGGCCAAGGCGGGTAGATCACTTGAGGTCAGGAGTTCGAGACAAGCCTGGCCAACATGGCGAAACCCTGTCTCTACTAAAAATACAAAAATTAGCTGGGTGTGGTGGCGTTTGCCTATAATCCCAGCTACTCGGGAGGCAGGAGAATCACTTGAACCTGGGAGGCGGAGGTTGCAGTGAGCCAAGATTGCACCACTGCACTCCAGCCTGGGTGATAGAATGAGACTCTGAGTCTCCAAAAAAAAAATGGGGCTCTGAGTCTCCAAAAAAAAAGAATTCTGATACATACTACAACATGGATGAACCTTGAAAACATTGTGCTGGCTGGGCACGGTGGCTCATGCCTGTAATCCCAGCACTTTGGGAGGCTGAGATGGCAGGATCACGAGGTCAGGAGATCGAGACCATCCTGGCTAACACGGTGAAACCCCATCTCTACTAAAAATACAAAAAATTAGCCAGGTGTGGTGGCAGGCACCTGTAGTCCCAGCTACTCGGGAGGCTGAAGCAGGAGAATGGCGTGAACCCCAAGAGGCGGAGCTTGCAGTGAGCCGAGATCATGCCACTGCACTCCAGCCTGGGTGACAGAGCTAGCTAGACTCCGTCTCAAAAAAAAAAAAAAAAAAAGGAAAACATTGTGCTAAGTGAAAGTGGCCAGCCATAAACTATAGTCACATATCGTATGATTCCATGCATATGAAATGTCCAGAACAGGCAAATCTACGGGGAGATTAGGGACTGCCAGGGGCTGGGCACACAGGGGAATAGAGAATCACTGCCTAATGGGTTTGGGGGTTTCCTTTGGGGTGATGATAATGTTTTGGAGCTAGATCAAGGTGACGCTTTCAAACATTGTGAATTTACCTAATGCCACTGAATTGTACACTGTAAAATGGTTAAATGGTAAATTTTACATTGTGTGTATTTTACTACAATTTCTTTTTAAAAACTGAGCTTATTACTTTTTCTGTTTTTTCTTTTTGAGACAGGGTCTTGCTCTGTTGCCCAAGCTGGAGTGCAGTAGCACGATCATGACTCACTGCAGCCTCGACCTCCTGGGCCCAAGCGGTTCTCCCACCTCAGACTCCCAAGTAGCTGGGACTACAGGCCTGCACCACCATGCCTGGCTAATTGTTTTGAATTTTAGTAGAGATGAGATTTCTCTATGTTGCTCAGGCTGATCTGGAACTCTGGGGCTAAGGTGATTCACACACCTCAGCCTCCCAAAGTGCTGGGATTATGGGCGTGAGCCACTGCGCCCGGCCTACTTTTTCTTCATATAAACTCCTCTTACTGTATCTTCATCTCAGGTTACAGTGTAATCATCTACCCAGTCTCCCAAGCAAGAAACCTCTGAGTCAGCCTGGACTCCACCCTCTGCCCTTATCCCACGCAATCCATGCATCACAGTCTTCCCAAAGCCTTCCCCTCCTCTCCATTCCCTTTGCTTCCTTTAGACTTTCTTTGTCTCTCATCAGGGCTCAGCAGTGTCTCCTCACCCTTCTCGCTGCCTCCACTTTCTCCTCCATTCAATGCATCTTCCACATCGCCTCCTGAGTTTGTTTCCTAAAAGAGCAGCCTCAAGACTCAGCTGCTCTGCCTGAAGAACTCTGCTGCCTCCAGCAGAAAGCTCCACGTTTTGAAACAGATATGATCCTCCAGCAATCCCAACACTGGGAGGCTGAGGCGAGTGGATCACTTGAGCACAGGAGTTCAAGTCCAGCCTGGGCAACACAGCAAGACCTCCACTGAAATTCAAAAAAGTTAGCTAGGTGTGGTGGCTGTAAGAATTAAAGAAAGAGGAGAGAAACATGAAGGGTGGCTTGACAGTCATCAGGGACAGGTTTATTTTGAATAATAAACTTGGCGGCTGGCCAAGTTAGGTCAGAGCCACCCTCTCTTACAGATTAAGAGTTTGTAAGGATTCAGGGTGGGAGAGTTTATCAGAGGCTTGGACTGCTGCTGTGTCTCTTTGTTGTGCTTATCTTGTGCTTATATTTTTTCTGCAGCTACAGGCATATCCCGAGTCTGCTTTTAACTTCCCTATCTTAGTGCACCTGAAGGGAAAGAAATGTGCTTATTAAGGCCCATTATTTTTTTGTTTGTTTGTTTTGAGACAATCTCTCTCTGTCATCCAGGCTGGAGTGCAGTGGCGTGATCTAGGCTCACTGCAACCTCTGCCTCCCAGGTTCAAGGGATTCTCCTGCCTCAGCCTCCTGAGTAGCTGGGATTACAGGCGCGCGCCACCATGCCCAGCTAATTTTTGTATTTTTAATAGAGATGGTGTTTCACCATGTTGGTCAGGCTGGTCTCGAACTCCTGACCTCATGATCTGCCCACCTCAGCCTCCCAAAGTGCTGGGATTACAGACATGAGCCACCGCGCCCGACCTAAGGCCCACGGTTTTACTGGGGCCCATTGTATGAGGGTGAAGTTTGGCAGTTACCCAAGAGACTTTGCCCCCACCTCCCTCTGTGCCCAAACTGTCTTATCTGTGTTTTCCTGTCTGCTCTTTCTGTCTGCTTGTAGTTAGAAGAGAAGTGATTTCCTTGAAATGCATGAGGCTAGAAAGGGAGCTGGAACTTAAAGTGGCAGTGTTTGTCCGAGATGATAGTGCTCTTGCTCCGTCAGTGTCATATGGCTGTAGTCCCAGCACCTTGGGACGCTGAGGCAGGAGGATCGCTTAAGCCTAGGAGCTTGAGGCTGCAGTGAACTGTGATTATACCACCGCACTCCAGCCTGGGCGACAGAGCAAGATCCTATCTCAAAATTAATGTATTATTATTATTATTAATTTTTTGAGACAGAGTCTTGCTCTGTCACCCAGGCTGGAGTGCAGTGGCAGAATCTCTGCTCACTGCAACCTTCGCCTCCCAGGTTCAAGCAATTCTTCTGCCTCAGCCTCCCTAGTAGCTGGGACTACAGGTGCACACCACCACGCCCAGCTAATTTTTGTACTTTTTTTTTTTTTTTGAGACGGAGTCTCGCTCTGTCTCCCAGGCTGGAGTGCAGTGGCGCAATCTCAGCTCACTGCAAGCTCCGCCTCCCGGGTTCACGCCATTCTCCTGCCTCAGCCTCTCCGAGTAGCTGGGACTACAGGCGCCTGCCACCACGCCCGGCTAATTTTTTTGTATTTTTAGTAGAGACGGGGTTTCACCGTGGTCTCGATCTCCTGACCTCGTGATCCGCCCGCCTCGGCCTCCCAAAGTGCTGGGATTACAAGCGTGAGCCACCGTGCCCGGCCATTTTTGTATTTTTAGTAGAGACAGGGTTTTGCCATGTTGGCCAGGCTGGTCTCGAACTCCTGACCTTGAGTCATCTGCCCGCTTCGGCCTCCCAAAGTGCTGAGATTACAGGTGTGAGCCACTGTGCCCAGCCTATTATTATTATTATTATTATTATTATTATTATTATTCTTTGAGACGGAGTCTTGCTCTGTCACCCAGGCTGGAGTGCAGTGGCACAATCTCGCCAGCCTATTATTTTTTTAAGAGATCCTTCAAAACCTGGCCTTAACTCTCCTTTCCAGCATCATCTCTCATTTTTCACTCCAGTCACATAAATGTCTCACAATTCTACCTACTCCATACCTCCATATTTTTGGTTGGTGCAATTCTCTCTTCGGGAAACTTTCTCCCTTCTTTCTGCCTTGTACACATTTTCTCTTTCTTCAAGACCAATCTCAAAGGTCACAGCCTCTGTAATGCCTTCCCCTACTCTCAGGATTGAGCTCCCATTCCCACTGAACCTCGGCAAGTCTCCACCTACAGTACATAGCACCCTGCATGTAACTCTCTTACAGAAAAAATCCATCTCCTTTGTTTTTTATTTATTTGTTTATTTACATACAGAATCTCCCTTTGTCTCCCAGGCTGGAGTGCAGTGGTGCAATCATAGCTCACTGCAGCCTCCACTTCCTGTGCTCAATCCATCCTCCTGCCTCAGCCTCCCAAGTAGCTGGGACTACAGGCATGTGCCATCACACTCGGCTAAGTTTGAAATTTTTTGTAGAGGTGGGGTCTCACTATGTTATTGCCCAGGCTGATCTCAAGCTCCTGCCCTCAAGCAATCCTCCCACCGTGGCCTCCCAAGATGCTGGGCCAGGTGCTGTGGTACCATGCTAGATGGTATGTCACAGGTAGCCAGTGGTTCCTGGTAGTGACTATATTCAGAATGGCAGTTACAAGTAATCAGTTTATTCTGCAGCAAACACAGGGGCACAGGAAGACAGTCCTGACTCCAGTGGCTAGCACCTGTTGGGGATTCTGGGATGCCAGGGCTAGCTCCAGTCCTAGGGAAACTGTATTATCAGACAGGGCAACTGAGGCAGAAACCTTGGCCAACAGCAGAGAAGAGGAAAGGCAGGGGTCTGGTGGTCATCAGGGTTTCCAGGGCTCATCTCAGGCAGTTAGAGGAAGGCAATGGTTTTTTGGAGAACAGAATGAAGGACATATTGTGTGGGAAATGTCAGGGATGCGGCAAGGGAGGTGAATTAGTGGGGTGCGAACTCCGTTGCTTAGCCTAAAGCTTTTCCTGGTCTTTCCATCTTCACTGGCCAAAGCAGCTGTCATACAATTGGGTCCTTTGCTGCTATGATTCCAGGGCTGGAAGGGTCCTTAAAGATATTCCAGCCAACGCCCTGGGTGATGCTAGAATTCCTTCTAGACTTTAGGCTTGATCCACACACTCCCAGAACTAGTAAAGCCCTCAGAGACCTGGGGACCTGGTATGCAGGGCCCACTCCTGCCTTCTCTGGGGGAATTTTCCCCACCGCCTCCTTTCTCTGCCTGGTCCAAGTCCCAGCTCCCAGAAAGAGGTCCATACCTGAGATACCTCCACTTCCTCCTCCTCCAGAGCCAGCTTAAAGTCAGGAGGCGGCACAAGGCCGCAAAGCTCAGAAAGTCCCCCAGATTCCTCTGTGGTCAAGCCAGTTTCATTCAAATGAAGCTTGTTCCCTGAGGATTTGTTCATGGGGGAGTTATTGTGTACTTGATTATAGTTCCCATGGCTACTGGCTCACAGTGTGAAGGGAATGGGCATACATCCACGTCCTCCTGCAAAATTGGGATTTGACCTCATTTATAACCAAACATGCAGCAGGCAACCTTGCAAATTACACAGCATGAAGAGAGTCCAGAGAGTTCTGCATGACTTAGTAGAAAAGAACATTAGGCCGGGCGCGGTGGCTTACGCCTGTAATCCCAGCACTTTGGGAGGCTGAGGCGGGCGGACCACGAGGTCAGGAGATCGAGACCATCCTGGCTAACACGGTGAAACCCCGTCTCTATTAAAAATACAAAAAAATTAGCCGGGCGAGGTGGCGGGCGCCTGTAGTCCCAGCTACTCAGGAGGCTGAGGCAGGAGAATGGCGTGAACCCTGGGGGGCGGAGCCTGCAGTGAGCCGAGATCGCGCCACTGCACTCCAGCCTGGGTGAAAGAGCAAGACTCCTTCTCAAAAAAAAAAAAAAAAAAAAAGAACATTAAGTAATAGTACATGCGGAAGGATGTGTTCTCTCCCTGGTTCAACTTAGGTGCATAATAGCTGTTCATAGCAGTATTAACCTTGACATCCAGAAGGGAGACCATTCAACTGAAAGCTTGCAAATTGGCAACCCTCAGCTGGAATCTCGCCCATAGACCTATATATCCGATTTCAGAGTACTATGGTTTGAATGAGTCCCTCAAAGCTCAGGTGTTGGAAAGTTAATCCCTGATGTAATACTGTTGAGAGGTGAGATCCTTAAGAGGCAGTTAGGTCAATGGATTAATGCCATTATTTCAGGAATGGGTTTGTTATAAAAGCAAATTCAGCCCTCTCTTTCTCTCTCTCATGCTCTCTTGCCATGTGATGATGTTTCACCAGAGGCAGCTCCTGTATCTTGGACTTCACAGCCTCCAGAACCATAAGCCAAATAAATGTCTATTGTTCCCAAACTGCGCAGACTGTGATATTCTGTGATAGCAACATGAAGTGGACACAGAGTGTTTAAAACTTGCTTTGAGTCAACTTAAAAAAAATCAGTATCTTTCACGGAAAAAAAAAATCCAGGCCAGGTGCAGTGGCTCACACCTATAATCCCAGCACTATGGGAGGCCGAGGTGGGTGGATCACATGAGGCCAGGAGTTCAAGACCAGCCTGGCCAATATGGTGAATCCTCGTCTCTACTAAAAATACAAAAATTAGCCAGGTGTGGTGGCAGGCTCCTGTAATCCCCGCTACATGGGTGGCTGAGGCACGAGATTCGCTTGAACCCAGGAGGCAGAGGTTGCAGTGAGCCGAGATTGTGCCACTGCACTCCAGCCTGGGTGACAGAGCAAGATCCTGTCTCCAAAACAAACAAACATCCCGATTCCAGTGTCAATGTCCTTCTGTTAAGGGCCACCAAGAACACACCTAAAAGAAAGTTTTAAAACAACGTTGGGGGACTGAGTGTGGTGGTTCATGCATGTAATCCCAGCTCTTTGGGAGGCTAAGGTGGGAGGATTGCTTGAACGTGGGGGTTTGAGACTAGCCTGGGCAACATGAAGAACCTCCATCTCTACAAAAAATACAAAAAATTAGTGGGGCATGGTGGCATGTGCCTGTAGTCTTAGCTATTCAAGGGGGCTGAGGTGGGAGAATCACCTGAGCCTGGGAGGTTGAGGCTGCAGTAAGTCATGATTGCACCACTGTACTCCAGCCTGGGCAAGAGAATGAGACCATGTCTCAAAAAAAAAAAAAAAAAAAAAATCCAAAACAAAAAACAAAGTCAGTTTTACGGACTCATTACAATGAGGCGGACCCACATAATATGGGCAACTCTAAGGCATCTCAGATAGAGGTGTTGAAGATGACTTAGACTGGGCATGGTGGCTCCCGCCTGTAAGCCCAGCAATATGGAATGCCAAGGCAGGAAGATCGCTTAGGCCCAGGAGTTCAAGACCAGCCTGGGCAACATAGTGAAACCCCACATGTCTAATTTAAAAAAAAAAAAAAAAGACTTATTGTAGGACTTATGCTTATGTTATGTTTCAGGAGCAGATTCGAGGCAACAGGGTTTGCTCTGGTTTGGATGCATCAGGAAGGAAGGGGTAATTCTTTTTCTTTTTTTTTTTTTTTTTGAGATGGAGTCTTGCTCTGTCTCCAGGCTGGAGTGCAGCAGTGTGATCTCGGCTTACTGCAAGCTCTGCCTCTCAGGTTCACGCCATTCTCCTGCCTCAGCCTCCCAAGTAGCTGGAACTACAGGCGCCCGCCACCACACCCAGCTAATTTTTTTGTATTTTTAGTAGAGGGGGGTTTCACTGTGTTCGCCAGGATGGTCTCAATCTCCTGACCTTGTGATCTGCCTGCCTTGGCTTCCCAAAGTGCTGGGATTACAGGCGTGAGCCACCGCGCCTGGCCAGGAAGGGGTAATTCTATGTCTGAGTACCTTAATTTTCAACTGAAAGGTGGGAGGAAGGAGCAGGACTAAATAGTTTGGACAATGTTCTTGATTTTGTCTGTGTTCAGACATCATGATTACACAGTGGCCTTGTTTTTGTCTGATCCACTACAGTCATAGAGTGGCCTTGTCTCTCTTCTATAAAATTGTTTTTTTTTTTCTTGAGAGGAGTCGCTCTCTTTCGCCCAGGCTGGAGGGCAGTGGCACGATCTCGGCTCACTGCAAGCTCCGCCTCCAGGGTTCACACCATTCTCCTGCCTCAGCCTCCCGAGTAGCTGGGACTACAGGCGCCCGCCACTACGCCCAGCTAATTTTTTGTATTTTTAGTAGAGACAGGGTTTCACCATGTTAGCCAGGATGGTCTCAATCTCCTGACCTCATGATCCACCTGCCTCGGCCTCCCAAAGTGCTGGGATTACAGGCGTGAGCCACCGCACCCGGCCTAAAATTGTTGATGTTGGCTGGGTGCGGTGGCTCACGCCTGTAATCCCAGCACTTTGGGAGGCCGAGGCAGGTGGATCACCTGATGTCAGGAGGTTGAGACCAGCCTGGCCAACATGGTAAAACCCCACCTCTATTAAAAAAATACAAAAATTAGGCCGGGCGCAGTGGCTTACACCTGTAATCCCAGCACTTTGGGAGGCCGAGGCGGGTGGATCACCTGAGGTCAGAAGTTCAAGACCAGCCTGGTCAACATGGTGAAACCCTGTCTCTACTAAACATACAAAAATTAGCCAGGTGTGGTGGTGGGCACCTGTAGTCCCAGCTACTCGGGAGGCTGAGGCAGGAGAATCGCTTGAACCTGGGAGGCAGAGGTTGCAGTGAGCCAAAATTGTGCCATTGCACTCCAGCCTAGACAACAAGAGCAAAACTTCATCTCAAAAACAAAACAAAACAAAACAAAACAAAACAAAACAAAACAAAACAAAACAAAAATTAGCTGGGCATGGTGGTGGGCGCCTGTAATCCCAGCTACTTGGCACCAGCCTTGGCAACAAGAACGAAACTCCATTTCAAAAAAAAAAAATTGCTGGGCGCGGTGGCTCACGCCTGTAATCCCAGCACTTTGGGAGTCTGAGGCAGGCGGATCACGAGGTCAGGAGATCGAGACCATCCTAGTTAACACAGTGAAACCCTGTCTCTACTAAAAAAATACAAAAAAATTAGCCGGGTATTGTGGTGGGCGCCTGTAGTCCCAGCTACTCGGGAGGCTGAGGCAGGAGAATGGCATGAACCCAGGAGGCGGAGCTTGCAGTGAGCCAAGATCGAGCCACTGCACTCTAGCCTGGGCAACACAGCGAGACTCCGTCTCAAAAATAAATAAATAAATAAATAAATAAACAAATAAATAAATAATTGCCAAGATGGTCCAGGTGCAGCAGCTCATGCTTGTAATCCCAGCACTTTGGGAGGCCGAGACAGGCGGATCACCTGGGGTCAGGAGTTTGAGACCAGCCTGGCCAACATGGCGAATCCCTGTCCCTACTAAAAATACAAAAATTAGCTGGGCATGGTGGTGTGTGCCTGTAGTTCCAGCTACTCAGCAGGCTGAGGCATGAGAATTGCTTGAATCTGGGAGGTGGAGTTTGCAGTGAGCCCATATCATGCCACTGCACTCCAACCTGGGCGACAGAGCAAGACTCTGTCTCAAAAAAAAAAAGAAAAAAAAAAAGCCAAGATGGTAAGTTTCATGCAATGTATTCTAAAATTTAAAGTATTATTTATTTTTTAAGAGATGGGGTCTTGCTCTTTTGTCTAGGATGGAGTGCAGTGGCATGATCAAGGCTCACTGCAGCCTCTACCTCACGAGCTCAAAGGATCCTCCTGCTTCAGTCTCTCAAGTAGCTGGAAACATAGGTGCACACCACCATGCCCGGCTAATCTTTTTAATTTTTTTAGAAGCGAGGACTCCTTTTGTTGCCCAGGCTGGTCTTGAGCTCCTGGTCTCAAGTGATCCACCTACCTCAGCCTCCCAAAGTGCTGAGATCACAGATGTCAGCCACCAAGCCTGGCCAAGGAAAGTATCTTAACTGGTAACTGACACAATAATAAAACTTGTTTGTTGATCCTTGGATTCACATTTCCCAAATGAAAAGACATATGTCACCTTCTCCTGCGGAATACAACAGAACAAGATTAGTTATTTGATTACTCGGTACCTTTTTTATTTTCTTCCTTTCTTCTTCTGCTTTTTTATGGTGGGGGTTGGCTGATGGGTTCATCTCACTCTGTCGCCCAGTTTGGAGTGCAGTTGTGGTCATAGCTCTCTGTAGCCTCGATCTCCTGGGCTCAAGCAATTTTTTCCCACCGCTGGTCTTGAACTTCTGGCCTCAAATAATTTTCATGCCTCAGCCTCCCAAAGTGCTGGGATCACAGATGTGAGCCACCACTCCTGGCCCTTTTCCTTTTTTTCAATTTAATTTTATATGCAGGGGTTACCAGGGCATGTTGTGTGATGCTGAAGATTGGGCTTCTGCTGATCACATCGCCCAAGTAGGGAACAATAGGAAGTTTTTCAGCCCTTTCTCCTCCCTCCCTCCCCTATGCAGTCCCCAGCTTCTATTGTTCTCATCTTTATGTCCGTGTGTACTCAATGTTTAGCTCCTACTTACAAGTAAGAACATATGATATTAGGTTTTCTGTTTCTGTGTTAATTCACTTAGGATAATGGCCTCCAGCTGCATCCATGTTGCTGCAAAGGACATCATTTTGTTCATTTCTATGGCTGTGCATTACCTGTTTTCCTACCCTTTGTTCTGTTATTCATATTGCCTGTTATTGTCTTTAATACCCTCTTTAATTAAAGTTTTCTTTATCTGATCTTCCTTATCTTCATCCTGTTACCTTTGACTCTCTATGGTCTTCTTTTGTAACTCAAGAAAAATTTGGCTTACACCTCTAATCCCAGCACTTTGGGAGGCCAAGACGAGAGGATCACCTGAGGTCAGGAGTTTCAGACTAGCCTGGCCAACATGGTGAAACCCCATCTCTACTAAAAATACAATAACTAGCCAGGCATGGTGGCAGGCACCTGTAATCCCCACTACTTGGGAGGCTGAGGCACAAGAATCGCTTGAACCTGGGAGGTGGAGGTTGCAGTGAACAAAGATGGTCCCATGCTGTTCTCATGATAGTGAATAAGTCTCATGAGATCTGATGGTTTTATAAAGGGCAGTTCCCCTGCACACACTCTCTTGCCTGCCACCACGTAAGATGTGTCTTTGCTCCTCCTTCGCCTTCTGCCATGATGGTGAGGCCTCCCCAAGCATGTGGAACTGTGAATCTATTAAACCTCTTTTTCTTTATAAATTACCGAGTCTCAAGTATCTCTTCATAGCAATATCAAAATGGACTAATACACCCATAATAATTTAAAATAAAAAAATATCAGGCCAGGCACAGTGGCTCACGCCTGTAATCCCAGCACTTTGGGAGGCTGAGGAAGGCAGATCACGAGGTCAGGAAATCGAGACCATCCTGGCTAACATGGGCAAACCCCGTTTCTACTAAAAAAATACAAAAAAATTAGCCGGGCGTTGTGGCGGGTGCCTGTAGTCCCAGCTTACTCAGGAGGCTGAGGCAGGAGAATGGCGTGAACCTGGGAGGTGGAGCTTGCAGTGAGCCGAGATTGCACCACTGCACTCCTGCCTGGGCGACAGAGCGAGACTCCATCTCAACAAAAAAAATAATAATAAAAAAAGTAAAAGAATTTTTAAAGTGCAGCAGAAAAAATAATTTTTAAAAATGCCATGTGATGCTAATCATCTCCACATGAGCAGTTTATCTCTCCAGTAAATTATGTATTGCAGTAAAAAGTGATCTCTTGTGGTTCTCCTGTGTTCTTTATTGTGTTTAGTGCAATATCGTAAGCCTTGTATAACACCATGGGACCCACGTGAAGTGTCACTAGTAATGCTGGAAGTGCTTCCAAGAAGCAGGGAAAAGTCATGACATTACAAAAAAAAGTTGAACTGCTTGATATGTAATGTGGATTGGGGTCAGCAGCTGTGGCTGCCCACCATTTCAGACAGATGATTCATCTTATAAACATATGACGCAAACTTATGGTATCCATAATACAGTACAGTACTGTAAATATATTTTCTTTTCCTATGATTTTCCTAATAACATTTTCTTTTCTCTACTTTGTTGTAAGACTACAGTATATAATATATAAAACATGCAGAGTATGTGTTAATTGACTGTTTATGTTATTGGTAAGGCTTCTGGTTGACAGTAGGCTATTGGTAGTTAAGTTTGGGGGGAGTCAAAAGTTATATGAGGCCAAGGCCGGGGGCAGTGGCTCATGCCTGTAATCCCAGTACTTTGAAAGGCGGAGGTGGGCAGATCACTTGTGGTCAGGATTTCAAGACCAGCCTGGCCAACATGGTGAAACCCCATCTCTACTAAAAATACTAAAATTAGCTGGGCGTGGTGGCAGACACCTGTAATCCCAGCTACTTGGGAGGCTGTAGCAAGAGAATCACTTGAACCCAGGAGGCGGAGGTTGCAGTGAGCTGAGATCACGCCACTGCACTCCAGCCTGGGTGACAGAGCGAGGCTCTATCAAAAAAAAAAAAAAAAAAAAAAAAAAAAGGCTGAGGTGGGAGGATTGCTTGAGGCCAGGAGTACAAGACCAGCCCGGGCAACATATTAAGACCTTATCTCTACAAAAGAAAAATAGTTATACATGGATTTTCAACTGTGTTGGGGTTGGCATCCCTAACCCCCACAATGTTCAAGGGTCAACTGCAGGAAGACTTGAAAATTGAAATTACTCCTTGGCTTATGGGCTGAAGAACAGATACTGCATTAGTAGGCAAGAAAACAACATTAATTTCCTTGTACATCTCCATTAGAGCTCTTGGATGACCAGAGGAACTGTCATAATATTTTGAAAGGAATCTCTTTTTCTGAGCAGTAGGTCTCAACAGTGGGCTTAAAATATTCCATGAACCATGCTATAAACAGACATGTGGCCATTCAGGCTTTTTTGTTCCATTAATAGGGGACAGGCAGAATGGATTTAGCATAATTCCTCAGGGCCCTAGGACTTTCAGAATGGTTAATGAGCATTGGCTTCAACTTAAAGTCACCAGAGCAGCCGCAATAGTCCCTGACAAGAGTCAACCTGTCCTTCAAAGCTTTGAAACCAGGCATTGACTTCTCCTCTCTAGCTATAAAAGTCCTAGATGGCATCTTCTTCCAATAGAAGGCTGTTTTGTCTAAATTGGAAATCTGTTGTTTAGTAAGCCACCTTCATCAATTATCTTACTAGATCTTCTGGATAACTTGCTGCAGCTTCCACACAGCACTTGCTGCAGCTTCCACACAGCACTTGCTGCTTCATCTTGCACTTTTATGTTCTGCAGATGGCTCATTTCCTTAAACCTCATGAACTAGCCTCTGCTACCTTCAAATTTTTCTTCTGCAAATTCCTCATCCCTCTCAGTCTTCATAGTAATGAAGAGATTTAGAGTTGTTGTGGCTGTTTTGATCTATTCAGACCACTAAAACTTTCTCCATATCAGCAATCAGGCTGTTCCAGTTTCTTTTCTTTTCTTTTTTCTTCTTTTGAGACAGAGTCTCGCTCTGTTGCCCAGGCTGGAGTGCAGTGATGCAATCTTGGCTCACTGTAACCTCTGCCTCCCGGATTCAAGTGATTCTGCTGCCTCAGCCTCCTGAGCAAGACTCCGTCGCAAAAACAAACAAACAAACAAAAAACACTTGCTCAACACAGGGTTGCCACACACCTTCAATTTGTAACAAATGCAATATCTGTGAAGAGCAATAAAGTGAGGTGTAATAAAACAAGGAGTGCCTGTGTATAATTTTCATTTGAACAATTTATGAAAACCATCACAATTTACTTAACTCATAAGATCAACATAAATACATTGAGAAGGCTTAAATCATGAGGGCCAAGAGCAGTGAGTGGTTCATGTCTGTATTCACAACACTTTGGGAGGCGAAGGTGGGAGAACTGCTTGAGCCCAGGAGCTCAAGATCAGCCTGGGTAACATGTGAGACCCCGTCTATACAAAAAAAAATTAGCTGGGCATGGTGGTGTGTGCCTGGGGTCCCAGCTACTTGGGAGGCTGAGAGAGGAGGATCTCTTGAGCCCAGAAGGTTGAGGCTGCAGTGAACCATGATTATGCCACTGCAGTCCAGATGGGGTGACAGAGTGGGACCCTGTCTCAGAGAGAGAGAGAGAGAGAGAGAAAGAGAATTAACCCTGTTCTTGTACAAACCAAAATATCACACTGGCATCATTTTTACGTGAGTGAATAAAAAATTTAACTGAATCATGCCAAAAGCTCTTCTTTTGTCTTGGAACTAAGACTTTTTTTTTTTTTTTTTTTGAGATGGAGTTTTTGCTCTTGTTGCCCAGGCTGCAGTGCAGTGGCACAATCTCGGCTCACAGCAACCTCCACCTCCTGGGTTCAAGTGATTCTCCTGCCTCAGCCTCCAGAGTAGTCGGGATTACAGGAGCCCGCCACCATGCCTGGCTAATTTTTTTGTTTTTTTTTTTTAGTAGAGACAGGGTTTCCCTGTGTTAGCCCGGATGGTCTCAATCTCCTGACCTTGTGATCCGCCCTCCTCGGCCTCCCAAAGTGCTGGGACTACAGGCATAATAGATCTTTTCTTCTAACTGGAATAGCAAAGGCTATTACATAAATATACTTTTTAGTGCCTATATATACACACACTATATATATACGTATATACATGTATACACACACACACACACACACACACACACACACACATATATATATGACTTTCTGTTTCTTTTAGGCATTTCTATTTCTTTTAGGACTGGATTTACCTGGACTGTGCACATATAACTGAAAAACTTTTTGATTAGTTAATCTTTAAAGCTTTCCAAGAGAGGTGAAGAAAAAGAGAATGAAATGGACAGCAAGAAAATGTGAGAAGACAATAAGATACCATCTCACACCAGTTAGAATGGCCATCATTAAAAAGTCAGGAAACAACAGGTGCTGGAGAGGATGTGGAGAAATAGGAATACTTTTACACTGTTGGTGGGACTGTAAATTAGTTCAACCATTGTGGAAGTCGGTGTGACAATTCCTCAGGGATCTAGAACTAGAAATACCATTTGACCCAGCCATCCCATTACTGGGTATATACCCAAAGGATTATAAATCATGCTGCTATAAAGACACATGCACATGTATGTTTATTGCGGCACTATTCACAATAGCAAAGACTTGGAACCAAGCCAAATGTCCAACAATGATAGACTGGATTAAGAAAATGTGGCACATATACACCATGGAATACTATGCAGCCACAAAAAATGATGAGTTCATGTCCTTTGTAGGGACATGGATGAAACTGGAAACCATCATTCTTAGCAAACTATGGCAAGGACAAAAAACCAAACACCACATGTTCTCACTCATAGGTGGGAATTGAACAATGAGAACACATGGACACAGGAAGGGGAACATCACACACCAGGGACTGTTGTGGGGTGGGGGGAGGGGGAAGGATAGCATTAGGAGATATACCTAATGCTAAATGACGAGTTAATAGGTGCAGCACACCAACATGGCACATGGATACATATGTAACAAACCTGCATGTTGTGCAAATGTACCCTAAAACTTAAAGTATAATAATTTAAAAAATTAAAAACAAAACTAAAGTAAATTCCTAGAAATAAAAGCACTTTGAACAGAAAAAAAAAAAGAAAAATATGAGAATAAGCTACTTCAGACAAACGTGAAATTATCACTCCAAAAGGCTAAGGTTATATTCCCTCTGCAAGGAGAAGGAAGACAGTTTAAACATAGGAAAATAGATTTTGACATATAAACACTGTCTTAGTCCATTCTGTGTTGCTATAATAGAATACCTGAGGCTGGATACTTTATTTTTAAAAATTTATTTCTTACAGTTCTGGAGGGTGGGAATTCCAAAGTCCAGCAGCCACATCTGGTAAGGACCTTCTTTCTTTCTTTTTTTTTTAGGCAGAGTTTTGCTCTTGTTGCCCAGGCTGGAGTACAATGGCACGATCTCAGTTCACTGTAGCCTCCGCTTCCTGGGCTCAAACAATTCTCCTGCCTCAGCCTCCAAAGTAGCTGGGATTACAGGCGCACACCACCAAGCCTGGCTGATTTTTGTATTTTTAGTAGAGATGGGGTTTCACCATGTTGGCCAGGCTGGTCTCAAACTCCTGACCTCAAGTGATTCTCCTACCTCAGCCTTCCAAAGTGCTGGGATTACAGGTGTGAGCCACTGCGCCTGGCCGACGGCATTTATTAATATGCAAAATAGGCAAATGAAATATTGCCTATGTGAAACAAAATAATCTTTGTTTTTAACAAACAAGGCAAACAATCTCACAAGGGTTTCTTCCCTTTGTGTTCTGAGGCACCTCCCAAGTGAACAATCTTATTATTATCAAAAGTTCCACCAAATGGCTACGGCAATTACAAACCGTCCCTGGTGAAATTGTGTCAGTTAGAAATATATGGGTACAAGTTATTGCAATCGTGAGAAAACATGAAGGGAGCAGGTCTTTGGCCCAATTTTAGTTGTAACTGGGGTCTAAAAGAATGGTGCTTATACAACTTCGTATCTCTAGAATGTGGCCAAACACCATCGCTGATCAGAGGCCAGAGAAAGCCCCCAATACTGAGCAGAAGAAATGAAACAAAGCAGTTTGCAAGGACATAGACAAAACCGAAGAAATCCTTTTCAAGGCTTTGAAATGGTGACCTGGGGCCGGGCGCGGTGGCTCATGCCTGTAATCCCAACACTTTGGGAGCCAGAGGCGGGTGGATCACCTGAGGTCAGGAGTTCGAGACTAACCTGGCCAACATGGTGAAACCCTGTCTCTATCAAAAATACAAAAATTAGCCGGACATGGTAGCAGGCACCTGTAATCCCAGCTACTCAGGAGGCTGAGGCACGAGAATCACTTGAACCTGGGAGGTGGAAGTTGCAGCTGAGGTGAGATTGTTCTATTGCACTTCAGCAGGCAACAAGAGTAAAACTCTGTCTCAAAAAACAAAAACAAAAAAGAAATGGTGACCTGGGCAAAGTTTATCCAAAGGACGTTAGTCTGAGAATACCTTCCGAATTGTACAGTCCCTGGAGCTGGTTGTAGGGCACACTTACTGGCGCTTGGTTGCTGGAGTGATTTCTCTGGTTAATTCTGATAACAAATAAGACTCTCGGATGCTAATTAGTTGCACAACCCCTCAACAGTTGGCATCCCTACCTTCCTAGATGGATAAGTTGTGTTCAGTCACCAGAGATTCAGCAATAACAGGTTTGTGATGCCCTTAGACATCCGAGGCTACACATCCATCCTTTTCCTTTTTTTTTTCTTTTGAGACAGAGACTTTTTCTTTTTTTTTTTTGCTCTGTCGCCCAGGCTGGAGTGCAATGGCATGAACTCAGCTCACTGCAACCTCTGCCTCCCAAGTTCAAGTGATTCTCCTGCCTTGGCCTCCCAAGTAGCTGGGATTACAGGCACCTGCCACCACGCCCGGCTAATTTTGTGCATTTTTAGTAGTTGGGGTTTTACCATGTGGGCCAGGCTGGTCTTGAACTCCTGATCTCAGGTGATCCACCCACCTCAGCCTCCCAACGTTGCTAGGATTACAGGCCTGAGCCACCGCGCCCAGCCTACATCCATCCTTTTTATATCGACTTTGCCTCTTATGGACAAACAATATTCAAAATACTAGACAAGAAAACACCACAGGAATGAGTGTAGAAGGACAGAAAAGAATTGTACCAAAGACAAAATAAATATCTGATCAGATAACCAAAAATCCAGTATGTGGGCCTTATTCCAGGAGTAAAAAAACTGAAAAACCAAATAAACCCAATGCTTGGCAGGGCGTGGTGGCTCACACCTATAATCCCAGCACTTTGGGAAACCAAGGTGGGAGGATCGCTTTGAGCTCAGGAGTTTGAGACCAGCCTGGGTAACATGGAGAAACCCTATCTCTACAAAAATATATATATATATATATATATATATATATATATATATAAATTAACCGGCATTGCCGGGTGCGGTGGCTAATGCCTGTAATCCCAGCACTTTGGGAGGCCGAGGCGAGCAGATCACGGGATCAGGAGTTTGAGACCAGCCTGACCAACATGGCGAAACCCCATCTCTACTAAAAATACAAAACTTAGCCAGGTGTGGTGGGGCACACCTGTAATCCCAGCTACTCGGGAGGCTGAGGCAGGAGAATTGCTTGAACCCGGGAGGCAGAGGTTGCAGGGAGCAGAGATAGTGCCACTGCACTCCACTCTGGGAGACAGAGCGAGACTCTGTCCCCCACCAAAAAAAAAAAAAAAAAAAAAAAATTAACCGGCATTGGTTAATTTTAGTGCCAGCTACTCAGGAGGCTGAGACTGGAGAATCACTTGAGCTGGGAAGCAGAGGTTGCAGTGAGCTGAGTCGTACCACTGCACTCCAGCCTGGTCAACAGAGTGAGACCCTATCTCAAAAAGTAAAAAATGAAAAATAAAAAATATGGCCGGGCACGGTGGCTCACACTTGTAATCCCAGCACTTTGGGAGGCCGAGATGGGTGGATCACCTGAGGTCAGGAGTTTGAGACCAGCCTGACAAACATGGAGAAACTCTGTCTCTACTAAAAATATAAAATTAGCCAGGCATGGTGGTGCATGCCTGTAATCCCAGCTACTCAGGAGGCTGAGGCAGGAGAATTGCTTGAACCCAGGAGGCAGAGGTTGCGGTGAGCCAAGATCGCACCATTGCACTCCAGCCTGGGCAACAAGAGTGAAACTCCGTCTCAAAAATTAATTAATTAATTAATTAAAATAAAAAGTAAACCCAATGCTTAAGGGTATCAATAAAATATCAGAACTCAATTAGCTTCCAACCATCAGCAGGATGGCACCTCAGAGACATAAGCAGTTTCAGGTGTGCACACAATGACGAGTCAAGGGTCCCAGTCCCAGGCAGTGAGGGCTTCAGCTGAATCTTTGTTGCTCCTCCATTTCTGATAGTACCCTCCAACCAAGGACCACCAGGAAGCACCTGTAGTTGAACAAGGGAGGCTGAACACCACGGACATCTCAGCAAGAGCATGTGTGAAAGGACTTATTACAGGATTGGAACTTTTGTTAGGGGACTTCCTAGGCAGGTTCAAAAAGGGGGGCATTTGCTCTGGGTTGGATGATATCAGGAAGTAGGGACAATTCTTTTTGGTTATCTTAATAATTCTCATCTAGAAGATGGGAGGAATGAATCAAGCTAAAACCGTACTTGGTAAAGAAGCAGCAGTGGCCAGGTGCAGTGGCTCACGCCTGTAGTCCCAGCACTTTGGGAGGCCGAGGTGGGCATATCACTGGAGGTCAGGAGTTCAAGACCCGCCTGGGCAACTTGGTGAAACCCCGTCTCTACTAAAAATACAGAAATTATCTGGGCATGATGGTGGGTGCCTGTAATCCCAGCTACTCTGGAAGCTGAGGCAGGAGAATCGCTTGAACCTGGAGGTGGAGGTTGCAGTGAGCCAAGATCGCGTTACTGCACTCCAGCCTGGCTAACAGAGCAAGACTGCATTTCAAAAACAAAACAAAACAAAACAAACAAAAACAACAACCAAAAAAGAAGCAGCAGTAACTTACGCTGTGGGAGAGAGGATTGTGTTGGTAATTTTTGTGGTTTGGACAATGTTCTTATTTCTGTGTTGAGGTTTAATTATGGAATGGTCTTTTTCTAGATCATCAGTCAGAGAGTGACCTTGTCTGATGTTTTTTGTGAAATTATTATGCTCAACAGAACACCATCATGGCCTTGCTGTTGGTGCCAGGCCAGCTCCTAGCAACATCAAGGCTTCTGGAATGAGGGTGCAAACCAGCTCCCAGCTGGCAGCAGTTCTTTTCTCTTTTACACCGCCACACTCGAAATCAGAAAATTGGCAACCGCTTTGGTAGAACATGAGCTCCCGGCCACTACAGGCCCATTTATACCCAGTAACGGGCCCACGTCACACATTTACACTCCGACCTCCCTCCTGCGTGTGCATCCCTTACACCAACCACGCCCAGAGGAAAGTCACTCGTCTAGCATCTCCCAGGGACCTGCTGGCAGGGCTGAAGATAGAACTCTGTGTTTTCCCTCCAGCAACCCCCCTTGCTAGACATTAAGGCGGATTGTTAAATCCCTGATGTATCGGCTTCTAAACTGGATGCAGATCGGGTCAGATAAAAACACTTCTCAGTGCACCTTCTTGTCAGCAGTGGGTTCCTATCTATTCTTCTTTCTTTTGGGATTGGGTGCTAGGTCCCACGACATTAGCTGGGATTCTAAGACCTTTGCTCAGCTACTGCGGCCACCACTGACACGCCCTCTGCTCCTCAAATACGGAGAACAGTTCAGTGTTCTTGCCTGAGGATCTTTGCATTTGCCTTCCCTCTGCCTGGAACTCTTCCCTCACATCCGCTTCCCAGCTTCAGCTCCGCATCACCTCCTCAGAGAGGCCTTCCATCCTTGGTGCCCGGGCACCACTGCTACCCCTTTTGGCCTCTGTTTTTTTTTTTTTTAAAGGACGTTATGTTGCCCAGGCTGGAGTGCAGTGGTCCGATCACGGATTACTGCAGCTTCCAACTACTGGCTTCAAGCGCTCCTTCTGCCTCGGCCTCCCGAGTAGCTAGGCTTACAGGCTGGGGTTACAGGTGTGAGCCACAGCGCCCGGCCGCTTTGGCCTCCTTTAAGAGCTTCCCTCCGCGCTTTGTTCGCAGTTTTCGTCACGGTCTGCTCAGTGTGCGGGGCTGGGAGGCGGGAAAACTGCCCAATGCCCAGACCTCTCGGTCTGTTTCCCTTCAAGCTCGTGAAGCTCTCTGACAGCAGAGACCCAATCACGAGGCGGAGACTTCGCTTTCCACATCGGACAGGGGGTCGGCCGCATCCTCGATCTGGTCTTGGGGACTCGAGACCAGAGGGGAGCGCACGTCTACCCGCCCGGGGAACCCTCAGGCCACAAGCCGAACTTCCACCGGTTCCCCCAGCAAGCCCACTGCGCATGCTCCATACTCGCAGCCCCGCCCCCATTCGGGGGCGGGGCCGCGCCTGCGCAGCTGCTCGGCGCCGGCTTCCGGGTGGTGCGAGCGAGATGGGGCGGAGGGCCGGTCTCGCCGAGTAGCTGCGGTGAGTGGGCGTGTGCGCCGAGCGGTCTGGCTCGAGGGCTGGGGGCCGGCCGAGGGTCTTCGGGAGCAGGCCGCAGGGCGCGGAGAAAGCCTGAGATCGCCGTCTGCCGCTGCTACCCGGCATGTCGGCGGAGGCCTCGGGCCCGGCGGCCGCCGCGGCCCCGTCCCTGGAAGCCCCCAAGCCCTCGGGTCTCGAGCCTGGCCCCGCCGCCTACGGTCTCAAGCCGCTGACCCCGAACAGCAAATACGTGAAGCTGAACGTGGGCGGCTCGTTGCACTACACCACGCTGCGCACCCTCACGGGACAGGACACCATGCTCAAGGCCATGTTCAGCGGCCGCGTGGAGGTGCTGACCGATGCCGGAGGTACGAGCGGCGCCCCTACCGTGCCCCCATCCCCAGACCCCCAACTCCCGTTCCCCGCAGTCTCTCACCACCGGGGCTCCTCATGCCCCTTCTCTCTGCCCGCTACTGTCCAGTCAACTCATTCTCAGCTCCCTCCAGCCCCCACATCCCATCTCCTCCCCTTTCTCATTCATAATTTCTCTTCTCCTCCCCCAATCCTTTACCCCCAGCAATAACCAACAGTTACGGAACCCCTAACTCTGCCAGGCGCTGTGGTAAGTGATTGAACGTGTCAGTTCATAATCCTCATGACCACCTCTCCCACCCTTCACCCCTCAGCTCAAGACTTGGGAACCAGCCCTGCTGCCTGCAGTACTACTCCTGGCAGCCTTCATCAGTTTCTTCCGACTGCCCAGCCTTTTGTTTCCCACTCTGCTTCAGAACTGCTAACAGCCAGCCAGGAGAGCTGGGAGATCTTGTCTGTCTCTGTGTTCCCCTGACACAGGTCCCTGTACACTCTAGGAATCCACCTGTATATACACATTGCAGAAGGAGGCTGCTTTGGGTTTGCCAGGGACACCAGAGTGGAGGGTGGACAGGTCTCCTTGGCAGGTGAACCTTACCTTCTTGGAGTGTTGCATTCAAGTTTGGACCCTTCGTGCCCAAGTGAGACTTTGAAGTTTTGGAGTTTGGGAGTGGGAGAGTCTTAAGGGAAGGGTTAACGAGGACTGTGAGAGCAGGAGAATAAAAATTTGGGAGGCGGAGATCTGCCTTCAAGTATCAGAGGTGAAGAATTCGGCCAGGTGCCGTGGCTCACGCCTTTAATCCCAGCACTTTGGGAGGCCGAGGCGGTGGATCACCTGAGGTCAGGAGTTCGAGACCAGCCTGACCAATATGGCGAAACCCCGTCTCTACTAAAAATACAAAAATTAGCCGGGCGTGGTGGTGTGCGCCTGTAGCCCAGCTACTTGGGAGGCTGAGACAGGAGAATCGCTTGAACCTGGGAGGTGGAGGTTGCAGTGAGCCGAGACGGCGCCACTGCACTCCAGCCTGGGCGACAGAGACTCTGTCTCAAAAAAAAAAAAAAAAGGAAGAATTCATTTGTCCAATAAGTATTTGTAAAATATCAGTTAGTGCTGGAGATAGGTAAATGAACCTGACAAAATTACGGAAATTCCCCTTTTTTAGGGAAGTGGGAGATCAGAAGACCAATAAGCAAGTAAACAAAATGTATATGCATATGCAATTGCAGATAGTAGTAAGTTCTTTCTTTTTTCTTTTTTTGATAGTAAGTTCTATGAAGAATATAAAAGTTAAAATGGCAGTGAACTGGATGGAGGGGAGGTGGACATTTTAATTAAATAGGATGGTGAGAATTAACTTTGGGGGTTAGCAGTTTATTGATAAGGTAATTCTGCAAGAACTTTCTCATGGTGAGAGCCTTCTGACTGTAGACCAGATATGGATGAATTAATTCTCTGGCTGAATATGTATAAAAACGTAAGGGAGAACTCGCTGGAGATGTTTTAAAGAGATTTCTTGGCTGTGGCACAGGTTTGAGACAGATCAATATTCAGACTTTTTTGTGGCTTTGGAATCCTTTTTCTTTTCTTTTCTTTTCTGTTTTTTTTCGAGATGGAGTTTCACTCTTGTTGCCCAGGCTGGAGTGCAATGGCACGATCTCGGCTCACTGCAACCTCCACCTCCCAGGTTCAAGCAATTCTCCTGCCTCAGCCTCTTGAGTAGCTGGGATTACAGGCATGCGCCACCACTCCCGGCTAATTTTGTGTTTTTAGTAAAGACGGGGTTTCTCCATGTTGGTCAGGCTGGTCTCGAACTCCTGACGTCAGGTGATCTGCCCACCTCAGCCTCCCAAAGTGCTGGGATTACAGGCATCAGTCACCGTGCCTGGCCTTCTTTTCTTTACTTTACTTTTTTTTTTTGTTTTGTTTTGAGACGGAGTTTCCCTCTTATTGCCGAGGCTGGAGTGCAATGGCTCGATCTCAGCTCACTGCAAACTCCACCTCCCAGGTTCAAGCGATTCTCCTGCCTTGCCCTCCCGAGTAGCTGGCATGTGCCACCAAGCCCAGCTAATTTTGTATTTTTAGTAGAGATGGGGTTTCTCCGTGTTGGTCAGGCTAGTCTCAGACTCCTGACCTCAGGTGATCTGCCTGCCTCAGCCTCCTAAAGTGCTGGGATTACAGGCATGAGCCACCGCGCCTGGCTGGAATCCTTTTTTCTTATAATTGAGGCCAGGTTTGGTGGCTCACACCTATAATCCAAGTACTTGGGAGGCCGAGATGGGAGGATCACTTGAGCCAGGAGTTCAAGACCAGTCTGGGCAACATAGTGAGACTCCATCTCTACAAAATTTTTTTTTAAATTTAGTAGCTCCAGGTCCCATAGCAAAGCCATCTTTCCCCCTGCCTCTCCCCACCCCACCAGGTTGGGTGCTGATTGACCGGAGCGGCCGTCACTTTGGTACAATCCTCAATTACCTGCGGGATGGGTCTGTGCCACTGCCGGAGAGTACCAGAGAACTGGGGGAGCTGCTGGGCGAAGCACGCTACTACCTGGTGCAGGGCCTGATAGAGGACTGCCAGCTGGCGCTGCAGGTGAGGGCCTTCCGAGTCCCCGTGCCTATGTTCCTGGGAGAGCTGCCCAAGCAGGTATTAGGGCAGAAAAAAGGAGATATGGGGTATGGCTTGGAGAGCCTGGCTCTGACTGGCCATAACCCCAGAGAATTTGAGGTGCCATCTTCTGCATCCCTGCTGCCTCAGGCAGTACCCCCACCCCAACCTCATGCCAGGACCTTTGCAATGGTTAAATAGCTGCTCTCTGCTTTCCACTGTTCCTATGCAGCCAGTCCAGCTGTTACACTCGCACCTGAGTAATTATCTTCAAACACAACCCCTATCTATTCTCCCTCTTGCTCAGAAATCCTAAATAGCTCCCTCATGTCACTAGGGAAAAACATCTAAATTTAAATTGAAATATAATAACCTCTGCGATCTGGCCCTATCCTGGGAGGCAGCATTCTCCCATGGCTTCTGCCCCCCAGGGGCTTTCTAATTTTTTTTTTTTTTTTTAAAACAGTGAAATTCTTTATTCAGATGAAATCTCACAGAAGCAGGGCCACTCCCAGTAAAACAGGGTTAGGGATTCTAGAGACCCCACCTTTAGGGCTCCACTTTTGTGGACCTGTTAGGGTTCTGAGGAGTAGAGCTTGGAAAGTGAAGCCAGGACATAAGGGTTCCATGTCACCTCTGTCACAGCTGACTCAGTGACCTTCAGTGAGTCCATTCCTACCTCTGGGATTCTGTCCTCGGGTTCCGAAAGATAGGGAAGGGAGAAAAAGAAGTACAAAGTAGTGAGTTTTACATAAAGCCTGTTATTCTGTTCTATTTTTACAATGTTAAAAATGTCTTTTCTTTTATGTTACAATAGTAAGAGGAGATTATAAAAGTTTCTTTTCAAATGCCCTTTATAGATTAAAAGGTGGCCTCCCTGAACAACTTTTGTCTCAGGGAATACTTACTGGTTCTTGAAACCCAAAGGTGTAGAACTCCTTTGGACAATATCCATGTTTTTCAAACTTTTGGATTGCCTGCCACAGGGAAAAAATGCATTTTAGTACTCATTATATAAAACTGAAATAACAGTTCTATAAAAAGATACTTTTAGTGAAATGTACTCTGATAATCTTCTTTCTTTTTAATGCTGTTTGGGACCCATTACTTATTTCATGACCCATTAATAAATTACCACTTGCGTTTGAGAAACATTCATTGTACTAGATCTTGGAAGTGCGTTCCTGCTCTGTAGCATTTTTGTTTTGTTTTGTTTTGTCTTGTTTTGAGACAGTCTCTCTGTCGCCCAGGCTGGAGTGCAATGGCGTGATCTTGGCTCACCACAACCTCTGCCTCCCAGGTTCAAGCAATTCTCCTGCCTCAGCCTCCCAAGTAGCTGGAATTACAGGCGCCTGCCACCACGCTTTGCTACTTTTTTGTGTTTTTAGTAGAGACGGGGTTTCACCATGTTTGCCAGGCTGGTCTTGAACTCTTGACCTCAAGTGATCCATCCGCCTTGGCCCCCCAAAGTGCTGGGATTACAGGCGTGAGCCACCGTACCTGGCCTGTAGTTTTAAATTTACTAATGTTATCATGTACCCACTGTGTGTCAGGAGCAATTCTGCTATCTGCTTGTGTATACGTCTTGTACCCTTGTTTGACATAAAAAGAAATTCAAGGGAGCTTGCATGACGCGTCCAAGGTCAAAGAGCTGGGAAGCAGCAGAGCTCAGATTTGACCCCAGGCTAGCTGACTATCTGACCTTCAGCCTCCCAAGGGCAGTACTTTTCTGTACTCCTGCTCTCTCCTTTCCAGGTTCCCTCAACACCTCACACAGCTCAGCACACTCCTCAGTGTGTGGCACTTCATCAATATTGGTCTACGCAAACCTTTTGTCTTTTAATTTTATTTCTTTCCCTTCATTCCCAATCCCCTGCCTACTTTCCTTTTCCCCAGGGGCACCCATCCAATTTTAATGTTTTGATACATATGCTCAAAAAGCTAAAGCATTGTTCTGCATATGTGTGCATTTTAAATGTCCATAAATGGCATTGAAACTGTGAATCCGTTTCTGTTGCATTGTGTTTTTTAAATTCAGCACTTTTTTTCAAGATCTATTCATGCTGCTCCAAGTACATCTAGTTCTTTGCTTCTAACAGCTGCAGAGAAATCTATGGTGTTCATTCACCATATTTTGTTCATACATTCCCCTGAGGTTGGAGACCTAGATTGCCTTCCAGTTCCTGCCCCTACAAACCGTGTCACCATGAGCATCCTGGTACATGCTCCCGTCTGATTCTGTGCCAGTCTCCTGTGATTGTAGCTGGGAGTAGAATTGCTGGATAACAGGACACCTGCAAACGGCGTTTTAGTAAATATCATCTAATTGCTCTCCCGAATGGTTATAGTACTTTATCTTCATAATGAGCAGTGCATAAGAGATCCCATTTCTGCATGTCCTCATCAAAACATGGCATCATCCAGCTTTCTAATTTTGCCAATCCGATGAGCGTAGCATGATCTCATTTTCATTTGCATGCCTCTGATTACTAATGAGGTTCAGCATCTTTTCATATACTCACTATTGTTTTTTTGTTTCCCTTCCTGTGAATTGCTTATTCATGTTCTTTACCAGATTTTCTGCTTTTTTGTTTTTCATGTTGCTTAGCAGGAGATCTTTGCATATTTTAGTTTAGTTCCTAAGGATAATTAAGCCCTACTACGTATGGGTATGTCTTATACATGCCCTGGGGCATGGATTATACATAACAAATTAACCTCTAAGCCTGTAGCATGGGACTATTTACCTACTGTTCTCAGCAAAGTTCAGAAAACACTCGAATTATTTGCTGTTTTTTTGTTTTTGTTTTTCTTTTTTTGAGGTGGAGTCTTGCTCTGTCGCCCAGGGTGGAGTGCAGTGGCGCGATCTTGCCTCACTGCAACCTCCCTCTCTGGGGTTCAAGTGATTCTCCTGCCTCAGCTTCCTGAGTAGCTGGGACTACATGTGTGCACCACAATGCCCGGCTAATTTTACCGTATTTTTGGTAGAGATGAAGTTTCGCCACGTTGGCCAGGCTGGTCTCGAACTCCTGACCTCAAGTGATCCACCTGCCTTGGCCTCCCAAAGTGCTGGGATTCAGGTGTGAGCCACCGTGCCCGGCCATATTTGCTGGTTTTTGAGATTCAGATGAGGAACTTCAGTTGAAAAAGTCTGTTCTAGATAAAAATTTCTAGTCAATGTAGATACCGCCAATATTTTTTCTTAGAATGTCACCTGCTTGTGGCATCTAGCATTGAATGGAAGTCCTTGATTTTTTAAAATTACAAATAACCATTTATTACTTTAAAGCAGTATTTATTAATTGTAGAAATTTCAGAAACACAAATAATCTAAAAAATAAAAGCACCAAATATTCTTCCAGGTCGTTTCCTGTGTGAGAGTATGTGTGTGCGTGTGTGTGTTTGCTTGCCAAAATACAATCGTGTTGTATGAAATGTTTTATAATCTGTTTTTTGTTGTTGTTAATAATTGCCATCTTTACATGTCAATAAATTTTTATTTAATATCCAGTCTAGGGCATACTCTGGTTTCTCCAGTTGTTCCAGAAATGTGTTTTTACAGCTGGTTCATCAAACCAGGGTCCAGTCTAGATCTTCACGTTGCGTCTGGTTATCTGCAAGTTGACAATGGAAAGCATGACTTTATAAATAGTCTCATGTAATAATGTTGAAAAGATGATAAGAGTTATGGGTATTCTATGGCACGAATGTAATTACTGGTTCAGGTAAGGATTATCATTGATAGGTAACTGCCTTAATACAGTGGCCAAATAATACCATAAGCATTACTTTATTACAATCCAAGGAGTCCCTTTTTCCTCACGAGGCTGGCCTGTTAAAGACACTGCCAGTTGTCCTGCACAATGACCTGCTTTCCAACTTTGCCTGGTTGTTTACTCCCGGTATCATGTGGTTTATTACCCAGCCTTATCCTTAATTTCCTGTAAACCAGACTGTAGATTTTAAATGACTGATATTGGGTGGGCACGGTGGCTCACACCTATAATCCCAGCACTTTGGGAGGCCAAGGCAAGTGGATCACTTGAGGTCAGGAGTTTGAGACCAGCCTGGTCAGCATGGTGAAACCCCATCTCTATTAAAAATACAAAAATTATGCCAGGTGCAGTGGCTCATGCCTGTAATCCCAGCACTTTGGGAGGCTGAGGCAGGTGGATCACGAGGTCAGGAGTTCAAGACCAGCCTGGCCAACATGGTGAAACCCTGTCTCTACTAAAAATACAAAAAAATTAGCCAGGCCTGGTGGTGGGCATCTGTAATCCCAGCTACTCAGGAGGCTGAGGCAGGAGAATCACTTGAACCTGGGAGGCGGAGGTTGCAGTGAGCCGAGATCACGCCACTGCACTCCAGCCTGGGCAACAGTGCGAGACTCCGTCTCAAAAAAAAAAAAAAAAAAAAAAAAATAAATAAATAAATAAATAAAAATTACAAAAATTAGCTGGGAGTGGTGGTGAGTGCCTGTAGTCCCAGTTACTCAGGAGGCTGAGGCAGAAGAATTATTTGAACCTGGGAGGCAGAGGTTGCAGTGAGTCAAGGTTGCACCACTGCACTCCAGCCTGGTCAACAGAGCAAGACTCTGTCTCAAAATAAATAAATAATAAAATAAATAAAATGACTGATATTAAACATTTTGTTTAGAATACATTTTAGGTAATATTATGTATGTATTTCACGTTGGGCCACATCAAGCAACCTGTAATATTGTTAATATGACTCGTCATTAATGACCTTCATAATTGGCCCCTGGATCTAGGGGATGGTGGTTTGATTTCTCTATCATTGTTACATTTCCTTGTTGCTAACTATAAAATAATGCATATGGTATTATTTGGCCACTGTATTAAGGCAGTTACCTATCAATGACACACAAATTGATAATCCTTACCTGAACCAGTAATTACATTTGTGCCACAGAATACCTGTAAGTCTTTTCTCTTCAACATTATTACATGAGATTATTTGTAAAGTCATGCTTTCCATTGTCAACTTGAAAAATTCTTGATTTTGATGTAGTCCAATTCCTCACCATTTTTTGCCTAATACTGTATCCTTATGGTCTTGTTTAAAAATGTTTTTCTGATTTTCTATTTCTTGTGAGCTTTATAGTTTTATTTTTATTTTTTGAGGCAGAGTCTTGATCTGTCACCCAGGTTAGAGTTCAGTGGTGTCATCTCGGCTCGCTGCAACCTCCACCTCCCAGGTTCAAACGATTTTCATGTCTCAGCCTCCCGAGTAGCTGCGATTACAGGCGTGCACCATGACGCCTGGCTGATTTTTTTTTCTTTTTTTTTTTTTTCTAAACGGAGGCTCACTCTATTGCCCAGACTGGAGTGCAATGGCATGAACTTGCCTCACTGCAACCTCTGTCTCCCGGGTTCAAGCGATTCTCCTGCCCCAGCCTCCTGAGTAGCTGGGATTACAGGCGTGCACCACCATGCCCGGCTAATTTTTGTGTTTTAGCAGAGATGGGGTTCACCATGTTGGCCAGACTGGTCTCGAACTCCTGACCTCGTGATCCGCCCGCCTTGGTCTCCCAAAGTGCTGGGATTACAAGCGTGAGCCACCACACCCGGCTAATTTTTGTATTTTTTGTAGAAAGGGGGTTTCGCCATGTTGGTCAGGCTGGTCTCAAACTCCTGAGCTCAAGCGATCTGCCCACTTCGGCCTCCCAAAGTGCTGGGATTACAGGCGTGAGCCACCATACCTGGCCTATAGTTTTAAATATGGATTTTTTTCATATATGGGTATTTTAATCTAAATGGAACTCACTTTTGTAAATATGATTGTGAAGGGATTTAGCTCATTTTTGTCTTCCATAGGGTGAGGTAGTTTTCCCAGTGCCAGGTATTAAACAGTCCAGAGGTAGCCAGCACCCAAGACAGCCACCAGGGGTTCTTGCCTCCTGGTTTCCAGGCTCTTGTTTAGTCCCCTCCCACACCAAATAGGGCAGACCTTTTCAGTTCCTCACCAAGGAGACCCTTGTGTATGACCAATAGGACATTGCAGAAATGACAGCATGTGACTTTGAAGCTAGGTCATAAAAGACATTACAGCTTCTGCCTCTCTTTGGGATCACTCACTCTATGTGAATGCTATGCGAGGACACTCAGGCATCCCTAGGCAGAGGTCTACTTGGTGAGGAACTGAAGCCCCTGCTGACAGCAAGGACAGACTCCCCGCCATACTGGTGACCTGTCTCAGAAGCAGAGCTTCTAGGCCCAGGCAAACCTTCCGATGACTGAAGCCCTAGCCAAAATCCATACTGCAGCTTCATGACAGACTCTGGGCCAGGTCCACCCAGCTAAGCCCATCCCAAATTCCTGACCCACAGAAACTGTGAGATAATGTTTATTTTTATTTATTTATTTTTAAATAGAGACGGAGTCTTGCTATGTTGGCCAGGCTGGTCTCGAACTCCTGACTTCAAGCAGTCCTCCAGCCTTGGCCTCCCAAAATGCTGAGATTACAGGCATGAGCCACCACACCTCGGCTATTGTTTTAAGCTGCTGAGTTTGTAGTAATTTGTTACCCAGTAACAGAGAACAAACTTTGGTTTCTGGAATGGGGGTCTGCCATAACAGAAACCTCGAATGTAGAAGTAACTTTACAACTGAGAAGTGGGAAGAAGATGGAAGGACTCTGAGGAGATTGTTAGTAAAAGCTTAAGGAGTGTTAAAAAGTATTGGCTGGGCACAGTGGCTCACGCTTGTAATACCATAACTTTTGGAGGCCAAGGTGGGAGGATCACTTGAGTTCAGGAGTTCGAGACCAGCTTGGGCAATATAGTGAGACCTTGTCTCTAAAAAAATTAAAAGAAAAAAGGTAAGAAAGTCTGTTAGTAAGAGTCCAGTGACCTTTAAGACAGCTGCAATAAGGGCTTAAAGAACAGTTAGGAAAATGCTATTGGAAACTGATGGAAAGGAGATCCTTGTGTAGCGGCAGAAAGTTTAGCAACACTGTCTCCTGCATTAGTGTGGAGGGTAGGAAATATACCTAATGAACGGATGGTCTAGCTAAGGAGCTTTCCAGACAGAATGTTGAAGGTGCCACCTAGCTTCTTGCTGCTTATAGTAAAATTGAAGAGGAGAGAGTAAGTTAAAGAAAAAACCACTTAAGTGAAAAGGAGCCTGAAATTGTTGGGTTTGAAAATTCCCAGCCTTTCCAGATAACAAGTGATGTTAAAATTAACAAATGGCTTCCATGCAAAGATTAAATACAAGGCATTAAATACAGGGAAATGTGGTCTAAAGGTCAAGTTGAGGATGTGATGAAAAAGTCCTTTGTTAAGACCTCAGAAATACCAACAAGATACTTCAGAGGGAACTTCCAGTCGAATCAAATAATAATCATGCTTCTGAGAAGGTTAAAGGTGTTGTCTCTCAGCATCTCAGCACAAGCCCAAAGTAGAGAAGGGCTTATCTTGCAGAGATTTTCTTTTTTCTTTTTCTTTTTTTTTTTTTAGATAGCTCACTGCAACCTCCTCCTCCTGGGTTCAAGCGATTCTCCTGTCTCAGCCTCCCGAGTAGATGGGATTACAGGTGCCCACCACCACGCCCAGCTAATTTTTGTATTTTTAGTAGAGATGGGGTTTCACCATGTTGGTCAGACTAGTCTCTAACTCTTGACCTCAGGTGATCCACCCGCCTCGGCCTCCCAAAGTGCTGGGATTACAGGCGTGAGCCACCGTGCCTGGCCACTTGCAGAGATTTCTAGGTGTGGCTTTTTTCTAATGTAGTAAACCCTAAGACATGCAAGATACCCAATAAGTTATGAAGAGAATTATATTGGCAGAGACACTGCCAGCTTGGACTGAAAGGGACAGAGCCAGTGCAAAAGGACAAGACGCCTTTGCACACCCAAACTTCTACAGGCAGGAAGCAGGCAGATGAAACTGTGGAGCTGCAAACATCTTTCATGGAAGAGGTGGAACGACTCAGGGAGAGCCATGGAGAATCATTCATGAACAGGAGTAGGCATCAAAGAGTTCCTAGCATTTCTCCAACTGGATTACAGAATTTCTACAGACCAGTGACTTATATGTGTGACTTATATGTGCCTCCTGTCCCCTGCCCCATTTTTTTTTTTTTTGAGACAGAGTCTTGCTATGTTGCCCAGGCTGGTCTCGAACTCCTGGGCTCAAGTAATCCTCCTACCTTGGCCTCCCGAGTAGCTGGGATGTCAGGCACACGCTACCACACCCGGCTTCCCCTGCTTTTGAGCAAGAGTGTCCTTACTGGTTATCCTGTGCCTGCCTCTACCACTGCACACTGGGAGTGTGGAGATGACCTGTCTCTTTAGCTCACAGGTCTGCAGATAGGAAATGCACTTAAGGGCTGGATGCAGTGGCTCAAACCTGTAATCCCAACACTTTGGGAGGCCAAGGGAGGTGGATCACTTGAGGTCAGGAGTTCAAGACCAGCCTGGCCAACATGGTGAAATCCCATCTCTACTAAAGAAAATTAGCTGGGGTGGTGGTGCATGCCTGTATTCCCAGCTACTTAGGAGGTTGAGGCAAGAGAATCACTTAAACCTGGGAGGCAGAGTTTTCAGTGAGGTGAGATGGTGCCACTGCACTCCAGCTTGGGAGACAGAGCAAGACTCCATTTCAAAAAAAAAAAAGAAATGCACTTAAGGAGCCATAGTTAAGGAACTGCCTGCTAGAGCCACATCCCCACCTGGACCTGACTGAGATGACGAGATTCTGTACTTTGAGCTGATGCTGTAATGGGATGATGGGGGATCCTGGGAGGTGGTGAGTATATTTGGCATGTGGGAGGGGGGAAATCACTGAGGGCCAGTGGTGGCCTATGGAGCCAGCTGCCAAGGCAGCCTGATGATTCTCATTCCCTGGTGCTCGTTCCCGTGCGTCATCTCCTTCCTCACTGGATAGGACCAACAGACCTACCTCATAAAAGACAATGGAGGGGCCTGGCACTGTGGCTCACGTCTGTAATCCCAGCACTTTGGGAGGCTGAGGCGAGTGGATCACCTAAGGTTGGGAGTTTGAGACCAGCCTGACCAACATGGTGAAACGCTGTCTCTACTAAAAATACAAAAATTAGCTGGGCGTGATGGCACACCTCAGTAATCCCAGCTACTTGGGTGGTTGAGTCAGGAAAACTGCTTCAACCTGGGAGGCGGAGGTTGCAGTGAGCCGATATCACGCCACTGCACTCCAGCCTGGGCGACACAGTGAGACTCCATCTCAAAAATAAAAAAGACAACGAGGCTTCCACCTTGCCTTCTCTGGAATTATTTGCTCTGGAGACGCCAGTTGCCATGCTGTGAGGATACTCAAGCAACCCTGTGGAGAGATCTACGTGGCAGGGATTTGTTGTTTCCTGCAAGCAGCTAGTGCAAACTTGCCAGCCACATGAACAAGCTTTCTCAGAATGCATCCTCTAGGGGCGATCATGCCTTTAGATGCCCACAGCCCCACTGACATCTTGGCCACAGCCTCAGAAGAGACCCCATGCCAGAGTCACCCAGCCGAGCCACTGCTGAGTTCCTGACCCTCAGAAACAGAAGTAATAAATATTGTTAATTTAAGCTGGTAAATTGGGGGCAGTTTGTTACACAGTGATAATGAATTCATACTCCGTAATTCCTCTCGCACATTTGTGGTGTCTTTTTAAAAATACCAGTTCTCATATACACAGTGGTCTGTTTCTGATTGCACTGTTGTGTTTTTTTTTTTTTTTTTTTTTTTTTTTTTTTTTTTTTTTTGAGACAGAGTCTCACTCTGTCACCCAGGCTGGAGTGCAGCGGTGCGATCTCGGCTCACTGCAAGCTCCGCCTCCTGGGTTCACGCCATTCTCCTGCCTCAGCCTCCCGAGTAGCTGGGACTAGAGGCGCCCGCCACCACGCCCGGCTAATTTTTTGTATTTTTAGTAGAGACGGGGTTTCACCGTGTTAACCAGGATGGTCTCGATCTCCTGACCTCGTGATCCGCCCGCCTCGGCCTCCCAAAGTGCTGGGATTACAGGCGTGAGCCACCGCGCCCGACCGCGCTGTTGTGTTTCTCAGGTATTTTTGTTTCTGTGCCTGAACTGATACCCTTCTCACTGTCGTGGCTTTGCAGCCTATCTTAATATCTGGCAAGGTCGGCCTTTCCTCTTTGCTCTTTTTAAAAACTGACCTAAGTTTGGGAGGATGGCTTGAGCCCAGGAGGTCAAGGCTGCTGTAAGCTGTGATCACGCCACTGCACTCAGCCTGGATGACAGCAAGACCTTGTCTCAAAAAAAAAAAAAAAAAAAAAAATAGCCTAAGTAATTGTAGACTTTTATTCTTCTATGTTAATTTTAGAGA
Source organism: Nomascus leucogenys (assembly GCF_006542625.1). Taxonomy (NCBI): domain Eukaryota; kingdom Metazoa; phylum Chordata; class Mammalia; order Primates; family Hylobatidae; genus Nomascus; species Nomascus leucogenys. The sequence goes on along the minus strand of NC_044382.1, from coordinate 76,040,472 downwards.
GTCTTATGAGTTTCTACAAAAAACAAATCTGGAATTTGTATTAGAATTGCGCATTGAGTTTTCAAGGTTGGGAGAAGTGAGAGGGATTTTGGCATGAAGATTCTAGAAGACAGAAGAGAAAGAAGCCCATGTGTTTGTTTCTGATTTCTTTCTCCAACGTCATCCCACCCAGTGAAGTTCATTCACTCTACAAATATGTTCATTCATTCAACAAATACAGAGCATCAGCTGTATACTAGGTAGTTATTCCTAGGTGGGAAGAGACAGATCATAAACAAATACAAAAAGTTACAAAAAGTCAGGCACTAACTGCTGTGTAGAAAATGAACTGATAGGCCAGGTGCAGTGGCTCATGCCTGTAATCCCAGCACTTTGGGAGGCTGAGGCGGGCTGATCACCTGAGGTCAGGAGTTCGAGACCAGCCTGACCAACATGGAGAAACCCCCGTCTCTACTAAAAATGCAAAATTAGCTGGGCATGGTGGCACATGCCTGTAATCCCAGCTACTCAGGAGGCTGAGGCAGGAGAATTGCTTTAACCCGCGAGACAGAGGTTGCAGTGAGCCGAGATGGTGCCATTGCACTCCAGCCTGGGCAACAAGAGTGAAACTCTGTCTCAAAAAAAGAAAAAAGAAAAGAAAAAGAAAACTGATAACACAAAAGGCAGGATGTAGAGGAGGCTGTTTTAGCCAGGAGGGCTGGGGAGGGCTGGCCCTGAGGAGGCACTGTGTGAGCTTCGATCTGAATGGCATGACAGACCCGCCATGCTGACAGCTGAGCAAAGAAGCATCCCGGGCAGGGGCACAGCCAGTGGCTGGGGTGGGCACAAGCTGGATGTGTGAAGCAGCAAGGTGTCCGTGGGACCAAGGCCCAGCAAGCAAAGGGAGAGTGGCAGAGAGGTCGGCAGCTTGGAGCCTGCAGAGCCCTGCGGACCACTGAGGAGTCTGGAGTTGTTCCCAACCAGCTTTTGAAGGCTTTTAAGTGGGGGAGTACGTGGCCTTTGGTTGTGCTGTTAACCACCTTCCGCTTCTTCCCCAGCAAAAAAGGGAGACGCTGTCCCCGCTGTGCCTCATCCCCATGGTGACATCTCCCCGGGAGGAGCAGCAGCTCCTGGCCAGCACCTCCAAGGTGAGGCCCCCAAGCCCTGCAGGGTGGAGGCTCACTGGGGGGGCCTCTCCCTCTCCCTGCAGCCTCACCCCTCTCGTCCATCCTCTCTCCCCCGCCAGCCCGTGGTGAAGCTCCTGCACAACCGCAGTAACAACAAGTACTCCTACACCAGGTGACCGCCGGGGTGCGGGGCACTGGGTGGGACCCTGGGATGCAGCACAGCCCTGCTCCTGCCCAAGGCGAGGGCCACTGCCGCACAGGGGGCCTACAAGAACATCTGTGCCTGCTCGCAGATGCGGCTTCGCCTCTTACCCCTGGCACTCTGGGCAGGTCCTTTCTGCTTCTCAGCTTCAGCTCAGTCATCAGTAAATGGGTTTGGGTGAGGACGAAGTGATAATGGCGAGCCTGTCCCAAGTGCTCTCTCTCTAGGAACTGGCAGAGTCCTCCCCCTTGAGGTCAGTACTGTTGTGAGCTCCATTTTACAGATGAGGAGGTCGAGACACCAAGAGGTGAAGTAACTTGCCTAGTGTCACCCAGTTAAAAAATTGGGACACCAGGACCCCCGGGGAGGCGGCCTGGCTCCAGGTCTCGCACGGGAGCTGCTGTGCTGTGCTGTGCTGGGATTTGCTCAGCGCATGTGGCTTCCCTTCTGAGACCTGTTTAGCCTGGCCCCAGGGGCGGAGGAGGCTCCCTGTTGAGCACCAAAGCCCTGGGCAGGAGCAGAGGACTGGGAATGCATCCAGGCCCATGTTCTGGGGGTACAGAGGGAGGGGTGCCAACTGCACTGAGGCCTCCTGGTCCCCTGGTCCCCAGCACGTCAGATGACAACCTACTTAAGAACATCGAGCTGTTCGACAAGCTGGCCCTGCGCTTCCATGGGCGGCTACTCTTCCTCAAGGATGTCCTGGGGGACGAGATCTGCTGCTGGTCTTTCTACGGGCAGGGCCGCAAAATCGCAGAGGTGTGCTGCACCTCCATTGTCTATGCTACGGAGAAGAAGCAGACCAAGGTCAGACGGGCTCCAGAGCCCACATGGGGGGCTGGGGGTGGCCAGGACCAGGACCCTGGACAAAAGCAGGTTGGCAGGGGAAGGAGCCCACCACCAGGAGGCAGGAGCCAGATCCTGGGGTCTGGAGTGCACAACAGTGGGCAAGCCACCCTATCCCTGTGGGTCTCTTTCTCTGTGAAATGGGGGTCATGGGTTAGAGAAGGGTGCTTAGCCTAGGCCTGTTGGATGGGTTTCAAGGCTGTTTGCAACTCCTGAAATGGGGGTGTATGCATTTTTCTGTATAGGAGGTCCATAGTTGCCATTAGAAACTCAGAAGGGGCGAGGCATAGTGGCTTACGCCTGTAATCCCAGGACTCTGGGAGGCCAAGGCAGGAGGATCACTTGAGCCCAGGAGTTTGAGACCAGCCTGGGCAACATAGTGGGACCTGATCTCTGTAAGAAGTCAAAAAATTTAGCCAGGTTTGGTGGCTTGGTGGCATGATGGCATGCACCTGTAATCCCAGCTACTCAGGAGGCTAAGGCAGGAGGATTGCTTGAGCCCAGTAATTTTTTTATTTTTTATTATTATTTTTTGAGATGGAGTCTCGCTCTGTCACCAGGCTGGAGTACAGTGGCACAATCTCTGCTCGCTGCAACCTCCACCTCCCAGGTTCAAGCAATTCTCCTGCCTCAGCCTCCCCAGTAGCTAGGACTACAGGCACGTGCCACCATGCCCAGCTAATTTTTGTATTTTTAGTAGAGATGGGGTTTCACCATGTTGGCCAGGATGGTCTCAATCTCTTGACCTCATGATCCACCTGTCTCAGCCTCCCAAAGTGCTGGGATTACAAGCGTGAGCCACTGCTCTCAGCCTTTTTTTTTTTTTTTTTTTTTTAAACAGAGTCTCACTCTGTTGCCCAAGCTGCAGTGCAATGGCATGATCTCAGCTCACTTAACCTCCGCCTCCCAGATTCAAGTGATTCTCCTGCCTCAGCCTCCCAAGTAGCTGGGACTACAGGCGCCCGCCTCCATGCCCAGCTAATTTTGTATTTTTAGTAGAGACTAAATGTAGTAGAGAAGTCTCTTTAGTAGAGACTTCACCATGTTGGTCAGGCTGGTACTGAACCCCTGACCTCAAGTGATCCGCCCTCCTCGGCCTCCCAAAGTGCTTGGATTATAGGTGTGAGCCACCTAGGAATTTGAGGCAGCAGAGAGCTATGATCATGCCACTGCACTCCATCCTGGGAGACAGAGCGAGGCCCCAACTCTAATTTAAAAAAAAAAAAAAAAAAAAAAGGAAACTCAGAAAGGCCCATTGCCAAAAATAGATTCTTAAAACCTCAGGATCAGATGTCTCTTAGAACATCCTCTGAGTTTGTAGATCCTGAGTCATTAATGTGGCAATCATCAGCAGATATTCCCCAAGCCCCTGCTCTGTGCTAAGTACTGTACTGGGCTGGAAATCAAGGGGAATGAAGTGCTGAGCAAAATACAAGCCCTTCCTCATCTGGTCCCTTCCGAGCTTACTATGAGCCACATGCCTCAGGTACACCACAGTCATCGCAAGCCTCTAAGCACTCAGTGCTATTTCACACCTCTTACCTCTGCACACACTGTTGCCTCTTGGAATTCTTTCTTTCTATCTGCCTAATGAACTTGTACTTAATCTTAAGACTCAAGCTAAGCATCACTTTCTTTGGGTCACCTTCACTCATGAACTTTCAATCCAGCAACCCCAAAGTTGGTCATACTCCCTTCATAGCTAAAGACAGTGTTTTATCATGTGTCGGGAAGGCGAGGGGGTTTGCATCAGCAGCGAGGTGTTAGTTCCTTGAGGGCAGGGTCATGTCTTTTTCTTTCCTATCTCCCGTTAGCTGGGCCCTTTTCACACAGTGGAAGCTAGGAAACATTTATTGAATGAATGAATGAATCAGTGACCCAACTTTCAAGAAACATCCTCTGTAATTGGGAAGATAGGAAGATAAATCAATAATTAGAGTGCATGGCTCACACCTGTAATCCCAACACTTTAGGAGGCTGAGGCAGGGGACCATTAAGGCCAGGAGTTTGAGGCCAGCCTGGGCAACATAGCAAGACCCCATCTCTACAAAAAATAAAAAAAAATTAACCGGGCATAGTGGTACACCCAGGTACTCGGGAGGGTGAGGTGGGAGGATCACTTGAGCCCAGGAGGTCGAGGCTGCAGGGATACATGATCACACCACTGCACTCCAGCCTAGGCAACAGAGTGAGATCTTGTCTTAGAAACAAACAACGATTAAAAAAAAAAAAAGGCCGGGCATGGTGGCTCACACCTGTAATCCCAGCACTTTGGGAGGCTGAGGCGGGCAGATCATGAGGTCAGGAGTTCGAGACCAGGCTGTACAACATGGTGAAACCCTGTCTCTACTAAAAATCCAAAAATTAGCCGGGCATAGTGGCACATGCCTGTAATCACAGCTACTCGGGAGGCTGAAGCAGGAAAATCGCTTGAACTTGGGAAGCGGAGGTTGCAGTGAGCTGAGATTGCACCATTGCGCTCCAGCCTGGGTGACAGAGCAAGACTCTGTCTCAGGAAAAAATAAAAAATAAAAATAAAAATAAATAAAAAATAAAAAAACCAGTTTGCTAAGAGCTGTGTTAGATGCTTCCAAGGCCACACAAGGGAACACCCCAGTCACCTCTTCGACTTCATCCCTTTCCACTCCCTGTCATCTCTGCCTCAATTGCATTGGCCTCCCTTTTGATCTTCCAGTAAGACACTGGGTGCACTCCTGTCCCACAGCTGTCATGCTGGCCCTGGCCCTCCCCAGGCTGCTCTTTCTGCTCTGTGTGCCTTGTCTCCTCCCCCACTCCTTTGGTCAAATATCACCTCAGCGAGGCCTTCCCTGGAGTCCCTCTTAAAGTTGTAACACTCCTGGCTCTGGCTATCACATCCATTTTTCCTGATGTATCTCTCTCTCTCTCTTTTTTTTTTTAATAGATGAGGTCTTGCTACATTGCCCAGGCTGGCTTTGAACTTGAACTCCTAGGCTCTAACGATGCTCCTGCCTTAGCCTCCCAATATGCTGGGATTACAGTCAGGAGACATCACACCCAGCTTATATCTTTTCCTAAACATCATCATTTGACTGCATTTATATTTTATTTTATTTATTTATTTATTTTTTTTTTTGAGATGGGGTCTCACTGTCACCCAGGTTGGAGTGCAGTGGTGCAATCTCAGCTCACTGCAACTTCCGCCTCCTATGCTCAGGTGATCCTCCCACCTCAGCCTCCCGAGTAGCTGGGAACACAGGTGTGGGCCACCACACTTAGCTAATTTTTTGTATTTTTGGTAGAGATGGGGTTACACCATGTTGCCCAGACTAGACTCAAACTCCTGGCCTCAAGCTGTCCTCCCACCTTGGCTTCCCAAAGTGCTGGGATTACAGGCGTGAGCCACTGCGCCAGGCTAGTTTATATTTTCTTAAGTGTATGACTGAGTCCTCCCACTAGAATGTAACTTCCTGAGGACAGGACCCTTGTTTTGTTCACTGCTATTTTTGCAGTGCCTAGAATAATACCTGGTGCACTGCACTCACTCAGCATTTGTCAAAAGAAAAAATATACCAAGAAACTAGGCAAGGAAGGAGATGAAGGAGAGAAATAATTCTGAATGCCTGACTTCAGAGCTGAGCCTTGAAGTATGACTTTGCTGAGTAAAGGAGTGGCAGAGAGGTCAGGCCAGGCCTAAGGACCTGACTGCAGGGCTAGGAGGTGTGTAGGTGCAGGGGCCCTAGGTAGGGGGATGGCCCTGCCAGACTGCACCAGAAGGAAGGAGCTGGGGCCGGCTGGCCTTTTGCAGGTGGAATTTCCAGAGGCCCGGATCTTTGAGGAGACCCTGAACATCCTCATCTACGAGACTCCCCGGGGCCCAGACCCAGCCCTCCTGGAGGCCACAGGGGGAGCAGCTGGAGCTGGTGGGGCTGGCCGCGGGGAGGATGAAGAGAACCGAGAGCACCGTGTCCGCAGGATCCATGTCCGGCGCCACATCACCCACGACGAGCGTCCTCATGGCCAACAAATTGTCTTCAAGGACTGACCTCTGACCCTCCCCCTGCTTTCCTCTTGCCTTGGGACCCAGTCCCTCTCTCTTTCCCTCCCCTTCCCAGACCTTTGCCCCGGCTCTGCTGGCCAAGTCGCGGGTCCTCCTCTGTCCCTTCATTGCATGGCACAGCTCACTTTGGCCCTTCTCCACCCATCCCGACCCCATTGCTAACAACATGGTACATTCCGGCCCCACCGCTCAGAGCCTTCCGAAGCCAACACTTGTCCCCACCCTGGCCCTGCATCCTTCCCTCTCCAGCTGGTTAAGAGGGATTTAGAATTCCCTTTCTCTTTTTTTAGTGCATCGTCCATGCCAAAGTGTGCGGCCCTTCCTATTATCACCACAGTCTGAGCCGCCTCCCGCGTCGTGCAGGATAGTCCACCTCCTCCTCCCCACCATCCTCCCTACCTCCTTAACTTTGTACTAGACTGGCCTGGGCCTGCCCAGCTCAGCGTTCTCAGTCTGTTTCATATTATTTATTATTTTAATTTTCTATTAAATTATTGAAATAAAGTTAAGTTGAGGAACTGGTGCTGGCTCCTGGGGAGAGGGACGGGGAGATGCCTGTGTTAGGAGGTATCTAGCCGGGCGTGGTGGCTCACACGTGTAATCCCAACTACTTAGGAGGTTGAGGCAGAAGGATCACTTGAGCCCAGGAGTTCAAGACCAGCCTGGGCAACAAAGCAAGACCCTGACTCTACAAAAAAAAAAAAAAAAAAAAAGAGGTACTGGTTTGGTTGTACCAGGAGAAGCCATAAGGCCCTGCCCCAGCCTCTCCCTGGGAAGGAAGTAGTCAGGAGTTAGGAGAGGATTCAGAATTTATATTTCAGTGCTCACTAGCCAGTTCCCATCCTCCACCCCCGCCCACCCCCCGCAGTAGAGAGGAGGTCCTGGCTACCATCAAGCCGTCCCTGAGCGCAGTGTCTCTCCAGCCCGGGTGTGTGAAGGGAGCACCTTCCTTCAAGGGTCTGGTGCGAAGACAAAGTCGAGGGCCTGGCGCTCAGCCCCTGCCACGTTGGGGTGCCAGAGGTCCACGATGAAGACCACTCGAGGCCCATCTTCGGGGGAGCCTAGGGCACATGGGACAGGAACAGCAGAGCCGCTGACATTAGGTACTTGCACACCAGAGCACTCACCAAACACCATAAAAGCAAACAGTAAATAAGTGGCAGGCCTTGTTCTAACCCTTTAAATGTATCAAATCTTTTTTTTTTTTGAGATGGAGTCTTGCTCTGTCACCAGGCTGGAGTGTAGTGGCGCAATTTCGGCTCACTACAACCTCTGCCTCCCAGGTTCAAGCAATTCTCGTGCCTCAGTCTCCCTAGTAGCTGGGATTTCAGGTGCTCACCACCACACCCGGTGTGGTGTTGTATTTTTAGTAGAGACGGGGTTTCACCATGTTGGCCAGGCTGGTCTCGAACTCCTGGCCTCAGGTGATCCGCCCACCTCAGCCTCCCAAAGTGCTGGGATTACAGGCGTGAGCCACCGTGCCCGGCCGATATGTATCAACTCTTAATCATCAAAACAAACTGTGGTATTACCATAATTATCCCTATTTTATACAAAGCAACAGAGGCATAAGGAGGTTAAGTCCTTTGCCCAAGTGCAAGAGGTAGGACAGGAACCCAGAGTCCTGTGCTGGTAGCAGCTTTTCTGTGCACATAATATTATCTCATTTAATCCTTGCAGTCACTTGATGAAGAAGGTGGTGGTCCTAGGGCATTGGAGAAGTTATGTGTTTTGTTCAAGGTCATGCAGCTGGAAGATGGTGGTGGTAGGACAGGAAGTCCATTGGGCCTGATTCTGCTGCCCTCTAGTCAACGCTCCTTTGCTCCTGAGTCCCTCATCCCCCTGCAGAATGGGCACCCCGTTACCATTGTGAGCCACTGTGTGTAGAAAAGAGTCGTCCACCAGTAGACAGTGCCCCTCAGCCCAGCACTGGGGCTCACCGCCGACCACCAGCTCACAGCCAGGAGGGATCTTTAGGCCTGTAAGAAGAGACGCGGGCATCCAGCACTCCTGCCTCCATCCCAGGGGCCCATCCTGGCCAGTCAGTTAGCAGCTCTAAGTGTCTTAAATGCCAGGTTTTGTGGTCGTCCTCCTTTCTTTCCAGAAAGTGGCCACAGTATAATTACAATACAGTCCTGGAGGAGGGAAGTGCTAGGAGATTAGGGAAACGCTGCTGTGGGTAGTGTGACCCACCTTTTTTTTTTTTTTTTTTTTTTTTGAGACGGAGTCTCGCGCTTTCACCCAGGCTGGAGTGCAGTGGTGCAATCTCGGCTCACTGCAGGCTCCGCCCCCCTGGGTTCACGCCATTCTCCTGCCTCAGCCTCCCGTGTAGCTGGGACTACAGGCACCCGCCACCTCGCCCGGCTAATTTTTTTTGTATTTTTAGTAGAGACGGGGTTTCACCGTGTTAGCCAGGATGGTTTCGATTTCCTGACCTCGTGATCTGCCCGCCTCGGCCTCCTAAAGTGCTGGGATTACAGGCGTGAGCCACCGCGCCTGGCTTTTTTTTTTTTTTGAGACAAAATCTCACTCTGTCACCCAGGCTGGAGTGCAATGGTGTGATCTCAGCTCACTCTGCCTCCCAGGTTCAAGTGATTCTCATGTCTCAGCCTCCAGAGTAGCTGCTGGGATTACAGGCATGTGCCGCAATGCAGGGTTAATTTTTTTAATTTTTTTTTTTTTTTTTTTGGAGATGTAGTCTTGCTCTATCTCCAGGTTGGAGTACAGTGGCATGATCTTGGCTCACTGCAACCTCCGCCTTGCAGGTTCAAGCAATTCTCCTGCCTCAGCCTCCCAAGTAGCTGGGATTACAGCTGCCCACCACCACGCCTGGCTAATTTTTGTATTTTTAGTAGAGACGGGGTTTCACCATGTTGGCCAGGCTGGTCTCGAACCCCTGAGCTCAAGTGATCTGCCTACCTCAGCCTCCCAAAATGCTGGGATTACAGGTGTGAGCCACTGCATCTGGCCAGACCCATTATTTTATTTTATTTTATTTTATTCTTATACAGACAGCGCTGGTCTTGAACTCTTGGCCTCAAGCAATCCTCCTGCTTCGGCCTCCCAAAGTGCTGGTATTTCAGGGATGAGCCACGGCACCTGGCAGCAACCTCTCATTTTAGAGAAAAGAGAAGGTTTCCTGGAGGAAATGGCTTTTCCTCCTGGGCTTTCTGACAGTTTGACTCAAGAGCTTACTGTGTGATAGGCGCTGTCTCACCGAGAGGTATAAGATTAAAGATGATCCTGGCCCAAGGACCACATGGCTGAGTGCAGTGTGGAAAGTGCGCAGCCAACTCAACTGATGGGGGAACAGGAAGGCATCCCAGAGGAAGTGTGGCACTTGAAAACTTGAGTCCTGAAGGCTGAGTAGGAGTTTTCCAGGAGGTGGTACGGGGGAAGGGGATTCTAGGTTGAAAAGAATAGCACATGTGGCATCTGTCAGGATTGGCCAGAAGGCTTTCATGATTTAGAGCACAGAGAGAGGGAAGAGAGGAAGGATTGGGAACTGATCCTGAGGCCAGTGTGCCCTGAAGTGTAGGACACATCCAGCTGGCAGCACAGGAGATGATTAGGGGCAAAACAAGGTCATGGCATGGAATAACAGAAAATTATTTCCTTTTCCATTTTCTTCCAGTCTTTAAGACATCAAAAAGTGCCAGGTGCAGTGGCTCACACCCCTAATCTCAGCACTTTGGGAGGCCAAGGCAGGAGGATCACTTGATCCCAGGAGTTCGGGTCCAGCCTGTCTTCACACAATTTTTTTTTCTTTTTTTTGAGATGAAGTTTCGCTCTTGGTGCCCAGGCTGGAGTGCAATGTTGTGATCTCGGCTCACTGCAACCTCCACCTCCTGAGTTCAAGTGATTCTCCTGCCTCGGCCTCCCGAGTAGCTGGGATTACAGGCATGCGCCACCACACCCAGCTAATTTTCTGTAATTTTAGTAGAGACGGGGTTTCTCCATGTTGGTCAGCTGGTCTCGAACTCCCAACCTCAGGTGATCCACCTGCCTCGGCCTCCCAAAGTGCTGGGATTACAGGCGTGAGCCACCGTGCCCGGCCTACACAAATTTTTTAAAAATCAGCCAAGCACGGTGGTGGGCACCTGTGGTCCCAGCTACTCAGGAGGCTGAGGTGAGAGGATCCTTTGATCTCAGGAGGTCAAGGCTGTAGTGAGCCATGTTTGTGCCACTGCACTCAGCCTGGTGACAGAGCGAGACCCTGTCTCAAAAAAAAAAAAAAAAAAAAAGAAAAGAAAATAGAAAATCTCAGTTTGGTGCTACTGTAACTTTGACACCCCACCAACCTTGCTCCCTTTTAAAAAAGAAAGTGTAGGGCTAGGCACGGTGGCTCATGCCTGTAATCCCAGCACTTTGGAAGGCTGAGGCGGACGGATCACGAGGTCAGGAGACGGAGACCATCCTGGCTAACATGGTGAAACCATGTCTCTACTAAAAATACAAAAAAAAAATTAGTCAGGTGTAGTGGCGGGTGCCTGTAGTCCCAGATACTCAGGAGACTGAGGCAGGAGAATGGCATGAACCCGGGAGGTGGAGCTTGCAGTGAGCCAAGATCGTGCCACTGCACTCCAGCCTGGGCGACAGAGCGAGACTCCGTCTCAAAAAAAAAAAAAAGTGTAGGCTTCAGGATCGGAGAGACTAGAGCACTTAACTAGAATGTTCTAGACTGTTGAAAGCTTTCTTTTTTAAATTTCAGCTTGTGTTTATGAGTACTTTCTTGTCACCCAGGCTGAAGTGCAGTAGCAAAATCTCAGCTCACTGCAGCCTCAAACTGCTGAGCTCAAGTGAACCTCCCACCTCAGCCTCTCTAGTAGCTGGGACCATAGGCATGGGCCACCGCGCCCGGCTAATTGTTTTATTATTTGTAGAGACAGGGTCTCACTGTGTTGTCCAGCCTTTTTATGAGTACTATTTAGGGCAAGTGATACTGATGATAGTGCTATAAATATTTCTTTTAAATACGTAGAACAAAAGGTCGGGGGGAGAGCCAAGGTGAAGAAACGCAGTACAGGTGGGAATGACCACGGCAAAGCTTATGAAGATGGTGTGCAGATAACCGAGGCTCAGGAAATGCTGCTGTGGGTGGCAACAGGGATCCATGGAAGAAGAGAGGCACAATGAGAACCATAGAGCAGACAGCTCTGGCGGAAAGAAGGGTCTGGGGGGGGGAATCATGGAGGCAAGGAGGTTGTCAGTAGGCGGCAGCTACTTACCCAGATGGCATCTGACTCGGGCATTGGTGGGCCCACAGCGGCCCTCGAGCCGGGCCCCAGGCAGGAGAACGGAAAAGCCGGCATTGCCGAAGGTGTTGGCACTCATAAAGCTTCGAAGCCCCCTCAGTGCCCGATAGGCCCCCGGGCACCGGCGGCAGTTGCTGGGTTGGCACCGGCCTGCTTGGTACAGCAGGAGCTGGTAGCACCCGGGGGCCAGAGGTGGGGACCAGCCCCGAGGCGGAGGGGTAGTCCCTGAGAAGTCCCAGCTCACAGCCCCGAAGTCCCGCAAAATGGCAGGGAAGCTGCCCTCCAGGAGCTCCACGTCGTGCCGCTGGGCGTCCCGCGGCACAAAGGGGGCTGAAGGCAGGTCTGGTAGGAAAAGCAGGCCTGGGCGCTGAATACCTAGGACCCCTGGCCCTCTCCCAGGGCCTGGGCCACCGTGAGCTGCCCGCCTCACTCTACCCATCCCAGCCCAGGAGTAGCGCCTTGCGTAGGCCCGAAGCCGCCGGCTCACTAGGCCTTCCGTCCTAGATCCTTCCCCGGGATCCCCAGGACCCTTTGGGCTTGGCCCGCCGGCCTCCGAGCATCCCACAGGCCCACCACGAACACCCCCAGCCCGGCTCCCAGCCCCTAGGGCCTGCACGTCTTGGGAGCCCAGGCGGTAGCAGTACCAGAGGAACAGGGAAGTGAGGGCCCCGAAGAGCAAGGTGAGGGCCGAGGAGGCCAGGGGTAGTGGCCACGGGAGCATGATCAGGGAGGCCCTGGCCAAGAGGCCTGGGGCGTCCTCCGGACCCCAGTTCCCTTGTCCCCCCAGCTCCCCACCTGTCCCTTCCATGGCTACCCCCTGGCTCCCCGCTTGACTGTTTCCCTGCCACATTCCACTCTGGGCTCTCTCTCTCTCCTTCCGCGGTCCTCTCTCCACGCTGAAGCTCCCTCTCCCCTCCTTCATGCGCCTCTAACCCTCCTCTCTCCTTACTCTCCCCCTTCTCTCTCCTTCTACCTCTTCTTCCTCCTCTCCCTCTGTCGCCTCCTCACCCTCTTCTTTCTCCTTCCAGCAGACTCCTCTCTCTCGCTCTGCTTCTCTCTCCCACCTCAGTCTCCCCCTTTCCTCCCCACCCCCGCTTTTCGCTCGCTTTCTCTCCCCGCTTCCTCCTAGCTCCCCTGGGCAGCGGTTCCTACCCTGCCTGGACCTGCAGTCCCGGGAACCCGCAGCCTGTCTTCCTCCGTGGCAGCTTCTTTCTCTCCGGCCTCACTGCTCTCTCCTTGCCCTCGCTCCTCACTAGCCCCGACCCTGCGGTCCTGCCTGGCTCTCGCTCCCTCTCTCCTACTCGCTCCTTCCTGGGCTCCCACTCACCCTGACGTCACTCCTTCCCGGAGCCGTCTCAGCTCAGCCACCCCCGAACCCTCCCAGTGGCACAGCAAATCAGCCGGGGGTCGGGGGAGGGGGGAGAGTCGTCTCTGGATGTGCCTCCCCGCCACCCCCCAGCCCAGAAAGGGCCCCACGTGGGGCGCAGGGGCCACGGTGCCAGCCTCCAGCCATCCCGCAATGCGAAAGAAGGGGCGGGTCGTATCGGGCGGGGCCTGAGGGGCGGGGCGAGCGCGGACTGTCGGCTGGGCAGGCGCCCGGGACTGCGGGCAAGGATGCAGAGGCCAGTCCGTCGGGCGGCTTGTCCCTCGGTCGGTCGGCCTGTGACTCCCGCTGGCCCTAGGCAGCCCGGGAGCCCGCGAGCCCGGCAAACACCGAAAGCGGCCTCAACCAATCGTGGGCGGTGTCGGGCCGGGCCCGCCCCGCGGGGGCGAGGGGAGCTGTCCGCGCGCCGCTGGTGCTGAAAAGGGCGCTCCGGAGGGAAAATCAGAGCCGAGGCCGCCTGTTAGCTGGCCGGGGTCATGGTTTATGGAAGAGGAGGGGTCTGTCTCTCCTCCCCAAACCCCGGCCCGTCACCCACGAGACTTGTCACAATCGTGGAAGCTCGCCATTCTCCTGGAGGAGGGAGAGCCCATTCCACCCGAGCTACTGTAAAAGGGGAAGGGAAGCCCCGTGGAAGGTCTGGATGTGAACAGGGGGCATAATGAGGGGCCCAGCAGGCGCGAACCAAGCTGTGCAGCCCCTCGGCGCCCTGGAAAGAGGAGATTCAGATTCCAGATGTGCTGGAATGGCAGGCGGAGGGGGCTAATTACTGCTGGGACCAAAGAGTTTCCTTTGCCTCCCCTAGGGGCCGCGGGAGTGAGGATTACGGCCCTGGCTCGTATGATCCCTCCCTCCTCCATCTGCACTTCCTCCTCCTCCCTCCCCGTCAAATAAATCCCAGGCCCCTCCCTTCGCCCGTCCCCAGGATCTGACGTGGGCTCGACACCTTTCTCAGCTTCTCCCTCCCGCAGCTCCAGTGCCCGAGCTTTGGCTCTCCCAGTTCCCCAACCCACCCCTTCCCCTCCCCGACAAGCCCCGCTAGAGCCCAGTGGGGACCCCCCCGATCCTCGACCCCACCCTAAACCCCCAGAAGCTGCCTTTCTCCTCCCCAGTCCCCTAGCTTGGGGTCCAGCCAGCCCAGTGGACCCAGGCGCCTGAGCAGGAGGGTAACCCAGGCCACCCGGCCCCTTCGGCCCTCTCGGCCCCACCCCCTGCAGCCGGAGCCGCGCCCCCTCTACCACAGAGCCGGGAGAAGAGGACAGAGGAGACTGAGCAAAGGGGGGTGGGCTCCAGGCGACCCCTAGCCCAATTCTGCCCCTCCATCCCAAGGGGCAGAGAAATTGTCTTTCTTTGCTGACCCCTACCAGGAAAAAAAAAAAAGAATTAAAGGGAAAGATAAACGGAGACGGAGGAAAGGTGGCAGCCAGATTACTTAGAGAGGCACAGAGGAGAGAGATCGGGGTGAGTCGCCATGGGGACTCCCAGGGCCCAGCACCCGCCGCCTCCCCAGCTGCTGTTCCTAATTCTGCTGAGCTGTCCCTGGATCCAGGGTAAGGACATGAGAGTGTGGGGGTGGGCCCCAGGAAGGCGTCCAGCGGGGTCCTCCACCCTCCTTTCTCTTAACATCCTGGGTCTTCCGAGCGCATGGGGGAGGGGAGAGGCACAGCTGATGGGGAAGGGGCAAGCCAGAGCTTTCTGGCTTGAACCCGAAGCCCCTTAACCCTCAGTATTGAGAAGGCAGGGAAATGAATGAGAGAAGCTTTTAGCAGTGTCTCAGGGGCTAGATCCACGAAGGAGGGCTGGGAAAGTTGGGGGGATGTCTGCGGAGGCGGCAGAAGCACAGAGGGACCTGGGTGGGAGATGGAGGTGCTGAGAGAGATGCCAGGCGCTGTACACACAAATGTTCTTGGATGAATGGACAAAGACAGATGAGCAGAGGCAGGGCTCAAAGACCAGATTTTCAGTCCCCCACTCTGACCCCCAGCCAGACTCCAGAGGAGGAGGCAGAGACTGCAGAGGACCAGAGAGAGGGAGAGGGGGAGAGAGAGAGAGAGAGAGAGAGAGAGAGAGAGAGAGAGAGAGAAAGAGAAAAGACAGCCACGCTGCAGAGACAGAAACCCAGAGAGAAAGCCAGGCACTGCGGAAGCAAGGGCTGGGAGGTGCGGCCGGACCCTCTGCAGAGCCCCAGGGTTGGGGGGAGATCACCACTGAGATGAAAGGGAAGGCAGCACCGGCGACCCCTCTGCCTTGCTGGCGCTGTCCAGGGTTCATGAGAGCTAAAGTGTTCAATGAAGGCCCACACAGCCCGGGGAGAAGGGAGAGGGGAGGGGAGAGAAGAGGTGTGGGAGTGGGAGTATGAGGGCAGCTGGGAGCCCCTCCTCCGATCTTGGCCCTCAGTCGAGCCTGGGACCATCTGAGCCCCTGCAGGCCCAGCTGATGGAGGAGGGAGGAAGAGTTCTAGAAAATATCTCTCTGGAGAAGGAAGGGGTGTGGGGAAGTGGAGAAGCTCACACAACTTCACCTCCTAGGTCTGCCCCTGAAGGAGGAGGAGATATTGCCAGAGCCTGGAAGTGAGACCCCCACGGTGGCCTCTGAGGCCCTGGCTGAACTGCTTCATGGGGCCCTGCTGAGGAGGGGCCCAGAGATGGGCTACCTGCCAGGTGAGGCCCCCAGAGCGGCAGGAGTGGCCTAGAGGCAGAGGGAGGGACATGGGCTCAGGGAGATGGGGAGCCAGGCTAGAGAAGAGCAGGCAGAGAGAGACTGCAGAGGAGGAAAAAGCCTGCATTCCTGTGAGATTCAGGGGACACAGAACGAGACTGTCGGAGAAAGTCAAACCTGGGCACAGACAGAACCAGAGACAGAGACAGAATGATTAGGAGACGGTCAGACAGAAAAACAGACACATAGAAAAAGAGATGGAAATTCAGAGAACCAGAGTCAGAGAAATGGTGGAAGACAGAGAGAGAGAGAGAATGAAACACAAAAACTAGTGGATCTCGAATCATGAAATCAGAGTGCAATCAGAATACTAAACAGGGAAATGAGGAAATAAAGAGTTCCAGAGAGAACGAGACAGAGGAGAGAGGAGATAACCAGAGACAGAACCTGATCTGAGTGAGGAGGCAGAGAGAGAGGCTCAGGGAGAGGAGTATCAGCGTGGAAAGGGCTGGGTGGAGAGAAGGGACCAGAAGAGAAAGAGGGGGGACTCAGGCTGTGGAAGCCTTGGGAGGAGGTAGGGGCTGGGGTGGGGAAGGGAAAGGTGGGGGGTGCTGTACCTTGTGCGGGAGGCTTTTGGGGTATGGCAGGGGAACCCCCAGCTTCCCTCAGCCCTGCTCCCCACCCAAGGTCCTCCATGTGCTCCTCCTGTGCTCTGACATTCCCTGCACTGTCCCAGGATCTGATCCGGACCCCACGCTAGCCACCCCTCCGGCCGGCCAGACTCTCACAGTGCCCTTCCTGCCACGGGCCACTGAGCCGGGGACAGGGCCTTTGACAACAGCCGTCACACCTAACGGGGTCAGGGGGGCAGGCCCCACTGCGCCAGAACTGCTGACCCCGCCCCCAGGAACCACAGCCCCACCCCCACCCAGCCCTGCCTCCCCAGGGCCTCCCCTTGGGCCTGAGGGAGGAGAGGAGGAGACAACGACCACCATCATCACCACGACAACTGTTACCACTACGGTGACCAGCCCAGGTGAGGTGACAGCAAGGGGATGGGGGTGGGAGCACCAGAGAGGTACATGCTGGGGATGGATGGGAGAGAGGCTGCTGGGAACTGTGGAAGGAGTCCTGGGTACAGATGGGAGAATAATAATAACAAAGGTAGCATTTCTGTACCCTTACTATGTACCAGGCAGTGTTCCAATTGTTTCAGCTATATAACAGTTGGGAAAGGGAGTTCTGGCTCAGGTGGGAGAGGGAGCATTGTTTAAAGATGGTGCCGGGCGTGGTGGCTCTAGCCTGTAATCCCAGCACTTTGGGAGGCCAGGCAGGCAGATCACCTGAGGTTGGGAGTTCGAGACCAGCCTGACCAACGTGGAGAAACCCCATCTCTACTAAAAATACAAAATTAGCCAGGCATGGGGGAGCATGCCTGTAATCCCAGCTACTCAGAAGTCTGAGGCAGGAGAATTGCTTGAACCTGGGAGGCGGAGGTTGTGGTGAGCTGAGATCCAGCCATTGCACTCTAGCCTGGGCAACAAGAGGGAAACTCCATCTTAAAAAAAATAAAAATAAAAAATTAAAAGATGGTGCGGGGGCACAGCAGTGCACACCTGTAATCCCAGTGATTTGGGAGGCCAAGGCAGGAGGATCGCTTGAGGCCAGGAGTTTGAGTCCAGCCTGGGAAACATGGCAAGACCCCATTTCTACAAAAAATTTAAAAAATTGGCTCAGCATGGTGATGCGCACCTGTGGGCCCAGCTACTTGGGAGGCTGAGGAGGGAGGATCACTTGAGCCCAGGAGTTTGAGACTGCAGTGAGCCATGATTGTGCCACTGCACTCCAGCCTGGGTGACAGAGCGAGACCCTGTCTCAAAACAAAACAAAAAAATGATGAGAGGTGCGAAGGAGAAGGTAGATGAAGGCCTTCAGAGTTGCTTGGCTGGGAGGGCAAGAGCACAGGCATTCCTTCCATCCCAGCCATTTGTATCTCCTCAGTTCTATGTAATAACAACATCTCCGAGGGCGAAGGGTATGTGGAGTCTCCAGATCTGGGGAGCCCTGCCAGCCGCACCCTGGGGCTCCTGGACTGCACTTACAGCATCCATGTCTACCCTGGCTACGGCATTGAGATCCAGGTAACTGGACCAAAGCATGTGACTGTGCAGCTTCCAAGCCTTTTCCTCTGGGCTGTGGGTGTGCACGGGTTTGGCCTGGGAGCCAAAAAACCTGTTTGATGACTCAGGTGACCTCAAAAACTCTTCTAGATTTCTACAACTTGGGTAGCAGTGCGGTGCCTTTTGGGCAAAGGGCAAAGGCACAGGGCAAAGGCACAGCACAGGGGCTTTGGAAGTCAAACCCCTGGCTGACTTGCCCTGGCGGGTCTGTGTCTGGCTTCTCTAGGTGCAGACGCTGAACCTGTCACAGGAAGAGGAGCTCCTGGTGCTGGCTGGTGGGGGATCCCCAGGCCTGGCCCCCCAACTCCTGGCCAACTCGTCCATGCTTGGAGAAGGACAAGTCCTTCGGAGCCCAACCAACCGGCTGCTTCTGCACTTCCAGAGCCCACGGGTCCCAAGGGGCGGTGGCTTCAGGATCCACTATCAGGGTGAGGAGTTTGAGGGTGCTGCTGGAAGGGCAGGGGCCATATTGCATACAGGGGACTTTTTTTTTTTTTTTTTTGAGACAGAGTCTTGCTCTGTCTCCCAGACTGGTGGTCAGTGGCACGATCTCAGCTCACTGCAAGCTCTGCCTCCCAGGTTCACGCCATTCTCTTGCCTCAGCCTCTCAAGTAGCTGGGACTACAGATGCCCGCCACCAAGCCCAGCTAATTTTTTGTATTTTTAGTAGAGATGGGATTTCACCGTGTTAGCCAGGATGGTCTCGATCTCCTGACTTCGTGATCCACCCGCCTCAACCTCCCAAAGTGCTGGGATTACAGGCAAGAGCCACTGTGCCCGGCCTATAAAGGGGACATCTTTAAGAACCATCGAAGCACAGGGTGCTGAGGGGGGCTTTTCCTCCTGACTGTGACCCTGGGGGGCAGGGCCCTCAGAGGAGGCCCATGCATACTTGTCTCACACACTCACAGATCTGTGCACACATTCAAGGGACAATTCATCCATTGAACCCAACAAATGTTTATCAAGTGCTTGCTTCATACCAGGACCTGTGTTAGCCTTGGAGGAGGAATGAACAAACCAGGTGTAAATCTGGTTTCAACGAGCTCAGAATCTAGGTAGGAAGACAGATGAGTAATCAGGATGGTTATAATTCAAGGAGATAAGGAATATGATGGCGGAAACGCCAGCGGGGGCAGCACATAGCCAAGGGACCTAAATTTCTCCCAAGGAATATGGGGACATCTTCTTGGAGGAGATGATGACTAAGCTGAGACCTGAAGGATAAATTCACCAGGGAAAGGGTGGGAGGGAGGGAGAGAAGGAGGGAGGCAGATGGCTAAGTGGATGAAAAAGCACACTCCAAGACCCAGAGAGAGAAGATGTGACCCCCCAGATGAGGTGAGGGAATTCAGCATGGAAGATAGAATTGTCCTAGCTATGTGACCTGGGACAAGTTACTTAACTTTTCTGTGCCTCACGATCTCATCTGAAAAATAGGGATCACAACTTGGTATTATGGGGAAGGTCAAATGAATTAATACATGTCAAGTGTTTAAAACAGTGTGTGGCCTGGCGTGGTGGCTCACTACTGTAATCTCAGCACTTTGGGAGGCCAAGGCGGGTGGATCACCTGAGTTCAGGAGTTCAAGACCAGCCTGGCCAGCATGGTGAAACCCTATCTCTACTAAAAATACAAAAATTAGCCTGGCATGGTGGCAAGCACCTGTAATCCCAGTTACTTGGGAGGCTGAGGCAAGAGAATTGTTTGAACCCAGGAGGCGGAGGTTGCAGTGAGCTGAGATTCGCCATTGTACTCCAGCCTAGGTGACAAAAGTGAAACTCTGTCTCAAAAACAAACAAAAACAAAACAAAACAAACAAAAACACAAACAGCATGTGGTACACAGTGAGAGCTCAAAACTGTCAGTCACTGCTATTACTTTCAAAGCACAGAAAGGGGTGAAGGGGAAATGGGCCAGAGACCAGGCTGGGAGGCAGGTCAGATTCAGACCATAAAGAGTCTTATCTGCTTCAGTAAGGAATTCAGACTACTTCAACCTGCAGGTGTGACAGGGAGATATTTGAATTTTTTTTTTTTTTTTTTTTTGAGACAGAGTCTCACTTTGTTGCCCAGGCTGGAGTGCAGTGGTGATGACCTTGGCTCACTGCAACCTCTGCCTCCCAGCTTCAAATGATTCTCTTGCCTCAGCTTCCTGAGTATCTGGGATTACAGGCACCTGCCACCATGCCTGGCTAATTTTTGTATTTTTAGTAGAGATGGGGTTTCACCATGTTGGCCAGGCTGGTCTCGAACTCCTGACCTCAAGTGATCCACCTGCCTTGGCCTCCCAAAGTGCTGGGATTACAGGCATGAGCCACCACACCAGGCCTCCTAATTTGAATTTTATTAATTAATTAATTTATTTATTTTTTTGAGATGGAGTTTTGCTCTTGTTGCCCAAGCTGGAGGGCAATGGCGCAATCTTGGCTCACCGCAGCCTCTGCCTCCTGGGTTCAAGCAATTTTCCTGCCTCAGCCTCCTGAGTAGCTGGGATTACAAGCATGGGCCACCACTTCTGGCTAACTTTGTATTTTTAGTAGAGACGGGCTTTCTCCATGTTGGTCAGGCTGGTCTCGAACTCCCAACCTCAGGAGATCCTCCTGCCTTGACCTCCCGAAGTGCTGGGATTACAGGCGTGAGCCATGGCGCCTGGCCTGAAATGTTTTAAGCAGGAAAGTGAGAGCCTCAGATTTGCAACTTAGAAAGATCCTTCTGACTTCTGGGGGCGGGAAAGGGGGGCTGTATTCACGCACGACTGCATTTGTTAGGACCTATGACAGATGACCTGCACATGTGTGTACATCCACGCTTACCTGTGTGTGCGGGAACTTTCCCACAGTACAAGGGTATGTTCTAGCAGACATGAGTATGAAGAAAGGGGCCCAGCCAGTGCCCTGTTCCAGACACCACTGTCTTCCTATGCTTCGTGGAGACAGAGAGAACTGTGTGTCGGGCCAATGCCCCCTTCACATCACCGCATGGCCTTGGCTGGTGTCATGCACTCTGCCCTCCTTGAAAGCTCTGCTGACCACAGATGCCTTGTGTGCCTCATGCAGGGTGCACCCTGAATCCTGTTCTCACGTCCTCTCCAGCCTCTTTTGAGGCCTCTGCTCAGGACCTGCCTTAGGGGCTCATGTGTGCCTAGCAAAGGTGCCTATTCATCGGGGGGCCAGCAAGCTGGGAGACGTGTATTTGGCAGTAGGGACCTGGTTATTGGGGAGCAAGAGCATCCCTGGAGGGCCCGGGCCAAGTGCTGGATTTCAGATATTGTGAAATCCGAAGATATGGCTCCCCACTGGCTCCTTTAAGCAGCCACTTCCCCAGGGCACTGAAAATAGGACTCCTTAGGCTAAGTGGAACATTTGGGGAAGCAGGACTATTGCATAAATTGGCCTTCATTGCTCAGTCTTCCCTGCTTCACAGCTGCACTGGGCGCCTTTGGGACCGAGGCCCTGTTTCAGCCCTTCCCAACCTGCACTAGCTGGGGCCTCTGGTCCAGAGTGGCCTCATTAGCTTCTCTGAAAAGCCAAAGGCTCCCTCACCCCAAGTTCAGCAAACTTTCCCATTACAAAGCCCTTTCACCAACCTTAGTTTCATTTGCTTCTCACAGGAACCCTGAGAGTGGCCATTGTCAGTTCCATCTCTCAAAGGAAGGAAAAGACCCAAAGGTTATGTAGATTGCTCAGCCACCTGCACGTTTATTGCAGCCAGACACCAGATCCCCGAGTCCCTGGCTCCCAGTCATTCATTAACTGAGGCTGAGGGGCGGGTGATTAACGTTTTCTCAGCAGCTTCTATGTGCCAGGTGCTTTGCGTGTTTCTTTTATTTAATTTTCAGGCCAATCTTCCCTGATAGGAATTATTATTGCCGTTAATAGGTGAGAGGCCCCTAGAGATGAAGTCACCTGCTCAAATCATGTAGTTAGTAAGTTCTGGAGCTAGAACTGGAACTCAGGTCTGCCTGATGACAAATCCAATGGTCTTTGCACCGTTTCATGCTGCCTCTTGGCTGCACCCATTGATCAGCCAGGCTAGCCCTTTTTTTTTTTTTTTTTTTTTTGAGACGGAGTCTCATTCTGCTGCCCAGGCTGGAGTGCAATGGCACAATCTCGGCTCCCTGCAACCTCCGCCCCCTGGGTTCAAGCGATTCTCCTGTCTCAGCCTCCTGAGTAGCTGGGATTATAGGCGTGTGCCACCATGCCCAGCTAATTTTTTGTATTTTTAGCAGAGACAGGGTTTCACCATGTTGGCCAGGCTGGTCTGGAACTCCTGACCTCATAGACTAGTCTTTTAGACACAAAATAAATAAGGCTTGGGCCAGTGTAGACAGTGGTTAGGCCAGGCATGGTGGCTCACGCCTGTAATCCCAGCACTTTGGGAGGCCAAGGTGGGTGGATCACCTGAGGTCAGGAGTTCGAGACCAGCCTGGCCAACATAGTGAAACACTGTCTGTACTAAAAATACCGGCACGGTGGTGCACGCCTGTAATTGCAGCACTTTGGGAGGCCGAGGCGGGGAGATCATGAGGTCAGGAGTTCGAGACCAGCCTGACCAAAATGGTGAAACACCGTCTCTACTAAAAATACAGAAATTAGCTGGGCCTGGCTGGGCGCTTTGGCTCACACCTGTAATCCCAGCACTTTGGGAGGCCGAGGCGGGCGGATCAGGAGGTCAGGAGATCGAGACCATCCTGGCTAACACGGTGAAAACCTCGTCTCTACTAAAAATACAAAAAAATTAGCCGGCCGTGGTGGCGGGTGCCTGTAGTCCCAGCTACTTGGGAGGCTGAAGCAGGAGAACGGCATGAACCCGGGAGGTGGAGCTTGCAGTGAGCCGAGATCGCGCCACCACACTCCAGCCTGGGCAACAGAGGGAGACTCCATCTCAAAAAAAAAAAAAAAAAAGAGGAATTAGCTGGGTGTGGTGGCTCATGCCTGTAATCCCAGCTACTCAGGAGGCTGAGGCCGGAGAATTGCTTGAACCTGGGAGGCGGAGGTTGCAGTGAGCCAAGATTGTGTCACTGCACTTCAGCCTGGGTGACAGAGCAAGACTCTGTGTCAAAAAAAAATAATAAAATAAATAATAATAAAAATACAAAAATTAGCCAGGAGTCGTGGCACACGCCTATAACCCCAGCTACTTGGGAGGCTGAGGGAGGAGAATTACTTGAACCCGGGAGGTAAAAGTTGCAATGAGCTGAGATCAAGCCACTGCACTCCAGACTGGGTGACAGAGTGAGACTCTCTCAAAAAAAAAAAAAAAAAAAAGACAATGGTTAATGTGATGACAAAATCATGCATGCAGGGCTGTGTATAGGTAAGAGAATAAGTAACTGTTGGAGAGATGTAGAGTCAGGAAGGCTTCCTGGAAGAGGTGGTATGTAAGCCCCCCAGTCTGATCTCTTAAAAGATGAGAAAGTAGGTGGAGAGCACAAGCGAAAATATGGAGGTGGAAACTTAAGGAGTCACAAAACTGTGTTGTGTAGGCTATATTGGTCTTGGGAGATCAACCCTGAAGCTGGAATGCGCTGGGCTGCATTTAACTGTGGAAGGGGCTTGAATGTCAAACTAAAGCATTCAGACTTGGTTCTGTTGGGCATGGGCAGCCATTCCCGAGGCTACCATTTATTGAAACCACTGTGTTCTAGAAGGTTGTTCTTATGTTTATCTCAGTAGACAATGGACTCCTGATGACAAGGCCTGGGTCTTTTTCCTGACCTCAGGTGATCCACCCGCCTCAGATCCACTCCCAAAGTGCTAGGATTACAGGTGTGAGCCACTGTGCCTTTAAAGACTATTTTGTCTTTAAAGATCTTAATACTCAGTGGCCTATAAATGAATCCCTCAATGAAAGTGAAGTCAGGAGGTCTGAAGAGATCAGGAGTTCGAGACCACCCTGGCCAACATGGTAAAATCCCATCTGTACCAAAAATACAAAAATTAGCTAGGCATGGTGGCACACACCTGTAATCCCAGCTACTTGGCAGGCTGAGGCAGGAGAATTGCTTGAACCCAGGAGACGGAGGTTGTAGTGAGCCGAGTTTGTATGCCATTGCACTCTAGCCTGGGCAACAGAGTGAGACTTCTCCTCAAAAACAAGAACAAAAAAAATAAAGACAAAATAGTCAAATTTCCTCAAGAAGTTTCATGTTTGCTTGAGGCCAGGAGTTCAAGACCAGCCTGGGCAACATACTGAGATGTCATCTCTACACAAAATTTAAAAATTAGCGGGGCATGGTGGCACAAACCTGTAGTCCCAGCTACTTGGGCGGCTGGGTCAGGAGGATTGCTTGAGGCCAGGAGTTCAAGGTTCCAGTGAGCTATGATCACGCCACTGCACTTCAGCCTGGGCAACAGAGTGAGACCCTGTCTCAAAAAAAAAAAAAAAAAAAGAAGAAGTTTCAAGTGGTTCTTCTGGATGGAAGCTGAGGAGCTGAGGGTGTACCACAGGGCACCTTGGTGGAAGAAAGGCTGTGTGTGTGGAGGGGAGAAAAATCAAAAGAGACATTTAATAACTTGGAGCCTCAGTGTTCACACCTGCAAAACAGGTCACATAATCTTTTTTTTTTTTTTTCGAGACAGAGTTTTGCTCTTGTGGCCCAGGCTGGAGTGCAATGGGATGATCTCGGCTCACTGCAACCTCTGCCTCCCAGGTTCAAGTGATTCTCCTGCTTCAGCCTCCCAAGTAGCTGGGATTACAGGCGCCCACCACCACGCCTGGCTAATTTTTGTATTTTTTAGAGATGGGGTTTTACCATGTTGGCCAGGCTGGTCTCGAACTCCTGACTTCGTGATCCACCTGCCTTGGCCTCCAAAAGTGCTGGGATTACAGGCGTGAGCCACCACGCCTAGCCAGGTCACATAATCTTTGTCTGCTGACCTCAAAATCTCTATGTGGACTCATTTTGGGAGCTGAACAAGCTCTGCAAATACTATCTGTTATTAGAGCTGGATGAAGTTCAGAGTAGTTCATTGATTTGCCTGAAGTCACACAACAAATGAGTAGCGGGGTCCAGAATAACTTGTTTGAACCTCGGATACCTCATCTATAAAATGGGTGCCAACGAGGGTGAATTACAATGAGTGGGGGAGATAAGGGATGTTGCAATTTCCTCTTCGTGAGGCAAGGTGCCTGTGTGAGGAGCTCTTATTTCTCGGTATGTACGCCAGTATGGCGCCAGTGTGTGCCCCTGGAAGGTTGGCCTGAAAGGAGAGGGGGGAAGTGCTGGGGGATCAGTATGAGAGGGTGGCATGGGAAAGTGAGCCCTGCTACCCGCTGTCTGTCTGGTGCAGCCTACCTCCTGAGCTGTGGCTTCCCTCCCCGGCCGACCCATGGGGACGTGAGTGTGACGGACCTGCACCCCGGGGGCACTGCAACCTTTCACTGTGATTCAGGCTACCAGCTGCAAGGAGAGGAGACCCTCATCTGCCTCAATGGCACCCGGCCATCCTGGAATGGTGAAACCCCCAGCTGCATGGGTGAGTCTCCTGCCACAGTGGGTGCGGGTGTCTGTTCTGGGAACCCTATTGGGAGGGTCCTATCTCAGGGGTGTCCAGGTGTCCACCTTTGGGGAAAACCCATTCTGAAGGGGTGTTTACCCTGAGGAGTCCCCATCCTGGGGTCTGCAGCCAGAGCTCTTTATGCAGAGGGTCTCTCTCCTTGGGGTGTCTCCATCCTTGGGTGGTCTCCATCTCAGGGTGTCCCACTGGAGATTTTATTTTGGGAGTCACCATTCTGGAGGTCCCTTCTGGGGTAGCGTCCTCATCTTAGAGGAAGCCATTTTTAGGGTCCATGTCCAGAGGGCTTCTATCCTGGAGAGCCTCTTACTGGGATTCCCATCCCGTGGCGTCTTCACTCTGAAAGTCCTGTCCTGAAGATTTCCCAGCTGAGGCTTTGAATTTTAGGGATCCTCGTAACTCCCCATCCTAGAGTGTCCGCAGCTGGAGAGTCTTCATTTTAGTGGTGTCTCCATCCTAGGAGGTGTCAATCCTGGGGTTCTCCTGTACCGGGGCTGGTTTCTCTCCTGGCTCATGCCTGGAGAAGGTCCTGTCCTCTGGGGCGACTCCATGGGACAGAGGCTAACCCTGGGCCGGGTCCCAGCCAAAGGTGTGAATGCAACAGCTCTGAAAACGGGCCGAGGCCCCGAGGAGAAGCACAAGTCACCTCAAGCTGGCCTTAACGTGCCCCTCCTCTGCCCACAGCATCCTGTGGTGGCACCATCCACAATGCCACACTGGGTCGCATCGTGTCCCCAGAGCCTGGGGGAGCTGTAGGGCCCAACCTCACCTGCCGTTGGGTCATTGAAGCAGCTGAGGGGCGCCGGCTGCACCTGCACTTCGAGAGGGTCTCGCTGGATGAGGACAATGACCGGTAAGGGTCTGGGTCTTGGGTCAGAAGTCCCCACCTTGGCCGGGCATGGTGGCTCATGCCTGTAATCCCAGCACTTTGGGAGGCCGAGGCAGGCGAATCACAAGGTCAGGAGATCGAGACCATCCTGGCTAACATGGTGAAACCCCATCTCTACTAAAAATACAAAAAAAAAAAAAAAAATTAGCCAGGCATGGTGGTGGGCACCTGTAGTCCCAGCTACTCGGGAGAATGAGGCAGGAGAATGGTGTGAACCCAGGAGGCAGAGCTTGCAGTGAGCCAAGATCGCACTGCTGCACTCCATCCTGGGCGACAGAACAAGACTCTGTCTTAAAAAAAAAAAAGAAGTTCCCACCTCAGGGAAATAGGGAGGCTAAGTGGGGACTTGGACACAGCTGGGGTGGATCCTGGTTGAGATATGCATCACAGCTTAGTCCTAAGCCTTTTTTTTTTTTTTTTTTGAGACAGAGTTTCACTCTTGTTGCCCAGGCTGGAGCGCAGTGCCGCAGTCTTGGCTTACTGCAACCTCCGCCTCTCAAATTCAAGCGATTCTTCTGTCTCAGGAGGGGTTCAAGCGATTCTCCTGTCTTAGCCTCCTGATTAGCTGGGATTACAGGCATGCACCACCATGCCCAGCTAATTTTGTATTTTTGGTAGAGATGTGGTTTCTCCATGTTGGTCAGGCTGGTCTCAAACTCCCAACCTCAGGTGATCTGCCCACCTTGGCCTCCCAAAGTGCTGGAATTACAGGTGTGAGCCACCGCGCCTGGCCAGTCCTAAGCCTTTCTTAGGAAGTGTAGCTGTGCAACCTTAGACAAATCACTCAACTTCTTTGCACCTCAGTTTCCTCATCTGTAGAATGGAGATAACAGTACCTCCCTCTTCAGGTTTCTGTGAGGATAAGTGCTGAAATTATATAAAGTCCTTAGAATGGCGCCTAGGGCAATAAGCACTATAAAAGTGTCTGCTACCCTCTTTTTTTTTTTTTGAGATGGAGTCTCTCCCTGTCGCCCAGACTGGAGTGCAGTGGCGCGATCTCAGCTCACTACAACCTCTGCCTCCCGGGCTCAAGCGATTCTCCTGCCTCAGCCTCCCGAGTAGCTGGGACTACAAGTGCATGCCACCACGTCCGGCTAATTTTTTGTACTTTTTTTTTTTAGTAGAGATGGGGTTTCACCGTGTTAGCCAGGATGGTCTCGATGTCCTGACCTCGTGATCCGCCCACCTCAGCCTCCCAAAGTGCTAGGATTACAGGCATGAGCCACCGTACCTGGCCTTATTTTTTTTTATTTATTTTTTTTTGGAGACAGAGTTTCACTGTCACCCAGGCTGGAGTGCAGTGGCACAGATTCAGCTCACTGCAACCTCCACCTCCCAGATGCAAGCAATTCTCCTGCCTCGGCTTCCTGAGTAGCTGGGATTACAGGCATGCACCACCATGCCTGGCTAATTTTTGTATTTTTAGTAAACATGGGGTTTTACCATGTTGGCCAGCCTGGTTTTGAACTCCTGACTTCAGGTGATCCACCTGTCTTGGCTTCCCAAAGTGCTGGGATAACAAGTGTGAGCTGAGCCACCATGCCTGGTCAAGCATCTGCTATCTTCATCATCATTATCATCCTTTACCTAGCAACTTGGTATCTCAGCCCTGCCACTACTTGCCCTGTGACCTTGGACAGGTTACTTGATCTTTCTATGCCCTAATATCCTCATCTATTAAATAAGGGATAATAATAGTGTCTGACTCAAGAGTTCTTGTGAAAATTAAATGAGATAGAATGTGTAAGGGCTTAGAAGAGTGTGTGGCATATGGTTATGTGTGATGATAACAGCTATAAAAATAAGTTAGGAAAGCAGGCAAGGGGTGAGGCAGCTTGTGAGGGAGGTTGAGCTCCTGGTCACGTTTCTGTCCATCCCAGGCTGATGGTGCGCTCAGGGGGCAGCCCCCTATCCCCCGTGATCTATGATTCGGACATGGACGATGTCCCCGAGCGGGGTCTCATCAGTGACGCCCAGTCCCTCTATGTGGAGCTGCTGTCAGAGACACCTGCCAATCCCCTGCTGTTAAGCCTCCGATTTGAAGGTAAGTGACCCACTCCCCCACCGGACCCCAAACGCCACACCTCCTCTTCCTGATACCAAGCATAGTCAGAAGCACAAACTCCATGCCTGTTCATCTCCATGCTGGGATTCCTGAAACGTGACTCGCTTCCCTGCCCCAAAACTGCAAGGATCTCTTCTAGGGACCCCTTCTCCTTCCCCGAGGCAGCCTTCTCTGTTTAAGCTTCATGCATGTCTGGATCCAGGTACATAGCCCAGAGACCAGTTATCTCAGTATCTCAGTTCTTTCCTCTGTGTTGGCTTTATTCTCAGGCAGGCTTTCCCTGTGTGATGGACATAGCTGCCGACTTACATACCACCAACTTAATTTTTATTTTATTTATTTATTTATTTATTTATTTATTTTTTTGAGATGGAGTCTTGCTCTGTCGCCCAGGCTGGAGTGCAGTGGCGCGATCTCGGCTCACTGCAAGCTCCACCTCCCGGGTTCACGCCATTCTCCTGCCTCAGTCTCCCGAGTAGCTGGGACTACAGGCACCCGCCACCACGCCCGGCTAATTTTTTTGTATTTTTAGTAGAGACGGGGTTTCACCTTGTTAGCCAGGATGGACTCGATCTCCTGACCTCGTGATCCGCCTGCCTTGGCCGCCCAAAGTGCTGGGATTACAGGAGTGAGCCACCGCACCTCGCCTTTATTTATTTTGAAAGGGAGTTTTGCTCTTGTTGCCCAGGCTGGAGTGCAATGGTGTGATCTCGGCTCACCGCAACCTCTGCCTCCTGGGTTCAAGCGATTTTCCTGCCTCAGCCTCCCGAGTAGCTGGGATTACAGGCATGCGCCACCACGCCCAGCTAATTTTGTATTTTTAGTAGAAATGGGGTTTCTCCACGTTGGTCAGGCTGGTCTCGAACTCCCGACCTCAGGCAATCCGCCCGCCTTGGCCTCCCAAAGTGTTGGGATTACAGGCGTGAGCCACTGCGCCTGGCACTTTTTATTTTTTATTTATTTTTATTTATTTATTTATTTTGAGACAAGAGTTCCTCCCTGTCGCCCAGGCTGGAGTGCGGTGGCGTGATCTCAGCTCACTGCAGCCGCCCTCCTCCAGGTTCAAGCGATTCTCATTCCTCAGCTTCCCGAGTAGCTGGGATTACAGGCATGCACCACCATGCCCAGCTAATTTTTGTGTTTTTAGCAGAGACGGGGTTTCACCACGTTGCCCAGGCTGGTCTTGAACTCCTGGGCTCAAGTGATTCGCCCATGTGGGACTCCCAAAGTGCCAGGATTACAGGTGTAAGCCACCTTGTCCAGCCCATACCACCAACTGAGTAACCGCATCAGAGAGAACACTCATGTATTTCCTGAGAGCTCAGCAAAAATGCCAGGAGAGGCGCTCATTGACCTGACTAAGGTCCTGGTTGGCCTTAGCCTGAGCCAATCACTGAGCTAGGAGAAGGCAGTATTGGGATTGGCTAATCTGCCTCACGTGGCCTTCCCTGGTGGGCTCCAACTCAACCTCGTGGAGTGAGAGTGGGGAAGGCCTGCGTCCCAAAATTAAAATTGGGATGCTGTTACCAGAAGAGGAATGAATGTGAAGGAGTAGAAACAAGGAAGTGATCATGGAGGAAGAGGCATTTGACCTTGGCCTCAAAGTATAGAAGGTATTTTATTATTATTATTATTATTGAAACAGGTCTTGCTTTGTCGCCCAGGCTATAGTTCAGTGGCCAGATCATGGTTCACTGTAACCTCAACCTCCTGGGCTCAAGTGATCCTCCTGCCTCAGCCTCTCTAGTAGCTGGGACCACAAGCGTTCGCCACCATGCCTGGGTAATTTTTAAATTTTTTGTAGAGACAGCATCTCACTATGTTGCCCAGGCTGGTCTCCAACTGCTGGGCTGAAGTGATCCTCCCACCTCGGCCTCTCAAAGTGCTAGGATTACAGGCGTGAGCCACCCTGCCCAGCCAACAGAGGACATTTTAAAAGAGGAAGATTGAGGCCAGTTGTGGTGACTCATGTCTCTAATCTGGACACTTTGGGAGGCCAAGGTGGGATGATTGCTTGAGGCCAGGAGTTTGAGAACCAGTCTGAGCAACATAGTGAGATCCTGTGTCTACAAATTAAAATAATAATAATAATTATCCAGGTGTGGTGGCACACACCTCTAGTCCCAGCTACATGGAAGGTTGAGGTGGGAGGATCACTTGAACCCCAGAGGTTGCAGTGAGCTATGATTGCACCACTGCACTCCAGCCTGGGCAACAGAGCAAGACCTTGTCAAAAAAAAAAAAAAAGAAAAAAGAAGAAAAGAAAAGGAAAGAGAGGAACTTTGAGAAAGAGCAAGTAGGGAAATGCCTGGTATGTTTGGGAAACAGAATTTCACTGTGGCTGAAACAGAGGAGTTGTAGAAACAGTAGCAAGAGAGAGACCAAAAAGATGAAATGCTTAGAGATGGGAGGGTCTAGTGTTTGATATGAATCATGGGAGAAATGGAATTGGCACGGGACTGTGATGGATGGGTAGGATTTGGACAAGATACCTTGCAGGTTAAGCAACAGTGAAATAGAACAGTGGATCTGCAAAAATCAATTGCGGGATAGATTCTGGGAGTGTTAAAGTGCAAACAGCACAGGTCTTTTAGCGAAAATGGCAAGTTTTGAGTCCTGACTCCATAGTTGTAGGCCACTGCCGTTCTATGAGTTTAAGATTCTTCACTGTGGCCAGGCACAATGGATCACGCCTGTAATCCCAGCACTTTGGGAGGCTAAGATGGGAGGATCACTTGAGCCTGGGAGTTGGAGACCAGCCTGGGCAACATAGCAAGATCTTTGTCTCAACAAAACAAAACAAAACAAAAAATTAGCCAGGTGTGGTGGTGCACGCTTGTGGTCCCAGCTGCTTGGGAGGCTGAGGCAGGAGGATCACTTGAGCCCAGGAGGTCAAGGCTGCTGTGAGTTGTGATCCCACCATTGCACACTCCAGCCTAGGTGACAGAGCAAGGCCCTGTCTCATTTTTTTCTTTTTTTTTTTTGAGACGGAGTTTCGCTCTTGTCACCCAGGCTGGAGTGCAATGGCGCAATCTTGGCTCACTGCAACCTCCACTTTCCGGGTTCAAGTGGTTCTCCTGCCTCAGCCTCCTGAGTAGCTGGGATTACAGGTGTTAGACACCACGCCCGGCTAATTTTTGTATTTTTAGTAGAGACGGGGTTTCACCATGTTGGTCAGGCTGGTCTCGAACTCCTGACCTCAGGTGATTCACCTGCCTCAGCCTCCCAAAGTGTGGGGATTACAGGTGTGAGCCACCGCATCTGGCCTCATTTTTAAAAATAAATAAAATAGCCCAGGCACAGTGGCTCATGCCTGTAATCCCCGCACTTTGGGAGGCTGAGGCAGGTGGATCATTTGAGCCCAGGAGTTTGAAACCAGCCTGGGCAACATGTCAAAGTCCCATTTCTACTAAAAACACAGCAATTAGCCATGTGTGCCTGTAATCCCAGCTACTCGGGAGGCTGAGACACGAGAATCGCTTGAACCTGGGAAGCCGAGGTTGCAGTGAAGTGAGATCATGCCACTGCACTCCAGCCTGGGCGACAGAGTGAGACTCAGTCTCAAAAAATAAAAAATAAAATATTAAAATAAAATTAGAAATCTCAAAAAACAAAAAAAGTCTGGGTATGGTGGCTCACGCCTATAATCCCAGCACTTTGGGAGGTCGAGGCGGGTAGATCACCTGAGGTCAGGTGTTCGAGACCAGCCTGGCCAACATGGTAAAACCCCATCTCTACTAAAAAAATACAAAAATTAGTGGGGGATGGTTGTGGGTGTCTGTAATCCCAGCTACTCGGGAGGCTGAGGCAGGAGAATCACTTGAACCTGGGAGGCTGAGGTTGCTGTGAGCCAAGATCACACCATTGCACTCCAGCCTGGTAACAAGAGCGAAATTCCATCCCCCCCCCCAAAAAAAAAGAGAAGGATTCCTCATTGGTATCATAGGCACCTACCTTACAGGGAGTTTTGCAGCTAAGATCCGATCAGGTGAGCAGAAACTCAAATGCTCTGCAAATGTTCACTTTTGCTGACTTAAAGTAAAAACTGAGTAGTTTTTGCATTAGCTGAAATTTTGGGTTCTAGCAACAGCATGGATGATCAGAATCCAACTGTTATTTCTGAGGAGAGAATACACCTACACCAGCCAGTTCTCCGAAAGCACCCCTCCCCTTACCCGCCTATCTCTGCTGTTTCCAGAGCCAAGTATCTGTGGCTGGGAATCAAACCATCTGGGTTTGAGACCTGCTTTTGCCATTGTCTCTTGTGTGACCTTGAGCAAGTAGCTTTTTGGTCTATCGACCTCCGCTCTGTAGAATGGTGGCTGGGATTTGGCTAGCTCAGTGGCTTCCCTCCAGAGGCCAGGGAGGCAACATAAATATGTGAATGAGGAGTGTTAGAACTTTTTTTGACAGTCTGGAGAGTGAATGCTAAACCCAGTGGCATTCAGTTTTTAAAAACCCACCAACGTCAGGGCAATGGCTCACACCTGTAATCCCAGCACTTTGGGAGGCCGAGGCCAGCAGATACCTGAGGTCAGGAGTTTGAGACCAGCCTGAGTAACATGGTGAAACCCCATCTCTACAAAAAAAAAAAAATCAGAAAATGAGCTGCTGGGTGGGGTGTGCATGCTTGTAGTCCCAGCTACTGGAGAGGCTGAGGTGGGAGGATCGCTTGAGCCTAAGAGATCTAGGCTGTAGTGAGCTGTGATCACACCACTGCACTCCAGCCTGGACAACAGAGTGAGATCCTATCTCTAAAAAAATAAAAAATAAAAAAACCCCAGGCTGGGCGCAGTGACTCATGTCTGTAATCCCAGCATTTTGGGAGGCCGAGGCAGGCAGATCACTTAAGGCCAGGAGTTCAAGACCAGCCTAGCCAACATGGTGAAACCCCTGTCTCTACTAAGAATACAAAAATTGGCCAGGCACGGTGGCTCATGCCTGTAATCCCAGCACTTTGGGAGGCCGAGGCAGGCAGATCACCTGAGGTCGGGAGTTCGAGATCAGCCTGATCAACCTGGAGAAACCCCGTCTCTACTAAAAATACAAAAAATTAGCCAGGCGTAGTAGCACATGCCTATAATCCCTGCTACTCAGGAACCTGAGGCAGGAGAATCGCTTGAACCCAGGAGGCGGAGGTTGTGGTGAGCCAAGATCGTGCCATTGCACTCCAGCCTGAGCAACAAGTGTGAAATTCCATCTCAAAAAAGAAAAAAAATTAGCTGGTCATGGTGGTGCACGCCTGCAATCCCAGCTACTTGGGAGGCTGAGGCATGAGAATTGCTTGAACCTGGGAGTCAGAGGCTGCAGTGAGCCAAGGTCTTACCACTGCACTCCAGCCTGGGCGACAGCACAAGACTCTGTCTCAAAAAAAAAAAAAAAAAAGCCCAGTGAGTGGCCAAACACCCCAATTCAGCCCACATCCCCAATTTGAGATCCCTTGAGGCCTGTCCTAATGCTTAATTGTTATGACTGACTCCTTCCCAGCCTTTGAGGAGGATCGCTGCTTCGCCCCCTTCCTGGCACATGGAAACGTCACTACCACGGACCCTGAGTATCGCCCAGGGGCACTGGCAACCTTCTCGTGCCTCCCAGGATATGCCCTGGAGCCCCCTGGGCCCCCCAATGCCATCGAATGTGTGGATCCCACAGAACCCCACTGGAACGACACAGAGCCGGCCTGCAAAGGTGAGCCTTCCTTGTCGCAGGCAGGTCCTTCAGTCCACGTTGCCCCCTGAACTGGGGATCCCAGCAAGGCCATTCAGAAAGGAAGGCTGCACATCCAGACTTAATCGACCCAAGCCTTGGGTACATCCCTGTCCCTTCAGAGGCTGTTTTCTTAGCTGAATAACTGGTGGGCTTGTTACTGAATGCAGGGGTCACAAACGCAAATGTCTTCAAGAGTGAGAACTGCTGTTGGGTTAAGTCACAGATTGGGCAGGCTTGAGAGTGGGTGGGGTTTGTTAAGAGCAGGACTGGATATTGAACACAATAGGACCTAGATGCGACAAGAAACAGGTGGACCATGGCTGGGCGCGGTGGCTCACGCCTGTAATCCCAGCACTATGGGAGGCCGAGGCGGGTGGATCACCTGAGGTGGGGAGTTCGAGACCAGCCTGATCAACATGGAGAAACACTGTCTCTACTTAAAATACAAAATTAGCTGGGCCTGGTGATGCATGCCTGTAATCCCAGCTACTCGGGAGGCTGAGGCAGGAGAATTGCTTGAACCCGGGAGGCGGAGGTTGTGATGAGCTGAGATCGCAGCACTGCACTCCAGCCTGGGCAAGAAAAGTGAAACTCCGTCTCAAAAAAAAAAAAAAGAAAGAAAAAAGAAACAGGTGGATAAAGCCAGGCGCGGTGGCTCACACCTGTAATCCCAACACTCTGGGGGGCTCAGGCAGGCAGATCACCTGAGGTCAGGAGTTGGAGACCAGCCTGGTCAACAGAGTGAAACCCCATCTCTACTGAAAATACAAAAATTAGCCGGGCATGGTGGTGCCTGCCTGTAATCCCAGCTACTTGGGAGGCTGAGGCACAAGAATCGCTTGAATCTGGGAGGTGGAGGTTGCAGTGAGCCGGGATTGTGCCACTGCACTCCAGCCTGGGCAACAGAGTGAGACTCCGTCTAAAAAAATAAAAATAGGGGCTGAGCGTGGTGGCTCACGCCTGTAATCCCAGCACTTTGGGAGGCCGAGGCGGGCGGATCACGAGGTCAGGAGATCGAGACCATTCTGGCTAACACCGTAAAACCCCATCTCTACTAAAAATACAAAAAAAAAAAAAAAAATTAGGGCGTGGTGGCTGCGCCTGTAGTCCCACCTACTCGGGAGGCTGAGGCAGGAGAATGGCGTGAACCCGGGAGGCAGAGCTTGCAGTGAGCCAAGGTCGCGCCACTGCACTCCAGCCTGGGCGACAGAGAGAGACTCTGTCTCAAAAAAAAAAAAAAAGTAAAAATAAATAAATAAATAAAATAAAAGAATAAAAGAAACAGGTGGATCATAGGTAATAGGAAACAATCGAGGTGATGTGATGCATGCATCATGAGTGGTGAGGACTGTGGTGAAATGGAGACAGCGTTCCCACCTGGGTCCCGAACCTGACACCACTTTTTTCCTAGCCATGTGTGGAGGGGAGCTGTCGGAACCAGCTGGCGTGGTCCTCTCTCCTGACTGGCCCCAGAGCTATAGCCCGGGCCAAGACTGCGTGTGGGGCCTGCACGTCCAGGAAGAGAAGCGCATCTTGCTCCAAGTCGAGATGTATGTTTGGGTCCTGCAGAGGGTGCGACGGGTGTAGGCTCAGCAAAGTGTGGTATGCCAATGCACTAGCCTGCATTCTGAGCCTGCCTGGCTTTTGCGTATCTATCCAGAATTCAGTGGATAGGCTGGTGCACTAAGGGTTCAGGATAGAGGTGAGAGAGCTGGGCTCAAATCACGTATTAGCCAGGCAACCTCGGACAAATAAATAGGGCAATGCAGCCTTCCTTAGGGGCCACTGTGAACAAGGGGCTCTGGCCTGGTGCCTCTCACTCTTTGGAGGTTTCTGAGGCTGCCCCTGGAGCTATTTCCAAACTGTTGCGTTATCACCAGCAAGTTGGGGAGGTCTAGGGAGAATCCAGTGAGCTGAATTGGTATGAGAGGGTCATGAGACGGCACAGAAGCTGAAGTGGGCTTGGCTTCAAAGCAGGTACTCAGGCGGGGCCTAGAGTTGTGTAGGGTGGTAGCGAATTTGGTCTGTGATTGGCCAGAGCTGGAGCTGGGCTAGGCTGTGGATCCCATGGTGTTGGAGGAGGGACTGGACAGTGGGCGGAGTTAGTAATGAGCAAGCTTAGGGATTGGGTAGTAGGACATGGGAGGTGCCATAGAATAGGGGAACCCTGAGGCACTAGCATAGGAGAAACCATGATTGGTCAAAACAGAGGCGGTGCCAGACCTGGGATAGAATATGGGCGGGGCTGGTGAGTAGGAGGGGCTACCAATGAGCAGAGTTGAGGATGGGGCAGAGCTGGATGGGAGGGGCCAGTCGCAGCCCCGCCCCATTGTCTGGTCTCACCCCCTGCAGATTGAATGTGCGGGAAGGGGACATGCTGACGCTGTTCGACGGGGACGGTCCCAGCGCCCGAGTCTTGGCCCAGCTGCGGGGACCTCAACCGCGCCGCCGCCTCCTCTCCTCTGGGCCCGACCTCACACTGCAGTTTCAGGCACCGCCCGGGCCCCCAAATCCAGGCCTGGGCCAGGGCTTCGTATTGCACTTCAAAGGTACTGAGGGATAGAGTCCCGGGATGGGCAGGGGTGGGGCAGGCCAGAGATCCCGGGAGGTGGCCGGTCGTGGTGGCTCACGCCTGTTATCCCAGGGCCTTGGGAGGCCGAGGCGGGAGGATTGCTTGAAGCCAGGAGGTTGAGGCTGCAATGAGCTATGCTTGTACCACTGTACTCCAGCCTGGGCGACAGGAAATCCTG
This sequence comes from Nomascus leucogenys, assembly GCF_006542625.1. NCBI lineage: Eukaryota > Metazoa > Chordata > Mammalia > Primates > Hylobatidae > Nomascus > Nomascus leucogenys. Next base: position 76,003,872 of record NC_044382.1, on the reverse strand, counting down.
TCTCTGAGAGAGAGAGACAGATCCCGGGAGGGGGCACAGAGCAAAGCCTCCGAGGCTGGAAGGGAGCCCGGAGTTAAAATGCAGCCTCCGAACTCGCCCTCCCTCCCCTGCAGAGGTCCCGAGGAACGACACTTGCCCCGAGCTGCCACCTCCGGAGTGGGGCTGGAGGACGGCATCCCACGGGGACCTGATCCGGGGCACGGTGCTCACCTACCAGTGCGAGCCTGGCTACGAGCTGCTAGGCTCCGACATTCTCACTTGCCAGTGGGACCTGTCTTGGAGCGCCGCGCCGCCCGCCTGCCAAAAGAGTGAGCCGGCCCCGCCCGCGTCCCCTCGGCCCCGCCCCCAGCCTGTCCTGTCCAGGCCCCCGTGCTTTCTGGGTTCCATCCCTTCGCTCGGGGTCCTTCCTGGATCTTCTTCAAGGCCTGCCCCTATGCCCTTTAGCTCTCACTTCTCCGCCCGGTTCCCCGAAACTGTCGCCTCTGGGTCTCCCTCTCATCTTCTCCGGGCTGCATCCCTCTTTCTTGCACCGACCTGGGCTCGGTCCCTGTTTCCTCTTCTCATGGCCCCGCCCCGTCCCCTCCTGACCCCTCCTCTGCGGCGTCTGAGTTTGGCCCCTAAAAGGGCTCCGACCAGATTCCCACTGGGCTCCCCGCGTTCACACTTGGCTCCACCTTCCTGTCCTACGCCCCGCCCCAATCCCGCAGTCCTCTCAGTTGAAATTGTAGAGAGCCACTTTGCTAGGACCAAGGCTTGTCAGAGCACTTGGTTTATTTGAATGCCATCATTGAAGCCCCGTGTTGGGTTGGGGTTAGGAGAGGGGGGTTCAAGCCACTCCATACTCTTACGGAGCTCGCATTCTGGGAGGGATACGCAGGGTGGTGATCACTGGGTGACTTTGGGCGAGGCACTTAGCATCTCTGAGCCTTGGTTTCCCCATCGGCAGAGTAGGACTCAGGTTGTGAAGCGCAGATGGAAAGTTCACAGGGCCCATGCTGCCCTGGGCGTGGCGAAGGGCTGTGGGGAGAGCAGTGGGCTAATTTTCTCAGGGCTGGAGCAGGAGATTTCACAGAGGAGGTGACATTTTAAGGAGCGGGGAGTGTGTATCTTTTAGAAGAGCAGAAAGGGCCAGGTGCGGTGGATCACCTGAGGTCAGGAGTTCGAGGGCCAGGTGCGGTGGCTCACGCTTGTAATCCCAGCACTTTGGGAGGCCGAGGCGGGCGGATCACGAGGTCAGGAGATCGAGACCACGGTGAAACCCCGTCTCTACTAACAAATACAAAAAATTAGCCGGGCGTGGTGGCGGGCGCCTGTAGTCCCAGCTCCTCGGAGAGGCTGAGACAGAAGAATGGCGTGAACCCGGGAGACGGAGCTTGCAGTGAGCCGAGATTGCGCCACTGCACTCCAGCCTGGGCGATAGAGCGAGACTCCGTCTCAAAAATAATAATAATAATAAGAAGAAGAAGAATAAGAAGAAGAAGAAGAAGAAGAAGGAGTTCGAGACCAGCCTGGCCAACATGGCGAAACCCCGTCTCTACTAAAAATAAAAAACTACCTGGGCGTGGTGGCATACGCCTGTAATCCCAGCTACTCAGGAGGCTGAGGAAGGAGAATCGCTCAAACCTGGGAGGTGGAGGTTGAAGTAAGCTCAGACTGTGCCATTGCATTCCACGCTGCGCCACGGGAGTGATACTCCATCTCAAAAAAAAAAGAAAAGAAAAAGAAAATTGAAGAGCAGAAAGGAATGGCAGCTGGTTACTTTCTCCAAATTTTGGGAAGCCAGCCCCAAGGATGTGGGGCTGTAGTTCCATGTGGCATCTCGAAGCAATGGTGGGACCAAGGGGAGAAGCTTCAGGTAGCCAGATTTGGGCTGAACACAGCTCCCCGCCCCTGGAAGGATTCACAGGATATCAGGCCTGGATGGGGCTGAGAGTTCGGCTGGCCCCGCTGCCTCGGGCTCAGGAGGAACCTGCCCCAGGCAGCAGATTGAGCCTGAAGGTGTGCCAGGACCCACATCTCTGAGTCCCTGTCCAGTGCTCCATGGCTGTGACCCTGGGCAGATTCCCGCTCTGCCACTCCCTGGCTGAGTGACCATGGGCCAAGTCCTTTGACCGCCCTGAGCCCTGGGCTCCAAGGGAGATGACAGTGACATTGGCCTCTCAGGATAATCAGGATTAAATATTATGTTTGTGCCAGGTGTGGTGGCTCACATCTGAAATTGCAGTGCTTTGGAAGGCCAAGGTGGGAGGATCAGTTGAGCCCAGGAGATTGAGAACAGCCTGGGCAACATAGTGAGACCCTGTCTCTACAAATAATAAAAAATATAGCCAGGCATGGTGGTATATGCTGTGGTCCCAGTTACTCAGGAGGCTAAGGTGCGAGAATTGCTTAAGCCCAGGAGTTTGAGGCTGCAGTGAGCCATGATCTCACCACTGCACTCCAGCTTGAGTGACAGAGCAAGTTCTCATCTCCAAAACAAAGAATTATATTTGGGGCCAGCCGTGGTGGCTCACACCTGTAATCCCAGCACTGTGGGAGGCTGAGGTGGGTGGATCACCTGAGGTCAGGAGTTCGAGACCAGCCTGGCCAACATGGCAAAACCCTGTCTATACTAAAAACACAAAAATTAGCTGGGCGTGGTAGCGAATGCCTGTAATCGCAGCTACTCAGGAGGCTGAGGCAGGAGAATCTCTTGAGTCCAGAAGGCAGAGGTTGCAGTGAGCCGAGATGCGCCACTGCACTCTAGCCTGGGCGACAGAGCGAGACTCCATCTCAAACACACACACACACACACGCACACACACACACACACGGAATTATATTTGTTTGTAAAACATTTAGCAGGGTACGTAGCTCAGGCTTATATACAAGAAATGGCTATGATTATGATTCGTTCACAACAGGGTTGTAAACTCAAACGCCTGAAGGCAGGCAGTGTATGGCTATGATTATGATTCCTTCACAACAGGGTTGTAAACTCAAACGCCTGAAGGCAGGCAGTGTATGTTAGTGAACTGGGCTGGGCATAATGAGAATACTGGGGACAGGAGAGCTGGGCCCCCTCTAAAGAGGGCAGCTGCTGTTCCACAGATGACAAGCCATGTTGGGCTCACCCTGCTGGGATTTGGCTGGGTATGCTCTGGTATGGTGGTTAAATATTTTGAATTTTACCCCAGGATAGGGGCTTGGGGTTTCCCCAAGCAAACTGTTTTTTAAATGAAGCCTGAAATATAACATACATTGAATTTTGAAAAAAATTAAGCCTGTCATTCTGCTCTGAAAATAAATGCACTGCATTTTAAGTTTTTCCAATTCATGCTCTCTTCCTTCTGAGGAATTGGTGGGAAGTGCGTGTGTGTGCAGAGGTGTTCAGAGGAAACGGCCTGAGGCTCAGGCCTCTCCTAGCCCTAGGCTTCTGGGAGATTTTCTTTTATTTTTTTTCGACTGGGTCTCACTCTGTCACCCAGGCTGGAGTGCAGTAGCGCGGTCACCATTCACTGCAGCCTCGACCTGCTGGGTTCGAGCAATCATCCCGCCTCCAACTCCTGAGTAGCTGGGACCACAGGAGTGCGCCACCACTCCTGGCTAATTTTTCAATTTTTTGTAGAGATGGGGTCTCTCTGTGTTGCCCAGGCTGATCTTTGAAGGCCCTCGCTCCCCCTGACCTTGTTCTTCTGCCACCAGTCATGACTTGTGCTGACCCTGGCGAGATTGCCAACGGGCACCGCACCGCCTCGGACGCCGGCTTCCCCGTTGGCTCCCATGTCCAGTACCGCTGCCTGCCAGGGTACAGCCTCGAGGGGGCAGCCATGCTCACCTGCTACAGCCGGGACACAGGCACACCCAAGTGGAGCGATAGGGTCCCCAAATGCGCCTGTGAGTCTGGGGCACACCCTGGGAGGGTGGCTGGGTAGCCCTGGGAGAGCCCGTCTGTCCCGTGCGCAGTAGTGCAGCTGGCACGTGACTGGCATGCTCCCCGCAGTGAAGTACGAGCCATGCCTGAACCCGGGGGTTCCCGAGAATGGCTACCAGACGCTGTACAAGCACCACTACCAGGCGGGCGAGTCTCTGCGCTTCTTCTGCTATGAGGGCTTTGAGCTTATCGGCGAGGTCACCATCACCTGTGTGCCCGGCCACCCCTCCCAGTGGACCAGCCAGCCCCCACTCTGCAAAGGTGCCTGGCCAGACAGGGCAGGAGGGGCACACCAGTGTCCGGGAAGTGACAGGGCTGGGAGAGTCAGGTAGCACATTTGAGACCAATGGGCGACCCCACAGAGCTCCCGGTTCTCCTCCTGTGGCCTCGCGTCCTCATGGGTGTGTCCAGAAGCCCTGGGTCATGTGAGGTCATGGGATTGGCTCAGGGGTGTAGTAGAGGGGGCCTTGGCTTGGAAGTCCCTTGCTCTCTCTGAATAGGCCTCAGTTTCCCTATCTCTGACAAGTTCTAGTTTGGCTCAGACTGTCCAGGAACCCTGACTTTGTAGGGGTCTGGAGAAAGAGGACAAAGGCCCTGTGCTGGTCACTCCTCTCTCTTCCCCACCAAGGGAGAGAGAAAGTTGAGGCTGAGCAGAGGGCAGAGAGAACCAGGCTGTCCAGCCCAGCCCCACCGGGCTCCCGGCCCCTCCCAGCCTCCTCCCCTCCCTGGCTCAGACCCCATCCCCTCCCCCTCCTCTCCCTGCAGTTGCCTATGAGGAGCTCCTGGACAACCGAAAACTGGAAGGTCAGTGAGAGCACAGGTGGAGACCCAGGCTGGCCAGGTCGGGAGGGCAAGGCAGAGGCCGGGCAGGAGGCCAGGCCTTGGAGGGATGAAGCCCAGGGTTTGAGGCCCAGGGCAGGAGGCTGGGAGAGCCCAGAACTGGGCCCAGCCACAGCTCACCGGCCTCTCCTCCTCCTGTAGTGACCCAGACCACAGATCCATCACGGCAGCTGGAAGGGGGGAACCTGGCCCTGGCCATCCTGCTGCCTCTAGGCTTGGTCATTGTCCTCGGCAGTGGCGTTTACATATACTACACCAAGTAAGTAGCCTGCTTGGGGACTGCCGGCCGGGGCAGACGTCTTGCAGGCCTGGCACTGGAGCCTGGGTCAGGGGAGCTCAGGGCTCACCTGTTGATAAGCTCCTCTGTCCTCTCCCTTTCCCAGGCTTCAGGGAAAGTCCCTTTTTGGCTTCTCCGGCTCCCACTCCTACAGCCCCATCACCGTGGAGTCGGACTTCAGCAACCCGCTGTATGAAGCTGGGGTAGGCACCTCCCCTGCCCCTGAAGAGCCACCACTTGGCTCTCCCAGGACTCCATAACCGTCTCACAAGGTCTCTGGAATCTCTGTCTTGGGAATTTCAAACTCAGCTGCCCCCAGAGGCCATGTCAATGAGCACAGCAAGCCATGTGTAGACAATAGGGAGTGGTGAGGACTGTGGCTAAGTGGAGCACTTGTGCCCCATCTCAAGAATACGGCTCTACCCCATACTCGAAACTGAGGCACAATTGGCAGATCTTCCAATTATTCAAGACAAGCCAGAAATTCAGATTCTTGTGTCATTTTACGACACTGTAGGATGAACCAAACACATTCACTGGCCCCCCAGCTCCCAGTGGTCAATGTTACTTTAAAACCCAGGATCATTGCCCCTTCTCCCATTCGGCTGCCTCTTCCACCCCTATCAGACCCCAACAACTGACCTGATCTCTCTGTCTTCAGGATACGCGGGAGTATGAAGTTTCCATCTGAACCGCAAGACTACAGCTGCAGGACCCAGGACGCCTCTCCCCTCCTCATTTGGGCAGAGGGAAGTATGGGACCCGGTCTCTGCCTCCTGGCTGCCCTCCTCCCTGGCTGTGTAAATAGTCTCCCCATCCCACGAGGGGGCTTTGATGGCCCTGGCGATCCTACAGTAAATAAACCAGCATCCTGCCGCCCAAAGCCGCCTCTTCTCAGTTGCCAAACGAGGGGCCTGCCCCCTACCCTACTGGCTTTTGGATTCTGGGAGGGGAACTCTGCCTCCCTGAATATCTTGCAGCCCCTCCTGCCCAGGGCACCCCTCAAGGACTGCCCCCGATAGCTCTACTGTTCCCTTGGCCACGAAGGCACCCCCCTCCCAGATGCCCTGGCCCTAGGCCTGACTCCAGCCAGGAGGGTCAGAAGAAGGACGAAGGGGAGAGCTGGGACAAGGCCTTGCCCCCTTCCTGCCATCTCCCCAACCCACAGTCTCTCTACCTTTGCTTCTGAATTCTTGTTTTTGAGCAATAAACAGAAAATCACCACTTGTAATTGGGCCGATGGGGTGTGGGGAGGTGGTCACCAAGCACTGGACCACTTCTCTGGAGAGAGGGCTGGGGAAAGGGGAACAATTTGAAAAAAAAAAAAAAAAGGAAATGCGAAAGTGGGCAGAGGGCAGTGTCTGGGGACCTGGCCTGAGGTCAAAAAGCCTGGCTTTAGCCTCAGCCTCTGTGAAGCCCTCCCTGCGACCAGCCTCACTCCAGGACGCAGTGACCTCTCCACCAGGCCTTGCCTGACCTTGCGGGCCTCTTCCAGCTGGAAGAAAACTGACAGGAGCCACCTGTCTTCTCTCACTGCTGGGCAGGAGGCAAACAGCTTTCAATTTCTTTCTTTTTAGAGACAGGGCCTGGCTCTGCTGGCCAGGCTAGAGTGCAGTGGTGCCATCACAGCTCACTGCAATCTCAAACTCCTAGGTTCAAGGGATCCTCCCGCCTCAGCGTCCTGAGTAGCTGGGACTACAGGTGCAAGCCACGGTGCCTGCCTAATTTTTAAATTTTTTGTAGAAATGAGATCTTGTTATGTTGCCCAGGCTGGTCTCGAACACCTGGCCTCAAGCAATCCTCCTTCCTCGACTTCCCAAAGTTCTGGGATTACAGGCATGAGCCACCAAGCCTGGCTTTTCAATTTGTCTTATGACCAGTTTGCCTAAAATTCAGCCCCCTTTGGAGAATTTTTGTATCCATTCAAGTACACCATTTCTTCCCCCCACCCCAATCTTTTTAGTATTTTAGGCGTATCTGCTGTGACCCATCCAACTATTTGAACTTGTTTTTTATCCTTGGGGGTGTCCTTTTCCACTTTTTTTTTTTTTTCACTCTTGTCACCCAGGCTGGAGTGCAATGGCGTGATCTTGGCTTACTGCAACCTCCACCTCCTGGGTTCAAGCCATTCTCCTGCCTCAGCCTCTCGAGTAGCTGGGATTACAGGCACCCATGCCTGGCTAATTTTTGTATTTTTAGTAGAGACTGGGTTTTGCCATGTTGGCCAGGCTGGTCTCGAACTCCTGACCTCAGGTGATCCGCCTGCCTGGGCCTCCCAAAGTGCTGGGATTACAGGTGTGAGCCACCTTGCCTGGCCTAATTAAAATTTTATATTTAAGCTGGGCGCAGTGGCTCACACCTTTAATCTCAGCACTTTGGGAGGCCGAGGCTGGCAGATTATGAGGTCAGGAGATCAAGACCATCCTGGCTAACACGGTGAAACCCCATCTCTACTAAAAATACAAAAAATTAGCCGGGCGTAGTGGCGGGCGCCTGTAATCCCAGCTACTCAGGAGGCTGAGGCAGGAGACTGGCGTGAACCCAGGAGGTGGAGCTGGCAGTGAGCCGAGATTGCGCCACTGCACTCCAGCCTAGGCGACAGAGCGAGACTCTGTCTCAAAAAAAATAAATAAAAAAAAATAAAATAAAGTAAAATAAAAATTTATATTTAAATGCAATTAAACATTTTTAGGATACTTGAAAGGATGCTGAAATATTCAGAAAGGGGTGGACTTTTAGAATGTGAGGCAAACTGATCTCAATAATAGCAAGCATTTTGTATGCATTATGTTGTTTTTTTGTCTTTTTTTTTTTTTTTGCGACTGAGTCTTACTGTGTCACCCAGGCTGGAGTGTAGTGGTGCAATCTCAGCTCATTGCAACCTCTGCCTACTGGGTTCAAGTGATTCTCCTGCCTCAGCCTCTCAAGTAACTGGGATTACAGGAGCCTGCCACCACACCCGGTTAATTTATTTTATTAGAAACAGGACACGCCTGTAATCCCAGCACTTTGGGAGGCCGAGGCGGGCGGATCACGAGGTCAGGAGATCGAGACCACGGTGAAACCCCGTCTCTACTAAAAATACAAAAAAAAAAAATTAGCCGGGCGTAGTGGCGGGCGCCTGTAGTCCCAGCTACTCGGAGAGGCTGAGGCAGGAGAATGGTGTGAACCCGGGAGGCAGAGCTTGCAGTGAGCCGAGATTGCGCCACTGCACTCCAGCCTGGGCGACAGAGCAAGACTCCGTCTCAAAAAAAAAAAATTTATTGCATTTACAAAATACACTCACAGCAACATCTAGACACACAAAAAATTGAGCACCATATACTATTCAAGTTGGCACGCAGAATTTAACTGTCCCAACTATTTACATTAATTGCTACAAATCATATTCAAAGAATGGACATAATTTTTGAAGGTACAGATATTTTGTAATGACCATGTGTTTTTGTGAAACTTTATCTCAGAAAACATTTTTTTCAGATAAGGAAACTAAGGCTCAGAGATGAGAACTGACTTCCACAGGAGGCTCCAATAAATGGCCAAACTTTGTGCAGTTTGCATTTAGCAATGCAAATGCTAAAAATGCTAAAATGAATTTAGCATTTGCATTGCTGAACGCAAACTGCGCAGCAAAGCCTACTGCATTGCTTTCTGGCTAGTAATGGGTGTGATATGTTCTCACAGGCATGAAGCCCAAAGCTCAGAGGGGCAAGGTCATAGCTCAGTGTCCCCATCCCCAACGGTGGTGGCAGAGGTGACTCCTCAGAAGGAAGAGGAGTCCTGCCAGATGCCACAGACCTAGACCTTAAGGTGCTGGAGTGTGGCCAGGAGGCTGGATTTGGACCCATGAGCTCATCTGTGTCAACAGGCCAGGTGCGGTGGGTCACACCAGTAATCCCAGCACTTTGGGAAGCCAAGGCAGGAGGATCATTTGAGGCCAGGAGTTCAAGACTAGTCTGGGCAACACAGTGAGACCTTGTCTCCACAAAAAAAAGATTTTTTGAGAAGGAGTCTCGATCTGTCGCCCAGGCTGGAGTGCAGTGGTGCAATCTCAGCTCACTGCGACCTCCGCCTCCCAGGTTCAGGTGATTCTCCTGCCACAGCCTCCCGAGTAGCTGGGACTACAGGCACGTGCCACCATGCCCGGCTAATTTTTTGTATTTTTAGTACAGACAGGGTCTCACCGTGTTGGCCAGGATGGTCTCGATCTCCTCACCTCATGATCTGTGCTGGGATTATAGGCGTGAGCCACCGCACCCGGCCACAAAATTTTTTTTTAAAAACTAAACACTCCAATCATATGCCCACATCCAGCACCCACATCTAGAAAAAAAAATAAAAGCCCCCCTGTCCCGCTTCTCTACCCCAGAGAAACCACACATGAGCAGGGCACACCCCGTCTCTTTATTAAAGCGCTTTCATTCCTGGTGGTGTCCTTGCTCGCTGAGGCTGGAGGGTCCTGTGATGAATCCAGAACACTTTGAAGGCTTCGGGATGATGCTGCTCATGACCAGGAGGTCCCCACAAACAGAAGTGGTTAAAGAGTGGCAAAAGAGTAGTTTTTAGGCATGTTCTACGGACAAAAAGGGGGAGGCATGAGAAACCAAGAGCATCAAAGAGGGGTGGGCTCATCTTCCAAACTGACTGTTAGGAAGAGCTCCATAAAAGAGACAAGAGCCTTTCCACTCTTTAGACCCAAGGATCATGTCTTTTTTATTTTTCTCGAGACAGGGTCTCTCTCTGTCAGCCAGGCTAGAGTGCAGTGGCGTAATCATATCTTCCTGCAGCCTCAACCTGGGCTCCAATGATCCTCCCACCTCAGCCTCCCAAGTAGCTGGGACCACAGCTGTGCACCACCATACCCTGCTAATTTTTTAAACCTCTTGATAGCAGGACCTCTGTTTCACTCACTGCAATACCCCAGCCCCTCGAGCAGTGCTGGCACATGGTAAGTGCTTAATTTTTATTTATTTTATTTTTTGGAGACAGAGTCTCTATCTGTGGCCCAGGCTGGAGTGCAGTGGTGCAATCTCGGCTCACTGCAACCTCCACCTCCCGGGTTCAATTGAGTCTCTGCCTCAGCTTCTCGAGTAGCTGGGATTACAGGTGTGCGACACAATGCCTGGCTAATTTTTGTTTTTGTTTTTGTTTTTGTTTTTTTGAGAAAGAGTCTTGCTCTGCGGCCCAGGCTGGAGTGCAGTGGTGCAATCTCAGCTCACTGCAACCTCCAATTCCTGGGTTCAAGCGATTCTCCTGCCTCAGCCTCCTGAGTAGCTGGGATTACAGGTGCACACCACCATCCCGGCTAATTTTTGTATTTTTAGTAGAGACAGGGTTTCCCCATGTTGGCCAGGCTGGTCTCAAACTCCTGACCTCAGGTGATCTGCCCACCTGGGCCTCCCAAAGCGCTGGGATTACAGGTGTGAGCCACCGCGCCTGACCTAACTTTTGTATTTTTCATTGAGACAGGGTTTCACTATGTTGGCCAGGCTGATCTTGAACTCCTGACCTCATGATCCACCCACCTTGGCCTCCCAAAGTGCTGGGATTACAGGTATGAGCCACTGCACCCAGCTCCTCCTACTATTTCTTTCTTTTCTTTTTAAAAAAATTTTCTTTTTGAGACAGGGTCTTGCACTGTCACCCAGGCTGGAGTGCGGTGGCATGAACATGGTTCACTGCAGCCTCAACCTCCTAGGCTCAAGTGATCCTCTGGCCTCAGCCTCTCAAGTAGCTGAGACCACAGGTTCGTGCCACCACACCTGGCTAATTTTTTAACTTTTTATAGAGATGGGGTCTCTCTATGTTGCCTAGGCTGTTCTTGAACTCCTGGGCTCAACCAATCCTCCCACCTCCCAAGTAACTGGGACCACAGGCACATGCCATCATGCCTGGGGTATCAAAATGTTGCCCAGGCTGGTCTCAAACTCCTGGATGCAAGCGATCCTCCTGCTTCAGCTTCCCAAAGTGCTGGGATTACAGGCATAAGCGACCACACCCAGCCAGGAAAGTGTGTAAGGCTCTAAATAAGGCACATAAAGTCTCTTGAGTTCCCTCTTACCTTGCCTGTAGACTCCAGCTGCTAAACTGCTTCTCCTTGCCCTAAGTACACACAGATGCTCACACTGGCTCTGCGAAGACTGCTCTTTGCCTTTGTTCATGCAACCCCAACTGCTTGAAAGACTCCTACCAACCTCTTTTTTTTTTTCCTGGAAAATTCTTTTTTTTTTTTTGAGATGGTCTCACTGTCGCCCAGACTGGAGTGCAGTGGTACTCCAGTGATCTTGGCTCACTGCAACCTCTGTCACCATGTTGACCAGGCTGGTCTCAAACTCCTGCCCTGAAGTGATCAGCCCACCTCAGCCTCCCAAAATGCTGGGATTACAGGTGTGAGCCACTGCACCTTGTGGAAAATTATTTCTTTAGGTGCTACCAAAGCCCCTGTAATCCCAACACTATGGGAGGCCAAGGCTGGCAGATCACGAGGTTAGGAGATCAAGACCATCCTGGCTAACACGGTGAAACCCCATCTCTGCTAAAAATACAAAAAAATTAGCCGGGCGTGGTGGCGGGCGCTTGTAGTCCCAGCTACTCGGGATGCTGAGGCAGGAGAATGGCGTGAACCGAGGAGGTGGAGCTGCAGTGAACCGAGATCACACCACTGCACTCCAGCCTGGGCAACACAGCAAGACTCCGTCTCAAAAAAAAAGAAGCTCCATGGCTCCTGTCCTTCCTGTCCAATTGAGGCTGGGATAAGAGTACTATCCCACTGTGTCCATTTCTATTATAGAAACTTATCCATACTGTATTATAATTTGCCATTTCCTTGTCTGTCCCCACACTGAACTGTGAACTCTTCAAGAGCTGAGACTGTATCATTCATTTCTGTTTCCCAAGCTCCTAAGACAGGGACCAACATATAGTGCAAACTCAAATGGTTTGGTTAATATCGAATAGCCTTGGCAGCCATGGACCCTGCATGTACCTTTTCACCAGGAGTTGGCAGGAGGTGTGCCTTGCTGCAGGTACGGTTTCTGTTGGAGTGGGAGATGGTGGAAGAGAGGGGAGAGAGCTGAGAATTCAGAATTTGAGGATCAGGGAAGAATAGAATGGAAGTGCACGGTTCAAAAATCCCCCTACCCTACTGGGATATTGTGAAACCCTCGCTCTCTCCCCTCCAGGTTCCTCATCTCTCTCCCAGGACAAAGAGCATCTCCCTTGAAGCCTCACTCACCAGGTGTCTGTGCCTCAGGTCTTGGTAAAGAATGCTGGAAGTAGAGGCGCTAGTCAGAGAAAGGACTATCCCCATGGCCAGGAAGAGATGCGGCCAGGGCAGACAGGGCTAAGGGGATTCTTGGCCAGCAGTGAGGAGTGGGTACTGGGTTAGCGGGTGAGAGGGGCACTTCACAAGTCCTAGGGCTGGCTGTGAGATGGGTGAGATGGGCACAGACTCCTGGAGAGTTCAGCTAGAGGTGGGAGGGGTCGGGGACTGGAACCAGGCATGGTGGAGGCAGCAGTTCTCTAGATATGGTGGTCCTGAGGCAGGGGGTTACTGCATTTGGATATCTGAGTCGCTTGGTCTTGTGACTGCTTTTTTTTGATGGGCATAGGGTTCAAGTGGCAGCAAGCAGTGCACAAAGCCTCCTCCATGAGTTCTGTACTGATCCGGGACAGGTATTCCTCAGAACGAGATAACGAAGCCTGGGAAAGGAAAAGCCAGAGGGGTTCAGCCTGGGAGCTCCCACATGGGAGTGCTGGCTGTGGGAGTTCCCAGGCTGGGGCCTGTGGGTCCAAGAAGCTTGCTCCTGAAGGACTGGGCCTTGAGATTTAGCTAGAAAGCTCTGGACCTGGGGGAGCAGGGTTTGGTGGGGGTTTAGAGTCAGGGCCTAGTGCTGAGAGCTATGGGTCTGGGCTTCAGGACTCAGGGTTGAGGCTAGAGTCTCAGGGCTTGTGGCTCAGACCTGGGACGGGGTGCCTCTGCCTGGGAGGCCTTCACTTCATTACATTCCCACCTCTAGGGTTCCCTGCAGTGCTCACCGGACCTTCTCTCAAGGAGGGTGCGGTTTGAGACGGCCAGCTGCTCTTCTTCTCCCCCTCATTCCCCATCGGAGTGGATGCCATCCCCCTGGGAACAGTCGAAGCCTGAGTTGACCTGAGAAACCAGCCCGCTTTCCCCCAGAACCCAGCCCACCACCATTCCCCGGGCCCAGGTTTAAACAAGGCCTTTAGAGGAAACATCCCGCTGCCTCATTCCCTCTCACAAGAAAAAAAATAATAATAATAAAGGTTGCTTTATATTTTCGGGAGTGAGAGGGAACTCCCGCAACCCCCCACCCCTCACCCCTGCGCCTGGTGGGGCTCTCCTTCCTGCTTCCCTCCCAAGCACCTTCCTAAGCCAAGGCAGCTGATTTGACGCCCCAGACCTGGCAGATGGGTGGAAACCTTGGGCTACTCTGCAGAAGGGGAGACGTGGAGGCCTAAGGACCTCTGGTATAGGTCGTGGGAGATGGGGAATGGGAGATGGGGAGGAAGGCTGGAAAAGGGGGAGCCGGCTCCGTGTCGCTACCGGCCGCTATAAAACCCTTGGAGTCTGCAGAGATTCCGCAGCCTCGTTGCTAGGAGATCAGGGGTTCTAGAACTAAAGACAGAAGAATTTCCTAGCGCGCCTCGTTTGCTCCTCCAGCCTCCCCTCCGTACCCCTCCAGGTGCCTCCTTGGGGGCAGTGACCCCAAGCGCCAGACGCTTGAGAAGCTTAGGAGGATGACGTAGGGTGGAGCCTGCGACCTAATCCTCCCATCACAAGGGGCACGCGAGAAGCAACCCAGCTGCAGGGCGCTCTGGAGCCTCTCTAGCCGCCTGGAGCCTGCGAGAGCAAAGGCGGCTGGAGACTTAGCGGGCGGGGAGTAAAGTGGACACTGCACCAAATCTCCTGGCCTCTCGGGGATGCAAAGACTCAGGAGGAGGAATTTTATCGCCTTGTCTTTGTCTCCAGAAAGCCATACCCTCCACAAAAGGAAAGCAGAGATTTTTATTCGGTCTTCTCTTTTACCCTTTCCTTTTCCTTTTCTACCTTTGCTTGACGTTAATGGTTCCTTCCTCCCTCTCCTCCTCTACGCTTTGGTACGAGCCAAGGGAGAGGGGCGGAGGGAGGAAAATGGAAAGGAAGCAGACAGGCTTTAAAGGGGACGCAACTATTTTTTAAGCCACTTTTTCTTCTCTCCAATTTTGCAACTTCGGGGGCGCAGGAGGAGGTTCCCGGAAGCCACGCGCAGCTGGAGCAGCGGCGACCGCAGCTGGAGGCCCAGAGCGCCTGCGGGGCGGGCAGAGGCGAGGGAGGTTACGGGTAGGAAGGGCGGGCTGCGCGCGCCCCCTGCGCCCCGCGCACCTCGGGGCTGGCCCATGCTCCCGACGGCTGCGGGCTTCAGCATCTGGGGCCGGGTTGGGGCGGCTGGGTCCAGGGCGCAGGTAGTGCGGCAGATGCACCGGGCCGGAGGCTGAGGCCGCGCGGCGGGGCTGGGACAGCACTGGCATCTCCAGAGCAAGCCCGGGGCAGCAAGGGAGGCGCCGCGATGCCAGACGAAAATATCTTCCTGTTCGTGCCCAACCTCATCGGTGAGTGCTGCTCGCGGCCCCGGGCCGAAGGAGAGGGCGAGGGGCCTTGGCGGGCTCCCTGATCCTGCCCTGTCTCCCCGCGTCCCGTTCCAAGGTTATGCCCGGATTGTCTTCGCCATCATTTCTTTCTACTTCATGCCCTGCTGCCCCCTCACGGCCTCCTCCTTCTACCTGCTCAGCGGCCTGCTGGACGCTTTCGATGGACATGCTGCTCGCGCTCTTAATCAAGGTGACAGACACCCCTCTCAGCCAGCCTTGGGACCCAACAATCCCCTGCTCCCTTCCCCTGCCTCCTCGGGACCTCAGAGTCAGAGGGCTGTCATTCCCATCTCTGAAAAAAAGCAGAACAGGATGGCCTGGGGTATTTTGTTTTGTTTTGTTTTTTGTTTTTGAGACAGGGTCTCGCTCTGTCACTTAGGCTGGAGTGCAGTGGCGCGATCATGGCTCACTGCAGCCCCCATCTTCTGGGTTCAAGTAATCCTCCCACCTCAGCCTCCTGACTAGCTGGGACTGCAGGCGTGTGCCACCACACCCGGCTAATTTTTAAATTTTTGTAGAGACTGGGTCTTGCAGTGTAGCCCAGATTGGTCCCCAGCTCCTAGCCTCAAGCGATCCTCCTGTCTTGCTCCTAAAGTGCTGCGCCCAGCAAGAATGGACTGATTTTGTAGCAGAAGGGATTTAACCTAGCTCTTGAGAACTCACTGCTTGTGAGAGGTGTGGATTAGCAAGACATGATATGGCCGTCGCGCTGCTGGAGGTCTCTCTGAATACAAATCCATTCAGGCCAGGGGCGGTGGCTCACGCCTGTAATCCCAGCACTTTGGGAGGCCGAGGTGGGTGGATCGCGAGGTCAGGAGTTCGAGACCAGCCTGGCCAACATGGTGAAACCCTCTTTCTACTAAAAATACAAAAATTAGCGGACTTGGTGACGCGTGCTTGTAATCCCAGCTACTCGGGAGGCCAAGGTAGGAGAATTGCTTGAACCTGGGAGGCGGAGGTTGCAGTGAGTCAAGATTGCGCCATTGCTCTCCAGCCTGGGCGACAGAGCAAGACTCTGTCTCGGGGGAAAAAAAAAAATGTGTATTCAACAGGGGTTTACTGGAGGCCTATTGTGTGCCCTGCATAAGCAGCTGGGGCTCCAGAAGGCATGCTTAGAGGGAGGATGGAGAGGGAAGGGTGATGGCTTCCGGAAGATTGACTAATTTTTTAATCTGTTCTCCAGACCCAACTGTAAGGCTTCGCCTGAGGCATCAAGTCTCTTTATCTAGCTCTAGAGTCTTGGTTCTGGGGTTGATGAGTTGCAGACATAGCTTTCCTCTCCTCCTACCCTGTTCCCTCCACTCTCATGCCTTTCTCAGTTCATGTCATGGTGACCTTTGCCCACTGACCTCACACACAGCCTGTTTTCCAGCCTGCGTTCCTCCCCAGGCAGGTGGACACTTCCAGTCTTCGTTTACACCCTGCATCAGAGTGGTAAAACAAATATGGGTGCCTGTCCTGCATCCACTGCGCCATAACAGCCCCTGCCCACCTAATCTTCCAGGAACCCGGTTTGGGGCCATGCTGGACATGCTGACGGACCGCTGCTCCACCATGTGCCTGTTGGTCAACCTCGCCCTGCTGTACCCTCGAGCCACGCTGTTCTTCCAACTCAGCATGAGTTTGGATGTGGCCAGTCACTGGCTGCACCTCCACAGGTCTGCCGCGATTCTGGGGGCCTTGGCCAGTTGGAGACACTACAGTGGGGTGGGCTGAGCCTAGATGGAAGGGTGGCACTAGGCATCCTGGAAGGACTCCTTTTTAGCTCTGCTTTGTAGAAAGACCCCAGGCAAACCTGCCTCTCTTTAAAGCTTCAGTCATGTTTACAGTTGCATTCAGCAATTCTTAGGACTCTTCTGGCTGGGTATTCTAGGATTCCAAATAGGTGACAGCTCATAGGAAGGGGCATGGGAGCTTTCAAATGTGGCATTTGAATCCTGACTCTGCCCCCAAATAGGTAACTGTGGCTTTCGGCAGGATACTCGTCCTTAGCCGTGCCCAGTTTTCCATCTGTACAATAGGTGTTAACATGAGGATTGGATGCATGGTAGTGGTCATGAAACCTCGTGGGTTCCCCTGTTTTCTCCCCAAGTTCTGTGGTCCGAGGCAGTGAGAGTCACAAGATGATTGACTTGTCCGGAAATCCAGTGCTTCGGATCTACTATACCTCGAGGGTAAGCATTTCCTGCAAACCCCGCCCCTCAGGCTCTTGACTGTGGGAAGCCCTGGGCTGAACCCTGGTCCTAGCCTAGGAGAAGGTGAGGGCACAGAGCAGGCCCTGTCCAGTCACTCCAGGAGGAGGGGCCTGTAAGCTGAGACGTGGAGGAAGAGGACTGGGGGGGAAGGCCTGTGTGAATTACTCCAGGGAATAAGTGGGAATGAGGCCTGCAAAGAGGAGGGACTGAAAGCGGGGAGGGAGATAAGCCAGAGAGGTCTGCAGGGCTGGAGTGTGGACTTGATTCCAGGAACACAGGCAGCCTCTGGAAGGATTTTTAAAAAGATAATGGCTGGGCACGGTGGCTCATGCCTATAATCCCAGCGCTTTGGGAGGCTGAGGTGGGAGGATTGCTTGAGGCCAGGAATTTGAGACCAGCCTGGGCAACAAAATGAGACTGTTTCCACACACACACACAAAATCTTGAATTAGCTTAGCCAGGCACAGTGGTGCACACCTGTAGTCTCTATTTAGGAGGCTAAGGTGGAAGGATGGCGTGAGACCAAGGGTTTTTTTTTTTTTTGAGACAGAGTCTTGCTCTGTCACCCAGGCTGGAGTTCAGTGGCGGGTTATCGGCTCACTGCAACCTCTGCCTGCTGGGTTCAAGTGATTCTTGTGCCTCAGCCTCCTGAGTGGCTGGGACTACAGGCGCGTGCCACCACACCTGGCTAATTTTTGTATTTTTAGTAGAGAGGGGTTTCGCCATGTTGGCCAGGCTGGTCTCAAACTCCTGACCTCAGGTGATCCGTCTGCCTCAGCCTCCCAAAGTGCTGGGACTCCAGGCATGAGCCACCACCACTGGCTGAGACCAGGAGTTTTGAGGCTCTAGTGCTATGATCATACCACTGCATTCCAGCCTGGATGAGAGAGCGAGACCCTGTCTGTAAAAAAGAAAAAAAAATAAGAGAAGTAATATGCCGAGATTGTGCCCTCATTAGTGCTGGGGGGCAGGGGGTGGCACACGCCTGCCTCTTGCTAATGTGGCCTGTTTGCTGTGTGTGCAGCCTGCTCTGTTTACCTTGTGTGCTGGGAATGAGCTCTTCTACTGCCTCCTCTACCTGTTCCATTTCTCTGAGGGACCTTTAGGTAGGAGATGAGGGGCTGGGCAGGAGGATGGGAGGGGGATCTGGCCTGCCCTGGGAGATGGAGGCCCCCTCCTTCGGGCCCCACACTTCCCTGCTGCCTTCCTGCAGTTGGCTCCGTGGGACTGTTCCGGATGGGCCTCTGGGTCACTGCCCCCATCGCCTTGCTGAAGTCTCTCATCAGCGTCATCCACCTGATCACAGCCGCCCGCAACATGGCTGCCCTAGACGCAGCAGACCGCGCCAAGAAGAAGTGACGCTGGAGCCCCGGGTCCTGGCTGCCCACCTGCCCTGGGAGTCTTGCTGTGCCACACAGCTCCCCACCCCCTGCTAGGAGGTCCCAGTCTCACGCCTTCTTCATGTGTTGTTCTACCTGTTGGGACGGGGATCAGCCTCTCTTTGATGATGTCACGTTCTCTGGGATCCCGAGGACCCAGGCCTCAAATCAGGGAGGATACGCGGGAGGCCCCATCCAGACAGGCAGTGCTCCTGGGGTGCCAGGACCGGGCAGTGTGACACCCTGCTGGCTCAGCCCTGGGGTCTGAGATGCTAGGGACACTTGAGTGAGGGAGGTGGCGTGAGGGCCAGGTTTCCCGAAAGGGAGGGGAGTCAGACCTCCTCCCCCAGCCAGAGCAAGCCTGGGGCACCATGCCCAGGAGGGAAGAAGCCATCCACAGCCTTCCCTGTCACTGGCTCCTCTGTCCTGCCTACCCTGGTCGTGGCGGGACTTCACTATTTGACTTGCTTTCCTTTCAGATATTCTTGGCTCAGGGCCTGGGTTGAGGGAGCTTAGGGAAGGATGTCCGTCTGGGTGCTTTTCCTCCAGTTTGCTGGCTAGCTTCTCCGTCTACCCACAGTGACCTCAGAGAGAGGCCCTCCTGCCACCCATGCTCATGCGGTGTCCCCGCCGCCCACTTGTTTGATGTCATTGACTGTCTACATGTATTTATATTCTTGATATTTTCTACCCTCACTAGAATGTAAACTCCATGAAGGCACAGACTTTTCTTGTTCCCTTCTCTATCCCTAGAATAAGACCAACTTGAACCTGGCATATAGTAGCTGCTTAATAAATACTTGTCTGTCAATGAGTTGGTTTCTCAGAGTGTGGTCCTTAGACCACCTGTGGAATATTTCTATTTCTCTTTTTTTCTTTTCTTTCTTTTTTTTTTTTAGAGACAGAGTCCTACTCTGTCATCCAAGCTGGAGTGCAGTGGTGCAGTCATAGCTCACTGCAGCCCCAAACTCCTGACCTCAAGTGATCCACCTTAGCCTCCCAAAGTGCTGGGATTACAGGCATGAGCCACAAAGCCTGGCTGGATATTTCTTTAAAATGCAAATTCAAGCCAGGTGTGGTGGCTAACACCTGTAATCCCAGCATTTTGGAAGGCCAGGGTTGGGTGGATTTAGTACGGGAGTTCCAGGCCAGCCTGACCAACATGGTGAAACCCCATCTCTACAAAAAATACAAAAATTAGTCAGGTGCAGTGGCACATGCCTGTGGTCCCAGCTACTCAGGAGGCTGAGGTGGGAGGATGGCTTGAGCCTGGGAGGCAGGAGGGAGAGGTTGCAGTGATCCATAATGGTGCCACTCCAGCCTGGGAGGCAGAGCCAGGCAGTCTCAAAAAAAAAAAAGCAACTTTGACCCGTCTTGGAGGCTCATGCCTGGCCTGTAATCCCAGCACTTTGGGAGGCTGAGGTGGGAGGATCACTTGAGCCCAGGAGTTCAAGACCAGCCTGGGTCACATGGCAGGACCCCGTCTCTACAAAAAATAAAAATAAAAATTAGCCAAGTGTGGTGGTGTGTGCCTTAGTCCCAGCAACTGGGGAGGCTGCAGTGAAAGGATTGAATGAGCCTGGGAAGTCAAGGCTGCAGTGAGCCATGATCATGCTACTGTACTCCGGCCTGCATGACAAAACAAGATGTCTCAAAAAATAAAATGAATGCAACTTCTTGGACCCTGCAGCTGACCTTCAGAGTTAGAAGCTCTAGGGATGGGCCCAGAAACCTGCAACTTGAATGCCGGGGAATTCTTCCAGTAATGTTGAGAAACTGTTCCCTCTTTTTGTGGGCTCCTATCATATACCAGGCATTGTTCTGGGCATCTATCCCCTGCCATCTGTGGTTTTTAAACTACTGTACTGTATGCCAGACTCTGTGCTGCGGGTTCTTTGCAGATGTTACTCATTCTATCTGCATAATAGCTTAGCCAAGTGGCCCAAGAGGCCCCCATGTCCAGGAGAGTGGAAATTTACCAGATGTGTACTGAGCCTCAACTCCTGTGCTAGGCCCAGGGGATTCACTGGGTACTGGGCAGCTGGCTTACTCTACAATAACACAGGAAAGTGCTCATTGGGGGTGGGAGTAGAAGACACCTAGGACCTGATTCAGGGTTTGGTGAAGGGGCTGGGTATCCCATGTGGAAGGCTGGTAGGGATTGGAGAGGAAAGGGTTAGTGCAGAGGAGACTGGTTCTTCGCTGAGGGAATGGCATGGGAAGGCAGGGAGGCCAGAGAGGCCCCTGGGCTCTGCACCTCTTTCTCCTTCCTGTCAGCTCTTCTTCCAGCATGGTG
Source organism: Nomascus leucogenys (assembly GCF_006542625.1). Classification (NCBI taxonomy): domain Eukaryota; kingdom Metazoa; phylum Chordata; class Mammalia; order Primates; family Hylobatidae; genus Nomascus; species Nomascus leucogenys. The sequence continues at coordinate 75,983,321 of NC_044382.1, read as the reverse complement.
GGTCCTCTGAGCACTCTCCAGCCTCAGAGCACGGAGCCCTCGGTCGGCCTGGGTCCCACGTCCCTGACTGGTTCCTGGGCTCCTTGGTTCTAACCATTTACAGTAACATCAGAAATTGGAACAGATCTAGGCCCAGCACAGTGGCTCACACCTGTAATCCCAGAACTTTGGGAGCCCAAGGGGGTGGATCATTTGAGGTCAGGAGTTAAAGACTAGCCTGGCCAACATGGTGAAACCCCATCTCTACAAAAAATACAAAAATTAGCCAGGTGTGGTGGTGCATGCCTGTAGTCCCAGCTACGCAGGAAGCTGAGGTGGGAGGATTGCTTGAACCCAGGAGGTGGAGGTTGCAGTGAGCCAAGATCATGCCACTGTACTCTAGCCCAGCGACAGAGCGAGACTCTGTCTAAAAAAAAAAAAAATGGGTGCACAAAGCAGGTGTGTTTCCAGCGCATCAGGCACCCCCACCATCCCTGCCAACCTGGCCTGCTCCAGTCAAGGTGGGGAAAAAAAAAAAGGATCTAGATCACAGGGCCTGGAGCACCAAGTGCTGGGGGTTGGGGGCTGGGAGAGCTGGTGAGAGGCGAGGCAGAAGCCAGATGGGGCGGCCTAGGAGCCCAGAGGACTTTTTAAAATTTTATTGTGGAGACAGGGTCTCTGTCACCTGGGCTAGAGTGCAGTGGCATGATCATAGCTCACTGCGGCTTCGACCTCTCAGGCTCAAGCAGTCCTCCTGCCTCAGCCTGCTGAATAGCTGGGACTACAGGCATGCACCACCATGCCCGGCTAATTTTTATTTTTTTCTGTAGAGATAAGGGAATCACTGTGTTGCACAGGCTGGTCTCAAACTCCTGGCCTCAAGTGATCTTCCTGCTTTGGCTTCTCAAAGCGCTAGAATTATAGGTGTGAGCCACTGTGTCTAGCCCATTTCCATATCTTAACATTCATTTTATGTGTGTGCTGTTCTGCTAACACAAGCTACCCTGCTCTAAGTGCTATTTGCATGCATTATGTTATCTCACGATTGTACAGTTGTACATAATACGACAGCCTTGTTACTGTCTTCATTCCCCAGAGAGGAAACAGGCCCCGAGAGGTGGTAGCCTGGCCAGTCTGGTTCCAGAGCCTATACCTGAACACTTAATTGTATGCAGTACTTTCACACCAGCGGGCTTCTGAATGGTTGCATAGAAGGCCAGGCGTGACTGTAATCCCAGCTACTCAGGAGGCTGAGGCAGAAGGATCACTTGAACCCAGGAGGCAGAGGTTGCAGTGAGCTGAGATTGCACCACTGCACTCCAGCCTAGGTGACAGAGTGAGACTGTCTCAAAAAAAAAAAAAAAAAAAAAAAAAAAAAAAAATTCAGTTTAGCTTGGTTCTGCCACTGTGAATGGTGCTGTGGTAAATCATCTCGCACTTTTTGGGGGACACGTATAGGATGAACGTTGAGGGGCTTAAAGCAGGACAGTGGCAGGGACAGACCTGTGCTTGAAGAAGCTATTGGTGCACAAAACTGAGGTGCAGTTGGTGCGGTGGCTCACACCTGTAATCCCAGCACTTTGAGAGGCCAAGGTGGGCGGATCACGAGGTCAGGAGATAGAGACCATCCTGGCTAACACGGTGAAACCCCGTCTCTACTAAAAATTACCTGGGCATGGTGGCACGCGCCTACTGTAGTTCCAGCTACTCGGGAGGCTAAGACAGGAAAATCGCCTGAACCCGGGAGGCGGAGGTTGCAGTGAACCAAGATTGCGCTACTGCACTCCAGCCTGGCGACAAATGAGTCTCCGTCTCAAAAGAACAAAAAACAAACAAAAGAAAAAACTGAGGTGTGTTTCCAGCTCGTGGGCACCCCACTACCTGGCCTGCTGCAGTCAAGGTAGGAGACTGGGTCAGGGGCTGTCCCTGCACCTGCCCTGCAGCCCTTTCTCCTTCCTGTCGGCTCTTCCTCCAGCAGGGTGGGTCCTCTCTCTCCAGCCCCAGAGCACAGAGTCCTTGGCCTGCCTGACTCCCATGTCCCTGGCTGGCTCCTAGGCTCCTTGGCTCTAACCATTTACAGTGACATCAGAAGGCTGACTGTGTAAATCCAGCTACATTGAGTTGTTTGGTTTTGAGACAAGGTCTCACTCTGTCACCCAGGTTGCAGTGCAGTAGCTCCATCTCGGCTCATCACAACATCCACCTCCTGGGCTCAAGTGATCCTCCAGCCTCAGCCTCTTGAGTAGCTGGGACTACAGGCGGGACCACCACCCCCAGCTAATTATTTCTGTATTTTTTGTAGAGATGGGGTATCCTCATGTTGCCCAGGTTGGTCTTCAATTCCTGAGCTCAAGTGATCCTCCCACCTCAACCTCCCAAAGTGCTGCAATTACAGGCATGAACCACCATGCCTGGCCATATGTGATTTTTTTTTTTTTTTTTTTCTTTCACCCAGGCTGGAGTAAAGCGGTGCAATCTCGGCTCACTGCAATCTCTGCCCCTGGGGTTCAAGCAATTCTCCTTCCTCAGCCTCCTGAGTAACTGGGATTACAGGCACCCGCCACCACGCCCGGCTAATTTAGTATTTTTAGTAGAGACGGGGTTTCTCCATGTTGGCCAGGCTGGTCTCGAACTCCTGACTTCAGGTAATCCACCTCCTCGGCCTCCCAAAGTGGTGGGATTGTAGGCGTGAGCCATTGCACCTGGCCATATGTGATCTTAAAAAAGAAAGTTGGGGAGGAGAGTGTGAGCATAGGCGGTCTAAAATAATCTGCACCCGAGCATCCTGAGGCTTGTAGGGTAGCACTGAAGACTCACAGGAGGGTTTCTAAGTCCCCTTGGCCTACAGGGATGTGGCTCGCAGTCAGTCTGGTGCCTGCGTTCCATGTCCAGTGGCTGGCCTGGGCTCAGGTGGAACCTGCAGAGCCCTTGATCTGGAGGTGGGGAGTGGGGAAAGGCTGAGCTGACCTGGGCCCTGGAGTCTCTATATTTGATCTAGGGAACATAGTGGAGTCACGTTATATGTGCAGTAATAGCCTTCTGGAATTCAGCTATATGCCTTCAGAATAAATGAATGATCACCACGCCACTATGTAAGAAGTTTCATTTGTTTGTTCCACTCAATGACTCCACCTCGGAGGGCAGGAGATCAGTACCTGTACATCTGCTGTTCCTCTAGGCAGTCTTCAGTCTTCGAGGCTCTCCTTCTGTGATTAAAAGTAACCCTAACTACTGTAACAAACTTCAAGATGTGTAGTGCCTCAAATATGATAGTTTATTTCTAGACTGGTTGTGGTGGCACACGCCTGTAATCCCAGCACTTTGGGAGGCTGAAACAGGAGGATTACTTGAGGTCAGGAGCTTGAGACTAGCCTGGGCAACATAGCAAGTCCCCATTGCTACAAAAAAGTTAAAGAGTTGGCCAGGCGTGGTGGCTCACACCTATAATCCCAGCATTTTGGGAGGCTGAGGTGGGGGGATCACCTGAGGTCAGGAGTTCGAGACCAGCCTGGCCAACATGGTGAAACCTCATCTCTACAAAAAATACAAAAATTAGCTGGGTGTGGTGGCGCATGCTTGTAGTCCTAGCTACTCGGGAGGCTGAGGCAGGAGAACCACTTGAACCAGGAGGCAGAAGTTGCAGTGAGCTGAGATCGTGCCACTGCACTCCAGCCTGGCGGCAGAGCGAGACTCTGTCTCAAAAAAAAAAAAAAAAAAAAAAAAAAAAAAGGAACATTATTTCTAACTCATATTAAATCTTAATCAGATGCTGCCGACTGGGAGACAGCTCTCCTGCAAGTGGTGATTCAGGGATTTGGGCATCTCCTGTTCTGTATTGCTGCGATTTTCAACACGTGGCTCCTGGGACTGCCTGGCTTGTTTGCATCATGTAGACAGATGATGTGCATGGAGGTTGCAGGAGCCAAGTTTTTATGGAAAGACAGGAAATTAGCACTTATTACTTCCACTTCCATTCCATTGGCTACAACTCGGTCACATGGCAGTGTCTAAGGACAAGGGAAGCTGGGACACAGATTAGTTGTGGGCCTAAGTGGAAGAGGAAACTGATTCGGTAAACAGCATCTTACCATGCTGAATGTGTTCGCTGTTGAAAGACACAGATTTTTCTTATAAAAGGGGTCCTTCAACACATCAATTACTTTGGTATTCAGCCAAAGAAAAGCCATTTGTTCTAGTGCTAGAGAAAAACAGGCTGTGTTGAACTTCTTCAGAGATCACACTGTTCTCTATGTATGTATGTTTTTTGAGACAGGGTCTCACTCTGTTGCCCAGGCTGGAGTCCAGTGGTGCCGTCATAGCTCACTGTGGCCTCAAATTCCTGAGCTCAAGTGATCCTCCTGCTTCAGCCTCCTGAGTAGCTGGGACTACAGGCACATGCCACCACGCCTGGCTAATTTAATCTAAAAACACTTTTTTTGGATTAGACATAGGCCCAATTTTTAAGATGTAAAAAACTAAGGCCAGGCACTGTGGCTCATGCCTGTAACCCCAGCACTTTGGGAGGCCCAGGCGGGCAGATCACCTGAGGTCAGGAGTTCAAGACCAACCTGGCCAACATGGTGAAACCTCATCTCTACTAAAAATACAAAAATTAGCTGGGTGTGGTGGCAGGCACCTGTAATCCCAGTTACCTAGGAGGCTGAGGCAGGAGAATCACTTGAACCCAGGAGGCAGAGGTTGCAGTGAGCAGAGATTGTGCCATTGCACTGCAGCCTGGGCAACAGTAGCAAAACTCTGTCTCAAAAAAAACCAAAAAAATACAACAATTAGCCAGGCGTGGTGGCACACGACTGTAATTCCCGCTACTCAGGAGGCTGAGGTAGGAGAATTGCTCGAACCTGGGAAGCAGAGGCTGCAGTGAGCCGAGATCATGCCACTGCACTCCAGCCTGGGCGACAAAGCAAGACTCTGTCTAAAAAGAAAAAAAATTCAATGTACATTTCAGGTTTCTTTCAGAAAACAGGTTGCTTGGGGCAACCCTAAGCCCCTGGGATGAAATTCAAAATATTTAACCACCAAGCCAGAGCAAGACCCTGTCTCAAAAAAAAAAAAAAAAAAAAAGGTTAAACCTAATAAATTTAAAAAATTTAAAGTTAAAAAAAATTAATCTAAAAATTTTTTTTTTTTTGAGACAGCAGCTCACTGTATTTCCAGCAAGTCCTGTCTTCCCCACTCTATGGCCTGTGCTGGGTCCCTCTTCGTGCATATTTTTTTTTCTGAGACGGAGTTTTGCCCTCTCCCACGCTGGAGTGCAGTGGCATGATCTCGGCAGACTGCAGCCTCCACATCCAGGGTTCAAATGATTCTCCTGCCTCAGCCTCCTGAGTAGCTGGAATTACAGACGTGTACCACCACGCCTATTTTTTTTTTTTTTTTTTTTTTGTATTTTTAGTAGAGACGGGGTTTCACCATGTTGGCCAGGCTGGTCTTGAACTCCCAACCTCAGGTGATCCACCCACCTCAGCCTCCCAAAGTGCTGGGATAACAGGCGTGAGCCACTGCACCTGGCCCCGTGCATACAATTTAGAGCAGTTTCCCCTATGACCTATGGGATCTTACAATCCTGTGTGGTACACAAAGTAGTCAGGATGGGCTAGGTTATGCTGTGGTAACAAAACCCCCCAAATCTCAGTTGCTTAATACAGCAAACATTTCTCACTCCTGCCACATGTCTGTTGCAGGTCAGCTGTGGCTGCACCTCATGCCATTTTCTCTCTGGGACCCAGGCAGTTGGAGCAGCCTTCACTTGGAACATTGCTGGTCACCCATTTATATGGAAAAGGGAAGAGCGGGCATGTGATGTCATTTCCCCTTGCATTTCATTGGCAAGAGCCAAAGCCTGGCCGGGCGCGGTGGCTCACGCTTGTAATCCCAGCACTTTGGGAGGCCGAGGTGGGCGGATCACGAGGTCAGGAGATCGAGACCACAGTGAAACCCCGTCTCTACTAAAAATACAAAAAATTAGCCGGGCGTGGTGGCGGGCGCCTGTAGTCCCAGCTACTCGGAGAGGCTGAGGCAGGAGAATGGCGTGAACCCAGGAGGCGGAGCTTACAGTGAGCTGAGATTGCGCCACTGCACTCCAGCCTGGGCGACAGAGCGAGACTCTGTCTCAAAAACAAAAAAACAAACAAAAAAAAAGAGCCAAAGCCTGATCACCAATTGAGGTCCATGTGGAGACATCAAGGCATGGATTGGAAATGAGTCCAGAGCTCTTGGGTGAGGTCAGAGCTGGAGTAATGGATTCTGAGGTCAGTGGTATAGAGACCATCTAAGGTCATGCGACTGGACAAGAATGTCACCATGAGAAGCGGGCCTCAGGGAACCTACTGAGAGAAGCGAGAAAGAAAACTAGAACAGGTGACGTCAGGAAAGTCCAGCATGGGAGGAATGGCCAACTGTGCCAGGTGACCGATCAACTACTGGATTTAGCAACAGGACATTACTGGTGACGCTGAATAGAGCAGTTTCCATAAAGTAAGGGGCAGAGACAGAAACAAACTGAGGTGGTTTTTTTGTTTTGAGTTGGAGTTTTGCTTTTGTTGCCCAGGCTGGAATACAATGGCGCAATCTCGCTCACTACAACCTCTGCCTCCCCGGTTCAAGGAATTCTCCTCCGTCAGCCTGCCGAGTATCTGGGATTACAGGCACCCACCACCATACCTGGTTCATTTTTGTATTTTTAGTAGAGACAGGGTTTCACCATGTTGGCCAGGCTGGTCTTGAACTCCCGACCTCAGGTGATCTACCCACCTCGGCCTCCCAAAGTGCTGGGATTACAGGCGTGAGCCACCACGCCTGGCCCTATCTGGAGTGGTTTGAAGAGATAATGAGAGATGAGGAATGGAAAGTGAGACCACAGAGAACTCTGGAAAAATTTGGCTGTGATGGAAAACGGAGAGGTGGAAGTTAGAGGGGCTCATAGGGTTAAGGGAGTTGTTTTATATGGACAGAGTTGACATGTCTATATCCTGATGATGATGATACAGGAGAGAAGATGAAATTGATGGCATATCAGCTGGGTACAGTGGCTCACACCTGTTATCCCAGCCCTTTGGGAAGCCAAGGCAGGCGGATCATGAGGTCAGGAGTTCATGAACAGTCTGGACAAGATGGCAAAACCCCATTTCTACTAAAAATACAAAAATTAGCAGGGCATGGTGGTGCATGACTGTAGTCCCAGCAATTTGGGAGGCTGAGGCAGGAGAATCACTTGAATCCAGGACGCAGAGGTTGCAGTGAGCTGAGATCACGCCACTGCACTCCAACCTGGGCGACAGAGTGAGACTCAGTCTCAAGAAAAAAAAAAAAAAAGACAGCACAGGAGAGGAGGGCAATCAGTGAAGGAATGCAGCCCTCTCTCCTAGAGCCCAAGGGGAGGAGCCCAGAGTGGGAAGAGGAGGGAGGACAGAGTCTAGATGCCAGCAGTTTGTTAGGTTTGTTGCTGGGAAGGGCCTTCCTACCCAATTTGCTTCTATTTTCTCAAAGAGGTGAGAGAAAGTGGGCAGGGGTGTAGGAGGCTGAGAGGAGAGGTGGTGTGAATGGTTGTCTCGAAGCGGATCGCACACAAGACAGAGCAGCACAGTCAGAGAAGCTGCACCTCCCTCAAAATTTGTTCCCATGAGTTTAAAATAAGATCAGTCAGCTCGGTGGGGTGTTCCTCCTCCAGCAACGTTCAGCTGGTCAGGGGCAGGGCAGAGAGGGAGGGAGGTGGTTTAAGGGGGGGATCAGGCTTTTTCCACTAAATATTACGGGAAGGTGAAGATGAGGGAGTTAGGGAGGCTTTAAGGATTTTTTTTTTTTTTTTTTTTTTTTTTTTATAGAGACAGAGTCTCCCTCTGTCACCCAGGCTGGACTGCGGTGGTATGATCATAGCTCACTGCTGCCTCCAACTTCTGGGCTCAGGCAATCCTCTCACCTTAGCCCCCTGAGTAGCTGGGAACACGGATGCATGCCGTAACATCCGGCTTTTGCTTTTCTTTTTGGAGAGATGGGGGTCTTGCTATGTTGCCCAGGCTGGTCTCAAACTCCTAGTTTCAAGTGATCCTTGTGCCTTGGCCTCCCAAGGTGCTGTGCTAGGGTTACAGGCCTAAGCTCCTGCACTCGGCCCCTAGGATCTTTTTACTTCCTCGGCAGAGACGGGGCAGGCCTGGCACCTACAACTCTACCTGGCCCCAAAGGGCTGGTGCACCCAGGCTGACTGCACCTGGATCCTTGTCTCAAATGAGGACCCCTTACTGGTTGTGGGGGAGAAGGTGGGATAAGGGCACTCCTCCTTCAGTACTCCCAAACAGCCCAGACTGGAAGCTCAAGGAGATGCCCAATTCCTACTGCCCTAGGCAGGGTCCTCCTCCCCAACCTGACACCCCCACCTGGGAAGGGACAAGCGCACAGCACCGGGTGCAAACCTGGCATGTCTGCTGGTGCTGTGGGTACTACCAGCAGGTGGCGCCAGAGGGCGCCTCCACGATGGGAAGCTGGGCTGCATCTGCCACAGCTGAGAGCTACTGGGCAGCTGGGCTCCTGGAAAACCGGTGGTGAGCTGTTGCCAGTGTGGGCCCCATGCCCCCACCGGTGGCATCATCGCCCCTATCTGGGCTCTAGGAAGCCCAGTGCACAAGGCTTTGGGGCCACATTCCTACTGGGTGACTTCCAGCTCATCCTTCCCCTGCCGCGGGGTCCTCTCTCCTTTACGGAAGAGAATAGTCTCCTGTAACTATCTAAAGATGTTGACCGGGCGTGGTGGCTCACACCTGTAATCCAAGCACTTTGGGAGGCCGAGGCAGGTAGATCTCCTGAGGTTGGGAGTTCGAGACCAGGCTGGCCAACATGGTGAAACCCCATCTCTACTAAAAAATACAAAAATTAGCTGGGCATGGTGGCATGTGCCTATAATCCCAGCTACTCAGGAGGCTGAGGCAGGAGAATCACTTGAACCTGGGAGGCGGAGGTTGCAGTGAGCAGAGATTGCGCCATTGCATTCCAGCCTGGGTGACAGAGCAAGACTCCAGCTCGAAAAAAAAAAAGAAGATGTCAGGGGCACCTCCCCTCCCCACCATTAAGCTCTCTGGTAACCCCAACCAACGTCAGACAAGAGAAAAGTGTTGAAATTTTAAATGCCCAGAAACTTCCATTGTTATTAATCAGGAGTTAGCGCAGTACAGGCACCACGTGGTTGTCTCCAGGAGCTTGAGGGGCCTGAGCAGACTGGGGGGATATCCCCTCCCTGGGGCTGGGCCCACTGGCCACCCTTCTGCCCAGGGGTTGACCCTCGGGCCCCATCCCCAGCAGCCCAAAGGCTGTGTTGAAGAGGTTGATGGGAGTGGAGCCATCGGTGATGAGGGTCGATTTCAGGCCCAGGGACTGGAGCAGTTTTACCTGGAGGGTGAGAACAGGAGGAAGTTGAGATGGGCGTCAAACCCTGGCCACTTCAGAGTGACCCTCCTTAAGTCAGCTGGTTTGAAGGGTCACCTCCCCTGCATCTGACCACCCTGCTTGACTGCCTTGGAAATGCCTGTCAGACTGGCGTCCCATCCATTTCCTGTCTCCTCTGGAGTTCTGGCTTACTGCTGGGTCTAGTACAGTGCCTGATGTTGATGCAGCATGACACTGTGTGAAAGACCCACGATGCAGGGACAGGTCACTCACCACTCCCTTCCCCACCATCTTTCCAGATGTTGTGTTTTCCGCCTTGGCTCTGCCTTCCTGGTTCCAAGGTTGGTCCTGAAACCAACACACCTTCCCCAACTCTCACCTGCATCTCAGGCCCAGCCACAGCAAGGTCCCTGATGGTGCTGGGGCCTATGGCCTCTGTCATCTGCTTGAACTTCTTCACCTCCACCTCAGCCAGCTGCTGAGCCTTGCTCACCTCCAGCTCCAGCTGGGCCCGGGCATAGACCAGTTCCAGCTCTCGGACCTTCTGGACCCTCTGGAGCTCAGCCTCCTGGAAGGGGAAAAATCCAGCATTCTTTATTTTTTGACCCAGGCTGGAATGCAGATCAGGACTCACTGCAGCCTTGAACTCCTGGCTCAAAGGATCCTCCTGCCTCAGCCTCCTGGGTAGCTGGGACTACAGGCACGTGCCACCACACCCAGCCAATTAAAAAATTTTGTTTTTGTAGAGATGAGGTCTTGCTATGTTGCCCAGGCTGGTCTTGAACTGGCCTCAAATGATCCTCCCACCTCAGCTTTCCAAAGTGCTATGGTTAGAGACATGAGGCACCACACTAGGCCTCTTTTTACATTTATTTTTATTTACTTTATTTTTGAGATGGAGTTTCGCTCTTGTTGCCCAGGCTGGAGTGTAGTGGCACAACCTCAGCTTACTGCAGCCTCCACCTCCTGTATTCAAGCAATTCTCCTGCCTCAGCCTACCAAGTAGCTGGGATTACAGACGCATGCCACCACACCCAGCTAATTTTTTGTATTTTCAGTAGAGATGGGGTTTCACCATGTTGGCCAAGCTGGTCTTGAACTCCTGACCTCAGGTGGTCCACCCGCCTCAGCCTCCCAAAGTGCTAGGATTACAGGCGTGAGCCACTGCACCCAGCCTCTTAATGGGATTTCAAGCATTAAATAAGATCATGCCTGTGAAGCACACGCGGCGCTTGTGCCAAGTGGCCAGTGCATGAGTGCCCAGCTGCAAAATGGGTGTTCTAATCCTTACCTTCCAGCAATGGAGTCAATGAATCCTACAAGGCCAAGGACTTTGCAAATACAAAGTACTTGGATAGGGCTTTATGTTGGGGGACCTGGTGTCCTATACAGTCTCAGGGACTGTAGGGAATGGGCCTTTTCCAGGCCTCAAGGCCACCCCTTCCTAATGCCTCCTCCCACTCACCGTCTCAATGGCCAAGGCCTGTGCTTTTAGCTTGGCCTGCAGCACGGACCCTTCTCCCTCAATCCGGGCTGCCTCTGCACGGGACTCGGCCTCCGCCTTGGCAGTCCCGGTGCTCTCCACGGCCATGCTGGGGAGAAGGCAGAGTCAGGTAAGACCCGGGAGACAGCCCAGTCCCCCAACAGCCTTGACTTATGCTGTGGCCGTGCACTGTCTCATCGACACCCCACCCCGGCCCGCTGCCCACACCAGCTGCTGTCCTAAGACCCTCAGCCCCTGCCAGTCTCCTCCTCTAGTTCTCAACCCACCTCAGAGCCTCCAGCTCCAAGAGTTCCTTGCGAGCTTTCTCAGCTTCTGACTGGTCCAGGATCTTCTGCCGCTCAAGTCGGCCGCGGGCTTCCTGCTCCAGTCTCTGAGCCTCGTGCCTGGAGGAGACAGAGCACAGGTGAGAGGCTGGCATGGGGCCAGAGCAGGAACAGGAGCGCCAAGGGCAGCGACCACCAACCAAACCGGTGCCCAGGACAGACCCCAGCCCCTAGAAGGCACCCGATACGCAACTCAACCCACAATGGTATACGCGCCACAAACCAGCGTCATTCTAGGCCGGACAAATGCAGGCGTGACTGCGGCCCCTACTTTCACTCCACTTGAGTGGGAAAAAAACAAGTATACAAGGAGGATTTCAGACAGTGACAAGTGTGGGAGAGACCAGGCAAAGAGGGTGCTATTCAGCTGTGAGAGAAAGAAAAGTGTTCCCCAAGGAGGGGATCTTTGGGCTGAAACCAGAAGGAGAAGCCTGCCTGGAAGGGAGCTCGGAGGTGGGGGCGGCGGGGGGGGAAGCTTTCTGGGCAGCAGGAACAGCCATTGCAAAAGGCCTTCAGGTGGGTCCAAGCTGTGCATTGAAGGAGCATAGGAAGCCAGTGGGGCTGGAACATGTCAGCTGGAACATGTTCCGGGGACGAGGAACATGGAAGGGGGAGGCTGGAAGGCAAATCGGGGGAGGCCGGCTGGACCTGCAGGAAGGAGTTTAGGTTTTATCACATGCAAGATGGGAGGCTGCAGGAGCCGCATCTGATATGTGCTTTTTTTTTTTTCTCTTTTGAGACAGGGTCAGTTTCCCAGGCCTGTTGCCAAGGCTGGAGTGCAGTGGCGCAATCATGGCTCACTGCAGCCTCAAACTCCTGGCTTCAAGTGATCTTCCTGCCTCAGCCTCTCACAGTGCTGGGATTACAGGCATGAGCCACTGCGCCCAGCCTGATTCACATTTTAAGTGGGTCACCTGATCTGTTGGGTAGGGAATAGATCTTTGAGGGTAGGGATGGCAGCAGGCAGTCCATAAGGGATGCCAGGTTATCCAGTTCCCGGCAGTGGCCTGCCATGGGCATTACAGGCAGCCGAGCTCCCAGCCTCACTTACTTGGCTGCCGCTTCCTGGGAGTTGGTGGTGATCTCGATGGCCAGCTGCACGCTGCGTTGCAGGGCGTCCCGGGTCCTCTGATCCACAGGCTCCACTGACTGCACGTCCACACTGCTGACCACCAGCCCGTTTTGGGGGAAGACAGCCTGGTCCCGGGGCCTGGGCAGGGCCATGCCATCAGGGCCCTTGGCTTCCAAGGTCTCAAAGCCAAAGACAGCAGTGCGAATGATGCGGGCTGAGTTCTTATGGAAGTCATCAAAAGTGACAGAGGCCACGGCCCCCCGCACCCGGGATGCGATGGCCTTGCAGGCATCACCTACAAAGTCTGGCACTGAAAAGAGCTTGGCCGTCTCTTGGGGGTCCTTCCGGTCATTCACCTCAAAGTGCCTGTAAACAAACAGGCCCAGAATGGGGAAGCTGCTTTCACCCAGGAATCTCTCTTTAGAAGAGACAAGGTCTTGCCATGTTGCCCAGGCTGGTCTTGAACTCCTGGGCTCAGGCAACCCTCCCACCTCAGCCTCCCAAAGTGCTGGGACTACACGTGTGATCACACCCAGCCAGCAACTCTCTCTGAGAAGAACTTCAACACCCACGCTGTGTGGCCAGGCAGGGTCTCTCACAATAGAGAATGCTAATGTATGCCTGGTAAGGTTCTAAAAACTTAACACGTTCTCCTTTAATCCACTCAGCCACCCTATGAGATGGCAATGATCACCACCCCCATTTTACAGATGAAGAAGTAGAGGTCCAGAGAAGTCAAGTGGCTGGCCCAAGACTTGCCATATAACATGTGACAAGCCAGAAAGCTGAACCAGGCAGCTGCTTCTGGGGCCTGTGCTCTTAACTATGATGCTATAGTGCCTGGGAATATGTCATCAGCTGTCTGCCGCCATCAGGGCACTGGCTGCTCTCAGCTAAGAGGTGAGGGACATGCTTGGGAGTACTGAATATTCTTTTTGGAGACAGTCTTGCTCTGTCGCCCAGGCTGGAGTGCAGTGGCGCAATCTGGGTTCACTGCAACCTCCGCCTCCCAGATTCAAGAGATTCTCCTGCCTCAGCCTCTTGAGTAGCTGGGACTACAACTGGGACTGCAGGTGCCCACAACCACGCCTGGCTAATTTTTGTATTTTTAGTAGAGACAGGGATTCACTATGTTGGCCAGGCTGGTCTCAAACTCCTGACCTCAAGTGATCTGCCTGCCTCAGTCTCCCAAAGTGCTGGGATTACAGGCATGAGCCCCACGCCTGACTTCTTTTCCTTCTTTTTTTCCTTCTTCCTTCCTTCCTTCGAGACAGGGTCTCTGTGGGCCTCTGTTGTCCAGGCTGGAGTGCGGTGGCACAATCACAGCTCGCTGCAGCCTCAAATTCCTGGGCTCGGGCAATTCTCCCACCTCAGCCTTCCAAATAGTTGGGTCTGTAGACATGTACTACCATGCCCAGCTAGTTTATAAAATTTTTTTGTAGAAACAGCGTCTTGCTATGTTGCCCAGCCTTGTCTCAAACTCCTGGCCTCAAGCAATCCTCCTACCACAGCCTCCCAAAGTGCTGGGATCGCAGGTGTGAGCCACGGTACCCAGTCATGAACACTGTTTCTCTACATGACTTATCTCACCCAATCCTAATAGCTGCTATTGAGCGCTGACCAATAGAGACACTGTTCTAACGCTCACTGCATCTTCTCAATGGCCTTGTGAAGGAGGTAATGCTGTCTTCCTCATGTTACAGATGGGGAAACTGAGGAAAGCACCCTGTCCCTTGCCCAGGTCCACAGGCTGCAAACAGCAGGGCTGGGGCACAGGCCAGGGCAGTCAGTTTCAGAGCTTGTGTTCTCACCGTCCCCTCGCACTGCCCACTCCCACCAGCTGTGTCCCATGCATCTTTTAACAGCCCGACAGTTACGCATTTGGCTGCATGCACACTGGGAGCTTAGTTGGGGTAGTGTCCTGCTACTGGATCCCTGAGTCCTGACCCCAGTAGGTGAGCCCACGCCTTCCCTGGATTTGCGTGAACTCCCGGGTTCCCTCTTGACCTCGGCACTGAATGAGGTGTCCTGCCCTCATGAGGAGCCCAGCACCAGCACTTGAGGGGACCCTCCTTTTCTTGGGGTTCCTAGGCTTCACCCAGCAGGAACCCTCACCCACTGCTCACCACCCAGTTTGTTTTTTTTGTTTTGAAACAGGGTTGACCGGGTGCAGTGGCTCATGCCTGTAATCCCAGCACTTTGGGAAGCCGAGGCAGGTGGATCACTTGAGGTCAGGAGTTCGAGACCAGCCTGACCAACATGGAGAAACTCCATCTCTATTAAAAATACAAAACTAGCCGGGCGTGGTGGCACATGCCTGTAATCCTAGCCACTTGGGAGGCTGTGGCAGGAGAATCACTTGAATTCGGGAGGTGGGGGTTGCAGTGAGCCGAGATCGTGCCATTGCACTCCAGCCTGGGCAACAAGAGTGAAACTCAGTCTCAAAAAAAACCAAAAAACCAAAAAACCAAAAACCAAAAAACCAAAAAACAAAAAACAAAAAACAAAGAAACAGGGTCTTGCTCTGTCACCCAGGCTGGAGTATAGTGGGGCCATCATGGCTCACTGCAGCCTGGACCTCCTAGGCTCAAGCGATCCTCCCACCGCAGCCTCCCAAAGTGCTGGGATTCCAGGAGTGCACCCCCATGCCCTATCCCCATTTTTACCAGTTGTAGGCCAGCTGCAGTTGCAGCCTGGCATGATCCGCCGTTTCAATGGTGATGACGTCTGTGAAGAAGTCAGGCCCCAGCAGCAGGCAGAGCGCACGGCGGGCATGGGGACGCTTGGGCCGCCCAGCCGAGAGGGACAACACTGTGAACTGCTCCTCAGGACCCAGCGACACCAGCTCAGGCCCGAAGACCACGCTGCAGAGACAGCCGGGGGTCAGAGCCAGACCCATGGAGAGCCACCCCCTACACCCTGCCCTGCCAGCCACTCACCGGGCTCGCTTCTCTCGGTAGTCATATACCTGCACCGCAGCATTGTGGGGCACGCGGTAGCTGACCACACGGGTCTTGTTCCGGGGTGCCAAGGGCTGGAGGATCTTAGCTGTGTCCTTCTCACCCCTGTCTGCCAGAGGGTCCTGCCCCTTGTTCAGCAGCTCCTCCACCCCGGGAGGCAGCTCCTTCTCCCACAGGACTTCATCCTGGGTCAGCATGTAGGTGCTTCCAATCACAGCACGCACCTTGGGACAAGGACAGGGAGGGACGCTGCCCATAAGGGTGGAAGGGAGGAAGATCCGCCCAGCTGTCCCGAAGCACAGCCCATCCAGGGAAGGCGCAGCGCGAGGTTAAACACCTTCTCTACGGGGAGGCCAGGCTCCACCCCGGATTTGCCATCTGCTGGCCCTGTCATCGTGGGCTAACTACCTCACCCCTTGGGCTTCAGTTTCCTCATGTGTCAAGTGGACTTGATGGTGGCTACCTTGCAGGGTCTAGGGGTGAATGACATCTCACATGTCTAGCTCAAACAGCTCTTGGCATAGAGAAGGTACTCAATGTCATTTCTAGAATCTTCCTTCATGGGGCAGTTTGGAGGGCACCTTGGGGATGGTGAAGTAGACTGTGTACACGGATGCTCCCCTGGATTCCAAGCTGGACTTCCAGCTTGGATTCTTAGAGGTTGGAGATGTGGCCCGAGGTCAAATCAAGGTCAAGGTTTTAGGTGAAGCAGCAAAAATGAAAGATTCCACTGGGATATGGGCATGAGGGAGGAGGTCCTTCCTGTTCCCTGGCCACCCCATCAGACCTTTATGCTGGGAACCAGGTCTGCTGTGGGAAAGGGTCCCTGTCCTAAACCCGCACTTATCCTCTTAGTGGAGGTTCTAATATTTTTTTTGACATGGAGTCTCACTCTGTGGCTCTGGCTGGAGTGCAGTGGTGTGATCTCGGCTCACTGCAACCTCTACCTCCCAGTTCAAGCAATTCTCCTGTCTCAGCCTCCTAAGTATCTGGGATCTGGGACTACTCAGACCATCACTACGCCTGGCTAATGTTTGTATTTGTAGTAGAGACAGGGTTTCACCATGTTGGCCAGGCTAGTCTCGAACTCCTGACCTCAGGTGATCCGCCTGCCTCGGCCTCCCAAAGTGCTGAGATGACAGGCGTGAGCTACCGCACCCGGTCGGTTCTAACACTTCAAATTAGATATTTAACGCAGAAGGATGGCAAACACTCCATATAGTGTCCTCCCCCAACCAGACAGCCCACCTGATATGGCTCTCCATGCTGCTGAAGTCCCTGCCCACCTCTCCCACACACCCAGAGGAAGTCGCCACCAAGGCCAAGGCCACGTGGCAGCACCGCCACTCACTCCCAGCCATTACCTTTCCGGTCTTGACATCCTGCACGTAGATGCCCTCGTTCTCATCTAGAGGGATGGCCTGGCGCTCCTCCACCACCTCCACTTTGGCAGATGGCACATACTCCAGGGGTCCGCGGATGAGCCAGCGGTCCCCAGCCTGGTGTGAGACCTTCTCCTCATCCTCCCCCTCCTCCAGGGGCTGCAGGGCCCTCAGCAGCAGCCCCTGCTGCTCCGACAGCACATACACATCCTGGATGCCTTGTTCCAGCTGCTCTCCTGGCTGGAGGAAAAAAGACTTCTCTCCCTAGTGGGGAGACGTGAAGTTAGGGTCAGTGCCTTTAGGGTTGCGGGTGCCTCCAATGGCACCTCCCCAGTCCCGTGCTGTCTCAGGCCTGTGTGGAGGACGAGAGCCCCAGAAGCCCGCCCCCACCCCCTCATACGGTGAGGCACTGTCTGGACTGTGAGGCTCTACACAAACACCTGCCAAATCTCATCTGGCCAAACGTGAAACGTGTCCTTGAAAGATTCCATAATCTGTCAGGACCTGGATCCACGCAAGCTAAACCATTAAAAAATCAACCTGTTTTTTCTTTTTTTTTTTTTTTTGAGATGGAGTCTTGCTCTGTCCCCCAGGCTGGAGTGCAGTGGCGCGATCTCGGCTCACTGCAAGCTCCGCCTCCCGGGTTCACGCCATTCTCCTGCCTCAGCCTCCCGAGTAGCTGGACTACAGGCGCCCGCCAACACGCCCGGCTAATTTTTTTTTTGTATTTTTAGTAGAGACGGGTTTCACCCTGTTAGCCAGGATGGTCTCGATCTCCTGACCTCGTGATCCGCCCGCCTCGGCCTCCCAAAGTGCTGGATTACAGGCTTGAGCCACCGCGCCCGGCAAAATCAACCTGTTTTTTCTTCTTTCTCCCAGGCTTTGTTCTCTAGAGATGGTGTAACCTAGGGCTCGACAAACTCTGGTTTTCAGGCCAAATCTGGATTCTGCCTTTTTTTTTTTTTTTTTTTTTGAGACAGTCTTGCTCTGTTGCCCAGGCTGGAGAGTGCAGTGGCATGATCTCAGCTCTCTGCAGCCTCAACCTTCTAGGCTCAAGCAATCCTCCCACCTCAGCCTCCCAAGGAGCTGGGACTACAGATGCGCATCACCACACCCGGCTAATTTTTGTGTGCTTCATAGATGATGGGGTGTTGCTATGTTGCCTAGGCTGGTCTCAAAGTCCTGGACTCAAGCGATCTACCCACCTCAGCTTTCCAAAGTGCTGGGATTATAGACGTGAGCCACCATGCCCAGCACCGCCTGTTTTTTAAAAAAATTTCGAGGGGGCGGGGTCACGTTGTAACAGCATTTGGGAGGCGAGGGGGGATCGGAGGTAGGAGATCGAGACACAGTGAAACCCGTCTCTATAAAATAAAAAAATTAGCGGCGTGGTAGCGGGCGCTGTGTCCAGCTACTCGGAGGCTGAGGCAGGAGAATGGTGAACTGGGGGGGATTGCAGTGAGCGAGATTGCGCCACTGCACTCCAGCTGGCGACAGATGAACTCTGTCTCAAAAAAAAAAAAAAAAAACAAAAAATTTCGAGATATAATCCACATATGAAATTTTCCCATCTAGAGTATAAAATTCATAATTCAGTTGTTTTAGTATACTCAAAGTTGTCCAACCATCACTACTATGTTAAGTCTAGAGTATTTTCATCATCACCCTGAAAAGAAATCCTGTACCTAGAAGTTACTGCCACTCCCCACCCACCCCACCCACCACTAGTCTATTTTCTTTATGTGTTTACCTATTCTGGACATTTCATATAAATGGAATCATGCAATATGTGTTCTTTGATGTCTGGCTTTTTTCTTCTTTTTTTTTGGATGGAGTCTCGGCTCAGCAGCCCAGGCTGGAGTGCAGTGGTGGGATCTCGGCTCACTCCAACTACTGTCTTCCGGGTTGAAGGGATTCTCCTGTCTCAGCCTCTCGAGCAGTAGCTGGGATTACAGGCACCCGCCATCATGCCTAGCTAATTTTTGTATTTTAACAGAGATGGGGTTTCACCATGTTGGCCAGGCTGGTCTTGAACTCCTGACCTCAGGTGACGTGCCCGTCTCAGCCTCCTAAAGTGTTAGGATTACAGGCGTGAGCCACTGCGTCCAGCCGGCTTTCACTTAGCATAACGTTTTCAATTTTATCCATGTTGTAGCACGTATGTCATTTATTTTTGTTTTTCCTAGAGACAGGATCTCACTCTATTGCCTCAGGCTGGAGTACAGTGGCACAATCATAGCTCACTATACACTCCACTTCCTGGGATCAAGTGATTTTCCCACTTTAGTCTCCCAAGTAGCTGGGACTACAGGTGTGCCACCATGTCTGGCCAATTTTTAAAAGTTTTTGTAAAAATGGGGTCTCACTATGTTACCCAGGCTGGTCTCAAACTCCTGGCTTCGGGCTGGGTGCGGTGGCTCACGCCTATAATCCCAGCACTTTGGGAGGCCGAAGCGGGCGGATCATGAGATCAGGAGATCGAGACCATCCTGGATAACACGGTGAAACCCTGTCTCTAATAAAAATACAAAAAAATAGCCGGGTGTGGTGGCAGGCGCCTGTAGTCCCAGCTACTCGGAGAGGCTGAGGCAGGAGAATGGCGTGAACCCGGAAGGCGGAGCTTGCAGTGAGCCGAGATCACGCCACTGCACTCCAGCCTGGGCGACAGAGCAAAACTCCGTCTCAAAACAAAACAAATCAAATTCCTGGCTTCAAGCAATCCTCCTGCCTCGGCCTCCCAAAGCACTGGGATTATAGTCATGAGCTGCTGTGTCTGGCCTGCCATTTCTTTCTTATGGCTGAATGATATTCCATTGTATGGATATGCTACAATTTTTTATCCATTCATTATATATGTACATTGGGTTATTTCTACTTTTTTATTTTTTTTATTTTTTTGAGACAGTCTTGCTCTGTCACCCAGGCTGGAGTGCAGTGGCGTGATCTCAGCTCACTGCAACCTCCGCCTCCCGGGTTCAAGTGATTCTCCTGCCTCAGCCTCCAGAGAAGCTGGGATTACAGGTGCCTGACACCATGCTCAGCTAATTTTTTTGTATTTTTAGTAGAGAAGGGATTTCGCCATGTTGGCCAGGATGGTTTCTAACTCCTGACCTCAAGTGATCCACCCGCTTTGGACTCGTAAAGTGCTGGTGGGATTACAGGTGTAAGCCACCGTGCCTGGCCTATTTCTACTTTTTCTGCCTCCTGTTTTTGCAAATAAACTATTCCAGGAGCATGGCAGTACTCACTTGTTTATGTACTGCCCATGCTGCTTTCCTGACATAACAGCAGAGTTGAAGAACTTCCACAGAAACAATGATTCACGGAGCCTGGAGTATCTACCATTCAGCCCCCTTTACAGAATGAGTTTGGCAACTCCTGGTATTCCCACATGTAGTTCAGAGAGGGGATGAGGTAGGGGGTGGGAGAGGGTAAACCAAGAGGTTTATTTTACAAAAGATGACAAAGCGAAGTGAACACCAGGATATTAAAGATGTGAAATATAGTCACTGCATGATAGTTCAGTCCACTACAGACTGCACGTGGTGGTCCCGTAAGATTATAATGGAGATTTTTTTTTTTTTTTGAGATAGTCTCACTCTGTCTCCCAGGCTAGAGTGCAGTGGCACGATCTTGGCTCACTGCAGGCTGGATCTCCGGGGTTCAAGTGATTCTCATGCCTCAGCCTCCCGAGTAACTAGAATTACAGGTTCATGCCACCACACCCGGCTAATTTTTGTATTTTTAGTAGAGACAGGGTTTCCCCATGTTGGCCAGGCTGGTCTCGAACTCCTGACCTCAAGTGATCCACCTGCCTTGGCCTCCCAAAGTGCTGGGATTACAGGTATGAGCCACTGTGCTGGCCTATAATGAAGCTTTAATATTGTATTTTTACCTTACCTTTTCTATGGCTAGATACACAAGTACTTGCCATTGTGTTCAGCTGCCTGCAGTATTCAGGACAGTCACGTGCTGCACAGGTTGGCAGCCTAGGGGCAGGCTATGCCATCTAGCCTAGGTGCCATCTAGGTTTGCATAAGTGCAGTCTTTTGCACAAAGACAAAATCATCTAAGGACTATTTCTCAGAATGTATCCCCATCGTTAAGTGGCACATGACTGTATCAGAGAGAGTTTCAGAGTCTCAGGCAGGGGGTAGCCAGGAGGCCTTCCCAGAAGGGGAATTAACTTCAGGTCTGAGGGGTCAGAGGCTGCCAGGAATCAAATGGGCCAGTGTCTCAGGTGTGTAAGAACTAAGCATGCAAAGGCACAGAAGGTGTTCCTAGAATGTGCGTCTGGAGGAGAGAAGGGAGAGAGGGCAGAGGGCCTCGTGCCGCAGAGGGCATACATCTCCCAGGGCAGTCCTCTGTGGGGGGTGTAGGGACCTCACCTTGACCACGCGCTTCTGCCCCAGCTGATTCTTGCCATCCGGTCCGACAGGGTCGAGAATCACGCAGTAGTTGTGGGGGCCCAGGGTGGTGATGGGCACAACCCCCAGCACCTCCTCGTGGACATCTGGTACGTGGGCCTCTGTGTCCTGCACTGTCACCAGCCACTCCTCCCCAGTGCGGCGGGACACTCCCCTGAAGTCCCGGAAGTTCCGCCGAGCCCGGAGGTGCAGGGCTGTCTGCAGAGCAAGGTGTTGGGTATTTGAGTGACCTGCCTCCAACTTCAGGGGATCTGTGAGCCCCATTGGCCACCAAACTCTCCCAATGCTCCCAGATCTCAGAGACAATTTCTACCAATCCAGGGATTTTTTTTTTTTTTGAGTCGGAGTCTCACTCTTGTTGCCCAGGCTAGAGTGCAATGGTGCGATCTCAGCTCACTGCAACTTCCGCCTCCTAGGTTCAAGCGATTCTCCTGCCTCAGCCTCCTGAGCAGCTGGGATTACAGGTGCGTGACACCACGCCCAGCTAATTTTTGTATTTTTAGTAGAGATGGGGTTTCGCCACGTTGGCCAGGTTTCTCTTGAACTCCTGACCTCAGGTGATCCTCCCACCTCAGCCTCCCAAAATGCTAGGATTACAGGCATGAGCCACCACACCCGGCCGGCTTTGTTTTTTTTGAGACAGGGTTTCGCTCTGTTGCCCAGGCTGGAGTGCAGTGGCATGGTCATGGCTCACTGCAACCTCTGCCTCTGGGGTTCAAGCGATTCTCCTGCCTCAGCGCCTCTGGAGTAACTGGGATTACAGGCATGCTCCACTACACCCAGCTAATTTTTAAATTTTTTGTAGCGATGAGTTCTCACCGTGTTGCCCAGGCTGGTCTCAGACTCCTGGCCTCAAGGGATCCTCCTGCCTCAGCCTTCCAAATTGCTGAGATTACAGATGTGAGCCATTGCGCCCAGCCCCAGAAAGACTATTTAACCCTTCAGATGATCCAGAATACTCAGGCAATCTGATCTCTGAATTTTTTTAAGTGACCCTAAAATTATTACTTCTCTTTTACTCTCATGCCATTCTACCACCATTCTCTGCCACTCGGAGGGTTCCCTAACTCCAGGTCCCTTAAACCACAGCCCCCAGAGCACCAACCTTTTCCGTAAGGATGACGGCGTCCACCAAATCCAGAACCTCCTCAAACACCGCTGGGAGGTACGCCCCTACCGTGGTGACCAGCCATTCTTCCCCTGGGCCAAGAGTGGAGGGTAAGGGACAAGGGTCCCCCAGCCTGCTCCCCACCTACCCCTCCCCGCAGCCTAGACACAGGGGATTGACAGATTTCATAGGCAAAAAGATGGCACTGACCCCAGGCTCAAGGTCCTGACTGCAGTCCTCTTATTCATTCTTTTGAGGCCAGAGGAAAACAAACCCCCACCCCAGTTGAATTTTAAAAGCTTTTTTTTTTTTTTGAAATGGAGTCTCCCTCTGTTGCCCAGGCTGCGATCTCAGCTCACTGCAACCTCAGCCTCCTGGGTTCAAGTGATTCTCATGCCTCAGCCTCTTGAGTAGCTGGGATTACAGGCATGTGCCACCACGCCCGGCTAATATTTGTATTTTTTGTAGAGATGGTGTTTCACCATGTTGCCCAAGCTGGTCTGGAACTCCTGGCCTCAAGTGATCCGCCTACCTTGGCCTCCTAAGATGCCCAAGTTGCTGCTATGCCAACAGCCTGTTCTGCCTTCTCTAAGCTCCAAAGACCAACTTTTGTCCTTCTGCTAAAACAGGCAACAGAACTGCCTCTGTTAGAGTTATGGATGTCCTTTGGTTTACTGGAGAAGCCAGAGTGCCTGGATGCAGGTCCCAGCCTCACCCTGCCTGGCCACACCCCAGGGCAAGCAACCTGCATTCTGCATCCCAGTTTTGATATATAGAAAGTGGGAATGGCCAGGTGTGGTGGCTTGCGCCTGTAATCCCAGCACTTAGGGAGGCCGAGCCTGGTGGATCATGAGGTCAGGAGATCAAGACCACCCTGGCTAACACGGTGAAACCCTGTCCTACTAAAAAAAAAATACAAAAAAAAAAATTAGCCAGGCGTGGTGGCAGGCACCTGTAGTCCCAGCTACTTGGGAGGCTGAGACAGAAGAATGGCGTCAACCCGGGAGGCGGAGCTTGCAGTGAGCCAAGATCACGCCACTGCACTCCAGCCTGGGTGACAGAGCAAGAAAGCAAGACTCCGTCTCAAAAAAAAAAAAAAAAAAAAAAAAAAAAAAGTGGGAATGGTAGTACCTCGGGGTAGTACCTCTGTTGCCCAGGATGGAGTGCAGTGGTACAATCACAGCTCACTGCAGCCTCCACCTCCTGGGCTCAAGAAATTCTCCCCCTTCAGCCTTCTGAGTAGCTGGGACCACAGGTGTGTGTCACAGCGCCAGGCTAATTTTTAAGTTCTTTGTAGAGACAGGGTCTCACTGTGTTGCTCAGGCTGGTCTTAAGCTCCTGGGCTCAGACGATTCACCCACCTTGGCAAAGTGCTGGGATGACAGGTGTGAGCCACTGTACCTATTGGCCTACATTTGTCAATTGTATTTGAACATCTGCTTCGTTGATCCAGAATCAGGTTAAGTCATGGCCACTGTCCACAGCTCATGGTGAAGGTGGGGGAAGGAAAAGCCACATCCACCTGGTCATGGTCACATTTTCCAACCCAAGTGGAAACAGCATGAAGTGGGGGTGGGGAAGGAAGAGCAGTGGGCGGCCCTTGATAGCTTTCAACAGATACCAGGAAAGCACCTCTCTGGGGCTACAGGAGGCTTTCCTCAACCTTCCCCTGCTTCCCCTGCAGTGGGGACCCCTCCTGCCCACCCACCGTCATCACCCCTTGATGACCCCACCTGTCACCCTCTCCTTGCCGTCCCGGTCCCAGCACTCCTTGCGGGCCCTCAGCCGCAGAGCCTGGTTCTGCCTGATGATGGTGGCCTGAATGATCTCCACGACCTCCACTTCCTTCCGGGGGATGTACGTGCCTGGGGAGGGAAGGTGATGGTCAGAAGGTATCAGGGCTATGGCAGGAAGGCAGGGAACCCTATGGAGACAGAACTTACCAGGTCCCTCGAAAAGCCACTCATCTCCTGCCACCACCTTGTCTCCATCTTTATCCTCAAAATCAAGCAGTGCCTTTAGATGGAGGGCAGTGTTGGGCAGAACCACCTGCAGGGGTGTGATGTCCTAGTGGGGAAGAAGGTGGGGACACAGAACAATCAGTGCTGTGACCCCAGGGCCACACCTGATGCTCTGGAGGCGGGTCCACAACATCCATCTCCGTATGTCCTGAAATAAGACCGGGGTGGAGGCCGGGCACAGTGGCTCACACCTGTCATCCCAGAACTTTGGGAGGCTGAGGTAGGAGGATCGCTTGACCTCAGACATTCAAGAACCAGCCTGGGCAACATAGCAAGACCCCATCTCTAAAAAAAAAAATGTAGCCAGGCATGGTGGCGGCGCACACCTGTAGTCCCAGCTACTCAGGAGGCTGAGGTGGGAGGATCACTTGAGCCCAGGAGGTTAAGGCTTCAGTGAGCTATGACTGCACCACTGCACTCCAGCCTGGGCGGCAGAGCAAGACCCTGTCTCAGGAGTTCAGATGAAGGAGAAGTTAGAGAAGGCCCTTTGAACTGAAACTGGGGCTCAAAGGAAGACCTGGCTTTTTTTAATTTTTGGAGACGGGGTCTTCCTGTGTCATCCAGGCTGGACTGCAGTGGTACAACCATGGCTCACAACAGCCTCAATCTCCCAGGCTCATGTGATCCTCCTGTCTCAGCCTCCTGAGTGGCTGGGATTACAGGTGTGTCACCACCCCCAGCTAATTTTTTTTTTTTTTTTTTTTTTTTTTGAGACAGAGTCTTGCTCTGTTACCCAGGCTGGAGTGCAGTGGCACGATCTCAGCTCACTGCAACCTCCGCCTCCCAGGTTCAAGTGATTCTCATGCCTCAGCCTCCAAAGTAGCTGAGATTACAGGCGCATGCCACCATGCCTGGCTAATCGTCGTATGTTTAGTAGAGATGGGTTTTCGCCATGTTGGCCAGCCTGGTCTCAAACTCCTGACCTCAAGTGATCTGTCTACCTTGGCCTCCCAAAGTGCTGGGATTAATGGCGTGAGCCACTGTGCCCGGCTGAACATATTTAAAATGAAAGTTTAGGCAGGGCGCGGTGGCTCACACCTGCAATCCCAGCATTTTGGGAGAATGAGGTGGAAGGATCGTTTGAGCCCAGGAGGTCAAGGCTGCAGTGAGCTATGATCACCCCACTGCACTCCCATCTAGGCAACAGGGGGAGATCCAAAAAAAAAAAGACCGGGTGCAGTGGCTCACGCCTGTAATCTCAGCACTTTCGGAGGCCAAGGCAGGTGGATCACGAGGTCAGGAGATCAAGACCACCCTGGCTAACATGGTGAAACCCCGTCTCTACTAAAAATACAAAAAATTAGCCGGGTGTGGTGGTGGGCACCTGTAGTCCCAGCTGCTCGGGAGGCTGAGGCAAGAGAATTGCGTGAACCGGGGAGGCAGAGCTTCCAGTTAGCCGAGATTATGCCACTGCACTCCAGCCTGGGCAACAGAGTGAGACTCCGTCTCAAAAAAAAAAAAAAAAGGTACAAGAATCCCTATATACTTTTCACTTGGATTCCTTAAGGGTTATTGTCTTAATCATTCTTCATTTTCTCTCTACACACACACTTCTTCCCCCAAACTGTCTGCACCTAAGTGGACATGAATGTCTCTAAAAGTTCCCCATGTCCTGCTATTATGCTTTCAGGATCAAGCAGCACTGGTTAGTAAAGTCAGTAAAAAAACCATTAAATGGGGCCAGGCGCGGTGGCTCACGCCAGTAATCCCAGCACTTTGGGAGGCTGAGGCGGGCAGATCATGAGGTCAGGAGATCAAGACCATCCTGGCTAACACAGTGAAAACCCATCTCTACTAAAAACAAACAAACAAACAAACAAACAAAAAACCATTAAATGGCCAGAAGGTAAAGGTGGAAGAACAGGTAAAGGAATGAAGATGAAGGTGGGACACCCACCTGCTCAGGCCCAGGCCTGAGGCCAATGGGGACAAGGGCCTGGCTATAGATTCAGGCCTGTGATGGCTTCTCCTAGAACAGGCACAGCCTGAGGCCTGGGCTTGTCACTGCTGCTTTGGCACTGCCCACCAGTGTCTGGCACTGGGTGAATGAACTGCTTAACTTTGGCACACATCATTTAATGCCAGACTGGCTGGGCACTTCTGGTAGGCTCTGGAGCCTGGGAAGGTGAGATGGGCCAACAGCTCTCAGAAAAGAAGCAGGTGCGTTTGGGGCATGTGTGGAGGACGGGGGTGGCTGGAGGTGAGTGGAGGTACAGTGAGTCAATTCCACCCTTGGTGAGAGCCCCCAGCAAGTGTCTCTCCCCACCCCTCCCACTGCCGTGGTTTGTTTTCCCTTTAGAACTCAGTACAGGCTGGGAACAGTGGCTCATGCCTGTAATCCCAGCACTTTGGGAGGCCGAGGCAGGCGGATCACCTGGGGTCAGGAGTTCGAGATCAGACTCACCAACATGGTGAAACCCTGTCTCTACTAAAAATACAAAAACTAGCCGGGCGTGGTGGCAGGTGCCTATAATCCCAGCTACTTGGGAGGCTGAGGCAGGAAAATCACTTGAACCCGGGCGGAGCTTCCAGTGAGCCGAGATTATGCCACTGCACTCCAGCCTGGGCGACAAGAGCGAAACTCTGCCTCAAAAACGGCCGGGCGCAGTGGCTCAAGCCTGTAATCCCAGCACTTTGGGAGGCCGAGGCGGGCGGATCACGAGGTCAGGAGATCGAGACCATCCTGGCTAACAGGGTGAAACCCTGTCTCTACTAAAAATACAAAAATTAGCCGGGCGTGTTGGTGGGCGCCTGTAGTCCCAGCTACTCGGGAGGCTGAGGCAGGAGAATGGCGTGAACCCCGGGAGGCGGAGCTTGCAGTGAGCCGAGATCGCGCCACTGCACTCCAGCCTGGGGGACAGAGCAAGACTCCGTCTCAAAAAAAAAAAAAAAAAAAAAGAAAAGAAAAAAAGAAGGAGGCAGCAGTACAGAGCCCGAGGCAGGTGGAGGACAGGTAGGGTGGGGCATAGGGAGTGAGGAAACCAGGTACCTTTTCCAGCACCTCCCCTGGGTACAGGGGGAAGGGGTCCTGGGCCAGCCGGATCTCGAGGTCAGCGTGGCGAAGCCGAACTTGCCCTGTGACATCAAATAGCACCAAGCCCTGGGCATCCCGAGACACAGGGTTGGCCACTGTGCAGTAGTGACGTGGGGGGACGGTCACCATGCGCATGGGGGCAAACAGTACCCTGCAGGAAGATGAGAAGAGGTGTGAGGACCTGGGACCAGGTCTCCACTACCAAAGAGGACACCAAATGAGAGAGAAACCTCTCTATCACCCAAGCGAGGGCACTCCTGCTTGGGAACAGGGAGGAGGATAAGGACCATCATGCCAGCCAGACTAACGGGCCCCCACATCCCTGAGGATCCCCCACAGCCCAGCCCCCACACCCACCTCTCATTGTCCTGCCGGATGTAGGTCTTTGGCCCGACCTCCACACGGGACACGTTGCTGTTCTGGTCCAGCACATGGATATAGTGGTATGGGGGGATGCGGATGATGAACTCTTCAGTTGCCATAGTGACTCCTAAGCCCAGGGCTCACCAGAAGATGACTGTTAGGTAGGGGAGAGGACACAGGATGAACCTGGGGAGCCTGGGGTGGGGCAGGCATGAATCTGGAGACAGGCTCTGGATGGGATACGGCCCTACGTCCTCCAGCCAGGCCACTGCACCCTTCCCTATCCGCATCCGCATGCCCACTGCTCCCTGTCTTCACCCCACCCAAGACGACACAGCCCATCCTGACCTTACCTTTGCCAAGAACTGCTTGATGCAGTGAGCCACAGAGGCCCAGGGTTCCTTGCCAATTCCTTTCCCTCACTCCCATCAACTACTTCCCCCTACACTGCCACCAGCACTGCAAAGAGCTTCAGATCAAAGTGCTCCCAGTCTCTAAGGTGGAGAGATACAGCAAGCTGGGAAACTGGGGAGCCATGGAGGTGGTGATGTGGCCTTGTCCAGCACGCAATGGGCAGCCGCTCTGAGGAGCTGCCTGGCTCCTCCAGAGGGAGGCAGCCCTTTATTTCAGAGAATCCTGAGGCCCCAGCTGTATTCAAATGTCAGCCCATAGCCAAAGAATATCTGTATGTCTCAGGTAGTCCAGTGGCTAGGATTTGGCCATAACAAACAAAAGGAATGTTTGCATGAGCTGTGTCTATGTTCCTCCCCCGTTCCTATGCTTTAGTAATCCTGGGCTGAATGTGAAGACCTAGTCCACTGCTCATGAAAGGGATCCCAGATGGAACTGAGGCTTCCATAGAACCAGCTGCATTAGTAACACTGCAAATCACTCTGGCCCCCTCCTCCCCAGTTCTCTCCCACCCTCAGCTCCTACAGTTGTGAGCAAGGGTAGGGTGGAAAGGAAGGAGAAGGGGGATGATTATCATGTTCCACCCACCCCATCCCACCTGCTTCTGAATCCTGAGTGGTTTCACCCAGTGCTTGGCCTGTTCAGGAATGTCACATGCCCTACCTAAGCCCCACCCCTGCCCCCAGCACTTTGGACTTTGGACATGTCCCTTTGAGTCACACAAATAGGACCAAGTTTACTAGGTGCTCTAGAGCCTCATCCTTAAGAGACTCAGGTCAGACTTTTTTTTTTGAACAGAGTCTAACTCTGTCACCCATGCTGGAGTACAGTGGTGCGATCATAGCTCACAAAAGCCATGCCTCAGCCTCCTAGGTAGCTGAGACTACAGGTGCGTGCTACCATGTCTGGCTAATTTTTCCTTTTTTTTTTGTAGAGATGAGGTCTCATTATGTTGCCTAGGCTGGTCTCGAACTCCTGGGCTCAAGCAATCCTCCCGCTTCAGCCTCCTAAAGTGCTGAGATTACAGGTGTGAGCTACCATACCCAGCCAATTTTAATTTAAATTGCCAAATATGGCTGGTTGATCCCATATTGGACAGTAGAGCTCTAAATAGTTGAGACCAAGAGAGGGACAATGAATCCTTTAGGGCCACAAGCAAGTTACTGGTGCTGTCGGGACTAGAACCCTGGTGGAATGCCTGGTCCTGTCTTTCTAGAGAGGCATCATGGTTCTGTGGTTCGGGGCACCCATTCCGACCCAGACTGCCAGGGCTTACAACTCTGATCGGCTGTTTTCGTGTTTTCATATAGTTTCCTCACTGCCTTGCCTCATTCTGAAAGAGGTTACAGTTTGGGTCTGTTTTCCTGGCACACTTTCCACATCACAGGAAGGTTATTCCGCTGCTCATTCTTTCATCTTGCAACTTTGTAAGAGATCTGACCTTGATCTCATTTTCTGTTGCTCATTTTTGCTCAAAGTTACTTTCCCTTCACTTGTAGGAGGGTGGCTTGTCTAACGTCAGAGCTCCCTCTTGTGCGGTTTGGGAACACAGGGGCTTGCTTTCTGATGTCCTGGCTCTGTTCCTCTCGCCACTCTTATGGGGATCTTGTCTTTTCTTCCTATTGCCCTGTCCTGCTCACCTTTGATTCCACCCCCCAGTTGCTCCACAATACTGGGCTCTGTTCTGGAAAGATGACTTCCTAGAGTCCAGAGGGCTGGGACTGCCTAGATCTGGAATTTTTTTTTTTTTTTTTTTTTTTTGAGATGGAGTCTCACTCTGTCGCCAGGCTGGAGTACAGTGGCGCAATGTCGGCTCACTGCAACCTCCGCCTCCCCAGTTCAAATGATTCTCCTGCCTCAGCCTCCCAAGGAGCTGGGACTACAAGCACCCGCCACCATGCCCGGCTAACTGTTTGTATTTTTTTTTTAGTAGAGACGGGGTTTCACCATGTTGACCAGGATGGTCTTGATCTCTTGACCTCGTGATCCACCCGCCTTGGCCTCCCAAAGTGCTGGGATTATAGGCGTGAGCCACCACGCCCGGCCTTTTTTTTTTTTTTTTTTTTTTGAGATAAGGTCTGACTTTGTTGCCCAGGCTGGAGTGCAGTGATCACAGCTCACTGTAGCCTTGAACTCCTCAGCTCAAGGGATCCTCCCATCTCAGCCTCCCGAGTAGCTGGGACTGTAGGTATGTACCGCCATGCCTAGCTAATCTTTAATTTTTTGTAGGCATAAGGTCTTTGTTGTCCAGGCTGGTCTCAAGATCCTGGCCTTAAGTAATCATCCAGCCTTAGCTTCCCAAAGCACTGGGACTACAGGTGGAGCCACCGCGCCCAGCCAGGATGCCTGGATCTTGGCTCTCACCCTTATGGGATCAGTGATTTGAACAAGTCCCTTGACCACCCCGTGCCTGTTTCCTCATCTACAAAATGAGAATGGATAACATCATCAACCGAGTTAGCACATAAAGCACTGGGAACAGAGCCTGGCTCTTCATCTGCACTCTGTTTGACTGCAGAGGAGGGAAGAGTGCCTGAGGCCCAACTTTCCTATCCAGTGAAGGATCTAGGGAATATAACCTGACCTGGCATGCCAGTTTAAGCCTCAGTTGTTTACTGGTCAGTGGCAAGTCTTGTTTCACCCCAGCTGCAGGGATGGAACAGCAAGTAGGGGCTTCACTGCCAAGTGAAGCTTTTTCCACTGCTCCCTTGGAGGGTTCTCTGCAGGGCCGAAACCTGGCCAGGAAACCAGATGGGAGAAGAGGAAGGGCTGGGGCTGTGAGCGGAGGTATGGACAGGGCTCTGAGGCCCCCCAAGGAAGATTTGAACTCTAGAAGGCCGTGTAAGGTTGGAAGCAGGCTCTGGGAACAGCCTCCATTTGGCTCATCAATGGATAATCTCCCCAACACCCCCCACAGCTGAGGCCTCTCCACCATCTGCCGCCCCAGCTGGGCCCAGTCAGGGGGTCTGAATGCCTCGCCCAGCTCAGTGACTCGGCAAGAGTCATCCTCACGGCTGGACTCCTGCCTTGTTCTGAGGCCAAACCCTCGGCAACTGCCTCTGCATCAGCACCAGGACCCCACCTCACCTCCCTGACCACCCACCTGCCATGCCCTAAACCTGGGCCTTCTGCCTAGACCACCCAGGACAGGTCTTGCCTTCTACCCTTGCCATCCATGGAGGTGAGCCAGGGAAACCCTTTGACTCAGGCAGCACATTGGTGACAAGTCTCAGATTGAGGTTGTTGTGGTTTCCTTCCAGATGACATGCGCAGTTAGAGCATTTTACTTAAAATAGATCAGGGCCCTCAAAAGACAATAGCAAGGATTGTGTAGACCTTTGGAAGGCTCTGCCCAGCCCTCAGGCTTGGCCCCTACTCCCCAGATCCACTCATCAACCCAACTTCCTTCAGTCTCTGCTTCTGGGACCTGCCCTAGTCGGCTCTCAGTGTAGACGCCCAGTCTTGCCTGATTACACCTCCCTCAGGTGTCATGAGGCTCCTGCAAGAACCACAGCCAGCTTTCACCCCAAATCCCACCAGGGTCCCTCCCACTATGAGGGTAAATGGGCAGGAACTAAATAGCCTGTCCGAAGCAGAAACCAGGTTCATTGTCTAGTTAAAAGAGGGGCTCTTGCCTGAGAGAGGTGGCTCACACCTGTAATCCCAACACTTTGGGAGGCCGCAGGTGGGAGGATGGCTTGAGGCCAGGAGTTCAAGACCAGCTTGGGCAACATAGCAAGGCCGCATCTCTTTAAAGAAAGAAAAAAAAAAAAAAGGGGAGGGAGACCGGATCAGACTCTTGGCTCAAAAGTAAACTTCTGCTACAGCAAAACTTAATAAATAAACGAGTCATGAGTCACTACTTCCCAGAGCTCTTCAGGGTCAACTGTGAGTAGCTGATATACTGAGTCTTTTTTCTTTTTTTTTTTTTTGGAGACTGTAGCCCAGGCTGGAGTGAAGTGGCACAATCTCGGCTCACTGCAACGTCCACCTATCTCCCAAGTTCAAGCAATTCTCGTGCCTCAGCCTCCCGAGTAGCTGGAATTACAGGCACATGCCACCAAGCCTGGCTAATTTTTTGTATTTTAGTAGAGATGGGGTTTCACCCCAGGGTGGTCTCAAACTCCTGAGCTCAGGCAATCTGCCTGCCTCAGCCTCCCAAAGTGCTAGGATTACAGGTGTGAACCACCACACCCGACCCCTAGTGAGTCTTAAATAGCAACTGACCAAGTGACCACACTGCCTACGGGGTCTGCAGTGAGCAGAGTGGTACCACCTGGAGGCTTGTTAGCAACGCAGCCTGGGGCCTCACCCCAGAGCCACTGAATCTACTGGCATTTTAACTCCACCCTCAATGACTTGCATGCACATTAAAGTCTGAGCAGCTTTGGTCTAAAGCAGAGACTCTTGGCCCAGGCTACACACTGGTCATCTGGAAATCTGATTTTGTTGTTGTTGTTGTTGTTGAGATGGAGTTTCGCTCTTCTTGCCCAGACTGCAGTATAGTCACACTATCTCGGCTCACTGCAACTTCTGCCTCCCGAGTTCAAGCAATTCTCCTGCCTCAGCCTCCCAAGTAGCTGGGATTACAGACGTACGCCACCACACCCAGGTAATTTTTTATTTTTTTAGTAGACAGGGTTTCGCCATGTTGGTCAGGCTGGTCTCGAACTCCTGACCTCAAGTGATCCACCCACCTCAGCCTCCCAAAGGGCTAGGATAATAGGCGTGATCTGCCGCGCCAGGCCTTCTGGAGACCTTTTTTTAAAAGCCACCCATCTCCGGTGATTCTGTTTAATTGATCTGGGTGAGGTTCACCCATTGTTATTGTAAAAAGTTCTCCCTTTTTTTTTTTTTTTTTTGAGACGAGTCTCGCTCTGTCGCCCAGGCTGGAGTGCAGTGGCGCGATCTCGGCTCACTGCACCTCCGCCTCCCGGGTTCATGCCATTCTCCTGCCTCAGCCTCCCGAGTAGCTGGGATTACAGGCTCCCGCCACCACGCCTAGTTAATTTTTTTGTATTTTTAGTAGAGACGGGGTTTCACTGTGTTAGCCAGGATGGTCTTGATCTCCTAACCTTGTGATCCGCCTGCCTCAGCCCCCCAAAGTGCTGGGATTACAGGCGTGAGCCACCGCACCTGGCCTCTGACTCTTAATATATATCCAGGATTGACAGCCAGTGGGAAAATGTCACTCCAGCAGGTTTTATCACTGCCAGCACGCTCCTGGGCCACTTACTAGCCTCTGAGCCTTCCTGTCCAGTGAAGTGAGAATAAAAGTGACTGTTGACCAGGCTTGGTGGCTCCCACCTGTAAACCCAGCACTTTGGGAGGCCAAGATGGAAGGATCACTTGAGGCCAAGAGTTCAACACCAACCTGGGCAACATAGGGAGATCCTGTCTCTACAAAAATCATAAAAAATATTAGCTAGGTGTGGTGGTGCACACCTGTGGTCCCTGCTACTTTGGAGGCTGAGGTGGGAGGTTCGCCTGTGCCTGGGAGGTCAAGACTGCAGTGAGCCGTAAATGGAGCACACGAGTGTACTCTAGCCTGGGCAAGAGTGAGGCCATCTCAAAAGACTGCTCTTCAAGTCAAAGGTATTAGAGACTGGAGGGTCTCTGGTGCACAGTAGGAACTGGGTGGAGGATAAAGATCAGTTTCAGGCCGGGCGCAGTGGCTGTAATCCCAGCACTTTGGGAGGCCGAGGCAGGCGGATTGCCTGAGCTCAGGAGTTCAAGACCAGCCTGGCCAACATGGTGAAACTTCGTCTCTACTCAAAATACAAAAATTAGCCGTAGATGGTGGCAGGCAACTGTAGTCTCAGCTACTCGGGAGACTGAGGCAGGAGAATTGCTTGAACCAGGGATGCAGAGGTTGCAGTGAGCCGAGATTTCGCCATTGTACTCCGGCCTGGTGGACAGAGCCAGACTCTGTCTCAAAAACAAAAACACAGCTCTAATTGCAGGCTGCTCGTCAAGGGCGGGGAATTGCATTCATTCTCCTCCAGCCCCTTCTCTTACTCAGGTCCAGGCAGCCTCCTTTGTCCCCAACCCCAGGGCTCTTGCTCCAGGCAGTCCTGAGGTTGGAGGTAAGGTCGGTGACCCGGCCCTGCCCCCAGACCTTCCCACAGCTTCAGGTTCAGGAAAAGGCACATGAAGTTTGGTATAAACAAGGACACAACTTCATGGAGTTTCTCACTGATTTAAGTTAAATATTCTAGTCTTTAGAGAATGGGTCACATGACTCAGGAATTGCCAACAGCCTGTTTTCACCCAGCGGCTTCCTGGTTTACCCCCTTTAGGAGACGATTAATGGAAATTGAGAATGTTTCATAAATTGTTTTTTTTTTTTTTTTTTTTTTTTAAAGCAGCACAGTTTTAGGAACTTTTCTTCCCAAGGAAATTGTAACTGAGCTCCAGCCTAACTGGGCCACTTTGTGAGAAGGGGAGCAGCCTGGTGGCCTTCGGGAGGTGAGGGGGTGACAGAACAGCTCAGCCAGCCCAGACCTCCACTTGTCCTCCCTCCTCCCACTCCTGCCAATTAACACCAGTCACCAGAGGCAAGAACCGCCTAGATCTTCAGAACCCCTGATCTTCATCCATATTTTCTCAACTTGCCTAATCATAGGACTGAGCTATAATTCTTAAAAAAAAAAAAAAAAAACCATCCACACACACACAGAGACAGGGTCTCGCTATGTTGCTCAGGCTGGTCTGGAACTCCTGGCCTCAAGCCTTCCTCCCACTCGGGCCTCCCAAAGTACTGGGATTACAGGCCTGTGCCACTGCATCCAGCCCTGGGCTGGAATTCTTAACCCCACTCCTGCTGCTTTTCGCAGGCCTCACTTCTGACTCACTGGGTCTAAGTTTCCGGGAAAGAGCCTCTGGACCCTGTGTTCTAGGCAAACGCCCCTAAGTAACAGCTCCCACTTCCAATGAGCTTAATCTGTGCCAGGTAGTGTTAAGTGCCCTCAATTAACTCATGTTATCATCACAAGAACCTGCAAGTTAAGAAACTTGCCCAAGAGCACAGAGTTATCAAAGGATGGAGCTGGAAGTCCAACCTGGGTATAACTGTAGAGACCACGAACTAGGAGGCAGTGGCTTCACAGGCAGAAACACAAAGATTCTAAGCCGAGAACAAGGACTAGAGGACCTGGGTGGGGCTGTGTACTGCCCAGATGGTGCCAATGGCAGTTCAAAGGTGTTTCCTGTAAGCTGGGCTAGTGCCCAGCCTCTGCTCCCCCAGAACCTGGGAGGGCAGCACCCAAGATAACCTGAGCACCCCGTTACCTTGGAGCCCTGAGGCTGTCCCTGGGCCACCCACTCAAGGTGGCCCCCCTACCTGCTCAAGGCTACATACAGAGGGCTGTACTGCCCAAACAGCCACACCCCAGGGCCAACCCAGTGCTTGGTGTACCAAGGGAGTTTCTGGCAGAGCCACCTGATACCCCACATGACAGCTGGCCTCTCCCCCATCACCCAGGGGCCACCCAGGCAGAGAGCTAAGAACACAGGGGCCATCAGCCTCGCTATCACTTCCACCCCCAAGTGCTTGGCTCCCAAGGGACAGCTCTAAAATCCCCAGAATCTCAGGCTGGTAGGTCCAGCTGAGCATCCTAGTTTTCACTTTCTCCTCCCAAAAAGGAAAGAACCTTGGTCACTAAATTCTACGCCTTCTGGAAATCACTCTGCTAATGACTTCCTGAATGATCGATTGAGGCCAACAGCTGGCCCAGCCCTGCGTGGAGCAGTAAGAAACCCTCATCTGTCAGAGTTAAGGAGCCTGAATGGGTACAGGTCACATTCTTGGAGCTCAAGGTGACAGGCCAGAGCCCAGGTCCCCAGGACAGTGCAGGCGAGTAAAGCAAGCACCGATCTAGGGCTAAGATGGGGTCTGAATGACCCTGTAAGGTTCCCCACCTGATTTCCCACATGGGACCCTGAAGTCAGAGAGAGGCCTGAGAGTTGCAGGGGGGTGGTGGACCGGTGTTGGTGAGTTAATCTGCCCTTACTTCAAAACCCAGAAAACTCCAACTATTGGAAAGTGAAACCTCCAAAAGCAAAGCCACCACCCATCCTCCTTCCCCACTCTGATTCAGACATGTTTTCCCTACCCCAGCAGAAGCAAGGCCCTTGAAAGCAAGACAGGACTAAAGAGAGCCTCAAGAGATACAAAGATCTGCCCCTGACTTGGGGTTTGGGGGGCTAGTACAATGTACTCACATCTAGAAGTGCAGCTAGCTGCAACAAACGCCTCGGATGGGGAACTCTCACCCTGCCTTGGGGATCACTTCCCAGCAGGGCAAGGCAGGCCAAGCCCAGGGGTGGGGCTTGGGAGTTAAAGGGCCCGTGCAGCTGGTTCTCATCTTATCTTCCGGGCTGCTTCTGCTGCAGCTGAAGGCACACTGCTCCCTGCATGCTCATGAGTTTCTGCCTTGGAGCCAGCTGGCTGCACTGGAGTGGGACTGGGAGGGGTTGGAGGGCCCGAGATGGGACAGGTGCCGACTGAGGGCGCCTCTGCCCATCTGGCTTTCATTTTCCAATCTGGGTGAATACAGTTCTGCCTCTCCCTTCAAGTGGGGCCTAACTGTTGAGCTACAGCCATAGCCCCTCCTTTGAAGAGATGATAGCTCTGCATCTTTTATTTCAAGACTCAGAAAATTCAGTCCAGGTCTCTGAATGGGTGTTCAATAGAAAACACACATTCACACACTCCCTATATAGGTGTTCAACAGAAAACACACACACACACTCTCTCTACAGATGTTCAATAGAAAACACACACATACACTCTCACACTCTCTCTCTCTCTTCCTCTTTCCCGCAACGTGCTGTTTGGGAGCTTGAGGTTTCTCTCTTCTTCCTAAGCTTCTCAGTGTCTGGGCTGGGGAAGGAGGGCCCAGGCTCCAGCAGGTACGGACACTGCACCCTAGAGGCAGGAGCAGCGGGAGTCAGTATTTCCGCTGCCGAGGGAAGAGACCACTCCCGGAGGATCGGAGTGGGGGGCTGGCAGGGCTGGGGTCCTCTGAGTCCAGGCTGAAGAGGTCCCTCCCGGTACGAAGGATCTGCTCCTCCAGCTTCTTGTGTCTCTTCATGTCTGACAGCACCTTGTCCAGGCGGGCCTCCCGTTTCTGGCTCCGGGCTGAGCTTCCTGGAGAAGGGGAAGGTAAGATACACGGAAGGGATGGAGGTGGTGTGCACCAGACCTGCCTGGACCTCACTCATCACTTGGGGAGCTGGTTAAACATGCAGGTCCCCAGGTCTCTGTCTTGGAGGACCTGAGGTTCAGGGTTGGACCTCAGACGGTGAGCAGCAAAGATCTTGATTGACAGGAAGGCACAGGTAATGTGAAGAACAGGGAGGAACATACCGGGCAGGGGAATGGCAAGGGTAAAGGCCCCAGGACAAGAACAGAGTTCTGTTCAAAGAAGAGTGCAGGCCGGGCATGGTGGTTCACGCTTGTAATGCCAGCACTTTGGGAGGCCGAGGTGGGCGAATCACGGGGTCAGGAGTTCGAGACCAGCCTGGCCAACATAAAAAATTAGCTGGGCGTGGTGGCGGGTGGCTGTAATCCCAGCTACTCGGGAGGCTGAGGCAGGAGAATGGCTTGAACCCCGGAGGTGGAGGTTGCAAAGAGCCAAGATCACGCTACTGCACTCCAGCCTCGGGGACAGAGCTAGACTCTGTCTCCCCGGAACCCCCCCACCAAAAAAAAACAGTGCAGAGAACTGGAGGTGGCGGAAAAAGTGCTTGGATTGTCCTTTGACGTGCTCTTTCCTGGCAAGATGGAATCCCTTGGAAAAGTTTAAGTGGAAAAGTGACATGATTTATGGCTGCGCGCAGCGGCTCACACCTGTAATTCCAGCACTTTGGGAAGCTGAAGCAGGCAGATCACTTTAGGTCAGGAGTTCAAGACAAGCCTGGCCAACATTTCGAAACCCCCTCTCTACTAGAAAATACAAAAATTAGCTAGGCATGTTAACATGTGCCTGTAATCCCAGCTACTCAGGAGGCTGAGGTAGGAGAATCGCTTTAACCCAGGAGGTGGAGATTGCAGTGAGCCAAGATCATGCCACTGCACTCCAGCCTGAGCAACAGAGAAAGACTTCGTCTCAAACAAAAAAAAAGTGACATGATTTATATTTTAAAAGGTTCATCTGAATTGCAGAAACTGGAAGCAGGGCCCAGTTAGGAGCTACTGCAACTATCCAGGCAAGAAAGACAGTGGCTTGGATGGGGATGTGGTGTTGAAAGTGGGGACTAGGCCGGGCGCGGCGGCTCATGCCTGTAATCCCAGCACTTTGGGAGGCCGAGGCGGGTGGATCATGAGGTCAGGAGATCGAGACCATCCTGGCTAACACGGTGAAACCCCGTCTCTACTAAAAATACAAAAAAATTAGCCGGGCGTGGTGGCGGGGGCCTGTAGTCCCAGCTACTCGGGAGGCTGAGGCAGGAGAATGGTGTGAACCCGGGAGGCAGAGCTTGCAGTGAGCGGAGATGGCGCCACTGCACTCCAGCCTGGGTGACAGAGTGGGACTCCTTCTCAAAAACAAAAAAAAAAAAAAGGAAAAGAAAGTGGAGACTGGCAGAGGTACTTGGAAATGTACATCTTATAGCTACCAAGACTTGCTGCTGGTGTGAATGTTCAGGTAAAAGAGAGAGAAATCAAGAATGGCTCTAGGCTGGGTGCAGTGGCTCACGCCTGTAATGTCAGCACTTTGGGAAACCAAGGCGGATGGATCACTTAAGTTCAAGAGTTCAAGACCAACCAGTCTGGGCAACACAGCAAGACTCTGTCTCTCCCCCCACCAAAAAAAAAAAAAAAAAAAGAAAGAAAAGTAAAAAAGGCATGACTCTGAGGGTAAATTCTAGGGAGGCATGTGGGGTGGGAAATGGGGCCACTGGTGTGATTAGAGGATGTACATGGTAGTAGAGGGATGTGGATCTAGATAATATTGAAAGGCCAGGACTTGGACTTCTGGGAATGGAAAACATGATAGAATTATCTGTAATTTTCCAGAATCAATGACTAGTTTTTTGTGCTTTTTTTTTTTAAAGAATTATCTATAATTGTGTTGAGAAGGAGTCTCACTCTCTCACCCAGGCTGGAGTGCAGTGGTGTGATCTCAGGTCACTGCAACCTCCACCTCCCGGGCTCAAGCGATTTTCCTGCCTCAGCCTCCTGAGTAGCTGGGATTACAGGCACCCGCCACCATGCCCGACTAATTTTTTGTACTATAATTGTCTCTTGAAGACAAGGGGCCAGGCGCATTGGCTCATGCCTGTAATCCTAGCACTTTGGGCCGAGGTGGTCGGATCACGAGGTCAGGAATTCAAGACCAGCCCGGCCAACATGGTGAAAGCCTGTCTCTACTAAAAATACAAAAATTGGCCCGGCGTGGTGCCATGCGTCTGTAATCCCAGCTACCCGGGAGGCTGAGGCAGGAGAATTGCTTGAACCCAGGAGGCGGAGGTTGCAGTGAGTCAAGATCGTGCCATTGCGCTCCAGCCTGGGGGACAAGGGCAAGACTCCATCTCAAAAAAAAAAAAAAAAAAAAGGAAGACAAGGTAGTAATCTAAGTCATAAAGATGATGGTGCTACTGGGTGAATACTCTCTCCTGCGCTGTAAGTTGTGTGGCAGCTGAGGCAGCAAGCAAAAGCCTGTAGGGGCGCCGATCTTGGGTAACTGAGCCGAGGCCCATCACCTCCCCCAGCTGTCCCCTCTTCGTTTGTACCTGGGGTGCGTCTCCGGTCAATCAGGGAGTCCTTTGGTGTCACTGGCTCATCATCAAAATCAAATTCCGTGGGCATGTGTGGTCTGGGACAGGTGAACAGAGTGAAGGGTGAGGGCGGTCCTCCCTCCCACCCACACGTATGCTTCTCCCCTGCCCGTTCCTCCTCCCCCGCTGGCTTCCCTCCCTCCACTTTCAAAGGTTCCAGGGTCCCGCATTTTCCCCTCCCTATTTCCTCCCGCCATCAGGGGAGCAGCCTCGGGACAAGGTGTAAGGGTGTGCCTTTACTTTTCCTCTTCCTCTTCTTTGGCCTCCGGCTCCTCATCGGATCTCTCCTCTTCGCTCTGGGCCTCCGGCGTGGGAGGCCGGCGGGGCAGGATCTCGGCTTGCAGCTCCAGGGTACCGCGGGCAGCCAGCAGTTCATAGAGCCGCTGGATTTCGGAGGGCGGAGGCATCCAGGGCTGCCCATCCGTGGGCAGCTCCACCTCCTCGTCGCTGCAGGGCACGCACCAGTCCTCGGAGTCCTCCTCGGCACGCTCTTCTCCCCCGGCGCTGGGGACTTCTCCCTGCGCCTCCTCGCTCCCGGACCCCTCACGCTCGGTCTCCTCTCGGCCTCCTTCCCCCTCGTCCTCGGCCTTACCGGCCGAGGCAGAGGGGCCTCCGGTATCCTCCACGGCCAGAGCCTGGAGGCCGGAGGTCACTTCCCCTTCTTCAGACAGAGGCGGTGCCGTGGTGGCCGCAGTGTCTCCATGGCCCCGAGCAAGGGACATAGGCCACTAGGGCAGGGACCCTGCGACGACAGATGTTGGAGTCCGAAGCCAGGGTCCCCCAGGGATCGGGCTCCCCTGGGGGTTCGGGACCGTCTCCAGCCAATCAGGCTCCCGCAGGGAACTCCGCGGCCAGACCGCCCGTCCCCGGGAGGGGGCGCTCAGTCCCCACCAAGAACCCCGCCCCGGGGATCGAGGTCCGGTACTCCGACGCTCCCGGGCCCCACAGAAACTTTCCGAAAGAGGGAAAGGGGGAAGAGAGGGACGGGCCGCTCTTCTCGCTTCCACGCCGCCCCTCTCCACACCTGGACGCGGCGCCCTGTCCCCAGACCTCTCAGTTGTGGGCCACGTCAAGTCAGATGCCGTACGCACCTGGAGCTAAGACCCGCCTCCCAGACTGCGCAGGGTCACACTACGCAGGCGCACAGAAATGGCGCGGGAGGCTCCGCTCTAGGCAAGGCTACTTGGAAGAGGAAAGCGAGGGAGGCTTGCACATGCGCGAGTAGGCGCACAGGCTTCAGCCCACAGTAAAGATGGCCACCGGGAAGGCGCATGCGTATACCACCCAGTAAGGTTCTGCCAGAAGAGAGGCAGCACCGCCGGGCCGGCGGGACGAACGCAGGAACTAACCGAGACTGGAGGCGTCTCATGCAGTCTCCGTTTATTGGTGTTTCAGACTCATGCAGCATCCGGCATACAAAAAGGGAGAAATCAGTTTGATAATAGCCTTTTTTTTTTTTTTTTTAAGAATTTTAGTGTTTTTTTTTTCCCCCGGTTTTTTTTTTTTTTTTTTTTTTAAGGAAAAAAAACCCGCCAAATCCGAACCGCGTTGTAGCTCGGTCCCCGCCTCCTCAGCGGGCTGTCGCGTGCAACAAACCTCCCCCGTCATCTTAGAAAATAATTATAGAGCGCGCCGCCCCGCCCTCGCTCCTGCCAGTGGGCGCTTTGGTCCTATCTTTTGGATTATTTCGTTACGAAGCACGTGAATGAATCTAGCCCCGACACCTTCAAGAAAGAAACTCGCGGACTGGGGTTGAAAAGCCCAGGTGGGCGGGTCAACTCCAGCTGACCTGGAAGGGTCAGCGCCGCGTCCCTTCCTTCTCCCCTGCGTGCGTTCGGAACCAGTGCTGGCCACCCTCACCCGAGTCCCCACACGAGGCCCGGCTTGCCAGCTCTGCGACCTGCAAGGCACCCTAGGGTGTCGGACCCTGGGTAGTCCCAGCAGAGAACAGTCCGAGCCCGGGGTTGGGGAGCCCTCTCCCAACACTGCTCCCCGCCCCCAAGCCTCATCTAAGTGCTGTCATTTTTGCAGAGTAAACGGTGACGGGAGGTTGGAGAAGAGGATGCTTAAGGGAGATGAGGAGGCAGGAGGAGGAAGGGGGCGGGACGTGGAGAGGAAAGGGGAGATGTTAAAGGGAAGAAAGAGAGGACTGAGGGTTGAGAGATGCCAAGACAATGAAAGTTGGGAGGAGGAGGCCAGGGTGGAGGTCCAGAGAATTTGGGAGGCTGGAAGAAGTGCAGGGAAGCCAGGAGAGATGCAGGGAGGCTGAGAGCGCAGAGCTGGGGAGGTGTTCAGGGAGGTTTCCAGAGTGCAGGGAGGTTTCCAGAAGTGCAGGGATAGGGGGCCAAGAGGCCGGAGGGGATGCAGGCATTAGTGCAGGGAGGTTGGAACCAGTGCAGGGATGAGGGAGGCCTACAGTTGGCAGAGGAGCCTGGCAAGATGCAGGAGCAGGACAGAAGCTGTAAACAAGGCCGCTCAGGCTCCCTTGGTCCTTAGGGGTGGGGGCCAGGGCCATCAGTTGGGCTCCCCCCAGGGGAGGTATGGGCCCAAGGCAGCTCCCAACAGGAAGAAAAGTCTTGGGATGCGGGGCAGAGCCCCTCACTTATACACTGTGGGAGAGGAGAGGGAAGGACAGACAGGGGGGAGGGGGAGACAAGGAGAGACAAAGGAGAGGTAAGGAGGACAGACAGGAGAGAGCAGGGGCAGGGGTTAGTAAAGCTGCCCTTGCCAACCCTTCCATTCCTCCCCTGCCTGTCCCAAGCCCCCACTCACCGCCTAAGTTGATGACGCAGGAGGCGATGATGATGAGGACTCCCCCCACCAGCGCCACGATGCTTAAGAGCTTGGCTACACGGCCCAGACGCTGGGCCCCGTCCACGTCCCCCTGCTGCAGGCTGTTCCGGGACTGGGGTTAGGGCGAGGGGTGGAGGCACATGGCCGGGGTCAGGAGAAGCCAGCCCAGAAGGGATCAGGTGGAAAAGTCATCCAGAAGAGAGAGAGGCCAGCCCCATAGATGGCGGGTAAGGGAGGAAGGAGGAGTGGAGGGGCAGGGGGAGGAGGGCACAGGTCAGCGAGGCTGTGTGACATATGTGTTTCCATATCCCTCCCACCCAAAGGGGCAGGGCAGTGGTGGCTTAGAGGGTTAGGTCCTAGGGAGAGGCAAACAAAGGCCCTGGAACTGGGGAGGTGGGATCCATGCAGAGAGGAGAGGGGAAGGAAGGCATGATTACTCCAGGGGCTCTGTTGCAGTGCTGGCGGGAAGCTGGGAGCCACAGCAGGCCTGGGCCAGGGTCCCATGGGGCTCACCATGACAGCATAAGCGAAGGCCACGATGTTGACAGGCCACATGGGGCAGAAGCAGGACAGGATGGCAAGGATGATGTAGTCCCGAGGTTTCTGGGTGCCTTCACCCCCCTCCACCCCAGGACCCGCCAGCTGGGAGCTGGGGTGGCGGCTCAGGCTACCTCGGGGAGATCCTGGATGCCCACTGTGCACCCTTCCCATTCGATCCTCCTCAACCAGCTGCTGCAGCACTCGGGGGGGAGCCCCATTGGCTGGGGGGGATTTTTTTGAGGGTGGTGAGTGAGGCTCAGGGGCTGGGCCCTCTTCCCCATCGCCAGCCTGCAGGGGCACCACTGCCCCATTCTCTTGCTTTTCCCCTACACTCTCAGACAGAATCTCAGGGGTGGGGTCCTCCTGGGTAGGGAGCTCTGGTTGAAGGGCTGGCTTGGGGGTAGGCTGGGAATCTGGCTGGGGGTCTGGCTGGGAAGCAGGCTCTGGGGCTGGTTCAGGTGGGGCTGCAGACTCCAGCCTGGACCCCTGGTCTGCAGTGGCCTCTTTGCTCACTTCTGGTTTGGACACTGTTTCTTGGCATGGGTCTTCAGGGCTGCAGTTGGCCTTTGATTCCCCTCCTGGGCTTAAGCTGAGGTCTGTGGCCTGGGCTGTTTCTGAGGCCCCAGACGGGGTCTCTATGGTTTCTGGAGCCAGCCCAGCCTTGGGCCCTGAGTCCACAAGGGCCGCAGTGGTGTCTGGGCCTGGCTGCGGGGCCTCTGGCTGGTCTGGTACCCCTGCTAGGACCTGGGGAGGGCCAGTTTCAGCTTCAGCATGGCCAGGCCCTTCGCCTGGCACCTCGGGACTCTTCTCAACCCCCTTCATCTCAGAGATCTCAGAGCTGCTGGCTGCCATCTTGAGATGGGAGAGGGGAG
This sequence comes from Nomascus leucogenys, assembly GCF_006542625.1. Taxonomy (NCBI): domain Eukaryota; kingdom Metazoa; phylum Chordata; class Mammalia; order Primates; family Hylobatidae; genus Nomascus; species Nomascus leucogenys. The sequence goes on along the minus strand of NC_044382.1, from coordinate 75,939,358 downwards.
AGAGCCCCTATGGGGAGGATGGAATAGCAGAGACAGCGGCAAACCCTGGAAGAGGAGGAGATAGGCTTGGGGTGAGGAGGGAAGAGGGCGCTCAGCACTGCAGGCCCAGTTGGGCCACATTCCTGTCTCGGGGCCGGCCTTGCACTCCCTCTAGGGAGAGGAAGAAAAGTTGGGGTTTCCTTTGCCTTAGGGTGGGACATCCCTGGGGGAGGAGTGCTCTACTCAAAGTCTTCTGCTTGGAGAGCCCTGGGGAAGATTAACCCTTTTGTAAGCAGGACCTTCTCCAGGGTCTCTCCCTGGGTCCATCCAACAAGATCCAGACTCTCAGAACCCAGCACCCCAAATCAACGAGCTGTGCAAACAGCACTCCGACAGGCCGACTGGGCAGAGGACCCGACATTCGCATTCCACTTCCTCTGCATTCTCCCCTCCTCCCTGGGCTCCCAGGCGGTGCGGGTTTTCTTCCTGCGCGTTTAGGGCGAGGACGCTCCCGCCCCACTCTGGGGGACCTGATTATCTCCTCCGATCCCCTGTCAGCCCCTCTCCCGGGGCTTCCCTCGCCTTCGGTGGGCTGGCGCCTCCTCCCGATGGTTCAGCCCGCCCAGCACCACCACCAGCCCTCTAGACACCCGCATTCCCGTGCAGTCCGCCCGGCGTCGGCCGTCGGTCGGTCCACTCCTACCCGCAGCCTCAGTCTGCCCGGGTCTCACCTCGACGCCGGCCTCCGGACAGCTCCCGCTGCCGCTGCTGGCTTTTGCAGCAGCCGCAGCCCGGGAGGGAGCAAGTCAGCTAGGGAGGGAGGGAGGCGGCGGGTCTCCCTCCTCTCCCCTCCCGTGTGCTCATCCCCTCCTCTCCGGTCCCCTCCCCTACGCTCCGCCGCCGTCGCGCGCCGCCCCCGCCCCTCGCGAGCCTCCGGCCCCTCCCGCCAGCCCAAGGGAGCCACGCGTTACCCAGGCAACCGGCCCGAGGACCACTCGCGCCCCCTCCCTGCCCCTTCCCACGCGCGCCTCCAGGAGGGACGCCTCCATCCTAAGTCCCCGGCCCCTCCCGCCAACGGTCACCGGGATCCCTGGAAGAGACGGGGGTTTGGGGAAAACGGAGAGGGTTCTGCGAGGAGACGGGACCAGTGAGACAGGCAGGACCGGGTGGAGGCGCCCCTACGAGCAGGAGGAGGGCAAGGAAGATGGGGCAAGACGCGGGGATGCTGCGGAGGAGGAGCAGGGTGGGGTTTGGAGAGAATGGAGCCTGCAGAAAGGAGCCGCAGAAACTGGCGCTGGAAGGCTCAAAAAAGGGGCCCTGGAAAGGACGGAGCGGGGACAGGAAAGGGAATTCCAAGGGGCAGGAGGGGCCGGGCAGAGAAGCCCGTGTAAACACGGGGTGGCCCATGCCCAGGATGAGGGACAGGTGCAGCTTTCATTCTCTACCTCGCTGCTCCCAGTCCTAGGGCTCGGACTCCCCAGCCTTTCCGCAGCCGCATCCACCCACCATGGCCTCAGGGCCGTGACGCGCGCGGGGAGGGATGCGGCTGGGGGCTGAGCAGCGGCCATGGGGGCGGACGGGGGAGGGCGGCATTCCCGTCTGGCAGCTCTGTTTGGGTTTCTGACGGGGCCTCTTCAAACCTCCAGGGGCTATTCTGGGCCTGTCCGGGTCGGGAATTCCCCCAGAGACCTGGAACTTGCTCTCCACAGCCACAGCCTCGGCCCCGCCCTATGTCTGTGCTGCCGCCAGTAAGGCTGCCCCTGGGGAGGGCGGAGCCAGAACCCCACAGCCGCACAGGGCAGAGCAAGACTGGACTGACGGACACCAGGCCGAGAAGAAACCCTTCGGGGTGGGGGCAGTTGCTTAGTGAGGGCAATTCATTCAATCCAGAGCCAGAAACAGGATTTTATTTAAAATTTATTGTAATGGGGTCCGCGCAAAAGGAAGGGGTGGAGAGTGGGGTACATGCGGGGGTCACAGGAAAACGATGACATGGCCAGGGCCACAACTTCTTCTGTCGTGGGGAAGAGGGATGAGAAGACAAGACCAGGGCTGGAACTGGGGTGGAAGAGGGGAGGGGGACACTGGCTGCATTCCCCCGCCCCCAGGAAGCACCTCTAGGCCCTGGACCCCTCGCTCACCCTGGCCCCTAAGACTCCATCTCTTCTCTGCCTCTGGCCCTCCTGGCTCCTCCTTCTGCTCCCCTTGACTTTTTCCCCTGACAGATTCTCAAGTAGGACGATGTTCAGGGCCTGACCCCAAACCCCCACAACCACCTTATGAAGGTACAACCTTTGCCGGCCCTGCTTCTGCCCCTCCTCAAACCTCACCGCTTTCCCTCTCTGGGACAGCTCTGATCCCCCTCCTTCCTCTCCTCCCTCCCCCTGGAAAAAAAAAAAAAAAAAGGAAAAGAAAGCACCAACTCCCCGGGGAAGGGCTGCAGACAGCAGGGGGAGAGAAGAGGACCGTCGAGGGAAGAGGCTCACAAGTCCCTGGGAAGACAGGGCATGGGCTTACAGAGAGGAAAGGGAGTACGGGCAGTGGCTGCTCGTGTCCTCTGCCACCCCTGCCCACTGTCCAGGGGACTTCAACACAACCGAGGGGACAGGTTTGTGTGGGGTCAGGTCTGATAGAAGAGAGGAGCAGGAGAAACAAATCGTTAAAACCTAGCGAATTCCCCTAAGAAAACATTTCTTCCTCGTTTCCTTCTGGAGGCTCCTTGGTTGGTGGGGAAATAGGAGTTGGTGGGAAAAGAGGGGGGAGAGGAGCCTGTACCAAGGGACTCTACTCCATTCTCCCCTCTCCCCCGCAACCAACTTGGAGCTCACCAGGGTTGGGAGGGAAGTGGCTGAGAGCTCACAGGCACCCCCTCCGCCCCCGAGAGGGAGCCCACAGCTGTGGGAGGGGCTGCTACTGCTGCTGCCGCCGCCGCCGCTGCTGCCGCCGCCGCTGCCGCCGCCATTGGACAAACCTCACCAGTACCTGCACACGAGAAACACCACGGATCACAGTGTGATCTGAATGGCAAGAGCCTTGCCCTCACCCCACACCTTCCCAGCCTGCTTCCCCTGGGACACAGCCGTTGCTCACTTCCTATCTGGTCCCCAGAGGCCTCAGCCTGCATCCTCACCCAGACAGAGCAGTTCTCCTCAAGAATCCTCCCTGTGCCCAGAAGTCTTCCTAGCCTGAGTGGTACATGGGCATCCCTCGCCTTCCTGAGATCCCCTATTGGGCCCTTTGAGCCCCCTTGTCCCCCACACCCCCCATCCCGCCCCCCAGCCATGCCCCACGCCTTGCCTGGTGGGTGCGGGGTCCCCCTCAGCAGGTGGGCTGTGGCTGGGGGGCGTCTCCCGGGACAGGAGGGGCGGCCCCCCCCAGATGGGTCTGCATGTGGCCGGCCAGCTGGGCAGGGGTCTTGCAGTGCACGCTGCACAGCTTGCACAGGATGCGGTCAGCCCGCGGGGCCTGGAGCCCGTGGTCCTTCACCGCGTGGATGCGCAGGTATGCTGCCGTGGTGAAGCCTATTGGGGGGTGGATTGGGATGGGGCGGGGGTCAGCCAGGCGGAGACCCCAGAGACGGGGCTGATCTCCTAGGCGGGGGATGCCCTCCTCAGATGGCCCTGTCCTCCTCCCACGGCATCCTTGGTAGCCTGGGGCCAACTGCTCTGCTGGGGCTGGTAGGCACAGCCCTTCCCTGAGCCTGGGGCCTGGCTTGCGTGGTGCCCGCTTCTCAGCCTTGGTACCTACAAAGCTCACTCCCCATGGCCGGGAGACCTCTCCCAGGATGACAGGACACTGACTCCTAGCCACTTGCAGGGTTGACCCTCAGCAAAGACGGCTGTGTCCCCTTCCCTCCCGTGCCCCGCAGTCTCAACCCACTTAACCGGTGAGTCTGACTGAAGGCAGCTTTCTCTGCTACCCGTGCACGGTGCGTGCTGGTAAAGCCCGGCCCGTGTACTCCACCTGCCCCAGGAGCTGGAGACAAGACCTTGTGGCTGCGCGGCGGAAACCTTGCCTTGTGACCCCTAGAACTGGCTTTCTTGACTACTTTTTCCCCAGAGCAGCCAAGTTCCACTCCTGCTCTCTCCACACATGACCAGGAGGTTCAACCTCTCTGGCAGATCATCTCCTCCAGCCAGGACTTCTTAGAGTCTAACGATGTTCATTCAGGTGTCCCCCCGCTGCTCCCTTGACCTCTTGGAGAAATCTAGACGCCACGAGCTCTTGGCTACAGCACCCTTAGCCCGTATCCGTGGCAGGGCGTCTGGCCAGGCACCCACCCTCTGCCCCTGGCCCTCCCGGCAGCCTTCGGCATGTACCTTTGTTGCAGAGCTCACAGACATGGTGAGGGCCCTGGCTGTGCACCTTCATGTGGTCCGAAATATAAGCCGAGCTCAGCATCTTGCCACACACGTGACATGGCACCTTCTCCTCGTGTCGTACTGTGTGCGCCCGCAGCCGATCCTTCGTGGCGAAAGCTGCCTCACATTTCTGGGGAGGGGGGAGGGGCGTGGGGGGTGTCACAGGAGAGTTAAAGCTTGGCGGGCTGGGGAGCGGGGAGCAAGAGGTTAAAGGAATCAGAGCCTTGGGGATCTTTGATCTGTAGGAAATGGGAGTGACATGATGAGGCCTTGAAGAAGGGATGAGAAAATGGAGTGAAAAGGCAAAAAGAAGAGAGAGAAAAAGGGGGTCTGAGAGGCTGAACTCAGACAGCTACCATGAGGATCAAAATCATGAAAACCAGGACAGGAGGAGGCGGGTTTCCTACCTCACATTTGAAGGGCCGTTCTGTTGAGTGCACTTGTCTGACGTGACTGTTGAGGTGATCCGGCCTGGGGACACGTTGGGGTTGGGGTTAGGGCGGAGGTGGTGCGCCCCAAATCCACCAAACTGCACCACAGGTCTTTCCGAGGATCCCTGCGCCTCCGCCCGGAGCCCAGGCCGTCACAGCGCCACTTCAGCAGGAAATCCCTCCCCTGGAGCCCAGCCGCCGCCGCCGCCGCCGCCGCCTCCTCCCACGCGAAGCTTCCGTCAACCCCAAGGCCCACCTCCTCGACAAAGGACCACCCCTTGCTCCCTGGTAACCGGGAGAGGCTACCTCCCTCCGCCCTGGGAGGGGCTCCCCTTCCCCAGCCTCAGCAGCCACCTCCCTCCCCGCCAGCCACGGCCAGGCCACCTCCGTCGCGTCCCTCCCTCCCCATGGCCTAGCGGGCGGCCGAGGCCCCGTGCACACCGGGAGAAGCTCTTGCCACAGTGGGAGCAGTTGTAGGGCTTGTGCACAGCGCCGTCATGTGAGCGCACGTGGTAGCTCATGCGGTCCTTGCGCTTGAAGCGCTGCTGGCACACCGGGCACTGGTAGGGCTTCTCGTCCGAGTGCGACAGCTTGTGTCGGTTCAGGTGGTAGACGTCGCGGAAGGCCTTGCCGCACATCTCGCAGGCGTGGTTCTTCCGGATGCGCTTCCCCGAGGCGGTTGTGGTCACCACGCCACCCGCGGCCACTGCGGCAGCGCCGCCGCCGGCACCCGCCTCTCCCCCTCCCCCGCCGGCTCCGCTCAGCTGGGGAACGCTCAGGAGGCTCAGGGGCACCATGGTTGGCATCTTCATAGCACCCGAGGGGACCCGGCCGGCCTTGGCTCCCGTGTGGATGGCTTCGTGCCTCCGGAGATTGTAGCCGTTCTTGAACTCCTTGGCGCACAGGGCGCAGATGTAGGGCCCCTTGCTCTTTGTCTTCTTCTCCAAGGCAGACGCGACCGGGGCCACGGCGACCGTCGAGGTTGGGGCTACGACGGCGGTGGCCGCCGCCGCGGCGATGGTGGCGGCGGAGGCGGGGGGCGCGGCCTCGGCCGCGGGCGCCGACACGGGCGGGGGTGGCGGAGGGGGCGCCGGAGGCTGCTTCAGGGCCGCTGTGTCCACCGTGGAGGCGGCGGCAGGGGTCGGGGGCGCGGCAGCGACGGCGGCAGCAGCGGCGGCAGCGGCCGCAGCAGCCGCGGCGGACTCCTGGGCGGCGGCGAGCACGGGGAGCAAGTCCACCTGGAGGGGCTCGGCCGCCGGGGCCTGGGGCGTGGGCGGGGGCGCCGGCGCGGCCTGCGGAGACAAGGCGCCGAGTGGGCCGCGGGTGCGGGCGGGCGCCCCCCTAGCCCGGGCCGCCGCGGCCGGCCCTACTCACCTGGAATGGACTCTGGGCGCAGCCCTGGGAGGCAAAGAAGCGGGACTGGAGCTCAGCCCCGACCTGCAGGGGGTTCTGGGCGTGACCCTGAGGTGGCGGGAAGGAGTTCATGAGGCCGCCCACCCCCCGGGAGTCCAGGCCCAGCACGGGGAAGGGGGGGGCCAGCAGCGTGCAAGGAAACACCGGGAACATGGCCTCGGCCGCAGCGGGGCCCCCGGGGCTCAGCGGGGGCCGGGGGCGCGGGCCGCGCGGGGCCCGGGCTCGGGGCGCCGCCCCCGGCCGGCCGGGCTGGGCCGCGCCGAACGCATGGCCCGCGGGCCGCCCCGCCGCCCGCGCACCCCGGCCGGCGGGAGGGAGGGAGGGAAGGAGGGCGCCTTGCGGGCCGCGGAGCGCCGCGGCGACGGCGGCGGCGACGCCCCCTGGGTGGGGGCGGGAGGCCCCGCGGGGCCGGGACCGGGGGCGGGGGCCCGGGCGGCGGCGGCGGCGGCGGCGGCGGCGGTTGGAGCCTGGCGGGGCGGGGTGGGGGGAGCGAGGGAGCAGCCTCGGCCCCCGCCGCGCGCGCGCCCAGCCGGCGCCTCGGGGAGGGCGGGGGAGGGCGCGAGGGAGGGAGGGGGACAGCTGCGCGCGCACCGGGCGCGCGGGGGGGGGGGTGGGACGGGAGGGAGGGCGGGCAGGAGGGGGTGTGGGCAGGGGGGTGGGGGCGGGGGGGAGGGGGTTGTTACCTGGAAGATGAAGCTGCTCCAGTTGCTGGGATCCATGGCGGAGGGAGGGAGGGAGGGAGGGAGGTGGCTCGCGCTCACCCTGGGGCGGGAGGAGGAGGAGGCGGCGGTGGGGGAGGGGGAACCCGGGGAGGAGGTGCGCGGGGCGGGCAGGAGGGGGGAGGTGGAGGGTGGGGGGAGCGGAGCACACTGCGCGCGGGGAGGGCGGGCGGGGGGCGCGAGGACACACAAGAGGCTGGAGCGGGCGCGAGCGCTAGCGCGAGCGCGCGCGTGGCCAGCGGGAGGGGCAGGCGCGAGAGGGACTCTGGCGGGAGGAGGGACGGGGGAGCCACCCAGCAGCCTGAGTCGCCCCGAGCGCGAGACCCCTGAGACGGCTGCTGATTGGCTGACGATGGCGCAGGTGGTGGGCGCGCGGGAGACGGGGCGGCTTCTCTCCTCTTCCCCCCTCCAACGATTCCACCCCCCCTCCCTCCGCCAGCGGCCGTTATTTCGCGCGCACGCGCATAAGGCCACTGTCGTTGCCGAGCGGGAGAATGGGGGAGCGCGCGCCGGGGGCATGGACGGGGCGGGGCTAATCCCTGAGCGCGCGCCCGCCTAACGGTCGCAGGCTTCATCCTTCGGCTTCCGCTTTTTGCGTCCTGCAGGCCACCGTCCTCTCCGCCCAACTCCGGCGGTTTATTTACAATCCTGCGCTGAGTCGTTCACCGAAGATGGCGCCCAGTGAAGTCGCCTGCCTTGCTCGCGGCCCACCCCGAGGCGGTCACACCCCTGTCCCGCCCCCGCAGCTCCAAAAATCAGGCGGAAACACCGGAGCAAAAACTGTATTTACACAACACGTGGTTATACAAAGATTTAAAAAGGCGGAGTGAGGAGACGATGGTCAGGAGGGGCCACAGCGCTGGCCGGCGGCGAGACCCAGGATGTTTGCCTGCAACACAGGAGGGAGACAGCGACGTTAGAGAGAGGCGTGGGGCGCAGGACAGGCAGAGGAGGGGCAGGGCCGTGACTTCACCTTAAGGAAGGACTCCATCTGTTTCCCCGTTATGCCCTCCACGCGTTCCAGGTCCTCCACCTGGCGGGACAGGATCGATGGGGGACAGGGTCTCGGGGGTACACGGTCTCCCCCGCCCTCCCCCAGTCCAGTGGGCTACTACCTGGCTGAAGGGGCCGTGGAGCTCCCGCCAGCCCACGATTAGCTGGGCCTTCTTCGGGCCAATGCGCTGAAGACTGCGGAGATCTCGGGCTGAGCCTTCGTTCAGCAGATCCAGTATTTTTTGGCGCCCATGAGCCAGGAGCTCCGGGCTGATCTGTAGCTCCCAGCAGTCCTCAGCCTTCTCCTCAGGCTCTAGGGCATCCAGGGACTCCAGCTGGGAGGCAAAGGGAGATGAGTGACACGCAGGGCAGCCAAGTGCTTTGAACTCCTCTGCCAAGACTGGAAGCCCAGCACCAGCTACCTCCTGCGCTCCAGCCTCTTCCTCTCCTGTCAAGTGTGTCCAAAATCCCGCCCTCAGGTCACTCTTAATTCTCATTATACAACTAGTGAAAGAGAGGTACCACTTAGTACCCAATGGTAATATTAGCACCCCTTCTCATGGAGTTGCTGTGGAGATCAAGTGAGTTAATGAATGTAAAGCACAAAATAAGCTCTTAAATCTGGTCCCTCATCTCTAAAAGGGAAATAAACTGTCTTTCAAAAGTACATGGGAGAAAGTAATATGAATAAATGATAACTCCCCCAACCATCTCAGTTTTTGGGTAGTTCTAGTGGTGTTCGATTCTGGGTATGAGTGTGTGTGGTTTCATGCTTGAGTACTTAGTTCCCTAAGTTTTCCCTCTTAAGCTTGTAGAGGGCAGAAGCCAGGCTACACAGTGGAACATTTGCTCTGCGAAGTACATCCACATCACTGCCTTCCACCCTAAATACCCTGCAAGGAACCATCACCACATTCCAGGGGTAAGCAAGTTGAGGTCTGTTAATAGCTGGCGGCCATCACCCAGTTCGTTTAACCCCAGGGGCAACGCTCCTCCCCCTAGAGCCTACTCCCCCTTACTTCTGGGCTCCAGGTGTAGCCTAAGCCCCCAGCTACTTTCACCTTTCTCTTCCGGCCTTTATTCTTCAGGATATGGATCTCGGCATTTGGGGATGCTGCCTGCTCCTGAACTGAAAGTAGGAATTGAGAATTGGAGTCAGGGCAAAGGGTACTTTTCACCCTCCCTGGTAGCCCTTTGGTTCTTCCATTTCTGATTCCCCAGCTCCCCTCCACCCAGAGTTAACCTGTTGTGTTTCCACATGACCTTTTTTATACCCGCATTTAAAGGAATTTCAGTCAGTCTTGCATTATCTTCAATCCTCTACTTGTCTGTCCATCCCACTGTACTAAACGCCCGAGGGCAGAGTACCCCCTGCACTGCCTCAGAGCCTCCTCACCCCTCCCTGGGACTGGTATGTGGTGGGAGAACATGAATGACATGGAGACAGCTGCTCCTAACACTTTCTCCCTTATAGGATCTCAGCTGCCTTGGCCCCGCTAGCCCCTGGAGTCCAACTTACTTAGCTGTAGGGGCATCACCACAGCCTTTTGCAGGGGCTTTGCCACTGTGACTGTGCGATGTGAAAGGGGCCGGAGCATTGTGGGACAATGGTTCTCCTTTTCCTCAGCCTTCTGGGCCAACACCTTGGCCTCCAGTTCTTTTTGCTTCATCTTAAGCCTCTGTTGGAAAGGATCAGGGAGATGTGATCCAGACCCAACTCCAGGGCAGCCTGAAGGGCAGTGGGTTACCAGGGTAACCAAGGCTCTGAGCCCCCAGAGGGCAGGGCTAGGACCAATGGGAGGTTACCAGGAGACAGGTGGAGCCTAACATAATTAAGGGCTTAATGTGATCAGGGGGCTGCCCAGAGGTGGAACAAGCCTCTGCAAATATTGAAGGGAAAGGCTTTTAAAGCACAGTCCTCAATTACTTGAGCTGGGCTTTAGGAAATGTAATGTTTAACATTTGTTGCTTTTACTTTGAACTTTTTCTTCTCACCCCCTCACATCTGATCTTAATTGTCTGTCAAAGTTCAACCACATTCAGGACATTCAAGCAGAAGCTGGAGAACTTCCGGTGTTGGGAGAAAACTGGACTCTAGTCCAGCCTGAGTGTCCTTCCCTGTCTGAAGATCCAAGGATTGCTTCTCAAGGCCAACAGGAATCCCAGCTCCCACATCCCTAAAACACCTACCTCAATCTCTAGGTCCTTCTCTTCCACTGTCTTCATTAGCACCATCCGCTCTCGCTTTGGGGTACTCAACAGAGGGGCCCCCTGGCTCCCCTGGGAGGCCAGCAGACGGTCCAAGCTCAGGAGGCGCTCCAGCATGGCCGGGTCCATGCTGCTTAGCTTCTGTAGGGGGCTGAGCAGTAAAAGAAGTTGCTCCCCACCTACCTCCTCCCTCATCACCACCTACAGCAGCAGGACTCCCCTCACCACACCTTAACTTGGTATATCCTGTAGCTCCAGAACCTAATGTTAACTTGCTAGGCATCCAGTTTCTCTGGGTGCAGTGTCTTCATCAGGTGAAGTGACTGCTCAGGGATGCCAGGAAATCAGGCGAACACTTGAGTGCCAGGTATGAGAGATCTAAGACACTGCCCTGCCCTGGAAGCACTGTCTACTGAGGAAATCAAGAGACCATGATAAGGTGACAGCCAGGGCAGTGCCTGTCCATTTGGAGGAGCAGTTGCAGAAAACATCACAGAGGATGCCATCTTTAGCAGGGCTTTGAAATCCACTGAAGACCTCAGCTGCCAAGCTTCCCTGCTGTGGGCAGCAGGGAAGGCCTGTTCAAGCAGAGTCCTGACTGACTCTGAGCATGGTAAGGCTTATTTTTTTTTTTTTGAGACAGGGTCTTGCTCTGTCACCCAGGCTGGAGTGCAGTGTTGAGATCACAGCTCACTATAGCCTTGGCCTCCTGGGGCTTAAGCAATCCCCCTGCCTCAGCCTCCTGAGTAGCTGGGTCCACAGGTGCATGCCACCATGCCCAGCTAATTTTTTTATTTTTTGTAGAGATGGGGTCTCCCTATGTTGCTCAGGCTGGTCTTGAACTCCTGGGCTCAAGTGATCCACCCACCTTGGCCTCCCAAAGTGCTGGGATTACAGGTGTGAGCCACCACGCCCAGTCAGCAACATCTAACATTCATTTATTTTGCCTGGAATCTTGCCCCACACCTCCTCACATCTGTATCAATGATCTTTCCAGGTCAGTTTGATGCCACCTTTCCCATGACGCCCAGCTTAACAATGCATCTCCCTTCCTATGCTGTGAACTGGCTCCTGGAGGACAGGGACACTCCTGTGCTTTCCATGCTAGTGCCTTGGAAAAACAGGATCAGAACATATGTGGGCAAACACTAGAAGTCATCTCTTCCTTCATGGCTCTCACAGCAGCAGCAGCAGCTACTCCTTCCTGATTCTGAATTCTCCACCTGGTATCACATACTGATGTTCCCATCTGACTTTCTCTCCTGTAAGGCCCCCAAGCTCTGGGTCTGCTGGGTTTGATGTGCCCAACTCTGAGCTTCCCCTTACTCAGAGTGCCTGACAGCTTACCTGTGCACATTTCTGGGTGCACACAGCAGTGGGGAGTGCTGACACTTTGGGAAAGACAAGACTGAGAGATGGGGTCATGAGTGCACAAGCATCTTCTTGTGTGTGGCATCTTCCTTAACTACAGTAGCCCTCTGGGACAGAGTGGGCACTAACCCTTGGCCTCCTCAGGTGACCTCTGTTTAGTAGTTCACAGGCTTTATTTGGGCTAGGGGTAGAAACAGGGCAAAGTTAAAACTGCAACTGGCTCTTGGGGGGTGGAGGGAACAGCGCAAGGGCTAAGTGGCCAGACACAGAAAGCAAGACCCCTGAACAGGGATGACTTGAGGATTAGTACATACTGGGCCATGAGGTGGGGTGATCGGAGTTGGGGCAGGAGGTGACACAAAGGACTTAGTTTAGAGGCTTTATCTGGATTGAGGGTAGAAGCAGTTAGGACAGCAGCTGGCTCCCCGGAGAGTCGTGGAGAAGCTGGGCACTGACACACACACCAGGTGGTCTCAGCAAGACAGCTCTTCCAAGTCTCCTTTGCTTTGCTCTCATGGATCTGAAAGATCTGATCCAGATCACTCCTTGAACCAGAAGCAAAAATGCTCATCCTTGAAACAGCTGTCCCAAAGTGAGAAGTTCTGCTGAGGGCTAAAGGGGTTGGAAAATGGAAAGGATCCCCAGGAGGAGGCCTCCTTAGGTCCCCAAGGCAGCAGCGCTGAGGAGAGATTGATCTTAGACTTTAGTGATTCCATGGAGTAGAATTTGGGGGGAATTTATTTATTTATTGAGATGGAGTCTTGCTCTGTCACCTAGGCTGGAGTGCAGTGGCATGATCTTGGCTCACTGCAACCTCCACCTCCCAGATTCAAGCAATTCTCCCTGCCTGAGCCTCCCGAGTAGCTGGGATTACAGGCGCCCACTACCATGCCCGGCTAATTTTTGTATTTTTAGTAGAGACAGGGTTTCACCATGTTCGCCAGGCTGGTCTTGAACTCCTGACCTCAGGTGATCTGCCCGCCTTGGCCTCCCAAAGTGCTGGGATTACAGGCGTGAGCCACTGCGCCCAGCCGGGGGTGAATTTATTTATTTACTTTGAGACGGAGTCTTGCTGTGTCGCCCAGGCTGGAGTGCAATGGCCGCAATCTCAGGTCACTGCAACCTCTGCTTCCTGGGTTCAAGGGATTCTCCTGCCTCAGCCTCCCGAGTAGCTGGGATTACAGGCACATGCCACCACACCCGGCTACTTTTTGTATTTTTTAGTAGAGATGAGGTTTCACCATGTTGGCCAGGCTGGTCTCGAACTCCTGACCTCAGGTGATCCACCCAACCTCAGCCTCCCAAAGTGCTGGGATTACAAGAGTGAGCCACCGCACCCGGCATAGGGTGAATTTAATGGGAGAGGAACAAGATCACAGCTCTCTGCTCAAGGATCTGACAGGCATTGCAGCTCTGCTGCCAAGCCACACATCAGGAAGGGGATACACCCAAGGCCCCACTGCTCACCTGAGTTTCTGGGAGGCAGAGGCTGGAGCTGCCATGGGCTCAGGGCTCCCGATCTCCTCTTCCTCAGGGCCTTGGGCTCTCTTTGCCTCTGGTGGACCAAGCAATTCTTTCTGAGACAGCTTAACAGGTCCCAAGACTAGATGATTGGAGGATGGGGCGGAGAGAGGGATTGGGCATGGTCAGCCTCTGTGCTGATGCTTGGTGGTTTCAACAAACTCCCTAATTTCCAGACCCAGCCTTTCCACTCCTGCCTCCCCCAGTTCTCACCAGGATGCTGCAGGCTCTCATTGGTAAAAGGCCGGTTGATCACCTCCTTGGACCTGGCAGCAAAGTTGAGTGCGGAGACTGTGTCTAGGTAGAAGTGTCTCTCAGGGGCAATATTGGCAATAAGTATGCTGTGGGCTGAGCCACCCAGAGAGTCCTGAGGGTGAGACCAGGCAGTGGGTGGGTCAGAAGCCCAGCCTTCCTATGCCTCAACTGCTATTCCCCACCCCACAGCAGGCCTGAGAACCTCCTTCTGCAGCCCCTTCTTCCCTGAGACAGGTGGGCCTGACCTGCAATAGGCGAGTGAGCTTGCTGTCCCGATAAGGTACACGAGGGAGGCCCTGATTCAGTGCATCTACCACTTTGCCCAGGACAAACAGGGAGGTGTTGATGGCTCCGCTCTCTTTTAGCCGAAGGCCCTTGTTGCCTGTGCGCCGGTTGTCCTCTGACCCAGCCAAGTCAATCAGGTAGAGTTTTCCCTCTCGCTGGCGAAATGGGGCCAAACGTTCCTGCTGGTCCACCTGGGGGTAAGAACAAAGGTCTCGTGCTTAGCTCAGGCTCCTGGGCTTCCCAGGTCCTCACCCGTCTGCGGCCTCACCTTGACCAGGAGCACAGCATGACTGCGGGAGGAGCGCTGGTTGAGCCGGGTGGCTCCTACAGTCCGATTTCGACTGGCTGGCAGGAAGTGCCGCTCAAAATCAGCAAAGCTAGTGATGGGCTTCTGGGTGAGACCCGGAATCAGGATGTTCCCCCGGCAGTCTTCTCGGATCACTAGGTCTCCCGATGCAGGCTCCAGGAGGTCTAATACCTGTGTAAGCAGTGAAGGGGAAGGGCAATTCTCCATAGAGAGGCTGTTTCTTCCTGGGGATCAGTTTCCTTTCTCTGTTCTATTCTCAGAGTTGTACCATCTGCTACCCCAGTCTCTGTCTTTCTAGGTCTCACCTTACCTCCCTGCTACAGCAGAGCTTCATGTTCTAGAACCAGGTCTTACTTTGACCGTTTGTTGCTCCTCTCCCAACCAGTGAGGGGCCTCACCTTCTCCTGGTAGATCTCTAGGTAAGACATGGTGACAGAAAGGGCCCATGGCCGGCCCTCGGCACCCTCCTCCCTTGTGAGCTGCAGGAGGTCCATGAGAGCCCGCGGGATCACCCCAGGTTGCTCTGGGCTGCCCAGCATTGTGTGCGTCTTCCCTGGGAAGAGAGTGGAGAAAACTGTGAGGTTTTCCTCTCCGTTTCCCCAGCCCTTTCTGACCCATAGCTGCTTCTTTTCTGGCTCCCTCACCAGCTCCTGTGGGTCCATAGGCAAGCACGCTGGCATTCTGCCCTTCCAACAAGTGCCTTAGGATGGGCTGCACTGAACCTGCATAGATGTCCTGCTGAGTACTCCTCTCCCCATAGAAGGCATCAAACCTGAAGAAAGAAACAAATTAGCGTGTGTGTGGTGTGTGTGTGTGTGGTGTGTGTAAGGGGTGGAGTGGGGTGGGGGTGGGTAAGGGATTCTACTCTCATCTGGACCTTGGATTTAAGAGAACGTCTCTATCCCCTTTCTTGTACAAAGACCTTAAAAAGCATCCACCTAACACCTACTCCGTCCTCATCTCTCTATTGGTGTTAGGAATACAGAGATGGATCTGATATCCCTGCTCTTGGAGTTTGCAGTCTGGTAGAATAGATATCCACTCTTCGCTGTGACTTAGGAAACGAAGATAAGAACACACTCTCAAAGGAGTAACTGATTCTGCTCAAGGAAGGAAGATTTTGACCAAAGAAAGAAATTCTGAGAATCAAGAATAGCACAAAAGCAAGGCTTCCCAATCTTTTTCAAATGGCTACATGTGTAGAACATTGTATTTTACACCATAATGGGGAAAATAGAGGATGCTGCTTACGACTGGACTAGACTCCATACACCAATCACCTATTCACTGCGTTCTGGTGGAGAAGCTGCAGCTTAGGCCACAGCAGAGAGTTTAGTATATGTTGAGGGAATGAGGCTGGAAAGAAACGGAAGCCCAAATTGTTAACAGTCTAGTATGGGAGCTAGCAAACTTCTGTAAAAAGGCAGATTGTACATATTTTAGGCTTTGTGGGCCATGTGTTCCTTTTACAACTACTCAACTCTGCCACTGTAGTCAGAAAGCAGCTATAGACAAATTGTAAATAAACGATAAAATTTTATTTACTGAAAATCTTACTCCTGATCAGATTTGACCTGCAGGCCATGGTTTGCCAGCCCCTGCCTAGAAAAACAGGCCAAGGAGTTTGAACTTTAAATCCCCAGTAGGATTATAAAGTAACTGCCCTCGTGAGTTCTGTCCCCAAATCTGGGTGGTCTTCTCTGACACTACCCAGCTGCATCTTGGGTACGCTGGCTGGCTGGTCTGTGTTCCCCCAACCCTCCTCATATGTCCCCCAGCCTCTACTTGGGGCTCACCTGCTCACCCTCATTGCTCCTCCCTCTCTGTGCACAGTAACGTATGTTTGATTCAGCCTCTCATCTCTCCCTACAGTATCCCAGGGAGGGCCCATCATGGGGGCACCTGTCAACATTTCCTAAGTGAACAGTGAAGGCTCAGGGAACAAAGCAGTGCTAAGAAGGGAGCAAGGATCCTGGGGAGGCAGGAGGGAGAAACTCTCTGGGGAAGTGATAATGTGGGCAGGCCTAGGAGAGGGACGTGATGGCATGAGGGAAGAGGAGTGGCCTGAACCTTACTGGTATTTGAGAGTCTCCTGGTGGTTCCTCCAGTTAGCAATCTCTAGAGAGCAGCTGTCCATGCCCCGCACACAGGGGGAATCGCTTGCTCCAGCTGTTCCATCCACAAATGGCCGCAGTCGCACAGCCACCCTTACGCGAGCTGGAGGTGGACGACGACTAGCTCCAATCTTGCTTAGCCGACAGCGACCAGCTCCTGGAGGAGAAAAGATCACTTTTAGACATGAAGTATGGTGGTGGCAGAAGAAGCAGGGACCAACTTTGCTGGGTGGGCCAGGGGCCACAGCTCATGTTGGAGAAGCTCATTCTGCCCTGGTCATGTTGTGGACACCCCTAAGCTTGGCCTCAGTGCCTTCCCTGCTCTACAAGCAAGTCCAGCGGGTGTATAGCAGGCTTCTCAGACTATAATGTATACATAAATAACCTGGAGGATCTTGTGAAAAGTGGATTTGGTCTCAGTCTCCCTGGGGTGATGCCCAAGATTTTGCATTTCTAACAAGCTCCCAGGTGATGCTGGGCACTTAAAAAAATAAAAAAAAGAGAGAGGGATGGAGTCTCACTAGGTTACCCAGGCTTGTCTTCAACTCCTGGGCTCCAGCGATCCTCCTACCTCAGCCTCCCAAAGTGCTGGAATTGCAGGAGCCACCATGCCTGGCCCAGGACATGTTTTGAATTGCCAAGGGTGAAGTAGACCAGCACCTCACAAGGTTGTTCTAAGGATTAAAAGCGTTGACATCTGACCGAAACCTAAACCAGATAGCGAACTGCCAGAATTTTCTGTGTGTGTGTGTGTGTGTGTGTGTGTGTTTTTGTTTTTTTTTTTTTGAGACAGTCTTGCTCTGTCACCCAGGCTGGAGTGCAGTGGCATGATCTCAGCTCACTGCAACCTCCATCTCCCAAGTTCAAGCGATCCTCCCACCTCAGCCTCTCGAGTAGCTGGGATTACAGGTCCCCAACACCACTCCTGGCTAGTTTTTGTATCTTCAGTAGAAACAGGGTTTCACCATGTTGGCCAGGCTGGTCTCAAACTCCTGACCTCAAGTGATCTGCCTGCCTTGGCCTCCCAAAGTGCTAGGATTACAGGCGTGAGCCACCCCGCCCAGCCTGTACCTCCATTTCTTAACTGGGGTTTCTAATATGTATTGAGATGTATGTATACTCACAGACCCACCCACCCCAGCAAACTGTTAATGATGATGATCTCTTGATGGGGAATTATGTGGGTTCTGCAAAAACCACCGACGTGCAATTCTTCTCTCATGTAAACTTAACCCTGAATTTGCTTCAGATGATTAAATCTTTTTTTTTTTTTTTTTAAGAATTGGCAACTGAATTATTTTTATCATCAGAAAACACAATGAAGATAAAACTTAAAAAAAGAAAAGGCCTCTATTTTTGTGGGGGTTAAATGAGCTGAAAATACCTAAGGAGAGTATTACTCTATTTTATGTTGGAGGATAACATACTGTAGCTCACAGTGGAATTCAAACCTAGATCTCTTCCCCTCTAAGAATCTGCTTTTAATAGGATGCTGTATTGCTTCCTTATTATGTACCAACTGAGAAAGCTCCTGGCAGCTCTTTCCCTTCCTTGCTGGTGGTAGCAGCTGGTTGCTAGGAGCCATAGGCCTCGCAGAAGGCAAAAGGCTGGCTGGTATATGTAGCCAACAGAAACAGCAAGACAAAAAGGCAGACAGATGACCCCCACAAAGAATCTTACACCTAAGTAAGGCATGCCCATAAGCAGATGGCCTGTTTCAAAAATTGAACCTCCATTCCATCATCTGATAAATGGAGCTACTAATACCATTTCTCACATTATGGTAGCAAAGCACTTAGACATCTAGTTCTCATTTTTTCCTCGTGGCAATCCTGAAAGTCAGGAGCAAGCAGGTAAAAACCTGCAGATGCACGTGTGCAGATAGAAAACTGAGGTGCACTGACTTGTCAAAAATGTGTGCAGGACCTTCCTCTGCCTGCTTTCACAGGATGTTTTGGGAGAACAGAAAGATGGCCGATGTAGAAGCACTTAAGGAAGCTCAGTGATCTAAGGGGAAGGGGAAGTCCGTGATGAGGTAGAGTGTAGACTCTGGTCAGACAGAACTGGACTTCAATTCCAGCTCTGACATTTATTAGCTTGTGACCTTGGACCTTGGTTTCCTTGTCTGTAAAATAAGGTTGGGGGTGGGCCTTGGGCTTTTTGAGAATTTGGCCGGGCGCAGTGGTTCATGCCTGTAATCCCAGCACTTTGGGAGGCCAAGGTGGGCGGATCACCTGAGGTCAGAAGTTCGAGACCAGCCTGGTGGTGAAACCCTGCCTCTACTAAAAATACAAAAATTAGCCAGGTACGGTGGTGGGCGCCTGTAATCTCAGCTACTTGGGAGGCTGAGGCACAAGAATTGCTTGAATGCGGGAAGTGGAGGTTGCAGTGAACAGAGATTGCGCCATTGCACTCCAGCCTGGGTGACGGAGCAAGACTGTGTCTCAGAAAAAAAAAAAAAGATAATTAAAATAAGTGCCAGATAAAGTGGCAGCACAGTGACTAGCACATAGTAGGTAGGTTCATTATTCAAGGTAAAATGGCCTGGGTTGAAATCCCAGCTCTGCCATTTACAGCTAGCTAAGTAACCTAGGGAAATTATTTTCCATCCCAGTGCCTCAATTTCCTTACCTGCAAAATGGGAATAAAAATACCTCCTTGTTAGGTTGTTAGGAGAGTAATTAAGGTGATTCATGTAAAAGTGCTTAGAACATTATCTGGTATTTGGTGAAAGGCCAGTAAGTGCTTTTTAATGTCCATCTCCCATTTTCCAGATGAGGAAACCTCAGTATAGAGGGGTTAGCTGACTGACCCAGAGTCAACAGCTAGTGAGTGACAGCTTCAAATGAAGATCTAACTCCAAAGTGCTTTATTGAACCCTCCTCAGCCTCCTTAGCCCCTTCATCTTTGCATCTCATAAGAATATGAGAATTCAAAGTAATAATGTACATACAATGTTTAGCACAGTGCCTGGCAGCAACTGCTCAGTCCTTAGCTGTTATTATTACACCCTTTCTCTTGCTACCCACTCCTCCATCCCCACAACTTGCTTCTGCCCTCACTATTCAGCAGGGTCACCCATGACTTCCCTAATGTTAGATCCAGCAGGCATACTCAGCCTCAATCCTGTTGGACCTCCCAGAAGTATGCGACACTCTTGGGAAACACACTTTTCTCTTCATTTCCATGCCCCCCACCTTCCTGGTTGTCTTACCTAGTTTTCTGTTCACTCCTCATCCTAGGATCCATCTATCCTTTCTCTAGACCAGCATTTCTCAACTTCAGCACTACTGACATTTTGGGCTGGCTAATTCCTGTTGTGGGGCTGTCCTGTGCATTTAGACTGTTAGCACACGCTTACTAGATGCCAGTAGCATTCTCCACCCTCACCCTCAAGTTGTAACAACTAAAAATCTCTCCAGACATCTCCAAATGTCCTGTGAGGGACAAAGTTGCCCCGAGCTGAGACCACTCAGATTCATTTCACAGGCAGGTCACCCGCCCTCTTGGCTTCAGTAACATCTTACAGCTGATAAGTCCTATTGCACATTCTGCACAAGAGCTCTCAACTGCAGACCCACGTTCTGAACGGCTGCCCTGACGGCTCCTTTTTTTTTTTTTTTGAGACAGAATCTCACTCTGTCGCCAGGCTGGAGTGCAGTGGCGCTCTTGGCTCACTGCAATCTCCGCCTCCCTCGTTCAAGCGATTCTTCTGCCTCAGCCTCCCGAATAGCTGGGACTACAGGTGTGTGCCACCACGCCCAGCTAATTTTTGATTAATTTTAGAGACAGGGTTTCAGCATGTTGGCCAAGATGGTCTCGATCTCTTGACTTCATGATCCGCCCACCTTGGTCTCTCAAAATGCTGGGATTACAGGTGTGAGCCCGGCAGACGGCTCCTCTTAAACTCCACCTGTCCTATACTGAACCCTCCTTCCCCATCTCTCTGCAGCCTCCTCCTTTGATCTCTGATGTAAATGAATGGCACCAACCCCAAAAGTGGGAGTCTAACTCCAACGTCTCTTACCTCACATATTGGTTCATCATTAACATCTGTCAAGTCTATCTCTTTAAATCTCTCTTGAACAAGTCCACTTCTCTCCACTCCCACTGCACTACCTCTGCCCAAGATCATGGTCTTTACAGCCTTCCTTGCTGGTGGTAGCAAGGTTGTCTCCCTGCCCTCTAGTCATTCCCTCTGTTTCCTTCCTTGCAGTGTAAGTTACCAGTCGTGATGAATTTCCTTCACTTCCTACAAAACTCCAAGTTCTCTTGCACCTTTGGATTTTTGTCTACGTTAATCTCTCTCCCTAGAATATCTGCACTGCTCCCCACCCCACCCTGGAGTGACTGAGGTAAACACATTTTAATTCCTCTTAAAAAACAAAACCAAAAACCCTTTCCTGGTAGACATTAAGGCTTTATCAGGTGCACCCACAGCTCTTGTTAGCCCCTCCATAAGCATTTGTTACACCCCACTATTGCGTGTTTGTCACTTTCTCCACCTGACTGCCAACTGTGAGAACAAGTTTTATCCTGCTCACCTTTCTAACCCCAACACCTGGCGCAGAGTAGGCCCTCAAGAAGTATTTGCTGAAAAAATTAAGATTTAGTGAATAAACTACTAATCACTGGCTTGTTCATTTCCATCATGAAAGTGGCTCACTGCCCTTCCTGCCCCAGAGCTCACAGTCCAGGGTAGGAGGGAAGAGGGGAGGGCCACATGTAAACAATTATTTACAGCACAAGAGTCTAGCTCTCTCATGATAAAAGCAACCTTGAGCTTGGACCAGGCTAGCAATTATTAATTTTCCCTTCTTTCACAATTCCTAAATTTCATTCACTCTTCTCCCTTTTATTGATGAGGAAATTGAGCTAAGAGAGCATCTTTGGCCTCTTTTACATCATAAATAAGAAAACACTTGCTGTTCTTGTCTTCTTAGTCAAGGCCTGGCAAACTCCTATCCAACCTTTGAAACCCATCTCAAGTATCACTCACTCCCTTAATGAAGTCCTCCCAGAATACTCAAGGGTTTACTTCAGATTCCACACACTCAGTTTATACATATCTCTCATTGTGTTTCGTATTACATCTGCATATGTGACACTCTACTGAAACAGACTGTAAATTCCTCGAGGAAGGGACATTATTCATTCAGGCATTTTCATATCTACCATGCACTGGACACAGTGCATCTTGGAAGGGTAAAGGGAGACTGTGCTCAGCCAGCAGGGATAGCATATACTTGGGCATAATGGTTAAAAGCAGAGGCTCTACACTCATACTCCTTGAGAGCGAATTCAAGCCCCAATATTTACTAGTTGTGTTAACTCTGAACAAACTAACCTCAGTTTCCTGTGTAAAACAAAGACAGTAATAGTAACAACCTCATAGCATTGTGTTGTCAATAAATGGTTCACCACCATAAAATGCCTACGACTGTGCCTGGCACATAGCAAGAGCTCTACATGTGTTAGGCATTCTCCTAAATGTCTGTTTCCCCACGAGGCTAACGAGGGCTCCAATGAATTACTATGGCGCACACCATCATCACTAACCAGGATTAAGTCTCCGGGTTAGAGAGGCACATGTAAACAAATACATACAAGATTTTGGGTGTCCTAACAGCCTTTCCAACCCTAAAATAGCATTCACTTCCATGCTAGAGTGAAAGGAAACGTTAGTCTTTTATTTCGTTTTCCTGTAATCGCAGAGAATCTTACGCTGTCAACTCAAACCCAGCAGCAGCCGGGTCTGATCCTCAGCCTGCCCTCCTGCATCTCTCAGGGATGTCTCTGCACCCAAACACCATGTCCCACACAGAACCCTTCCCAAAACACGCCTCCGGCTCCCTTCTTCTCGTCCTCGTGGCTAGAGCGTCCGCCACTCTTCTCTTGCTTATTCAGGTGATCTCCAGGGATGAGGCCATGACCCCCATTTCACAGACGAAGAAACCGAAGCTCACAAAGGAAAAGTGCGCGGGGTTCAAGCCAAGAGCCTGGGCCGGAGACCCGGGTCTACTGACCCAAGGGGAGAGCAGGAAATAGGAAGAAGGCAGGAGCCAGGCGGGGCGACCGGCTCGCGACCCCACACTCTCACCGTCCCCCTCTCCCCGCCCCTGCGCCATGGCCGCCTCTCCGCGACAACCCGCAAAGCCTGGACCACACTCCGACACATGACTCCCACTAAGCTCCAGACGTCGGTGCCCGCCTTGCCCAGACCGGGCTCAAGTACCTGAGGTCGCCGCCGCTGAAGCTGCCGCCATCTCGCGTCGCCTCTGCTGCGTCGAGCCCCCCGCGGCCATTCCACTCCCTCCTTGGGCCCGCCTCTCCCATTCGAATTCCCCGGTGCCCCGCCCCCTCTCCCAGGCTCCACCAATCACGACTACGCGCCGCCGGAAGCTCCTGCGAGTGGGTCGCCACTATCCCGCCTTCCAGCGCTCGCCTCCGGGTCCCCAGGAAAGGGTTCCCCTGGTCAGGACGCATGCGCGCGCGTGGGCCGCGCAGCGGTTGATGTCTGGAAGCGCGCTGCGATACAAACCCCTACGCGGAGCTGTTGGCGGCCACCGCTGGGGGAGCTGCTGAGCGCCGCCCGGCACTGGGCTCCCTTGCCCTTCACTTTCTGCAGTTTCTTGCCTCCGTGGGTGGTTGGCGCGTCTGCGGACCCAGGGTCGTTGTGTGGATCGTGGGACTGCAGCCCCAGCCAAAGGGCTATCACGTCTGGTCGGTTCTGTAGATCTGGGCCCCAGGGGCTGGACTGTGGGCAGTCACGTTGCACTCGCTGCCTGCTGGGCCCAAGGCCACTGTAGGTCCCCTCGCGTCCATGTCAGCCCAGGAGAGCAGCTTGGATGTTCCTGTCTTTATAACTTGGCACTCAGCACGTCGGCGAAGCGTGGAAAACGCTTACTCTGTGATTCAGTCCCAGTCGCCCACGGTTCAGGTTCCCAGTCCTTAAGGGTACAGCGGTCCGTTGAGTAGCTCTCTGTCCTTTTTGAAAGGTTGGCTAGGGACGGTCATTCCACTTTTGAGCACCAGGTAGGTAGGGCCCAGGTTTAGGCATTATGTTCCACCCTATTGAACAACAAAACAAAACACAGGCCGGGCGCGTTGGCTCAGTCCTGTAATCCCAGCACTTTGGGAGGCTGAGGCGGGAGACTTACCTGAGGTGAGGAGCTCGAGACCAGCCTGGCCAACATGGCGAAACCCCGTCTCTACTAAAAACACAAAAATTAGCCGGGGGTGGTGGCGCGCCTGTAGTCCCAGCTACTCGGGAGGCTGAGGCAGGAGAATCGCTTGAACCCGGGAGGTGTAGGTTGCAGTGAGCCGAGATGGTGCCACCGCAGTCCAGCCACGGCGTCAGAGACTCCGTCTCAAAACAAAAAACACAAATCTTAGATCAGTGTTTCTGAAACGTTTTGCCTTGGGATCCCACTACAGTTTTTAAAAATGAGGCCTCCAAAGATATTTTGCGTATATGAGGGTTTTTGTTTTTTTGTTTCTGAGACGGGGTTTCACTTCCATCTCCCAGGCTAGAGTGCAGTGGCTCAATCTCGGTTCACTCCAACCTCTGCCTCTCGGGTTCAAGTGATTCTCCTGCCTCAGCCTCCTGAGTAGCTGGGATTACAGGCGTGCACCACCACGCTCAGCTAATTTTTGTATTTTTATGGAGACAGGGTTTTACCATGTTGGCCAGGCTGGTCTCGAACTCCTGACCTCAAGTGATCCACCCGCCTTGGACTCCCAAAGTGCTGGGATTACAGGTGTGAACCACGGGGCCTGGCCGTATATACTGTGTGTGAAATGAAACCAAATTAAGGTGACATTAATAAATTTAAAAATTACAGTAACAAACCCATAGACATAAAAAGTACATCTAAGTAGTGGTTGCCAGGGGATGGTGAGGGGCTGAGGAACTGGCACTACAGCAATAGATATAATGAGTTTCTTTTGGGGGTGATGGAAATGTTAAATATTTTGGAATGAAGTAGTGATGATGGCTGCGTAACGTAGTACACATACTAAAAACCAGAGAGGTGTGCACTTTTTTTTTTTTTTGAGACATAGTCTCTCTCTGTTGCTCAGGCTGGAGTGCAGTGGCACAATCTCGGCTCACCGTAACCTCCGCCTCCTGGGTTCAAGCAATTCTCCTGCCTCAGCCTCCCGAGTAGCTGGGATTACAGGCATGCACCACCGTGCATGGCTAATTTTGTATTTTTAGTAGAGACGGGGTTTCTCCATGTTGGCCAGGCTGGTCTTGAACTCCTGACCTCAGGTGATCCATCCGCCTTGGCCTCCCAAAGTGCTGGGATTACAGACGTGAGCTACCAAGCCCTGCCTAGATCTCCATCTCTCTCTTTTTTTTTTAATTTTTTTTTTGAGACTGAGTCTTGCTCTGTCGCCCAGGCTGGAGTGCAGTGGTGCCATCTCGGCTCACTGCAAACGCCACCTCCCAGATTCACGCCACTCTTCTGCCTCAGCCTCCCGAGTAGCTGGGACTACAGGCACCCGCCACCATGCCCGGCTAATTTTTTGTATTTTTAGTAGAGACGGGGTTTCACCATGTTAGCCAGGATGGTCTTGATATCCTGACCTCGTGATCCACCCGCCTCAGCCTCCCAAAGTGCTGGGATTACAGGCGTGAGCCACTGCGCCCGGCCTACCTCCGTCTCTTAAAAAAAAAAATTAGCCAGGTGTGGTGGCACACACCTATATTCCCAGCTACTTGGGAGGCTGAGGTGGGAGGATTGCTTAAGCCCAGGAGCTTGAGGCTGCAGTGAGCCGTGACGGTGCCACTGCACTCTGGCCTCAGTGACAGAGGGAGACCTTGTCTCAAAGACAAACAAAAAAACTAGATTCTCATATCTGCTTCTGCATTCATGCTGTTGTGATGTCACATATAATATAGTATTTTGAAAACTCCACTATATACTTGAGAAACAATGCAAGAGAAGTCAATTGGTATCTTAGTTTTATTATGAAAATAGTTTTGAACTTGTAGACCCACTGAAAGTGTCTCAGGGACTCCCAGAAGTCTCTGGACCATACTTTGAGAACATCTGACATTGGCAATTGACAGTTTGGTCTTCCTTGCCCATCAGAAAAGCCTGTTCAGTTTTCACATTTGTTGCCAACTCCAGATATGTGGTAAGAAACCTGCCAGAAATAGTGAAAAGAGCATAGATCAAGGAGATAGGGCTTCTATGTTTGAATAAATCGTTTAGGTACAGGGCCTTGGTGCCAGGCCGCCCAGACCAGAGATTTAGCCTCTTTGTGCCTCCATTTCCTCAGATATTAAAAGGGAATAATGGTTGAAATACCTCCTAGGGTTGTTTTAAGGATCTGCATCTGGCTGGTAGAAATTAGAGTGGTTTGGCCAGGCGTGGTGGCTCACGCCTGTAATCTCAACACTTTGGGAGGCTGAGGTGGGCAGATCACCTGAAGTCAGGAGTTTGAGACTAGCCTTGCCAACATTTGGAAACCCCATCTCTACTAAAAATACAAAAATTACCCCGGCGTGGTGGCGCACACATGTAATCCCAGCTATTCAGCAGGCTGAGGCAGGAGAATCGCTTGAACACAGGAGTTGGAGGTTGCAGTGAGCTGAGATCATGCCTGTGCACTCCAGCTGGGGTGACAGAGAAAGAAACAATTGATTTTTAAAAAATAACTTCCAGGCCGGGTGCAGTGGCTCACGCCTGTAATCTCAGCACTTTGGGAGGCTGAGGGAGGCAGATCACGAGGTCAGGAGATCGATGCTATCCGGGCTAACACGGTGAAACCCCGTCTCTACTAAAAATACAAAAAATTAGCCGGGCGTGGTGGCGGGTGCCTGTAGTTCCAGCTACTCGGGAGGCTGAGGCAGGAGAATGGCGTTAACTCGGGAGGCAGAGCTTGCAGTGAGCCGAGATGGCACCACTGCACTCCAGCCTGGGTGACAGTTGGAGACTCCAAAAAAAAAAAAAAAAAAAAGGCCACTCACAATGGCTCACGCCTGTAATCCCAGCACTTTGGGAGGCCGAGATGGGCGGATTACAGGGTCAGGAGATCGAGACCATCCTGGCTAACACAGTGAAACCCCGTCTCTACTAAAAATACAAAAAATTAGCCAGGCGTGGGGCGGGCACCTGTAGTCCCAGCTACTCGGGAGGCTGAGGCAGGAGAATGGCGTGAACCTGGGAGGCAGAGTTTGCAGTAAGCTGAGATGGCGCCACGGCACTCTAGCCTGGGCGACAGAGCGAGACTCCGTCTCAAAAAAAAAAAAAAAAAAAAAAAAAAAAAATTCCAAACTATGTCTTTAAAAGAAGCAAAGGAGGTCAGATGTAGTGGCTCATTCCTGTAATCCCAGCACTTTGGGAGGCTAAGGTGGGAGGATAGCTTGGGTCTAGAAGTCCAAGACCAGTCTGGGCAACCTAGTGAGACCCCTTCTCTACAAAACATTTTAAAATTAGCCAAGTGTGGTGGTGCATGCCTGTACTGCCAGCTACTTGGGAAGTTGAGGTGGGAGGATCACTTGAGCCCAGGAGGCTAGGTTGTGGTGAGCAGAGATCATGCCGCTACTGTACTCCAGCCTGGGCAAAAGTAAAACATAGAGTTTGTGCCATAAAAAATAATTAGTGGATGTAGGCCGGGCGCGGTGGCTCATGCCTGTAATCCCAGCACTTTGGGAGGCCGAGGCAGGTGCATCATGAGGTCAGGTATTCAAGACCAGCTTGGCCAACATAGTGAAATCCCATCTCTACTAAAAATACACAAAATTAGCTGGGTGTGGTGGCAGGCGCCTATATTCCCAGCTACTCGGGAGGCTGAGGCAGGAGAATCACTTGAATCTGGGAGGCAGAGGTTGCAGTGAGGCGAGATCATGCCACTGCACTCCAGCCTGGGCAACAGTGCAAGACTCCATATCAAAAAAAAAAAAAATGAGGCTTCTAAAGATGCTCCGTATATATGGGTTTTGATCCATATTTACTGTATTCAAAATGAAACCAAATTAAAGTAACATCAATGAACTTTCAAATTACAATAACAAACCCACAGACATAGAAAGTACACCTGAGTGGTGGTTGCCAGGGGATGATGAGGGGTTGAGTAATTGGCACTACAGCGAACAGATGTAACCGCTTTCTTTTGGGGGTGGTAGAAGTGTTCTGGAATGAGGTAGTGGTAATGGTTGTACAACACAGTGAATATACTAAAAACCATGAAAATGTACACTTTTAAAATGGCATTTTTTTCTTCTTATTAGAGACAAGGTCTCACTGTGTCACCCAGGTTGGAGTGCACTGGTACAATCATAGCTCATGGCAACCTCGAACTCCAAGGTTCAAGTGATCCTCCTGCCTTGGCCTCTGGAAGTGTTGGAATTACAGCCGTGAGCCATGGTGTTGGGTATTGGGAGAACCAGCCCCCAATATTTCAACATAGGTTCTTTCTATTTTCGCTAAGCGTCAGCCGGTCTGAGAAATAAAGAGAAAGAGTACAAAGAGAGGAATTTTACAGCTGGGCTGGTGGGGGTGACATCACATATCGGTAGGTCCATAATGCCCCAACTGAGCTGCAAAACCAGCAAGTTTTTATTAAGGATTTCAAAAGGGGAGGGGGTGTACAAACAGGGAGTAGGTTACAAAGATCACATGCTTCTGAGGCCAATACAGATCACAAGGCAAAGGGCAAAGCAAAGATCACAAGACAAAGGGCAAAATTAGAATTACTGATGAGGGTCTATGTTCAGCTGTGCATGTATTGTCTTGATAAACATCTTAACAGAAAACAGGGTTCACGAGCAGAGAACCTGTCTGACCAAAATTTACCAGGCTGGAATTTCCCAATCCTAGTAAGCCTGAGGGTACTGCAGGAGACCAGGGCGTATTTCAGTCCTTACCTCAACCGCATAAGACAGACACTCCCAGAGCGGCCATTTGTAAACCTCCCCCTAGGAATGCAATTCTTTTCCTAGGGTCTTAATATTTAATATTCCTTGCTAGGAGAAGAATTTAGTGATATCTCTCCTACTTGCACGTCCATTTATAGGCTTTCTGCAAGAAGAAAAATTTGGCTCTTTTTGCCTGACCCTGCAGGCAGTCAGACCTTATGGTTATCTTCCCTTTTTGTTCCATTTTGTTAGGATATGACATATGTGACTCCATTTTGATACTGATAATATTCTTTTTTTTTTTTTTTTTTTTTTTTCAGATGAAGTCTTGCTCTGTCGTCCAGGCTGGAGTGCAGTCGCACTATCTCAACTCATTGTAACCTCTGCCCTTGTTCTCTAAAATCACTGTTATTCTGTTCTTTTTTAAGGTGCACTGATTTCATATTGTTCAAACACACATGTTTACAGTCAGATTTCATATTGTTCAAACACACGTTTTACAATCAATTTGTTAGTTAATGCAATCATCACAGGGTCCTGAGGTGACGTACATTCTCAGCTTACGAAGATAATAGGATTGAGATTAAAATAAAGACAGGCATAAGAAATTATAAGAGTATTATTTGGGAACTGATAAATGTCCATGAAATCTTCACAATTTATGTTCAGCGACTGCAGTAAAGACAGGCGTAAGAAATTATAAAAGTATTAATTTTGGGAACTGATAAATTTCCATGAAATCTTCACAATTTATGTTCCTCTGCAGTGGCTCCAGCCAGTCCCTCCGTTCAGGGTCCCTGACTTCTTGCAACAGTTGGGCCACCATATCTGTTTATAGAACCAACTGGATGGAGATTTGTCATAAGGGAATCCTCCCTCCTCACCACGGTGCCCCTGCCAAAGAAGAGGCTGGGGCTCTGCAGCTGCTGAAGTCACTGGATAGGCTGGGATAGATAGTCCCAATGCAAGCCAATGGCATTGATTAGGGAATCACTGACGAATCAGAGCATGATGCTGTGTTGCGTTTCAGGTAGGGATGACAGATTTCTTGCCAGTCCCACTGCACATGAAGGCTGGTTGAGCCCTAGAAGATCATACAGGGAACTTCAACTCCTCATTTTGCCTACAAACAGGTTGCTATGTTGCCCAGGCTGGCCTTAAACTCCTGGGCTCAAGCGACCCTCCTGACTTGAGCCCCAAAGTGCTGGGATTACAGGTGTGAGCCCCCTTGCCCAACCACCATATCCTTTCTTGAGCCAACTGCATGAAGGTTAATGATAAAGAAGTCCTCATTCCCCACCACAGGGCCCCTGCCAGAGAGGAGGCTGGGGCTCCGCAGCAGCTGCAGTCACTGGGGCAGACATATTGCTAGCCCTGTATTGGCAGTGATGAGGGATCCAGCACTGTAACTGATGAGTTAAAGGACAGCATTGGGGTACAAGAGGATGGCACTAAAACTGGTGCCTGTGTTTCCCAAGAGGCAGAGCAGCTCTTGTCTGTCACAAAGACCAGCTTCCTCAGGTAGTGTGTGAACCTGCCTGATCTGATGCCCAACATGATGGGTGATCCTTTCACCTGACCTTGGTCCACAGACTCTGCATCTCCCTGCCATTGTCTGCTGATTCTCCACCCAGTCCTCCGTGGTGTTATCAGGTGCAACGCTAAATTTAGGTGTCAGCTGGTTTCCATTTTGTTAGGTATAACATATGTGACTCCATTTTGGTACTGATAACATTCCTTTTTTTTTTTTTTTAGATAGAGTCTCACTCTGTCATCCAGGCTGGAGTGCAGTCGCGCTATCTCAACTCATTGTAACCTCTCCTCCAGCATTCAAGTGATTCTCATGCCTCAGCCTCCCAAGTAGCTGGGATTACAGGTGCCTGCCACCACACCTGGCTAATTTTTGTATTTTTAGTAGAGACAGGGTTTTATCATGTTGGAGGCTGGTCTCCAACTCCTGACCTCAAATGATCCGCCTGCCTTGGCCTCCCAAAGTGCTGGGATTACAGGTGTGAGCCACTGTGCCCAGCCATATACTGATAACTTTCACAAAACTAACATATACCTTCACTCGTTTTAATTTTCTTCCCTTCTTAAAATTTCTTTCCCCAACTGCATAAACCATCCTCTTCCATCTCTTTTGAGACCTCATCAGTGATCTTTCAGAATCTCCAGCCTCTTTCTCTTTCTTCCTCTTTATCATGTGAACATGCTCGTGACTCTCCTGTCTAGGATTTTAAAAAGACACAAAACCCTTGTTCCTTACACCCCCGATAACTGACTTGCCTATTTCTGGCAAACTAGAGCCAAACTTCTTGAAACACTCGATTCTTGCTGCCTGTGTTTTCTCACCTCCCATTCATTCCTTAATGAGTTCAGCCTAGTGTCAGCCTCCCCCAGTCCACTGTAACCTTCTGATGGCTAAAGCCTAAGAGCGTAGTGTGGGCAGGGTTTCCACTGCTGAGAAGGTGGTGGCTTCCTGAGGAAGGAGGAATCCCAGATCTGAGAGGGCTTAGCAAGACACCCGGGCTCATGGGTAGAGGTGAGGAGGAACTGGGCCTGGTAACAGGGCAGGGTCCTCGGGCACAGACTTCAGCTAAGTTTCAGGAGTTAGGTAGGTTCCAGGAAAGAACAAAGGCTAATGGTCCTGGCCACCCACACACAGCAAGTGAGTTCAGCACTTTCTCAAGGGGAGGACCAGGGGTGAGGAGAGCTGGAGAGTGGGACATCTGGGGTTTTGGTATAAGCCACAACTAGGCCTTCCCCTCAGACCCATGACTCCAGTTTGGATCAATGTTCTAAGGAGCTGTCCTTGAAGAGCATTGATGCAAGCCAGAATCTCATCTCCTCTTGATAAATTATAGCACAAAGCCCATGATTCTTACGCACCTCTCCCTCATCTTCCCACTCTTCCAGACAGATGTCCAAAGCCAGCCAGAAGTGAGATTTGCACGTCCCTGGCTGAGTCAAGAGGCAGATATCCCAGCCACAGATGCCCCCACACACACTAGCCTTAACCATATTTTTTTATTGAGCCATTTGGATGGGGGTTAGTGATAAGGGAGTTGAGTTCTTACTCCTCATCACAGTGCCCCTGCCAAGGAGAGGAGGCTCAGCATTTGCTGCAGCTACTGGGGTACACATCCCAGTGCAGGCCAATGGCATCGATGACGGAACCAGACCGGCCACTGATGAAGCGGAGCACGGTGTTGGGGTGCAAGGGGACGGCATTGAAACTTGTGCCACTGTCTTTCCCAAAAGGCAGATAGCGGCCCTTGTCTGTCACAAATACCAGCTTCTTCAGGTACGACTTGTACTTCCCAGAAACCTGGATCACTGATTCCCCAGGGTGCAGAAAGATCTCCTCCAGGTCTCCGTTGCGGCCACCCACATAGTCACTCCACACCGTGCCATAGCGCACCTGGAGACTGAGGAAGAGGGGAGGAAGGAAGGAGAAAGAAAGGTGATGATAGGGATGACAAGTCTGCAGCTAGTCCTACAGACTGTGAAGCCTGGGTGAGCCCTGGAAGATCCTACAGGGAACTTCAACTCATTTTGCCAACAAAGAGACTGTGTCACCCAGGCTGGAGTGCAGTGGCACGATCTTGGCTCACTGCAGCCTCAACACCCTGGGCTCAGGCAATCCTCCCGCCTCTCCCTCCTGGGTAGTTAAGGCTACAGGTACTCACCACCATGCCCAGCTAATTTTTTTGTTTTTCTTTGGTAGAGATGGGGTCTTGGTATCTTGCCCAGGCTGAGCTAGAACTCCTGGCCTCAAGCAATCTGCCTCTGCCTCCCAAAGCATTGTAATGACAGATGTGAGCCACCACGCCCAGCCAGGAATTCAAAGAATCTTACCCTACGATGTAGTATTTGTTGACTCGGACCCGGAGGGCAGTGATGGGGCCGTCCAGCTGGTTGCCAGAATGAGAGAATCGCTTTCCACCACCACCTCCATACTCTCCACTATAGGAGGAAGACCTGGCCTGAACTGGAGGGGCAAGCAGGAGTTGGAGGGAGAAATCTTCCAGGAGTTCAGTTTCTCTGCACCACCCCTGTTCCTCCTACAACTCAGCTCCCCACCCCAAGCCAGCCTCCAAAAGCCTTGGCCAACAGCAGTGCCCAAGGCTGCCTTCCCAAGTTCCCATTACCAGGCTCCTGGTATCTCACTTACTGGCAGCATCGGCAGAGGCTGAGGCACAGAGAAGGGCTAGGAGAGTGACTATCAACATTCTGGGGCTGGAGTGGGAAGAAAAGAGCAAATGAAGATTCACCTTCCTTGTTGACTTGATTGACCCAGGCACTCCTGACCTGCAGCTCAGACCAAGGCTTTTTCGTCCTTCAACTTAGACCTAGCAGACCCAGTCTTGAGCTTAGAAATGACTGTCCATAGCCTGTGGTCCTGTTCCTCCCTGGTGCTACCTTCTATGTCCCTGACCCCTCCAGCTCTCCCTGGTCTGGCTGTAGCCAAGCCCTCCTCTTTTCTCTCAAGCCTGAAGATGAACCCTAACTATCTGGATTAAGCCTTATTCCATCCTGGCATAAAGCAGAAAAGTTTTCTGAAATCAACCAAGCCCAGGTACATTTGGGTTGGTATGGCCATAGCCAGGAAAGGAGTTTTCTAAGGAGGGAGTAGAGGACCTCTCCCAAGCAAAGAGATGGCTGAGTTTGCCGAGCCCAGAGGCTGAGCAAAGAAAGTCTCACCATCCGTGGTGAATTGGCCTGGCTTATGGGGCACCTAGAGCATGCTTTAAATCCCTGGCATCCACCTGGTCTCAAGGAAAGAAGCATTTTAGAGGTGCCTCTATGTCACCTGGGGAGCAAAGTTGGTGACAGAAGGGACTGTGCCAGCACCAGTATCCAAGCAGTGCTGGTGGAACTAGGACAGACAGAGAAGTTGCAGAAGGAGTCGGGACCAGCTCAAGATATTAGACCCCAGGTGCCTGGTCTATGTGTCACTATTATTTTCTCCACTAACAGACATCTGGCCATTTCCATTCTCCTGAACATCCTAGGTGTCCCCAGTCCTTCAGCAGAGACCTAAACAGCTTTGCACCTAAGATTAGTGCAGACCCAGAAGCCCCAATTAACTCAAGTCTTTCCTGCCATTCCTTCCAGGCATCCTCTTCGCCAGCTCAGATTTGAATTCCCCCAACTCAGATTCAGGCATCTCTGTCACCCCTCACCTGACAGTTTCAGATGCAAAGCAGCCCCTTGGAAACTTCCAGATGTTTTATACCAGGTCCAAGCCCTCCCTCTGCCCTTTATTGTGTGAACCTCACCTCCTGAGCAAACATGAGCAACCTCTTCGGATCAGGTGTCAGGCAGGGTCTGGAACACCTTATCCTGCCTCTCCCCCATAGTCAACAGATATTACAGCATAGGGTAAGATTCTCTGAGTTCCTGGCTGGGCATGGTGACTCACACCTATCATTACAATGCTTTGGGAGGCAGAGGCAGATCTCTTGAGGCCAGGAGTTCTAGCTCAGCCTGGGCAAGAGTGTGAGACCCCATCTCTACCAAAACAACAAACAAAAACAAAAATTAGCCGGGCATGGTGACAAGCACCTGTAGCCTCAACTAATCAGGAGGGAGGTGGGGAAGATCACCTGATCCCAGGACGTTGAGGCTGCAGTGAGACAAGATCACGCCACTGCACTCCAGCCTGGGTGACAGGTGGCAAGGTGGAGTCCACTCTGGGCCAAGTGCCGTATACCAGGAAGAACATAGTAAACTTAAGGTCACCACCAGAAGCTCTGGGTGGGCAAAGTAGCTTATCACCTCTAGGCTTGGTAGGTGCTCTCACCTGAAATCTGCCATCTGTCAGGGCAAACGGAGCCCTTCCCAGGCATTCGAAATGTGGATTCTCCCAGAAAGGGAATATATTCCCAAAATCTTATACTTAGGAGTGCTGACTATTTGCCAGAAATTTTTTTGTTTCCCTTTTCTAATATTATGAAAAATCAAAGCACATATAAAAGTTTAAAGAATTGTACAGTGGCTGGGTGCGGTGGCTCACACCTGTAATCCAACACTTTGAGAAGCTGAGGCAGCTGGATCACCTGAGGTCAGGAGTTTGAGACCAGCTTGGCCAACATGGTGAAACCCCATCTGTACTAAAAATACAAAAAGTAGCTGAGTGTGATGGCAGGTGCCTGTGATCCCAGCTAGTCAAGAGGCTGAGGCAGGAGAATCACTTGAACCTGAGGGGCAGAGGTTGCAGTGAGCTGAGATCACACCACTGCACTCTAGCCTGGGCGACAGAGTGAGACTCCATCTCAAAAAAAAAAAAAAAAAAAAGAATTGTATAGTGAGGCTGGGTGCAGTGGCTCATGCCTGTAATCCCAGCACTTTGAGAGGTCAAAGCA
Organism: Nomascus leucogenys; assembly: GCF_006542625.1. Classification (NCBI taxonomy): domain Eukaryota; kingdom Metazoa; phylum Chordata; class Mammalia; order Primates; family Hylobatidae; genus Nomascus; species Nomascus leucogenys. Next base: position 75,905,164 of record NC_044382.1, on the reverse strand, counting down.
GGAGGACTGCTTAAGCTCAGGAGTTCAAGACCAGTGTGGGCAACATAGGGAGATCTTGTCTCTACAAAAAATAAAACAATTAGCCAGGCATGGTGGTGCACACCTGTGGTCCCAGCTAGTCAGGAGGCTGAGGCAGGAGGATCACTTGAGCCCAGGAGGTTGAAGTTCAGTGAGCCGTGATTGAAACATCAAGTCTCAAAAAAAGGGGGAAAAAAAAAAGAATTGTGTGGTGAACACTCATATAACCACTGTATAGATTCTACTATGGTTGATATTTTGCTGTAATTGCTTTTTTTTTTCTTCTTTTTGGAGACAGAGTCTTGCTCTATCTCCCAGGCTGGAAGGCAGTGGCGTGATCTTGGCTCACTATAATGTCTGCCTCCCGGGTTCAAGCGATTCTCCTGCCTCAGCCTCCTGAGTAGCTGGGATTACAGGCGTGCGCCACCACGCCCAGCTAATTTTTGTAATTTTAGTAGAGACAGGCTTTTGCCATGTTTGCCAGGATGGTCTCGATCTCTTGACCTCGTGATCCGCCTGCCTCAGCCTCACAAACTGCTGTGATTACAGGCGTGAGCCACAGCGCCTGGCCTACATTTTTTTTTCTATCCACTCATCTATTTATCCCCAATATGCCAAACCCTTCCCAAACCATTTCTCTCTGAGAAGGATGACTGGGGCTGCAGGTGCACAGTGAACACGTGCCTATTGCCCCACAGGGAACAGAGTCAGTCCAATGGGAAGTGCAAAGCTGAGGATCCGAAGGTCTACAGGTGTTCCTCTGGGGGTAATTCTGGGCTTTGGGCCCTCAAGTCTCCTGGCTTGAATGAAGCCATGGCTTCATTCCATACCATGGCCGAATCTTCCTGGGGCTGTAGGCCACTCAGGGCCATTGCTTCTTTCTTAGGTCTGTAACACCCCCAGGGGTGATGTCATAGATATTTTTTTCTCTGTATGCCCTTCACTTTCAGGACTGATTCCTCTCTGCCTAAAATCCCTAGGACTGACTCCAGGGACCTAGTGCCTGACCCCTCCTGGACTGGCCCTCTGACCTCTCTGAATCAGGAGGTCCAAGAAGAGGGAAGGATGGAGGACTGGAAGGGGCTGGAATAAGTGCTGTCAATTACAAATGACTAGTCAGGCATTCAGAGCACCCCACCCCTCACAGGTTTACCATCTGGGGCCAAGGACTCATCCCAGATAGCAAAGGCAGTCCCGCCCTGAGGATCTGGAAATGGGGGGGAATCCAGGGTGGTGAGTTCTGGGAGTGAAACAGAACAGCAACCAAAGATGCCACGTTCACTCCTCCCTTCCCCTCTCTTTTTCTCCAAGGTCAGTGTCAGCACATCCTGCTGCTATAACTTTCATCTCATTCCAGCCATTTTGTTTTGTGTCTCTCTCCCTCTCTCTTTCCCAGTGACTCTCCTTCCCTTTATGTCTTCATCTTTCCCTGCTCTGGGGAGGATCTTTCTTTCTTTCTTTCTTTTTTCTTTTTTCTTTTTTTTTTTTTTTTTTTTTTTTTTTAGATGGAGTCTTGCTCTGTTGCCAGGCTGGAGTGCAGTGGCGTGATCTCGACTCACTGCAACATCTGCCTCCAGGGTTCAAGCAATTCCCCTGCCTCAGCCTCCTGAGTAGCTGGGACTACAGGTGCACACCACCACACCCAGATAATTTTTTCTATTTTACTAGAGATGGGGTTTCACCATGTTGGCCAGGATAGTCTCAATCTCCTGACCTTGTGATCCACCTTCCTCAGCCTCCCAAAGTGCTAGGATTACAGGCGTGAGCCACCACATCCGGCCTTTTTTTTTTTTTCTTTTTTTTTGAGACAGAGTCTCACTCTGTTGCCCAGGCTGGAGTGCAGTGGCCCAATCTCAGCTTACTGCAACCTCTGCCTCCAGGGTTCAAGCGATTCTCCTGCTTCAGCCTCCCGAGTAGCTAGAATTATAGGCACCCACCACCATGCCTGGCTAATTTTTGTATTTTTAGTAAAGATAGAGTTTCACCATGTTGGCCAGGCTGGTCTTGAAATGACCTCAGGTGATCCACCCGCCTTGGCCTCCCAAAGTGCAGGAATTACAGGCATGAGCCACAATGCCTGGCCTAAGTTTTTTTCTTTATATTCCTTCTCTCCATGCCTTTTTCCTTCTGCCTCTTCTTCCCTTGTCCCTACATCTCTCCCAAGCTCTCTCTCTAGCTCTTTCTGCTCTCTAATCCTTGCCTGTCTTCTTCTGTTTAGGGACAGACCACCCCTAGTCTGTGACGAAACACAGGAAGTCAAAGATGGCAGCTCAGAGAGGTCGAGGTGGGCACCTTGGAAGGACGCCCTCATGCTCCCAGGCATGACACATCCAGGACCCTCAGGACAGAGGCGCCCACATTTGCCACAGCTCCACTCCGTTGCACCCACACTGCCTGTATGGAGATCCAGCATCTCCTCCATTGCCGGAGACTGCTCCTCGTTCCACTATAGCAAGTCTTCAGTCTCCAGAGTGCAAGAGATGCTTTCCTATGGTGGGAGGGGTCTCAAGGCCCATTTTCTGTCCATCCCAGAAACAAGGAAAGCTGCCCTATCGCTAATGCTGGCACCTCTAGGGCGCACTCTGATATGGGGACTGAGGCAGAAGGAAGAACGTGAAGGCAGTGAGACGACAGGCCCCCATCTCTGCTTCTGCCTTATCAGATCCTGTTTGAGCCACTTTACATTTAACCCACTTGCCAGCTGTGGGCCTACCTGCCCCTTTTAAACTCTAGATGAAGTTGCCTTAAACCTCATCCTGTACCCGGGCCTAGACGCGTGAATGTCCAGAGCCCTTCCAGAGCTTTCTGCCACTCAACAGAAAGCAACTCAACACATGTTTTTCTTGTTTGTTTTTGTTTTTGTTTGCTTGTTTTTTATTTTTATTTTTTCAAGATGGGGTCTTGCTCTGCTGCCCTTTCTCGGCTCACTGCAACTTCCACCTCCCAGGTTCAGGCGATTCTCCTGCCTCAGCCTCCCAAGTAGCTGGGATTACAGGCATCCACTATCACGCCTTGTTAATTTTTGTATTTTTAGTAGAGACGGGGTTTCACCATGTTGGCGAGACTTGTTTCTAACTCCTGACCTCTTGATCCACCCTCAGCCTCCCAAAGTGCTAGGATTACGGGCGTGAGCCACTGTGCCCGGCTCAACACGTTTATCAAGCATCTCTACATTGGAGGCACCATTCTAGATGCTGAAGAGACAGCAATGAGGAAGAATCAACAGCCGACCTCAAGGAGCTGTAGGGCCAAGGGAAAGCTTCCTCTCTGCTCTCTAGCCCTATAAAGGCTCCCTGAAAAGGAACTGACAATTGGCAAATTAATAGGAGAAAAAGGTGTACAAAATTTATGTCACATGTACAAGCACAAGGAAACCACAGGAGAACGATGACCTAATAACCCAATGTGGTCCAGATGCTTATGTAGCCGCCTTCTTCACAGGGGAGGGGAAATGGGGGTGCAGCAATGTTGAGAGGTAGTATGTGATTTTGTAGGGAAATGAATGGGGCCAGGTGCAATGGCTCACACCTGTAATCCCAGCACTTTGGGAGCCAGAGGTGGATGGATCACTTGAGGTCAGGAGTTCGAGATCAGCCTGACCAACATGGTGAAACCCCGTGTCTACTAAAAAATACAAAAATCAGCCAGGTGTTGTGGCACATGCATGTAATCCCAGCTACTTGGGAGGCTGAGGCAGGGGAATTGCTTGAACTAGGGAGGTGGAGGTTGCAGTGAGCCGAGATCGCACCATTGCACTCCAGCCTGGGCAACAAAAGCAGAACTCTGTCTCAAAAAAATAGCCAGGCGCAGTGGCTCACGCCTGTAATCCCAACACTTTGGGAGGCCGAGGCAGGCGAATCATGAGGTCAGGAGATCAAGGCCATCCTGGCTAATGGTGAAACCCCATCTCTACTAAAAACACACACAAAAAAATTAGCCGGGCATGGTGGCGAGTGCCTGTAATCCCAGCTACTTGGGAGGCTGAGGCAGGAGAATCACTTGAACCCAGGGGGCAGAGGCTGCAGTGAGCAGAGATTGCACCGTTGCAGTCCAGCCTGGGCCACAGAGCGAGACTCCGTCTCAAAAAAAAAAAAACATTAGCTGGGCATAGTGGTGCACACCTGCAGTCTCAGTACTTGGAGGACTGAGGTCGGTGGATTGCTTGAGCCCAGGAGTTTGAGGCTGCAGAGAGTTATGATCATGCCATTGCACTCCCGCCTGGGTGACAGAGCGAGACTCCGTCTCAAAATAAATAAATAAACAAAAAAATAAAAAAAATATTTTAAAAGGAGAAATGAATGGACCCGAGAGATAGGAATTAACTTGTAAATGATTCTCTTCGGAATTTGAATAAGCCCGAGAGACCGACTATCTTGTGAAAAAGTCTATCTATGTTTGGTCACATTCTTCAGTCTTATTTTCTGCCATAATGAGGTTATCTGCCATAGATAATGAGCTGGAAGTGTGATGAATTTGGAAATAATGAAGAGAGGAGGGTGGCTGGAGGGAAATGAGGGAAGCCGACCCGTGAGGCCTGGACAGCAGCCAGTGGGCAGAGGTTGCAGGGCCTCGGAGGTGTGGTCAGGAGTTTGGCTTTTTTTTTTTTTTTGGAGATGGAGTCTCACTCTGTCACCAGGCTGGAGTGCAGTGGCGCAATCTCAGCTCACTGCAACCTCTGACTCCCTGGTTCAAGCGATTCTCCTGCCACAGCCTCCCGAGTAGGTGAGATTACAGGCACGCGCCACCACGTACAGCTAATTTTTGTATTTTTAGTAGAGACGGGGTTTCGCCATGTTGGCAGGATGGTCTCGAACTCCTGACCTCGTGATCCGCCTGCCTCGGCCTCCCAAAGTGCTGGGATTACAGGCGTGACCCACCACGCCCGGCCTGGAGGAGTTTGGCTTCTTTTCTCACAGTGAGGGGAGCCATGGAAGGGTTTTGAACAGAGGGGTACATGCTCATATTTGCATTTTAGAAGGATTGCTCTCTCCTGATTTTGATAAAGTGGAGGAGGGACTTGGGCAGGGTAAGAGTGGAGACAGGCATGGCAGATGTGGTGTGACCTTCTCCCCTCTCCTCTAGAATTCCCCTGAAAGCTCCTCCCTCTCTCAGGTGAAGCAGCTTTGCCCTCTTTTCAAAGTTTTGATGCAATTTCAGATCTATGGTGGGGATCTGCCTCTCCACCCCCACCCAGAAGGTTTCCTACACCTGTGGCTCATGCCTGTAATCCCAGCAATTTGGGAGGCCAAGGCAGGACGATAGCTTGAGGCCAGGAGTTTGAGACCAGCCTGGTCAACATAGCAAGACCCACCCCCATCCCCACAAAAACTAAAAAACTAATTTAAAAAAATTATTTGAGGGCTGAGCACTGTGGCTCATACCTATAATCCCAGCACTTTGGGATAGGCCAAGGCAGGCAGATCATTGAGGTCAGAAGTTCGAGACCAGTGTGACCAACATGGTGAAACCTTGTCTCTACTAAAAATACAAAAATTATCCAGGCATGGTGGTGGATGCCTGTAATCTGCTGCAGCTATTTGGGAGGATGAGGCAGAAGAATGGCTTGAACCCGGGAGGCAGAGGCTGCAGTGAGCAGAAATCACACCATTGCAGTCCAGCCTGGGCCACAGAGCGAGACTCCGTCTCAAAAAAAAAAACATTAGCTGGGCATAGTGGTGCACACCTGCAGTCTCAGTACTTGGAGGACTGAGGTCGGAGGATTGCTTGAGCCCAGGAGTTTGAGGCTGCAGAGAGTTATGATCATGCCATTGCACTCCAACCTGGGCAACAGAGTAAGACCAGGTCTCAAATAAATAAATAAATAAAAATAAAATAATAAAAATGTTTTGGCCAGTTGCGGTGGCTCACACCTGTAATCCCACCACTTTGGGAGGCAGAGGCTGGCAGATCACCTGAGGTCAACAGTTTGAGACCAGCCTGGCAAACATGGTGAAACCCTGTCTCTACTAAAAATACAAAAATTAGCCAGACGTGGTGGCAAGCACCTATAATCCCAGCTACTTGGGAGGCTGAGGCAGGAGAATAGCTTGAACCCAGGAGGTGGAGTTTGCAGTGAGCTAAGATCACGCCGTTGTACTCCAGCCTGGGTGACAAGAGTGAAACTCTGTCTCAAAAAAAAAAAAAAGTTTCAAAATATATTTCCAAACAGTGGGAGATCTGTTTCCTGAGAAAAAAACATTATCTGCTTCCTATTTATACACTGGTCCTTGGTGCATGCTGTGCATGTTTTCATTTGGACGAAGGGTCTGATGGCATGAGCGCTGCTTTTCTGTTCACTCTTAGTTGCTCCAATGAATAAAGTGTAATGGGCAGAAGTGACTTCACCAGGTTGCCAAGGGGATGGCAGCCTCCAGGTTATTCAGAGGGGACCACCACCACCCTGCACCGCCACCCACCCTTCTCACAGGAAGGCCTCAGCTCTCTTCTCCTCCCAGCTCCTCCTCTTCAAATAGAATTCATCATTCCTTTCTTTGGCTTCTGTGTGTTTCCTACATTACTCTGTTATGGTTCTAATTACCCTGCGCTGTAATTTATCTGTTTACATGTAAGCCTTCTCCACTAAACTGAGAGCTCATTCTAAGGCAGGGGCCATGGCTCAGTCATCTCCAAATTCCCAGCATCTGGCATCACACCTGGTACAGAGTAAGCATCCATGGATGATTGTCCAATGAATATAGCACCTTGGGTCCAGGCTACAACGAGACTTCTACGAACCGTTCCTCCTTTGTCTTTCCTCACCTCTCTGTCTCTCTTCTTGCAGGGTTGGTAATGGGTTTGCTTTCTTATTCACTTTTATTTATTTTTTTCTTTTTTGAGACAGGGTCTCACTCTGTACCTCAGGCTGGAGTGCAGTGCCACTATTACAGCTCACTGTAGCCTCGACTTCCTGGGCTCTGTTGATCCTTCCACCTCAGCCTCCCAAGTATCTGGGACCACCCCCAGCAAATTTTTGCATTTTTACTTTTTGTAGAGATGAAGTCTCACTGTGTGGCTCAGGCTGGTCTTGAACTCCTGGGCTCAAGTGATCCTCCCACGTCAGCCTCCCAAGTGCTGGGAATACAAATGTGAGCCACCTTGGTTGGGAAACCTCAGGGCAGCTTGGGTGGCCACAGTAGTATGAGAGAGGCCGCAGGGGCTCAGATTCAGGGTAGGTAAGGGTACATTGTTAATCATTTTTTAAGCCAGAAACCTATAGCCATGTACCAAGCATTTGTGGACAGAATGTTATAAAGAGATGTTAAGTAAAGTTATGGGAGGCTGTTTTTCTGGCCTGAGCTCCTGAGCTAGACCCCAAAAGACCAAACCAAATTGGAGTCACCCATGCTAAATGCTACATAATCAAACTGAAACTTCAAAGAAAGCAGAGAGACCCCAAAACAGACCAGGTTTTTCCTCCTGAAAACAAATTCCAGCATAATAAGAAACTCCCCTCTGCTCCAACCCATCCCAAAAAAGTAACCTGGAATAACGAGGTTTTTTCCTATTGCTCTATTTCCTTATTCCCACCTTACAACACCCAGTGCTCTGTTTCCCAGTGGGATTTTAGACCAAAAAAGTCCATTCATGATGGTGACAGAGTGACATCAATGCCTAAAGTTTTTATCAGTCTCTCAAAATTGAAAGTTGGCCCAGAAGAGATAATTGGTTTTCTTTGTTTTGTTTTGTGTTTTTGAGACTGAGCTTAGCTCTATCGCCCAGGCTGGAGTGCAGTGGCACAATCTCTGCTCACTGCAACCTCCACCTCCTGGGTTCAATCCATTCTTGTGCCTCAGCCTCCCAAGTAGCTGGGATTATAGGCACCTGCCACAATACCCAGCTAAATTTTGTATTTTTAGTAGCGATGGGTTTTCACCATGTTGGCCAGGCTGGTCTCGAACTCCTGACCTCAGGTGATCCGCCTGCCTTGGCCTTCCAAAGTGCTGAGATTACAGGCATGAGCCACCGTGCATGGTCAAAAGAATTGTTAAATTAAGTTTAGCCTAAAGCTGCCTCCTTACATATTTTAATTTAGGCCTAAAGGTTTCTCCTCACCTAGTGGCCTAACTGGACATGTAAATAGGCTATAACCTTCTCTTATACCAATCACAGAGTTTTGGCCAATCACAAGTGGCCAACTGTTCAATCCATGTTCAAATAAGGCAAGTGCCACACCTTAACCAATCTGGCTATTTCTGTACCTCATCTCCATTTTCTGTATGTCACTTTCCTTTTTCCGTCTGTAATTATTATCCAACCATATGGCAGCGCCAGAGTTTCTCTGAACCTATGCTGGTTCAGGGAGCTGCCTGATTCGTGAATTGTTCTTTGCTCAATTAAACTCTATTAAATTTAATTTGTCTTAAGTTTTTATTTTAACAGATACATGAGTTTAACACTTGGCTCCAGCCCTTACCTACCATGTAACCCACTGAGCTTCAGTTTTTGTTTTTTGTTTTTTTTGAGATGGAGTCTCGCTCTGTTGCCCAGGCTGGAGGGCAGTGGCGTGATCTCGGCTCACTGCAACCCCCGCCTCCCTGGTTCAAGCTATTCTTCTGCCTCAGCCTCCCGAGTAGCTGGGACTACAGGCAAGTGCCACCACATCTGGCTAATTTTTGTATTTTTAGTAGAGAAGAGGTTTCACCATATTGGCCAGGCTGGTCTCCAACTCCTAACCTTGTGATCTGCCTGCCTCGGCCTCCCAAAGTGCTGGGATTACAAGCATGAGCCACCGCACCTGGCCTGGAGCTTCCGTTTTTTCATCTGTAAATTGGAGATAATAAGACCCACCAATTTTTGTCAACCTCTTGGTACAGGCCTGGCATGTGGTAGGTAGTGAGTGAAATGTTTAATTCTCCCTTCAGATTTTCACGAAATACTCTCGTCTTTCTTTTCGGCCTCTTTCAGATAAAGATCTGGACAGCCTTTATCTTACTCACCTACCATTAGCTATATTTCATGGGTTATCTTGAGTAGATACTGGAGATCTCGCCAAATGCATCGTAAGACTGGAAGAAGAATTTTGTGTATGTTGATTTGGACAACTGAAGCTCCTGGTTTTAATTTTCTGTTTTTTGTTTGTTTGTTTGTTTGTTTGTTTGTTTTTATTGTGGTGTAATTTACATGGTAACTTTAACTTTGGAGTTTTTGCTTCACAATTTCCACATCTACTGAATTGCTTTGCAACTGCAATCCTTTGGTTTTGACCTTTGTTTAATTTATTCCCCCTTTGTTCCCTTTATTAGTTTTCCTCCTCAGAGGAGTGATCACTGTCTAGAACATATGACAATGTGATATTCTAAGGCATCAACTTAAAATCCGGAGATCTGGCCAGGCACGGTGGCTCATGCCTGTAATCCCAGCACTTTGGGAGGCCAAGGCAGGCAGATCACTTGAGGTCAGGAATTTGAGACCAGCCTGCCAACATGGTGAAACCCTGTCTCTACCAAAAATGCAAAAATTAGCTGGGCATGGTGGTGGGTGCCTGTAGTCCCAGCTACTTGGGAAGCTGAGGCAGGAGAATGGCTTGAACCTGGGAGTCGGAGGTTGCAGTGAGCCGAGATTTTGCCACTGCACTCTAGTCTGGGGGACAGAGTTGAGACTCCATCTCAGGAAAAACAAACAAACAAACGCGGAGATCTACAAATTTGGAGAGGAGACATTATTTCTTATCAGGGGTTGCGGTAGTAGCGTGGCCATCTTGACAGGCTGGGAAGTGTAGCCTCTGGCATAGATCATTTTGAGGGAGAGAAAGATGAGACAGGAATTTATGCTGAATGGGTTGACAAGGTGTACGTATTCAACAGGTTATAAGAGGACCTATGAATATTCATGAAGGGCCACCATGCTCATAGCCTGGTGGACTGGATAAAAGCCACTGCTAAGTGTGTTGGCCAGGTACAGTGGCTCACGCCTGTAATCCTAGCATTTTAGGAGGCTGAGGTGGGTGGATCACTTGAGCTTAGGAGTTCAAGACCAGCCTGGGCAACACGGTGAAATCCCATCTCAACAAGAAATAAAAAAATTAGCTGAGCATGGTGGTGAGCCCCTGTAGTCCCAGCTACTTAGGAGGCTGAGGTGGGAAGATTGCTTGAGCCTGGGAGGTTGAGGCTGCAGTGAGCTGTGATTGCACCACTGTACTCCAGCCTGGGTGACAATGTGAGACCCTGTCTCCAAAAAAAAAAAACAACACATATATTTACCCTCAGAAGGGAACTGCCCAACTTCCCCTGTAAACACCAATTGGAGCACCCCTGATGAAGCAGCTGATATGCTTTGTATACAAGTAATGTGCATCTGGCTTTGTGGTGACAGGAATATTCACCCACTGAATATGCCCATTACACAGGTTATGATAAATGCTGTGGTCATAAGAGGGCCCCTTCTCTATGGGCACCCCATGTTACTCCTGCAGAATCTACCAGCTCCTGAAGCCTTATCTTATAGATGCTGATAAAAACATCAGGTTAGGGCCAGGCGTGGTGGCTCACACTTGTAATCCCAGCACTTTGGGAGGCCGAGGCAGGCGAATCACCTGAGGTCAGGAGTTCAAGACTAGCCTGACTAACATGGTAAAACCCCGTCTCTACTAAAAATACAAAAATTAGTCAGGCATGATGGCAGGAGCCTGTAATCCCAGCTACTTGGGAGGCTGAGGCAGGGAGAATTGCTTGAACCCGGGAGGCAGAGGTTGCTATGAGCCGCTACTGTACCACTGCACTCCAGCCTGGACAATAGAACAAGACTCCACTCAAAAAAAAAAAAAAGACAAGACATATTAAAATGTGCTTAGCCAATTGTCAGGGACGTAGAAGACAAAGAATCTAATATGGCCGGGGCAGGCTGGGCACGGTGGCTCATACCTGTAATCCCAGCACTTTGGGAGGCCAAGGTGGGTGGATCACCAGAGGTCAGGAGTTTGAGACCAGCCTGGCCAACATGGTGAAAACCTGTCTGTACTAAAAATACAAAAATTAGCCAGGTGAGGTGGTGCATGCCTGTAATTCCAGCTACTTGGGAGGCTGAGGCAAGAGAATCACGTGAACCTGGGAAGTGGAGTTTGCAGTGAGCCAAGATCACGCCACTGCACTCCAGCCTGAGCTACCGAGTGAGACTCTGTGTCAAAAAAAAAAAAAAAGAACAAAAAAAACGAAAGAAACAATTATGTCCAGGACAGTAGCACAGGACTGGGGATGTTTGGACAGAGGAGAAAGATCAGCAGTGGGTACACAATGAACACATCTTCCTTTGCTTCCGGAGAAAAGGATCAGGACAGCTGGGGCTGCAGGCCCTGGAGGGCTCACTACCCTGGGGACAGGAAAAAAGGGAGGCAGTTGTATAGATCCAAGGTAGAAGATTTATGGGTAGGGTGTGGCCGACAGACCAGGCTGGCAAAAGCAGTCGATAAAGTGAACATCACAGAGGAAGCCAAGTAAGGTCAGGGCAGATGAGTCCAAACGGACTCCAGGTTGCAGGATCCAGTGCTGTCAGATGGGCTGGCAGGTGCAGCGGGAGAAAAGAGAGGCTTGGTGCCCAGGGAACGTGATGGCCAAGGCAGAGCAAGCCTGGATGGTGACCAGGTTTCAAGTGGGTCCCTGAAGTGGAGGAGCGGGGAGCGGGTCCCTTTGTGGTCTTTCAGAGATGACAAGCAATGCTGGGTCAAGGTGAGAGGAAAGAAAGCATTGCGTACCCACTTTATGAAGTGGTTTATCTAAACTAGTATTATCCAGGCCAGGTGCAGTGGCTCACGCCTGTAATCCCAGCACTTTGGGAGGCCAAGGCAGGTGGATCACTTGAGGTCAGGAGTTCGAGACCAGCCTGGCCAACATGGTGAAACCCCATCTCTACTAAAAATACAAAAGTTAGCCAGGCGTGGTGGCACACGCCTGTTATTCCAGCTACTTGGGAGGCTGAGGTAGGAGAATCTCTCAAACCCGGGAGATGGAGGTTGTAGTGAGCCGAGATTGCGCCACTGCACTCCAGCCTGGGCAACAAAGGGAGACTCTGTCTCAAAAATAAATAAATTAATTAAATTAAATTAAAATAAATAAATATTATCCCCCTGACAGCTATTCACGCTGGGAATTAGTGAAAAATAGAAATTCAGACCCAAATTAAGTAGTTGCTAAGACTCTCACAGCTAGTAAACAGAGAAGCTCAGATTTAATTTTAGGGCTAACTGGTTGCAAAACCCAACTTGTTCCACCCCGGAATTCCTTCAGAAAGGTGGCACTTGGGACCTTTCTAACTCATTCCCATTGTTTTTCTCACCTCTCAAGTTTGGAATCTTGACAGCCAAGGACAGGAGAGACCTGGCCAGTCTGGGCCAGTGACGGAACTCTCCTGATCTCAGCTCTGACTTTGTTCCGTGCTGACAGCAAGAAGCCCCTGAGTAAGGCTGGAACTCTTAGCTGCGTTAGGACCCCCTGCAGAGGGGTGAGGGTAATGGGAAGAACAACAGGAAGCCCTGGACCCTCTTCTTGAAGATTTAAATGTCTCATGGGGCCAAGCGTGGTGGCTCACATCTGTAATTCCAGCACATTGGGAGGCCGTGGCAGGTGGATCGCCTGAGGTCAGGAGTTCATGACCACCCTGGCCAACATGGTGGAACCCTGTCTCTACTAAAAATACAAAAAATTAGCTGGGTGTGGTGGCGGGCGCCTGTAATCTCGGCTACTTGCAAGCCTGAGGCAGGAGAATCACTTGAACCTGGGAGGCGGAGGTTGCAGTGAGCCGAGATCATGCCATTGCACTCCACCCTGGGTAACACAGTGAGACTGTGTCTCAAAAAAAAAAAAAAAAGTCTCATGGGATTAACATACTTGGTAAGTAATTCATTCAGTGGATGGAGGACTTTGGAGATGGTCGGATCGGGGTTCAGATTCTGCTCTGGCCAGGTACGGTGGCTCATGCCTGTAATCCCAGCACTTTGGGAGGCTGAGGTGGGAGGATCACTTGAGCCTAGGAGGTTGAGGCTGCAGTGAGTTGAGATCATGCCACTGCACTCTGGCCTGGGTGACAGAGCAAGACCTTGTCCCTAAAAAATAAAACAAAAAGGAGGTCTAGTGTGGTGGCTCACGCCTGTAATCCCAGCACTTTGGGAGGCTGAGGTGGGAGGATCACTTGAGCCTAGGAGGTTAAGGCTGCAGTGAGCCGAGATCATACCACTGCACTCTGGTTTGGGTAGCAGAGCAAGACCTTGTCCCTAAAAAATAAAAACAAAAAAAGGTCTAGTTTGGTGGCTTAAGCCTGTAATCCCAACACTTTGGGAGGCTGTGGCAGGACGTTTGCTTGAACCCAGGAGTTTGAGACCAGCCTGGGCAACATAGGGAGATCATGTGTCTAAAAAAATTTTTTCTTTAATTTAAAAAAAGAAAGAAAGCAAAAAATGACCCAGAATTCTGGTCACATAGGCGGAGGTGTTTTGGCTTCAGCGGCATGAGTGGCATGAGTATGGCAGGAAGAGAACCAGACATGGTCTCCTGGAGGACCTGCGTCACCTGTGTTGGTGCTTTTCCTTTTCCCTTTTTTTTTTTTTTTTTTTTTAGAGAGAGGGAGTCTTGCTCTGTCACCCAGGCTGGAATGCAGTGATGTGATCTTGGCTCACTGCAACCTCCATCTCCCAGGTTAAAACAATTCTTCTGCCTCAGCCTCCCGAGTAGCTGGGATAACAGGTGCCCACCACCATGGCCGGCTAACTTTTGTATTTTTAGTAGAGACAGGGTTTTGCCATGTTGGGCAGGCTGATGTCAAACCCCTGACCTCAGGTGATCTGCGTGCCTCCACCTCCCAAAGTGCTAGGATTACAGGTGTGAACCACTGCGCCCAGCCTGCTGGTGCTTTTCTTGCAGGAGGCTGGTGGCCTCCAGGCTTTTCCCAGTAGCCTGGTTTGTGGTAGTGTTTAACAGTGTGGATGAGGGAGGTGTGAAAGCTATCACTGCTATAGAAGTGTGAGTTCCGTGGAGAAAGTAAGAAGTGGATGAACTTAGCAGTTGTAAATTGGGCCACCCACAGTTCCTCAAAAAGTTAAACATAGATTTACCATATGACCCAGCATTCTACTCCTGGGTATATACCCAAGATAAACTGAAAATATATGTCCACACAAAAACTGGGACATCAATTTTCATAGCAGCATTACTTGTAACAGCGAAAAAGTGGAAACAACCCACATATCCATCAACTAAGGAATAAACAAAATGCAGTCCATCCATGCCATGGACAAGGAGCAGTGCAGTGGCATGGGTGAACCATGAAGCATCAGGCCACCGGAACCCAGCCAGACACAAAGGATTACAGGGCATTATTCCACTCATGTGAAACATCTAGAATAGATACAGCCACGGGGACAGAAAGCAGATGGGTAATTGCCAGGGGCAGGGGGTAGGAGATCCTGATGTTGCTGATTCCTTTTTTTGTGTATGTGTGTGTGACCCAGAGTTTCGCTCTTGCCGCCCAGGCCAGAGTGCAATGGTGCCATCTTGGCTCACTGCAACCTCTGTTTCCCATGTTCAAGCGATTCTCCTGCCTTAGCCTCCCAAATGGCTGGGATTACAGGCGCCTGCTACCACGTCCGGCTAATTTTTTTGTATTTTTAATAGAGACGGGGTTTCATCATATTGGCCAGGCTGGTCTTGAACTTCTGACCTCAGGTAATCCACCCCGCCTCCCAAAGTGTTGGGATTACAGGCATGAGCCAGCACACCTGGCCTTGATGTTGCTGATTCTAAGACCACACTCTGCATAGTGCCCAAGGTCCTACCCATCAGCAATGTCCAACAGAGCTTTCTGGAATAAATGCAGGCAGGCAAGCAATCCCTAAAACTGGGGCTTAGCCCAAGAGGGTCCTTGGCTTTGCCCAGAAAAGAATTCAGGGGTGAAATCTTCAGCAATCTTTTTTTTTTTTTTTTTTTGAGACAGAGTCTCGCTCTGTCGCCCCAGGCTGGAGTGCAGTGGTGTGATCTCGGCTCACTGCAAGCTCGGCCTCCCGGGTTCACGCCATTCTCCTGCCTCGGCCTCCCAAGTAGCTGGGACGCCTCCCGAGTAGCTGGGACTACAGGCGCCCGCCACCACACCTAACTAATGTTTTTTTGTATTTTTAGTAGAGATGGGGTTTCACCATGTTAGCCAGGATGGTCTCGATCCCCTGACCTCATGATCTGCCCGCCTCAGCCTCCCAAAGTGCTGGGATTACAGGCGTGAGCCACCGCGCCTGGCCAATCTTCAGCAATCTTTTATCGAACTGGAGCTGCTCCTTGCTGAGCAAGGCTAACTCATAGGCAGGGTGCCCAGAACCAGGCTTGTGGGTTGGTGGCAACTGTGTTTATATCCACTTTCAATTACATGCAAATTAAGGGGTGGGTTAATGCAAATCAAGAGGCAAGTTATTCAGAACTTTCTAGGAAAGGGGTGGTAATTTCTGGGTCATTGTATGGAAATGGCAATAGTCTCTGGGTCATTGCCATGGCATTTGTAAACTGTCATGGCGCTGGTGAGAGTGTCTTACGCTAATGAGCAATGAGGGCAGCTAGGGATGGCTTTTTTGGCCATCTGCTGGCCTGCAGGTTTTTCCACCTTATCCTTTTAGGACACAGAAACAGCTCCTGCCAGTTTCCTAGTTTCTTTTTGTTCTTTTTTTTTTTTTTTTTTTAATTTTTGAGACAGAGTCTGGCTCTGTCCACTGGCCTGGAGTGCGGTGGCGCTATCTCGGCTCACTGCAACCTCCGCCTCCCAAGTTCAAGCGATTCTCCTGCCTCAGTCTACAGAGCAGCTGGGACTACAGGCCAGCACCACCACACCCAGGTAATTTTTGTATTTTTATTAGAGACGGGGGTTTCACCATGTTGGCCAGGCTGATCTTGAACTCCTGACCTCAAGTGATCCACCCGACTTGGCCTTCCAAAGTGCTGGGATTACAGACATGAGCCACCATGCCCGGCCTCTTTTTTTTTTTTTTTTTTTTTTTTTTTATGAGACGGAGTTTCTCTTTCGCCCAGGCTGGAGTTCAGTGGTGCAATCTTGGTGCAATCTCCGCCCCCCGGGTTCAAGCAGTTCTCCTGCCTCAGTCTCCCGGGAAGTAGATGGGATTATAGGCACCCACCACCACGCCTGCCTAATTATTTTTGTATTTTTAGTAGAAACAGAGTTTGGCCATGTTGGCCAGGCTGGTCTCAAATTCCTGACCTCAGATCCACCTGCCTCGGCCTCCCAAAGTGCTAGAATTACAGGTGTGAGCCACTGCATCTGGCCTCCTGTGGAATTTCTCAGCCAATTCCATGCCCTTGCTGCTGCTGCACTCCCTCTCCTCCTCCCCACTCCAGGTCCTCATCCGTGTAAGAATCTGGCAGAGCCGGGTCAGGAGAGCCTAGGGATGATGAAATATGACCAGCCCCCACAGGCCACTCACTCAGCAGAGCCACCCTCACCCTCACACACCTAGTGGGAACCCTTGAAGTCGAGTGCTCCAATTACCAATTTCTATGCCATAAACCACCCCCAAACGTAATGACCTCAGATAGCAATACTTATCTTTCTCACAATTTGCACTGGGCAGGGCTCCGTGGGGGACAGCTCATCCCTACTCTATTTGGCACCAGCTGAGTGGCCTGAAGGCTGAGGCTGGAATCATCTGAAGACTGGCTCCTTTACATGTTATAGTTGATGCTGGCTGTCACTTGGGACCCTAGCTAGGACTTTAACCAGGGCACCCGCATGTGTGTTGGACTTGATGGTGGCTGGGTTCCAAAGGTGAGTACAGGGAGGAGAGGGAAAAGGGGGGGATAGAGAGAAAGAGAAAGAAAAGACAGAGGAAAGAGAGCTTTACCCCTTTTATATTTTCAACCTAGCCTTGGAAGTTACAGTGTGACACTTGTGATGCATTCTACTTGTGAGGATTCAGTCACTAAGGCCAGCCCATATTCAAGAGGAGGGGAATTAGACTTAATATTTTCAATAGGAGGAGTGTTAAAAATTTTGCAAACATGTTTTAAAACCACCATGTAGGCCAGGTGTGGTGGCTCACGCCTGTAATCCCAGCACTTTGGGGGGCCGAGGTGGGTGGATCACCCGAGGTCAGGAGCTCAAGACCAGCCTGGCTAACATGGTGAAACCCCATCTCTACTAAAAATGTAAAAACTAGTCAGGTGTGGTGGTAGGCGCCTGTAATCCCAGCTACTTGGGAGGCTGAGGCAGGAGAATTGCTTGAACCCAGGAGACGGAGGTTTCAGTGAGCCAACACAGAGCCACTGCACTCCAGCCTCAGCAACAGAGTGAGACTCCATCTCAAAAACAAACAAACAAACAAAAACCCACCATATAGACTCAGGAACCAAGAGTGCCAAGGACACAACTCCAAGGAGCATAACTATTTTGTTTTTTTTTTTTTTTTTTTTTGAGACAGGGTCTTGCTCTGTTGCCCAGGCTGGAGTATGCTGGTGTGATCATAGCTCCCTGCAGCCTCAAACTCCTGGGCTCAAGTGATGCTCCCACCTCAGCCTCCAAAGTAGCTTTGAATACAGGTGTGTGCCACCACATCTGGCTAATTTAAAACAATATTTTGGCTGGGCGCAGTGGTTCACGCCTGTAATCTCAGCACTTTGGGAGGCCGAGGCAGGTGGATCATGAGGTCAAGACATCAGGACCATCCTGGACAACATGGTGAAACCCCGTCTCTACTAAAAATACAAAAATTAGCTGGGCGTGGTGGGGGGGCCTATAATCCCAGCTACTTGGGAGGCTGAGGCAGGAGAATCACTTGAACCCAGGAGGCAGAGGTTGCAGTGAGCTGAGCTCGCGCCACTGTACTCCAGCCTGGGGACAGAGCGAGACTCCATTTCAAAAAAAAAGGCCAGGTGTGGTGGCTCACGCCTGTAATCCCAGCATGTTGGGAGGCCGAGGCGGGGGATCACGAGGTCAGGAGTTTGAGACCAGCCTGGCCAACATGGTGAAACCCTGTTTCTACTAAAAATACAAAAATTAGCTGGGCGTGGTGGCTTACACCTGTAATCCCAGCTACTCTGGAGGCCGAGGCAGGAGAATTGCTTAAACCCGGGAGGCAGAGGTTGCAGTGAGCCGAGATCATGCCACTGCACTCCAGCCTGGGCAAGCAAGACTCCATCTCGGGAAAAACAAACAAACAAACAAACAAAAAAAAAAATATATAGAGAGAGAGTAGAGATAGGGTCTTGCTACGTTGTCCAGGCTGGTCTTCAACTCCTGGGCTCAAGCAATCCTTCCATCTCAGCCTCCTGAGTAGGTGGGACTACAGGTACATGGCACCATGCCCAGCTAATATTCTTTCTCTGCCTGCATTTCTTTCTTTCTTTCTCTTTCTTTCTTTCTTTCTTTCTTTCTCTCTTTCTTTCTTTCTTTCTTTCTTTCTTTCTTTCTTTCTTCCTTCCTTCCTTCCTCTCTCGCTCGCTCACTCTCTCTCTTTCTCCTTTTGGGGTCTCATGTTGTTGCCCAGGCTGGAGTACAATGGCATGATTATAGCTCACTGTAGCCTCAAACTCCTGGGCTCAAGGGATCCTCCTAGCTCAGCCTCCTGAGTAGCTGGGACCGTAGGTGCACACCACCACACTCGGATAATTTAAAAAAAAAAAATTTTTTTTTTTAAAGATGGGGTCTCACTATGTTGCCCAGGCTGGTCTCAAACTCCTGGCCTCAAGTGATCTTCCCACCTCAGCCGCCCAAAGTGCTGGGATTACAGGTGTGAGCCACTGTGCCTGGCGTTGTTGTTGATCTTTGTTCCTTTACCTCCCTGAATACATACATTTTTTGCTATGGCATATGTATTCCCATTGCACTATTCCCAAATAAACATCATTTTCTTTTAAAGACCCTCTGTTATTAGGTAGATATACATGGTATATCTATATATAGAAATGGTACCTGAAAAGATCACTATTAGAAGGAATTGATTTTTTTTTTTTTTTTGAGACGGAGTCTAGCTCTGTTGCCCAGGCTGGAGTGCAGTGGTGTGATCTTGGCT
Organism: Nomascus leucogenys; assembly: GCF_006542625.1. Classification (NCBI taxonomy): domain Eukaryota; kingdom Metazoa; phylum Chordata; class Mammalia; order Primates; family Hylobatidae; genus Nomascus; species Nomascus leucogenys. Next base: position 75,886,161 of record NC_044382.1, on the reverse strand, counting down.
CTCTGCAACCTCCATCTCCTGGGATCAAGCAATTCTCCTGCCTCAGACTCCTGAGTGGCTGGCATTACAGGCGCCTGCCACCATGTTCAGCTAATTTTTGCATTTTCAGTAGAGACGGGGTTTCACCACATTGGCCAGGCTGGTCTCAAACTCCTGACCTCAGGTGATCCGCCTGCCTCGGCCTCCCAAGAATCAATGATTCTTAGAACTGGCATGCAGCACTCACTGAAGGCTGTGAGCTCTCTGCTTCCACAACAGGCCTGTTCTGCCCTGCTGAGTCTTCTCTCAGGCTGAGCCTCCCTCTTTTTTTTTTTTTTTTAATTTTTTGACAGAGTTTCGCTCTTGTTGCCCAGGCTGGAGTGCAATGACGCAATCTTGGCTCACTGCAACCTCCGCCTCCCGGGTTCAAGCAATTCTCCTACCTCAGCGTCCCAAGAAGCTGGGATTACAGGCATGCGCCACCACACCATGCTAATTTTTTGTATTTAGTAGAGATGGGGTTTCACCATGTTGGTCAGGCTGATTTCGAACTCCTGACCTCAACTGATCCACCCACCTCGGCCTCCCAAAGTGCTGGGAACATGAAACCCGGCCACCTCCCTCTTTTTGATAGAAGCTCACAACTTTATTTGGGATCTGATTTGGATAAGGCTGCCTTAATAAAAGAATATACATCCCTCCTGGGATGATAAAAGATTTTTGTTTTTTTTGAGACAGAGTCTTGCTCTGTTGCCCAGGCCCAAATGCAGTGGTGTGATTGCAGCTCACTGCAGCCTTAAACTCCTAGGCTCAAGTGATCCTCCTGCCCCAGCCTCCCATGTAGCTGGGACTACAGGTGTGTGCCACCACATTCAGACAATACTTTTTATTATTTTTGTAGAGATGGGGTCTTGCTATGTTGCCCAGGCTGGTTTTGACCTCATGAGCAGAAACAATTATCCTGCCTTGGCCTCCCAAAATGTTGGAATTATAGGCATAAGCCATGCCACCCAACTGATAAATGACTTTCTGTCTTTTCTGATAAATCCTTTCTGATGTAAAGACAAGTGTCCTTTGGGTTGAGTACTCTGATCTATACAGAATTTACACTCTGGGTTGGGTGTGGTGGCTCACGCCTGTAATCCCAGCACTTTGGGAGGCCAAGGCAGCTGGATCACCTGATGCCGAGAGTTCAAGACCAGCCTGGCCAACATGGGGAAACCCTGTCTCTACTAAAAATTACAAAAATTAGCTGGACCTGATAGTGGGCGCCTGTAGTCCCAGCTACTTGGGAAGCTGAGGCAGGAGAATTGCTTGAACCTGGGAGGTGGAGGTTGCAGTGAGCCAAGATCATGCCACTGCACTCCAGCCTGGGTGACAGAACGAGACTCCCTCTCAAAAAAAAAAAAAACCTTATATTCTGTTTGTGAGGGATGTCTTCTAGTAAATTTATTTTTGCTTTGGTCTGCGTGCCCAGTTTGGATTAAAATTTTTGTGAACACTCTTATCTTGGTTTCTTTGGATTTGGTTTGACTCTTTTCTCTTGCTTATTTCTAAAAATCTCCCAAGAGCAAAAATAAACATTCCAACCAGTGGGTGCAGGATGGCTAACATAAGCCACTAGGGTGGTTCCTGCTGTCTAAAACACCAGACTAAACTGCTAATATCCCATAAATTACAGCATTTATAGCGTTGTCTTTGCTCTCAAGTGATGAATAAGAAATGGAATGGGGATGGCGTGGTGGCTCACACCTGTGATCCCAGCCCTTTGGGATGCAGAGGCAGGTGGATCATATGAGGCCAGGAGTTCGAGACCAGCCTGGCCAACATGGTGAAACGCCATCTCTACAAAAAAATACCAAAAAAAAAAAAAAAAATTTAGCTGGGCATGGTGGCTGGCACCTGTAATCCCAACTACTCAGGATGCTGAGGTAGAAGAATCACTTGAACCCTGGAGGCGGAGGTTGCAGTGAGCTGAGATCGCACCCTGCACTCCAGTCTGGGCAACAGAGCAAGACACTGTCTAAAAAAAAACAAAGATAAAGAAATGGAATGGGATTCTCAAACGTCAAGGCGTACCAGGATTTCTGGGTTTTGTTGTTGTTGTTGTTTTGGTTTTTCTTTTGAGACAGAATTTCACTCTTGTTGCCCAGGCTGGAGTGTAATGGTTCCACCTTGGCTCACCACAGTCTCCACCTCCCGGGTTCAAGTGATTCTCCTGCCTCAGCCTCCAGAGTAGCTGGGATAACAGGCATGCGCCACCACACCCGGCTAATTTTGTATTTTTGGTAGAGACAGGGCTTCGCCATGTTGGCCAGGCTGCTCTCGAACTCCTGATCTCAGGTGATCCACCCGCCTCGGCCTCCCAAAGTGCTGGGATTACAGGCTTAAGCCACCACACCTGACCAATGCAAGGATTTCTAGGACTCCAGCCAGCTACATGTTATGGCTCATTCTTGTGCACATTTTAAAACTGATGAGCAAAATTACATCAAGGAAAATTCAGAGCTCAAATGGTCATTATTCATAAAACCTGCAACTATAGAGTTAGCATGGAGAGCCTTCTAAGTTCTCTTTCTCTCTTTTTTTTTTTTTTTTTTTTTTTTTTTGCCTGCTTTGAATCTGCTAACTTTTCCCCTGGTGTTGAGATAATACTTACTGCTTATGGCATTCAAGTCAAGATTAAACAAAAGTCTTAAAGGGCTTTCAAATTACAACTCCATGGTAACCAACAACCTAGATAACTTTTTTTTTAAAGACAGTATCTTGCTGTGTTGCACAGGCTGGAGTGCAGTGGCATGATCGTAGCTCACTGTGACCTCAAACTCCTGGGCTACAGCAATCCTGCTGCCTCAGACTCCAGAGTAGCTAGTACTAACAGGTACACAATATTCAGACCAGTTGGCCTTTTTTTTTTTTTTGGAGAGAGTCTTGCTCTGCCACCAGGCTGTAGTGCAGTGGTGTGATCTCGGCTCACTGCAACCTCCACCTCCCTGGTTCAAGCGATTCTCATGTCTCAGCTTCTCGAGTAGCTGGGATTACAGGCACCTGCCACCACACCCAGATAATTTTTGTAGTTTTAGTAGAGACAGGGTTTCACCATGTTGGCCAGGATGGTCTCGATCTCCTGACCTCATGATCTGCCCACTTCGACCTCCCAAAGTGCTGGGATTACAGGCGTGACAGCTAGCCATGTTTTAAAAACATAAAATTAGGTTTGCCTAACAATTGCTTAGAGTGATTAAACACTTAATTGAAAAAGTAATAATCTAAAGAAAAAGGCTGGGTGTGGTGGCTCACACCTGTAATGCCAGCACTTTGCGAGGCCGAGGCAAGCAGATCACTTGAGGTCAGGAGTTGGAGACCAGCCTGCCCAACATGGCGAAACCCCGTCTCTACTAAAAATACAAAAATTAGCCAGGTGTGGTGGCACATGTCTATAGTCCCAGCTACTCAGGAGGCAGAGGTGAGAGAATTGCTTGAAACCAGGAGGTGGAGGTTGCAGTGAGCCGAGATCACGCCAGTGCACCCTGGCCTGGGCGACAGAGCAAGACTCCATATCAAAAAAAAAAAAAAAAAAGAAAAGAAAAGAAAAAAAGAAAGAAGAAAGAGAGAAAGCGAGAAAGGAAGAAAGAAAAATAACTAGACAAATGTTTATAAGGCCAGGCACGGTGGCTCACGCCTGTAATCCCAGCACTTTGGGAGGCTGAGGTGGGCAGATCACGAGGTCAAGAGTTCGAGACCAGCCTGGCCAATATGGTGAAACCCCATCTCTACTAAAAATATAAAAAATTAGCCAGGTGCAGTGGCACGTGCCTGTTGTCCCAGTTACTTGGGAGGCTGAAGCAGGAGAATCTCTTGAACCTGGGAGGTGGAGCTTGCAGCGAGCCGAGATCGCGCCACTGCACTCCACCCTGTGCAACAGAGCAAGACTCCGTATCAAAAAAAATAAATAAAATAAAACACCAAAAAAAAAGTTTATAAAAGTTAGACTCTCTTAGATCAAAGAAGTTGAAACCTGGAGCTCAGAGCAATAATGTAAGGTATCTCTGTCCAGCATAAAAATGTTGCTTTTTCTGCCACACAGAGGCCAAAAGGCAAAAGCATAAACAAAATAAAACAAAACACCTGCTAAAATTCTTTCCTGCCCACATTTGCTAATCAACCCAGATCAGCAAACAAAACATAGATGTGTTACTAGTTCCAGGGCACTTAGATATTTTTTGTATTTCTTATACAATTTAGCCAATCCTGGCTAAAATGTAAACAATTGAAAATTTAACCCTAAACTCATTTGAAACTGATAAAAAAAAGTTTTTTGAGACAGTCTCACTCTCATGCCCAGGCTGGAGTGCACTGGCACAAACACAGCTCAACCTCCTGAGCTCAAGCAATTTTCCTGCCTCAGCCTCCCCAGTTGAATCCTGAGCTGGGACTGCAGGCATGCACCACTATGCCCAGGTAATTTTCTCATTTTTTGTACAGATGAGGTCTCACTTTGTTGCCCAGTCTGGTCTTGAGCTCATGGGTTCAAGCAATCCTCCCACACCAGCCTCCCAAAGTGCTGGGTTTATAGGCACCAGCCACCTCACTCAGCCAAAACTGAAAAAAATTTTTTTTCTTTTTTTTTTTTTCAGGCTGGAGTGCAGTGGCGTGATCTCAGCTCACTGCAATCTCCGTCTCCTGGGTTCAAGCAATTCTGCCTCAGCCTCCCGAGTAGCTGGGATTACAGGCACATGTGGGCCACCACGCTTGGCTAATTTTTTGTATTTTTTTAGTAGAGATGGAGTTTCATCATGTTACCCAGGATGGCCTCAATCTCCTGACCTCGTGATCCACCCACCTTGGCCTCCCAAAGTGCTGGGATTACAGGCGTGAGCCACCGCGCCCGGCCGTAAATCTTTAATCTTTAATAAATAAGCTGGTTTTAAAACTATTGGTAAAATAGGCTGGGCTCAGTGGCTCACACCTGTAATCCCAGCACTTTGGAAGGGTGAGGTGGGTGGATCACCTGAGGTCAGGAGTTTGAGATCAGCCTGGCCAACATGAGGAAACCCTGTCTCTACTAAAAATACAAAAAACATAGCCGGGTATGGAGGCAAGTGGCTGTAATCCCAGCTAGTTGGGAGGCTGAGGCAGGAGAATTGTTTGAACCCGGGACGCAGAGGTTGCAGTGAGCTGAGATCGTGCCACTGCACTCCAGCTGGTGTGACTGAGGAAAACTCTCTCTCAAAAAAAAAAAAAAAAAAAAAGAAATAAAGAAAAAGAAAAGAAAAAAAGTTTTGGTAAAATAAAAATAGAAATGTCTTCAGAATTGTCAGCATACATTTTTGCTTGGGTTTACTGGCCAGACAGTTTTATATTTATCTCTACTAGATGTTTTAAGGTGTCAGAGTCTGACACAAGGGTTATAGGACTATAAATCCTTCCTTTCTTCCTTCCTTCCTTCCCTCCCTCCCTCCTTCCTTCCTTCCTTCCTTTTTTCTTTCTTTCTCTCCTTCCCTCTGTGGCCCAGGCTTCAGTATAGTCGGCTCACTGCAGACTCCGTGCCTCCGGCTCCCGTGATTCTCCTGCCCCTGCCTGCAGGCTGCCTGGGATTGCTGACGCGCGCCACCCCTGCCTGCTTTTTCTCCTTTGACTGGAGGCGTGGTTTCACCATGTTGGCCAGGCTGGTCTCCAGCTCCTGACCTCGAGTGGTCTGCCTGCCTCGGCCTCCCGAGGTGCTGGGACTGCAGACGGAGTCTCGCTCACTTGGTGCTCGGTGTTGCCCAGGCTGGAGTGCAGTGGCGTGGTCTTGGCTCGCTGCAGCCTCTGCTTCCCAGCCGCCTGCCTTGGCTTCCCAGGGTGCTGGGATTGCAGCCTCTGCCCGGCCGCCCCGTCTGGGAGGTGAGGAGTGCCTCTGCCCAGCCACCACCCCGTCTAGGAAGTGAGGAGCGTCTCTGCCTGGCCGCCCATTGTCTGGGATGTGAGGAGCACTGCTGCCCGGCCACCCATCGTCTGGGATGTGAGGAACGCCTCTGCCCTGCCGCCACCCCGTCTAGGAAGTGAGGAGCGCCTCTGCCCGGCCGCCCCGTCTGGGAAGTGAGGAGCGCCTCTGCCAGGCCACCCCGTCTGGGAAGAAGTGAGGAGCGCCTCTGCCCGGTCGCCCCATCTGGGAAGGAGTGAGGAGCGCCTCTGCCCGGCCGTCCCATCTGGGAAGTGAGGAGCGCCTCTGCCCGGCCGCCCCGTCTGGGAAGAAGTGAGGAGCGCTTCTGCCTGGCCACCCCATCTGGGATGTGAGGAGCGCCTCTGCCCAGCCGCCCCGTCTGGGATGTGAGGAGCGCCTCTGCCTGGCCGCCCCCATCTGGGAAGAAGTGAGGAGCGCCTCTGCCCGGCTGCCCCATCTGGGATGTGAGGAGCGCCTCTGCCCAGCCGCCCCGTCTGGGAAGAAGTGAGGAGCGCCTCTGGCCAGCCGCCCCATCTGGGATGTGGGGAGCGGTCTACCCTGGAGTCATACTCTAATTTTTTCTATTTTCCTCCCTTTCTGATCCTTTATCCCACTTGCTTTTTCTTCCTCTTCCTTCTCCTTCTTTGTCAAATAGAGGATTGAGTTATTATCATTGATCCATACAAAGTCCCTCTCTCATTTATTTTCTTTAATTCCCACCCCCCATTTCTATTCCCCATCTTCCCATGTGCAACCTTCCTAATATATTTGATATGCATCTTTTTGTTTGTATGTATTTTTAGAAAATGTTTATTGTTTTGTGTGCCAAAAAAATTAATAATAAAAAAAGAAAAAAAAAGACTATAAATCCAGTTTTAAACAGAATGATCTGTGTTTGTATAATTTTTTGTCGTTGTTAGAGACAGGGTCTTGCTCTGCTGTCCAGGTAGCATGATATAACTCATTGTAACCTCGAACTCCTGGGCTCAAGTGAGTTGCCTCCAGCCTCTTGAGTAGCTAGGACTACAGGCACATGGAACCATGCCCAGCTAATTTTTTTTTTTTGGTAGAGGTGGAGTCTCACTGTGTTGCCCAGGCTGGTCTTGAACTACTATCTTCAAGCAAGCCTCCTGCCTCCCAAAGTGTTTAGATTAGGCTAGGTATGGTAGCTTATGCCTATAATCCTAGAACTTCAGGACACCGAGGTGGGAGGTCTGCTCCAGGCCAGGAGTTTGAGACCAGCCTGGGGAACATAGTGAGACCCCATCTCTATTTAAATTAAAATGGCGGGGCGCGGTGGCTCACACCTGTAATCCCAGCACTTTGGGAGGCCAAGGCGGGCAGATCACCTGAGGTCAGGAGTTGGAAAGCAGCCTGACCAACATGGCAAAACTCCATCTCTACCAAAAATACAAAAATTAGCTGGGCATGGTGGTGGGCACCTGTAATCCCAGCTACTCGGGAGGCTGAAGCAGGAGAATCACTTGGACCTGGAAGGCAGAGGTTGTAGTGAACCGAGACCATGCCATTGCACTCCAGCCTGGGCAACAGAGCAAGACTCCATCTCAAAAAAAAAAAAAATTAGCCAGGCGTGGTGGTGTGCACCTGTAATCCCAGCTACTCAGGAGGCTGAGGCAGGAGAATCATTTGAACCCAGGAGGCGGAGATTGCAGTGAGCTGAGATCAAGCCACTGCCCTCCAGCCTGGGTGACAGAGTGAGACTCTGTCCAAAAACAAATTTTTTAAAATTAATAAAAAGAAAAAGTGACACAGGGCGTGGTGGCTCACACCTGTAATCCCAGCACTTTGGGAGCTGAGGCGGGTGGATCACCAGGTCAGGAGTTTGAGACCAACATAGTGAAACCCCATCTCTACTAAAAATACAAAAATTAGCCAGGCGTGGTGGCACATGCCTGTAATCCTAGCTACTCAGGAGGTTGAGGCAGGAGAATTGCTTGAACCTGGGAGGCGCAGGTTGCAGTGAGCTGAGATCATGCCACTGCACTCCAGCCTGGGTGACAGAGTGAGACTCTGTCTCAAAAAAAAAAAAAGAAAAAAGTAAAAGTGTTGCCAGGCACGGTGGCTCACACCTGTAATACTAGCACTTTGAAAGGCTGAGGCGGATAGATCATGAGGTCAGGAGTTTGAGACCAGCCTAGCCAACATGGTGAAACTCCATCTAAAGATTAAAAAAAATAATAATAATAGCCGGGCGTGGTGGTGCATGCCTGTAATCCCAGCCACTTGGGAGGCTGATGCAGGAGAATCACTTGAACCTGGGAGGCGGAGGTTGCAGTGAGCTGAGATCGTGCCATTGCCCTCCAGCCTGGGCAACAGGGCGAGACTCCATCTCATAAAAAAAAGAAAAAAGAAAGAGAAAAAGTGTGATTATTATGATTACAGATCTGAGCCACCACGCCCAGCCTGTGTAATTTTTGATAAGTAACACTAATTTAATATTTTTCATTTAGTAAAAACATCTGTATCAGCCTGGCATGGTGGCTCAGTAATCCCAGCACTTTGGGAGGCCAACGTGGGTGGATCACCTGAGGTCAGGAGTTCGAGACCAGCCTGGACAACATAGTGAAACCCCGTCTCTACTAAAAATACAAAAATTAGCCGGGTGTTGTGGTGGGCGCCTGTAGTCCCAGCTACTCAGGAGGCTGAGGCAGGAGAATCGCTTGAACCCGGAGGCGGAGGTTGCAGTGAGCTGAGACTACACTACTGCACTCCAGCCTAGGAGACAGAGTGAGATTCCACCTCAAAAAAAAAAAAAAAAAAATTTGTATCTCCTGAGTTATCAAGAAATTACTCATATGTTTAAGCTTCTTACTTAGGTGAATACCTGATTGTCACAGGCTATAAAAATGATTAACAGGGAAGTAACTTGAAATAATGACTATCCTTGCCTAATATCTCAGTTTTCATAAATAATCTAGGGAAACTGTTAAAAATAAAGTATGTAATGGATAATTTATTATAAATAAATTTTTCATGTAATTTTAAATCTTCTATTATGTTCTATGAAATTAACTATTATTCATTAGATGTGTGTATTATTTCCAAGTAAGAAGTAACTGAAACAAATTGCTGAACATAAATGTTTTTGGCTGGCTTCTTAAATTTTATAGAATGATTAAATATACTTGGTCTTTTTTGTTGTTGAGACAGTGTCTTGCTTTGTTTCCCAGGCTGGAGTGTAGTGGTACACTCATAGCTCACTGCAGCCTTGAACTCCTGAGCTCAACTGATCCTCCCCTCTCAGCCTCCCAAGTAGCTGAGACTACAAGCACATGCCATCATGCCTGGCTAACTTTTTGATTTTTTGTAGAAATGGGAGTCTTGCTATGTTACCCAGGCTGGTCTCAAACTCTTGCCCTCAAGCAATCCTCCTGCTTCAGCCTCCCAAAATTGTGGGATTACAAACATGAGCCACCTTACCTGGCCTTAAACTTTTTTTTTTTTTTGAGACAGAGTCTCGCTCTGTTGCCCAGGCTGGAGTACAGTGGCATGATCACGGCTTACTGCAACCTCTGCCTCCTGGGTTCAAGTGATTCTCCTGCCTCAGCCTCCTGAGTAGCTGGGATTACAGGCGTGTGTCACCACGCCTGGCTAATTTTTTTTTTTTCCCCAGACGGAGTCTTGCCCTGTCACCCAGGCTGGAGTGCAGTGGCATGATCCCAGCTCACTACAACCTCCACCTGCCGGGTTCAAGCTATTCTCCTGCCTCAGCCTCTCAAGTAGCTGGGACTACAGGCACCCGCCACCAAACCCAGCTAATTTTTGTATTTCTAGTAGAAACAGGGTTTCACCATGTTGGCCAGCTTGGTGTCGAACTCCTGACCTCATGATCCGTCCGCTTTGGCCTCCCAAAGTGCTGGAATTACAGGCGTGAGTCACCTTGCCCGGCCTTTTTTTGTATTTTTACTAGAGACAGGGTTTCGCCATGTTGGTCAGGCTGGCCTCAAACTCCTGACCTCAGGTGATCCACCTGTCTTGGCCTCCCAAAGTGCTGGGATTACAGGCATTAACCATTGTGTAGGGCCTAAACTTTTAAGTGATAAAAGAATCAAAACAGCCACTGATATCTTAGTAAGAAAAAACCATGTCTGATCTTTCCAGTTTTTAATAATGGTAACTCTTCTAAAAGTTTGTTTAAAAAGAAAGATTAATTAAAAGAGAACATACAAGTTTTCAGGTTTTGTATATTTTGATTTTTTTTACAATAAATCATTGTTTGATCATAGGGAAATACACATAACTGCCAGGCACGGTGGTGCACACCTGTAATCCCAGCTACTTGGATGGCCGAAGCAGAAGAAGCTTGCACCTGGGAGGCGGAGGTTGCAGTGAGCCAAGATTGCGTCACCGCACTCCAGCCTGGGCAACAGAGACAGACTCCGTCTCAAAAGAAAAAAAGAAATACATAACATAAAATAACATCAAAGTTACTATCATTTTTCTATATTGACCTCTAGAACAGCCAGAAAGAACATCTTAGTTATTTTTAAGCGTGTTGTTCACTGGCATTAAGTTCACGTTTGATTTTAAGGCTTGTAATCTGGTAAAATTCTAGCCTCCTCAGGTTTCTGCGAGTGTCCTGAGCCTTAGCTTCCCCATGTAACTGCCGAAGGGGTTCACCTTGCCCACTGCCTACACATAGCTGATTCATCAAGACAGCTGAATTGCAATAGAGAAAGAGTAATTCACACAGAGCCGGCTGTGCAGGAGACCGGAGGTTTTTTTTTTTTTTTTTTTCTTTGACAGTTTTGCTCTTTTTGCCCAGGCTGGAGTGCAATGGTGCCACCTTGGCTCACTGCAACCTCCGCCTCCAGGCTTTAAGTGATTCTCCTGCCTCAGCCTCCTGAGTAGCTGGGATTACAGGCACGTGCCACCACACCTGGCTAATTTTGTATTTTTAGTAGAGACGGTGTTTTCTCCATGTTGGTGAGGCTGGTCTCAAACTCCCAACCTCAGGTGATCCACCCGCCTTGGCCTCCCAAATTGCTGGGATTACAGGTGTGAGCCACTGTGCCCAGCCAGGAGTTTTATTATTACTCAAATCAGTCTCCCTGAGCATTCAGGAAACAGAGGTTTTTTTTTTTTTTTTTGAGATGGAGTCTTGCTCTGTCACTCAGGCTCGAGTGCAGTGGTGCAATCTCGGCTCACTGCAAGCTCCGCCTCCCGGGTTCATGCCATTCTCCTGCCTCAGCCTCCCGAGTAGCTGGGACTAGCTGGGACTACAGGCGTCCACCAACACGCGTAATAAATTTTTTGTATTTTTAGTAGAGACGCGGTTTCACCATGTTAGCCAGGATGGTCTCGATCTCCTTGTGTCCAGAATTTGTGGGTTCTTCGTCTCACTGACTTCAAGAATGAAGCTGCAGACCCTCACGTGAGTGTTACAGTTCTTAAAGGTGGCATGTCCGGAATTTGTTCCTTCTGATGTTTGGACGTGTTCGGAGTTTCTTCCTTCTGGTGGGTTCATGGTCTCGCTGGCCTCAGGCGTGAAGCTGCAGACCTTCATGGTGTTACAGCTCACAAAGGCAGTGCAGACCCAGAGTGATGAGCAGCAAGATTTACTGCAAAGATCAAAAGAACAAAGCTTCCAGTGGGGAAGGGTAGCCGGAGTTGCCACTGCTGGCTCTGGCAGCCTGCTTTTATTGCCTTATTTGGCCCCACCCACATCCTGCTGATTGGTCCATTTTACAGAGAGCCGACTGGTCTGTTTTATAGAGAGCTGATTGGTCCATTTTGACAGGGTGCTGATTGGTGTGTTTACAAACCTTGAGCTAGACACAGAGTGCTGATTGGTGTATTTACAATCCCTTAGCTAGGCATAAAGGTTCTCTAAGTGCCGGCTAGACTCAAGAGCCCAGCTGACTTCACCTAGTGGATCCCACACCTGGGCTGCAGGCGGAGCTGCCCACCAGTCCTGTGCCTGCACTCCTCAGCCCTTGGGCAGTTGATGGGACCAGGCGCCGCAGAGCAGGGGGGCAGTGCAGGAGCCCACCACACAGGGAGGCTCGGGCATATCGGGCTGCAGGTCTCGAGCCCTGCCGCTCGGGGAGGCAGCTGAGGCCCGGCGAGAATTCGAGCGCACCTGCCGGCCAGCACTGCTGGGGGACCGGGTGCACCCTCAGCAGCTGCTGGCCCAGGTGCTAAGCCCCTCACTGCCTGGGGCCAGTGGCGCCAGCTGGCCTCTCCGAGTGCAGGGCCCACCGAGCCCAGGCCTACCCAGAACTCACGCTGGCCCGTGAGCACCACGCGCAGCCCCAGTTTCCGCCTGCGCCTCTCCCTCCACATCTCAGGCAAGCAGAGGGAGAGGGCTCCGGCCTCGGCCAGCCCAGAGAGGGGCTCCCACAGTGCAGCGGCAGGCTGAAGGGCTCCTCAAGCATGGTAAGAGTCGGTGCCAAGGCAAGGAGGCACCCAGAGTGAGCGAGGGCTGCCAGCACACTGTCAACTCTCATCCTGACCTTGTGATCTGCCAGTCTGGTCCTCCCAAAGTGCTGGGATCTGGGAGTGCAGATTGGTCAGAGATGAAATCATCGGGAGTCAGAGCTATCTTCTTGCAGCGTCAGTTCTGGGTGGGGGTCACAAGATCAGATGAGCCAGTTTATTGATCTGGGTGGTGCCAGCTGATCCATCAAGTGCAGGGTCTGCAAAATATCTCAAGCACTGATCTTAGGAGCAGTTTAGGGAGGGTCAGAATCTTGTAGCCTCCAGCTGCATGACTCCTAAACCATAATTTCTAATCCTATGGCTAATGTTAGTCTAGTCCCCAGGCAAGAAGGTCTGCTTTGGGAAAGGGCTGTTACTGTCTTTGTTTAAACTATAAACTACAAACTAAGTTTCTCCCAAAGTTAGTTCAGCCTACACCCAGGAATAAACAAAGACAGCTTGGAGATTAGAAGCAAGGTGGAGTCAGTTAAGTTAGATCTCTTTCACTGTCTCAGTCCTAATTTTGCAAAGGTGGTGTCCCCCGGACTCTCCATCTCCACCTCCTCCCACCAGGGCTCAAAACCACCAGGACGGGGCAGTCTGACTGAGACTGTCTTTTCATTCATTTATTTATTTTATTTATTTAGAGACAGAGTCTCGCTCTGTTGCCCAGGCTGGAGTGGAATGGCACGATCTCAGCTCCACTGCACCGGATTCAAGTGATTCTCCTGCCTCAGCCTCCTGAGTAGCTGGGATTACAGGCGTGCAGCACCACGCCCGGCTAATTTTTGTATTTTTAGTAGAGACGGGGTTTTGCCATGTTGGCCAGGCTTGTCTCAAACTCCTGACCTGTGGTGATCCCCCCACCTCAGTCTCCCAAAGTGCTGGGATTACAGGCATGAGCCACCTCGCCCAGCCCAGGGATTTCTATCTATTCTTCCACCACCCTGGCCGCTACATGCTTGCCCACACATACATTGGTCTTGTGACTTTGGTCATGTCATCTCCTTTCTTTAGGTCTTACTCTTGTCATCTGTTGATGAGTCAAACTAGAGAATCTCAGAAAGTCTCCTGGACTCCAGAGCCTGATGACATCTCGTCACACTCTGTTCCAGGCTCCTCCCACCCTCAGCAGCAGGAAAGAGGGACAGACATGAGGATGGTCAGGGTTTTGGAAACAGGCCCACGCCTGTTTTTATACCCTGGACTCCTCTCAGAGGCTTGACATTTTTGTTACCCAAGCCTCACCTCACTGATATTTTCCAACCAAAATGGGGGCTAAGTGGTCTGAAGAGAGAGAGACTTACATTAATTAAAAGTATGAGGCAGGGGCCAGTGTGGTAGCTCACACCCATAATCCCAGCACTTTGGGAGGCTGAGGCAGGAGGATCTCTTGAGGCCAGGAGCTTGAGACCAGCCTGGGCAACATAGCAAGAGCCTATCTCTACCAGAAAAAAAAAAAAAAGTGTGAAGCAAGCTGTCCAAGCAGGGGGTGCCTGTGGGGGCTGGATGGCAGGAGCAGATCTGGGGAGGCACCACGGATAAGACAAGGCAGGATGGGGTGGGGCATCCTCCCAGGAGGAACAGGGGGAGGCACCATGGTTCTCTGGGAATGTACGGGCTAAAGTCCCAGTGTCCTATTTCTTTTTCTTTTCTTTTCTTTTCGTTTTTTTTTTTTAAAGACAGGGTCTCACTCTGTTGCCCAGGCTCCAGTGCGGTGGCACGATCTCAGCTCACTGCAACCTCCGAGTCCCAGGTTCAAGCGATTCTCCCTGCCTCAGCCTCCCAAGCAGCTGAGATTACAAGTGCCCGTCACCATGCCCAGCTGATTTTTGTATTTTTCAGTAGAAATGGGGTTTCGCCACGTTGGCAGGCTGGTCTCGAACTCCTGACCTCAGGTGACCTGCACACCTTGACCTCCCAAAATGCTGGGATTACAGGGGTGAGCCACTGTGCCTGACCCTTGCGTCCTCTTTCTCAGCTTTTGGGTGAATGTTCTGGGGCCCAGGGCCTGGCTATGGGGTGACACTAAGTTCAACAGAGCCATTGCCCGTTCCAGCCCCACCTTACCCCAGGAAAAGCCTCCTCACCGCAGTGACCACATCCCCTTGGGTTGCTTTGGAAACAAACACTCCCCGGGGGCAGGCGAGTTGGGGCACAGTTGCCCAGCAACAGGCGGTGCCTTCCCTTCCGCCCTCATCTGAGGCCGGGCCTCTACGTCTGAAAGGCGGACCGCCCTGCACCCTCCAACCTGCACCTCTTAGTCTGGCACCAGGAAGAGTGGCTCTAGGAGGGAGAGGAGCCCAGGGACTGACCCAAGGTGAGTTGAGGGGTGCAGGAGGCCCCTGCAGATGGAGGATGTGGGGGACAGAGAGGTGTGCAGGGACAAACAAGAGAGATAGAGACAGGCCAGAGCCTGGGCAAAGCTGGGGAGCCTGGGAGGGGTGCAGAGGTGCCTCCAGAGGCCTGGCCCGGCCCGGCCCGGCAGCAGATTCTACGGAGCCTATGAGAGCAAGATCAAGTCCGAGGAGAATGGTGAGGGGCGAAGGAGCCTCAAGGGGCCAGTGGAGGTGCTGGCGGGAGGCGGTGGGGGAGACACACGCAAGGGAGCCAGTGGGAGGGGAGGTTCTCATTTCTTCACCCACCACTTCCTCTCTAGGTCTGAGCAAGACTTGAGGGGGCCGAGTGGGGAGGAAAGAAGCCTTGAGACCTTTCTTTTCTGAGGCACCCTGGGGTCCGGGAGGGAAATGGGGCTTCTGGAAAGGCCTGGAGAGCCGGGCAGGAGGGCCTGGCTGTGCACCGAGGTAGGCTGCCTGTCCTCCCACCCCACCTGGCTCACGCTTACCCTTTCTGGTTCCCCTTGCTTCTCTGTCTCTCCAGAATGTTCTTTTTCTTTTATGAGAAAGGGTCTTGCTCTGTTGTCCAGGCTGGAGGACAGTGGCGCAATCGGGGCTCACTGCAGCCTTGAACTCCTTGGGCTCAAGTAATCCTCCCACCTCAGCTTCCTGTGTAGCTGGGATTACAGGTGTGAGCCACCATGCCCAGCTAGTTTTTAAGTTATTTATAGAGATGAGGTTTCACTGTGTGTCCAGGCTGGTCTTGAACTCCTGGGCTCAAGCGATCCTCCCGCCTCAACCTCTCAAAGTGCTGGGATTCCAGGCATGAGCCCCCGTGCCCAGCCCCCCTCCCAGGCTTTCCTGGACACCTGCTGCCTCTCTCTCATCTTGGTTGTGCCCCCTCTGCCTCATTTACTTCCTCTTCTCACCCCTGTGTCTCTCAGATGCCGTTGACTCCAGAGCCGCCCTCTGGGCGCGTGGAGGGGTCCCCCGCATGGGAGGCAGCCCCATGGCCCTCACTGCCCTGTGGGCCCTGCATCCCCATCATGCTGGTCCTGGCCACCCTGGCTGCGCTTTTCATCCTCACCACCGCTGTGTTGGCTGAACGCCTGTTCCGCCACGGTCTCCACCCAGACCCCAGCCACCGTGCACCCACCCTGGTGTGGCGCCCAGGAGGAGAGCTGTGGATTGAGCCCATGGGCACCCCCCGAGAGCGCTCTGAGGACTGGTACGGCTCTGCGGTCCCCCTGCTGACAGACCGGGCCCCTGAGCCTCCCACCCAGGTGGGCGCTTTGGAGGCCCGAGCAACCGCCCCACCTGCCCCCTCAGCCCCAAATTCTGCTCCCAGCTCCTTGGGCCCCCAGCCCCTACCAGAGGTCCCAGCCCGGAGCACCTTCTGGGGGCCCCAGCCCTGGGAGGGGAGGCCCCCCACCACAGGCCTGGTGAGCTGGGCTGAACCCGAGCAGAGGCCAGAGGCCAGCGTCCAGTTTGGGAGCCCCCAGGCCAGGAGGCAGCGGCCAGGGAGCCCGGATCCCGAGTGGGGCCTCCAGCCACGGGTCACCTTGGAGCAGATCTCAGCTTTCTGGAAGCGCGAAGGCCGGACCAGTGTGGGGTTCTGAATCCCCAGGGTTCCCCAGAGACCCCCGAGGAAGGCCTTGCCTCAGTGGGACCGGGGACCCCAGGATCCAGCATTAGGATTGAGACTGCCCCAGGGAAGCTGCCCTTCCCAGGCCCCTTCCACCTGGAGTCCCCCTGCCTGGGTCTGGGTGGTAGCCAGGCTGTGTGGACTAGGGGAAGCCCAGCAGTGCCTCTGCTCAGCTACCTAGGTTGTGGCTCAGAGACCTGGGGGTGGAGCCAACGCCAGGCCAGAAGCCTTCAAGATCGCATCCCGATGAAGAACCCAAGGTACCAGATAGTCAGGAAATGGCATCGACCAGCCACTTCCACCTTCTTTCAGTGTTTACCAAAGCCGCCAATACCAAAGAGAAAGGGTCCCGCGGTGCTGAACAGCCTCGGTGTGGCGGTGACAGCTGGCAGGAGATGACAGGAATCCAGTTTCCCAGAGCCACAAATCCTGTTCTCCTTGGCCACTCACCCACTGTGAGGTCCTCTAGGAAAATACACAAAGAGAGGACCAGACCAGGCAGAGGAGCATTTTGTTTCAAATGAATTGCGGCTTTGACCCCCAAACTGCAAGGAGGAACTTGCTGGGCCAAGCTGGAGCGGCGCTGTCTTGCTGGAGTGGGGACCTGGAGTCAGAGAAAACCCACAGGCTCCTCTGCCCATTCTCCTCCATCTGCACACATCTCGGCCTTGGACCCTCACCACTCCATGGTGAGGAAGGCCATGGCCAGGGAGAACTGAGTTTCATCCAATGTGGAGAGGAGCGTTGTCTCAGAGCAGGGCAGCTCCCAAACTATGCCCTGTGATCATCGTCCCTTCCAGCTTGCTGGAGTGTCCAGAGAGACAGATTTGCCACAAGCTAGGCTTACTTATAATGCTCCACCCCACAGAAATGGGACCCCAAGTACCCGATCTCCCCTTTAGGAGAGGCAGGTGGGTGAGCAGCAGATGTACTTTCCATTTCCCTGGGGGTCTAATTTTTCAAACTTTTTTTTTTTTTTTTTTTTTTGAGACAGAATCTCAACTCTGTCACCCAGGCTGGAGTGCAGTGGCACAATCTCAACTCCTAGGCTCAAGCGATCCTCCCACCTCAACCTCTAGAATAGCTGGGACTACAGGTGCATACCACCACGCCCAGCTAATTTTTGTATTTTTTTGTAGAGACAGGGTCTCACCATACTGCCTGGGCAGGTTTCCAACTCCTGGGCTCAAGTGATCCAGCAGCCTTAGCCTCCCAAAATGCTAGGATTACAGGCATGAGCACTGCACCTCGCCACTTTTTTTTTTGTTTTGAAACAGGGTCTCACTCTGTTGCCCAGGCTGGAGTACAGTGGCACAACCTCAGCTCACTGCAGCCTTGAACTCCTGGGCTTAAGTGATCCTCCCACCTCAGTCTCCCCAGTAGGTGTAACTACAGGCATGTACCACCACACCTGGCTTTTTTGTTTTTTTTAGAGACAGGGTCTTGCTATGTTGCCCAGGCTGGTCTTGAATTCCTGGGCTCAAGAGAGCCACTCATCCCCACCTCCCAGAGTGTTGGGATTACAGCCATGAGCCACCATGCCCGGCCAAACTTCAGCCTTGAATATTAGTAATTTTGCCATATTAGTTTACCACCTGTACTATTATCTGCTTTATATTTTTCTTTAAATTGGCTCATTGTTCACTTAATAAAATTATTGCAACAGGAATCTTTTGTATCACTTCTGTAAATGGAAAACCAGTCTCATTTGCCATCAATAGAAGGTAAAACATGAAAATAAATACAATGTAAACAAAATTGTTAAGATCTAAATTCTGTTCCCTGTTGGAAGCATTGACCTAAAACTCTGCTCTTTGTTTTTTTTTGTTTTTTTTTTTTGAGACGGAGTCTCGCTCTGTCACCCAGGCTGGAGTGCAGTGGCGCAATCTCGGCTCACTGCAAGCTCCGCCTCCTGGGTTCACGCCATTCTCCTGCCTCAGCCTCTCCGAGTAGCTGGGACTACAGGCGCCCGCCACCACGCCCGGCTAATTTTTTTTGTATTTTTAGTAGAGACGGGGTTTCACCGTGGTCTCGATCTCCTGACCTCGTGATCCGCCCGCCTCGGCCTCCCAAAGTGCTGGGATTACAAGCGTGAGCCACCGCGCCCGGCCTGCTCTTTGTTTTTGTTGTTGTTTTTGAGACGGAGTCTCACTCTTGTTGCCCAGGCTGCAGTGCGATGGCCCGATCTCTGCTCACTGCAACCTCCGCCTCCCAGGTTCAAGCGATTCTCCTGCCTCAGCTTCCCGAGTAGCTGGGATTACAGGCACCTGCCACCACGCCTGGCTAATTTTTGTATTTTTAGTAGAGACAGGGTTTTACCATGCTGGCCAGGCTGGTCTTGAGCTCCTGACCTCGTGATCTGCCCGCCCCAGCCTCCCAAAGTGCTGGGATTACAGGTGTGAGCCACTGTGCCTGGCACTGCTCTTTGTTAACAAGAAAAGGGAATGATGATCTGCAAGTCAGAAAGTGTTAGATACTCTAGCACCACACTGAGAACTTCTGGAAGTGCCAAGGCAGACAGACAGCCCTGCACAGGGGGCGGGATGCTGTGTTGTTTAATGCTGTCCAGGAAGTTCACCCACAGCCAGGAAACACTCGCTTCTTCCTGCACAGTGGGCTAAGGAGCACTTGGAGCCTCTCATCCAATCCCTTGACCTCCCCTCTGATTTTTGGGATGTTGGAAGTTGACGGAGCAGCCAGAAACCCCAGGCAGAGGGACCGAGAGCCTAGTCCAGCCTCTTCTCCTAGGTGTACTCACTGACCAGCATCCTAAGCACTGTTTCTGAGCTGGGCACTGGGAGGGGAGGAATCAGACCTGGGCCCTGCCCTCAAGGAGCTCACAGTCTCTCTAGCAGCAGAGTGGGGAACAAAGGTAGGGGTGAGCTAAGATATGGACACAAAACTGACACCAGGTAGAGACCAGGGCCCTGTCCCATCTCTATCACTCATGAGCTGGGTAATGACATTCCTTATCATCACCATTAGTTGACAGCACTGGGTTGTGGGGACTCTGCCCACGAGGAGTGAACAGACCTCAGAGAAACAGAAGATAGAGGCAGGTGTTCAGAGGTTAGATGCTTCCATGCCATGGGCTCAGGAAAGGCACTGCAGTGTGGAAGAAATACAGGGACAAGTCCCCGGTTCATGATCTGGCTCCATCAGCTTATTCACTTAGAGACTTCAGAAAACAGAGTTTTGTATTATGGGGCCTCATGTGCTTTTTTCATGTACAAAAAGACAGCTTAAAGTTGAATAAGATGTTCTATTGGGACTTTTCTAGCTGTGACATTTGAGGATGAGTGAAGGGGGCCGGCCCCTCCACACCTGTGAGTATTTCTCATCAGGTGGGACGAGAGACTGAGAAAAGAAATAAGACACAGAGACAAAGAGAGAACAGTGGGCCCAGGGGACCGGCGCTCAGCATAAGGAAGACCCGTGCCAGCACTGGTCTCTGAGTTCCCTTAGTATTTATTGATCACAATCTCTACTATCTCAGTGAGGCAGGACTATAGAGTAATGGTGGGGAGAGGGTCAGCAGGAAAACATGTTAGCAAAAGTCTCTGTGTCATAAATAAGTTTAACGAAAGGTGCTGTGCCTCGATATGCACGTAGGTCAGATTTATGTTTAACTCTACACAAACATCTCAGTGCAGTAAAGAGCAGTATTGCCGCCAGCATGTCTCACCTCCAGCCATAAGGCGGTTTTCTCCTATCTCAGTAAATAGAATGTATGATCGGGCCTTACACCGAGACATTCAAATCCCAGGGACGAGCAGAAGACAGATGCCTTCCTCTTATCTCAACTGCAAAGAGGCCTTCCTCTTTCACTAATCCTCGTCAGCACAGATCCTTTACGGTGTCAGGCTGGGGGACGGTCAGGTCTTTCCCTTCCCACAAGGCCATATCTCAGGCTGTCTCAGTGGGGAGAAACCTTGGACAATATCCAGGTTTTCTTGGGCAGAGGTCCCTGCGGCCTTCCGCAGTGCATTCTGTCCCTGGGTACTCGATAATGGAGAATGGCAATGACTTTTACCAGGCATATCGCCTGCAAACACATTTTTAGCAAGGCACATCCTGCACAGCCCTAAATCCATTAAACCTTGTGTCAACACAGCACATGTTTCTGTGAGCACAGGGTTGGGACTAGGGTTACATATTAACAGCATCTCAAGGCAGAATTTTTCTTAATACAGAACAAAATGGAGTTTCTTATGTCTTCTTTCTACAGAGACACAGTAACAGTCAGATCTCTCTTTCTTTCCCCCACAATGAGTAAAATGAAAGATGGTTGGATGGATGGATGGATGGATAGATGGATGGATGGATGGATGGATAAATAAATGAATGGATGGATGACTAGACAGATGGATGAATGGATGGATGAATAAATGGATGGATGGATGGATGGATAGATGGACAGACGGACAGATGGATGGATGAACAGATGGATGGATGGATGGGAGAATGGATAGGTGAAAAGAATGGATGTGTGGATGAGTGGATCTATAGATAAATGGATGCATCAATACTTGGATTTGTGCATGCGATCTTCCTGAGGCAGAGTCTAACTTACTATCTGCAGAGTCATCTTTATATTTCCAGACTCAGAACATGGTCTAAAATATAATAGGAGCCTAATGAACGGGGAATGAATTAGTTGATAGATTAACAGATGCATTCATTTTACTCTTTCTTCTTTTTATTTTAAACCTCTGATGCTCACTTTTTTTAGACACATTCATTGACCAGAATCCCACTCATTTTTAACACCATCTTATTTCTTTCTCATATTGATGCCTTCTTTTATATCTTTACAAATTTAAACCACACTTGCTGTATGGTTCTTTACCAAATAATGCTATTCTCTGGAGTTCTGGAGTTGGAGCTAATCCTGCTATATGCTGTGTCTGCTTACTGTCATTCATGAAGATTGTTTCCTCTTATGTTTTGTAATTTTGAGCTGTGAATTCAGCTTCAGCAGGGTGTTATCAGTGGGAACGCACATGCCCACCAAGGTTCAAAGAGGTTTCACATCTGCTTCTGCTGAGAGCTCTTCATGGATGTTACCAACCCTGGACTACATTATTATTATTAATTATTATTATTATTTTGAGACAGAGTCTTGCTCTGTTGCACAGGCTGGAGTGCAGTGGTGCGATCTCAGCTCACTGCAACCTCCACCTCCCAGGGTCAAGCAATTCTCCTGCCTCAGCTTCCCAAGTAGCTAGGATTACAGGCGCCTGCCAATATGCCCAGCTAATTTTTGTATTTTTAGTAGATACATAGTTTCACCATGTTGGCCAGGCTGGTCTTGAAATCCTAACCTCAGGTGATCCTCCCACCTCAGCCTCCCAAAGTGCTGGGATTATAGGCACGAGCCACCACACCTGGCCTGGACTATATTATTTGTTGACATTTGGGCTTCCTAGACCATGCAGATGATGTAAACTTGAAACCCAAGTCCAAGTGAGGCCAAGCCTTTGGTTATGAATTCTCAAAAGAGACCGTTTATTGTCACCAAATCTCAGAGTGAAACAGACAAGGTCCTTTTATGCTCCCTGAACTGGAGGCAGATTTTTTTCCTGGTTTACTCTTTCACCGAGGATGTCACCCCTTAAGGGTACAAGCTTTCTATTAGTGTCTATGTTTACAGTTCCCCAGACAAGGCCTCATCTCTAGGTAGGTGTAAAGCCCTAGGCCCTTCAATGCCAAGATCACAGCCGCCCAGCAGGTTGCACAGCTCTAGTGTTCAATTTCCTCTTTGTGCCTCCTGGGGATTTCCCTTTCTTTCTTGCAACTAAGCTGCATGTTTTAAAGGATGTTTGTTTGGTTTTATGCAGCACTTCTAGATGCATAGTGGTGGACATGCTTGTCAGGTTATTCCATTCACAATGTCACCCAAAAGGCTATTTCCCCATATAAATAAGTTGACATCTCTCCCACCTTAAAACAACCAGCCAACCAACAACTCTTTTTTTTTTTTTTTTTTTTTTTTTTTTTTTTCTGAGATAGGGTCTTACTCTCTCACCCAGGCTGGAGTGCAGTGGTGCAGTCGCAGCTCACTGCAGCCTCAACCTCCTGGGCTCAAGCCATCTTTCTGCCTTGGCCTCCCAAGTACCTGGGGTTACAGCACATGCCGCCAGATCTAGCTAGTATTTTGAGTTTTGTAGGCATAGGGTCTCGCTACGTTGCCCAGGCTGGTCTTGAACTCGTAGCCTCAAGTGATCTTCCCTTCACAGCCTTCCAAAGTGCTGGGATTACAGGGGTGAGCCTTGTCCAGCTCCAACAACTCATTCTCTACCTCTCACACACAGCACGACCTCTCACCTCCTTCACAGCCAAACATCTGGGAAGAGCCGTCTGTCCTAGCAGTCTAGACGTTCTCATCTTCCCCTCCCTCTGCAACTGGTTGCAGGCTTCCATGGGCTGCCAGCACTCTACAGAAGTGACCGCCATCAAAATCATGACCTGTTGTTTTAATCAAAGGACACTTTCAAGCCTCCTGCAGACAGCACTGGACACTTCTGGAAACGTTCTCTCCCCATGGCTCTATGGCTTTACACACACCTGCTTTCCCTCCCCCCTCCCCAGCCGTCCTCTCTGACTCTCTTTGCTGGTGGCATGCCTTCTCAGAGGTCAGTCCTGGGCTGCTTTTCCCCTCCCTCTGCACTCCTTCGGGAAATTTTACCCAGGCCCAAGGCTCCAATTGCCATCTCTTTTTTTTTTTGAGACGGAGTTTCACTCTTGTTGCCCAAGCTGGAGTGCAATGGCATGATTTCAGTTCACTGCAACCTCCGCCTCCTGGGCTCAAGAAATTCTCCTGCCACAGCCTCCCAAGTATCTGGGATTACAGGCACACACCACCATGTCCAGCTTTTTTTTTTTTTTTTTGAGATGAAGTCTCGCTTTTGTCGCCCAAGGTGGAGTGCAATGGCATGATCTCAGCTCACTGCAACCTCCGCCTCCCAGGTTTGAGCGATTCTCCTGCCTCTGTCTCCCAAGTAGCTGAGATTACAGGTGTCCACCACCATGCCCGGCTAATTTTTATATTTTTAGTAGAGATGGGGTTTCACCATGTTGGCCAGACTGGTCTTCAACTCCGGACCTCAGGTGATCCATCCACCTCATCCTCCCCAAGTGCTGGGATTCCAGGCATGAGCCACCGCGCCCAGCCTAATTTTGTATTTTTTTTTACTAGAGACGGGGTTGCACCCTGTTGGTCAGGCTGGTCTTGAACTCCTGAGTTCAAGTGATCCACCTGCTTCAGCCTCCCAAAGTGCTGGGATACAGGTGTGAGCCAACTGCACCTGGCCCCAATTACTATCTCATATCCTGATGTTCCCCATGTCTCCATCTCCAACGGTGACAGATGTGGTCCTCCTAGATCTATTCTTGCATTATTTTAAAGGAACAGCACTACCTCTGATATGGTTTGGCTGTGTCCCCACCCAAATCTCATCTTGAATTGTAGTTCCCGTAATCCCCACGTGTTGTAGGAGGCAATTGAATCATGGGGGCGGTTACCTCCATGCTGTTCTCACGATAGAGTTGTCACAAGATCTGATGGCTTTATAAGGGGCTTTTCCTCCTTTCGCTCAGCACTTTTCCTTGCTGCCGCCACATGAAGAAGGACATTTTTGCTTCCCCTTCTGCCATGACTGTATAAGTTTCCTGATGCCTCCCCAGCCATACTTAATTGTGAGTCAATTAAACCTCTTTCCTTTGTAAATTACCCAGTCTCGGGTATGTCTTTATTAATAGCATGAGAATGGACTAATACAACCTCTTCTTTTTCTCTTTCTTTTTTGAGACAGAGTCTTGCTCTTTTGCCAAGATGAGTGCAGTGGTGCAATCACAGCTCACTGCAGCCTTGACCTCCTCAGGTTCAGGTAATCCTCCTGTGTCAGCCTTCCAAGTAGCTGGGACTACAGACATGTGCCACGACATCTGGCTATTTTTTGTATTTCTTGTAGATATGGGGTCCCACTATGTTGGCCAGGCTGGTGTTGAGTTCGTGGGCTCAAGTGATCCACCTGCCTCAGCCTCCCAAAGTGTGGGGATTCCAGCCGTGTCCCATGCACGTTGCCAGCACCATTATTTTTAACTGGGCTTGTGGCCACCCAGAGGAAAAGCTGCATTTCCCAGACCCCCTTGTGGCTAAGGGCATCCATGCGACTGGTTCTGGCCCCTCTTCCCCACTCCTCTTTCTCTCTCCTGCTATTTAGAATCCAGACATGATGGCCGGGTGCGGTGGCTCACGCCTGAAATCCCAGCACTTTGGGAGGCCGAGGCGGGTGGATCACGAGGTCAGGAGATCAAGACCATCTTGGTTAACACAGTGAAACCCCGTCTCTACTAAAAATACAAAAAATTAGCCAGGCGCCGTGGCGGGGGCCTGTAGTCCCAGCTACTCGGGAGGCTGAGGCAGGAGAATGGCGTGAACCTGGGAGGCGGAGCTTGCAGTGAGCCGAGATGGCGCCACCGCAGTCTGGCCTGGGCTAAAGAGCGAGACTCCGTTGCAAAAAAAAAAAAAAAAAATCCAGACATGATGGTGAGATATCGTGGACAAGGGCAGCATGCCAGGGTTGGCTGAGCCAGGAGATGGAAGGAGCTTGAATCCCTGCAGCCAGCACAGGAGCCCTGAACTGCCTGCCTTGGTGTAATTACATGACAGAGAACTAACACTTTCTTTTGTATAAATCACTGTCCTCCTGGGTCTCTGTAATATGAACCCAAACCTATGTCTTAACCTATGTCTCTCTCCTGACTTCAAACCCTATCTCTCTAACAGCTGCCTCAATATCCCCCTGTGAAGACCTCAAAATTATTTTAGGTTGTGTGACCACCCCTACCAAGCCTAATCCTCTTCTTTCTCCTCGGCTCCTTTCTGCCCCCCATCAGCACCTCCAAACACCCATGACTTCTGCCTGCTTCTCCTCATGCTTACTTCTTCATCCTGGTTCTGCTCCACTCATTGCTCCTAAACTGCACTTAAATGGTCCCCCGTCTCCATTTTCCACATTGCACCTGGAGTAAGCCTGCAAAAAAAAATGCTTAAAAGGGTCGGATGTGGTGGCTCATACCTTTAATCCCAGCTACTTGGGAGGCTGAAGTGGGAGGATTGCTTGAGACCAGGAGTTCGAGACCAGCCTAGGCAACGTAGCAAGACCCGGTCTCTACAAAGAATTTATTTTTATTTATTTTATTTTTATTTTTATTTTTTGAGACAGAGTCTTGGTCTGTCACCCAGGCTGGATCCCTTGAGGTCAGGAGTTCAAGGCTACAATGAGCTATGACCATACCACTACACTCCAATGTGGGTTACAGAGAACCCATTTCTAAAGAAAAGAAAAAGGCTTAAAAGATTTTCCAACTTCTGATCATTTCAACAAACACTCCCTTCTTTTTGCAACATCCATCTTCCTCCCTCCCACTACTTCATCTTGGCTAATTCTTACTCTTTAGGTCTCAACCTAGCTGTCACTTTCTAGGGCTGTCTTCCTCATAGGCAAAACTAGTAGAAAATGAGGCTATCTGTAAAGTCTAATGTGGACCATGTGTCATTAGGAATGCCCTAGGCTGCAAGTAGCAGAACAATGACTAAAGCAATGAAGTCATAAAGTGTGGAGAGCTGATACATGGAGCACGGTGGAATGGTGGGTCGGAAAAAGTTTAGGGGCCAGGCACAGAGGCTCATAGCCTATAATCTCAGCACTTTGGGAGGCCGAGGCAGGAGAATCACTTGAGCCCAGGAGTTTGAGACTAACTTGGACAACATGGCAAAACCCCATCTCTAAAAAAAGAAAAAACAAAAATTAGCCAGGCATGATGGCGGGCACCTGTAGTCCCAGCTACTCAGGAGGCTGAGGTGGAAGGAACACTTGAGGCTGGGGGGGTCAAGGATGCAGTAAGCTGTGATCGCATTATCACACTATTTCACTACAGCCTGGGTAACAGAGAGAGAGATCCTGTCTGGAAAAAAAAAAAAAAAAAAGGCAGGGCACAGTGGCTCCTGTTTATAATCCCAGCACTTTGGGAGTCCAAGGCGGGTGGATCACTTCGGTTTTCTTCGTTGTTGTTGTTTTGAGACAGAGTCTTGCTCTGTCACCCAGGCTGGAGTGCAGTGGTGTGATCTTGGCTCACTGCAAACTCCGCCTCCTAGGTTCAAGCAATCCTCATGCCTTGGCCTCCTGAGTATCTGGGATTACAGGTGCATGCCACCACGCCCAGCTAATTTCTGTATTTTTTAGTAGGGACGGGGTTTCACCATGTTAGTCAGGCTGGTCTCAAACTCCTGAGCCTCCCGGGTAGCTGGAACTATGGTGCATGCCACCATGCCTGGCTAATTTTTGTATTTTTTTGTAGAGACGGGGGTTTTACCATGTTGCCCAGGCTAGTCTCAAACTCCTGACCTCAAGTGATCCACCCGTCTCCACCTCCCAAAGTGCTGGGTTTACAGGCGTAGGCCACCGCTCCTGGCCTTTGAAATATCCTTTATAATAACCAAACTGGTAAACAGGTTTCTCTGAGTTCTGTGAGCCACTCTAGCAAGTTAATGTCACCCAAGGGCAGGGCCGGGAGAACACTGATTTATTAGCCAGTTGGTTAGAAGCGCAGGTACAAAAACCTGGGGCTTGCAATTGGCATCAGAAGTGGGGGGCAGTCTTGTGGGACGCAGCACTCACCCCATGGGATGTGACACTATCTCCAGGTAGATGATGTTATAATTGGATTAAATCAGAGGACAGGCCGGGCGCGGTGGCTCACAACTGTAATCCCAGCACTTTGGGTGGCCAAGGTGGGCGGATCACAAGGTCAGGAGATCGAGACCATCCTGGCTAATACGGTGAAACCCCATCTGTACCAAAAACACAAAAAATTAGCTGGGCGTGGTGGGCAGGCACCTGTAATCCCAGCTACTTGGGAGGCTGAGGCAGAGGAATCGCTTGAACCCGGGAGACAGGGGTTGCAGTGAGCCAAGATTGCACCACTGCACTCCAGCCTGGACGACAGAGTGAGACTCCGTCTCAAAAAAATAAAAAATAAATAAAAATAATAATCAGAGGACACCCAGCTGGTGTCTGCAGCAGAACTGATTGCTTGCTTGGTGTGTGATATGGTTTGGATCTGTGTCCCCGCCCAAATCTCATGTCAAATTGTAAACCCCAGTGTTGGAGCTGATGCCTGGTGTGGGGGTGATTAAATTGTGGGGGTGGTTTCTCATTATTTAACATGGTTTAACACCATCCCCCTCGGTTCTGTCGTCGTGAGAGTGAGTTATTGTGAGATTTGGTGGTTTAAAAGTGTGTGAAACTGGCCGGGTGCGGTGGCTTATACCTGTAATCCCAGCACTTTGGGAGGCTGAGACAGGTGAATCACCTGAGGTCTGGAGTTTGAGACCAGCTGACCAACATGGTGAAACCCCATCTCTACTAAAAATACAAAAAATTAGCTGAGCGCAGTGGCTCACGCCTGTAATCCCAGTACTTTGGGAGGCCAAGGCGGGTGGATCACAAGGTCAGGAATTCGAGACCAGCCTGACCAACATGGTGAAGCCCCGTCTCTACTAAAAATAAAAAAATTAGCTGGGTGTGGTGGTGCGCCCCTGTAAACCCAGCTACTCAGGAGGCTGAGGCAGGAGAATCACTTGAATCAGGGAGGCAGAGGTTGCAGTGAGCCGAGATCGAGCCACTGTACTCCAGCCTGGGAGATGGAGTGAGACTCCATCTAAAAAATAAAAAAAAATTAGCCAGGCATGGTGGCACAAGCCTGTAATCCCAGCTACCTGGGAGGCTGAGATAGGAGAATTGCTTGAATCTGGGAGGTGGAGGTTGCAGTGAGCCGAGATTGTGCCATTGCGCACCAGCCTGGTTGACAAAAGCAAAATTCCATCTCAAAAAAAAAAAGTGTGTGTGACACCTACCCCTTCACTCTCTCTCTTGTTCCTGCTCTGGCCATGTAAGACGTGCCTGCTTCCCCTTTACCTTCTGTCATAACTGTAAGTTTCCTGAGGCCTCCCTGGAAGCTGAGCAGATGCTTTCTTTACAACCCGCAGAACCGTGAGCCAATTAAACCTCTTTTCTTTATAAATTACCCAGTCTCAGGTATTTCTTTATAGCAGTGTGAGAATGGATTGATGCAGTGTGCAACCCACACACATCTGACATCAGAAGCAGGCTGTGAGAGTTTCAGGAGAAACTGAGCTTGTTGTTTGTACTCATTTATTTTAGAAACCAAACTTGAAACTGAAAAATCTAAAACACAACTTAGTAATATAATAAATTATGAAAATATTCTATCATAAAAACAAATGTGGGGTCGGGTGTGGTGGCCCACGCCTGGTTCCCAGCACTTTGGGAGGCTGAGGCAAGTAGATCACCTGAGGTCAGGAGTTCAAGACCAACCTGGCCAACACGGTGAAACCCCATCTCTACTGAAAATACAAAAAATTAGCTGGGCATGGTGGGGCACATCTGTAATCCCAGCTACTCAGGAGGCTGAGGTAGAAGAATCACTTCAACTGGGCAGGCGGAGGCTGTAGTGAACCAAGATCGCACCACTGTACTCCAGCATGGGCAACAAGAGTGAAACTGTCTCAAAACAAAACAAAACAAACACAAATGTGGGCATTTTAAGTAAAATGAGAATACTCCTTTTGATGTGATGTTAGCCAAATCTTTGGTGAGTTTTTTTTTTTTTTTTTTTTTTGAGACCGAGTCTCGCTCTGTCGCCCAGAGGCACGATCTCAGCTTACTGCAAGCTCTGCCTGTTAGGCAACAGGGGTACCTTAATGGCGCCAGTTCCAGGTTCTTCTCCCCTCCTTGACCGGGCACTGTCTGAACCCGCCAAAGGAGGGCCAATCAGAAAGAAGCATCTCCCACCTTCCCTTGGGCCCACCCCATGTAGGCCCAAGGGATATAAAACCCAGCACACCAGCAGCTCTCTCTCTCTCTCTCTCTCTTCTCTTCTCTCTCTCCCCCGCGCGACCTGACCTCTACCTCTCCAATAAAGATCTCTTGGCTGCCACCGGTGTCATCTCTGACTAGCCTGTCGCCCTTCATTTTGGTGCTGTGACTTGGATCGGGATTCCCCACCTTTAGGTGGGACTCCGATCCCCTTCCCAAGCTCAGTCTAGACCTCCGGCCAGCCTTCACCCATTTTCCTGTTCGCTGAGCTCTTCACCCACCACCGGCCTCATCTTGGTAAGTTTTCCCCTCCCGGGCCTACCTCTCAGGCAAATCACCAGGCCCTAGCCGCTCCCATGATGGACACATTTTGCCTGACGCCCTTACGGCAGTGGTAGGCCCCTATCATTCACTTCTGCCTCGGCCTGCAGGGAACGGAGTTTTCTCCCTCTCCTCCTCGCGTCTCCAGCCTGGCTCCTCTCCTTCGCTCGTTAAAATCCTGGTACCAGGTGACCCACAGCCTCCCGCCTCTCAGAGGCTCCTCAGTCCTTCTGTTTCAGTGACGATCGATCCGGAGGCTCTGTCTGACTCGCTCCGCGGCAAGCAGCTAGCAGGGGACGCCCTGCCTAGCTCGTCGCCGTCTATTCCTTCCTCTCATTATGGGAAGCTCTGCATCCCTGCCAGCTGACTCCCCCCTACAATGTCTTTTAAATAATTTGTTGGCCCTTGGCCTTGCCTCAGACATCAAACCAAAATACCTAATTAAATTTTGCACTCAAAACTGGCCCACCTATCCCCTAGACAACCAAAACAAATGGCCTCCTTATGGCTCTCTCGATCCTGATCTTCTTCAGGATCTCTACAACTATTGCATGTGAACAGGAAAATGGGTAGAGATCCCATATATTCACGGCTTCTTCCTCCTACGGGACAGACCTAACCTCTGCCTCCCTTGCGAACCCCAACAGCTCCTTGCCACTCTTAAACTGCCAACCCCTCCCTCTGCCCCCGACTTCGACCCAGCCGACGAGCCCCCACCACACCACCACCCTCCGCCCCGCCTTCCGGCTGCCGCCCAACCCCAACACCCAACAGCTTCCCCTCCCCCACTTCTGCCTCCTCACCCTCCTCACTGCCTGCTCTCTCCTTGTTGTTTAGCCCTCCCATTACTCGCTCAAAATCTTCCCACCCTGTTCTCACCCCCGTCAGAGAAGTGGCTGGGGCAGAGGGCATCGTTCGCGTCCATGTCCCTTTCTCCATAGCTGACCTATCTCAAATAGAAAAACATTTAGGTTCTTACACCTCTAACTCTTCTTCATACATCAAAGAATTTCAGTACCTTTGCCAAGCTTATAGCCTCACCTTCCATGACATTTACACAGTCCTCTCTAACACCCTTCTTCCTGAAGAGCGTAGGCAAGTTTGGGAACATGCTCACACTCATGCAGATGAGGTCCACCAAACAGCCCCAGCCCTGCCACTGGGGGCGCAGGTGGTGCCAGAACAGGAGCCCAACTGGGACTATAACACACAAAACAGCACAGCAGCCCGAGACCATTTCGCCACTTGCCTAATAGCTGGACTTCATAAAGCAGCTCAGAAGGCAGTCAATTTTGAAAAACTTCATGAAATAATACAGGACAAACATGAAAACCCCTCCGCTTTCCTTGACCGCCTTACAAAGGCACTTCAAAAATATACCACTACAGATCCTGAAACCCCCGACGGTAGACAACTCCTCATGTCCCACTTCTTCACCCAAAGCTTCCCTGATATCTGAAACAAATTTAAAAAGCTAGACAGAGGCCCCTTCACTCCCCAATCTGAGATATTAGCAACGGCGTTCAAGGTCTATCATAACCGGGACGAGAAGGCAAGAAAACAAAAATACCAATTATTAGCACAGGCCCTCCAGGCCCCTTCTCAGCCCATAATAAAATCACACAGCCACAAGGCATCATCTGGCCATCGGCCCATACACGAGCCCCCTGGGCCCTGCTTTAAATGTGGAAAGGAGGGACATTGGGCCTGGCAATGCCCAAATCCCAGGCCCCCCAACAAGCCGTGCCCCAAATGCCACCTGTCTGGCCACTGGGCCGTAGACTGCCCTGGCCCCCAAAGGGGAGCCGGGCCAGCCTCCAGCTCTACACTTGACCTCCTAGGTCTGGCCATTGAAGATTGACGGGGCCTTGGGACTCCTCTCCCGACACAGATCATCACCGCTCAGGAGCCCAGGGTCTCGTTAACAGTAGACGGACACTCTATCATATTTCTCCTTGACACCGGAGCTACCTTCTCGGTTTTAAGGGAATTCTGGGGTGTCACTTCCCTTTTTGGATCTCCTATAGTCGGGGTTGGAGGCCAAACCATACATCCGAGAGCCACCCCTCCTCTCTCCTGCACCTTCTCTGGCCACATATTTTCTCACCGGTTCCTAGTCATGCCCCAATGCCCCCTTCCCCTACTAGGAAGAGATATCCTCTCTAAATTCAAAACCTCTATCACGTTTAATCCAGCCACCCCCCCAAAATCCACCTCACTCATTGCCCTAGTTGCTGATTCCATATACCAGGCTCCTGCTCCTCCTCCACCTTCACTCCGAACAGGCGTCAATCCTGTAGTTTGGGATACTACCACCCCTTCGTTAGCACTATGCACCCCCATGCAAATCTCCCTCAAAAATCCACATCACTTTCCCAGCCAACCCCAATATCCTCTCCCCCCCTCTAGTCTGAGGGGATTACAACCAGTTTCTCCGATCTCCTCAGGAAGGGGTTCCTTAGACCAACCCACTCGCCATTCAACACCCCCATTCTTGCAGTAAAAAAATCCAATGGCACATTCTGTCTTGTTCAGGACCTCAGGCTCATTAAAACCCATTCACCCCCTAGTCCCCAACCCCTATACTCTCTTGTCCTCAATTCCTCCAAGCGCCACACACTTCTCAGTAGTCAATCTCAAGGATGCTTTCTTCACCATTCCTCTCTCCCCCCAGTCACAAGATCTCTTTGCTTTCACCTGGACTGACCCAGACACCAAACAGTCACAACAACTGACATGGACAGTTCTTCCCCAAGGGTTCAGAGATAGCCCTCACATTTTTGGCCAAACCCTAGCTTCAGACCTAAAAACACTGAGACTTCCCCAATCTGTCCTCCTGCAATATGTAGATGATCTCCTTTTGTGCAGTCCTTCTCTAGCCGTCTCCCAGGCCGACACTACTTCCCTTCTCAATTTCCTCACAGACAAAGGCTACCGAGTATCCCCTCAAAAGGTCCAACTCTCATTAACACAAGTCACCTATCTAGGAGTCCTTCTCTCTCAAGACTCAAAGGCCATCATACTAGATCGCAAAAGCTTCCTCAAAAACCTCCCCATCCCCAAAGCAAAACAAGAAATCCTCTCATACTTAGGACTAGCAGGCTACTTTAGAACATGGATCCCTAACTACTCCCTCCTAGCAAAACCCCTCTACGACCTGTCTCGAGGAGCCCCATCCAAGCCCATAGACCCTGCAGCCCAACGACCTTTCCACTCACTTCAACAAGCACCGTTAAGAGCTCCAGCTCTACACCTTCCAAATTTAGAAAAGCCTTTTGTTTTATACATCCATGAGCACCGTGGCCTAGCCCTAGGTGTCTTGGGACAAATGCAAGGACCCACATTCGCTGCAGTAGCATATTCATCCAAACAACTGGACCCCACCGTGCAAGAGTGGGCCCCTTGCCTCCAGGCCTTGGCAGCTGCCTACTTGCTGGTCATAGAGTCTAAAAAACTCACATTTGGGGCCAACGTTACCATCACCTCCCCCTACCAACTAAAGGACCTTCTAACATACAAGAGCCTTCAAACACTCCCCCCTGCCGCATCCTGTCACTACTTGTCTCTTTCCTACACGATCCTACTGTTTCATTCCAATCCTGTGCGCCCCTCAATCCCGCCACCCTCTTACCTCTTTCACAAACCCCCCCTTTACATAAGTGTATCGAGACTTTAGAGTCCCTCCTACCGTGTCCTAGCCACATCTCTGAAGGACCTTTAGATAGCCCAGATCACACGTGGTTTACCGATGGTAGCTCCTTCTCATTAAATGGACAGCGCCTAGCAGGGTATGCTATAGTGTCCCTAACCCAGAACATCGAAGCCACATCTTACTCTCCCACTCTGCTATTTGGAAAGAGAGAGGACTACTCACAACAAAAGGAACATCTATCACCAATGCTACCTTCATCACATGCCTTCTCCAAAGCCTCTCTACTTCCTACCAAAATAGGAATAGTCCACTGCAAGTCCCACCAAGCCGACTCATCCCCAATAACGCAAGGCAATAATAAAGCTGACCAAGAGGCAAAACAGGCAGCGCTGTCGTCTCTGCCCCGCACAATCATGATAACAACAAACAGAGTTCCAA
Organism: Nomascus leucogenys; assembly: GCF_006542625.1. Taxonomy (NCBI): domain Eukaryota; kingdom Metazoa; phylum Chordata; class Mammalia; order Primates; family Hylobatidae; genus Nomascus; species Nomascus leucogenys. The sequence continues at coordinate 75,852,518 of NC_044382.1, read as the reverse complement.
ACCCTTCACAGTACACACAAGACCCTCCACAACACTCACAGCCACCTAACCTCCCAAAGCACACCCTCTTTTCATTCCTCCACTCTATCTTCCATACAAGACCCCAATCATTAAAAACATTTCTAAGCTCCTTCTTCACCCTCAATTCTTCAGATCTACAGTTCCTCCAACAGCTCACATCTACCTGCTCCATTTGTCAACGTACAAACCCACAAACCCCACTAAGGCCAGGACCTTTCCCAACTCACCAATCCAGAAGACATATTCCGGGAAGTGATTGGCAACTAGATTTCACTCATATGCCCCCCATAAAAAAACTTAGCTATCTCTTAGTCCTCGTAGATACCTTTTCCAGGTGGGTTGAAGCATTCTCGACCACAAACAAAAGAGCCAGAACAGTTGCCAGAACAGAACAATTTCTGCCAGAAATTATCCCAAGATTCGGAATCCCAACCTCTCTCCAAACTGACAATGGCCCTGAATTCACTTCCCACATTTCACAAGACATAACAACTGCACTTAATATCCCCTGGCACTTCCATATCCCATATCACCCCCAGGCCTCAGGGAAAGTTGAACAAACCAATCGCACACTCAAAGAGACCCTTACCAAACTCTCCTTATAATTACATCTAACTGGGTTAAGCTATTGCCTACAGCTTTGTTCCGACTCCAAGTTCTGCCAAAAAAGCCTTCCCCTGTGTCCCCTTTTGAAATCATGTACGGTCGCCCGGCACTCCCACCTGGCATTGAGCCCACTTCAAAAATAGTCCCAGCAGGCATCAGCTACCCCCTCCTGTCCTTCATCCATTGTGAGCTATGGAAAAGGCAAGACTGCCTCCTTCCCGATGCCACCAACCCACAACCTCCATTTCCCCTCAAGCCAGGAGAATGGGTTTTCTACTCTCTACCAAGCCACACACAAGTAGCCCCACTAACCCCAAAGTGGAAAGGGCCCCTCCAAATTGTGCTTTGCACCCCTACTGCCACTAAGCTCCAAGAATCACCAGGGCATCTAACTCCTTGGCTTCACATTTCCAGGTTAAAACCAGCCACGAACCCGGATCAAACAAGAAGTCTAGCCGCCTCCTCACATTCCACAAAATACACTTGCACACCCATACCTCACAGCCCTCTCAAACTCCGCATTTCCAAAGTGCCATCCCTTCCACCCATTCCAGAAGCCTAAAGTCCCACCACCATGCATGTTCCTCCCTCTGGGACACTCTTAAACCCCCTCTCATGGCTTGGTTTCTTTCCTTCCTAGGCCCATTACTGGGGGCCCTAGTGTTCTGTGCTCTACTCCCTTGCCTTACTAGGTTCAATACTTAACCAAACGTTTAACCAGCTTCTCCTTAGAAACTACCAACTTCTAGCAATGTGTGAAGACACAACTGGCTCTAGAGAAAACCTCACAGAGTGCTGACACCCCGTCCATCAACAGCTCGCCTTCACAAGTTGCCTCTGCAAGGCTATGTCTGCTTAAAGCCTCCTACAACCCACACCCTAAATTAAACTGTCATTTTATTTTCCTACAGCTCTATAGCCCACTCCCAAGCTATTAAAGACGGACACTAACCCGTTCCATCAGTTCCTAACCAATCTCCACACCGACAGCTGGCTCATCGATGACCCAACCTTACCTCTAGGGTGGCTCACCGCACTCAACGACCTCTACCTACAAGGCGGAATCATACTCCTACTATACCCCAACCCTCCCAAGCCAAACTCCCTTCCACTTTCCCCCTCACAATGCCCCTTCTCAGCAGGAAGCAGCCAGATAGATGATGACGCCCACTTTCCATTTTAAACCAATAAAAAGGGAGGAATGTTAGGCAACAGGGGTGCCCTAATGGCGCCGGTTCCGGGTTCTTCTCCCCTCCTTGACTGGGCACTGTCTGAACCCGCCAAAGGAGGGCCAATCAGAAAGAAGCATCTCCCGCCTTCCCTTGGGCCCGCCCCACATAGCCCCAAGGGATATAAAACCCAGCACACCAGCAGCTCTCTCTCTCTCTTCACTTCTCTCTCTCCCCCGTGCGACCTGACCTCTACCTCTCCAATAAAGATCTCTTGGCTGCCACCGGTGTCGTCTCTGACTAGCCTGTCATCCTTCACTGCCTCCCAGGTTCATGCCATTCTCCTGCCTCAGCCTCCCAAGTAGCTGGGACCACAGGCGCCCGCCACTACGCCTGGCTAATTTTTTGTATTTTTAGTAGAGACGGGGTTTCACCATGTTAGACAGGATGGTCTCGATCTCCTGACCTCATGATCTGCCCGCCTCGGCCTCCCAAAGTGCTGGCCTCCCAAAGTGCCTCCTCACAGGCATGAGCCACCGCACCCAGCCTGTTGAGTTTTATAACTTCCCTTTTTCTGCCCACCTCCACCCCAGCTATTGGGTTTCTCTGTTGAACAATGTTAGCACTTCACTAAAGACTGCTGCCTGGATGTGAGGGCGATCTGGCTGCAACATCTGTTACCCCATTGATCGCCAGGGTTGATTCAGCTGACCTGGCTGGCTAGGTGGGTTCCTCTTCCTCCCTCACTACTCCATGTGCAACCTCCCAAAGCTGTGTGCTCAGTCGAAGAGGACAACCATCCCTGATAGACAAGGACCCATCTTCGGTCAAGGGCATACAAGTAGCTGTGCTCCCCTGCTAGACCCTCCCAACAAGCTCTCAAGACTGCTGTCTGCCAGTCTGTATCCAGAGTTGGAAAACAGAAAGAAAAAAAAAAACTTGTCTCAGAGTGTTCCTTACCAAGTTATAAATTAGTTGTAATTTGGAAAGGGAACATTCTGTGGTAGATAGTGATGGAAAAATTCAAAGATCAAAATATTAAAAGATGTATATTCTGAGAAAACTTGCATTCACATTGTAGTTTTACTTTTGTTTTTGTTTGTTTTGAAACAGGATCTTGCTCTGTAGCCCAGGCTGGAGTGCAGTGGTGCGATCTTGGCTCACTGCAGCCTTGACCTCGTGTGCTCAAGCAATTCTCCCATCTCAGCTGGGACCACAGGTGCACGAAACCATGCCCCAGTAATTTTTAATTTTTTGTAGAGATGAGTGTCGCACTATCTCACACAGGTTGGTCTTGAACTCCTGAGATCAAGCGATCCTCCCATCTCAGCTGCACAAATTAGTGGGATTACACGCCTGGCCCAGAACAAATTTTAAAAAAAGTTGTGTGTGTTTTTCAATATCTCATGATGCAATACTACAGAACAACATATATATATATATAAATCTATCTCCCTATAAAAGCCAAACAAGACAAGCCTGGGCCACATGTGGCTCATGGTCTGTCAGCTGGAGGTGTCTTCTTTTTTTCTTTTTTTAGAGACAGAGTCTTGCTCTGTCACCCAGGCTAGAGTGCAGTGGCGTGATCTCGGCTCATTGCAACCTCTGCCTCCCAGGTTCAAGCGATTCCCCTGCCTCAGCCTCCTGAGTAGCTGGGATTACAGGTGCTTGCCACCTTGCCTGGCTAATTTTTGTATTTTTAAGTGTATTTTTATGTTTTAATATTTTATTTATTTATTTATTTATTTTGAGATGGAGTCTCGCTGTGCCGCCCAGGCTGGAGTGCAGTGGTACGATCTCGTCTCACTGCAACCTCCACCTCCTGGGTTCAAGCGATTCTCCTGCCTCCAAGCGATTCTCCTGCCTCAGCCTCCTGAGTAGCTGGGACTACAGGTGTGTGCCACCACACTCGGCTAACTTTTTGTATTTTTGGTAGAGATGGGGTTTCACCGTGTTAGCCAGGATGGTCTTGATCTCCTGACCTCATGATCCGCCCGCTTTGGCCTCCCAAAGTGCTGGGATTACAGGAGTGAGCTACAACGCCTGGCCAATTTTGGTATTTTTAGTAGAGACGGGGTTTCACCATCTTGGCCAGGCTCAAACTCCTGACCTCATGATCCACCTGCCTTGGCCTCCCAAAGTACTGGGATTACAAGCGTGAGCCACCACACCCGGCCTGTTGGAGGTGTCTTCTAAGCACAACTGGGGGCAGTCATGGCATTCAAGACCAGCCTAGGCAACATGATGAAACCCCTTCTCTACAAAAAATACAAAAATTATCTGGGTGTGGTGGCAGGCGCCTGTAATCCCAGCTACTTGGGAGGCTGAGGCAGGAGAATCGTTTGAACCTGGGAGGCGGAGGTTGCACTACAGCCTGGGCAACAGAGCAAGACTCCGTCTCAAAAAAAATAAATAAAATAAACACAATTGAACAAGCTCCCTTGGAAGTTCCCTGAAGTGGCTGTGGAGGGGCCCTCCTTATCTTGGCCTTTGGTGGTGAGAGCTGGGGAGCCTGCACTCAGATGGCCTTAAATCAGAGTGTCTCTGACCGATGTGCTGTGAACATATTGGGACAGCTGATTCTTAATCGTTGAGAGGCTCTCCTGCATGTCCTAGGATACTTAGTGGCATTTCTGGCCTCCATCCACTAGGTGTCAGAAGGATCCCCCTAGCTGCCATAACCAAAAATATCTCCCGACATTCCCAAATGTCCCCTGGGTGGGGCGAAGGGAACAAAACCCACCTAACTGAATGAAGCATTTTAACCAATTAACAGACCTGCCCACGGAGCTTGCAGCCAGTTCAGGAAAAGGCCTCCTGGGGAACCAGACCCACCCGGCTGCAGGGAGATCCACTTGGGTCTCCTCTTCATTTCAGTGCCACCAGAGAGGAGTAAGATGAATAGCAGATGGTTGGGTGCAGTGGCTTACACCTGTAATGCCGGCACTTTGGGAGGCTGAGGCGGTTGGATCACCTGAGGTCTGGAATTTGAGACCAGCCTGGCCAACATGGTGAAACCCCATCTCTAGTAAAAATATAAAATTAGCCAGGCATGGTGGCACATACCTGTAATCCCAGCTACTCGGGAGGCTGAGGCACGAAAATTGCTTGAACCTAGGAGGCAGAGTTTGCAGTGAGCCAAGATCACTCGTCTGCAGGTGGCACTCCAGCCTGGGCCACAAGAGCGAAACTCCATCTCAAAAAAAAAAAAAAAAAAAAGGGCTGGGCACGATGGCTCATGCCTGTAATCTCAGCACTTTGGGAGGCTGAGGCGGGTGGATCATGAGGTCAGGAGATCAAGACCATTCTGGCTAACACGGTGAAACCCCATCTCTACTGAAAATACAAAAAAAATAGCCAGGCGTAGTGGTGGGCACCTGTAGTCCCAGCTACTCGGGAGGCTGAGGCAGAAGAATGGTGTGAACCCAGGAGGCGGAGCTTGCTGTAAGCCAAGATCACTCCACTGTGCTCCAGCCTGGGCAACAGAGTAAGACTTTGTCTCAAAAAAAAAAAAAAAAAAAAAGAAAGGAAGAATAGCAGAACACTAGCCTTGGAGGAAAGGAATGAATAAGATAATGCACCATGAATAAAGAAGAGGCTTCTGGGAAGATGCTGCAATTGGAGAACAAGACAAAGTTCTGGAAGTTACAAATATGACTGACCAAATTAAAAAATCCATCACAGCCTGGGCAACATGGCCAAACCCCATCTCTACAAAAAATAAAATAATTAGCCAGGCATGGTGGAGTGCATCTGTACTCCCAGCTACTCAGGAGGCTGAGGTAGGAGGATCGCTTGAGCCCAGGAGGTCGAGTCTGCAGTGAGCTGAGATTGCACCACTGCACTCCAGCCTGGGTGACAGAGTGAGACCTTGTCTCAAAAATAATTAATTAAGTTAAATAAAAAATTGATCAAAGGAAGGTATGGGTGGAAAAGTTTTGAAACACCTCTCAGGATGTAGAGCAAAATGCCAAAAAAAAAAAAAAAAAAGAAAGAAAAGAAAGGAAAATATGAAAGAAAAGAGATGGAGAAGCAATTCAATCCATATTTATTTAACAGAAGTTCCAGAAAGAAAGAACATAGCTGGATGTGATGGCACGTGCCTGTGGTCCCAGCTACTCGTGAGGGTGGGGCAGGAGGATTGTTTGAGCCCAGGAGATTGAGGCTACAGTGAGCCGTGATGGCACCACTGCGCTCCATCCTGGGCAACACAGCATGACCTTGTCTCAAAAAACAAAAACAAAGACAAAACTCAGAAAGAGAGAACAGAGAAAATGAAGGGGAGGGAACAACGAAAGAAGATTCCATTTGATTGAGAGATATTTCAAGCAGAGGAGTCTCTGCAAGTGGTCCTCACCTCAGCGACCCCTGGAATCACCTGAGGAACTTTGAAACCACTGATTCCAAGACTCCTGCTTCCAGCCAAGATGAAGTCACAGGGGCTGGGCCCGCCCTCCTGTCTGAAACCATCACCACCACCACAGTGACAAAAACAGACCCAATACATGGAACAACGGTGTTCAAAATGCTGAACATCAAGCAATGAGAGACAGTAACAAAAGCGATGAAATCCCAGAGAGAAAGGACATCAACAGTCCTTTTAGGACTGTGCAGCTTACTGCTTCGAGAGCATTTCCAAAGTGTGGGGCAGGGCAAGGGGGATGTGGGTTGGAGCCCAGAGGATTCACAGAGTTGAGGAAATGGAGTGGCTGAGTCTGAGGAGACCACAGCAGCTAGAGCTTAGATAATGGAACACCTACAAGACAGAGCTGCACAGAGAGAGAACCCCAGAGAACTTCAGAGGATTCAGCAAAGAACTAATCAGCACATGTGTGTGAAGAAACTCTCCAAGGCCAGGGAAAGAACCAGCTGAAAGGATTTGAGGAAACAACGCCCAAGATTCACATGAGGTAGGGCCAGGACCTCTTCCCACCGGCCAGCTGGAAAAACTGATCATTTGCTAGGCATGGGGTGGAGCGCTCAGGAAGGTCTTGTCTCAGTAATGGGGAATAATTAAACCCAGACTTCTGGTGCAGTGGCTCATGCCTGTAATCCCAGCACTGTGGGAGGCTGAGATGGGTGGATCACTTGAGGTCAGGACTTTGAGACCAGCCCAGGCAACACAGCAAGACCACATCTCTTAAAAAGGCTGGGCAGGCACGGTGGCTCACACCTGTAATCGCACTGTGGGAGGCCAAGTTGGGCAGATCGCTAGAGGCCAGGAGTTCAAGGGCAGCCTGGCCAACATGGTGAAACCCACTCTCTACTAAAAATACAAAAATTAGCCAGGCATGGTGGCGTGTGCCTCTAGTCCCAGCTACTCAGGAGGCTGAGGCAAGAGAATCACTTGAACCCCAGAGGCAGAGGCTGCAGTGTACCGAAATGGCACAACTGCACTCCAGCTTGGGCAACAGCGAGACTTTATCTAAAAAAAAAATTAAGCCTACACCAAGCATTGGTCCGGACCGGTCTAACAAATCATAAAGATTACAGAAATATTTGGTGTTCTACAAGGTAAAATTTACAATGTCTGATAAGCAATCCAAGCATAAGGAAAAAATTACCAGAATGAAGTGATAATTTACAGATTGGGAGAAAACATTTGTAAGCAATACATCCAATAAGGTGTTAATACCCAAAATATATAAGAAACTCAAAAAACTCAGAGTGGAAAAAAACAAATAAGCTGATTTAAAATGGGCAAAGGACCTGACCAGATATTTAAAAAAAAAAAAAAAAAGACACAGAAATGGCCAACAAATATATGAAAAAATGTTCAACAGCACTAACCACTAGGAAAACGCAAATTAAAAGCACGATGAGATATCACCTGTTGGTGTTGGTGTTGGTGAAGATATGGAGAAAAGGGAACCCTTACCCACTGTTTGTGGGAATGTAAATTAGTACAGTCATTCTGGAAAATTATATGGAAGTTCCTCAAAATATAGGCTGGGCGTGGTGCCTTGCATCTGTAATCCCAGCACTTTGGGAGGCTGAAGTGAACAGATCACTTGAGCCCAGGAGTTTGAGACCAGCCTGGGCATCATGGTAAAACACCTGTCTCTACAAAAAATACAAAAATTAGCCAGGCATGGTGGCATGCACCATAGTTCCAGCTACTCGGGAGGCTGAGGTGGAAGGATTGCATGAGCAGGGGAGAGGTGGAGGTTTGCAGTGAGCCAAGATAGTGCCACTGCACTCCAGCCTGGGTGATAGAGCCAGACTCATTTTAAAAATAAAGAAAAAACCAACAAAACGAAAAAACTAAAAACTAAAAGTAGACTTACCAAATGATCCAGCAATCCCACTTCTGGGTGTATATCCAAAGGAATTGAAAAATCAGTGTGTCAGAGATATCTGCACTTCCAGGTTCACTGCAGTGTTATTTACAACAGGCAAATCATGAAATCAACCTAAGCATCCATCAGCAGATGAAAAGATAAAGAAAATGTGGCCAGGTGCTGTGGCTCACACGGGTAATCCCAACACTTTGGGAGACCAAAGCAGGCAGATCACTTGAGGTAAGGAGTTTGAGACCAGCCTGACCAACATGGTGAAACCCCCATCTCTACTAAAAATACAAAAATTAGCTGGGCATGGTGGCAGGCGTCTGTAATCCCAGTTACTTGGGAGGCTGAGGCACGAGAATCGCTTGAACCTGAGAGGCAGAGGCTGCAGTGAGCCGAGATTGCACTACAGCACTCCAGCCTGGCTGACAGAGTGAGACTCCACCTCAAAAACAAAAAACAAATAAAAAACAGGCTGGACGTGGTGGCTCACGTATGTAATCCCAGCACTTTGGGAGGCTGAGGCAGGCAGATCACCTGAGGCCAGGAGTTTGAGACCAGTCTGGCCAACAGGGTGAAACTCTGTCTCTAATAAAAATACAAAAATTAGCCAGGCATGTTACGGTGCACTCCTGTAATTCCAGCTACTTGGGAGGCTGAGGCACAACAATCGCTTGAACCCAGGGGGGCGGAGGTTGCAGTGAGCCAAGACCGAGTCACTGCACTCCAGCCTGGGCGACAGAGCAAGACTCCGTCTCAAAAAAAAAAAAAAAAAGGAGATGAAAAGATAGAAAAGATAAAGAAAATGTATATATACACATTTGAATAGAATACCATTCAACTTTAAAAAGAAGCAAGAAGCAAATCCTGTGATTTGCAACTACATAGATGAACCTGGAGGACATCACGCTGAGTGAGTGAAATGAACTAGGCCCAGAAAGACAAATACCACATTCCGGCATGTTCTCACTTAAATGCGTAATCTGAAATAATTGAACTAATAGAAGCAGAGAGTAGAATGGTAGTTAGCAGAAACTGGAGGTGGGGAGGAAATGGAGTGACTGGTCAAAGAGTACAAAGTTGCAGCTAGACAGAAAAGATGAGGCCGGGTGCGGTGGCTCATGCCTGTAATCCCAGCACTTTGGGAGGCTGAAGTGGGCAGATCACGAGGTCAGGAGATCGAGACCATCCTGGCTAACATGGTGAAACCCCGTCTCTACTAAAAATACAAAAAATTAGCTGGGCGAGGTGGCGGGTGCCTGTAGTCCCAGCGACGTGGGAGGCTGAGGCAGGAGAATGGCATGAACCCCAGGGGGCGGAGCCTGCAATGAGCCGAGATCGCGCCACTGCACTCCAGCCTGGGTGAAAGAGCGAGACTCCGTCTCAAAAAAAAAAAAAAAGAAAGAAAAGATGAGTATTTAAGATGATAAACATGTTAATTAGCTTGATTCAATTACTCTATGCTGTATCTATATATCATAACAGCATGGGGTACCCCATAATTGTACATGATTAAAATTTATAGAATGCTTTTCAAAAATTGGAATATGAAGATGAACTTCAATGGCAAAAAAATTCTTTTTAACCCAAAAGATGGGATTGGTTTAAAAGCTCCCCACTCTTAAGAAAAGATTACCAGGCAGGCAAAGAGGCAGAAAACATGACCATATTAAGAAGAATAATCAGTTAATGGAAACCAACCTAGAACTGACACAAATGTTACAATGAGCAGAAAACATTAAAATAGTTTTATAACCAAATGCCATATGTTAAAAAATTAAGTAGCGATAAGGAGATACAAAACAAAGGCCCAAGTGAAGCATCTAAAAGATTACAACATCAGAGATGAAAAGTACACTAAATAGGGTTGATAGTAGATTAGACATTGCAGAACAACTTAGTGAAGTTGAAATCATAGCAAAAGAAATCCAAAATGAAACACAAAGAAAAAACAATTTTTTTTTTTTGAGACAGGGTCTCACTCTGGCTGGGATGCAGTGGCACCATCTCAGCTCACTGCAGCCTTGACCTCCTGGGCTCAAGCGATCCTCAGAAAAAAAAAAACATTTTTTTTTAAGACGGAGTCTCACTGTTGTCTCCCAGGCTGGAGTGCATTGGTGCAATCTCGGCTCACTACAATCTCTGCCTCCTGGGTTCAAGCGATTCTCCTGGCCCAGCCTCTCAAGTAGCTGGGATTACAGGCATGTGCCACCACACCTGGCTAACTTTTGTATTTTTAGTAGAGACAGGGTTTCACCATGTTGGCCAGGCTGGTCTCGAACACCTGACCTCAAATGATCCACCCACCTCAGCCCCACAAAGTGCTGGGATTACAGGTGTGAGCCACAGGGCCAGGCAGAAAAAACAATTTTAAAGAATGAAAAACATGGCTGGGCACAGTAGCTCACACCTGTAATCCCAACACTTTGGGAGATCAAGGCATGAAGATCACTTGAGGCCAGGAGTTTGAGACCAACCTGGGCAACATAGCTAGACCCCATATCTACAAAAAAGAAAAAGTTAGCCAGGTGTGATGGTGTGCACTCGTAGTCCCAGCTACTTAGGAGGCTGAGATGGGAGGATTTCTTGAGCCTAGGAGGTAAAGGTTGCGTGAGCTATGAGTGTGCCACGACACTCCAGCCTGGGTGACAGAGTGAGACCCTGTCTGGAAAGTAAAAAGAAAACCACATCAGTGAGCTGTGGAATAACTTTATGCAGGCTAATATGTGAGTAATTGGAGTTGAAGGAAAGGAGAGAGAGAGGGGCATAGAAAAAATACCTTAAGGACTAATAGCTTAACAGTTTCCAAGTTTGATGAAAATCATAAAGCTACACATCCAAGAAGCTCAACAATTCTCTAACACAAGAAACTACACCAAAGCACACCATAATCAAATTGCTGAAAGCCAGTGATAAAGTGAAAATTTTAAAGTAGCCAGCATCTAGGTGCAGTGGCTCATGCTTGTAATCCCGGCACTCTGGGAGGCCAAGATAAGAGGAGTTCAAGACCAGCCTGGGCCGCGTAGCAAGACCTTTGTCTCTTCTTTTCTTTTCCTTTTTTTTTTTTTTTTTTTTTTTTGAGATGGAGTCTCACTCTGTTGCCCAGGCTGGAGTACAGTGGCATGATCTCGGCTTACTGCCAGCTCAGTCTCCCGGGTTCACGCCATTCTCCTGCCTCAGCCTCCCCAGTAGCTGGGACTACAGGTGCCTGCCACCATGCCTGGCTAATTTTTTGTATTTTTTAGTAGAGACGGGGTTTCACTGTGTTAGCCAGGATGGTCTTGATCTCCTGACCTCGTGATCCGCCCACCTTGGCCTCCCAAAGTGCTGGGATCACAGGTGTGAGCCACCGCGCCTGGCAGCAAGACGCTTGTCTCTACAAAAAAAAAAAAAAAAAAAATAGACCGAGTGCAGTGGCTCATGCCTATAACCCCTGCACTTTGGAAGGCCAAGGTGGACTGATCACTTGAGGCCAGGAGTTTGAGACCAGTCTGGGCAACATGGAGAAACCTTGGCTCTACTAAAAATACAAGAATTAGGCCAGGTGTATTGACTCACACCTGTAATCCCAGCACTTTGGGAGACCAAGATAGGCGGATCACCTGAGGTCGGGAGTTCGAGACCAGCCTGACCAACATGGAGAAACCCCGTCTCTACTAAAAATACAAAATTAGCCGGGCGTGGTGGTGCGCATGCCTATAATCCCAGCTACTTGGGAGGCTGAGGCACGAGAATCGCTTGAACCAGGGAGGTGGAGGTTGCAGCCGAGATCACACCATCACTGCACTCCAGGCTGGGTGAACAGAATGAGATTCTGTCTCAAAAAAAAAAAAAAAAAGCCAGACATGGTGGCGTGTGCCAGCTAGTTGGGAGGTTGAGGCAAGAGGATCACTTGAGCCCAGGAGTTTGAAGCCAGCCTAGGCAACATTATAATGAGACCCCCATCTCTTAAAAAAAAAGGGAGGGGGATTAAGAGAGTGGATTAGTGGTTGGCAGGGCTAGGGAAGAGAGGCGAATGGGCAGTGACTATTGGGCATAGAGTTTTGTTTTGGGTTGATTAAAATGTTCTGGATAGTGGCATAGGTTGCACAACTTTGTGAACATACTAAAAACCACTGAATTGTACTTTTTTTTTTTTAGATAACATCTCATTCTGTTGCCCAGACTGGAGTACAGTGGTGCAATCATGGCTCACTGCATCCTTGAACTGGGCTCAACCAATCCTCCTGCCTCAGCCTCCACAGTAGCTAGGACTACAGGCACAGCTAATTTTTTTTTTTTGAGACAGAGTTTCGCTCTTGTTGCCCAGGCTGGAGTGCAATGGCGCGATCTTAGCTCACAGCAACCTCCGCCTCCCAGGTTCAAGCCATTCTTCTGCCTCAGCCTCTGGAGTAGCTGGGATTACAGGCATGCGCCACCATGCCCGGCTAATTTTGTATTTTCAGAGGTGGGGTTTCTCCATGTTGGTCAGGCTGGTCTCGAACTCCCAACCTCAGTTGATCCGCCCGCCTTGGCCTCCCAAAGTGCTGGGATTACAGGCATGAGCCACCGCGCCCAGCCAGGCACAGCTAATTAAAAAAAAACAAAAAACAAAAAACAAAAAACCGAGTGTGTAGGCTTGGCATGGTGACTCACGCCTGTAATCCCAGCACTTTGGGAGGCCGAGGTGGGTGGATCACAAGGTCAGGAGATCAAGACCATCCTAGCTAACACAGTGAAACCCTGTCTCTACTAAAAATACAAAAAATTAGCCGGGCGTGGTGGTGGGCACCTGTAGTCCCAGCTACTCAGGAGGCTGAAGCATGAGAATGGTTTGAACCCGGGAGGTGGAGCTGGCAGTGAGCCGAGATTGCGCCACTGCACTCCAACCTGGGTGACAGAGCGAGACTCCATCTCAAAAAACAAACAAACAAAAACGAGTGTGATGGCACACGCCTGTAATCCCACCTACTCAGGTGGCTGAGGCAGGAGAATCGCTTGAACCTGGAAGGAAGAGGTTGAGTGAGCTGAGATCATGCCACTGCACTCCAGCCTGGGTGATAGAGCAAGACTCCATCTCAAAAACCAAAACAAAACGAAGGAAGGAAGGAAGAAAGTGAGGGAGGGAGGGAGGGAAAAATTATCAGAATTAATAAGTTACTTTGGCCAGGCTTGGTGGCTCACACCTGTAATCCCAGCACTTTGGGAGGCCGAGGTGGGTGGATCACAAGGTCGGGAGTTCGAGACCAGCCTGGCCAACATGGTGAAACCCCATGTCTGCTAAAAATACAAAACTTAGCCAGCTGTGGTTGCATGTGCCTGTAGTCCCAGCTACTCTGGAGGCTGAGGTGGGAGAATCACTTGAACCCAGAAGGCAGAGGTTGCAGTGAGCCGAGATCATGCCATTGCACTCCAGCCTGGGTGACATCGTGAGACTCCGTTTCAAAAAAAAAAAAAAAATTACTTTCACTTTGTAGGATGCATGATGGATATATAGAATATATCTAAGTAATAAAGCTTCGATGAGTGGAGGAACACCAGGGCTCCTGTTTCGTGGGAATTAGATAAAACCACACGGACACACATGGAGTGGTTTTAAGGAGCGGAGAGTTTAATAGGCAAGAAAAAAGGGAGCAGAAAGAAGGAAGAAGCTCCCCTTTACAGAGACAGAGGGAGGGGTGCTCCAAAGCCAAGAGAGGAGACCACAAGTGCGGCAGATACCAGCCAGTTACATGAGTAGGCTGGAGGAGGCGGTGTCTGATTTGCATAGGGCTCAGGGGATTGGTTTGACCAGGCATTTTATTCATGTAGCCCTTGAAAAAACTGGCCCTCCCACCCTAGCCTTTTAATATGCAAATGCAGGGTGCAATGATGTTTTACACAAGTGGGGATATGTGGGGGCATGTCCTCTGGTGGTTCAGTTTGCACCATTTGGAGTTAGATGGCTTCTAGGCAAGAGGAAACAACTTGAGTTACAGTATTGAGTATACAGGGTTCAAATATTAATACAAGACATATAAACAAGAGAGGGCTTAATAAAGGGGTTAACCAATTCCATAAAGAAGACAGGAATTCATTAAAGAGGGATTGTAGCCACCAGGGGCTGAAGCTGGCATTTTCCCTGAGCCTGTCAATGATTTTGATTTCATCTTTAAGTACCTGTAGATTTTCCTCTACTTTATTTATTTATTTATTTATTTTTATTTTATTTTATTTTTTTTTTGAGACGGAGTCTCGCTCTTTCACCCAGGCTGGAGAGCAGTGGTGCGATCTCGGCTCACTGCAGGCTCCGCCCCCAGGGTTCACACCATTCTCCTGCCTCAGCCTCCTGCGTAGCTGGGACTACAGGCACCCACCACCTCGCCCGGCTAATTTTTTGTATTTTTAGTAGAGACGGGGTTTCACCGTGTTAGCCAGGATGGTCTCGATCTCTGACCTCGTGATCTGCCCGCCTCAGCCTCCCAAAGTGCTGGGATTACAGGCGTGAGCCACTGTGCCCGGCCGTTTCCTCTACTTTAGTAGAGGTTTTAATCCAGAAGCAGCATGTTTCATTTAAAAGTGCATCACTAAACCCAGTAAAAAGTCCTGGCAGATTTGGTGATAGTAACTTTTATGCTTCCTTTTCGTTAGTAACTACTATCCCTGCTATAAGGATAATAAGCAGAATACTACAGCAATGGAAACTCTGTCCAATATTTCAGCTTTAAGGTGCTACCATGTATAACCTTATTGAAAAGAGTGGAGTGAGTACAGCAATTCCCACGAGTGTGCTATAGTAGATAATTTCCATTTAAAATTTTACTTGCCAAGATACAGAATTTCCCTTTGGGGGTTTATGAAGTTCTTTTGTTTTATTTTCCCAAACAGAGAAATCTCCAGGCTATGGGCACGCTACTCACTTTTTTTTTTTTTTTGAGACGGAGTCTTGCTGTGTCGCCCAGGCTGGAGTGCAATGGCATGATCTCAGCTCACTGCAAGCTCCGCCTCCTGGGTTCACGCCATTCTCCTGCCTCAGCCTCCCGAGTAGCTGAGACTACAGCTGCCCGCCACCACGCCCAGCTAATTCTTTGTATTTTTAGTAGGGGTGGGGTTTCACCGTGTTAGCCAGCATGGTCTCGATCTCCTGACCTCATGATCTGCCTGCCTTGGCCTCCCAAAGTGCTGGGATTACAGGCGTGAGCCACCGTGCCTGGCCCCTACTCATTTTTATTACCTGACAGAATTTATAGGATAATTGCCCAGAACCAGTATATTGATTCCGATTTTTACATTCTCCATTCCTTTTTTTTTCTTCCAAGCTGCAGATCACCACTTGATTTACAGGAATAAACAGGGTTAGTCTAAAATGTAGGCAAAAAGCTTAAAAACAATCAATGAGACTAGGGTTTAATGACAAATGTATGATAAGCTTTGGAGCACAATTTCTCCAGGTCTCATTTTTGGTAAAAGCAAATTATGATAGGACCATGTGTGTTGTTTGTAGAATAAACTTTAGTTTTATACTTGGCCTGATTATTTGCATGAAGTGCAGCAAGAATGGTTATTTCTTTTTTCTTTTTTTGAGACAGTTTCGCTCTTGTTGCCCAGGCTGGAGTGCAATGGGGCAATCTTGGCTCACCGCAACCTCTGCCTCCCAGGTTGAAGCTGTTCTCTTGCCTCAGCCTCCCGAAGGTCAGGTCACAGACGTGCACTGCCATGCTCAGCTAATTTTGTATTTTTAGTAGAGACCAGGATTTCTCCAGGTTGGTCAGGCTGGTCTCGAACTCCCAACCTCGGGTGGTCCACCCGCCCTGCTTGGCTTCCCAACAGCTGCGATTACAGGCACGAGCCACCGTGCCTAGCCAGGAATGGTTATTTCTATTATTTCTACATAGGCCTTTTGGATTGGCTTTGATGAAACTTTGTTCCACAAGGAATTTCAGATAAGACCTTTAAAGCCGAGCCCAACTATGGGTTTGTATCCTCAAATACCTGTGAGTTGGGTGATCCTCTCCTCTTGAGGTTCCAAGATAAACTTGGAGCTCCCAGGCCTGTTAGAAAGTGACACTCTTTACTGACCATAGGTTAGGAACCCTGTGCGGGCACTGTGTAGACTAGCTATGAGGCCAGTTCTCTCCAAGGGGCTTTTATTGGGTCTGCATGTCAAGCTTGATTCCTTAAAGGGAAACACACCCTTTCAGTGAAAGCCTTGGTAAAATAACCAGTTTTTCCAATTATGTCCTGTTGACAAAGAAAATTGACTCTTATTTCACTGATGCAAACAACCTTACTGCCATAAGTTAAGAGTACTGACAGATAGTCTCCACATTCTAGAGGAACCAAGCAGAGAAAAACAAACATGCTCCAAATTTTGTTCATAGGCACATACCTTACTCAATTATTTATTTTATTTTATTTTGAGACGGCGTTTCGCTCTTGTTGCCAGGCTAGAGTCCAATGGCGTGATCTTGGCTCTGCAACCTCCACCTCCTGGGTTCAAGCAATTCTCCTGCCTTAGCTTCCCGAGTATCTGGGATTACAGGCATGTACCACCACACCCAGCTAATTTTGTATTTTTAGTAGAGATGGGGTTTCTCCAAGTTGGTCAGGCTGGTCTTAAACTCCCAACCTCAGGTGATCCACCCTCCTTGGCCTCCCAAAGTGCTGGGTTTGCAGGCGTGAGCCACCGCGCCTGGCACCTTACTTAATCGTTAAAGGCTGTAAATAGTTCAAAATAAGTTTTCTTGACTCTGAAAAACAAAACAAGGATCCCTAAGTTATCTTAGGGACTCTTATGCATATTTGCAATATTCCAAGCAAAAGTTAAAAAGGTTGCTTTGACCAGGTGCAGCAGCTCACACCTGTAATCCCAGCACTTTGGGAGGCTGACTCGGGTGGATCATGAGGTCAGGAGTTCGAGACCAGCCTGGCCAACATGGTGAAACCCCGTCTCTACTAAAAATACAAAAATTTATCAAGCGCGGCAGTGGGCGCCTGTACTCCCAGGCTGAGGCAGGAGAATCGCTTGAACCCGGGAGGCAGAGGTTGCAGTGAGCCAAGATTGCACCATTGCACTCCAGCCTGGGTGACAGAGCGAGACTCTATCACAAAAAAAAAAAAGCTGCCTTAACTTTTTGAGTGCAGTCCATTTAGTTAACTTTTGTTTTGCTTGATATTTGTGAATATGTCCATTCTTTATGAGTCCTGTACTTTTTTATTCCAATGTTACAATCTTCAAAGCTATTAAAAACCTGCATTTGAGAACACCTGTTAAAGTCCTTAATATAGCTTGATTATAAACCATTTTTTGAGAAGGAACAAAGCAAGACAACAATTGTTTGCGAATGACAAAATTTCCAGGATAGTTAGTTAAATCTTTACAAATCTTTTATAACCTTTTTACCAAAGGACAGATTAGTGTTTTAAGACCTCCTTGCTATGCTTTTATTTCAATGCTCAATTTATGAAAAGACCATATAGATACTATGAGAGAAGACAGTGTAGTGTTTCTACCATGCATTTGATTGCAAGGCAACCCAAAGCCAATTGGCTTATTTCAGTAATTAGCCCATTCCGCATGGTAGTCTCATCTCTTTGTGGGGGACGGGGATGTTTTTTAGGTGCCCAAGAGCATGCTTTTTGATTTATAACTACTATTAGGCATCCTTTACAGTGTATTTTCTACCTAGTTATTACGCATCAAAGCTCTTTTATAATGTGAAGTAATTTGATACCCCCAAAACTCAAAACGGTAGATAACACAGTACATAACAGAACAGAGCCTTTGGTTTTGAGAGGGAACTATCTGCTTTTAATTTTGAGGGTTTCATGAGGAAAACAGGTTTTTTTCCAAAACAGGGTTTGTGGCACCTCCTCTGTTTTTCCCAAGGAGTTCCATGCTGTCAGAAGTTATCTTAGGGACTCTCATGCATGCATTAAGAGTGGTTAAGACAAAAATGGAGAAAAATAATTCAGTTGACTGAGAAGAGCCTTTTTCCACAAAACAAGATTCAAGAAGAGAAAAACATAAGGGCCTTTTAAGTATACCTATAACTTGAATATCCACTTTTAATTAAGCTGAGTGCTCTAACAAAAGCCTTCAAAATCCCTTGTTACTTGACTTTAACCATGCCAAGCAGTTAAGATTTTTGGCTTTTGAACTTTACAAAAAGTAACCTCACAGGTGAAACCAATGAGCCTTCATTAGGTTATGACTTGACCACAAGTGTAGAAGGTATTTTCAAAGGAGTGATAGGCAGCTTTTGAAACTGTCATTGCAAAACTGTGACTGAGACAGTGAAAGAGAAGAGATCCAACTCAAACAACTCCATTTTGTTTCCAGCCCCCAAGCTGTCCTTGCCCAACCCTGGGTGTAGGCTAGACCAACTTTGGGAGGGGCGAGTTTACAGTTATTAAACTATAGATAGTTTATAGTTATTAAACTATAGATAGTTTAAAACAAAGATGATATCAGCCCCTTCTTAAGATATACTTCCCTCTTGCCTGGGGACCAGACCAAGAAACTAGCCATAAGATTAAAAACCAGGTGGGGTGCGGTGGCTTACGCCTGTAATCCCAGCACTTTGGGAGGCCGAGGCGGGTGAATCACAAGGTCAGGAGTTCGAAACCAGCCTGGTCAACATAGTGAAACCCTGTCTTTGCTGAAAATACAAAAGTTAGCCAGGTGTAGTGGTGCGTGCCTGTAATCCCAGCTACTTGTGAGGCTGAGGCAAGGAGAATCACTTGAACCTGGGAGGCGGAGGTTGCAGCAAGCTGAGATTTCGCGACTGCACTCCAGCCTGGGCAACAGTGCAAGACTCCATCTCAAAAAAAAAAAAAAAAAAAATATATATATATATATATATACACATTAGAAACCATGGCTTAGGAGCTATGCACCTGGAGGCTGCAAGATTTTGACACTCCCTAAACTACTCTTAAAATGAATGCTTAAGATATTTTGTAAACCCTGCCGTTGATGGATCAGCTGGCACCACCCAGATTGACAAACCGGCTTATATGATTTTGTGGCCCTCACCCAGGAACTGACTTAGCACCAGAAGACAGCCACCATTATAAAATGGTGGAGACTCAAAGTATTGCCACGTGGTTACAGGTCATGTTTCCAAGGACATGAAACAAGATGAAGGCCTGTAGCCAAGTTTGTTAGTGACCATTTTGTTGGGCTCCCTTGAACACTAGGCTTATGGGGTCCTAGGCCTGCATCCTAACCTAAGATACTCTTTCTTAGGGAAAGACATGCAAAGCACAGAAAGACATGCAAAGCACACCAGATTGTTTACAGCTTAAGACCAACCTCACAAATCCTTTTTTATTAATTATAAATTTACAGAGAATATAAACAATGATCCTTATTATCCCTTTTACCGGTTTGCACAGGGAGAAGCCAAAAGGCCATCTGGTAAGAAACGTTTACCCTTTTGCCAGCATACCAGGCTTCTGTGTTCCCTTCCCCTAGCTCAACTCTAAGCCAAGCATTTTAACGTTTGGAAAATTAACTTTTCCCAGTTTGGAAGAACATTATAAAAGAGATAGAAGCCATTTTAAACCATGAAAGAAGGAAAAACGCCATAGAAAGGAGTTCCAATTAGGGTCGCCAAGAGGTATTGCCTCTTTTCCTATTGGAAATATTGTTTCCCCTATTTCTTTGTCTTCTCTATTTTTTCTTTCCCCTTTTGGCATACTATAGGAGACCCATTGTTTATCTCCAAAATTTTCTTCTGCTTGCAGACCTGCCTGTTTTAGCTGCAGTTAGGGTTTGGCTTAACAGCAGCATAACATTCCTCCATGAGAGGTTAAATACCTGAGTTAAATTTTGGAAACCTTCTGTATACCCATCAGGGTCATTAGAAGATTGGATGGGCACAGTGGCTCATGCCTGTAATCCCAGCACTTTGGGAGGCTGAGGCGGGTGGATCATCTGAGGTCAGGAGTTCAAGACCAGCCTAACCAACATGGTGAAACTGTCTCTACTAAAAAAACAACAACAACAAAAAAAACACAAAATTAGCTGGGCATGGTGGTGCACGCCTGTGAATCCTAGCTACTTGGGAGACTGAGGCAGTAGAATTGCTTGAACCCAGGAGGCGGAGGTTGCAGTGAGCCAAGATCATGCCATTGCACTCTAGCCTGGGCAACAAGAGCAAAACTATGTTTCAAAAAAAAAAAAAAAGAAAGAAAGAAAATCGGCCTAAGTCTCCCTTTACTTGCCTAAGGTCCTATAATGAGAAGGGAATTGAAGGGGCCCCAAATAAAGGAATCCTCAGGTGGTTTGCCTGGAACTGGCTTCTCTAATTTTGGGTAATCATTCTCTTTGGGCCTGCCTAATATGATTGCTAAAAGAGCGAGGTTGATTTTGCAACACTTGCAGAAGTTTAGTAAAAAGGCCACACCCGGCTGGGAGCAGTGGCTCAGGTCTGTAATCCCAGCACTTTGGGAGGCCGAGATGGGTGGATCACGAGGTCAGGAGATCGAGACCATCCTGGCTAACACACTGACACCCCGTCTCTACTAAATATACAAAAACAATTAGCTGGGCATGGTGGCGGGCGCCTGTAGTCCCAGCTACTCAGAGGCTGAGGCAGGAGAATGGCATGAACCCAGGAGGTGGAGCTTGCAGTGAGCCGAGATCGCGCCACTGCACTCCAGCCTGGGCGACAGAGCAGGACACCGTCTAAAAAAAAAAAAAAAACACCATGCCCTTGTGTAAAAGAAAATAAGCCACTCTTTCTTCAAAGTTTCAGGGTTGAAGGAGTCCCAGTGCTTTAAAATACACTCGAGGGCAGTGCATGTTATACATGATCTATTTCCCATCTAGAAAGAGAAGTGAGAATAAAAGTGTTCTTTTAGTCTCCTTCCTTTTGGTATGTGATCCAGGATGGAGACAAAAGCAGTAGAGGGCATTCCCCCAACTATCTTCTCTCCGTGGTTTCTGGATTCCCAGCACCTATTTAAATGTGTCACCTGTGACCTGTGACTGCAGGCATGACCCTCCAAGCCATGACATCAGAGGAACTCAACTTTTGGGCCTTAGTCATGCTTTCCTCAAGCAGTCTTAGTCCTCTGCCTTTTATTTCCCTTTGACCTCCCAGACTTGTGTGGGCTTTGTGCCTTCCTAAAATAATGGATTTCAAGAAAAATCATGTAATTGGGCAAGACCCCTTTAAGGGAGGGGGCATGCTAGATTGAACTCTATATATGGGTAAACATTTACCCATAGGAAAATGGTTCCAGTTAATTTCCAGACTTAAAATTTCCTTACTAATTAAGTACTATCTTAACTGGAGACAGAATAGGTGCCTTAAAAGAACATAGGAAGCAAATGGCCATTTTTCTACTGATGGGACAATTTTAGGACTAAAATCTGGCTGCAGAAGACATTTTACTCCTAACTGTTAAAAGCAGAGCCTTCCCGTTCACATAAATAGCAGTAGAAAAGCACAAAATGGAAAAGTCGCAAAGCTGCAATGTACTGTAGAGAACTAGCAATATGTCTCATGAAGAGGATTTGTATTTCCACTAGGTGGCTTAGAAATACCAAGTGCTCACCAGAGAAACCATAGAGAAACGTTTATTGAGCTACTGGCTGCCATGATTCACGATCTCTTCTAACAGACCTGTTTCCCTGAACTGTAAAGATTCCTGCACATTAGACACACAGAGAGGGTAACAGACAATGGATAGAGACAGAAGAAAGTTTGGCCACAGGATAGTTGAGGATTCTCTACCAACACTTGGCTGTCAGAGGCTGCGTCCGGTCCAGAGGCCTTTGGACACAGAATTTTCTTTATAATTAACATTTTAAAACTTGCTTAAACTTTTAAAACAATAATTTTTTTAAACTTTTAATGTAGGTAAAAATCCACATTCTTATGCCCCTTTATAATCTTTTTACCAAAGGTATATTTTACTTTTCTTATACACCTTGCACATAAACTGTTTTTTTTTCATAGTACTCAGGAGGCCTTATTACTTTTAAATCATGCCAAAGTGTGCCCTGACCAGAAATTCTCAGTTACCTCAGAACTTTTCCCAGCCTCGCGTGATGGCAAGGTCTCCCCGTGAAAATGTGGAATACGATGAGGTTTCTCTTCAAATAATCTCATCAATCTTTTATTCTTTAATTCATAGTAGCCCCTCCCCCTTTTTCTCCTTCTTTCTCCTTTTTTCCGTTTCGCCTTTGTTAGATGCTCAGGCACACCACAGTACCAAGCGTTATCAGTACCAGCTCACATTCCTTTCCTTATTTGGAAAAATGACTAACTTTCTAGCTCATTACAGACACCCCTTCCCCTTCCTCTCCACTTGATTTTATGTGCCCACCCTATCTTAAAAAATGAAATGTTTAGCCAATCAGGATTAGTTTAGATTGTACGACCCAACCCCAGCCAATGGGGAAAGGGTACAGGGGCAGGACTTGCATCAGGAATAAAGGCTTTCATGCCCCTTTGTTCAGGTGTGCTTTCATGGCAACTGGCCAAGGAGGCAACCCTCTGTGCAGAAGTAAAATTGCTTTGCTAAGAATCCTGTGTTCAAGTGTTCAATTTCCTTAGGATTTTGAGCGTTATCCCTAACAAAAAGAAGCTAGTTCAAACATGGCCAACATTCCCAGTACCTGTGGCTAATGGGGGATTCTCCATGTTCTCCCCAGCAAGCCTCATATCCGAGTCTTTAGTACGGCAGCCAATGCTAAGCGTATGTATTAGGCTGATGGACGCCCGTTTGATTTATTTTAATATAGAGACTAAGAGCACCTCGTAATGATAGAACAGATTTTAGGATTGTTCCCATACTTACCACTCCAGTGAAGGCTGTACTTTGGATTTTCCTGGCCCGTGCACCAAAATGATATGGCTCTGATGAGTGGAGGAACACCAGGGCTCTTGTCTCATGCAAATTGGATAAAATGACACAGATACACGTGGAGTGGTATTAAGGAGTGGAGAGTTTAATAGGCAAGAAGGAAGGGAGAAGAAGAAAAGAAGAAGGCACCCCTGTACAGACACAGAGGTGGGGGGGTTCCAAAGCCAAGAGAGGAGACCACAAATGCGGGGGATACCAACAAGGTATATGAGGAGGCTGGAGGAGGTGGTGTCTAATTTGCATAGGGCTCAGGGGATTGGTTTAACCAGGCATGTCATTCATATAGCCCACGAAAAAACTGGCCCTCTCACCCTAGCCTTTTGAGATGCAAATGCAGGGCACCATGATGTTTTACACAGGTAGGGATATGTAGATGTAGCCATGTTGCCAGGCACATGTGGGGGCAAGGGCAAGAGGACAACGGTGGGAATCGCCATGTTTGGGTGGACCCAGTTTCTAATGGTCTGCATTTGCATATCAAATGCTGGCTGGGCTCTAAGAGCCTGGGCTTTCCTGGTAAACCAGAAACGTTTCTGGAGTTGCTTTAAAAGAAACAACTTTCCAAGGACCCCTTTTCCTCTCCATCTCCCTAAAGTAATTTTTTAATAACTTCTGTAAGTACATGAAAAGATGTTCAACATCATCAATCATTAGGCAAACACAGATCAATACCACAATTAGATACTGCATCACACTCACTAGGATGGCTATAATTAAAAATATGGACAATAACAAGTGTTGACAAGGATGTGGAGACATCGGAACCCTTGTGCATTGCTAGTGGAATGTAAAAGCAGTAGCTTTGAAAATCAGTGTGGCCGTTCCACAAAAAGTAAAACATGAATTTTTTTTTTTTTTTTTTGAGATGGAGTCTCGCTCTGTTGCCCAGGCTGGAGTGCAGTGGTGCAACCTCTCCTCACTGCAAGCTCCACCTCCCAGGTTCACTCCATTCTCCTGCCTCAGTCTCCCGAGTAGCTGGGACTACAGGTGCCCACCACCATGCCTGGCTAATTAGCCAGGATAATCTCGATCTCCTGACCTCATGATCCGCCTGCCTCGGCCTCCCAAAGTGCTGGGATTACAGGCATGAGCCACCGCACCCAGCCAACATGATTTTCTAATTCTATTCCTAGGTTTACACACAAGAGAAATTGAAAACGAGTGCTCACACTAAAACCAGTACATGAATTTTCATAGCAGCATAATTCATAATAGCCAAAATGTAGAAACAGCCCACACATCCATCAACTGAAGCATGGGTAAAGAAAATGTAGTATATCCATGCGATGGAAACCATTAAAAGGAATGAAGTACAGACAACATGGATGACCCTCAGAGACATGCTGAATGGAAGAAGCCAGGCACAAAGTCCATGTGTTGTATGATTCTGTAGCAGGACAAGCCGCAGACAAAACCTCTCAGACACCAAGTTGTAGAAGGAAAGGCTTTATTCAGCTGAGAGCATCAGCAAGCTACTGCCTTAAAATCCGAGCTCCCTGAGTGCACAATTTCTGTCCCTTTTAAGGTCTCACAACACTAAAGATTTCACATGAAAGGGTCATGATTGATTTGAGCAAGCAGGCAGTACGTGGCAGGGGGTGCATGCACTGGTGGTCAGAGAGAAACAGAACAGGGCAGGGAGTTTCACAATGTTCTTCTATACAATGTCTGGAATCTATGAATAACATTGGTTTCTAAGTTATGAGTTGATTTTTAACTACTGGGTTTAGGTCAGGCAGGCCCAGGCCTGGTTTCGGGCCTGGCACTGGGCTGCCTGTCTTTGGTTTTACTTTCTTGTTGTTTTTTTTTTTCTTAAAACAGGTACTGAGTACAAAACAATATAAAACAATATGAGAAGGTCTCTCTCTTCCCTCATTTCCCCCCTTTGAGACTCTCACTTTTTATTAGTGGAGTTCTCTCTTATTTTTGCTACTTATGTCTTTTTATGCAATAGATTGAGAGTGATTTATATAGTATGCTTGTGCTGAAGCATTTTGGTGAACTAAGGTAGTGATGAAGTTTTTTATCATTTGGAGAAATACAGGTGTCAGACAAGGGAGTAGTAAGCAGGTTCTTATTACTATTATTACTCTTATTTTAAGAGTTTTAAATCTTCCTATTGCTGGGAACCAAGTCCCAAACATGGCTCCTGGATTGAGTCCATGCCACACTTGCATGGGTACATGTGCCAGTTTTGTTATATTTTTAACTATATCCTCAACTACTTGCCCCCGATCATCTATGTGTAGGTAGTAATTAGTAAGGTTAAATTTTTCACAAACTCCTCCTTCAGCTGCTAGCAAGTAGCCAAGAGCTAGTCTATTTTGATAGACAGCATTTCTCATCAGAGTCTCTTGCTGGGCAAGAACAGTCAAGGCTTGACCAGTTTTATTAGTAATAATTTCTAAAACAGCTTGCAACCATATGATTCGGTTGAGCATGTAGATGGGGGTTCAATATCCTCATGAGCCATCTTGTGCCTAAGTGGTGGGTCTATAGTATTGTCTGATTTGTTTAGGGGGCCATTTATTATTTTTCTAATCACCTATGGCTATGCTTCATTTTTCATGGGAAGCATAGACGAGGAAGCCTAGAAGTTCACCTGTTTTCATGGGCAGTAAGAAGAAAGATGGCTTAATGGTGCCAATTACACAGCTACCTGTCTACTGATCAGGCAGCTTAGCACAAGCTCTGTGTCCACATATCCAGTATAACCCAGTGGGGGCCATCCAGTCCCGGTGGAATTCTGGGTGGGCCTAAACAGTCTGCAACTTTGGAAATTTACTGAATGGATTTCTTTCTGTGTAATTGGAACTCCACCATGTAACTGTTTTTGTGGCACCATTATACAGCTTTTGCCTAAGACAACTAATCCACCCTACAGGATGAGTTAATCCTTTCCTTTTTCTAGCTATGCAATATTGTCTAATAATTGAGACTTTTAGAACTTAAAGATTGTCAGGGTGGTTCTTTTGGGCTGGGAATTCATCAGGAACTCGGTCTGTAGGAACTAATTCTCAGGCTTCCCATGGCCATTGATCTCCTGCTACAGTTCCTCCACAAACATAACATGAGGTGACTTGCAGAGACTGCACTACATGTTTGGCTAATTGCAAAAACAAATTTTTAGTTTTTCCTGGAATCTCAGGTACTGACACATTTAGTGCATCATAGAAAGTCTGAAATATGGTTCTGGAGAGTGTTTTTGAACCTCTCCTTTTATTAGGATGCTTACACTAGGATCTAGTTCTTTTTCATCAATGCCTAATGTTACATATTTTTCTTTATTTCACTTTGGGTTTGAGGGGTTTGTGATTATCAATTCTAAAGGGTTGCAGCTCCTACTCATGCAGGAGGGAGGGGCTGACTTTTCCTTTTTGGAGCCAAACAGGATCTTTTTAATCTTTTTTTCTAAGTAGCCTAAATGACACACGACCAGTATTGACACATCTCACATAAATATGATTTTCTTATTTTCTGTTGTGTAACTTTTTTTTTTCAATTTAGAGAACCACCTATTCTATGCTGCTTACTATCAACAGTGGCACAAGCATCAAATTTTAAGGTTACGCTTTTGGGGACCCCTCTTTCTTTTGTTCTAGCTATTACCTTACTTGTGTCACCTAGAAAAGGATCAGTCCTTAATTTTATTTTAAAAACTGTGATCATGGGAGGCTTAAAATTGGTCATAACACACATCAGGTTGGTTATTTCCTGGGCTACTTACCTTGGATAGAATAGCATTATACAAACGAGTTTCTTTTAGAGTCCTGGTACACTTATAATAACCATAAAATAATAGGACTGTAGCAGTCTTTTGTCCTGCCTCAGTGACTTGATGTATATACTGGAAATAGTTCTCAGTCTGAGGAAGGTCGTTGAAGTCTTTACTGTACAAGTCCAAATTTTAAGGAAAATGAGTCTCGCGATGAGTTTCCTCATGCTTCAGCCGTGTGTGGACCAATCAGCTTCCGGGTGTGACTGGAGCAGGGCTTGTCGTCTTCTTCAGAGTCACTTTGCAGAGGTTGGTGAAGCTGCTTCCAGCCACGTACAGCTCCCAGTCTACTGATGTTTCAGCGTGGTCTCAGAGGTTGGGCCTACTAGAATAAACTGAGTCCAACACCTCTACACAGTTTATGTTTAACTGGGCTCTCTGATACCAGGAGAAGGGTGGCAGGGTTAGGGTGTTGCAAACTTGAATGGTTATGCAGGAATTTTCACAGAGCAAGCTTTGGTATCTAGTTAGTCTAGCATTCATTAGCTAATGGTGTCCTTCGGTATTTATTTTTTAATTTAATTTAATTTTTTTTTTTTTTTTTGAGATGGAGTCTTGCTTTGTCGCCCAAGCTGGAGCACAGTGGCATGATCTTGGCTCACTGCAAGCTCCGCCTCCTGGGTTCACACACCATTCTCCTGCCTCAGCCTCCCGAGTAGCTGGGACTACAGGCGCCCACCACGATGCCCAGCTAATTTTTTTGTATTTTTAGTAGAGACGGGGTTTCACTGTGTTAGCCAGGATCGTCTCAATCTCCTGACCTCGTGATCCACCCGCCTCGGCCTCCCAAAGTGCTGGGATTACAGGCATGAGCCACTGCACCCGGCCGTCCTTTGGTATTTATTAAAACCACCACAGCGTGGGGGGACTTTAGGTTTTGCCTAAGAGTTAGCTTATTTGCTTCTTGCACTAACAGGGCCATTGCTGCCAGGGCCCTTGGGCATGGGGACCAGCCATTGGAAACCCCGTCTAATTGTTTTGAGAGATAAGCCACTGGCCTTGGTCAGGGCCTTATTGTCTGGGTTAAAATTCCAACTGCCATTTTTTCTCTTTCTGACACATAGAGTGTAAACAGTTTTGTCAGATCAGGTAGCCTCAGGGCTGGGGCCGACATGAGTTTTTCTTTTTCTTTTTTTTTCTGGTTGACGAAATGCCAGGGTGAAAGGCATAGCCAAATGGACTAAAGCACAAGTGCCACTCCAGTTATTCAGCAGAGTGCCCAGTAAAGGTCCACCACAATACCACCACACATCAGCTTAGCGATGAACAAGGGCTGACTGACTGATAAGCTCTTGAAAATTCTTAAGCTTGGCGGGACACGGTGGCTCAAGCCTGTAATCCCAGCACTTTGGGAGGCTGAGGTGGGCGGATCACAAGGTCAGGAGTTCGAGACCTTCCTGGCCAACATAGTGAAACCCTGTCTCTACTAAAAATACAAGAAAATTAGCAGGGCGTGGTGGCGGGCGCCTGTAGTCCCAGCTACTCCGGAGGCTGAGGCAGGAGAATGGCGTGAACCCGGGAGGCGGAGCTTGCAGTGAGCCGAGATGGTGCCACTGCACTCCAGCCTGGGCCACAGAGCCAGACTCTGTCTCAAAAAAAAAAAAAAAAGAAAATTCTTAAGCTCACTGCATCCTTTCAGGTCTCCAAGGAATGCTAAGTCTCCTCCCTGCTGTGAGAGACACAAAGTGAACTTAGTGTTGGGAGACGGAAGCTGGATGGCCCTGGGGGACTGACCTGCAGGGACTTCGGTATGTAACAGAGAGAGCTTGGCATGACTTATTACTCCAGGCTGTAGAATCCTGGAAAAGAGCCACCATGCAGCCCATGCCTGGTTGACTGGAGGACCACCTTAGTGGAAGGGGGACAATCAGGGCCTCTGGCCTGCCATGTGCACAAGCATAACAGTTGCTTTTGTTTAACGTGCAGATGGAATATTTGATCTATTTCAACCAGGCATTTGCATCTTGGTATGCTGTCTTAATTGCTAAAGTTTGTTTTTAAGTCTTTAACTTCTATGATCTTCTAGTAAAATGAATGTTTCTTTTAGCACTTATTTTTATTAGTTTTTAGACTAAAGAAAGCTAAACACCATTTTATATTTAATAATGCTTCTTGTATGATTTTTATACCAGATAAGCTAAATTTTACTTTTATATTAGTGTGTCATTAATGTTAAACTTAATTTTAATAAAACTTTGTAGACATATTTATCTAATTTTTCATGTTTGACTATAAGGTAAGATTTTATAGACTCTTTTTGAATTTTTATAATTTTTGTTAAAGAGTAGGTTGATGCTTTAAGAAAAACCTGTTGCATTTTTACTTTAATGTCCAGTTCACAGAAAAACTGGATGATACCTTTTTAACTTTAGCTAATATGTTTACACACAGAATTTTCTTTATAATTAACATTTTAAAACTTGCTTAAACTTTTAAAACAATAATTTTTTTAACCTTTTAATGTAGGTAAAAATCCACATTCTTATGCCCCTTTATAATCTTTTTACCAAAGGTATATTTTACTTTTCTTATACACCTTGCACATAAACTGTTTTTTTTTCATAGTACTCAGGAGGCCTTATTACTTTTAAATTATACAACAATTTTTGCATAAAATTGTTTTATAACATTTTTTCTTTTATGACTTTTGAAGACAATTTTTTAACATGTCTTAACTTTTTGACTTATTACAAACATTTTTTTCTTTAAACAACCAGTTAATTTATTTCAGGACAAGAATTTACTGTATAACACTCTTTTTACATAAATTCTGCTTCCCCTCTTTTTTTTTTCCTTTTTTCTAAAGCAAACTTTCTTTATGTCTTTGGACTAGACTATCGAAGGCCACAAGATTCGAAGTTACCGTAATACATGTTACACTGTTAACTTTCAGCAAACTTCACTTTTGTTGAAAACCTTGTAAGTTTGGGATTTCAATCATCCTTTGCTATTAATAAGACCTTATTTAGTCTAAATTAACTTAGAATTGGTATAGGTGGCCTCTTTTTCTCTCTGCTGGTCTTTCCTTGCCTCTGCCAGCTGCTTATGCTGCTGTTCTCTTAACTACTGTGTGGGGGAAGGGGGGTCTAAAATCAGCTGTAACTGTCTATGTATGGAAACTGGTCTGGGTGCCTTGGCTTACAGGTTACCTTGTGTCATACCTTTGAAACAAGGGATCTCTCCAGGCTTCCTTCTGATGGCCAACCCATCTCTAATGCTGGCCAGTCTATTCACACAAAGTTCTAAGTTTTCCTGGTGTCACAGTAACACCGTAATCTCCCTTAAATTCTTTCTTGAAATTTTTTTTAACATAGTTCCTAGTGGGGTGGGCTTATTTGTGCCTGACCCATGCTTCTTCGAGACAAAACACCATGCTCACACCACACGCACACCACAAAACAAAAGACAGGTAAAAAGGGCACACACACACTTTCACAGTTTACGCCAAACCAAAATCAAAACAAAAATCAGAGTATCCAGAAATCCAAGCCAGGTCAAAACCAAAACCAAAGTATCACGCAATCTAAGTCAAGTCAAAACCAGAACAAAAGTGCCAATGCAGGCACGCCATGGGTGGTCAGGCCACGCTTCCACTCAGAGGGAGTGCGGCAAGTTCCAAAGACTAGTCTTACCAAGTTTCAGATGTCTGGACTCCAAGTGCCAGTTCCTTCCCGGTGTTCAGCCACTGTGTTAATACTCCGCGGGGGCCTGCTACACACTGCTCTGGCGAGGCGTTCCACTGGGGCAATTTCCTACCTGGGAGCTCTCTTTGGATCTCGTCACTCAGGCTGGCTGGAGTCCCCCCCAGGGACACTCCACAGGGTAGGCCTAAGCCGCCTAAGGGGCTGCCTCAGCCTTCCATCAGTTTCCTCATTTCCCGGTCAGGGAACCAAGAAATGTAGCAGGACGAGCCGCAGACAAAACCTCTCAGACACCGAGTTGTAGAAAAAGGGCTTTATTCAGCTGGGAGCATCGGCAAGCTACTGCCTTAAAATCCGAGCTCCCAGAATGCACAATTTCTGTCCCTTTTAAGGGCTCACAACACTAACGATTTCACATGAAAGGGTCGTGATTGATTTGAGCAAGCAGGCGATACGTGGCAGGGGCTGCATGCACCGGTGGTCAGAGAGAAACAGAACAGGGCAGGGAGTTTCACAATGTTCTTCTATACAATGTCTGGAATCTATGAATAACATTGGTTTCTAAGTTATGAGTTGATTTTTAACTACTGGGTTTAGGCCAGGCAGGCCCAGGCCTGGTTTCGGGCCTGGCACTGGGCTGCCTGTCTTTGGTTTTACTTTCTTGTTGTTTTTTCTTAAAACAGGTACTGGATATAAAACAATATAAAACAATATGAGAAGGTCTCTCTCTTCCCTCAATTCTATGTATATAAAATCCATCAAGACAGAAAGTAGAATAATGGTTGCCATTGGCTGGGAGGAGGGAGATGTATTTGATGTCACAAGAAGGGAGTTTCTTTCTGGGGTTATTTAATTAATTAATTTATTTATTTATTTTGAGACAGAGTCTCACTCTGTCACCCCGGCTGGAGTGCAATGGCACAATCTCAGCTCACTGTAACCTCCGCCTCCCAGGTTCAAGCAATTCTCCTGCCTCAGCCTCCTGAGTAGCTGGAATTACAGGCATGCACCACCATGCCCGGCTAATTTTTGTGTTTTCAGTAGAGATGGGGTTTCACCGTGTTGGTCAGGCTAGTCTCAAACACCTGACCTCGTGGTCCACCTGCCTCGACCTCCCAAAGTGCTGGGATTACAGGCGTGAGCCACTGCGCCCGACCTTTCTGGGATTATTAAGATGTTCTTTTGGCTGGGTGCGGTGGCTTACGCCTGTAATTCCAGCACTTTGGGAGGCCAAGGCGTGCGGATCACAAGGTCAGGAGATTGACACCATCCTGGCTAACACGGTGAAACCCCATCTCCACTAAAAATACAAAAAAAATTAGCCAGGCTTGGTGGCAGGTGCCTGTAGTCCCAGCTACTCAGGAGATGGAGGCAGGAGAATGGCGTGAACCTGGGAGGCGGAGCTTGCAGTCAGCCGAGATTGCGCCACTGCACTCCAGCCTGGGCAAGAGAGTGAGACTCTGTCTCAAAAACAAACAAACAAACAAACAAAACAACAAAAGGATGTTCTTTTTTTTTTTCCTTTTTTTTTAAGAAGGGGTCTTGGCCGGGAGTGGTGGCTCACGCCTGTAATCCCAACACTTTAGGAGGCTGAGGCAGGCAGATCATGAGGTCAGCAGTTCAAGACCAGCCTGGCCAACACGGTGAAACCCCATCTCTACTGAAAATACAAAAAATTAGCTGGGCATGGTGGTGGGCGCCTATAGTCCCAGCTACTCAGGAGACTGAGGCAGGAGAATCGCTTGAACCCGGGAGGCGGAGGTTGCAGTGAGCCTAGACTGCGCCATTGCACTCCAGCCTGGGCAACAGAGCGAGACTCCATCTAAAAAAAAAAAAAAGAAGGGGTCTTACACTGTTTCCCAGGTTGGAGTGCAGTGGTGCAATCACAGCTCACTGCAGCCTCGAGCTTCTGGCCTCAAGCAATCCTCTTACCTCAGCGTCCCAAGTAGCTGGAACCACAGGTGTGTGCCATCTTGCCCAGCTCATTTTTACATTTTTTGGTAGAGAGAGAGTCTCACTATGTTGCCCAGGCTGATCTCAAAAATTCCTGGCCTTGAGTGATCCCCCCACCTCAGCCTCTCAAAGGGCTGGGATTACAAGTTTCAACCACCATGCCCAACCTGAACCCTTTAAAGCAGTGAAGTATATGGGATGTAAATTATATCTGAATTTTAAAAACGATGCTTCAGGCCAGGCGCAGTGGCTCACGCCTGTAATCCCAGCACTTAGTGGGGATTTTCCTTTTTTTTTTTTTTTTGAGATGGAGTCTCACTCTGTTGCCCAGGCTGGAGTGCAGTGGCTCCATCTCAGCTCACTGCAACCTCCGCCTTCTGGGTTCAAGCGATTCTCCTGCGTCAGCCTCCCAAGTACCTGGGATTACAGGCACACGCCACCACGCTTGGCTAATTTTTTGTATTTTTATTAGAGAAGGGGTTTCTCCGTGTTAGCCAGGATGGTCTGGATCTCCTGACCTTGTGATTTCCACCCGCCTCAGCCTCCCAAAGTGCTGGGATTACAGGCGTGAGCCACCATGCCTGGCCAGTCCCAGCAGTTTGGAAGGCCAAGGTGGGTGGATCATTTGAGATCAGGAGTTTTGAGACTAGCCTGGCCAACTTGCTGAAACCCCACCTCTACTAAAAATACAAAAATTAGCTGGGCATGGTGGCGGGCGCCTGTAATCCCAGATACTCAGGAGGCTGAATGGGGAAAATGGCTTGAACCCAGGAGGCGGAGGTTGCAGTGAGCCAAGATCACACCTCTGCCCTCCAGCCTGGGTGACACAGTGAGACTGTCTCAAAAAATAAATAAATAAATACAAGTAAAAAATAAAAATAAAAACAATGCTTCAAGAAAAGGGGATTAAATATATCATTTAAAGTTATAACTAGTAGGAAGACTACCAGTAAAAACAGCACAAAAAAATAAAGAAAAAAAGAATGAGTGAGATACATTCTTTGCTCTTCACATCAGGGAGTCAATAGCGCTTAAAACCACAAATGATCATCTTTTCCACTCAAGTGTAGATGCCAGGAGAACTAAAAACAGAGCTCCTTAAACGTGGTTACCTCATGGGAATGAGAGTGAATGGATACTTTTTACTTTTTCATTTTGTACTCTGATAACTAAATTAATTAACAAATGAGAAAGCAAGAGGAGGTGGATAAGTTAACTATGCTAGAAAATTTATGAATGAACTTTATTGTTCTATTTTTACTTTTATTTATTTTTTTGAGACTGAGTTTCAGTCTTGGTGCCCAAGCTGGAGTGCAATGGCACAATCTCAACTCACTGCAACCTCCATCTCCTGGGTTCAAACGATTCTCCTGCCTCAGCCTCCCAAGTAGCCAGGATTACAGGTGTGCGCCACCACGCCTAACTAACTTTTCGTATTTTTAGTAGAAAAGGGGTTTCACCATGTTCACCAGGCTGGTCTCAAACTCCTGACCTCAGGTGATCTGCCCTCCCCGGCCTCCTAAAGTGCTGGTGTGTCTGGAATTGGTTGGTTTTTGGTCTCACTGACTTCAAGAATGAAGCCACGGACCCTCGCGGTGAGTGTTACAGCTCTTAAGGTGGTGCGTCTGGAGTTGTTCGTTCCTCCTGGTGTCCGGATGTGTTCGGAGTTTCTTCCTTCTGGTGGGTTTGTGGTCTCGCTGGCTCAGGAGTGAAGCTGCAGAACTTCACGGTGAGTGTTACAGCTTTTAAGGTGGCACGTCTGGAGTTGTTTGTTCCTCCTGGTGGGCTCGTGGGCTTGCTGATTTCAGGAGTGAAGCTGCAGACCTTCGTGGTGAGTGTTACAGCTCATAAAAGCAGTGTGGACCCAAAGAGTGAGCAGTAGCAAGATTTATTGCAAAAAGCGAAAGAACAAACCTTCCACAGAGTGGAAGGGGACCCAAGCAGATTGCCGCTGCTGGCTGGGGCAGCCTGCTTTTATTCTCTTATCTGGCCCCACCCACGTCCTGCTGATTGGTAGAGCCAAGTGGTCTGTTCTGACAGGGCACTGATTGGTGCATTTACCATCCCTGAGCTAGATATAAAAGTTCTCCAAGGCCCCACCAGAGCAGCTAGATACAGAGTGTCGATTGGTGCATCCACAAACCTCGAGCTAGACACAGGGTGCTGATTGGTGTGTTTATAATCCTTGAGCTAGACATAAAGGTTCTCCACATCTCCACCAGACTCAGGAGCCCAGCTGGCTTCACCCAGTGGATCCTGCACGGGGGCTGCAGGTGGAGCTGCCCGCCAGTCCCGCACCGTGCGCTCACACTCCTCAGCCCTTGGGTGGTTGATGGGACTGGGCGCTGTGGAGCGGGGGTGGCACTCGTCGGGGAGGCTCCGGCCGCACAGGATCCCATGGAGGGGGTGGGAGGCTCAGGCATGGGGGGCTGCAGGTCCCGAGCCCTGCCCCGTGGGAAGGCAGCTAAGGCCTGGTGAGAAATCGAGCGCAGCGCCGGTGGGCTGGCACTGCTGGGGGGCCCAGTACACCCTCCACAGCCCCTGGCCTGGGTGCTAAGCCCTTCACTGCCCAGGGCCAGCAGGGCCAGCCAGCTGCTCTGAGTGGGGGGGCCCGCCAAGCCCACGCCCACCCGGAACTCCAGCCGGCCCGAAAGCACTGCGCGCAGCCCCGGTTCCCGCTCTTGCCTCTCCGTCCACACCTCCCTGCAAGCTGAGGGAGCCAGCTCCTGCCTTGGCCAGCCCAGAAGGGGCTACCACAGTGCAGCAGTGGGTTGAAGGGCTCCCCAAGTGCCACCAAAGTGGGAGCCCAGGCAGAGGAGGCGCCGAGAGCAAGCGAGGGCCGTGAGGACTGCCAGCATGCTGTCACCTCTCACTGGGATTACAGGTGTGAGCCACTGCGCCTGGCCCTATTTTGATTATTATACGCAGAGGGTCACTAAATTGTTGACTCTGGTCATGTAAGCAGCTCTTCTGCATCTTCTGTGTTTTCTCCAATGAGTGTTTCATTCACTAGAATTAATTAGGTTGGAATGGAAAGTGCAGGACTTGGTTTAGTCCTCAAAATCTTACATCCATCAGGGAAGTTACTATACCAATAATCTAAAAATGTGTTCACTATAATCCTCCACCTAAAAGGCTGCCAAACCACAGCAAACTCCCCTTCTGGTTCACAGCTTATTAAGAAAACTAAGCAGATCATGCAAAAAATAAAAATTAAATATTTTTTGTTTCTTAGTGAGATTACAGTTAAGGGGCTTTTTTGAGATGAAGTTTTGCTCTTGTTGCCCAGGTTGGAGTGCAATGGTGTGATCTTGGCTCACTGCAACCTCCACCTCCCAGGTTCAAGTGATTCTCCTCTCTCAGCCTCCTGAGTAGCTGGGATTACAGGCATGCGCCACCACACCCAGCTAATTTTGTATTTTTAGTAGAGATGGAGTTTTTCCATGTTGGTCAGGCTGGTCTTGAACTCCTGACCTCAGGTGATCCACCCTCCTTGGCTACCCGAAGTGCTGGGATTACAGGCATGAGCCACTGCGCCTGGCCTCAGTTAAGGGACTTTTTACATTTTTATTTATTTATTTATTTATTTATTTATTTATTTATTTATTTATTTTTTTGAGATGAAGTCTTGCTGTTGTTCCCCAGGCTGGAGTGCAATGGCGCGATCTTGGCTCACTGCAACCTCCGCCTCCCGGGTTCAAGCGATTCTCCTGTCTTGGCCTCCCAAGTAGCTGGGATTACAGGCGCTTGCCACCATGCCTGGCTAATTTTTGTATTTTTAGTAGAGACGGGGTTTCACCATGTTGGCCAGGCAGGTCTCGAACTCCTGACTTCAGGTGATCTGCCTGCCTCTGCCTCCCAAAGTGCTGGGATGACAGGTGTGAGCCACCACACCTGGCCTTTATTTATTATTTTCAAGACAGGGTATCTCTCTGTCACCCAGGCCGGAGTGCAGCGGCACAGTCATGGCTGGTTGCAGCCTCAAACTCTTGGGCTCGGGCAATTCTCCCGCCTCAGCCTCCTGAGTAGCTGGAACTATAGGTGCACATCATCATGCCTGGCTAATTTTTAAATTTTTGGTCAAGATGGGGTTTCTCTACATCGCCCAGGCTGGTCTCAAACTCCTGGCCTCAAGTGATCTCCCTTCTGGGCCTCACAAAGTGCTGGGATTATAAGTATAAGCCACCACCTCCAGCCTTCCTTCCTTCCTTTCTTTCTGCCTTCCTTTCTCAAAAAAAAAAAAAAAAAAAAAAAAAGAAGTCAGTGTTGTCTGACTGGTATTGTCTGATTACCTGCATATATTGATATATTATTCCAATAAAGATGCTTGCTTTTTCCTTTGGTTAAAAAGTGTCTGGCACTATTCACAATAGCAAAGAGTTGGAACCAACCCAAATGTCCAACAATGATAGACTGGATTAAGAAAATGTGGCACATATACACCATGGAATACTATGCAGCCATAAAAAATGATGAGTTCATGTCCTTTGTAGGGACATGGATGAAACTGGAAAACATCATTCTCAGTAAACTATCGCAAGGACAAAAAACCAAACACCGCATGTTCTCACTCATAGGTGGGAATTGAACAATGAGAACTCACGGACACAGGAAGGGGAACATCACACTCCGGGGACTGTTGTGGGGTTGGGGGGCGGGGGAGGGACAGCATTAGGAGATATACCTAATGCTAAATGACGAGTTAATGGGTGCAGGAAATCAACATGGCACATGGATACATATGTAACAAACCTGCACATTGTGCACATGTACCCTAAATCCTAAAGTATAATAAAAAAAAAATAAAAAAAATAAATTAAAAAAAAAAGTGTCCGGCCAGGCGCGGTGGCTCACGCCTGTAACCCCAGTACTTTGGGAGGCTGTGGTGGGTGGATCACCTGAGGTCAGGAGTACGAGACCAGCCTGGCCAACATGGTGAAACCCCATCTCTACTAGAAATACAAAAATTAGCCAAGTGTGTAGTGGCATGCACCTGTAATCCCAGCTACTTGGGAGGCCAAGGGAGAAGAATTGTTTGAACCCGGGAGGCAGAGGTTGCAGTGAGCCAAGATCACACCATTGCACTCCAGCCAGGGCGACAAGAGAGACTCTGTCTCAAAAAAAAAAAAGCATCCAAAACCCTGGCACGGTGGCTCACTGCTGTAATCCCAGTTACTTGGAAGGCCAAGGCAAGAGGATCACTTAAGGACAGGAGTTCAGGACCAGCCTGTGTAACATAGCAAGACCCCTGCTTAAAAAAAAAAAAAAAAGGCATCCGAATATCTAGAACAATGCAACTTGTGGGATAGCTCCTTCTTGTTGCTAAGGCTCCTGAATCTTTTAGCTGAAGAACTAGGAGACAGGAAAGAGGTTATCCAAGGACCCACTGAACTAGAGGTATGTATTATGATTTTTTTGCCCTTGATAATTTCTGGGGGTGTTATAGTAGAGTCCCATGATCTTAAGCGCAAGGCATACCTGAAATAAATAAAGCCTGCGTTATCTGGCCTAAATCGGATGTGTACAGTGATGGATGGAGATGTTATTCACAGCCACATAGGCAGATTTCCTTCAGTACTTCGGTCTTAGAATGCTGAGCTACTTAGGGCCTCCGGAAGCAGGTCTTAAATGTTGCTGAGTAATTGGCAAAACAATCAATTACTCAGGAAGTCATTGGAACAAAGTATAGAGGCGGTGAATATTTATATAATTTTATCCACCTGGTTGTCTTGAAGGGCTAGCCATAAATTAATGTATGTGTCCGCAGCATAATGCCACAGCGGGATTTTTTTAAAGATCCGACGTTGAATTGTTTGCAGATAGTTGGTTTGCTAAGAGTGTCTCGCTGTTGTGTTTTTTGTTTGCTCTGGGTTTTTTTGGGACAGAATCTCACTCTGTTGCCCAGGCTGGAGTGCAGTGGCATGATCTCGGCTCACTGCAACCTCTGCCTTTGAGGGTCAAGCGATTCTTGTGCCTCAGCCTCCTGAGTAGCTGGGTTACAGGCATCTGCCACTACGCCTGGCTAATTTTTGTGTTTTTTTTGTTTTTGTTTTTTGAGACAGTTTCGATCTTGTTGCCCGGGCTGGAGTGCAGTGGTGTGATCTTGGCTCACTGAAACCTCTGCCTCCTGGGTTCAAGCAATTCTCCTGCCTCAGCCTCCCAAGTAGCAGTAGCTGGTACTACAGGCACATGCCACCATGCCCAGCTAAATTGGTATTTTTAGTAGAGCCGGGATTTCCCCATGTTGGTCAGGCTAGCTTTGAACTCCTGACCTCAGGTGATCCACCTGCCTCGGCCTCCCAAAATGCTGGGATTACAGGCGTGAACCACCGTGCTTGGCCTTGCTGTTTTTAAATGCTTTTACCTTTCACAGCCTCAGCACACTAAAACTCATATCCACTGAGGTGACTCACTGTCAATCTGGTTTGACCTCTTGCCATCTTTGACCTCTAGATTGAGTGCCCCAGTTCTGGGCTCCTGTAGCATTGGATGGTGGGTGGGCAGAGGGGTGGGAAGAGGGATGAGTGGATGGAAGCACAAGAGGGTGGACAGGATGGGTTGGGGGTGGACAGGATGGATAGGGGTGGACAGGATGGATGGGTGCATTACCGAAACGCCAGGGGTTCAGTCTAGGTCCCATTGCTTACTGCACAGAAAGCTGATCTGGGATCCTGGGATAATGAGTATCGCCAGGAAAAAAGGCTTTATTCAGGTGACATCAGCCAAGGAGACAGAAGATAAGTCTCAAATCCATCTCTCCAACAAACTCCAATTGGGGGTTTATATAGTGGGGAGCAAATGTAGCTGCAGGCGGGAAAACAGGAATTAGAGGGGGGTAAAGAAAAGGAGTTTCAGTTCCTTGATGCTGTCTGGAAGGCCTGAGGGTCAGTTTCCTGGGGAAGGGACTCAGATAAGGCAAATTTAAGTTTCAAGCTTTAAGATCAGGAATGTCAATTTCTGTGTTTATCCAAAAAAAAAAAAATCTATGCGACAATTTGGCCAGTTTCAGGTGGGCAGGACAGCAGGTGGAAGGGGCGCGGGTGGGTGGCTGAGGAGGAGGACAGGCATCAGCTGAGTGGATGGATGGGTTTGGTGGGTAACCCAGACAGTATCTGGGAGGGGATGGTGGCTGGGAGTGAATGTGAGTCGCTGGTGAATGTAGAGTACACGGGGCTTTGAAAAGTCACTGGGGTACCCTGGGCAGTTGGATGGGGGTCTGATGAGGGGATGAGGCTGGAAAAGTGGGTGGAGAAAAAACTGCTGCCAATGCCTCCTCGCGTTCATTCTTGAGCGGATGCTATGCTGCGTATTCATAGCCTCCTTGGCTATTGTCTTCGGAATCTGGAAAGGGAGCTGGAATTAGAGACGAAAGGAGGGCCGCGTGGTTGCAGTGCCCTCTGGTGGCCATGAGGGGAGTTGACAATTGGTGTCTACATATTTTCCTTAAGTATTTTTTCATTGTCTATTCTTCCCCGCCCCCACCCCAACGCCAACATACAGACTCCCTGAGGACAGAGATTTTTATCTGTTTACTCGTTGTATGTTCACTGTCTAGAATAGTGCCTGGCACATAGTAGATGCTCAGTTAAATATTGAATGACACAATTCAAACTGCTCCACCACTTTATATATTTTTTTATTTACTTTTTTTGTTTGAGATAGGGCCTCTGTCACCCAGGCTGGAGTGCCGTGGTGCAGTCACAGCTCACTGCAGCCTCAACTGCCCAGGCTTAAGCGATCCTCTCACCCCAGCCTCCTGAGTAGCTGGGATTACAGGTGTGTACCACCACAGCTGGATAATTTTTTAAAAATAGAAATGGAGTCTCACTGTGTTGCCCAGGCTGGTCTTGAACTCCTGGGCTCAAGTGATCCTCCTGCCTCAGCCTCCCAAAGTGCCGGGATTACAGGTGTGAGCCACCATGATTGGCCTCCACCACTTTATTGATGAGTGACCCTAAGCAGCTCTCTTAACTTCATAAAGCCTCAGTCTCCTCTTCGGTAAGTGGAAAGGCTAACGCCCACCCCCACGAGCATTAACTGAGGGAAGGGGACCCGCACACCCTGGATGAAGGTGCTCCCTGCTAGCTCCCGTCTCATGCAGTAGCCAGCATTGCTGGCACATCACGTACTCACAACAGCATATCATTTTCATTAAACAAACTGCTATGATGGGCACATTTGCCGCTGGGTGTGGGGCAATGATCCCAGCTTGGTCCTAGCCTGGCCAGGCAAAGAGGAAGTGTAGCCAGATGGACAAGGGACCGGGAGGTGACACATAAGAGTCCTCGCCTGCCATGCATGCCCCATTTCCCCACCCCCTCAGTCACACCCAACTCTTCCAACTGCCTTGAGCCATCGGACTCCCTCTGCCTTTTTTGAAGCTCTGAAGACACTGTATCACTTCTTTCCATGGCCGTGACCCACGCTCAAGTCCTCTTCCACAGCTCCTCCTGGCTGGCCCCCCTGCAGCCGCTCTAGCCCCCTCAAATGCATCCTTCTGGAACGGAGAAGGATTGAAGCTGCGAATAAGCTTATCTGATTTTCCAGCTTGATTTCCAGCTCACTCCTGGGACAGTCCAAATCCTCCGACCTACCATTTTGTGGTCTGGACCCAGCCCATTTCCTAGCCACCTCCTGATCACAGCTTCAAATCTTACAGCAAACAATCCGAGCCACCTCTGCCCATGCATCTCCACTGCCTGGAAATCCATTTCCCTGCAAGGAGGGCATGTGTTGCCCTTGAGTGCCCAGGATCCATTTCCTGTTCCCCCAGTAATGGAGTGCCCTCCCCAGCTCTCAGAGCTGGAGGATCCTGGAGGGCTAACCCATTTATGGGTTCAAGGGGAGCTTAAGACTCAGCCAGGCAGGTTCCTTTTGCTTTTTTAATGGAATGCTGTGGCTGCAACGAGCATTTTCCAGTTGGCCACAGTTCACCCCCACTTTGTCTTATTCCAGTTCCACCCATTTATTTTATCCGAATAGGTCCTGGAGGCACCGAGTTTGCAGGTCCTGGTACCCACTCCTCCCTTCTGTTCTGTCAGGTCCCAATGCCTGCCCAGATCCCACGTGTTTTCCCTTCCGGTTCCCAGATCACCCCTGGGCTCAACTTTCGTGGCACCTCTGGTCCCATGGGGCTTCAGTTTCCCCAGTTCAGGCGTAAGAAGCTGGGGTTCACCTGAGCGTGTCCATGTTTCCCCTGGAGGAAGGACAGGAGCAGACAGGGTGGAGCTGGGATTAGAGGGGACAGGGCAGCTGCAGGTGGCACCTCTGGGCTGTGTCCTATTGTAGCAGGACGAGCCACAGACAAAACTCCTCAGGCACCAGATTAACGAAGGAAGAGGTTTATTCGGCCAGGAGCATTGGCAGTCTTACATCTTAATAGCTGAGCTCCCTGAAAAATAAATTCTTGGCCATTTTAAAAGGCTTACAACTCTAAGGGGTCCACGTGAAAGGGTCGTGATATTTCGAGCAAGCATGGGGAATGTGACTGGGGGCTACATGCATCAGCTAACAGAGCAGAAAGTTTTGCAGTGCTTTTTCATACAATGTCTGGAATTTACAGATAAGACAAGTAGTTTAGGTCAGGGGTTGATATTATTATTACTGTTACTTTTTTTTAACTACCAGAGCCGGGTGGTAACGCCAAGGTCTTCTGGCTATTTATCTTACTTCTGTTTTGTTTTGTTTTCTAACTTTTTGCTTTCTCTCTTTCCTCCTGTCTTGTAAACTAGGCAAGGTGGGGGGAGGAGGGCAGCAGGAGTAGTAGTGGTCTCCTTCCTTACTGTGGGACTGGCCCCTTTTGTTTAGGGTATCACCAAAGGCAGCATCCAGGCCAGCCCAGCATGTCTGCCCAGCGAACCTCCGTCTGCTGTGCACTCAGAGCCAGGCCATGCTGGTGTTTGGTACAGGTTGGGTGCATGAAGGATGAAGGTTTTGGCCTGTTTGGGGCTTTTGCCTGCCTTTCTTCCTTTCTTTCCATCCTTCCTTTCCCTCCC
Organism: Nomascus leucogenys; assembly: GCF_006542625.1. Taxonomy (NCBI): domain Eukaryota; kingdom Metazoa; phylum Chordata; class Mammalia; order Primates; family Hylobatidae; genus Nomascus; species Nomascus leucogenys. The sequence continues at coordinate 75,810,230 of NC_044382.1, read as the reverse complement.
TCCCCCTCTCTCTCTCTTTCTCTCCTTTCTTTCTTCTTTGGAGACAGAGTCTCGCTCTATCACCCAGGCTAGAGTGCAGTGGCACCATCAGCTCACTGCAACCTCCACCTCCTGGGTTCAAGCGATTCTCCTGCCTCAGCCTCCTAAGTAGCTGGGATTACAGGCGCGTGCCACCACACTCAGCTAATTTTTTTATTTTTGGTAGAGATGGGGTTTCACCATGTTGGCCAGGCTGGTCTCGAACCCCTGACCTCAAGTGATCTTCCCGCCTCAGCCTCCCAAAGCGCTGGGATTACAGGCGTGAGCCATCGTGCCCGGCTGTCCTAGGTAACGTCCGACATTTGCTGACCCCTCACTACGTGCTCATTATCACCACAGAACCCCATGTGGTTGATCCTTTATTAGACCCATTTTACAGATTAGGAAACTGAGATGAGCAGAGGTGAAGTCAGCCCTGACAGGTCACAGGAGCGGCAGGTGGCAGGCCACAGTTGGGCTCAAGCTAGTGCCAAGTGTACCCCATTGGGCCTAAAGATGTGTGACCCGGAGGGTCCTGAGGAGCCACGTTAACCCATGGCTGGTGTCATCCTCTTCCGGCTTAGGACCAGTGGATTTTGGGCACTGGAGCCGCCTCTTTGGCAAACAGCTTGAGGGAGAAATCAAGGGCTGGGGCCGCCTGGGTCAGCATCCCCATAGAGATGACGTCTATGTGCGGCCCGCAGAACTGGGGGAGGTTGTCCAGGGTGATGCCCCCACTGGCTTCTACAGCCACACTCGGGAACTGGGCCTTCAGCACGGTGGCCGTGGGGTGCAGCTCCTGCGGGACACAAGCCGAGGGGAGGTAAAAGCCCACTACAGACCCCTCCCCAGAGGCAGAGCCCACCTTACCTCCGGCTTGAAGTTGTCCAGCAGGACAAGGTCAGCACCCGCCTCAGCCGCCTGCACGGCCTCCTGCAGACTGCTGCATTCCACTTCCACCTTCAGAGCGAAGTCGGCCGCCTGCCGGGCCGCCCGCACCGCCTGCTGGGCAGCCGGGAGGACGAGGATGAGGACTGGGCCCAGCACCTGGCACTGGGGCGCAGGGAGCCGGGAGGGCGAGGGTGACGATAGGGCCCAGCACTGCAGCTGGGGCGCTGGGAGCCGGGACTGACATTTGAAAAGCTCTGGATGGACCATGAGCTTGGGGTTAGTAAGGAAACCAGACATTGGGGTTTTTTGTTTTGTTTTGTTTTGTTTTTGAGACAGGGTCTCATCCTGTCGCCCAGGCTGGAGTGCGGTGGTGCAGTGACAGCTCACTGCAGCCTCTGCCTCCTGGGATCAAGTGATTCTCCTGCCTCAGCCTCCTGAGTAGCTGGGACTACAGGTGCAGGCCACCACGCCCAGCTAATTTTTGTATTTTTAGTAGAGACGAGGTTTCACCATGGTGGCCAGGATGGTCTCTAACTCATGACCTCGTGATCCACCCACCTCAGCCTCCCAAAGTGCTGGGATTACAGGCGTGAGCCACCACGCCCGGCCACTGTTTTGTTTTTGAGTCAGGGTCTTGCTCTGTCGCCCAGGCTGGAGTTCAGTGCAGTCATAGTTCACTGCAGCCTTCACCTCCTGGGATCAAGTGATCCTTCCACCTCAGTCCCAAGTGGCTGGGACTACAGGGGCTTGCCCACAAGCATGGCTAATTTTTTCATTTTTTGTGGAGACAGAATCTTGCTATATGGCCCAGGCTGGTCTCAAACTCCTGGACTTAAGTAATCCCCCACCTGGGCCTCCCAAAGTGCTGGGATTACAGCCATAAGCCATTGAGCTGGGATGTTTTATTGTAGGTTAAAATGACCACTTTTGTGGGTCAAAATGTGGATGAATATCAGCAATATTTGGCATTTGGACCTGAGCTCAATTTGACTCAGAATATTAAAATTAGAAGGGGTCTTTAAGGACATTTCACAGATGGGAAATGAGGTGCAGAGGGCTAGAGAGATGGGCTCAAGGCTGTGGGGCCAGTGACACTGGCTTCCCCCGTGTTGTCCTTTGCTTTTGAGCATCACACCACGCAGCAGCAGAACAAAGATAAAGAACCAATTCCAAAACCAGGCATGGTGGCTTATGCCTATAATCCCAGCACTTTGGGAGGCCAAGGTGGGAGGATCACTTGGGTCCAGAAGTTTGAGACCAGCCTGGGCAACATAGTGAGACCCCAATCTCAAAAAAAAAAAAAAAAAAAAGGCAGCTGGGCGCAGTAGCTCACTCCTGTAATCGCAGCACTTTGGGAGGCCGAGGCAGGTGGGTCACCTGAGGTCAGGAGTTTGAGACCAGTCTGGCCAACATGGCGAAACCCTGTCTCTACTAAAAAATACAAAAATTAGCCGGGCAAGGTGGCTGGCACCTGTAATCCCAGCTACTCGGGAGGCGGAGGCAGGAGAATTGCTTGAACCCAGGAGGCGGAGGTTCCAGTGAGCCGAGATTGCGTCACTTCACTCCAGCCTGGGTGAAAGAGTGAGACTCCATCTCAAAACAAAAAAAAAGCAAAAATTAGCCAGTGGGGTGGACCATGCCTGTATATCCAGCTACTGGAGAGACTGAGGCCTCATCTCCAGAAAAAGAAAAGCAGACCCAGCTCCCCTTTAGCTTAGCTGGATGAGCTCAACTGAGCCCGGCTCAGATGGAGGAGCTGAGGTAGGAAGAGTCTTGTGTTGCTGACTCCAGGCCATGGCTGTTCACCGGGTCATGGCTGGAGGCTCTGGGGAGGGGAGAGAAGGGGTGTGCTGAGGGTGGGGTTGGACCAGGGACAGGCAGGACCAGCACCTTCTCCACGCCACCAGCGGCCACCACATGGTTATCCTTCACCATCACCAGCCCTCCCAGGTCGTAGCGGTGCGAGGCGGCCCCGCCCACCAGGAGCCCATACTTCTCCACCAGCCGGAAGCCTGGCGTGGTCTTCCTCGTGCCAGCCACGTGCCCAGTCCAGCCGGCCCCCCTGGCGGCCTCCACTGCAGTGGCGGCAGCACTGGCAATGCCACTGCAGCGGGCCAGCATATTGAGGGCCACCCGTTCCCCCAGCAGCAGGTGGTGGGCAGGGCCCCGGACCTCGGCCACTCTGGCCACCGGCACCAGCTTCGATCCCTCGGGGAGGAACCAGGAGACTTGGCAGTTGAGTTGGGTAAATATGGCATCGAAGAAAGGCTGCCCTGCCAGTACCCCAGGGGATTTGGCCCACAGCACCGCCTGTGAGGGGCCTGCCCCGCTGACCAAGGCTGCGTAGTTGAGCCCTGGGCAGTCCTCTCGGAGCCAGCTGTCCACCAGGGCTGCCAGGGTGACGGGCGGCAGCAGCAGTGCCAGGCCTGGGGGGAAAGAGAGAACAGGTGTTGAGTTTGGCTGCCTCTCCTGCTGTCAGGGGTCACTGTCAAAATATTTAACAACCAGTGAAATTGGGCACTGGCCCATCAGCCTCAAGATCTAGGGGTCCCAGGGGAGGGACTGCGGTGAGGAAGGGGGGTTTGGGGGGAAGAGGGGTTGTGGGGGCGAGGGTTGGGGAGTGCTGTGGGCTGGATGAGGTCACTCGGCACCTAGTTAAATTTAAACTTCTGGGCCGGGTGTGGTGGCTCACATCTGTAATCCCAGTACTTTGGGAGGCCGAGGCAGGCGGATCACGAGGTCAGGAGATCAAGACCATCCTGGCTAACATGGTGAAACTCGTCTCCACTAAAAATACGAAAAAATCAGCCAGGCTTGGTGGTGGGCACCTGTAGTCCCAGCTACTCCAGAGGCTGAAGCAGGAGAATGGCGCGAACCCAGGAGGTGGAGCTTGCAGTGAGCAAGATCACGCCACTGCACTCCAGCCGGGGTGACAGAGTAAGACTCCATCTCAAAAAAAAAAAAAAAAAAAAAAAAAGTAAACTTCTGGCCAGGTGCTGTGGCTCATGCCTATAATCCCAACACTTTGGGAGGCTGGGGCAGGCAGATCACTTGAGGTCAGGAGTTCGAGACCAGCCTGGCCAACATGGTCTCTACTAAAAATACAAAAATTAGCCAGGCTTGGGGGTGGACACCTGCAATCCCATCACAGTTTGTTTATCCAATACTCACCAGCTGCAGCTTTCAAATTCACTTAAAAAAAAAAAATCAGTCTGGCCAGGCGCGGTGGCTCACGCCTGTAATCCCAGCACTTTGGGAGGCCAAAGCGGGAGGATCACCCGAGGTCAGAAGTTTGAGACCAGCTTGGCCAAAATGGTAAAACCCTGTCTCTACTAAAAATACAAAAATTAGCCGGGTGTGGTGGCAGGCGCCTGCAATCCCAGCTACTCGGGAGGCTGAGGCAAGAGAATTGCTTGAACCCGGGGAGCGGAGGTTGCAGTGAGCCGAGGTCGTGCCACTGCACTCCAGCCTGGGTGACAGAGCAAGACTCCATCTAAAAAAATAGTAATAAAAATAAAAAATAAATAAAATGAGGATGATGGGGCTGGGCACAGTGGCTCATGCTTGTAATCCCAGCACTTTGGGAGGCTGAGGCAAGTGGATCACCTGAGGTCAGGAGTTCAAGACCAGCCTGGTAAACATGACGAAACCCCGAAAAAAAATTAGCCAAGTATAGTGGCGCATGCCTGTAACCCTAGCCACTCGGGAGGCTGAAGCAGGAGAATCGCTTGAACCCAGGAGGCAGAGGTTGAAGTGAGCTGAGATCGTGCCACTGCACTCCAGCCTGGGTGACAGAGCAAGACTCTGTCTCAAAAAAAAAAAAAAAAATGATGGGGAGGTGGGGAAGGTTAATGTGTACATAAAAAATAGAATGAATAAGACCTACTATTTGCTAGAACAACAGGGTGACTATAGTCAATAATAACTGTACATTTCAAAATAACTAAAAGAATGCAATTAGACTGTAACAAAGGATAAATGCTTGAGGGGATGGACACCCCATTCTCCATGATGTAATTTTTTTTTTTTTTTTGAGACAGAATCTCACTCTTGTTGCCCAGGCTGGAGTGCAATGGAGTGATCTCGGCTCGCTTCAACCTCTGCCTTCCGGATTCAAGCGATTCTCCTGCCTCAGCCTCCTGAGTGGCTGGGGTTACAGGCGCCTGCCACCACACCCGGCTAAATTTTGTATTTTTAGTAGAGACAGGGTTTCACCATGTTGGCCAGGCTGGTCTGGAACTTCTGACCTCGTCATTCGCCCGCCTCCGCCTCCCAAAGTGCTGGGATTACAGGCGTAAGCCACCGCGCCCGGCCTAACTTGATACTTTTTATTTATTTATTTTTTTGAGACGGAGTCTCGCTCTGTCGCCACTGTGGCGCCTGCAGTTGCCTGGCGACTGCAGAGGCGCGATCTCGGCGTCAGCCACAGCGCATGGCCCATGATGTGATTATTATGCATTGCATGCCTTTATCAATGTGCACCCCACAAATATATATACCTATGTACCCACACATTTTTTTTTTTTTTTTTGAGACAGAGTCTCGCTCTGTCGCACTGGCGCGACCTCGGCTCACGGCAAGCTCCGCCTCCCGAGTTCACGCCATTCTCCTGCCCCAGCCTCCCGAGTAGCTGGGACTACAGGCGCCCGCCACCACGCCCGGCTAATTTTTGGGGGGTTTTAGTAGAGACGGGGTTTCACTGTGTTAACCAGGATGGTCTCGATCTCCTGACTTCGTGATCCGCCCGCCTCGGCCTCCCAAAGTGCTGGGATTACAGGCGTGAGCCACCGCGCCCGGCCAGTACCCACACTTAAAAAATAATAAATAAATAAGGATGGTGGACTTGGTGAAGGTCCCTCGCGCCCTAAGCATAGCCCGTGATGGGCCCTGCATGGCTGCGAGCAGAGGCAAACCCAGGCGCGGTGCAACAGCGCCATCTATCGGCAGGGAGAAGACCTGCAGCCTAATGGACCCCCGCCATCTGTGGACTTGGCTTCCCGTTAAGGGGAACACAGCCAGTGAGGGTGTTGATTTCGCGCGCACACACGTGCACGCACGCGCACACAGCACACTTCTGCTCCAAGTGGAAGTGAAGGCCAGACATCCTGGCTTGCTCTGCTCTCCGAAGCAGGCCCTCTCTTGTCTACTTCCCCAAAGCCAAGTTGCTGAGTCACCACCCACTCACCCCACCTCCCCTCCGAGCCACAAGCCTCCTTGACTGCACCCGGCTCTCCTTCGCCACATTCTCTCCCACATCTGCCCCAGATGGCCCCTGTCCCTCCGCTAAGAGCTAGCTATACTGAGGCTGGGCACTGTCTCTGTTGGTCACATCCAGCTACAGAAAAGGCCTGGGAGCAAACGGCAGGGAGGAGAGCCTAATCCCCCACTCCCACTCCATTCAAACTAGGTGCAGTGCAGTGGCGCGATCACGCCTCACTGCAGCCTCAACTGCCCAGGCTTAAGCAATCCTCTCGCCTCAGCTTCCCAAGGAACTGGGACTACAGGCGCACACCAACCATGCCCGGCTAATTTTCGTATATTTTTTGTTGTAGAGATGGGGGTCTCACTATATTCCCCAGGCTGGTCTTGAACTCCCAGGCTTAAGCAATCCTTGCACCTCAGCCTCTCAAGGTCCTGGGATTACAGGAGTGAGCCACTGTGCCCACCTTGGTTTTTTTTTTTTTTTTTTTTTTTTTTTGATACAGAGCTTCACTCTTTTGTCCAGGCTGGAGTGAAGTGGCGTGATGTTGCCTCACTGCAACCTCCGCCCCGCGGGTTCCAGCAATTCTTCTGCCTCAGCCTCCCAAGTAGCTGGGATTACAGGCGCCCGCCACCACGCCCGGCTAATTTTTGTATTTTTAGTAGAGACAGGGTTTTACCATTTTGGCCAGGCTGGTCTCAAACTCCTGACCTCGGGTGATCCACCTGCCTCGGCCTCCCAAAGTGCTGGTATTACAGGTGTGAGCCACCACGCCTGGCCAGCCTGATTTTTTTCTTTTTTTTTCAGGCTGATTTTTTAAAAATGAATTTGAATTCCGCAACTGGTGAGTATTGGGTAAACAACCTGTGATGCAGGCTGGGCACCAAGGCTCACGCCTGTAATTCCAGCACTTTGGGAGGCCAAGGTGGGCGGATCACGAGGTCAGGAGTTCAAGACCAGCCTGGCCAACATGGTGAAACCCCATCTCTACGAAAAAATACAAAAACTAGCCAGGCATGGTGGCACGCGCCTGTAATCCCAGCTACTTGGGAGGCTGAGGCAGAATAATCACTTGAACCAGGGAGGCAGAGGTTGCAGTGAGCTGAGATCATGCCACTGCACTCCAGCCTGGACGACAGAGTGAGAATCCATCTCAAAAAAAGAAGAAACCAACTACTGATACAGGCAACAATAGGGACCTGTCTCAAATGTATCAGTCTAACTAAAAGGAGCCAGATCCAAAAGGCTGTATGATGCCATTCACGCAGCATCCTGGGAAAGGTAAAACTATAGGCACAGAGCAAATCAGCATTGCCTGGGGAGTGGGAGGAGTTGACCACCGAGATCTGGCGAGGTTGCAGAGAAAAAGGAACACTTATATACTGTTGGTGGGAGTGTAAATTAGTTAAACCATAGTGGAGGACAGTGCAGCAATTTCTGAAAGACCAAAAACCAGAAATACCGTTCCACCCAGCAATCCCATTACTGGGTATATACCCAAAGGAATGTAAACCATTCTGTTATAAAGACACATCACAGTACTTTTCACCATAGGAAAGACATGATTCAACCTAAATGCCCATCAATGGTAGACTGGACAAAGAAAGTGTGGTACACATACACCATGGAATACTATGCAGCCATAAAAAAGAATGAGATTACGTTCTTTGCAGGGACATGAATGGAGCTGGAGGCCATTATCCTTAGCAAACAAACGCAGGAACAGAAAACCAAATACCGCATGTTCTCACTTATAAGTGGGAGCTAAATGATGAAAACACATGGACACATAGAGGGGAATAACACATACTGGAGCCTATTGGAGGGCAGAAGTTTGGAGGAGGGAGAGTGTAGCAGGACGAGCCGCGGACAAAACCCCTCAGACACCAAGATAGTGAAGGGAGTGGTTTAATCAGCTGGGAGCATTGGCAGGCTAGCATCTTAAAATCCAAGCTCCTCAGGTGCTCAACTTCTGTCCTTTTTAAGGGCTCACAACTCTAAAGGGGTCCGCATGAGAGGGTCGTGATCGACTGAGCAAGCCAGGGGGTACGTGACAGGGGCTGCGAGCACTGCTGGTCAGAGTGAAATAGAACCTAACGGGAGGTTTCACAATGTCCTTCCATATAATGTCTGGAATCTATAGATAACAACAGTTTCTAGGTCAGGGGTCGAATTTTAACTACCAGGCTTAGGTCAGGCAGGCCCAGGCCTGATTTCGAGTCTGGTTCCTTGGTTTCCGGTCTGGTTCCTAGGCGCCGGGCTACCTGCCTTTAGTTTTGCTTCTCTTTCCTTTTCTGAGTATAAAACAATATGAGAGGGTCTCTCTCTTCCCTCAAGAGGATCAGGAAAAATAACTAATGGGTACTACACTTAATACCTGGGTGACTAAATAATGTGTACAACCCCCATGACACAAGTTTACCTATATAAGAAACCTGCACATGTACCTCTGAACTTAAGATAAAAGTTAAATTTAAGGCCGGGCGTGGTGGTTCATGCCCGTAATCCCAGCACTTTGGGAGGCCAAGGTGGGTTGATCACCTGAGGTCAGGAGCTCAAGACCAGCCTGTCCAACATGGCAAAACCTCATCTCTACTAAAAACACAAAAATTAACCAGCCGTGGTGGCAGGTGCCTGTAATCCCAGCTACTTGGGAGGCTGACTCTCTTGAACCCAGGAGGCAGAGGTTGCAGTGAGCTGAGATTGCACCACTGCAATCCATCCTGGGTGACAGGGCGAGATTCGGTCTCAAAAAAAAAGTTAAATTTAAAAACAAACAAAAGGCTGGGCATGGTGGCTGACGCCTGTAATCCCAGCACTTTGGGAGTCTGAGGCAGGCAAATCACCTGAGGTCAGGAGTTTGAGACCAGCCTGCCCAATATTATGAAACCCCATCTCTACTAAAAATACAAAAATTAGCTGGGCATGGTGGTATGCGCCTGTAGTCCCAGCTACTCGGGAGGCTGAGGCAGGAGAATCACTTGAACCCAGGAGGCAGAGGTTGCAGTGAATCGATACCGCGCCATTGCACTCCAGCCTGGCCAACAAGAGCGAAACTCAGTCTCAAAAAAAAAAAAAAAAGAATAAAAACAAACAAAAAATTAGCCTGAGGTCAGGAGTTCAAGACCAGCCTGTCCAACATGGCAAAACCCTGTCCCTACTAAAAACACAAAACTTAGTTGTGTATGGTGGCATGCGCCTGTAATCCCAGCTCCTCGGGAGGCTGAGGCATGAGAATTGCTTGAACCTGGAAGGCAGAGTTTGCAGTGAGCCGAGATAGCACCACTGTACTCCAGCCTGGGTGACAGAGTGAGACTTTGTCTCAAATAAATAAATAAATAAATAAATAAATAAATAAATAAATAAAGTAACTTTGATGGGCACCCTCAGAGGTTCTGTCTATAGCCAAACCTCACTCAGGTTCTTTCAGCTCTTTTCCAGTTAGGCCTTGGACTTCCGTGTTCACCTCTGCATCGTCCAATTTTAGCAAGAATCCTGCTAAGTCAGCTTAGCCAGTCCCTCATCCTCCACATCTGATTGCCCCTTGATCCCTAATGGGGGTCCTCATCCTCCACCCTCCCCCAGGCGCTGTCTGACCACTTTGGCCTGCCCTCAGCAAGAATCCCTTTAGGTTGGTCTTGTCAGAATCCCCCCAACCCCCAGTGCTTTCTCATGGTAATATCCCATCCACTGCCCCCCAACTCTGCTCGTTGGCTATAACCCCCATGGTGTACTCCTCGAGTTCAGCCCAATTCTGATCTAAGGTCACTCTTCCCCTACAGCAATAGTCTGGAATGCAATATGTTTTTGCTATTTTAACGACTGTCTAGTTCTGGTTTTCTTTGATCACTCTCCTGCTGAAAACTGACCTTTCATGGTTTCAGCTCCAGTTCTCTTGACTTTTTTCTTTCTTTCTTTTTGAGACAGAATGGAGTGCAGTGGTGCAATCATGGCTCACTGCAGCCTTGAACTCCTGGGCTCATGTGGTCCTCTCACCTCAGCCTCCTGAGTAGCTGCTCCACCATGCCAAGGTAATTTTTTTTTTTTTTTATAGAGACAGGGTCTCAAACTCCTGGCCTTTTTTTTTTTTTTTTTGAGACAGAGTCTCGCTCTGTCACCCAGGCTGGAGTGCAGTGGCGTGATCTCGGCTCACTGCAAGCTCCGCCTCCCGGGTTCACGCCATTCTCCTGCCTCAGCCTCTCCGAGTAGCTGGGACTACAGGCGCCCACCACCACGCCTGGCTAATTTTTCGTATTTTTAGTAGAGACGGGGTTTCACCGTGGTCTCGATCTCCTGACCTCGTGATCCGCCCGCCTCGGCCTCCCAAAGTGCTGGGATTACAAGCGTGAGCCACCGCGCCCGGCAACTCCTGGCCTTTTAAACTTTTTTCCTTTTCTTTTTTTTGAGACAGAGTCTCACTTTTTTGCCCAGGCTGGAGTGCAGTGGCATGCAATGGAAAAGGGATGGAGCCCTGAGCTTTGGCAGTAACTGTAGACTCACTGCAGCCTCCGCCTCCTGAGTTCCCCTGCCTCAGCCTCCTGAGTAGCTGGGATTACAGGCACGTGCCACCATGCCTGGCCAATTTTTGTATTTTAGTACATTTCTGTATAACAGCACGAGGAGGTCATTACTGTCATCCCTGTCACAGATGAGGAACCCAAGGCACCTGAGGGTTGTCTCTGGTCCACAATCACTTAGTGACAAGTGGCAGAGCCAGGGCTGGACCTCAGGTGTGTGGCCCCAGAGCCTGGGCTCTGATTCACCATGCTACGCAACCTCTCTGATGGGATAAGTATCCTAGCTCACATACTGTGAAGCTAACCAATATAAAATTGCCAATATTTGGCTGTTTTGACCAATAAAAGCAGCAAATTTATATGGTTCAGTATGCGAAGCACTTAGATATAGCAGAAAACTCAATGGCCAGACAGTCTTTGCCCGTCGAGAGGAAACAGCTGTAGACGTGATGATGGGGGAAGAACAGGAAGCACAGAGGGACCAGGATCTAATGTCGGGGCGTGTCTGTGAGGCCCCTGCTGAGGAAGTGATGTTTAAGGGAAGACCTGCAAGAGGAATGAGCTGAAGGGGGAGATTGGGGATGAGGATAAGGGAAGGGGCTTCCAGGCCAAGGCACAGTCCTGCAACAGCATAGGCTAAAGCCTGACAAGTAAGAGAAAGAGCTGCCCACGCTGTTGCCTCCATGCCTAGCAATTATTAACACCCCGCACAGTGCAGGTGCTCAATGAGGATGTGTCAGAGAATCAGTGAAAAATGGAAAGAAGTTGCCAGGTGTGGAGGCTCATGTCTGTTATTCCCAGCACTCTGGGAAGCCAGGGTGGGAGGAAGACAAGGCCAGGAGTTGGAGGCTGGGCAGGGTGGCTCACGCCTATAATCCCAGAACTTTGGGAGGCCGAGGCGGGTGGATCACTTGGGGTCAGGAGTTCAAGACCAGCCTGGCCAAGACGGTGAAACCCCGTCTTTACTAAAAATACAAAAAATAAAAAAAATTGAAAAAAAAAAAAGCCAGGCGCCTGTAATCCCAGCTACTCAGGAGGCTGAGGCAGAGAATTGCTTGAACTTGGGAGGCAGAGGTTGCAGTGAGCCGAGATTGTGCCACCGCACTCCAGCCTGGGCAACAGAGCGAGACTCCATCTCAAAAACAAAAAACAAGACTTTATATTTGAAAGCCCTTAGGAACAGTGTCTAGCACAGGATAGGCATGTTCACTAAGAAATGAAGCGTTTCTCAAGTGTGGTGGACTCATGGAATAAATGACTAGGTGTCTCTGAGGACCGGTGAGTGATGTTTGCCAGGCAGAGGTGTGGGGTGGGGCCGACATTTGGGGCTGAGAAAACTGATCTGCTCACCCGCAGACAGTGGTAGGGTGGGGGCAGTGTGGGATTCACAGGTGACATGGTGGGAGGGGAGGCCACAGGGAGAAAGAACTAAACTATTTAGCGGAGGACTTTGGCCAGATCGCAGAAGCCATCATAAAATTTCATTTTATTGGCCGGACACAGTGGCTCACGCCTGTAATCCCGGCACTTTGGGAGGCCGAGGTGGACCGATCACCTGAGGTCAGGAGTTCGAGTCCAGCCTGACCAACATGGTGAAACCCCGTCTCTACTAAAAATGCAAAATTAGCCAGGCATGGTGGCACATGCCTGTAATCCCAACTACTCAGGAGGCTGAGGCAGGAGAATCGGTTGAACCCGGGAGGTGGAGGTTGCAGTGAGCTGAGATCCCACCATTGTATTCCAGCCTAGGCAACAAGAGTGAAGCTCCATCTCAAAAAAAATTTTCTTTTCATTTTATTATTTTATTATTTTTAAGTAGAGATTGGGGGTCTCACTATGTTGCCCAGGCTGGTCTTGAACTCCTGGGCTCAAGCAGTCCTCCCACCTCAGCCTCCCAAAGTGCTGGGATTACAAGTGTGATCCACCATGCCTGACCCATCACAGAATTTTAAAAGAAGGAGTGATATGCTTACGGTTTTGCTCCAGAAGGCTCACTTCAGCCACCAACTGGAGACAGATTGGGAGGCAAAAAAAAGGCTGAGGTAGTCTTGGCCAGACAAAAAGTAGGCTGGGCGCGGTGGCTGTCGCCTGTAATCCCAGTGCTGTGGGAGACCAAGGCAGGAGGGCCACTTGAGGCCTGGGCAACATAGTGGGACCCTGCCTCCACAAATAATTTTCTTTTGTTTGAGACGGAGTCTCACTCTGTTGCCTGGGCTGGAGTGCAATGGTGTGATCTCAACTCACTGCAACCTCTGCCTCCCGGGTTCAAGTGATTCTCCGGCCTCAGCCTCCCGAGTAGCTGAGATTACAGGCATGCACCACCATCCCTGGCTAATTTTTGTATTTTTGTAGAGATAGGGTTTCACCATGCTGGCCAGGCTGGTTCTCGAACTCTTGACCTCAGGTGATCCACCCGCGTCGGCCTCCCAAAGTGCTGGGATTACAGGCGTGAGCCACTGCGCCCGGCCAACAAATAATTAATTTGAAAAAATATTTTCAAAGAAACCAAAAGAGATGGAGCCCTGAACTTTGACAGTAGCTCTGGAGTAGATTTGAGAGCTATTTCCAAGAGGGGATCTACCAGAATTAGCAGCTAAACAGATGTGGGAGCCTTGGGCCTCCGTCCTGGGTAGCTGAGAGCTGGCAGAAGGAATCATTCCGGGAGAAGAGCAGGCGGGGTGGAGGTGGGGACAGCAGGAGGGGGCGGTGACCCCACTGAGTGCCGTGGCGTGCCAGCCGTGGGCACCCCTGTTCCCCTTTGTGCTCTCATTTGGAGCTCACCACGGGGATTCTTCCCATTTCACAAGAACAGAAGCTGAATCCCAAAGCGTTTCCTGAATCGTGCCCTGGTGAAACAGCTTAGCATCTGCAGAGCCGGAGAGAAAGAATGGATTTGGTTTTGCAGAGGTTAAGGCTGAGGCGGCAGCAGGAGATGTGGATGGTGGTGCCCAGAGGGTGGTAGGGGTTGGCTCTGGAGTTCAGAAGAGATGCTGCCATGGCCAGGCGCGGTGGCTCACGCCTGTAATCCCAGCGCATTGGGAGGCCGAGGCGGGAGGATCACGAGGTCAGGAGATCAAGACCATCCTGGCAAAAACGGTGAAACCCCGTCTCTACTAAAAATACAAAAAATTAGCCCGGTGTGGTGGGGGACGTCTGTAGTCCCAGCTACTCCGGAGGCTGAGGCAGGAGAATGGCGTGAACACGGGAGGCGGAGCTTGCAGTGAGCCAAGATGGCGCCACTGCACTACAGCCTGGGTGACAGAGCAAGACTCTGTCTCAAAAAAAAAAAAAAAAAAAAAAAGAGATGCTGCCCTGAGGAGTGGGGATTGGGGAGCCGCCAGCGCATGCGGATGGTGACTGCATAGAGCAGCAAATGCAATCGCCCAGAACAGGGAAGAAGAGGGGAAGGGATTTGGGAAACATTCGTTATTAAAAGACGAGTGCAGGGGCTCATACCTGTAATCCTAGCACTTTGGGAGGCTGTAGCAGGAGGACTGCTTGAGCCCTGGAGTTGGAGACCGGCCTGGGCAACAGAGTGAGACCATTGTCTCTACAAAATATAAAAAAGGAAAACATATGGCCGGACACAGTGGCTCATGCCTGTAATCCCAGCACTTTGGGAGGCTGAGGCAGGTGGATCACCTAAGGTCAGGAGTTCAAGACCAGCCTGCCCAACCTGGCAAAAGCCCATCTCTACTAAAAATACAAAAATTAGCCAGGCATGGTGGTGGGCGCCTGTGATCCCAGCTACTCAGGAGGCTGAGGCAGGAGAATTGCTTGAACCTGGGAGGCAGAGGTTGCAGTGAGCCGAGATAGTGCCATTGCTCTCCAGCCTGGGCAACAAGAGCAAAACTCCATCTCAAAAAACAAAAGAAAAAAAAAAAGTTAGCTGGGCATCGGGGTGCACACCTGTAGTCCCAGCTGCTCGCCAGTTACTCGAGAGGCTGCAGCTTGAGTCCAGGAGTTGGAGGCTGCAGTGAGCTGTGATTGCACCACTGCACTCCAGCCTGGGTGACAGAGCAAGCCACGGTCTCTAAAATAAAATAATAAGATAAAGAACCCACAGGGCATGTCCAACAAAAAGAGAAGCAGCATCAGGAGTGGGTGCCTGGGAAGGAGAAGAGGGTTTTGGGAGGTGAGCAGAAGTAAATAGAAGGAAGACTGAGGATGGCGCTCTGCACTTAGCAACTGTGAGGCTTGTGCCAGAGCGGTTTTGGTGCCGGGTGTCAGGGGCAGAAGCCACATTGTCATGCTCGAGGAGTGGACGGGAGGCAGGGAAGTGGGGGTGTGGGTGTGAATCACTCCTTTCAAGAGAAGTGGACACAGTGGGGCCTCTGCCTGGGCTGCACACCAGAATCATGGGGAGCTTTTCAAACTCTCAGATGCTCAGGCCCATTCCAGACCCAGTGAACCAGAATTTCTGGGGGTAGTTTCCAGGGATCCAGGTTGGGGAAGAGCCAGCCCCCACCCTGCTCTGTGACTCAGATGCACATGAGGATCAAGAATCAGTGCTCAGCCGGGGCAGTGGCTCACACCTGTAAGCCCAACACTTTAGGAGGCCGAGGCAGAAGGATCGCTTGAGGCCAGGAGTTTGACCAGCCTGGGCAGCAAAGTGAGATCCCATCTCTACAAAAACAATTATAAAAATTAGCTGGGCATGGTGACACCTGCCTGTAGTCCAGCTATTCAGAAGGCTGAAGTGGGAGGATCCCTTGAGCCCAGGAGTTGGAGGCTGCAGTGAGCTATGATGGAGCTACTGCACTCTGGCCTAGGCAACAAGGTGAGACCCTGCCTCAGGGAAAAAAAAAAAAAAAAAGAACCAGTGCTCTCATAAGACCACATATTGGCTGGACGCAGTGGCTCACACCTGTAATCCCAGCGCTTTGGGAGGCCAAGGTGGGCAGATCACCTGAGGTCAGGAGTTCGAGACCAGCCTGGACAACATGGTGAAGCCCTGTCTCTACTAAAAAAATACAAAAATTTGGCCGGGCGCGGTGGCTCACGCCTGTAATCCCAGCACTTTGGGAGGCCGAGGTGGGCGGATCACGAGGTCAGGAGATCGAGACCACGGTGAAACCCCGTCTCTACTAAAAATACAAAAAATTAGCCAGGCATAGTGGCGGGAGCCTGTAGTCCCAGCTACTCGGGAGGCTGAGGCAGGAGAATGGTGTGAACCCGGGAGGCGGTGCTTGCAGTGAGCCGAGATTGCACCACTGCGCTCCAGCCTGGGCGACAGAGAGAGACTCCGTCTCAAAAAAAAAAAAAAGAAAAATACAAAAATTAGCCGGGTATAGTGGTGCAGGCCTGTAATCCCAGCTACTGGGGAGGCTGAGGTGAAAGAATCACTTGAACCCAGGAGGCGGAGGTTGCAGTGAGCCGAGATTGTGCCACTGCACTCCAGCCTGAGTGACAGAGCGAGACTCTGTCTCAAAACAAACAAACAAACAAAGTCCGAGAATTGGTTTGCTTTAAGATAATACTGGAAGGTAGAGAGAGGGAGGGTGGGACTGGGCTGGCCGCACACTGGTGCTTTTTGAGGTTGGTGGTGGTTTTGTGGGGGTTCACCATGCTTTTCTATCTACTTTCGTGTATGTTTGAAATTCTCTATAATAAAAAGTGAGAAAAACAAGGAAAGGAGAGAGAGGGTCCCCACTTGAGACAGGGTCATGGAACGTTCTTTTAGGGTGACGTAGATTAAAAAACCAACAGTGTTTCTTTTCTGTATGTTCACTCAACACAGAATGCTTCTGCGACCAGTTATATGGCCTTTTTTCCCCCACATCAACCAATTCTCCAACAATAGCTGCGTGTCCTACAATTCACTTCAATTGTGACCATAACCAGAGTTAGTGCAGACCCCACAGCAAAAGGGCTCAGTCCCACAAGACTGTCCCCCACTTCAGACGTCAGCCTCAAGTAGTAAGAGATTCTCAGGCTACCCACAACTTTTGTGTGACTTGGCTACAAATCAGAGGTTCCCATGACTCCTGCTTGTATTTGATCTTTACTAAAGCAGCAATCCCCGGAAGACAGTTTACTTACTATTGCTGGTGTATTACAACACTTTTTTTTTGTTTTGTATTGTTTTGTTTTTTATTTTTCATTTTATTTATTTATTTATTTATTTTGACGAAGTCTCACTCTTGTCCCCCAGGCTGGAGTGCAATGGCGAGATCTCAGCTCACTGCAACCTCCACCTCCCGGGTTCAAGTGATTCTCCTGCCTTAGCCTCCCGAGTAGCTGGGATTACAAGCACAAGCCACCACACCCAGCTAATTTTTGTATTTTTAGTAGAGATGGGGTTTCACCATGTTGGCCAGGCTGGTCTCAAACTCCTAACCAAGTGATCCACCTGCCTCCGCCTCCTGAAGTGTTGGGATTACAGGCATGAGCCACCGTGCCCAGCCTGTTTTGTTTTTTGGACAGTGTCTTTCTACGTTGCCCAGCTGGAGTGCAGTGGATATTCACAGGCTCGAGGATAGCACACTACAGGAGCACTCTTCAGCTCCTGGGCTCAAGTGATCCTTCTGCTTCAGCCTCCTGAGTAACTGGGACTCTAGGTGCACCACCACACCTGGCTTACAAAGGCATTGTCAAATGACACAAATGAACAGCCAGCTGGAAGAAATACATAGGGCAGGGTATGGGGGAAGGGGCTTCCATGCCCTCTCCTGGGTACCACCCTCCTCCTGGCACCTTTACCCGGCCTAAAACACAGGAGCTCTCCTAACATCTTATTTCAGCGATTTCTATGGAGGTGTCATCACACAGCCATGATAGTTAAATCAATCTCTAGCCCCTCTCCCCTTCCCAGAAGGTGGAAGATACTGCTGAGAGTTCCAAGCTTCTAATCATTGCAGTATCTCTCTGGTGACTGGCCCCCTTCCAGAAGCCCACCAAGAATCACCTCATTAGAACAAAAGACCCCCTGATCCCCCAGAAATTCCAAAGGATTAGGAGTTCTGTCAGGAACTTGGGTCAAAGATCAAGTATTAGGCCCAGTGTGGTGGCTCATATCTGTATCCCAGCACTTTGGGAGGCCAGGGAGAGGGAGTCGCTTGAGGCCAGGAGCTCGAGATCAGCCTGGCAACATAGCACAACTCCATCACTACGTAAATTTTATTTTGTTTTATTTTATTTTTTGAGACGGAGTTTTTGCTCTTGTTACCCAGGCTGGAGTGCAATGGCATGGTCTTGGCTCACTGCAACCTCCGCCTCCCAGGTTCATGCGATTCTTCTGCCTCAGCCTCCCAAGTAGTTGGGATTACAGGCGCCTGCCACCACGCTCGGCTAATTTTTGTATTTTTAGTAGAGACAGGGTTTCACCATGTTGGCCAGGGTGGTCTCAAACTCCTGACCTCAGGTGACCCTCCCCGCTCAGCCTCCCAAAGTGTTGGGATTACAGGCGTGAGCCACCGCCCCTGGCCAACTACATAAATTTCACAAATTAGGCATCATGGTGGCTGACAGCAATAATCCCAGCACTTTGGGAAGCCAAGGCGGGCAGAACACTTGAGCACAGCAATTCAAGACCAGCCTGAGCAACATAGCAAAACCCCATCTCTACAGAAAAATTAGCCGGGTATGGTTGTGCACACCTGTAGTCCCAGCTACTTGGGAGGCTGATGTGGGAGGATCCCTTGAGCCCAGGAGTTCGAGACTGCAGAGAGCCGTGATCACACCACTGCACCCCAGCCTGGATAGCAAAGTAAGATCCTGTCTCAATTTGAAAAAGCAATAACGGCCAGGCCCAGTGGCTCACGCTTGTAATCCCAGCACTTTGGGAGGCCGAGGCGGGCAGATCACCTGAGGTCAGGAGTTCGAGACCAGCCTCAACATAGAGAAACCCGTCTCTACTAAAAATACAAAATTAGCCGGGTGTGGTAGTGCATGCCTGTAATCCCAGCTACTCGGGAGGCTGAGGCAGGAGAATTGCTTGAACCTGGGAGGCAGAGGTTGTGGTGAGCCGAGATCATGCCATTGCACTCCAGCCTGGGCAACAAGAGCGAAACTCCGTCTCAAAAAAAAAAAAAACAAACAACAACAACAAAAAACCAACAACGACAAAGATCAAATATTAGAACAAAGGATTCTCCTTGCTCCTCTATTGCTCAGGAAATTCCAAGGATTCTAGGAGCTCTATGCCAGGAACCAAGGATAAAGAGCAAAATACATAATTCTTATTATAAATCACAACACTATTGGGTAGGGCAGCGGTTCTCAACCTCTGCTGCACAGTGGAATCATATGGGGAGCTCCAGGCCCCACCCTAGAGATTCTGATGTAATTGGTCTGAAATATGGCAAAATAATTCTAAGTTGTAAAAGAACCGAGAACTTCTGAGCCACAGGAAGACAATAATAGCTACCATGCGTTGGTGCCTACTGCGTGCCTGGCACTTCTCACGCCTCCTCCCAAACCTCACCTACAGGGCCTCAAAGTGAATGTTGTTCGTGTTTATTGGTGGAAAACTGAGACTGGGCACAGTAGCTCATGTCTGAAATCCCAGCACTTTGGGAGGTCGAGGCGGGTGGATCACTTGAGGTCAGGAGTTTGAGACCAGCCTGGCCAACATGGTGAAACCCCGTCTCTACTAAAAATACAAACAAACAAACAAAAAACTGGCCAGGCGCAGTGGCACACGCCTGTAATTCCAGCTACTCAGGAGGCTGAGGTAGGAGAATTCCTTGAACCTGGGAGGTAGAGGTTCCAGTGAGCCGAGATCACCCTATTGCACTCCAGCATGGGCGACAGAGCGAGACTCCATCTAATAAAATAAAATAAAATAAAATAAAAATAAAAAATATAGGTGGAGAACCAAGGCTCAGAAACATAAAGAGGAATTATCTAAAGAGCAGAGCAAAAAAATGACGCAGCTAGACAATGGTAAGTATGAGCCCAGGTCCTCCCTTTCCATAGCTGGGTACTTTAGAACATCATAGCTGCTGGCTGGGCATGGTGGCTCATGCCTGTAATCTCAACACTTTGGGAGGGCAAGGTGTGTGGATCACTTGAGGTCAGGAGTTCAAGACCAGCCTGGCCAACATGGTGAAACCCCAACTCTACAGAAAAATACAAAAATTAGCTAGGCATGGTGGTACACGCAGCCTGGGCAACAGAGCGAGACTCCATCTCAAAAAAAAAAAAAAAAAAAAAGAACATCGTAGCTGCTGAGGCCAGGCACGGGGGCTCATGCCTGCAGTCCTAGCATTTTGGGAGACTGAAGTAGGAGGATCACTTGAGCCCAGGAGTTGGAGACCAGCCATGACAACATCCTCATCTCAAAAAAAAAAATATATATATATATATATTAGCCGGGCATGGTGGCATGCACCTGTGGTACCAGCTACTCGGGAGGCTGAGGCGGGAGGATTGCTAGAGCCCAGAAGGTTGATGCTGCAGCAAAGCGTGATTGTGCCACTGCACTCCAGCTTGGGCAACAGAGGGAGATGCAGTCTAAAAAATAATAATCAAATACATAAAATTTAAAAGATTAGCCAGGCGTGACGGCATGCAGTTGTAGTCCCAGCTACTCTTGGGAGGCTGAGGCAGAAGGATCACTTGAGTCTAGGAGGTTGAGGCTACAGTGAGCCCTGATCGCGCCACTGCACTCTAACCCGGGCAAGAGAGCGAGACTCTGTCTCAAAAAAAAAAAAAAAAAGGCCGGGCGCGGTGGCTCACACCTGTAATCCCAGCACTTTGGGAGGCCAAGGCGAGCAGATCAGGAGGTCAGGAGATCAAGACCATCCTGGCTAACACAGTGAAACCCCGTCTTTACTAAAAATACAAAAAATTAGCCGGGCGAGGTGGCGGGTGCCTGTAGTCCCAGCTATTCTGGAGGCTGAGGCAGGAGAATGGTGTGAACCCCGGGGGGGCAGAGCCTGCAGTGAGCCAAGATCGCGCCACTGCACTCCAGCCTGAGCGACAGTGAGACTCTGTCTCAAAAAAAAAAAAAAGAGAACATCAAAGCTGCTTCCATGTGCAGGGGTCCCCCTCTTGCCCCCTTCTTGGAGCTCAGTCATTCTGATCATCTAATAGAGAGGGGAACAGTTACACATTCCATGTTCTATTTGTGAAAAATAAATAAACACATTTGGGTGGTTTTTTTTTTAGGCCCTCACTTTCTCATGCATTTCCAACAAAAGGGATTCCTGTGGGTAGCTTTGAGAATACCGGGCTCTCCTAATTAGCAGCTGTTACTGAAAGGCACTTCAGAGAGGGGAAGGCGCTTTTACAGCTGGCAAGGGGGAGTTGGCCCAACAGAGAAATGCCAGGCAGGCTGCCACGTGCACGGAGGTGGCAGCTGCACCCTCCCTGTCCAGCGGCCTCCTAGCTTTGCAGCTGGACATGTAAAAGGTCTCCTAAGATGCCTGGACTTCAGAGATTAGAGTTTTATCCTGTGGGATGTAACCTTGATCACTCAAGGCGATCCTTTCTTAATTGGTTGTCCAGAGTTAATAAAACTCTAATAAAATTGGCATATTTAAGGCTGGGCACAGTGGCTCATGCCTGTAATCCCAGCACTTTGGGAGGCTGAGGTGGGCGGATCACTTGAGGTCAGCAGCTCAAGACCAGCCTGGTCAACATGGTGAAACTCCGTCTCTACTAAAAATACAAAAATTAGCCAGGTGTGGTGGCGGGCACCTGTAATCCCAGCTACTTGGGAAGCTGAGGCAGAAGAATCGCTTGAACCCAGGAGGCGGAGGTTGCAGTGAGTTGAGCCTAGGTGACAGAGCGAGACTTCATCTCAAAGAGAAAAAAAAAATTGGTATCTCTGCTCGGAGGGGATCAGGGCATCTTGGGATATTATTTGTACATCTTTTCTCTTTTCAAATCATGTAAAGATACAGATTACTGACAACTCTGGCATAATAGATAAAGATTTTCCCCCCTCTGGCACTGTTGCTGTTGTATTCTGGATTGTTTACTGATTTGTTGTTGTTGTTGTTTACTGTTTTTTGTTTTTGTTTTGTTTTTAGAGACAAGGTCTTGCTCTGTCGCCCAGGCTGGAATGCAGTGGTACAATCACAGCTCACTGCAGCCTCAAGCTCTTTAACTCAAATGATCCTCCTGCATCAGGCTCCCGAGCAGCTGGGACCACAGATACGTGCCACCACGCTTAGCTCTTTACTGTGTTTCTATGTTACACCTAACCTACAGGCTGGGTGACTCAGGCAAGGCGCTAACCTCCCTGAGTGTCAGTTTCACGTGGAAATTCCAGGGCTGCTGGAAGGACCGAAAGAGGCAATTCACATAAAGCACCTGAGCCAATGCCTGGCCAGGAGCCTCAACCCAGGGGTCTGACTCTGGCAGCTATGTTCTTCCATCTGTTCATTTGTTGACTCATTTGGCAAACACCAGATGGAGACAGAGGCTGGTCAGCACCTCAGGTCCCAGATAAATGTCCTTTTCCCCTCCATTCACTCCCTGGAGAAGAGAAGTGACCTCCAAACACGGCCAAATGTGACCACCCTGCACACATACGGTAGAATGAGTCACAGAATCTGAGTATGGATAAGAGAAGCCAGAAAGCCTGGTTCTGAGAATTGGCTGGAATTGACAGGAGAGGAAGGCTCGCCAGGCAGAGAGAATGGAGAGAGCGCAGGCCAGGCAGCAGAGGCACAGGGCACATGCAGGTGACGGTGCCCAGTCTTGGGCATGGGGAAAGAAGGCTGAGTCATAGGACGGGGCCAGAATGAGCAGGCCGTGGTTGAGAGGAAGAGTTAGGCTTCTCTCACTAGGCAATGGGAAGTCACTACAAAATTTCGATCAGAAGTCACACGATCAAAATGAACTGGGCTGGCTGAGTGGCTCACGTCTGTAATCTCAGCACTTCAGGCGGCCAAGGCAGGAGGATTGCTTGAGCCCAGGAGTTCAAGACCAGCCTGGACAACATAGCAAGACCCCATCTCTACAAAGAATTTTTATTTATTTTTTTTTTTTTCTACAAAGAATTTTTAAAAAATAGTTGGGCACAGTGGGGCACCCCTGTAGTCCCAGCTACTCAAGAGGCTGAGGCAGAAGGATCTCTTGAGCCCAGGAGATGGAGGCTGCAGTGCCACTGCACTCCAGCCTGGGCAACAGTGCAGGATCTTGTCTCTTTGGAAACAAAACAAATCAAAACAAAACAAACAAACAAACAAAAAAACTTTGAAGTTTATTTATTTTATTTTAGTTTTTTGAGATGGAGTCTTGCTCTGTTGCCCAGGCTGGAGTGCAATGATGCAATCTTGGCTCACTGCAACCTCTGCCTCTGGGATTCGAGTGATTCTCCTGCCTCAGCCTCTTGAGTAACTGGGACTACAGGCGCCCACCACCATGCCCAGCTAATTTTTGTATTTTTTAGTAGAGACAGGGTTTCACCATGTTGGCCAGGCTGGTCTTGAACTCCTGACCTCAAGTGATCCGCCCACCTTGGCCTCCCAAAGTATTGAGATTACAGGCGTGAACCACCATGACCAGCCAACTTTGAAATTTAAACATTTAAACTGCGTCTGGAGTTCTTGATGGATACAAGATGGAAAGCTGTTGTGAGCCAAGGTGAAGTGTAGGAAAAGGCCACCTGGACTCCATACCCATAAGATGCTGGGACTGGCCCTGCTGCCCACACCTGGCCCCTGGTGGACCACTCTGCCTCTGCCCACTGGCCTCGCATTGGTATGTACCCACGCTGGACTCCCCCGTCACTTCCCAGCCTCTGCCCCATCCCGGGCTCATCTCTTCTCTCCTGGGTCCATGATCCCAGCACCAACCCTCCTGGCCCAGCCCAGAGTTCAGCATCAGCTGTCGTCACGTGCGTGAAGGCAGCAAGGAAAAGGAAGCTTCAAACAGGCTGCTTCCGCAGAGGGAGGAGTTGTGGAAACAAAGGAAGAGGGTCAGGCGATGTCATGAAGGTAAGTCCAGGGAACATGTGGGGACTCTTTGGATCCTGAGGTATAAGGGAGAGTGAGTGGTCAAAGGTGACCCTGAGGTTTCCAGTCTGAGTAGGAGGCTGGTGAGGCAGGAACAGAAATGGAGACGTCAGGCCGGGAGCTGTGGCTCACGCCTGTAAATCCCAGCACTTTGGGAGGCCGAGGCGGGCAGATCACTTAAGGTCGGGAGCTCAAGACCAGCCTGGCCAACATAGTGAAACCATGTCTCTACTAAAAATACAAAAATTAGCTGGGCGTGGTGGCGTGTGCCTGTTATCCCAGCTACTCAGGAGGCTGAGGCAGGAGAATCACTTGAACCCGGGAAGCAGAGGTTGCAGTGAGCCAAGACTGTGCCATTGCACTCCAGCCTGGGTAACAGAGTAAGACTCTGTCTCAAAAAGAAAAATAAAAAGAAAGAAATGGAGATGTCAGAAGGAAAAGCTGGTGGCAAGGGAAGATTTTGAATGGGACACATCAAGAGAGACGTCAGGTGGAAATGGACAGTCAGGGGTTTTAAAAACAGAGCTGGAAGCCAGGCGCAGTGGCTCATGCCTGTAATCCTAGCATTTTGGGAGGCCAAGGCGGGTGGATCACGAGGTCAGGAGTTCGAGACCAGCCTGGCCAATATGGTGAAACCCCGTCTCTACTAAAAATACAAAAAAATTAGCTGGGTGTGGTGGTGTGCGCCTGCAATCTCAGCTACTCAGGAGGCTGAGGCAGGAGAATTGCTTGAACCCGGGAGGCAGAGGTTGCACTGAGTCAAAATTGTGCCACTGCACTCCAGCCTGGGCTAGACTCCGTCTCAAAAAACAAAACAAAACAAAACAGAACTGGAGCCTGGGGAGGGCTCAGAGCTGGAGAGACAAATGTGAGGAGCCAACAAGATCAACAGCAAAACCATCGCCAAGTGACATTTTTTTTTAATACAGGGTCTCATTCTGTCACCTAGGCTACAGTGTGGTGGCACAATCATGGCTCACAGTAGCCTCGACCTCCCAGGCTCAGATGATCCTCCCACCTCAGCCACTCGAGTAGCCAGGACTACAGGCATGTGCCACCACGCCTGGCTTATTTTTGGATTTTTTTTTGTAGAGATGGGGTCTCACCATGTTTTCCAGGCTGGTCTCGAACTCCTAGGTTCAAGCAATTATCCTGCCTCAACATCTCAAAGTGCTAGGATTACAGACGCGAGCCACTGTGCCTGGCTTACCAAGTGATTTTTGTCTGTCAGGTGCCAGACACATAGCATCTTATTGAATCCTTACCACAGTCCTATGGGAAGGCACATTCACACTTTATCAATGAGGAAATAAAGGCACAGTAAGGCTAAGCATCTTGTCCAAGATCATAAAGTTATCAAATGGTGGGAATGGGACTGGGACCCAGGCCTTTGACTCCAAGGTCATTCTAAACTACACAGTGGGCCAGTCACAGTGGCTCATATCCATAATCCTAGCACTTTGGGAGGCCAAGGCAGCAGGATTGTTTGAGCCTGGGATTTTCTTTTTTTTTTTTTTTTTTTGAGACGGAGTCTCGCTCTGTCGCCCAGGCTGGAGTGCAGTGGCGCAATCTCGAATCACTGCAAGCTCCGCCTCCCGGGTTCACGCCATTCTCCTGCCTCAGCCTCTCCGAGTAGCTGGGACTACAGGCGCCCGCCACCACGCCCGGCTAATTTTTTTTTTTTTTTTTGTATTTTTAGTAGAGACGGGGTTTCACCGTGGTCTCGATCTCCTGACTTCGTGATCCGCCCACCTCGGCCTCCCAAAGTGCTGGGATTACAAGCGTGAGCCACCGCGCCCGGCCCAGCCTGGGATTTTCAAGACCAGCTGGGGTAACATAGCAAGACCTTCGTCTCTGCAAATAAAACATTCAAAAAAGTAGCCAGACACAGTGTTGCACAACTATAGTCCTGGCTGCTCAGAAGGCTGAGGCGGGAGGATCACTTGAGCCCAGGAGTTCGAGGTTGCAGTGATCCTGCCACTGCACTCCAGCTTGGGCCACAGAGTAGGACCCTGTCTCTGAAAAAACAAAAAACCCACACCGGGTGCGGTGGCTCACGCCTGAAATCTTTGGGAGGCTGAGGTGGGCGGATCACCTGAGGTCAGGAGTTCGAGACCAGCCTGACCAACATGGTGAAACCCCATCTCTACTAAAAATACAAAAAAAATTAGCTGGGCATTGTGGCAAGTGCCTGTAATCCCAGCTACTCGGGAGGCTGAGGCAAGAGAATCGCTTGAACCTGGGAGGCGGAAGTTGCAGTGAGCCGAGATCACGCCACTGCACTCCAGCCTGGGCGACAAGTGCAAAACTCCGTCTCAAAAAAAAAAACCCAACAGAAGAATTACATGGTGGGAAGGCCACAAGGTGGGTATGTCATCCCTGAGCAACCCTGACGTGTTTTTTTCTTTTTAGAGGCGGGGTCTCACTATGTTACCCAGGCTTGTCTTGAACTCCTGGCCTCAAGGTATCCTCTCGCCTCAGCCTCCCAAAGCACTGAGATTACAAGTGTGAGCCACCGCGCCCAGCTTCCATCCTTGACTTTTTGAGGTTTTCATTTACTCTGTTAAGAATCTGGGCCGGGTGCGGTGGCTCACGCCTGTAATCCCAGCACTTTGGAAGACCGAGGCAGGCGGATCACAAGGTCAAGAGATCGAGACCATCCTGGCCAACATGGTGAAACCCTGTCTCTACTAGAAATATAAAAATTAGTTGGGCATGGCAGCAAGCGCCTGAAGCACTGTAGTCCCAGCTACTCGTGAGGCTGAGGCAAAATAATCACTTGAACCTGGGAGGCGAAGGTTGCAGTGAGCCGAGATCCTGCCACTGCACTCCAGCCTGGCAACAGAGTGAGACTCCATCTCGAAAAAAAAAAAATCTAGATCTGCTGGCCTGGCTAACATGAACATGGTGACACCCCATCTCTACTAAATGTACAAAAATTAGCTGAGCATGGTGGTTTATGCCTGTAGTCCCAGCTACTCGTGAGGCTGAGGCAGGAGAATCGCTTGAACCCGGGAGGCGGAGGTTGCAGCGAGCCGAGATCATGCCACTGCACTCCAGCCTGGACAACAGGGCAAGACTCTGTCTCAAAAAAAAAAAAAAAAAAGAATCTGGATCTGATGAAAATTATGGATCTCCTTCCCAGAAAAATGCATAACTGTGTTCTCACAAAGACACAATTTCACGTGCAAATTCTGGGGTTCATGAACTCCCCCAGAGCCCATCCATGATCTCTCAGTAAAGAATTCTGGCTCTGAAGGAATCAGGTCGAGACCCCTTGACATCTGCTAAGGTATTTAATCCTCATTACAACCCCGTGAGACCAGTGCCACCAACTCCATTGTCCAGATGTGGAAACGGGCTTCTACAGGTTACAAAACTTGCCAGGGTTTCCACCGCTGCTGAGTGGCAGTCAGGATTCACATCCAGGTCGGTGTTGTTTCAAAAGAGAAAGACACAATGGAGATTGAAAGGTGTTTGGCATGGCATCCTGCATGGGACCCCCGAGAGCTGGTTCCACAGCAGAGCCAGAGGGACCAGGTGTGTGGGGCCAGCAGGCACCCCAAACGTGGAAGAGGGTCTAGGCACCTGTGCCTCCCATCCTCTGTCCTCCCCACAACCTTCTGAGCAGGGAACTATTTTTTTATTTTATTTTATTTTTTTTGAGATGGAGTCTCTCTCTGTCTCCCAGGCTGGAGTGCAGAGGCCTGGTCTCAGCTCACTGCAACCTCCACCACTGGGGTTCAAGCAATTCTCCTGCCTCAGCCTCCCAAGTAGCTGGGATTACAGGTGCGCACCACCACACTCGGCTAATTTTTGTACTTTTAGTAGAGACGGAGTTTCACCATGTTGGCCAGGCTCATCTCAAACACCTGACCTCAAGTGCTCCACCCGCCTCAGCCTCCCAAAGTGCTGGGATTACAGGCATGAGCCACCGCGCCCAGCCAGAGCAGGGAACTATTATTGTCATTTTACAGATGGAAGAAAACAAGGCTCTGAGAAGCCGGGACCCACCCACGGTCACACAGCCCCAACACTGGTGGAGCCTTCTGAGTGTAGAGCATGGCCCCCTGGGTTTGTGCTGGTGGAAGGGTTTACAGGGTGCCAGTTTAGTCAGCCACCCCTGTGTAGGACACCTATGGAACACCATAGGGGGCCTCTGAGGAGAATCATCTCCTTATTGTCATTGTGTCCCCAGGCCAGTGAACATGACCTGCTCTGCGGCTTTACACAGAATGCTCTAGGCTGAAACACTCCCTTGAAGCATTGGAATGTGACCAGACATCCTGGCTCCTTGTAAAACCCACTCCCACCAGCTGCAGCCCGATAAGTTAAAAGATTATCTTAGTTGGCCAGGCGCTGTGGCTCACACCTGTAATCCCAACACTTTGGGAGGCCTAGGCGGGTGGATCACGAGGTCAGGAGATGGAGACCATCCTGGCCAACATGGTGAAACCCCGTCTCTACTAAAAATACAAAAAATTAGCCAGGCGTGGCGGTGGGCGCCTGTAGTCCCAGCTACTCGGGAGGCTGAGGCAGGAAAATGGCATGAACCCGGGAGGCAGAGCTTGCAGTGAGCTGAGATCACGCCACTGCACTCCAGCCTGGGAGACAACAAGACTCCGTCTCAAAAAAAAAAAAAAAAGATTATCTTAGTAGTTAGACATATGCTTTGAGCTTAAAGGAAATTCACATAAACCACCACTGCTATACATATTTCAAATGACGCACACACCCCTACCTTCACCGTTTCACCCCGTACCATCTGCTTCTTAGATCAAAAAATTGTACTCAATAAATTGTCAGGCAACCAGGGCTCTGCAGCCTTCACTTTAGCAACTGGCCCCCTGGGCCTGCTTTAAATCTTAACTTGTCTTTTCTCATTCCTTTGTTGCCACCAGACTTCGTGGTTGGGGGTTGGGACTGATCACCCCAACAGTTTGCATACAGCTCCCTCCAGGCAGGGAATCACGGGACTCAAGCCCCCTCCCCCACCCGGCTGCAGAAGGGACAGGACTTTGTCTCTGCTTCTCCCCAGCTACCAGCGAGAGCAGAAGTCCATGCTCCTCCCCCATCCAGCCTCCCACTTCCAGCCCCCACTGCCCCCAGGAGATGCCACTTCCTCCAGGCCACCCTGCCCTTTTCTAGGGCTTAAGCCCCTTCCTTCCCCAGAGCTCCTTGGGGACTCAACACAGGAGAAAGAAGAGTGAGAAGGGGCCTCAGGGGGTTGAGCAAGGCTGCAGGGACATGGGGTAGGTAAGGGAGTCGATGGCGGGACCAGAGGAGAGATGACTCCAGAGGAGGCGACGAGGGGCTGAGACAAGCCAGGATGTGGGCAGGGGTAGGCAGTGGGGGGATGGGTGCAGGGACACGGCAGAGAGAGTGTCCCTTTACCTTCAGCGTCCATGGTGACTTGCAGCTGTCTGGGCTGGTGTGTTGGTTGCTCAGGACCAAGGCTCCCAGAGGCCCCAGGCTGGGGGTGGGACCGTGGAGGGAGGGAGGGCCCATCGAGCTGTCAGCCAGCCCTTCCCAGGCTCCCCAGGCCTCCCTCCTGTCCTCTGCCAGGCCTGCAGATTCCTCAGCAGGCCCCTGAAAGTCAGAGGAGGGGCTCTGACAGGGAACTCAGAAGCCCTGCCCCAGCCAGTGAAGGAGCCCGAGACCCTGTTCTCGCCCCACACCCAGCCCTCCTGGCCCTAACCCGGGGTCCAAGGCTATGAATGTAAGCGTGTGCTCCCTGGTGAGGGCAGGCAGGCATTTTGGATGGTGTGCTGGGAAAATCATGGGCCCTGGACCTGGGTTCAAATCCTAACTCCATCCTTTTTGATCTCAAGTACCTTTTTACCTTTTCTGTGCCTCAGTTTCCTTAGCTTTAAAATGGCATAACAGGGCCGGGCGCACTGGCTCACACCTGTGTAATCCCAGCACTTTGGGAGGCAGAGGCAGGTTGATCACCTGAGGTCAGGAGTTTGAGACCAGCCTGGCCAACATGGCGAAACCCCATCTCTACTAAAAATACAAAAATTAGCAGGGCATGGTGGCAGGCGCCTGTAATCCCAGCTGCTCAGGAGGCTGAGGCATGAGACTCACTTGAACCCCGGAGGTGGAGGTTGCAGTGAGTCTAGATCATGCCACTGCACTCCAGCCTGGGCAACAGAGTGAGACTCTGTCTCAAGATAAATTAATTAATTAATTAATTAATTTAAAAAACGGCATAACAGGCTGGGCACAGCGACTCATGCCTGTAATCCCTGTGCTTTGGGAGGCCAAGGCTGGAGAATCGCTTGAGGCCAGGAGTTTGAGACCATTGTGGGCGTCATAGAGACATACAGAGATCCCATCTCTCCCAGAAAAAGAAAAAAGAAAAAGAAATTAGCTAAGTACAGTGGTGCACACCTGTAGGCTGAGATGGGAGGATCACTTGAGCCCAGGAGTTCAAAGCTGCAGTGAGCCGTGAGCATGCCACTGCAGTCCAGCCTGGGTGAGAGAGAGACCCTGTCTCTAAAGAAAAAAAAAAAAAAAACTTTAATGGCATAACATCTTCCTCATGGGTTCAACTGAGAATCAATGAGAAAACTCTGCAAATGAAACAGAGTAGGAACTCACCTAATATCCACTTCCCTTCCCTTCCCTCTTTCCAAGGAACTTTAAGGGCACAGACAGCTTAGAGCCCAGCTTCTGAAACAGAAAATGGGGAAACCACCAGTCACTGGGACTGGGACTGGGACTTCAGGCAAGTTCCTGTCCAAGAACTGCCAGGGCCTTCCTTTCTTCCTTTTTTTTTTTTTTTTTTTTTTTTTTTGATGGAGTTTCGCTCTTGTTGCTGAGGCTGGAGCGCAATGGCGTGATCTCGACTTACTGCAACCTCCGCCTCCCGGGTTCAAGCGATTCTCCTGCCTCAGCCTCCTGAGTAGCTGGGATTACAGGCATGCGCCACCACACCCGGCTAATTTTGGATTTTTTTCCGTAGAGACAGGGTTTCTCCATGTTGGTCAGGCTAGTCGAGCTCCCGACCTCAGGTGATCCACCCGCCTCTGCCTCACAAAGTGCTGGGATTACAGGCGTGAGCCACCGCGCCCGGCCCAGGGCCTTCCTTTCTTCACTGGAAACCCTTCTTGCTACAGTTGCTCGCAGGGACTGCTAGTCGCTAAATTCACTTGCATCTTCCCAGCCTTCTTCCTTTTCTTTCTCTGCCGCAGCTGACTGCTGGGACTGGGGCTGGGGTGACGGATGGAGGCACCCAAGGCACAAAATTTAGGGAGGCCTCACCCTCCAGCTCACTTTTTGAGACAGGGTCTTGCTCTGTCACCCAGGCTGGAGTGCAGTGGTACAATCTGGGCTCACTACAACCTCCACACCCCAGGCTCAAGTGATCCTCCTACCGCAGCCTCCTGAGTAGCTGGAACTACAGGCGTCTGCCACCATGCCAAGCTAATTTTTGTATTTTTAGTAGAGACGGGGTTTCACCGTGTTGGCCAGGCTGGAGTCGGGCTCGCTTATCACCCCAGCAGCTTGCTGGCCTTGATTCAGTCCTGGGCCTGCTTCTGAGACTGAAGTTGGCTATGCAGTGAGCTTTTTTTTTCTTTAGAGACAGGATCTCCAAATCTCATTTTTCTACTGGTTAATTTTTTTTTTGGAAACGAGGTTTTGCCCTGTCACTCAGGCTTAAGTGGAGTGCAGTGGCCCAATCATAGCTCACTGCAGCCTCAAACTCCTGGCCCCAAGCCTCCTGAGTTGCTGGGACTGTATGTGCATGCCTCCACCCTAGGCTAATTTTTTATTTTTATTTTTTGTACAGATAGGATCTTGCTATGCTGCCCAGGCTGGTCTCAAACTCCTGGCTTCAGGCGATCATCTTAAAGGCTCTTTTCTATCTTTTGCAGGTGCTTCTTCCTACACCCAACCCCTGAGGGTGTCACTCTGTCACCCAGGCTGGAGTCCAGTGGCACAATCTCGGCTCACTGCAACCTCCGCCTCCCGGGTTCAAGTGATTCTCCTGCCTAAGCCTCCAAAGTAGCTGGGATTACATGTGCATGCCACCATGCCCAGCTAGTTTTTGTTATTTTTGGTAGAGATGGGGTTTCGCCATGTTGTTCAGGCTGGTCTCAAACTCCTGACCTCAAGTGATACACCCACCCTAGCCTTCCAAAGTGCTGGGATTACAGCCTTGAGCCACTGCATCCAGCCGACTCTTAAATCTGTATATTCTATCCTGAGTTCCCTCTCAAGCTCCAGGCCTCTATTCTGTTTTTGTTTTTGTTTTTGAAACAGGGTCTCACTGTGTCACCCAGGCTAGAGTGCATTGGCATGATCACAGCACAAAGCAGCCTCAACCTATAGGGCTGAAGTGATTCTCCTGCCTCACCCTCCTGAGTAGCTGGGATTACAGGTGAATGCCACCACGCCCATCGAACTTTTTTATTTTTAGAAGGAACAGGGTTTCGCCATGTTTAAAGGCTGAAGCAATTCTCCTGCCTCAGCCTCCCAAAGTGCTGGGATTACGAGCATGAGCCACTGCACTTGGACAATAAATCTATTTCAAACCCAACCTCTTTCACCTTCCAGACTGCTACTGTATCCAGCATGGGCTAGAATAATATGATCATTTCACACTTCCTCAGAACATCCTCCTGGATGACAAGGTCAACTCAAAGGACAGAACTGGGCCAGGGACTGTGGCTTGTGCCTGTAATCCCAACAGTTTGGGAGGCTGAGGCAGGAGGATCGCTTGAGGCCAGGAGTTTGAGACCAGCCTGGGCAACAGAAATTTGTTTACGAAACTAAACAAATAAGACCAGGCGCAGTGGCTCACACCTGTAATCCCAGCACTTTGGAAGACCAAGGCAGGCAGATCACCTGAGGTCGGGAGTTCGAGACCAGCCTGGCCAACATGTTGAAACCTCGTCTCTACTAAAAATACAAAAATTAGCCAGGCGTGGTGGCGGGCGCCTGTAATCCCAGCTACTTGGGAGGCTGAGACAGGAGAATTGCTTGAACCTGGGAGGCAGAGGTTGCAATGAGCCAAGATCACACCACTGCACTCCAGCCTGGGTGTCAGAGGCGAGACTCCGTCTCAAAAATAAATAAATAAATAAATAAATAAATAAAACTATTATTTGTACATGAATTTATTCATCCTTCCATTCAGTAAACACATACTAGGTAGCTACCGCATGCTGGGCCCTGGGCTCTGGAAACACAAAGAGGACACGTGGCCTTGGAGAGGCTCACACACTGGTGATGAGTGACACCCTCACATCACTACAGCCAGGTTATTCATGCTGTCGCAAGGGGCGCTGCAGGAGTGGAGAAGGAACACAAAGTCTGCGTGGGGTGGGGCAGCAAGGGCAGCTGCACAGAGCCTGTGACATTTGAGCTGAATCTTAATGGTTGAGGAAGAGTTGGTGGGAAGTCAGGGCGTTTATTGTGACCCAACTTGGGGACGGCTGGCTTCAGACAGAGCTCAGGCAACTCAGGGGGAGTTAGCGGTTCTCTCCAAGGCCAATGCAGGGCCTGTACGGCTTGCCTGGGACCCTGGTTCAAGCTGGGCTGGTGATGGTGCAGTGGGGCAGGCAGGCTCTGAGCTCCAGACTGGGCTGAGCACACAGGCACCTGCTTGCAGCTCATTTTTGGGAGCAAGTTGATTGTCTCCAAAATAACCTGGGTTTCCATTGTCTAATGGCCCTGCCCCAAACCTCCCAGAACTGGGTGGTCACTGCTGGGTGGGCTTCTCAGCCTAAATAGCCTTTTAAGTTTTGAAGATTTTCTCTCTACTTTTGCTTGGGTCTCCTTTTGTTACTACTTTGGGAACTTAGAAACTTTTGATTATATTCTTCTCTGTCTTTTTTTTTTTTTTTTTTTTTTTGGAAGACAGGGTCTCACTCTGTTGCCCAGACTAGAGTGCAGTGGCAGTGGCACAATCATAGCTCACTGCAGCCTCGACCTCCCTGGTTCAAGCTGTCCTCCCACCTCAGCCTCCCAAGTAGCTGGGACTACAGGTGTGCATCACCAGGCACAGCTAATTTTTTTCTTTTTTGAGAGACGGGGTCTCACTATGTTGGCCAGACTGGTCTCGAACTCCTGGGGTTAAGCAATCCTCTCACCTCAGCCTCCCAAAGTGCTGGGATTACAGGTGTGAGCCACTGCGACCTGTGTTGTTTTGTTGATAGTGTTGTGTGATCTGTCTCCTGCCAAACGAGTCTGAGCTTGGTGGCTCAGAGATGGGGTCTGTTTCTGTTCTGTTCCCTCTGCCCAAGGGCTGAGGGCTCAGAGCTCACAGGAGTCACCTCTACCCGCAGCCCTCGGGTAGCCCGTCCTCCCTTCCCCGGCTTCCCCTTCCCACTTGAACATGGTCAAGGGTCAGAAATGGGGATGCAGGCCGGGTGCGGTGGCTCAAGCCTGTAATCCCAGAGCTTTGAGAGGCTGAGGCGGGAGGATCACTTGAGCCCAGGAGTTCAAGATCAGCTTAGGCAACACGGTGAGAACCCATCTATACAAAAAACACAAAAATTAGCTGGGTGCTGTGGTGTGTGCCTGTAGTCCCAGCTACTTGGGAGGCTGAGGTGGGAGGATCACTTGAGCCCAGGAGGCAGAGGTTGCAATGGGCCGAGATCACACCACTGCACTCCAGCGTCAGCGACAGAGGAAGACCTTGTCAGAAAGAAAGAAAGAAAGAGAGAAAGAGAGAGAGAGAGAGGGAGAGAGGAAGGAAGGAAAGGAAAAGTGGGTGGAAGTGTACATTTTCAGAAATGGAATGTCCTTAGAACCATATATTAGGGCCCATTTCCTGTCTGCAAAAGTGAACTCCATTCACAGATTTCTCAAGACCTTCCCCATCCAAATCTTGCCATCTGGATTTTTCACTTTGGATGACAAGGCTTTATTTGTAAACATGATCTTTTTTTTGTGTGTGTGTGTGTGTGTGTATATATATTTTTTCTTTTAAAAATATATATATTTATCTTTTTCTAATAGATTCATATGGGTTCTGCATATATTAGAAATAGTAACTCATAATCTCTCATATATATTGGAAATACATTTCCCAAGTATCTCATAGTCTCTCATGTATATTGGAAATATATTTCTCACTTTACCATTAGCTTTTAATTTTGTTGATGACCTTTTTTGAGGTATGAATTTTCTTAATTTTTATGAAGGCAATTCTTTCAACATCTGTCAGTCAATCTTTTCTGTCTTTGGTATTTTGCTTAGGAAGTCCTTTCCTTACATTGGGATCACATAAATATTTCTCTGTATTTCCCTCTTGTTCTTTTATGGTTTTCTTTCTCTCTCCTCTCCTCTCCCTTTCTTTTTTTAACATTTGACTTTACAGTTAGAATATCTTTTGGGGTAGAACCTCATGTTACTGTTTTTTTTTTTTTTTTAAATTTTTTTTTGCACACAAAAACAATAAACATTTTCTAAAAATACATACAAACAAAAAGATGCGTATCAAACATATTAGGAAGGTTACACATGGGAAGTCGGGGAATAGAAATGGGGGGTGGGAGTTAAAATAAGGTAGAGAGGGACTTTATGTGGATCAGTGGTAATAACTCAATCCTCTATTTGACAAAGAAGAGGGAGAAGGAAGAGGAAGAAAAAGAAAGTGGGATAAAGGATCAGAAAGGGAGGAAAATAGAAAAAATTAGAGTATGACTCCAGGGTAGACCTGTTTTGTTGTCACTGAGTTGGTTGGTTGGTTTGTCTGTTGTATTTTTCATGTTTCGCCAAGTTGGCCAGACTGGTCTCGAACTCCTAGCCCGAAGTGATCAACCCGCCTCGCCCCCCAGAGTGCCGGGACCACAGGCGTGAGCCACCACGTCCAGCCCCCACATTGCTTCTGGCCTCCATTGTAGACCTCCCAGACGGAGCGGCCGGGCAGAGGCGCTCCTCACTTCTTCCCAGACACGGGGCGGCCGGGCAGAGGCGCTCCTCACTTCCCAGACGGGGCGGCCAGGCAGAGACGCTCCTCACTTCTTCCCAGACGATAGGTGGCCGGGCAGAGGCGCCCCTCACTTCCCAGACAATGGGTGGCCGGGCAGAGGCGCTCCTCACTTCCCAGACAATGGGTGGCCGGGCAGAGGTGCTCCTCACTTCCCAGACGGGGCGGCCGGGCAGAGGCGCTCCTCACTTCCCAGACGGGGCGGCCAGGCAGAGGCGCTCCTCACTTCCCAGACGGGGCGGCCGGGCAGAGGTGCTCCTCACTTCTTCCCGGACGGGGCGGCCGGGCAGAGGCGCTCCTCACTTCTTCCCGGACGGGGCGGCCGGGCAGAGGCGGTCCTCACTTCCCAGACGGGGCGGCCGGGCAGAGGCACTCCTCACTTCTTCCCGGACGGGGCAGCCGGGCAGAGGCGCTCCTCACCTCCCAGACGATAAGTGGCCGGGCAGAGGCGCTCCTCATTTCACAGATGGGGCGGCCGGGCAGAGGCGCTCCTCACTTCCCAGACGGTGGGTGGCCGGGCAGAGGCGCTCCTCACTTCCCAGACGGTGGGTGGCCGGGCAGAGGCACTCCTCACTTCCCTGACGGGGCGGCCGCGCAGAGGCGCTCCTCACTTCCCAGACAGTGGGTGGCCGGGCAGAGGCGCTCCTCACTTCCCAGACAGTGGGTGGCCGGGCAGAGGCGCTCCTCACTTCCCAGACGGTGGGTGGCCGGGCAGAGGCGCTCCT
Organism: Nomascus leucogenys; assembly: GCF_006542625.1. NCBI lineage: Eukaryota > Metazoa > Chordata > Mammalia > Primates > Hylobatidae > Nomascus > Nomascus leucogenys. Next base: position 75,774,024 of record NC_044382.1, on the reverse strand, counting down.
CCCCCGGGCCGGCAGAGGCGCTCCTCACTTCCCAGACGTGGGTGGCCGGGCAGAGGCGCTCCTCACTTCCCAGACGGTGGCGGCCCCCCCCTGGCCGGGCAGAGGCGCTCCTCACTTCCCAGACGGGGTGGCCGGGCAGAGGCGCTCCTCACTTCCCAGACGGTGGGTGGCCGGGCAGAGGCGCTCCTCACTTCCCAGACGGGCGGCCGGGCAGAGGCGCTCCTCACTTCCCAGACGGGGCGGCCGGGCAGAGGCGCTCCTCACTTCCCGACGGGGCGGCCGGGCAGAGGCGCTCCTCACTTCCCAGACGGGGCGGCCGGGCAGAGGCGCTCCTCACTTCCCGACGGGCGGCCGGGCAGAGGCGCTCCTCACTTCCCAGACGGGCGGCCGGGCAGAGGCGCTCCTCACTTCCCAGACGGGCGGCCGGGCAGAGGCGCTCCTCACTTCCCAGACGATGGGTGGCCGGGCAGAGGCGCTCCTCACCTCCAGACGATGGGTGGCCGGGCAGAGGTTCTCCTCACCTCCCAGACGGGGCAGCCGGGCAGAGGCGCTCCTCACTTCTTCCCGGACGGGGCGGCCGGGCGGAGGCGCTCCTCACTTCTTCCCGGACGGGGCGGCCGGGCGGAGGCGCTCCTCACTTCTTCCCGGACGGGGCGGCCGGGCGGAGGCGCTCCTCACTTCTTCCCGGACGGGGCGGCCGGGCGGAGGCGCTCCTCACTTCTTCCCGGACGGGGCGGCCGGGCGGAGGTGCTCCTCACTTCCCAGACGGGGCGGCCGGGCAGAGGTACCCCTCACCTCTTCCCGGACGGGGCGGCCGGGCGGAGGCGCTCCTCACTTCTTCCCGGACGGGGCGGCCGGGCGGAGGCGCTCCTCACTTCTTCCCGGACGGGGCGGCCGGGCGGAGGCGCTCCTCACTTCTTCCCGGACGCGGCGGTCGGGCGGAGGCGCTCCTCACTTCTTCCCGGACGGGGCGGCCGGGCGGAGGCGCTCCTCACTTCTTCCCGGACGGGGCGGCCGGGCGGAGGTGCTCCTCACTTCCCAGAGGCGGCGGCAGGTCCCTCACCTTCCCAGACGGGGCGGGCGAGGCGCCCTCACTCTCCCGGAGGGCGGCCGGGCAGAGGCGCTCCCCACGTCCCAGACGGGGCGGTGGCCGGGCAGGGGCTCGGGAGGCTGAGGCGGGCAGAGCACTCGGCGTCAGGAGCTGGCGAGCAGCGTGGCCAACATGGCGACCGGGCGCCTGCAGCCAAACGAGAAAAAGCTGGCAGCGGTGGCGGTGGCGTGCGGCGGCAGTCCCAGGCAGTCCGCGGCGCGGGCAGCAGCGAGCTGAGTAGATTGCAGCCTGGGCCACAGAGGGAAAGAAAGCAAGAACGAAAGCAAGAAAGAAAGCAAGAAAGCAAGCAAGCAAGGAAGGAAGGAAGGAAGGAAGGAAGGAAGGAAGGAAGGAAGCCGTAAACATGATCTTAATGTGTACTTTTGAGGAAAAAAAAGGAAACATTTTAAAGTATAAGATGAAATATAATACAGTGCGTGCGTGCGTGCGTGTGTGTGTGTGTGTGTGTGTGTGTGAATTCTGTTATTTAAGACTGCTGGCCGGGCGCAGTGGCTCATGCCTGTAATCCCAACACTGGGAGGGTGAGGCGGGTGAATCACCTGAGGTCAGGAGTTCAAGACCAGTCTGGCCAACATGGTGAAACCCCCGTCTCTACCAAAAATACAAAAATTAGCCGGGCATGGTGGCATGTGCTTGTAGTCCCAGCTACTCGGGAGGCTGAAACAAGATAATCACTTGAACCCGGGAGGTGGAGCCGAGATCGCTCTACTGCACTCCAGCCTGGGGGACAGAGCAAGACTTTGACTCAAAAAAAAAAAAAAAGAAAAAAAGGAGAATCTTCAATGTGCTGATAATTAACTTTTGCAAAACAGGAAAAAATGTTATTTTACTGTCTGGAAAAAATAAATATTTTCAACATGTTAAACCAGCCTTCTTCACCCCTCACCTCCAAATAAAGTGCGTGGCATATTTAGGGAGCAACAGGAATTTGATGGGGCTGGATAGCACAGACTGTCTGTACCAAGGGCTGACCGGGCAGGGGTGGTCAGAGATAGGGCCAGGTCCCAAGGGTCTTATATGCCACGCTAAGGAAGGAGGGTTCCACTCTGACAGCCTTGGGGATACAGGAATATCACCTAGACAGAGCAGCGTTTTATTTTATAATGTTATTATTATTATATTTTGAGACAGGGTGCCACGCAGGCTGGAGTGCAGTGGTGTGATCATGGCTCACTGCAGTCTGGACCTCTTGGGCTCAAGTGATCCTCCTACCTCATCCTTCTGAGTAGCTGGAACTACAGGTGTGTGCCACGATGCCCAGCTTTTTCTTTTTTTGAGATGGAGTCTCATTCTGTCACCCAGGCTGGAGTGCAATGGCACGATCTTGGCTCACTGCAACCTCCATCTCCCGGGTACCAGCAATTCCCCCGCCTCAGCCTCCCGAGTAGCTGGGACTACAGGTGCACACCACCATGCCTGGCTAATTTTTGTACTTTCAGTAGAGATGGGGTTTCACCATGTTGGCCAGGCTGGTCTCGAACTCCTGACCTCAGATGACTGGCCTGCCTCAGCCTCTCAAAGTGTTGGGATTACAGGCGTGAGCCACTGTGCCCAGCCCATAGTGACCTTTTAGAAGGGTCCCCGGGACTATCACTAGCAGAGAGTGGAAGGAAATCAAAGAGGAAGTGTCAATAGGATCCCGGTGAGGTGCGATGAGGACTGAAGAGAAGGAAGGGATGCAAGGGCCGGTGGAAGAGCCAGGGACTTGGCACCTGGAGAGCAGGAATGGGGAGAGAGTGGGGCTGCATGGTGGTCCTAAGGCGTTTTGCCTGGGCCACCAGAATGATGCTACTCACCACTCTGGGGACTGGAAGAGAGGAGAAGAGCAGACTTAGGTGTGTTGATTTCACCACTACTTCCAGAACGCAATTCAAACTCTCAGCAGAGCACTGTGGCTCACGCCTGTAATCCCAGCACTTTGGGAGGCCGAGGTGGGCAGATCACGAGGTCAGGAGATCGAGACCATTCTAGCTAACATGGTGAAACCCTGTCTCTACTAAAAATACAAAAAAATTAGCCAGGCGTGGTGGCGGGCGCCTGTGGTTCTAGCTACTCAGGAGGCTGAGGCAGGAGAATGGCATGAACCCACGCCACTGCACTCCAGCCTGGGTGACAGGGCGAGACTCCGTCTCAAAAACCAAAACAAAAAAAACCCTCAGAACTCAACTCAAACTCTTGAACTTTTCATAGCACGGCTCCAACCTCCACTTGCAGCCTTATCCCCCACCACTCTCCTCAAACCAGACACCCCGTGCCACTCCCTTGCATACCTTTTTGACCACTATTTTTTCATATTGTAAAAGTAACAGATATTTATTGTATGAAATTCGGAAAATACAGAAGAGCATAAACAAAATAAAAATCACACATAAACTCACCACTTTCGAGACAAGCATGGTAAACATTTGCGATGGGTCCTTTGTTTCCCTATAAGTACATATATGGTTGGGAATTTTTACTACAAAACTAGAATCATATGTATTTACAGAGGAGTAACTTGCTTTTTTCCCCACTTAGCATTATATTGCTGGTATTTTCCTAAGTCATTACATAATTTTCAAAAACATGATTTTTAGTGACTGTAAGTTCAATAAGCCATTTACAATTATTTTCATAACTAATATATTTAATCTTATACCATATTTAAATTTTTTTTTTTTTCCAAGACAGAGTCTTGCTCTGTCGCCCAGGCTAGAGTGCAATGACACAATCTCGGCTCACTGCAACCGCCGCCTCCTGGTTTCAAGCAATTCTCCTGCCTCAGACCCCAAGTAGCTGGGATTACAGGTGCATGCCACCACACCTGGCTAATTTTTGTATTGTTAGTAGAGACAGTTTTCACCATGTTGGCCAGGCTGGTTTCAAGCTGGCCTCATGATCTGCCCGCCTTGGCCTCCCAAAGTGCTGGGATTACAGGTGTGAGCCACCACGTCTGGCCATTTTCTTTCTTTTGAGACAGAGTCTCACTCTGTTGCCCAGGCTGGAGTGCAGTGGCATGATCACAGCTCACTATAGCCTCAAACTCCTGGGCTCAAGCAATTCTCCCTGCTTCAGCCTCTTGAGTAGCTGGTACCACAGGTGCATACCACCACACCTGGCTAATTTTTCATATTTCATATTTTTTGTAGAGATAGGGGTCTCACTATGTTGCCCAGGCTGGCCTCCAACTCCTGACCTCAGGTGATCTGCCCACCTCAGCCTCCTATAGTGCCACCGCATAGCCACTGCACCCAACTATTTTCTTATTGTTCCTTGCTCTATCTGCTTTTTTTTTTTTTTGAGATGGAGTTTTTTACTTGTCGCCCAGGCTGGAGTGCAATGGTGCGATCTCGGCTCACTGCCACCTCCACCTCCCGGATTCAAGCGATTCTCCTGCCTCAACCTCCCAAGTAGCTGGGATTACAGGCGCCCGCCACCACGCCCAGCTAATTTTTTGTATTTTGAGATGGGGTTTCACCATGTTGGTCAGGCTTGTCTTGAACTCCTGACGTCAGGTGATCCACCTGCCTCAGCCTCCCAAAGTGCTGGGATTACCACACCTGGCCTGCTCTATCTCCCTTTTTTGTTTTCCTTTTTAGTCTTAAAATATCCACTGCTTCTTTTGCTTTGCTTTTTCCTCCAGAGAATTAAAAGACATCTATTGTCGGGCACGGTGGCTCACGCATGTAATCCCAGCACTTTGGGAGGCCGAGGCATACGGATCAGCAGAGGTCGGGAGATCAAGACCAGCTTGACCAACATGGTGAAACCCCATCTCTACTAAAAATACAAAATTATCCAGGCTTGGTGGTGCATGCCTGTAATCCCAGCTACTTGGGAGGCTGAGGCAGGAGAATCGTTTGAACTCAGGAGGCAGAGGTTCCGGTGAGTCAAGATCATGCCATTGCACTCCAGCCTGGGTAACGAGTGAAAACTCCATCTCAAAAAAAAAAAAAAAAAAAAAGACATCTATTTCACATTTGTTCAAAAAAGACTCTGCATTGAACTGCTACACTTTAAAATATATACATAAATGTTTACTTTTTGTAGAGACGGGGTCTCACTATGTTGCCCAGGCTGGTCTCAAACTCCTGGCTTCAAGCAGTCCTCCTGCCTCAGCTTCCCAAGCAGCTGGTACTACAGGCACACACCACCACGCCTGGCTAATTTTTTATGTTTTTGTAGAGACAGGGTCTTGGTATGTTACCCAGGCTGGTCTTGAACTCCTAGCCTCAAGCAATCCTCCCTGCTCTGCCTCCCAAAGTGCTGGGATTACAGGCATGAGCCACTGTGCTGGATCTACTCCACTTTTTTTTTTAATTATGCATTTCCACCTGTTATCCCCTCTGCTGGGAATGCCTTTTCCTTTTCCCAGCTTTGCAAAATCCTTCCCAGCCTTCAAATATCTGAGGCAAGCCTGGGCATAGTGGCTCACACCTATAATCCCAACATCTGGGGAAGCTTAGGTGGGAGGACTACTTGAGCCCAGGAGTTCAAGACCAGCCTGGCCAACACAGCAAGACCCTGTCTCTACAAATTAAAAAGATAAAAGAAAAAATTAGCTGGGCATGTTGGTGCACACCTGTGATCCCAGCTACTTGGGAGGCCCAGGAGGTTGAGGCTGCGGTGAGCTATGATTGCACCACTGCACTCTAGTCTGGGTGACAGAATGAGACCTCATCTCAAAAGAAAGAATCTCTGAGGCGTCATCTCATTCATTCATTCATTCATTCAAATGCATATTCAGGGAGGATCTGCAACATGCCAGGCACAGCAGCCACCAGGAATAAAGCAGTGGCCGGGTGCAGTGGCTCATGCCTATAGTCCCAGCATTTTAGGAGGTGGAGGCAGGTGGATCTCTTGTGCCCAAGAGTTTGAGACCAGCCGGGACAACATGGTGAAACCCCATCTCTACAAGAAATACAAAAGTTAGCCAGGTGTGGTGGTGCTCATATGTAGAAAACAATAAAAATAATTTTTAAAGAAAGGAATCAAGCAGTGGATATGATAAAGACCACGACACACTCTCAGGTGAAGCCTTCCAACCTTTCCCCAGGGCAATGTGAGTCCTTCTGCTCGACCACTGGAATCTCTTCCTCAAAGTCTCCCTTGCCGCAGTACACATGCATGTGCGAACGTGCACGAACACACACATGTGCACACGCACACGCACACACATACTCACACAGGCACATGCACGCACGCACACGCATGCACATGCACAAGTACACACGTACACATGTGCACACACGCATGGCTTGGAAGGCTTCACCTGAGAGTTATGAATGCACCATTTTCCTTGGTGCATTCATAACACTCTGTTTGTGCCTCTCTTTTATTTTTTATTTTTATTTTTATTTTTTGAGACAGTCTTACTTTGTCACCCAGCCTGGAGTACAGCGGCACGATCCCGGCTCACTGCAACCTCCGCCTCCAGGGTTCAAGCAATTCTCCAGCCTCAGCCTCCTAAGTAGCTGGGATTACAGGAGCACACCACCACGCCTGGCTAACTTTTGTATTTTTAGTAGAAACGGAGTTTCATCATGATGGCCGGGCTGGTCTCAAACTCCTGACCTCATGATCTGCCCACTTCGGCCTCCCAAAGTGCTGGGATTACAGGCGTGAGCCACTGCACCCGGCCTGTCCCTGTCTTTTAACACTTATATTTTGATATTTTCTGGATTGTGAAAGCCCTGTGGGTGCCTTCCTTACCCGTACTACCTCTTTTTTTCACGATTCGCCCAGGACCTGACTAAAACCAGTCCTGGCTTAGAAAACAACCATATCTGTCAAAGGAAAGGGAGGTGGAGCTGAGGACAGCAACGTTAGGTGACAGTATTTTCTAAACCTGATATAGGTGCACTTATTTTAACAACTCTAAGACAACAGTGTCTGTAAGGGATTTTGGACGTAGCCTCTGTCATTCTGCAGCTGCAGTGAGTCCAAATAGCAATCAGAAAAGGCCACCAGATGCAGCCCAGTGGGTGCCCAGCCTGGCTGGTAGAAGCCGGTTCCATCCCAGCTCAGCTCTTCCCACCCACTAAGCAAGCCCCTTCCCGCCCCCTCTCTCCCTCTCCTCTCCCACTGCACGAGCCCATCCCCCACCTGACCCTTTCTCCCATCTCCTGCCCAGGCCACAGAGCAGGGCTGTCACACTCACATGCCTCCCCTGTCTTTTTTTGCAGGTCAACCTGTCTGCTCTCAGCCACCGCAAGCTCTAACTCAACAACTTCCTCTTTGAAAATTTCCTCTTTGTCCTCGGGAAATACCAACTGCCCTGGCCCATGTGTGCTCCTGGGCTGTAGCCTGGGCTGGTCTCAAAGGCAGCACCATTGGGTCCTCCCCTCTCCACCCAGGCCCCACAGGGGAAGTCCCTGGCTCCGGGCCCCCCCTTCACTCACTCTCACTGGTTCCTCTTGGGGGATGGAAGGGGCTCAGCCCCTGGGATGGAAGAGGAGACACAAACAAACTAAACCTGGAAACGTGCAGCGGGGAAGCGCCAGCAAGACCAGTCCCCGCGACCAGGGCAAACCCCTCTCCCCTGCCTCTGTTTGCGGGACAGCGCGCATGTGTGTGTGTGTGTGTGTGTGTGAGAGAGAGAGAGAGAGAGACAGAGAGAGAGACAGAGAGAGAGAGAGAGCACATGCATGTGTACTGCAGAAAGGGAGACTTCAAGGAAGGGATTACCATGGCTGAGCTGAATAACTCACATTTGGGTCACACATACGATCTTTCTATGAAGCCTGGCTTTCTTTTTCTTTTCTTTTTTGAGACAGGGTCTCGCTCTGTTGCCCAGGCTGAAATGCAGTGGTGCAATCACAGCTCACTTCAGACTCAAACTCCTGGGCTCAAGCGATCCTCCTGCCTCCACTTTCCAAAGTGCTAAGATTAAAGGCACCAGCCACTGTGCTAACCCTGGCATTCTGTATGGGGCTACAGAGTTAGATTTTCTGCTATGTCCACCCCATCAGAGTAAAGATGACATGCATGTTCTCAGCAGTCCCTGTGTCCCCCATGCTCAGGTTGACCCTCTTCAGTCTCTGCACCACTTCCCACCCCCACACCGTCTGTACCCACCACTACCACTTCCCACCCCCACACTGTCTGAACCCACAACTACCCCTCCCAAGCATCGCCAAATCCTCAGCTCTTGCACACAAACCACACCCACGAGTGGACGCACGCAGGCACTGGGGTTTCTGAGAACTACACCCAGCCAGAAACTCGGAGGAGAAACCATGAGGCCTCTGGCTGCCTCTGTCCATGGGTGGGGAGAGTGTGGTGGCGTGGGCCAGGGCCAGCCTAGAGTCCATGTGTCCTGGGAAAGATCACAGGCCCGCCTGAGAGCATGGGCCGGTGGCCCTACCCAGCCATGCTCCAGGCCATCCTGGGGGGCCCAGAGCTAAAGGTGGTTGCGGGCTGCCCGGGTTCCACAGCCCTTGCAGCTACAGGGCAAGGGTGCTTTACAAAGTTAATCCTAGGGGGGAGTTTGCCGGGTTCTCTTGTCCTTCTTCTTCCCAGACTCTGGTCAACCCAGGGTGGGGTCTGGGGGAAAAGGAGAATTCTCAAAGAAATCACAGGTCAGATAAGTTTGGCTGATGGAGGATCAGCAGCCGTTTCCACGGACAAGAAAGAGGGGGAAATGGTGATGGAGATAAATAGGGGTGGATGAGGAGGGTTTATTCATTCAGTCCACAGACGTCGAGAGGTGCCAGCCCTGCCCTGCCCAGGTGCTAGTTGCGGGTGCTGGGTGAGGATACCAGCAGGAAATCCAGGGCTGAGAAGCCTGATGAGGATTCAGAGTGAAGAGGCGGGTGAGGAGGCAAGGTGCGGTGGCTCATGTCTATAATCTCAGCACTTTGGGAGGCCGAGGCAGGTGGATCACCTGAGGTCAGGAGTTTGAGACCAGCCTAGCCAACATGGTGAAACCCCATCTCTACCAAAAATACAAAAAAGCAGCTGGGCATGGTGGTGGGTGCCTGTAATCTCAGTTACTCGGGAAGCTGAGGCAGGAGAATCGCTTGAACTCAGGAGGCAGAAGTTGCAGTGAGCTGAGATCGTGCATTGCACTCCGGCCTGGGCGACAAAGCGAAACTCTGTCTCAAAAGAAAAAGAAAAGATTCGGGTGAGGATCGGGGTGACGGGTGGAAAGGTGGGAGCGAGGGGGCAGTGTGATGGTGAGAGGGAAGGTGCTGCACGCTGGCTGAGATTCCGGCCTCCAGCCTCACTATTCACCAGCACTTAAGGGGCAGCCCCGTCTCCCGCTTCGAGCTCATCAGGAGCTGGGGCGTCCACAGCCCCATCCTCGCTGGCCACCAGCGGCTCCTCCTCCCCTTTGAGGCTGGAGCCTGACCCAGACTTCAGCTCCTCCATCGCCAGGGAGCCCTGGCGAGACTTCCGTCTGCCAAAGAAAGTGGTGAGTGTGGGTCGCCGGCCAGACCCCTCCCCATCGGGGACCCCAGAGCCCTTGTCGCCCCCAGACCCTCCCACGGTCACTGTCAGGGCCCCCTCCTCAGGGACCTGGGCTGGCCCAGCCCAGGCGTCCACCACCCCGTTACGCTTGCCGCCTCTGCTCAGCACCAGGGCCCCAGTCCGCCGCTTCTGCCGCCGACGCCACAGCAGGAGCAGAGCCACGAGGACTATGACCGCCAGCAGGGCCACAAGCACGGCCACCAGCAGCATGCCTCGTGAGTTCTCATCTGGGTTCCGGAAGGGCACAGTGCTTGCGTTGGTGGAGGTCGTTGGAGTCATCATCGTGGATAGTTTTACACTAAAGACCTGGGGTCCACTGGCCCCGCTGGAGGGCTCCAGAGAGCCAGTTGTCATGGTAACAGGGGGTCCAGTGGTCCCAGCGGAGGTCTCCAGAGAGTCGGTTGCCATGGTAACAGGGGGTCCAGAGGTGCCTTTGGAAGTCTCCAGAGAGAGAGTTGCCATGGTAAGAGGGGGTCCAGAGGCGCCTTTGGAAGTCTCCAGAGAGACAGTTGCCATGGTAAGAGGGGGTCCAGAGGTGCCTCTGGAGGTCTCCAGAGAGCTAGCTGCCGTGGTAACAGGGGCTTCACTGGTCCTACTGGAGGTTTCCAGAGAGTTCGTTGTTATGGTTCCACCTGTCACGGTGTGGGATCCTGGAGAGTTTGCTGTTATGGGAGCAGCAGGATGACTGGTTGCATGAAGGGTTTCCTGGGGCACTGATGACGTCTTGACGGAAACTTCCCAGAAGGTTGTTGGCTCAGGTAAAGGGGAACCAGTGCTGGCACCAATGGAAGTCCAAAGAGGGGGTCCCTCATTGACGGAAGTTGAGGGAGGTAGGGCTGAGGTCTGGTCCCCAGTGCTGTTGGCCTTAGGGTCACTTGTTATTGAAGTGGTGTACATCTTTGAGCTCAGGGCCTCGCTAGTAGAGACAACAGGCTCTCTGGTGGTGGGTGTCTGCACAGCTGTCGTGCTCCCCAGAGCGTCTGGGCTTACCACCAGCACCCCAAAGAGGAGGAGAAGCACGGCCATTTCCAGGCAAACAGGCAGGAGCAAGAGCTGGGACCTGCAGGTGGGCAGCCGGAGAAGCAGAACACGCAGGAGTTGCCGGAGGACCTGGCCGGGCCTCCCCTCTGCCCACTTCCCTGCCAACGGCCAGGCCCAACCTGCGGTTTAACGGTTTTTTCCATCCTGGCTTTTACTGTTATCAGAAATGACAGAGAAACAGATGCTGGCAGCTCCCCCATCAGCCCCATCCCGAGGCTCCCTCCAGCCTCAGCAGCTTAGACTCCGGCAGTGACCACCCCCTCCTGGCCTTCCCTGACCCTGTGCAGCCCAATGGCTCCTGATCTCTTCCCATCATCACCTGTCAGAGTCTTTTCAAGCCACAGGCACATTCCCAGGCCCACTGAAGCCCCTACCCCACCAAGTCTCACCCTCTTACCGGCTCAGCTGATAAGGACGCAGCGCTGGGGCCAGGTCACTCCACCACCTCCCAAGGCTGGGGCAAGACTGGGGAGGACAGGGCCCCAAGGGGAAAGGAAGTGGGCCCTGGCTCCACCCACCCCACCCACCCCTCCATCCTGCCCCACCCGCCTGCTTCCACAGCTGCTGGGCGAAGACAGCGCCATCACCTGCTCCTTCAGGGGCCAGCGGGGTGCCTGGGGGTCTGGGGCTCACCTGAGGCAGGCAGGGAAGTGTGGGATCTGGAATTGGGATTCCTGGCTCTTGGCTGAGGAATAGGATGGAAGGGGTGATGCTAGGGAGGGCTGGGCTTGGAGGTGTGTGGTGGGAATGTGAGCCTGAGAATTCAAGGGTGCAGAGGAGGAGGTGGGAGGGGAGGGTGGTTTCCTTTGCATTTGTGGTCCCCAAGCTGTTAGGCCAGGAGCTGAGTGGCGCCATTTCCTGCCCTCAGAGCTCCCAGGAAGTAGCAGGGCAAGAGGAAGCCCCCGAGTCTGGCTGGGGGCCATGAAAACCTTTGTAGGCTGGTGAGCTCTTGACTCCGTCTGGAGAGCTGGGGGTCACCACAGTGGCCCCCAGTCACAGAGGCTTGGCTAAACCAAGGCAGTTCCTACACACTGCATATGCTAGGATCTTATTTCTGCAAACTAGTAAAGATGTGGGAATCTCTTTTTTTTTTTTTTTTTTTTTTGAGGGGAGTTTAGTGCAATGGCACGATCTTGGCTTAGCTCAGCGCAACCTCTGCCTCCCAGATTCAAGCGATTCTCCTGCCTCAGCCTCCCGAGTAGCTGGGATTACAGGCATGCACCACTGTGCCCGGCTAATTTTGTATTTTTAGTAGAGACGAGGTTTCTCCATGTTGGTCAGGCTGGTCTCGAACTCCTGACCTCAGGTGATCCATCTGCCTCAGCCTCCCCAAGCGCTAGAATTACAGGCGTGAGCCACCGCGCCTGGCCAGATGTGGGAATCTATATGGAAAACCGTCTGGAAAGATATCTACTAAGGGATTCACCTAATTGTCTTTGGATAGGTGAGAGTAGGAGGTGGGGGTATTTTCTTCTTTGAATGGTTCCCATTTCCTGACTTTCCTCTAATTAGCAAGCTTTGACTCTTGGTTTGTGTATGTTTTTGGTTTTTGTTCTTGAAAAACGAAAATCAGTCCTGGGTGTGGTGATACACTATGCTAGCAGTCCCAGCCAAAGTGGTAGGACCTCCTAAGCCCAAGAGTTTGAAACCAGCCTGGGCAACATAGCAAAACTCCTGGGCAACATAGCAAAACTCCTATCACTAAAAAAAGAAAGAAAGAATTTTTTTAAATCAAAACTGATTTGCATATTTTAAGAGCAACATGTGCACAATAGAAGATTGTAACAGGCCCGTGGGACTGTGCCCTTTCTACAAGCTGATGAGTTTGTCTGACCCAAAGACATGAGACTCCTGGGTGAGAGCCCCAGGAATTAATTGCTCACACCAAGCAACAGCAGTGTGATGTTTGCGTCAGTTCCCCTTACCCCAAGTCCCACGGGGGCAACATGAAGGGCCCAGACTGACACCGCACACACAGTGGGCCTGCACCACAGCCATAGAGCTCTGAGCTTGAGAGATTCTCCTCTTCTAGGGCCCCTGGTAAGCCCAGTTTCCCACACGGAGACATGTCTTCATCCCTCGGGGGTGCTCACTGCAAACACAGCACTGGGAAATGGCTTGAGTACAAAGTGTTCAGAGGCTGGGCGTGGTGGCTCATGCCTGTAATCCCAGGACTTTGGGAGGCTAAGGCAGGCTGATCACTTGAGGTCAGGAGTTCGAGATCAGCTTGGCCAACACACTCTCTTTTCTGTACACAGCGGCTCAGAAAAGTAACGGGGTGCCCATTCTGCAGGGGGGATGAGGGACTCAGGAGCAAAGGAGTATAGACTAGAGGGCAGCAGAATCAGGCCCAACTGACTTCCTGTCCTACCACCACCATCTTCCAGCTGCATGACCTTGAACAAGTCACATAACTTCTCCAATGCCCTAGGACCTCCACCTTCTTCATCAAGTGACTGCAAGGATTAAATGAGACAATGTTAAGTGCACAGAAAAGCAGCTACCAGCACAGGACTCTGGGTTCCTGTCCTACCTTTTGCACTTGGGCAAGTGCCTTTACCTCCTTATCCCTCTGTTGCTTTGTATAAAATGGGGATAATTATGGTAATAATACCACATAGTTTGTTTTGATGATTAAGAGTTAATACATATAAACGGCTGGGCACAGTGGCCCATGCCGTAAGCCCAGCACTTTGGAAGACCGAGGCAGGCGGATCACCTGAGGTCAGGAGTTCGAGACCAGCTTGGCCAACATGGTGAAACCCCGTCTCTACTAAAAATACAAAAATTAGCTGGGCATGGTGGCGGGCGCCTATAATCCTAGCTACTCGGGAGGCTGAGGCACAAGAATTGCTTCAACCCAGGAGGCGGAGGTTGCGGTGAGCAGAGATTGTGCCACTGCACACCAGCCTGGGCAACAGAGTGAGACTCCCACTCAAAAAAAAAAAAAAACTGCTCAGGACCTGGCATTCTTTTTTTTTTTGAGAAGGAGTCTCGCTCTTTCACCCAGGCTGGAGTGCAGTGGCGCGATCTCGGCTCACTGCAGGCTCCGTCCCCCGGGGTTCACGCCATTCTCCTGCCTCAGCCTCCCGCGTAGCTGGGACTACAGGCGCCCGCCACCTCGCCCGGCTAATTTTTTTGTATTTTTTAGTAGAGTCGGGGTTTCACCATGTTAGCCAGGATGGTCTCGATCTCCTGACCTCGTGATCCACCCGCCTCGGCCTCCCAAAGTGCTGGGATTACAGGCGTGAGCCACCGCGCCTGGCCTGGACCTGGCATTCTTGATACACCTGATATATCAGACAAAAAGGCTCCATACCCATCACCTCCACCTCCAGACAAACATTCCTGACAGTGTCTGTGTCTACACAAGCATGTATTCATCCATTTTAGTGTTTTGCACTTTTCCTTTGTTACTGAACAATGCTTTGGGAACACACACACATATATAACAGTTGCATAATATTCCATGGCATACACTATAATTTTTTTTTTTTTTGAGACAGAATCGTGCTCTGTCACCCAGGCTGGAGCGTAGTGTCTCGATCTCAACCTCCACCTTCCAGGTTCAAGCGATTCTCCTGCCTCAGCCTCGCAAGTAGCTGGGACTACAGGCACATGCCACTACGCCCAGCTAATTTCTGTATTTTTAATAGAGACAGGGTTTCACCATGTTAGCCAGGATGGTCTCAATCTCCTGATCTTGTGATCCGCCCGCCTCAGCATCCCAAAGTGCTGGGATTACAGGTGTGAGCCACCGCACCCGGACAGAAATACGCTATACTTTATTTATTTTTATTTTTTTAATTAATTTTTTTTGAGACGGAGTCTCACAGTGTCACCCAGGCTGGAGTGCAGTGGCGCGATCTCTGCTCACTGCAAGCTCTGCCTCCCAGGTTCAAGCCATTCTCCTGCCTCAGCCTCCCGAATAGCTGGGACTACAGGCGCCCGCCACCACGCCCGGCTAACTTTTTTTTTTTTTTTGTATTTTTAGTAGAGACAGAGTTTCACCGTGGTCTCGATCTCCTGATCTCGTGATTCACCTGCCTCAGCCTCCCAAAGTGCTGGGATTACAGGCGTGAGCCACTGCGCCTGGCCGAAATACACTATATTTTAAATATTCCCTACGGATGAACATTAGATTGTTTTCCAACATTTCATTATTACTAACTGCTGCAGTAAATACCCTAGTTTATTTTACTATAATTATTATGTATTTCTGTTATAACAAGACAGAGACAAGAAGAAAAGAAAGGTAGAGTGAAAGAGAAGGAGAGAAGGAAGGAAGGAAGGAAGGAGGGAGGGAGGGAGGGAGGGAGGGAAGGAAGGAAGGAAGGAAGGAAGGAAGGAAGGAAGGAAGGAAGGAAGGAAGGAGAAAGAAAAGAAACCAGGCTCACGCAGTGGTTCACTCCTGTAATCCCAGTGCTTTGAGTCTGGGACTGTACCCTACCTCCTGCCTCCAGAGGTAGGAGGATCACTTGAGGCTAGGAGTTCAAATCTTGCCTGGCACATAGTGAGACCCTCGTCTCTACCAAAAAAGAAAAAGAAAAGAACCCATTCCACTGTCAGACATCTAGGAGGCTATTTCAATCTTCTGCTATTGCAAATAGAAGAGCAAGAATAATTGGGTGCAAAGTAATTGGAACTTACTTTTTTTTTTTTTTTTTTTTTTTGAGGCAGCCTAGCTCTCTTGCCCGGGCTGGAGTGCAGTGGCATGATCTCGGCTCACTGCAACCTCTGCCTCCTGGGTTCAAGCAATTCTCCTGCCTCAACCTCCCGAGTAGCTACCACACCCAGCTAATATTTTGCTATGTTCCCTAGCTGGTCTCGAACCCTTGGACTCAAGCAATCCACCCACCTTGGCCTCCCAAAGTGCTAGGATTACAGGAGTGAGTCACTGCACCCAGCCTACAGTTTTTTAATTGTAGAAAATAGACAGAAATGTAAGAATGTACAAGATTCTCAACCTTTAAAAAAACACTAAGGCAAAATTCATTTTTGACAAAGTTATCATTTCAACCAAATTGTTACTGCTATTGGCAAAGCTGTCTATTCCCCAGGCCAGATGTTGGGCCCCAACTCTGAGGAGAGCTGTGAGGATGTGGATGGGTCCAAACTCCAGCCTGATGCACTCAAGAAACGGGGTCTGACCAAGACAGATTATAGGCTTGGGGTGGAGGGAAAGATAATGAAAATATGAATAAGAGGTGATTGTTGCCTGCAAATCATCACAGAAGAGCAATACTTAGGCTGGGCATGGTGGCTCACTCCTGTAATCCCAGCACTTCGGGAGCCCGAGACAGGAGGATTGCTTGAGCCCAGGAGTTGAAGACCAACTTGGGCAACGGACAGAGAACCCCATCTCTATTTTATTGTTTTAACTAAAAGAAAAAAGAGGCTGGGTGCAGTGACTCATGCCTGTAATCCCAGCACTCTGGGAGACCGAGATGGGAGGATCACCTGAGGTCAGGAGTTCGAGACCAGCCTGACTAACATGGTGAAACTCCGTCTCTACTAAAAATACCAAAAAATTAGCGGGGTGTGGTGATGGGCGCCGGTAGTCCCAGCTATTCGGGAGGCTGAGGCAGGAGAATCGCTTGAACCCAGGAGGCAGAGGTTCAATGATCTCATGAGCTGAGATCATGCCACTGCACTCCAGCCTCGGCACAAGAGTGAGACTTTGTCTTGGAAAAAGAAAAGAAAATGAGTTCATACTGATTCTGAAAATATTAAAGAAAGACAAAGAGAAGGAGGGAGGGAGTGTGGAAGGGAGGTAGACAGTATGGAACTTTTTTTTGTTTTTGTTTTATTTTTTCTGAGATGTAGTCTTGCTCTGTTGCCCAGGCTGGAGTGCAATGATGCAATCTCGGCTCCCTGCAACATCCACCTCCTAGTTTCAAGCAACTCTCCTGCCTCAGCCTCCCAAGTAGCTAGGATTACAGGCGCTCACCACCACGCCTGGCTAATTTTTACAT
Source organism: Nomascus leucogenys (assembly GCF_006542625.1). Lineage (NCBI taxonomy): Eukaryota > Metazoa > Chordata > Mammalia > Primates > Hylobatidae > Nomascus > Nomascus leucogenys. Next base: position 75,757,446 of record NC_044382.1, on the reverse strand, counting down.
TATTAGTAGAGACGTGGTTTCACCATGTTGGCCAGGCTGGTCTCAAGCTCCTGACCTCATGATTTGCCTGCCTCGGCCTCCCAAAGTGCTGGGATTACAGGCATGAGCCACTGCGCCCGGCCACTGGAAAGTTATTTTACTGTAGGAAAGCTAATAATTGTAAAAGGAATGTAGAATTTTAAAAATGATAAACATAACCAATATAATAATAATGGATTCAGGTAAGAGTGAGTGTTAAAACCACTGGTGAAATCAGAAGAATGTGTGAGTGTAGGATATTTACATAGTTGGCCGGGCATGGTCGCCCTGGCTGGAGTGCAGTGACGTGATCTCGGCTCACTGCAACCTCCGCCTCCCAGGTTCAAGCAATTCTCCTGCCTCAGCCTCCTGAGTAGCTGGGATTACAGGCCCCCCGCCACCACGCCCAGCTAATTTTTGTATTTTTATTAAGGATGGGGTTTCGCCATGTTAGCCAGGCTGGTCTCGTACTCCTAATCTCAGGTGATCCACCCACCTCAGCCTCCCAAAGTGCTGGGATTACAGGCATGAGCCACCGTGCCCAGCAGTACTCCTTTTTTTTAGAGATGGGTTCTTGCTGTGTTGCCCAGACTGGTCTTGAACTCCTGGGCTCAAGCAATCCTCTCATCTTGGCCTCCAGAAGTCCTGGGATTACAGGCATGAGCCACTGTGCCTGGCTTCTTCTGTGGTGTTCCCCCCAAAAAATGTATAACCTGCCCTGGGCACAGTGGCTCACTCCTGTAATCCCAGGACTTTGGGAGACCCAGGAGAAAGGATCGCTTGAGTTCAGGAGTTCAAGGCTGCAGTGAGCTATGATTTCACCACTGTACTCCACCCTGGGTGACAAAGTGATACCTTGTCTGTAACAAAAAAAAAAGAGAGAGAGAAAGATCCAGAATCTGATCCCTCTTTGCCCCTTCATTGCTGCCTGCTGGCCTGAGCCTCTATCTTGCCTGGCCTGGACTGGTGCAGTCATCTCAGCTCTGGTCTCCCTGTGTGAGATCTCATCCTCCTCCGGGCTGTTTTCCACACAGCAGCCAGAGGGACCCAGATGAAACATCTGACCCCACCCCTCCTCTGCTCAGAGCCCTGAGACCACTCCCACCCCACTCAGGGTAGAAGCCAAGTCGGCCACATCCGATCCGACCCCTGCCTACCTCTCTTACCCACGTTGCTTCTGCCCCTCCACCCATGGCCCTGCCATCCACGCCTTTGCCACTCGGACCTCTGATGTGTCCCTGGAGAAGGCAAGCCCAGGGCCTTTACGCCATCTGTGGTGGCTGCCCCAGGGCTCCCCGCCCAGATGTTGCTTGGCTCCTTTCTCAGTCTTTGCTCAAATGTCACCTTCTCAGGATGGCTTTGCCTGGCCAATCTATTTACTTACTTATTTGTTTGTTTTAGGCACAAGGTCTCACTCTGTCACCCAGGCTTGAGTGCATTGGCACAATCATGACTCACTGCAGCCTCGACCTCCTGGGCTCAAGAGATCCTCCCGCCTTTGCCTCCCAAGTGGCTGGGACTACAGGCACATGCCACCACACCAGTCTAACTTTTAATTTTAATTTTTATTTTTTTGAGATGGAGTCTCGCTCTGTCTCCCAGGCTGGAGTGCAGTGGCACAATCTTGGCTCACTGCAACCTCCGCCTCCCGAGTTCCAGTGATTTTCCCACCTCAGTCTCCCGAGTAGCTGGGATTACAGGTGCACGCCACCATGCCCGGCTAATTTTTTGTATTTTTATTTGTATTTGTATTTTTGAGATAGAGTTTCACACTCTTGTTGCCCAGGCTGGAGCGCGATGGCGCGATCTCGGCTCACTGCAACCTCCGCCTCCTGGATTTAAACTATTCTCCTGCCTCAGCCTCCTGAATAGCTGGGAATACAGGTGCCCACCACCAAGTCCATCTAATTGTCTATTTTAGTAGAGACAGGGTTTCATCATGTTGGCCAGACTGGTCTTGAACTCCTGACCTCAGGTGATCTGCCTGCCTTGGCCTCCCAAAGTGCTGGGATTACAAGGGTGAGCCACCACGCCCAGCAATTTTTTGTATTTTTAGTAAAGACAGTGTTTCACCATGTTGGCCAGGCTGGTCTCGAACTCCTAAGCCGAAGTGATCTGCCCTCCTCAGCCTCCCAAAGTGCTAGGATTACAGGCATGAGCCACCATGCCCGGCCTAATTTTTAAATCTTTTATACAGATGAGATCTTGCTTTATTGCCCAGGCTTGTTTCAAACTCCTAGGCTCAAGTGAGCCTCCCACCTTGATCTCCTAAAGTGCTGGAATTACAGGCGTGAGCCACCGAGCCCAGCTGGCCACCGTATTTAAAATCTCACCCCCGGGTGGGCACGGTGGCTCACGCCTATAATCCCAGCACTTTGGGAGGCTGAGGCGGGTGGATCAAGAGGTCAGGAGATCGAGACCATCCTGACTAACACAGTGAAACCCCGTCTCTACTAAAAATACAAAAAATTAGCCAGACGTGGTGGCATGCACCTGTAGTCCCAGCTACTCAGGAGGCTGAGGCAGAAGAATCGCTTGAACCCAGGAGGCGGAGGTTGCAGTGAGCCAAGATCACGCCACTGCACTCCAGCCTGGGTGACAGAGCAAGGCTCCGTCTCAAAAAAAAAAAAAAAAATCGCACCCCCTCCCTCTGGACTGCAACCCCCGTCCTTGCTTTCTCCCCATAGCACTTCTCACCTTCGAATGCGCCATGTAATGGACTTTCTTATTTTGCTTCTGTCGCTCTCCCCACACTGGAATGCCAGCCCCATGGCCTCACAGCTGTGCGTGTGTGCTTGCACAGTGCCCTAGCACCCAGGAAGTGCTTGGTACACAGTAGGCACTGGATGACGTTTATTGACTGAAGACTTCTCTGGTTGAGACAAGGAAGAGGGTATCAGGCTGCAGAACTGCGGACAAAGGCAAGGAGGCCAAAGGGTGGAGGGCAGAGAGGGGAGTGATGAGGCCAGGGACGGGAGGCTGGGTGTGCCTGGAGCTGTTGTGAAGGCCCTGCCCACCCCGCCTTGAGGTCATCAGAGGTCACCAGAGTTTTGCCTGCTTCTCCTGAGATAATAGCTCTGCCCTCTCCAGGCCCCAGTTCCCCCTTCCCCCTACAGGTTTTTTTTGTTGTTGTTTTGTTTTGTTTTGTTTTGTTTTTTTGAGATGAAGTCTCTTTCTGTCGTCCAGGCTGGAGTGCAGTGGCTCGATCTTGGCTCACTGCAACCTCCACCTCTGGGGTTCTCAAGCGTTCCTCCTGCCTCAGCCTTCTGAGTAGCTGGAATCATAGGTGCCCACCACCACACCCAGCTAATTTCTGTATTTTTAGTAGAGACAGAGTTTCACCATGTTGGCCAGGCTGGTCTCGAACTCCTGATCTCATGATACACCCACCTCAGCCTCCCAAAGTGCTGAGATTATAGGCGTGAGCCACCGTGCCCGGCTCCCTGCAGGTCTTTGAGGGGCCGTTCTTACACCAAGGTAGACAGAGGCTGGCAGAAGCCTGGAGGCAGGGAAGCCATAGAAGGGGAGGGGTACCTGAGCTTGACTCCTGCCTGCATCGCCTGCCGTCTGGATGGCCTTGGGTCAGGCATTTAATCTCTGCCTCAGTTTCTTTATTTGCAAAATAGCAATAATAATAGTATTCTTCAAAGTTCCTGGGAAGGATAAGTTAGACAGGTGAGGGGCCCACAGTCAAAGCCTGATAAGGACTAGCTGGTGTTATAAGAGGGGACACTGGTGCGGTGGCTCACGCCTGGAATCCCAGCACTATGGGAGGCTGAGGCGGGAGGATTGCTTGAGGCCAGGAGTTTGACATCCATCTGAGCAAACTGGGGAGACCCTGTCTCTACAAAAAAAAATTAAAAAATTAGCCAGGGCCAGGCACGGTGGCTCACGCCTGTAATCCCAGCATTTTGGGAGGCCAAGGTGGGTGGATCACCTAAGGTCAGGAGTTCGAGACCAGCCTGGCCAACATGGTGAAACCTCGTTCCTACTAAAAAAATAAAAAATAAAAAAAACAAACTAAAACTAGCTGGGTATTGTGGCAAGCTCCTGTAATCCCAGCTACTCAGGAGACTGAGGCAGGAGAATTACTTGAACCCAGGAGGTGGTGGTTGCAGTGAGCCAAGATTGCGCCACTGCATTCCAGCCTGGGCAACAGAGCGAGACTCTGTCTCAAAAAAAAAAAAAAAAAAGCCAGGTGCAGTAGCATATGCCTGTGGGTCCCAGCTAACTCAGGAGGCTGAGGTAGGTGGATCACTTGAGCCTGGGAGTTCGAGGCTGCAGTGAGCCATGATTGTGCCACTGCACAATCTGAGCAACAAGCACAATCACAAGCCTGGGCAACAGATCGAGACCCTGTCCCACAAAAACTAATTAACTAATTAAATGCCTAAATCACCTCTGCACAAATCAGAACAGAGCTCAGCTCTTTCCCCTGCTGCGAGTAGTTACTGAATAAAATCTGTTTTCACCACCGTAACTGATGTCTGGCTATGTTTTCCTTTGACACTTAATTACCCTTCTGATCCTCCAGGGCCACAGGACTGGGGCTTGCTTGGGGCCAGGGGCCCTTTCTTCCCATCCACAGCACTGTCAATGAAAAGGACTGACAAGTCATGCCACCCTTGTCCTCTGGGGAATTTCCGTCTAGTCAGAAAAGAGAAGTTTACATACTTATTTATTCACTGAAAAGCACCAGGCCGGGCACGGTGGCCCATGCCTGTAATCCCAGCGCCCAGTGCCTTGGGAGGCCAAGGTGGAAGGATCGCTTGAGCCCAGGAGGCAGAGGTTGCAGTGAGCCGAGATCGCAACATGCATTCCAGCCTGGGCAACAGAGCAAGACCTTGTCTCAAAAAAAAAAAAAAAGAAAGAAAGAAAAAAAGATAAGTGCTGTTTCCTAAGCTAATGCATGTTATAAGCACAGAAGTGTTTGTCATGAACAGTAAGTCTTCCCTTTCCCCAACAAGTCATGGTCTCAGAAAGAGACCACTTCTAATGCTTTTAACTTTTTCTAGTCTCAATTCTACTGGTGGGTCCGCATTCCTAAAAAGTGTGCTAATTCTGTTATTCCTTTTTTTTTCTATTACTACATGGAGATGCTATAATTTTATTTCTTCATGTATCCATTTTGCCTGGCATAATCATAGGTGAGTGTCTGACCCACTGGCCCTGCTCCAGCCCCATTCCACCTTGCAGATCAGTTAAATCCCTCTCTTCAGGTCCTTTGTAACGAACTAAAGTTGCTTTTGTAACTTTATTTACGTAGTTATGTATGGATTTTGTTGTTGTTGTTGTTGTTTTGTTTTGAGACAGGGTCTCACTCTTTCGCCCAGGCTAGAGTGCAGTGGCCTGATCTCAGCTTCCTGCAACCTTGGGCACCAGTGATCCTCCCACCTCAGCCTCCGAGTAGCTGGAACTACAGGTGTGTGCCACCGCACCTGGTTACTTTTTTTTTCTTGAGACGGAGTCTAGCTCTGTCACCCAGGCTGGAGTGCAGTGGCGCTATCTCAGCTCACTGCAAGCTCCGCCTCCCAGGTTCACGCCATTCTCCTGCCTCAGCCCCCCGAGTAGCTGGGACTACAAGCACCTACCACCATGCCCAGCTAATTTTTTGTATTTTTAGTAGAGACAGGGTTTCACCGTGTTCGCCAGGATGGTCTCGATCTCCTGACCTCGTGATCCACCCCACCTCGGCCTCCCAAAGTGCTGGGATTACAGGCGTGAGCCACCACAGCCGGCATGCACCTGGTTACTTTTTATATTTATTGTAGAGACATTGTTTCGCTATGTTGCCCAGGCTGGGATCAAGTTCCTGGGCTCAAGCAATCCGCCCACCTTGGCCTCTCAAAGTGCTGGGATTATAGGCATGAGCCACCTCACCTGACTTATTTATTTATTTTTAAAGAGATGAGCACCCTTGAACTCCTGGGCCCAAGCAATCCTACCTCAGCCTCCCGAGTAGCTGGGACTACAGGTGTGCACCATCATGCCCAGCTAATTTTTTAATTTTTTTGTAGAGACAGGGATCTCTACAAAAGAGTTGCCCAGGCTGGTTGTGAACCCCTGGGCTCAAGCGATCCTCCTTGCCTCGGCCTCCAAAAGTACTGAGATTACAGGCGTGAGCCACAGCTTCTGGCCTAAATTCTTATCACTTTGTTACATGAAGATAGTGGCTTTCCTTTGTCTCTCTTCTGCTCATTTCTGTTACCTGTACATTTACTTTTATGTTGTTAAATGTAGATAATATTGGCATTCTGTCTTTCACCTTGCTTAGAGCTGCATTGCCTAATGTAGAAGCCACTGGCCACAGGAGACTACTTTAACTTAATTAAAATTTAATGAGATTTAAAACCGAGTTCCCTCAGTTGCAACTAGCTAGTTACATTTCAAGTGTGCTCAGAAACCACATGTGGCTAGTAGCTATCAAATCGAATAACACAGAAAAAGGATATTTCTATCACCTCAGATAGTCAAGATCAGTGCTGTCTGGTCCAGAGTTTGAGTCTAAAATGGAAAACTATTAATTTTCTTTGTTTTTAAGATTACGGGGCTGGATGTGGTGCCTCATGTCTGTAATCCCAGCACTTTGAGAGTCCAAGGCAGGAATATCACTTGAGGTCAGGAGTTCGAGACCAGCCGGGGCAACATAGCAAGGTGTCATCTGTACAGAAAAAAAGAAAAAAAGGAGCCAGGCATGGTGGCGCATTCCTGTACTTCCAGCTACTCAGGAGGCTGAGATGGGACAATCACTTGAACCCAGAAGTTCAAGACTGCAGTGAGCTATGATGATGCCACTGCACTGCAGCCTGGGTGACAAAGGGAGACCATGTCTCAAAAAAAAAAAAAAAAAAAAAAAAAGCCAAGCACAGTGGCTCACGTCTGTAATCTCAGCACTTTGGGAGGCCGAGGCGGGTGGATCACCTGAGGTCAGGAGTTCGAGACCAGCCTGGCCAACATGGCGAAACCCCATCTCTACTAAAAATACGAAAATTAGCTGGGCATGGTGGCGCGTGCCTGTAATCCCAGCTACTAGGGGGGCTGAGGCAGGAGGATCTCTTGAACCCAGGAGGTGGAGGTTGCGGTGAGCCGAGATCGTGCCACTGTACTCCAGCATGGGCAACAGAGAAAGATGCTGCCTCAAAAAAAAAAAAAAAAAAAAGCATTATGTAACTATTGTTCAGTGCACAGCCAAAAATTTACTACGACACATCTCTTTTAATTTTACCTAGAGTTTCTAATTGCTTTGCTAATTCCTTGCTCCAGTGTGACCTACCTTCTCTCCTCCCACTCCCTGTTGCTACACTGCTACATCTTGGGACCAGTGGTCATTTCTCTCTTGGGTGGATCTCCTATTTCCTGTAGTCTACACCCAAGTCTTTTGTGGTTTACCCCCTTAATTTTGCAGAAGCACATTTTCAAGTCACATCCAAAGAAAGCTCCCTAATAAAAAGGTGAACCTTTGTTTTTGTTTTGTTTTTTTTTTTTTGAGACAGGGTCTCACTCTGTCACCCAGGCTGGGGTGCAGTGGGGCAATATCGGCTCACTGCAAACTCTGCCTCCCAGGTTCAAGCGATCCTCCTACCTCAGCCTCCCTAGTAGCTGGGATTACAGGCACGCGCCACCATGCCCGGCTAATTTTTGTATTTTTAGTACAGACGGGGTTTCGCCATGTTGGCCAGGCTGGTCTCGAACTACTGACCTCAGGTGATAGTCGCCCCTTGGCCTCCCAAAGTGCTGGGATTACAGGTGTGAGCCACCGTGCCCAAAGTAATCTTGCACCTAAATAGATCTTTAGTTTATTCTCACACTTGATATGAAAGTCCAGCCCTCAATTTGGAAAGCTCTACTCTAGTACCAAAAGCCCCAGTCAGCCTTTTATTGGCTCACTCTGAAGTATGATGGGACTTGAAAGAAATACCAACTTTTTTTTTTTTGAGACAGAGTTTTACTCTGTCACCCAGGCTGGAATACAGTGATGAGACCACAGCTCACTACAGCCTCAACTCAACTTCCCGGGCTCAAGTAATCCTCCCAGCAAAACTGAGAGGTGCACACCGCTACGCCTGGCTAATTTTTGTAGAGACGGAGGTCTCCCGATATTGCCCAGGCTGGTCTGGAACTCCTGAGGGCAAGAGATTCCACCCACCTCGGCCTCCCAAACTGCTGGGATTACAGGCATGAGCCATCACGCCTGGAAGAAATATCAACAACATTCAAAGAAACCCTGCAACATGAAAGGAAAGCACCAAGATAAACCAACCCCATCATCCATTCTGCCTCCTTCTTTCCTAAAAGTACCCCAATTTGTTCAGGTGCCCGCCCCCATACACATCCTGGGCACTGGACCCCTTCCTTCTTCAGCTCCAGCAAAGTCTGACCAACCTAAAGTAACCACTCCCCTTCTGCCCACGATTGCATTAGGAAAGGGTACATGCCCCAATTCTAGCCACTAAGATAAAAGGAAGGGAGACTTCTTAGAAAGGCTTCTTCCTTTTAATTAAAAGAGAACCTGGGAGCAGTGACTTCTGCCTCCCACAAGCCATGATTAAGGATACATCCTATAACTCTGAGAGGAACTGGCCCCAGGACGGAAACATTGCAGGACTGCAGAGGAGGAGGAGGAGGAAGAGCATGGGATCCCAAGGCATCGCAAATGCCTGATCAACCGACCCTGAATCCCAGCCACCCCCTTCTGTGAGCTTCCTATAAGTCGGATGTTTAGTTATTTGTAACCAAATGCATCCTAAGTATATTTTTAAAAATTAAAAAAAAAAAAGAAAAGTAATCCTTGAGGAAACAATTTATGTAAAGAAAAAGAGGCTGGGTGCTGTCACTCACGCCTGTAATCCCAGCACTTTGGGAGGCAGAGGCAGGCGGATCACGAGATCAGGAGATCGAGTCCATCCTGGCTAACATGGTGAAACCCCATCTCTACTAAAAATACAAAAAAATTAGCCGGGCGTGGTAGCAGGGGCCTGTAGTCCCAGCTACTCGGGAGGCTGAGGCAGGAGAATGGTGTGAACCCGGGAGGCAGAGCTTGCAGTGAGCCGAGATTGCGCCACTGCACTCCAGCCTGGGCGACAGAGCGAGACTCTTTCTAAAAAAAAAAAAAAAAAAAAAAAAAAAGATATTGCTGGCCAGGTGCAGTGGCTCACACCTGTAATCCCAGCATTTTGGAGGCCGAGGTGGGCTGATTACCTGGGGTCAGGGGTTCGAGACAAACCTGGCCAACATGGTGAATCCCCATCTCTACTAAAAATACAAAAATTAACCGGGCACAGTGGCAGGTGCCTATAATCCCAGCTCCTCGGGAGGCTGAAGCAGGAGAATCATTTGAGCCCAGGAGGCGGACGTTGCAGTTAAACCGAGATCCACCACTGCACTCCAGCTGGGTGACAGAGCAAGACTCCATCTCAAAGAAAAAAAAAATTGCTATGCTATGTTACAATAAAAACAGGGTGCTATAAAAAAGAAATAGAGGCCAGGTGCAGTGGCTCATGCCTGTAATCCCAGCACTTTGGGAGGCTGAGGCAGGTGGATCACCGAAGGACAGGTGTTCGAGACCAGCCTGACCAACAAGGTGAAACCCCATCTCTACTAAAAATACAAAAAAAAAAAATTTAGCCGGGTGTGGTGGCAGGCACCTGTAGTCCCAGCTATTCTGGGTGCTGAGGCAGGAGGATCGCTTGAACCCAGGAGGAGGAGGTTGCAGTGAGCCAGGATCACGCCACTGCACTCCAGCCTGGGTGATAGTGAGACTCCATCTCAAATAAATAAATAAATAGAGCAAAGACTGAATTCTTAGAAATTGAAGCTATGATACTGAATTACTAAAAGCATTAAAATAAAGAAGCTGGGCATAGTAGCTCACTCCCGTAATCCCTGTAGTTTGGGAGGCCAAGGAGAATGGCTTGAGGCCAGAAGTTCAAGACCAGCCTGGGTAATATAGCAAGGCCTCATCTGTACAAACACAAACAGGAAGTGTTGTAATAAAAAGTTAATAAATTATCCCAGAAAACTGCCAGGTGTGGTGGATCACACCTGTAATCCCGGCACTTTGGGAGACCAAGGCAGGCAGATCAGCTGAGGTCAGGAGTTCGAGATCAGCCTGGCCAACATAGCAAAACCCCATCTACTAAAAATACAAAAATTAGCCAGGTGTGGTGGCAGGCGTCTGTAATCCCAGCTACTTGGGAGGCTGAGGCAGGAAAATCACTTGAACCCGGGAGGCGGAGGTTGCCATGAGCCAAGATTGCGCCACTGCACTCCACCCTGGGTGACAGAGTGAGACTCTGTCTCAAGAATAAAAAATTTAAAAAATAAATAAAGCTGGGCACGGTGGCTCACGCCTGTAATCCCAGCACTTTGGGAGGCCAAGGCAGGTGGATCACGAGGTCAGGAGTCCAAGACAGGAAGCTGAGGCAGGAGAATAGCTTGAACCCAGGAGGCAGAGTGTTGCAGTGAGCCGAGATCGCTCCACTGCACTCCAACCTGGGACAGAGTGAGACTCTTTCTCAAAAATTAATTAATTAATTAATTATCCCAGAAAATGGAACTCCCAGAAAGTGTAGGGGTGGAGAAGAAAATATGTGAGACTGCCGCTCTAACATAGAGATCCAATAGAGATCCAATAAGTGGCGGCTTAAAGAAGAGATGTGTCGGCCAGGCACGGTGGCTCACACCTGTAATCCCAGCACTTTGGGAGGCCAAGGTAGGTGAATCATAAGGTCAGGAGTTCGAGACCATCCTGACCAACCCCGGCTCTACTAAAAATACAAAAATTAGCCAGGCATGGTGGCGAGTGCCTGTAATCCCAGCTACTCAGGAGGCTGAGGCAGGAGAATCGCTTGAACTCAGGAGGCAGAGATTGCAGTGAGCCGAGATCACTCCACAGCACTCCAGCCTGGGACAGAGTGAGACTCTGTCTCAAAAAAAAAAAAAGAGACGTGTCTGCAAAAAACAAATAAATAAATAAACAAAAGAAGGGACATGTTCAAGTGAAATGGTGGTAGGGAGGCAGCTCTGCTTCTCTCATTGTTCAGGGACCAAGGCCCTTCCTCATCACTGTTCTGCCATCGGTAGGGCACCGTTTGTCACCTGCACATTTGAATGTGTTGTGGGGATCTCCAGCCAGCAGGAAGGGAGAGTATGAAGCTGGCTTACTTCCTAAGGCCAAAGACCAGAAGTCACATACATCACATCCTCACATTCTATTGGTGGAAACTTAGTCACATGACCATGCCTACTGCAAGGGAGGCTGGGACATGCAGTTCCGCCATGTTCTTGGGGAAGAAGGGCTCATCGGATTTTGGATAATGAGTAGTCTTCGCCACAGAGACACAGCCGAGCAATCCAAGAGGCCCAAAAGCCAACCAATAGGAGTGCCAGGAAGAGAGAACCCAGGAAATGGAAGAAGGAGAATGATCAGAGATCATTCTCACTCTGATGAAAAACATGCCTCTTCAGGCTGAAAAGCCCACCTAGTGCCTGCCCAATGAAAGAAAACCCATGCCGGGCACACTGGAACCCCTAAAGTGTCATGTATGACTTAGCTGTTTCCTAAGGAACAGGAACCAGCTGGTGATTAGGTTAACATAAATGAAAGAAAGAAAAAAATCCCAGGGTAAGAAAAAATTAATAGAATGAACACCACATTAGGCTCTGAACTTCTTGGGGCTGGCCCTGAAAGGGAAAATTTACATAAGTTCCTCCTTTTTGACTATAAGAACTAGTTCCTCAGAGAAGGTCAATATTTCGTGACACTCACTTCTAAAATTAATTTTCATATAAGAACATATCTCATGCCAGTTGACGTCATGGATATAATGGCTGATGGGCAACACACCACTCCTGAGTAAAGGCTTGGGCACTGGAGTCAGACAGACCAAACTGAAGGCAGCCACCACGTGCTGTGTGCCCTTGGGAACATTTCTGAGTCTCAGTTTTCCTCACCTTTAAAATGCGCATAGTAAAAGAAAAAGAAGAGCCAGGCATGGTGGTGTAGTAGTAGTCTGGTAATCCCAGCTTAATAGCCAAGGAGGCCAAGGCAGGAGGAGTTTTGAGGCCATCCTGGGGACCATAGGGAGACCCTTTCTCTCTAGATTTAAAAAATATATTTAAAAGTAAAGAAAAATGGGCATAGAGTATTTATCTCACAACATTATTAATTTGTTCTTTAATTCCACAAATATTTGTTGAACACCAACCATGTGTCCGGCACAGGATTGTGACAATTAATGAAATCAAGGGCCAGTCACCTGTCCTCTTAGAGATAGCCTTCTCCGGAGTGAGACAGACTCTGCATATGTAGGAAGCAGGCATCATGGAGAAACATCACGCAGGAAAGTGAGGGAAGGAAGTGCTCCTTTATACAGGCTGATGTCTCTGAGAAGGGGACATCTGAGGCTCCCCTCCAGCCATGCGATGTTCATGGGGAATCCCACGGACAAACAAAGCCAGTTCAAAGGCCCTAAACTGGGTCCTGCTTGGCGTGTTCTGGGAAGCCCAAGGAGGCCAGTGTGGCTGGAGCAGAGTGCATGAAAAGCGAAGTCAGAGAGGAAAGGGGGCCATAGGGCATGGCTTTAGGTCATTATTAGCACTTTCACTCTGAGTCAGCGTGGAGAATTTAGAGAGCTTCAACTTTGTTTTGTTCTGTTTTCTAGAGACAGAGTTTTACTCTGTGGCCCAGACTGGAGTACACTGGTGCAATTATGGCTCACTGCGGCCTCCAACTTCTGGGCTCAAGCGACCCTCTCACCTTAGCCTCCTGAGTGGCTGGGACCACAGGTGTGTGCCATCATGCCCAGCTATTTTTTTTTTTTTTTTTTTTTTTTGATACAGAGCCTCGCTCTGTCACCAGGCTGGAGTGTAGTGGCATGATCTCGGCTCACTGCAACCTCCGCCACCTTGGTTCAAGCAATTCTCCTGCCTCAGCCTCCCAAGTAGCTGAGACTACAGGCACATGCCACCACGCCCAGCTAATTTTTGTATTTTTAGTAGAGACGGGGTTTCACCATGTTGGCCAGGATTGTCTCGATCTCTTGACCTCGTGATCTGCCTGCCTCAGCCTCCTAAAGTGCTGGGATTACAGGAGTAAGCCACCACGCCCTGCCGCTAATTTTTGTATTTTTTGTAGAGACCGGGTCTTGCTGTGTTGCTCAGGTGGGTCTCAAACTCCTGGGCTCAAGTGATCACCAGGATTTCTTGACAGATTGGATTTGGGGATGTGTGAGAGAGAATTGAGGACAACACCAAGGTTTTCGGCCACACCAACTGTAAGAATAGAATTGTTGTATTCTGATATGGGAAGGCTGCAGGAGGAGCAGGTACAGGGGAGAAGATAAAGAGTTTGTTTTGGGCCTGGGCGCGGTGGCTCACACTTGTAATCCCACCACTTTGGGAGGCAGAGGCGGGCAGATCGCTTGAGCTCAAGAGTTTGAGACCAGCCTGGCCAACATGGTGAAACCCTGTCTGTACTAAAAATACAAAAAATTAGCCGGGTGTGGTGGCACGTGCCTGTAATCCCAGCTACTCGGGAGGCTGAGGCAGGAGAATCACTTGAACCTGGGAGGCGGAGGTTGCAGTGAGCCAAGATCAGGCCACTGCACTCCAGACTGGGCAATAGAGCAAGATTCTGTCTCAAAAAAAAAAAAAAAGTTCATGTTGGGACATGTTAAGTTTGTGTTGCCTGTCAGACACCCAAGGGGAAGTTTCAAGTGAGCAGTTCTGAAGCTCACAGAAGAGGTCGGCAGTGAAGATGAAAACTTGGGGGACATCAACATTTGGATGATATTTAAAGCCGGGGGTCTGTGTGAGCTCAACTCAAGAGTGAATGTCACCAGGCACCATGGCTCATGCCTGTAACCCTAACACTTTTGGAGGCCAAGGTGGGAGGATCACTTGAGTCCAGGAGTTTGAGACCAGCTAGGCAACATGGTGAGACCCTATCTCTACTTAAAATTTTTAAAATTAGCCAGGCAGGGGGGCACATGCCTGTGGTCCCAGCTACTTGGGAGGCTGAAGTGAGAGGATTGCTTGAGCCCAGGAGTTTGAGTTTGGGGTGAGATACGATTACGCCACTGCACTTCAACCTGGGCGACAGAACAAGATTCGATCTCAAAATTTAAAAAAAAAAAAAAACCGGCCGGGTGCTGTGGCTCACACCTGTAATCCCAGCACTTTGGGAGGCTGAGGCGGGCGGATCACAAGGTCAGGAGATCGAGATCATCCTGGCTAACACGGTGAAACCGCATCTCTACTAAAAATACAAACAATTAGCCGGGCGTGGTGGCGGGCACCTGTAGTCCCAGCTACTCAGGAGGCTGAGGCAGGAGAATGGTGTGAACCCGGGTGGCGGAGCTTGCAGTGAGCTGAGATCGCACCACTGCACTCCAGCCTGGGCGACAGAGCGAGACTCCACCTCAAAAAAAAAAAAAAAAAAAAAAAAATGAGTGAGTGTCAATTAGGAGAAGAAGACCAACACAGACATAAGTGGGTGCCACTTCATTTATAGAGAGGGCAGTGACAGCTCAGAGATTCTGTGTCTCGCCCAGGGTCACATAGCTGGTAAGGGGTAGGATCAGAATTCACAACGAGGTCCTAGTTCAGATCTTTTTGCACTCTACTAGAGTAATCCATGTAGACTTCTGTTGATCTAAGTAGACCCATGGCTATAACGGGAAATAGTTAAGGAGTGTTCACTCAGCCCTCAAGCCTTGAGAGAGAGTCTCGCTCTGTCACCAAGGCTGGAGTGCAGTGGTATGATCTTGGTTCACTGCAAGCTCTGTCTCTCGGGTTCAAGCGATTCTCCTGCCTCAGCCTTCCGAGTAGCTGGGACTACAGGTGCCTGCCACCACACCCAGGTAATTTTTGTATTTTTAGTAGACTTGGGGTTTCACCACATTGGCCATGCTAGTCTCGAACCCCTAACCTCAAGTGATCCACCTGCCTCGTCCTCCCAAAGTGCTGGAATTACAGATGTGAGCCACTGTATCCAGCCAGCAGCTGGGCTTTTGAGAAGATCTGGAGAATCAAGAGTCCACAATTCTTGATTTTCAGTGTGGGCCTGGAGGTTGCATGGGTTTGCAATACATTGAGTCTGGGCAGATGTGTGCACCTAGCAAATCCAGAGGTGGTAGCAGCCATCACAGGTTTCCAAAGTTGGGGCCCTGGTCACCTAAGTATCGGCCAGTACAGACACAATATTAGATCTGCCCCAGACCTTGAACAACTGATGGGACACTCAGTATCACACCTCAATTGGCCTCCCTCCACTGGAGGACTGACTTCATTCCTCAATGTCAAGATAGGTGTCACGGACTGTCCCTGTCCCAGCTCTAAATTAAAGGTAATGATGCTGCCCTCTCCAGGACAGTCATAAAGTTAAACAAGAAAATAGTGAAATTACCCAGCTCACAACAAAGCTTGGCACAGAGTTTACTGCTTTTCTTTTCCTGTCTCAGCCTTTAAGAACTCAGCAAAGGCCGGGCGCGGTGGCTTACGCCTGTAATCCCAGCACTTTGGGAGGCCGAGGTGGGCGGATCACCTGAGGTCAGGAGTTCGAGACCAGCCTTGCCAACTTGGCAAAACCCTCTCTACTAAAAATACAAAAATTAGCTGGACGTGGTGGCAGGCACCTGTAATCCCAGCTACTCGGGAGGTTGAGGCAGGAGAATCATTTGAACCCAGGAGGCGGAGGTTGCTGCGAGCCGAGATCATGCCACTGTACTCTCCAGCCTGGGTGGCAGAGCGAGACTCAGTCAAAAAAAAAAAGGAAAGAAAGAGGAAAGGAAGAGAGAGAGAAAGAAAGAAAGAAAAGGAAAGGAAAATGAAAGAAGAAAAGAAAAGAAAAAAGAAAGGAACAGAACAGAACTAAGCAAAGATCCCTCAGAAGGGACCTCCAGGGATTCCCCCACCCTAGTATCTGTTCAGTTCCGTTTCCGTTCAGTTGGATGTGTCCCACCTAGGAAGTGGTTTCAGACAGGGCTCCTCAGAGCCCGGGGGTTCAGAGGTGATGTTTTGCGGTTTGTGGCTCTGGGCTGGTCATCATCTACCCTCAGTCCCAGACCTATTCTCAGCCCTACCCTCTGCCCTGGAGGTTCCCCCACCCTCTGTTTTTTGTTTTGTTTTGTTTTGAGATGGAGTCAGGATCTGTCCCCCAGGCTGGAGTGCAGTGGTGGAATCTTGGCTCACTGCAACCTCCGCCTCCCCGGTTCAAGCAATTCTTCTGTCTCAGCCTCTCAAATAGCTGGGATTACAGGTGCCCTCCACCACGCCCAACTAATTTTTTTATATTTTTAAATAGAGACAGGGTTTTGCCATGTTGGCCAGGCTGGTCTCGAACTCCCTGCCTGGGCCTCCCAAAGTGCTGGGATTACAGGGGTGAGCCACCACACCCGGCCTGGATTTCATTTGAGTTTAGCTAAAGGGAGGACTGGCTGGAGCTCCAAGGGGGACAGTCAGGACATTTCTTTTTTTTTTTTAAGACAGAGTCTCGCTCTATTGCCCAGGCTGGAGTGCAGTAGCACAGTCTCGGCTCACTGCAAGCTCCGCCTCCTGGGTTCACACCACTCTCCTGCCTCAGCATCTCCGAGTAGCTGGGACTACAGGCGCCCGCCACCACGCCCGGCTAAGTTTTTGTATTTTTTAGTAGAGACGGGGTTTCACCGTGGCCTTGATCTCCTGACCTCGTGATCCGCCCACCTCGGCCTCCCAAAGTGCTGGGATTACAAGCGTGAGCCACTGCGCCCGGCCAGTCAGGACATTTCTATTCTGCTCCCTTTCTGCTGTGCCTCTCTGGCAGTGGCCTCATCTCCCCACCCACATCTGCAGCACCTGTCAGGTGGCCCCTTCTTCTACATCCCCAGGTTTTAATGAGTTTCGGTAACACAGTTTCTGCCTGTTACCCCATCAGTCCTAGAAGCAGTAACAGGCTCCAATAGTTGCTAGTGTCTTAGGGCTTCAGCGTTCCTTATAGCCTCCTTTAACCATATCCATTTCTCCATAAGGAGTCCCTATGTTAAAGCCTCTAGAACTGCCTGTTCCAATAGATAACCACTAGCCACATGTGGATATTTAAATTAGAGCCAGATGTGGTAACTTACATCTGAAATCCCAGCTACTCAGGAGCTGAGGCAGGAGGATTTCCTTTTTTTTTTTGAGACAGAGTCTCACTCTGTTGCCAGGATGGAGTGCAATGAAGCAATCTCAGCCCACTGCAACCTCTGACTCCCTGGGTCAAGCAATTTTCCTGCCTCAGCCTCCCGAGTAGCTGGGATTACAGGCACGTACCACCATGCCCAGCTAATTTTGGTATTTTTAGTAGAGACGGGGTTTCACCATGTTGGCCAGGATGGTCTCAATCTCCTGACCTCGTGATCCGCCAGCCTCGGCCTCCCAAAGTGTTGGGATTACAGGCCTGAGCCACTGTGCTTGGCCTCTTTTTTTTTTTTTTTTTTTTTTTTGAGATGGAGTTTCGCTCTTTCGCCAGGCTGGAGTGCAATGGTGCGATCTCGGCTCACCGCAACCTCCAACTCCCCTGGTTCAAGCGATTCACCTGCCTCAGCCTCCTGAGTAGCTGGGATTACAGGCACGCACCACCATGCCCAGCTAATTTTTGTATTTTTAGTAGAGACAGGATTTCTTTTTTTTTTTTTTCAGACGGAGTTTTGCTCTTGTTGCCCAGGCTGGAGTGCAATGGCACGATCTCGGCTCACCGCAACCTCTGCCTCCCAGGTTCAAGCGATTCTCCTGCCTCAGCCTCCCAAGTAGCTGGGACTACAGGTGTGTGCCACCACGCCTGGCTAATTTTTGTATTTTTAGTAGAGACGGGGTTTCACCATCTTGGCCAGGCTGGTCTCGAACTCCTGACCTCATGATCCACCTGCCTCTGCCTCCCAAAATGCTGGGATTACAGGCATGAGCCATCGCACCCAGCAAGACAGGGTTTCACCATGTTGGCCAGAATGGTCTCAATCTCCTGACCTCGTGATTTGCCCGCCCTGGCCTCCCAAAGTGCTGGGATTACAGGCGTGAGCCACCATGCCCGGCCTTTTTTCCTTTTTTTTTTTTAAGAGTAAGAGTAGACTTTATTTTATTTTATTTATTTATTATTTATTATTATTATTTTTTGAGATGGAGTTTCACTCTATTGCCCAGGGTAGAGTACAGTGGCACGATCTTGGCTCAATGCAACCTTCGCCTCCTATGTTCAAGCAATTCTCCTGCCTCAGCCTCCTGAGTAGCTGGGACTACAAGTGCACGCCACCACACCCAGTTAATTTTTTATTTTTAGTAGAGATGGGGTTTCATTATGTTGGCCAGGCTGATCTCGAACTCCTGACCTCAGATGATCCGCCCGCCTCGGCCTCCCAAAGTGTTGGGATTACAGGCGTGAGCCACTGCGCCTGGCCTTATTTATTTATTTTTGAGACGGGGTCTCACTCTGTTGCCCAGGCTGGAGAGTAGTGGTGCAATCTTGGCTCACTGCAACCTCCACCTCCTAGGTTCAAGCAATTCTCCTGCCTCAGCCTCCTGAGTAGCTGGGATTACAGGCGCCTGCCACCACATCCAGCTAATTTTTTGTATTTTTAGTAGAGATGGGGTTTTACCATGTTGGCCAGGCTGGTCTTGACCTCCTGACCTTGTGATCCACCCGCCTCAGCCTCCCAAAGTTCTGGGATTACAAGTGTGAGCCACCGCACCTGGCCTCCTTTTTTTTTTTTTCTCTCGAGACGGAGTCTCGCTCTGTCACCCAGGCTGGAGTGCGGTGGTATGATCTCAGCTCACTGCAAGCTCTGCCTCCCGGGTTCAGGCCATTCTCCTGCCTCAGCCTCCCGGGTAGCTGGGATTACAGGCGCCCGCCACCATGCCTGGCTAATTTTTTGTATTTTTTAGTAGAGACGGGGTTTCACCGTGTTAGCCAGAATGGTCTCGATCTCCTGACCTCGTGATCCGCCTGCCTTGGCCTCCCAAAGTGCTGGGATTACAGGCGTGAGCCACCGCGCCCGGCCTTTTTTTTTTTTTTAAGAGTAAGAGTAGACTTTGCCAGGCACAGTGCCTCACACCTGTAATCCCAGCACTTTGGGAGGCCAAGGCGGGTGGAGCATTTGAGGTCAGGAGTTCGAGACCAGCCTGGCCAACTTGGTGAAAACCCATCTCTATTAAAAATACAAAAATTAGATGGGCGTGGTGGTACATGCCTGTAATCTCTGCTACTCGGGAGGCTGAGGCAGGAGAATTGCTTGAACCCAGGAGGCAGAGCTTGCAGTGAGCCGAGATCGCACCACTGCACTCCAGCCTGGGTGACAGAGACTCCATTTCAAGAAAAAAAAAAGAATCCAGTCACAAAGGATCATGTCTACTTATATAAAATGTCCAGAAAAAGACCGGTCACAGTGGTTCATGCCTATAATCCCAGCACTTTGGGAGGCAGAGGTGGGCGGATCACCTGAGGTCAGGAGTTCAAGACCAGCCTGGTCAACATGGTGAAACCCCGTCTCTACTAAAAATACAAAAAATTAGCCGGCATGGTGGCAGGCACCTATAATCCCAGCTACTCGAGAGGCTGAGGCAGGAGAATTGCTTGAACCCGGGAGGTGGAAGTTGCAGTGAGCCGAGATCATGCCACTGCATTCCAGCCTGGGCAACAGAGTGAGACTCCATCTTAAAAAAAAAGAAAAGAAAAGAAAAAAGAAAAGATGGTCTCACTCTGTTGCCTAGGCTGGAATGCAGTGGCGAAATCAGGGCTCACTGTAGCCTCAACCTCCCGGGCTCAAGCCATCCTCCCACCTCAGCCTCCTGAGTAGCTGGGACCACAGGCACACACCACCACACTTGGTTAATTTTTTTTTTTTTTTTTTCTAGAGACAAGGTCTCGCTATGTTGCCCAGGCTGGTCTTTAACTCCTGGGCTCAAGCAATCTGCCCACCTCGGCCTCCAAAAGTGCTGGGATTACAGGTGTGAGCCACGGTGCCTGGCCTAAAACTGAGAAATTTTTGTTTGTTTGTTTGTTTGTTTGTTTTTGAGATGGAATCTCGCACTGTTGCCCAGGCTGGAGTGCAGTGGCGCAATCTCGGCTCACTGCAAGCTCCGCCTCCCAGGTTCAAGTGATTCTCCAGCCTCAGCCTCCCAAGTAGCTGGGATTACAGGTGCGCACCACCACGCCTGGCTAATTTTTTGTATTTTTAGTAGAGACGGGGGTTTCACCATGTTAGCCAGGCTGGTCTCGATCTCCTGACCTCGTGATCCGCCCGCCTCAGCCTCTCAAAGTGCTAGTATTACAGGCATGAGCCACCGCGCCCGGCCAAAATAAATACTTTCAAAAAGGCACTTGCTGAAAAGGAAAAAAAAAAAAAAATCCTCAGTACAACTGAAATCACCACTTCACTTCAGCCTCGAACTCCTGGGCTCAATTGATTCTCCTGCCTCAGCCTCCAGAGCAGCTGGGACTACAGCGTGTGCCACTTTCTGAAATTTTTTGAATAGACGGAGGTCTCACTATGTTGCCTAGGCTGGTCTCAAACTTCTGGACTCAAGTGATCCTCCTGCCTTGGCCTCCCAAAGTGCTGGGATTACAGGCATGAGCCACCTTGCCCAGCCTCCCAGTTGCTAAAATATTGAAATCCTTCTGTGCCTATTGGTAATTAGCCAGTGGCCCAAGGAACTCCCCCAAACCCTCCCACCCTGGTTACCCTGGCCACTCCTTCAGGAAACCCCAGAAGGCCCCACATTCCAGCTACTAAAGGGTCTACACCTGCATGACAATCACATCACAAGGACTAGTATATACGAAACCTAGCCTAGTGCACATTTTTCATGTTTACTAAATGTTAGATGTTGTTATTATACCAAAGGCAACTTCAGGAACAATCAGACCAAAGCCTCAGAAGACAAACATTCCAGGGGACCCAGGTAGGTGTCACATGTCCTGCCTCCTCATGGATACCAGACTAGTTGGTGGCAGTAGGGTCACAGAATGCCCATGGCTGTGATATTCAAGGCCAGGCTCCATCCCTGCGCTTCCTCACACCTGCTGCTAGTCCGCATTGCACACGAGTGCGTGAGCACAGAGAATGGTGCCCCCTGCTGACCTCCCTGAAGAACTTCAGTGAGATTTGTGGAAAATCAGAAGCTTCTCCTTGAACCTTCTCTGCTGCCAGGGATGCTGGGGCACCAGGCGGGGTTGGGCTGGGATGGGACACAGCATAGTGTACTCGAAAAGTCTAGGCTGGGCTCGGTGGCTCACACCTGTAATCGCAGCACTTTGGGAGGCTGAGGTGGGTGGATCACTTGAGGTCAGGAGTTTGAGACCAGCTTGGCCAACATGGCAAAACCGCGTCTCTACTAAAAATACAAAAATTAACCGGGCATGGTGGTGGGTGCCTATAATCCCAGCTACTCAGGAGGCTGAGGTAGGAGAATCACTTGAACCTGGGAGGCTGAGGTTGCAGTGAGCCAAGATTGTGTCATTGCACTCCAGCCTGGGCAACAGAGCTACACTTAGTCTAAAAAAAAAAAAAAAAAAAAAAAAAAAAAAAAAGGAAAGAAAAGAAATTTTAAAACATACAAAAATTAGCCGAGCATGGTGATGGGCACCTGTGGTCCCAGCTATTCAGGAGGCTGAGGCTGGAGAATCACTTGAACCCAGGAGGCAGAGGTTGCAGTAAGCTGAGATCGCGCCATTGCACTCCAGCCTGAGCAACAGAGCAAGACTCCATCTCAAAAAAAAAAGAAAGAAAAGTCTAAGACCAGGTGCGGGGGCTCATGCCTGTAATCCCAACACTTTAGGAGGCTTGTTTGGGCCCAGGAGTTCAAGACCAGCCTGGGCAAAACAGGGAGACCCTGTCTCTAATTAAAAAAAAAAAAAAAAAAAGGCCAGGCATGGTGGCTCACGCTTGTAATCCTAGCACTCTGGGAGGCCAAGGCAGGCAGATCACGAGGTCAGGAGTTTGAGACCAGCCTGGCCAGCATGGTGAAACTCCATCTGTACTAAAAATACAAAAATTAGCTGGGCATGGTGGCACACACCTGTAATCCCAGCTACTCGGAAGGCTGAGGCAGGAGAATCACTTGAACCTGGGAGGCAGAGGTTGCTGTGAGCCGAGATTGCGCCACTGCACTCCAGCCTGGGTGACAGAGCGAGACTCTGTCTCAAAAAAAAAAAAAAAAAAAGTCTAAGTGGGGTCTTCCAACCAGAAAGAAGTTAACACTGGCCAGATATACCTACCTATCTTAAACAAGTAAAAACCCACACAAAATCTTGGCCTTTCAGACACTGCACACCAGCAGCACAGGGCAGTGAGCACTGAGAAATGAGAAACCACAGAGATGAATCCTAGGACTGCCCGGTTTCCTGTCTGGAGAGAATTTCCAGGCAGTATCACAGGAAAGGGACTCACAGGGTCCAGCAGTCTCCCCGAGTGGAGGAGATAGAGTCCGGATTTCAGAGAGGCCAAGGCAGGTGGGATTCGCAAGGCAGAGTAATATGGAATGCATGGAGAGCTCCAGCCATCTGCAGAGGGGCCACAGTCCAGCTGAGCACTGAGCGGCCCATGTGGGAGTCCACAGAATGACCACCGGAAAAGAGGAGGCAGGACAATCCCAGGGATCAGACTGGGCAAGGCTAGCATGGGGTTCACCAACCAGAGTGGAAAGACCACCACGTGCTCCAGTGGCACAATCGGTTAGCTCTTAGTACTTATACAGCAGTATATGTCCAGGTGATGCCAAGGTTGTGAGTTCGACCATCACCTGGAGCATGTTTTCTTCCTATTGCGATTTCAGACATTTCATGGTAATTCATTTTTCCCTTCTCTTGGCCGGGCACGGTGGCTCACGCCTGTAATCCCAACACTTTGGGAGGCCGAGGCGGGTGATCACAAGGTCGGGAGTTCAAGACCAGGCTGTTCAATGTGGCAAAACCCCATCTCTACTGAAAATACAAAAAAAAAAAAAAATTAGCCAGGTGTGGTGGTACACACCTGTAGTCCCAGCTACTCGAGATACTGAGGAAGGAGAATCGCTTGAACCCAGGAGGCGGAGGTTGCAGTGAGCTAAGATCATACCACTGCACTCCAGCCTGGGCGACAGAGTGAGACTCTGTCTCAAAAAAAAAAAAAAAAGAAAGAAAGAAAGACCACCGAGCATAGAGGCATCCTGTAGAGGACTCGGAAGCAGGCTGCTCAGTTTTGGGGCCAAACCAGACTAGGGGCAATTCTGGTCATGACTAACAAAGGTGAAAAGAAAGCCCTTAGGCCAGGCATGGGGCGCACGCCTGTAATCCCAGCACTTTGGGAGGCCAAGGCAGGAGGATCGCTTGAGGCCAGGAGTTTGAGACCAGCCTGGGCAACATAGTGAGACCCTGTCTCCACACACACACACACACACACACACACACACACACACACACACACAAAAGTAATTACGTTTTAGAAAAACAAAGAAAGGCCTATAGCAATCTGAGAGGCATATATATATGCTTGAAAACTGCTCATCTCTGAGTGAGAACACTGGGGATCTGTGATGTACTTGCCAGGATGGCTTCCCCTCTCCCCATTCCCAGCTGGGTAGCTGCAGAGGTTCTGCCACAGTGGGCACACCTTAAGGTCTGGCAGCTTTACTGCCGAAGGGAGCTCATTTGATTGGGAGAAGTGGGCGATACCCATGCCCAGCAATGTCAGTGCAAGTGACAGTCTTAGTGGCAAGCGAGTAGGAACCTGATGTATTTGCAATTGGGGCACACATATTAGTTCCATTTGCAGCAGGAAGCAGAGACAGCCCAAGCTACCCATATGCTCTAGGCTGACCCTAAGGCTGCAAGCACAGAAAAGATCCCAAAGGGCCAGGCCTGGCAGACTGAAAAACAGCCTGAACTTTGTGCTCTCCCACCCATACCCAGATCCACTGGCAGAGGACAAAACTCTCCTTGGCTCAAGGTGACTGAGCCCAGCCTCTATCTGGCTGACCTAAGGCTACACAGACACAGGGGTATTCCTAGGAATTCAAACTTGAAAACAAAAACAAGAATTTTTAAAAATGAGATAGAGACACCAGTGGCCACACACCATGGCAAACTATAAAACAAACACAAAGCAATGACAACAACCGCCTTTGGGGGGCATTAGAATCCAGTTCAAACGCAAGGGGAAAAAAGCAGTGGAAAGTCTCTGACCATCCCCAGATGTTGCATATAGTAAGACAAAGACTGAGCAGCTGTTAACACATTCATGGCCAGATGCGGTGACTCGCACCTATAATCCCAGCACTTTGGGAGGCTGAGGCAGGCGGATCACTAGGTCATGAGATCAAGACCACCCTGGCTAACATGGTGAAACCCTGTCTGTACTAAAAATACAAAAAATTAGCCAGGTGTGGTGGCGGGCGCCTGTAGTCCCAGCTACTCAGGAGGCTGAGGCAGGAGAATGGCATGAACCTGGGAGGCGGAGCTTGCAGTGAGCTGAGATCACGCCACTGCACTCCAGCCTGGGTGACAGAGCAAGACTCTGTCTCAAAAAAAAAAAAAAAAAAATTAGCTGGGCGTGGTGGCACATGCCTGTAATTCCAGCTACTCGGGAGGCTAAGGCAGGAGAACTGCTTGAACTGAGAGGTAGAGGCTGCAGTGAACTGAAATAGTGCCACTTCACACCAGCCTGGGTAACAGAGCGTGACTCCATCTCAAAAATAAAAATAAAAATAGCCAGGAGCGGTGGCTCACACCTGTAATCCCAGCACTTTGGGAGGCCAAGGTAGGCGGATCATGAGGTCAGGAGTTCAAGACCATACTAATCAACAAGGTGAAAACCCGTCTCTACTAAAAATACAAAAATTAGCCAGGCGTGGTGGCACGTGCTTACAATCCCAGCTACTAAGGTGGCTAAGGCAGGAGAGAATCGCTTGAACCTGGGAGGCAAAGGTTGCAGTGAGCCGAGATCGCGCCACTGCACTCCAGTCTGGGGGACAAGAGTGAGACTTCATCTCAAAAATAAAATAAAATAAGCCGGATGCGGTGGCTCACGCCTGTAATACCAACACTTTGGGAGATGGAGGCGGGCAGATCACGAGGTCAGGAAATCGAGACCATCCTGGCTAACATGGTGAAAACCCGTCTCTACTAAAAATACAAAAAAAATTAGCTGGGCGTGGTGGCGGGTGCCTGTAGTCCCAGCTACTCAGGAGGCTGAGGCAAGAGAATGGGGTGAACCCGGAAGGCGGAGCTTGCAGTGAGCCGAGATCGCGCCACTGCACTCCAGCCTGGGTGACAGAGCGAGACTCCGTCTCAAAAAAAAAAAATTTAAAAAAAAAAATAAATAATTAAAATTAAAATAAAAAATAATAAAAACACATTCATAGAACTAAAGTAAACTATGTTTAAAGACTCAAAAGGAAAGTGTGACGACAATGAATAAAAAATAGAGAATCTTGATAAGGGGGTAGAAATTATTTTATTTTATTGTTTTGAGACAAGGTCTCACTGTCAACCAGGCGGGGGTGTAGTGGTGCAATCATAGCTCACTGCAGCCTCAACCTCCCCGGGCTCAGGTGATCCTCCCACCTCAGCCTCCCAAGTAGCTGAGACTACAAGTGTGTGCCATGACGCTCAGCTAATCTGTATATTTTTTTGTAAAGATGGGGGTTGCCGAGGCTGATCTTGAATTCCTAGACTCAGGTGATCCTCCCGCCTCGGCCTCCCAAAGTGCTGGGACTACAGGTGTGAGCTGCACCCAGCCATAAGTTATTTTTTTAAAAAGGAATGAAATTCTAATACATGCTACAATAATGGATGAACCTTGAAAACATTATGTTAAGTGAAATAAACCAGACACAAAAAGACAAATAGTGTATGATTCCACTTATATGAGGTACCTAGAGTAGGAAAATTCAGAGACAGGAAGAATAGAGGTTACCAGAAGCTGGGGAGGGGGGGAATGGGGAATTATTGTTTAATAGGTAGAGTTTCTGTTTGAAATGATGAAAAAGTAGTTCTGCAAATGGATAGTTATGAGGGTTGCACAACATTGTGAATGTACTTAATGCCAGTGAACTGTACACTTACATATGGTTTGACTGGAGGCTGGGCGCGGTGGCTTACGCCTGTAATGCCAGCACTTTGGGAGGCCCAGGCAGGTGGATCACGAGGTCAGGAGTTCAATACCAGCCTGAACAAGATGGTGAAACCCCGTCTCAACTAAAAATACAAAAAAATTAGCCAGGCATGGTGCAGAAAACTGCTTGAACCCGGGAGGCGGAGGTTGCAGTAAGCTGAGATCATGCCACTGCACTCCAGCCTGGGCGACAGAGCAGACTCCATCTCAAAAAGAAAAAAAAAAAAAAAACTATAATATACAGTTTGACTGGTTATAAAAAAAGAAAAAGGGAAGGGAATTCCAGAGTTGAAAAGAACAGTAACTGAAATGAAAAATTCACTATAGGAACTTAACAATAGACTTGAGGTGACAGAAGACAGAATTGGTGACCTTGAAGATCAACAGAAACTAGTCAAGCTGGGCCAGGTGCAGCGGCTCATGCCTGTAATGCCAGTGATTTGGGAGGCCGAGGTAGGAGGATCCCTTGAGCCCAGGAGTTTGAGACCAGCTTCTGCAACATAGCAAGACCCCATCTCTACAAAAAAACAACAACAACAACAACAAAAAAAAACATAAATAAGCTCAGCCAAGTGTGGTGGTGCACACCTGTAGTCTCAGCTACTTGGGAGGCTGAGGTGGGAGGATGGCTTGAGCACAGAAGATTGAGGCTACAGTGAGCCATGAATGCACCACCGTACTCTAGCCTAGGCAGCAGGGCAAGACCTTGTCTCAAAAAAAAAAAGAAAAAGGAAAGGAAAGAAAAACAACCATTCAAACTAAAAAAGAGAGAGGAGAAACAGCAAAGAAAAATGAATAGCACTTTGGAATGCTGAGGTGGGCAGATTGCTTGAGCTCAGGAATTTGAGACCAGCCTAGCCAACATGGTGAAACCCTGTCCCTACAAAAAATACAAAAATTGGCCGGGTGCAGTGGCTCACACCTGTAATCCCAGCACTTTGGGAGGCCGAGGCGGGAAGATCACCTGAGGTCAGGAGTTGGAGACCAGCCTGGACAACATGGTGAAACCCCATCTCTACTAAAAATACACAAATTAGCCAGGTGTGGTGGCAGGCACCTGTAATCCCAGCTACTCGGGAAGCTGAGGCAGGAGAATCGCTTGAATCCGGGAGGTGGAGGTTGCAGTGAGCTGAGATCTCGCCATTGCACTCCAGCCTGGGGGACAAGAGCAAGACTTCATCGCAAAAAAAAAAAAATACAAAAATTGGCCAGGCATGGTGGTGTGCACCTGTAGTCCCAGCTATTGAGGAGGGTATGGTGGGAGGATCACTTGAATCCAGGAAGCGGGGTTGCAATGAGCTGAGATTGCACCCCTGCACTGCACTCCAGCATGGGCAACAGAGCAAGACTCTGTCACCAAAAAGAAAAAAAAAAAAAAAAAGTGGGGGCTGGTGCAGTGGCTCACTACTGTAATCTCAGCACTTTGGGAGGCCGAGACAGGTGGATCACCTAAGGTCAGGAGTTTGAGACCAGCCTAACCAACATGGTGAAACGCTGTCTCTACTAAAAATACAAAATTAGCCAGGCGTGGTGATGCATGTCTGTAATCCCAGCTACTCAGGAGGCTGAGGCAGGAGAATCACTTGAACCCGGGAGGCGGAGGTTGCGATGCGCAGAGATGGTGCCATTGTACTCCAGCCTGGGCAACAAGAGCGAAACTCCATCTCAAAAGAAAAAAAAAAGTAAAGGAAAGAACAACAATCATCCCATCCAAACTAAGGAAGAGAGAGGAGAAAAGGCAAAGAAAAATGAATAGCACTTTGGAAGGCTGAGGTGGGCAGATTGCTTGAGCTCAGAAGTTTGAGACCAGCCTGGCCAACATGGTGAATCCCTGTCTCTACAAAAAATACAAAAATTATCCAGGAGTGGTGGTGCACACCTGTAGTCCTAGCTACTCAGGAGGCTGCGGTGGGAGGACCACCCAAGAGGCGGAGGTTGCAGTGAGCTGAGATTTCACCATTGCACTCCAGCCTGAGCAACAGAGCAAGACCCTGCCTCCAAAAAAAAGAGAGAAAAAAGAAGAAGGAGGAGGGAAAGGAGGAGAAAGAAGAGGAGGAGGAGAAAGAGGAGGAGGAGGAGGAAGAGGAAGAGGAAAGAAGAAAAAGAAGAGGAGAAGGGGAGAGGAAGGAGAAGGAGGGGAAGAGGAAGAGGAGGAAGAAGGAAGAAAGAAGAAGAAGGAGGAGGAAGAGGAAGAGGAAGGAGGAGAAGGAGGAGAAGGAGAAGGAGGAGGAGGAAGGAGAAGGAGAAGAAGAAGAAGAAAGAACAAGAGGAAGAAGAAGAAGAGGAAGAAGGACGAAGAAAGACGAAGACGAAGACGACGACGATGACGAAGAAGAAGAGGAAGAGGAAGAGGAGGAAGGAAGAAGAAGAGGAAGAAGAAGAAGAAGAAGAAGAGGAGGAAGAAGAAGAAGAAGAAGAAAGAAGAAGAAGAAGAAGAAGAAGAAGAAGAAGAAGAAGAAGAAGAAGAGGAGGAGGAGGAGGAGGAAGAAGAGGAAGAAGAAGAAGAGAAGAAGAAGAAGAGAAGAAGAAGAAGAAGAGGAAGAAGAAGAGAAGAGGAAGAAGAAGAAGAAGAAGAAGAAAGAAGAAGAAGAAGAAGAAGAAGAAGAAGAAGAAGAAGAAGAAGAAGAAGAAGAAGAGGAGGAGGAGGAGGAGGAGGAGGAGGAGGAGGAGGAGGAAGAAGAGGAAGAAGAAGAAGAAAAAGAAGAAGAAGAAGAGGAAGAAGAAGAAGAAGAGGAAGAAGAAGAGGAAGAAGAAGAAGAAGAAGAAGAAGAAGATGACTGAGAGAACTGTGGGAGACACAACAAGCATATAGGAGTTCCAGGAGGAGGCCAGGCATGCTGGCTCACGCCTGTAATCCCAGCTCTCAGGGAGGCAGAGACAGGAGGACAGCTTGAGCCCAGGAGTTCGAGACCTGCCTGGTCAATATAGCAAGACCCCATTCTCCACAAAAAGGAAGGAAAAAAAGACAAAAAATAAAAATAAAAAATAAGGAGTTCCAGGAGGAAAGGAAAGAGAGAGGGGCAGAAAAAAATATTTGATGAAATGATGGCAAAAAAAACTTTCCAAATTTGATTTTTTTAAAAAAAATACAGTAATCTACACATCCAAGAAGCTCAGTGAATGCCACAAAGGATAAATACATAAAGATCCATAGCCAGCTACATCGTAAACTGTTCAAAGACAAAGAGAAAATCATAAAAGCAGCAATTGAGAAAACTCATCATGTGTAGGGAAGCATCAATATTGACAAGGAGCTGGCTTTTTTTAACTTTTATTTTGTAGAGATGGGAGGTCTCACTATGTTGCCCAGGCTGGTCTCAAACTTCTGGCCTCAAACAGTCCTCCTGCCTCAGCCTCCCAAAGTGCTGAGATTACAGCCATGAGCCACTGCACCTGACCAGCAGTGGCTCAGTGACTTCTTATCTGAAACAATAGAAGCCAGAAGGCAGTCCAATGACACGTTCAAAGTACAACGAACCCATCAACAGTAAAATTTTTCATGGAAATTTCATGGACGACTTTATGCC
Organism: Nomascus leucogenys; assembly: GCF_006542625.1. NCBI lineage: Eukaryota > Metazoa > Chordata > Mammalia > Primates > Hylobatidae > Nomascus > Nomascus leucogenys. The sequence goes on along the minus strand of NC_044382.1, from coordinate 75,727,802 downwards.
AGTAAATTCAACAACACAGACAAAATGGACAAGTTTCTTAAAAACAATAAACCACCAAAGCTCACTCAAGAAGAAATAGAAGGCCGGGCACGGTGGCTCACACATGTAATCCCAGCACTTTGGGAGGCGAGGCGAGCGGATCACGAGGTCAGGAGATCGAGACCATCCTGGCTAACACAGTGAAACCCCGTCTCTACTAAAAATACAAAAAATTAGCAGGGCATGGTGGTGGGTGCCTATAGTCCCAGCTACTCGGGAGGCTGAGGCAGGAGAATGGCGTGAACCTGGGAGGCGGAACTTGCAGTAAGCCGAGATCGCGCCACTGCACTCCAGCCTGGGAGACAGAGCGAGACTCTGTCTCAAAAAAAAAAAAAGAAGAAATAGAAAACTTGAATACGCCGGGCACAGTGGCTCACACCTGTAATCCTGGCACTTTGTGTGGTTTTTTTTTTTTCTCTTTTTGTTTTGTCTGAGATGGAGTTTTGCTCTTGTTACCCAGGCTGAAGTACAATTGTGCAATCTCGGCTCACTGCAACCTCTGCCTCCCAGGTTCAAGCGATTTTCTTGCCTCAGCCTCCCGAGTAGCGGGGATTGCAGGTGCCCGCCACCACAACTGGCTAATTTTTTGTATTTTTAGTAGAGACAGGGTTTCACCATGTTGGACAGGCTGGTCTTGAACTCCTGACCTCAGGTGAACCATCCACCTCAGCCTCCCAAAGTGCTAATCCCAGGAGGCCGAGGCAGGTGGATCACATGAGGCCAGGAGTAGTGCAAGACCAACCTGGAAAACAGGACAAAACCCGTCTCTAGTAAAAATACAAAAATTAGCTGGGTGTGGTGATGTGTGCCTGTAGTCCCAGCTACTGGGGAGGCTGAGGCAGGAGACTCACTTGAACCTGGGAGGTGGAGGCTGCAGTGAGCCAAGTTCACACCGGTGCACTCCAGCCTGGGCAACAGAGTGAAATTCTGTCTCAAAAAAAAAAAAAAAGAAAGAAAAGAAAACTTGAATAGCCTTAAATATAATTAATAAGGCTGGGTGCAGTGGCTCACTCCTGTAATCCCAGCACTTTGGGAGGCCAAGGCGGGCAGATCACGAGGTCAGGAGTTTGAGACCAGCCTGACCAACATGGTGAAACCCCAACTCTACTAAAAATACAAAAATTAGCCAGGCATGGTGTCCGGCACCTGTAATCCCAGCTACTCAGGAGGCTGAGGCAAGAGAATCCTTTGAACCTGGGAGGCGGAGGTTGCAGTAAGCCAAAATTGCCCATTGCACTCCAGCCTGGGCAACAAGAGCAAAACTCTGTCTCAAAAAACAAAAAACAAAAACAAAACAAAAAACTTTCCTACAAGATTAATTTGAGGTCGGTGCCTAAAGTAAAAGCTTTATCTTTGCAACTAGCACAGCTCTCTAGGCATCAAGAGCAAGGTTTTTCTTTTTCACTCCCAGAAGTGCTCTTTTTAATTTTTTTTTTTTTTTTTTGAAACAGAGTCTTGCTCTGTTGCCTGGGCTGGAGTGCAGTGGCTCAATCTCGACTCACTGCAACCTCTGCCTCCCGGATTCAAGCGATTTTCCTGTCTCAGCCTCCTGAGTAGCTGGGATTACAGGCATAAGCCACCATGCCCAGCTAAGTTTTGTATTTTTAGTATAGGTGGGGTTTCACCATGTTGTCCAGGCTGGTCTCAAACTCCTGACCTCAGGTGATCTGCCCATCTAGGCCTCCCAAAGTGCTGGGATTACAGGCGTGAGCCACCGTGCTTGGCTCTTTTTTTAATTTTTAAAATGCGTTTTATTTTGTTTTGTTTTATTTTATTTCATTTCTTTAGAGACAAAGTCTTGGTCTGTCACCCAGAATGGAGTGCAGTGGCACAATCATAGCTCACTGCAGCCTCAAACTCCTAGGGTCAAGGGATCCTCCTGCCTCAGCCTCTGGAGTACCTGGAACTGCAGGCTCGAGCCACCATGCCTGGCTAATTTTTTAAATTTTTGTAGAGACAGGGTCTTGCTATGTTGCCTAGGCTGGTCTCCAACTCCTGGACTCAATTGAGCCTCCTGCCTCACCCTCCCAAAATGCTGGAATTACAGGCATGAGCCACTATACCTGGCTCAAAGATTTCTTAAATAGGACACAAAAAGCACAAATGATTTTTTTTTAATCAACAAATTAAGCCAGGCGCAGCGACTCACGCCTGTAATCCCAGCACTTTGGGAGGCTGAAGCGGGCCAGTCACTTGAGGTCAGGAGTTCGAGACCAGCCTGGCCAACATGGTGAAACCCCTTCTCTACTAAAAATACAAAAATTAGCTGGGTGTGGCAGCCTGTAGTCCCAGCTACTCAGGAGGCTGAGGCACAAGAATCCCTTGAACCCAGATGGCAGAGGTTGCAGTGAGCCGAGATTGCGCCACTGCACTCCAGCCTAGACCACATAGTGAGACTCTGTCTCAAAAAAAAAAAGATCAGCCTGGCCAACATGGTGAAACCCCACCTCCCCCATCTCTACTAAAAATACAAAAATTAGCCAGGCATGGTGGTGTGCGCCTCTAACGCCAGCTACTTGGGAAGCTGAGGCAGGAGAATTGCTTGAACCCAGGAGGCGGAGGTTGCACTGAGGTGAGATTGCACCACTGCACCCCAGCCTGGGCAACAGAGCAAGATTCTGTCTCAAAAAAAAATCAGCAAATTAAATTTTAACCAGATTTAAAACCTTTGTTCTTCAAAAGATGACGACAGGAAAAAAAAAAAAAAGACAAGTCATGAATAAAGAAAATATTCACAAAACAGAATCTGACAAAGGACTCATTATCTGGAATATATAATGATCAAGGTCTCTTACAAGTCAATCAGAAGACAATTCAGTTTTTAAAACAGGCAAAAAATATGAGCAGACGCTTTACCAAAAATTTTGACTGGACTTTAGAGTCCCACAGACCTGGGTTAAAATCCTGGCTTTACCACCCTCAGGCTATGTGACGTTGAATGTCACCTCTCTGAGCCTTGATTTTCTCATCAGCAAAGTGGGAGAGATACGTAACTAAATAGGTAGTCAAGGAGATTAAACATAATTTTCTGAACTTATTTAGGTCCCTAATAAATGCCAGACACCCTCTTCTTCCCCTGTCAAATAGAGAATGTATATATATATATATACACTTTTTTTGTGTGTAGAGATGGAGTCTCGCTATATTGCCCAGCTGGTTTCAAACTCCTGGGTTGAAGCCATCTGCCCACCTCAGCTGAGATTACATGCCTGGCAGAGAACAGGCTTAGTGTGTAAGCCTGGGAAGGCTGGGCCAGGTAAGAGGCCTCAATGTCTGAGGCCAGAAGGCAAATGCCCACATTGTATCCAAAGGAATGTGAAGTGTTCAAGACAGAAAAATGTGTCCCAAACAGTGTACTGGAGCTATAAGGTCTGAAGCCACCGAGAGCTGCAGGGCAGCTGTACGGGGAGGGAATAGGGATGGGTGGGGTATCGGGAAGGTAAAAGCAAGTGTGATGGCATCCGAATGGAGAAACTGGGCTGGGCACGGCAGCTCATGCCTGTAATCCCAACACTTTGGGAGACCCAGGCAGGAGGATCATTTGAGGCCAGGAGTTTGAGATCAGCCTTGTCAACATAGTGAGACATCATGTCTATAAAAAATAAAAATAAAGCGGCTGAAGTGGGAGGATTACTTGAGCTCTGGAGGTCCAGCCTGCAGTGAGCTATGATCACACCACTGCACTCCAGCCTGGGCGACACAGCAAGGCGCTGTCTCTAAAACTAAATGGCAGAGTGTGGTGGCTCACACCTGCAATCCCAGCACTTTGGGAGGCCAAGGCAGGTGGATCACTTGAGGTCAGGAGCTCGAGACTACCCTGGCCAACATGGCGAAACCCCATCTCTACTAAAACTACAAAACTTTGCTGGGCGTGGTGGCGGGCGGCTGTAATCCCAGTTACTCAGAAGGCTGAGGCAGGAGAATCGCTTGAACCCGGGAGACAGCGGTTGCAGTGACCACTGCACTCCAGCCTGGGTGACAGAGCAAGACTCTGTCTCAAGAAAAAAGTAAAAAAAAAAAAAAAATTAAAGGGCTGGGCGCGGTGGCTCACGCCTGTAAACCCAGCACTTTGGGAGGCTGAGGCAGGTGGATCGCTGAGGTCAGGAGTTCAAGACCAGCCTGGCCAACATGGTGAAACCCCATTTCTACTAAAAATACAAAAATATTAGCTAGGCGTGGTGGCTGACACCTGTAATCCTAGCTACTCAGGAGGCTGAAGAAGGAGAATTGCTTGAACCCGGGAGGCAGAGGTTGCAGTGAGCCGAGATCGCACCACTGCACTCCAGCCTGGACAAGAGCAAAACTCTGTCTCAATAAATAAATAAATAAATAAATAAATAAATAAATAAATAAAATAAAATAAAAATAAAAAATAAATACAAATAAGAACAGGGAAACCAGAGGCTGCCAGCGCCTGCTGCTGACTTTTACAGGCAGGTCATGTGCCACGTCTGCATGGGCAGCTGGGAAGCTGGGATCTTACATAAAGGGACAGAGAAGCCTCCCAGGGAACAGGGGCCTAGTGGGGGCAGGGTTGCAGCCACCTGCAGTGGCCAACTGGAGATGGCAGGCGTGGCCCACCGCAGGGGGTGTAGGTGCCCGGCACCTCCCTGTGGTGCATACCCCCAAGGGTGCCCGGCAGCTGGGGACTGGGCTCCACAGGGAGTTCAGAGTATGCTGACTCCACAGAGCACTGTTGTTACTTGGGCCCCACACAAAACATCTGCCTTGAAATCCATCCTTGGGAGAAACTCCTCTCAGGTCTCGGCATCAGGAGGAGCTGGGCATGTCCAGGTCTCTGGCTTGGTTCCTGCTGGGAGCAGAACGGAAGGCAAGTAGCTCAGCCTGACCCCCTGCCTGGGAGCCTGGGTAAAACAACTAGCAGCAGGTCATCAAGCTGGCCGCACTGCAGCTCTAGGGTCTGGGTAACTAGCCACTCCTCATGGGAAGGGGTGGCAGATGTGACAGAGACATGAAGAGCCCTCATTCCTCCGGCATGAGGAGCTGGAGCCTTCGCTTATTTGAACCCTGCTGGACTCCTGTGCAGGCCTTGTCTCTCACAGGGCCACAGCAGGTGCCCAGGACAGAGTCTGATGCCCCAGGCCTCTGCCAAGAGTGCCGAGACTTCCTTCCCCAACTCCTGCTACTTCTCTGAAGAATAACCTGGCCAAGGCAAGAGGCTGCATTCAGGCCTGGGCGCCATGGCTCACGCCTGTAATCCCAGCACTTTGGAAGGCTGAGGTGGGTGGATCACCTGAGGTCAGGAGTTCGAGACCAGCCTGGGCAACATGGTAAAATCCCATCTCTACAAAAAAAATTGCAAAAATTTAGCCAGGAATGGCGCCATGCGTCTCTTGCTCCAGCTACTAGGGAGGCCGAGGCAGGATTACTTGAGCCCAGAAGCTCGAGGCCGCACTGAGCCATGATTGCACCATTGCACTCTACCCGGCTCGGCAGAGCAAGACCCGGTCTCAAAAAAAAGTTTTAAGTGAAAAGCAAAGAACTTCACCTCTGTGGTCTTCCTCCCTAAACTCCATAATCCAAGCCTATTCGTGAGAAAAAGGATCAGACAAACCCAAATTTTAGGAATATTCAACTGGGTGTGGAGGCTCACACCTGTAATCTCAGCACTGTAAGAGGCTGAGGCGAGAGGATCGCTTGAGCCTGGGAGTTCAAGAACAGCCTGGGCAACATAGTGAGACCTCGTCTCTGGAAAAAAAAAATATATATATATATATTTTTTTTTAATTTAAAAAGTTGTTTTTAAAAAGAATATTCTGAGGCCAGGTGCGGTGGCACACACCTGTAATCCCAGCACTTTGGGAGGCCGAGGCGGGTGGATCACCTGAGGTCAGGAGTTTGAGACCAGCCTGACCAACGTGGTGAAACCCCATCTCTACTAAAAATACAAAAATTAGCCGGGTGTGGTGGCACACGCCTATAATCCCAGCAAATCGGGAGGCTGAGGCAGGAGAATCACTTGAACCCGGGAGGTGGAGGTTGCAGTGAGCAGAGATCGCACCATTGCACTCCAGCCTGGGTGACAAAAAGAGACTCCGTCCCCGCCACACTGCCAAAAAAAAAGGAATGTTCTACAAAATACATAACCAGCACTCCTTGAAACTGTCAAGGTCAACAAAGGTGAAGCCTGAGAAGCTGTCAGGCTGAGGAAGCTAAGTAGATGTGACAACTAAATATAATGTGGTGTCACAAGGGATCCTGAAGCAGAAAAGGACATTGGGGAAAACTAGAAAAATTAAAAAAAAAGTGTGAAGATGAATTAGTAAGAAAAATTTTAAAAAAGGGTGAAGTTGAATCAGTAGTAATGTACCATACATCCATACAATACACTGTTATTCAACAATAAACATGAGGACTGGGCACAGTGGTTCACGCCTGTAATTGCAGCACTTTGGGAAGCCAAGGGGAGCGGATCACCTGAGGTCAGGGGTTCGAGACCAGTCTGGCCAACATGGTGAGACCTAGTCTCTACTTAAAATACAAAAACTAGCTAGGTGTGGTAGCACAAGCCTGTAATCCCAGCTACTTGGGAGGTTGAAGCAGAATCGCTTGAACCTGGCAAGCAGAGGTTGCAGTGAGCCAAGATCGTGCCACTGCACTCCAGCCTGGGTGACAGACAAGACTCCGTCTCAAAAAAAAAAAAAAAAAAAAAACATAAAGATATCCACATGGTTGAACTTGAAAGCATCGGGCCAAGCAGAAGCCAGACCCAGAAGACCACATATATGATTCCATTTATCTTCAATGCCCAGAAGAGGCAAGTCTAGAGGCAGGAAGTAGATGGGTGGTTGCCAGGGCTGGGGGGTGAGGAAAGGTGGGGAGTCAGTGGGGAGGGGCTACTCATGGGTCAGGTTTCTTTCATGGTAGGAAAAAAAGGTTTTAAAATTAGACTGTGGTGATGGTTGCACAAACCACTGAAGGGTACTGAAGCGTGGTGGCAGGTGCCTGTAGCCCCAGCTACTTGGGAGACTGAGGCATGACGATCCCTTGAACCCAGGAGGCAGAGGTTGCAGTGAGCTGAGATCGTGCCATTTGCACTCCAGCCTGGCAACAAGAGTGAAACTCCATCTCAAAATAAAGAAAAAAAGCTTACTCAAACAAAAAGTTTATATCTATATATACATAGATATATCTTACAAACTGTATACATATAAACTGCATATATACACACATACCACTAAAAAAGAAAAGCATGCTGAGCACAGTGGCCCACATCTGTAACCCCAGCACTTTGGGAGGCTGATCTTGGAGGATCGGTTGAGTGGAGGAGTTTGAGACTAGCCTGGGCAACATAGCAAGACCCTGTCACTACAAAAAAAAAGTTTCTTAATTAGCCAGTTGAAGTGGTGCACTCCTGCAGACCCAGCTACTTAGGAGGCTGAGGTGGGAGGATCACTTGAACCCAGGAGTTCAAGGCTGCAGTGAGCTATGATCACACCACTGTACTCCAGCCTGGGTGACAGTAAGGCCCTGTCCCTAAAAACAAAACAAACAAAAAGCCAAGGAGTGCCGTTTCAGATGTGCCATAAAGGCCACCCTAGCAAGTGGCAGCCACATTTATAAGTGCTGACAGGGACCTGAAATAGCAATGTGGTCACAGGGAGAACTTAGTGAGATCGGGTGGTTCATGAGGTGTCCCCTGGATGCATGAGTAGTTGTTTCCTATTAGGGCTGTTAACAAATTACCACAAACTGAGAGGCTGAAAACCACACCAATTTATTATCTTACAGTTCTAGAGGTCAGGAGTCCAAAATGGTTTTCACCGGGCTGAAGTCGTGTCAGTGCGGCTTTGTTTCTCCACGGAGGCTCTGGGGCAGAATCCAGTGCCTTTTCCAGCTCCTCCAGGGGCCACCTCATCGCCTGGCCCCAGGCCTTCTTGCCGTCTTCACAGCCAGAAGCTTCCTTGCTTCATGCGCAGACCTTCCTGACTCCCTTTCCCTTATAAGGGCCCCCATGATTACTCAGGGCCCACCTCAACCATCCACGGTCATCTCCCCACCATGAAATCCTGAACTGAAGCACAGGTGCCGGGTCCCTTTCGCCACACAAGATAACACTTTCCCAGGTCCTGGGGTTCCAAACCTGGACATCTTTCGGGGCTGTTATTCCACCCACCATCGTCATCAGTGAGGCGCCTTCAGGAGGGGCTGTGAGGTCACGTGAGGTCGGCTTCGGAAGGGCTAGGTTTGAGTGCCTGGAGGACACTGGCAGGAGGTGCCCCGGGCTCCATCCATTTACCACGCACTCACTCAGCACCCCTGAGAGACCATCTCTGGGGCCTATAGGAGAACCCTGTACTTCAGCAGCCCTGACACCTGCTTTCTACTTCCGAACCTTTCTGAAATCAAGACGCATCTTTAGACCAATGGCATTTTACTATGTCACCGGCAGGCCTCTTCTTTCTTAGCGACATTTAGAGGAAGGTATCTTACTGATGGCTTCTTGTAGTGAATGAAATTCCGGTGTGAGCAGGCACTAGAATGGGCCTCACAAGAGTATCAGGTAACCCCACTCCACCCTGGCCCCCAAGTCTTTCCTATTGCTCATCTGGCCCTTTCTGCCCTGGGATCCCAAGTGCCCTGCAGCTCCAGTGCCCAGACCCCCGTAACTAACAGACCCCACTAAAGCCACACACATGCTCAGCTCTACAACCATGGTGGGGTCCAGGAGCCACCCCTCCCGCTAGGTGTGCCTAAACCATGGGGGTCTGACCCAGGGGCTCTCTCTCGGCCTGGCTGTAAGCTGAAAACACCTGGGGGCTTCCGAAATACCCAATGCCTGGGCCACAACCTAGACCAGCTCAATCCGAAACTCCAAAGAGATATTACAGCTCCCCAGGAGACTCCAAGTGGCAGCCAGAGTGGAAAACCGGAAGAAACCATCTAACGTGGTGCAAGGGAGGCGTAAGGCAATGATGGTGGGGCGTGGGGGTGGAGGGTGCCATGCCCAGGCTACAGAATTACATCTGTCTATCTCCCATGCCTCTGCCACCACTCTGAATTCCTGGAAGGGGACCAACCCAGCTACCTCAGTTTCCTCAAGGCACTAGCCCTGTGCCAGGCACACAGTGGGGCCCAGAGAATGTAGGCCGCAGGGCCTCAAAGGCCAGGCAGCAAAGGCTTCGTGCCAAGAAAGGTCTGGGAAAGGAGCTCACTGGGTCTGGGCCAGCCCTTTGATTCCTGTGACCTCCAGTGAGTCACTGCCCCTCTCTGTGCCATTTCAATGCCCGTTTGGCCCACACTTGGCCATTGAGTTTGCACTTCACTAAAGGGCTGTGGGAACAATGGCAAGGATAGAGGAAAGCCAGATTAGGGAAGACACTGGCTCTCAGAACCTTAGGGATCTCGGTCTTGAGCCACTCATCCCACTTCTGCCCAGCATCTAAGGAGCCTGAGAGGGTGGAGCAAGAGTAAGAGGGTTCCATGCTCACCCCCAACAGGGTCCCAATGTCTTATCGATGTCCTGGTCCTTCTGGGCCTAAAAGCTCCACTTCTGGGGCTCTATCCTCTGGTGGCTGCAAGGACAAAGAATCTGAGGTCCTGAAAGCCAAAGACCTAAGAGGAACTGAACAAGAAACCTGGGAGAGGAGCACAGAGTAGCGCAGTTGGGGGTGTTTACACCGCAAGCAGAGTCCAGGCAGGGAGGCCACAGGACACCTGACAGGCACCTCCAAGGAGGATCTTCATGGGAGCACTCAGGGACCAAGACAAGTCCAAAGGGACTGTGGAGAAGGCCCCTGGGCTTCTGGCCATCAGCACAGCCAAGGCCCCAGTACACAACTAAAGGCTTTTATTGGGAAAGGGAAATTGACTGAAAAATGGCCTCCAATTTCCTCACTGCCTGAGACACTTGGTGCCTCCTCCACAAAGTCCACGAAAGACAGGCCCACCAAACTGGGCCCCCAGCAAGCTCAGGTGTAGAGATCAAAGTCAATGCGTTTGGAGTTGTAGAACTGACCACCAGCGGAGTCCAGCTTCCGGCAATAAACACCGTCCGGGAAGTAGCCTTCACTCACCCAGGTCTGCAAGGAGAGGGCAGAGCTGGGGAACAACTGACAGGATCGGGGGAAGAAGGGACAAGGCAGAAGGAGGGAGAAAGCAGCTCACCTGCATCTGGGCGCTGGTAAAGGGCCCATACAGCTCGGCATCTCCCGTGTTCTCCCACTTATATTCCCACATCACGTCCACCAGACCATCTCCCAACGACTCTGCTTCTAAAATAACAGGCAAAGCCATTTGGCCTCCAGTGTCTCACTTCCTACCCACTGCCCCCTCCTCTGTCCTCCAAGCTCACCTCCTCTCTGGGTAGGGGTTGGGGTCTCCAGTTCCTCCTCCGCCACCTCCTCAGCAAACATGTCCAGGGAGGGTGGGGGTGTGGGATTGTGGGGTCCCAGCGTCTGACACCCCAAACCCTTCAGACGCATAGCCAACCGTTCCCTCGTTTCCTGGTACACGCCAAGGTTGCCCCGGGCCACCATCTGGTCGGCCAACCCGGAGAGCCGGTCCAGGCGCTGAGGGGAACTGGGTCGCCCAGGGCCCTTGCTCCCTTTGCCTCCTCCTCGGGCCCCCAGACGCCTCAGTGCCCCAGCCACTGTCTCTCTAGGCAATAGGAGCTCCAAAAGTCCCTCCAAGAGGGCTTGGGCACTCATTGGGGTCTGGCCCAAGCTGTCCTCCTCCTCCGAGTCTGAGGCCTGGCGCTGGCCAGGTGGCCGCTCCCGGATCTTCACCTGTAATGGGAAGATGGAGTGATTTCCCACGAACTGCCATGGGAGCAGGCCCGGCATCTGCCACTCCCAGTCCCCAGCCATGCCAGCCCCTGGGCCGCACCCAGTCAATGTTGTCCAGCCAGCTGTCTCGGATCTGAGCATCCCGGTTCAGGAAGTAGTTGCCATCGGCATCAAAGTGGCCTTCCTCCATCTCCTCCTGCAGGTTAAAGGGTGTGATCCGAACACCCCCCTCGCTGGGGAGTGTGGCTGCCTCCTGACCTGCACCAAAGACACAGATGCCCTTTTCTAGGCATGGAAAAGAGACCGGAGCCTCCCTCGCTCCACACCACCAGAGGCCCCTACTTGTTTCTCTAGCAGAGTGTATTCTTGGGTACAGCTTACCTTCTACATCCTCTGAGGCCAAGATGTCATATTTGCTGGACCCCCCATCATCATCATCCTCCTCCTCATCGCTATCCAAAGAGTGTTTGCCTTTGAAGCGGCTCCCAGGACCCCCTGACCCAGCCACAGGGTCCACCAGCTGTGAGCAGGAGCCAGGAAGTCGAGAAATGCAAGTTACTGGCTACCTCCCCAAATACTTCCGAATCTGGACCCAAATATTCCCCAAATATTTCAGGATCTCGACTACTTCCCCAAATATTTCAGGACCCACACTGAAGACACTCCCAACCCATTCCTCAGAGAACCTGAAAAAACTAGGCTTTTCTCTGCCTGCCCGCCCTGCCCGGCCCCGTCCCGCTCCCGCCAGCTTTCTTCCTCCTCAGGCTTCTAGCTCCTTTCCCCCACACAAAGCAGTCTGGCCCCCTCACCTTCTTCTTGGGGACAATGATTTCATCCTCATCCTCCTCATCTCCCACACCTTGGAAGGTCACTTTCCTCTTTGGCATGACGGGGCAAAGAAGTGTTTCTCAAGCTGAGGAAAGGATGCAGAGGAAGGGAACGGGGTGAGGAGGGGACTCGCCGCCAGAGGACCCAGCACAGCAAACATTTTTCCTGGTCTGTGACCGGTACAGTTTGGGAGTGGAGGGAGCACAAAAGCAAGGGCCGAAAAGAAGCTGGCAGCCAGGAGGCCTCCAGGACTTGGGTCTAGCATCCGCGAGTTAAATGGGGCGGGGACGGAGGGGCGGACCCTCTAGATCCCCGGACCCTGGCCGAAATGAGACAGGCTTCACCACGTCACCGCTCCCAACTCCAGCCCCCGCAGTCTGCGCGCCACCAGCTCCACGGGCTGACCCCCGCCCTCTACCCTGGCTCTCTCGGAGCTCGCCAGGCCCAGGCCGACCCAGGACCTGGCGCTCTCGCCACCCCGTTCCTCCCTGCTCCGAACTCCCAATTCCGTGTGGTGTGCCCCAACTGTCCCGGGCTGTGTACAACTTAGAGGGCCACGGGGATTCCGGCGGTCCCACCCTCGCGCGCTCACCTGTGAACCCGCAGGAGGCGAGGTGGAGAAAAGAAGAGATGCTTGCGCCAGGGCTACATCCGGGGCACCCGGCCGCCATCACCCGGAAGAGGTCCTCAGAAGGCGCTCGGGAAGCCCGGAAGTGGCTTCACTCGGGTTAGGGAACTAACTGGAAGAGCGGGCGGAAGTACGCGATGAGCGACGGAAGACGCCTCCACCCTCTCTCCCGCCAGAAGTGACGTCAGTCGCGTGGGAGGACAATGGTGAGAAGAGGGAACCTAAGAATGCCTAGACTCTGACCGGGCGTGAGAAATGGCCGGAAGTAGCTTCCATTCCCTCATTCAAGCAGTAGAGGCTCTGGAGAAAAACTGGAGCGCATCTGCTTAAAGGGCCGCCCAGGGTCAGGATGGAGGGGCAAAGTCCGAGCAGGGCCAGCGGGTTGCTGCCCCGTTTTCCTGTCCTGGGTTCAAGTCACCCTTACCCCAGGGCTAAGGGCTCAGCGCCCCTACCGTCTCGTTAGAAATCCTGACTTCCCACTCCTATGGTCCAGTGGTCAGCCCTCCTAGTCTGAGAGGTGCAGCCTTGCCCTCCCCGAGGGGAAGCCTGGCTCTCCCGATGGCCAGCCTGGAGCCCCTGGACGGCTCTCGGGGCACTTTCTGAACACAGCTCCCTTTAGGACCCAGGGGAAGTAATTTGTCCCACGCCCATACCCTGGGCGAGTTCCTGGTTTCTGAGGTGGGAGAGCCATCACTGGAGAGGTGGCATTGGCACCAGTACCCAGGCCAGAAGCCCCTTGTGCCCTGCTCTCAGGTAGGCCTGGAAAAGGGCAACAGTGCCTCTCTGCAGCATGAAGCCCCCCTTAGCAAATAGGGCCTAGCAACTCCTGCCCAAGTAACGGAATGTGGCCCAAGCAGAAGGGGGAATTGGGGAGGTAGTGGGGGTCAGCCCTTGTGCTGGGACCCCTAGCTCTTGACACTCGGAGGCTGCATCCCCCTAAGCCAAGACTGTGCCCAGGCAGCACCTGCTGGAGCCAGACGAGGATAGCATGAGAGTTCCCCTACTCTTCCCCCAGGCAACTAGATGGGCCACTTCTCTCCCCCTAGGGGTTTCCTCCCATATTGGATCATGATGAAACCGCACAGAAAGTCCGTGCTCAGTTTCTTCCATGGTTACAGAACACAAGCCCCAGACCAGGAAGGTACCTTGCTAAAGAAGGGGACCCGAAACCGCAGCTACCAGCGCCGGTGGTTCATCCTCTGAGGAAACCTCCTCTTCTACCTATAACACTAGACCGACCATGCACCCCTGGGCCTCATCCTGTTAAGAGAACTGCCAGGTGGAGCCACACCTTAAGGCCGCAGAACCCTATGCCTTTACCATCCTGACCCCTGGTGTGGAGGGCACAGGTGGGCGGGCCTACAAGCTGGCTGCAGAAACCCAGGAAGAGCTGGAGACTTGGCTGTGGGCACTGGCTGGCGTGAGCTGGAGGTGGCTGGCTGGGCTGCTGCCCCCGCCCAACCAAGACCCAATACTGGGAGCTGTGCCAGGCAGCTGGCCAAGAGCCCATCTCATCCCCAGAGGACAGTGGCTTTCTAGCCACTGTGAGTACCCCCTCCAGCTTCCAGAAGTTGCATGAGCACTTTGGGAAGGAGATCCGGGTGCTGCAGGTGGTACAGAGAGCTCCAGGCAGCCAGTGACAATGGAGACAGCAGATCCCAGGCAAAGATGGAGTAGGAGCTCAACCAGTGTCTGATGAGTGATTAAGAGATGGATCCAAAGCCAAGAGGTACCTACTTGCCAAGACAGCAGGCTGCTTCAACAGAGACCCAGGTCCTGGCTCTGTCCCTCCCTCCTTCGTCCTTACCCCATCCCCCCCCCTCATCAAATAACAAGGTAGGAGACAGGCCCAGGTACAACAGCAGGTTCTTTTCCGATTCCTCAAAGCGCTGCGTGGGGTGGGGGCAGAGACAGAAGAGAATGTAAACATTGGGTTCCACCCCCTGGAGCTCAAGGGAAGACCCTTACCCAGATAGGGACTAACTGGAGGGTGGAAGGGAACAAGGTGAAAGGTATGGGTCCTGGTGAGACAAAGCAGGGGGGCCTGAGAACACAGAGCAAGGTGGGTTTGGAGGGAGCACAGCAGGGTGCAGGAAGAGAGATGGGGGACATTTCCTATTCCAGTGCATGTCCCCTTAAATAAACTGGGTACAGGAGCATTATAGAAGGAAAACCAAAGGACAGAAGACAAAGCGAGCACCCCCACCCCAGGCCAACCCCATCCTCTGTACATAATTACAACACAGAAAGGTCCAGAAGGAGAGCCCTGGCCAGGAAGGGGGCGAGACAGGGAGGGCTGAAGACAGGGAAAAGGAAGCCAGCTCCACCTCATGGTAAGGGGAGCCATGGAGTGTAAGAATCTGAAACTGCTGACTCCCATCACCAGGAGTCACCCCTGGGATGACAACGGGCCATTCAGGACAGCACCTAGGAGGGGACCCAGAGGGAACTGGGGCAGGAGCGGCAGAGACCCCAGCTGAGGCTCATGGGAGGTGAGAGGCTCCAGACTCATTTGCAGCTGCCCATCTGTCCTGCCCGTGTAGGGATCAGCAGCTGGCGAGGAGATGGGGAACCAAGCCACTTTCCCCAGCGAGGGACAGCCTGACAAGGGGCTAGGGGGTGGCACCTCGGGCCAGGCCTGTTCTTGGCTGAGGGAAAGAGGGGGGCCATGCAGTCCAGCCCCAGGGCAGAGGTCAGAAGTAAGCGTCCTGCCGGGCCTCGGCTGCTGAGGGCCTGTCCCCACCATCTTGGGGGCCTGGGGGCCCATCTGCCTTTCGACGCAGTGAAAGCTTCCGGCCTTGAGCCTTCTTCTCCTGCTTCTGCCGCTCCTTCTCCTGCTTCTCTCGCTCCTTTTCCTGCTTCTCTCGCTCTTTCTCCTGCTTCTGCCGCTCCTTCTCCCGCTCCTTCTCCTGTTTCTGCCGCTCCTTCTCCTGTTTCTGCCGCTCCTTCTCCTGCTTCCGGGTCTCCTTGCTGGAACCCAAGGGGGTGCTATTGCCAGTGGGTGAGGGAAGGGATGGATGCAGTCCCTCAGCAGTGACCACAGGCCCTGGGGCAGGCCCAGCACTGGCTCTGCGGACGGGGGGCGGCGGGGACGGAGCCCCTCCAGCTGCCCGGGAGCCTCGGCTCTTGAGGCCAGGGAGGCTGAGGAGGCTGGAGGAGGGGCCCAGGGGTGGCTGCTGCCGCCGGCGCTCCTCGTGGATGGCCCGGGACCCATGCAGTCGCCGTGAGGGCCGATACTGCAGCTCCCCCCGCGTTTCCCGCCACTTCTTGAGCTGGGCTGCATTCTCCCGCTCAATCAGTGCTTCTGTCACCGGCAGATTGGTCACCTGGACAGAGAGGAAATGCGTACCAGAACGGAGCTGAGGGTGGGAGCGGGCTGAGGCAGGCAGGGGCTGTGTTGAGGGCACAGGCCTACCTCATGCACCAAGAAGTCCTCCTGCATGCACTGCTGGGGCAGGTTACGCAGCTGCTCCATGGTCTCATACATGCCTTGGCAGGAGCGCAGCTTCTCCACTGAGCCCAGCGTGTGGCGCAGCAGGACCAGGGCCACCCGGAAGATGATTTTAACGCCTGCAGGGGTGGAGAGTAGAGAGCATGGGGTGGTCAGACCCAGGATCTCAGCCTGTCCTGATCAGGACAGACTCACAGCCTCCATCCCCATCTACTGCCAATCTCAGATGAGGAAACTGAGGCCCCGTGAAAGGACAAGAGCTGCTATCAGTCTCAGGATCTTGGCAGGGAGAGCAGGCTCTAGGTTGGTGGCAGAACTAAAATCAGGCCTGTTTCTCCAGCCCTCAGCTGCTTATGGTGAAACCTCCACCCAACAAGTACCTTTTGTCCATGGACCACCAGAAATACGACAGAACCCCTGGTAGCCACCATAGAAACCCCAGCCCCGCATGGCCTGGAGGGCCACAGAAGTACCTTCACAGAAAAACATGTCCCAGACACGCAGCACCGACGCCCAGGGCAGGGTGCGGGCGAAGATGCACATGAACCACTCCGTCATGTAGAGCACAGGGTCGATGCGCTGCCGCCGCAGGTGGCGATGTGCCAGGGGGGAGGCCCGGCGCAGGAGCGCAAAAAAGATCTCCCCGTCCAGCTGAATGGCCTCCTGCAGGTGGGACAAGCCATGAGAAGAGGGCCAAGTCAGCTGTGCCCCCATCAGGGGAGAACTGGCCAGCCCTGTGGGCAGAGGCCGGGAAGGCCAGGGTGGGGCAAGGCAGGGACCTCCCTGCAGCCTGGAGGAAATGCCACAGCCCCAGATGCACCCAGCCTCCAGACACTCACCAGCCCTGCACTGTAGTAACCTGGGAGGTACTTGTCGCAGATCTGCACCAGGCACCAAAAGGCTTGCTGAGAAGAGCAAGAACAAGGAGGAGGGGTGGGGCCTGAGAAGCAGAGAGCAGGGAGCTCCCCCATCACCACTGTAGGCTGAGATCCCCCCTGCCCCTCCCGGCCCAGGACCAGGGCGCTGACCTCCGCAGGCATGTGCATGAGCAGGACCGCGGCCACAGGGGCCTGGGCCTGGCAGTAACCCTCGTCAGGCCGGTAGATGGTGTAGGCCTTCAGGATTCGGTACAGGTCCTGTTGCCTGTGGGGGTTGGGGAAGACTGTGAGGGCAGTCACAGGGGCTGAGAGCTCTGTCCCCAAACCCAGTTCCAGATTCGTCCCAGAGCTTTACCACCAGGCTCCTCCATCCATCTGCCCAGTCCTGCTGAGTGAGCTTCAGCTAAAGGCTCAGCCCACAGCAGAGCACTCCAGGCCCCAGGGCTCCGCCTTTGGCTACATATTCCACATGCTCCAGGCCATCCCAGCACAGGCTGCACCCTCGCCCTCCTTCCTCTGCCACATCCCAGAAACCTTCCAGGTCATTTTCTCCAGGAAGGTTTCCACAGCCGCAGCATCAGCCCTCCTCTAGCACTAAATGTCTTTGTCACCCCAAAGCAGGAGCTCCTCAGGGCAGGGCCTGCCTTATCAGTCTCACTGGATTTCATGGTTCTTGGGGAAAGTTTGCAAGCCAGCTGTGCCTCAGCCCTTTCTTTTGTCTCTGCATCCAAAAGAATAAAATCTGTACCCTAGACCTGCTCCTCTTGAGGGTGCCCCACTGCCATGTCCAGGACTTCTATTCGCTCAGCCCCACATCAGAAAAGAGCCCCTTCCTCCAAGCCTAAGCAGCGCTGCACCCTGAACTCCATTCCTGCCTGCTCCTCTCCACCTCCACAGCCATTCGCAGCTCAGACCTCCATTTCTTGCCCATAAAAAATGACCTCCCAGATCCTCTCCCTGCCTCCAGTCTGACACATCCTCCTCCTGACCACTTCCCAGAATAGCTTTTCCCAAAACTCCAGGCATTCAAGTGTGATCTTCATCTGTATTTTATCTGCATACCACCCTACTATTATTTACTTGACATTTTTTCTCCACTTTGCAAAACCATCCATGAAATGACAGGTTTGATATGGTTATTTTACCTAATGCATATTAAAATAAATATGTAACTTCCACAAGCACCCACGCCCGTCACCCACCTGCCTGATTCCGTGTCCCTGCCTTCTCCCTGTTGCTATGGGTGAAGAGTGTGATCCTGGCAAGCACTTCCTTTCCACTTGGGCCCAGGATCCCATCCCCTCTCGCGTGTACAGGCCACCACTCCAACAACCCTCCCCTTCCTCCTGCACTATCAATTTCTCTCTCCACCATTCCCACAGGCATACCCACATGCTGTTATTTGAGTTTCAAAAAAAAAAAAAAGTCTCTTCACCAGGCGCAGTAGCTCACGCCTATAATCCTAGCACTTTGGGAGGCCAAGGTGGGCGGATCACCTGAGGTCAGGAGTTCGAGACCAGCCTGGCCAACATGGCAAAACCCCGTCTCTACTAAAAATACAAAAATTAGCCAGGTGTGGTGGTGGGCACCTGTGATCCCAGGTACTTGGGAGGCTGAGGTGGAGAAACACTCGAATCTGGGAATCTGGGAGGCAGAGGTTGCAGTGAGCCAAGATCACACCACTGCACTCTAGCCTGGGCGACAGTCCAGCTCTGTCTCAAAAAAAAAAAAAAGGTCTCTTTACTCCTCTCTTCCCTCCAAATACCACACTGTTTCTTTCCTTACCTATAGACTCACTGCCTTCAATTTCTTTCCTCCCATTCTCCAGTCAGGGTTTCACCCACTGCTCCACACAAAACTGTTTTTGTTTGAGACGGAGTTTCACTCTCATTGCCCAGGCTGGAGTGCAATGGTGCGATCTCGGCCCACCGCAACCTCTGTCTCCCAGGTTCACGCAATTCTCCTGCCTCAGCCTCCCGACCATGCCCAGTTAATTTTGTATTTTTAGTAGAGACGGGGTTTCTCCATGTTGGTCAGGCTGGTCTCGAACTCCTGACCTCAGGTGATCCACCTGCCTCAGCCTCCCAAAGTGCTGGGATTACAGGCGTGAGCCACCGCGCCCAGCCACAAAACTTTTTTTTTTTCCCTTTGAGATGGAGTTTCGCTCTTGTTGCCCAGGCTGGAGTGCAATGGCACGATCTCGGCTCACTGAAACCTCTGCCTCAGCCTCCCGAGTAACTGGGATTACAGGCACCTGCCACCACACCAAGCTAATTTTTTTCTTTTTTTTGAGACAGAATCTCCTCTGTCACCCAAGCTGGACTGCAGTGGCACGATTTCGGCTCACTGCAAGCTCTGCCTCCCAGGTTCACGCCATTCTCCTGCCTCAGCCTCCCAAGTAGCTGGGACTATAGGCGCCGCGCCACCATGCCTGGCTAATTTTTTGTATTTTTTTAGTAGAGACGGGGGTTTCACCGTGTTAGCCAGGATGGTCTCGAACTCCTGACCTCATGATCTGCCCGCCTCAGCCTCCCAAAGTGCTGGGATTACAGGCGTGAGCCACCACGCCTGGCCTTTTAAAAATATTTTTGGTAGAGATGGGGTTTCACCATGTTGGCCAGGCTGGTCTTGAACTCCTAACCTCAGATGATCTGTCCGCCTTGGCCTCCCGAAGTGCTGGGATTATAGGCATGAGCCACTGCGCCTGGCCACAAAACTGTTTTTAACATGGTCACTAATGACTTCTCCAGTGTTTAATCCAGAGGTCAATTTTCAGGCTGGACTTTATTGGACCCTTCAGCAGCATTTCACACAGCTGATGCTTGAAACCTCGCTTCACTTTGCTCCCAGTCACATGCTCCTGGTCCTCCTCCTACCTCTAGCTTCTCATTCCTGTCTCCTTTACCAGCTCTTTCTCATCTTCCCATTCTCAAACTATTGGAGCTGCAGGGCTCGATTGTCGGACATTTCGCATCAATTCCTTTTGTATCTACATTTGTTGCCTTTGTGACTTCATCCAGTCTCGTGGGTAAGATTTAGTCCCTCTATAAGTTGACGACTCTTAATTTCCAATTTATCTCCAGTTTAAACGTCTGCCCTGAAATCCAGGTTTATGTATACTGTACACTGAACTTACATCTCCATCTAGAAGTCCAATAAGCATTTTAAACTTAATGTTCCCTGCCGGGCATGGAGACTCATACATGTAATCCCAGCACTTTGGGAGGCCGAGGTGAGCAGGTCACTTGAGGTCAGGAGTTCAAGACCAGCCTGGCCAACATGGCAAAACCCGTCTCTACTAAAAATACAAAACTTAGCTGGGCATGGTAGCGGGCGCCTGTAATTCCAGCTACTCAGGAGGCTGAGGCAGGAGAATTGCTTGAACCCACGAGGCGGAGGTTGCAGTGACCCGAGGTGGTGCCACTGCATTCCAGTCTGGGCGACAGAGCGAGACTCTGCCTCAAAAAATAAAAATAAAAAATAAACGTTCCAAAACTGAGCTCCTGATATGCCCCCCACAGCTACCTTTAGCCCATCTGTATTAGTAAACAGCAACTCCATTCTTCTCATTTCTCAGGCCAAAAACCCTACTCCCCTCTCTCCTCTCACACTGCATGTCTAATCCATTGGCAAATCCCTTTGACTCAACCTTCAAAATATATCCAGAATCCAACCACTTCTCCCCATACTCCCGCTGCTACCATGCTGGTCTAGCTCTTACCCCTTTCCTGGATTACAGGAAGTCTCCTAACTGGTCCATTTCTGTCCTTGTCTCCCTATAGTCTGTTCTCAGCATGGTAGCCAGAATGACCCTTTTAAAACATAAGCAGGATCAAGTCATTTGTAACCCCATCCCCACTCACATTCTCTATTTCCCTCTTGCTTTAAACTCCTCTTTAGGCCCAGGCACAGTGGCTCACGCCTGTAATCCCAGGACTTAAGGAGGCTGAGGCGGGCGGATCACTTGAGCCCAGGAGTTCAAGACCAGCTTGGGCAACATGATGAAAACCCATCTCTATCAAAAAAACAAATAAAAGTAAAAATAAAAATAACCTCCTCTTTAATGCTTACCATCATTTCACATACAACATACTTTCCTTTCCCTGATTTATTGTTTGTCCCTACTAAAATATAAACACCATGAGAGGATTTTTTGGTTTTTTGTTCACTGCAATCATTTGTGACTAGACCGTGCCTGGCAGATAACAGATGCTCAATAAATATTTGCTAAAGGATGAATTATTGATTAAAAAAATTGTCCGGCGGACCGTGGTGGCTCACGCCTATAATCCTAGCACTTTGGGAGGCCAAGGCAGGTGGATCACCTAAGGGCAGGAGTTCGAGACCAGCCTGGCCAACACGGTGAAACCCTGTCTCTACTAATAATACAAAAATTAGCTGGGTGTGGTGGTGCGCACCTGTAATCCCAGCTACTTGGGAGGCTGAGGCAGGAGAATCACCTGAATCCAGGAGGCAGAGGTTGCAGTGAGCCAAGATCATGCCACTGTACTCCTACCTTGGCGACAAGAGCAAAACTCCATCTCAAAAAAAAAAAAAAAAAAAAAAGAATAAAAAATCCATCTGGCCAGGCACAGTGGCTCACGCCTGTAATCCCAGCATTTTGGGAGGCCGAGGCAAGCAGATCACTTGAGTTCGGGAGTTCAAGACCAGTCTGGCCAACATGGTGAAACCCCGTCTCTGCTAAAAACACAAAAATGAGCCGGGCACGATGGTGTGCACCTATAATCCCAGCTACTCAGGAGGCTGAGGCATGAGAATTGCTTGAACCTGGGAGGCAGAGGTTGCAGTGGGCTGAGATCACACCACTGCATTCCAGCCTGGGCAACAAACGGAGCCTCCATCTCAAAAAACAAAACAAAAAAAAGTCCATCAGAGAACTCCCTAAGATGATCATCTTGTATACTACTAGGGAACAGTATATACTGACATCTGGAGGAAGCTTGGTCTATAGAACAAAATTCCAAATGCTTTGGCATAGCATTTAAGGGTCCCTGGTGATCTTTCCCATAACGCCCAGGCAGGAAAACCCTGCCCCACTGCTGTAGTTCCCACCCCTCCAAAACCCAGCCCAAATGCAAGCTCTTCAAAGGAGCCTGGGATGTGCCCCCACACACAACCCGAGTCAAGTCTCCTTCCCAGGACAGTTCCTTTGACATGGCTTGACACTTAGTCCATTACAGATCGCTCTTCTACAAGTCCTGAAGGGCAAAAACCACTTTCAACTCAGTCTTGTATCCACCTAGATAAAAGGTGGATCCTCCAGCCAATGTTTGCTGACTGATCCCCATGGTCCGGCCACCTTACCCATGCCCCCCTCGAGCAGCAAACATCTCGTGGAAAGGGAACTGGCGGTGCAGGTCCTTCTCAATCACATCCAGCCACTTGGGGTCCCCAGGAGCCCGTTCCAGCTCCTGCAGTGGGACAGTGGGGATTACCTCAGCATCTGGAGGAACTGATACCCCTTGCACAGACAGGGCCACATGTCCCCACACCTTGGAGCTGCACGCACCTCAAACTTTCCTGGGTTCTGCTCCAGAAGTTCCTTGCTATTAGACAGGTACTGCCAGGCCTTGGCTCTGAGAGAGGAGGGGATCCCCTTCCGGCAGCGCAGCTTCACCTAAGGCAAAGTGGCAGGAGGAGGACAGCTTCAAGGGCCGGCACAGCCTCCAAGCTTTCCCCAGCAGTCCACAAACTCCCTGGATACTCCCCCCACATCCCATAGGCTTGATTCCACTGGACCTGGCCTGGACTTCTATTTTTAAAGCCATTCCCCCGCCAGGGCCCATCTATCCCCAGTGTGGTCCAGAGGGCAGATATTATCGGCTTCCTGGGCTTCCCTGGAGCACATGCTGCCCCTCCCAACTTGTGCATTGCCCTGCCCACCATTCAGCCCTCAAACCTTCTGGAATCGCCGTGACAGCCACTTATCCCAGTTACTGAACATGTCCAGCCATTTGAGCTCCCGCTGCCGAGCCACGTCCACAGGAATGGAGCTCTCTCTGCAGGGTTGGGGGGAGCACGGAAGGGGTCAGTAGCAATAGTGTAAAACCTGCATTGCAGGGGGAACTGAGGCAAGCCACCTCCCCAAGCTCAAACAAGAAACTGGATAGTCTGTGAGCTACCAAACATCAGGATGTCTGGCCACTTGGGCATCCCAAGGCACACTGAAAGGGCTTCCTTCCCTAATGCATCTCTATTCAGAAGTCATATTTAAATCTCACTTCTGACACATCCAAATCTGGGGAGAGAGTATGGAGTATTTTAAAGCCACATTTTGCATTAGATCTGGATCCATTTATATAAATGGGTCTATAAAATAGCTTTACCATTTATTCATTGTGTGACCTTGGGCAAATCACTTAATTTTGCTAAGCCCAATTTCCTCATCTGTAAGGTGGCGAAAGTAACAATATTTACCCGAAGGGGTCTGTTGAGAGTTTATACGAAATAACACACAGCGAAGTGCCCATTAAGTAATACCTTACTATCCATAAAATAAAATATCCTAGAGGGCCAGGCCTGTAATCCCAGCACTTTGGGAAGCAGAGGCAGGAGGATCACTTGAGGCCAGGAGTTCAAGGCCAGCCTGGGCAACATAACGAGATTCTGTCTCTACAAAAAATAAAAATAAAATAATAAAATAGGCCGGGCATGGTGGCTCCCGCCTGTAATCCCAGCACTTTGGGAGGCCGAGGCAGGCGGATGACTTGAGGTCAGGAGTTTGAGACCAGCCTGGACAACATGGTAAAACCCTGTCTCTACTATAAATACAAAAATTAGCCAGGCATGGTGGCACGTGCTTGAAATCCCAGCTATTCGCAAAGCTGAGGCATGAGAATCGCTTGAACCCGGGAGGCGGAGGGTGCAGTGAGTCGAGATTGTGCCACTGCACTCCAGCCTGGATGACAGAGCGAGACTCCATCTCAAAAAATAATAATAATAAAATAAAATACAGAACAAATGTACTTCTGTCTCTTTAGACGCAACCATCTGAGTTTTGTCCTATCAAACGTTTGCGATCCCTTGGGTCACCTGCAATTTACTCTACCTCCTCCTCCCTGAAATCACCCCAGGCAAATAAAGGACTCGCTGCCCTATTTACTCACTGTTCTGTCAGAGGTTCATACTCATGGTGCCCCCATCATTCTTCAAACAGTTACTTGTAGGAGCCAGTACTAGGAGGTGAGTGGAACAGAAGAAAGCTCGGGTCTTAAGAATCAAACCCACCTAAGTTCAAATTTCAGTTCTGTCTCTGAGACAATGGGGAGCCTTGGCAAGGGATGACCTGAGTCCCTTACTCAATTATAAAAAGACACCACCGGGCCGGGCATGGTGGCTCATGCCTGTAATCCCAGCACTTTGGGAGGCCCAGGTGTCAGAAGTGAGAAGCGGATCACCTGAGGTCGAGAGTTCAAGACCAGCCTGGCCAACATGGTGAAACCCTGTCTCTGCTAAAAATACAAACTCAGCCAGGTGTGGTGGCACATGCCTTCAATCCCAGATACTCAGGAGGCTGAGGCAGGAGAATCGCTTGAACCTGGGAGGCGGAGGTTGCAGTAAGCCAAGATCGCACTATTGCACTCCAGCCTGGGCAACAAGAGCAAAACTCCGTCTCAAAAAAAAAAAAAAAAAAAAACCACCACCACCACCTACATCACAAAGTTATGAGAAGACTATTGAGAAACTGCATATAAACAACTGTTAAATAGAAGGGACTCATTAAATGTTAGTTACCTTTGTTCTAGAAGCGTCTTAAACAGAGAGACTATCTCTCATTAATTTCTATCATAAGTCAGTTACAAACTCTACCAAGGGCTGGGAAGAGTAAGATACATTCTGGCCCTCAAGAAGATTATGGCCTAAGAGGAGCGATAACTGTAATACAGTATGGGAAATGCAATGACAAAGATGCACCAAAGACACATCTAATTTGAGTGGGGGTAGTGGGTATCAGGGAAGGCTTCCTGGAGGAGGAGACATCTGAGGTAAGCCATGAAGAAATGAGTAGAACTTGGCAGGCAAAGAAAGGGGAGAAAAGCCCTCCTGGCAGGTGCACAGCCTGAATATGAAGGGGAAAGGACTACAACTAGTTCAGCAGGACCACAGCGCAAAGCACCCGGTGAGGAGTGGTGGCAAAGGTGACCAGAAAGGCTGTGTGCAGGCCAAAGAGCCTGAACTTCATCCTGTGGACAGCAGCGAGCCGCTGAACGCTGCGAAAGTAACGTGGATTACAGTCAGTCTTGCCCAAGAGGTAGAGTTCTCTGGCATGGAAGCTGATCTTAGAGGGACAAAGCTACAAAGCAGAGAAACAGCACCCGGCACAGCGCCTGGCACACAAGAGGGACTCCCCCAAACTGAATTCAGTCTGAGTTCCACAGGACAGCCTGCTATTGAGGAGAGAGCCACTGGTCACACAGATCCAGATTATTTGAGGGGGACAATTCACTCAACTGCATTAATTGTTTCTTCATCTACAAACCGAGTCCTCGTGCCTAGAAAGCACCAGGGTCAAACCTCAGTTGCTTTCCCGTGTAAGACCCTGAATGTTGGTACCCAATCAAAGGCTTTCTGATTTTGGTTGGCTCATGAACCCTCCTGGAAAACTCTTCCACAGGGCTTTCCCCCATCCCTGCACACATAGCCAAGACTAAATCAATCCTACTTACTCTCCAGGATTCAGAGCAGGTTCAGCTGACTCCCTGCTCTAGGTGCGCTCAGGAAACCCTCTGGGGATCTCTATGCTAAACCCGAGGTCTTCTACTGAAACCAACTGTTTAAGTACTTGTTTTTCTCTCCAGATGATTGGCTCCTTGAAAGGACTATTTTATCCTTAGCACCTGGGACCTGACACCTGGGGGCCCAGGCGATGCTGTAGGCTGACTGGCCCAGCAGGTCAAAGGGGCACAGGAACAACGGGCAGGATCCAGAGAGGGGGAAGGAAGAAGTCAGAGGCAATCACCCCCTACCTCGGGAGTGACTCAGGCCCCGGAGAGAACTGGGAAAGAGTCAGCCCGGCTGGGGAGATGAGGAAATGGGGAAGAGGCCTCTCCCACCCCATTTACTTCAGTGCAGAAACGAGACTGCCGTTTCACAGCGGGGTCCTGACTGCACGGTCTCCCATCAGCCAGACTTCCCCACCTCTCTATTCCATCCCTGGAACCTAGGGCTATGGGGGAAGGGAGGTGCCTGCACCCCTCCCAGGCTATCCACCCCTAAGGGACCAAGGGTCTCTACCAGAACCCTCGCCCAACCAACCCTCCAGAATATCCGGCATGTAGCTGGAGTTCCCCATCAAAGAGCTGGGATGACCTCAGGTATCATCTCATTCAATCCACTTTATAGAGGAAGAAACTGAGGCACGGAAATGGGGAAGCCACTAGCTCAAGGGCACACAACCCATCAAAGACAAGGCTTAAACCCAGACCTCTTGACCCCTGGTCTGAAACTCCACTAACATGCCAATGTCACAGGCACCTCAGGATGCTCAAGACACGGCAGCTCGCGCTGATCACCCCATGGATCCTCAGAGGAGGCTGGGCTGCCAGAGTCTGGGCAAAGTGTATCGTTTCGCCCTCCCCCAACCTCTGCTTCCCCGAGGCAGTCCCGCTGGGTGCCCACTGGTACTCACAGGCTGCCCGAGTACTGGCTGCCCCCAAGGAAGCCATACTTGTCCGTCTTGCGCAGGGCCAGCCCGTTTATCTCTGAGTCTGAGCCCATGGAGCTCACATCATCTGCCAAGGACTCCAAGGTCCCAGACATGAGGCTCACGGAGTCCAAGTAACTCAGCGTGTCCGGGGCCTGCCCTCGAGGCCCAGAGATGCCAGGTCCCAGGCTGGACGTGGAGCCCAGGTCTTGAGAGTTTTCAGCAGGTTCCGGAGCTGGGGTCACGGTCACGACAGCTACCGGAGCCTCACAAGTCCCAGAGGGGCCTGTGCCAGGGCCTGAGGGGTCCTCAGGAGCCTGTCCTGCTGATGCTGACGTTGCTGCGGCAGCTCCATGCCCACCTGTCACTTGTCCTGATGCACTCTGTGCAGTCACTCCTGAGGCCACTGTGGTTCCCGGCTTGGGGGCAAGCGGGGGTTTGGCGGTCAGGGCCCCAGGAGCCGTTCTGGAAGGGGTCCTGGTAGGGGTCCCTGGTCCTGGGGCGGGTGAGGGTCGAGCCTCCTCTGTCTTCGGAGAGTCTGCCCCTGCGGCCAGAGCCCTCGACGTCTCAACTCCAGCCACCGCCGCGGGCTCTGGGGGTTCCGGGCCGGAGGGGACCTGCGGCTTTGGGGCTTCGGGCGAGGCCTCCAGGGTCAGCACCACCACCGTGCTGCCCGTGACAGCCGGGGCTGGGGCCGGAGCCGGAGCAGAGGTCTGGGCCGACCCCGGGACCCAGGCGGGCCGCGCCTCCCCGGGGGCCACCAGGGTGACGGGGGCCGAAGTGGCCGTAGTCACTGGAGGTCCCGGAGCCACCACCACTACGGGCCCGGCCCGGGAACCTCGGGGCGGCGGCGAGGGGGCCGCGGGGGCGCCATGACGGCGCGGCGGGGCCACCAGGGGCGCCGGGCCCGTCTCCATGGCCGCGGGCCGCCCCTCACATCCCCCCGCCGGGGAGGCCGCAGAAGGCGCCGCCCCTCGGGCCTCCCGGCGAGGCCAGCCGAGAAAGGGGAGAGGGCGAAGGGCGCGGCTCGGCGCGCGCCGGGGGCGGGGCGGCCGCTGGGCGCGCAGAGGCGGGGCAGGGGTCGGGGGGTGCCGCGCGCCGGGGTCTCTCTCGTACCCTCTCACCCCCGTCGCGCGCTCTCGCCACCGCCCCCTCCCTCCCGCTTGGGGCGAGCCGCCGACCTCGCGCCTGCGCACACGCCGCAGAGCCGGCTCCGCGGCTAGCGTCTCGGCGTTCCACGCCTGCGCGCGGACTGGCCCATCGCGCTCCTTTTTTCTCCCGCCTAGTCAGAGGATTTGGACGAATAGTGGGAGAGAGAGACCTGGGCTTCTGCCAATCGTTGGAATCGTGGGCGAGGCTCGAGGCGAAAAGGGGGTGGGTCATCATCTGGAAAGAGGAAACGGAGAAGGCGTAGGGCTGTAAGACCAGTCAGAGGACGAGGAAAGGCAGGGGGAGGTGGGACGAAAGGAATAACCAATAGAAACGCAGTTGCCTGAACCTCCTGGCCAATGAATATGACTGAAGAGTGAATGACCGCGGAAGGGCGGAGGAGGAGGCAAGGGCTGTGCGAGTAAGAAGTGGGGCCTGGAGGCTTCTTGACCAATAGGAACGGTAAAAAGGGAGCCAATGAAAAGGGGAGTAGGTGGTGGTCAAATTGACAGGCAGTGATGTCTGTTTAGGCGGTGACAGACAGCATCCGCAGTCAATAGGAAGGGCTGAGGAATTCTTTAGGTCTCCCAAAATGGTCAGTAAGGAATGACAGCGAGAAGGAGGCGGGGCAAGCTAGAGATTAATTCGCCTCGTCAGCCAATGATCGTGTTCTCCCACTTTGGCCACAGGACAGGAAAGTAGCTGTCTCAGCCAATGGGAGCATCCAAAGGGCAAAGATGCTGCCAGCAGGCGGTGCCAGCCCAGGGATAGTCGGTGACAACCGGAGACAAGCCTTACAGGAGGGTGACAGCTGGGGACAGCACGGAGAAGGGGCGGGGGCATTAGTGCAGCCCTCAAACAATGAGTGCCGCGCTGCCCTTCTCGAGTCCTTTCCAGGTCCCTATTCTTCGTTCAGCTCCTGAGCCCCCCACTCTGGGGGTCTGTGGGACCCTAAACCCCACCACAGATCCAGTGCCCTGACCCAGTACTCTCAGCCTTTACTCTAATTCTCCGATCCCGGCCCCCAACTAACCCCAACACTCCAGGCCCGGGTGGCAATAGCCAGAGCCCCCAGATCCTATAAGCAACCCATATCTCTGCTTCACCCATTTCCTGCGGGAATCCCAACCTCCAAGTCCCTCTCCTCAGTTCCCATCTACCTGAGCTCCTCCCCAGAACCCAGGCTCCAATTCCTCAGACCTTATCCCTCTGATTACCCGCACCATTTCTTCTAGTGGGGATCTCAAACCCCAAATCCATGAATCTCCAATACCATGAACTCCCCATATGTGTGTTACTATTCTTTTGGGGATCCAAGGCCCCAGTCCCGTCAACTCCTCTCCCCTCACTGCCACATCCCTCTGTGCTCCTCACGTTCCACTGAGAACCCCGACCTCAATCTCATGAGCGCCCCAGGTTGTCCTTAGATCACAAGCATAAAGACCTGACGTTATGAGCTCCAACCTTCCAACTTCTAAATACCCTTTTCTTTCTCTGACCCCCATATTCCGATTTCCATATAGCATCCACCATCCTGGAATTCCACTGAGACCTAGCTCCCGACTTCTCAGCTCCTCCTTGGTTTCTGAGTTCTCTAAGGTCCTTCACTCCCAACTCAGCCCCAAGTCCTGTCAATTCCCATTCAGTGTCTGATCTCCTTCTCCTCACCTTCCCCATCTCCCATTTGACCCAAGCTTCCTGAGCACTCCTCCCATTACCCTTTTTGGAGTCCTCCTCCTCTCCCAGAACCCAGTAATAAGTGGGCTCCTCCCTGACCTGGACCCCCATGGTAACCCTATAAGGCGAGGCAGCTGCCGTCTGAGGCAGGGAGGGGCTGGTGTGGGAGGCTAAGGGCAGCTGCTAAGTTTAGGGTGGCTCCTTCTCTCTTAGAGACAACAGGTGGCTGGGCCTCAGTGCCCAGAAAAGAAAATGTCTTAGAGGTATTGGCATGGGCCTGGAGGAGGGGGGAGGGGGGAGGGGGAGGCATCTTCCTCAGGACGTCGTCGGGTCCTAGAGGGAGCAGGAGGAGAAGGAGATGGTTGTCCTTGCCAACTCGGGGCTTCCTCAGCCACTATTTTTCCAGACTTCTGCTGCATGGAGGGGACTGGGTCACTGAGGCCCAGAGGGAGAAGAGAGGGTACATCAAAGTCACACAATCAGCCAAGCTGGCTCTTGGCCAGAATGAAGTGAGCTGCCACTGGCCATCAAGGCACCTCACAGAAAGTGACCAGCTGGCTATCCTCTTAGGGTCTTTGCCTCCCCTCCTGAGTTCCAGCCTCCACACCAGTACCCAGAGAAAATATTCTAGACTCATACTAGATCATGTCCTTCTTCTGCATGAAACCTTTCCAAGGTTCCCCAGGGTCTCCGTCCTGTGCCTGGTCTTGAAGGCCCCTCAGGGGCTGGTCACCAGCCCCATCACAATTCTGGCAACCTGAACACCTCTGATCTTCCACTCTCCAGGCCTTTGCTCAGGCCATGCCCTCCGCCCAGCACACCTGCTCCTCCACCTGTACCTGACTTCCTGGCCCTTGTGAAGCCACTCCCATACTCCTAGACAGGGCTGCCACGCCCTCCACTTCTGCGCTCCTGACCAGCCCTGGTATGTCAGTTTCTGCATTCATTCCTGTCTCTATGGCTAGACTGTAAGTTCCACCAGGGCAGGGATAATTATTAGTTATAAGGCAAGTTCTGTGGGATGGGAACTACATCTCCCTTTTACAGAGGGGAAACCAAGGCCCAGCACAAAATCTGAGACCACAAAGCATCTCACCTCAAAAAATCCCTCTCGGCTAGGCACGGTGGCTCATGCCTGTAATCCGCCACTTTGAGCACTTTGGGAGGCCGAGACGGGTGGATCATCTGAAGTCAGTGTTCGAGACCAGCCTGGCCAACATGGTGAAACCCCATCTCTACTAAAAATACAGAAAATTAGATGCCGGGCGCGTTGGCTCAGACCTGTAATCTCAGCACTTTGGGAGGCCGAGGCAGGCGGATCACAAGGTCAGGAGATCGAGACCATCCTGGCTAACAGAGGGAAACCCCATCTCTACTGAAAATACAAAAAAATTAGGCAGGCGTGGTGACACGCGCCTGTAGTCTCAGTTACTCGGGAGGCTGAAGCAGGAGAATCACTTGAACCCGGGAGGCGGAGGTTGCAGTGAGCCAAGATCACGCCACTGCACTCCAGCCTGGGTAACAAAACGAGACTTTATCTCAAAAAAAAAAAAAAAAAAAGTAGCTGGGCGTGGTGGCGGGTGCCTGGAATTCCAGCTACTCAGGAGGCTGAGGCAGAAGTATCGCTTGAACCCAGCAGGCGGAGGTTACCATAAGCCGAGATTGCACCATTGCACTCCAGCCTGGGCGACAAGAGCAAGACTCCATCTCAAAAAAAAAAAAAAAAAAAAAAATTCCCCTCTCCTTGAAGGGAGGTAGGAGACCCACCTGATCCCCAGCTTCCACAGATGGCTCTTTCTCACCACCCTCACACTTACACACACTTGACTATGAACTCCACCATGTGGCGGGGGAGGGATTGTGTCTGCCAAAGTGCACCCACAAAGCCCAGCCTAGCACGTGGCACACTGTGTGTGTTCAATACATGTTTACTGGGTTTATTTTATTAATTTAAAATAGAGATGGGGGCCAGGCGCAGTGGCTCACACCTGTAATCCCAGCACTTTGGGAGGCCAAAGTGGATGGATCACGAGGTCAGAAAGTTGAGACCACTCTGGCCGACATGGTGAAACCCCGTCTCTACTAAAAATACAAAAAAAAATTAGCCTGGCTTCGTGGCACACCTATAATCCCAGCTACTCGGGAGGCCGAGATAGGAGAATCATTTGTACCGGGGAGGTGGAGGTTGCAGTGAACCGAGATCACGCTACTGCACTCCAGCCTGGGAGACAGAGCGAGACTGTCTTAAAAAAAAAAAAAAAAAAAAAAAAATAGAGACAGGGGTCTCACTATGTTGCCCAGGCTGGTCCTGAACTCCTGGCCTCAAGCAATCCTTCCGCCTCAGCTTCCCAAAGTGCTGGGATTACAGGTGTGAACCACTGCACCCGGACATTTACTGGATTTAAGTCTGAGCCCACCCCACTCGGGGTACAGGATCTGGTTCATTTATCTCCCAGAATGATGCCTTGGGTTGGGTCCCCTCTAAACTCTGGCACATTCTAGCCCCTCTTTGGGAGAAAGAACATCCCTTCTTGCCCAGGCCCTAGTGAGACATGCATTGCAAGACCTGCTCCCCCCTTCCTCCCCCCTGGGCTCCAGCTGCTGCCGGCCCTCCAAGAAAGGAGAGGCTCTGAGTTGGGCTATTTTGGTATCTGGGGTGGGCACCCGCAGGGCTAAGGTTACCTTGGTATGTTAAGGGCTCCCTGGGGCAGGACTATATAACCCCAGAGGGACTGCTCCATGCTGACTCCCTGCTTCTTTCCAGCCGGAGCCTCTGCCTTGCCCCCCAGAGACTGAAGACATGGTGAGTGAGAATCCTCCAACCCCTGCCCAGATCCCTTAGATCTCAGGGCAGCCTCACCCTTTGAAAGAAAGTAGCTGGTTCCCAGTCCAACAAAAAGTTAAAAGAATGCTCATCTCTTTCTCGGCATCACTGATGGAAAACAGATTGTGTGATGGCCTAAAGGATCCAATCAATGATAATCCACCCAGACATTCAACTCACAGGGGCCCAGTCCCTCTCAAAGCCTGATCCATTCATTCCTGTACTCCATCTTCCTAAGGCCCTCTGGCACCAGCCAGGCAATAACTCCCATCCCATTTTACAAATGAGAAAGTAGAGGCTCAGGCCAGGTGCTGTGGTTCACGCCTGTAATCCCAGCACTTTGGGAGGCCAAGGTGGTTGGATCACTTGAAGCCAGGAGTTCGAGACCAACTGGCCAACATGCCGAAACCCCATCTCTACTAAAAATACAAAAATTAACTGGGCGTGGTGGTGCATGCCTGTAATCCCAGCTACTCTGGAGGCTGGGGCATGAGAATCTCTTGAACCCGGGAGGCAGAGGTTGCGGTAAGCCGAGATTGCAGCACTGCACTCCAGCCTGGATGACAGAGCAAGACTCTGTCTCAAAAAAAAAAAAAAAAGAAAAAGAAAAATAGAGGCTCAAACAGGGCAAATGAGTGGCTGGGGTCACACAACAAGTCTGGGGCTCAGAGGAGCTAGGCTCAGGGCACTGAGAAGATAAGGAAGCTTCCACCCATTGTGGGGAATGGAGAGTTGGAGACCCAGGAGCCACAGATGGGAATTTGGGGAATGCAATCAAAGCAAGCCCCCTCAGCAAAGAGGTCCCAAGGAAGGGGAGACTCAGGGCAAAGGGACGCTTTAGGAACAGGGACTCAAAGAATTCTTAATCTAATCCACTGCCCCCAAAGAGGTGGAGGGACTGGTCCATGGGCCCCTTTGTTCAACCCTCACCCTCCAGGCACCCAAGAGGGCCAAGAGAAGGACAGTAGAGGGCGGAAGCTCCAGCGTCTTCTCCATGTTCGACCAGACTCAGATCCAGGAGTTCAAGGAGGTGGGTGAGGGGACGGGGAAACTGGAAGGCTGACCAAAAGCAGCCCTGCTGGCCTTCTCCCCAACCCTCTCCCTGGAATGTGCACCTGTTTGAAGGAGGGGAAAGGTTTAGAATTCCCTCCTCCCCTCTCTGCTTGGGGTAGAAGAGGACAGTTGGCTGAGAGCCAGTATCTGATCCGCCTGGGGTAGGGATGCTGAGGTTGGGCCATGGGGGACCTAACCCTCCCCCCCACGGCCCTCCCCAGGCCTTCACCGTGATCGACCAGAACCGTGATGGTATTATAGACAAGGAGGACCTTCGGGACACCTTCGCAGCCATGGGTGAGTCCCCTACCCCCAGGTGGGAATATTCAAGGATGCAGAGTCTAGGAAATTCAGTGGCCTTGGGTTCCAGTCCTGTCAGCTCCACCTTGGGCCTCAGTCTACCCAGCTGAAAAATGGATGGGATTAGCTGAATTAGTAGGAAGCGCAGGCCCGGCCCCAGGAGCCCGCTCCAGCCCATGCTTCCCCCAACTCCCTCCAGGCCGCCTCAATGTGAAGAATGAGGAGTTGGACGCCATGATGAAGGAAGCCAGCGGTCCCATCAACTTCACCGTCTTCCTGAACATGTTCGGGGAGAAGCTCAAGGGTGAGTGGAGTGTCCTGGGTCCAAGGCCCCAGCTGCCTTTTCCCAGACCCTTCAGGGACCCATCAGCTTCATGTGCCCTCTGACTCCCACAGGTGCCGACCCTGAGGATGTGATCACTGGAGCCTTCAAGGTCCTGGACCCTGAGGGAAAGGGCACCATCAAGAAGAAGTTGTAAGCATCGGCTCCCCCACCCTTCCGACCCTTCCCCCACTCCACCAGCTGCTCCCACACTGACAGCCTCCTTAAATTCCTACCAAGACTGGGCCCTGTGGCTCAGGCCTATAATCCCAGTGCTTTGGGAGGCAGAGGCAGGAGGATTTGCTTGAGGACAGGAGTTTGAGATCAGCCTGTGTAACATAGCATGACCCTGTTTCTAAAAACTTAACTAAAAAATTCATGGACTGGCCGGGCGCAGTGGCTCATGCCTGTAATCCCAGCACTTTGGGAGGCCAAGGCGGGTGGATCATGTGAGGTCCGGAGTTCAAGACCAGCCTGGCCAACACGGTGAAACCCCGTCTCTACTAAAAATACAAAAACTAGCTGGGCGTGGTGGCGGGCACCTGTAGTCCCAGCTACTCGGGAGACTGGGACATGAGAATCGCTTGAACCCTGGAGGCGGAGGTTGCAGTGAGCCGAGATCATGCCACTGCCCTCCAATCTGGGCGACAATAGCAAAACTCCGTCTCCAAAAAAAAAAAAAAAAAATTCGCGGGAGTGGTGGCAAACACGTATAGTTCCAGCTACTCCGGAGGCTGAGGCAGGAAGATCCCTTGAGCCCAGGAGTTCCAGGTTGCAGTGAGCCATGATCAAACCACTGCATTCCAGCCTGGGCGACAGGGCGAGACCCTGTCTCAAAACGAACAAAAACCCAAAAATTCCTACGAAGGGTTAGGCACTGCCAGAGGTAAGGGAGTAGTTAAGATTGTGGTAATGGGCGGTAAGATTGCATTTTCACAGCAAATGTGGGCGGAGAGGGCAAAAGCGAGTGTCTGGGAGGCCAATAAAGGAAGTAGAGTGACCTGGGTTTTCGGGGGCGGCTGGGGCTGGCAACGGGGATGAGGTGCGAGGGAGTGGAAAGGAACCAGGAACCCAATCGCAACTCCCCTTGTGTCACCTCTCTCCAGCCTGGAAGAGCTGCTGACCACGCAGTGTGACCGCTTCTCCCAGGAGGAGGTGAGTGGGGACTGGGGCGGGGCCGGAGCAGCAAAGGGGCTGGGGCCAGGGAGCCTAAGGGCCTGTGCGAGACGCCCCTACGTCTTTCCCCAGATCAAGAACATGTGGGCGGCCTTCCCCCCCGACGTGAGCGGCAACGTCGACTACAAAAATATCTGCTACGTCATCACGCACGGCGACGCCAAGGACCAGGAGTAGGGGCCCCCGCGGGCCGACGCTTCTGTTCGGCCCGACCTCCACCCCGGCTCCCAATAAAATTTCACTGGTCTTTGTTTCTTATGGGCGGCGCCTTCAGAGTGTCTGCGCGAGGGCCTCAGGTGGGAGCGCCCCACAAATGAATGGATGCGGCCTGGAGGCCTGCGGGGGGCGGCCCCACAATCTACGCCTGCCGCCTTTTTCCGCAAGGAAGGAGAAGGCTCGCGTGGCCGCGGGAAGCTCAGTTTTTATTGAAGACAGAGCCTGGGAGAAGAGGGGGGACCCTGGAAGACTGTGCAGGCCCTGGGCCGGGAAGTGGGCGGTGTCTGGGTGGGCAGGACCAGCGCCCGGGCGGGGCTACGCTGGGAGAACCTCCCCCTAGCCCGCGCGAGGGCGGCACCCGGGAGGTCTGGGGGGGGGGGGGGGGCGCTAGGCAGTGTGGGGCGCGGGGATTGGACAAGAGGCCGACTGAAGGCGGAGCCGAGGTAAGGCCGGGTTGGGGCGTGGCCTCAGAGGGCGTCTGACTGCTCGCCCTGGGCCTGGCTCTGCTGCATCTGGGCCTGCATCTTCTCCAGCATCTCTTGCATGCGGCGCAGCTGTGCAGGGCGAGATTGCAGGCGGTGACGTGGCGAGGCCAGAGGGGGACCTGGGGCATCGGTCGGGGGGAAGCGAGCTGCGTGCTCACCTCTTCGTCTTTCTCGCGGATCAGCTTCTCGGTGTCCGCCAGAGGCAGCATGGGCAGCGGGATCTCCGTGGCGCTCTGGCGGGAAAGCTTACTGCCGGACAGTGGGAAGGGGACAGGAATCAGGAGCGGGGCCTCAGGTTATGGGTGAGGCCCAGGAGGCAGGGCCTGGGGCGAGGTTGGGGTCTAGGAGGCGGAGCCAGGTCCTTGAGGTTAGGGCCGGAGGCAAAGCGGGTTGGGAGAGAGGGAGAGGAGAGGGAGAGAGGGAGAGAGGGGTCTGAGTGGTGAAGGCGGAGTCACGGGTGGTGGGGACGGGGCCTCAGGGCGGGGTCATGGGTGAGGCGGGACCTTGGAGGCTCGGAGACTGTCGGCACCGGGTCTCACCTGCGGCTGGCTCGATCGCGAGCCCCAGGCCGGGCCAGGCTCTGTAGGCAGCGGGCCCGGTAGCCCTCGTAGAGCAGATCGTGCGTCACCTCTTTCAGGTCCTGCAGGTGTGTCTGCACCAGCATCCGTCGCAGGTTCAGGAAATCGCAGTGATGTGGGTTCTCCACTGGAGGGGGCGCGGCGCGGACCAGCGAACGTCAGGGAGTTTCGGGTCCAGCCCACCCGTAGGGTCGGGTCTACAGGAAAGCCCTGCTGCCACTGTAGCGGAGGGTCCGCGGTCTGCAGCCCAGCGACCCCCCTTTCCTCCTAGGATCCCCTGGGACTAAAGCCCACCCCAACTTCACATGTTGAGTGCGCCTGACCCAGAGGCCCCGGGCTCCCTGCTGGCCTTAGGACCCCTGCCTAGCCTCACTCACCCTCCACGGTCCCCCAGGAGTAGCGGCGTCCCCTCACCGGTCGGTTCCCTCCATCCCTCACCACCTCGCATGATCCCACGACTGCAAAAGGGATGCTTTCCTGGAGGGCAGGGGCAGGGGGGTCACCACTGGCTCACACGGCAGAAACTTTCTCTTTCCCAGCTTCAATCTCCACACCTGCCTCCTCTGCTTCCTGCCCCTTCCTCTTTTTTTTTTTTGAGACAGGGTCTAACTCCATTGCCCAGGCTGGGGTGTTCAAGTGATTTTCCTGACTCAGCCTCCCGAGTAGCTGGAATTACAGGCACCCACCACCACACCTGGCTAATTTGTGTATTTTTAGTAGAGGCGGGTTCTCGCCATGTTGCCCAGGCTGGCCTCAAACTCCTGACCTCAGGGGATCCGCCCGTCTCAGCCTCCCAAAGTGCTGGGATTGCAGACGTGAGCCACCGTGCCCAGCCTGCCTTCCTTCTTTGTCTCCCACACCTTCATCTCTGCATCCTGCCTCTTGAAGTCTTCATCTTCGTCAGAGTCACATTCGGGGAACTGGTAGATGTGGATCTCCTCTTCCTTCAACTGATCCCGGATCTCAGGGGAAACAGATACAGAGACAGTGTGAAACAGGCCACAATGACAGACATTTCATGACCAGAGACAGTGAGACACAGAGATACTGGGTGGTCAGAGACAGAGAGAAAGACATGAAAGACAGAGATGGGGAGAGATGGACGTACAGGAAGACAAAAACAAAATCTCAGAGACATAGATGGTGAGAAACACAAGATTCTAAGATGGCGCAGACATTAAGAGACCAGGAGAAGCCTGGGTAATATAGCTAGATCCCATCTCTACAAAATATATATATATATTTTGAAACAAGGTTTCACTCTATCACCCACGCTGGAGTCTAGTAGCTCCATCTTGGTGATCCACCCATCTCAGCCTCCTGAGTAGCTGGGACTACAAGTGCACACCACCACACCTGGCTGATTTTTGTACTTTTTGTAGAGATGGGGTCTTGCCATGTTGCCATGGCTTGTCTTAAACTTCAGCTCAAGCAATCCACTGACCTCAGCCTCCCAAAGTGCTGGGATTAACAGGTGTCTGCCACCAAGCCCAGCCAAAAAAATA
Organism: Nomascus leucogenys; assembly: GCF_006542625.1. Taxonomy (NCBI): domain Eukaryota; kingdom Metazoa; phylum Chordata; class Mammalia; order Primates; family Hylobatidae; genus Nomascus; species Nomascus leucogenys. Next base: position 75,690,281 of record NC_044382.1, on the reverse strand, counting down.
TATTTTTTTAAGTTAGCCAGGCATGGTGGTATTCATCTGTAGTCCCTGCTACTCAAGAGGCTGAGACAGGAGGATCACTTGTGCCTACAAGTTCGAGGCTGCAGTGAGCTATGATCTTGCCACTGTACTCCAGCCTGGGCCACAGGGTGAGACTCTATCTAAAAAAAGAAAAAAAGAAAGAGAGAAAGAGAGGCTGAGAGAGATATAAGCAGAAACAGTGGGAAAGGGCTCTGAAGACACAGGGTGGGGGCCAGAGGGAAGTCACTATGTTCTCATGTCTATGCTCCTGCCCTGAAATAGGCCTTAGCCAGGCATCTAGCCCAAGGGCTGCATATCTAGCCTATTTTGAGCCTTCAGAAACATGGCTACGCTGGCGGCTTACCACCCGCCTTCCTCAGAAGCTTCAAGCTTCTCCTACAATCTAACCTGACGCACCATGCTCCAAAAAGGCCACTTCAAGATCAAAGAAGTCTAAGCTGAAATCAGGTTTGGCCTCACTTGGGGTCAAAGGTCAGAGGTCATCACTCACACCTTCTGCTTGAGGGCCTGGGTTTCCTGGGGCATCAGGGCATCCGCTTTGCCAATGACTGGGATGATGTTGACTTTCTCATGTACTGCCCGGAGGAAGGCCACATCTAGGGGCCGGAGCCTGCACCCAGGGATTGGTCATTGCCCAGCCTCAGGAGGCAGAGACCCCCCAGCCCTCCCTAAATGCCCCAGCCCCCAGGATCCCCCCACCAGACCCCCGGCCGAAGGGTGAGATGAAGTAGAGGCAGCAGTGGACTCGGGAGTCCTGGATGTTCTTCCGGTTCAGGCCACTCTCATCCCTAAGGTACTGCTCAAATTGCTCCTCGATGAATTTCACCACCGGAAGCCAGCTGGGTGTGGGGAGAGGATGTGAGGTCAGAGATCAAAGGCCAGAGGGCAGGGGGCAAGGTTAGCCAGGACTGTGGGAGTAGAACGTCATTTCTTTGGCTCCCTCCAAAGACATTAAGGGAACTGGTGGGGGCCTAGGTGAGTCATCAAGAAGCACAGGGACCCTCTGAAACAGACACCACCTTTTGGGATAGCGAGCCAGCACAAACCAGCCCTGTAACTCTCCAGGGAGTCGCCACTGTGAGAGGCTGAGCCTCTGTCCCCTTTCCTCTTCCTCACCAGTCAGAGCAGTCCACTGAGTCCCCAAAGCCAGGTGTGTCCACAAGGGTCAGCTTCACTTTCACACCCCCTTCCTCGATCTCTACGCCCCGGCGCTCAATGGCCAGGGTCTGTGTCAAGCGAGCTGTGGGATGGGGGAGAGGTCAGGGATCCGGGGAGGCTCTGAGGCAGAATTCATTTCCTTTGTCAACATCACAGTTGCCTGCACCCATTTCCCAGGGGAGGAAAGTCTCAGAAAAAAGCAGTCAACTACCTGAGTCCCCAGATGGAAAAAACAAGGGTGTAACCTGGGGTCAGGGGCTACTGCCTGGAGAGGGTGAGGAGGGTCTTACCACTGGCCTCTGGCACCTGGCGATCCTCATAGAGGTTGGTGAGGAAGAGGCTGTTGATGAGGGTGGATTTCCCTAGGCCTGACTCCCCTGTGGACAGAACAGGCCCAACTGGTCAGGGGAGTGGACAGCCAGGGTCTCCTAAGGACATCCCCTCCGCAGTTCCCTCTCCAAAACCCCCAGACCTGCCACCATTAGTGTGAAGTCAAACCCCTTCTTGACAGACTTGCGGTGCAGCTGGTTGGGGAGGGCAGCAAAACCCACGTACTCCTTGTCCTGTGGATGGGGGTGGACAATATGAGGCTGCTGGCAATGGCAGGCAGGGTCCCCAGGATCACTTGAGTTCCCAGGCTAGGAAGAGTCAGTGGGGTCTGGGAACCCTAGGCATGGGGGCTGGGGCTGAGATGCCCGGGTTTCTGGGTGTAAGGACTCACCATGACTCCGCCAGCCATCACTGCACCTGCCGTCTCTCCCCACTTCCTCTGGTGGGGCAGGAAGCTGAGTGTGGCTAACAACGGGGCGGGCAGAAGAGGCAGCTGAGATGCTCAAACTGGCCCAGTCCCAGAAAGGTGGGGAAGGCCAAGGCCAAGAACACCTGGGGTTACCACCTCCTGGACCCCTTTGCCCATCACCTCTCTACACACCTTCAACTCCTGCATCCTTCACATATCTGGATTCCACGTCCCACTGTAGCTCCATCATCGTGGTGAGACATGGGGTATGTGCAGAGAGGAAGGAAGTGGCTCCCTTTGTTAGCAGGGGTGATGAAGGTTTTGATGAGCTGATTAAAAAACAGTTCCCAGGACGGGCAAGGTGGCTCATGCCTGTAATCTCAGCACTTTGGGAGGCGGAGGAGGGAGGACAGCTTGAGCCAAGGAGCTCGAGACCAGCCTGGGGAACAGAGGGACGTGCCCCTCTACCATCTCTACAAAACATAAAAAAATTAGCCAGACATGATGGTACAATCCTGTAGTCCCAGCTACTGGGGAGGCTGAGGTGGGAGGATTGCATGAGCCCAGAAGATCAAGACTGCAGTGAGCTGTGATCACACCACTACACTCCAGCCTGAGCAACAGAGCAAAACCCTGTTTCTTTTTTTTTTTTTCTGAGACAGTCTCGCTCTGTCGCCCAGGCTGTAGTGTAGTGGCGCCATCTTGGCTCACTGCAAGCTCCGCCTCCCGGGTTCTCGCCATTCTCCTGCCTCAGCCTCCTGAGTAGCTGGGACTACAGGCACCCACTACCGCGCCTGGATTTTTAGTAGAGATGGGATTTCCCCGTGTTAGCCAGGATAGTTTCGATCTCCTGACCTCATGATCCACCCGCCTCGGCCTCCCCAACTGCTGGGATTACAGGCGTGAGCCACCGCGCCGGGCCAACCTTGTTTCAAAAAAAGAAAAAGAAAAAAGTTCTCATGGTTTAAGTGGACCAGAAGCCATGATGGGATTGGGAGTGGGTGAAGCCATCCATTTTCCAGGTCAGACAATGGATTCATAAAAGGACTCCAGGTCTTTGGACACCACTGCCCGAGAGATTTTCCTTCAGAATCCTGGCCAAGGAACTCCACTGCTCAAAATCCTTCAAGAACTCCCCAGTAACTCAGAGTCAAGTCTGAATTCTGGCCTGACCGCCAAAGCCTCCCTCAGCTGACCTCATCACCCCATCTCTCACTCTTCCAAACATCCTTGGCTCTGTACTCACATTGAGCTTTTCCTTTTTCTGAATCAGTTAGACTCTTCCTCATCCTTCAAGTGTTTCTTTCCAAAGACTGCCTCTATGCAATCTCTCCACCTACCCTAGGCAGGGTCATTGTCCCTCCTTCAGATTCCCAGCACCTGGCTGGCGTTGTGGCTCACGCCTGTAATCCCAGCACTTTGGGAGGCCGAGGCGGGTGGATCACTTGAGGCCAGGAGTTCAAGACCAGCCTGGCCAACATGGCGAGACCCTGTCTAGCAAAAATACAAAAATTAGCCAGGCGTAGTGGTGCGTGCCTTTAATTCCAGCTACTTGGGAATCTGAGGCAAGAGAATTGCTTGAGCCCAGGAGGTGGAGGTTGCAGTGAGCCGAGATTGCACCACTACACTCCATCTTGGGCAACAGAGCAAGACCCTATCTCAAACAAACAAACAAATCTACCTCAGGACGGCTGCAGTGGCTCACACCTGTAATCCTAGCACTTTGGGAGCCTGAGTTGGGCAGATCACGAGGTCAAGAGATTGAGACCATCTTGGCCAACACGGTGAAACCCCATCTCTACTAAAAATACAAAAAATTAGCTGGGCATGGTGGCATGTGCCTGTAGTCCCAGCTACTCAGGAGGCTAAAGCAGGAGAATTGCTTGAACCCAGGAGGTGGAGGTTGCAGTGAGCCAAGATCACGCCACTGCACTCCAGCCTAGTGACAGAGCAAGACTCCGTCTCAAAAAACAAAAAACAAACAAACAAAAATGCTACTTAATACCATCAAGGGACTGTTAAGAATCTGGAAAGGGTGGCTGGGTGCGGTGGCTCATGCCTGTAATTCCAGCACTTTGGGAGGACGGGGCAGGCGGATCACTTGAGGTCAGGAGTTCGAGACCAGCCTGGCCAACATGGTGAAAACCCTGTCTCTACTAAGAATACAAAAATTAGCCAGGCATGGTGGTGCATGCCTGTAATCCCAGCTACTAGGGAGGCTGAGGCAGGAGAACTGCTAGAACCTGAGAGGCATAGGTTGCAGTGCGCCAAGATCCTGCCACTGCACTCCAGCCTGGGCGACAGGGCGAGACTCCGTCTCAAAAAAATAAATAAATAGGCCGGACGCGGTGGCTCATGCCTGTAATCCCAGCACTTTGGGAGGCCGAGTCAGGCGGATCACCTGTGGTCAGGAGTTCGAGACCAGCCTGACCAACATGGAGAAACCCTGGCTCTACTAAAAATACAAAATTAGCAGGGCGTGGTGGCGCATGCCTGTAATCCCAGCTACACGGCAGCTGAAGCAGGAGAATCACTTGAACCTGGGAGGCGAAGGTTGCGGTGAGCTGAGATCGTGCCATTGCACTCCAATCTGGGCGACAAGAGCAAAACTCTTTCTCTAATAATAATAATAATATAAATAAATAAATAAGCAAGGGGCAGGGATCATGTTACCTCTCAGCACTCCACCACCGGCCTTCCTCCTGCATCTCTCACCAGGCTGAGCATCTCTATGGTCTTAGTTAAAATTCTGAAATCAGCCGGGCGTGGTGGTTCACGCCTGTAATCCCAGGACTTGGGGAGGCCAAGGCAGGCAGATCAGGAGGTCAGGAGATCGAGACCATCCTGGCCAACATGGTGAAACCCCGTCTCTACTAAAAATACAAAAATTAGTTGGGTGTGGTGGCATGTGCCTGTAATCCCAGCTACTTGGGAGGCTGAGGCACAAGAATCACTTGAACCCAGGAGGCGCAGGTTGCAGTGAGCCAAGATCGCACCGCTGCACTCCAGCCTGGCGACAGAGCAAGACTCTGTCTCAAAAAAAAGGGAAAAAAACATTCTGAACTCCTCTCACCCTCATTCCCCACAAGTGTTTCCAGTGAGTTTCCAATTCCCACCTATCCTTCAGAAAAATTGGTCCCGTTTTCTCCACACTCTCCATGCCATTAACCTGCTTTGTGTTCAGACCCTGATCAACTCTTCTCTGAGTTATTCAACAGCCTTTGACAGAATAACATGTTTAAAGGAAAAAAAAAAAAAAAAAGGTTGGGCGTGGTGGCTCATGCCTGTAATCCCAGTGCTTTGGGAGGCTGAGGTGGGAGGATTGCTTGAGGCTAGGAGTTCAAGACCAGTCTGGTCAACATAGCAAGACCCGATCTGTATTAAAAAAATAAATAAATAAGTGGATAACATGTAGGCCAGGCAGTGGCTCATGTCTGTAATCCCAGCACTTTGGGAGGCCAAGGTGGGAGGATCACTTGAGGCCAGGATTTTGAGACCAGCCTGAGCAACACAGTGAGATCCTGTCTTTACAAATTAAAAAAAAAAAAAAAAAAATTAGCTGGGCATCGTGGTGCACAATTGTTGTTGTCCCAGCTAGTTGGGAGGTTGAGGCGGGAGGATCACTTGAGCCCAGGAATTTGAGGCTGCAATGAGTCATTGTGGTGTCACTACACTTTAGCATGGGTGACAGAGTGTGACTCTGTCTCAAAAAAAATACAAAATTTAAGATGACATATATTTATCTATTTATTGTACAACCAACACATGGTCTCATAGAAAAATTATAAAATGCAATTGAAATATAAACATTTAAATGTGGGCCGGGAGTGGTGGCTCATGCCTGTAATCCCAGCACTTTGGGAGGCCGAGGCAGGAGGATGGCTTAAGCTCAGGAATTCGAGACCAGCCTGGGGAACATGGTGAAACCCCATGTCTACAAAAAATACAAAAATTATCTGGGCATGGTGGCATGCACCTGTGGTCCCAGCTACTCAGAAGGCTGAGGTGGGAGGATCGTCCAGTCTGTGTGACAGAGCCAGACCCTACCTCAAAAAAAAAATTTTTTTTAATGTGATATCACTATTTTTTTTTTTTTTGAGACGGAGTTTCGCTCTTGTGGTTTCGCTCTTGTTGTCCAAGCTGGAGTGCAATGGTGTGATCTCAGCTCACCGCAACCTCTGCCTCCCGGGTTCAAGCGATTTTCCTGCCTCAGCCTCCGGAGTGGCTGGGATTACAGGCATGTGCCACCACGCCCACGTAATTTTTGTATTTTTAGTAGAGATGGGGTTTCACCATGTTGGTCAGACTGGTCTCAAACTCCCGGCATTCCAAAGTGCTGGGATTACAGGTGTGAGCCACCGCACCTGGCCTTTCTTTTTTTTTTTTGAGACAGAGTCTTTTTTTTTTTTTGAGACGGAGTCTCCTCTGTCGCCCAGGCTGGAGTGCAGTGGCGCGATCTCGGCTCACTGCAAGCTCCGCCTCCTGGGTTCACTCCATTCTCCTGCCTCAGCCTCTCCGAGTAGCTGGGACTACAGGCGCCCGCCACCACGCCCGGCTAATTTTTTTTTGTATTTTTTCTTTAGAGACGGGGTTTCACAGTGGTCTCGATCTCCTGACCTCGTGATCCGCCCGCCTCGGCCTCCCAAAGTGCTGGGATTACAAGCGTGAGCCACCGTGCCCGGCCAAGACAGAGTCTTGCTCTGTCGCCCAGGCTGGAGTGCAGTGGCGCGATCTTGGCTCACTGCAAGCTCCGCCTCCTGGGTTCATGCCATTCTCCTGCCTCAGCCTCCTGAGTAGCTGGGACTACAGGTGCCCACCACCACGCCCGGCTAATTTTTTTGTATTTTTAGTAGAGACGGGGTTTCACTGTGTTAGCCAAGATGGTCTCAATTTCTTGACCTCGTGATCCACCCGCCTCGGCCTCCCGAAGTGCTGGGATTACAGGCATGAGCCACTGCGCCTGGCCTTTTTTTTTTTTTTTTAAGACAGTGTTTCGGCAGGGCGTCATGGCTCACTCCTGTAATCCCAGCACTTTGGGAGGCCGAGGCAGGCGGTTCACCTGAGGTCAGGAGTTCAAGACCAGCCTGGTCAACATGTTGAAATCCTGTCTCTACTAAAAATACAAAAATTAGCCAGGCATGGTGGCGCATGCCTGTAATCCCAGCTACTCGGGAGGCTGAGGCAGGAGGAGAATCACTTGAACCCGGGAGGCGGAGGTTGCAGTGAGTGGAGATCGCGCCATCGCACTCCAGCCTGGGGGGCAAGAGTAAGACTTCGTCTCCAAAACAAAACAAAACAAAAAAAAGACAGTTTTGCTCTTGTCACCCAGGCTGGAGTACAATGGCGCGATCTCAGCTCACTGCAACCTCCACCTCCCGGGTTCAAGCGATTCTTCTGCCTCAGCCTCCCAACTAGCTGGGATTACAGGTGCCTGCCACCATACCTGACTAATTTTTGTATTTTTAGTAGAGACAGGGTTTCACCATGTTGTCCAGACTGATCTCGAACTTCTGACCTCAGGTGCTCTGCCCATCTTGGCCTCCCAATCACTATCTTTCTATAACCCAATTTTAGTATTTATCCTTCTTGTACGCCTATATATATGTATACACACTGTTTATATTTATAAAAATAGGGTCACATTGTAACTTTGGAAACATGCTTTTGTCACTTCATGTGTTCTCTACATCTTTTTTTTTTTTTTTTTTTTTTTTTGAGAGGGAGTTTTGCTCTTGTTGCCCAGGCTAGAGTGCAATGGCGTGATCTTGGCTCACCACAACCTCCGCCTCCTGGGTTCAAGCGATTCTCCTACCTCAGCCTCCCAAGTAGCTGGGATTGATTACAGGCATGCACCACCAGGCTTGGCTAATTTTTTTTTGTATTTTTAGTAGAGATGGGGTTTCTCAATATTGGTCAGGCTGGTCTCGAATTCCCAATCTCAGGTGATCCACCCACCTCAGCCTCCCAAAGTGCTGGGATTACAGGTGTAAGCCACCGCGCCAGGCCTGTTCTCTACATCTTTCTATGATACATGCACATGTACATTATCTGTTTTCGTTTTAGTTTTTGTGTTTGTTTTAGCTGGGACTACAGGTGTGCACCACTACACCCAGTTAAGCTTTTTGATTTTTAGTAAAGACAAGATCTTGCTATGTTGCCCTGGCTGGTCTTGAACTCCTGAACTCACACAATCCTCCCTTCTTGGTCTCCCAAAGTCCTGGGATTACAGCTGCTGCACCTGGCCCAGGAAGTTATATATGTTAAGCATTTGTACATATTAATGCCAGGCCAGGTGCAGTGGCAACAGAGCAAGACCCTGTCTCAAAAAAGCAACCACAGTCCGGGCGCAGTGGCTCACGCCTGTAATCCCAGCACTTTGGGAGATCAACGTGGGTGGATCACCTGAGGTCAGGAGTTCAAGACCAGCCTGGCCAACATGGCGACACCTCATCTCTACTAAAAAAAATACAAAAATTAGCCGGGCGTGGTGCCACACACCTGTAATCTCAGCTACTCAGGAGGCTGAGGCAGAAGAATTGCTTGAACTCAGGAGGCAGAGGTTGCAGTGAGCCGAGACTGCGCCACTGCACTCCAGCCTGGGCGACAGAGTAAGACTCTATCTCAAAAGAAAATTAAAAATAAAAATAAATAAAATTAAAAACAAAAACAACAACAACAAAAAGAAAACAACCCTTCACAAAAGGCTCCTGAGGCCAGGCATGGTGCCTCACGCCTGTAATCCCGGCACTTTGGGAAGCTGAGGCAGGTGTATCATGAGATCAGAAGTTCGAGACTAGCCTGGCCAACAAAGTGAAACTCCATCTCTACTAAAAATACAAAAATTGGCCGGGCGCGGTGGTTCATGCCTGTAATCCCAGCACTTTGGGAGACTGAGGCGGGCGGATCACGAGGTCAGGAGATCAAGATCATCCTGGCTGACATGGTGAAACCCGTCTCTACTAAAAATACAAAAAATTAGCTGAGCATGGTGGTGGGCGCCTGTAGTCCCAGCTACTCGGGAGGCTGAGGCAGGAGAATGGCATGAACCCGGGAGGTGTAGCTTGCAGTGAGCCAAGAATGTGCCACTGCACCCCAGCCTAGGCAATAGAGCGAGACTCCATCTCAAAAAAAAAATAATAATAATACAAAAATTAGCAGGGCATGGTGGTGCGCACCTGTAATCCCAGCTACTTGGGAAGCTGAGGCAGGAGAATTGCTTCAACCCGGGAGGCGGAGGTTGTGGTGAGCCGAGATCGTGCCACTGCACTCCAACCTGGGCAACAGAGTGAGACTCTGTCTCAAAAAAAAAAAAAAAAAGACTCTTGCTTGGTCATTGTGTTAAATGTAGTGTTTATGTGAATTAACAGTGACACCATAGTCCATTTACGTGCTTATTAGTTCCAACTAATTATGGCAAATCATTCACATGATATTTGGGGCTTGTTTGCTTCGACAAAGGAAGGCAGTACCTTGAGTTTCATATAGGGCAGTGTGTGGTGGACAGCTCTCTTCCCATTTAGTAATTATTTAGTAATTTGGATTAATTCTTTTTTTTTTTTTTTTTTTTTTTTTTAGAAACAGGGTCTTGTTCTGTTGCCCAGGCTGGAATGTAGTAGTGCGATCATAGCTTATTGCAGCCTTGAACACCTGGGCTCACTTCTGCCTCCCAAGTAGCTGAGACTATAGCTTTGCACCACCATCCCTGGCTAATTATTTTTTCTTTTTAGAGATGGGGTCACTATGTTGGCCAGGCTGGTCCCAAACTCCTGACCTCAAATGATTCTCCTGCCTCGGCCTCCCAAAGCACTGGGATTCCAGGTGTGAGCCACTATGCCCAGCCTGGATTAGTTTTTCTTCATCTTGCCATCATGTCTTCATAGTTACCTCTTCCCCTCCCCCTTGCATCCCTGGAGGGACTTCTATATCTTTAGACATGGATTCAAGTTCAGATCTAATAACTATAGGATTTGTCCTCTCAAAGTCAGAGTTAGGCAGCTCTGCAAATGAATATGGCAGGCATGCTGACCATTTATACCCTCTTCTATTTCCCAGCACAAATGCCCAGTGCCTGATGGATACCCAGGAAATGTTTGTGGAACAAATGAATAAACTTACATTTTTTTTTTTTTTTTTTGAGTCGGAGTCTCTCTCTGTCGCCCAGGCTGGAGTGCGGTGGCGCGATCTGGGCTCACTGCAACATCCTCTCCCAGGTTCACGTGATTCTCTTGCCTCAGCCTCCTGAGTAGCTGGGACTATAGGTGCCTGCCACCATGCCCAGCTAATTTTTTGTATTTTTAGTAGAGACGGGGTTTCTTTTTTTTTTTTTTGAGATGGAGTCTTGCTCTGTCGCCCAGGCTGGAGTGCAGTGGTGTGATCTCGGCTTGCTGCAAGCTCCGCCTCCTGGGTTCATGCCATTCTCCTGCCTCAGCCTCCTAAGTAGCTGGGACTACAGGCGCCCGCCATCACCCCCAGCTAATTGTTTTTTTAATATTTTTAGTAGAGACGGGGTTTCACCGTGTTAGCCAGGATGGTCTCGATCTCCTGACCTCATGATCCGCCCACCTCAGCCTCCCAAAGTGCTGGGATTACAGGCGTGAGCCACTGCGCCCGGCCACAGATGGGGTTTCAACGTGTTAGCCAGGATGGTCTCGATCTCCTGACCTCGTGATCTGCCCACCTTGACCTCCCAAAGTGCTGGGATTACAGCTGCCCGGCCGAATAAACTTACATTCTATCTTCATCTTTCACTGCTTTCCTAATATGTAAACTCACGGCACATTAAAACAGAACTATTCTCTATTTTCCTCTCTGAAGATAGGTTATAATCCATAGTCATCTTTGGATCTCAAGCTTCTAGCACACATTAGGTTTTCTTTTATTTTTATTTTTTGAGACGGAGTCTCACTCTGTCGCCCAGGCTGGAGTGCAGTGATCTCTGCTCACTGCAACCTCTGCCTCCCGGGTTCAAATGATTCTCCTGCCTCAGCCTCCTGAGTAGCTAGGATTACAGGTGAGCACCACCACGGCCAGCTAATTTTTTAAATTTTAGTAGAGACGGGGTTTCACCATGTTGGTCAGGCTGGTCTCAAACCCCTGACCTCATGATCCGCCCGCCTCAGCCTACCAAAGTGCTGGGATTACAGGCGTGAGCCACCGCTCCTGGCGTTTTTTTTCTTTTCTTTTCTTTTTGCTTTTTTTTTTTTTAAACAGAGTTTTGTTCTGTTGCCCAGAATGAAATGCAGTAGTGTGATCTCAGCTCACTGCAACCTCCAGCTCCCGAGTTCAAGCGATTCTCCTGCCTCAGCCTCCTGAGTAGCTAGGATTACAGGCGTGTACCACCACACCTGGCTAATTTTTTTTTTTTTTTTTTTGAGATGGAGTCTTGCTCTGTCACCCAGGTTGGAGTGCAGTGGCGTGATCTTGGCTCACTGCAAGCTCCGCCTCCCGGGTTCACGCCATTCTCCTGCCTCAGCCTCTCCGAGTAGCTGGGACTACAGGCGCCCGCCACCACGCCCGGCTAATTTTTTGTATTTTTAGTAGAGATGGGGTTTCACCGTGGTCTCGATCTCCTGACCTCGTGATCTGCCCGCCTCAGCCTCCCAAAGTGCTGGGATTACAAGCGTGAGCCACTGCGCCCGGCCATTTTTGTATTTTTTAGTAGAGATGGGGTTTCACCATGTTGGGCAAACTGGTCTCGAACTCCTGACCTCAGGTGATTCACCTGCCTCAGCCTCCCAAAGTGTGGGGATTATAGGCGTGAGCCACTGATTCCAGCCTAAGGTTTTCTTTTTCTTTCCTTTTCTTTCTCTTTTTTTTTTTGGCCGGGCGGGGGTGGGATAGGGTCTTGCTCTGTCACCCAGGCTGTAGTGCACTGGCATGATCTCAGCTCCTGCAACTTTCACCTCCCGGGCCCAAGTGATCCTCTCACCTCAGCCTCCCAAGTAGCTGGGACTACAGGTGTGCACCACCACTCCCAGCTAACTTTTTTGTATCTTTTTATTTATTTTATTTTATTTCTTCCTGAGGCGGAGTCTCGCTCTGTTGCCCAGGCTGGAGCGCAGTGGCACAATCTCGGCTCACTGGAAGTTCTGCCTCCCAGGTTCATGCCATTCTCTTGCCTCAGCCTCCTGAGTATCTGAGACTACAGGCGCCCACCACAACACCCATCTAATTTTTTTGTATTTTTAGTAGAGACAGGGTTTCACCATGTTAGCCAGGATGGTCTTGATCTCCTGACCTTGTGATCCGCCTACCTCGGCATCCCAAAGTGCTGGGATTACAGGAGTAAGCCACCGCCTCCGGCCCTGTATCTTTTTAGAGACGGGGTTTCGCCATGTTGGCCAGGCTGGTCTCAAACTGCTGGACTCAAGAGACCTGCCCACCTCAGCCTCCCAAGGTGTTGGGATTACAGGTGTGAGCCACCATGTCTGGCCCATATTAGGTTTTCAGGTGGTGTGTGGCCCACTGTTCATTCAGCCCCCACTGCCTGGAGTTGTTCATTCAGCCCCCACTCCAGGCAGAGTCTGGACTTTGCTGAAATCAAACCAATTAGAGTAATAGCTGATACTTTTACTAAGTGCTTTACATATATTTGTCCTCAACCATCAAAGTTAGCTGTTATCATCCCTATTTTACAGTTTGGGAAACAGAAGCTTAAGTAACTTCCCTAAAGTCAAGTAGCAATTAAGTGACAAGGCCAAGAACCATACTCTGCATAAATGGCTTTAAAGACAGTATCTGCAGCCACTGAACTCTACAGAAGGTATCTCTCTGTGCTACACTCCTATAAAATTTTGTCCATACAGTCAATATAGAACCTGTCACACCATCTGACAACTCCATATCCTATTGGGCCAAGAGCTTCCTGAAGAGTTTATTTCCAGGGCCTAGGACAGTGTTTAGGTATTAGCTGGTGATCAGTAGGTATGTGTTGATTTGTGGTCCCTGTTTCTGTCAGTGTTAACATCCATGCATGCCAGGAACACAGAGATTCATTACTACAAACTAGAACCCTTCCTGTTCTCCCACACTATCGTGAATTGGTCCATATAACTTTTTTTTTTTCTTGAGACGAAGTCTCGCTCTTGTCCCCCAGGCTGGAGTGCAATGGCGCAATCTCAGCTCACTGCAAACTCCGCCTCCAGGGTTCAAGTGATTCTCCTGCCTCAGCCTCCCGAGTAGCTGGGATTACAGGCGCCTGCCACCACGCCCTGCTAATTTTTGTATTTTTAGTAGAGATGGGGTTTCACCATGTTGGCCAGGCTGGTCTGGAACTCCTGACCTCAAGTGATCTGCCTGCCTCGGGCTCCCAAAGTGTGGGATTATAGGTGTGAGGCGTCACACCCGGTCTTTTTAATTTAATTAATTAATTACTTTTTTTGAGAGGGAGTCTGTCTCTGTCGCCCAGGCTGGAATGCAGTGGTGTGATCTCGGCTCTTTGCAACCTCCGCCTCCTAGGTTCAAGTGATACTCCTGCCTCAGCCTCCTGAGTAGCTGGGATTACAGGCCTGTGCCACCACGCCCTGCTAAGTTTTGTATTTTTAGTAGAGACGGGGTTTCACCATGTTGGCCAGACTGGTATCAAACTCCTGACCTCATGTGATTCGCCTGCCTCAGCCTCCCAAAGTGTTGGGATTACAGGTGTGAGCCACTGCACCTGGCCGGGTCCATATAACTACCTTAACAGTCTCTCTTTCTTTCTCTTTTTTTTTTTAGATGGGGTCTCACTCTATTGCCCAGGCTGAAGGGCAGTGTCACAAATATGGTTTACTGCAGCCTCAACCTCCTAGGCTCAGGTGCTCCTCCTGCCTCAGTCTCCAGCGTAGCCAGGACCACAGATATGTGCTACCATGCGCTGCCAAATTTTTGGTTTTTTGTAGAGACAAGGTCCACTTTTTTGCCTAGGCTGGTTTTGAACTACTGGCCTCAAGTGATCCTCCCACCTTGGCCTCCCAAAGTGCTGGGATTACAGGCATGAGCCACTGGGCCCAGCCCACTCTCTCTCTCTCTCTTTTTTTTTTTTTTTAGGGACAGGGTCTCGCTCTGTTGCCCAGCATGGAGTACAGTGGCACGATCATGGCTCACTGCATCTTGAATGCCCAGGTTCAGGGAATCCTCCCAGCTGGGATTACAGGGGCAGGCCACCAGGCCCAGCTACATTCTCTAATTTCAGTGATTTGTGTACTTGCTCCTTTAGACTGGTAGCTCTCCAAGGACAAATCTTGCAGGTGTTTCAACTCTTTATCCCCAACTCTTGGCTTAGCACTAAGAAGCTAATAAATGTGAATTAATACATAAACCACAGTTACCCCCACCATCATTGGCAGAGGGGCTGAAGACACCTCCAGACACTCTGCAGAGGGGCTGAAGACACCTCCAGACACTCTGCAGAGGGGCTGAAGACACCTCCAGACACTCTGCAGAGGGGCTGAAGACACCTCCAGACACTCTCTCCACCCCAAAACCAAGCACGCCCAAAGGGCGGATACTGGGATCTTGCTCCTAGGGCCTGGCAACCTGGAAACACAGCTCCAGCCAGGGCCCCACCAGGATGGGAAACAGGGCTTGTTCTTCAGCCTCTCCCTGAGCCTGGCCTCTGTAGGGCTGCCGACCTATCCGGAGTCGTTCTGGCCGCCTCTTTCTTTGTGTCTCTTTCTCTTTGTCTCTGCCCGTTTCGCTGACTGTCGTCTTTTGTTCCTCTGCTCCTGGGCCTGTTTCTCTCCAGGCTCCCAGCCTCTTCTTACTGCTCCTCGGACTCTGCGTCAATGACTTTATCTCTTATCCGTTTCTACGTCTCTTTGTCTCTAGCGGCCAATCTTTGGCTCCCCGTATTTTTGGTCAGCCGCTGTCCCTCGGTCTCTCTCTGCCCTTGCGTCCTCTGTGACTCAGGGCTCTGATGTGAGTCTCTGGCTCAGGGTCTTTGTTCCGGGCCCCAGGTCTGATTCCATCTCTCCAGCAGCGTTTACCTGGTGTCTGCCTCTAGCCTCTGCTCCTGCCTCGGTCTCCCCAGCCCAGCCCCCATTCCACCCCCACCCCCACCCCCACCCCGGGCCCTCGGCCTCTCGGACCAGCCCCGCTTTGTTTCCCATGTCTCGGCGCCCCGCCCCGCCCCGTCTGGGGTCTCCGCCGCCCTTTGTCTGCCTCGGTCTCTCCCCCACCCCTTTCCCCGGGTCCGTCTTTGGATCCCTCTTTCTTTGTCTCTCGCAGGCCGGAGTGGCTGGCGCTGTCGGCCGGCCCGGGAGGTCGGCGCGGGTGGCCGGAGACACACAGCCACAATTACGAAGAGCCTCGGGCCTCATCACCCAGCTGCAGCCCAGGAGGCACACGGTTAATACCACCGAGTTCGGGCCGCCGGCCTTGGCTTAGAGTAGCCCCTGAGCCGCACGCTGCCGCCCGCCGGCCACAGAGCTCCAGCCGACGCGGGCGACCCCCACAGGCGCACAGCTCCTCCAAGGTCCTAGAGCGGCTCCGTGCGCCCCGCGCTTCCGCTTCCCGTCCCCGCCCCCGGCGGCCGCCCCCGGGACGCCTGGGTCCGAGCCCCCTCCCGGCTTGGCGCGGAGCCTGCATCCCGGAGCCGCTGGCGGCTCGGGCGCCTGCACCCCGCTGAGGAGCTCCGGAGGGCGCCGGGGTGGCGGAACCGGAGGCGGCCGGCAAGGTGAGAGCGGCGGCTGCGCTCCGGGAGGAGCAGCAGGTGCAGGGGCGGCTGGCGGCGCGGGCGGGGGGCACCGGGAGCCGCGCCCGTACCTGGGACCCGACGCCGCCCGGTGCCTGCGCTGGCCGGCAGAGGGCAGCGGCAGGGCGCCGCGGGCCACACATGGCTGTGTGACCGCGGGATGCTGTCTGTCCCCTTGCTCAGGGCGGCGTGCCGGCGATGGAGCGCGCGGTAGAGCCTTGGGGCCCGGATCTCCACGGCCCGGAGGAGAGGGAGCCACTGAGAGGCGCCCGCACAGGTGAGGGCCTTGGCCGTGCGCCGCCACGGACAGGTAACGGCCGGTGGGGACTGCGATGCTTGGCTGTGGCCGGCCGAGATCCAGGAAGATCGGACGTGAGCTGTGCCTCTGGGGAGATAGGGGGAGGGGAGCAAACCCCGAGGGAGGGAGCGGAGCTTTCGGAGCACCTACCGTGCGCCAGGCCGGGAGGGGCTCTTCAAGGCCTCTGTCCCCTCCCTCACGGCCTTCCTCGTCCTCACTGCCTCTGCCCTACTTCAGGCTTCATTCTGTTTTATTCTGGCAATTGCAGTAGCCTCCTCTCTGCCCCTTTCTCTCCACTGATGCATTCTGCCGCCAGATTGATCTAAGTCCAGATATAATCCTGTGTCTTTTCTGGAAAACCTTCCCTAGCGTCCCCCTGTCTCCTAATTAAAAGCCTTAGCTAGTGTCCAATCCAAACCGTGCGTGCTCAGGCTAGTCCCAACATCCTTTGACACCTTATCTTCCATTCCACTCCATTATTTTCTCTTCGCTCTGCCGTAATGCCGGTTCCTATTTCCTTATCTACTATCTCTCTTGTGACAACATAGTTATTCTGAACCCACAATTATAACCATTGATACTTTATCTTATCTCTCCTCCCAACCTAAGCTTCTTGAGGAAGGGATGTGTGCCTGGGTCCTCTCAGGTACACACAGGATAACTGATGTAACAAATTACCGAATGGGCTAATACAATAAGATACAATAATAATAGCAAATACCAGGTTTTCCAAATAGACAATATAATGTAGGGATTCACATGGGCTTGAGTGTCAGACAGACCTTAGTTAGACACCAGGCTTTGCTACTGTTTTTTTTGTTTTTTTTTTTTTTTTTTGGCGACAGGGTCTCACTGTGTCACCCAGGCTAGAGTGGCACAATCACAGCTCACTGCAGTCTCCACCTCCTGGGCTCAAGTGATCCTCCTACCTCAGCCTCCCAGTAGCTGGGACCACGGGTGTGCACCACCATGCCCAGCTAATTTTTGTATTTTTTTAATAAAGATGGGGTCTCACCATGTTGCCCAGGCTGGTTTCTAACTCCTGGGCTTAAGTGATCCACCCACCTCGGCCTCCCAAAGTGCTAGGATTACCGGTGTGAGCCACCTTGCTGGCCTGGCTTTGCTACTTTCTAACCTTTATAACCTCCAGCAAAAGGACTTAAATTCTCTGAGTCTTTCCATGCCTGTAATATGGGAATAGTCATAGTGTTATAGTATTGTTTGCAAGCATTTAATACTAATGCTGAGTTCGGTGAATGACATACATTAAGGGCACAGTAAAAAGTTTTTATTGAGAGGCATAGATAGTAAGTGCACCAGAGGTTGAGAGGACAGAGAGAATGGGGTTCCTGTGACCACAGATTGTCAAGGGAGTCTTCCTGGAGAGGTTGCTGTCAAAGATAAGTACTGAGCCAAAGGGGAGGGTCTACAACTTCCTTTTCTTTCCTCAGGTCTAGGGAGTGAGAACGTGATTTCTCAGCCGAATGAGTTTGAACATACCCCACAGGAAGATGACTTGGGGTTCAAGGAAGAAGAAGATTTGGCTCCAGATCATGAAGTAGGAAATGCCTCTCTCAAAGCTGAAGGCATCCACAACTGGGATGACTTATGGGTCCAGAGAGAGGGTCTAGGAAAGCCTCAGCCTCGGGACAGAGGCCCCCGGCTCCTGGGTGAACCACGCTGGGGCCAGGCTAGTAGTGATCGGGCCGCTGTGTGTGGTGAGTGTGGCAAGAGCTTCAGGCAGATGTCAGATCTGGTGAAACACCAGCGGACCCACACTGGGGAGAAACCCTACAAGTGTGGGGTCTGTGGCAAGGGCTTTGGGGATAGCTCTGCCCGGATCAAACACCAGCGGACTCATAGTGGGGAGAAGCCCTACAGAGCCCGGCCACCAGCCCAGGGTCCCCCAAAGATTCCTCGGTCCCGGATCCCTGCTGGTGAGCGCCCCACTATCTGTGGTGAATGTGGCAAGAGCTTCCGGCAGAGTTCTGACCTGGTGAAACACCAGCGGACACACACTGGTGAGAAGCCCTACAAGTGTGGCATATGTGGCAAGGGCTTTGGCGACAGTTCCGCCCGCATCAAGCACCAGCGGACACACCGTGGGGAGCAGCCCCCCCGACCAGTGATGTCCCGACGGCAGCCATCTCGGGCAGCCACGGCACCTACCCAGGGACCGAAGGCCCAGGACAAGCCATATATCTGCACTGATTGCGGCAAGAGGTTTGTGCTCAGCTGCAGCCTCCTGAGTCACCAGCGCAGTCACTTGGGGCCCAAGCCCTTTGGCTGTGATGTGTGTGGAAAGGAGTTTGCCCGGGGATCCGACCTGGTGAAGCACCTGCGGGTGCACACGGGTGAGAAGCCCTACCTCTGCCCAGAGTGCGGCAAGGGTTTCGCAGACAGCTCCGCCCGAGTCAAACACCTCCGCACCCACAGCGGTGAGAGGCCCCATGCCTGCCCGGAATGCGACCGTACCTTCAGCCTCAGCTCCACCCTTCTTCGCCACCGCCTCACTCACATGGAGCCCCAGGACTTCAGCTTCCCAGGCTATCCCCTACCCGCTCTGATCCCCAGCCCACCCCCACCTCCTCTGGGCACCAGCCCCCCGCTGACGCCTCGAAGTCCCTCACACTCAGGTGAGCCTTTTGGCCTGCCTGGCTTGGAGCCAGAGCCTGGGGGCCCACAGGCCGGGGAGCCACCCCCACCACTGGCGGGAGACAAGCCCCACAAGTGCCCTGAGTGTGGCAAGGGCTTCCGCCGAAGCTCTGACCTGGTGAAACACCATCGTGTGCACACAGGGGAGAAACCCTACCTCTGTCCTGAATGCGGCAAGGGTTTTGCTGACAGCTCAGCCCGAGTCAAGCACCTCCGCACCCACCGTGGTGAACGGGCCCAGCCACCACCACCATCCACTCTCCTGCGGCCACATAACCCACCTGGCCCAGTACCCATGGCCCCTCGACCCCGAGTTCGGGCCCAGCCTTCTGGACCCAGCCAGCCCCATGTGTGTGGCTTCTGTGGGAAGGAGTTCCCCCGGAGCTCAGATCTGGTCAAACACAGGCGCACACACACGGGGGAGAAGCCATACAAGTGTGCAGAGTGTGGCAAGGGTTTTGGTGACAGTTCTGCCCGTATCAAGCACCAGCGTGGGCACCTGGTCCTGAGGCCCTTTGGGATAGGAGATGGTAGGGCAAGGCCTGTCAAGCAGGAGGCACCAACAGGACTGGAATGACGTGGTCCAGGGAGGATGGAGGCCCAGGAGACCAAAGGGAGGGGCTCTGCTGCTTAGCAGAGAAGAAAGGGCCTGGGAGGTGGTGGGAGGGAGAAGGAAGGGAAGAAAGGGGAGGAAGAATAGATAGAAATAGGGATTGGAGACAGTAACCTTGAAGCTCAGGAAACTGTCCTGGCTGGGCTTGGTCAGGACCTTGCCAGGATGGGCTGTACCTCTGGCTTCTAGAAGACTGCCTAGCACACAGTAGGCATTCAATATTTGTTGAATAAATAAACGGGCTTTCACCTGAGGACTCAAAGAACCCTAAATTCCTGCTGCCTCATCTGTTAAGAACTGACACTTTCCCTTTGCTGGGCAGGTAGTACACACCTGTAATCCCAGCACTTTGGGAGGCTGAGGTGGGAGAATCACTTGAGCCCAAAAGTTTGAGGCTGCAGTGAGCTGATTGCACCACTGATGCCTCCCAACCTTGCACTGGGAGACCAATGCCTGAACCAGGGTTTGTTTACCTTCTGAGCTGCAGTGATGTGGCTTCTGGAATTTAAGGTAACGGGATGAGGCAGGGGTATCTTGATCATCTGGATGGGGCAAATGCTGCTGTGTGGCATGGTTGTACCCACCCCTATGGAGGGGCACTCTTGGACAGAGCCCAGACCTTTGTGCCCTGGAGGGAGCCAACCCACCCTGACACGGAGACACTGGCAGAATAGACCAGAGACAGAAGATGCTCTCATGGTATCCAGCCTGGATGCCAAGCCCAAGTCCTGGTGGATAGCAGAGGCCAGCTGTTTGGGAAAAGGGCAGGACGCTCTGAGGCCTGGCAGCCACATTTCCATGTGTCTCTTTACCAATAAACGGCTTCTCGTCTGAGGCTTGGACTGTGTGTGTGTGTACACAGAGGCATGAAAAAGGTGGAGAGGGGTCTCTGCGGGCAAAACTCAAACTAAATTTTGTGTGGTTCCCTTGCTCTCTGAGCCCGTTAAATAAAGAGGTTGTCTAGGCGTAGTCAGCGGCTTTCTAGCTCCGACGTCTGGTTCAAAAACGGCCGCCAGCTCCATCAGCCGATGCCCCAGGCCTGAGGTCTGGCTGCCCGCAGGCACCACCTACGCCACAGCATCCAGCGCAACCCTTAAAAGGAAAACCGCGCGGCGCTGCAGAGGGAAGGCAGCAAGGAGGAGGAAGAGGGGGCGTGCGGGGGGTGCTGTTGCTATAGCGACGGCTGTCGGCGGGAGGCGGCCCACAGGTCTGGAACCGGCGTGGAAAGCCCGGACGCCGGCGCGCCGCCCACCGGGACCTGGGAAACCCGACACCCGAGACCCTTTTTATGCGTCGGGAAATGAGTCATTCGGCTGCACGGCCCAAAAGGAGGGCAAACAGGGTGCTCCTTCACCCCCAGAAAAGCCCGCCGGATTTCCCGGCGCCCCGCGGGGCCTGGGAAGCAGGTCTGCAATCCCTAGCGTTTTCACAACCACTGGCCTGATCAGCCAGGGATTAAAGAAAAAAGAAGTCCAGGGAGGTTCTCCCCGCTA
Organism: Nomascus leucogenys; assembly: GCF_006542625.1. Classification (NCBI taxonomy): domain Eukaryota; kingdom Metazoa; phylum Chordata; class Mammalia; order Primates; family Hylobatidae; genus Nomascus; species Nomascus leucogenys. The sequence continues at coordinate 75,669,614 of NC_044382.1, read as the reverse complement.
AGCAATGAAGGCAACGAAGTACAGGGTCGCAAGTTCCCGCCCCCAGCTCTCCCCGATCTCCGTGCGGGAAGAATCCCTGGACGGGTTCTCGCGAGATCCTAAGCACTGGCCTGGCTTCCCTAGAAACCGACCACGGCTGGCTGCAGTGCGGCTCCTCCCGCTCCGCCCGCCCCTTCCAAATTGATGCCCTCTCAAAACCCTAGAACCCTGCGTTCAGGGCTGGGGCTCCTGATGGCCTGAGCGGAGCCCTTTCGGGCTTCTGGAAGTTCCTTCTTGCTGGTTTTCCTAGCTCCCTTCCCTACCAGTGTGCCGTTCAAGCCGACCTGCAGTGAACTTTCTTTTCTTTTTTCTGAGACGGAGTCTCGCTCTGTCGCCCAGGCTGGAGTGCAGTGGCGCGATCTCGGCTCACTGCAACCTCCGCCTCCCGGGTTCAAGCGATTCTCCTGCCTCAGCCTCCTGAGTAGCTGGGATTACAGGCGCGCGCTACCACGCCCGGCTAATTTTTGTATTTTTAGTAGAGACGGAGTTTCACCATGTTTATCAGGCTGGTCTCGAACTCCTGACTTCGTGATCCGCCCGCCTCAGCCTTCCAAAGTGCTGGGATTACAGGCGTGAGCCACCGCGCCTGGCCACTTTCTTTTCTTGATTTCTTTTTTTTCTTTTTTTCTCAAGACAGGGTCTCACTCTGTCGCCCAGGCTGGAGTGCAGTGGCAGGATCTTCGGCTCACTGCAACCTCCGCTTGGGTTCAAGCAATTCTCCTGCCTCAGCCTCCCTAGTAGCTGGGATTATAGGCGTCTGCCACTGCGCCCGGCTAATTTTTTTATTTTTAGTAGAGAAGGGGTTTCACTATGTTGGCCAGGCTAGTCGCGAACTCCTGACCTTAGGTGATCTGCCCGCCTCAGCCTCCCAAAGTGCTGGGATTTATAGGCATGAGCCATCGTGCCTGGCCTGCTTTCTAAAATTACATCTGGCCATGTCACTCCCCCATTGAAACCCCACTGGATCTCCACATGGTGTCGGTAAAGCCTAACTTTCATTGGCACTCAAGCCCCTCCACTTGTGTAGTTTCAGCCCTGGGCTCCTTAAATGTCGTTTCTTTTACTTGGAATGCTCCTCCACCACTACCCACCCCTTGTTAATCTCCTCTGTCAGAACACCTCAAGCACTACTTCCTCCAAGAAGCCTACTCTGACCCTCCAGCCTGGGTTAGTTAGAATCCCCTTCTCTAAGCAACCCCTCTCTGAGCACCTAAAACATGAAGAGCTTCTTGAGGATAGTTACTCACTCAACAGCTGCACCTATTGTGTGCTACGTACTGGGATAGAAAGATAAACAAGACAAAGTCCCTGACCTGTTTTTATGCGGGAGATAGACATTGAACAAATAATTACAAGTGAGGTGAGAAACGTCCAGCAAACCTATGGGCGGGAGAGAATGCTCTGTGATCTGAAGGCCTTTCCAGGCCAGATGTGGCTCAGGCCTGTCATCAGCATTTTGGGAGGTTGAGGCAGGAGGCCAGGAGGCCAGGAGTTCGAGACCAGCCTGGGCAACATAGTGAGACCTCTCTACAAAAAAATACAAAAATTAGGTGGAACGCACCTGTAGTCCCAGCAACTCAGGAGGCTGACGTGGGAGGATCGCTTGGGCCCAGGAAGTTGAGGCTGCAGTGAGCCATGATCATGCCACTGCACTCCATCCTGGGCAAAAGAGCGAGATCCTGTCTCCAAAAAGCAAAAACAACCCCCGCCACCACCAGAAAATACTGTAGTCCCAGCTACTCAGGAGGCTTGAGGCAGGAGGATTGCTTGCGCCTGGGAAGTCGAGGTTGCAGTGAGCTGTGACTGCACACTGCACTCCAGCCTGGGGGACAGAGTGAGACCCTGTCTCAAAAAAAAAAATTTTATATATATATATATATATTTCCACAAACTACTGCCTCCTTGCCAATCTGGCAAACTCCCACTCATTTTTAGTTTTTGTTTGTTTGTTTTTTTAGAGATGAGGTCTCACTATATTGCCCAGGCTGGAATACAGTAGCTATTCACAGGCACATAGTGCACTATAGCCTTGAACCCCTGGGCTCCAGCAGTCCTCCTGCCTCAGCCTCCTAAGTAGCTGGGACCATAGGTGTGCGTCACCACAGCTGACACCCACTCATCTTTCAAGGTCCTTCACAGTTACCTTCTCAGTGAGACCAGCACCAAATACCTAATACCCCCGAAAGAGTTGTTCACTTACCCCACACTTCTCCTGCCAGAACACCCTATTGTCCTTTTCGTATATCACTCATACTGTATATTTAGGGATATGTTTTAAATCAGAAGCTTCTTTTTTTTTTTTTTTTTTTTTTTTTTTTTTTTTTTTTTTTTTTTTTTTTGAGACAGTCTCACTTTGTCACCCAGGCTGGAGTCCAGCATGCAATATTGGCTCACCGCAGCCTCGACGTCTCAGGTTCAAGTGCTCCTCCTGCCTCAGCCGCACAAGTATCTGGGACTACAGGCACGTGCACCATTATGCTCAGCTAATTTTTTTTTTTTTTTGGTGATTTTTGTAGAGACGGGGTTTCACTACGTTTCCCAGGCTCGTCTCCAACTCCTGAGCTCAAGCAGTCCACCTGCCTCACCCTCCCAAGGTGCTAGGATTACAGGTGAGAGCCACCACGCCCAGCCCAGAAGCTGCTTCTTCTTCTGCTTCTTCTTTTTTTTTTTTTTTTTTTAAGAAAGGGTCTTGCTCTATTGCCCAGGCTGGAGTTCAGTGGCGCGATGTCAGCTTACTGCAACCTCCACCTCCTGGGTTCAAGCGATTCTCATGCCTCAGCCTCCCAAGTAGCTGGGATTACAGGCGTATGCCACCATGCCCAGCTAATTTTTGTATTTTTACTAAAGACAGGGTTTCGCCATGTTGGCCAGACTGGTCTTGAACTCCTGACCTCAAGTGACTACCCGCTTCGGACTCCCAAAGTGTTGGTATTACAGGTATGGACCATTGCTCCTGGCCCCAAAAACTTCTTCTTTTTTTTTTTTTTTTTTTTTTTTTTTTTTTTGAGACAGAGTTTAAGTGATTCTCCTGCCTCAGCCTCCCAAGTAGCTGGGACTACAGACATGTGCCACCACACTCGGCTAATTTTTGTATTTTTAGTAGAGACGGGGTGTTGGCCAGGATGGTCTCAAACTCCTGACCTCAGGTGATCCACCTGCCTCAGCCTCCCAAAGTGCTGTGATTATAGGCGTGACCACTGCGCATGGCCCAAAAACTTCTTTACTAGACTATGAGATCCTCAAGAACATGAACTAGATTGTATTGCAAGTAGACACCTGTACATGGTTGCAGGGCAAATCGATGGAGCCCTTTACCTTCTTTTTCCAAGTTCCTGTTTAAAACAGCAGGAGGCTCCTTCCAGTAGGGACTTTCACTGCCAGAGACAGGCTCCTGGCTGAGTCTCCTCATTGATTCTCTCTTAATCAGAGCGAAATGCCTTGCTTTCGCTAGAGGTTGGGTTCTGGCCAAGTTTACCCTCTGCCTACCTCTCCTCCATCTCCCCTGCTACATTTCCCCTTGTTCACTCCCTTGGATGCTCAGATCCAGCAACACAAGTCTTCTTCCTATTCCTCAAACACACCAAGCTTCTGCCTCAAGGCCTCTGCAGTTCAGTCTCAAACACTCTTCTTCCAGATTTTCAAATGGTTAACCCTTTCTCATCATTCAAGGTTCATCTCAAATATTGTATCCAGGCCGGGCGCGGTGGCTCACGCCTATAATCCCAGCACTTTGGGAGGCCGAAGCGGGTGGATCACTTGAGGTCAGGAGTTCCAGACCAGCCTGGCTCACATAGTGAAACCCCCTTCTCTGCTGACAATACAAAAAATTAGCCAGGCATGGTGGCAGGCGCCTGTAATCCTAGCTACTTGGGAGGCTGAGGCTGGAGAATTGAACCCAGAAGGCAGAGGTTGCAACGAGCCAAGATTGCGCCACTGTCCACCAGCCAGGGCGACAGTTGGAGACTCCGTCTCAAACAAACAAACAAAATATTGTATCCAGGCTGGGCATGGTGGCTCATGCCTGTAATCCCAGCACTTTGGGAGGCCAAGGCAGGCAGATCACTTGAGGTCAGGAGTTCAAGACCAGCCTGGCTAACACGGTGAAACCCTGTCTCTACTAAAAATACAAAAAAAATTAGCTGGGCGTGGTGGCGGGCGCCTGTAGTCCCAGCTACTTGGGAGGCTGAGGCAGGAGAATGGTGTGAACCCGGGAGGCAGAGCTTGCAGTGAGCCAAGATCGCGCCACTGCACTCCAGCCTGGGAGACGGAGTGAGACTCCGCCTCAAAAAAAAAAAAAAAAAATTAGCTGATTGTGGTGGTGCGCTCCTGTAATCTCAGCTACTCAGGAGGATGAGGCAGGAGAATCCCTTGAACCCGGGAGGTGAAGGTTGCAGTGAGCCAAGATCGTGCCAGTGCACTCCAGCCTGGTTGACAGAGTGAGACTCCATCTCAGAAAAAAAAAAAAGAAATTATATCCTGAGACCCCTTCTCTGCCTGCATTAAAGAAGCCCCTGTTACCATAGCTGCTCCCTGTTGGATCATCTTGTCAGATTTCCCTCGTTGCACCTATCATTATCTGATATTATCTTCCTTTTTACATGTGTACATTTTTTTGCACCCTTAGTAGTGCCACAAGAGCCAATATTTTTATTTGTTTTGTTCACTACTACATCTCCCATACCTAGAATGGTGACAGGTATATAGGACTCAATAAATACCCAGAAAGGCCGGGCATGGTGGCTCAAGCCTGTAATTCCAGCACTTTGGGAGGCCAAGGTGGGTGGATCACAAGGTCAGGGGTTTGAGACCAGCCTGGCCAACATGGTGAAACCCCGTCTCTACAAAAAATACAAAAATAGCCAGGTGTGGTGGTGTGTGCCTGTAATCCCAGCTACTTGGGAGGCTGAGGCAGGAGAATCACTTGAACATGGGAAGCAGAGGTTGCAGTGAGCCTAGACTGCGCCATTGCACTCCAACCTGAGTGACAGAGCAAGACTCCATCTCAAAAAAAAAAAAAAAAAAAAAAAACCCTCAGAGAATGAATGCAAAGTGGCTTTTGGGGATCCTGTGTGTGAGTATCCAGGCATTTGACCCCTTCTCCCAGCTCTGGGAAAGAGCCAATTTTATAACTTCATTCCTGAGAGGTAATTTGGTGCAATAGAAGAGCACAAGCTTTGAATCTGCTGCTTGCCAGCTGTGTGACTTGGAGCAAATTACTTAACTTCTCTAAGCTTCTGTTTCCTCTTTTGTCCAATGGAGGTATTATTGATCCAACAGGCTGTTGTAAAGAGACAACATAGGACTTGTAAGCACTTACTGAATGTTATTTCTCTTTTCCTTCATGATTTCTGAATCTTAGTTGCCCCATTCATAAAATGGGAAAATTAGATATCTGCTTTTTCAAGGGAAGTGGCTTTTTCAAAGGAAGTGGCATTTGTATATTCCACTAAAAAAAATCTATTTTTATATGAAATATCCCAATTTAATTTTTTTTTTCTTGAGACAGAGTTTCGCTCTCGTTGCCCAGGCTGGAGAGCAATGGCATGATCTCGGCCCACTGCAACCACTGCCTCCCGAGTTCCAGCAATTCTCGTGCCTCAGCCTCTCGAGTAGCTGGGATTACAGGCGTGCACCACCACGCTTGGCTAATTTTTGTATTTTTAGTAGAGACGGGGTTTCACCATGTTGGTCAGGCTGGTCTCGAAATCCTGACCTCAAGTGATTCACCGGCCTCCGCCTCTCAAAGTGCTGGGATTACAGGCATAAGCCACTGCGCTCGGCTTTGAAACGATTTTTTTTTTTTTTTTTTTTTTTTTTGAGACGAGTCTCGCTCTGTCGCCCAGGCTGGAGCGCAGTGGCGCGATCTCGGCTCACTGCAAGATCCGCCTCCCGGGTTCACGTCATTCTCCTGCCTCAGCCTCCCGAGTAGCTGGCACTACAGGCGCCCGCCACCACGCCCAGCTAATTTTTTGTATTTTGTTTAGTAGAGACGAGGTTTCACCGTGTTAGCCAGGATGGTCTGTATCTCCTGACCTCGTGATCCGCCCGCCTCGGCCTCCTGAAGTGCTGGGATTACAGGCGTGAGCCACCGCGCCCGTCCGAAACGATTTTTTAAAAGTAAAAATACCCTACGGGCCAAACAAGGTACCCCTGTGGACTGGATTTAGCTTTGGGCTGTTGTTCACCTAGGCTACTGGTTGTCAGGGATGCTATGACATCCTTATTGTGTAACTTAGGCAAATCAGTTTACCTCCCTGAACTTTAGTGAGCTCATCTGTAAAATGGATCAGGACCCAGACGCTGAACAGCGCTGGCGCATGGTAAGCACCCCACGCAAGACGCGACAGCGGTAGCTTGGGTGGATGTTGAATTGGTTAGGATGTATTCAAGGAGCAAGATATCCCAGAGGCCAGCGGAATAGGCGACGCCAAGAAAGAAGGAGAAAAGACGGCAGAGGAGATAAAGAAGGAATGGAAGAAGTGAGGAGGCAACAGGGTCCGCCCTCCAGGCGGGGCGCCAGCGAGAGGCCCAGGCCGGGGCGGGAGCGCACGTGGCCTATTTCGGGCGGAGCAGAGGCACTGGGCGCAGCGGAGACCTCCGAGCCGGCCCCAGGAGACGGGCCGCGAGGGTAGGTTGGAACTCAGCTGCAAGGACCTTGAACGCCGGGCTGGGGCGGCTCCAGGTGCTTGGGAGTCTGGGGGACTCCGGAGGACGCCAGGTCTGAGCTCGCCGCCCTCTCCGAGCCGTTTGGGCCGGACGCCTGGGTCCTTCGGGCTCCGCCCCAGGGGGGTGGGGCTATATGCTCGGACCAATGACCGGCCGTGCCTGCGGCCCCGCCCCCTCCCCGCCCCCGGAGCCGCGGCCTCGCTGAGTGCCCAACCGCCCGGTGCCCAGGCCTGGGGCACCGCGAGCGCCGAACCTTCTGCTGGTGAGTGCGCACCCCCTCCCCGGGGTTTCCGCCCCGATCCCGCCTCCAGCCCGTGCCCCAGAGCTCCAGGTCGCCGACCCGGGCGCTGGGGAGTGACTCAGCGTAAGGATGGTGGCGACTTGCGGGGGCTGGAGATTCGAACTGTTCAAGGCCTTGAATGCCGGGATGAGTGGGGTGAACGGGAGCCCTCGGAGCTGGTTACGGGGCTGTGCCAGAGCGTGGGGCCGGGCTGGCGTGGACGGGAGAGGACCAAGTTCGGAGACCAGGGCAGGGCGGGAGAAGCCAGGGCTGCACCGCCTTGCTGGGCCACGTCCAGGGCCACGGTGGGGGGTGGGGGGGCGGGTCCTGAGCTTCTGATCCAGCTCCCCGCCTCAGGACACCAAGATGCCTGGTGAACAGCAGGCAGAGGAAGAGGAGGAGGAAGAGATGCAGGAGGAGATGGTGCTGCTGGTGAAGGGTGAGGAGGATGAGGGTGAGGAGAAGTATGAGGTGGTGAAACTCAAGATCCCCATGGACAACAAGGAGGTATGTGTCACACACACCCTGGGGCCCACTGTCCCCAAACCTGGTCCAGGCCCAGCCTCCCTCAGATAGAAGCCAGGGATCTTGCCCCTACTTTTCCCAGAATCTCAGATCTAAAACCTCAGGATTGGCCCATCCTTCTGCCCCACTGCCTGGGCTTCCATCATACAAAAGTCATGCCTACTGTCCCAGCCTTCCTGCTGGGTGCAGGAGATTAAACTTCGTCCTTGGATCCCCTATGGAGCTTGATGTTAGACTGAAGGGTAACCACACAGTTAGAATCCCGTGTGATGGCTGCAGGTACAAGATGAAGCCTAGAAGTGGGAACTTAACTCAGATTTAGAGGTCGGGGAAAGGTCAGGTTAGTTCAACAGCAACAGTAACAATAGGTAACCCTTGCCTAGCATTTTCTGTGTGCCAGGCACTGTTCTAAGCACCTCAATTCTATGATGTCGGTAGCATTTATTCCATTTTACAGATGAGGAGACTGAGGCCCAGGGCAGTTTGATAACTGGCCACAGGTCTCAAAGTTAGTAAAAGGATGGCTTATGTGAGACTAGTAGGAGTCTGGGGTCGGAAGTGGGGTGATGCACCCAGGCAGAGGAAATGGCTCTTTTATTATTATTGTTGTTATTGTTTGAGACAGGGTCTCATTCAGTCACCCAAGCTGGAGTGCAGTACAGCTCACTGCAGCCTTGACTTCCCTGGGCTCAGGTGATCCTCCCACCTCAGCCTCCCGAGTAGCTGGGACTACAGGCATGCACCACTACACCTGGCTAATTTTTTTTGTTTTGTTTTGAGACAGAGTTTCGCTCTGTTGCCCAGGCTGGAGTGCAGTGGCACGATCTCGGCTCACTGCAAGCTCCACCTCCCGGGTTCAAGTGGTTCTCCTGCTTCAGCCTTCCAAGAAGCTGGGATTACAGGCATGTGCCACCACGCCCGGCTAATTTTTTGTATTTTCAGTAGAGTTGGGGTTTTGCCATGTTGGCCAGACTGGTCTCAAACTCCTGAGTTCAGGTGATCCTCCCACCTCAGCCTCCCAAAGTGCTGGGATTATAGGTGTGAGCCACTGCATCCAGCCAGAAATGGCCCTTATAGAGGCTCAGACGAGTGAGTAGTGCACTGCAGCAGTGAGGGTGGGTGGTTTGGTCATGCTGTAGTGTGGATGAGTGGGGGTAGTTGGCAGGCCACACAGGGAGTCTGGCTTTTATTCTGAGGGTATTTGAAGGTTTTGAGATCAGAATATGAGTTAAATTTCCCCCCGGAGACCCTAACTGCCACCAGATACGTTTCCGCTTCACAGAACCCCAGAGGACTCTGTCTGCCCCCAGCCCGAGCAGCCCTGAGTCCCAGCAGAGGGCTTGGCTCCAGGGACCCAGCTTGCAGGGGCCGGGACTCGATTCTTCCTGCCCAGGAGCCAGTTCCCAAGGAAAGAATGCTCTGCTGCCCCCTAGTGGGCCCGGTGGGTGCTGGGGGAGGGGACTAGCTCCTCAGGCCTCCTCTTTGAGTCTAGTAACTATCTGGTTGTGTTTGTTGCGGGCCCCCTTGGCCCATTATACAGCTCTGCCTGCCTCTTCTGGCCCTGTGATTGCCTGATCTCCACCTTTGGCCTCTAAGTTACAAACACAGGCTCCAGAGCTTAGGGTGGACTTCCAGCTCCATCACTTACCCGCTGTGTGACCTTGGGCAAGTTTCCTAACCGCTTCACGCCTCAGTTTCCTCATTTGTAAAAGGGAAATTATAACAGCACCTACATCTTGGAGTTGTGAGGAATGAATGAGTCAACACATGCACAGTGTTAGAACTGTGTCTGGCACAAAATAAACACGGAAATAGTTGCTGTTACATTTATTCTTCTCCCCAAAGCTCGGGACCTTGGGCAAGGTCATCCTTTTCGAGATTTTTCAACTTTTTTTTTTTTTTTTTTTGAGACGGAGCCTCACTATGTCACCCAGGCTGGAGTGCAGTGGCGCAATCTTGGTTCACTGCACCTCCACCTCCCGGGTTCACGCCATTCTCCTGCCTCAGTCTCCTGAGTAGCTGGGATTACAGGTGCACACTACCACGCCCAGCTAATTTTTGTATTTTTAGTAGAGATGGGGTTTCACCATATTGGTCAGGCTGGTCTCGAACTCCTGACCTTGTGATCCGCCCGCCTTGGCCTCCTAAAGTGTTGGGATTACAGGCACGAGCCACTGCGCCTGGCTCAGCTCATTTTTATCAAAGGCCTGGGCTGAACCATGAGAACTGGGGTTGATCAGGGAAGTGAATGTGGGAGCACAGAGGATTGAAGGCAAACGACTCAAGGCAGTGGGGAAGGCTTCCCAGAGGAGATGATTTTTGACTTGGGCCTTGAAGGCTTTGCAGGGGTTTGGCACATGGAGGAGGAGGAAGGGCATTCCAGGAGGAGGAAACAGCAAAAGCAAAGACTCAGAGGAAATGAGACTGGAAAGGCAGTTGGGGGACAGAGGGGCCTTGCAAGCTAGGGCAGGACGTACTGTGTTAGGTTCTGTGGCACCATAAGAAGCCTTAAATCATGGGAAGAGCCAGGCGTGGTGGCCCACGCCTGTAATCCTAGCACTTTGGAAAGCCAAGGCTGGAGGATCACTTCAGCCCAGGAGTTCAATTCCTCCCTGGGCAGCATAGGGAGACCTCATCTCTACAAAAAGAAAAAAAAAATGTTTAATTAGCTGGACATGGTGGCATGCCTGTAATCCTAGCTACTCTGGAGGCTGAATGAGCCCAGGAGTTCAAGGCTGCAGTGAGCCATGACTGCACCACTGTACACCAGCCTGGGCAACAGAGAGACACCCTGTCTCAAAAAACAAAAATAGGCCAGGCATGGTGGCTCATGCCTGTAATCCCAGCACTTTGGGAGGCTGAGGCGGGCAGATCACTTGAGGTCAGGAGTTCGAGACCAGCCTGGCCAACATGATGAAACCCCATCTCTACTAAAGATACAAAAATTAGCTGGGTGTGGTGGTGCCTGCCTGCAATCCCAGCTACTTGGGAGGCTGAGGCAGGAGAATCGCTTGAATCCGGGAGGCGGAGGTTGCAGTGAGCTGAGATTGCACCACTGCACTCCTGGGCAACAGAGCAAGATTCCATCTCAAAAAAAAAAAAAAAATCAGAGGAGGGACATGATTGGATTTTCTGTTTAGAAGAATTATTGGCTGCTACAGGGAGACCAGGCCAGGTAGGGCCTGCTCTAAGGTAGTAACAGCAATGATGAGGAAAAGGGGCCATTTGGGAACCTGGCTAGAGCCAAGCGGTATGTGCGGTGAAGGTCTGGCATGGCTAATCATGAAAGGCACACAGGGCTAGACTGTGAATGGTATCATGTAGCGGTCCTACCTCCACCGTTTATCAGCTTTTCTTTGGCTTTCTCATCTGTAAAATGGGGTAATAGAGTAAGACCCTTGAATGCCAGTCTGAGAAGTGTCATCGGGTGACTAGATTTGGAGGAGATGGGTGGAATTGAGGATTACGCACACATATCCCATGAACTGTTAGCACTGTGCCCAGAAGGGTGCTCAATCGTTAGCTTGCTGTGGGCCTTCCTGAGTCTCATTTCTCCATCTATGAAATGGTGACCTCGAAAGCGCCTTCCAGTGGTGACATTCAGTGAGTCCTAGCTATTGCCAGTCCTGTGGCCAGTCACTGTCCAGAAGGGCCTTAATTACGCTGCGTGCCGGGGCTGGAGTATTCTCCCTCTGCCATCGAAACCCAATCTATCTTTTAGAAAGATTTTCTCAGAGGGCTCCATGCACATCCAAACCTATCTTTCCCTGGCTCGAACCCTTGAGTGGTTTTCTGCTTCCCTCAGGGTGAGGTCTCAGCTCCTAAACTTGGCATTCAAAGCTCTTTACCATCTGACCTTATGCCATTCTGGCTTCATCCCCTCGACACCTATCCCATCCCCCCTTGTGGTCTCAGCCCACAAAGCCCTCTTCACCTTTGCTCCCTGCTTTCTCCAGGAGTAGCTCTTTTCTCTTCTAGATCAGTTTCTTAATTTTTAACATGCATACAGATCACCCAGGGGTCTTGTTAAAATGAGGATTTTAATTCAGTAAAATCTGGAGTGGGATTTGAGATTCTGCATTTGTAAAAAGTTCCCAGTGATGTTGATGTTGCTGGTCTGTGGACCACACATCCTCCAGCAAGGAACTAGAGGACAGTGGTTGTGTTTAATAGTTTGTACCAGAAAGAAGGAAGACTGTGACCACAAAAAGGGGCCAGGGGAGGGAGACAAGCTGTGTAAGTGGCCTCAAACTCTAGTCAGTGAGATTAGAATTGCATCATGGAGGCTGGGTGCGATGGCTCTTGCCTGTAATCCCAGCACTTTTAGAGGCCGAGGCAGGAGGATTGATTGAGCTCAAGAGTTCGAGACCAGCCTGGGCAACATGGCAAAACCGTGTCTCTACTGAAATACAAAAATTAGCCAGGTGTGGTGGCACACCCCTGTAGCGCCAGCTATTTGGGGGGTTGAGTCAGGAGGATTGCTTAAGCCTGGGAAGTCAAGGCTGCAGTGAGCCGTAATCATGCCACTGCATCCAGCCTGGGTGACACAGTGAGACCTTTTCTCAAAAAAAAAAAAAAAAAAAAAAAGAGAATAAAAAAAGAATTGCATGATGGTTAAGAGAATAGGTGTTCTGGAAAATGAGTAACTTCAGTTCAAACCCTGGCTCTGCCATTTATTAGCTGAATAGCCTTGTGTAGTCACTTAACTTCTGAGCCTTATATATAAAACAGGGCTAAGGTACCTAACCAAAGGCACGGTGAGAATTTAGAAAGAGATTACTGGTAAAAAGCACTTAGCACAGTTCCTGGCACATGGTGAGTGCCCAACAAGTGGGAGTTATTTTATTAATTAGAGAAGTAATGGCGAAGGAAGAAACTGGGATGTTTGCTCTGGTTAAAAAACATTTAAGCAGGAAGACAAAAATCACTTCTAATACCTGCATTATTATATTATTACACTACATTGTATGTTCACAGTAGCCTCCTGTTATAGTGCAAATACTATTTATTCTAATTTTTAAATCTTTTTTTTTTTTTTTTTTTTGAGACAGAGTCTTGCTCTTTCACCCAGGCCGGAGTGCAGTGGCGCTGTCTCGGCTCACTGCAAGCTCCGCCTCCTGGGTTCATGCCATTCTCCTGCCTCAGCCTCCTGAGTAGCTGGGACTACAGGGGCCCGCCACCGCACCCGGCTAATTTTTTGTATTTTTAGTAGAGACGGGGTTTCACCATGTTAGCCAGGATGGTCTTGATCTCCTGACCTCGTGATCTGCCCGCCTCGGCCTCCCAAAGTGCTGGGATTACAGGCGTGAGCCACCGCGCCCGGCCTAATTTTTAAATCTAATAGTTGTAGAATTTAAGGCATGCTTGGGCCATTAATGATCACCTAGTCTGGTATTTGCCAAGTTTCAGTCACATGTGTATTGCGCGTATATTGTACTCACATTATTTATTAATGCTTTTCTTCAAATAGATTCACATTGTTAAATAAATTTACCTTCATCTAAACAATAGTACTAATGAAATTGTGGGTTTCATGTGGTATCTTGTTTTTTTAATATTCGCGAAAATAAATGTGTAACAATTATAATGAGACTTTTTTAAAGTTTGCCCACATACCACCTCATACCTCATGCTGGGAAATTTTGGGGTTTTTTTCTTTTTTTAGAGACACGATCTCGCTGTGTCACCCAGGCTGGAGTGCAGTGGCACGTGATTGTAGCTCACTGCAGCCTTGAACTCTTGGGCTCAAGTGATCCTCCTTCCTCAGCCTACCAAGTTGTTGGGACTACAAGTGCACCCCACCACACCTGGCTAATTTTTCACTTTTTGTAGAGACGAGGTCTAACTGTGTTGCCCAGGCTGGTGTCCAACACCTGGCCTCAAGTAATCCTCCTTCCTTGGCCTCCCGAAGTGCTGAGATTACAGGTGTGAGTCACTGCATCTGGCCTCATACTGGGAATTTGATCTCACTTAGCCTACCTGGCCTTTCTCGGGACACTGGGGCAGAGGAGGATCTTAATGAGCTGGATTCAGCTCCTCTTACCAAGATTTTTCCTCGGGCATCCAAGGCCCCTTCTCCTGGGCTGGAGACATCAACAGCACTTGTATGGAGAATTTCTTTTTCAGAAGTCAGTGAACTCAGCATGAGGAAGCCCTCAGGCTGTCCAAAGTCACCTGAAAGAGGGTGCCAAGGAAAAACGGGCCAGAAAAATGTAGATCTGATGAGACAAGTTCTCTCCACAGTGGCTGATGTATTGAAATAAACCAACAGATTTCAAAACCAGGGCAAGACTGGAAAATGTGACCTTGAATTCAGATGGTGCCAAACATACTGTGGGGAGTTTCTCCATTTAAAGTATCAAGTTGTATTTTAACCTTGAATCCCTCTTGGAGTGTGCCAGGGACGTGGAATCCAGCCTCTGTCACATCTTGGTCATGTGAGTTCAGAACAGTGTAGCCTGAAGGACGGCATGGTCTCATGGGCACCCTGAGTCCATCCTGGCTCCCACTGGCCATGTGAATTTCATCGCCCTCAGCCTCAGCTTTCTCAGCTATCAAAAGAGAGAACACCCAGCTCAAGGCGGGAGACAGGAGGATTTAATACAATAACATACATACTGTTGTCAAAGCTTAATACTTGCTTATTGATTGTTGCTATTGTTATCAGTATAGATACTATTTAAAGCAGATTTCTCTTGGTCACTAATTTTCCAAATTGCCCTGTTTTCTAATTTTTTTTTTTTTTCGACGGAGTCTTGCTCTGTTGCCCAGGCTGGAGTGCAGTGGCACATCTCCGCTCACTGCAAGCTCCGCCTCCTGGGTTCATGCCATTCTCCTGCCTCAGCCTCCCGCATAGCTGGGACTACAGGCACCAGGCACCATGCCTGGCTAATTTTTTTATTTTTTTAGTAGAGATGGGGTTTCACCGTGTTAGCCAGGATGGTCTCGATCTCCTGACCTTGTGATCTGCCCGCCTCGGCCTCCCAAAGTGCTGGAATTACAGGCGTGAGCCACCGCGCCCCGGCTTTTTTTTTTTTTTTTTTTTGAGATGGAATCTCACTCTGTTCCCCAGGCTGGAGTGCGGTGGCATGATCTCAGCTCACTGCAACCTCTGCTTCCTGGGTTCAAGTGATTCTCCTCCCTCAGCCTCCCGAGTAGCTGGGATTACAGGCATGAGCCACCACATCCGGCTGATTTTTGTATTTTTAGTACAGACAGGGTTTCACCATGTTGGCCAGGCTGGTCTTGAACTCCTGACCTCAAGTGATCCGCCCACCTCGGTCTCCCAAAGTGCTGGGATTACAGGTGTGAGCCACCACGCCTGGCTTGTTTTCTAATTTCTGAGTTGGTTACCACAAAGCCACTACCTTTTGACAAACTATCTTGAAGGCCTTGAAGTTGCCCTCCTACAGCTTCAGAAAGAGAAGGCCCTACTATTTTCTGCTGTCACCCTCTTTTTTTTTTTTTTTTTTTGAGATGGAGTCTCGCTCTGTCACCCAGGCTGGAGGCAGTGGCGCAACCTCGGCTCACTGTAACCTCTACCTCTTGGGTTCAAGCAGTTCCCTGCCTCAGCCTCCCGAGTAGCTGGGATTACAGGTGTCTGCCACCACACCCAGCTAATTTTTGTATTTTTAGTAGAGACAGGGTTTCAACATCTTGGCCAGGCTGGGCTCGAACTCCTGACCTCGTGATCCACCTGCCTCGGCCTCCCAAAATGCTGGTATTACAGGCGTGAGCCACTGCACCTGGCCTTGCTGTCCCTCTCTCTTAACCTGTCTCCCCATCTGTAAAATGGGGATGATGATAATTACCTCGTGGAGATCGAATATGGGAGAAGCTGATACTGTCTTGTCCTTAATATGCCCCAGGTACTTCATTTGGTTATGAATTAATTGCTTGGCCACAGTAGATACTTAACATCAGTTTTGCTGGGGTTTTGAGCATTCTCTTTTCTAAGAAGGGAGCAATATGCCCTCAATACTCTTCACTGTTAATCCAGAATGTTTTCCCCTCATGTGCCTCTTAGAAGGCATTTCTTTCCTTTTTCTGATTTTTATCTCTAGAAGGCCAGAGCTTGTGAAACTGGCTCATTTTCAGATTTTTTCATTTCAGACCTCAGAATAACATTTGGCTTTTACCCTTGCCTTTTTCTTTACTGCTTAAAAAATAATAGGTGTTTGCTATTCAAAGCTGATTAAGAGCCTGGACTTGGTCCTGGCCTGGCTTCCAGGATGCCCCTCTCCTGCTCTCCTCCCTCCCTGGCTTCTCCCCATCTTGCTGCCCTAGGTTCTCTCTGCCCATCCCCTGGATGATCTCATCCACTCATTCTAAAGGCTTTATAAGCCATCTATAGGTTGACAGCTTCTCAATTAACATCTCCAGTTTAGGTCTCGCTTCTGAGCTCCAGATATGTCAAGAAGCTGTGACACCATCCAAAACAGATCTCCCCTCTCAACTTGCTCCTCCCACCGTCCTCATCTCTGTAAATGGCAACTCCACCTTTGCAGTTGCTAAGCTCAAAAACCTTTAAGTCATTTTGATCTCTTTTTCTTCACACCTCATATCTAATCTCTTATTAAATCTGTTGTCTCACACTGCAAATAGATCCAGAAGCCAATCACTTCTCACCACCTCCACCATCCACTGCCCACTTCTGTCACCTGGGTATGAGCCACTATCTTCTCTTGCCAGGTGGCTGTAGTGGCCTCCTCACTGGGCTTCTGCTTCTGTTCTCTCCAACTCCTTCATTTGGTTTTCAACTCCAGTAGCCTGAGGGAGCCTTTTTAAATGTGTAGGATATGGTCACTTCCCTGCTCAAAGCCCTCTGACATCTCCTCTTACAGTTCCCTGTCTCCTTTATGTTAAAAGCCAGAGCCAGGCACAGTGGTATGTTCCTGTAACTCCAGCTACTCAGAAGGCTGAGTCAGGAGGAACTGCTTCAGCCAGGAGGTTCCGGACCAAGCCTGGGCCACGGCAAGACCCTGTCTCTTAAAAAAAAAAAAAAGCCAAATATAACAAATACAAGGCCCTATATGCCAAGAGACCTCCTCCACCACTACATCTGTGACTCCCCCCATCATGCATTCTGCTTTAAACCAATTTTTCTTGCCATTTCTGGAACAGCAGGCAACTCCCGCCTCTGCGCCTTGCCATTCCCTCTGCAGTGCTCCTCAGAGGGCTATCCACGTAGCCTGCTCTGTCACCTCCTTTAAGTCTTTGCTCATGTTATCATATCGGTAAAGTGTCTTGACAACCCTGTTTAAATCTGTAGCATCCCCAATACCAGCATTCCTTATCCATTATTCCTGAAAGCAGGAATTTCTTAATGCTTTTTATTTAATGCGGAATCCCCGTGCCTAGAACAGTCTAGGACACTGCATGCCCTCAGTAAATATTGGTTGAATTAATAAAAATAGCTAGAACGCCACTGGGCTTTGTGATGTGTGCCTTACGCGCATTATCTCACTGGATGCGCACAGCCATCCTGCGAGGCAGCACCGTGGCCTTTCCTATTTCATAGATGGGGAACTGAGGCTCACAGACGGAGCAGCCTGTGGAGACCCAGGTCTCTGGCTCCGGGGCCTGCCGCTAAGGGCTGACCTATCCCCCTTTCCCCGCAGGTCCCGGGCGAGGCGCCCGCGCCGTCCGCCGACCCGGCGCGTCCCCATGCGTGCCCCGACTGCGGCCGCGCCTTCGCGCGCCGCTCCACGCTGGCCAAGCACGCGCGCACGCACACGGGCGAACGGCCCTTCGCGTGCACCGAGTGCGGGCGGCGCTTCTCGCAGAAGTCGGCGCTGACCAAACATGGCCGCACGCACACGGGCGAGCGGCCTTACGAGTGCCCCGAGTGCGACAAGCGCTTCTCGGCCGCCTCGAACCTGCGGCAGCACCGGCGGCGGCACACTGGCGAGAAGCCGTACGCATGCGCGCACTGCGGCCGCCGCTTCGCGCAGAGCTCCAACTACGCACAGCACCTGCGCGTGCACACGGGCGAGAAGCCGTACGCGTGCCCGGACTGCGGACGCGCCTTTGGCGGCAGCTCGTGCCTGGCGCGCCACCGACGCACGCACACGGGCGAGCGGCCCTACGCTTGCGCCGACTGCGGCACGCGCTTCGCTCAGAGCTCGGCGCTGGCCAAGCACCGGCGCGTGCACACGGGCGAGAAGCCGCACCGCTGCGCTGTGTGCGGCCGTCGCTTCGGCCACCGCTCCAACCTGGCGGAGCACGCGCGCACGCACACAGGAGAGCGGCCCTACCCCTGCGCCGAGTGCGGCCGCCGCTTCCGCCTAAGCTCGCACTTCATTCGCCACCGACGCGCGCACATGCGGCGCCGCCTGTATATCTGCGCCGGCTGCGGCAGGGACTTCAAGCTGCCTCCTGGCGCGACGGCCGCCACTGCCACCGAGCGCTGCCCGGAGTGCGAGGGCAGCTGAGTCCCGCAGGGCTGCGGAGGGGCGCGCTGGGGCTTCGACCTGGCTGCACTAACCCAGGCTCCTCCTGCGCCCCGGCCTCCGGGTCTGGGAAATTGAGGGGACGGCAGGCCCGGCTGCCCTGGAACTGGGAGACAGGGAGAATCCCCTGCCGGGGTCCCTGGAAACAGTGCTCACCCCACATCACTACATTCCCTCGGCCCGTGTTAGTGAATAAAGTATTATATCCTCACCCCACCCGTGCCTGTGAGTGAGGTGGGTGGGAGAGGAAGAAAGTTGGGGTTCTCCAGGCTCAGGTGCCAAGTGAGTTGTCAAGGAACCAAATGGGGATATAAACCTAAAAGGGGTTCCCGGCACCTCGGTTTGTGTGCCGGGGGTAGGAGGTGATCGCACACTTGGCCCTTGGTTACATCCTCATAACCTTAGATCTGAAAGGGCCCATAAATATACTATGTTCAAGATCAGACACGCACTGCATTCGGCAGAGCTCCAGTGAGCAAGGCACGACCCTCAGATCTCAGTCTAGTGAAGGAGAGAAAACTGTAACACTACGTTAAAGGTTTTAACTGCTTTGTTATGTAAGCTTACCCAGCTCGGCGCGCAGACTCACGCCTGTAATCCCAGCACTTTGGGAGGGCGAGGCTAGCAGATCACTTGAGGTTAGGAGTTCGAGACCAGCCTGGCCAACATGGTGAAACCCGGTCTCTACTAAAAATACAAAAATTAACTGGGTGTGGTGGCGGGCGCCTGTAATCCCAGCTACTGGGGGGGCTGAAGCATGAGAATCACTTGAACCTGGGAGACAGAGGTTGCAATGAACCGAGATAGTGCCATTGCACTCCGGCCCAGGCAACAGAGGAAGACTGCCTCAAACAAACAAACAAAAAACAACAAACCAAACCAAACCAAAAAAATCTCAAAGCGATTGGACCTAGCAGCTCATGCCTATAATCTCCAGCACTTTGGGAGGCGGAGGCAGGAGGATCCCTTGAGGTCAAGAGTTTGAGATCTGCCTGGAGAACAAAGTGAGACCCCCATCTATTAAAAAAAAAAAAAAGCTGGGCATGGTGAGGCACACTTGTAGTCACAGCAAATGAGGAGGCTGAGGTGGGAGGATCACTTGAGCACAGGAGGTCGAGGCTGCAGTGAGCTACTATTGTGGCACTGCACTCCAGGCTGGGTGACAGAGTGAGGCTGTCTCAAAAATAAATAAAAATTTAAAATTCCAAAGTCTATTGTGCAACCCACTTCAGTGCCAGCAGCCTACAGGCATAGAGGCCAGGCAATGGTTGGGGCTACAGTTTGCTCTGGCATGGGGTACTATGAGAGGCCTAGGGAATCCGGCCCATCATAAATCCAAACCCATGCATTGTTTTAAATTTATTTTGGGCCAGGCAAGGTGGCTCATGCCTGTAATCCCAGCAGTTTGGGAGGCTGAGGCGGGCGGATCACCTGAGGTCAGGAGTTCGAGACCAGCCTGGCCAACATGGTGAAACCCTATCTCTACTAAAAATGCAAAAAATTAGCCTGTAATCCCAGCTACTCGGAAGGCTGAGACAGAGTGAGACTCCATCTCAAAAAAACAAAAAACAAAAACATCAGCTGGGCGTAGTGGCAGACACCTGTAATTCCAGCTACTTGGGAGGCTGAGGCAGGAGAATTGCTTGAACATGGGAGGTGGAGGTTGCAGTGAGCTGAGATCACACCATTGCACTCCAGCCTGGGCGACAAGAGTGAGACTCTGTCTCAAAAAAATAGTAATAAAAAATAAAAATAAATTTATTTATTTTGTAGAGACAGGGTCTCGCTATGGTGCCCAGGCTGGTCTCCATATCCTAGCCTCAAGCAATCCTTCCACCTCTGCCTCCCAAAGTGCTGAGATTAGGCATGAGCCACCATACCTGGCTAGGTAAATCTTTTCTGTCCATTTTTGCCACAGCCAATGAATGGCAGAGACAAGTAAATAGGCACTTGCCGTCCAGTGTCAACTGGTGCTATGATGAAGGAAGATAGGCTCTTCTCAGAGGTGATGTTTAAGTTGGGTCTTGAAGGTGAAGCTGGGGTTCAAGAAGTGTGGAGAGAGCCCCTAAAGCTGCATTCCAGGGTCATTAGAGCTTGCAGATGTTCCCCAAGAGGGTTTTGGAAGTGAGGTTAAAGTATCCAAGGTAGCAAAGCCTTGAGGGCTTAGAGGGTAAGGATGGATCTGACATCCGTAGGGAGCTGGAACTCATAGCAGTGGACCTGGGGTTGAGGGAAAGGAGATGGGACTGACTTCATTTCTTAGCTTGGGTCACTGCAGGACAGTGTCACTGAGATGGGGGTGCAGGATGAAAAGCAAGACAGGAGCTTAAGTGGGGGCAATTGTTACACCCCAGTCTGGACATGCTGAATGTTAGGTCAGCATGAGGGAGGGGATTGGCAATAACAGCTTAGAGATACCAGGTCTGGAGTCCATGACACCATGTCCAGAAGAAAGCACTCAAGAAGAGTCTTGAAAGTGGCCAGGCACGGTGGCTCACGCTGGTAATCCCAGCACTTTGGGAGGCTGAGGGAGGAGGATCACTTGAGGCCAGGAGTTCAAGACCAACTTGGGCAACATAGTAAGACCCCGTCTCCACTAAAAATAAGGAAAAATAGCCAGAGGTAGGAAGAAAACCAAGTAAGCATCTTATCTGAGAAATCTAGAGGAAAGTGTTTCAGGGAGAGTGGAGGATCAGCTGCTGCTCTGGTGCCCGTTGCATTTGTCATGAGGGCAGGGAAAGTGGTGAGAGTCGTTTCAGTGGAGGGGGTGGTGAAAACCAGCCAGGAGGCAAGGTTGTAAATGGGACGGTGGGGAAGCAGAGTGGGGGAATTTAGCCAACCCTTTGAAGAGACTGCTCGAGGTTTGATGGTTTCACTTTTGTCAACAGGGAAGGGATTCATATATGCTTTCTGCACGGGAAGAAAGGGCTAATGCAGAGAAGCTGATCATACAGAAGGGAAAGCAGACACCCAATTAAAGAGAGGAAGGAATCAGGGCTTCGTAAGGATGCAGATCTCATTATCACTGGAGAGCCAGAAGAAAGGCGGGTTTGGGCATATAATCTGATGCGCTGTTTTACCTGGGAAATAATAATGGGGTTCAATGGATAAGAAATGTAAGAGAGTGAGGCCAGGAAAGGAGAAAGCCTCATTTTACTGATGTGCAGACTGGCTCAGAGAGGCAGCAAGTCAGCGACCATTGTAGATTCTTTTTTTTTTTTTTTTTTTTTGAGACGGAGTCTCGCTCTGTCCCCCAGGCTGGAGTGCAGTGGCCCGATCTCGGCTCACTGCAAGCTCCGCCTCCCGGGTTCACGTCATTCTCCTGCCTCAGCCTCCCAAGTAGCTGGGACTACAGGCGCCCATCACCACGCCCAGCTAATTTTTTGTATTTTTAGCAGAGATGGGGTTTCATTGTGTTAGCCAGCATGGTCTTGATCTCCTGACTTCGTGATCTGCCCACCTCAGCCTCCCAAAGTGCTGGGATTACAGGCATGAGCCACTGCGCCCGGCTGACCATTGTAGATTCTGAAAGCACAGATGTCCACTGGTGTACATGGGGGACTGTTTCCAGGACACACCCCCACACCCACCATGTACACAAATCCACGCATACTCAAGACCCAGTCAGCCCTGCGGAACCCACATATAGGAAAAGCTGGTCCTCCACATACATGGGTTTTGCACCCCACAAATACTGTAATCCCAGCACTTTGGGAGGCCAAAGCGGGCAGATCACCTAAGGTCAGAAGTTCAAGACCGGCCTGGCCAACACGGTGAAACCCCATCTCTACTAAAAATACAAAAAAGTAGCCGGGCGTGGTGGCGGGCACCTGTAGTCCCAGCTACTTGGGAGGCTGAGGCAGGAGAATGGTGTGAACCCGGGAGGTGGAGTTTGCAGTGAGCCAAGAGATCGCACCACTGCACTCCAGCCTGGGCGAAAGAGTGAGACTCCGTCTCAAAACAATAAAAAAAAAAAAAGCTGGGCGTGATGGTGGGTGCCCGTAATCCCTGCTACTGGGAGGCTAAGGCATGAGAATCGCTTGAACTCAGGAGGCAGAGGTTGCAGAGAGCCGAGATCATACCGCTGCACTCCAGCCAGGCCTACAAGAGCAGGACTCTGTCTCAAAAAAAAAAAAAAAAAAAGGAAAACAGGTAATAACGGTAACTGCTGCAAAACTTACCAAGCGTACTTTACCAAGTGTACTTTACTACGTGCCAGGCCCCGCCCTAAGCACTCACATAACTCATTGAAACCTCACAACCCTATTGGGCAGGTACTATTCTTTTTATTTGATAGACAAGGAAGCTGAAGTGCAGAACGATTAATTTGAGTAATGTCATTCAGCTTGCAAGTGTCAAAGATGGCATTTGAACCCAGACAGCCTGGCTCCACCATCTGGACTCTTACAGCCTTCAATCTCTAAGAGGGGGAAGGAATTTACATGATATCCTACTGGGAATTTGCTAGAAACCAGATCTCTCTGCCCCAGGCAAAAGGTACAACAGAGAAACATGGGAATGGGGCTCAGAGGCACCCCTGGTCCCCCCGCCATCACCTGCTGAGACAGAGAGCCTCCCTGGCCATCCAGGAAGAATCTAGAAGTTATTGCCCAAAACCATTTTACTGGGAGAACGAACACCAGGAGGCTACCTTCTAGAGGCTGCTGGGCCTCAGAACTCAAGAAGTGGAGGCCTCAGGCCCGTGATCTATTCGGAAAAGACTAGAAAAAGGCTCCAGGGCCAGGCCACTCTCTGCTCTTCAGACACCACCCTGAGTTGCAAGTCCTGTGGCCATCTTTCTAGGTTGAGGTCTGGCCTGTGGAGTCACAGGGAATGTCCGCAGGCCCCACAGCCTGGTCTTCAGAAATGGCCCCATGGGGCAATTCTGTATACTTGCGGGAAGAGCTGCGGGCCAGATGGGCTGGGTAGCGTTGCCGGTTGATGTCCATTTTGGAGAGCACTGCTAGTGGCAGATCCACACGGCAGCGGGCTGCTAATGCCACCAGGTAGATGAGGACGTCACTAAGCTCCTCTTGAAGGGCTGCCCGTTCCCTGGGGGACCAGCCTTGGGGGCCAGGTTCCCCATCGGTTTTCCACTGACTAGGGGCAGAACACAGACAGACACACACTCAGATGTAACCTGGGGCAATGGGCTCTGCCAATCCTTGCAGTAATAACACCCACCTCCAAGGACGACCCAACTAATCTGGGCCCTGGGAAGAGTCGGGTGGGGAAGAGACCCCAACAGATGACACCAAGATGTCTGTGACTCTCCCTGGGCCAAGGAGTGGCCAAAAGAACATTTCATTTGTTGAGACAAAGCTTTGAGGCCCAATTCTAATTCTCTCCAGCCCTAGCCATCACCACCCCAGACCAAACCTCGGACCTAGACCACTGCAGAAGCCTCCCCACTCATCTCCCAGCTAACTCATCTTCTATTCCTGCCCAAACCATCTTTTCTATTTTTTGAGACGGAGTCTCGCTCTGTCACCCAGGCTGGAGTGGAGTGCAATGGCGCGATCTCACTGCAACCTCCGCCTCCCGGGTTCAAACGATTCTCCTGCCTCAGCCTTCCAAGTAGCTATTATAGGCATGTGGCACCATGCCCGGCTAATTTTGTTTTTCTAGTAGAGACACGGTTTTGCCATATTGGCCAGGCTGGTCTCTAACTCCTGACCTCAGGTGATCCGCCCTCCTCGGCCTCTCAAAGTGCTGGGATTACAGGCATGAGCCACCGCACCCGGCCCACACCATCTTTTAAAAGCACAAATCAGGCCTGGCCCAGTGGCTCATGCCTGTAATCCCAGCACTTGGGGAGGCTGAAGCAGGTGGATCACAAGGTCAGGAGTTCAAGACCAGCCTGGCCAAGATGGTGAAACCCCGTCTCTACTAAACATACAAAAAAATTAGCTGGGCGTGGTGGTGGGCGCCTATAATCCCAGGTACTCGGGAGGCTGAAGCAGAGAAATTCTTGAACCTGGGAGACAGAGGTTGCAGTGAGCCGAGATCGCACCATAGCATTCCAGCCTGGGAAACAGAGCAAGACTCCGTCTCAAAAAAACAACAAAACAAAACAAAAAAAAATCGGCTGGGTGCCATGGCTCATGCCTGTAATCCCAGCACTTTGGGAGGCTGCAGTGGGTAGATCACCTGAGGTCAGGAGTCCGAGACCAGCCTGGCCAACAAGGTGAAACCCCATCTCTACAGAAAATACAAATTAGTTAGGCGTAGTGGCGCATGCCTGTATATCTCGGCTACTTGGGAGGCTGAGGCAGGAGAATCGCTTGAACCCGGGAGGCGGAGGTTGCGGTGACCCGCCATCACGCCATCACACTCCAGCCTGGGTAACAGGAGCAGAACTCCATCTCAAAAACAAAACAAAACAAAACCCCACAAATTATATTTTTCCCCTTCTCTGCTAAAATCCAAACTGTGCTTGGAATACAATCTAAACTCCTGACAAAGCCCTCCTGTCTTGCATGGGCTGACGCCTGCCTTTTCCAATGCCACTGCCCACCACTCTCACTCCCCGCCTAAGGCCACTTTGGCTTGTTCTGCCTTGCACACAGGCCAGACTGTCACAGGGCTTTTGCACTCACTGCTCCCTCTGCCTTGAACTCTTCCCCATCCCCCATCATTCCCAGGGCTAGTTCCTTCCTGTTATTCAGGGCTTAGCCTAGATATCACCTCCTGGCTCATCACCTTGTGGATTTTTTTTTTTTTTTGACAGAGTTTTGCTCTGTCGCCCAGGCTGGAGTGCAGTGGCGTGATCTTGGCTCACTGCAAGCTCCGCCTCCCAGGTTCACGCCATTCTCCTGCCTCAGCCTCCTGAGTAGCTGCGACTACAGGCACCCACCACCACGCCCAGCTAATTTTTTATATTTTTGGTAGAGATGGGGTTTCACCGTGTTAGCCAGGATGGTCTCGATCTCCTGACCTCATGATCCGCCCACCTTGGCCTCCCAAAATGCTGGGATTACAGATGTGAGCCACAGCACCCGGCCGGGTTTTTTTTTTTGAGACAGAGTCTCGCTGTCGCCTAAGCTGGAGTGCAATGGCGTGATCTTGGCTCACTGCCACCGCTGCCTCCCAGATTCAAGCGATTCTCCTGCCTCAGCCTCCTGAGTAGCTGGGATTATAGGCGCCTGTGACCACACCCGGCTAATTTTTGTATTTTTAGTAGAGACAGGTTTCGGCCTGTTGGCCAGGTCTTTTTTGTCTTGTTTTTTTGTCTTGGTCTTTTTGTTTTGTTTTGTTTTTTCAGACGGAGTCTTGCTCTGTCACCCTGGCTGGAATGCAGTGGCACAATCTTGGCTTACTGCAACCTCTGCATCCGGGGTTCAAGCGATTCTCCTGCCTCAGCCTCCCGAGTAGCTGGGACTACAGGGGCGTGCCACCATGCCCAGCTAATGGTTGTATTTTTTAGTAGAGACAGGGTTTCACCATGTTGGCCAGGCTGGTCTTGAACTCCTGACCTCAGGTGATCTGCCTGCCTCGGCCTCCCAAAGTGCTGGGATTACAGGCATGAGCCACCGCACCTGGACCTTTTTCGTTGTTGTTGTTTTTTTGTTTTTGAGACGGAGCCTTACTCTGTCCAGGCTGGAGTGCAGCAGCACGATCTCGGCTCACTGCCAGCTCTGCCTCCTGGGTTCACGCCATTCTCCTGCCTCAGCCTCCCGAGTAGCTGGGACTACAGGTGCCCGTCACCACGCCCAGTTAATTTTTTGTATTTTTAGTAGAGACAGGGTTTCACCATGTTAGCCTGGATAGTCTCGATCTCCTAACCTCGTGATCCGCCCATCTCAGCCTCCCAAAGTGCTGAGATTACAAGTGTGAGCCATCCTGCCCGGCCCCTTTTTTGTTTTTTTTAAGACAGAGTCTTGCTCTGTCGCCCAGGCTGGAGTGCTGTGGTGTGATCTTGGCTAACTGCAATCTCTGCCCCCTGGGTTCAAGTGATTCTTGTGCCTCAGCCTCCTGAGTAGCTGGGATTACAGGCGCCCACCACCATGCCTGGCTAATTTTTGTATTTTTAGTAGAGACGGGGTTTGACCATGTTGGCCAGGCTGGGTCATCACCTTGTGTTCTTTTCCTCATAGAACTTGTCCTAATTCCAGATCTAATATGAGATTACTGATTTACTGTCAGTCTCCTTCCACTGTGAAGGTGGAAACCTTTCTGCCTTGTTCCAGGCCATATCTCAATTCTAGAAGACCTAGCACATAGGTGATGTTTTTTTTTTTTTTTTTTTGAGACGGAGCCTTACTCTGTCCAGGCTGGAGTGCAGTGGCGCAATCTCGGCTCACTGCAAGCTCCGCCTCCCGGGTTCACGCCATTCTCCTGCCTCAGCCTCTCCGAGTAGCTGGGACTACAGGCGCCTGCCACCATGCCCGGCTAATTTTTTGTATTTTTTTTAGTAGAGTCGGGGTTTCACCGTGGTCTCGATCTCCTGACTTCATGATCCGCCCACCTCGGCCTCCCAAAGTGCTGGGATTACAAGCGTGAGCCACCGTGCCCGGCAGGTGATGTTCATAAATCTGTCATGAGGCCATGTGCAGTGGTTCAACCTGTAACCCCAGTGCTGTAGGAGGGTGAAGCGAGTGAATCACTGGAGACCAGGAGTTTGAGACCAGCCTGGGCAACAACAGCGAGAGATCCCATCTCTACAAAAAATAAAAATAAATCAGCCAGGCTTGGTGGTGGCGCACGCCTGTAGACCCAGCTACTCGGAAGGCTGAGGTGGGAGGATCGTTTGAGCTCCTGAGGCTGCAATGAGCTATGATCACACCAGTACACTGCAGCCTCGGCAACAGAGTGAGACCCTTTCTCTTAAAAAAATGACTGTCCTGGTCTAGGGCTCATCACCTCTTGCCTGGTCTACACCAGCCAACTCTCTGGTGTCCCCTGCCCCATTCTCTCAGTGATCCATCCAATCCACCCTGTAGACACAGTGACCTTTCCAACACTCATATCTGGTCAGGTCTTCTGTCCAAACTCTCCATCACACTCTAGCCCTAATCCTATCTTCGTGGGTTCAACTCCCACCCCTCTCCTCCACAGCACTATCACTCATCCAACACGTGCCTATTGAGCACCTACTATGCCCTGGGCACTTGGGACACATCAGAGAAAACAGATCCCAAATCCCTGATTTTTCCCGAGATGCTTACAATGAAGGAGCATCAGATTCTCCCTGAATTGAACTTGCCCTTTCTTGCCTCACTGCCCCTGCAAATGTAGTTCCCATGTCTGGAATGCCACAGGCAGGTCCTCTACAGAATACCTTCCTTTCAGCCCCAGAGGCAGAGGAAAAGGGTTGTTGGGCCAGGCGTGGTGGCTCACCCCTGTAATCCCAGCACTTTGGGAGGCCAAGGCGGGTGGATCACCTGAGGTCAGGAATTCGAGACTAGCCTGACCAATATGGTGAAACCCCATCTCCACTAAAAATACAAAAATTAGCCAGGCGTGGTGGGGGGCACCTGTAATCCCAGCTACTCAGGAGGGTGAGACAGAATTGCTTAAACCCGGGAGGTGGATGTTGCAGTGAGCCAAAATTGAGCCACTGCACTCTAGCCTGGGCGACAGAGACCCCGTCTCAAAAAAAAAAAAAAAAAAACAAAAAACGGGAAAGGGGTTGTTGCCACTGCTTCTTCCTAGACGGGACCTGCCCTGATGCTTTCACACCTCACACCTCTCTCTTCCAGAAGGCTGAGTGCCCCTAGAGGGCAGGGACCCCTGAGTCCTCTCTGCATCCCCAACAACAGCAAAGAGCCTTGCAATCAGGAGGGGAAATTGAACCCATGAATGTTTGAAGACCAAATAAATGCTCCCCTCCCCTCCCCTACAACTCAAGACTCTACCAGGAAGCTTTCTATCTACTCACAAGAGTTCTGCCAGCTCCCCCACTTCCCCAACCAAGGCCAGGAGGAGGTTCCGAGGCTGATGGAACTGTTCCCAGTCTCGTTCTGCAGCAAACTCAGCATGGAGGCGGCGGCTGAAATAGGACAAAGGAGTGTAAGCCCAAGTTTCCGGGTTAGAGGGTGATGCAGGGGCTAGAGGCAGCTACCCCAGTAGTATGTAATGGGGGCCTGGGACCAGGAGATTCTGCAACTAATTCATTGGATGGTATTGTGCAGGTCATTTCCTCTTTCCGGAACTTGGTTCCCTCATCTATAAAATGGGCGTGCCCCTGAGCTGCCCTTAACATCTCGCCAAAACTAACAAAACCCTCTTCATTATTCCATCTCCTGCTGCTACTTCTGCAGTTTCCTCCACCTGGAATCGCCGCACATCAAAATGCAATTTCTCTTACAGAAGGTAGTTCCACAGGTCCTTCCTCTAAGAAGCCTTTCTTGACCTCCTCCAGCAAGAAATAATGTCTCCCACCTCTCAGCATTTCGTTTGCCCCTCTCGTACCCCCGGCGCCGGGAGAGCAGAGGCGGTATCGGGTGCCGGTATCTTTCCAGGGCTAGGCTGAAGGGCGTACCTAGTTATCACTCGGAGGCATCACCCAATTTCCCTTGCCTCAGGTGTGCACCGCTGCGCCCATTTTGCAGATGAGGTAAGAAGGCTCACCCAGGGACAGCCCACAGAGCCAGGACCCGAGCCCCGCTGCCAGCCCGCTTCCCGACCACGTGGAGGAACCCTCCCCAAAACGCGGGAGAAAGGGGCGACTTCCCCACCCCAAGCTGGGCCAGGCCTGCTTACATGTCCTCGAGCGTGGGCTCCGGGCTGAAGCTGAACCGGCCGGGAGCAGCAGTGTCCTCTCCCCCCGTGTCCCCACGAATCTCCCCACCGGCCACAGACATGCCGCCCACCCGCTGCAGCCGCGACTTCACGGAAAACCCACGCGCCACACCCGAAGCCCCGCCTCCAGAGCTCCGACCAATTACGGGAGTTCTCGATTGCCTTACGGGGCGGAGCCTGAGGAAAGAGACCAATGACTTTTGTGGAGTTTGCTACAGCCCTCCCCTTCCCTCACTGGACCAATCTGAGGGAGCTTTAAGCGCGCGCTTCTAGTCTTAGGCCCCGGAATTCTTCCGCTAGGCCCTGTGTCTAAAAGTATAGGTACCAATTCGACCCGGGGAAGAGACGAAGGGCAGAGGGCGGGGGAAGCGCAGGCGCGTCACTTCCTTTGTGGGCGCCAGAGGGCGCCAAAGCGAAATGGCAGCGGAAGAGGGTCCGTCAGGTGGAAAACCCTATAAATGAAAGGCCTTATGCATAGGTATTAAATCTCTCAGGGCTTAAGGACGTTGAGAACCCTCGAGGCCAACCTCCACACTATTTGGATGGGATTGAAGGGGAAGAGTGGAGTAAGATCAGAGAGCAGTAGGACTTCAGCTCCCTGCCATTGCTGTGTCCTGTGGTTGAAATGATGGAGGTCTCCCCATCCCTGTCCTAAGGAAGGCAGTAAGCCCCAGCGCAACGTACATTGCCCTGAAACACGTGGCCCGTTATGGTCTGGCCTGTGCCGGCCTCTCCAGCCTCATGGGCCCCCAGCACGGTTCCTCCACCCCACACACGAGAACTCCAGGCTCACTCACACCGGGGAATACGCGAGGTGGCGAGTCACAGAGTTACTGCTTTCAAATCAGAACCACTGAGTTATTGGCCATGGGAGGAGCAGAGATCTTTATGAAACCCTAGAACAGGTGTAGTCTTGCAAAGAATGATTTATTATTGTACCCTTATTAGGGCTACTATCTCTGATTTCCACATGTTTAAAAAGGCTTCCAGCTTGCTGGAAGTGAAAGCGTAAGAAAGTGCAGGAAAAGGCAGAGTCAGATTTTGGAAATTAAAATCCCAAGGCTGTGACAATTGCAATTCTAGGTATATGCCCTAGAGAAATTAATGAATATGCGCAGAGAGACACATGCAAGAAGTTCATTACCGTTTTGCTTCTAAGAGTGAAAAAAATTGAAAATAAAATGACTATCAACGGAAGAATGGGTACATGGAGTTATATTTATACAAATGATATTATCCAGCAGTTAAGATTGGATACATGCAACAGAAACAAGTTTAAACTGGTTTTAGCAAGAAAAAGAAATCTATTATTTTTATTTTCTTAATTTTTTATAGAGACAGGGTTTCACCATGTTGCCTAGGCTGGTCTTGAACCAGGATTGCTGGATTGGGCTCTAGCAATCTCCTGCCTTGGCCTCCCGAAGTGCTGAGATTACAGGCACGAGCCACCCCCATCGGCCACAAGGAATTTATTATAAGGATACAAGAGTGTCTCCAGAATACAGTGGGACCTCAGGAATGAACTGTAACTGGGGTAGCTGTTTTAAGCATTTTACATATTTAATCCTCATAGCAACTAATTTAATCCTCACAAAAACCCTATATGGTAGGTAATATTGTTGTCATCCCCATTTTAAAGATAAGGAAACTGAGGCCGGGAGCGGTGGCTCACGCCTGTAATGCCAGCACTTTGGGAGGCCAAGGCGGGCGGATCACGAAGTCAGGAGATCAAGACCATCCTGGCTAACACGGTGAAACTCCGTCTCTACTAAAAATATAAAAAATTAGCTGGGTGTGGTGGCGGGCGCCTGTAGTCCCAGCTACTCAGGAGGCTGAGGCAGGAGAATGGCGTGAACCTG
The DNA here is from genome assembly GCF_006542625.1 of Nomascus leucogenys. Taxonomy (NCBI): domain Eukaryota; kingdom Metazoa; phylum Chordata; class Mammalia; order Primates; family Hylobatidae; genus Nomascus; species Nomascus leucogenys. The sequence continues at coordinate 75,639,051 of NC_044382.1, read as the reverse complement.
GGAGGCGGAGCTTGCAGTGAACCGAGATCGCGCCACTGCGCTTCAGCTTGGGCGAAAGAGCGAAACTCCATCTCAAAAAAAAAAAAAAAAAAAAAGATAAGGAAACTGAGAGGTTAAATAACTTAACAGCTAGTAAAGTGGTAGAGCCGGCGTCAAAGCCAGGCAGTTTGGCTTCACAGTCTGTTATGAGACCCTATGATGTATTGCCTGAAATGGCGATAAATATTATGAAAAAAAAATGTGACTGTATTTTAAACACTATGAAAGGCTGGGCATAGTGGCTCATGCTTGTAATCCTAGCACTTTGGGAGGCAGAGGTGGGCAGATCACTTGAGGTCAGGAGTTTCAGACCAGCCTGGGCAACATGGTGAAACCCTGTCTCTATTAAAAATACAAACTTAGCTGGGTGTGGTGGTGCACGCCTGTAGTCCCAGCTACTCGGGAGGCTGAGGCACGAGAATCACTTGAACCTGAGAGATGGAGGTTGCAGTGAGCCGAGATTGTGCCACTGTACTCTAGCTTGGGTGACAAGCTAGAGTCACCAAATCTGGGTGTGGTGTTGCACACCTGTGGTCCCAGCTACTTGGGAGGCTGAGGTGGGAGGATCACCTCAGCTTAGGGAAGTCAAACCTGCAGTGAGACATGATTACGCCACTGCACTGCAGCCTGGGCGACAGAGTGAGACCCTGTTTCAATAAATACATACATACATACTATGAAAAGTGATTGGGGGCATGTTTAGATTGCATGGTCCAGGAAGATATATAGTAAGCACTGTAGGTTACCTACTTAATTGCTCTTTTTCCTCTTCTCCATTCTTTTTTTTTTGAGGAGGAGACAGGGTCTGGTTCTATTGCCCAGGCTAGAGTGCAGTGGCACAATCACAGCTCACTTGTGTAGTTAAGACTATAGATGAGCATCATGCCTGGCTCCTCTTCTATTCTTGCAGAATTTTTTTTTTTTTTTTTTTAGGAGTCTCACTCTGTCGCCCAGGCTGGAGTGCTGTGGTGTGATCTCTGCTCACTGCAACCTCCGTCTCCTGGGTTCACGTGATTCTCCTGCCTCAGCCTCCCGAATAGCTGGGATTACAGGTGCACACCACTACACCCAGCTAATTTTTGTATTTTTAGTAGAGATGGGGTTTCACCATGTTGGCCAAGCTGGTCTCGAACTCCTGACCTCAAGTGATCCTCCCCCTTCTGCCTCCCAAAGTGCTGGGATTACAGGCGTGAGCCACTGCGCCTAGCCACTTACAGAATCTTGATTTTGTTCTGGGGTCCACGCTCCTCCACTTGATTATTCTGCCTGACTGGTCATAGTGTTCCCATTGCCCTGGTCACTGATTGGTTTATGAATGAGCATGCTATGGATAATAAGTTGGAGGAAGTATTTTTTTTTTTTAAACAGAATCTCGCTCTGTCGCCAGGCTGGAGTACAGTGGCACAATCTCAGCTCACTGCAACCTCCACCTCCTAGGTTCAAGCGATTCCCTTGCCTCAGCCTCCTGAGTATCCGGGACTACAGGCGTGTGCCACCACGCCCAGCTAATTTTTTGTATTTTAGTAGAGACGGGGTTTCACCATGTTGGCCAGGATGGTCTCGATCTCCTGACCTCGTGATCTCCCTGCCTCGGCCTCCCAAAGTGCTGGGATTACAGGTATGAGCCACTGCCTGGCCAAGTTGGAGGAAGTCTATTGGAAATTTCTGGGAAATGTTCTTCTTAGTTCTTTAAAGAAATTACACGGGCCGGCCATGGTTGTTCATGCCTGTAATCCCAGCAGTTTCAGAGGCTGAGGCGGAAGGATCTTTTGAGGCCAGCCCTGGCAACAGAGCGACACTCTACACAAAATTAAAAAAAAATTAGCTGGGCATGGTGGCATGCACCTGTATTCCCAGCTACTCAGGAGGCTAAGGTGGGAGGAACACTTAAGCCCAGGAGTTTCTGTACTCCAGCCTGGATGACAGAGGGACACCCTGTCTCAAAAAAAAAAAAATCAAACAAACAAAACCACAAAAGACACAGGATGTTTCTACATCTAGATGTTGGTATGTGAAGAGAGGATTGAGAGGAAACTTAGTCCTCAGGCTGAAATTGGCAAGTCAGCCAGGTAGAAAGGAACTTGATCCTTCCTAACATTGCTGAGCCACTTATTGTACAAGTTCCAGAAATACTCTAATTTAGGACTCTGGCTATATAAGAAAATAAATCCCTTTAATGGTCAAACTACTTTTAGTTTGGTTTTCTGTTACTTGCCTTGGAGAAAGTGACATTTAAGCTGAGGACAAATCAAGGGGAATAGAGTTCTAGGCAGAGGGAACAACCAATGCCTAATGCAGGAAAGGCTTGGCATATTGCAGTGTGGCAGGAAGGTAGTGAGCAAAAGAGAGAGTGGTTGCATGTGTACGGTGTAGGAGAAGTAAAAAGAGGTCAGATCAGACCAATTCACCACGAGTTTCATTTTAGATTTTTTTTTTTTTGTAGACAGAGTCTCCCTCTGATGCTCAGGCTGAAGTGCAGTGGTGCGATCTCAGTTCACTGCAACCTCTGCCTCCCGGGTTCAAGAAATTCTCCTGCTTCAGCCTCCCTAGTAGCTGGGATTACAGGCATGTGCCACCACACCCAGCTAATTTTTGTATTTTTAGTAGAGACAGAGTTTTACTGTGTTGGTCAGGCTGGCCTCGAACTCCTGACCTCAGGTGATCTGCCCGCCTTAGCCTCCCAATGTGCTGGGATTACAGGTGTGAGCCACCGCGCCCGGCCTCAGGGGGTTTTAAGCAGGAAAGTGGTCATATTTTGGGCGGATCATTTGAACCCAGGAGTTCGAGGCTGCAGGGAGCTATGATTGTGCCACTGCACTCCAGCCTGGGCAACAGAGTGAGACTCTGTCTCCAAAAAAAGAAAAAGAACTGGAGGAGGCAAGAGTAGAAGCAGGGGGATGAGTTACTGCTGTTGTCCAGGCAAGAGATGATGGTGACTTGAGCCAGGTGATGGTGGGTGAAGATGGAGAGAAGTGGATGTCTTGGGAACATATTTTGAAGGTAGATCTGGAGGTTTTTGTTGGTTTTGAATGGAGGATGGGAGACAGGGTAGAATGGCTTACAGATTTTGAAGGTTTGGCAACCCGGTGGGTGGATGGTGACTGATTTGGGGATGGAAAAGATGAGGGGCAGGACTGAACACGTATGGCCTCAGGTGTGTGGTTTAGGGCAAGGCAAGTTGAAGAGGCATGGTGAGTTGGCAGTGAAGTTTTGAATCTAAGGTTTAGAGGAGAGATCAGGGCTAGACATTCAGATGTGGCAGTCTCAATCATTTAGACAATACTGAAAGTCAAGGAACTGAAGATGAATAACTAACACAAGAATCTAGGCAGAAAAGACCAAGATTTGGAGCCAGGCATGGTGGCTCACTTCTGTAATCCTAGCGCTTTGGGAAGCTGAGGTGGGAGGATTGCTTGAGCCCAGGAGTTTGATACTAGCCTAGGCAACACAGTGAGATGTTTTCTATATTATTAATGTTTACTTACTTATTTATTTATATTTTATTATTATTATTTTTTTGAGATGGAGTCTTGCTGTGTTGCCCAGGCTGGAGTGCAATGGCACGATCTCGGCTCACTGCAACCTCTGTTCAAGTGATTCTCCTGCCTCAGCCTCCCGAGTAGCTGGGACTACAGGCATACGCCACCATGCTTGGCTAATTTTTGCATTTTTATTAGAGACGGGGTCTCACCATGTTGGCCAGGCTGGAGTACAGTGGTGTAATCACAGCTCACTGCAGCCTCGAACTCCTGAACTCAAGTGATCCTGCTGCCTCAGCCTCCCAAAGTGCTGGGGTTACAGGCATCAGCCACTGTGCCCCAGTGACTAGCCCTTTATGAGCCTATCTTCCCAAGAGACAGGATGCCTGAGTCTTTTCAAATCAAAGGTGTTTTTCCAGAGCAAGCCAATAAAGGTTTAATGGCAGGATGGGTGGATTGGGCCAGGCGAACAGGCCATGCTTGCAGCACATCCTTCCACTACTGGGAGAAAAGGTGCTGCTATAATTCAGAATATTTGTTCTTAAATTTTTCAGGGAGAGTCATAACAGGCTTTTAGGAATCTCCAGCCTAGCTCATTCAGGCCAGAGAGTCCCCGACACCCTTTGAAGTTTTCTTCCAACCTGCTTTTCCATCCTGTCCCCGTACACACTTGGGGAAGTCCAGACAGATGTTCCCGACTCTTCCCTCCCCACCTTTGCTTCCTCGGTTCCCTTCATCTGGAATGCCCGCCCCGTTCTGTGCACATCCAAATCCAAATGCCACCCATCCTGCAGAGCCCTGTTTCAAGGCTACCTCCTCTGAAAAGCCTTCCTAAACTTCCTCCTAAAAGGAAATAGGGTCAGGCACAGTGGCTCATGCCTGTAATCCCAGCACTTTGGGAGGCCAAGGCAGGAGGATCACTTGAAAAACCGGCCGGGCGCAGTGGCTCACGCTTGTAATCCCAGCACTTTGGGAGGCCGAGGCGGGCGGATCACGAGGTCAGGAGATCGAGACCACGGTGAAACCCTGTCTCTACTAAAAATACAAAAAATTAGCCGGGCGTGGTGGCGGGCGCCTGTAGTCCCAGCTACTTGGAGAGGCTGAGGCAGGAGAATGGTGTGAACCCGGGAGGCGGAGCTTGCAGTGAGCCGAGATCGCGCCACTGCACTCCAGCCTGGGCGACAGAGCGAGACTCTGTCTCAAAAAAAAAAAAAAAAAAAAAAAAAAAAAACAAAAAAAAAACCACGAGTTTTTTTTTTCTTTCTTTCTTTCTATTTTTTTTTTTTTTTTAAAGACAGAGTCTTGCTCTGTCACCCAAGCTAGTGTGTAGCTCTGTGATCTTGTCTCCCTGCAACCTCAGCCTCCTGGGTTCAAGCCATTCTCCTTCCTCAGCTTCCCAAATAGCTGGGATTACAGGCCTGTGCCACCATGCCTGGCTAAATTTTTTTTGTATTTTTAGTAGAGACAGGGTTTCACCATGTTGGTCAGGCTGGTCTTAAACTCCTGACCTCAAATGATCCGCCTGCCTTGGCCTCCCAAAGTGCTGGGGTTACAGGCTACCATGCCTGGCCTGAAGCCAGGGACCAGCCTAGGCAACATAGCAAGACCCCATCTATACAAAAACACTTTTAAACTTAGCTGGGTGTGGTGGTGTGTGCCTCTAGTCCCAGCTGCTCAGGGGAGGCTAAGGTGGGAGGATCACTTGAGCCTAGGATGTCAAGGCCGCAGTGAGCTATGATTGTGCCACTGCACTTTAGTCTGGGTTACAGTCTCAAATAAAAAAAGTGGTACCAGCTTCAATTGCAGCAGACTCCAAGAGCCCTAGAAGAGTGAAAAGAAAGGGTCAGTACCTATGGACAAGGCACTGTTCTAGCCGCTGGTGATACTGAACATCCTTACCTTCCTGGTGCTTACATACTAGCAGAAAGGAACAATTCTTTTTTTTTTTTTTTTTTTTTTTTTGAGACAAAGTCTCGCTCTGTTGCCCAGGCTGGAGTGCAATGGCATGATCTCAGCTCACTGCAACCTCCTCCTCCCGGGTTTAAGTGATTCTTCTGCCTCAGCCTCCTAAGTAGCTGGGATTGCAGGCACCCGCCACCAACTATGCCTGGCTAATTTTTGTATTTTTAGCAGAGATGGGGTTTTCTTTTTTTTTCTTTTCTTTCTTTTTTTTTTTCTTTTCTTTCTTTTTTTTTTTTTTTTTGAAACAGTCTTGCTGTCACCCAGGCTAGAGTACAGTGGCATGATCTCAGCTCACTGCAACCTCTGACTCCTGGGTTCAAGTGGTTTTCCTGCCTCAGCCTCCCAAGTAGCTGGGATTACAGGCACCCCGCCACCACGCCTGGCTAATTTTTTATATTTTTAGTAGAGACAAGAGTTCACCATGTTGGCCAGGCTGGTCTTGAACTCCTGACCTCATGATCTGCCCGCCTCGGCCTCCCAAAGTACTGGGATTATAGGCGTGAGCCACCACGCCTGGCCTGCTTCCTTGTTTTGTTGGAGCATATCCTCTGGTAGTTTCTTGAGAAAAAGTACATGGGATGAAGCCATTTTGATACCCTGCATGCCCCAAGATATCTTTATTCTACTTATTTGAAAAATGTGGCTTGCTGTAGACTTCTACAGAGATTATCATTTACCCTCAGAATTTTGAAGGCATTGCTTTACTTTTTTGTGTGTTTTTAAAATATTTTTTCTGAGACAGGGTCTCACTCTGTTGCTCAAGCAATCCTTGTGCCTCGGCCTCAGGCACATGCCACCACGCCTGGCTAAACTTAATTTTCTTTTTCTTTTTTTTTTTTTTTTGAGACAGAGTCTCGCTCTGTCACCCAGGCTGGAGTGCAGTGGTGCAATCTTGGCTCACTTCAACCTCCGCCTCCCGGGTTCAAGCAATTCTCCTGCCTCAGCCTCCCGAGTAGCTGGGACTACAGGCGCCCGCGGCCACACCTGGCTGATTTTTTGTATTTTTAGTAGAGACGGGGTTTCACCGTGGTCTTGATCTCCTGACCTCATGATCCGCCCGTCTCAGCCTCCCAAAGTGCTGGGATTACAGGCGTGAGCCACCGCGCCTGGCCCTAAACCTAATTTTCTATTTTTTTTGTAGAAATAGGATCTCACTGTATTGCCCAGGCTGGTCACAAACTCCTAGGCTCAAGTGATCCTCTTGCCTCGGCTTCCCAAAGTGCTGGAATTACAGGTGTGAGCAACCGCGCCCGGCTGCTTTGTTGTTTTTTAGCTTCCAATTTGAGGTTGCAAAGTCTGATGTCATGATGACATACAAAGGTGTGTCATTATTCCCACACCTTTGTATGTGATCATAGTGATCAGAAGCATGAGTTCTGGAGTCAGACCGCCTACAAGACTGACTATGCAACCTTGGACAAATTTCTTATTCTCCGTATACCTCAGCTTCCTCATTTGCAAATTGGGGTTGTTAAAAGATTGGGTTAATACGTATAAAACACCTACTTCCTGCACAGAGTATGTGCTATATAAACATTTGCTATCATTATTATTAGGATCTCCATACCTGGCATTTTGAAATTTAATAAAATTAGCATGGGTCTTTTAAAATGTACTGTGCTAGGAATTCAAGAGGTATGTGGTTTACAACTTTTAAGTTCCAGAAAACTTGGATATTTTTTCTTTCATCTGCTTTACTGCCTTTTTCTAGAACTCCGCTTGGATGTTGAACCTCCTGCCTCATTTGATCTTTATAGATTTTATTTTATTGTGCATCTTTTTGGGCTACTTTTTAAAAAAAATTTACTTCAAGTTCTGGGATACATGTGCAGAACATGCAGGCCTGTTACACAGGTATACATGTTCTATGGTGGTTTGCTGCACCTATCAACCTGTCATCTAGGTTTTAAGCCCCGCATGCTTTAGCTGTTTGTCCTAATGCTCTCCCTCCCCTTGCCCCCAACCCCCCAATAGGCCCCGGTGTGTGATGTTCCCCTCCCTGTGTCCATGTGTTCTCATTTGTTCAACTCCCACTTATGAGTGAGAACATGCAGTGTTTGGTTTTCTGTTCCTATGTTAGTTTGCTGAGAATGATGGCTTCCAGCTTCATCCATGTCCCTGCAAAGGACATGAACTCATTTTTTATGGCTACATGGTCTACTTTCTTATTTATTTATTTATTTTTGAGACAGAGTCTTGCTCTATCACCCAGGCTGGAGTGCAGTGGCTCGGTCTTGGCTCACTGCCAGCTCCACCTCCCGGGTTCACACCATTCTCCTGCCTCAGCCTCCCAAGTAGCTGGGACTACAGGCGCCTGCCACCACACCCGGCTAATTTTTTGTATTTTTAGTAGAGATGGGGTTTCACCGTGTTAGCCAGGATGGTCTTGATCTCCTGACCTCATGATCCACCTGCCTTGGCCTCCCAAAGTGCTGGGATTACAGGCATGAGCCACTGCGCCCAGCTTATTTATTTTTTGAGACAGGATCTCACTGTGTCACCCAGGCTGGACTGCAGTGGTGACTGCAGTGGTGCAATCTCGGCTCACTACAGCCTCCACCTCCCAGGCTCAAGTGACCCTCCCACCCCAGCCTCCAGAGAAGCTGGGACTACAAGTGCACACCACCATGCCTGCTAATTTTTGTATTTTTTGTAGAGATAGGTTTTCGCCATGTTGCCCAGGTTGGTCTTGAACTCATGGGCTCAAGCCCGCCTTGGCCTCCCAAAGTGCTGGGATTACAGGTGTGAGTAAGGCGCCTGGCCTTTTGGGGCTACTTTCTGATAAATTTTTGCAACTTTATGTCTCCTATTAGCAATTTTTTTTTTTTTGGAGACAGAGTTTTGCCTTGTCGTCCAGGCTGGAGTGCAATGGCATGATCTCAGCTCACTGCATCCTCTGCCTCCTGGGTTCAAGTGATTCTCCTGCCTCAGCCTCCCGAGTAGCTGGGATTACAGGTGCATGCCATCAAGCCTGGCTAATTTTTATATTTTTAGTAAAGATGGGGTTTCACCATGTCGGTCAGGCTGGTCTCGAACTCCTGACCTCAGCTGATCAGCCCACCTTGGCCTCCCAAAATGCTGGGATTACAGACGTGAGACACCGCGCCCAGCTCCCTACTAAAAATTTCGTTTTAGCTTTATCTTTATATTCTAAGTGGCTGGTTCTCTTAAGTATTGCTTTGTGGATATTTTTTATCTTTTTTCCTACTCCCTGTATTGTCCCTCTGAGTTTCCTTTTTCTGTTTAAGTTGGAGGCTCTCCTCACATGCCTGGTGATCCTTGACTGCTCATATTTAAGAATGAGGCATTAAAAAGCTTAACATTAGCTGGGCGCGGTGGCTCACGCCTGTAATCCCAGCACTTCAGGAGGCTGAGGTGGGTAAATTGCTTCAGGTTAGGAGTTGGAGACCAGCCTGGCCAACATGGTGAAACCACATTTTCTACTAAAGACACAAAATTCACCAGGCGTGGTGGTGCACACCTGTAATCTCAGCTACTTGGGAGGCTGAGGGAGAAGAATCGCTTGAACCCGGGAGGCAGAGGTTGCAGTGAGCTGAGATCGCACCACTGCACTGCAGCCTGGGCAACAGAGCGAGACTTTGTCCAGGGGAAAAAAAAAAAAGCTTAACATCATTCAATAAAGGCTTTCACCTAGGAGGCCTTGTGGTACAGTGATTTTGGGCTTTTATTTATTTCTTTTGAGACAGGGTTTCACTCCTGTCGCCCAGGCTGGACTGCAGTGTTCGCAGCACACTGCAACCTCTACCTTGCGGGTTCAAGGTTCTCCAACCTCAGCCTCCTGGCCAGTATTTGAATAGCTAATTGAGGAAGGGGGCTGGGCAGTCTCATTTAATTTTTATTGTTTCAGTTAGGCTTCCTATCCTCTGCTGTGTGTGGTGCTCCCAACTTTACCTGCGTAGGTGAGAGGCAGTCATCTGGCTGTGTGAAATAAGAGTGTGGAGAACGCCAGAGATCTAATTACCGTGTATAAACTCTCAACTAGTATGTTTTTATCCCTAGCCCTTACCCCATCTTCTGAGCACATCTTCTTGCTTCTTGTCTTCCCCTACTATGAAGGATTCCTTTAAGTCAGTTACCCCTCTTCCACCTCCTTTCCATCTTTCAAGAATTGTTGACACCTTTCTTTTGTTATTTCCTGCCCCACTCTCTAACCCTTGGAGCGTATGCCTGCTTTGAGTCCTTTTCTGTCATCTCAGAGGGAAGGTGCAACCCTAAATCTGGGTGCTAAATCCCCCAATTCACCAGCATCAGGGAAAACACCCTCTCTGCTATACCAGACTCAATGTATCAGCTAGTTCGTTTTATAAGACTGTATTGAATTTCAAACCACCAAACGTTAGTCAGAATAGTTTTTCAACAAGGTTTCTTTTATTTATTTAGCAAGAAATTACTCTTTATTGATGAAATCACCAGGAATTTGCAGCAAAAGACTTAACATCTTAATGACCACCGAGGCCTGGGCTCTGAGGCTTGCTCTGCCTCTCCCAGTCCTTAATGGGGTTTAGTGGGAGAGACGTCATTAACAGAGACCAAGTCAGATGGTTGCAGGTCCTCCTTTCCCAGTCATCAGACAAGTTGCTCAATTCTTGTCCAGAGCAGGAAAGAGCCAGTTTTTTTTACTTCAGTAAAATAGAATAAAGAATTTGATGTTGCATTATAAGATCTCTCTTAACAATTTAGATTTATCAACAGTATTGGTCCAAAACTCATTTGCTTCTGATCTAAATTTTTTTCATTTTGCAATTTACTTTGTGTGTTATTTTAATAATCTCACTCCCTGTACAGAAATTAATCAACCCAGTGCAAAAAAAATCCCTCAACCTGGAATAGCCTCATCTTACTTTGGAAAGAGAAAACAGAGGTATTTTTGCTCCTCTTCTACCCAAGTGATGAACAAATATCCCCCCAAAGTTCAAAATGTTACTCTGGCCTCGGAATGCACATAAAGACGGCTTTAGATGGGCTGATTCCAATCACCTAGAAAGGGCAGCCGGAACCACTATGCAGGCAGCCTTCTTTGGAAATTTCTTATAATCAACTCTTGAGAACCATCCGTGATTGTGGACAATGGCTCTAAGGTCCAAACAACTTCTGTTCTTTCATCTCACGAGCTAGGCTCAGAGGAGGCATTTGAACTGTCAGGAGCAAGAACAGCAGCTGTGGCCCCACGAGGTAGGACTTCAATAACTCGCGGCTTGTCAATGATGCGGGCCGTTCGGTTTCCCTTTTCCACAATGCCAACGATCCACGCTTGGTGACCCTCTCCGTACTTGGAGGATTTTATTTCAGAACAAAAGCGAGCCGCCTGTTCTCTTGGCAGACAAATCAGTAATCCCCCAGAGGTTTCAGCTGAGGTTCCTTGAAGAAGCCCAAACCGTCCACTGGCCTTGCTGACGGCAGCCATCTTGGCAATTATTGGCAGATTATGAATAACAAAGGACACTTCATTTCTTTGTTGTTTTGCAAGGTTCTGGGAGTGTCCTAGAATGCCAAAGCCTGTGATATCTGTGGCCGCATGGGCATTAAATGTGTGCATTAAACCTGCAGCAGTTCTGTTGAGGGTAGCCATATTGAACATGGCTTCCTGATAGGCCAGCTCCACCTCTTCTCTGGAGACCACCATCTTTACTTTATTCCATCTTTCAGGATTATCCAGCCATTGGTGGGCATTGACAGCAACCTGGGTTCCTAACGGTTTGGTTAACACCAGCACGTCCCCAACGACGGCGCTGTCAGGCATTATGAACTCATTTGGCTGGCATACTACAGTGGCAACTCCACCGATTATAATCCAAGGGTTGACCACCGTTTGCCCACCGGTCACAGCCGTCCCTCCTTCCTCAGCCGCATCCCGAAAGCCTTTGACCATGAGTGGCGCTACCTTTTCACGTTCCTCCTCACTCATACTCTGGCTGACGCTGAGTAACATCAACATGTTGTCACACTCAGTAATCCCCATGGCGTAGAGGTCACTCAGCACGTTGGCACAAGCTATGCGCCCCATCATGTAGGGATCTTCTACCAAGGGATAAAAGAAGTCCGTGGTCTGCACCAGTGACAGGCCCCCGTGCCTCAGGGGGATGACGCAGGAGTCCATCCCGATGCCCAGGGCTGGAAAGGTGGGGCTGGGGCCCGCTCCTGCTGGCAGGCCGGCTTCCTGGGACGCCTCTTCCTGGCCGCCCACCAGGCCCCGGCCCAGCGGGGGCCGCACGTCCGGCCGCGTCAGTCCCGCCAGGAGTTTGAGCAGCGTCTCCTGCGGGACCTTGCAGCCTCAGCCCTTCATGCCGGAAAAGCCCGTCAGCCGCCAGCTCGGGCTGAGGCCCAACGCCTGGGGCTCGAAGGGCCGGTAGTTCGAGAAGCTCCAGCCCAGAGTCAAGCCCGCCGGGCCCGAGGAGCCTTCCGCCGCTGCCATCGCCTCTCCGCAGGCGCCCGTCGCCGAGGCTACGGCCATCGCGCCTGCCCGGCAGGGAAGGGAGGGGAGAAGAGGGCCCTTTTATTTTCCACTCAGGTTAATATGAAGTAAAAGTCAAATATTACCTGCAGGGATTCTCCCTAGCGCTACTCAAGCCGTCACACCCACGGCATGCGCAATCTTCCTGATAGAAGAGCCGCCGGACTCCCCTATTTATAGCCCTGGTGATTGACAGCCGCAACATCCAATGACGACTCTGCCACCGAGAGGCGGGCTTCCTAGACTCTAAAAGGTGCAACAACCTCCGGCTGGCAAAACCGCTTGCAACGCGATTGCAGAACGTCACGTGCTTTCCTTCGCTCTCTTAGTAATTTAAATGGTTTCTTGGCAGTGGCTGACGGAACTCTGCTCTCTTCAGTCACTTTTCCAAGTCCAGCAAATTGTAGACGAGGGAAGATTGGTCTCATGATCGGCAGGATTGTCCCAAAGGTCACCTGACAGCGCACATGATCGATCCAGGGTAGCAAAATAGCCCAAGGGAAAAAAACAGAAAGCATGAGAAATTAGAAATTAAACTACTACAATTAAGTAAGCAAACTGCAGGCAGCATCAATATAATGAAATGTTAACAGGAACTTCAAGAACTCTAGGACTCAGGAGGTCGAGGCTGCAGTGAGCTGTGTCCGCGCCACTGCACTCTAGTCTGGGCGACAGAGCGAGAGCCTGTCTCTAAAAAAGCAAACAACAATAACAAACAAACAAACACCCCCCCACACACACACAAAAAAAGAGAGAGATTTAGGACTGAAAGTCCAGACACCTGCATGGATTCTAATGGTGTTTCCCACCAGCTTTGTGTGGAGTCACTTTCCGTGTCGGTTGACTCATCCATCTGTGGAACAGAGTAGGTTACATAGGACTGGTCTATTCTAAAATTTCTATATCTCTGTAAATATATATACATCTGTAAAAAAATATATATCTTATATAGCCATGAAGGGCAGTTTGCCAATATCTATTAAAAACTCCACCTCCCGGGTTCAAGTGATTCTCCTGCTTCAGCCTCCTGAATAGCTGGGATTACAGGTGTGTGCCACCATACCCGGCTAATTTTTGCATTTTTAGTAGAGACAGGATTTCACCACGTTGGCCAGGCTGGTCTTGAACTCCTGACCTCAGGTGATCTGCTGGCCTCGGCCTCCCAAAGTGCTGGGATTACAGGCATAAGCCACCACACCCAGCTGATAAAAACTTTTTTAAAAGACAAGAAAATGAATAGAAAACTTAGCATAGGGGCTATTTCTAGGGAGAGCTACATAGGGAGCTTCTGGGCTATGTTTAATTCTGTTCATTGGGCTGGTGGTGGGTACGTGGTACGTGGTTGTTCTTTAAACTGTACATAGATGTTTTTGGGGCCGGGCACAGTGGCTCACACCTGTAATCCCAGTACTTTGGGAGGCCGAGGCAGGTGGATCACGAGGTTAGGAGATCGAGGCCAGCTTGATCAATATGGTGAAACCCCGTTTCTACTAAAAATACAAAAATTAGCCGGGCGTGGTGGTGAGTGCCTGTAATCCCAGCTACTCGGGAGGCTGAGGCAGGAGAATTGCTTGAACCTGGGAGGCGGAGGTTGCAGTGAGCCAAGATTGCACCACTGCACTCCAGCCTGGGTGACAGAGCGAGACTCCGTCTCAAAAAAAAAAACAAACAAAAAAACTGTACATAGATATTTTCCCACACTTTTTTTGTAAGTATGCTATATTTCAGAACTTAAAAAACAAGCAAAAAGAAAACATGATGGAGTGGGAAAACAGAGTGAAAGCAAAAGACCTTGTATGATGTCTGCATTGCTGTCAGTGAGCTGGCTGACCTTGAGGAAGTGATCTAGCCTCTCTGCACCTTAGTCTCCTCTTCTGTTAAACCAGGGTCACAATCTCTGCTTAGGATCCAGTGGAAGAGCCATAGGAAACCTCGGCTGAGAAGTGTTTTGCAAAATGTTAAGCCTACTGTACAGGGAAAGGATCCTCATATCTCTAAGGGAAAGAGGAAAACGTTATATTACATCTGTAATCACCTCACCTGAGTTAAAAAGTGACTAGGTCAGGTGGTGCTGGTTATACATTCTCTTAGTCCTTTGGACTTCTCCCTCTCTGCACTTAGCACAATTTGTAATTCTTTTTTTTTTTTTTTTTTGAAATGGAGTCTCGCACTGTCACCTGGGCTGGAATGCAGTGGTGCGATCTCGGCTCACTGCAACCTCCACCTCCCGGGTTCAAGCAGTTCTCCTTCCTCAGCCTCCCAAGTAGCTGGGATTACAGGCACCCGCCACCACGACCAACGAATATTTTGTATTTTTAGTGAGACAGGGTTTCACCATGTTGGCCAGGATGGTCTTGATCTCTTGACCTCGTGATCTGCCGCCTTCAGCCTCCCAAAGTGCTGGGATTACAGGCATGAGCCACCTCGCCTGGCCCTGTAATTTAATCATGTGATAATGCCATGCCTATCTATCTAGCTCCCTCGTTTGTAAGCTCTGCAGAGCAGGGGCTGCTCTGTTGTTTTTGTTTGTTTGTTAGTTTTGTTTTGTTTTGAGACAGAGTTTTGTTTTTGTCACCCAGGCTGGAGTGCAGTGGCTTGACCTCAGCTCACTGCAACCTCTGCCTCCCAGGTTCAAGCGATTCTCCTGCCTCAGCCTCCCGAGTAGCTGGAATTATAGGCACCTGCCACCATGCCTGGCTAATTTTTGTATTTTTAGTAGAGATGGGTTTCACCATGTTGGCCAGGCTGGTCTCGAACTCCTGACCTCAGGTGATCCTCCTGCCTCAGCCTCCCAAAGTGCTAGGATTACAGGCATGAGCCACTGCGCCTGGCTGAGGGGCCTCCTTGATAATACTCATAACCTCTACTCCATGCCCTTCTAGGAAGCAGAGGTCTTTGGGGGAAGGTTTTCATCCATACAGTTCCCTGTTGCTTCTACTTGGAGCAATATTCACTTGGGCCAGTGCAAAGAAAGTCATGAATTTGCCTTGGCCAGTGACCAACCTGCTGTGCTCAGAATGACACATGCATGTGCCTCTGTGCAGGTGACCCATAGGGGCCTCTCAGGGGTGACCCTGAGGGCTGCAGCCTGAGCACCTGGAAGCATTCCTTTTGTTCTTTTCTTATTTCTTACTGAGAGATCCATTGAGCTATGTTTTACTATTTGTGGCCAGGTGCAGTGGCTCACGCCTATAATACCAGTACTTTGGGAGGCCAACGTGAGCGGATCACCTGAGGTCAGGAGTTCAAGACCAGCCTGGCCAATATGGTGAAACCCTGTCTCTACTAAAAATACAAAAATTAGCCGGGCGTGGTGGCGCATGCCTGTAATTTCAGCTACTCAAGAGGCTGAGGCAGGAGGATAACTTGAACCCGGGAGGCGAAGATTGCAGTGAGCAGAGATCGCACCACTGCACTCCAGCCTGGGTGCCAGAGTGAGACTCTGGCTCAAAAAAAAAAAAAAAAAAGAAGAAGAACAAGAAGACCTCGCTTGAGCCTGGGAGTTCAAGGTGACAGTGAGCTATGATTGCGCCATTGCACTCCAGGTTGGGAAAAGAATAACAGGATCGGAGTCCTAGCCCCTGGTTTGCTTTTCACATACAACAACAGCATTTGGGTCAGGTATGTGGCCCAATTGTGATAATCATTTGGGGTTATAACACTACACTTGAAGGATTAGTACATCTAAAAAATTCTTATTTTTTACTGTGGTAAAATATACATACCTTTAGTACACTATCCCCATTTCCCCCTTTTTGTTCTTTTTTACTTTTTTTTTTGTTTGAGACAGGGTCTTGCTGTGTCACCCCAGCTGGAGTGCAGTGGTTTAATCATAGCTCACTGCAGCCTTGACCTCCTGGGCTCAAGCAATCCTCCCACCCCATCCTCCCAAGTAGCTGGGACTACAGGTGCACACCACCAGTCCTGCTAAATTTTTGTAGAGATAGGGTCTTGATATGTTTCCCAGGCTGATCTCCAACTCTGGGCTCAAGTGATCCACTCACCTGAGCTTCCCAAAATGCTGGGATTACAGGTGTGAACTACAACACCCGGCCCCATTTTTTTTTTCTTATTGCAAAATTATTCTGTTGTCATTGTAGAAAAATCACAAAATACAGCTTCGTAAAAAGGAGGAATGTTAAAACAACTTGAAATCCCATTTCCCAAAGAGAAATCCTCGGGATACCTTAATGGATGGTGTTTTAAACATTTTCCATCTACACGCGTCACCACCTCACACTGAACTCCAGGGGGCGCCCTGTCACCCTCCGCCCTGTGGGGAACCCCGCCCTGTGTGCTGTGTATGTATGTTTTTTTTTTAATTAGCAAAAATGGGATAATCTCATTTATTTATTTATTTTATTATTTTTTGGTGAGACGGAGTCCTACTCTGTCGCCCAGGCTGGAGTGCAGTGGCACGATTTTGACGCACTGTAACCTCCGTGCCCCAGGTTCAAGCAATTCTCCTGTCTCAGCCTCCTGAATAGCTGGGATTACAGGCCCCTGCCACCATACCCAGCTAATTTTTTTTTTTTTTTGAGAAGGAGTCTCGCTCTTTCACCCAGGCTTGAGTGCAGTGGCGCGATCTCGGCTCACTGCAGGCTCCGCCCCCCGGGGTTCACGCCATTCTCCTGCCTCAGCCTCCCGCGTAGCTGGGACTACAGACGCCCGCCACCACGTCTGGCTAATTTTTTTTTTTTGTATTTTTAGTAGAGACGGGGTTTCACCGTGGTCTCGATCTCCTGACCTCGTGATCCACCCGCCTCGGCCTCCCAAAGTGCTGGGATTACAAGCGTGAGCCACCGCGCCCGGCAGCCACCCAGCTAATTTTTTGTATTTTTAGTAGAGATGGGGGTTTCACCGTGTTGGCCAGGCTGGTCTCGAACTTCCAATCTCAGATGATCCGCCCGCCTTGGCCTCCGAAAGTGCTGGGGTTACAGGTGTGAGCCACCGCAGCCAGCGTCATTTTTTCTAGTTAAGAAATAAAATAATGGTTAAAAATTACCTGGGATACCTGGTTATAGATGCTCAACACTCCCTGGGTTCATTCACAAATACTGAAGACCTCCTCTGTGCCAGCCACTGTGCTAGACCCGGGGATACAGCAGTGAACACAACAGACAAAATTGTCTCACAGCAGTGAGGCAAGATCATGCTACTGCACTCCAGCCCGGGCAACAAGAGCAAAACTCCATCTCAAAAAAAAAAAAAATATTCAAGATATTGGGAACCTCTGAAGTGTCCTTCCCACAGTCTGAGCCTGCACTACCTTGGCCCAGCATCTGAATGAGTGTCCCCATTGCTGGTCCCTGACCTCGCCCTGACCCTTATCCAGGCCCGGCACGGCCTCATTTCCCAAGCCCCATTTCCCCTGGACTTGCCTGTGGGACTTAACAGTAGCAGGCTCTGCCTCAGAAGACTTGAGAGATGACACCTATGGCCACCACCCTCACACCTTCATCAGCTGCCACCATCCCAAGTGACAGAAAGCTTCAGCTTTGTATCTGGGGCAAATGTGAGAAGGCCTAGTGCATCATCTCTTGCCACAAGAGCAAGAGAGCTATGCGTGGTGGGGCAAGCCTTTAGTCCCAGCTAGTTGGGAGGCTGAGGCAGGAGGATCACTGGAGTCTAGGAGTTCAAGGCCATAGTGTGCTACGATGGCACCTGTGAATGGCCACTGCACTCCAGCCCAAGCAACACAGTGCTGCTCTCAATTGCCCTTTGGAATGGCTGTTTCTCTGCCCAAGAAACACTATTATCTTCAAGAGGAAGTCCCTTCTCTGTGATCTCATACCCTGGTCTTTCCTCTGTTCTAGCATTTACCATTCTGGGTTTTCTGTGACACCTGTGAGCTCCTACAGCTGGAACCCCACTTCACTGGTCTCCATGTGCCCAAGGCTCAGCATGGGGTCTGGTACAAAGAAAGTCTTAGAGAGTGTTTGTTGAATGAATAAATGCAAAGAATGTGAAGAAGCAAACAGTGCAACACTCTGACATTCAGAGCTCATCGAAGCATTGCAAATCCTTTTTAAAAATTATAATTTTTTGGCTGGGCAAGGTGGCTTATGCCTATAATCCCAAAACTTTGGGAGGCTGAGGCAGGCGGATCACAAGGTCAGGAGTTCGAGACCAGCCTGACGAACAAGGTGAAACCCTGTCTTTACTAA
Organism: Nomascus leucogenys; assembly: GCF_006542625.1. Taxonomy (NCBI): domain Eukaryota; kingdom Metazoa; phylum Chordata; class Mammalia; order Primates; family Hylobatidae; genus Nomascus; species Nomascus leucogenys. The sequence continues at coordinate 75,620,932 of NC_044382.1, read as the reverse complement.
AAATACAAAAATTAGCCAGGCATGGTGGCGCATGCCTGCAATCCCAGCTACTTAGGAGGCTGAGGCAGGAGAATCGCTTGAACCCGGGAGGCAGAGGTTGCAGTGAGATGAGATCATGCCATTGCACTCCAGTCTGGGCGACAGAGCAAGACCCTGTCTCAAAAAAATTATAATTTTTTTTTTCTGAGATGGAGTCTTGCTCTGTCGCCCAGGCTGGAGTGCAGTGGCACAATCTCAGCTCACTGCAACCTCTGCCTCCCAGGTTCAAATGATTCTCCTGCCTCAGTCTCCCCAGTAGCTGGGACTATTTTTAGTAGAGATGGGGTTTCATCATGTTGTCCAGGTTGGTCTCGAACTCCTGACCTCAAGTGATCCGCTGGCCTTGGCCTCCCAAAGTGCTGGGATTACAGCCGTGAACTACTGCGTCTGGCCAAAAATTAATTATTATTATTATTATTATTATTATTTTTAGATGGAGTCTTTCTCTGTAGCCCAGGCTGGAGTGCAATGGCATTATCTCGGCTCACTGCAACCTCTGCCTCTTGGGTTCAAGTGATTCTCCTGCCTCAGCCTCCCGAGTAGCTGGGATTACAGGCGCCTGCCACCTCACCCAGCTAATTTTTGTATTTTTAATAGAGACGGGGTTTCACCATGTTGGCCAGGCTGGTCTCAAACTCCTGACCTCAGGTGATCCGCCTGCCTCAGCCTCCCAAAGTGCTAGGATTATAGGCATGAGCCACCGCACCCAGCCAATTAATTTTTTAAAAAAGAGATTAAGTCTGTCACCCATGCTGCACTCACCCGGGCTGGAGTGCAGTGGCGCAATCACAGTTCACTGCAGCCTGGAACTCCTGGGCTCAAGCGATCCTCCTGCCTTATCTTCCCACCATGCCAAGCTTATCTCAAATCCATTATTAATTTTTTTTATTTTCAAAGTAATATGTGCTCTTTATTTGAAAACAAACATTATGGAGATATATACACAGCCAGCCCTTCATATCTGTGAGTTTCATGTCCATGGATTCAACAAATACATTGAAAATGTATAAAAGGAAGAATGAATGGTTACCTCTGCACTGAACATGTACGGACTTTTTTCTTGTAATTATTTTCTAAACAATACAGTGTACCAATGATTTACATGCCATTTACATTGTATTAGGTATTATAAGTAATCTAGAAATGATGTGTGTAGATTACATAAAAATACTATGCCATTTTATATAAGGGACTTGAACATCCATGGAACTTGTTATTTCCTGGAATCAATCCACCATTGATATGGGAGAGACGACTGTGTATATCAATATCAATATCAATATCAATATCAATATCAATATCATTATCAATATCATCGTACATGGAAGGTTCCCAAAACCTCATCTCTTCTGTGCTTTATAAATAAGACATCTCTAAAATCTAGAAATAACTGTGCAGAATTCCTCGCACCAATTTGTTTTAAAGTATACCTAACAAATGTTTAGTAGGCAGAGATGTGGAAGTGAGAGGTTGAGAAAAAACAGATTTCCTGCCTAACAGATAAATAAGATGTGACACACACTGTTTTGTAACTTGATTTTTTTCTGCTTACATTATCATAACAACCTTTCTATGCTAGCACATGTAAATCTACCTTTTTATTTTGGGGACAGGATCTGGTTTTGTTGCCCAGGCTGGAGTGCAGGGGCGTGCCCTCAGCTCACTGCAACCTCCGCCTCCTGGGCTGAAATGATCCTCCCACCTCAACCTCCCTGTAGCAGGACGAGCCACAGACAAAACTCCTCAGACACCCAGTTAAAGAAGGAAGGGGTTTATTTGGCCGGGGAGCATTGGCAAGACTCCTGTCTCAAGAGCCGAGCTCCCCGAATGAGCAATTCCTGTCCCTTTTAAGGGCTCACAACTGTAAGGGAGTGCGCGTGAGAGGGTTGTGATCGATTGAGCAAGCAGGGGGTACGTGACTGGGGGCTGCATGCACTGGTAATTAGATCAGAGCAAAACAGGATAGGGATTTTCACAGTGCTTTTCTATAGAATGTCTGTAATCTATAGATAACATAACCGATTAGGTCAGGGGTCGATCTTTAACTACCAGGCCCAGGGTGTTGTGCCGAGCTGTCTGCTTGTGGATTTCATTTCTGCCTTTTAGTTTCTACTTTTTCTTTCTTTGAAGGCACAAATTGGGCATAAGATAATATAAGGGGAGGTCTCCTCCCTTTCCCCAAGTAGCTGAAACCACAGGCATGCGCCACCATACCCGGCTAATTTTTTTTTTTTTTTTTTTTTGAGACGGAGTCTTTCTCTGTCCCCCAGGCTGGAGTGCAGTGGCGCAATCTCGGCTCACTGCAAGCTCCGCCTCCTGGGTTCACGCCATTCTCCTGCCTCAGCCTCCCGAGTAGCTGGGACTACAGGCGCCCGCCACCACACCTGGCTAATTTTTTTGTATTTTTAGTAGAGATGGGGTTTCACCGTGGTCTCGATCTCCTGACCTCATGATCTGCCTGCCTCGGCCTCCCAAAGTGCTGGGATTACAAGCGTGAGCCACCGCGCCTGGCCTATACCCGGCTAATTTTTGTATCTTTTGCAAAGATGGGGTTTTGTCACGTTGCCGAAGCTGGTTTCAAACTCCTGGGCTCAGGCGATCTGCTCACTTTAGCCTCCCAAAGTGATGGGATTACAGGCATAAGCCACCGTGCCCAGTCGATATTTTGTTAAAGGTTGGATAATATTCTGTGAAATTGATATATTTAATTGATTTAACCAACTTATTGTTGGATATTTCATTTGTCTTGTCTTCCTCTTTTTTTTAACTAAAAGATTTCCTTGGTCAGGTGTGGTGGTTCATGCCAAATAATCCCAACACTTTAGAAGACTGAGGTGGGAGGATTGCTTGAGCTTAGGAGTTTGAGCCCACCCTGGGCAACATGGCTAGACCCCTGTCTCTACAAAAAATAAAATTAGCTGGGCATGTGATACATGCCTGTGGTCCCAGCTACTTGGGAGGCTGAGGCAGGAGGATCACTGCAGTGAACCAAGATTGTGCCACTGCACTACAGCCTGAGTGACAGAATAAGACCCTACATTAAAAAAAAAAAAAGATTTCCTGGAACATACATTTGCATTGACTGATTGATTGATTTTAGGCTAGTCAGGTGAAGCAGTGGGAGTGGAGAAAGACACAGGAATCTGTAACTGGTTGTGATCAATTCGCTGTAAACACCACTGCACTTGGGCCAGCCCCTTTTGCTTTTATTCGGAGGCATCAGATGTCCTAAAAGTTGAAGCAGGTATTCCCCGTGGGGTGATCAGAGGACTTGGGAATTTGTCTTATGGGGGAATATTAGTTATAACTAAGGATGTTCAGCCAGAGAGAAGACTAAGAGGTGACATGAGCCCTGTCCAAATTTCTGAAGGGGCTTCCAGGTGTGGAATGGAACAGACTCGTCCTGGGCATTTCCACAGGGCAGAGCCACCTCTCAGCGTGGGAGTCACAGGGAAGCATTTCCTATAGGCAGAGCTGCAATGGGTCTCTGTGGGAAGTTGTGAGCATCCTGTCCGAAGGTGCATAAGCGGGGCTGGCTGAACGCTTAGTGGGAGGGAATAGAGAAGGGACTTGTGTGAGGCAGGGGAGCGTTGGATTAGATGATATTTGGGGTCCTTTCAAATCTGACGTTTTATTACTACACTTCTAATTGATGTCTCATGCGTCCATGTGAAGAAACCACCAAACAGGCTTTGTGTGAGCAACAAGGCTGTTTATTTCACCTGGTTGCAGGCGGGCTGAGTCCGAAAAGAGAGTCAGCAAAGGGTGATGGGATTATCATTAGTTCTTATAGGTTTTGGGATAGGCGGTGGAGTTAGGAGCAATGTTTTGCAGGCAGGGGATGGATCTCACAAAGTACATTCTCAAGGGTGGGGAGAATTACAAAGAAACTTCTTAAGGGTCGGGGAGATTACAAAGTACATTGATCAGTTAGGGTGGGGCAGAAACAAATCGCAATGGTGGAATGTCATCAGTTAAGGCTATTTTCACTTCTTTTGTGGATCTTCAGTTGCTTCAGGCCATCTGGATGTATACGTGCAGGTCACAGGGGATATGATGGCTTAGCTTGGGCTCAGAGGCCTGACAGTTGAAGGTTATCATAAAAGGTGGCCCAGAGAAGTTGGCCCAATGCCTTAGAGGCCTGGGGATATTTTGGCAAGTGGTGATGGGGGATGTGTTTTCCAGGCGAAGGGAACAGGCTGATCAGAGAGACTGAGGAAGGGAAGCAGGATGTGAGGCCAAAGAGAGAGGTTGGGCCAAGCTATGGCACAAGACTGAATGTTAGTGCAGGTGACAAATAATTTTGTTGTGTCTGCCTAGCACAACAACCTCCACGTGAGAACTACTTCCTCAGCCAGGTGAGGCGGCCGAGTGCTGGGTTTGTATGTAGGATATTACCCTGTTCCTTTGACCATAGGTTACCGCAGGATGGACATTTGACCCCAGCTGGGCCAATCAGAGATCCTCCCTCATAAGACCTAAGACTGTGGAAATTGAGACCTTAGCCTCCATGGTCATTCTTTGCTTTCTTTTTTTTTTTTTTTTGAGACAGCGTCTCGCTCTGTCTCAGTGACAGTGGCTGAGTGCAGTGCAGTGCAGTGGCAAGATCTTAGCTCACTGCAACCTCCGCCTCCCAGGTTCAAACGATTCTCCTGCCTCAGCCTCCCAAGTAGCTGGGACTACAGGCGCCCACCACCCCTGGCTAATTTTTGTATTTTTAGTAGAGACGGGGTTTCACCATGTTGGCCAGGCTGGTCTCAAACTCCTAACCTCAAATGATCCACCCACCTTGGCCTCCCAAAGTGCTAGGATTACAAGCGTGAGCCACTGCGCCTGGCTGTCCATGGTCTTTCAATTAAGTAAATGCAAAGTTGGGAACTGACGTTGCCACTGAAGGGCAATTATCTTCACTGTGTGTTGAAGAGGAGAAAGTGACCTGCAGAGAGAGGGAGAATGGAGGGATGTGGGAGCCTCCTCCAGCTGCCTAGGAGACCTGATGTCTTTGGGTTCTTCTAAGGGTTTTTTGATAGCCCTTAAATTATTGGGGTATTGTTTGTTGGTTTATTTGTTTGTTTCTTGAGACAGGGTCTGGCTCTTTCACCCAGGCTGGAGTGTAGTGGTATGATTACAGTTCCCTGCAGCCTCAGCCTCCTGGGCTCAAGCAATCCTCCTGCCTCAGCCTCATGAGTAGCTGGGACTGCAGGCGAATGCCACCATGTGTGGCTACAAATTATTCTTTTAGTTCTAACCAGCTCTCAGGGGCTCCTCCTACTTGCCACAGTATGAGCTTTGGCCAAGAACTTCCAAAATAATAGGGAGCCATCCAGGGTTTTGAAGGGAGTCATCCACGGCTCTCCAGTGAGCTTCAGGAATATTCAGCTGGAGGAGGAGTGGCAGAAGGGGCTGAGAGGAGTCCAGCAGCTGGAGAAGCCAGCAGGAGGCCTTCCTAATCATTCGGCTATTAGAGGTGCTATAGGAGATGATTAGAAAGATGCTATAGGAATTCCCCCAAACACTTTAGCTCTTTACACCATGCAAACACATCAGTCAGTAACAGGTGCCCCACTTTGTTTCTGTTTGATTTGTTTTCTTTTTTCTTTCTTTTTTTTTTTTGAGATGAGGTCTTGCTCTGCTCAGCCCAGGCTGGATCACCACTCACTGCAGCCTCACGCTCCTGGGCTCAAGGGATTCTCTCATCTCAGCCTCCTGAGTTGCTGGGACTACAGATGTGCGCCACCATGCCTGGCTAATATTTTTATTTTTTGTAGAAATGGGGACTCACTACATTGCCCCCAACTGGTCTTGAACTCCCGGCTTCAAGCCATCCCACCTTGGCCTCCCAAAGCCCTGGGAATACAGGCATAAGCCACTGCACCCTGCCAAGGAAGAAAGTGTTAGTCATCCTCGGGGAGTAGTGACACCGCCTGTGGCATGGTGGCCATTATTCAAGTGTGTTTCTGGCTCAGCCTCCCTGAATATAAATCTGGGTTCAAGAGGCAGAGGGAGAGAGAAAGAAGAATCGGTAAAAACTGAAAGAACTGGCCGAGCAAGGTGGCTCATGCCTGTAATCCTAGAACTTTGGGAGGCCGAGGCAGGCGGATCACTTGATGTCAGGAGTTCAAGGCCAGCCTGACCAACGTGGTGAAACCCTGTTTCTACTGAAAATACAAAAATTAGAGGGCATGGTGTCACATGCCTGTAGTCCTAGCTACTCGGGAGGCCGAGACAGGAGAATTGCTTGAACCCGGGAGGCTGAGGTTGCAGTGAACTGATATCGCACCACTGCACTCCAGCCTGGGTGACAGAGCAAGACTCTGTCTCAAAACAAACAAACAAACAAACAAGACGGGAAGAGCTACTTCGCTAGCCCGTACACCCTGGAGCCCAAGCAATAGCTTTGGGACACCTTCTGCATGATGCAAAGCAGAGAGAGCCCTTCTCCCCAGCTCTGCCACAGCTCCTTCAGCCCTGGCACATCCAGGGCTCAGGGCCAAAAGCAAGGGGAATGGCTGTGTCTGAGGTCGGGCTATAGAACAGCAGCCAAGGGGCAAAAGCCTGGAGCAGCTCACACTCCAGGGAGAGGAGTGGAGCACCAGTGAGATAGCGCTGGAGGCTTTCTGCAAGAACTCGGGTTTGCAGGAAGCTAGGGAGCCTGGACTGGCAGGTGGAGGCAATGAGGCCACAGCATAGGTATGTGAAAGTTAATATGATGTTATTGGAACTCACAGGTTGGTGAGTTCTGTAGAGGTGTGAGCTATATATATATACAGAAGGAGGCCCGAGGCTCAGAGAGAGGAATACCTTCATCCACATTATTTGTTTGTTTTTTGTTTTTTGTTTTGAGATGGAGCCTTGCTCTGTTGCCCAGGCTGGAGTGCAGTCAAGTGATCTCTGCTCACTGCAACCTCCACCTCCTGGGCTCAAGCGATTCTCATGCCTCAGCCTCCCGAGAAGCTGGGATTACAGGCACCTGCCACCACGCTGAGCTAATTTTGTATTTTTAGTAGAGACAGGGTTTAACCATATTGGCCAGGCTGGTCTCGAACTTTTGGCCTAAGTGATTCACCTTTCTTAGCCTCTCAAAGTGCTGGGATTACAGGTGTGAGCCACCGTGCCCAGCCCATGCATCGACATTAAAGGCAAGAGAGTGTTGCCCATATCTGGTTCCCAGGTCTCTGGCCCTCAACTATATACTCGTTTGCAAACACACACACACACACACACACACACACACACACACACACACACACACCAACCATCCACTTAGAGGCTGGAAATGAAGCCCTTGGAAGTGAGCTCACCCAGTGACAACAGATCCTATGGACTGCATATGAATACCCCCAAGGGAAGCCATCCTTCCAAAATCCTACCTGTGGTGCGTTCAGCTCAGCCCTTCCTCAGAAAATCCAGGTTGAATTTCTAGAACTTTAGTTTTTATTTATTTATGTATTTATTTGAGACGGAGTTTCGCTCTGTCACCAAGGCTGTAGTGTAGTGACGCGATCTCAACTCACTGCAACCTCCGCCTCCCGGATTCAAGCAATTCTCCTGCCTCAGCCTCCCAAGTAGCTGGGAATATAGGTGCCCGCCACCACGCCTGGCTAATTTTTCTGTATTTTTAGTAGAGACGGGGTTTCATCATGTCAGTCGGGCTGGTCTCGAACTCTTGACCTCAAATGGTCCACGTGCCTCAGCCTCCCAAAGTGCTGAGACTACAGGCGTGAGCCACTGTGCCTGCCCTTGAGGTTCTAGAACTTTGGAATGCCCAGACCCACCTACCACAAGATCACAAGGGCCTTGGAATATGATGGTGGCCTCCAAGCTCCACCCATCGTAAGCCCCCACCACCACCTTGGAAACCGCTCCCCTGAGGTGCAGCCTCCCCTTAACCTCTTGGCAGGTGGGAAGAAGGGGAAGGAGCAGTGTGGTGACCCACAAACATCTGTCAGAGCCAACCTAACCGAAGTGGCCTTTGTCACGCACCCAGGAGGAAGTGGTGGGTGGGGAGCCAGGCTGGCGGAGGGAGCAGTAGCTGTCAGTGAGGCAGCGCCTGCCCCAGCGAGGCCTCTGTGAAGTTGCAGACACACCGTTAGCCCTGAGCCCTCCAGGGACTGGAGGCAGCCAGGCCTGGTGGACTAGCGTGGGGCAGGGAAGCCCTAGCCTACTTCTCCAGCCCGAGCCCTGCTGCTGGCTCCATAGCCATGGCCCATTTGTCCCAAGTGTGCCCAGCAGCCTCCTGCTGCCATACCCCAGCTTACTCTACTTTTTTTCTTTTTTTGAAGCAAGGTCTCATTCTCTCACTCAGGGGGGATGCAGTGGTGCTATTTCGGCTCACCGCAGCCTCGACCACCGCAGGCTCAGGAGATCCTCCCACTTCAGCCTCCTGGGTAGCTGGACCACAGGCACATGCCACCACAGCCACCAAATTAAAAAAATTTTTTTTTCGTAGAGAAGGGGTTTTGCCATGTTGCCCAGGCTTACCCAAGATTTTATTCATTTTATTCATTTAAAAGCCACAAGAGGCCAGGCATGGTAGCTCACGCCTGTAATCCCAAAACTCTGGGAGGCCGAGGCAGGTGGATCACCTGTCAGGAGTTTGAGACCAGCCTGGACAACATGGTGAAACCCCATCTCTACTACAAATACAAAAAATTAACGGGGCATGTTGGTGCGCGCTACTCGGGAGGCTGAGGCAGGGGAACTGCTTGAAACCAGGAGGCGGAGTTTGCAGTGATCCGAGATCGTGCTACTGCAGTCCAGCCTGGGTGACAGAGCGAGACTCTGTCTCGAAATAAAAATAAAAAAATAAGTAAAAGCCAAAAGAGAGAAAGGTTCAGTAGGAAAGTATGTGGACTGGGACTAGAGGGGCCATGAGGAATGGAGGCAGCTCTGCAAGTTATTGCTGTTCTTTTTTTTTTTTCTTAAGGTAATTTAACAGAAATGTTTAGTTTAATGGCATAATTAAAAACCAACCAACCAATCAACTTTCTCTTCTACCTATGGAAAGAACAATAAAAATAAATCAAGGACTTTAAAAAATTTAAAAACAAATCAAGGACTTCTAGATCTTTTGCATAAAACAGCTTAAAAAGAGAAGGGGTTGCCAGGTGCGGTGGCTCACACCTGTAATCCCAGCACTTTGGGAGGCCAAGGCGGGCGGATCACGAGGTCAGGAGTTCAAGACCAGCCTGACCAACATGGTGAAACCCCGTCTTTACTAAAAATACAAAAATTAGCTGGGTGTGGTGGTGTGCACCTGTAATCCCAGCTACTCAGGCAGCTGAGGCAGGGGAATCACTTGAACCTGGGAGGCGGAAGTTGCAGTGAGCCGAGATTGTGCCACTGCACTCCAGCCTGGGTGGCAGAGCGAGACTCCGTCTCAAAAAGAAAAATTAAATAAATAAATAAAGAGGAAGGGGAGGGGGCACAACCGTTGCTAATGGAATGCTATAATGCACAAGGTCAAGGATTTAATAAATTCTAAAAGTCTCTACATGAATCAGTGATAACCATATTATTAGAAATGTAAATGCATAGAATATAAAGTATATGGTATTAAAAACAGACCTTGCTAATATAAACACATATAAAGTATGTCACTTCTCTTGTAATAACAGTATAACGATCAATCTACAGTTTGCCCTTTGCCTGGTACTCTTAAACCACTCCCCCGATAGTCAACGTTGACATTGGATCAACAGCTGCTGAACACAGGAGAGCCCACAGATGTCTAGATTCAGCACCTGGGGGCCCCACGTACCCTCTATGCTGTGTGTTCCCATGACTCCAGAAATAATTAATTGCAATTTGCATTATCAAGTCCACAGGGAAGTTTGAAATCTAGCTGGGGCCGGGCACGGTGGTTCAAGCCTGTAATCTCAGCACTTTGGGAGGCTGAGGCGGGCGGATCACGAGGTCAGGAGATTGAGACCACCCTGGCTAACACGGTGAAACCCCGTCTCTACTAAAAAAAATACAAAAAAATTAGCCGGGCGTGGTGGCAGGCACCTGTAGTCCCAGCCACTCGGGAGGCTGAGGCAGGAGAATGGCGTGAACCCGGGAGGTGGAGCTTGCAGTGAGGCGAGATCGTGCCACTGCCTTCCAGCTTGGGCGACAGAGCAAGACTCTGTCTCAAAAAAAAAAAAAAAAAGAAAAGAAAAAAGAAAAAAAAAGAAATCTAGCTAGAAGAAGTAGCAACAAAGGCAAAATAAGCTGGAGTTTGTTAGAAAAGCAATGAGAAGATTTCTGAAAATGCTTCCAGTTCAAGTCAGAATTAAGGTAAACATGAGGTCCCGCCAGCTTTGCAGAGCTGTAGATGTTTTTTTCTTTCAAAAAAAAAAAAAAGGAATCTATAATAAGCATGTTCGGCCTGGCGTGGTGGCTCATGCCTGTAATCCCAGCAGTTTGGGAGGCCAAGGTGGGCGGATCACCTGAGGTCAGGAGTTCAAGACCAGCTTGACCAACATGGTGAAACCATGTCTCTACTTGAACCCATGCCTCAGCCTCCCAAGTAGCTGGGACTACAGGCTTGAGCCACCATGCCTGGTGAATTTTTTTTTTTTTTTTTGTATTTTTAGTAGAGACAGGAATGTAAATTAGTATAACCACTATGGAGAACAGTTTGGAGGTTCCTCAAAAACTAAAAATAGAGCTACCATATGATTCAGCAACCCCATACTGAGCATATACCCAAAAGAAAGACAATCAGGGCCGGTCGTGGTGGCTCACACCTGTAATCCCAGAACGTTGGGAAGCCGAGGCAGGCGGATCACTTAAGGCTGAGGCAGGAGAATCACTTGAATCCAGGAGGCAGAGGTTGCAGTGGGCTGAGATTGGGCCATTGCACTCCAGCCTGGGTGACAGAGGGAGACTCCATCTCAAAAAAAAAAAAAAAAAAAAGACAATCAGCCTATCAAAGAGATATGTGAACTCACATGTTTGTTGCAGCACTGTTTCCAATAGCTAAGATTTGGAAGGAACTTAAGTGTCTATCAACAGATGAATGGATAAAGAAAATGTGGTTCAGGCCGGGCGTGGTGGCTCACGCCTGTAATCCCAGCACTTTGGGAGGCCGAGGTGGATGAATCACTTGGGGTCAGGTGTTTCAGACCAGTCTGGCCGACATAATGAATCCCTATCCCTACTAAAAATACAAAAATTAGCCGGGCATGGCGGCAGATGCCTGTAATCCCAGCTATATGGGAGGCTGAGGCAGGAGAATCGCTTGAATCCAGGAGGAGGAGGTTGCAGTGAACCAAGATTGTGCCACTGCACTCCAGCCTGGGTGATGGAGCAAGACCCTGTCACCCTGCCAAAAAAACAAACAAAAAAAAGAATGAACAAGATCCACTATTTGCTAACACAACAGGGTGACTATAGTCCGCAATAACTTAACTGTATATTTCAATATAACTGAGTGTAATTGGATTGTTTAAAACATAAAGCATAAATGCTTGAAGGGATGGATATCCCATTCTCCATGATGTGATTATTTCACATTGCATACCTGTTGACACAGGCAAACATCTCATGTACCCCATAAATATGTATACCTACTATGTTCCCACAAAATTTGAAATAAAACTTTTTTATAAAACTGCAACAACAGCTAGGCGCAGTGGCTCATGCCTGTAATCCCAGCACTCTGGGAGGCCGAAGTGGGCAGATCACCTGAGGTCAGGAGTTCGAGACCAGCCTGGCCAACGTAGTGAAACCCTGTCTCTCCTAAAAACACAAAAATTAGCTGGGCGTGGTGGCAGGTGCCTGTAATCTCAGCTACTTGGGAGGCTGATGCAGGAGAATCGCTTGAACCCGGGAGATGGAACTTGCAGTGAGCCAAGACCACACCATTCCACTCCAGCCTGGGTGACAAGAGCAAAACTCTGTCTCAAAAAAAAAAGAAAATGCAACAACATGGATGAATTTCAATAGCATTATGCTGAGTGAATGAAGCCAGGCAAAAAAGGCTACAGACTATACGCCATGGTTTGAAGGTGTCCCCCAAAAGCATGTGTTAAAAAAAGAATCCCCAGTGCAACATTGTTGGGAGGTGGGGCCTAATGGGAGGTGTTTAGGTCATGGGGGCTCTGCCTGCCTAAATAGATTAATGCTGATTATAAAGGGATTGGTGGGTGGCTGAGACAGATAACTGCTTGAACCTGGGAGGCGGAGGTTGCAGTGAGCCAAGATCACACCACTGCACTCCAGCCTGGGCTACAGAGTGAGACTCCGTCTCAAAAAAAAAAAAAAAAAAAAAAAAAGGGACTTAATGCTATATGAGTTCAATCTCTTATTTTTTTGTTTGTTTGTTTGTTTTTTGTTTTGTTGTTGTTTTTTTTTTTGGAATACTGTCTCCTTCAAAAGATGTGATGTGATACCTTCTACTGTGGGATGACACAGCAAGAAGGCCCTCACCAGATGCAGGTCCTTCAGCCTTGGAATTCCTAGCCTCCAGAGCCATAAGGAAAATAATAAATCTCTGTTCTTTACGAATTACCCAGTCTCAGGTATTCTGTCAGAGCAGCACAAAACAGACTAAGACACTACGTGATTCCTTTTTAGGCTATTCTGAAAAAGCAAAACTGTAGGAACAGAGACAGATCAATAGTTGTCAGGGAGTTGGGGTAAATGGAAGAAATTTACTACTAAGTAATAAAAAAGGGGCATTTGAATGTGATGGAAATATTTTGTATCTTGATTGTCATAGTGGTTAATCAACAGTATATATTTGTCAAAACTCATGAACCATACTCTTTTAAAGGGTGAATGTTAATGAGTGTAGATGATACATAAACAAATCTGGCTTTTAGTTTTTAATGTAATTTAATTTTTTAAAATAGAGATTAGGTCTCACCGTGTTGCCCAGGCTGGTGTTGAACTCCTGGGCTCAAGTGATCCTCCCACCTCAGCCTCCCAAAGTGCTGGGATTACAGGTGTGAGCCACCGCACCCAGGCTAAATTTGGCTTTAAAGAGTCCTGGGAGGTTTATGTATTTCAAAAATTAGATGGAGGGTTTTTGGTTTTCACTGTCTTGGTGGCTATGGGGATGCTCATTGTCCAAGCTGCCTGTTTCATTCTAAAGCAACGGTTCTACTCAAGGGATTTCGTATCTTCATGTCCAGATTGGACACTGGAACCTGCCTTGCAGCCTCTAAATCCAGGGGTTTGGGATTCTGTCTCCAGATCTCCACACATCACCCTCCAGGACTGCCTCTTCCAGCACAGAGAGTCACAGACATTGATCGCCCTCACTTGCAGGACCAGAAGCATTCTTCAAGGCCCAGTCTCTGGGAATTTAGCCCTCTTGTTTTTCTTTTTTTTGGGGGAGGGGGGATGGAGTCTTGCTCCGTTGCCCAGGCTGGAGTGCAGTGGTGCCATCTCTGTTCACTGCAACCTCTGCTTCCTGGTTCAAATGATTCTCTTGCCCCAGCCTTCCCAGTAGCTGGAATTACAGCCACGCAGCACCATACCCAGCTAATTTATATATATATATTTTTTAGTAGAGATGGGGTTTTGCTATGTAGGCCAGGCTGGTCTTGAACTCCTGACCTCAGGTGACCCGCCTACCTCAGCCTCCCAAAGTGCTGGGATTACAGGCATGAGCCACCATGCCCGGCCTAACCCTCTTCATTCAACCCCTTCAGCCCATCCCTTTTGGACAATACAGCTCTTTGCTTCTAAGAATCCAGACCTTCAAAAGCAAAAGGCTCTTTTTTTTTTTTGAGACAGAGTCTTGCTCTGTTGCCCAGGCTGGAGTGCAGTGGTGCGATCTCTGCTCACTGCACCCTCAGACTGCCAGGTTCAAGTGATTTTCCTGCCTCAGCCTCCCGAGTAGCTGGGATCACAGGCGCCTGCCACCACGCCAGGCTAATTTTTGTATTTTTAATAGAGATGGAGTTTTACCATGTTGGCCAGGCTGGTCTTGAGTTCCTGACCTCGTGATCTGCCGGCCTCAGCCTCCCAAAGTGCTGGGATTACAGGGGTGAGCCACTGCGCCCAGCAAAAGCAAAAGCCTCTTAACTCTCCTTAGGGGCAGGGGCAACCCCAAACATTTACTCATTCAGTAATATTTACTGAGCATCTACTATGCTTCAGGCACTGTTTTAGGTCCTGGGGATAGAACAGTGAAGAAAAACAAATAATAACAATACTTCCTCTGTGGAGTTTACATTCTAGTAGGAAAAATGGACAATAAACTGGACAACAAAGTAAATTAGATAGTATAGGGCCAGGTACAGTGGCTCAGGCCTATAGTCCCAGCACTTTGGGAGGCCAAGGCGAGCAGATCACGTGAGGTCAGGAGTTCGAGACCAGCCTGGCCAACATGGCGAAACCCTGTCTCTACTAAAAATACAAAAATTAGCCAGCCGTGGCGGTGCGCACCTGTAATCCCAGCTGCTCAGGAGGCTGACGTAGGAGAATTGCTTGAACTCTGGAGGTGGAGGTGGCAGTGAGCCAAGATCATGCCACTGCACTCCAGCCTGGGCACAAGATCGAGACTCCATATCAAAAAAAAAAAAATAGTCTAGGAGGAGGCTATAAATGTAAAGGAGAAGCTGACATTCAAGCACAGACTGAAAGGACACGAGGGTACAAGCCATGTATGAGGCTTTCTTTTTTCTTTTTTTTTTTTTTTTTTGAGACGGAGTCTAGCGTTTCAAGCAATTCTCCTGCCTCAGCCTCCTGAGGAGCTGGGATTACAGGCAAGCACCGTCATGCCCAGCTAATTTTTGTATTTTTAGTAGAGACAGGGTTTCATCATGTTGCCAGGATGGTCTCGATCTCCTGACCTTGTGATCCGCCCACCTTGGCCTCCCAAAGTGCTGGGATTACAGGCATCAGCCACCAAGCCCGGCCATGTATGAGGCTTTGGTAAATATGTATAAGATTGCCTGCTGAAACTTAAACCCTAATTCAAGTATCTAAATTTTGAAGATGGCCTGAGGGAAAACCTTCACACAGGAGATGGCTGATTTAGCCATTAATTCTCAGTTAGATGTTCTGTGGTGAGATAATTACAGTTTTTCCAAACAGGTCAAACCTGTATGGTTAACTAATAGAACTAAATTTTTTTCTTTTCTTTTCTTTTTTTTTTTTTTTGAGACAGAATCTCCCTCTATTGTTCTAGCTAGAGTGCAGTGGCTTGATCTTAGCTCACTGCAATCTGTGCCTCCCAGGTTCAAGTGATTCTCCTGCCTCAGCCTCCTGAGTAGCTGGGATTATAGGTGCGTGCCACAATGTCTGGCTAATTTTTGTATTTTTAGTAGAGACGGGGTTTCACCATGTTGGCCAGGCTGGTCTCGAACTCCTGACCTCAGGTGAGCTGCCCACCTTGGCCTCCAAAAGTGTTGGGATTACAGGCGTGAGCCACAGTGCCTGGCCCAAGTTTTTTTTATTCATGAAAAATATATGGCTTCAATTGTTAACAATGATTCCTCTTGGGATTTAGGGATGGGCAGTGGACATTAAAACAATGCTTGGGGCCAGGTGCTGTGGTTCACGCCTGTAATCCCAGCACTTTGGGAGGCGGAGGTGGGCGGATCACAAGGTCAGGAGATCGAGACCATCCTGGTTAACACGGTTAAACCCCGTCTCTACAAAAATACAAAAAATTAGCTGGGCGTGGTGGTGGGCACCTGTAGTCCCAGCTGCTCAGGAGGCTGAGGCAGGAGAATAATGTGAACCCGGGAGGCGGAGCTTGCAGTGAGCTGAGATCACACCACTGCACTCCAGCCTGGGTGGCAGAGCGAGACTCCGTCTCAAAAAACAAAACAAAACAAAACAAAACAATGCTTATTCGTCTTTACACATTCCATAGTGTTTGGATTTAAAAATTTATACTCTTTTTGTAATTTCAGAAAAAAACAAAAGAATTTGGTTGGAACCGCTCTACAGAGAATCAAAGAAATCAGCCTGAATTATCTGATCTTAACTGAATTTTCAAAAGACTATCTAATACCTTCTAATTGCCACAAGCCAGCTTGTCCTGTTCCAGCCGCCTGGCAGTACAGATGATAGATAATCCGTCTGAAAAAGGCTTCCTCAGGGCAGTGACATCTTCCCAGGTTGAACGGGATTTCTTCACAGCGCAGGGAGAATCTGAAGATCCTTCCCAATTTCTTGTAAACGAATACAGTTCCTTCACTCTGTTGTGTTTTAAATATTTTTATGTTTTGGTTTGTTTGTTTGTTTGTGTATAAAGATAGGGTATCGCTCTGTCACCCAGGCTGCAGGGCAGTGGCCTGATCACAGCTCACTGCAGCCTCTACCTCCTGGACTCAAGTGATCCTCCTACCTCAATTTCCCGAGTAGCTAGGACTACGGGCATGCACCAGCACACTTGGCTAATTTTTTATTTTTATTTTTAGTAGACACAAGGGTCTTGCTAAGTTGCCCAGGCTGGTCTCAAACTCCTGAGCTCAAGCAATCCTCCCACTTTGACCTCCCAAAGGGCTGGGATTATAGGTGTAAGCCACCATGCACAGCCAATATTTTTTGTTTTTTAATGGTAGTTTAATTTAATTTAATTTTATTTTATTTTATTATTATTATACTTTAAGTTTTAGGGTACATGTGCACAATGTGCAGGTTTGTTACATATGTATCCATGTGCCATATTGGTGTGCTGCACCCATTAACTCGTCATTTAGCATTAGGTATATCTCCTAATGCTATCCCTCCCCCCGCCCCCCATAATTTTTTTTTTTTTGAGACAGTTTCTCTCCTGTTGCCCAGACTGGAGTGCAATGGCGTGATCTCGGCTCCCCACAACCTCCACCTCCTGGGTTCAAGCAATTCTCTTGCCTCAGCCTCCCAAGTAGCTGGGATTACAGGCATGTGCCACCACGCCCGGCTAATTTTGTATTTTTAGTAGAGACAGGGTTTCTCCATGTTGGTCAGGCTGGTTTTGAACTCCCAACCTCAGGTGATCCACCCACCTTGGCCTCCCAAAGTGCTGGGATTACAGGCGTGAGCCGTGGTTCCCAACCTTTTTTTTTTTTTTTTTGAGATGGAGTCTTGCTCTGTCACCTAGGTTGGAGTGCAAAGGCGCGATCTTGTCTCACTGCAACCTCCGCCTCCTGGGTTTAAGCTATTCTCCTGCCTCAGCCTCCCAAGTAGCTGGGATTACAGGTGCGCACCACCATGCCCAGCTAATTTTTGTATTTTTAGTAGAGGTGGAGTTTCACCATGTTGGTCAGGCTGGTCTTGAACTCCTGACCTCAGGGGTTCTGCCCGCCTCGGCCTCCCAAAGTGCTGGGATTACAGGTGTGAACCACCATGCTTAATTTTTTTAAATGGTAAAGTTTTACATCCTCATTGTAAAAAAAAAATGCAGACCATATAGAAATGTATAAACCTCATTTTACAGAGCTAACCACTGTTTAAAGTATGGTTGTATATCCTTTCCAATTTAACAAATATATGCATACATATATAATTTCACGTTTATTTTTTATTGAGATACAATTCACATACCATAAAACTCACCATTCTTTTTTTTGGGGGGGGGGCAGCAAAACAATAAACAGCTTTATTACATGGGTGAAGACAAAACAAGGATTTATTTGCCTTTCCGGGCCTTGATTTTCCTAAGATAGAACTCCAACTCTTTGCCCTCTAGCACATAGCCATCTGCTTGGCCACACTGTCCCGGCCTTGAAGCGATGCACCCAAGAAGCTTGCCCTGCTGGAACTGCTCCTCCAGGAGACTGCTGATTTTGGCATTCTTTTTCATCATATTTCTTCTGAATTTTTTCTGGTCGTTTTTTGTTTAAAATCTCTTCTTCCTCAGGAGTCAGCTTGGCTCCCTTCTTGCGGCCCAGGGGCAGCGCATAGTGGGACTCGTACCACTGTTGGTACGGTGTGCTGTCGAGAAGCACGACGCAATTCTTCACCAGGGTCTTGGTACGAACCAGCTCGTTATTAGATGCATTGTAGACAACATCGATGATCCTTATTTTACGAGTACAACACTCTGAGCCCCAGGAGAAATTCCCCACGTCCAACCTCAGGGCACAGTATTTCTTGTTACCTCCCCGCACACGGACTGTGTGGATGTGGCAGGGGCCAATCTTGGTGTTGGCAGCTGGGCGCCCCAACTCATACTTCCGCTTCTTGTGGTAGGGCTTTCTCTTGCCCCCGGTTTTGCGGCGCTTGTGCCAGTTTTCCCGAGAGATGCCCATTGCTCGGCGCTGGCTGGAAAGAGAAACCAAAACTCACCATTTTAAAGTATACAATTCACTGGGCACAGGGCTATAATCCCAGCACTTTGGGAGGCTAAGGAGAGAGGATCAGTTGAGCCCAGGAGTTTGAGACTTGCCTAGACAGCACAGTGAAACCCTGTCTCTACAAAAAATACAAAAATTAGCTGGGCATGGTGGCACACACCTGTAGTTCCTGCTACTTGGGAGGCTGAGGTGGGAGGATTGCTTGAGCCAGGGAAGTCGAGGCTGCAATGAGCTGTGTTTGCACCACTGCACTCCATCCTGGGTGACAGAACAAGATCCTGTCTCAAAAAGTAAAAAAAAAAGTATAGAATTCAGTGATTTTTAAATAGATTCACGAAATTGTGCAATCATTACCACAGTCTATTTCCAGAACATTTCATCACCTAAAATGAAACCTTATGCCCATCAGTACTCGCTCCCTAGCCTCCATTTCCCCAGCAAGCACCAACCTGCTTTCTGTCTCTCTAGATTTGTGTTCTGGATATTTCAGACCACATGTGACTTTTTTTTTTCACTAAGCATATTTTCAAGGCTTACTCATATTGTACCATGTACAAGTACTCTATTTTTTTTTTTTTTTTTTTTTTTGAGATGGAGTCTCACTCCGTCACCCAGGCAGGAGTGCAGTGGCACAATCTCCACTCACTGCAACCTCTGTCTCCCGGGTTCAAGCGATTTTCCTGCCTCAGCCTCTCTAGTAGCTGGGACTACAGGACACACCACCACACCCAGATAATTTTTGTACTTTTAGTAGAGACGGGGTTTTGCCATGTTGCCTAGGCTGGTCTCGAACTCCTGACCTCAGGAGTTCTTGCCTCAGCCTCCCAAAGTGCTGGGATTACAGGGATGAGCCACCACGCCTGGCCTATATTTAACTGTTTTAAAGAACTGTTGGGCTAGGTGCAGAGGCTCACGTCTGCAATCCCAACACTTCGGGAGGCTGAGGCAGGCAAATCATTTGAGCTCAGAAATTGAAGACCAGCCTGGGCAAGGTAGAGAGACCCCCATGTCTACAAAAAATAAAAAAGTAGTCAGGTGTGGTGGCCTGCACCTGTAGTTCCAGCTACTCAGGAGGCTGAGATGGGAGAATGACTTGAGCCCGTGAGGTTGAGGCTGCAGTGAGCCAAGATCACACCACTCCATCGTAGGCAAGAGTGAGACCCTCTCTCAAAAAAAAAAAGAACCATCAAAGTGTTTTGCACAGCAGTCACACCATTTTACATTTCTGCCAGCAATGTGTACCAGGCTTCCAATTTCTTCACATCTTCACTAACTCTTGTTTCCTTTGCTTCAAACTCTAACCATCCAAGTAGGTGTAAAGGGTATCTCATTGTGGTTTTGATTTGCATTTCTCTAATGACTAATAATGTTGAGTATCATTTTATGTGCATGTTGGCCATTTATATGTCATTGGAGAAATGTCTACTCAACCCGTTTGCTCATTTAGAAACTTAGGTAGGTTGGTCTGAGTGCAGTGGTGTTTAAAACTAATTTTTTTTTTTTTTTTTTTTTGAGACAGAGTCTCACTCTGTCGCCCAGGCTGGAATGCAATGGTGAGATCTTGGCTCACTACAACCTTCATCTCCTGGGTTCAAGCAATTCTCCTGCCTCAGCCTCTCAAGTAGCTGGGATTACAAGCATGCGCCACCACACCTGGCTAATTTTTGTATTTTTAGTAGAGACAGGGGTTTCACCATGTTGGCCAGGCTGGTCTCGAACTCCTGACCTAAGGTGATCCACCTGCCTTGGCCTCCCACAGGGCTGGGATTAGAGGCGTGAGCCACCGCACCAGGCTGTTTAAAACTAATTGAGCACAACCAGTTACCAATATCTTTGTTCCTTCTCCACTCCCTCTGCTTCACTTGACTAGCCTAAAATAAATAAATAAAAATAAACTGGGCACAGTGGCTCACACCTGTAATCCCAGCACTTTGGGAGGCCGAGGCAGGAGGATTACTTGAGCATAGGAGTTCAAGATCAGCCTGGGCAACATAGTGAAAAACCATCTCAAAAAAGAAAAATTAGCCAGGCATGGTGGCATGCACCTGTGGTTCCAGCTACTTAGGAGCAGAGGTGGGAGGATCGCTTGACTCTGGGAGTTCAAGGTTGCATTGAGCTGTGATCGCGCCACTGCACTCTCGCTTGGGTGACAGAGCAAGACCTTGTCTCAAAAAATTTAAAACAGAACAAAAAAAACTGGTTGTCTTTTTATTGTTGAATTGTAAGAGTTTTAAAAAATATATTCTGGAAACAAATCCCTTATTAGAGATATGATTTGCAAATATTTTTTCCAATTTTTTTTTTTTAAGACAAAGTTTCACTTTGTCGCCCAGGCTGGTCTTGATTCCTGGCTTCAGGAGATGCTCTTACCTCCACCTCCTGAAGCCCCAAAGAGCTGGAATTACAGCCAGTGAGCCACTGCACCCAGCCTCCAATTTTTTAGATTTTACATTTTAGAACCAAAATGGGTTACTAAATACACTGTTCTGTAATCCACTCTTTTCTTTAATAGTAGTTCATGTACATCTTTCAAGGTCAAGAGAAAGCTGTCACTTTCTCCCCCTATTTTATTTTTCCTTCCCTCATTCTTTTTCACTGCTGAATAGCATTCCATTGTAATTTGCCACTGTTTATTGGACCAGTCCTCTGAGCTTTACAGAGCCCTTAGTTGGGATGTTAGTGAGAAACCACGACAGCAGTGGAGACAGTCATCTCCCTGCCATGCTGTCAGCTTTTGGATGATGTGAAAATGCAAGCAGGCACAGGAAATGTCTCTAACTTGCTTACACTTCCTCCCTGAACCCCTGCGGTTTCACAACTCCTGCAGGCACGCCTCCCTCCCCGCCTGCCAGTGTCACCAGCCTGGTGCCTCTGTGAGAAAGTACCACTATAAGAGGCCTAAGGGCATGATCATTTTCCTCTTTCACCCTGTCTAGGTTGCCAGCAAATCCCACGGGCCTCCTGACGCTGCCCCTGGGGCCACAGGTCCCTCGAGTGCTGGAAGGATGAAGGATTCCTGCATCACCGTGATGGCCATGGAGCTGCTGTCTGGGTTCTTTTTCTTCGGTAGGCAAGGGAGGAGGCAGGGGAAGGGACATGTGTCTGTGACCAGAGAAACTGCAGGGCTTGGTGGAGCTGGAGTAAACAAGGAGCTGCCCCCTAAAAGTGGGATTGGCCTTAGGGATATGGAAGGAGAAAGGGGGGAGTGGGGAAATAAAAGAAACAAATAAGCAAGGGGTGGAGGCAAAGACAGAGCAGGGAGCATAAGAAGGGGCAGTGGGTTCTTTAAAAAGGCAGATGGGGCCAGGCACGGTGGCTCACGCCCTTAATCCCAGCACTTTAGGAGGCTAAAGTGGGCAGATTACTTGAGGTCAGGAATTTAAGACAGACCGGCCAACATGGCAAAACCTCATCTCTACTAAAAATACAATAAAACTAGCTGGGCGTGGTGGCACAGGCCTGTAATCCCAGCTACTCAGGAGGCTGAGGCATGAGAATCATTTGATCCCAGGACGCAGAGGTTGCAGTGAGCCAAGCTCGTGCCAATGCACTCCACCCTGGGTGACAGAGCAAGACCCTGTCTCTTAAACAACAAACAAACAAAAGGCAGATGGTTAACGAGTAGCTAGAGCTGGGAGGAGGGTGCTGGGTTCTGGGGCCACTTCTGTGCGTTTTAGGCAAGTCCTTTCCCCTTTCCAGCCCCACACCCTTCATCTAAACAAATGAAGGCCCGGCTTCCATGACATTCTAGGATGCTCTGAACTAAACTCCATGCCGGGAGAGAAAGCAGGGCGGAAAGGACAGCTGGGTGTGCCAGGGCGCCTGGGCAGGCCGACTGAGGGGGAAGGGGGCTGGGATCTACAGATGCTCCGAAAGACTGGCCCCGTGGGGTGGGGAGGCAGCCCCCCAGGGATCGGGGAGCTACAGTCTGAGACTGTGGGAGGAGGCGCCTGGGCCCCATGACCGCAGGAGAAGTGGGTGGCAGAGGCGCACCCGGCTCGGGGGCATCCCCATCTTGGCCTCTGCCTGGGAACTTGGCCACCCTCTGCCTTGGGGCCCCTTGGGTCTGCTCCTCTCTCTGGAGCCTCTAACTTCTCATCCTTCCTTTTTTGCAGAGAGGCCAAATGGGAAGTTGTGTCCTCAGGCCCTGGGAAGAGCTTTCAGAGCTCTAGGGGGGCCGGGAGTTGCTCCTTCCATATTCCAGAAGTCAACGCCCTGGAGGGGAAGCGCAGGGCGCGGGTCCGCTCCGCCCACCAGGGTGCGGGCGGCCTGGGGAGCGAGAGCCGGGTGGGCCTGGGATCGGCCACCTGCCGGGCACGTGCAGGGGCGGGGGTCCCTAGGTCGCAGCTGACGACCCTTGCCTTCCTCAGCGCCGGCCTCGAGCTACAACCTGGACGTGCGGGGCGCACGGAGCTTCTCCCCGCCGCGCGCCGGGAGGCACTTTGGATACCGCGTCCTGCAGGTCGGAAACGGGTGAGCTGTGCCGCACAAGTCCTCCTCCTGATGCCCGCCCTGGGGCAGTCCCCGAGGCGGTGGCCGCCTCCCCGACCCTCGCCTGGACCAGTGGGTGGCACAGGGCAGCTCTCCAGGGGTTCCCGTCTGGAGGAGCCTGTGGTGGGAATCCTCAGAGACAGGAGTGAGGGATCAAAAAGCGGGATAAAGGCGATCAGGGAGGCCATGGAAGTGCAGAACAGGGAAGGATCCCAGCCCCAAAACACTTCGCATTGCCCAGTAGGTTCCTAACACTCCCTTACTCTGGAAGCCAGGAGTCTGTTCTCTCTTCCTAACCCTTCTTAGATACAACACCGCCCAGCACACAGTAGGTAAGCCATGAATGGCTTTTGAATCAAGTACTGAATTAATGTACTTGTCATGAGACATTCTGGCGGATCATTCTCTGGGCCTCAGAGACTGTAAATGCAAAGGAACCTTAGTTTTCTAGGATTTTAGCATTTGGAATTATTTCTCTGCGATTCTGTAGGGAAGAGGTGAGGACGGAGGCACCTTCTTTTTTTTTTTTTTTTTTTAGATGGAGTTTTCGCTCTTATCGCCCAGGCTGTAGTGCAACGGTTAGATCTCAGCTCACTGCAATCTGTGCCTCCCGGGTTCAAGCCATTCTCCTGCCTCAGCCTCCCAAATAGACGGGATTACAGGCATGCACCACCACGCCCGCCTAATTTTTGTATTTTTAGTAGAGACGGGGTTTCACCATGTTGGCCAGGCTGGTCTCAAGTTCCTGACCTCAGGTGATCCACAGACATCGGCCTCCCAAAGTACTTTGGCCTCATGCGAAAGTTACAGGCATGAGCCACCCCACCAGGCCAGAGGCACCTTCTTGAAGGGGAATGGCTGCAGTGCTTGGAGAAATGAGGCAGGAGATCTGAACCTCCTTAGCAGGCAGGAGTAGGGGGGTACAGATCTGGGCCACTCCCTCTCACAAGTGAGATTTCTCACCAGGGTCATCGTGGGAGCTCCAGGGGAGGGGAACAGGACAGGAAGCCTCTATCAGTGCCAGTCAGGCACAGGACACTGCCTGCCAGTCAGCCTGAGAGGTGAGTAACTGGGGGGTGAGCTGGGAAGAATGGGATCTTGGGGAAACGGAGGCTGGCCCCAGCCCACCTAGATTGCCTGAGCTCCTCCAGACCAACCTTCTGGTGCCTACAGGTTCCAACTATACCTCCAAGTACTTGGGAATGACCTTGGCAACAGATCCCACAGATGGAAGCGTTTTGGTAAGAATTTTGTGTTATCAGAGCCTGTGAAGCTCAATTCAAGTAATGAGAGAAGAAAAGAGGAAGAATGTGGATAAAAGTTCCTACAGAGGGTCAAAGGCATCACAGTCAATTAGTGCTTATTGAGAACCAATGATGAGCCAGCTTTTTTTTTTTTTTTTTTGAGACGAGGTCTCATTCTATTATTCTATTTCCCAGGATGGAGTGCAGTGGTGTGATCACAGCTCATTGTAGCTTCAACCTCCCTGCACTCAAGTAATCCTCCCACCTCAGCCTCCCAATTAGCTGGGACTATAGGGGCATGCTACCATGCCCAGCTAATTTTTATATTTTTTGTAGAGACAGTCACCATGTTACCCAGACTGGTCTTGAGCTCAAGAATCCTCCTGCCTCTAATCCCAGCACTTGGGAGGCCGAGGCAGGCGGATCACGAGGTCAGGAGATCGAGACCATCCTGGCTAACACGGTGAAACCCCGTCTCTACTAAAAACACAAAAAATCAGCCAGGCGTGGTCACGGGCTCCTGTAGTCCCAGCTACTCGGGAGGCTGAGGCGGAAGAAAGGTGTGAACCCGGGAGGCGGAGCTTGCAGTGAGCCAAGATCGTGCCACTGCACTCCAGCCTGGGCGACAGAGCGAAACTCCGTTTAAAAAAAAAAAAAAATCTTCCTGCCTCAGCTTCCAAAGTGCTGGGATTACAGGTGTGAGCCACCACACCCAGCAGAGCCAGCTATTTTCAAGAACTTACCTCACTTTTCTTCCAAATATGAAATATCTGTGATCATTGATACGCAATATGATTTTTAATGGTATACAAGCTTTTAATGTTTTCATGGTTGTAAATTTAATGGCTTATTAGAAAAAAATATAACAAGCACATCAAATTTATAATTTCCTACATCATATTGCTTAGGAAGAGGCTGAAGTTAAACAAAAATTTAAAGGAAAATATTAAGAAAATAATAGGATGCTCTTATGGCAGACATTGTGAAGTATTACACAAATGCCTAAAGTTTAGGAAACACTGCTTTTTTTTTTTTTTTTTTTTTGAGACAGAGTTTCGCTCTTGTCACCCAGGCTGGATTGCAGTGGCATGATCTCAGTTCACTGCAACCTCCGCCTCCCGAGTTCAAATGATTCTCCTGCCTCAGCCTCCGGAGTAGCTGGGATTACAGGCGTGTGCCACCATGCCTGGCTAATTTTTGTATTTTTAGTAGAGATGGGGTTTCGCCATGTTAGTCAGGCTGGTCTCGAACTCCTGACCTCAGGTGATCTGCTGGCCTCGGCCTCCCAAAATGCTGGGATCACAGGCATGAGCTACCACACCTGGTCACTTTATTTCTTTTAACCCCTCAAGACACTCAGGTGAGACAGGGATCAGTGTACACATTTCACACACGAGGAAACAGGACCAAAGGGTTAAGAGACTTGACCAAGGTCACATGGTTGCAAAGTGGTAGAGTCAGGATTTGAATAAAATTCTCATTTGATTCCAAGTTCATTGCTCTTTCCAACTTATCCCAGCCAGCATCCTTCTGTGTGAGAGATAGAATACTGAGTGAAATACTCACCCAGTATTTAAGTAGGGCTTGTTTATTTAGCTACTATTATATGCCAGGCATTGGGCAAGGTTCTGACAGGGAAAGGGGAGTAAGATACAAAGTTGATGAGGCCGGGCTGGTGGCTCACATCTGTAACCCCAGCACTTTGGGAAGCCAAAGCTGGAGGATTGCTTGAGGCCAGGAGTTCAAGACCAGCCTGGTCAACCCTGTCCCTACAAAAAAAAAATGTTTTTTTCATTAGCTGGGCATGGCGGCACACGCGTGTAGTCCCAGCTACTTGGGAGGATCAATTGAGGCCAGGAGTTCAAGGCTGCAGTGAGCTATGATCACACCACTACACTCTAGCCAGGGAGACAGAGTGAGACCTGTGTCTAAAAAGAACAAAAACAAAACAAAGCAAAAAGATGACCGTGATACGAGCCCAGACTTTGAAGAAATTGCAGTCTGGCAGGAAAGGGTCATAAATGAAAGAAATGACTTTGGGAGGCCGAGACAGGTGGATTGCTTGAGCCTAGGAGTTTAAGACTGGCCTGAGCAACATGGCAAAACGCCATCTCTACAAAAAAAAAAATAGCCAGGCATGGTGGCGTGTGCCTGTAGTCCCAGCTATTTGGGAGGCTGAGGTAGGAGAATCACCTGAGCCCAGGAAGTTGAGGCTGCAGTGAGCCATGATTGTGCCACCGCACTCCAGCCTGGGTGATGGGAGTGAGACCCGAAAAGAAAGAAAGCAAGGAAAGAAAGCAAGAAAGCAAAGAAAGGAAAGAAAGAAAGGAGGGAGGGAGGGAAGGAAGGAAGGAAGGGGAGAGGAGGAGAGAGAGAGATAGGAAGGAAGGAAGAAAGAAGAAAAAGAAAGACGAAGGAAGGAAGGAAGGAGAAGGAAGGAAGGAAAGAAAGAAAGAAAAGGCCGGGTGCAGTGGCTCACTCCTGTAATCCCAGCACTTTGGGAGGCCGAGGTGGGCAGACACAAGGTCAGGAGTTTGAGACCATCCTGGCCAATATGGTGAAACCCTGTCTCTACTAAAAATACAAAAATTAACTGGGTGTGGTGGTGGGCACCTGCAGTCCCAGCTACTCAGGAGGCTGAGGCAGGAGAATCACTTGAACCCGGGAAGCAGAGGTTGCAGTGAGCCGAGATCACACCACTGCACTCCAGACTGGGTGACAAAGCGAGACTCCATCCAAAAAAAAAAAAAAAGTAAGAAAGAAAAAGAAAGAAAGAAAGATGGGGGGAGGGGAGGGGAGGAGAGAGGAAGGGAAAAAGAAAGAAAGAGGCATGGCCCGGTGCGGTGGCTCATGCCTGTAATCCCAGCACTTTGGGAGGCCGAGGCAGGCGGATCACGAGGTCAGGAGATAGAGACCATCCTGGCTAACACGGTGAAACCCCGTCTCTGCTAAAAATACAAAAAATTAGCCGGGTGTGGTGGCGGGTGCCTGTAGTCCCAGCTACTCAAAAGGCTGAGGCAGGAGAATGGTGTGAACCCGGGAGGCGAAGCTTGCAGTGAGCCGAGATCGCGCCATGCCGTCCAGCCTAGGCGATAGAGCAAGACTCCGTCTCAAAAAGAAAAAAAAGAAAAGAAAAGACAGAAAGAAAGAGGCATTGTGTATTCTGGGAATCTTGATAATTTGATTTGGCTGGAACACAGAAAGAGAGATTGGGACTAGGAGAAGATGGGCCTGGAAATGTGGGGTCGTGCCCAATGTAAGCCCAGATAAGGAGTCCAGACTCACCGCCAGTCCTACAGGCGGTGAGCATCCATTGGCATAGCGCATTGGTAGGATGGGAGGGATGGACCCTAGAGACCGTGGAGGCGGACATTCCTTGCCTTGGTAATCAGTTGGATAGAGGAAGTGAGAAAGGGGACAAGGACTCTGAACGTTCTTACTTTTGGTTGATGGTGCCCAAAAGACACATAGCAAATAGGAGACCCAAATCTTTGGCCTTTCTTCCTTTAGGCCTGTGACCCTGGGCTGTCTCGAACATGTGACCAGAACACCTATCTGAGTGGCCTGTGTTACCTCTTCCGCCAGAATCTGCAAGGTCCCATGCTGCAGGGGCATCCTGGTTTTCAGGGTAAGGAACTGGGGACTCAGTGGATAAAAATACCTCCAATTGGCTGCCCCTAGAGAGAACCAGCATGGGCAGGTCAAACACCAGAGATGCTTCACTGGGTCCCTTGCGTCTGGCTTCTGCAGAATGTATCAAGGGCAACGTAGACCTGGTATTTCTGTTTGATGGTTCGATGAGCTTGCAGCCAGATGAATTTCAGAAAATTCTGGACTTCATGAAGGATGTGATGAAGAAACTTAGCAACACTTCATACCAGGTAAAAACGTTAGGATTCTTGGTTGTAGGCAATAGATGCCTACATGAACTGGCTTAAACCATGAAAGGAAATTTTAGTATGTGGAATCCTCAGAGCCTATGGGCATGGCTATAACTGGGCCTCTGGAAGGGACAAGAACCGGGGAGTAGAAAGCTTCTAGGAGTCTCTCTAGTTCTCATTTCCCTTTTTTTTTTTTTTTTTTTTTTTGAGATGAAGTTTTGCTCTTGTTACCCAGGCTGGAGTGCAATGGCATGATATCGACTCACTGCCTCCCAGGTTCAAGTGAGTCTCCTGCCTCAGCCTCCCAAGTAGCTGGTATTACAGGCACCTGCCACTACACCCAGCTGATTTTTGTATTTTTAGTAGAGATGGGGTTTCACCATGTTGGCCAGGCTGGTCTCAAACTCCTGACCTTGTGATCCGCCCACCTTGACCTCCCGAAGTGCTGGGATTACAGGTGTGAGCCACCGTGCATGGCCATTTTTTCTTTCTGAGGCAGGGTCTCACTGTGTCCCCAAGGCTGGAATGCAGTGGCACGATCATAGCTCACTGTAGCCTCAAACTCCTGGGCTCAAATGATCCTCCCAAGTAGCTGGGACTACCCGTGTGCACCACTGTGCGTGGCTAATTTTTAAATTTTCTGTAGAGATGGTTTATCATTGTGTTGCCCAGACTGGTCTCAAACTCCTGGATCTCTCAAGAGATTCTCCCACCTTGGCCTCCCAAAGTGCTGGGATTACAGGCATGAGCCACTGTGCCCAGCTAGTTCTCATTTCTGTTTCTTCTTGCGTCTTTGCTTCCTTCTTCTTTTTTCTCAGTCTCCGTAGACTGGCTCCCTTAGTGCCTTTAGACCACATAGACCTATGGAAAGCTCCTAAGTTCACGTGTTAAAGTTCCAAGAGGGCTTTTTCCCTTCCCCTCAACCAACGCCTCCCTTTGCAAATTTCCAGTTCTCAGAGAAGAAGTTCTGGCTGGCGTAGCTTCAGTCAGGTGTTGATCCCTGGCCCAGCCAACGGTATCTAGTTAAGCAGGGTCACTCAGCAGAAATGCTGCTGGAACCCATCCCTATCAGTGACATAGGTGGACCCAGAAAACAGGAGCTCAACACACAGTGTTACATGAGGGAGCAAGGTTTATTTCATTTTATTTCTGTGCTTATTTGTATATTGCTCATTTTCAAAAGAATTATCTGAGGCAAGGATGTGGAGTTGGGTTGCCCAGGTCCTGCATAAGAAGAGATTGAGCCAGGCACAGTGGCTCACACCTGTAATCCCAGCACATTGAGAGGCTTAGCCGGGAGGATCACTTGAAGCCAGGAGTTTGAGACCAGCCTGGGCAACATAGCAAGACCCCATTTCTACAAAAAATAAAAGCTAGCCAAGTGTGGTGGCACGTGCCTGTAGTCCCAGCTACTTCGGAGGCTGATGAGGGAGGATGGCTCGAGCCTGGGAGGCTAAGGCTGCAGTGAGCTATGATTGTGCCCCTGCACTCCAGCCTGGGAGACAGAACAAGACCCTGTCTTGAAAAAGAAGAAGTAGAATTTGGGGCTGGGCACGGTGGCTCATGCCTGTAATCCCAGCACTTTGGGAGGCCAAGGCAGGTGGATCACCTGAGGTCAGGAGTTCGAGACCAGCCTGGCCAATATGGTGAAACACCATCTCTACTAAAAATACACACACACAGACACAAATATTCGGGGGTGGTGGCACGTGCCTGTAATCGCAGCTGTTTGGGAGGCTGAGGCACGAAAATCGCTGGAACCTGGGAGGCAGAGGTTGCAGTGAGCCAAGATCATGCCGCTGCACGCCAGCCTGGGTAACAAGAGTGAAACTCCATCTAAAAAAAAAAAAAAAAAAAAAAAAAAAGGTAGAGTTTGGAACAGACAAATGGAAAGGGATATATAATTGAATATCATTTCTTCCTTCCTTTTCCAGTTTGCTGCTGTTCAGTTTTCCACAAGCTACAAAACAGAATTTAATTTCTCAGATTATGTTAAACGGAAGGACCCTGATGCTCTGCTGAAGCATGTAAAGCACATGTTGCTGTTGACCAACACCTTTGGTGCCATCAATTATGTTGCGTGAGTTCCCTTTTGCAGGACAGCATGTGCCCAGTGACTTGTTCTGGGTGATCTACCCACTTCCAGCTGCAGGGCATGGGAACTCAGTAGGTAGGTACAGCAAGGGGCTGTTTATTGTCTGAATTAAAGTGGAACAATTTTACTGCAGATTCTTTTGGTTGTACATAACAGAAATCTACTCTGTACTAATTAAATCCAAGAGAAAGTCTAAGCCAGGTGCACAATCTGTAATCCCAGTGCTTTGGGAAGCTGAGGCAGGAGGATCTCTTGAGCCTAGGCATTCTTGTTTGGTTGGTTTTTGGTTTTTGTTTTTGTTTTTTGAGATGGAGTTTCGCTCTTGTTGCCTAGGCTGTAGTGCAATGGTATGATCTCGGCTCACCGCAACCTCCACCTCCCAGGTTCAAGCCATTCTCCTGCCTCTGCCTCCCAAGTAGCTGGGATTATAGACCTGTGCCACCACGCCCGGCTAACTTTTTTTGTATTTTTAGTAGAGATGGGCTTTCATCATGTCAGCCAGGCTGGTCTCAAACTCCTGACCTCAGGT
Organism: Nomascus leucogenys; assembly: GCF_006542625.1. Lineage (NCBI taxonomy): Eukaryota > Metazoa > Chordata > Mammalia > Primates > Hylobatidae > Nomascus > Nomascus leucogenys. Next base: position 75,590,426 of record NC_044382.1, on the reverse strand, counting down.
GATCTACCTGCCTCGCCCTCCCAAAGTGCTGGGATTACAGGTGTGAGTCACCACGCCTGGCCTATGAGCCAGGAGTTTGAAGCTGCAGTGAGCTATGATCACACCATTGCACTCCAGCCTGGACAACAGAGTAAGATCTTATCTCTAAAAAATTAAAAATAAATTTAAAAAGAAGAGTGAGGACACCAATGTGGCTGGAGAGAAATAAGTGAGAGGGGGAAAATAGTAGGTGATGAGGTCAGAGAGATCATGAGGGTCTGGATAGGTTAGTGACTTGGAGGCCATAGTGAGGACTTTGGCTTTCCTCTGAGTAAGATGAGAAGTCATTAGAGGTTTTGAATAGAGGGGTGATGATCTGATTCATGTTTTTTAAAAGATCCCTCTGGCTGCAGGGTTGATATTAGACTGTAGAGGGGGCAAGGGTGGGTGGAAGTGATAGGGCCAGTTAGAAGGCTACTGAAAAATCCAGATGAGAGACAATGGTTGTTTAAACCAGGGTGGAAATCCATGAACAGGACCCGCAATAGGCCCATGTCTGTGTGGATGGAGATCGGAGAAGCATTTTGCATCCAAGATAGAACCAGAGGTCTTGACAGCAGGTGTTCATGGGTAAGATGGTTCACACCTTGCTGCTGTTCCAGCAAGAGCTATGGCCAACCCAACTTGCTCAGAGGAAGGCTGTGGGCAAGGCAGGAATTTTCTTTTTCTCTTTTTTTAGAGTCAAGGTCTCACTCTGTTGCCCAGGCTGGAGTGCAGTGACATGATCCTAGCTCACTGCAGCCTCAAACTCCTGGGGTCAAGCGATCCTCCTGTCTCAGCCTCCTGAGTAGTTGGGACTACAATCACACACCACCATGCCTGGCTAATTGTTTTCATCTTTGTAGAGTTGGAGTCTTGCTATGTTGCCCAGGATGGTCTGGAACTCCCAGGGCAGAAATTTTTAGCCTTGGCCCATCTGGTGTTCAGTTCTCCCTTCTTTATTATTTTTTAAATTTTTTTGAGGGTGGGGGATTTTAGCAAAAAACAGAAAGCCTGCCAGACAAATTCTAAAAGAGCTGTAACACTAGTTCTCCCTCCTTCGTCTCACAAGCACAACTGCCTCCTCTGTGCTGGGAGCCAGAGATACAGCAACAAATCCAACATGGTCCTTTCCTTGAGGAACTCATGGTTTAGGGGGAAAATTGACAGAGAAACGAGTCATGGTAATTCACTAGGTTCACTGCTATAGTAGAGATCTGGAGGCAGCCTGGGGACTACGGGAAGGCAGAGGAGGTGCTGGAAGAGCTTGCTCTGGAAGAGTGGCTCCCCAATTTTCTTCAGCTGTAGGACCCTCTCTTCCACATTGAAATCTCACTTGGATCAAAATCTGTAGCTGATTAAAGAGTGGTGGCCATGTGGTTGCAAAGGAGGGTAGGAAGCCCAGAGTCATTCCTCACAAAACCTCCTCCTCCTGTCCATGGGCTGTGGGACACCCTCTGGACTGCCCAGGATGCAGTGTGAGGACCACTGGTCCAGAAGGAAAGGGATGGCAGCGAGGAGGTTTAGAGGTGACCACTGCAGGCTTGGAATCCCGGCCTGGGAGATCCAGGAAGGGCTTTTGCGTAACCAGCATGGCGGTGACTTGATGAGCAGGTGGGGAAGGAGACCTCAGGCCCTAGTTTGGGGGAGTCTCTCACCTCCTCCTTTTCTGGACACAGGACAGAGGTGTTCCGGGAGGAGCTGGGGGCCCGGCCAGATGCCACCAAAGTGCTCATCATCATCACGGATGGGGAGGCCACTGACAGTGGCAACATCGATGCGGCCAAAGACATCATCCGCTACATCATCGGGGTAGGGCCCTGGCTGCTTCCTGCATCTCATCTTCCCTCTCCTCTTTCTGAACCCCAGGCCCCTTTCTCCCTGGGGCCAGACTCTTGTGAAAATAATAGCAAACTGGACTGAGGTTTGGGGGATTTCAGCTCTTCACTCTCCACTCCCTCACAGATTGGAAAGCATTTTCAGACCAAGGAGAGTCAGGAGACACTCCACAAATTTGCCTCAAAACCCGCAAGCGAGTTTGTGAAGATTCTGGACACATTTGAGAAGCTGAAAGATCTATTCACTGAGCTGCAAAAGAAGATCTATGTCATTGAGGGTGAGTGGCAGGCCCTGGGAGAGGGCTCGGGAGTCTGCATAAAGAAATTCCCCTGGGACATCAGGCTGGGCTCCGTGGCTCACGCCTGTAATCCCAGCACTTTGGGAGGCCGAGGCAGGTGGATCAATTGAGCTCAGGAGTTTGAGACCAGCCTGGGCAACATGGCGAAACCCCATCTATACTAAAAATACAAAAAATAGCCAGGTGTGGTGGTAGGTGCCTGTAATCCCAGCTACTCAAGAGGCTGAGGCGCAAGAATCGCTTGAACTCAGGAGGCAGAGGCCACAGTGAGCCAAGATCGCACCACTGCACTCCAGCCTGGGTGGCAGAGGAAGACTCCATTTCAAAAAATAAAAAACAAAAAAACAAAAATGGCCAGGCGCAGTGGCTCACGCCTGTAATCCCAGCACTTTGGGAGGCCGAGATGGGCAGATCACCTGAGGTCAGGAGTTCAAGACCAGCCTGGCCCACATGGCGAAACCCCATCTCTACTAAAAATACAAAAATTAGCTGGGCTTGGTGGCGCACGCCTGTAATCCCAGCTACTCAGGGGGCTGAGGCAGGAGAATCGCTTGAACCCAGGAGGCGGAGGTTGCAGTGACCTGAGATGTGCCATTGCACTCCAGCCTGGGCAACACAGCAAGACTCAGTCTCAAAAAAAAAAAAAAACCTCCCCTGGGACATCATATTAGAAACACAAAGAATAATAAGCACTTACTGAATATCTGACCTTGTGCCAAGGGCTTGCCTAAATAAAATAGACCTTTAGAAGGAATTTAGGAGAGGGTCATTTGAGAGCAGCCTCTGTGATCTTTCTTTCTCTTCCTTCTTTCTCTCCTTCCTTCCTTCCTTCCTTCCTCCTTTCCTTCCCTTTCCCTCTCCTCCCTTCCCCTCTCCGCCCCTCTCCTTCCCCCTTCCTCTCCCCTCCTCTTCTCTTCTTTTCTCTTCTCTTTCTTTTCTTTTCTTTTCGAGACAGAGTCTCTCTCTGTTGCCCAGGCTGGAGTGCAGTGGCGCAATCTCTGCTCACTGCAAGCTCCACTTCCCAGGCTCACACCATTCTCCTGCCTCAGCCTCCCGAGTAGCTGGGACTATAGGCGCCAGCCGCCACGCCTGGCTAATTTTTTGTATTTTTATTTTTATTTATTTTTATTTTTTATTTATTTATTTTTTTGAGACGGAGTCTTTCTCTGTCCCCCAGGCTGGAGTGCAGTGGCGCGATCTCGGCTCACTGCAAGCTCCGCCTCCCAGGTTCATGCCATTCTCCTGCCTCAGCCTCCTGAGTAGCTGGGACTACAGGCGCCCGCCAACACGCCCGGCTAATTTTTTGTATTTTTAGTAGAGACTGGGTTTCACCGTGTTACTCAGGATGGTCTCGATCTCCTGACCTTGTGATCCGCCTGCCTCAGCCTCCCAAAGTGCTGGGATTACAGGCTTGAGCCACCGCGCCCGGCCAATTTTTTGTATTTTTAGTAGAGACGGGGTTTCACCGTGTTAGCCAGGATGGTCTCGATCTGACCTCGTGATCCGCCCGCCTTGGCCTCCCAAAGTGCTGGGATTACAAGTGTGAACCACGTGCCCAGCCTCTTTTCTTTTTTGCTTTTCTTTCACAGGGTTTCACTCTGTCACCCAGGCTGGGCATGATCACAGCTCACTGCAGCCTTGACCTTCCAGGTTCAGGTGATCCTCCCACGTAGCTGGGACTACAGGTGTGTGATACCACACCCGGCTAATTTTTTGTGTGTGTATTTTTTATAAAGGCAGGGGTCTCGCTATGTTGCCCAGGCTGGTCTTGAATTCCTGGCCCCAAGCAATCTGCCCGCCTCGGCCTCCTAAAGTGCTAGGATTACAGGCGTGAGCCACCGCACCCAGCCCTCTCTGATATTTCTTCCTGAAATTCCATCTTCTCTTGGAGCTCAGGTTGATCCAGGACTGACCTATGTCTTGCTGGTGTGATCTGAGCCCTGCAGAGTGAATTTAGTTCCTCCCCCTTCTTGCTCAACTGTCTTGCTGTTACTTATCCAAGGCTCCACATTACTTCAGACGGGCAGGCTGGCACGGGCCAGTGTGAAGAACCCACAAGTCTTCTTTGCTGGCCTAGAATAAGAGAAGATTTATATTGTGGTCACCGGATGGAGGACTGGTTATGGAGGGCATTTCCCCAGGAAGCTTACTTGACTGAAAGATATGTGATTCCTACAGGAAAGTCTCCTTTGCTAGGACACAGCCTTGGTGTTCAGTTCAGTCAAAGAAGCAACGGGCTGAGCGTGGTGGCTCACACCTGTCATCTCAACACTCTGGGAGGCTGAGGCAGGCAGATCACTTGAGGTCACCCAGCTACTTGGGAGGCTAAGGTAGGAGAATCACTTGAACCCAGGAGGCAGAGGTCGCAGTGAGCTGAGATTGTGACACTGCACTCCAGCCTGGGTGACAAGAGCAAAACTGTCCCCCCTCCCAAAAAAAAAGCAGCAGCAATGGTCCAGCCTGGACAGCATAGCAAGAACCCATGTCTAAATAATTAATAAAAATGAAAAGTGAATTTTTAAAAAAATGTTTTTTAAAAAAACTCACTCTCAACTGGCTTTTAAGCTGAGATATGAAAGACGAGATTCAAACAGCAATGTGAGAAAGGTGGAATGAGGGCAGAGAGAAGACAGGTGCAAGGCCAGGGAGGGGGAAAGGGCTCGGCATGCCAGGAAAATGGAAAAAGTTCAGTGTGACTGGAGCACAGTGAGAAAGGGAGAGAGAGGGTCAGCAGGGAGGTAAGGGTCTTCCAGGCCCTCAGAAAGAGTTTGGATTTCAGTGTGAAGATCGATGAGAAATCATGAAGGAGTTTTTTGTTGTTATTGTTTTGAGACAGGGACTCACTCTGTTGCCCAGACTGGAGTGCAGTGGCACGATCATGGCTCACTGCAGCCTCAAACTGCTGGGCTCAAGCAGTCCTCCCACCTCGACCTCCTGAGTAGCTGGGACTACAGATACACACCACCACACCTGGCTAATTTTTAAATTTTTTGTAGAGACAAGAGTTTCTACTATATTGCCTAAGCAGGTCTTGAACTCCTGGGCTCAAGCAATCCTCCTGCCTCAGCCTCACATAGTGCTGGGATTACAGGCATGAGCCACTACGCCCGGCCGAGACAGAGTTTCTACTATATTGCCCAGGCTGGTCTTTAACTCCTGGGCTCAAGCAAGTCTTCTGCCTCAGCCTCATGAAGTGTTGGGATTACAGGCGTGAGCCCCTGCACCCAGCCCCTGAAGAGGTTTTTTTTTTGTTGTTTTTTTTTGAGACAGAGTCTTGATCTGTCGCCAGGCTGGAGTGCAGTGGTGTGATCTTGGCTCACTGCAACCTCAGCCTCCTCGGTTCAAGCGATTCTCCTGCCTCAGCCTCCTGAGTAGCTAGGAGTACAGGCGCCTGCCACACACCCAGATAAATTTTTTGTATTTTTAGTAGAGACGGGGTTTCACCATATTGGTCAGGCTGGTCTTGAACTCCTAACCTCAGGTAATCCGCCTGCCTCGGCCTTCCAAAGTGCTAGGATTACAGGTGCGAGCCACTGCGCCTGGCCTTATTTTTTTTTTTCAAGACAGAGTTTCGCTCTGTCGGCCAGGCTGGAGAGCAGTGGTACGATCTTGGCTCACTGCAACCTCCAGTTGTTTTTGAGCCTCCCAGGCTTGAGCAATTCTCCTGCCTCAGCCTCCCAAGTAGCTGGGATTACAGGCATGTCCCACCATGCCTGGCTAATTTTTGTATTTTTAGTAGAGATAGGGTTTCACCATGCTGGCCAGGCTGGTCTCGAACTCCTGACCTCAGGTAATCTGCCCGCCTCGGCCTCCCAAAGTGCTGGGATTACAGGCATGAGCCACCACGCACAGCCAGTGAAGAGTTCTTAAGGAGAAGCTATATAAGCCAGGCACAGTGGTGCATGCCAGTAGTCCCAGCTACTTGGGATGCTGAGGCAGGAGGATCTCTTGAGCCTAGGAGTTTGAGACTGTAGTGAGCTATGATCACACCACTGCACTGCAGCCTGGGCAACACAGTGAGACCCTGTCTCAAAAAAAAAGAAAGAGGGCGTATTTCAAAGGCAGGAGTATCATGATTTGGTGATGTGTTGGAGATGAGATGGAGGAAAGAGAAGACTCCGGATGGATTTGGTTTCTTAGCATGGCTCATTAGGTGAGTGGGGGTGCCATTCATTGAAGTGAGAAGCCTGAGTCAGAGCAGAAACCAAGAGCTGAGTCTTGGACACACAGAGATGAGTAATTGGATATTCAAATCTGGAGGCTGGGCACGGTGGCTCACACCTGTCGTTGTCCCAACACATTGGGAGGCCGAGGCGGGTGGATCACCTGAGTTCCAGACCAGCCTGGCCAACATGGTGAAACCACATCTCTACTAAAAATACAAAAATTAGCTGGGCATGGTGGTGCACCTATAATCCCAGCTACTTGGGAGGCTGAGGCAGGAGAATCGCTTGAACTCAGGAGGCAGAGGCTGTGGTGAGCTGAGATTACACTACTGAACTCCAGCCTCGGCGACAGAGAGAGACTCCATCTCAAAAAAAAAAAAAAAAAAATTAGCCAGGCGTGATGGTGTGTGTGTGCCTGTAGTCCCAGCTATCTAGGAGGCTAAGCCAGGATTGCTTGAGCTTGGGAGGTTGAGGCTGCAGTGAGCTGTGATTGCGCCACTGCACTCCAACCTGGGCAACAGAGCAAGACCTTGTCTCAAAAACAAAAAACAAACAAATCTGGGACTCCCAGCGTAAAAGCCAACTCTGCATTAAGCCACTTCCTGGGTCTGCCTTACCCTCACATGCATGCCTTCTACCTTACCCAGAAGTAAATACCTCACTTCTTCCCCGTCCTGCCATGAATTTTTTTCACTGCATTTACTGCTGTTGGGTCTCACCTGTTCTCTGCTTTGTTCCCCAGGCACAAGCAAGCAGGACCTGACTTCCTTCAACATGGAGCTGTCCTCCAGCGGCATCAGTGCTGACCTCAGCAGGGTGCGTGCTGAGCTGGAGCAATGGGCTGCAGGGAGTGTGGTTGGCTCCGGGGGGTGGGTCGGTGGGTAGCTGACCCGCTCATCTCCTTCCCTGGGCAGGGCCATGCAGTCGTGGGGGCAGTAGGAGCCAAGGACTGGGCTGGGGGCTTTCTTGACCTGAAGGCAGACCTGCAGGATGACACATTTATTGGGAATGAACCATTGACACCAGAAGTGAGAGCGGGCTATTTGGGTGAGTACTTCTGTTTTCTGCTGGGTTCTTCTGGTTGTAGAGGTCAGATGGTCGCTCAGCCTGGCTTCCGAAACAATAATGAAAGCAGTTAAGCAACCAGCATAAACAAAGTCAGAATTTAAATATGGATATAACATTCGTAATTTATTGTCTGTATTTTCTGATGCTTTGACATCTTGGGGCCGTGCTAATCCTGACAAGACTACCGCTCCCAGGGTTGGCGAATTCCTAGAGATAGTAAACAACTTGCCTGTGAATATGCCTTGTAGCTGGTCCTGGTGGCTCATGCCTGTAATCCCAGCACTTTGGGAGGCTGAGGCAGGCGGATCACCTGAGGTTAAGAGTTCAAGACCAGCATGGCCAACATCATGGTGAAACCCTGTCTCTACTAAAAATACAAAAGTTAGCCAGGCATGGTGGCGCATGCCTGTAGTCCCAGCTCTTCTGGAGGCTGAGGCAGGAGAATCGTTTGAACCTGAGAGGAGGAGGTTGCAGTGAGCGGAGATCACGCCGCTGCACACCAGTCTGGGCAAAAGAGCAAGACTCTGTCTCCACAAACAGGGCCGAGCACAGTGGCTCACACCTGTAATCCCAGCACTTTGGGAGGCTGAGGCGGGTGAATCACCTGAGGTCAGGAGTTTGACACCAGCCTGACCAACATGGCAAAACCCCATCCCTACTAAAAATACAAAAATTAGGCATGATGGCGGGTGCCTTTAATTCCAGCTACTCAGGGGGCTGAGGCAGGAGAATTGCTTGAACACAAGAGGCAGAGGTTGCAGTGAGCTGAGGATCATGCCACTGCACTCCAGCCTAGATGACAGAGCGAGACTCCGTCTCAAAAAAGAAAAAAAAAAGGCCTTTTATATGCAAACCAGCTAATTCTGAGCCCATATCCCCAGCCACCTCCTTTGTCTAATCCTTACACAACAAGCCAACAGTTCCTCTGCCCTAAATCAGCTCAGGGCCAGGCATCAGTCAACCAGAGGCCACTGCTATAGCCCAGAGCCAGCCAAAATTATTCAAACTGCAATCCTAAACTTGCTTGAACTTGCCAACCTAGCTCGCCACCCTTCCTCGTGGAAACCACAAGAAGAGCTCTGGGCCATGCTCTTCCCTGGCTCCTCCTGCCTCTCCACTAATCTGGTGTTTCCCTGTCTGGCCCTGCGTGGCATCCAGTGCCTATTCCCTCTTGGAACTGTGGCTAGTAAACTTCTTTCAATGACAGTGACTCTCTATATCATCAGTCACACCTATATATTAAATCCCAGGCACATTTTAAAACAACCTGCCTTATTAGTAAGAGGACTGGCCACTACTTTTTGAGGCTTCCTCCTCTTGAATTGTCCAAGATCACCTGAGGTCAAGAGTTCAAGACCAGCCTGGCCAACATGGTGAAACCCGTGTCTATTAAAAACATAAAAAAATTAGCTGGACGTGGTGATGCGCACCTGTAGTCCCAGCTACTTGAGAGGCTGAGGCAGGAGAATCACTTGAACCTGAGAGGCGGAAGTTACAGTGAGCCGAGATTGCACTACTGCACTCCAGCTTGGGTGACAGAGAGAGACTTTGCCTCAAAAAAAAAAAAAAAAAAAAATTAGTTGGGCATGGTTGTGCATGCCTGTGGTCCCTGCTACTTGGGAGGCTGAGATGTGAGGATCACTTGAGCCTGGGAGGTTAAGGCTGCAGTGAAGAAAAAAAAAAAAAAGAAGAAATAACTCTAAAATTTAATCTCTAGCTGGGCGTGGTGGCTCACACTGTAATCCCAGCACTTTGGGAGACTGAGGCTGGCAGATCATTTGAGGTCAGGAGTTCGAGACCAGCCTGGCCAACATGGTGAAAGTCCATCTCTAGTAAAAATGCAAAAAATTAGCCAGGCATGGTGGCGTGCACCTGTAATCCCAGCTACTCGGGAGGCTGAGGCAGGAGAATCTCTTGAACTCTGGAGGCAGAGGTTGCAGTGAGCTGAGATCATGCCACTGCAGTCCAGCCTGGGTGACAGAGAAAACTCTGTCTCAAAGAAAAAAAGTTTAATCTCTAGTTAGACACCCATCCCACTATACACACACACAAATATATACATATATGTGGATAGATAAATAAACAGAATCCTGGGTGTCTACTATGCTACTATCCTTCAGATCTCAGTTTAGCTATCACTAGCATAGCACTAAGCATTTTATATACATGTCTTATTTAACTCTCAAAACACACCCCATGAGATTGGTACTGTTCCTTTTTTTTTCTTTAGACATAGGGTCTCACTTTGTCACCTAGGCTGGAGTGCAGTGGCGCCATCTTGGCTCACTGCTGCCTTGACCTCCTGGCTTTGAGCAATCCTCCTTCCTCAGCCTCCCAAAGTGCTGAGGTTACAGCCGTGAGCCACAATGTCCAGCCTCTTCCCTTTTTGTAGATGAGAAAACTGAGGCGCAGAGGCATGAAGCAATTTACTTACAACTACACAGCTAGGAAACAGTAGCACTAGGATTTAAACCTTGTCTCATGGAGTTCAAGAATTTGAAGTTCTTAACCCTTGTGCTTGCAGACTCCATACGACAATAGGGAGGTGGTTCCGTCTCTTCACTCTTCCTTCCATGTGCTATAGGGCCTTGGACAGCTCTGTTTTCTCCACTCACTTTCAACTGCTCTGCACAGAGACCATCAGATGGGGTCAGTGACTCATCCCAGAGGATTCCTGCTGGTGGCTCCTGGCTCTAGCCCAATCTTAGGTCCAATTTCCTGCAGTGTTTCCTCGAACATTCAATAGAGGTTGTCCTGGTATCTTAGAGGAGAGAATCTCATTACAGGAAGTTGAAGATGAAAACAGCCTGACACTGACATATCTTTTTTTTTTCTTTTTTTTTTTTGAGACTGAGTCTCTCTGTTGCCTAGGCTGGAGTGAAGTGGCACGATCTCAGCTCACTGCAACCTCCACCTCCCAGGTTCAACTGATTCTCTTGCCTCAGCCTCCTGAGTAGCCGGGACTACAGGTGCATGCCACCACGCCCAGCTAATTTTTTTTTTTTTTTGAGATGGAGTCTCACTCTGTTGCCCAGGCTGGAGTGGAGTGGCGTGATCTCGGCTCACTGCAACCTCCGCCTCCCGGGTTCATGCCTTTCTCCTGCCTCAGCCTCCCGAGTAGCTGGGACTACAGGCGCCCGCCACCACGCCCAGCTAATTTTTTGTATTTTTTTAGTAGAGATGGGGTTTCACAGTGTTAGCCAGGATGGTCTCTATCTCCTGACCCCGTGATCCACCCGCCTCAGCCTCCCAAAGTGCTGGGATTACAGGCGTGAGCCACCGCGCCCAGCCTAATTTTTTGTATTTTTAGTAGTGATGGGGTTTCACCATGTTGACCAGGCTGGTCTCAAACTCCTGACGTCAGGTGATCCACCCGCCTTGGGCTCCCAAAGTGTTGGGATTACAGGCATGTGCCACTGCTCCCGGCCAACATGATATCTTTTTTTTTTTTTTTTGAGATGGAGTCTCGCTCTGTCACCCAGGCTGGAGTGCAGTGGCGCGATCTCAGCTCACTGCAAGCTCCGCCTCCTGGGTTCACACCATTCTCCTGCCTCAGCCTCCCGAGTAGCTGGGACTACAGGCGCCTGCCACCATGCCTGGCTAATTTTTTGTATTTTTAGTAGAGATGGGGTTTCACTGTGGTCTCGATCTCCTGACCTCGTGATCCGCCTGCCTCAGCCTCCCAAAGTGCTGGGATTACAGGTGTGAGCCACTGCACCCGGCAACATGATATCGTTAAGCATGAAAATTTTTCAAGTTTTCTGCTTTATTTTATTTTGTTAGAGACAGGGTCTCACTCTGTCATCCAGACTAGAGTGTAATGGCACCATCGTAGTCACGGCAGCCTTGAACTCCTGGGCTCAAGCAATCCTTTTGCCCCTCAGCCTCTCTAGTACCTGGGACCATAGGTGTGCATCACCACACCTGGCTAGTTTTTGTAATTTTTTGTAGAGATGGGGTCTCACTATGTTGCCCAGGCTGGTCTCAAACTTCTGGCCTCAAGTGATCCTCCTACCTCGGCTTCCCTAAATGTTAGGATTACAGGCATGAGCCACTGCACCTGGCCCAGACACGCTTTATTTTTAATATCCATGCCAACTTTGCATTCTTCTGACTAATATATACCATTTCATTTTATTTTATTTATGTATTTTATTTATTTATTTATTTGTTTGTTTTGAGACGGAGTCTTGCTCTGTCACCCGGGCTGGAGTGCAGTGGCGCAATCTCGGCTCACTTCAAGCTCCACCTCCCAGGTTCACGGCATTCTCCTGTCTCCGCCTCCCAAGTGGCTGGGACTACAGGCGCCTACCACCACGTCCAGCTAATTTTTTGTATTTTTAGTAGAGACGGGGTTTCACTGTGTTAGCCAGGATGGTCTCAATTTCCTGACCTTATGATCCACCCGCCTCAGCCTCCCAAAGTTCTGGGATTACAGGCATGAGCCACCGCACCCGGACTCCTATTTTATTTTATTATTTAAGAAAAAAGAGGCCGGGCACAGTGGCTTATGCCTGTAACCCCAGCACTTTGGGAGGCTGAGGTGGGTGGATCACCTGAGGCCAGGAGTTCGAGACCACCCTGGCCAACATGGCAAAACCCTGTTTCTACTAAAAATACAAAAAATTATCTGGGTATGGTGGCTGGGCGCCTGTAATCCCAGCTACTTGGGAGGTTGAGACAGGAGAATTGCTTGAACCCGGGAGGCAGAGGTTGCAGTGAGCTGAGATCACACCATTGCACTCCAGCCTGGGCAAGAGAGTGAGACTCTGTCTCTAAAAAAGAAAAAAGAATGGAGTCTTCCTTACTAATCCTCAGGTAAACTGAGGCTCAGAAGAGGCTCCACGCTCCACTTGTTGTGCATAGCTGCTTTTCCCTGGGTATGCATGTCACCCACAGTTGAAGACATGCCATCCCCAAGATGGCAGGATTTGTTTGGCTGGGAGCACATAGATGCTTTTCTCAGGAGAAGGTCTTCAGCTGTTTCCATGCATCTCTGCAGCTAACCCAAATCCCTGGGGCCCCTGCCCCTCTCCTGCTGGGTGTTCTTTCAGCATCCTCTGTTCCTAACTCCACGCCCCGCACACTTTCCTCAGGTTACACCGTGACCTGGCTGCCCTCCCAGGAAAAGACTTTGTTGCTGGCCTCGGGAGCCCCTCGATACCAGCACGTGGGCCGAGTGCTGCTGTTCCAAGAGCCACGGGGCGGAGGACACTGGAGCCAGGTCCAGACAATCCATGGGACCCAGGTGCGCACAGTCCGAGGGCATCTGCAGATCAGGGACTGGCGGGACACACGTCACACTCCCTTCTGTCCTTTGAATGCTCATCCACTTACCATGTGGCAGGCCCTGTGCTAAACATGATCACATTTGTCCCTCATAACACACAGAGGTAAGCCCTGTCATCTCCCTCTCTAGTTTAAGAAACTGAACCTCAAAGAGCCCACCTTGTCTTAATGCATATAGACTAGGGGTGGATCCAGGATTGGAACCTGCATTTGAGGGAGTGGCATAAGATGAACGCGGTACAGGTATCGCCCTGCCAACCCCTGCTGTTCCCACAGGCGCTTCCCCAAACACCTGCCTCTCCCCACAGATTGGCTCTTATTTCGGTGGGGAGCTATGCGGCGTCGACGTGGACCAAGATGGGGAGACAGAGCTGCTGCTGATTGGTGCCCCACTGTTCTATGGGGAGCAGAGAGGAGGCCGGGTGTTTATCTACCAGAGAAGACAGGTGGGGCCAGGATCTGGAGCTGAGGGGGAGGAGGGAGAGCAGCAGAGATTCGCAGCTCCCAGTTATTCTGAAGGCTTTCTCTGTCTGGTCACGTGGCGATCAAACTTTTAGAACGACAGAGAGGCAATAGTGAATCCTCACTGGGGAAAGACTGTACGCCGGGTCCAGTGCCAATATTTCTTTTTTCTTTTGAGACAGAGTCTCGCTCTTATGGCCCAGGCTGGAGTGCAGTGGCGCGATCTTGGCTCACCACAACCTCCACCTCCCGGGTTCAAGGGATTCTCCTGCCTCAGCCTCCCGAGTAGCTGGGATTACAGGCGTGTGCCACCATGACCAGCTAATTTTTGTATTTTTAGTTGAGACGGGGTTTCACCATGTTTGTCAGGCTGGTCTCGAACTGCTGACCTCAGGTGATCCACCCGCCTCGGCCTCCCAAAGTGCTCAGATTACAGGTGCCTGCCACCACACCCAGCTAATTTTTGTATTCTTAGTAGAGACAGCGTTTCGACATGTTGGCCAGGCTGGTCTCTAATCCTGACCTCAGGTGATCCACCCGCCTCAGCCTCCCAAAGTGCTCGGATTACAGGCGTGAGCCGCTGCACCTGGCAGGCAGTGCCAAACTTTTTGTAGATATGACCTCACTTTCTTCATGACCACCTGCTGAGATACTACAAGCTTTATTTTATAAATGAGAATCCCTGGGGTGCAGTGGCTCATGCCTGTAATCCCAGCACTTTGAGAGGCTGAGGCAAGATGATTGCTTGAAGCCAGGAGTTCAAGACCAGCCTGGGCAACATGACAAGACCCTGTTTCTGCAAAAATAAAAATAAATAAATTAAAATCTTAAAGTTAGCCAGATGTGGTGGTACATGCCTGTAGTCCCAGCTATTTGGGAGGCTGAGGTGGGAGGATCGCTTGAGCCCAGAAGTTCGAGGCTGTAGTGAGCTGCAATTGCATCACTGCACTCCAGCCTGTGCAACAGAGCAAGACTCCATCTCAAAAAAAAATTATCAAAAAAATGTATATATATAAATGGAAACCCCAAGGCTCAGTAGGGGGATGTCTGAAACCACAAGGTCACAGTAAGAGGACAGTAAGAGGCTGGGCTGGGGCTTGAACCCTGGTTAGTCTAACAGCACCATTCCCATTCTGTGAGGGACCCCATCTTACGTTTCTTTAGCATTCTTCACTCAGTTGTTCTGTGACAGCTTGCTGAGTGACTCGGGTGTGACCTGTCTCTTGCCACTTCCTAGTTGGGGTTTGAAGAAGTCTCAGAGCTGCAGGGGGACCCTGGCTACCCACTCGGGCGGTTTGGAGAAGCCATCACTGCTCTGACAGACATCAACGGCGATGGGCTGCTGGACGTGGCTGTGGGGGCCCCTCTGGAGGAGGAGGGGGCTGTGTACATCTTCAATGGGAGGCACGGGGGGCTTAGCCCCCAGCCAAGTCAGGTGACGTATGCTGCCTGCCAATCACACTCCATTCTCAGGTGCCCTAAGCCCCCAAGCCCAGACCCCACTCCCCAGCCCGATCCTTCCCTCCCTCCAACCTACCTCTCCTCAGCTTAGTGGTAATTTCTTTCTTGCTCTCAGCGGATAGAAGGGACCCAGGTGCTCTCAGGAATTCGGTGGTTTGGACGCTCCATCCATGGGGTGAAGGACCTTGAAGGGGACGGCTTGGCAGACGTGGCTGTGGGGGCTGAGAGCCAGATGATCGTGCTGAGGTGAGATGGGGCTCCCGGGTCACACCTGATGACCCCAGCTCTTATCCTATGTTTTCTTTATATTTTATTTTATTTATTTATTTTGGTTTTTTTTTAGAGACAGGGTCTCTCTTTGTTGCTCAGGCTGGAGTGCAGTGGCATGATCATAACTCACTGCAGCCTCGAACTGCTGGGCTTCAGTGATCCTCCCACCTCAGCCTCCCGGGTAGCTGGGACTACAGGTGCTTGCCACCACACCTGGCTAATTTTTTTTTTTTTTGGTAGCAATGGGGACCTGCTATGTTGCCCCAGCTGGTCTCAAACTCCTGGTCTCAAACTATGCTTTCTCCTCAGCCTCCCAGAGTGCTGGAATTACAGGCAGGAGCCACTATGCATGGCCTAATTTTTATTTTTTTAATATATGGTTTTCCAGGCCAGGCACAGTGGCTCACACCTGTAATCCCAGAGAGAGCTTATATATTGGAAAACATATAATTAAAAATTAGCAGGGTGTGGTAGCCGGGCGCAATGGCTCACACCTCTAATCCCAGCACTCCGGAAGTCCGAGGTGGGCTGATCACGAGGTCAGGAGATGGAGACCATCCTGGCTAACACAGTGAAACCCCGTCTCTACTAAAAATACAAAAAATTAGCCGGGCGTGGTGGCGGGTGCCTGTAGTCACAGCTACTCGGGAGGCTGAGGCAGGAGAATGGTGTGAACCCAGGAGGCGGAGCTTGCAGTGAGCCGAGATCGTGCCACTGCACTCCAGCCTGGGTGACAGAGTGAGACTCCACCTCAAAAAAAAAAAAAAAAGATTAACAGGGTGTGGTGGCTCATGTGGGTAATCCCAGCACTTTGAGAGGCTGTGGCAGGAGGATTACTTGAGCTCAAGAGTTTGAGACCAGCCTGGGCAACACAGTGGGATACGATCTGTACTTTTTTTTTTTCTTTTGAGAGAGAGTCTTGCACTGTTGCCCAGGCCAGAGTGCAGTGGTGCAATCTTGGCTCACTGCAACCTCCACCTCCTGGGTTCAAGCAATTCTCCTGCCCCAGCCTCCCAAGTAGCTGGGATCACAGGCATGCACCACCATGCCCTGCTAATTTTTTTGTATTTTTAGTAGAGACGGGGTTTCGCCATGTTGGCCAGGCTGGTTTTGAACTCCTGACCTTGAGGGATCTGCCCGTTTTGGCCTCCCAAAGTGCTAGGATTACAGAATGAGCCACCATGCCCAGCCCTTTTCTTTTTTTTTTTTAATTGGCCAGGTATGGTGGTGCGTGACTGTAGGCCCAGCTACTTGGGAGGCTGAGGCAGGAGGATGACTTGAGCCTGGGAGGTTGAGGTTGCAGTGAGCTGTGATCATGCCGCTGCACTCCAGCCTGAGTGACAGAGTGAGATCCTATCACAAAAAAATAATAAATAGGCCGGGTGCAATGACTCATGCCTGTAATCCAGCACTTTGAGAGGCCGAGGTGGGTGGATCATTTGAGGTCAGGAGTTCAAGACCAGCCTGGCTAACCTGTTGAAACCCCATCTCTACTAAAAATACAAAAATTAGCTGGGCATGGTGGTATGCACCTGTAATCCCAGCTACTCGGGAGGCTGAGGCAGGAGAATTGCTTGAGCCCAAGAGGTGGATCTCAAAAAACAAAATAAATAAATAGGAGCCAGGCGCTGGGGCTCACTCCCGTAATCCCAGCTACACAGGAGTCTGAGACAAGAGGATCGCTGGAGGCCAGGAGTGTGAGGATGCAGTGAGCTATGACTGCACCACTGCACTCCAGCCTGAGCAACAAAGCAAGGCTCTAACAACAACAAAAGCTGCGACTTTATTATGGAGCATAATAAAACTCATGCAAGCATCACTGAAGGCTTAAACATAAGCATGAAAGTAACTCAGTATGATTTCTCTTCCTGAGAGCTTTCTCTTCTTCATGGAAAATGGGTCGGAGATTGCTAGAATGAACTGGGAGCCCTAATTAGTTATCATCATTATTGGCCAGGCATGGTGGCTCACACCTATAATTCCAGCACTTTGGGAGCCCAAGCCAGGAGGATTGCTTGAGCTCAGGAGTTCAAAACCACCCTGGACAACATAGGAAGATCCCTTCTCTACAAAAATTTATTTAAAGTTAGCCAGGTGTGGTGGCACATGCCTGTGGTCCCAGATCCTTGGGAGGCTGAGGTGGGAGGATCACTAGAGCCTGGGAGGCCGAGGCTGTGGTGAGCTGTGATCATGCCACTGCACTCCAGCCTGGGCAACAGGGTGAGACCCTATCTCAAAATAAATAAATAAAAAGTACCATTATTATTTTCCTTAAGAGGAGACAGTGACATGTTGAGGTCTGCTTTAGGGAAGGAGAGTTCTCTGGCTTTGCTGGTGGGAGCCCCACATCTGAGGGGGGACGTGCAGTTGGGTTGGAGGGAGAGAGCTGGTTGCCTTCTGCCCTGCAGCTCCCGGCCCGTGGTGGATGTGGTCACCCTGATGTCCTTCTCTCCAGCTGAGATCCCAGTGCATGAAGTGGAGTGCTCCTTTTCAACCAGTAACAAGATGAAAGAAGGAGTTAATATCACAATCTGTTTCCAGATCAAGTCTCTCATCCCCCAGTTCCAAGGTCAGAGCTCTCCTCCTGCTCCCAGGGCAGCTGCCGCCCCAAATCCAGGCTTATGGCCTGGGATCCCCCACCATTCAACTCTTGCCTTTTCCGCCCTGCCCAGGCCACCTGGTTGCCAATCTCACTTACACTCTGCAGCTGGATGGCCACCGGACCAGAAGACGAGGGTTGTTCCCAGGAGGGAGACATGAACTCAGAAGGAACATGGCTGTCACCACCAGCATGTCCTGCACTGACTTCTCATTTCATTTCCCGGTAAGGGAGCCAGCGCCAATGCTCTGGGATGAACTACCTGCAGGGGCAGGCTCAGCTCCGTCTCTATCCAGTGGGTGACACGTCACTTCCATCCCTCTGTGCTGTCACTTCCTCTCCTGTGCAATGGTAGTAATAACACCCTTAGCATATTTTTAAAAATTTATATATATATATATATATATATATATATATATATATATACACACACATATTTTGACACAGAGTCTCGCTCTGTCGCCCAGGCTGTAGTGCAGTGGCATGGTCTCACTCACTACAGCATGATCTCGGCTCACAGCCACCTCCGCCTCCTGGGTTCAAGCAAGTCTCCTGCCTCAGTCTCCCAAGTACATGGGATTACAGGCACCTGCCACTACGCCCAGCTAATCTTTGTATTTTTAGTAGAGACAGGGTTTCACCATGTTAGTCAGGCTGGTCTCGAACTCCTGACCTCAGGTGATCTGCCTGCATTGGCCTCCCAAAGTGCTGGGATTATAGGCATGAGCCATCGATCCTGGCCTATTTTATATTATTTATTTATTTATTTATTTATTTGAGACAGAGTCTTGCTGTATCGCCCAGGCTGGAGTGCAGTGGCATGATCTTGGCTCACTACAGCCTCCACCTCCTGGGTTCAAGCGATTCTCCTGCCTCAGCCTCCCGAGTAGCTGGGATTACAGGTGCGTGCCACCATGCCCAGCTAATTTTTGTATTTTTAGTAGAGTTGGGGGTTTCATCATGTTGGCCAGGCTGGTCTCAAACTCCTGACCTCAGGTGATCCTCCTACCTCAGCCTCCCAAAGTGCTGGGATTACAGGCATGAGCCACTGCACCCGGCCATATTTTATATTTTTAGAGATGGGGGTCTTACTGTGTTGCCCAGGCTGGACTCTAACTTCTGGCCTCAAGAGGTTCTCTTGCCTCAGCTTCCTGAGTAGCAGGGACTACAAGTGCACACCACTGCACCTGGCTGCTTCTAGTTTTTTAATTTTTTAAGTTTTTTATTAAAAAAATTTTTTTAGAGACAGGGCCTTGCTCTATTGTCCAGGCTGGAGTGGAGTAATGCAATCATGGCCCACTGTAGCCTCCAACTTCTGGGTGCAAATGATCCTCCCACCTCAGCCTCCCGAGTAGCTAGGACTACAGGCATGCACCACCACATCTGGATAATTTTTCAAAATGTTTTTACAGGCCAAGCATGGTGACTCAGCACTTTGGGAGGCCAAGGTGGGCAGATCACCTGAGGTCAGGAGTTCGAGACCAGCCTGGCCAACATGGTGAAACCCCATCTCTACTAAAAATACAAAATTAGCTGCGTGTGTTGGCACATGCCTGTAATCCCAGCTGCTTGGGAGGCTGAGGCAGGAGAATTGCTTGAACCCAGGAGGCAGAGGTTGCAGTGAGCCAAGATCGCGCCATTGCACCCCAGCCTGGGCAACAAGAGTGAAACTCCATCTCAAAAAAAAAAAATAGTTTTTGTAGAGACAGGGTCTTGCTGTGTTGCCCAGGCTGGTCTAAAACCTCTGGTGTCAAGTAATCCTCTTATCTTGGCCTCCAAAAGTGCTGGAATTACAGGCGCGAGCCACCGTGCCCAGCACCTTCTACTTTTTAATATATTTATGGGCATTTTTAACATGATTACAATGGCAATGTAGTTACTATTTTTCCCTACTCTTTTCATACATTATATGTTAATGCTGCTACACAGCTTTCATAATTTTTAATTATGAAATATTAAAATATTTGGCTGGGCGCGGTGGTTCATACCTGTAGTACCAGCACTTTGGGAGGCCGAGGTGGGCAGATCACCTGAAATTGGCAGTTCAAGACCAGCCTGGCCAACATGGACAAACCCCATGTACAAGTACAAAATTAGCTGGACGTGGTGGCCCATGCCTGTAATTCCAGCTACGTGGGAGGCTGAGGCAGGAAAATCACTTGAACCCACGAGGTGGAGGTTGCAGTGAGCTGAGATCGTGCCATTGCACTCCAGCCTGAGCAACAAGAGTGAAACTCCATCTCAAAAAAAAAAAAAAAAGAAATATTAAAATATTTAATTTTTACAGAATATTCAATCATCATGGTATGTCGTTATTTGCCAGGTACATATAATGCATCCCAGAAAAACTTAGGGTATTTTTTAAAGTTTTTAAATTAAGTCTCATGTATGGCACGTGGGAAAAAAAAGTTTTTAAAAAAGTTTAAACAGGCCAGGCATGGTGGCTCATGCCAGCACTTTGAGAGGCTGAAGTAGGTGGATCGCTTGAGCTTAGGAGTTCAACACCAGCCTGGGCAACATAGCGAGACCCCTTCTCTACAAAAAATACAAAAAAATTAGCCAGTCTTGGTGGAGTGCACCTGTAGTCCCAGCTACCTGGGAGGCTGAAGCAGGAGGATTGCTTGAACCCAGGAGATGGAGGTTGCAGTGAGCTGTGATTGTGCCACTGCACTCCAGCCTGGGCAACAGAATGAGACTCTGTCTCCAAAAAAATAAAGTTTAAAGAACTGTTGAAATACCCAGATTCAGTTGCTTATAAGCAATCCTGTCAAAAAATGGGATTAATATGGCCGGGCGCAGTGGCTCACGCCTCTAATCCCAGCACTTTGGGAGGCCGAGGTGGGCGGATCACGAGGTGAGGAGATTGAGACCATCCTGGCTAACACCGTGAAACCCCGTCTCTACTAAAAATACAAAAAAGTTAGCTGGGCGTGGTGGTGGGTGCCTGTAGTCTCAGCTACTTGGGAGGCTGTGGCAGGAGAATGGCGTGAACCCGGGAGGTGGAGCTTGCAGTGAGCCGAGATGGCGCCACTGCACTCCAGCCTGGGCGACAGAGTGAGACTCCATCTCAAAAAAAAAAAAAAAAAGAAAGGGATCGATATCAAATTGTTATGTTCTTTTAAATATTTCATAAACGGCCAGGCGTGGTGACTCATGCCAGTAATCCCAGCACTTTGGGAGACTGAGGTGGGTGGATCACTTGAGGTCAGGAGTTCGAGACCAGCCTGGTCAACATGGTGAAAACCCATCTCTACTAAAAATGCAAAAAATTAGCCAGGTGCGGTGGCAGGAGCCTGTAACCCCAGCTACTCAGGAGGCTGAGGCAGGAGAATCACTTGAACCCAGGAGGCGGAGGTTGCAGTGAGCCAAGATCGTGCCATTGCATTCCAGCCTAGGCAATGATAGTGAAACTCCGTCTCAAAAAAAAAAAAAAAAAAATTCATATAAGACAGTATAGGATTGGGACATAAGAATTTGAAGTTTGTTTTAAACTTTTTTTTTTTTTGAGATGGAGTCTCACTGTGTTGCCCAGGCTAGAATGCATGCATTATTATGATTTGGGCTCACTGCAGCCTCTGCCTCCTGGATTCAAGTAATTCTCCTACTGCATCCTACCAAGTAGCTGGGATTATAGGCGTGCACCACCATGCCTGGCTAATTTTTGTATTTTTAATAGAGACGAGGTTTCACCATGCTGGCCAGGCTGGTCTCAAACTCCTGACCTCAGGTGATCCACCCACCTCGGCCTCCCAAAGTGCTGGGATCACAGGTGTAAGCCACTGCGCCCAGCCTGTTTTAAACTTTTTATTATGGGAATGTGAATCATACAAAACTAGAAAAAAATAGTTTAATGAATCCCCAGGTCCTCATCACCCAGTTTCAATTATCGACTCACCCTCTATTTCATTCAAACTTCTACTCAGTGCCCCTCTGCCTACTCTCATTCCACCTCTTATAACATTTAGACATTTTAGGGCCAGGCGCGGTGGCTCATGCTTGTAATCCCAGCACTTTGGGAGGCCGAGGCGGGCGGATCACGAGGTCAGGAGATCGAGACCACGGTGAAACCCCGTCTCTACTAAAAAATACAAAAAATTAGCCGGGCATGGTGGCGGGCGCCTGTAGTCCCAGCTACTCGGAGAGGCTGAGGCAGGAGAATGGCGTGAACCTGGGAGGCGGAGCTTGCAGTGAGCCAAGATTGCGCCACTGCACTCCAGCCTGGGCGACAGAGCAAGACTCCGTCTCAAAAAAAAAAAGATTTAGACATTTTAAACATAAATATGCGGAAAAGAAAGCAGTGTGACATGGTGGAAAGATCCTGGACTTTGGATTTGGACAGATTTGGGTTCAAATCTTGACTGTCACTCCAAGTTCTTAGGACAATTGTGCCACCTTTTTAGTTTTCATTTTCTTTTTTTTCTTTTCTAGAGGGGCGCGGAGGAGGGAGGATGAAAGAGAAAGAGAAAAAAAGAAGGGAAGGAAGGAAGGACAAGGGAGGAAGGAAGGGAGGGAGGGAGGGAGGCAGGCCGGGGGGAGGGAGGAAGGGGGGAGGGAGGAAGAGGGGGAGGGAGGAAGAGGGGGAGGGAGGGAGGGAAAAGAAGAAAGAAGAAAAGAAGAAAGCAAGAAAGAGGGAAGGAAGGAAAAGAGAAGAAAGAAAAGGAAGGAAGGGAGAGCTCATTTTCCTTATTTTAAATGTTGGGGTAATAATACCTACCTCTTAGGGTTAGTAGAACCTTCAGGTGAAAAACAGTTTGAGTACCTACGAAACGCCAGCGTCAGGCATTGGTAATAACAAATGACTAAGACCCAGCCCTGTTCTCAAGGAACAAAATTCTAGAACTAGGATATTCTAGTTATTCTGAAATTTTCTTATGCAAACTTTGATAATGGCTGCTTAGGTCAAAATTCAGGGGCTTCAGTTAGGACACAGTGGGGGAAAAAGTGCTGGGATTGATTAGTGATGTCTGCTGGGGAACTGGGGCTCAGGGATGATAACTACTGAGAAGCCCCCTGGGTGTTCTATACACACCTGCTATGTAGTCAATGGATTTTCAATACTGGTAGGGTCTTAGACAAAGAACTACCAGAACTTCATCACTTGTAAAATGCTGACAAGGTATACATCTAATCGGAAGTGTGGTAAAGGTTATATTCATGATATAGGCTGTATTCTTATCACCCTCAGGTATGTGTTCAAGACCTCATCTCCCCCATCAATGTTTCCCTGAATTTCTCTCTTTGGGAGGAGGAAGGGACACCGAGGGACCAAAGGGAGGTAAGAAGAGATGGCTAGGGATGGTGGGGAGTTTATCAGAGAAATCCATTTGGCAAGAAGAGCCGCCCATGGCCAGGCAGCTCACTCCTGTAATCCCAGCACTTTGGGAGGCTGAAGTGGGTGGATCACTTGAGGTCAGGGGTTCGAGACCAACATGGTGAAACCCCATCTCTACTAAAAATACAAAGATTAGTTGGCTGTGATGGTGCACTTGAGGCCAGGAGTTTGAGACCAGCCTGGGCAACATAGTGGGACTCCCTTTCTACAAAACATAAAAAATTAGTCGGTGTGATGGTGCGCCCCTGTAGTCCCAGCTACTTGGGAGCCTGAGCAGGGAGGATCACTTCAGCCCAGAGGGTTGAGGCTGCAGTGAGCTACTGAGCTATGATTGCGCCACTGCACTCCAGCCTAGGCAACAATGCGAGACCCTGTCTCTAAAGAAGAAGAAAAAAAAAAGAGCCAGCCGGGTGTGGTAGCTCACACCTGTAATCCCAGCACTTTGGAAGGCTGAGGGGGGTGGATTGCTTGAGACCGGGAGTCCGAGACCAGCGTGGCCAACATGGTGAAAACCCATCTCTACTAAAAATATTTTTAAAAAATTAGCCAGGCATGGTGGTGGATGCCTGTAATCCCAGCTACTCAGGAGGCTGAGGCATAAGAATCGCTGGAACCCAGGAGGCAGAGGTTGCAGTGAGCAGAGATTGCACCACTGCACTCCAGCCTGGGCAACAGAGTAAGACGGTCTTAAAAAAAAAAAAAAAAAAGAGCTGCCAGCAGAGTAAGACTGCACAAATGGCAGTGGGCTGAGGCAGCAGAGTGCGGCAGCCCTGGAAAGGCAGCTGGCTCCCAGGCAGGGCCAACCACAGCCAGCCCAGTTGAGGTGCCCCTCCAGCTCTCCTTCATGAGGTCTGCTGCCTCAGCTAATCTCTCCTCTCTCCATCCTGCCCACTACCCCTCGCTCAGCAGGGCAAGGACATACCGCCCATCCTGAGACCCTCCCTGCACTCGGAAACCTGGGAGGTAAGAGGGGAGGAGGGGCAGGCAGAGAGGGCTGGGGCCAAGTCCCTCCTGATCTGAGCCTCTTACTCCTTTCTTCTTGGCGTTTCAGATCCCTTTTGAGAAGAACTGTGGGGAGGACAAGAAGTGTGAGGCAAACCTGAGAGTGTCCTTCTCTCCTGCAAGGTCAGTAAGGCCTCCCACCCTCCAGCCTCCCATCCACTCTGTTTTAAGACCCCCCGCTGCACTCACCAGATATGTCATTTGGAGACACCACTTCCCTCTCTTGGGCCTTAGTTTCCTTTTCTGAGACATTCAAGGCTGAACTCAGGGGCTCATGCCTGTAATCCCAGCACTTCAGGAGGCCAACCAAAGGGGGAAGATTGGTTAAGGCTAAGAGTTCAAGACCAGCCTGGGAAACATAGCAAGACCCTGTCGCTAAAAAAAAATTTAAAAATTCGCTGGGCGTGGTGGCTCATGCCTGTATTCCCAGCTACTTCGGAGATTGAGGCAAGAGGATCGCTTGAGCCTAGGAGTTCGAGGCTGCAGTAAGCACCACTGCACTCCAGCCTGGTGACAGAGCAAGACCTATCTCTAAAAAATAAAAAGTAAATAAAATAAATAAATAAAATAAAAAGCAAATCCCTCATGGAACTCCTATCAGTCAGCAGTAAATGAGATTGCAAGAATTGTAAAACTGAAAGTCTGAGCACCGCCGGGTGCGGCAGCTCATGCCTATAATCCCAGCACTTTGGGAGGCCAAGGCAGGCAGATCACCTGAGGTCAGGAGTTGGAGACCAGCCTGGCCAACATGGTGAAGCCCTGTCTCTACTGAAAATACAAAACTTAGCCGGGCATGGTGATGCATGCCTGTAATCCCAGCTACTTGGGAGGCTGAAGCAGGAGAATTGCTTGAACTCTAGAGGTAGAGGTTGCAGTAAGCCGAGACTGTGCCATTGCACTCCAGCCTGGGCTACAGAGTGAGATTCTGTCTCAAAAAAGAGAAAAAAAAAAAAGGCCGGGGGTGGTGGCTCACACCTGTAATCCCAGCACTTTGGGAGGCCGAGGCGGGTGGATCACGAGGTCAGGAGATTGAGACCATCCTGGCTAACACAGTGAAACCCCATCTCTACTAAAAATACAAAAAAAAAATTAGCCGGGCATGGTGGTGGGCGCCTGTAGTCCCAGCTACTCGGGAGACTGAGGCAGGAGAACAGCGTGAACCCGGGAGGCAGAGCTTGCAGTGAGCCGAGATGGCACCACTGCACTCCAGCCTGGGTGACAGAGCGAGACTCCGTCTCAAAAAAAAAAAAAAAAAAACTGAGCATAAAAGATGATTGGTTTTGATTTATTTCTTTCTGGCCCACCAGATCCTTCAGTTCTGATATTCCCCACCCTGATCCTCCCTCCTCCATCTTGGCCCCTAACTTTTCCCTGATCATCCCCCACAGATCCAGAGCCCTGCATCTAACTGCCTTTGCCAGCCTCTCTGTGGAGCTGAGCCTGAGTAACTCGGAAGAAGATGCTTACTGGGTCCATCTGGACCTGCACTTCCCCCGGGGACTCTCCTTCCGCAAGGTGGAGATACTGAAGGTGGGTGAGAGGACAGCGCCTGCCTGTGGGCATCCGTTCCGCAAACACTGCCCCCTTCTTTGAGCCCCAGGCAGCCAGGACAGCCTGAACACGTGGGCAGCCGTGGGTGGACAGGGGTCTTAGGGTCATATCTGGGTTCCCAGCCTCGAGCTGTATGATCTGAGGTACAAGGTTTACCCTCTCGGGCTAGGTGCGGTGGCTCACACCTGTAATCCCAACACTTTGGGAGGCCAAGGTGGGTAGATCACCTGAGGTCGGGAGTTTGAGACCAGCTTGGCCAACATGGTGAAACCCTGTCTCTACTAAAAAAAATACAAAAATTAGCCAGGTGTGGTGGTGTGTGCCTGTAATTCCAGCTACTAGGAAGGCTGAGGCAGGAGAATCGTTTGAATCCGCAAGGCAGAGGCTACTGTGAGCCAAGATTGTGCCACTGCACTCAGCCTGGGTGATAGAGCAAGATTCCATCTCAAAACAAACAAAAAAAAATTTAAATAGAGAGAGGGTCTCACTATGTTCCCCAGGCTAGTCTCAAACTCCTGAGCTCAAGCAATCTGCCCACCTCAGCCTCTCAAAGTGCTAGGATTACAGGTGTGAACCAGTGTAATTTCCTTCCTTTTTAAGGTTGAGTAATATTCCATTTTATGTATAGAACATATTTTACCTATTTATCTGTCGATGAACACTTGAATTATTCTTTTTATTTTATTATTATTATTTTTTAATTAATTAATTTTTTTTTTTTCTGAGACAGAGTCTTGCTCTGTCGCCCGGGCTGGAGTGCAGTGGCGCGATCTCGGCTCACTGCAAACTCCACCTCCCGGGTTCACGCCATTCTCCTGCCCCAGCCTCCCGAGTAGCTGGGACTACAGGCGCCCACCACCATGCCCGGCTAATTTTTGTATTTTTAGTAGAGGAGGGGTTTCACTGTGTTAGCCAGGATGGTCTCGAGCTCCTGACCTCATGATCCACCTGCCTCAGCCTCCCAAAGTGCTGGGATTACAGGCGTGAGCCACGGCGCCAAGCCTATTTTTTTTTTTGAGACGAAGTCTTGCTCTTGTCCCCAAGGCTAAACTGCAATGGCGCCATCTCGGCTCACTGAACCCTCTGCCTCCCGGGTTCAAGTGATTCTCCTTCCTCAGCCTCCCGAGTAGCTGGGATTACAGGCGCCTGCCACCATGCCCAGCTAATTTTTATATTTTTAGTAGAGATGGGGTTTCACCATGTTGGCCAGGCTGGTCTTGAACTCCTGACCTCAGGTGATCTGCCCACCTCAGCCTCCCAAAGTGCTGGGATTACAGGCGTGAGCCACTGCGCCCAACTGAATTATTCTTATACAGCAACATTAAACGCTTCTTTGCTGGATGTGGTGGTGCGCACCTGCAATTCCAGCTACCTCAGGGGCTGAGGTGGAGAAGTGCTTAAGCCCAAGAGTTCGAGGCCACAGTGATCTATGATCATGCCAATGCACTCTAGCCTGGGCAACAGAGCAAGACTCTGTCTCTACACAAAATTAAATAATTAGCCAGGTGTGGTGGAGTGTGCCTGTAGTCCTGCTACTCAGGAGGCTGAGGTGGGTGGATCGCTGGAGTCCAGGAGTTTGAGGCTGCAGTGAGCTATGATTACAACATTGCCCTCCAGCTTGGGTGACAGAGCGAGACCTTGTTTCAGGAAAAAAAAAAAAAAAAACTGGGCTGGGTGTGGTGGCTCATGCCTGTAATCCCAGTACTTTGGGAGGCTGAGGTGGGCAGATCATCTGAGGTTATGAGTTCAAAACCAGACGGGGCAACGTGGTGAAACCCCATCTCTACTAAAAATACAAAAATTAGCTGGGTGTGGTAGCATGTGGCTGTAATCCCAGCTGCTTGGGAGGTTGAGGCAGGAGAATCACTTGAACCCAGGAGGTGGATGTTCAGTGAGCCAAGATCACTCTATTGCACTCTAGCCTGGGTGACAACAGCAAGACTCCATCTCAAAAAAGAGAGAGAGAGAGAGAAAATAACTGGAGTCAAACAGTTCTGTGTTCAAGTTCTTACGGATCCCTACTGTTACCCAGTTACGACACCTTGGGAAAGTCCCTTAGCCTCCCTGAACCTCTATTTCCTATCTGTTTCCTTCCGAGTCTGAGACTGAAATCCGTCCTTTACAAAATTGGGATGAAGATTAATGGTTTAATAATGCTTAGTCCAGGATCAGGCTCATTTTTTAAATGGTTAGTGAATGTATAGAGGTAGTGGCATTTTAAAAACTTCACAATAGTCTCTTCTTTGATTGTACCACACTTTACTGAGCCGTTGTTATCTCTTTGACCTGTTTGAGCACTTCCAGTTTTTCAGTATTATAAATAGTGTTGCAATTACCCCCCTACACCCAACTTTTATTTTTGAGATAAGGTCTCACTCTGTTGCCCAGGCTAAAGTGTAGTGGCGTAAGCACAGCCCACTGCAGCCTCAAACTCTTGGGCTCAAGTGATTCTCCTGCCTAATAGCTGGGACAACAGGCATGCCCCACTATGCTCAGCTCATTTTTAAAAATTTTTTGTAGGCCAGGTGCAGAGGCTTACACTTGTAATCCCAGCACATTGTTAGGCCAAGGCAGGCAGATCTCTTGAGCCCAGGAGTTCAAGAGCAGCCTGAGTGACATACAGAGACTCCATCTCTACTAAAAATACAAAAATTAGCTGGACATGGTGGCACATCCCTGTAGTCCCAGCTACTCGGGAGGCTGAGGCAGGAGGATTGCTTGAGCCCGGGAGTCAGAGGTTGCAGTGAGTGGAGATCGCACCATTGCACTCAAGCCTGGGCAACAGAGTAAGATACTATATTTAAAAAAAAAAAAAAAAAAAAATTTTTTTTTTTTTTTTTTTTTAAGAGATGGGGTCTCACTGTTGCCTAGGCTGATCTCGAACTCCTGGCCTCAAGTAATCCTCCCACCTCAGCCTCCCAAAGTGCTGGGATTTCAAGTGTGAGCTACCTTACCTGGCCTTGCAGTGACTATTTTGTACTAAGCCTCTGTCTGCAGCCCTGATTCTTGGGCCCTTTCCCGCTGAGAAGGTTCCATGACAGGGACAGAGCCCCTGGGGGAGGTAGGCCAGGAGGGCTGGTGTCCTCTGGGGGAAACTTGGCCATTAACAAACTTGTTTCTTCCTTTCACTCCCAGCCCCATAGCCAGATACCTGTGAGCTGCGAGGAGCTTCCTGAAGAGTCCAAGCTTCTGTCCAGGGCATTATCTTGCAATGTGAGCTCTCCCATCTTCAAAGCAGGCCACTCGGTGAGTGCCTCAAGTCTCCAGGGACCAAGCAGCCTAGGGGCCCTGAGCTGGTGGAGGGCAGGGAGCTCTTGGCTGAGGAGGGGGGAGCAGGTGATTGTCAGGAAGGGTGTACCTTGCCCCTACCCAAGAGAAATGTATGCGAATCTGTTTTGTGTCATGTTTGAGAGCCTGGACTTTGGAATCAGGCAAAGCTGGGATTGGGTTATTCATTTTGTGACCTTATAGACATGACTTAACCGTCTGGAGCCTTGGTTGCCTCATCTTTGCAATGGGTAGAATCCTAGCTCAGTGCTTGGGGTGCAGTGAGCACTTGATCAGGGGTCCCTGAGATGATGGTGATTGGATGTGGGGGCCGTGAGGCTGCTCCTCATGCCCCTTCCATTTCCATTGCCCTCTCCTTTCCTGCCAGGTTGCTCTGCAGATGATATTTAATACTGTGGTAAACAGCTCCTGGGGGGACTCCGTTGAGTTGCACGCCAATGTGACCTGGTGAGCAGGCCCCGCCCACATGCCTGCCATAGTCTCAGACCTGGCCAAGCCCTTCTCCTAACACTGGCCTCTTCCTTGCCCCAATGCAGTAACAATGAGGACTCAGGCCTCCTGGAGGACAACTCGGCCACTACCATCATTCCCATCCTGTACCCCATCAACGTCCTCATCCAGGAGTAAGTCCTTCCCAGCAGACAGCCAACCCTCTCCTCCCACTGCAGTCTCCCAACCCAGGGCCCGACTTTGCCCCTGGGGCTCTCCCTCTGAACCTCCTTCCTTTCCTAGAGCCCCCTGGGGTAATTAGAACTGATTCCAACCACAACCCCAAAAGTTTTCAACATTCCAAAATGTGACGGCCCTGGAAGAGCTCAGGGAAGGATCAGCATTTACTGATGGAAGAAAAAGCTCATTGAACACTGATTTTATATCAGACTGAGGGCCAGCTGCACTGCGCAGTTGCTGACATTGCCTGGAGCCCTCAGCACCTCTGTGAGGCAGCTGTGCCTCTCTCCATTTTACCAATGAACAGGCTGAGGCTCAGAGAAGGCCAGCACTTACCCAAGGTCCAATAGCTGGAAGTACTAAAGCCAGGGTCTGAGCTTCAGCCTGTCTGACTCCAAAGGCCCAGCCAAGCTCCTGACTGTTTCCATCACCCTAGATTCTCTCCCCTCCTGGGGGCCGATAATGCCAGGAGTGATAGGAGAAAAGTTATCACAATACCCCTTGCCCTCAGGGAGCTTACAGTCAAGTGGGAGAGCCCAAACTCATGCACACACAGAGTCAGTGACTCTCAGAACACAGTAGCAGGAAGGAACCATGGGGATCACTAGTTGGGTTCGTAACTGAACCCTGGTCTGGCTGCTTGTTACTTGAAAGCCAGACTTAAGAGGCAAGAGTTGGTGGGAGGAAAGGCAGGTTTATCTGGAAAGCCAGGCAATTGAGAAGATAGAGAACTAGTGTTCTAAAGGACCATCTTTAATGTTAAGGGTAGGGGGAAGAAAAAGGGGTTGAGATCAAGAGGTAACTTAGCACAGACATCCGGGCACCAGAGAGGATACAAGGAGGTTGGGAACTTCTTGGTCCTTGGTCAGATCACAGTGCTTCTATAAATCTTTAACAAAACATAGTTAGTTGTTTACATACGTCCCCCTTAATGCCAGACTTAGTTTTAAAAACTACATGATTGCTGTTTTTGCATGTTATCTCAGTGCTCTAAAATCATCCTAGCCTATGGGCAGGAATGGGCAAAGACTTCTTCAACAAAAATGGAGGGAGTTATGTCAGTTTTTTGCTATTTCAAAAAAACCTGTTATAGGTCTTCTTGCTTATTGAAAAGGAAACTTGGCCAGGCACGGTGGCTCACACCTGTAATCCTAGTACTTTGGGAGGCCAAGTGGGTGGATCACTTGAGGTCAGGAGTTCAAGACCAGCCTGGCCAACGGTGAAACCTTGTCTCTACTAAAAATACAAAGATTAGCTCGGCGTTGTGGCAAGCACCTATAATCCCAGCTACTTGGGAGGCTGAGGCAGGAGAATTGCTTGAACCCGGGTGGAGGAGGTTGCAGTGAGCTGAGATCATGCCACTGCACTCCAGTCTGAGTGATAGAGTGGGACCCTGTCTGGAAAAAAAAAAAAAAAGGAAACTCAAAGTCGAGTGGCTTTTTCCAGTTGGCTCAGTTACAGAAGGACAGAGAAGGACAGGGACAGTGTCTGAGCTCAGGTGTCCAGCGCTTTTTAAATTTTTTTATTTTTAAAGAGAGTCTCGCTCTGTTGCCCAGGCTGGAGTGCAGTTGCACAATCTCGGCTCACTGCAACCTCCTCCTCCCGGGTTCAAGCAATTCTCCTGCCTCAGCCTCCCGAGTAGCTGGGACTACAAGTGCCTGCCACCATGTCCAGCTAATTTTTGTATTTTTAGTACAGACGAGGTTTCACCATGTTGGCCAGGCTGGTCTCGAACTCCTGATCTCAGGTGATCTGCCTGCCTCAGCCTCCCAAAGTGCTGGGATTACAGGTGTGAGCCACTGCGCCTGGCCGCCAGTGCTTTTGAACATCAATGCCACACAGTATGATACTGACGTGAAATTAGAGCCAGGAAAGGTGAGTGTGGGTTGGGGGAGAAATGGAAGGGTTCGTGGAGAAAGTGCAGCTTGGACTGGGGTCTGGAGGATGAGGCCATTAGGGGAAGAGCTAAAAAGGAACCTAGGTGTCCTCATCAGAGACCATGGCCCAGACAAAGGCAAGGAAGGAGGAAGCAGTGGGGCAGACCTGGGGGACAGGTATTGGGCAGGATTAGCCAAGGGCAGGTTGTGCAGGGGAGCAGTGGGTAGACAGCCTGGACATGGGAGGTTTCGGACCTGACCCTCCCTCGCAGTAGGGGGCCATTGGCCAGTGCTGAGCAGGTGAGTGGCAGGACTAGAGAGTGATGTTGGGAAGGTCACCCAGCAGTGTGCGTTGGAAGGATGGGTGTTAAGGGCATCAGCAGCGGATATGATTATCTAGGAGATGAGAAGGGCCCAGAGGACAGTGGAGACACTGGTGAGGTGGCGCGCAGTGGGGAGGACATAGCCTCCACTGGACACGCCTCCCTGGGCTCCAGTCCTGTCTCTCCACTGTGGGGCTTCGGACAAGAGGCTCGCCCTGTCCAGGAGCCTTAGTTTCTGGGAAAGAGCAGGTTGTGGTAGGGATTGAATGAGATGGTATCTGTGCAGTTCCTAGTGCAGTGGCTGGGCGCTCAGAAGCTTCCTGGAGCCCAGGTTGCTGTCACTTCGTTCTTCCATTGCTGCCCTTCTCTCTCCGCAGCCAGGAAAACTCCACACTCTATGTCAGTTTCACCCCCAAAGGCCCCAAGATCCACCAAGTCAAGCACATCTACCAGGTATGAACCCCAGTGTGGAAGGTCCTTATAGGTCACACATTCATTCCTTATCCTGGGGACTGAGGATACAGGCACCACGTAGACACAGTCCTCATCCTAGCCATCCACCTGTTCAATAATCCTTTCTCTAGAGCATCACAGCCTCCACTTATAGGCTTCCAGCAGCAGCATATGCTAACTCCTTTCTGCCACTGGATACATTATTTCAAGATCACAGGACTTGAGAGCAAGGAGGACACTGAGAGAGAACCTACTTTTTCATAATGACATTGAATGAGCTACTATTCTTTGCTCTGTTACCCAGGCTTGAGTGCAGCGGCACAGTCTCGGCTTACTGCAAACTCTGCCTCCCAAGTTCAAGCAATTCTCCTGTCTCAGCATCCCAAGTAGCTGAGATTACAGGCATCCACCACCATGTCCAGCTAATT
Source organism: Nomascus leucogenys (assembly GCF_006542625.1). Classification (NCBI taxonomy): domain Eukaryota; kingdom Metazoa; phylum Chordata; class Mammalia; order Primates; family Hylobatidae; genus Nomascus; species Nomascus leucogenys. Next base: position 75,558,033 of record NC_044382.1, on the reverse strand, counting down.
TTTTTTTTTTTTTGAGACAGAGTCTCACTCTGTTGCCCAGGCTGGAGGGCAGTGGCATGGTCTCGGCTCACTGCAACCTCTGCCTCCTGAGTTCAAGCAGTCCTGCCTCAGCCTCCCAAGTAGCTGGGATTACAGGCACCCACCACCACGCCCGGCTGATTTTTGTATTTTTAGTAGAGATGGGGTTTCACCATGTTGGCCAGGCTGATCTTGAACTCCTGACCTCGTGATCTTCCCGCCTCGGCCTCCCAAAGTGCTGGGATTACAGGCGGGAGCCACCATGCCTGGCCATACGCCCAGCTAATTTTTGTATTTTTTGTAGAGATGGAGTTTCGCCCTGTAGGCCAGGCTGGTCTGGAACTCCTGACTTAAAGTGATCCACCCACCTCAGCCTCCCAAAGTACTGGGACTACAGGCATGAGCCACCGCACCTGGCCTATTCTAAGTTAGGTATTTAGCTAGGTGCTGGCATCCTGCCCAGTCTCCAAACCCAGGTTCTGTGCCTGGTGCTTTATTTTTACCTTTTCTTTTCTTTTCTTTTCTTTTTTTTTTTTTTGAGATAGAGTCTTGCTCTGTCACCCAGGTTGGAGTGCAGTGGCGTAATCTCAGCTCACTGCAACCTCCACCTCCTGGATTCAAGCGATTCTCCTGCCTCAGCCTCCTGAGTAGCTGGGATTACAGGTGCCTGCCACCACGCCCGGCTAATGTTTGTATTTTTAGTAGAGACAGGGTTTCACCATGTTGGCCAGGCTGGTCTCAAACTCCTGACCTCAGGTGATCCGCCCACCTTGGCCTCCCAAAGTGCTGGGATTGCAGGCATGAGCCACTGTGCCCGGCCTGGTCTCAACATATTCTAAACCAAATTTGCTGTCTTCCCCTAAGCCAGCGTCTCCTCTGGCTTGTGTGGAACCTTTTGAAAGCACCATCTCTTCCTCAAGGAAAACTTACGTGTCTGGGTGAATTTCTCCTTCCTCCTGCCTTGTCCCACTGCCTCCCAGAGTCTGGTTGTCTGTGTCCTTTTTCTGCTACTGCCCAGACCCAGTTCCTCACCTTCTTGCAACTGGACTATTGAGAGAGGCTCCCAACATGGGCCATGACCCGCCTCTCCCAGCCTCTTTCCAGCTCATGCCTGCAGGGGATGGACCTCCCTGGAGCCACTGTCTTCCTCTGCCACCTTCTGTGACTTCCCACTGCCTCCTTGATGCTGCTCCAACTCCTCACTCTCAAGCCTTCCAGGCCCCATAGTGTGATCTTGGGCTTCCTTTCCAGCCTCAGCTCCTGTTCTCCTTCCCAGGCACCCTCCTTCCAGCCACATCCCTCTCACCTGGCGCCATCCTGGCTCCCTGCATGTCTCTTCCTGGATGCCCTCTCCTTCCTTCATCTGTTAAAATCCTGTCCATCTGGTCAGGTGTGGTGGCTCACACCTGTAACCCCAGCACTTTGGGAGGCCCAGGTGGGTGGATCACCTGAGGTCAGGAGTTCAAGACCAGCCTGGCCAACATGATGAAACCCTGTCTCTACTAAAAATACAAAAATTAGCTAGGTGTGGTGGTGTGTGCCTGTAGTCCCAGCTATTGGGGAGGCTGAGGCAGGAGAATTGCTTGAACCTGGGAGGTGGAGGTTGTTGTGAGCCGTGATCGTGCCACCGCACTACAGCCTGGGTGACAGAGTGATATTCTGTCAAAAAAAAAAAAAAATCCCGTCCATCTTTCACAGTCAAATTCAAATACTGCCCCTGACATTTGGCCTTTTTAATTTAACTGGTATTTCAAGTGTCCACAAATGTTTGTTGAATGAATAAATGATAGAATCCTTCTAATTTGATACATTTCCCTGCTTCCTGAGACCTTGTTAGTGCCAATTCTGTGTCACTTTCTTATACTTGTCTGTGTCTGAGTCTCCCAGCCTTAACACAGGTAGCTGTTTTTTTTAATAAAAGGTGCTCAGAAATTTTTTTTTTTTTTTCGAGACGGAGTCTCACTCTGTCGCCCAGGTTGGAGTGCAGTGGCATGATCTCGGCTCACTGCACCTTCGCCTCCTAGGTTTAAGTAATTCTCCTGCCTCAGCCTCTGGAGTACCCAGCACTATAGGATTGCGCCATCATGCCTGGCTAATGTTTGTATTTTTAGTAGAGACGGGGCTTCACCATCATGGTCAGGCTGGTCTCAAACTCCTGACCTCAAGTGATCCACCCACCTCGGCCTCCCAAAGTGCTGGGATTACAGGTGTGAGCCACCACACTAGGCACTGTGTCAAGCAGTAGGGGATTGGAGGTGGAGTAAGAATGGCTCCTGTCCTCAGGGAGTTCATGCTCTAGTGGAGACGCAGACATCCAAGCAGATCCTTCGCCGTCCTGCTGGGGACGCAGAGCACGCTGTGGGAGCCCAGGAAGGGGAGCTGCCCTGTCCTTGGGGAGTCAGCAAAGCCTTCAAAGATAATATTAGAGCAGGCCCTTGCAGGGTGTGTGAGAGCGTGCTGGGTGGAGAAAGCTGAAAGAGTGTGGAAGCCACACTGCAAGGCCCTGAGGACGGAAGCTGGCCACGCCCAGTCACTGGACACTGCCTAACCGACAAGGGCCCTGGGGACTCAGCCAATGAGGACTGGAAGAGACGTGCAAGGGCACACAGGGTCTGGGTGGCAGCTGGGGTGGCTGGCATTCAGGGCTCTGCATCCTTTGTCCTCTGTGCCAGGTGAGGATCCAGACTTCCATCCACGACCACAACATACCCACCCTGGAGGCTGTGGTTGGGGTGCCACAGCCTCCCAGCGAGGGGCCCATCACACACCAGTGGAGCGTGCAGATGGTGAGTGCTGCCTGTAGAGGGAGGGGCTGCCCTCCCCACGTCTTGGGGGTGAGTGCATTTGAGGGTACAGAGGGCAGGGCTTGGCCAGGTGCGGTGGCTCTGCCTCCCAAATCCCAGCACTTTGGGAGGCTAAAGTGAGAGAATCCGTTGAGGCCAGGATTTTGAGACCAGCCTGGGCAACATAACACAACCCCAGTCTCTACGAAAAAATTTTAAAATTAGCCAGGCATGCATGGTAGCCCGTGCCCGTGGTCTCAGCTACTCAGGAGGCAGAGGCGGGAGGATCCCTTGAGCCCAGGAGTTTGAGGCTGCAGTGAGCTATGATCGCACCACTGCACTCCAGCCTCGGCGACAGAACAACACCCTGTCTCTAACAAAGAAAAAAAAATCAAGGGGGCAAGGCTGGGTGTGTGGGGAGTAAGGATGGATGAATTCAGATCCTGCTGGACTCAGAGATGTCTGAACTCATGCAGGGCCAGGGCTAGGGCCAGGGCAGGGGAAAGCTGGGATGCCAGTGTCTTATCTGGGTTGGGGAGGCTCTAACTGAAGACCTGCCGCTTGTTCCTAGGAGCCTCCTGTGCCCTGCCACTATGAGGATCTGAAGAGGCTGCCGGATGCAGCTGAGGTATGGGCATGTGAGCTGAGAGACGGTGGGACTGGGCGGTACACGGGTCGGAATGAGGCCACCCTGACCCCCCTTTCCTCATCCCCGTCAGCCTTGTCTCCCCGGAGCCCTGTTCCGCTGCCCTGTTGTCTTCAGGCAGGATATCCTCGTCCAAGTGATCGGGACCCTGGAGCTGGTGGGAGAGATCGAGGTAGTCCCCACTCCTAACAGATGTGGAGCCGCTGTGGGGGCCCCAATGCCTGGGGTTGTTGTGGGTGGGCTCCCACCAGACAGTCTGCCTCCATTTTTCTTTTCCATCTTGATGAAAAATCCCATTTACACAGTCACAGGTGAAAGAGAACCATGATTTCTGTGAAATTTGCAATGCTGTTTCCATGGGCCTATGGATAGTTCCTACGTGTTCTTTATAGAAAAGTTTCCTTACAACAATGGGCAGTGACATATTAGGGTGCCACAGTAGAGACTGGAGCAGGGCTCAAGCCTATAATCCTAGCACTTCAGGAGGCTTAGGTGGGTGGATCACTCGAGGTCAGGAGTTCTAGACCAGCCTGGCCAACATGGTGAAACCTCGTCTGTACTAAAAATACAAAACTTTAGCGGGGCGTGGTGGCACATGCCTGTAATCCCAGCTACTTGAGAGGCTGAGGCATGAGAATCCCTTAAACCTGGGAGGCAGAGGTTGCAGTGAGCCAAGATGGCACCACTGCACTCCAGCCTCGGTGACAGAGCAAGACTCCATCTCAAAAAAAAAAAAAAAAAAAAAAAAAAAAAACAGAAAGAAAAGAATACCACAATAAAGTGTTGTGTAGAGATGAGTGCACCCCGCTGGAACCCCTTCTCTGCCCCTCCCCACTGTGTTGCGGTGGGGGCAGAAGCCAGTGGGTTCTGTCCTCGTTCTCCCGGGTTCTGACGCCTTTCCCCACTCCCGCAGGCCTCTTCCATGTTCAGCCTCTGCAGCTCCCTCTCCATCTCCTTCAACAGCAGCAAGCATTTCCACCTCTATGGCAGCAACGCCCCCCTGGCCCAGGTATCTCCACCTCCTTGGAAGCCCCAGGAACAGGCAACAGAGGGAGCCCAGGAGCCCCGGGGCAGACCTAGATGTGGGAGAGCTCCTGGGCTCTGTGCCAGTCAGAACTTCCCCATTGCTAGAGCCATCAGCCTGGGAGAAGCTTCTACTCCCCTTGGTGGGCACACGACCCCAAAGTTGCCTGAGATGTAGTAGACTTATGTGTCGAGTAAAGTTTTCAATCAAGGCCGGGCACAGTAGCTCACGCCTGTAATCCTAGCACTTTGGGAGGTCAAGGTAGGCAGATCACATGAAGTCAGGAGTTCAAGACCAGCCTCGCCAACATGGTGAAACCCCATCTCTACAAAAATACAAAAATTAGCCGGGCATGATGGTGGGCGCCTGTAATCCCAGCTGTTCGGGAGGCTGAGGTGAGAGAATCACTTGAACCTGGGAGGCAGAGGTTGCAATGAGCTGAGATCCCACCATTGCACTCCAGCCTGGGTGACAGAGTGAGACTTCATCTCAAAAGGATCTGTCAGAGGCAGGCGTGGTGGTTCACGCCTGTACTCAGTGCCTCAGGAGGCTGAGATGGGAGGATTGTTTGACCATAGGAGTTCAAGGCTGCAGTGAGCTATGATTATGCCACTGCACTCCAGCCTGGGCAACAGAGTGAGACCCTATCTCAAAAAAAAAAAAAATCATTCTGATGGCAACTTAGCAAAGGAGTTACCAAGCCAAGAGTCAGACAGTGAAGAAAGACGCTCTAAGCAGAGGCAGCGGCAAGGCCAGGGTCCTCTGTGGTGAGCGTTGGCAGGGCAGGTTTGAAAAGCAAGAAGTTCAGTGTGGCTAGCAGGCAGAGGGGAGGAGGGAAGATGCATCTAACAGGTAAGCAGAAGCCGGATTCTGGACGGCTTTGAATGCTGAACTGCTTGCGATTCCAGGGAAGCCACTGAAGGCCTAGGGCTGCCTAAGCTATGTGTTGGCCAAGTCATGGCAGCGACTGCAATAGGTGACGTGTTAAAGGGAGAGGGTCTGCAGCTGGAGACTCCAGGCGGGTGATGCAGTCTGGATAGGAGGAGATGGGGAATGGGACCAGGTTTACAGGGACTTTCAGGGGTGGAAAAGGCATTTTCCGGCACTCCCCTCCCCCTGCCCCCAGGTCGTCATGAAGGTTGACGTGGTGTATGAGAAGCAGATGCTCTACCTCTACGTGCTGAGCGGCATCGGGGGGCTGCTGCTGCTGCTGCTCATTTTCATAGTGCTGTACAAGGTGGGTGCCTCCAGGGGTCACAGGCATTGCTGAGACAGCCAGGCTGGGGAAGGGGATCTGGTGGGAGCCAGGGAGGAGAATACCAAGCCAGGGGGCATTAGAGCCAGGGGGCCTCAGCCTACTCCCTCCTTCAACAGAGAAGGCTACTGAGGTCCAAAGAACAAGCGAGGGCCAGGTGCAGTGGTTCATACCTGTAATCCCAGCACTTCGGAGGCCGAGGCAGGTGGATCACGTGAGCCTGGGAGTTCAAGACCCGCCTGGGCAACATGGAAAGCATCCACCTCTACAAAAAATTTTACAAATTAGGGGGACGTGATGCTACCCAACTGTAGTCCCAGCTACTCAGGAGGTTGAGGTGGGAGGACCCCTTGAGCTCAGGAGGTCAAGGCTGCAGTAAGCCATGATGATGCCACTGCGCTCCAGCCTGGGTGACAGAGCGAGACCCTGTCTCACACACACACAAACAGCAAGAGAGACTTTTCCAAGGTCATTCAGCCCATCCCTGGCAGAGCCAGGACGAGGCATCCTGGGAGAGGAAAAGGAAGTATGCCAAATATGGAGGTCCTTCTGGCTTCTGGGCACTGTCCCAGGCACAGGCCACAAACATGCTCCCTGCCATTGTGGCGCTCACAGTCGAAGAGGGGACACAGGCAGAAGCAAGCAGAATGAGGGCTGCAAAGGGCCTGTGTGGCCTAGGGCCTAGAACCCAGGAGCCTCACTTAGGCTGTGAGGGCCCGGCAGGCCTCCCAGGAGAGGTGGCATTTGAGGTGGGATTTGAAGCCTGAGTAGAAGTTACAGATGAAGGCCGAGTACCGTGGCTCACACCTGTAATTCCAGCACTTTGGAAGGCAGAGGCGAACGGATCACCTGAGGTCGTGAGTTCGAGACCAGCCTGACCAACATGGAGAAACACTGTCTCTACTAAAAATACAAAATTAGCCGGGCATGGTGGCGCATGCCTGTAATCCCAGCTGCTCAGGAGGCTGAGGCAGGAAAATTGCTTGAACCTGGGAGGTGGAGCTTGCGGTGAGCCAAGATGGTGCCATTGCACTCCAGCCTAGGTAACAAGAGCAAAACTCCATCTCAAAAATAAAATAAAATAAATAAAATAAAATAAAGTGTTCTCGCTGGGCTGGGGGACTCATGCCTGTAATCCCAGCACTTTGGGAGGCCAAGGAGGGCAGATCACTTGAGGTCAGGAGTTCGAGACCAGCCTGGCTAACATGGTGAAACCCTGTTTCTACTAAAAATACAAAAATTAGCCAGGCGTGATGGCAGACACCTGTAATCCCAGCTACTGAGGAGGCTGAGGCAGGAGAATTGCTTAAGTCTGGGAGGCAGAGGTTGCAGTGAGCTGAGATTGTGCCACTGCACTCCAGCCTGGGCAACAGAGTGAGACTCCATCTCAAAAAGAAAAAAGTGTTCTCACATTTTCTTGGGGCCAAAGTGCTCAGTGAATTCTTTGCTCATTCAAATTTTGTCTTTGTACAGGTTGGTTTCTTCAAACGGAACCTGAAGGAGAAGATGGAGGCTGGCGGAGGTGTCCCGAATGGAATCCCTGCAGAAGACTCCGAGCAGCTGGCATCTGGGGAAGAGGCTGGGGATCCGGGCTGCCTGAAGCCCCTCCACGAGAAGGACTCTGAGAGTGGCGATGGCAAGGACTGAGTCCAGGCCTGTGATGTGCAGAGGGTCCAGAACTGGACTCAGGATGCCCAGGGCCACTCTGCCTCTGCCTGCATTCCGCCGTGTGCCCTCGGGCAAGTCACTGCCCCTCTCTGGCCCTCAGTTTCCCTATCTCGAACATGGAGCTCATTCCTGCCTGTCTCCTTTGTAGGCTCATAGGTAAGACCTGCTGAGGGACCAGCCAAGAGGGCCGCAAAAGTGAGGATTTGTCATTACCAGACGGTTCACCAGCCTCTCTTGGTTTCCTTCCTTGGAAGAGAATGTCTGATATAAATGTGGAGAAACTGTAGTTTCAGGACCTAGGGATGTTCTGGCCCTCACCCCTGCCCTGGGATGTCCACCAATGCCTCCACCCCCCAGAACCTGTCCTTGCACACTCCCCTGCACTGGAGTCCAGTCTCTTCTGCTGGCAGAAAGCAAATGTGACCTGTGTCACTATGTGACTGCGGCACACGCCTTGCTTTTGGCCAAACACCAAATTCCTTGGCATGCCTTCCAGCACCCTGCAAAATAAGACTCTTGTGGCCTTCCTCAGCCTCTTCTACAGCCATGCTGCCTCCCTGTTGAAGCTCCGGTGACACTAGCCTTTCTCCCAGGCCGGGCTCCTTCCTGTCTTCCTGCGTTCACCCAGACGGCTCCCTCTGCCTGAACCTTCCATCTCGCCACCCCTCCTTCCTTGGCCAGCAGATCCCAGCTCACATGTCAGACTTGGTTGGGTCCCCACGTCTTTCACACTTCCACCAGCCTGCACTACTCCCTCAAAGCACACGTCATGTTTCTTCATCCAGCAGCCTGGATGTTTCTTCCCTGTGTAATGATTGACGTACTTAGCAGCTATCTCTCAGTGAACTCCGAGAGTAAAGGCCATTACTTGTCTTGTTCACTTTGGGATGCCTCTTGATATGTCAGGGCGTGGGACATCTAGTAGGTGCTTGACATAATTTCATTGAATTAATGACAGAGCCAGTGGGAAGACACAGAAAAAGAGGGGATGGGCTGGGCGCGGTGGTTCATGCCTGTAATCCCAGCACTTTGGGAGGGCAAGGAGGGTGGATCACCTGAGGTCAGGAGTTAGAGGCCAGCCTGGTGAAACCCCATCTCTACTAAAAATACAAAATCCAGGCGTGGTGGCACACACCTGTAGTCCCAGCTACTCAGAAGGCTGAGGTAGAATTGCTTGAACCTGGGAGGTGGAGGTTGCAGTGAGCCAAGATTGCGCCATTGCACTCCAGCCTAGGCAAAAGAGCGAGACTCCGTCTCAAGGAAAAAATAAAAATAAAAAGCGGGCATGGGCCCGTGACATCCCCATCCTTGGAGGCTGTCTTTCCAGGCTCTGCCCCTGCCCTAGCTCCACACCCTCTCCCAGGACCCATCACACCTGTGCAGTGGGCCCCACAAAAAGACTGAGCTCAAGGTGGGAACCACGTCTGCTAACTTGGAGCTCCAATGCCAAGCACAGTACCTGCAATGTATTTATCCAATAAATGTGAAATTCTGTCCAATTTTGTGGTGTTTTTGTGCTGGTGCAATATTGCAGCCCTACTCAATTAAGTGAACATTTCTGGCTGGGCTCTGTGGCTCACAACTGTATTCCCAGCACTTTGGGAACCCAAGGCAGGAGGATCCTTTGAGGCCGGGAGTTTGAGACCAACCTGGGCAACATAGCAAAACCCTGTCTCCACAAAAAATTAAAATATAAAAACTTACTTGAGCCTGGTTGCATGTACCTGTAGTCCCAGCTACTCAGGAGGCTGAGACAGAAGGATCACGTGAGCACAGGAGGTCAAGGCTGCAGTGAGCAATGGTCGCATCACTGCAATCCAGCCTGGGCCACAGAGCAAGATACTGCCTCCAAAATTTAAAAAAAAAAAAAAAAAAAAAGGCCAGGGGCAGTGGCTCACACCTGTAATCCCAGCACTCTGGGAGGCTGAGGTGGGCAGATCACATGAGGTCAGGAGCTCGAGACCAGCCTCGCCAACATGGTGAAAACCCCGTCTCTACTAAAAATACAAAAAAAAAATTAGCCGGGTGTGGTGGTGGGCGCCTGTAATCCCAACTACTAGGGAGGCTGAGGCAGGAGAATCACTTGAACCCAGGAGGTAGAGGTTGCAGTGAGTCGAGACCACACCATTGCACTCCAGCCTGGGTGACAGAGTAAGACTCCGTCTCAAAAAAAAAGAAAGAAAGAAACGAATAGCACTTCCAGCCAGGCGTGGTGGCCTGCTGCAACACAACAAGACCCGCTTTCTAACAGCAGCAGCAGCAAAGCACTTCCTGGATAAGGCCCCCGGCTACTACTGGTGTCTCCCACTTCCCAGAGCGCTGTCCACGCACACATTTTAAGAACAAGTTTCGTTTACCACATAAAGTTTTTATTGAACTCAAACTCAGGGGCTCCAAAGCCTGAGGAAGAAGAGGGAGGCTGGGGTTTGCACGCAGAGGCCCAGGCCCCACCCCAGGGCCCCACTCCCCACCTCACCTACCTTTTACCCGCTCCTGACTCAACAAGGGTTTCAGCAGCTACCAATCTAAGCTAACCCACTCTAATTAGGTAATCCCCCGCCCTCCCCCCTCCCTGCTCTAGCAGTTGCCAAGCCAGGCACCCACCAAGGAGCCGCGGCTGAGGCCAGCCCTCCGCTGACCTCTCCATTTCTCCCAGGGCCTCCGGCTGCCGGCCTGGCCTCCCTCCAACCCACTTCCCACAAGTCTCCAGGGCATGTCACTTTCTCCACCCTGGTCCTCTTCTTCCAGCATCCTCAGCTCCATTCTCCTGCGGCTTCTCCACTATCCTCCCTAAAGGTTCCTCTACCTCCCTGGCCTCTTATCTTCTGCCCGCACCTCCCACCCCTGCTGGGGCCCCAGGTCAGCGCCGGCCAGCCGCGTGGGTCCGCTGGTGGCGGATGAGGTCGGAGCTCTGGGAGAAGGCCTTTCCACAGTCATCGCACTTGTAAGGCCGCTCGCCGCTGTGGACCCGGTGATGCTGCAGAAGCGTGGAAGAGCGGCAGAAGCCCTTGCCGCACACGGCGCACCTGTAGGGCCGCTCGCCCGTGTGGGAGCGCTGGTGCTGGATGAGAGTGGAGGAGCGATTGAAGGTCTTGCCGCAGTCGGGGCAGCTGTAGGTGCGGCCTGGCAGGTGGGTGCGGGCGTGGATGGCCAGCACCGAGCTCTGGCCAAAGCGCTTGCCGCACTCCGGGCACTTGAAGGGCTTCTCCCGGGCGTGGCTGCGGGCATGGGGGATAAGGGCCGACCGCTGGGAGAAGCTCTTGCCGCAGATGCCACAGCTGAAGGGCCTCTGACCGGTGTGCACCCTCTGATGGCTGCGCAGGGACGAGTTCTGGCTATAGCACTTGCCGCACTCGGTGCAGCTGTAGGGCCGCTCGTGGCTGTGGGTGCGCTGGTGTCGCAGGAGGTAGGAGCTGTCGCCGAAGGCCTTGCCACAATGTGGGCACTTGTAGGGCTTCTGGCCAGAGTGAGTGCGCTGGTGGCGAAGCAGGTAAGAGCTGTCGGCGAAGGCCTTGCCGCAACGGGGACATTTGTAGGGCCGCTCACCAGTGTGAGTGCGCTGGTGTTTGATGAGGTCAGAGCTCTGGGAGAAGGCCTTGCTGCAGACCTCACATTTGTAGGGTTTCTCACCGGTGTGGATGCGCTGGTGCTGGATCAGGGTGGAGCCCCGCCCGAAGCTCTTCCCGCAGATGCCGCAGATGTTAGGCCGAGGGCCCTGCCCACCCCTGGCCCGACCACCCCGCCGGCCTGGACCTCGAAGGGCTCCTGTGAGACCCAAGGGATTCTGAAGCATCTCAAACTGCGGTGTAGACAACAGGGCCCCTGTGGGCATCTCAAAAGGTGGCCCTATGGGAAGGTCCCCTGTGGGCTGCTCCCCAAACCCCTGAGTGAAGGAGTCCAGGGGGTGAACTCCTACGGAGATATTCAAGGGACTCTTTTCTTCGGGGTTCAGAAGCATCTCCGCACCTTCCTGGAATTTGGAACTTTGAGCTTCAAATTCTGGGCTTTGGGTTTTGAGCTCAGGGTTCTGGGATTCATATCTAGAGCTCTCAGATTCATAGCCAGGGCTCCGGGGTTCATAGCCAGGGCTCCGGGGTTCATACCCAGGGCTCCGAGGTTCATAGCCAGGGCTTTGGGGTTCATACCTAGGGCTCTGGGATTCAAACTCAGGGCTCTGAGAATCTGATTCAGGGCTTCTGGATGCAAACTCAGGGCTTGGGGGCACAAGCCCAGGGCTTCGGGACTCAAACCCCGGGCTTTCAGGCTCAAATCTGGGGCTTTGGGGTTCAAACTCTGGGCTTTGTGGCTCAAACCCAGGGCTCTGGGGTTCAAGCCCAAATGGTATCTCTTCGACTTCATAGTCCCCAGTGCCTTCTTGCTGAGAAATTTCCTCTTCCTCATTCTCACTCATGTTGCCTGCAGGATGAGAGAATCCAGATCGTGTGAGACCTGGAAGGTCATTTGGTCCATTAGCAACCACACACCTCCCACCTCACATGCAGGGTCGCTGGCCCCTAGACAAGTGCTGAAATTCCCACGCCCTCCTCAGCTGACCCAAGACACCCCAGTCCCCGCCGGCCCCTCCTCCGAGTCCCGGTGTCCCAGACCCGGGCCCTCGCTCCCTCCCTGGAGCCACAGCCCCTTCTCCTGCGCGCAAGTCCACTCCTCGGACAGGCGTTCCCTCCTCACCTCTGAGGGACCCTTCGGGGCTCCTCATTTCGTCAGAACTCTGCACATCCTGGGGCTCGAGGCCCCACGGCGACGCCTCCCGCTCCATCCCCGCGGGATCCCAGTGCAGCGGCGGCGGCGATGGCGGCCGATCCCGCGACCCGGCCTGGGTTGCCCTGAGCCGCGGGCCCCCGCCGCCCGCCCGCTCAGCGCCGCCCAGGGTACTCGGCGGCCCAGCCCGGGCCCCCGAGGCCGGACGTCTTGACCCCGCGCCTCTCCAGCGCGCCGGGCCCCTCCCCTGCCCGCGGCCCCGCCCCCTCCCAAGGTCTCGGCCTCCCCGTGGCCCACACCGACCCCCGCGAGTCGCGGCCTCGGGGATGAGGGGCTTCGCGACTACCCCGGCGGCCCCCGGCCCCCGCTCCCGCCCGAGCCCCCACCTTCTGGCCCCCGGCCCCAGGCTGGGCTGCACTGTCCAACGGCCGCCCGGCCCCCCCCCCCCGCCTCCCCCGCACAGGAAGTGTCCGTCCGAGGCCAGGTCCCCCCGCCGGCTCGCGCCGCGGCCTCTCTAGGAGCCGCTGGAGGTGGAAACTCGTTGGCATTAACCCTGGGCTGGAGGGGCCCGGCCTCTGGGTGGGCGAGGACCGGACGCCCCGGAGCCCGCGGGGCTGCCGGGGCAGTGTGTGTGCCTATGTTCTAGGCCTCCGTCCCTCCAGAGGCCCGTCTGTCCATCTCCCGGGCCCCGCGTCGTCGGTGCGTGTGGCCAAGGGCGAGGCGACAAGCGAGACCAAGGTCAGCGAGAAGGAGCGACGCTTCTCGGCGCCAGCGGGGGCGGTGTCTCGCTCCCTCCCCTCCCGGGCCTCCGGGTCAGCTCCAGCAGCGCCTCGGGAACCGGGACGGACTCCCCTTGGCCTCGCCGAGGTCCTTGAGCCCGGGACCCCCTCCAGGAACTCCGCTCCCCGGCACCTGCGCGCGCCCGCTCCCGTTCCTCCGGCCCCCACCCAGCTCGGCTCCCCTGATCTCCCTGCTCCCTCCTCGAGGGCTAGGATAGTTGCCAAGGAGACAGCCCCGCCCCGGCTCCCAGAGGCACCGCTTCTCCGCCCCAGGAAGCCCGGCGGTTGGCCGATGGGGCTCGTGCTCTATCCGCCCCGCCTCCTCCAACCCCGCGGACGGCTGGGCGTTAATGGTCGCCAGGGAACGCCAGGCGCCTTCCTGATTGGCCTGGGGTGCTCTGGTCGGGTCCGCCTCCCCTGTCCGCCAGAGCGCCTTCAGGAGGTAGTGGGAGGGAGGTGCCAGGCGTCTCCCCTCCAGCCGGGGCTGTGCCTTCAAAACTTTTCCCGCCCCCACTTAACCTCCATTATGTTTTATGAAAGCCAAAAGATCTGAGGACCGACACCCTTCCTCCTCGTCAGCCTCACACCCCTTGCCTCTCCCGTCCACCTTCCCCAGCGCCTGAGTTTAACTCAATCCCTTGCAGCCTTAGTCCCCGGTTGTTAGATTTCCTCACAGGGAGGCAGGATTCCTTCCAGGTGAGGGTGATACAGAGGAGAATTGGACTGAGAGAACCATCTGGCCTTCGAGGCATCTAACAACTCTCCAGTCTTGTCTGACTCGAATGGAGGCTTGCAGAGGAAGGGAACCTGAGAAACACTGCCTCGGGTGCAGCTTTGAATTGAGGAAGTGAGCCTGGACAGACAACTTAATATCATCCAGTTCTTGTCTTTTTTTCTACGCTTCGTGCTGAAACAAGTTTGGCAGCGTTCTTGACAGTTAATGAGCCCGATGCCCCTGTGTGATGCAGGCGCCATGGGTCGTGTTTTCTTGTCGCCTACCCAGACAAATGAAGGGAAGAGAATGGGAGGAAGGATGGCCTGAAAAGAGATGAGAACAAGAACTTGGAGAATGCCAAGTGATAAAAAGTGGAGAGAAACTATCTAAAGGCTTACAGGTGGGGCGCGCTGGCTCATGTCTGTAATCCCAGCACTTTGGGAGGCCAAGGCAGGTGGATCACGAGGTCAGGAGTTCGAGACCAGCCTGGCCAAGATGGTGAAACCCCGTCTCTACTAAAAAATACAAAAATTAGCCAGGCGCGGTGGCGGGCACCTGTAATCCCAGCTACTTGGAAGGCTGAGGCAGGAGAATCGCTTGAATCCGGGAGGCGGAGGTTGCAGTAAGCCGAGATCTTGCCACTGCACTCTAGTCTGGGTGACAGAGCAAGACTCCATCTCAAATAATAATAATAATAAAGGCTTACAAATAAAATCACAAGAGCTCATCCCACGAATGAAGCGGGGAAAACTTTCTGCCCTCCAGAGGAACAGCTTCCAGCTCCATAGCTCTCTCCCATCCCAGTGTCTGTTTGTCCTGAAACCTTTGCTAAGAGTGGCTTACATGGTCCAGCACTAGAGCCCACAGTCAAACAGCCTACAAGAGGACCAGTTTTGGGAAGAGCTGGACATGGGGTACCCTCTGGTCATCCCCAAAGCACTCACACAGGTAGGAAACACGTCTCCTTCACGACACTTTTCTCTGACATCCAACTTGCTGATCTACCAAAATTCACACAGGAGAGCAGCCACACCCTAAAAATGAGTGGCGAGACCTCCAGCCACAGCTCTGACACCGTACACTGCCTGCACTCTTATCATGAGCCACAAGTCCCAGGTGTAGCAGAAGCTGGGCCAAGACTTCATGCTGCCCAGGCACCCGCATTTCCACGTGCAAATTCAGCCTCACTGGCACCTGGAGTAAGGTGGCTCACTTCCAGCCAGCCTCCTCCAGGACCAGGGTGCCATCTATGCACCGGGACTTCACAAGGAAGCCAGCCTCCACCTGACACACAGCCACAGCAGTGAGAGGCTCCAAGCCTAGGAAAGCCTCTGATAAGGGCTACATCTTGACCCAACACCAGCTAATCCAAGGCAGGAGAAACTTGGGGAGTCCACTGGCATTGTCCTGCCTCTGCATCCATGAGGATGAGCCCTGTGCATGTCCTGAGTCAGGTGGTCACTTTGTTAACAGCATTATCTCCTGGCATGCCCAGCACTATGGCAGAGCCATTCAGTGTGCAGCCAAGGCTTATGGTCAGCCAACGTGGCCAACGCTGCAGGCTAGGGAGCCTTCACAGACTCCTCAGTGAGAGGAGCTTCCGTATGCACTGCTCCCTTCCCTCATGCAAAGGACAAGCCCTCTTAAAGGCCTTCCATCCGATGCTAGAGGAGATGCCCCAGTGTATTGAACATGATCTTATGTACCCAGGAAGACAGCAGCCATGGCACAGGGCCCTTTGGAAAAAACAAAGAAATGGAGGTCTTTGTGTATGCCTGACATTGGGGACAGGCCCACTACTCTTGCAAAATTAAGAGCAGTTTGAAAATAATGTTTTGTTCCCAGCAGTAGTTCTTGCAAACTTTCACAGGCATAAAATTCTATCCCTGGAGATTCTGATTCAATAGATGAGGAACTGGGCCCAGGGAGTAGCTACCTTTTTTTTTTTTTTTTTGAGACAGAGGTTCTCTCTGTCGCCCAGGCTGGAGTGCAGTGGCGCTATCTCCACTCAGTGCAACCTCTGCCTCCTGAGTTCAAGCGATTCTCCTGCCTCACCCTTCTGAGTAGCTGGGACTATAGGCACGTGCCACCATGCCAGGCTAATTTTTTAAAAATGTATCTTTAGTAGAGACGGGGTTTCACCATGTTAGCCAGGATGGTCTCAGTCTCCTGACCCCGAGATCTGCCCGCCTCAGCCTCCCAAAGTGCTGGGATTACAGGTGTGAGCCACCATGCCCGGCCCAGAGTAGCTACATTTTTAAAAGATACTCAGCCCGGCCCTACCTCTAGGTGGAAATATCTGTGCCACGAACTGAGGAGCTGAGAATGGGGTGGGGCTAAGGCTTAAGGGTTTCACGACACTAAAAAAAATTGATGAAATGCTGGAAAGTTGGGTCATGAGGGCAGGAAGCAGAGGAGTTGGAGCCTGGTTTCTGGGCCCTAAATAAACTTTACAAACTTCAAAGCTCTCAGAGACCTCTAGGTAATAATCATGGCACCTTTAATTGGCAAACTCAGGGCCATGATCTGGCTGTCAGTCTGGACTGAGAACTGGTGTTGCAAGCTGGGCTTTCCCCAGGCTGTGTTGAGGGTTAGAGGAGGGGACTGAGATGTACACTGGGAATTAAAACCTGGTACAAAGTTATCTCCTACTGCCATGGTTCCTCTTCTCACCCCATGTGCCCCTGTGACAAAGTGACACACGTGTCAACCCGCCCCAGAAAAGCTGAGGGAGAGAGAGGTGGGATCAGATTGGAGATGAGGTTGGAATAAAGTCAGTTCATTACTTGACACCCAAACGGTGTCTTTTCTCCAAAACTTCTACCTCCTTTCAGGCTGATAAATCTGGTTCCTTCCTCCCTGGGTAGGCCAGACACAAGGCTGAGCTAGGTGACAGGCGAGGGCGCACAGGCCAACAGAGGTCACAGGCCCTTGCTCTCCTTGGGCAGGTGTTGTCCTGACCAGAAGCAGGGCAGGGGGCTGCCCATGGCTGGACTCTGCCCACAAAGGAATTAGTGGTAGATGGATAATGGAGTCATTAAGTGCTGGAGGGATTCCGTGTAGAACTTGGGGATACAGATAGGTACGGTTGCCACTGGCTACAAATCTAACATCAGGTGTTCCTGGCCTAGCCGCTTCTGCCCATGATGGCACATACTTAAAGACAGCAAAGATGGCGCGTACCTAAAGACAGGAAAGATGCAAGGACTGTTTTGACACAGACATGGGTTCAAGAAATACTTCCCTTTCTTCTTTGCTGTACTTTAAGATAAACACCAAAAACACTAAAAGCAAGCCATGATGAATGGCAACTCGTGTTTGGTCAGGAGCTGATGGGATGAGTGGCCGGGCCACGGTAAGTTGGGAGTTCTGGCTTCAGCCCAACTCCCAACAACTGCGACTTTCTGAGAGCCTAGGTGGACTTGTGAAATCTTTGGATTTTTCAAGAGATGCCAGAAACCTGGATTTTGGTGCAAAATATCCCTTTAAATCTTCACCACTAATTCTTATCACTTAAAAACACTGCCTGGGCCCAAATCAATACAGCAACTGCAGGCAAGATCCAATACAGGGTCACTGGTTTTTTAAGTTGTGCAGCAAAAAGACAATGAAGGCCAGTGCAGTGGCTCGCCTGTAATCCCAGCACTTTGGGAGGCCAAGGTGGGCGAATTGCTTGAACCCAGGAGTTTGAGACCAGCCTGATCAACATAGTGGGAACCCCATCTCTGCAAAAAAATTTAAAAATTAGCCAGGATAGTGTTGCCGACCTGTAGTCACAGCCATCTGAGAGGCTGGGACAGGAGGATTCCTTGAGCCCAGCAGGTCTAGGCTGCAGTGAGCCCAGTTCACACCACTGCATTCCAGCCTGGGTAAGGAGCAAGATGCTGTCTTAATAAGTAAATAAATAAACAAACAGACAATGGGTATTGCGTTGTGGGAGGTCAAAAATAAAAAAGAAAAGGCCGGGTGAGGTGGCTCATGCCTGTAATCCCAGCACTTTGGGAGGCAGAGGTGGGTGGATCACCTGAGGGCAGGAGTTTGAGACCAGCCTAGCCAACATGGTGAAACCCCATCTCTACTAAAAATACAAAAAGTTAGCTGGGCATAGTGGCAGATGCCTGTAATTCCAGCTACTCTGGTGGCTGAGGCAGGAGAATCGCTTGACCCCAGGAGGGGGAGGTTGCAGTCAGTCGAGATCGCACCATTGCACTCTAGCCTGGGCAACAACAGCAAAACTCCGTCTCAAAAAATTAAAAAAGTAAAAAGAAAAAGACAACAGAGAAAACAAGGTTCTTCTCTACCTCAATCCTCTTAGCATCTCTGGGAGGAGAAACAGCTTTTGCTTCCCTGTATGAAGGTCTGGGGGGTTCTCACCTCAGCCCTGCCTCAGCAAAGGGGGCCTTGGAGAGCCCAGCGCAGCGGGAGCAAGGTGCTGGCAGAAGAGGCTGCTGAGAGCCCAAGATCAGACTGTCCGCACCCCAGGCCAGCTCTTGCCGTGGATTCTGGGACCTCCCTGTAGGCCGCTGCAGAGGTTCGGGCCCCTGAGCCCATCTCGGGCCTCCCACAATGTCTAGATAGTCACTTTTGAGGCCGTCACCCACATTCCTGGAATATCTCTGGGTACAGCTGGAAGCCCACAGGCGGGTCCAGGTCCCCGCGGACAGGGGTCAGGGTCACAGACAGCCCCCCAGGGCGCCGGCCCCTACGCCCCTCGCCCCCGGGCCGATGGACCCATTGGTGCTTGGCCATGCCGGTCTTCAGGCTGAAGCAGCGGCCACACTGCGTGCAGCGGTAGGGCTTCTCGCCAGTGTGAACGCGCAGGTGCGAAGTCAGCGCCGTGCGGCGCATGAAGGCCCGACCACACTCGAGACAGCGGTGGGGCCGCTCCCCACGATGGATGGCCCGGTGTTTGCTCAGGGAGGAAGCGTGGCCGAAGCCCTTGCCGCAGTCTGCGCAGTAGAAGGGCTTCTCGCCCCTGTGGCTGTAGATGTGCTCCACAAGCGTGGAGCGCCAGGCGAAGCTCTTCCCACACACGTAGCAGCCGTGACGCTGGTCAGCTCGGGGTACAGGGGGGTGGGCAAAAAAGCGGGGGCGACTCCGGCGCCGCGCCTTGGACAGCTGCTCCAATCTGGCAAAGGGGGCTTGGGGAGCCTTCAGTCCAGGAGACCCGGCAGCCACAGGGTCGGGCTTCTCCAGGGCTCCCGTCCCTTCCCTTTGTCTTTCCTCTTCGTTGTTTCTGGAATCTGCTGAGAGATAAGGAGGGTAGAGTTCAGGCTCGGCTCATCCTGGTCATTGAATCTCACAGCCCGCGTGGACAGGGACAGGCCTGCTGGACTCCCCGGCTGCTCCTGGGAGATGGAGGAGTGACACCTGTTCCTTGGCTGCAGAGCCAGACAGAGCCGGGAGGGAGGGAACAGTCCATTCCGCCTCGGGGCTGGGGAAATGTCACCGCAGGCGAAGGGCAGAGATGATATGAACATCTAGGCCTAATCTGGAAGGAGGAGCGGACACCTGGGGATATTCCAGGCAGAAGGAACAGCACCAACAAAGGCAGAACCAGGAGGGCATGGCCAAGTTCAGTAGGGCTGGATACTCTGCAAAGGCTGAGGCAAGAACTAAAGGAAGGAAATGGGACGGCGGGATGGGGGGGCATAGGAACCATAGTGCAGGAAAACGACTGGGGCGGGTCATGATGTGGAGGTAGAGTCAACGGAACTTAGAGGCCGGGTGCGGTGGCTCATGCCTGTAATCCCAGTGCTTTGGGAGGCCGAGATAGAGGATCGCTAGAGTTCGAGACCAGCTTGGACAACACACCAAGACCTCTACCTCTTTAAAATTTTTTTAATTAAAAACAAACAAACAAACAAAAACATCCAGGAGTGGCGGCGAGTGCGTTTATAGTCTTAGGTACTCTGGAGACCCAGGCGGGAGGATTGGTTGAGCCGATTGCTTGAGCCCGGGAGTTCGAGACTGCAGTGAGCTATGATGGCACCACTGCACCTCAGCCTGGGCAACAGAGACCCTTTCTCTAAAACAAAACAAAACAAAACATCCCCCAGAGTGTAGTGACCACGCAGAGGTGAGGACTCAGGGGCGGGTATGGCAGGGCCAGAGCCCCCATCACAGCCCCTTTCTAGGCTGCATCCTGGAGCCAGGCAGGGGCTCAGCCTCCTGGCCGCAGTTGAGAAGGCAGTTCAGAGAGGAAACTGCTAAGCAGGTAGCTGGAGGTGGCAGAGGGTACTGGGATGGGACAGGAACAGAGAAGTCCCCATGGGACTGAGTACCCGATACTCCACCTGGGTCCGCTTCTGTCGGACACTTAGCCACCTTCGGATCCTGGGCAGCCGGACCCCACAGTTCGGCCTTCTCCTCCACCCAGGAGATGAGCGCCGGCTTGCTGCCTCCGACTCCTGGGGGAGAAGAACGCAAACCCCACGCTGCGAGGAGGCCGCCTGCCCGGCCCCGGGGCCCCCAACTCCACACGCAGCTCCCAGAGGCGCGGCAGGGCCTGTGAGGGCGCAGGGCCCAGGCGAACAGTTGGGGCTCTCACCGAGCGCGCCCAGGTGGCCGTAGGTCTCCCGCATCACGTCCCGGTACAGGGCCCTCTGCGCGGGCCGCAGGCAGCCCCATTCCTCCCGGGAGAAGTACACGGCCACGTCGGCGAAGCTTACGGCCCCGGGCTTTCTCCACTCGAGTCCCGCCCTGTTTGGGTCCCGGGGAGGGAGCGGGGACAGAGGCGGCGCCATGGGGACTGTCAGCCCCAGGGACGGATCGGTCACCTCCCCTGGCCGGGCCTGGGCATGCGGAACCTCCCGCGCCCTAGAACACTTCCCCGGCCCGGTCCCAAGGGAAGGAGGGAGGTCAGTAGAGCCCCCGAGGGCCCACTAGAGGGGATGGAAACTACGGGCCGTTGGCTGCGAGTCCATAGTCAGAACTGGACGATCTCTTCAAAAAACAACGGCGGCAGCGCGACCTCTCGACCTTTGCCCCTGCGCAACTGTACCCACGACGACGCCCCCCCGCCAGCGGCCCCCCTCCAGGCCGCGTTCCCTCCGTGCCCTAATCCAAAATGGCCGTTGAGGCTACAGGCGCCGGCCTTGAAAACCAGCCGCGCATGCTCCGGTCCCGCCAGGTGAGGCGGCGCGGCTCAGAGCTTCCGCCCGGGTTTGCGGGAACAAAGGAGCGCCCGGCGGAAGGGAGCCCTAGTGAACTCAGAAGTTAGTTTTCGTCTCTGGACCTTTTTATAATCGGACTTCAGCCCATCAGTCTCTCGTTTTGTCTTCAGAAACGGCGACAGCAGCCTCTTCCCAATGTTGAGAGCAAAAAGTGTGAACCCAGAAATTCCGAGACAGATCTCAATTACTTGCCAAGGTTGAGGACGCGCGCGTGACAGCCTCAGGAAGTCCTCACGACATGTGCCCAAGGTGGTCGGGGCACAGCTTAGTTTTACACATTTTATGGAGACAGGAGACATCAATAAATGTATGTAAGAAGAACATTGGTTCTGTCTGGAATGGCAGGACAACTTGAAGCAAAGGCAGGAAGACGTGAGGCAGGAAGGGGGCTTCCAAGAAACAGAAGGTGAGGCACAAACGATTGCATTCTTTTGATTTTCTGATTAGCGTTTCCAAAGGAGGCAATCAGATATGCATCTATGTCAGCCAGCAAAGGGGTGACTTTGAATAGAATGGGAGGCAGGTTGGCCCTAAGTAGCTCCCAGCTTGACTTTTTCCTTTAGCGTAGTGATTTGGGGGCCCCAAGATTTATTTTCCTTTCACAAAAGCCATGGAGTGGATACAGGAGAACCTCCTCTATTGTAGGCTTGTTGGAGCTTGAAATTTTGGGAGCTTCTAGACGGCGGAAGCAGCGGGGAGAGTAGGGTAAGGTTGAGAAAGTCAGAGGGCCCTCTCTTCTAGGAGCTTCTCCCATGTGCTGTGCAGGACGCCTCCCGACCGCCTGTCTCCTTCTAGCTGCAGCCAGGGTCTTGGCTTCCCTGACGTCCTGCCCCTGTGCGGATGGCCCAAGGCTCCTAGGCTCAAACCCAGCTCATCCCTTTTTTACACCAACCTGCTTCCCCTGGGGTCTTTATCTCAGTAAATGTCACCAGCTCTCCCCTGAGACCTCCTTCTCACACTTCCTGATGGCCTACTCTGTGCTCCACGTGACTTCTTGCATGTCCTGTGTACTGGAGTCAGAGTCACCTCCAACGCGCCTTTTAGCTCTTAGTGGGTTCTTTAGTTCAATCTAGGCCCAGATTGAGAATCGCCTGTAATCCTGGCGCCTGGGAGATCGGGGCAAGAGGATCGCTTGAGTCCAAGAGAATGAGATCAGCCTGCTCAACTTAGGAGACCCTATCTCAAAAATAAATAAGAAAAAATGAATCGACAGTAGACAGACTAACAGGAGAAAAGAATACAAATTGTATCTGTTTTACATGTACTCAGGGATCTTCACAAGAGAGAGCAGTCAGAAAAAGTGGCTGAAGCCAGGTGCTTTTATCTTTGTGTGTTTTGTTTGTTTTTTTTTTTTGCAGAGACAAGTGAACATTTATTTTTATGTCTTTCTTCCTATGTGTATTTCAAGTCTTTTTCAAAACAAGGCCCCAGGACTCTCCAGATTCAATTATGTCCTTGGGCTTGGTCGACTGCTGCAGGAGTCTTAAGGAGCCTTGTACAAATGCTAGAGTGACTAATTTACCAACATTAAACCCTAGGATAGATGCGACAGAGCAGGACTCCTTCCTCCGTGGAATGTGCTGATTTCAGACGACGTGGCACCCAGTGTAGAAAACGCTGGAATTTTTCCTTGGAACTGGACTGTGATGAGAGGTGCTTGCCATGAACATAAGCTACTGTCTTTTCTTTTCTTTTTTTGAGACGGAGTTTCGCTCTTGTTGCCCAGGCTGGAGTGTAATGGCACGGTCTTGGCTCACTGCAACCTCCGCCTCCCAGGTTTGAGTGATTCTCCTACCTTAGCCTCCCGAGTGGCTGGGATTACAGGCATGCGCCACCATGCCCAGCTAATTTTTGTATTTTTAGTAGAGACGGTGTTTCTCCATGTTGGTCAGGCTGGTCTCAAACTCCCGACCTCAGATGATACGCCTGCCTCCGCCTCCCAAAGTTTTGGGATTACAGGAGTGAGACATGGCGCCCAGCAAGCTACTGTCTTTTCTTTGACCCTTTCCAGTTTTTGAAGATAAAGCAGGAAATAACCTTCTCTGAAGATACTTGATAAAAATTCCCAAAACAACAAAAACACATGCTTACACTTCATTGATAAAATTTACTGCAGTTTGGCACCTGGGTCTAGTTCAGCTGGCGGATGAGCTGATTGATGCAGTAACCCCGATAGCCAGGTGTGCCCATCTCCTTGAGGAAGCCCACTCTATTTTTGGTAGCATGACGGGCCACTGAGAGGTGGAAAGGGCGCAAGAACCGTGAGATCTCCTGGAAATGCTTTCCTGGGAAGGCAATTTCATGAATGAGGTCTTCCAAGCAAATGATGCCAAACTTCCCCAGGTTCTCCTCAATCACTGTATTGTCTGTCAGAGGGACGGTCTTATACTTTTTTTTTTTTTTTTTTTTTTGAGACAGAGTTTCGCTCTGTCGCCCAGGCTAGAGTGCAGTGGCGCGATCTCGGCTCACTGCAAGTTCCACCTCCCGGGTTCACACCATTCTCCTGCCTCAGCCTCCCGAGTAGCTGGGACTACAGGTGCCCGGCACCGCGCCTGGCTAATTTTTTGTATTTTTAGTAGAGACAAGATTTCGCTGTGTTAGCCAGGATGGTCTCCATCTCCTGACCTCATGATCCACCCATCCTCGGCTTCCCAAAGTGCTGGGATTACAGGCGTGAGCCACTGCGCCCAGCCGATGGTCTTATTCTTGACCTTGGCTTGTCCATGTTTCAAAATGAGTTCCCGGACAGACTTCAGATTTGGAAATCCTCAGGTCACATAAGGTTCCACTATACGCAGCATTTTTAGGTTCTGGGGAGTGGGGTGACTTTTTACAAAGACACCACTGAAAATTTTCTTTAGGCAAAGTCTTGCAATTGTTCTCTGCACCAGTAAACTCATGCCATCAATCCTTTTGATGCTTACAACAAAGGCCAAGGAATGTTTATCTGGTAATTCCAAGGCGTGAGCTTTCACTTCTAGTTGTCGGAGACGCACCTTGTCACGTTTCTCCTGCCAGGAATCATGTAGGAATGATTCCAGTCGCTTAAACCTGAGCCCTTTTCCTTTCCTCTGCTCCTTCTTTGCCAAAAATGCCTGCTTTTCCTGGGTAGCTTTGAGGGCTTGATAAGCCTTTCTATTTTTCAGGAGATTTTCTGGAACCAAAGGAATTTTTCTTTGCTCTTGCTCTGCCATCTTTATTAGTGGTGCAGCTACTGATCATTATATTTCTTTCTTTTTTTCTTTGTCGCCCAGGCTGGAGTGCAGTGGCGTGATCTCAGCTCACTGCAAGTTCCGCCTCCCGGGTTCACGCCATCCTCCTGCCTCAGCCTCCCGAGTAGCTGGGACTACAGGCACCCACCACCACACCGGGCTAATTTTTTTGTATTTTTAGTAGAGACGGGGTTTCACCGTGTTAGCCAGGATAGTATCGATCTCCTGACCTCGTGATGTGCTCATCTCTGCCTCCCAAAGTGCTGGGATTACAGGTGTGAGCCATCGCGCCCAGCCTATATTTCTTAAATAACTATAATTTTTTTTTTTTTTGAGATGGAGTTTTGCTCTTATTGCCCAGGCCAGAGTGCAATGGTGCGATCTCCGCTCACTGCAACCTCTGCCTCCTGGGTTCAAGCGATTCTTCTGCCTCAGCACCCCGGGTAGTTGGGACTACAGGCATGCACCACCACACCCGGCTAATTTTGTATTTTTAGTAGAGATGGGGTTTCACCATGTTGGTCAGGCTGATCTTGAACTCCTGACCTCAGGCGATTCACCCACCTTGGCCTCCCAAAGTGCTGGGATTACAGGCGTGAGCCACTGCACCTGGCCAAGAACAATAAATTTTAAAAGAAATGACAGAACGAAGAAAATCTGTCTAGGGCAGTAAAATTTTCAAGGGGAGATCTATGTGGGTGGGGGGTCATCAAACAGGTGGAAGGTATGGATTACTTTGTTAAGTGTGTTTATTCTGGTCCCTTGTGGCCTCTAAGGGCTATTTTCTCACCCTGGGGAGAGGAGGCAAAAAGTTTGGGAGGGGCATAAGGATTCATTGTTGCCCAGGGGGTATGGTCCCAGCCCTAGGTCTCCCAGGCTCTCAGGCCTCTGAAGGACACGAGAAGACTGAAAACTTCCCTTAAAAGCAATGACATTTTGTCTCTTGCAGTGCCCACCCCTCAGTGAGCACCCCATCACCCACAGTCTGGAAGAGCTCTGGGAGGTGTGGAAGCTCCCTTGGGGGTCTGGACCCTCCTGGGAAAGAACCAGGGGCAGAGTTCACAATCCTGGAGGTCAGCCTCTGAGGTCCATATCACCAGGCCAGTGGATCCACTGAAGGGCCCCTGGCTCAAGCATTGCCAACAGTGGGGACAGGTGAAGGAACACAGGCCCGCTGGGCAACAGGAAGCAGGGGTGGGCCTCGCTGTGGGAGAAGTGGGTGCTGTACTAGCTGTGGGCAAAGGGTCACTCCCCAGAGTACCTGGGGCCTGGCTGAAGGTACTGGCGAAGTGTGGCTGCACTGGGGACAGGAATGAGGTGCTGAGTGAGTGCCAGATGTTGAGGCTGGGCAGAGACTGCAGGTTTGGGGAAAGTCTGGCTACAGGGAGCCTTGACCAAAGGCTCAGAGACCATATCAGTGTTTCTGACGCCAAGGGCTTATGACAGCTCCCAAACAGACTCCTGCTGGTCCCTTCCAAATGTGTAATTTTTCTGAGTGGCCATTGGGAAACTGCTGATTCAAAACTTACCTCTGGCCCTGTCAACTCCCCAAGGCCTACTCATATTCAGGTGACAGAATCAACCTTCACAACAGCAGCATTCAGATGGGTACCCCTGGGAGCCACCCTCATCCCCCACCCCCAGTGCTGGCCAACTGAGGAGCTCACCAGGCAGTGACATTCCCACACACCTCAAGGCCAACCAGAGGAGCCACCATCAACCACACAGGCAGCTGTTCCAGGGCCTAGGGGCCTGGAGACAGAAAGGTGAACTTTCTTCATCCTAAATTTGAATTCACACACTGCCACTGAATGGGCCGATTCATAGCGCAGCCTGACTGTAGTCCCTATGGGATGCCACCAGTCAAATTAAGTACCGGGCGCGGTGCCTCATGCCTGTAATCCCCGCACTTTGGGAGGCCAAGGTGGGCGGATCACCTGAGATCAGGAGTTCAAGAGCAGCCTGACCAACATGGTGAAACACCATCTCTACTAAAAATACAAAAATTAGCTGGGTGTGGTGGTGCATGCCTGTAATCCCAGCTACTCCAGAGGCTGAGGCAAGAGAATGGTACGAACCCGGGAGGCAGAGGTTGCACTGAGCCGAGATCACACCACTGCACCCGAGCCTTGGTGACAGAGTGAGACTCTATCTTTAAAAAAAAAAAAAAAGAGGCCAGGCACGGTGGCTCACACCTGTAATCTCAGCACTTTGGGAGGCTGAGGCGGGCCCATCAACTGAGGTCAGGAGTTTGAGACCAGACTGACCAACATGGAGAAACCCCATCTCTACTAAAAATACAAAATTAGCCAGTCGTGGTGGCACATGCCTGTAATCCCAGCTACTCAGGAGGCTGAGGCAGGAGAATCACTTGAACCTGGGAGGCAGAGGTTGCGGTGAGCCGAGATCTCGCCATTGCACTCTAGCCTGGGCAACAAGAGCAAAACGCCATCTCAAAAAAAAAAAAAAAAAGAAGAAGAAAAGAATCCCAGTCTCGGTCAGTTGTGGTGCCTCACACCTGTAACCCCAGCACTTTGTGAGGCTGAGGGGGGGCAGATCACTTGAGGTTAGGAGTTCATTACCAGCCTGGCCAACATGGTGAAACCCCGTCTCTACTAAAAAAAAAATTTTAAATTAGCTGGGTGTGGTGGCAGGTGCCTGTAATCCCAGCTACTCAGGAGGCTGAGGCAGGAGACTCACTTGAACCTGGGAGGCGGAGGCTGCAGTGAGCAGACATCACACCACTGCCCTCTAGCCTGGGCAACAGAGCAAGACTCCGTCTCAAAAAAAAAAATTGTAGCAGGACGAGCCACAGACAAGAACCCCTCTGACACCAAGTTGTGAAAGGAAAGGGCTTTATTCAGCTGGGAACATCGGCGGACTCACATCTCTAAAAACCGAGCTCCCCGAGTGAGCAATTCCCGTCCCTTTTAAGGGCTCACAACTCTAAGGGGGTCTGCGTGAGGGGGTCATGATCGATTGAACAAACAGTGGGTACGTGACTGGGGGCTGCATGCACCAGTAATCAGAACGGAACAGAACAGGACTGGGATTTTCACAATGCTTTTCTATACAATGTCTGGCAATCTATAGATAACACAAGCAGTTAGGTCGGGAATTGATTTTTAACTACCAGGCCAGGGTGCAGTGCTGGGCTTATCTGCCTGTGGATTCCATTTCTGCCTTTTAGTTTTTACTTCTTCTCTCTTTGGAGGCAGATATTGGGCATAAGACAATATGAGGGGTGGTCCCCTCCCTTAAAGTGAGAAAGAGAAGGTCAAGATGCCAGGCTCCAGGGAATGTCATAAATTCAAGTCAGCAAAAATGAGTCACACCAGGAGCAAGGAACATATAAATAGTGTTCCTTCCTCAACAAAATATTCCTCTTCCAGCTGGGACGGAGACGTCATCCCCTCTTCTCCCCTTTCTGCCTTTCTCTCAGGCTTCCTCCTTCCTGGGGATCCTGGGCATTTTGACCTCACAGCTGGGCCTCCTGCTCCCAGGAGATGAGGGTGTAAGGTCAGCTGAGAGAAAGGAAAAATAGACCTAAAGTTAGACAGACAACTTTTTATTAATCTGCCAGCTGCTCCCCTAATAGAGGGGAAGCAGCCCCAAGCTTACAGAATGAGGGGTTTATATTGGGGAGGGGAGTTTGAGGGAGTTCTTTGGTATGGCCGCATCCCGGGGTTGTTTGCTGGTTAATTTTCTACATATTACCTTGTGACATTTATTACAGGAGGGTGTAGGTAAAGTTTGTTTATGTTTCCCACGACCTCCCCCTGTGCTGTGTGGGATTTGTAACTGGGGTTTGCTTATTGCAGCAAGGTCTGATAAGTGAAGTCTGCTGGCTTCACCGCGGGCACCTAGATAAGGGCTTAGAAATGTAAAGAGGCTTGGGGGAAGGGTGGGCAGCAATCAAGAAGCTTTCTTGGGCAGTTTGTCCCTAACATTCCAGCCTTTTAATAGGGAATAGAAGAGGGGTGCCATTGTCTGGCTGCTTCTTGCTGGAAAGGGGCGACAGTTGTGGGGGAAGGCTGGACGGTAGGGACTGCCATTTTTGGAGCCATTGGTATTCCTGGAGCAGCATTATATCATGTATTGTCGCATAGGTGAAGGCTCTGATACGGTCCTGTAGAAACTGGGTGAGAAGGTCTAGGAGACAAGGGCCGAATGCTAGGAAAAGAAACATGGTTATGGCCGCGCCTAGGAGGGACATTAGCTATGGAAACTAGGTATTAAAAGACCAGGAGGGCCACGCTGGCCATCGAGGGATGTTTTCTTTAATTTTTTGTGCTCAGTCCTTTAGTCTTTTTACAGCATGTTGTACTAAGCCAGATTGATTAAGATAAAAGCAGCACTTTTTATCTAGAAAAAGGCAGAGTCCTCCTTTTTCAGCTGTGAGTAGGTCTAAGTCTCTGTGGCTTTGAGGAACCATTGCTGCTAAATAATTTATTTGTGATTGGAGAGTTGTAATGGAGTTGGCTATTTTTTCCAAGCTATTTGTGAGGTCTTTGGAGAGGGATTGGTAATAGGAAACGGAGGTGGTTAATCCCGCAATCCCAGTTCCAGCTCCTGTAGTTATTCCAAGGTCTACTAATAGAGGTATGAGTTGTATAGCATGGCCGTGTCAGATAGGGGTATTAACGGGGATTGGTAGACGTTGGTCTCCTGGGGCAACGTTGATTTTTGGACTGAGGAAAACCAGGGTGTGCAGGTGCCCGTCCAGTTAGAGGGGAGGCAAATATAAGTTGAGGTACTGCATAGGAAAAGTATGCCTTGGTTTGGTAGACAGAACGGGTTGTGTATGCTAAAAAGATATACATTTTGTTATTTTCATGCATTTATATTCCTAGGATCCCGGCTAGGCTTGCTGCTGTAAGTGGTTTTACAGGGGTGTTTGGTTTAGGCTGGGAGGCTTTTGGGTTTTTTCCCAGTGTAAGAGGAAGCATTTTGTGTCCACTAAGATTCATGTGGGAGTGTTGTTGAATGTTGGGATAAGGAGACAGTCCCGGGTGGTGGGTGTAGGGTAAGGATGGTGCATGGAGAGGGGAGTCAAGGGAAGAGGGATAAACAGGGGAGGTGTTGGCCATTACAGTACCCTTAATTTTTGTTAAGGAGGTGGAGGCTAGAGAAACAAAGCCTGTCTTTATTGTTGGTGGCTTTGAGAGTAGTATGTTCGGTGGGAGGTTTGAGTTGTAGGGTAAAGTTGCAGTTTGGAATTCAGGTGGCTGAGGGGAATGCCAGAGGGTAGATGTCATTGGATGCACAGCGGTGCTGGATAGGATAAGATTTTGTGGGTTGTTATGGCTCCTAATACGGGTTTATCACGGCTGCGATAGAGGGATAGGTTGCGTAAATAGGGATGTAAGGCTGTAACAGCTGGACCCAACTCGTTAGCTAACTGAGGGGAGATTTCTGTTAATGCCTGCATGTCGAATTCGAGGGGGCTGTTAATGAGGATTTCGGGATGGTAGGTTACTTGGGTGGAAGTCCAGTTACAGGCTGAGGCAGGGATCACATTGTATATTGTGGAGAGAAGGGATAGAGGAGGTTCCTGGAGGTAGGGGCTTAGCTTCAATTACTCGGTCAAGGGAAACAACCGCATACCCAGCAATTTTGGGGGAGCCAGTGGGTACGGAAGAGGAGCCATCTATAAATAGCTGGTCATTGGGGTTGGTGAGAGGCTGGGAAGAAATGTTTAGAAAGTGTGGCTGCAGGTGATCTAGGATGTTAGTACAAGAATGAGTAGGAGGGGAAGAAGATACAGGGAGTAAGAATGCTAGGTTGAGGGGAGCACTTTTGACAAGACTGAATTTGGGATTTTCGATAAAGAAGGCATAGAGTAAGCCGGGCGCGGTGGTTGATGCCTATAATCCTAGCACTTCGGGAGGCTGAGGCGGGTGGATCACCTGAGGTCAAGAGTTCAGGACCAGCCTGGCCAACATGGTGAAACCCCGTCTCTACTAAAAATACAAAAATTAGCCGGGCGTGGTGGCACACGCCTGTAATCCCAGCTACGCAAGACACTGAGGCAAGAGCAAAACTCCATCTCAAAAAAAAAGGGGGGGGGGGCATGGAGTAATTGAATCCATGAAGGAGAAAGGGAGCCTAATGCTCAGGAGGAGAGGAGATCTTGTAGATTATGAGGACTGCGGACGGTGGTATTCTGGCTGAAAGTTAGTTTCCTGCCTTTTAGAGCTAAAATGGCCACCACTGCTAGTGCTTTAAGGCAGGTTGGCCACCCTTTGACTGTGTTATCTAGTTGTTTAGAGAGGTAAGTTACAGGGGCAAAAGGAGGATTTTTTTCCTGTTGTCCTAAGACATCGAGGGTTTTCCTCGGTTTTTGGAAGTATAGAGAGTGAAAGTTTGGGAGATATTAGGTAAGGACAGAGTTGGCACAGTGACAAGAGCAGTTTTGAGTTTGTGGACGCTGGGGAGTATGTTATGTGAGGGTTTTAGGAGTTCATCGAGAGGGCGTTTGGCCACTTTATAGAGGGGGCGAGCTAGGAGGGTAAAGTTGGGAATCCATATTCTAAAGAAGCCCGCTAACCCTAGGAAGGAAAGGATTTCTCTTTTGGAGGAGGGCGGGGGTAGATTATTAATGCTGCTTGGGCTGGGGTCATAGCCCAGGCCCCAGGGGAAAGTTGAATTTCTAAGTAGGTTACCATGGAGGTGGAGAATAGTGTGGAGTTTGAAAAGGATATCTCTGCCCAGGAGTGGAGTTGGACATGAGGGCGGGACTAAGGAAGAGTGAGTGAAGGAAAAGCTGTGCAGGGAGCAGAAGAGTGGAGGGGTAGCTCGGGGTTTGGCAACTTGTCCGTCAATTCCTACAACAGAGACCTGGGAGGACTGGGTGGGTCCTGAAAAATTAGGTAAAGCAGAGTAGTTTGTCCCGGTATTAATTTAAAAAATATATATACTGGCCTACGTGCCACCATTAGGGTTACTTTTGGCTTGAATGAAGAGATGGTAGTTGCCGGGGGCGTTCATTCCAGGGCACCGTCAAGATTTCAGTGGCAAGGCTGATGAAATCCAAGTAGGAGGTTTTGGCTGGTTCAGGAGGGGATGGGGGCGGTCCTTGCTGGGGCCACTCACAGTCTGACTTCCAGTGGGGTCCTCCACAGAGGGGGCATGGCCTGGTGGGCTTTCCTGGGTTTGGGCATTGTCTGGACCAGTGGCCTTTATTGCCACACTTGGAACAGGTGCCAGGTGGAGGTGAATTTTTAGGAGGCTTCCGTGTGGAGCTGCGGCCCCGTGGGCCTGCAGGGCCTCTGATGGCAGAGGCAAGCATTTGAAACTTTGCCTGTTTTTGCCTTTTATTTTCCTCATTATGATTGTTAAAGATTTTGAAGGCTAAATTAAGAAGGTCTCATTGTGGGGTTTGAGGGCCGTTGTCAAGCTTCTGAAACTTGCATCAAATTTTGGGAGTGGATTGGGAGATGAACTGAAGGTTTAAAATAATGGTTCTTTTTGGGCTGGCTGGGTCTGGGTTGGTGTATTTTCTCATGGCTTCAGTTAAATCAGAGAGAAAAAGGGCTGGGTTTTTGTTAGGACCTTGGGTGATTTCTTTTTTTTTTTTTTTTTTTTTGAGATGGAGTCTCGCTCTTTCACCCAGGCTGGAGTGCAGTGGCGCGATCTCGGCTCACTGCAGGCTCCGCCCCCCGGGGTTCACGCCATTCTCCTGCCTCAGCCTCCCGTGTAGCTGGGACTACAGGCGCCTGCCACCTACAGGCGCCTGCCACCTCGCCCGGCTAATTTTTTGTATTTTTAGTAGAGACGGGGTTTCACCGTGTTAGCCAGGATGGTCTCGATCTCCTGACCTTGTGATCCGCCCGCCTTGGCCTCCCAAAGTGCTGGGATTACAGGCGTGAGCCACCACGCCCGGCCGACCTTGGGTGATTTCTGAAAGTTTTTTATAGTTTACCACTTTATAGGCATCCTTTTTGAGTCCTGCAAGGAGACATACAATCATGTGGTCTCGACGGTGGCGTCCAGAGGCCCCGTCTTGATAATCCTAGTGGGGGGTCCTTGTTGGGGACTGCCTTTGCACCAGTAGGCTGGGCAGGAGCCTGGTGATGAATGGTATCAGCATGTGCCTGAGCTAGCGTCCAGTTACAGTCTCGGTCTTCTGGGGTGAGAGTAGAAGAGAGGATAATGTAGGGGTTATGCTAGGTTAGTTCATAAGACTGGGTAAGGTGCTGAAACTTCCTAATATAACAGGTAGGTCTTCTGGAAATGAACCAAGTCTTTTGTTAATTAGAGAGAGATCAGTGAGGGAGAAGGGAACATGAACTCTAACAATACTTTCAGCTCCTGCTACTTCCTGAAGGGGAAGTAAGGGAGCTGGTTGCTGAATATGTTGGGCCCAAGAGCGGGTAAGGGGCGGAGACGGAGAGGACCCAGAGTCAGAAGCGGGGTGGTTTGAGAGACGGGGGGGAGAGGGGTAGAGCCAGAACGGGGACATACGGTGGAGGATTAGGATGCTCCTGTGGAGGATCCTGATGCTGTTGGGGAGGGGGAGAATTGGCGGGATCAAAGGAAGAGGAATCATCGGCTGGGGCTGTGGGGAGGGGGATAGGAGGCAAGTCAGGTTTGGAGCAGACAAGGAGGATTTGGAAAGTAGAACAAGACTGACAGAGGGAAGGGCAATTACAGAGAGTGAAGATGTAGCAGGACAAGCCGCAGACAAAACCCTTCAGACACCGAGTTAAAGAAGGAAGGGCTTTATTCGGCCAGGAGCTTCAGCAAGACTCACGTCTCCAACAACCAAACTCCCCGAGTGAGCAATTCCTGTCCCTTTTAAGGGCTCACAACTCTAAGGGGGTCCATGTGAGAGGGTCGTGATCAATTGAGCAAGCAGGGAGTACGTGACTGGGGGCTGCATGCACCGGTAATTAGATCAGAACAGGACAGGGATTTTCACAGTGCTTTTCTATACAATGTCTGTAATCTATAGATAAGATAACCGATCAGGTCAGGGGTCGATCTTTAACTACCAGGCCCAGGGTGTGGTGCCGGGCTGTCTGCTTGTGGATTTCATTTCTGCCTTTTACTTCTTTCTTTGGAGGCAGAAATTTGGCATAAGACAATATGAGGGGTGGTCTCCTCCCTTAAAGAAAACCTGAACATAAGGAATCTCAGACCATTTCCCATTGTGATGGCAAAAGTTGTAAAGTGCTATTTTTGGGCCATTGGGAGCCACTGTCCAGTTGGTATTGAGGCCATGTGGTATTGCAGTAAAAGATAAGCCTCTTAGAACAGACCTCTGGGCCGGGTGCAGTGGCTCATGCCTGTAATCTCAGCACTTTGGGAGGCCGAGGCGGGCGGATCATGAGGTCAGGAGATCGAGACCATCCTGGCTAACACGGTGAAACCCCGTCTCTACTAAAAATACAAAAAATTAGCCGAGCGTGGTGGCAGGCACC
Source organism: Nomascus leucogenys (assembly GCF_006542625.1). Classification (NCBI taxonomy): domain Eukaryota; kingdom Metazoa; phylum Chordata; class Mammalia; order Primates; family Hylobatidae; genus Nomascus; species Nomascus leucogenys. The sequence continues at coordinate 75,524,614 of NC_044382.1, read as the reverse complement.
TGTAGTCCCAGCTACTCAGGAGGCTGAGGCAGGAGAATGGCACGAACCCAGGAGGCGGAGCTTGCAGTGAGCCAAGATCAAGCCACTGCACTCCAGCCTGGGTGACAGAGCGAGACTCCGTCTCAAAAAAAATAAATAAATAAAAGAACGGACCTCTGAATGGAGCCCGAGAGCATTGAGATTGCGGAATGGAAGAGGTGGGGGTAGAGGAAGAAGAGACTGCTGGTGACAAGAACGGTGGGAGAGGGCGTCCCTTTTCTTGCGGAACCTGTCTGGAATAGAGGAGGTAACTGCCATGTCAGGCATCCCTGAAATGGAGGAACCAGAGGCCCACAGGCTGGAGGAAGCCCTTGGCCCAGCACTGGGTCTTTCGGAAATGGAGAGAGGGATGGTCAAGGGTTCCGGGGAACGGCAACAGTCCCTATTTATTCACCCTGGCGGAGGTGGTGGATGAAGTTGCCAGCAATGGGAGAGTCTAGGAGATTCTCTGGGTCTTTGGCAGGTTCAGGGAAGGGGAGATTGGCCGGAAGAGGGGTGATAGGGTAGGGAGTAGGGAGGGAGACAGAGAGAGAGAGAAAGTGAGTGAGTCCTGGCCAGAGTTTATCCCCTTCCCAGGTTTCAGCACCAGAATGTAAGGTCAGCCAAGAGAAAGGAAAAATAGACCCAAAGTTAGGAAGTCAAGTTTTTATTATCCTGCTGGCTGCTCCCTTAACAGTCAGAGAAGAAGTAGCCCCAAGCTTACAGAATGAGGGGTTTGTATTGGGGAGGGGAGTTTGATGGAGTTCTTTCGTATGGCTGCATCCTGGGGTTGTTTGCTGGTTAATTTTGCTACATATTACCTTGTGATGTTTATTACAGGATGGTGTAGGTAAAGTTTGTTTATGTTTCCCACGACCTACCCCTGTGCGGTGTGGGTGGTTTGTAATTGGGGTTTGCTTATTGCGGCAAGGTCTGATAAGTGAAGTCTGCTGGCTTCACCGTGGTGCCTACATAAGGGCTTAGAAATGTAAAGAGGCTTGGGGGATGGGTGGACAGCACCAAGAAGCTTTCTTGGGCAGTTTGTCCCTAACAGAGGGCTGGTTTGGAGTCAGGGAATCCTGGGGAAGAACACTGACCACTCAGAAACATATCAAAAAATAGACACATATCCTAAGTCTACATTCATTTCATGAAAATATATTGGCCCCCTCTTGTGTGCCAAGCATTATTCTTGGGTGGCGAAGACATTGGTGAAGCAAGATAAAGTCCCTGCACTAAGTTTACACTAAGCTGGGGAAGAGAGGTACCAGATATGAATTCAGCTGACACGAGTTTGGGGAAGACCTTCTAGGCAGATTGTGTCCAGGATAAAAACACAGAGGCGCAGTTCTGAGGCTTCTAGCATGGGACAGACAGGCTCCTGGAGGAATTTCTTGGAGATAGCATTGAAGGTCATTGACAGAGGAATTTGATTTGGAAGCGTAGCCTATATAGAACAGAATAGCTAGAACAAAGGCTCATTAAGATAGAGGCATGGGCTCTATTAGCTGGGCGTGGTGGCAAGTGCGTGTGGTCCCACGTACGTGGGAGGCTGAGGTGGGAGGATCACTTGAGTCCAGGAGGTTGAGGCTACAGTGATCCCAGATCACACCACTACACTCCAGCCTGGGCAACAGAGTGAGACCCTGTCTCAAAAAAGTTTTCATAGCCAGTACTCCCATGGCCTTCCAGGCCCATGGCAAACCAACCTTCTCAAAGTCAAACCCCCATCTTTCCCTACAGGCAAACAATCCCACTTAGCTCCAGCTAAATGGACAGAATCTTTGTTCTCTGAACATGCCTGCTTTTTTCTGGAGACAGAGTCAGTCTTCTGTCACTCAGCAAAGTGCTGAGATTACAGGCATGAGTCACTGACTGGCCTGACATGCCTTTATCTCTCTTTTTTTTTTTTTTTTTTTTTTTTTTTGAGATGGAGTCTCGCCCTGTCTCCCAGGCTGGAGTGCAGTGGCGTGATCTCGGCTCACTGCAACCTCCACCTCCTGGGTTCAAGTGATTCTCCTGCCTCAGCCTGCCGAGTAGCTGCGACTACAGGCACCTGCAATCACACTCAGCTAATTTTTGTGTTTTTAGTAGAAATGGGGTTTCACCATGTTGGCCAGGCTGGTCTCGATCTTTTGACCTCGTGATCCACCCACCTCGGCCTCCCAAAGTGCTGAGATTACATGTGTGAGCCACTGCGCCTAGCTAATTGTTGTAGAGATGGGTTTTCGCCATGTTGCCCAGACTGGTCATAAACTTCTGGGGCTCAAGTGATCTGCTCCCGTTGGGCTCCCAAAGTGCTGGGATTATAGGCATGAGCCACTGTGCCTGGCAACCTACATTTTTAAAAGACACTCAGCCAGGCACAGTGGTTCACACCTGTAATCCCAGCACTTTGGGAGGCTGAGATGGGAGGATCACTCAAGGTCAGGAGTTTGAGACCAGCCTGGGCTCCTGAGACAGGTTTCAAAAATAAAAACCCATAACAACAAAAGAAAGACCAGCCTGGGTGACATAGTGAGACCTTTTCTCTAAAAAAGAAATTTTTTTTTAATTAGCCAGGTGTAATGGTGCACACTTGTAGTCCCAGCTATGCAGGACTGAGGCAGGAGGATGGCTCAAGCCCAGGAATTCAAGGCTGCAGTGAGCTAAGATCACACCACTGCATTCTAACCTGGGTGACACAGAGAGACCGTCTCAAAATAATAATAATGATAATAATAATAATAAAAGATAACCCGGTGATTCTGCATCAGGGAGGCCTTATTTGAAAATACTAGCCTAGTATTAGCTTCTTTGGGTCATATACATCTTTGCGTGTCCTATTCCTAGAGATACACACATACACAAACATTCCAAGGAGTTTTAGGGGTCTTGGAGCTCAGATCAACACCTAGCCTTATTATTATTATTATTATTATTATTATTATTATTATTATTATTTTTTGAGATGGAGTTTCACTCTTTTTTTTGTTTGTTTTTTGGGACAGAGTCTCTCTCTGTCATCTAGGCTGGAGTGCAGTGGTGCAATCTCAGCTCACTGCAAGCTCCACCTCCCGGGTTCACGCCATTCTCCTGCCTCAGTCTCCCGAGTAGCTGGGACTACAGGTGCCCGCCACCTTGCCCGGCTAATTTTTTTGTATTTTTAGTAGAGACGAGGTTTCACCATGTTAGCCAGGATGGTCTTGATCTCCTGACCTCATGATCCGCCCGCCTCGGCCTCCCAAAGTGCTGGGATTACAGGTGTGAGCCACTGTGCCTGGCTCGAGACCGAGTTTCACTCTGGTCACCCAGGCTGGAGTGCAATGGCGCAATCTTGGCTCACTGCAACCTCCACCTCCCTGGTTCAAGCAATTCTCATGCCTCAGCCTCCTGAGTAGCTGGGATTATAGGCACCCACCACCACACCCAGCTAACTTTTGTATTTTCAATAGAGACAGGATTTCACCATGTTGGCTAGGCTGGTCTTGAACTCCTGACCTCAGGTGATCCGCCCACCTCGGCCTCCCAAAGTGCTGGGATTACAGGCGTGAGCCACTGCGCCCAGTCTCCCACCCTTGAATGGCCTGGACAGACGAGGGATGGGCATGTGGCCATGGCCTTTACTTCTCTGGCTGGCCACTTGGATGTGGCTTATTCTGTTGATGCAGACAAGCATATCCTCAGTGCACAGTGAAGCCTGGGAAAGCCCCTTCCTGGCTTCAATTGCTTCTGGGGCTGACCCTCAAAGACCTGTGGTAGCAGAGAGAAAAGGAGGCCCTACCTCTGGTGGAAATATCTGTGCCAAGAAACAAGGAGCTGGCTGGGTGCAGTGGCTCACGCCTGTAATCCCAGCACTTTGGGAGGCTGAGGCTCAGGGCGGATCACCTGAGGTTGGGAGTTCGAGACCAGCCTGACCAACATGGAGAAATCCCGTCTCTACTAAAAAATACAAAATTAGCCGGGCGTGGTGGCACATGCCTGTAATCCTAGTTACTTGGGAGGCTGAGGCAGGAGAACTGCTTGAACCCAGGAGGCGGAGGATGCAGTGAGCCGAGATTGTGCCATTGCACTCCAGCCTGGGCAACAAGAGCAAAACTCCGTCTCAAAAAAAAAAAAAAAGAAAAGAAAAAAGAAACGAGGAGCTGAGAATGGGGTGGGGCTGAAGCTGAAGGGTTTCATGACACTTAACAAAAATTGATGAGATGCTGGAAAGTTGAGTCATGAGGGCAGGAAGCAGAGGAGTCAGGTCTGGTTTCTAGGCCCTAAATAAGCTTTACAAACTTCAAAGCACTCAGAGATCTCTAGATAATAATCATGGCACCTTTAAGTGGCAAGCTGAGGGCCAAGATGTGGCTGTCAGTCTGGGCTGAGAACTGGTGTTGCAAGCTGGGCCTCCTGAAGGCTGTGCTGAGGGTTAGGGGAGGGAACTGGGTTGTACACTGGGAATTAAAACCTGGTACAAAAGCCGGGTGAAGTGGCTTACGCCTGTAATGCCAGCACTTTGGAAGGCTGAGGTGGGCAGATCACGTGAGGTCAGGAAATGGAGACCAGCCTGACCAACATGGTGAAACCCCATCTCTACTAAAAATACAAAAAATAGCCGGGTGCAGTGGCTCATGCCTGTAATCCCAGCACTTTGGGAGGTCAAGGCGGGCAGATCACTTGGGGTCAGGAGTTCAAGACCAGCCTGGCCAACATGGTGAAACCCCATCTCTACTAAAAATACAAAAATTAGTCAGGTGTGGTGGCGCACGCCTGTAATCCCAGCTACTCAGGAGGCCGAGACAGGAGAATCACTTGAACCCAGGAGGCAGAGGTTGCAGTGAGCCGAGATTGTGCCACTGCACTCCAGCCTGGGCATCAAAGAGAGACTCCATCTCAAAAACAAAAAATAAAAAAACCTGGTACAAAGCTATCTTCTACTGCCAAGGTTCCTTTTCTGACCCCAATATGCCCCTGTGATAAGATGGCACACAAGTCAACCCGCCCCAGAAAAGCCGAAGGAGAGAGAGACCTTGGTGGGGTTGGATTGGAGATGAGGTTGGAATAAAGTCAGTTCATTACTTCACTTGACACCAGAACAGTGTCTTTTCTCCAAAACTTCTACCTCCTTCCAGGTTGATAAATCTGGTTTCTTCCTTCCTGGGTAGGCCAGACACAGGACTGAGCTGGGTGACAGGCGAGGCCACATAGGCCAGCAGAGGTCACAGGCCCTTGCCTTCCTCAGGGAGATGTTGTCCTAATCAGGAGCAGAGCAGGGGCTGCCCATGGCTAGACTCTGCCCACAAAGGAATTAGTGGTAGATGGATAATGGGGGTGGGGATTCTGTGCAGAGCTTGGGGATACAGATGGGTAGTCGCCCCTGGCTACAAATCTAACACCAGGTGTTCCTGGCCTACCCCCCCTCTGCCCATGATGGTACAGAGGAAAAATGCAAGGTCTGTATGCCTTGGGACTCTTGTCGTTGCCTGGATTCTGAGTTGACCTGGTCTGTCACATGGCCACTTTGTCAGAACTCATCTGGTACATGGGCTTCATTGATGCTGGGCTAGTCTGACCCTGGGCTAGTCTGACCCCGTCCAGATCAGGGCTGGGTGTTACCACAGGGAGGGGCAGATGCCTGCAGAACCCTGGCTGAGACACCAGTGAAGGCCTCAGGAGTGATGGGTAAAGTCAGCAGTCAGCTAAGAACCGTGGGGTCTCTGTGTGCCCCTGGACAGGCTGCTTAGCCCTCCTTGGCCTCAGTGTCTCCAACTGTAAAAGCCTAAGAAAGTGAAGATTTCTTCCAGTTCAAAACTGTGATGAGGCCCTCCTGGCAGGGTCTAGGAGGGCTAAGAAGGCCTGAGGCATGTGGCTGTCTCAGGGAGGCCCAAGGAAGACTGGAGGGAGCTCTCAAAACCTTCCCATTCAAAAATAGGAACTGCCTGTTGGCTGATGGTGAACACAACCCTCGGTTTGGGATGAAAGGCAGTCCTGACTGCCTCTTCCTGACCAGGCTGTCCTCTTCAACCAAGAGGTTTCTCTCAGCACTTATGAAGGTGAAATGAGTCAATGGAAGAGACAGTACTTTGTAAACCATAAAATGCAATACAAGCAAAGATCTAAAATAAAGCCAACTTTTACTTCTCTCCTGCCATCCTTTCTCTCCAACTCCGGAAAACCTGAGTGCTACAGACCACTGTTTGCAAACTCAAATGACCATAGGAACTCAGCAAGTCATATAAATGAGCGGGAAATGCCAGATGGAAAGGCCTGTTTGGACAGAGACATGGGTCTAAGAAATACTTCCCTTTCTTCTTTGCTGTACTTTAAGATAAACACCAAAAACATTAAAAGCAAGCCATGATGAATGGCACGTGGTGCTTGGTCAGGAGCTCACGGGAGTGGTGCGGATGGGTGGCCGGGCCACGGTGAATTGTGAGTTCTGGCTCCGGCTCAGCTCCCAACAACTGTGGTTTTGTGGGAGCCTAGGTCGAGTTGCCAAATCTTTGGATTTTTCAAAAGACACCAGAAAACCTGTATTTGGTTGCAAATATCCTTTTCAATCTTCACTACTAACTCATATCACTTAAAAACACTGCCTGGGCTCAGATCAATAAATATGGCAACCGCAGGCCAGATCCACTACAGAGTCACAGGATTTTAACTTGGGCAGTAAAAAGACAATGGAGGTGGTGGGTGCCTGTAGTCCTAGCTACTTGGGAGGCTGAGGCAGGAGAATTGCTTGAACTCTGGAGGCAGAGGTTACAGTGAGCTGAGATTGTGCTATTGCACTCCAGCCTGGGCAACAAGAGCAAAACCCCATCACACACACATAAAAAAAGACAATGGAAGCCAGGCATGGTGGTGGCTCACACCTGTAATCCCAGCACTTGGGGAAGCCGAGACGACAGGATTGCTTCAACCAAGGAGTTTGAGACCAGCCTGGACAACAGTGAGAACCTCATCTCTACATAAAATTTAAAAATTAGCTGGGCATAGTGTTGCCCGCCTGTAGTCTCAGATATTTGGAAGGCTGAGGGGAGAGGATTCCTTGAGCACAGCAGGTTGAGGCTGCAGTTAGCCCTGTTCACACCACTGCACTCCAGCCTGGGTGACAGAGCAGGAAGCTGTCTCAAAAATAAATAAATAAAAAGATGATGAGTATTGTGTTCTGGGAGGGTCACAAGAATAAAAAATAATGATAAAAAATTTAAAGAGACAATGGGTAAAACAAGGTTCTCCTCTACCTCAGTCCTCTTAGCACCTCTGGGCTGAGAAACAGCTTTTGGTTCCCCTTATGTAGGTCTGGGGGTTCTCAACTCAGCCCTGCCTCAGTAAAGGGGGCCTTGGGGAGCCCTGTGCAGTGGGGAGCAAGGTGCTGGCAGAGGAGGCTGCTGAGGGCCCAAGATCAGACTGTCCACACCCCAGGGCCAGCTCTTGCCGTAGATTCTGGGACCTCCCTGCAGGCCGCCGCAGAGGTTCCGACCCCTGAGGCCATCTCGGGCCTCCCGTACTGTCTAGATAGTCACTTTTAAGGCCGTCACCCACACTCCTGGAATATCTCCGGGTACAGCTGGAAGCCCACGGGAGGGTCCAGGTCTCCGCGGCCAGGGGTCAGGGTCACAGACAGTCGCCCGGCGACCCGGCCTCTGTGGCCCCCAGCCCCGGGCCGATGAACCCACTGGTGCTTGGCCACCGCTGACTTCTGGCCGAAGCGGCGGCCGCACTGCGGGCAGGGGTAGGGCTTCTCGCCGCTGTGGGTGCGCCTGTGGGCTGCCATCTCCGAGCTCTGGCGGAAGCAGCGCCCGCAGTCCGGGCAGGGGTAGGGCTTCTCGCCGGTGTGGGTGCGCACGTGGCGCCGCAGGTCCGAGGGGTAGGCGAAGGCGCGGCCGCAGTCCGGGCAGGGGAAGGGGGTCTCGCCGCTGTGCACGCGCCGGTGCTGGTAGAGGGCAGAGCTCTGGCTGAAGCGGCGGCCACAGTCGGCGCAGCCATAGGGTTTCTCGCCAGTGTGGACGCGCAAGTGCGAAGTCAGCGCCGAGCGCTGCGTGAAGGCCCGGCCACACTCGGGACAGCGGTGGGGTCGCTCCCCACGATGGATGGCCCGGTGTTTGCTCAGGGAGGAAGCGTGGCCGAAGCCCTTGCCGCAGTCAGTGCAGTGGAAGGGCTTCTCGCCAGTGTGGCTGTAGACGTGCTCCATCAGTGTGGAGCGCCAGGCGAAGCTCTTCCCACACACGTAGCAGCCGTGACGCTGGTCAGCTCGGGGGACAGGGGGGTGGGCACAGAGGGAGGGGCGTCCCCGGTGCGGTGCCTTGGACGGCTGCTCCCAACCATAAGGGGGCCCGGCCGAGGGGGCTTGGGGAGCCTTCAGCCCAGGAGACCCGGCAGCCACAGGGTCGGGCTTCTCCAGGGCTCCCGTCCCTTCCCTTTGTCTTTCCTCTTTCTTGTTTCTGGAATCTGCTGAGAGATAAAGAGGGGAGAGTTCAGGCTCGGCTCATCCTGGTCCTTGAATCCCACAGCCCGCGTGGACAGGGACAGGCCTGCTGGACCCCTGGCTGCTCCTGGGAGATGGAGGAGTGACACCTGTTCCTTGGCTGCAGAGCCAGACAGAGCCGGGAGGGAGGGAACAGTCCATTCCGCCTCTGGGCTGGGGAAATGTCACCGCAGGGGAAGGGCAGAAATGACATGAACATCTGGGCCTGATCCAGAAAGAGGAGCAGACACCTGAGGATGTTCCAGGCAGCAGGAACAGCACCAAGAAAGGCAGAACCAGGAGGGCATGGCCAAGTTCAGTAGGGCTGGATACTCTGCAAAGGCTGAGGGCAAGAAATGAAGGAAAAAAGGGGGGGCAGACGGGGAGAGAGGAACCAGCCTGCAGGTGAATGGCAGGGGTGGGTCCTGAGGTGGAGGTAAAGTCAACAGAGCTTAAGAGACTGGGTGTGGGGGCTCAAGGCGGTAATCCCAGCGCTTTGGGAGGTAGAGAAGGATCAGTCTAGGATTTCAGGACCAGCCTGGGCAACACACCAAGACCCAAGACCCCCTCTCTAAAATATATATATATATTACATAACAATTTTAAAAAATTAGGCCTGACGCAGTGGGTCACTTTGGAAGGCCGAGGCAGGTGGATCGCTTAGCCCCAGAGTTCAAGACCAGCCTGGGTGACATAGTGAAACCCTGTCTCTACTAAAAATACAAAAAATTGGCCGGGTGTGGTGGCTCAGGCCTGTAATCCCAGCACTTTGGGAGGCCGAGGCGGGCGGATCACAAAGTCAGGAGATGGAGACCAGCCTGGCTAACATGGTGAAATCTCGTCTCTACTAAAAATACAAAAACAAAATTAGCTGGGCGTGGTGGCGGGCGCCTGTAGTCCCAGCTACTGGGGAGGCTGAGGCGGGAGAATGGTGTGAACCCGGGAGGTGGAGCTTGCAGTGGGCCGAGATGGCGCCACTGCACTCCAGCCTGGGCGACAGAGCGAGATCCGTCTCAAAAAAAAAAAAAAATTAAGCAGGCGTGGTGGCGGGCGTCTGTAATCCCAGCTACTTGGGAGGTTGGGGCAGGAGAATTACTTGAACCTGGGAGTGGGAGGTTGCAGTCAGCTGAGATGGCGCCACTGCACTCCAGCCTGGGCAACGGAGCAAAACTCTGTCTAAAAAAAAAAAATTACCCAGGCTTCGTGGCGAGCACCTGTACAGTCTTAGCTACTCTGGAGGCCCAGGTGGGAGGACTGCTTGAGCCCGGGAGTTCCAGACTACAGTGAGCTATGATGCCGCCACTGCACTCAGCCTAGGCAACAGAGCGAGACCCTGTCTCTAAAACAAAAACACCAGAAAAAGCCCCCAGAGTGTAGTGACCACGCAGAGGTGAGGACTCAGAGGCGGATATGGCAGGACCAGAGCCCCCATCACAGATCCTTTCTAGGCTGCATCTGGGAGCCACGCAGGCGCTCAGCCTCGTGGTGGCAGTTGAGAAGGCAGTTCAGAGAGGAAACTGCTAAGCAGGTAGCTGGAGGTGGCAGAGGGTACCGGGATGGGACAGGAACAGAGAAGTCCCCATGGGACTGAGCACCCGATACTCCACCTGGGTCCGTTTCTGTCTGACACTTCGCCATCTCCGGATCCTGGGCAGCCGGACCCCACAGTTCGGCCTCCTCCTCCACCCAGGAGATGAGAGCTGGCTTGTGGCCTCCGATTCCTAGGGGAGAAGAAAGCAAACCCCACGCTGCGGGGAGGCCACCTGCCGGGCCCCGGGGCCCCCAACTTCACGCGCAGCTCCCAGAGGCGCGGCAGGGCCTGTGAGGGCGCAGGGCTCAGGCGAGCAAGTGGGGCTCTCACCGAGCGCGCTCAGGTGGCCGTAGGTATCCCGCATCACGTCCCGGTACAGGGCCCTCTGCGCTGGCCGCAAGCAGCCCCACTCCTCCCGGCAGAAGTACACGGCCACGTCCGCGAAGTTCACAGCCCCCGGCTCCCTCCACTTGGGTCCGGCCCCGTTTGGGTCCCGGGGAGGGAGCGGGGCCAGAGGCGGCTCCATCGTGACTGTCAACCCCGACGACGGATCGGCTGCCTCCCCTGGCATGGCCTGGGCCTGCGGAGCCTCCTGCGCCCGAGAAAGCCTCCCTGGCCCGAGCCCAAGGGAAGGAGGGAGGTCAGTAGGGCCCCGGAGGGCGCATAGAGGGCATGGAAACTAACGGTGCCGATGGCAGCGGGTGTATAACCAGAAATAGAATATGCCCTCATAAAAAATGGCGGCGGCGCGGGTACTCGACCTTTGCCCCTACGCAATCGTGCCCAAGACAACGCCCCCGGTATCTCCAGTCGGCGTTCTCTGCGTACCCTCATCCAAAATGGCCGCGGTGACTACAGGGGCCGGCCTTGAAAACTAGCCACAAGTTTAGTCCCCGGCCCGGCGAGGCGGTGCGGCAGAGAGCTCCGCCCCGGTTTGCACGAACAAAAGAGCGCCTCGCGGGAGCGAGCTGGCCTCTCGGCCTTACTGAACTCAGGCATTAGTTTTCGTCTCTGGACCGTTTTATAATCGGGCTCCAGCTCGTCACTCTCTCGTTTTGTCCTTGTTATCTCAGAAACAGGGCAACAGCAGTCTCTTCCCAATGTTGGGTGTAAAAAACCAATGGAGTGAGCGTGGTGCAGTGGCGCACGTTTGTAATCAGCAGTTTGGGAGGCCGAGGCCGGCGGAACAACTGAGGTCAGGAGTTCGAGACCAGCCTCACCAACATGGTGAAACCTGGTCTCCACTAAAAACACACACAAAAAATAGCCAGGTGTGGTGGCGTGCACCTGTAATCCCAGCTACTGGGGAGGCTAAGGCAGGAGTATCGCTTGAACGCGGGAGGCGGAGTTTGCAGTGAGTTGAGATCGTGCCACCGCACTCCAGCCTGGGCGACAGAGCGAAACTCTGTCTCAAAAAAGAAAGAAAGAAAAAAGAGTAGATACAGGAGAACCTCCTCCATCCTAGGCTTGTTGGAGCCTGAAATTCTGGAAGCTTCTAGATGGCGGAGGCAGTGGGGAGAGTAGGGTAAGGTTGAGAAAGTCAGAGGGTCCTCTCTTCTAGGAGCTTCTCCCATGTGCTGCGCGGGATGCCTCCCAATTGCCAGTCTCTCTCTAGCTGCAGCGGGGCCCTCAGCTCCCCTCACATCCTGCCCCTGGACGGATAGCTCAAGGGTCCTCTGCTCAAACCCAACTCATCCCTTTCTTGCCCCAACCTGCTTCCCCTAGGGTCTTTATCTCAGTAAATGTCACCAACTCTCCCCCAGACCTCCCTCTCACTTTCTGATGGCAATGGCCTATTCTGTGCTCCACGTGACTTCATACATGTCCTGTTGTAGCAGGACAAGCCGCAGACAAAACCCCTCAGACACCGAGTTAAAGAAAGAAGGGCTTTATTCGGCCAGGAACATCGGCAAGACTCACATCTCAAAAACCGACTCCCTGAGTGAGCAATTCCTGTTCCTTTTAAGGGCTCACAACTGGAAGGGGGGGTCAGGGAACCAAGAAATGTAGCAGGACGAGCCACAGACAAAACCCCTTAGACACCAAGTTAAAGAAGGAAGGGTGGCCGGGCGCGGTGGCTCACGCCTGTAATCCCAGCACTTTGGGAGGCCGAGGCGGGCGGATCACGAGGTCAGGAGAAGGAGACCATCCTGGCTAACACAGTGAAACCCCGTCTCTACTAAAAATACAAAAAAATCAGCCGGGCGTGGCGGCAGGCGCCTGTAGTCCCAGCTACTCCGGAGGCTGAGGCAGGAGAATGGCATGAGCCCGGGAGGCGGAGCTTGCACTGAGCGGAGATCGCGCCACTGCACTCCAGCCTGGGCAACAGAGCAAGACTCCGTCTCAAAAAAAAAAAAAGAAAGAAAGAAGGGCTTTATTCGGCCAGGAGCATTGGCAAGACTCACGTCTCAAAAACCAAGCTCCCTGAGTAAGCAATCCCTGTCCCTTTTAAGGGCTCACAACTCTAAGGGGTTCCCCGTGAGAGGGTCGTGATCGATTGAGCAAGCAGGGGGTACGTGACTGGGGGCTGCATGTACCAGTAATTAGAACAGAACAGAACAGGACAGGGATTTTCACAATGCTTTTCTATACAATGTCTGTAATCTATAGATAACATAACTGATTAGGTCAGGGGTTGGTCTTTACCAGGCCCAGGGTGTGGCGCCGGGCTGTCTGCCTGTGGATTCCATTTCTGCCTTTGAGTTTTTACTTCTTCTTTCTTTGGAGGCAGAAATTGGGCATAAGAGAATATGAGGGGTGGTCTCCTCCCTTACTGAGTATGGGAGTCAGAGTTGCCTCTAACTGCCTTTTAGCTCTCAGTGGGCTCTTTAGTTGAATCTAGGCCCAGATTGATAATCGCCTGTAATGCTAACTACTGGGAGGCAAAGGCAGGAGGATCCCTTGAGCCCAAGAGTATGAGATCAGCCTGGGCAAGTTAGTGAAACCCTATCTTCAAAAATAAATAAATAAATAAAAACTAAAGTAAAATAAGAAAAAATGAATTGACAATGGACAAACGAGAAAATTATACCAATTGTATTAGTTTTACATATACATGGGGATCTTCACAAGAGAGGGAAGTCAGAAAAAGTGCCCAAAGCCAGGTGCTTTTATATTTCTTAGACAAAGAACAATAAAATTTAAGTGGGCAGACACGGTGGCTCACGCCTGTAATCCCAGCACTTTGGGAGGCCGAGGTGGGCAGATCATGAGGTCAGGAAACCCCATCCTTACTAAAAATTAAAAAAAAAAAAGGTTAGCTGGGGGTGGTGGTGGGTTCCTGTAATCCCAGCTACTCAGGAGGCTGAGGCAGGAGACTCACTTGAACCTGGGAGGCAGAGGTGGCAGTGAACCGAGATTGCGCCACTACAGTCCAGCCTGGGCAGGAGAGAGACTTCGTTAAAAAAAAAAAACGGAGAGGGCCGGCCCAGTGGCTCATGCCTGTAATCCCAGCACTTTGGGAGGCGGAGGCGGGCGGATCACGAGGTCAAGAGATCGAGACCATCCTGGCCAACATGGTGAAACCCCGTCTCTACTGAAAATATAAAAATGAGCCAGGCAGGCCGGGCGCGGTGGCTCACGCCTGTAATCCCAGCACTTTGGGAGGCCAAGGCAGGCAGATCATGAGGTCAGGAGATCGAGATCATCCTGGCTAACATGGTGAAACCCCGTCTCTACTAAAAATACAAAAAAAATTAGCGAGGCGTGGTGGCGGGCGCCTGTAGTCCCAGCTACTCAGGAGGCTGAGGCAGGAGAATGGCGTGAACCCGGGAGGTGGAGCTTGCAGTGAGCCGAGATCACGCCACTGCACTCCAGCCTGGGTGACAGAGCAAGACTCCATCTCAAAAAAAAAAAAAAAAAAAAAAAAATGAGCCAGGCATGGTGGTGCGTGCCTGTAGTCCCAACTACTTGGGAGGTTGAGGTGGAACAGCTTGAACCCGGGAGGCAGAGGTTGTAGTGAGCCGAGATCACGCCACTGCACTTCAGCCTGGGCGACAGAGCAAGACTCGGTCTCAAAAAAATAAATAAATAAAAATAAAAAAATAAAAGAAAGAAAGAATAAAAGAAAAAAGAAATGACAGGACAAAGAAAATTTGGCTAGGGCAGTGAGTAACTAGAATATGTATGGGGGTGGTGTCAAACAGGTGCAAGATACAGATTACTTTGTTACGTATGTTTATTCTGGTCCCTTGTGGCTTCTCAGGGCTGGTACAGAAGGATACTCCCCTAGAGTAAGGTTTCTGGCATGCTGCATGCAGAAGAAACAGGTCGGATTGCTCCTTCTGAAACTGCAATTTCTCTGTTTTTAACTCAGAATTTATCAGTATACTAAGCTGCGAACGTTTTACCGGAGGTCCGGGGGAGCCCCTGTGGAGGATCCTGGAGGGAACTTCAGGGAGGGTGATCTGGCGGGAATCTCAGGAAACGGGTCAACCTGCCGCATAAGTGAGGAGAGCCACTTCTTTCCCTTTTCGGGGATCCGGGTGGGGCGGGCGCCGCTGAGCGCGTCTAGGTGGCCGCAGTTCGGGGCATCGCGTCCCGGATCAGGACGCGAACATCTCTATACCGCAGACACCCCCACTGCGCCAGGAAGCGGCAGTCGGCTGTTTCCGCGGAGCTCTCGGTCCATAGACTCTTTCCCAGTCTCCGTCCCTTCCGCCTTCCCAGGTTCATTGGCTTGGAGCCATGTGCGCGGCCAGTGGCTCCGCGGCTCCTGGAGGGACGCTGGGGATTTGCCCTGGGAGTAGGGTACAGGAGGTTCCACGGACGCCTCGACGACCGGTAGTAGCTTCGGGTGGGGCCTAGAGAGGACGGCGAGCAACTCTGTGGTTCTGGAGTCCAGAAAAATGAAAGCGCTCTTAGAAAAGATGGCTGGCAGCTGGGCACGGTGTAAAGAGGAATGTAAAGAGGAAAAATATACACTTTGAGAGGCCGAGGCAGGCAGATAACTTGAGGTCAGGAGTTCGAGACCAGCCTGGCCAACATGATGAAACCCTGTCTCTACTAAAAATACAAAAATTAGATGGGCATGGTGGCATGTGCCTGTAGTACCAGCTACTCAGAACACTGAGGCAGGAGAATTGCTTGAACCTGGAGGTGGAGGTTGCAGTGACCAGAGATCGCACACTGCACTCCAGCCTGGGCCACAGAGCGAGACTCCATCTCAAAAAACAATAATAATAAATAAGGCCAGGCACAGTAGGTCATGCCTGTAATCCCAGCAATTTGGGAGGCCGAGG
The DNA here is from genome assembly GCF_006542625.1 of Nomascus leucogenys. Lineage (NCBI taxonomy): Eukaryota > Metazoa > Chordata > Mammalia > Primates > Hylobatidae > Nomascus > Nomascus leucogenys. The sequence continues at coordinate 75,509,391 of NC_044382.1, read as the reverse complement.
CTGGTGGATCACCTGAGGTCAGGAGTTTGAGACCACCTTGAGGAATATGATGCAACCCCGTCTCTACGAAAAATACAAAAATTAGCGGGGCATGGTGGCATGCACTTGTAATCCTAGCCACCCAGGAGGCTGAGACAGGAGAATCGCTTGAACCTGGGAGGCGGAAGTTGCAGTGAGCCGAGATCGTGCCATTGCACTCCAGCCTGGGCAACAAGAGTGAAACTCCGTCTCAAAATAAATAAATAAATAAATAAATGTAAAGAAGAAAAATATAAATGACAGACTATGATAAGTACTAAAAATAAGTAAGAGGGTTGTTTAGAGGTCATGTAATGGGGGGTTGTTCAGATATCTAGGAAGTGTGTGAAATTGCCCAGGATGGGTGACAAACGCTTCACAAAGGGTCCCCTGTAGCATCTCTCACCGCTGTCCCCTCTTGCTCAGGCCCTTGCTGAGTTAGGCCAGGGGCCTCCTAGCTGGCCTCTGGGCCTCCAGCCTTTTGCCTTTGCCATCCATCTGTCACTGCAGCCTGGTGTAGTGAAAACAGGAGGGGCAGTGCCTGGGAAATAGGAGATTTGTGTTCCAGGCCTACTTCTGCCACTGACTCAGCTTCATGATCTTAGTTATGTCCCCTCCTTGGGTCAGGTGCTGTGGCTCATGCCTGTAATCCCAGCACTTTGGGAGGCTGAGGCGGGTGGATCACGAGGTCAGAAGTTCAAGACCAGCGTGGCCAACATGGTGAAACCTCGTCTCTACTAAAAATACAAAAATTAGCTGGGTGTGGTGGTGTGTGTTTGTAATCCCAGCTACTCTGGAGGCTGAGGCAGGAGAATCGCTTAAACCCAGGAGGCAGAGGTTGCAGTGAGCCAAGATCACACCACTGCACTCCAGCATGGGCAACAGAGCAAGACTCTGTCTTGGAAAAAAAAATTATGTCCCCTCATCTCTCTGGCTTCAGCATTCTCAGAGTGTATTCTGCAGAACAGTATTCCCATGAGAAGCTCTATGGAAAAAAAAAAAAACAGCCTTCTCCATTCCCCTTGACGGTCCTCTTTGGCAAATTTAAGGTTCAGGGCAGCCTTCAATAAAGAAATGTAGTCCACCAGGGGGCATGGTAGCACATGTCTGTACCACATGTCTGTAGTCCCAGTGCTTTGGGAGGCTGAGGCAGGAGGATTGCCTGAGCCCAGGTGTTTGAGGCTGCAGTGAGCTACGATCATGCCACTGCACTCCAGCCTGGGCGACAGTGAGACCCCATCTCTAAAAAAATTTTTTCACATTAAAAAAACTTTCTGGGCCAGACGCTATGCCTCATGCCTGTAGTCCCAGCACTTTGGTAGGCCGAGGCAGGTGGATCACGAGGTCAGGAGTTCGAGACCGGCCTGACAAACATGGTGAAACCCTGTCTCTACTAGAAATGCAAAAATTAGCCGGGCGTGGTGGCGCGCACCTGTAATCCCAGCTACTCAAGAGGCTGAGGCAGGAGAATTGCTTGAACCTAGGAGGCAGAGGCTGCAGTGATCTGAGATCCCAACACTGCATTCCAGCCTAGATGACAGAGTGAGACTCCTCTGTCTCAAAAGAGAAAAAAAAAACTGGAGATGGAGGGCTGTGATGGTTCTACAACAGTACTATTACACATTTTGCCACTGAACTGTACTGTACACTCAAAAATAGTCTAAATGATAAATTTTATGTTATGTATATTTTACCACAAAACAAAAACAAAGACAACCCAGTGATGTCCCAACATACTGAGAATCATGGAGCTGGGTGTGGTGGCTCACACCTGTAATCCCAGCACTTTGTGAGGCCGAAGCAGGGGGACTTCTTGTGCCCAGGAGTTTGAAACCAGCCTGGGCAACTTAGTGAGTCCCTGTCTGGAAAAAAAATTAGCTGAGTGCGGTGGTGTGCACCTGTGATCCCAGCTACTTGGGAGGCTGAAGTAGCCTTGATCTCCTTGAGCCTGGGAGATCAAGCCTGCAGTGAACCATGATTGCACCATTGCACTCCAGCCCAGGAGACAGAGTGAGACCCTGTTACAAAGAAAGAAGACGTGGTGTCAGGGCGGGGGTTAGAAAGGGAAGGAAGAAAAGATACTTAGCATCATGGGAAGCGAGAGCCTTGTGGGAGCACCTCCCCCTCCCTAAGCTCATCTGTCAATCTTCTCCACTTGGTGTCTCAGCACAGCTACAGATGTCCTTTCTGCACCTTGTGGGAACTCATCCCTAGCTTGGAGCATCCCACTTGCTTTCCCCTTTCTTTGGAAATGTCTCTACCCCCTACTCTCCCTGACCCCAGCCCCAAGCCTTTGAACCCTGCCCTTCCCCACTCCCTGTCCCCTAACCCTGTTCCCTGTGGCTCTTTCTCAACAGCCTCAGCAGCCTCAGTGTCCGTCCGCAGCAGGCTCTTTCTGCACATCGCCGTTCAAGCTCCTTCATAAGCCTTAGTATTTGCGTTTGCAGTCCCTTGCTTCGTTCGTGTTCTGGTTTATCACCTGTCTCTCCCTCGTAGAAAGTAAGCTCCAAGAGGGTTCCTGTGTCTGTTTCCCCTGCTATGTTCTGGCATGGAGAACAACAGCTAGTGCATAGTAAACGCTTAGCAGCTATTAATGCGCCAGTGAGAAAGAGAAAGAGCAGACAGCACTTGCCCTGTGTCCAGCACCAGCACTGGGGCTGCCCAGAGCAGCTCTATGCTTGACACACTTCACCTGGTTCTGCTCCTCCCTCACTGGCAGGGCCTCCTCTCTCCAGCTGCACCTTCTCCTTGGCCTCACTGCTCCCCCGAATGGATCACCCTTGGCCTTCACACTCTCCTACTCCTGATCGCCCCTTGGTGGGCACCGGGTGCCCTGGCTCCGGCTCTCCATTCCGGAACTTCTGGGTCTTACTGGCTCATATTGGCAGTCACCGAGCTGCAGATTCTATGCCAGAAGCCTCTCGTGTCTTTCTTCCTAATTGCAAGGTCACCACCTTGGTCCCAGCTCCCAATGACCCTCACTTAGGAAAAAATGCCCAACAGATCTCTAGTGTCTTGCTCTGTCTCCCAACCAGGTCACACCTACACTGCTTTGCAAAGATATCTTCTGATAGCACCTGGCAAACAGCACTGCACTTGCTCAAGAACTGTCTGTGGCTCCTCAGTGCTACAGAATGGATCCCAAGCTCCTCTGCTGGCATCTGTGGCCCTCCCAGATTTGACCCCACTTCTCGGCTACATCTGTCTCCCATTCTTCCTTATCTAGTTTTTTTGTTTTGTTTTGTTTTTGTTTTTGAGACAGAATGTCTCACTCTGTCGCACAGGCTGCAGTGCAGTGGCACGATCTCGGCTCACTGCAACCTCCGCCTCCTGGGTTCAAGCGATTCTCCTGCCTCAGTCTCCCAAGTAGCTGGGATTACAGGTGCCCACCACCATGCCCAACTAATTTTTGTATTTTTAGTAGAGACAGGGTTTCATCATGTTGTCTGGGCTGGTCTTGAACTCCTGACCTCAAGTGATCCGCCCGCCTCAGCCTCCCAAAGTGTCTTTTATTCTTTCTATGAAGCAAGACTCCTTTGCTGTTTCCTCTGCCTGAAAATCTCCCCCAACACCAATTCATAGGCTATGGGAAGCACAGCCATCTCCTCCCAGGAGCATTTCCCGGCCTATCACCAACCAGCCTAGGTGAGGTGGTGCCTCTGGGCTTCCTCTGTCATAGCGCCAATTACTCTCTTCCCACGTCGAACGTGGGCCCTGACTCAGCTGTATCACTGGAGCCCAGCACAAAAACCCACAGAGGCTTCAAGAGGGTGTTTGCTGAATGAATGAATGAATGAATGAATGGGGTCAGCTTTCCTCATCGTGGAATTCCCTTATTACCTAGCACAGTCCCTTCAACAGAAGGCACTCAACACACAGTCACTAACTGCCAATTGTACCTTCTTTTTTGTTTTTCTTTTTGAGACAGAGTCTCACTCTGTCGCCCAAGTTGGAGTGCAGTGGCGCAATCATGGGTCACTGCAGCGTCAGTCTCCCTGGCTCAAGTGATCCTCCCGCCATAGCCTCTCAAGTAGCTGAGGCTACAGGCACGCGCCACCACACCTGGCTGATTTTTGTTTTTGTAGAGATGGGGGCCTCACTATGTTGCCCAGGCTGGTCTCAAATGCCTGAGCTCAAGAGATCCTTCCATCTCGGCCTTCCAAAGTGTTGGGATTACAGGCGTGAGCCACCACGCCCAGCATGACTGTGCCTTCTAAGTAAAAACTGGCCAGGCAAGGTGCCTCACACCTGTAATCCCAGCACTTTGGGAGGCAAAGGTGGGAGGAACGCTTGAGCCCAGGAGGTCAAGGCTATAGAGAGCCATGTTAACACCACTGCACTCCAGCCTGGGTGACAGAGTGGTACTCTATCTCAAAAAAAGAAGACAAAAGGAAAGGACAAGAAAAGAGGCACTTGCTGGGACTCTCAGTTTTCTGCTCACACTCCCCGACCAGGCTGGGCTGGGACCTGCATCCTGAGTTCCCAGCCCATGTTTTCTGTCCAGATCTGACTTCTCAGAGGAAGTGGTACAGACATCTGGGCTCTGTGTTCATTTCCAGCCAGGCTGCCATATGGCCGTGAAACCTTGCGAGCATCACGTTATCTCTCTGAGTCTCAGTTTACTTATCTGCAAACACGGTTATTGATATCCATGCCCTGGCTCCCTGGGAGGCTTCTTTACACTTTCTAAAGTGTAGACCATCCACAGTAATTCACTCTTTCAACAAATGTATATTGCACAATTACTATGTCATACATCTTGTTAAAATGTCAGTCTCCATGGTAACCCTTTGAGGTAGATATTATTCATCTTCATGTTACAGAGGAGGCACTGAGACTGAGGGAGTTCACGTGACTTACCAGCTGTGCCTGGGGTAAGTTGCAGAGAATAGTTTTTGTTTTGTTTTGGTTTTTTGAGACGGAGTCTCACTCAGCCACCCAGGCTGGAGTGCAGTGGCGCAATCTCGGCTCACAGCAACCACCGTCTCCTGGGTTCAAGCAATTCTCCCATCTCAGCCTCCTGAGTAGCTAGGATTACAGGCACCCACCATCATGCCCAGCTAATTTTTGTATTGTAGTAGAGACAGGGTTTCACCATGTTGGCCACTGGTCTTAAAACTCCTGACCTCAGGTGATCTGCCCACCTCGGCCTCCCAAAGTGCTAGGATTACAGGCATGAGCCACCGGGCCGGCCCTTTTTTTTTTTTTTCTTTTAAGAAATGGAGTCTTGGCCAGTCACAGTGGCACATGCCTGTAATCCCAGCACTTTGGAGGGCCAAGGTAGGTGGATCACCTGAGGTCAGGAGTTTGAGACCAGCCTGGCTAACATGTGAAACCCTGTCTCTACTGAAAATACCAAAATTAGTTGGGCATGGTGGCGTGCACCTGTAATCCCAGCTACTCAGGAGGCTGAGGCAGGAGAATTGCTTGAACCCGGGAGGCAGAGGTTGTAGTGAGCCGAGATGGCGCCACTGTACTCCACCCTGGGTGACAGAGTGAGACCCTGTCTCAAAAAAAAAAAAAAAAAAAGAAATGAAGTCTTGCTCTGTTGCCCAGACTGTAGTACAGTGGCACAATCATAGCTCACTGTAGCCTTGAACTCCTGGGCTCAAGCAGTCCTCCCACCTCAGCCTCCCAAGTGGCTGGGACCACAGGCACGATGTGCCACTATGCCTGGTTCATTTTTTTTTTTTTTGGTAGAGATAGGATTTCACTATCTCTAGATAGTGATATCCTACATATCTAGATATCGCTAGATAGCCTGTTGCTCAGGCTGGTCTGAACTCCTGGACTCAAACGATCCTCCCTTCTTGGCCTCCCAACAGAGGCTGGATTTGTGCCACCTGCATCTATTCTACTCCCATCCACTCCAGTGTCTGGGTCCCCTGCTGATGACAATTAGCCAGGGTTTGACCACGCCCTCCATGTAGGTCTCCTCCCCAGGCCTTGGTCCCCCTCAGCATCTGCATCTGAAATAGATAAGGAGTGGCTAGTTCCTGAGATAATATAAAGGTCTCTGTTGCACCTGATATTCAGATAACACTTTGAAATGAGTCCAGGATCTCACTGTCTTCTTTTTTTTTTTTTTTTTTTTTTTTTTTTTTTTTTTTTTTTAACAAAAGACTGGGGAGAGGGGTGGCAAGTCTAATCTATTCGAATCTTTACAGGCACTTTTCTTTTTACAAGTTGGAAACTTGAGGGATCCTTGAGGAAAGCCCAGGGCATGAATTTCAGTTCCGGAGTCCCCGACTCAGTGCCCACCTCAGGGCTCCGTCAGTCCTTCGTGCCAAGGTCAGGCTCAACTCCAGCCTGCGGTGCCGCTCAGCCGCACTCCTCGAAGATGTCTGGGTAGTGCCGGAAGAGCACAGGCGGGTCCCGGTCACCTCGGACGGGGGCCCGAGGCACAGCCCGGATCCCAGGCCTCCGGCCCCGCCGCCCCCCGGAGCAGGAGCGGTGGATCCACTGGTGCGCTTCCACTGCGAACTTCCTCTTGAAGCGCATCCCACACTCGGGGCAGGGGAAGGGCCGCTCCCCCGAGTGCATGCGCCTGTGGCTGACCAGCAGCGAGGGGTAGGTGAAGCGGCGGCCGCAGTCCGTGCACACGTGGCGCCGCTGGCCGGCCTGAGCATCCACGCTGGGTATGGGTGCCGGGGGCTGTGCTCCTGTGGTCGGGTCCCAGGCAGCATTTTTGGGTGGCTGTGCCCGTGCCGGGGCCACGCTAATAGCTGGGTCAGGGTTGCGTTCCACCAGCACTTCAGGACTCTCCTTCACAGGAGCCTTTCTAGGCCCTTTGGCTCTTGGGACTTCCTCAGGTTCCTCTTCCTTCCTGTTTGGGACATCTCCTGGGAAACCGGAATTAAGTTACACTTACAAACACTTCTGCACAGACTGTCTCTCAGGTTATAGAATGCTTTTCACTTATGGCAGTGAAGGAAGTTCTGTCCAGTGATTAACACACAGGCTTTAGAACAAGGTAAACAGGATTCAGATCTCCTAAAAGTGACTTATCTGAGACTTGGTTCCTTATGCATCAAATGGGAATAATAATGGCTTTTGACTTCACAGCGTTGCTGGTTTAGCTGAGTAGATGCATGTTAAGCACTTAGGAAATGCTCAGGAAGCAGGGGCTATTATTTATTTATTTATTTATTTATTTATTTATTTTTGAGACGGAGTCTCACTCTGTCACCCAGGCTGGAGTACAGTGGCACAATCTCAGCTCACTGCAACCTCCGCTTCCCAGGTTCACGTGATTCTCCTGCCTCAGCCTCCCGAGTAGCTGAGATTACAGGAGCCCACCACCACGCCCGGCTAATTTTTGTATTTTTAGTAAAGACGGGGTTTCGCCATGTTGGCCAAGATGCACTTGAACTCCTGACCTCAGGTGATTCATCCCGCCTCAGCCTCCCAAAGTGCTGGGATTACAGGCATGAGCCACCGCACCCGGCCACGCAGGGGCTATTATTAGTGAGGTTCCTCCATTTTTTGTAAGGTGAGGCTCTTTTACACGTGAGGAAACATTTGCTCAAGGTCACTCCACTGGGGGATGGGGAAGGGAGAAAAGCCAAGTTGTCAATGACTGGGCATTTTTTCTTGTGCCACTTCGCCTCACTTGAGGAATGTGAAAGGCAGACCTGAAGGCACTTCCATTCTTGGGGAGTTTTAGTTATTCCTGAAAGAGGGAGAATGAGCTGGCCGGGCACAGTAGCTCACGCCTTTAATCCCAGCACTTTGGGAGGCCAAGGCGGGCAGATCACATGAGATCAGGAGTTCGAGACCAGCCTGGCCAACATGGTGAAACCCTGTCTCTACTAAAAATACAAAAATTAGCCGCGTGTGGTGGCGTGTGCCTGTAATTCCAGCTACTCGGGAGGCTGAGGTGGGAGAATCGTTTGAACCCAGGTGGCGGAGGTTGCCGTGAGCCGAGATTACACCACTGCACTCCAGCCTGGGCTACAGAGTGAGACTCCCTCTCAAAAAAAAAAAAGAGAGAGAGAGAAAGAGAGAAAATGAGAGAAACCTAGAAGCCCAAGCATGTTGGACTGGGCTCCCGGTCCTCACAGAACCGCTGTCCTATATTCTGAAAACTTTGTACCAGGTCTGCCTTCTTTACTCCTCTAGTACCCAACTCAGTTGAATTTCTTTAGGGATGCTGGAAGTGGGGGCCTGAAAAGAAACTCTGCTAGACAGGAAGCCCTGGAAAACCAAGTGGGGGGACCCGGGACTATCCCTCACCTCTCCGAGCTCCTCCCAGTCTTTCCCCCTTCTCAGGATCCTGGGCGGCGGGGCTCCAAGCCTCACTCTCCTGTTCCATCCAAGAGATGAGGGCTGGTTTGGGGCCTGGGAATCCTGGGAGAGAACAGGGATCACAGCGCGGGCCTGAGAGGCCATCATGGGAAGATGGCATTCCCCTCCAGGCTGAGGGCACCCCCTCGGAGCTTATACTCAACCTGGACGGGGGTGCAGTGCTGCTGCCTGAATGAAGTGGATGCGGGTGCAAACACTCCCGAGGGGGTACCTGAAGCCCTGGGAACGGGAGGTGGCTGCTGGTGTTGGTGCAAGAGTGCGGGATCAGGGCTCACAGTCCTCTCGGCCCTTCTACATCATCTCCCCTGTGAACCCGGTGAAGGAGGAGGGGGCTCGGACCCGGGGCTCTCACCGAGCGCGCCCAGGTGGCCGTAGGTCTCCCGCATCACGTCCCGGTACAGAGCCCTCTGCGCGGGCCGCAGACAGCCCCACTCCTCCGGGGAGAAGTACACGGCCACGTCCGCGAAGCTCACAGCCCCGGGCTTCCTGCAACCAGGCCGGGTCTCCCCGGGCCTCGGCGCCAGGAGCAGGGCTGGGGGCGGCGCCATGGGGCCTCGCAACCCTGATCGGCGGCCGCCAGGTCCCTGGAGCCGCCGCCTCCCCGCTCCCAGCCTCAGCTGTCGTCCACAGGAAGGGCGGCCCCGCCCAGCCGTGGCGTCCGAACGCAGCCGAGGCAACCGAAGTAGCAGGGACTGGCTGCTAGGGATTCGAGGATTCTGATAGGGACAAATATAATTCCTCAGTGTTTATTCACTTCATGGCCGCTTGGACAGAGATACGCGGGTTAAGGGACCCGGAAGGTGCCTTCAGAAAATATGGCGACCACCTAGCTTCAATTGGCACAGGCTGCTCTTAAGGGCGCCATTCTTTGACCATATCAAATATGGAGCCTTTTTGACTTCTCTGGCCTCATGGTCCCACTTGCCCTTAAATAAAGCCGCTTCGCTGCTTTTTCTAGTGGGGGAGGCGGGGTGTCTGGGAAGTAGAGGAGAGGCTTCTTGCCTTCAAGAAAGATGTACGGGCCCGAAGCTTCACTTACCCCTCTGTACCCGCAATACGCAACGGCCGGTGATTGGCGACGATCCCGGAAGAAGCTACGCGGTGATTGGCCTGGGACTGGCGGGGCATTTGAAGGGACCCCGCGGTCCTGAAGCCTCTGTTGATAGACTGGAGCGCAGCGGGGACCTCGGCATCTGCGGTGCTCGGGATTGTGTCCCCTACGGTCTCTTACCGTGCCTCCCGATGGCGGGAGCTGGAATTTGGTCCCCAGACTCCTTGGGAAGACGCGCACACCCTAGCAAACCATGTGTACACCCGCGGTAGAAGCAGGTGCGTGTTTTACAGTAGCTTAGCTGCGGAGTCCACCCAGCCCCTGGCATCCGCAGCTCGGCTCGTTCAGGCTCTAGACCGAAGCTGCAGGCGAAGGAACGTGCTTGGTGAGGATGGAATCGGAATGGGGAAGTTTTAAATTAAATTGTAATTGTTGGCCGGGCGCGGTGGCTCACGCCTGTAATTCCAGCACTCTGGGAGGCCGAGGCGGGCGGATCACGAGGTCAGGAGATCGAGACCATCCTAGCTAACATGGTGAAACTCTGTCTCTACTAAAAATACAACAAATTAGCTGGGCGTGGTGGCGGGCGCCTGTAGTCCCAGCTACTCGGGAGGCTGAGGCAGGAGAATGGCGTGAACCCGGGAGGTGGAGCTTGCAGTGAGCCGAGATCGCGCCACTGCACTCCAGCCTGGGCAACAGAGCAAGACTCCGTCTCAAAAAAAATAAAAATAAAAAAATAAATTGTAATCGTTGCTAACATACATGAATTTATTTTTTGTTTGTTTAGAGACAAGAGTCTTGCTCTGTGGCCCAGCAGTGCGATCCTAGCTCACTGCAGACTCGACCTCCCGGGCTGAAGCGATCTTCTCACCTCAGCTTCCCGACTAGCTGGGACCACAGGCGCACACCCCATGCTTGGCTAATTTTTAAATTTTAAAACAGAGGCAGGGTCTTGCTATGTTGCCCAGGCTGGTCTGGAACTCCTGGCCTCAAGCAATTCTCCTGCCTCGGCCTCCCAAAGTGTTGTGATTACAGGCATGCGCCACGGTTCCCGGCCATTTCTACTTTTTCTTTGAGAAGGAGTTTTACTCTTGTTGCCCAGGCTGGAAGTGCAATGGCGCTATCTCGGCTCACCGCAACCTTTGCCTCCCGGATTCAAGCGATTCTCCTGCCTCAGCCTCCCAAGTAGCTGGGATTACAGGCATAAGCCACCATGCCCGTCTAATTTTGTATTTTTAGTAGAGACGGGGTTTCTCCATATTAGTCAGGCTGGTCTCGAACTCCCAACCTCAGGTGATCCTCCCGCCTCAGCCTCCCAAAGTGCTGGGATTACAGGTGTGAGCCACCACGCCCGGCCCTGCCATTTCTACTTATTTACGTTGTTCCAAATTACCAAAGATAGCATCAACTTTCCAATCCTATTTTTTTTTTCCTGGGAAACCTTCCTCCTTTAGCCTTCAGTCTCCTCTCTAAACTGGGTTGGGCCTCAGTTCTTCTCATACGGGGTCTCCCCTTCCTGCTGTCCTGGCTTGTATCCGCCACTTCCTAGATTTAAGGTTTTTATTTTTCAGCCAAGATGGGTCATCGTCATGGCTGGCGGCATTGGACTGTAAATACTAGTTGCCTTCATCCCCACATTTGGAATATACCTGCAATCACACAGGATGCAGAATACTGTTTGCTAAGCGTGGGGCTGGTTGCTGGAGATAACAAGCAAGGCCTACCAGGTCCCTGCTGTCATTCTGGCTCTAGATCTACTTGCTTGGCTCCCCTGCCAGCCCTAGTATATCGAGCCTTCCTTTTTATTCAATAATGTTCTTTATTGCTGACTTTTCAGTCAAGATTTCTTTGTATTTTCTGGCCTACCCTTGCTGTTTTTCACCTGAAATACTTTTTGGCTTCTAGTGTGACTCCTGCTGATCTCATATGCATATATTATTAATTGATTAATTATTAATTGTTAATAATTACATATTATTAATATGCTTATATTATTACCTTGAGTTCTGGAACTGCCTCACTGCACTCCACGTGGTGAATACTATAGAAATTAAGTAAGGAAAAATAAATCCTCAGAAATGAGTATTTTTTTAATTTTGAAAATATTTAATTTAGGCCTGGCCCAGTTGCTCACACCTGTAATCTCAGCACTTTGGGAGGCTGAGGTGGGCAGATTGCTTTAGGCCAGAAGTTAGAAACCAGCGTGGGCAACATGGTGAAACTCCATCTCTACTAAAAATACAAAAATTGGCCAGATCTGGTGATGCACACTTGTAGTCCCAGCTACTCAGGAGGCTGAGGCACAAGAATTTCTTGAACCCAGGAAGCAGAGGTTGCAGTGAGCAAGATCATGCCACTGCACTCCAACCTGGGCGACAGAGTGTGACCCTGTCTGAAAAAGAAAAAAAAATTGGGCTGGGCACAGTGGCTCGTGCCTGTAATCCCAACACTTTGGGAGGCCAAGGCAGGGGGATCACCTGAGGTCAAGAGTTCGAGACCAGCCTGGCCAATATGGGAAAACCCCGTCTATACTAAAAATACAAAAATTAGCTGGGTGTGGAGTCGGATGCCTGTAGTCCCAGCTACTCAGGAGGCTGAGGCACAAGAATGGCTTGAACTCGGGAGACGGAGGTTGCAGTGAGCCGAGATCATGCCATTGCACTCCAGCCTGGGTGACAGAGCAAGACTCTGTCTAAAAAAAAAAAAAAGAAAAAAAAAACAAACAAAACAAAAAATATATTGATACACAAAATTTTTACATATTTATGGAGTTCATGTGATATTTTGCTTTGCTTCATACTTAGAATGTACAATAATCAAGTCAGGATATCACTTTGAGTATTTAACATTTCTATGTGTTGGGAAAATTTCAAGTCCTCTCTTCTAGCTATGGAAATTTACAGTACTTTGTTGACTATAGTCACCCTACTCTGCTATTGAACATTACAAGTTATCCCTTCTTCCTAAGTGTATGTTTGTACCCATTACTCAACTTTTCTTCATCCACCTCTCCCACCCACATACACCCTTCCAATCTCTGGTATCATTCTACTCTCTATCTCCCTGAGATCAACTTTTCTAGCTCCCACATGTAAGTGAGGACATGTGATATTTGCCTTTCTGTGTCTGGCTTATTCACTTAACATAATGACCTCCAGTTCCATCCATGCTGTAAACATGATTTCATTTTTTATGGCTGAAGTCCACTGTGTATATATATCATATTTTCTTTATTAATTTGTCCACTGATCAACACTTAGGTTTATTCCATATCTTTGTCATTGCAAACACAGCTCTACAGTAAACACAGAGATGCAGGTTATCTTTTTTATATACTGATTTCTTTTCCTTTGGATAAATTCCAGGTAGTGGGATTGCTGGATCACATGGTAGTTCTTTTTTTTTTGAGACAGAGTTTTGCTTTTGTTGTCTAGGTTGGAGTGCAATGCCCTGGTCTCGGCTCATTGCAGCCTCTGCCTCCCAGGTTCTAGTGATTTTCCTGCCTCAGCCTCACAAGTAGCTGGGATTACAGGCACCCTCCATCACGCCCAGCTAAATTTTGTATTTTTAGTAGAGAAGGGGTTTCACCATGTTGGCTAGGCTATTGTGAACTTCTGACCTCTGGTGATCGATCAGCCTCGGCCTCCCAAAGTGCTGAGATTACAGGTGTGAGCCACCATGCCCAGCCCACATGGTAGTTCTGTTTTTGTTTTTTGAGACATCTCCATATTGTTTGCAATAGTGGCTGTACTAACTTACATTCCCACTAACAGTGTGTAGGAGTTCCCTTCTCTTTTTTTTTCTTTTTTGGAGAAGGAGTTTCACTCTTGTTGCCCAGGCGGGAGTGCAATGGTGCAATCTTGGCTCACTGCAACCTCTGCCACCAGGGTTCAAGCGATTCTCCTGCCTCAGCCTCCCGAGTAGCTGGGATTACAGGCGCATGCCACCACTCCTGGCTAATTTTGTATTTTTAGTAGAGATGAGGTTTCTCCATGTTGGTCAGGCTGGTCTTGAACTCCGGACCTCAGGTGATCCGCCCACCTCAGCCTCTCAAAATGCTGGGATTACAGGCGTGAGCCACTGCGCCCGGTCAAGAGTTGCCTTCTCTTGGCATCCTTGCCAATACCTGTCATGTTTTGTCTTCTTAATAACAGCCATTCTAAGGTACGATAATATCTCATTGTGTGCTTTTTTGTTTTTGAGTCAGAGTCTCGCTCTGCAGCCTAGGCTGGAGTGCAGTTGCGCAACCTCAGCTCACTGCAGCCTCCCCCTCCTGGGTTCAAGCGATTCTCCTGCCTCAGCCTCCTGAGTAGCTGGGATTACACACGTGCACCACCATGCCCAGCTAATTTTTGTATTTTTAGTAGAGATGGAGTTTCGCCATGTTGGGAAGGCTGGTCTCAAACTCCTGACCTCAGGTGATCCACCCACCTCAGCCTCCTAAACTGCTGGGATTATAGGCGTGAGCCACCAGGCCGGCTTCATTGTAGTTCTGATTTGCATTTCCCTGATGATTAGTGGTGTTGAACATTTTTTCGTGTACCTGTTGACCACTTGCATGTTTTATTTTGATTCTCCTTCTGATTATTATTAATTATCATTATTATTGAGACAGGTTCTCACTCTGTCACACAGGCTGGAATGCAGTGGTAGGATCACAGCTCACTGCAGCCTCAACCTCCCTGGGTTCAGGTGATCCTCCCATCTCAGCCTTCAAATCGTTGGAACTAGAAGTGTGCAACACCATGCCTGGCTAATTTTCATTTTTGTAGAGATGGGGTCTCTCCATGATGCCCAGGCTGGTCTGGAACTCCTGGGCTCAAGTGATCCTCCCACCTCAGCCTCCCAAAGTGCTAGGATTACAGGTGTGGGCCACCATGCCCAGCCTATTATTGTCATTTTGAAACAGAGTCTCACTCTGTCACCCAGGTTGGAGTGCAGTGGCAAGATCAAAGCTCACTGCAGCCTGGAACTCTTGGGCTCAAGTGATCTATACTCCCACTTCCACCTCCTGAGTAGCTAAGACTACAGGTGAGTGGCTATTTGGATTCTCCTTTTAAACAGAGTAGCAACTTGAACCAAAAATACTTTTGTTTCTTCAGATCCTATGTTGTAAATCATTTCTGTTTGAACTAAGTATGCAGAAGACTTAAGAAGATGAAGCTGAACAATAACAATCTTAACTAAACAGATTGAAAGAAACATTTTTTTTTTTTTGAGATGGAGTCTCACTCTGTCGCCAGGCTGAAGTGCAGTAGCGTGATCTCGGCTCACTGCAACCGCCAACTCCCTAGTTCAAGTGATTCTCTTGCCTCAGCTTCCTGAGTAGCTGGGATTACAGGCACGTGCCACCACACCCAGCTAGTTTTTGTATTTTTAGCAGAGACAGGGTTTCGCCATATTGGCCAGGATGCTCTTAATCTCCTGACCTCGTGATCCTCCTGCCTTGGCCTCCCAAAGTGCTGGGATTACAGACATGAGCCACTGCACCCGGCCTGTTTTTTGTTTTTTTTTTTAATTTTTTTTTTGCACACAAAACAATAAACATTTTCTAAAAATACATACAAACAAAAAGATGCGTATCAAACATTATTAGGAAGGTTGCACATGGGAACTTGGGGAATAGAAATGGGGGGTGGGAATTAAAATAAATGAGAGAGGGACTTTATATGGATCAGTGATAATAACTCAATCCTCTGTTTGACAAAGAAGAAGGAGAAGGAAGAGGAAGAAAAAGAAAGTGGGATAAAGGATCAGAAAGAGAGGAAAATAGAAAAAATTAGAGTATGACTCCAGGGTAGACCTGTTTTGTTGTCACTGAGTTGGTTGGTTGGTTTGTCTGTTGTATTTTTCATGTTTCACCATGTTGGCCAGACTGGTCTCCAACTCCTAGCCTGAAGTGATCAACCCGCCTCGCCCCCCAGAGTGCCGGGACCACAGGCGTGAGCCACCACGTCCAGCCCCCACATTGCTTCTGGCCTCCGTGGTAGACCTCTCAGACGGGGCGGCCGGGCAGAGGCGCTCCTCACTTCCCGGACGGGGCGGCCGGGCAGAGTCGCTCCTCACTTCTTCCCGGACGGGGCGGCCGGGCAGAGGCGCTCCTCACTTCCCAGACGATGGGTGGCTGGGCAGAGGCGCTCCTCACTTCCCAGGCGATGGGTGGCCGGGCAGAGGCGCTCCTCACTTCCCGGACGGGGCGGCCGGGCAGAGGCGCTCCTCACTTCTTCCCAGACGGGGCGGCCGGGCAGAGGCGCTCCTCACTTCCCAGACGGGGCAGCCGGGCAGAGGCGCTCCTCACTTCCCAGACGATGGGTGGCCGGGCAGAGGCGCTCCTCACTTCCCAGACGGGGCGGCCGGGCAGAGGCGCTCCTCACTTCTTCCCAGACGGGGCGGCCGGGCAGAGGCGCTCCTCACTTCCCAGACTATGGGTGGCCGGGCAGAGGCGCTCCTCACTTCCCAGACGGGGCGGCCGGGCAGAGGTTTTTTTTTTTTTAGACAGAGTCTCACTCTGTGGCCAAGGCTGGAGTGCAGTGGTACAATCTCGGCTTACTGCAACCTCTGCCTCCCAAGTTCAAGCAATTCTCGTGCCTCAGCCTCCCAAGTGGCTGAGAACACCACAACCTGCTAATTTTTGTATTTTTAGTAGAGATGGGGTTTTGCCATGTTGGCCAGGCTGGTCTCAAACTCCTGGCTTCAAGTGATCCACCGTCCTCGGCCTCCCAAAGTGCTGGGATTACAGGTATGAGCCATAGCGCCAGGCCTGAAACAAGCTTTCAAGTAAGACTAAAACTGTTCCATCTCAAGTAGCTGATGAGTTGTTTTTCCTGCCATTCATTATAAAAATACAAAAATTGGCCAGGCACAGTGGCTAACACCTGTAATCCTACCACTTTGGGAGGCTCAGATAGACAGATCACTTGAGCCCATGAGTTCAAGACCAGCCTGGGCAAAACCCCATCTGTACAAAGACAAAAATTAGCCAGGCATAGTGGCATGTGCCTGTAGTCCCAGTTACTCAATAGGCTGAGATGAGAAAGAGAAACACCTGAGCCCAGGAGGTCGAGGCTGCAGTGAGCCGTGACTGTGCCACTACATTCCAGCCTAGGCTATAGTGAGACCCTGTCTCAAGAAATAACAACAAAATGCTCTTGCTTTCAAATTATTTTATTGCCCATCAAATTGTAAATGTTTCTTCAAGACTCTTGATCAGATTATTAGAAGTCACAAAACATACAGGAGATGACCGGGCTTCAATAGACTTGTCAATAACAGAGTACAACTGAACTTTAAGTGGGAGCTGAAGTTTCTTTCTTTCTTTTTTTGAGACAGAGTTCCGCTCTTGTTGCCCAGGCTGGAGTGCAATGGCATGATCTTGGCTCACTGCAACCTCCGCCTCCCAGGGTCAAACGATTCTCCTGCCTCGGCCGCCCGAGTAGCTGGGATTACAGGCATGTGCCACCATGCCTGGCTAATTTTGTATTTCTTTTTTTTAGTAGAGACAGGGTTTCTCCATGTTAGTCAGGCTGGTCTCAAACTCCTGACCTCAGGTGATCTGCCCACCTTGGCCTACCAAAGTGCTGGGATTACAGGCGTGAGCCACCGCGCCTGGCTCTTTTTATTTAATAGTGTCTTGCTCTGTTACTCAGACTGAAGTGGCGCCATCATAGCTTACTATAGCCTCAAACTCCTGGGCTCAAGCTGTCCTCCTTCTTCAGCCTCTTCCACCATGCTCGGCTAATTTTTAAAATTTTTAGTAGAAATGAGGCCTTGCTGTTTTCCAGGCTCGTTTCAAACTCCCAAACTCATGCAATCCTCCTGCCTCAGCCTCCCAAAGTGCTGGGATTACAGGTGTGTAATCAGCTAACAGCTGAAGTTTCTTGCATAAAACTCAGCTGTATGCTGAAGTGTTTAGAAGTGAAATGTAATGATGTCTGCAACTTACTTTGAAATACATTAATAAAATGGATAAGTGAATGGATAGAGGGATAGATAGGCAGATTGACATGTGTAAAACAAATAGAGAAAAATGTTATTTGTAGAATATAGGTGATGCTAAAGACCACACAGCCAGTGGAGACTGAGCCAAGCTAGGAATCCAGGTCTACCAATTCAGGACAGGCTATGTGGTGAAGTAAAGATAACACCCAGTTCCCAGTTTCTGTTTCTGTTTTTGTTTTGAGACAGAGTCCTGCTTTGTAGCCCAGGTTGGAGTGCAATGGAGTGATCTCAGCTTACTGCAACCTCTGTCTCCCAGGCTCAAGTCATCCTCTTGCCTCAGCCTCCTGAGTAGCTGGGACTACAGGCATGTGCCACCACGCCTGGCTAATTTTTTGGTAGAGATGGGGTTTCACTATATTGCCCAGCTGGTCTCAAACTCCTGACCTCAAGTGATTAACCAGCCTCAGCCTCGCAAAATGCTGGGATCACAGGTGTGAGCCACCGCGCCCGGCCCCAGTTCCCATTAATAATTATCTTGGAACCCAAGGATTCAAAGAAGCAGTCTTTTCAGAGAGATATTTGAGTCACTGATCACCAGTCCTGGAATGCAGAAATGCTTAGTCCCACCTACCTCTTTTGTTCATTCCTTCAAAAGTTTCCTCTTCAAAACTAGGGCTAGCAGATCTAAATGGGCCAGAAAGAATTCTCTTAACTGTTGTTTTTTGTTTTGTTTTGTTTTTTGAGACTGGAGTCTTGCTCTGTTGCCCAGGCTGGAGTGCAGTGGCGCAATCTTGGCTCACTGCAAGCTCCGCCTCCTGGGTTCACGCCATTCTCCTGCCTCAGCCTCCCCAGTAGCTGGGACTACAGGTGCCCGCCACCACACCCGGCTAATTTTTTGTATTTTTAGTAGAGATGGGATTTCACCCTGTGAGCCAGGATGGTCTTGATCTCCTGACCTCGTGATCCGCCCTCCTCGGCCTCCCAAAGTGCTGGGATTACAGGCATGAGCCACCACACCAGGCCTTTTTTTTTTTTTTTTTTTTTTTTTTTTTTTGAGATAGAGTCTTGTTCTGTTGCCCAGGCTGGAGTGCAATGGCGCTATGTTGGCTCACTGCAACCTCCACCTCCTGGGTTCAAGCCATTCTTCTGCCTCAGCCTCCCAAGAAGCTGGGATTACAGGTGCATGCCACCACGCCCGGCTAGTTTTTTTTTTTTTTTTTTGAGACAGAGTCTCACTCTGTCACCCGGACTGGAGTGCAGTGGCACGATCTCAGCTCACTGCAAGCTCTGCCTCCCGGGTTCACACCGTTCTCCTGCCTCAGCCTCCCAAGTAGCTGGGACTACAGGCGCCCGTTACCACGCCTGGCTAATTTTTTTGTATTTTTAGTAGAGATGGGGGGTTTCACCATGTTAGCCAGGATAGTCTCGATCTTCTGACCTCCTGATCTGCCTGCCTCGGCTTCCCAAAGTGCTGGGATTACAGGTGTGAGCCACCATGCCTGGCCGTTTTTTTGTTTGTTTGTTTGTTTTGGTATTTTTAGTAGAGATGGGGTTTCACCATATTGGCCAGGCTGGTCTTGAACTCTTCACCTTAAGTGATCCACCCTCCTCAGCCTCCCAAACTGCTAGGATTACAGGCGTGAGCCACCGCACCCGCCCTTCTTAACTGTTGACATACAAGCATTACAGTAAAAATTAGACTGGAAAGACTATGCCTTGATTTCAACTTTAATCACAATTAATTTATTCTTTCTTTTTTTAAAAAAAAATGTAATCCCAGCACTTTGGGAGGCCAAGTCGGGTGGATAACCTGAGGTCAGGAATTGGAGACCAGCCTGGCCAACATGGTGAAACCTGTCTCTAGTAAAAATACAATTAGCCAGGCATGGTGGTGGGTGCCTGTAATCCCAGCTACTCAAGAGGCTGGGGCAGGAGAATTGCTTGAACCTGGGAGGTGGAGGTTGCAGTGAGCCAAGATCATGCCATTGCACTCCAGCCTGGGCAACAAGAGCGAAACTCCATCTCAAAAAAAAAAAGAGGCCGGGTGCAGTGACTCACGCCCGTAATCCCAGCACTTTGGGAGGCCGAGGCGGGAGGATCACGAGGTCAGGAGATCGAGACCATCCTGGCTAACACGGTGAAACCCCCGTCTCTACTAAAAATACAAAAAATTAGGCGTGGTGGCGGGTGCTTTTAATTCCAGCTACTCAGGAGGCTGAAGCAGGAGAATGGCGTGAACCCGGGAGGTGGAGCTTGCAGTGAGCGTAGTTTGGGCCACTGCACTCCAGCCTGGGCGACAGACAGACTCTGTCTCAAAAAAAAAAAAAAAGAATCCTCCCTCCAGCATTATATTATATCTCCAGCTACTGTGGCCCAAGAATATATCTTTATCAAAAAATACAAAATCCAGGGAACATGCAAATATCTGAAGAAGAAAAAAACACTGCAATCACTAATGCATACAGTGAAGAGTTGGCCCAGTTCCACAGTCCATTAGGTTTGATAGTTTGTGCACTTGCTGAATGAGAGTGGGGCGGGAGAGTTCCCCACCTGAGGCCACTGTCCTCTCTATGGCCACCTCTAGGTCTTCAAGACCAAGGAACATCTACACTCCAGGTGTCTCCTTGCCAGATGTTTCACCTGCATTGGTAAAAGGCAGAATCCTCGGCAGGGGTCGGTGGCTCACACTTATAATCCCAGCACTTTGGGAGGCCGAGGCGGCTGGATCACGAGGTCAGGAATTCAAGACCAGCCTGGCCAAGATGGCGGAATCCCGTCTCTACTAACAGTACAAAAATTAGCTGGGCCTGGTGGCGCATGCCAGCTACTCGGAAGGCTGAGGCAGAGAATTGCTTGAACCCAGGAGGCAGAGGTTGTAGTGAGCCGAGATCACGCCACTGCACTCCAGCCTGGGCGACAGAGCATGACTCCATCTCAAAAAAAAAAAAAAAAAGAATCCTGGGATGAGCTCCCCCCGCCACCCGCCGAGGGACAGGCCTGAGGTATCCCCTCTATTCTAGGGGGTCCAGAGTGGGTGCAGGCTCCTTTAATAGGCACCGGAATGTAGGGGACCCCATCTCATTAGTAGGAGAGATACAGGCCAAAAAGTAGAGAGCTACAAGGGAGAGAACAATCATGAAGGAAAAGCCAGTTAGGTGAATGGTTTTCAGTGAAGGATGGGACATGGAACACGTGTGCTGGAGCTTCAGAAAATGGGGTCAACCCCCAGGCAACTTTTCAGATTCCTGCCTCCTTCTCCCTACAGCCCTCTGTGCCCCTACCTCTGCTTTTTTCCTAAGGCAGAACTTTGTTTTCCTCAAACGCCCACTTCCTTTCCTTATCCCCCAAATGCACAAACCTTGCCTCTTCCTCTCTAGGGAAACGCTGACCAGTTTGTGTGAACGCCATCACCCACACTCTTGAAATATATCTGGAAAGTGCCGGAAGTGAACTGGGGGATCCTTGCCTCCCAAAACAGGGACGGGCTCTGAACGCCCCACCACGGCCTGCTGCCACGCGCGCCTCTCGCTGCAGGAGCGGTGGATCCACCGATGGGCTTCCAGGGCGGTCTTGCGCTTGAAGCCTTCCCCACACTGCGCGCAGGGGAAGGGCCGGCTGTCGGAGTGAATGCGCCGGTGACTGAGGAGGAGGGAAGAGTAGGTGAAGCGGCGGCCGCAGTCAGGACAGGGGTAGGGCTTCTCGCCGGTGCGTGTGCGCCTGTGGATGGCCAGCAGGGAGGTGTAGGCGAAACGGAGGCTGCAATCGGGGCAGCTGTAGGGCTTCTCGCCCGTGTGCTTGCGCTGGTGGATGGCCAGCAGGTAGGGGTAAATGAAGCGACTCTTGCAGTCTGAGCACGCGTAAGGCTTCTCCCCGGTGTGAGCCCGCCTGTGGATAGCCAAGGAACCCCTCTGGCGGAAGCGGCGCCCGCAGTCGGGGCAGGGGTAGGGCTTCTCGCCGGTGTGGATGAACTGATGCTGGTGCAGGTACCTGCGCTGGGAGAAACGCGCCCGACACTGGCCGCAGGAGAAGGGTCGCTCCCCGGAGTGGACCCGCTGGTGGCTGGCCAGGAGGGAAGGGTAGCTGAAGTTGCGGCCACAGTCTGGGCAAGAGTGGGGCTGTCTTCGGGTCAGAGTGTCCTTGAGCCAGGGATTCATGGGGCTCTGCCTAGGGTTGCATAGCTCTGGGCAGGCGGCGCTGGGCCACCACTCCTTGACAGCCACTTCATGCGCCACCTCTTTTTGTTTTGGACACTTCTTCAGCCTTTCCTTCTCCTCATTCCCATCCCTGGATCCTGAAACAGGGAAGATGATAAAATCAGAAACTCATCCCTGGATCCTGAGACAGGGAAGATGATAAAATCAAAACCAGCATATTCCGGTACCGTGTCCTGCCTTGGAAGGCAGCAGGAATGGTTCAGAATATGGCCCCCAGGGAGCACGGCTTAATGATAGGGGCCTCATGAAGCCCTGAAAGCCAGCCTGGAGTAAAAGCAAATGCCATGGTCTGCAGGTTAACACAGGAATGCCCAGAGCACTGGAGACAATGAAACAGGAGTCAGGCCGGGTGCCATGGCTCACACCTGTAATCCAAGCACTTCAGGAGGCCAAGGTGGGAGGATCGCTTGAGGCCAGAAATTCAAGGGACAGTGAGCTGTGATCGGGCCACTGCACTCCAGCCTGGGCAACTCTCTAATAAAAAAAAAAAAAAAAAATGCTGGGCGTGGTGGCCCACGCCTGTAATCCCAGCACCACTCAGAGGCTGGGGTGGGCAGATCACCTGAGGTCAGGAGTTCGAGACCTGCCTGGCCAACATGGGGAAATCCCGTCTGTACTAAATTATAAAAATTAGCCAGGTGAGGTGGCGGGCGCCTGTAATCCCAGCTACTTGGGAGGCTGAGGCAGGAGAATCCCTGGAACCGGGGAGGTGGAGGTTGCAGTGAGCCAACATCGTGCCACTGCACTCCAGCATGGGCGACACAGCAAGACTCAGTCTCAAAAAAATAAAAAAAGAAAGAGGAGTGAACAATATTGAACACTTAACTCTGTGTCAGGCTTTGAGGACACAGTGATGGTCCCAGTCCTCATGACTTACCATCCTGAACCTGTTTATGATCCCTTTACAAAACAGCCATTCAATGACCCTCTTTGTTACCAACTCAAATTCTTTTGGCACCTTTCCTCTCTGCTCTTACCATCACCAAAAAATCTTACCATCACCAAAAAATCTACACTTGCTGGCAGGGCACGGTGGCTCACTGTAATCCTAGCACTTTGGGAGGCCGAGGCAGGTGGATCACGAGATCAGGAGTTCAAGACCAGCCTGGCCAAGATGGTGAAAGCCCGTCTCTACTAAAACTACAAAAATTAGCCGGGCATGATGGCAGGTACCTGTAATCCCAGCTACTCAGGAGGCTGAGGCAGGAGAATCGCTTGAGCCTGGGAGGCAGAGGTTGCAGTGAGCCTAGACCATGCCACTGTACTCCAGCCTGGGCAACAGAGCGAGACTCTGTCTCAAAAAATAAGTCTACACTTGGACTGCCTCACTAGGTTCCACGGGAAGACCTTCTGGGAACAAGCATTTATTCTGGTATCAGGGCTGTAGGAAAAACATTTCATCTTCATTTAAAAATCTAATTAATGGTGTTATTTACTACACGTGGTTCACATCATTAATATCCAAGAGGAACATCTGTCTTCATTTTATCCCACAACAAAAATCAAATTACAGGTTTCCCCTTTCCCTTGACCTCCTAGGAAGCTCAAGCTCTATTTTGCATTAAACTGAGGTTTTCCAGTATGGTTAATGGGTTCCATAGATCCCAATTTCGCTGTTCCATCAGGCCATTTTGCAGTGAGATAAGGACGTTTCTGGGGTAAGGTGCAGGGAGACAGGATGGGACTTTGGAGGGGGCAGCCTGCGCTGAGGATGTGAGTTGGGGGCGGGGGTTGGGGCTTCTCCAGGGCTACCTACTGGGGTTTCAAATGAAGTACCTGCTTCCTGTCCTTGGCCCCTGCTGAAAGCTGCAGAGCTCTCACGGTAGGGATCCTGGGCCTCCGGGCTCCACGCCTCCACTTCTCCTTCCATCCACGAGATAAAAGCGGGTTTGGGACCTGAAAATCCTGCGAAGGAGAAACAATAGGCTCGGCTGAGCGCACGGGAGGGGAGGATGAGGCTGCTCCCTCGGCGCCCCGCTTCCAGCCCACTAGCCTCTGGGGACACCGATCACCGCTTCCCACCGACGACTGGGGGTCCCGGCCTGAGCGCCCGGCCTCACCCAGCGCGCCCAGGTGGCCGAAGGTCTCCCGCATCACGTCCCGGTACAGGGCCCTCTGTGCTGGCCGCAGGCAGCCCCACTCCTCGGGAGAGAAGTCCACGGCCACGTCCGCGAAGCTCACGGCGCCCAGCCTGCTTTCCCTCGTCCTCCGGGGCCCGGCCTCCCCGGGTACGTGGGCCGGGCGCGGCGCCAGGGGCGGCCCCATGGGAAACCTTTTGTGCCTGGCAAAGGGAGGCTTTCGGGAAAGGTAGAGATGCTGGCGCTTTCCTGCCTTTCCTCAGACAAGTCCGTAAGGGACTCCTGCCCTTAACCAAGATGGAACCTTCCTGGAGTCAACACCCCTCGCCTTTCCTCGCTGCCCTTACACACCACGAGGGAAACCAGCGGGAAGCGTGGCCCCGCAACACCACCAACCGATAGATGGCGTACGTTGATTGGACAGTGCCGGGAGGCCAGGAGAAGAAGGAAGGCTGTGATTGGGCTTTCTGGAGCGGCCTGTTTGAAAGGCTGAGGGTGAAGGAACGACAGATCCGAAAATAGCCGGAGCTGAGGGGCCTCAGGGTCTACCCTGACTCGCTTTTCCCGGACGGCCTCCTAGGAGAGAGGCTGTGGCCAGCTGACGCGACTTCCTTCTGCTACTGAGGTGAGAAGCCTCAGGGCAGATGCGGATGTCCAGGGCTTCGAGGTGAATAAAGGTGAAGCGCAAAGCCTTAGGCGGCGTTGCACTGAGTGGGTGAGGGACTGCGGATCCCAGCTCTGAGCTCTGGGTACTCCTGGCAGGGCCAGCCTGAGGGTCTCCGGGAACAGGATCCTACCCAGGATCTAATTTGACCTTTGCCCCGGGGTCACAGATATCTTTCCTTTTAGAGATGCAGAAGGCTAGGCGCAGAGCCCGGATTCAAAGTCAGCTCCTGGCCGGGCGCGATGGAGCGCGCCGATGGTCCCAGCTCCTCGGGGGTCTGAGGCAGGAAGATCGCCTGTAAGTCGGGAGATGGAGGCTGCTGTGAGTCGAGATCGCGCCCCTGCACTCCAGGCTGGCGACAGAGCGGGGCGCCCATCTCTGAAAACAAACAAAAGTCATCTTCTCGCTTCCGGGTTCGGTTAAGGGCTTAGGGTAAGGCTCTGCACAAAGGACTATTATAATAGATATGAATTTATAGTGTTGTAGTAATTTTTTTTTTTTTTTTTGAGACGGAGTCTTGCTCTGTCTCCCAGGCTGGAGTGCAGTGGTGCGATCTCGGCTCACTGCAAGCTCCGCCTCCCAGGTTCACGCCATTCTCCTGCCTCAGCCTCCCAAGTAGCTGGGACTACAGGCGCCCGCCACCACGCCTGGCTAATTTTTTGTATTTTTAGTAGAGACAGGGCTTCACCGTGTTAGCCAGGATGGTCTTGATCTCATGACCTCGTGATCTGCCCACCTGGGCCTCTCAAAGTGCTGGGATTACAGGCGTGAGCCACCACGTCCGGATGTGTTGTAGTAATGTTTAATACCATCTGAGTCCTGTCTCAATCAGAAAACCTGTGTTCAAATTACAGCTGATACTTGGGTAATAAAACTGGGAAACGAATCGGATAATCTCTTAAGACCGTTTTTCGCCGGGCATGGTGGCTCACGCCTGTAATCCCAGCACTTGGGAGGCTGAGGCAGGTGGATCACGAGGTCAGGAGATCGAGATCATCCTGGCTAACACGGTGAAACCGCGTCTCTACTAAAAATACAAAAAATTAGCCGGACGTGGTGGCAGGTGCCTGTAGTCCCGGCTACTTGGGAGGCTGAGGCAGGAGAATGGCGTGAACCTGGGAGGCAGAGCTTGCAGTGAGCTGAGATTGCGCCACTGCATTCAAGCCTGGGTGACAGAGAGAGACTCTGTCTCAAAAAAAAAAAAACAAAAAAAAAAACGTTTTTCAGCCCTTTCCAACCCAGTATTCATAGAAACAGAAGAGGAACGTTCTAGATGTATAACAAAAAGCTGCCCATCCCCAAAGTGAAACCACTCTGAAGACATCACTTTAAAATTCATGTGAATTCGGCCGGGTGTGGAGGCTCACGCCTGTAATCCCAGCACTTTGGGAGGCTGAAGTGTGTGGATCACTTAAAGTCAGTAGTTCGAGACCAGGCAACATGGTGAAACCCCATCTCTACTAAAACAGAAAAATTAGCCAGGTGTGGTAGTGCACCCCTGTAATTCCAGCTACTTGGGGGGCTGAGGCATGAGAATCACTTGAACCCAGGAGACGGAGCTTGCAGTGAGCTGCAGTCACGCCACTGCACTCCATACTGGGTGACAGAGTGAGACTCTGTCTCGAAAAAAAGAAAATATGTGAATTCAGTTGGGTGTAGTGGCTCAGGCCTCAGGCCTGTAATCCCAGCACTTTGGGAGGCCGAGGTGGGAGGATCACGAGGCCAGGAGTTCGAGACCTGACTGAACAACATAGCAAGACCTCGTCTCTAAAAAAATAAATAAAAAATAAAAACTCGTGTGAATTTGCATTCTATTTTATAATATAACCAAATGAATCTTGGCCTTCACACCATCTTCTTGGAAACCTCTGCACCATGAGAGCCGAGTGGAGGAAGCGAATGTGCAGGCTGAAGCGCAAAAGAAGAAAGATGAGGCAGAGGTCCAAGTAAACCACAAGCTTATGCACCCATGGAGGCTATAGCAGCAGAAACGTGGAATCCAGAGGCTGGGGATGCTGGTACAGTTATTGGGCTGCATGCTACTGTCTAGAGCTTGTTTCAATGCATCTAGAACTTCATCTCCATCTGGTCGCCAAGACCACCTCTGAGACTCACCTTGCTCATAACCAAAACTGCATGTTGGTCCTTTGCTCCGGACCTGTGATATTCTGGACTATTTCTGTGTTCTCTGGTGGCCGAGTGTAACAACCATATAATAAATCACCTCTTCTGCTGTCTTAGCTGAATATATATAACCAAATTCAAAAGAATATATAGTCAAAAGCAAGTTTCTCAAGTGTTATCCTCTTTTACACTACTGGTGGAGTGTGAATTGGTGCAGCCACTTTTGAAAACTGGCAGTACCTACTAAAGCTGAATAGATGACATACCCAGTGATTCCACTCGTAGGTGTATACCCAACAGATATGCATACATATGTTTACTCAAAGACATTTACTCAAATGTTCTCAACACTTATAATGGGTAAAAACTAGGCCGGATGCAGTGGCTCATGCCTGTAATCCCGGCACTTTGGGAGGCCGAGGTCAGCGGATCACCTGAGGTCAGGAATTTGAAATCAGCCTGGCCAACATGGCAAAACCCCATCTAAAAATACAAAAATTATCTGGGCGAGGTGGCAGGCGCCTGTAGTCCCGGCTACTCAGGAGGCTGAGGCAGGAGAATCACTTGAACCCAGGAGGTGGAGGTTGCAGAGAGCCGAGATCACACCACTGCACTCTAGCCTGGGTGACAGAGCAAGACTCCATCTCAAAGAAAAAAAAAAGATTCCATTTCTATAGTTTTTCTTTTTAAAAGATTCTGCAAGTATGCTAGGCTGGTGGCTGAGGCCTGTAATATCAGCTCTTTGGGAGGCTGAGGCTGGATGATCACTTGAGCTTAAGAATTTGAGACCAGCCTGGGCAATACAGTGAGACACCATCTCTACAAAAACAATTTTTTTAATAAGCTAGGCATGGCTTATTAAAAGTGCACACAGGTGGTGTGCACTTGTGGTCCCAGCTACTCAGGAGGCTGAGATGGGAGAACTGCTTGAGCCCCAGAGGTCAAGGCTGCAGTAAGCCATGATCATCATGCCACTGCACTCCAGCCTGGGCAACAGAGCTAGACCTTGTCTCTAAAATTAAAAAAACATATGTATAAAAACAGACAAACTACGGCCGGGCACGGTGGCTTATGCCTGTAATCTCAGAACTTTGGGAGGCCAACGTGAGTGGATCATGAGGTCAGGGATTCGAGACCAGCCTGGCCAAGATGGTGAAATCCCATCTCTAGTAAAAATACAAAAAATTAGTGGGGTGTGATGGCGGGCGCCTGTAATCCCAGCTACTCGGGCAGCTGAGGCAGAGAATTGCTTGAACCCAGGAGGTGGAGGTTGCAGTGAGCCGAGATCGCGCCACTGCACTCCAGCCTGAGCAAGACTCCATCTCAAAAACAAAACAAAACAAAACAACAACAACAACAACAAAAATGGCAAACTTAATCCATGCTATTAAAAATCAGAGCCAGGTACAATAATAGATGCTTCTAGGATGCTGATCATATTCTCTTTCTTTCTTTTTTAGATGAAATCTCCCTGTGTCACCCAGATTGGAGTGCAGCAGTGCAGTCTCAGGTCACTGCAACCTCCACCTCCCGGGTTCAGGAGATTCTCGTGCCTCAACCTCTGGAGTACCTGGGATTACAGGCAGGTGCCACCATGCCTGGCTAAGTTTTTTGTATTTTTAGTAGAGACGGGGTCTCACATGTTGCCGAGGCTGGTCTTGAACTCCTGGCCTCCTGTGATCCACCGGCCTCGACCTCCCAAAATTCTGGGATTACAGGCATGAGAATTGCTTGAGCCTGGGAGGCAGAGGTTGCAGTGAGCCAAGATCGTGCCACTGCACTCCAGCCTGGGTAACAGAGTGAGACTCTGTCTCAAAAAAAAAAAAAAAAAGTTCACATCCCAGTAATTTGCATATCATAGTAAAAAGTAATCTCTTGGGTCTCATTTTTCACTGTGTTTAGCGCAGTACCATAAACCTTAAATAACACCATAGGACCCATACAAAGTGCCACTAGTGATGCTGGAAGTGCTTCCAAGAAGCAAAGTCATGACATTTCAAGAAAAAGTTGAATTGCTTGGTATGTACCATAGATTGAGGTCTGCAGCTGCAGTTGCCCACCATTTCCAGATAAATTGATCCAGTATAAAAACCACTGTATCGGCTTGTAGTCCCAGCTACTCGGGAGGCTGAGGCAGAAGAATGGCGTGAACCTGGGAGGCGGAGCTTGCAGTGAGCCGAGATCGCGCCACTGCACTCCAGCCTGGGCGAGAGAGCGAGACTCTATCTCAAAAACAAAACAAAACAAAACAAAACAAACCACTGTAGCTGGGCGCAGTGGCTCACACCTGTAATCCCAGCACTTTGGGAGGCCGAGGCTGTGGATCACCTGAGGTTTTCCAGTATGGTTAATCGGTTCCATAGATCCCCTGTAATTCCAGCTACTAGAGAGGGTGAGGCAGGAGAATCGCTTGAACCCAGGAGGCAGAGGCTGCGGTGAGCCGAGATCGCGCCATGGGACTGGGCAACAAAAGTGAAACTCCATCTAAAAAAAAAAAAAAGGCACAAAGGACATTTAGTAGTAAGGAAGAGAGGCAAGCACCAGGACTTACAACAGGAAGGGATAAGCTAACTCCACTGTTTTGTGCAGATGCCGTCAGGTTTATGATCAGTACTTCCCTTATCTATAAAGGTGCTTATCCTTGAGCCTTGAAGGGAAAAGAGAAATATTAGCTTGCAGTCTTCTGGGTGTACAACAAAAAAGGCCTGAACAACAATAACATTTTTCTGGATGGGGTACATCTGTGCTTTATCCCTGAAGTCAAGAAGTACCTGGCCAGTAAAGGCCTGCCTTTCTCCATCCCCCTTTACCATCTTATTTTATTTTATTTTTATTTATTTTGTTTGTTTATTTATTTATTTATTTTTGAGATGGAGTCTCACTCTGTCACCAGGCTGGAGTGCAGTGGTGCAATCTCCGCTCACTGCAACCTCCACCTCCCGGGTTCAAGCGATTCTCGTGCCTCAGCCTCCCGAGTAGCTGGGACTAGAGACATGCACCACCACGCCCAGCTAATTTTTGTGCTTTTAGTAGAGACAGGGTTTCAGCATGTTGGCCACGATAGTCTCAATCTCTTGACCTCGTGATACACCTGCCTCAGCCTCCCAAAGTGCTGAGATTACAGGCGTGAGCCACAGCACCCGGCCTTATTTATTTATTTATTTATTTATTTATTTATTTATTTATTTATTTTGAGACAGAGTCTCGTTTTGTTGCCCAGGCTGGAGTGCAGTGGTGCAATCTCAGCTCACTGCAACCTCTGCCTCTGGGGATTCAGACAATTCTCCTGCCTCAGTCTCCCAAGTAGCTGGGACTACAAGCACACACCACCATGCCCAGCTAATTTTTGTATTTTTATTCGAGACGAGGTTTCACCATATTGGCCAGGCTGGTCTCAGACTCCTGACCTCGTGATCCTCCCGCTTCGGCCTCCCAAAGTGCTGGGATTACAGGTGTGAACCACTGCACCCGGCCCACCATCTCATTTTATTAAAGGGAAATTAAAGCACAAGGAAATACAGACCATGACGGACAGGTTAGAGCCACTAGATTTCTGTCTGCAGCCACAGATCTTCCTTCCCAGGCATCCACTGCCTGCAGCTAGAGAGTCTAGTCTGTGTTCCTCACAACACCATTATCAGGTGGGGTCCCTTAGATGGTGAGATGCACAAGCCACTGGCATGTCACTTAGACTCTGCCCAGTTTGGACAAATTTTATCAAACTCTGGTTGTGTTTCATTTGCTAGTTCATTATAAGGATATTACAAAGGATATAGATGAAGAGATGTAGTGGGTGAGATATGGGGGAAGGGGAGCAGAGGTTCCATGCCCTCCCTGGGTATGCATGCTACCCCTCCAGGAACCTCCACATGTTCACCTATCTGGAAGCTCTTTTTTTTTTTTTTTTTTTTTTTTTGAGACGGAGTTTCACTCTTGTCGCAAGGCTGGAGTGCAATGGCATAATCTCGGCTCACTGCAACCTCCACCTCCTGGGTTCAAGCAATTCTTCTGCCTCAGCCTCCCGCGTAGCTAGGATTACAGGCGCATACCACCATGCCCAGCTAATTTTTGTACTTTTAGTAGAGACAGGGTTTCACCATGTTGGCCAGGCTGGTCTTGAACTCCTGACCTCAGGTGATCCACCCTCCTTGGCCTCCCAAAGTGCTGGGATTACAGGTGTGAGCCACCGTACCCGGCCAGGACTGCCTTTTAAAGTTATTTTGATATTGGACAATGCCCCTGGCCACCCAGAACCCCATGAGTTCAACACCTTTGGTGGTGAAGTGGCCTACTTACCCCCAAACACAACACTTCCAATTCAGCCTATAGATCAGGTTGTCATAAAGATCTTTAAGGCTCATTACACATGGTACTGTACAGAAAGGATGGTCAACCCTATGGAAGAGAACCCCATCATGAAAGTCTGGAAGGATTACACCATTGAAGACACCATCGTTGTTATAGAAAAAGCTGTGAAAGCCATCAAACCTGAAACAAACTCCTACAGGAGAAAACTATACCCAATAGTGTGACTACTAGAGAAAACTATGCCCAGATATTAGGCGTTACTTCACAGGAAATTATGACAAGAGCCAATCAAGGAAATCACGAAAGAGACTGTGAATATGGCAAAAAAAAAAAAAGATAGGGGGTGAAGGATTTCAAGACATGGATTTTAGAGAAATTGAAGAACTAATAGACACCATACCAGAGGAATTAGAATACAACTTGGTAGAGATGAATGCTTCTGAACCAGTGCCAGATGATAAGGAAGATGGAAAAGGGGCAGTGCCAGAAAACAAATTGACATTAGACAATCTGGCAGGAAGATTTCCGTCATTTAAGACTGCTTTTGACTTCTTTTATGACTTAGACCCTTCTATGATATGGGCACTGAAACTAAAGCAAACAGTGGAAGAAGGATTGGTACTGTATAGAAATATGTCTAGAGAAATGAAAAAGCAAAAAAAGTCATTATTTTTTTGATGTGCTTATGATGTATTATGAAATTATGACGTATTTCCAGAAATTATGATGTATTTCCAGAAATTATGATGTATTTCCATAAAGTTGCACCAGTGTGCCTGCCTCTTCTGCTCCCCTTTCCCCCTTCTCCACCTCTTCTGCCTCTGCCACCCTTGAAACAGCAAGACCAACTCTTCCTCCTCTTCTTCCTCAGCCTGCTCAACATGAAGATGATGATGATGAAGAGTTTTATGATGATCCACTTCCACTTAATGAATAGTAAATATATTTTCTCTTCCTTATGATTTTCTTAATAACATTTTCTTTTCTCTAGCTTACTTTATGATAAGAATACACTATATAAGCCAGGTGTGGTGGCATGCGCCTGTAGTCCTGGCTACTCAGGAGGCTGAGGCAGGAAGATCCTTTGAGCTGAGGAGTTTCAGGCTGCAGTTGAGCTATGATCACATCACTGCACTCCAACCTTCGTGACAGAGCAAGACCCATCTCTAAATAAATAAAAAAAAAGGTGGGGGGAGAGAGTACAGTATATTATATATATGACATACAAAATATGTTTTTGTTTTTTCCTTTTTGAGACAGGGTCTGGCCCTGTTGCCCAGGCTGGAGTGCAGTGGCTACCATCCTGGCAACCTCTGCCTCCTGAGCTCAAGCCATCCTCCTACATTAGCCTCCCAAGTAGCTGGGAATACAGGTACATGCCACCATGCTTGGCTAATTTTTTAATTTTTTGTAGAAGCGGGGTTTCACCTTGTTGTCCAGGCTGGTCTGGAGCTCAAGCAATCCTCTCGCCTCAGCCCCTCAAAGTGCTGGGATTACAGGCGTGAGCCCAAAAAAGTATATATATATTTAAATATTTACTATCTGATTTTTTTTTTTTAGGACAAGGTCTGGCTCTGTCACCCAGGCTGGAGTGCAGTGGTGAGATCTTGGCTCACTGCAACCTCCGCCTCCCAAGCTCAAGCAAAAGCCTCAGCTGGGATTACAGGCATGCACCATGGCACCCAGCCCCGAAATATGTTTTAATTGACTATTTATGTTATTGGTAAGGCTTTCAGTCAACAGTAGTTAAGTTTTGGGGAGTCAAAAGTTAATGGAGGCCGGGTGTGGTGGCTAATGCCTGTAATCCTAGCACTTTGGGAGGCCGAGGTGGGTGGATCACCTGAGGTCAGGAGTTCGAGACCAGCCTGGCCAATATGGTGAAACCCTGTCTCTACTAAAAATACAAAAATTAGCCAGGCGTGGTGGCACATGCCTGTAATCCCAGCTACTCAGCAGGCTGAGGCACAAGAATTGCCTGAACGCAGGTGTCAGAGATTGCAGTGAGCCGAGATTGTGCCACTTCACTCCAGCCAGGGCCAAAGAACAAAACTCCATCTCAAAAAAAAAAAAAAAAAAAAAGGCAGAATAGATGTTACTAGAGGCTAGAAAGGGAAGGGTAGGGGCAAGGGTGGGATAGGGAAAAATTTGTTAATGGACACAAAATTATTAGCTATATTGGAGGAATAAGTTCTAGTGTTTTATAGCACTGTGGGATGACTATAGTTAACAATAATATACTATATATTTTCAAATAGCTAGAAGATATTGAATATTCCTAACACAAAGAAATGATAAATGTTTTAAATGATGGGTATGTTAATTGCCCCAATTTGATTACTACACATCATATGTATAGAAACATCACCACATACCCCATATTTATGTATAGTTATTATGTATGAATTAAGAAGAATAATGGACCCCAAAGATTTCACGTCCTAATCTGCAAAACCTGTGACTGTGTTACCTTATGTTAGCAAATAGGACTTCGCAGATGTGATTAAACTAAGGATTTTGAGTTAGGAACACTAACCTGTTGAGTCTAATGTAATCACAATGGTCCTTATAAAAGGGAGGCAAGAGGGTCAAAGTCTGAGAAGGAGATGTGACAACAAAAGCAGAGGTGGAGTGATGCAGTTGCTGGAGAGGGGCCACTAGCCAAGGAATGCAGGCAGCCTCTAGAAGCTGGAAAAGGCAAGAAACAGATTCTCCCTAGAGCCTCTAGAAAAGGAATGCAGCCCTGCCAACACCTTGATTGTCCCATAAGACCTATTTTCAGACTTCAGACCTGAAGCACTATAAGATGAAAAATTTGTGTTGTTTTCAGCCACCAGTTTCTAGTAATTTCTTACAGTAACAAATGAACACAGGTAACATTGTTGAGGAGCATTTCTGAGCTTTGTCAACTACTCTATTGATGTGGGAGCACTCTCCCAGCTCTGAACTCAAGAAAGTCTAAAAAGAAGCAGGACTCACAGACATTATGCTGAATAAAAGAAGCTTTAGACAAAAAAAAATAAAATACACACTGTATGATTCCAATTATATGAAGTTTTATAACAGGGAACACTAATTAGAATAGTAGTTGTCTCTGATGGGGTGGGAATGGGAATTGACTAGGAAGGGGCATAAGGCAACTTTCTTTCTTTTCTTTTCTTTTTTTTTGAGACAGAATCTCACTCTGTCGCCAGGTTGTAATACAGCGGCACAATCTCGGCTCACTGCAATCTCCGACTCCCTGGTTCAAGCACTTCTCCTGCCTGAGCCTCCCGAGTAGCTGGGATTACAGGCACATGCCACCATGCCCAGCTAATTTTTGAATTTTTAGTCGAGACGAGGTTTCACCATATTGGCCAGGGTGGTCTTGAACTCCTGACCTCATAATCCACCTGCCTCGGCCTCCCAAACTACTGGGATTACAGGCGTGAGCCACTGCACCCAGCCACTTGAGGCAACTTTCTAGGATGATGGTAATGTTATGTATTTGGATAGGGGTTTCAGTTACAGATGTATACGTCTTTGTCAATACTCAGCAAATAAACACTTAAAGTTTGTGCATTTTATGTACTTTTAACTCAAAAAATATGTAAAACAAATGTGGAGCTCTAGTTAATGCTATGCATGTTGAAATGTTTACGGGTGAAGTGTACTGATTTCAGCAATTTTTTTTACATGCACCCAAAAACAAAGTGTACTGGTAGAGAAACTGATAGTTATATGATAAAGCAGATACACTAAATGTTAGTGGTAGAATCTAGGTGGTGAGTATATGGGTATTCTCTGTAAAAGTCCTTCAGCTTTACTGTGTCTTTCAAAACTTTTAAAATGAATTGTGGCTGGGCGCAGTGGCTCACACCTGTACTCCTAGTAATTTGGGAGGCTGAGGCAAGCGGATCGCCTAAGGTCAGGAGTTTGAGACCAGCCTGGCCAACATGGTGAAACCCCATCTCTACTAAAAATACAAAAATTAGCTGGGCATGGTAGCTCATGCCTATAATCCCAGCTACTCTGGAGGCTGAGGCCCGAGAATCGCTTGAACCCGGGAAGTGGAGATTGTAGTGAGCCGAGATTGCACCATTGCACTCCAGCCTGGGCAACAGAGTGAGACTCCATCTCAAAAGAAAAAAAAGACAAAACCACTATTGAGAATGAAAAGACACCCCACAGAATGGGAGACAATATTTGTAAATCATGTGTCTAATAAGGGATTAATATTCAGAATTTATGAAGAACTCCGGTAACTCAACAACCACTGAAAAATAAAAATCCCAATTTAAAAGCAGGCAAAGAGGCTGGGCGCGGTGGCTCACGCTGTAATCCCAGCACTTTGGGAGGCCGAGACAGGCAGATCACTTGAGGCCAGAAATTCGAGACCAGCCTAGCCAACAGAGATGGGGAAACTCCATTTCTGCTAAAAATGCAAAAATTAGCTGGCATTGTGGCACAGACCTGTAATCCCAGCTACTCAGGAGGTGGAGGCAAGAAAATTGCTTGAGCCTGGGAGGTGGAGGTTGCAGTGAGCCGAAATGGCACCACAGCATTCCAGCCTGGGCAACAGAGCAAGACACCACTCAAAAAAAAGAATTAAAAAAAAAAGATAAAAGCAGGCAAAGGACTTATATAGACATTTCTCCAAAGAAGATATACAGATGAGCTGGGCGTGGTGACATGCCTGTAATCCCAGCACTTTGGGAGGCTGAGGCAGGTGAATCACCTGAGATCAGGAGTTCAAGACCAGCCTGGCCAACATGGCGAAACCCCATCTCTATTAAAAATACACACACACACACAAAATTAGCTGGGCGTGGTGGTGCATGCCTGTAATCCTAGCTACTTGGGAGGCTGAGGCAGGAGAATTGCTTGAACCCAGGAGACAGAAGTTGCAGTGAGCTGAGATCTTGCCGTTGCACTCCAGCCTGGGCAACAGAGTAAGACTCTATCTCAAAAATAAATAAATGAATAAACACACAAGCAAATAATAAATAATTATCACTTTTTTGCATTTTCCCAATTTCTTTACTGATTATTTTTGGGATTTGGAAAAAACATAAGGCCGGGTGAGGTGGCCAACACCTGTAATCCCAGCACTCTAGGAAGCCAAGGCAGGAGGATTGCTTGAGCCCAGGAGTTCGAGACCAGCCTGGGCAACATGGAGAAACCTCACCTCTACGAAGAATACAAAAAAATTAGTTAGGTGTGGTGGTGCATGTCTGTGGTCCCAACTACTCAGGAGGCTGAAGTGGGAGGATCACTTGAGCTCAGGGAAGTGGAGGCTGCAGTGAGCCATGATCACATAACTGCACTCCAGCCTGGACCACAGAGCAAGACTCTTTCTTGCTGGGAAGGAATTCTCACGTGTACACACTAGCAGAAGCCACAAGTGGCACCAGGAAGATTAGAAGAATGCGGAGCATGAAAGCTAAGTTACAAGAGAGTTTAGGTAGGAAAACTAAGGTATGTAAGATAAAAACTGAAGCACTGGTTTGTTAACTAGGTCATCAATTATCTTAAAGGACAGTCTTAGAATAATACATTGCATAGCAGCTGACTTTACAGTCACCCAGATATGTGATCCTGAACAAGTTATTTATTTATTTATTTTTTAATTTTTTGAGACGGAGTTTCGCTCTTGTTGCCCAGGCTGGAGTGCAATGGCACAATCTCGGCTCATTGCAACCTCTGCCTCCTGGGTTCAAGAGATTCTCCTGCCTCAGCCTCCCAAGTAGTTGAGATTACAGGCATGTGCCACCATGCCCAGCTAATTTTTTTGCATTTAGTAGAGACGGGATTTCACCATGTTAGTCAGACCGTTCTCGAACTCCTGACCTCAGGTGATCCACCCACCTTGGCCTCCCAAAGTGCTGGAATTATAGGCGTGCAACCCTGTGCCCAGTCGACAAGCTATTTAATGTCACTGTGCCTCTGTTTCCTCATCTGGTCAAGGAAAACAATACCTACTGTCAGATCTGGAATTTGAGGCTGCCCTACTTATAGGTTAATAAATGGGTCTGTTATTGTTTCATGGATGCTGTCAGAAAACAGAGACAAAAGACCTTACTGTTCAGGGCACAACAAGCAGCATGAGCATGCCTGCATTGGTTCCTTTCTGCCCCCTACAGGGGCAACGTGGGATGTGCCCAGATGGATGCTAGACACACAGTGAGTTGCATCATAGGGGAGGAACAAGAAGCTCCTGCTGTTTTTTTCCTTTTTAAAGATGGGGTTGGGCTGGGAGCGGTGGCTCATGCCTGTAATCCCAGCACTTTGGGAGGCCAAGGCAGGCAGATCACCTGAGGTCAGGAGTTTGAGACCAGCCTGACCAACATGGTGAAACCCCGTCTCTACAAAAATACAAAAATTAGCTGGGCATGGCGGCAGGTGAGTGTAATCCCAGCTACTTGGGAGGCTGAGGCAGGAAAGTTGCTTGAACCCAGGAGGTGGAGGTTGCAGTGAGCCAAGATCATGCTATTGCACTCCAGCCTGGGTGACAAGAGTGAGACTCCTTCTCTAAATAAATAAATAAATAAATAAGATGGGGTCTTGCTATGTTGGCCAGGGTAGTCTCAAACTCCTGGCCTCAAGCAATCCTCCTGCCTTGGCCACCCAAAGTTCTGGGATTACAGTTGTGAGCCACCATGGCCAGCCATCTGCTGTTTTATAGTAAGCAGTAAGGAAGCTGCTCTTTGTCCTGGATGCAGACATTACCTCTCCCTCAAGGTTTGCTTGCTTCAAACACTGTCCTGAGAAATGTTCTGGGTAATGAGCGGCAAGGGCTTTGCTTATTTATTTTTATTTATTGGTTATACTTACATTTATGGTTTATTAAAGCAAAAGGATACAGATTAAAATCATCAAAGGGATAGGGTACATGGGACAAAATCCAGATGCAACCACGCACAAACTTTCAGGTGTCTACTCCCAGTGGGGTATCACAGGGATGTGCTTTTTCCTCCCTGCAATGATTTTTGACAACAGGTGCTGATTGTTCTCAAACAGAGAAGTTCACCCAAGCTTTAGGGTGCAGGTTTTTTTTGTTTGTTTTGGTTTTTTGTTTGTTTGTTTAGATAGTCTTACTTTTGTTGTCCAGGCTGGAGAGCAATGGCGCGATCTCAGCTTACTGCAACCTCTGCCTCCCAGGTTCAAGCGATTCTCCTGCCTCAGCCTCCCAAGTAGCTGGGATTACAGGTGTGTGCCACCACCTGGCTAATTTTGTATTTTTAGTAGAGACGGGGTTTCACCACGTTGGCCAGGCTGGTCTCAAACTCCTGACCACAGGTGATCCACCCACCTTGCCCTCCCAAAGTGCTGGGATTACAGACGTGAGCCACCGCGCCCGGCCATATGTGGGGTTTTTATTGGGGGTCAGTCACTTAGGCTTGGAGTGTCCACACTACTGATCTCTGCTATTCAGACCCCAGAGCAAAAAACAATGTTCACTAGAAATCACACTTAGGATAAACTTATTTGTTCGGACTGGTGCAGCATGATGGCATGGCCCAAGACCTCTGGCATACAAAAACACTAATCAAATAAAATATTCCACGGGCTCAGAAGTTATTTGCCAGGAGCAGACCAAATGCCAGTTCTGAAGATGAGCTTTCTTTGGAATATGCAGGGTTTGAACAACCTACACCTCCTAAGTTAACCCATTCCTACACACACCTGATCCCATGAGTCCACTGTACCTGGTAAACTAAATTTTGTTATCTCCTAGAATTAAAATTAGTTTAGGTCCAATGTCAACAAATCTCTGGAAACTCTAGTTACTTCCCCTTCTCTGATGCTCACAGTAGCAGTAGTCTATATTCACCGAACCCACTTGTTTATTCTTTGGCCCACTGCAGTATTAATAGACACTTGACTGAGCTTTCATGATGTGCCATGTACTGAGTTAAGCACTTTATATACATTCCAATCTAATATGCTTGCTAAATGGCTGCAGGTACACTTGGAAAAGGCTAGAAAGTCTACAGCATGTTTTTGTCAGTGTAGAACTGACATCAAGTCCTTCATCAAGGGAACCCAGTCTCCCCTTCATTCAGGAAACTCTAGGTCTGTGAATAGGCTCAAGTCTGAGAATCTGTTGAAGGCAAGGACTTGCGATTTTTGCCAACTCAGCAAGATGTGAAGGCAGGACTTGCCGAAATGGATCGGAAGTAAATATGAGTGGGCACGCTGGTCAATTTGGAGTCACAGCAGGGAGACTCACGGAGGAGTGTCTGCTAACACCTACTTTATAGAGTTCTTGGAAACATTAGATTGGAATGGATATAAAGTGCTTAACACAGTACACGGAATATCATAAAAGCTCAGTCAAGTGGCTATTAATATTGCAGTCGGCCAAAGAATAAACAGAAGTGGATTCAGGCCAGGTGCAGTGGCTCACACCTGTAATCCCAGCAGTTTGGGAAGCCGAGGTGGGCAGATCACTTGAGGTCAGGAGTTCGAGACCAGCCTGGCCAACATGGTGAAAGCCCATCTCTACTAAAAATACAAAAATTAGCTGGGTGTGGTAGCATAGACCTGTAGTCTCAGCTACTCAGGAGGGTGAGGCACAAAATCACTTGAACCTGGGAGGAGGAGGCTGCAGTGAGCAGAGATCGTGCCACTGCACTCCAGCCTGGGTGACAGAGTGAGGCTCCGGCTCAAAAAAAGAAAGAAAAGAAAAAAGTGGATTCAGTGAATGTAGGCTGCTGCTTCAAGGCATTTAGCTGAAAATAATAGGGATCAAGAGAAAAGTTCTTTTTTATTGTTTTAAAGGCAGATCTTAGCATGCTTATAGGCTGGAGTGTCTTTGGGACAAGAAAGGGAATCTGAAACCATAAAACTAGGAGGAGAAAGTAGGAATAATAGAGCAAAGTCCCTGAGGGGCAGAAGGGAATGAAACCCACGCCCAGCTGTGTTGCTGAACATTGTATATCCAGGACTTGCCAAGATGGATCGGAAGTAAATATGAGTGGGCACGCTGGTCAATTTGGAGTAATAGCAGGCAGTGGAATGTTAAAGAAGCTCCTATTTGACCCCTTGTATTTTCCTAGCAAAAGAGGAGGTATTTACTGGTTAAGAATATATGGAATGGGCAGGGCGCGGTGGCTCACGCCTGTAGTCCCAGCACTTTGGGAGGCCGAGGCAGGTAGATCATGAAGTCAGGAGATCGAGACCATCCTGGCTAACATGGTGAAATCTGTCTCTACTAAAAATACAAAAGATTAGCTGGGTGTGGTGGCACCTATAGTCCCAGCTACCAGGGAGGCTGAGGCAGGAGAATCACTTGAACCCAGGAGGCGGAGGTTGCAGTGAGCCGAGATCATGCCACTGCATTCCAGCCTGGGTGACAAAGCAAAGCTCCATCTCAAAAAAAAAAAAAAAATATATATATATATATATATATATGGAATGCTACTCTGGGCACACTGCCTATAGGGTGGTCCTGCTCTGGACTACCAGAGTATATATTTACTTATTTATATTTATACATTTGTATATAAACTATTAGTTTATATCTAACTTTAATTCTATATATATATGGAAGACATAATATTGTCTTGTTACTGTTGTTGCTTTTTAAGTCTTGCTATGTTGCCTGGGCTGGTCTCAAACTCCCAGGTCAAACAATCCTCCTGCCTTGGCCTCCCAAAGTGCTGAGATTACAGGCATAAGCCACTGCACCTAGCCCAGAAGACATAATATTGAAGGTTCTACTGAGGTTGAAGGTCAGGAAAGGTATCATGGCCCCTCTCAGCAGCAATGCAGTGTTTTTCTTCACAGCTCATATCTAGGCATGGAGGCAGATGGGAGATAACCCAGACTGAGGCTGTGTATTAGTTCATTCTTTTGATTGCAAATTAACAGAAACTCAAACCACCTTAAGCAGAAAGGGGAAGTTATTGGAAGGATGCTAGGATCTCTCACTGAATAAGGAAACAGGATCCCAGCTCGGGTGGATTGAAGTGCTTCAGGGAACCTAGGAAGTTGTCTCCCATTTCTGCTCTCCACAGACCACATAAAGGAATTTAGCCATCAGTGGCTCCCAAGTTTTATGAATTACAATCCAGTCCCAAAGAAAGTTATACAATTCCTAGCTGAGGAAATCCTTGCGTTCTGGTGGCAAAGGGTAGGGGAAAGAGCCGGCTCTACCAGGGGCCTGGGCAGA
The DNA here is from genome assembly GCF_006542625.1 of Nomascus leucogenys. Taxonomy (NCBI): domain Eukaryota; kingdom Metazoa; phylum Chordata; class Mammalia; order Primates; family Hylobatidae; genus Nomascus; species Nomascus leucogenys. The sequence goes on along the minus strand of NC_044382.1, from coordinate 75,468,536 downwards.
CCTGGTAATAGGGCTCTGCTGGGCAGGGCAGGTCTCCTGGTCTGAAAGTGTGGCTCTCCCATCAGAATAGCAAAAATTGCTACCGAGACAAGGAACCAGATTGATATTTTGCAAAAAGTAATTCCACAAGGAACAGAATTATCATCAGACATTTTAATGAGACCCAATCTGATATGACCCCTTCTTGGGGGTAGCTCACCATCCAAGGAGAAACACAATGTTACAATGCAACTTGCTAAATATTGAACAGAGGTAATTACATAAAGCTGTGTTCCCCAGCTGCTCCCCTGCTTGTGCTGAGATCAGGAGGGCTGTAGGAAGGAGCCACAGGGGTAAAGGATGACCCACTCCAGCTGTTGGAATATGAGATGAGTCACATCTGGAAATTCTAATTTGGTGCAGCTGCCCAAGGCAAAGTGGTAGGCCTTGTTCACATTTAACTCAGTAAAGCTTTATGAAGCACCTAGCCGGCGGGTGCCATGACGGTGGATCAGATTGAGCCACGCTGCTGCCACCTCTCTGGAGGGAGGCTGGCATGGATACAACTTGATGACTATAGACTCCTCCTCTCTGGATTCAATTCCCTCTTTCTAGCCTCTTTGAATGGCCTCAGCTCATTTTGTGAAAAAATGCTGACTGAGGCCTCATGGAAGTTCTGTGCCGATTCTTAGGTGCCTGTGATTCATCTGTGTATCATGTCTATGTGATTCATCTGTGCCTGATGAGAATCAGGGTCGACTACGGCCCAATTCTCCAGGCTTTTCCAGGCACTGGCTGCCTGGAGCCAATCCAGGTCTGCCAGGTAGAGCACAAGCCAGTCCCATTTGCACTTCCTGCTGCTAAACCACAGGTCCCTGCTTCTCCTTAAGAGCAACCTTCTCCCAGAGCTGACTACGCTTATGTCTCATACCCAGCTTGAACCAATTTTCCAAACACAAGATGAAGACTTAGCTTTATAGCTTTTTTTTTTTTAAGTTTAGGGCATTTATATATCTGCAACCCAATAAACCCCTGGTACCGTGCAGCTCCCCCAAATTCAGTGCAACCAAAGCTGCTGAAACAAGTACAGCCCCAGAAGGTGTAGTGGCACTGTGGGTGCTACCTTATTTTTATATGACCCTTCAAAAAGGACACTGAAAACCCAGTGCCTGTTTGCAGAGATCATGTGTGGAAATTGAAACCCTGTCTTTAACGAATGACCAAATTCATGCTACTTAACCTGAAAACTTGGGGGCAAAGTGGTTGTGATTATCTGAAGGGCTGCCATGTAGATGAAATTTTAAACATGTCGTAGGCAAGGTTTACAGAGGAGAATGTGGTACTTAACCTTCTATAGATCCCACAATGAAATGACCTGCCTTGTGAGGTAGTGAGCTCCCTGTCAAGGGAGATTTTCAAGCAATGGGTAGAAGACCACTTGGCAGGAGTGTTGCAAAAAGTGGGCTAAACCAGATTTTTCCAACCTAGTAGGGAGGAAGAGGCAGAGCAGGGGAAGGTCCTGCCCCTATGAGATTCTCCTGATTGCATGCAAGATGACAGATAATCCCTGTGTGCACAGACTAGAAAAGCAGACAGCCCCTAAAATAGATGGGGAGAACTTTTAGCCCTGATATCCACACAAACTATTTTAGGATAGGGTAGCTTGGAAAACTTTAACCAAATGATGTCACCTCTCCTAATGGGACTGTTCCAGACACGCAAAGGGAGGCAGCCAGTGCAGTGCAAGATACTAAAGTTCAGCTCTGTGCAGCAGGAGACCCGGGTTTAGTTCTGACTCTGCCCTGTATGACCTGGGGCTCCTCCTTCCCTTTTCTGGGACCCTCCATAAAATGAAACGAACGTAGGCAGTCCTTACCCTTCTAATGGGTATTGCCCCTCTGACTGGAGCCCCCGATAGCAGATCTAGGGCTACAGTTTGGGGCCTTGGGGCCACACTTGTGGACAGCCAGAGACCACCTCTGGCGGAAGCACCGGCCACACTCCAGGCAGGGGAAAGGCTTCTCCCCCGTGTGCAGCAGCTGGTGCTGGGCCAGGTGGCTCCACTGAGCAAAACGCTTGGAGCAAAGGTCGCAGGCATAGGGCCGCTCGCCCGAGTGCACGCGCCGGTGGCTGGCCAGCAGTGAGGGGTAGGCAAAGCGGCGACCACAGTCGTCACAGGCGTGCAGCTTCTCCTCGGTGTGCGTGCTGCGATGGATGGCCAGGGAGCCGCTCCGCCGGAAGGCACGCCCACAGTCTGGGCAGGGGTAGGGCTTCTCTCCGGTGTGCAAGAGCTGGTGCTGGAGCAGCGTGCTGCGCTGGGAGAAGCGGGCCTCACAGTGCTCGCAGGCATAGGGACGCTCCCCGGAGTGCACACGCCGGTGACTGACCAGGCGAGAGGAGGAGGAGAAGCGCCGCTCGCAGTCCGGGCACGGGTAGGGCTTCTCGCCCGTGTGGATGCGCTGGTGGATGACGAGGGCCGTGCGCTGGCGGAAGCGGCGGTTGCATTCGAGGCAGGTGTAGGGCTTCTCTCCCGTGTGTGTACGCTGGTGGATGGCTAGCAGGGAGGGGTAGGCGAAGCGACGTCCGCAGCTAGGGCACTGGTGGGGTTTTTCGCCTGTGTGTGTGGTCCGGTGATTGGCCAAGGACCGGCTCCTCCGGAAGCAGCGACCACAGTCAGGGCAGTGGTAGGGCTTCTCGCCTGTATGGATGACCTGGTGCTGGGAGAGGTTCTTGCGCTGGGAGAAACGTTTGCCACACTGGTCACAAACATAGGGGCACTCGCCGGAGTGTGCCCGCCGGTGACTGACCAGCAGGGATGGATAGGAAAAGCGGCGCCCACAGTCTGGGCAAGGGTAAGGCTTTTTTAGATTCTGGGCACACTTGTGGCTCTCCAGGGCCTGATGATCGGGGAAGGTACAGCCGCAGTCAGGGCAGATGGGGCCCCCGGACGTCTGCCTGGGAATCAGTCGGGGTTTGCTGGGCCTCCGGCCTCGCTTCCCCTTTCGGGGTGCCTCCTTAGGCGGGAATACTTCCTTCTCCCCATTCTTCTTTCTGGTTCTGCTTTCTATATGAATACAGAGGAATTAATTTAACAAATACTGGGCTCCTGCTCTTGTCAATTACATTATAGGTTACAAGACCAATAGACTCACCCCCCTGGCCTCAATTCCTAGTGCCACAGACAGCTAAGTGTGACATACTATCATGCAAATATGGTGTGCATTACAGGAGCTTCTAACCCAGCTTGGAGAAGTCTAGGAAGATTTCTCGGAGATTAAACTAACTTTAAAAATTGAGGCCGGGCCCGGTGGATCACGCTTGTAATCCTAAGCACTGGGAGGCCGAGGCGGGCAGATCACAAGATCAGGAGTTTGAGAGCAGCCTGACCAACATGGTGAAACCCTGTCTCTACTAAAACTACAAAAATTAGCCAGGCATGGCGGCAGGCACCTGTAATCCCAGCTACCCAGAAGACTGAGGCAGGAGAATCGCTTGAACCCTGGGAGGCAGAGGTTGTAGTGAGCCAAGATTGTGCCACTGCACTCCAACCTGGGTGACAGAGCGAGATTCCATCTCAAAAAAAAAAAAAGGAATATTTTTGAAGAGATAAGCTTACATCATTCAAAAGTCAAAATATCAGCCAGACATTGGTGGCTCATGCCTGTAATCCCAGCACTTTGGGAGCCCAAGGCAAGAGGATTGCTTGAACCCAGGAGTTCAAGATCAGCCTGGGCAGCATAGTGAGACCCCATCTCTACAAAAAATACAAATACTAGCCTGGCATGGTGGCACGCGCGCCTGCCTGTAGTCCTAGCTACTTGGAAGGCTGAGTTAGAGGATTACTTGAGCCCAGGAATTCAAGGATACTGTGAACCATGATGGCACCACTGTACTCCAGCCTGGGCAACAGAGCATGACCCTATCTCAAAAAACAAAAAAGTCAAAATATTAATAAAGGAATACAGAAAGTCTTGCTGCCACCTTTTTCCCATCTACCTTGTAGAAACCATATTAGTTTCTTCCCATTTTTTTGATGCAATACCAATGTCACCTTCCCCATCTTTCTTTCGTCAAGAGATTGCATATACATGCTTTACAGCATATGTTGTTCTCTTCCCCCACCTTTCTTTTTTTTTTTTTTTTTTCGAGACAGAGTCATGCTCTGTCACCCAGGCTGGAGTGCAATGGTGTGATCTCAGTTCACTGAAACCTCCGCCTCCTGGGTTCAAGCGATTCTCCCTGCCTCAGCCTCCTAAGTAGCTGGGATTACAGGCATGCACCACTATGCCCAGCTAATTTTTTGTATTTTTAGTAGAGTTGGAGTTTCACCATGTTGGCCGGGTTGGTCTCGAACTCCTGACCTCAGGTTATCTGCTCGCCTCTATCTCCCAAAGTGATTACAGGCATGAGCCACCATGCCCAGCTCACCTTTCTTATATAAAAGACAACATATACACACCTTATACACACTTCACTGTGCTTTCATTTTTTCACTTAATACATTCTAAAGATCATCGTATGTCAGCACATCTTTTTTCTATTTTACGGTTGCACAGAATTCCATTGTGGATGTTTTATTTGACTTAGCTGATTCTTTAAAAAATGTGGCTGGGCGTGGTGGCTCATGCCTGTAATCCTAGCACTTTGGGAGGCCGAGGCAGGCGGATCACCTGAGGTCAGGAGTTTGAGACCAGCCTGGCCAACATGGTGAAACCCCGTCTCTACAAAAATACAAAAATTAGCCCGGTGTGGTGGTGGGCGCCTGTAATCCCAGCTACTCGGGAAACTGAGTCAGGATGATTACTTGAAACCGGAAGGCAAAGGCTGCAGTGAGCCGAGATTGCACCACTACACTCCAGCCTGGGTGGAAGAGCGAAATTCCGTCTCAAAAAAAAAAAAAAAAAAAAGAAACAAGTCCCAAGGCTCAGTGTACAGTGTGCACAGGCCCTCAGATCTTCTTAGACACAAAGTGTAAAGCAAGGCAGGCCAGTTGCGGTGGCTTACACCTGCAATCCCAGCACTTTGGAAGGCCAAGGCAGGCGGATCACCTGAGGTCAGGAGTTTGAGACCAGCCTGACCAATATGGAGAAACCCTGTCTCTACTAAAAATTAGCCGGGCATGGTGGTGGGCACCTGTAGTCCCAGCTACTCAAGGCTGACACAGGAGAATTGCTTGAACCCGGGAGGAAGAGGTTACAGTGAGCTGAGATTGTGCCACTGCACTCCTGCCTGGGCAACAGAGCAAGACTCCGTCTCACTCACACACAAAAAACAGTGTAAGGCAAGATGTGGAAACCTATGAGGTATGAGCTAGCAGTGACTGGGTCAAAAGGCCCTCTAAGCCAATGGTTCTCAAACTCCACTGTGATCAGAATCATTTGGAGGATTTACTGAAACAGACTGCCAGGCCCTAGTGCCCGTTTTGGATTCAGCAGGTCTGGGGTAGGGTCCAAGAATTTGCATTTCTAACAAGTTTCCAAGTAATGCTGCTTCTGGTCTGAGACCACGCTTTGAGAACCACTGCTGTTAGCATTGTTAAGGACCTTGGACTGTATTTTACTCAATGGTTTTCTTTTCTTTTTTTTTTTCCCCGAGATGGAGTCTCACTGTGGCACCCAGGCTGGAGTACAGTGGTGTGATCTCGGCTCACTGCAACTTTCACCTCCCAGGATCAAGCAATTCTCTCTGCCTCAGCCTCTTGAGTAGCTGGGATTACAGGCGCCCACCATAACGCCCAGCTAATTTTTGTATTTTTTTAGTAGAGACGGGGGTTCACGATGTTGGTCAGGCTGGTCTTGAACTCCGGACCTCAAGTGATCTACCCGCCTCGACCTCCCAAAGTGCTGGGATTACAGGCATGAGCCACTGCCCCAGCCGGTTTTCAAACCTAGATGCACATCTGAATCAGCTGAGGCTATTTAAAAAATGGAAGTTCCTAAACATTCACACGAGTGAATGAATAGCTCTGGAATGGGGTCCTGGAACCTGCGTTTTTACCAAGTTCCCCAAGTGATTTAGATATAACCAATGGCCATTTAACAACCTTGGCAAAAATTAACTGAAAAGTTTTAAGCAAGGAAATATCATAGTCAGATCTGAATCTTGGACAGCTATCCCTGGTCTTGAAGAATCTGGCTCTGAAATTCCAGCCCAGACAGCTGCATCTTCTACTATGGGTGGATCTGGGACCCTTCTACCTCAATGGGGTTAAGCAGAGCCTTGTTGGATTCTGGGAAGATTGCAGTATGTCCTTCGCTGATGAGGGTCATCCTGCCGTAAGAGCAGAAAGAGGCCCCTGCATCCCAGGCAGCTGTTCCCCGTGAGCTCCCTTCAACCAAAACCCAGAAAACTCTGAGAAGTTTAGGATCTCTTTGGTCCAACTCAAAGGTGGCTAGAAGCAGAGATCCTGGAAAGGAGGCAGAGGGTAGCACCTGTTAAAAGCTCACTGATTCTGGCTGGCTGCAATGGCTCACGCCAGTAACCCCTGCATTTTGGGAGGCCAAGGCAGGAGGATCGCTTGAGGCCAGAAGTTCAAGACCAAACTAGGCAACACAGCAAGACAATGTCTCTACAAAAAAAAAAAAGACGAAGAAGAAGCCCACTGATTCATTCACACAACGGAAAACTGCCGCTTGCAGACTGACATAGGAATCTCTGTGTGGTGGACCGGCCCCACACCACCAGACACAAGAGGCTGGGAAGATGAATACACTAAGTACGCGGCACCCACCCCTAGCCAAACCAAAACTCTGGACGGAGCCGTTAGAGGTAGAACGTTATAGGAGGGCTGCAGGTTCTGCGTGGTTATTTAGCACTCACTTCTCTGGACTGTTAGCCCTCTCGGGTACTCCTGCGGATCTAGTGCAGCCGGTTCCCAGTCATCGGTGTTTCGTTCCAACCAAGAGATGAGGGCTGGTTTGGGACCTGCGCACCCTGGGGAAGAAGAACAAATCAGAAGGCCAGCTCCTAGATCACGCCGAGTAGTATCTCCCCGACGGCATCTCCTGCTAAGCCCCTGTCCACCTCCCCTGACAACCTGGTCGCCTGCCAGGACCGTGGCCTCCCTGCCTACACCCTCTCCGGCTCCTGCATCCCTTCGCGTCCCGCGGCAGCGGATGGGGCCGGCCTCACCGAGCGCGCCCAGGTGGCCGTAGGTCTCCCGCATCACGTCCCGGTACAGGGCCCTCTGCGCGGGCCGCAGGCAGCCCCACTCCTCCGGGGAGAAGTACACGGCCACGTCCACGAACTTCAGAGCCCTCGGCCTCCTGCCCCTTTTCCGACTGGGTCTGGCCTCTCCTGGTCCCTGTGCGGGAAGCGAAGCCGAAGGTGGCGCCATGGGACCCGAGGAGCCAGCGCCACGGCCTTCCCCGTCCAGGCCTCGGCCCTCGGGCGCTGGCGGCCCCGGGGATAGAGGAGCCCCCGCCGGACCAGGGCTGAGCGTGGCCGGGGAGGCCCGGAGGGAATCGGAATCGGCCGCCTGCGGGGCTAACGGAAACCTTTTGCTGTTATTCAGGAAACTCCTGCCCGAACTTGGGTGAAAGGCACCGGAAGATGCCTTCGGGGAAAATGGCGGCGCTGCTACCGCACCGCCTTTGCCTGGAACACAGGCAGCTTCCAGCTATCGATTTTATTGACCGGAGCGCCATGCCGGCTTCCTAACCTCTTTGCCCTCAAGTGTAATGGCGCTGCGATGGGGCTTCACGCCCTCTTTTTTCCCCTCCCCAATACGCGCGTTCATTGGACGAGAGCCGAAGATCGGGCGTTCTGATTCGGTGCTGGCAAAGGCGGTCCGTTTGAACGAAGCCAAGCGCTGCATAAGGGCAGGAAGCTGGACCACTTGGATCAGGCGACTACAAGGAGTTGTGAAGCGACTTGCACCGACATGGGGGCAGCAAGAGGCCCTGGGGCTGCTTTCCGCTGTTCGACTCTGGCAGCCTCAGCCAATCACTGAAGGAGGGAACGATTTGAGCGATGGAGCCACTCTGGCCGAGTTAGAGCTGAGATTATCCTGAGTTACTGGTGTTCTTAGAGCATCCTTGACTTTGGAGAACGGTTATCTTCTTTGTTTGCCCTTTAGGGGAAGGAATTATGGTTAGCATTTCCTGGGGGCAGGCGCCATGCCCAGTATATTACATGTTTCATCTTTTTTAAAATTTTATTTATATATTTTTGAGATAGAGTCGTGCTCTGTCGCCCAGGCTGGAGTGCAGTGGCGAAATCTCGGCTCACTGCAGCTTCCGCCCCCCACGTTCAAGCGAGTCTCCTGCCTCAGCCTCCTGAGTAACTGAGATTACAGGCGCGTGCCACCACGCCCGACTAATATTCATATTTATTAGTAGAGACGGGGTTTCACCATGTTAGCCAGGCTGGTCTCGAACTTCTGACCTCAAGTGATCCACCCACCTCGACCCCACAAAGTGCTAGGATTACAGGCGTGAGCCACTATGCCCGGCCTTATTTTTATTTTTTTGAGACAGGGTCTCATTCTGTCACCCGGGCTGAATGGAATGCAGTAGTGCAATCTCAGCTCACTGCAGCCTCTAACTCCTGGGCTCAAGCAGTCGTCCCGCCTCAGCCTTCAGAGTAACTGAGACTACTGGTGTGCACTACCATGCCTGGCTAATTTTTTATATTATTTGTTGAGTCAGGGTTTCCCTGTGTTGCCCAGGCTGGTCTCGAACCCCTAGGCTAAGTGATCCTCCTGCCTCGTCCTCCCAAAGTGCTGGGATTACTGGCATGAGCCACAGCACCAGGGCCATTAGTTATTCCCTTTTTTTTTTTTTTTTTTGAGACTGGGTCTCATTCCGTTGCCCAGGCTGGAGTGAAGGCACGCACCACAGTGCTCTGCTAATTTTTTGTATTTTTGGTAGAGACGGGGTTTCGCCATGTTTCCCAGGCTGGTCTGGAACTCCTGAGCTCAAGAAATCCACCCACCTCGGTCTCCCAAAGTACTGGGATTACAGGAATGAGCCACCACACCCAGCCCATTATTCTTTACTAGCATTTTGTGAACCAATGGTTATCATCCTGGTTCTACTAATGAAGAAACGATCTCAGAGGGATTCCATGAGTTTCCAGGGCCATACTGCTAGTGGAGGGGAAATAAAGATTTAAACCTGGGGCAGACAGAGCCTTTATTCATACCACTGATAGACATCCTTCCTTCACAGTATCCTAATTTGCTTGCTAAACCAGGAATCTACCTGAGCTCTTGTTTTCTTCTCAAGTTCAATATTCTGCATAATCTCCCTACATTATTTTCACGTGACATTTGTTCAATGTACAAAGCATAGTGCTAGGCAATTGGGAGAGCCTACATAAATAACATAAATAAGTCATAGGTCATGCTTTGATTGGAGCTTACAGTCTAGTAAAACATATAAATTCACAATGAATCATAACAGAATGATACAAGCATGTATGTGAAAGGCACTGAACTGAAAATTGCTGATGGCACAAGCCAGCAATTAGCCTCCATTTTTTTTTTTTTTTTTTTGAGTTGGACTCTTGCTCTGTCACCCAGGCTGGAGGGCAGTGGCGCGATCTCGGCTCACTGCAAGCTCCGCCTTCCGGGCTCATGCCATTCTCCTGCCTCAGCTTCCCAAGTAGCTGGGACTACAGGCGCCCACCACCACGCCCGGCTAATTTTTTGTATTTTTAGTAGAGACGGGGTTTCACCGTGTTAGCCAGGATGGTCTCGATCTCCTGACCTCATAATCTGCCTGTCTCAGCCTCCCAAAGTCCTGGGATTACAGGCATGAGCCACCACGCCCGGCCTTCTTTTTTTTTTTTTTTTTTTTTTTTTTTTTGAGAGAGTCTTGCTCTGTTGCCCAGGCTAGAGTGCAGTGGTGTGAACTCGGCTCACTGCAACCTCTGTCTCCCAGGTTCAAGTGATTCTCCTGCCTCAGCCTCCTGAGTAGCTGAGATTACAGGCATCTGCCACTATGCTTGGCTAATTTTTGTATTTTTAGTAGAGATGGGGTTTCACCATCTTGGCCAGGCTGGTCTCGAACTCCTGACCTCATGATCCACCCACCTCTGCCTCCCAAAGTGCTGGGATTACAGGCATGAGCCACCACGCCCGGCCTAGCCCCTACTTCTGTGTATGTGTTATACTGCAGAGATTCACCAGCTCAGTGCCACTCCCAAGGGTCCTGCGAGCAGGAGAATATACCATTTGCCACATCTCTTAGCTAGTGACATGCACATCTATCTCTCTAACCCTTTAATCAATATTGTAAAGCATGTATTATGGGCAAAACACTAACCTCAAAGCTTTCAAGGAATAAAGACAAACAATGTGGCAGGAAAGGTCACAAAATTAGAAGGCAGTGAGGCCAGGAGCAGTGGCTCACACCTGTAATCCCAACAGTTTGGGAGGCCGAGGCGGGTGGATCACGTGAGGCCAGGAGTTCAAGACCAGCCTGGCCAACAATGGCAAAACCTTGTCTCTACTAAAAATACAAAAATTAGCCGGGCTTGGTGGCACATGCCTACAGTCCCTGCTACTTGGGAGGTTGAGGCATGAGAATTGTTTTTTGTTTTGTTTTGTTTTGTTTTGAGACGGAGTTTTGCTCTTGTCCCCCAGGCTGGAGTGCAATGGAGCGATCTCGGCTCACTGCAACCTCCGCCTCCTGGGTTCAAGCGATTCTCCTGCCTCAGCCTCCCGAGTAGCTGGGATTACAGGCATGCGCCACTACACCCGGCTAATTTTGTATTTTTAATAGAGATGGGGTTTCTCCATGTTGGTCAGGCTGGTCTCAAACTCCCGACCTCAGCTGATCTGCCCGCCTCGACCTTCCAAAGTGCTGGGATTACAGGCATGAGCCACCAGGCCCAGCCGAAGAGAATTGTTTGAACCTGGAAGGCGGAGGTTGCAGTGATCCAAGATGGTGCCACTGCACTCCAGCCTGAGTGACAGAGTAAGGCTAAGTCTCAAAAAAAAAAAAAACAAAAGGCTGGGTGCGGTGGCTCACGCCTGTAATCCCAACACTTTGGGAGGCCGAGGCGGGCGGAACACGAGGTCAGGAGATCAAGATCATCCTGGCTAACATGGTGAAACCCCGTCTCTACTAAAAATATAAAAAATTAGCCGGGCGTGGTGGTGGGCTCCTGTAGTCCCAGCTACTCAGGAGGCTGAGGCAGGAGAATGGCGTGAACCCGGGAGGCGGAGCTTTCGACTGAGCGAGACTCGTCTCAAAAAAAAAAAAAAAAAAGGAAGGAAGGAGAAGAAAGAAGAAAGAAGAAGGAGGAGGAGGAGGAGGCGAGGAGGCAGCAGTGAGATATTCAGAGGAAGGAGATGTTTGAACACAGGTGGTGGTGGAAAAAAAACTACAGTTTACAGGCTAGGTGTAGTGGCTCACACCTATAATCCCAGTACTTTGGGAGGCCAAGGTGGGGGGATTGCTTGAGCCCAGGAGTTCAAGACCAGCCTGGCCAACATGGCAAAACCCTGTCTCTACAAAAAATACAAAAATTAGCTAGGCATGGTGTTGGGCACTTATAGTTCCAGCTACTTGGGAAGCTGTGGTGGGAGGATCGCTTGAGACTTGGGAGGTCAAGGCTACAGTAAGCCAAGATTGCACCACTGCACTCCAGCCTGGGCGAAAGAACGAGACCCTGTCTCAAAAAAAAAAAAAAAAAAAAAAAAAAGGCGGGAGCTCTAGCCTCCTAATTGTGGCTGGGCGTGTGGGCATGGTGGCTCATGCCTGTAGTCCCAGCCCTTTGGGAGGCTAAGGCGAGAGGATGACTTGAGCCCGAGAGTTCAAGGCTGCAGTTAACTATGATTATTACACCACTGCACTCCAGTGTGGTCAACAGAGTGAGACTCTGTGTTTAAATAAATAAAAACAAACAAACAAAAAACCTGGGCTGCATGAATCTGTTAAGAAAAGTCAGGCCAGCCGGGCATGGTGGCTCACACCTGTAATCCATCCCAGCACTTCAGGAGGCTGAGGCGGGCTATTCATGAGGCTGCCATTCATAAATGGGAGTGCTACCTTCCATATCGACTCCTGAATTGGACCTCTCTTTCCTTGATAATGCCATTGAGGCAAAGGTGGGCTAAAGCCCATTCCGTGCCAAGCAAGTTACGGGACAGATTGGGATTGAATCCCAGTGCGATGTAGTGAAGAGATGTTAAAGTTTTGCCACCAGTGCCAGCAAAGTTTATGCCATGAGGTCTGATTCTCATCTCTCCCATCTAAATGACCACGGGGACCCCAGTCAATAATGTCTCCCATTAACATGGACTGTTGTCTAGCTAAGGGACCAAGACAGTGGGCCCAAGGAGTGGGGTTAGAATTATCAAAGGGAGCCCATTCCGTATAATCAATACAATTTGGGTGATGGGGCCGGGAGTGATTAGTAACCACACCAGTAATATTAATAGAGCTAAGGCCTAATAGGTACATAATATTTCCATGGTAACTCAGCCATGCTTGGGATTGAATTGCAAGGCAACTGCAGTTGAGTGAGGTATCCTGGGTGACGCATAAAGGAAGTTCCTCCAATGGAGTGGTATAATTGATACCATTGTTCTGAGAGTCTAATTGCTCTGTGTCAGGGAGGATTAGGGATCCTGGTGCCTATGCTCCTTGATCATGATATATCTCAGGAGGAGTGTTGCTCCAGAGTATGGTCACACTACCAGTGGGTTAGGAACATATACCCAATATATTTTTGCCTCTGCACAGGGAAAACATACCTCACAGGATATTACAGCTAGCATGGCCATAAACATGGAGTCAGGGGTTTTTGCCTGACCCTGGCGCTCCAGCAGTTTTTCAGCTTCCTGTGTGGTTTTCTTGATCTGTCCCCATGTTATGGGGGTTGATGTCATTGTGACTCCAGTAGGCCCTTGTTCCGTCTTCGCATTCAGATTCCACTGGCTCATGGCTCACACTGGGGGACCCGGACGCATGGTTGGGATCCACAGATCCCTCCAGTCCCCCATTCCGTGGTCGCGCACACCTAAAGGGCACCCACATGGTTTGTCCATCTCCTGTAAAAACACAAGCATAGGCCGGGCTCGGTGGCTCACGCTTGTAATCCCAGCACTTTGGGAGGCCGAGGCGGGCAGATTACGAGGTCAGCAGATCGAGACCACGGTGAAACCCCGTCTCTACTAAAAATACAAAAAATTAGCCTGGCGTTGTGGCGGGCACCTGTAGTCCCAGCTACTCAGAGAGGCTGAGGCAGGAGAATGGTGTGAACCCGGGAGGTGGAGCTTGCAGTGAGCCAAGATCACGCCACTGCACTCCAGCCTGGGTGACAGAGCGAGACTCCGTCTCAAAAAAAAAAAAAACCAACAACAACAAAACACAAGCATATCCTCATCCACACGTCAGTAAATCCACTGGGCCTTTCCATTGTCCTTCTTCTGGGTATTTGCATAATACCTTTGGATAAACTTTCCTCTTTCCCTCTAACATTTGCCAATGTCATTCTGCCACAGTCTTACTATATGTACCAGGAGTCAAAAAATTTAAAGTAAATAAGACTAAATGTAATTTTGTTTCAGGTGGTTAATTGGTCTCCTATTCCCCCTTTTTGTTTTTTCAACATACATTGTAATGTTTGATGTGCCTGCTCTATGATTCCTTGTCCTCGAGGGTTATGAGGAATTCCTGTTTTATGAATGATTGCCCATAACTGAAAAAATTTTGAAAAGCATGACTAAAATAAGCAGATCCATTGTCAGTTTTTAATTGTTTAGGAAGCCCCATATGGGCGAATAATCACAAACAATGTCGTCGGACACGGACAGCTGTTTCCCCTGTTTGACATGTGGCATGTAACATATGAGAGTAGGTGTCTATAGTCACATGAACATAGCTGAGTGTGCCAAAGGCTGCTATATGTGTAACATCCATCTGCCAGATTTCATTTGGAGCCAAGCCTCATGGATTGCATCCTTCCATGGGTGCAACACCAGGGACATGCTGGCAAGTAGGGCAGGCTTGCACAATAGCTTGAGCCTGGCTGCAAGGCAGATGAAACATACGAGTGAGGGCAGAGATGTTTTGATGCAATAATGCATGAGAAGCTTGGGCTTGTTGAAATACAGAACTGATCAGTTTATCTGCTCTATCATTACCTAGAGATAGTGGTCTAGGGAGTTGTGTGTGAAAGTGGGTATGAGAAATATGAAAAGGAACAGCACAAGAGAAAATAGCTTGTTGAAGTCTTAGAAATAAGTTAAACAGCTCTGGTTCTAGGGTGCTTTTAACAGTGGCAGTTTCAATGCGACTGGCTACATTCACAACATAGGCTGAATCACAGACAATGTTAATAGGAGATGAAGCGGTGAGCTGTAAAACCTGAATAACTGCCATTAGTTCTGAGCATTGAGCTGAAACTCCAGAGGTCTTTATTGTTTGAATATGCTTAGGTCCATAAATAGCTGCTCGGCCTTTGGAAGAGCCATCAGTGAAATAAGTCTGTCCACCTGGAGTAGGCTTGTGATGAGTAATCACAGGAAGGATAAAAGGGTGAGCTTTATCAAATTGCAAAATTTTGTCTGATAGATAACGGTTAACTATTATTTCTACAAAATCTATGAGAGCAATTTGCCATGCAGTCAACATTTCCCATGCTGCTGCCTGTTGTTGGGAATCCAAGGGAACAATAATTTTTTCTGGATCACATCCCATAAGCATTTTTGATCTCTGCCTACCTAATGTTATAAGTTGAGTAATTAAAGAAAGATAAACTTGCAAAGATTTCACTGTCTGATTGGATGTTTTTTAAAGCCATTCTAATACTACTACAGATTTGTCTATGAATTGGCCTAAAGGTCTTGTTGGAGAATGGAGAGTAGGAAGAATAAACAGAAGCAAAGGCTTTTGTGGCTGTAGCTGGGAGGCATGTCGTTGCTGAAGCACCTGCTCTACAAGCTGTAACTCAGCTTCTGCCTCTTTAGTAAGTTGCAGAGGAGAGCTTAATGAAGAATCTCCTTGGAGGGTCTGATAAAGCTGTTTGAGTTAATAAGTAGCAATACCTAGCATTGGGCGCAGCCAGTTAATATCCCCTAATAATTGTTGGAAATCGTTCAGAATTTGTAATCTGTCCTTACGGAGAGCTACTTTTTGAGGCCAAACACTTCTTTCAGTAACAATAGTGCCTAAGTACTGGTATGGGGAGGTTGTTTGCACCTTTTGTGGAGCTACTTTGAGATTCCATTTAGTCAAAGCCCGTTTTATTTCTCTGAATAACTGATGTAAAATTTGATATGTAGGAGCAGCCAAAAGAATATCATCCATATAATGAATGATGTAGGTAGTAGGAAACATATTCCAAGGCTCCTTTAATGCCTGTCCTGCAAAATGCTGACATAATATAGGACTGTTGAGCATGCCTTGGGGTAAAACTTTCCATTGATAATGAGAGACAGGCTCTTTTTGATTAACAGAAGGCACAGAGAAGGCAAATCAAGGCCTATCCTGCTCGTGTAATAGTATAATAACAACAACAACAAAAAAAAAAAACAGTCTTTAAAATCTATTACTACAAGAGGCCAGTCTCTTGGAATGACTGCCGGGGATGGCAGACCTTGCTGTAATGCACCCATTGGTTTAATCTGTGCATTAATAGCTCTCAAATCATGTAACAGTTGCCATTTTCCTAACTTTTTTGGAATTACAAATACTGATGAATTCCAGGGGCTGACTCTTCAATATGTCCTGCATCCAATTGCTCTTTTACCAGCTGATGGAGTTGAGTTAGTTTCTCCTGTGATAGGGGCCATTGATCCACCCATACAGGTTTGTCAGTCAGCCACTCTAGCAGCAAAGCAGTGGGTGGAGGAGAAATATTAATGACCCCTGTCAGAAATCCTGAAGACCTAGCTCTTTTCTATCTGTTTGCCCAGTTATTGATATGGGATCAGGGTTTCCCTGTAGGGACTTTCCTAAGCCTTTTCCGTTTGATATCCCATTTTCTTTAACATTTTAAATCCTGAATTGTCAATAGTTTCATTTGTAAGTCTCATATCCCATGCTGTAAGTAAATCTTGGCCCCATAGGTTAACAGCTATATTTGCAACATAAGGTTGAAAAGTACACAACTGTCCATCTGGTCTGAGACAGGTAAAATCTCAGCACACTGTTGAACACTTTGAACTTTTCCTACTCCCACTAAGGATGTAGACGTTAATTGCAGGGGCCAGGATGGGTGCCAATTGTTTTTAGATATTACTGACACATCAGCTCCCATATCCATAAGCCCATAGAACTTTTTTCCTTTAATTTGCACTGTACAGGTGGGTTGATTAGAAGCTATCGGTTGGGGTAAATTTCCCTCCTAGTTGTACTCCCAAATCCTTGATTCCCTCCTTTCTCCTTATGTGGAGAAGGGTGTAATTTGCAGGGAATAAGCAGTAGTTGTATATTCTCCTGGTTCAAAAACCCACAGATCTTGTGACATTACCACTACTTGAATTTCTCCTTCATGATCAGAGTCAATTCCTGGGACTATAGTAATGCCCTATAAGTTGAGACAGCTTCTGCCCAAAATTAATCCCATATATCCTGTTGGCAAAGGACTCCAAATGCCAGTGGGAATTTTAGTGGTTTTGTCTCCTCTGATTAACATAATCCGTTCTCTGACTGGGAGATCTATTTCTGCGCTTCCGGGTGTTCCTGGGGAGAGGGAATCAATGTTCCTCTGGAGATCCACCCCTGAAGCGGGGTTGTGGCCTGGATGGGGAATGCCCTCATTGTTTGAAGGACCTGGGTCCAGGTCCCCTTCTCATTTCCCAATGTGGGAGGTGCCATTCTGATGAAATTGTGAATGGCATTGATTAGCCCAATGATTTCCTTTATTGCAATGAGGGCAAAGTTCTGGTGTTTTTTTCTGTTGGGGGTGGGGTACTGCATTATAAGATCCCTTCTGCCCAGAGGTCTGATGGCATTCCTTTTTGAAAGGTCTGATTTTTCCACAATTATAACATTTTCCCCTTTTAGAGTTTGACCCTTGGCCCCTTCTAGATTTGTCCACTACTAAATTAGCCGTTGCTTGAGCTAACATTGTAGAGCGATGAAGCTCAGTTCCCACATCTTGACAGGCTTTGAGAAAATTTCCTAAGTGTTTTGTACATCTCACAGGAGCCAGCACACGTTTACAATCCGCGTTTGCATTCTCAAAAGCTAAAGTTAAAGTTAGCATCTCTGCAGCTGCGGTATGAGGAATCTGACACCTCATTGCCTCTAGTAATCGTGCAAGAAAATGTGCATAGTGCTCCTGCAACCCTTGCATGGCCTGTAAAAAAGATTGTATTGGGACCCCCTTCCTCTGGAATTGTGGCCAACGTGCGTTTAGCGGCCAGTGCACACTGCTGATAAGCAGCTTCTGGGAGTGCCATTTGATGTTCTAGGTCTGAATAAGGGCCATTACCCAACAGCATACCCTCTGTAATGTCCCTGTGTCCAGCAGCACGATTCTGTCTAGCCTGGTCTGCACACAGTTCTTGCCAATTTAAATTCCATGTCAGATATGAACTAGCAGAGAAACAAGTGCGGCCCAAATGCTTCACATCAAAGGGTGGAAGCCGCATAGCGCCAAATACAGATTCTAGCAAGCCTAAAGTAAATGGCTCTGTACTCCATTATTCAGTACATGAGCTTTTAATTCCTTCAACAACTTAAACTCTAGTGGGGTGTGTTCGTGAATAAACTGCTGTGGATTATTTGGATCCAGCCTTATAGAAATAGGAAAAGCACAAGGTTCGAAGGGCTCTCCAGCTGGGGCAGCAGAGCGGAGAATTCTTTGTATTGGGGTCTCTATTTCTGTTACTGAAGGAGACAGTACAGGTGTTTCCGTTACTGGAGGGGGCGGTACAGGCCAATTTTCATCCTCCCTCTCCTGTTTATTATTTCAATGGGCGCTGTGGGTGGGACAAAAGATTCTTTTGAAATTTGAGATTCAGAACATGGCTCCTGCTATCCGGCAGAATAAGAAGGAGACAATGGCAGGAGGACAGTACAGAATAAAGTCGAAACAGAAGGATCAACTTTGAGACCTTTTTGATAAGCCCATTTTAATCCTTCCACTACACCGTCCCAATTTTCCGCATCGAGAGTGCCTGTCTGTGGAGACCATGGGTTATCCGTAACAACCTCCTGCAGCAGCTTAGTGTTTGAGAACTAACCTGAGCACCAGATTGTTTAAGTAAAACTTTAAGCAACTGCACATAATGTTGCTCCTCAATTGACAAATTCTGCCCCATGTTACCCTGAATCAGAAACTTCCCACTCCCAGTATCTCTTTAGGGCACTGACCTTATATCCTCTGCCAGCAGATTTGTGCCGGGGTTTCTCGTTCATCTGGTCAGTTTCAGTTTCTCTGCTCCAGCAGATCTTCTTCCTTCACGTCCCTGATTGGGCACCATTTGTGGCTGTTGGTTTGGGACTGAATGAAAGAGGACAAACACAGAAATGAAGACAAAGACAAAAGGATCTGTTTTAAAGAAGGGGTCAGGGGGCTCCTTGCTTCTAGGGAATAAGGGCCCTGAGCTTCTACAGCCCTTCGTATTTATTAGGTAGAATCAACAGGGAGGAAGAGGCAACGGTTGATCAGCTGCTTGATTTATCACAGGCTCACATAATTGCTTTCTTTTTTTTTTTTTTTTTTTTTTTTTTTTGAGACGGAGTCTCGCTCTGTCACCCAGGCTGGAGTGCAGTGGCGCGATCTCGGCTCACTGCAAGCTCCGCCTCCTGGGTTCACGCCATTCTCCTGCCTCAGCCTCTCCGAGTAGCTGGGACTACAGGCGCCCGCCACCACGCCCGGCTAATTTTTTGTATTTTTAGTAGAGACGGGGTTTCACCGTGGTCTCGATCTCCTGACCTCGTGATCCGCCCGCCTCGGCCTCCCAAAGTGCTGGGATTACAAGCGTGAGCCACCACGCCCGGCGAATTGCTTTCTTTATAAAACAGACTCCAGATGTTCCTATAGATAACCACAAAGAACACTTCACCTGCGGCATGACCATCTTCAGCATTCCTTCTGGTGGCAGATGCAGTCATCAGCTTGCCGACATCCTGCATTCATGAGAACAGTTTGCTGTTTGCTCATATATCCTCTGGTGGTATACTGAGTTGGTCACGACCCTCATTCTTTCAGCATCCAACACACAAACATGGGGACGGTCACCAGAGTGGATTTCCTGGTATTGGACCAACAGTGAGGTGGAGGCAAAGAGCTGCCCATGGTCAAGACATGCCTAGGGCTTCTCCCTCATGTGTGTGCCTGTGGGTGGCCAGAGCCTCACTTGTTCAAACACAGTGGCCACTCTGGGGGCAGCAGCAGAGTGTCTCATCTGTGTGGACGAATGAGCGGATGCTGGAGCAGACCCTTACTTTGAGGGGGTGGGCAGTTACAGGGAAGGGCTGCTCCAGCAAGTGGATTTGGAGGGGCTGCCCAGGAAGAGGAGGGAGCCGAAGCCGCTGGAGCCTGAGTTCACTGTCACCCTGTGGTTGAGGAGCCCCCAGGCCGTGTCTGGCCTCAGGCCCTGCAGATAGGGCCTTTGGCTTCTCCAGGGGTCCCGCCACCCATGACATACTGACCACTTCCTCACACAGGCCACATTCAGTTTCTTGACCCCCATTTCTTTTTTTTAAGACGGAGTCTCGCTCTGTTGCCCAGGCTGGAGGGCAGTGGCACGATCTTGGCGCAAGCTCTGCCTCCCGGGTTCATGCCATTCTCCTGCCTCAGCCTCCCCAGTAGCTGGGACTACAGACGCCTGCCACAAGTCCAGCTAATTTTTTGTATTTTTAGTAGAGACAGGGTTTCACCGTGTTAGCCAGGATGGTCTCGATCTCCTGGCCTCGTGATCCGCCCATCTCGGCCTCCCAAAGTGCTGAGATTACAGGCATGAGCCACTGTGCCCGGCCATTGACCGCCATTTATTTATTATTTGTTTGTTTGGTTGTTATTTCTATTTTTTCCTTTGCATTATTTTAAGTTTATTTTTTAATTCTCTTCTTTTTTCTTGTTTCGCTTTTGACCATTTCTTCCTTCTGTTCTTTCTTATTCTTGTTTTGCAGAGACAAGATAATTGGAACTAAGAATTATAAGGTGGTCTGGGCATGGCAGCTCAACTTACTGGAGCCCTGGAATTGGAGACCATCCCGGCCAACATGGTGAAACCCCGTCTCTACTAAAAATATAAAAATCAGCCTGGCGGCCTGGCTCAGTGGCTCACACCTGTAATCCCAGCACTTTGGGAGGCCGAGGTGGGCGGATCACGAGTTCAGGAGATCAAGACCATCCTGGCTAACATGGTGAAACCCCATCTCTACTAAAAATATAAAAAAAATAGCCAGGCATGGTGGCAGGTGCCTGTAGTCCCAGCTACTCGGGAGGCTGAGGCAGAATGGCGTGAACCCGGGAAGCGGAGCTTGTAGTGAGCGGAGATCAAGCCAGTGCACTCCAGCCTGGGCTACAGAGTGAGACTCCATCTCAAAAAAAAATCAGCCCGGCATAGTGGCGGGCACCTGTAATCCCAGCTACTTGGGAGGCTGAGGCAGGAGAATCCCTTGAACCCAGGAGATGGAAGTTGCAGTGAGCTGAGATCGCGCCACTGCACTCCAGCCTGGGTGACAGAGCAAGACTCTGTCCCCCCAAAAAAAAAAAAAAAAAAGACCAGGCGCGGTGGCTCATGCCTTTGGGAGGCTGAGGTGGGTGAATCACCTGAGGTCAGGAGTTCGAGACCAGCTTGGCCAACATGGTGAAACCCCATGTCTACTAAAAATACAAAAAAATTAGCAGGGCATGGTGGCACACGCCTGTAATCCCAAGTACTCGGGAGGCTGAGGAAGGACAGTTGCTTGAACCCAGAAGGTGGAGGTTGCAGTGAGCTGAGATGCACCACTGTACTCCTGCCTGTGCAATGGGAGTGAGACTCCATCTCAAAAAAAAAAAAAAAAGGCTGGGCGCGGTGGCTCACGCCTGTAATCCTAGCACTTTGGGAGGCCGAGGTGGGCGGATCACGAGGTCAGGAGTTCGAGACCAGCCTGACCAACATGGTAAAACCCTGCCTCTAATAAAAATACAGAAAAATTAGCCTGGCGTGGTGTGCGCCTGTAATCCCATCTACCCAGGAGGCTGAGGCAGGAGAATCGCTTGAACCCAGGAGGCAGAGGTTGCAGTGAGCCGAGATTGTGCCACTGCACTCCAGCCTAGGCGACACAGACTCTGGTCTCAAAACAAACAAACAAACAAACCAGAATGTAAATGTGGGCATTTCCATGGAAACAGATTTCTCAAAAAACTGACATCTCAACAGAACACCAGAAACAGCTGTTTCCATCCTAAATGCCAAGTCACCAAATTACTTACATACAGAGAGTTCTGGGAAGCTTCTAATGTCAAGCTACACCATGAGAAACAAGGGCAGGCCCACAAACCTGGCTTGGTGAACTGTGGCCCCTCTGAGGCCAGCCAGGAGGAGCACACAGATCTTCTAAGCTTAGGGTATTCAAAGCCAAAATTCAGGCTAGGTGCAGTGGCTCACACCTTAATCCCAGCACTTTGGGAGGCTGAGGCAGTGGACTGCTTGAGGCCAGGGGTTCAAGACCAGCCCAGCCAACATGGCGAAATCCCATGTCTACTAAAAATATAAAAATTAGCCAGGTGTGGCGGCACATGTCTGTAATTCCAGATACTCAGGAGGCTGAGGCAGGAGAATTGCATGAGCCTGGGACACAAAGGTTGCAGTGAGCCGAGATGGCATCACTGCACTTCCATGCCCACTCCAGCTTGCGTGTCTCAGGAAAAAAAAAAAAAAAAAAAAGAAAGAAGGAAGAAAAGAATAAGGCCTACTTTAAGAGATACCAAGTGAAATTAAGAAGACAACAAGAGGGTAAAACCACATTACTATGCTCGGAAATGCTTGGTGATAAAGGATAAAAATAAATACAACACATCCAAATACAGGATGATCGTGTGTGCAACAAACGGAGATATCATTTGTCAGATTGCTTATGCCTGTGTAGAAGGGAATATGATAGGCCGGGCGTGGTAGCTCATGCCTGTAATCCCAACACTTTGGGAGGCCAAGGTGGGCGGATCACGAGGTCAGGAGTTTGCGACCAGCCTGACTAACATGGTGAGACCCCGTTTCTACTAAAAATATAAAAATTAGCCAGGCGTGGGCCGGGCGCGGTGGCTCACGCTTGTAATCCCAGCACTTTGGGAGGCCGAGGCGGGCGGATCACGAGGTCAGGAGATCGAGACCACGGTGAAACCCCGTCTCTACTAAAAATACAAAAAAATTAGCCGGGCGTGGTGGCGGGCGCCTGTAGTCCCAGCTACTCGGAGAGGCTGAGGCAGGAGAATGGCGTGAACCCAGGAGGCGGAGCCTGCAGTGAGCCGAGATTGTGCCACTGCACTCCAGCCTGGGCGACAGAGCGAGACTCCGTCTCAAAAAAAAAAAAAAAAAAAATTAGCCAGGCGTGGTGGCGTGTGCCTGTAATCCCAGCTACTCAGGAGGCTGAGGCAGGAGAATCACTTGAACCAAGGAAGCAGAGGTTGCAGTGAGCCGAGATCGCACCGCTGCACTCCAGCCTGAGCGACAGAGCAAGACTCCATCTCAAAAACTAAAAAATAAAGCAACAGGGCATGGTGGCGTGCGCCTGCATTCCCCAGCTACTCAGGAGGCTGAGAGGGATCACTTGAGCCTAGAGGTTTGAGGCTACAATGGGCTATGATTGTGCCACTGCACTCCAGCCTGGGCAATTAAGGGAGACCCTCTCTCTCAAATAAAACAAACAAACGAATTAATAAAGCAATTGTTTTCAGCAGGGACAATTAGGGTGAGGCTGTGGTCAATATTCAAAAATATATACTTTCCTCATCCTCATTATAATGGCAACTATTAGAAACATCAGGCCAGGCACCGTGGCTCATGCCTGTAATCCCAACACTTTGGGAGCCCGAGGCAGGTGGATCACAAGGACAGGAGTTTGAGACTGGTCTGGCCAACATGGTGAAACCCCGTCTCTACTAAAAATACAAAAATTAGCCGGGCGTGGTGGCCGGCACCTGTAATCCCAGCTACTCAGGAGGCTGAGTTAGGAGAATTGCCCCGGAGGTGGAGGTTGCAGTGAGCCGAGATCACACCATTGCACTCCAGCATGGGTGACAGAGCAAGACTCCGTCTTAAAAAAAAAAAAAAAAGAAAAGAAATATTAACACTCAGAAAATAAGTGCTGATGATAATGTGGAGAAATTAAAACTCTTGCGCACTGTCAATGGGAATGCAAAAATGGTGCAGCTATTGTGGAAAACAATATGGTGTTTCTCAAAAAAGTAAAAGCAGAAACACAGAATTACGATATGATCCGGCAATTCCAGGTACTAGGCAAAAGAACTGAAAGTAGAGTCTCAGCCAGGCACGGTGGCTCATGCCTGTAATCCCATTACTTTGAGAGGCTGAGGCAGGCGGATCACGAGGTCAGGAGTTTGAGACCAGCCTAACCAACATGGCGAAACCCTGTCTCTACTAAAATACAAAAAGTAGCCTGGCATGGTGGCGCGCACCTGTAATCCCAGCTGCTCAGGAAACTGAGGCAGGAGAATCGCTTGAACCTGTAGGGTCCAGCCCCACAGGGTCAGTGGGCTTCTCCCTGTGTGTGGCAACAAGCGAGTGTAGAAATAAAGACACAAGACAAAGAGAGAAAAGAAAAGACAGCTGGGCCCGGGGGACCACTACCACCAATGCGTGGAGACCGGTAGTGGCCCCAAATGTCTGGCTGCGTTGTTATTTATTGGATACAAAGCAAAAGGGGCAGGGTAAAGAGTGTAAGTCATCTCCAATGATGGGTAACGTGGGTCACGTGTCCACTGGACAAGGGGCCCTTCCCTGCCTGGCAGCTGAGGCAGAGAGAGAGAGGAGACAAAGAGAAAGACAGCTTACGCCATTATTTTTGCATATCAGAGACTTTTAGTATTTTCACTAATTTACTACTGCTATCTAGAAGGCAGAGCCAGGTGTACAGGATGGAACATGAAGGCGGACTAGGAGCGTGACCACTGAAGCACAGCATCACAGGGAGACCGTTAGGTCTCCAGATAACTGCAGGTGGGCCTGACTGATGTCAGGCCCTCCACAAGAGGTGGAGGAGCAGAGTCTTCTCTAAACTCCCCCGGGGAAAAGGAGACTCCCTTTCCCGGTCTGCTAAGTAGCGGGTGTTGTTCCTTGACAGTTTTTGATACCGCTAGACCATGGTCCACCTGGCACTGGGCGTCTTCCCAGACGCTGGCATCACCACTAGACCAAGGAGCCCTCTGGTGGCCCTGTCCGGGCATAACAGAAGGCTCGCACTCTTGTCTTCCGGTCACACCTCACTATGTCCCCTCAGCTCCTATCTCTGTATGGCCTGGTTTTTCCTAGGTTATGATTATAGAGCGAGGATTATTATAATATTGGAATAAAGAGTAATTGCTACAAACTAATGATTAATGATATTCATATAGAATCATATCTAAGATCGATATCTGGTATAACTATTCTTGTTTTATTTTTTATTATACTGGAACAGCTCGTGTCCTCAGTCTCTTGCCTCGGCGCCTGGGTGGCTTGCCACCCACAGAACCCAGGAGGCAGAGGTTGCAGTGAGCTGAGATGGCCCCACTGCACTCCAGCCTAGGCGACAAAAAAAAAAAAAAAAAAAAAAGACCCGGCGCGGTAGCTCACGCCTGTAATCTCAGCACTTTGGGAGGCCAAGACGGGAGGAGCATGAGGTCAGGAGATCGAGACCATCCTGGCTAACATGGTGAAACTCCGTCTCTACTAAAAATACAAAAAATTAGCCGGGCATGGTGGCAGGCGCCTATAGTCCCAGCTACTCGGGAGGCTGAGGCAGGAGAATGCCGTGAACCCGGGAGGCGGAGCTTGTAGTGAGCAGAGATGGTGCCACTGCACTCCAGCCTGGGCGACAGAGCGAGACTCTGTCTCAAAAAAAAATAAAAATAAAAAAATTAGCTGGGCGTGGTGGTGCGCACCTGTAGTCCCAGCTACTCGGGAGACTGAGTCAGGAGAATCGCTTGAACCTGGGAGGTGGAGGCTGCAGTGAGCCGAAATCGGGCCACTGCACTCCAGCCTGGGCGACAGAGGGAAACTCCATCTCAAAAAAAAAAAAAAGAAAGAAAGAAAACGATTGTCTTTGCTTTCCTCTTTCCTCGGTGCTTCTCCTCCACCCAAAGGAATAGATTGCCTTGGCCGGGCGCGGTGGCTCACGCTTGTAATCCCAGCACTTTGGGAGGCCGAGGCGGGCGGATCACGAGGTCAGGAGATCGAAACCACGGTGAAACCCCGTCTCTACTAAAAAAAAATACAAAAAATTAGCCGGGCGGGGTGACGGACGCCTGTAGTCCCAGCTACTCGGCGAGGCTGAGGCAGGAGAATGGCGTGAACCCGGGAGGCGGAGCTTGCAGTGAGCGGAGATCGCGCCACTGCACTCCAGCCTGGGTGACAGAGCAAGACTCTGTCTCATAAAAAAAAAAAAAAAAAAAAAAAAAAAAAGGAATAGATTGCCTTTTTACCCCTAGAGGCGTACAGCAGACCCTCATTCCATAATTCACCCCCTTTACAGGCTATGAGGCACAGGAAATGCAAATAGGTTCATTCATAGTTCAGAGAGAAGAGGTCAGGCCTTGGAATCAGGAGACCCTCCTTTGAACCCTGGCTCCACCTGGCGGCAGCTGTTGGAAGTAAGCAAGTTGGGGGTTCATCTGTGAAGCTGGGATCATGCTACAGAAATGTCATGTGAGATTTAAATGCATTACCTGTGTAAAGTACGGGGTCTGTGGTAGGCAGTTATTTCCAAAGGGTTATCTGAGGGAGATAGAGCTTGGCCAACAGGAAGGCTGCTTCCTAGTATGTTCTGCTATCTCTAAGCAGTGAGACACACTACAGTATACATTCTTGGAGAAGCCTTGAAGGTTGATGATCATGTTCTCGGGATGCAGCGGCTGTGGTGACCAACATAATAAGCCTCAGCATTCGCATTGTAATTGAGCTCATTCAAGCAAAGCTATCTTCAGTAGGGACTGTCCGTTCTAGAGAGCATGCACATTTTCATTTTACCGGTCCTCAAACTGATCCTTTCCTCATTATAATAGTAAAAACACACCCCTGGGTGGAGATTTAAGATGCTGAATGACAAGGTATGAACAAGTATGTACAGCTACTGCGCATGTGCACCCAGAGGACCACCCTGAACAAGCTTACTAGTGACACCTCTTCCCATCCCTTTATGAATAATCGTGTAAGACTCCCATAAAGGGACTCTTCCTAGTGTCAGTCTTTGCTGTCTCATCCTTACCAGCAGCCCACCCTGAATCCTCACACTCTCAGGATGTCCTGTCTATTCTGCACCTAAATTTTTTTTTTCTTTGAAACAGAGTCTCGCTCTGGCACCCAGGCTGAAGTGCAGAGATGCGATCTCACCTCACTACAACCTCCACATCCCGGGCTCAAGCAATCCTCCCACCTCAGCCTCCCGAGTAGCTGGGACTACAGGTGTGTGCCACCACGCACAGCTAATTTTCCTATTCTTAGTAGAAACAGGTTTCCCAGGCTGTGGCATCTAACTTACAAAATATTTTTTCTTTTGCAATAAATTACTATATGCTACACTTTTTTTGTTGTGTCTCTTGTCTAAATTCTTTTAAACCAAGAAGAACCGAGATATCACAACAGCCATCAACAGAAGTATAGTCGGCTTCAGTGTTCCATTCCTTGGCTACTAGGGTATCTCCCATTTCCATCACTCTCTCAGGCTGATTCATTTAGACTTCTGGAAGGTATCACCCTCAATCTGGATAAAAGAACTGAGATCCCAACTCGTGCTACTGTGTGTGTGTGTGCGTGCATGCATGTGTGTGTGAGAGAGAGAGAGACAGAGACAGACACAGGGTCTCACTCCATCGCTAGGCTGCAGTGTAGTGGTGCAATCACAGTTCACTGCAGCCTCGACTTCCTAGGCTCAAGTGATCCTCCCACCTCAGCCTACCAAGGAGCTAGGACTACAGGCGTGCACCACCATGCCTCGCTAATTTTTGCATTTTTTGTAGGGACCTGGTTTCATCATGTTGCCCAGGCTGGTCTCGAACTTCGGGGCTCAAGTGATCCTCCTGCCTCGGCCTCCCAGTCCCTGGGATTACAGGCATGAGCCACCGTGCCCGGCCCATTCTAATCTTTTTAAATGACTGGCACAGGAAACACTGATCTTCACCTTGGAAGGATTCCAGGCATGGACTGACCTTCACAACTCTCCCACTCCAACCAAAAGCAATGTACCTAAAGCTTCAAACACTTAAGTCATCTTTGGGCCCCTTTCCAAAGAGCTTATGTTTCCTTGAGAATTCCCATTTACAAAGCAAACTTAACCTCTGCTCCTCACTGGCAAGAGACTTAGCCTTTCTGCTTTAATTTCCAAGGATAATAACTTCTCCCTCTTAGGGCTGTCACGAAGATTAAGCGTGATAATTAAAGGGACCCTCTTTAAAAAGAATGTGGTACAAGACCTGAATTCAGTTATATGTTAAACAAAATGTAGCTTTCCTCCCTACCTGCACGTTGCAGCCCTCTCTCTCTGTATCATTCACAGGGAAAGGGGAGAATGAAGAAAAGATTTTAGTTGTGTTACATTTATTTATTTATTTATTTAGAGACAGAATCTCAATCTGTCACCCAGGCTGGAGTGCAGTGGCAGGATCTCGGCTCACTGCAACCTCCGCTTCCCAGCTTCAAGTGATTCTCCTGTCTCAGCCTCCTGAGTAGCTGGAACTACAGGTGCATGCCAACACGCCCAGCTAATTTTTGTATTTTTAGTAGAGATGGGGTTTCGCCATGTTGGTCAGGCTGGTGTCGAACTCCTGACATCAGGTGATCTGCCCATCTCGTTCTCCCAAAGTGCTGAGATTACAGGCATGAGCCACCGTGCCTGGCCAGTTGTGTTACTTTTAGAAACCCATTGATATACAAATAAATAAACAAAAAAGAAGAAGGAAAAAGAAACCCATTGTTATATTCCACAAGCCTGGAAGCAGCCTGGTGACACCTGGAATCTAAGAGAATGGAAATGCCTAGAAAAGGTATTGAAATTGCCCCAGACAGTTTCTGTAGTGGGAGATCTTTGCAAATGATAGGCCCTGAGAAGTCTGACTTGAGGCATACAAAGGTTCTCTTGTCTCAGCAGGATCTTTTGGAACCTTCCTTCTCCTTGGGATCCCCAACTTCGGATACCACAGATCTCAGCTTTTTTTGTCCCATCTAGGAGACAAGGTGGTTGGCCAGGCATGGTAGCTCACGCCTGTAATCCCAGCACTTTGAGAAACTGAGGCAGGCAGATCACAAGGTCAGGAGTTCGAGACCAACCTGGCCAATATGGTGAAACCCTGTCTCTGCTAAAAATACAAAAATTAGCCAGGTGTGGTGGCGGGAGCCTATAGTCTCAGCTACTCGGGAGGCTGAGGCAGGAGAATCGCTTGAACCTGGGAGGCAGAGGTTGCAGTGAGCGGAGATCACCCCATTGCATTCCAGCCTGGGCAACAGAGCAAGACTCTGTCTCAAAAAAAATTTAAAAAAAATTAAAAAGGTAGTTTTTAATTGTTTTAATTTTTAATTTTAATTTTTTCCCTCTTAGATCCTGAGGGAGAAGAAATTAGGCAGAGCAGGTGTAGGAGACCCAGAGGAAGTCCCTGGTGGAGAAGGGGAACAACTCCGACAGGTCCTCAACTAGGAAGTTGGGGATACTTATTGGAATTTTTCTTTCCTTCTTAAGAGCCAGGGTTTCATTCTGTTGCCCAGGCTGAAGTGCAATGGCATGATCATAGCTTTCTGTAACCTCAAATTCCTGGGCTCCAGCCATTCTCCTATCTTGGCTCCTCAAAGTGCAAGGATTACAGGCCCGAGCCAACGCACCCAGCCAAAACTCTAAAATGTAAACCTTTATTTTAGCCTCAAGCAAGTATTCTGGACCCAGAGACATTGAATTGAAAGAAAACCCTCAGTAGGAACTAGGCCGGCCGGGCGTGGTGGCTCACGCTTGTAATCCCAGCACTTTGGGAGGCCGAGGCGGGCAGATCACGAGGTCAGGAGATCGAGACCACGGTGAAACCCCGTCTCTACTAAAAATACAAAAAAAATTAGCCGGGTGTGGTGGCGGGTGCCTGTAGTCCCAGCCACTCGGAGAGGCTGAGGCAGGAGAATGGCATGAACCCGGGAGGCGGAGCTTGCAGTGAGCCGAGATCACACCACTGCACTCCAGCCTGGGTGGCAGAGCGAGACTCTGTCTCAAAAAAAAAAAACAAGGAACTAGGCCTCATTACCTTGCCTTACGTATTATTTTTCTCTTATAACAATGTTGTGAGTATAATAATTATATTGTAATGTATTACTCTGTTAAAAGTATCAGTTTCTTAAATGCAAACACTAAAAATATATAGTTATTTTTGTATTCCTCTTTTGCTTTTGTTGTGTATGGAGATGGGGTCTCACTGTGTCACTCAGGCTGGGGTGCAGTGGTGCAATCACAGCTCACTACAGCCTCAAACTCCCGGGCTCAAGAGATCCTCCCACCTCAGCCTCCTGCTGAGCTAGGACCACAGGCGCCCGCCACCATGCCCAGCTAATTTTTTTTTTCATTTTTGTTTTGTTTTGTTTTCTTTTTTGAGATGGAGTCTTGCTCTGTCGCCTAGGCTGGAGTGCAGTGGCGCAATCTCGGTTCACTGCAACTTCCACCTCCCAGGTTCAAGCAATTCTTCTGCCTCAGCCTGTGGGATTACAGGCTCCCACCACCATGCCTGGCTAATTTTTTTTTTTTTTTTTTTTTTTTGACACAGAGTCTCACTCTGTCACCCAGGCTGGAGTACAGTGGCGCGATCTCAGCTCACTGCAAGCTCCGCCTTCCAGGTTCACGCCATTCTCCTGCCTCAGCCTCTCCAAGTAGCTGGGACTACAGGCGCCCGCCACCACGCCTGGCTAATTTTTTTGTATTTTTAGTAGAGACTGGGTTTCACCATGGTCTCGATCTCCTGACCTCGTGATCCGCCCGCCTCGGCCTCCCAAAGTGCTGGGATTACAAGCGTGAGCCACCGCGCCCGGCTAATTTTTGTATTTTTAGTAGAAATAGGGTTTCACCATGTTGGCCAGGCTGGTCTCCAACTCCTGGCCTCAAGTGATCTGCCTGCCTGAGCCTCCCAAAGTACTAGATTACAGGCATGAGCCACCATGCCTGGCCTTGTTTGTTTGTTTTTTTATTTTTTAAATGTTTGGGTTTTTTTGGTTTTTTTTTTTTGAGACAAAGCCTCGCTCTGTCGCCCAGGCTGGAGTGCAATGGCATGATCTCGGCTCACTGCAACCTCCACCTCCCAAGTTCAAAGGATTCTCCTGTCTCAGCCTCCCAAGTAGCTGGGATTACAGGCATCCACCGCCACGCTGGGCTAATTTTTTTGTATTTTTAGTAGAGAAAAGGTTTCGCCATGTTGGCCAGGCTGGTTTCAAACTCCTGACCTCAAGTGATCCGCCTGCCTTGGCCTCCCAAAGTGCTGGGATTACAGGGGTGAGCCGCTGCGCCTGGCGTGTTTGAGGTTTTTTTTACTGGGCAGGGAGTCACGGTTAACGCCTATAATCTCACCCAGAGGCTGAGATGGGAAGCTCCGTTGAGTCCCGGAGTTCGAAACCCCGTCGCTACAAAAAAATATATATAAAGAAAAAAAATTAGTCAGGTGTGGTGGTGGCACCTGTGGTCCCAGCAACTCGAGGGGCTGAGGTGGGAGGATCACTTGAGCCAGGGAAGTCGAGGCTGCAGTGAGTCAAGATCACGCCGCTGCATTCTAGAATGGGCGACAGCCTCAAAAAAAAAAAAAAAAAAAAAAAAAAAAAAAAAAAGTCAGCCTTAACAATAACAAAAAAGGCAATGGCTAGGGCCCCTCCCAACCTTTCATGCCCACTCGGAGCCCCTGCTCGGCCCTTACATTTAAAAGCCCCTTTGGGAGGCTGAGGTTGGCGGATCACTTGAAGTCAAGGGTTCAAGACCAGCCTGGCCAACATGGTGAAACCCCGTCTCTACTTAAAATACAAAAATTAGCCTGGCTTGGTGGCGGGCGCCTGTAATCGCAGTTACTCTGGAGGCTGAGGCAAGAGAATTGCTTGAACCCGGGAGGCGGAGGTTGCAGTGAGCCGAGATCGCGCCACTGCACTCCAGCCTGGGTGACAGAGTGAGACAACGTATCAAAAAAAAAAAAAAGCCCCTAAAGGACCACTCATTTTTGGATCTGACCCTGAGAAAGTCCCTTAGAAAACATGGCGACGCCAGCCTCACCACCTGTTTCCAAAAGCAGTGTGACGCCCTTCGTTCCCTTAGTCAAGCTAACCTTACTAAATAAGGCACAGGCTTCCCCGGCAGCTTGCCCTTCAGCGCACTGGCACTGCCCACTCGAACGGGCGTCGCGGTTCCTGGTCAGTCTCTAGGATCGCGCTAGCTGATAGGACGATTCCGGTCCAACGTCCAAACAAGGTGCGCGGTGATTGGGCCGCGGAGGGCAGGGACGTTTGAACGGCGCGTGCGTGGGAGTTCCCGAGGCCGGCGCCGTTAGGATCCTGGTGGGCGGTGGGACTCGGGTTCAAAGAAGACCAAGCAGGGAGACGTGTGTTCAGGGGCCCGCAGGTTCCGAGACTGGAGACTGGACCTTTGGCTGTCCCCACGTGCATTCTAGGTCAACGGTGCGGTGGCAGAACCCTGGGGCTCTCCCCCGCGGAACTCGGCCCTGGCCGAGCCCTCACGTCAGTGGGAGGAAGCCCAGCATCCTCCCCTCGAAATCGCGAAATCCCGGCCCGACAGTGTAGCCGCGTGCGAACTTGGCACTCACAAAGCCTAGATAACCGTCTATTTTCTCCTGTAAAATAGGAGGGATGGACCCCCACAGATCATTGTAAAAGATTCTTACAAAGAAAAATCCTGCTGGGCCGGGCACGGTGACTCACGCCTGTAATCCTAGCACTTTGAGCGGATCACCTGATGTCGGGAGTTCGAGACCAACCTGACCAACATGGAGAAAACTCGTCTCTACTAAAACAGAAAATTAGCCGGGTGTAGTGGCGTATGCCTGTAATCCCAGCTACTCTGGAGGCTGAGGCAGGAGAATCGCTTGAACCCGGGAGGCAGAGGTTGTGGTGAGCCGAGATCGCGCCATTGCACTCCAGCCTGGGCATCAAGAGCAAAATTCTGTTTCAAAAAAAAGGAAAAAAAAAAAGAAGAAAAGAAAAATCCTCCTGGAAGTCAAGTAAAAATGTGCGTAGGTGTTTTTATAAAATATGAAATATCTAGAATACACAAATCTATAGAAGGACTCGGGGAAAAGGGAATGAATGCTAATAAATACAGAGTTTCTTTCTGGGGTGATGAAAATGTACTAGTACTGATTGTGGCCATGCTAGCACAAAAATCCTTTTAATTGGCCAGACGCTATGGCCCAGGGAAAAGAAGGACTAGGGAGAATGGGGAGTGAATGCTAATGAATATGCAGTTTCTTTTTGTGGTCATGAAAGTGCACTAAAATTTTGATCCTAGCACAAAAATTGAATTGTACACTTCAAATAAGTGTATTTGTGATATGTGCATTCTAGCTCCATAAAACTTTCAAAATGTGTGAAAATTCTTTGTAACTTTACTAAAAATTGGGGGCACTCTATAGTTTACAAAACTATCCCCATCCAGGCAGGGCACGGTGGCTCACACCTGTAATCCCAGCACTGTGGGAGGCTGAGGCGGGCAGATCACCTGAGGTGAGGAGTTCAAGACTAGCCCGACCAACATTGTGAAACCCCGTCTCTACTAAAAATACAAAATTAGCTGGGCGTGGTGGCGCATGCCTGTAATCCCACTTAGTCGGGAGGCTGAGGCAGAAGAATCACTTGAACCCGGGAGGCAGAGGTTGCAGTGAGCTGAGATCGCACCATTACACTCCAGCCTGGGCAACAAGAGCAAAACTCTGACTCAAAAAAAAAAAAAAATTTCTCCATCCAGTCCTTTGAGGTGAGCAGCATTTTGTTTGTTTGTTTGTTTTTGTTTGTTTTGAGATGGAGTCTCGCTCTTGTTGCCTAGGCTGGAATGCAATGGTGCGATCTCAGCTCACTGCAACCTCTGCCTCCCGGGTTCAAGCGATTCTCCTGCTTCAGCTTCCCGTGTAGCTGGGATTACAGGCGTGCACTACCATGCTTGGCTAATTTTTGTATTTTTAGTAGAAAGGGGGTTTCACCATGTTGGCCGGGCTAGTCTTGAATTCCTGACTTCAGGTGATCCACCCACTTCAGCCTCCCAAAGTGCTGGGAGTACAGGTGTGAGCCACCGCACCCTGCTTATTTATTTATTTATTTAGAGACAGAGTCTCTGTCGTCCAGGCTAGAGTGCAGTGGCACTATTTCAGCTTACTACAGCCTCCGCCTCCCAGAGCTAAAGCAATTCTCCTGCCTCAGCCTCCTGAGTAGCTGGGATTACAGGCCTGTGCCACCACACCCAGCTAATTTTTATATTTATAGCAGAGACGGCGTTTCACCATGTTGGCCAGGCTGGAGGTGGCACAATTGGAGGGAAGAAGGGTCAGTAAAAGATGCCCTAGAAGCACAGAAGAAGGAAAGACCTCAGAAGGCTTTGACGCGTGGGTGGGTCTGCTGTTGCAGCTGGACCTTCAAGGATGATAGAATCTAAACAAATGCAGTAGTAATGAAAGAGGTAAAAGATGGGAAACCATGGAAAATATACAGAGGTAATAATTAGATGAAGGCCCTACGTGGTGACTCGTGCCTGAAATCCCAGAAACGGGGCTTCACTGTGTTGCCCAGTCTGGTCTCGAACTCCTGTTTCAAGCAATCTTCATACCTCAGCCTCCTAAAGTGCTGGGATTACAGGCGTGAACCACTGCACGCGGCCACCCTTCATTTTAAAAGTACGTTTCTGGCCAGGTGCGGTGGCTCATGCCTGTAATCCCAGCACTTTGGGAGTCTGGGGCAGGCCGATCACTTGCGGTCAGGACTTCAAGACCAGCTTGGCCAACATGATGAAACCCATCTCTACTAAAAATACAAAAATTAGCTGGGTGTGGTTGTGTGCACCTGTAATTCCAGCTACTCAGGCGGCTGAGGCACGAGAATAGCTTGAACCCAGGAGACAGAGGTTGCAGCAAGCTGAGATCGCACCACTGCACTCCAGCCCGGGTGATAGAGTGAGACTCAGTCTCAAAAAAAAAAAGAAGTACATTTCTGGCCAGATGCCATGGCTCATGTCTGTAATCCAGCACTTTGGGAGGCTACGGTGGGTGGATCACCTGAGGTCAGGGGTTGGAGACCAGCCTAGCCAAAATGGTGAAACCCCTTCTCTACTAAATACAAAAAATTAGCTGGGCGTGGCGGCAGGTGCTGGTAATCCCAGCTACTCAGGAGGCTGAGGCAGGAGAATCACTTAAACTGGGGAGGCGGAGGTTGCAGTGAGCTGAGATCGTGTCATTGCACTCCAGCCTGGACAAGAGCAAAACTCTAAAAAAAAAAAAAAAAAAAAAAAAAAATTTAGCCAGGCTTGGTGGCACCCGCCTCTAATCCCAGCTACTCAGGAGGCTGAGGCAGGAGAATCACTTGAACCCGGGAGGTGGAGGTTGCAGTGAGCCAAGATCGCGGCATTGCATTCCAGCCTGGGCAACAAGAGTGAAACTCCATCTCAAAAAATAATAATAATAAATAAATAAAATATATTTCCCCAAGGTTCAAGCCTCCACCCTCTTCGCCTTGGTTTCAATATTCTGTAGGCCAGTGATTACCAACTAGGGGTGATTGCCCCTAGGGGGCATTTGGCAATGTCTGGAGACATTTTTGGTTGTCACAAATGGGCAGAAAGACAGGGAGGAGACGTAGGTGCTACTGACATCTAGTGGGTAGAGGCTAGGGATGCTGCTATTAATACTACATCCTACAATGCACAGGACAGCTCTTCACATGAATTATCTGGTCCAAAATATTAATTGCTCTGAGGTTGAGTAACTCCCTTCTAGGCCGACACATCTAAATGGCTGCTAAATATTTTCACATGATTGTTGTGTTACGAGTTTATTTTTCCTAGAAACTTCCATTGACTGTTCAATTAGACTTCCCTCCTCTTACTAGCAATATTAGACCTAATGTCCCAAAACATGGGCATTATCTGAGTCCTTCCTTTTCATGGCTTTTCCCTGCCAGTCCTGAGAGTCCATTATGTACTGGTAGATTAGGATAAATCAGTTGTTTTATTTAAAAATGTTCATTCTGAGGCCAGGCACGGTGGCTCACGCCTGTAATCCCAGCACTTTGAGAGGCCAAGGACGGCAGACACCTGAGGTCAGGAGTTCGAGACCAGCCTGGCCAACATGGTGAAACCCCATCTCTACTAAAAATACAAAAGTTAGCCGGGCATGGTGGTGGGCACCTGTAATCCCAGCTACTGGGGAGGCTGAGGCAGGAGAATCACTTGAACCTGGGAGGCGGAGGTTGTAGTGAGTTGAGATGGCACTATTGCACTCCAGCCTGGATGACAAGAGCAAAACTCTGTCTCAACAACAACAGCAACAATGGCCTGGCGCAGTGGCTCACGCTGGTAATCCCAGCACTTTGGGAGGCTGAGGCAGGAGGATCACCTGAGGACAGGAGTTTGAGAGCAGCCTGGCCAACATGGCGAAACCCCATCTCTACAAAATAAAATAAAATAAAATAATACAAAAATTAGCCAGATGTGGTGGCAGGTGCCTGTAATCCCAGCTACCTAGGAGGCTGAGGCAGGAGAATTGCTGGAACCCGGGAGGCAGAGGGTGCAGTGAGCCGAGATCACGCCACTGCACTCCAGCCTGCGCAACAGAGGAAGACTCTGTCTCAACAACAAAAAATAAATAAATAAATAAATAAATAGTCCTAGCGGCTGGGCGTGGTGGCTTATGCCTGTAATCCCAGCACTTTGGGAGGCCAAGGCAGGTGGATCACGAGGTCAGGAGTTCAAGACCAGCCTGACCAATATGGTGAAACCCCCATCTCTACTAAAAATACAAAAATTAGCTGGGCGTGGTGGCAGCCACCTGTAATCCCAGCTACTTGGGAGACTGAGGCAGAGAATTGTTTGAACCTGGGAGGCAGAGATTGCAGTGAGCCGAGATCATGCCACTGCACTCCAGCCTGGGCAACAGAGTGAGATTCTGTCTCAAAAAAAAAGAAAAGCAAAAATTCTCAGGGTGTGGTGGCGGGTGCCTGTAATCCCAGCTACTCGGGAGGCTGAGGTAGGAGAATTGGTTGAACCCAGGAAACGGAGGTTGCAGTGAGCCAAGATTGCACCACTGCACTTCAGCCTGGGCGACAGACCAAGACTCCATCTAAAAAAAAAAAAAATTGTCCTAGCATGGTGGTGTGCGCCTGTAGTCCCAGTTACTTGGGAGGTGGAGGTGGGAGGATCCCTTGAACCTGGGAGGCAGAGGTTGCAATGAGGTGAGATTGTGCCCCTGCATTCCAGCCTAGGCAACAGAGTGACACCCTGTCTCAAATAAATAAAACAAGAAAACAGAGTCAGGTGCTCATGCCTGTAATACCAGCACTTTGGGAGGCTGAAGTGGTAGGACTGCTGGGGTCCAAGAGATCAAGATAACCTGGGCAACAAAACAAGACCCTGTCTCTACAAAAAATTAAAACATAAAAACTTAACTGAGCGTGGCAGTGCATGCCTGTAGTCCCAGCTACTCAGGAGGCTGAGGCAGGAGGATCGCTTGAGCCCAGTAGCTGGAGGCTGCAGTGAGCCATGCCTGCACCATTGCACTCCAGCCTGAGCAAAAGAGCAAGACCTTGTCTCTTAAAATAAAAATTAGGGCTGGACGCGGTGGTCATGCCTATAATCCCAGCACTTTGGGAGGCGAGGCGGGTTGATCACTTGAGGTCAGGAGTTCAAGACCAGCCTGGCCAACGTGATGAAACCTGTCTTTACTAAAAATACAAAAATTAGCTGGGCATGGTGGTGTGCACCTGTAATCCTAGCTACTTGGGAGGCTGAGGCAGGAGAATCGCTTGAACCCAGGAGGTGGAGGTTGTGGTGAGCCAAGATCATGACATTTCATTCCAGCCTGGGCGACAGAGCGAGATTCTGTCTCAAAATAAAAATTTTAATTTAATTTGAAATGTGAATAGTTTCTTATTTCCTGTGGCACTCATTCACTCATTCGCTCACTTATTCATTTATATCAAATCTTTATGGAGTCTAGCACTGCAAAGCTAAGCAGTCCCCATTTTTTCCCCACTACCTTTTTCTTCCAATTAAGCTGAGCTTCCCTGAGCCCTGAATAATCCTTTCACCTCCCAATCTGTGCAGATCCCTCCTCAGTTGCTGAACCTTGTGCTCTAATTCCGTGGCCTGAAAGCAGTGGCTCTCCTCGGGGGCAGTGCCACCCCTTAGGGGTTGTTTTGTGAATTTTTAGGAGGGGGTGTTTTGGTCGCAGTGAGTGATGGTGGACCTCTGGCATTAATGGGTTAACCCATAGGGATCAGTTGTGTCCTACACAGTGCCAGACAGTCTCACTCAATGAAAAACTGTCCCTTGTCTGCCATCATTTTCAGAATGCCCCATGGCCATCCAAGTACATGAGAACAGGTTAATAACTGAGTAGAGAATCTAAATTCATTTTTTATGTAAACACAAACATACACGCATGGTTTTAATCCTGACTTTTCTGGGAAGGCAGACACATGTATAAATTGAGCAAAGATTGTATTTTGTTTTGTCTGGAATATTACCAAGAATTGTCATTTTGCAAAATCATGACACAGGTGGCCACACTTTTGGAATCTGAATCGCCAACACCACTCACCTGTGACACTCTGAATTTGTGGCTGTCATATTCATAGAAATCCTATGAGGAGGTACAAGCATATGACAACTTCACCAAATCTCCTAGCAAAGCCCTACCCAAGCATTACATACTGACATATACATTACTTAAATTATTATTTTTTTGAGGCAGGTTCTGGCTCTGTTGCCCAGGCTGGATTGCAGTTGTGGCATGGCATCTCAGCTCACTGCAACCTCTGCCTCCTGGGCTTAAGCCATCCTCCCACCTCAGCTTCCAGAGTAGCTGGGACTACAGGCTCACACCACCATTCCTGGCTAATTTTTTTTTTTTTTTTTTTTTTTTTTTTTTTTTTTTTTTAGAGACAGGGTTATGCCACATTGCCCAGGCTGGTCTCAAACTCCTGAACTCAAGCAGTCTGCCTGCCTCAGCCTCCCAAAATGCTGGGATTACAGGTGTGAGCCACTGCTCCCAGCTGTATTTAAAAATTTTTTAAAAGAATAATGTAATACAGAAAAGTGCACAAATCCTAAGTGTAGGCTCAATGCATTGTCACAGAGTAAACACACCCATATCAAGAAACCAAAACATTGGCTGGGTGTGGTGGCTCATGACTACAATCCCAGCGCTTTGGGAGCTGAGGCTGGGGAGGATTGGGTGAGGCCAGGAGTTCAAGAGGAACCTGGACAACAGAGTGAGACACACACACAAAAATATATATATATATATATATATTTAGCTGGGCACGGGGGTTCACACCTGTAGTCCCAGCTACTTAGGAGGCTGAGGTGGGAGGACTGCTTGAGCTCAGGAGTTCAAGGTTGCAGTGAGCCATGATCACAACACCGCACTCAAGCCTGGGCAACCAGCAAGACCCTCCCTCTTTTTTTTTTTTTCTTTACTCTACTTCTCTCCAGCAGAGACCCTGTCTCTACAAAGCAAAACAAAACACCTGTAGCATCCTAAAGGCTCCTCATGTCCCTCCTAGTTACTACCCTACCACAAGAGTAACCACTAGTTCAATTTATTTTTCTTTCTTTATTTTCTGGTAGAGATGAGAGTCTTGAACTCCTAGCTTCAAACAGTCTTCCCACCACTGCCTCCCAAGTAGCTGGGATTACAGTTGTGAGCCACCATGCCCACCGTGTAGTTGTAACATTTATTTTTATTTTATTTTATTTTATTTATTTATTTATTTATTTTGGAGATAGCGTTCCGGTCTTATTGCTCAGGCTGGAGTACAATGGTGTGATCTCGGCTCACTGCAGCTTCCGCCTTCCGGGTTCAAGTGATTCTCCTGCCTCAGCTTCCCGAGTAGCTGGGTTTACAAGCATGTGCCAACACACCCGGCTAATTTTGTACTTTTAGTAGAGACGGGGTTTCTCCATGTTGATCAGGCTGGTCTCAAACTCCCAACCTCAGATGATCCACCCATCTCAGCCTCCCAAAGTGCTGGGATTACAGGCGTGAGCCACCACACCCGGCCTGTAATATTTATTTATTTATTTATTTATTTATTTATTTATTTATTTATTTATTTTTGAGACGGAGTCTAGGCTGGAGTGCAGCAGCACGATCTCGGCCCACTGCAACCTCTGCCTCCCCGGTTCAAGCAATTCTTACACCTTAGCCTCCTAAGTAGCTGGGACTACGGATGCACACCACCATGCCCAGCTAATTTTTTGTATTTTTAGTAGAGACGCAGTTTTGCCACGTTGGCCAGGCTGTTCTCGAACTCCCAACTTCAGGTGATCTGCTTGCCTTGGCCTTCCAAAGTGCTGGGATTACAGGCATGAGCCAATGTGTCCAGCCTTTATTGACTTTTAAAAGTAGTATTATAGATGTTTTATTTATCTATTCATTTATTTCATCAGAGTAAAAGGAGTGTTCAAAACTTTTTTTTTTTTTGGCCAGGCACAGTGGCTCATGCCTGTAATCCCAGCAGTTTGGGAGGCCGAGGTGGGTGGATCACGAGGTCAGGAGATTGAGACCAGCCTGGCCAACATGGTGAAACCCTGTCTCTACTAAAATACAAAAAATTAGCTGGGCATGGTGGCACGTGCCTGTAGTCCCAGCTACTCGGGAGGCTGAGGCAGGGGAATCGCTTGAATCCAGGAGGCGGAGGTTGCAGTGAGCCGAGATTGTGCCACTGCACTCCAGCCTGGTGACAGAGCGAGACTCTGTCTCAAAAAAGAAAAAACAAAACAAACAAACAAAAAAAACTTTTTTTTAAAAGACATGTGTGGCCAGGCCCAGTGGCTCACACCTATAATCCCGGAGCTTTGGGAGGCTGAGGCAGGAGGATTACTTGAGCCCAGGAGTTCAAGACCAGCCTGGGCAACATAGCGAGACTACCCTCATCTCTATGAAAATTTTTATTTTTTTTCTTTTTTTTTTTAAGACAAGAGTCTTGCTCTTTCAGGCAGGCTGGAGTGCAGTGGCATGATCTCAGCTCACTGCAACCTCTGCCTCCCGGGTTCAGGCATTCTCCTGCCTCAGCCTCCCAAGTAGCTAGGATTACAGGCTCGAGCCACCACACTGGGCTAATTTTTTGTATTTTTGTTAGAGACGGGGTTTTGCGGTGTTGGCCAAGCTGGTCTCGAACTCCTGACCTCAAATGATCTGCCCACCTCAGCCTCCCAAAGTGTTGGCATTACAGGTATAAGCCTCCGAATCCAGCCCAAAAATTGTTTCTTAATTACCTGGGTGTGGTGGCATGTGCCTGTGGTGGTAGCTACTTGGGAGGCTGAGGTGGCAGGATCGCTTGAGCCTGGGAGGTCAAGGCTGCAGTGAGCTATGATCACGCCAATGCACCTGGCCTGGGTGACCGAGCCAGACTCTGTCTCAAGAAAAAAAAGGCATATGTTAGCTCTGATGGGCTGACAACCAAATTATCTACATTCTCCTCAATTTCTGCCCCTGGATCTCTGCATGTGCAGTGATGACTGATGCACAGTCTTCCTTCCCGACTCCCTTTCCTTAAAGTCACATTGTTCATCACCTTCTCTGGGAAGCATTCTCCTGTAGCTCTGCAATGTGCCTTTTTGGGAACCTGTATATAAGTTGAGTTGAGCATTTATCTCATTGTGTTGATCTATTTCATTGTCTCTGAAGACAAGGACTCTCACTGTCTTGTCCACCATAGTGTTTTTGTGTCTGGCTCACCGCTAGAGTTCAACAAATGTACTGAACAAATAAATAGACACCTCAGCCCATATTTAGAGCCCTCCTGCCCCCCCAAAAACCCTGACTGTCCCATGTTTAGGCCTTCCTCTTTCTCTAGAGGAAAGGTCACAGTGGTGTGAATCTGTTTTCTGTCTCTTAGACCTCAATGCCCCAGCATTGTCACCCTAGCCGTGACTAATGATTTCCGGACACCTCTATCTGGAATTTTTTTATTTTTTTTTTTAGAGACAGGGTCTCGCTCTGTTGCCGAGGCTGGAGTTCAGTGGCTCCATAAACAGCTCATTGCAACCTTGACCTACCGGGCTCAAGTGATCCTCCTGCTTCAGCCTCTGGAGTAGCTGGGACTCCAGGTGCAGGCCATCATCCCCAGCTGGACTCGCTTTCTGAGTGTTGCCTAGATCTGGCCTCCACATGAAAGTATACGATGCCAGGAGTCACCTTTAGACAAGCTGGCAGCTGCCCAGCCCAGCTTCCTCCACTTCATCTGAGCCATCTGTCCTCACAGGCACCATCTGTGCTCATTTTCTATTTTTTTTTTTTTTTCAGGTGTGACAGCAGCATTCAAAACGACTTTAAGGATTATGTCTGCAATGCAGACTTTACACCTCTCCTGCAAATGGCCCATCCTCTAAAATATCTGCACAGTAATTGCAAGTGGGGACTTTCAAAATTCAGATATTCCATTTTATTTAATGCTGAAACACTAGTACCTACATTTGTTGGTGATGATTAAGTCTGGGTCAAATCAAGACAGAGAAACCACATGGTAATTTGAACAAGGAAAGGTTTAATATTTTTAAAAAATCAACAATAGCCAAGTGCAGTGGCTCACGCCTGTAATCCCAGCACTTTGGGAGGCCGAGGCGGGCAGATCACAAGTTCAGGAGATGGAGACCATCCTGGCTAACATGGTGAAAACCCATCTCTACTAAAAATACAAAAAATAAGCCAGGCGTGGCGGCAGGCACCTGTAGTCCCAGCTACTCGGGAGCCTGAGGCAGGAGAATCTCTTGAACCCGGGAGGCAGAGGTTGCAGTGAGCTGAGATCGTGCCACTGCACTCCAGCCTGGGTGACAGAGTGAGACTCCATCTCAAAAAAAAATAAATAAATAAAAATAAAAATTAGCAGGGTGTGGAGGTATGTGACTGTGGTCCCAGCTACTCGGGAGGCTGAGGCAGGAGGACTGCTTGAACCCAGGGGGTCGGGGCTGCAGTGAGCCAAGATCCAGCCACTGCACTGCAGCCTGGGTAACAGAGCAAGATCCTGTGTCAAACAACAACAGCAACAACAACAACAACAACAACAACAACAAAATGTCACATTCAGAGGAAGTGAAAGGTTCAAGATTTGAAAATATCTTTGGTCGGGTGGGGGGAGGTGGGGAGACAAAATTCTGCCCACTACAGATAATAAGAAGTAAACAGAATTCTAAAAAAAAAAAAATGCAAGAAGAGCAGATATTAGGTCGGTGCAAAAGTAATCGCGGTTTTGCCATTACTTTTAATGACAAAAACCACAATTATTTTTGCACCAACCTAATACAAGGAGCAGCCACAACTCCTCTCAGGCGGAGACAGAGCATACAAGAAAAAGTCTCCTTCTAGCCAGGCGCGGCGGCTCATGCCTGTAACCCCAGCACTTTGGGAGGCCATAGCGGGTGGATCATTTGAGGTCAGGAGTTCGAGACCAGCCTGGTCAAGATGGTGAAACCCCATCTCTACTAAAAATACAAAAATTAGCCAGGCGTGGTGGCACGTGCCTGTAATCTCAGCTACTTGGTAGGCTGAGGCAGAATCGCTTGAGCCTGGGAGGCAGAGGTTGTGGTGAGCCACCACACTCCAGTCTGGGTGACAGAGTGAGACCCTGTCGAAAGAAAGAAAGAGAGAGAGAAAGAGAGAGAGAGAGAGAGAGAGAGAAAGAAAGAAAGAAAGAAAGAAAGAAAGAAAGAGACCTCCTTCCTTCCTGAGATCCCCAAGTTTTTGGAGAGGGCACAGAAGTACAGAAGTCGCTGAAGTACAGTAGTCGCTGGAGTGCCAGTCTGATGGAACTTGCTGGAAATCTACCCTCTTGGGTGCCAGGGAAAGCTGTTCATAGGCAGGTGTCTCCACAGAGGGACTCCACTGCAAAACCGTCCAGAGGGCACCTGGGGGAGCTGCTGACCCTGGGGTTCTGCTGGCCACCCTGCCCTGCAGAAGCGGGGAGCCGAGAACCCACTTGTGCTGCAGGAGCCTCCCAGGAGGGTTTGCTGAACTGGGAAGCAAAACTCTTTCTTCCTGCAATGTCTCTCCAGCCATCTATTGACAAAACTTAGCATGATGCTGGCTGGCAAAAAAATTTAAATATATATATATATATTTAAAGGGTCCAGGCTGGGTGCGGTGGCTCAAGCCTGTAATCCCAGTACTTTGGGAGGCTGAGGCGGGTGGATCACGAGGTCAGGAGATCGAGACCATCCTGGCTAACAGAGTGAAACCCCATCTCTACTAAAAATACAAAAAAATTAGCCGGGCGTGGTGGCGGGCACCTGTAGTCCCAGCTACTCGGGAAGCTGAGGCAGGAGAATGGCGTGAACCGGGGAGGCAGAGCTTGCAGTGAGCCAAGATCGTGCCACTGCACTCCAGCCTGGGCGACAGAGCGAGACTCCGTCTCAAAAAAAAAAAAAAAGGGGTCCAGACCCATTTTCACAGAGCAGGAAAAAAATGAATTTGGAGCTGAAGATAATAAATCGATAAGTGGCGGCCGGGCACACTGGCTCACGCCTGTAATCCCAGCACTTTGGGAGACCGAGGTGGGTGGATCACCTAAGGTAAGGAGTTCGGGACCAGCCTGACCAACATGGAGAAACCCTGTCTCTACTAAAAATAAAAAAAAATTAGCCGGGCATAGTGGCGCATGCCTGCAATCCCAGCTACTTGGGAGGCTGAGGCAACAAGAGCAAAACTCCGTCTCAAAAATAAATAAATAAATAAATAAATAAACTGATAAGTGGCACAGTGACACACTGTTTCAGATTTTAATAGGCCGCTCACCTCATCTTTGCCCTCCAATCCTCCCTTCTCCCCTCTGGAACTCCTCACCTCAGCCCTATCATTTTACCATTCAGCTCCTCCAAACCTGACCCCTGCCGACCATTGCTGCACCAAATAAAGGGGGCAATGACAGAACTGGTGGCAGGTGGCTCTCGACACTAGGAAAGAGGAGGTAGACCATGGACAGGATCAGCTTTCTCAGATCAAAAAACCAAAACAAAACAAAATTTAAAAACTGGCTGGGCACTGTGGTTC
Organism: Nomascus leucogenys; assembly: GCF_006542625.1. Classification (NCBI taxonomy): domain Eukaryota; kingdom Metazoa; phylum Chordata; class Mammalia; order Primates; family Hylobatidae; genus Nomascus; species Nomascus leucogenys. The sequence continues at coordinate 75,424,241 of NC_044382.1, read as the reverse complement.
ATGCCTGAAATTCCAGCACTTTGGGAGGCTGAGATGGAAGGATGGCTTGAGGCCAGGAGTTTGAGGCTGCAGTAAGCTATGATCACACCACTGCACTCCAGCCTGGGTAACAAAGCAAGACCCCATCTCTAAAAATAAACACTTACAAAAAAAATGTAGGTCGGAGCAGTGGCTCACACGTGTAATCCTAGCACTTTGGGAGGCCGAGGTGGGCAGATCAGTTGAGGCCAGGAGTTTGAGACTAGCCTAGCCAACATGGTAAAACCCTGTCTCTACTAAAAATACAAAAAATAGGCTGGGCACGGTGGCTCACGCCTGTAATCCCAGCACTTTGGGAGGCCAAGAGGGGCGGATCATGAGGTCAAGAGATGGAGACCATTTTGGCCAATAGGGTGAAACCCCATCTCTACTAAAAATACAAAAATTAGCTGGGTGTGGTGGCGGGCACCTGTAGTCCTAGCTACTTGGGAGGCTGAGGCAGGGGAATTGCTTGAACCCGGGAGGCGGAGGTTGCAGTGAGCTGAGATTGCGCCACTGCATTCCAGCCTGGGTGACAGAGCGAGACTCCATCTAAAAAAATACCAAAAAAATGCCGGGCGCGGTGGCTCACGCCTGTAATCCCAGGACTTGGGGAGGCTGAGATGGGCGGATCACAAGGTCAGGAGACGGAGAGCATCCTGGCTAACATGGTGAAACCCCATCTCTACTAAAAATACAAAAAATTAGCTGGGCGTGGTGGTGGGCACCTGTAGCCCCAGCTACTCGGGAGGCTGAGGCAGGAGAATGGCATGAACCCGGGAGGCGGAGCTTGCAGTGAGCCGAGATCACGCCACTGCACTCCAGCCTGGGCGACAGAGCAAGACTCTGTCTCAAAAAAAAAAAAAAAAAAAATTAGCCGGGTGTGGAGGCATGTGCCTATATTCACAGCTACTTGGGAGGCTGATGCATGAGAATTGCTTGAATTCTGGAGGCAGAGGTTGCAGTGATCCGAGATTGAGCCACTGCACTCCAGCCTGGATGACAGAACAAGATTCTGTCTCAAAAAAAAAAAAAAAAAAAAGCAACCTGAGGTAGCTAGCTAAAGTAGAGGAGCCCCTGGGGGAAGTCTAGAAAGCTCCTCATCAGGAGAGTTAAACTGGCAGGAATGTGCTGAAACTTGGCTGAACCAAGTACTTCGGGGTGGAGAGGGACTGAAGTTGAGGAAAGCAGCAGACCCAGTGCCCAGTGATAATCTTGCACATAGGGATATAAATGCAGTGATATTAACTCTAAACTCTCAGGGAAGCAGGCATGGTGGCTCATGCCTGTGATCCCAGCACTTTGGGATGTTGAGGCAGGAGGATCTCTTGAGTCCGGGAGTTTGAGCCCAGCCTGGGCAACATAACAAGACCTTGTCTATACTAAAAATTAAAAAATATATATATATATCACTGGCGGAGCATGGTGGCTTACACCTGTAATCCCAGAACTTTGGGAGGCCAAGGCGGGCAGATCCCCTGAGGTCAGGGGTTTGATACCAGGCTGGCCAACATGGCAAAACGCTGTCTCTACTAAAAATACAAAAATTAGCTGGGCATGATGGTGCACGCCTGTGATCCCAGCTACTCAGGAGGCTGAGGCAGGAGAATCGCTTGTACCTGGGAGGCAGAGGTTGCAGCGAGTTGAGATCGTGCCACTGCACTCTAGCCTGGGTGACACAGCAAGACTCCATCTCAAAAAAATAAAAATAAAAAAATTAGCTGAGTGTGGCAGTGCACACCTGTGATCCCAGCTACTCGGAAGGCTGAGGTGGGAGGATCACTCGAGCCCAGGAGGTCAAGGCTGCAGTGAGCCATGATCACACCACTGCACTCCAGCCTGGGTGACAGACCAAGACTTTGTCTAAGAAAAGAAAAAAGGGCCGGGCGCGGTGGCTCACACTTGTAATCCCAGCACTTTGGGAGGCTGAGGCGGGCGGATCACGAGGTCAAGAGATCGAAACCACGGTGAAACCCCGTCTCTACTAAAAATACAAAAAATTAGCCGGGCGTGGTGGCGGGCGCCTCTAGTCCCAGCTACTCGGAGAGGCTGAGGCAGGAGAATGGCGTGAACCCGGGAGGCGGAGCTTGCAGTGAGCCGAGATTGCGCCACTGCACTCCAGCCTGGGCGACAGATCCAGACCCCGTCTCAAAAAAAAAAAAAAAAAAAAAAAAAGAAAAGAAAAAAGAAAGATGGGCCGCCCAGAGTCTAAACGGACCGAGTTTCTGAATAATGACACACGGAAGTGCACCCACGGCCACACCAGCAGCCCCACTGGAGGCTGTGTGGGGCCCTCTTGCTAATGCATCAGCATACACTGGGGTACACCCCACAGTGTGTCCACCACCTGTGTAGGCAGTGGGCAAAGTAAAGTTGTTGAAATGGGAAGTCACAAAAAGAGCAGAGGTGAGACCACAAGATCATGAGGGCTCACATTTGCTGGCCTGGGCTAAGGGCCAAGACTACCACAGTCTACCTTAGACTTCCATTTGATGAACTCTAGCACCCCAAGTTAGGGTCACACAGGTGGGCTCTTCCTACCAAATACTCAGGTCCAGGACTTTTCTTTGGACTACATCTTTTACCCTTGGTGTCATTGACTTCAAGAGACCTAGAGCATCAAAACTCAGATTAGGGCCGGGCGTGATGGCTCATGCCTGTAATCCCAGCACTTTGGGAGGCCGAGGCGGGTGGATCACTTGAGGCCAGGAGTTCGAGACCAGCTTGGCCAACATGGCGAAACCCCGTCTCTACTAAAAATACAAAAAACTAGCCGGCCGTGGTGGTGAGCACCTGTTGTCCCAGATACTTGGGAGGCTGAGGCACAAGAATCCCTTGAACCCAGGAGGCGGAGGTTGCAGTGAGCTGAGATCGCGCCACTGCACTCCAGCCTGGGCGACAGAGCATCTCAAAAACAAAAAACAAACAAACAAAAAATACCTAAAAACTCAGGTTAGGCCTGCTCTGCTTTTGAAGGTTTTTCCTGCCCTGGGGCCTGAAAAGCACCTGTGGGGTTTAGCTCTTAATTTGGCAAGGTTGGAAGAATCTCCAAGCACTCACAGCTGGATGAAACATCACTGTACCTCCTCAGGCACCCATACTGCCAGCCCTGATCCAGAGGGAGACAGAACACCTCTACGTGGAAGAACCACGACGGCCCACTCCCACCAGAAGTCTGAATGGGTTTCCAGAGGACCCAGCGGACCTCCTGTTACAGAGATGCTGTAGTCCTGGAAGAACGTCTCCCTGCATGAGTCCTTAGGGACAGAGCTGGGGAGCCTCCATTTCCCACATAAGCTCTTCCCAATTATGCTCTTTCCATATCATCCCTTGTTTGTTTGTCTGTTTTGAGACAGGGTCTCTGTCGCCCAGGCTAGAGTGCAGTGGCACAATCATAGCTCACTGCAGCTGCGACCTCCCAGGCTCAAGAGAGCCTCCCACCTCAGCCTCCTGAGTAGCTGGGACTACAGGAGTGCGCCACCATGCTTGGCTCATTTTTTTGTATTTTTTTTTTGTAGAGATGGGGTCTTGCCATGCTGGCCAGGCTGGTCTTGAACTCCTGGCCTCAAGTGATCCGCTATCTTCTGCCTCCCAAAGTGCTGGGATAACAGGTGTAAGCCACCACACCCGGCCATTTTATCACTTTCATCACTCAATCCCCTGAGAAAGAATTATGACACCTAAACCAGGAAGCACCTCTGCACCTTATCTCGGACCCAAGATTCTAGGCTTCATGGTCTCTCGTTCTGTTAAGAAAACAAAATAAGGGCCGGGCGCGGTGGCTCACGCCTGTAATCCCAGCACTTTGGGAGGCCGAGGCGGGTGGATCACGAGGTCAGGAGATCGAGATCATCCTGGCTAACACGGTGAAACCCCGTCTCTACTAAAAATACAAAAAATTAGCCGGGCGTGGTGGCGGGCGCCTGTAATCCCAGCTACTCGGGAGGCTGAGGCAGGAGAATGGCGTGAACCCGGGAGGCGGAGCTTGCAGTGAGCCGAGATCGCGCCACTGCACTCCAGCCTGGGCAACAGAGCAAAACTCCGTCTCAAAAAAAAAAAAAAAAGAAAACAAAATAAGGACTGGTGCTGGGCGCTCACGCCTGTAATCCCAGCACTTTGGGACGCTGAGGCGGGAGGACTACTTGAGCCCAGGTGTTCAAGATCAGCCTGGGCAACATAGCGAGATCCTGCCTCAAATAAAAAAAAAAAAATTAAAAAAGAAAAGAAGGACTGGTTTGGACCAGGGAATCTGGGGAAGGAGAAAGAGTGCAGACATGGGCTTTGGTTAAGCAGTCAAGGCAACTTCATAGTGCTGCAAGAAGCCACTACATGCCCACTTCCTCCCCACCAATAGCCCAGCTCCCGGTAAAAGGTCCATGACGCAGCTCCTCCAAGCAGCAGCGTCCCACCCTGATCCCTTACTCCTCAGGACTATTTACACCTCCCCCATCATGCAGGCCCCTCTTGAGAGAGTGGTTCCTGAGAGCCGGGCCCCACGAGCAAGCCAAGGTATATTCTTGGCCTCCTGCAAAGACGCCCCCGTCCTATAGACCTCTGCGCGGACCGCTGGCACCCCCACTCTTCTAGGAAGAAGTAGGTAGGCAACACTCAGGGGAAGTCAAGCTCAGCGCCCCCAGTCTCCTCCCCACTTCGGCTCGGCCCCATCTCTCCAGGACAAGGCGCCAGCAACGGAGCCACAGGCCGCACCAGCCCGTCTTTGATCCTGGGTGTTCGGACTCAGGGCCTCCGCCACCCCCTCCTAAACTCGGACCCTGGGCCGTGGGAACCCAATTTAGGAACCCAAGAAGGTGCCGGAACCTTCCTCAAACGAGGCCACTCTAGGAAATTGGGAATGCCACATATCGTTAGCACTCAGTCGACGTTTATTGGCCTAAGAACGAAAGAACCGGAAGATGCCCTTAAAAAACGTGGCAGCACTCTAGCTTCAATCGGTTGCCTCAACATCTCAAGAAACCTGGCATTGTATATGGCCCTCAAAAGATGACGCCACCCGGTCCACTACGGTTCAAACGAGGACTAAGACATCTGCCCTCAACCATCATGGCGGCGCCACTCAGTTTGGCTTCGTGCCCCTAGGGATGATGGCCGCCAGGTGGCTTCACTTAGTTTCTCACCACTCCGGAAGACGGGGACCGGCGATTGGGCGGTGTCCAGAGGCTCCGAGAAGAAGGCCATCGGCGGTTGGGCAGCGTTGGGTAAGCTTGGTTTTAAAGGAGCCAGAGGTGGGAGCTGCGGAAGACCCGGGATCCACGGGAGGCGGCGGTGAGCAGCGCTTGGGGGAGGGCAAGGAGTGGCAGGAGAGAGGGCGGGAGTGGGGGCGGGGAAGGAAACTTCTGAACCATCTGGTCCCGGGCCGGGGGAGACCGCTGGGCGGGGACGCGAGGAGGGAGGGGGCGTCTGTGGGCGGGACCTCCCGGGATTGGAGTGAAGGGGGTATCTGCTTGACAGTGGATCCCTGGGGATCTACGCTGAGTTCGGAGATGCTCCAGCTCGGGCCGCCCCTGTCTGAGCGGAGCTTTGCGGCGCTGAAGCTTACAGGGGAAGGAGAAGCCTCGCCCGGCGTCTGATTGGCGGAACCGCGCTGTAGGATTCTTTCCTCAGGGATCCAGTCTAGGGGATCTGGTGGGATGGAGGGTCGTCGATGTGTGGAGTATTGCTTTGGAGTCCTCGGCCACCCGCTGGGAGAGGAGGATCGCAGAGGGATCCAGCGGAAATAGCCTCCCAGGACCGGGATCCCCGGGGATCCCGGGGGATCTCGGGGCATAATCTGCAGGGACAAAGGCCTCGGGAGGCTCAGGCCAAGGGAGAACTGGGGCCGCTGCATTCTGGGTTCTGGCGGCAGGTGCCAGGCAGGGCGCGAGTGATCCGCTGATCGAGGCGGTGGCAGCGGGAGGACACCCGCTCCGGGCGACCGGCCGGGGGCGCCCTTTCGCGCCCCAGGGCTGCGGCCGCTGGGCTACGGGGAGCCGCGGGAGGACCATGAAGGGCGGAGCCCCAGGGAAGGGGCCGGCCCTCACCCCTCGCTCCCCCGCTCCCCCCTTACCCCAGGCCGCAGCCTGGGATTCCCCAGGGACCCCCCGGAGCCGCCGCGTCTCCCATGGACTTGCCCGGGGACTCCAGGTGAGAGCGCACCCGGCCCGCCTGTCTTGACCCCGGGAGATGGGGATCCTGGCGACCGTGCCGGGAAACTACAGAGCCAGCGACAGGTTCGGGCGACCGTCCTCTGCTTTCACCCTCCAGCCCGCCTGGCCAGCCGCGTCTGTGCCGCCAGCCTCTGACTCGAGCATTATGGAGAGCCAGGAGCCCGAAACGGCCGAGGCTGCAGCTCCCGGGGGCCCCTTCTCCCTTGGAAAAGGCCTCTCGGCGGGTCCTGGCCGTGGTGCTGGAAGATGTCATGGCTGTTCACATGGTGAGCCCCCTGAACCGAGAGACCCTTTATTCCCCCATGATTTTCCTCACTACCAGACTCGGGCCAGATCCCTGCTGAGGATAACTGAAGTCCAAATCCATCATTGTTGCACCTAGCCCTCAGGCAGCCTCCCTTATGCTAGAGTCCTGCTTGGCTCCCACTTACTCCAACCTAGAATTGGGCAGTGCCTGTTCCCCCCACCAACGATTTTGGGCTGGAACCACATCCCTCTAACTCTGAGAAACTCTTCTGCTTTTTTTTTCCATCTTTTTTTTTTTTTTTTTTTTTTTTTAGAGACAGGGTCTTGCTATGTTGCACAAGCTGGTCTCAAACTGTCATCAAGCGATCTTCCCATCTCTGCCTCCCAAAGTATTGCGATTACAGGCATGAGCCACGGTGCCGGTCCGAAACTCTTCTCCTTTCTTCCCAGCCCAGCCTCCTTAGGAAGCAGGCTGAGGTCTTTGACTCCACTGCACAGATAAGAAAAACTGTGGCCCAAAAAAGGCAGTGACCCACCCTAGCTCACCCTGTCTTTTTCATTTCTCTAAACAGCGTGGATGAGATTACCCAGGTCCCACACCTGCAGTTTAGGACTCTTAATATCTGGCCCCTAATTCAGTCCAATTCAGCTCTTCTCTTGGGATCCGAGTGAATTCTAGCCCCAATCTCTGTTATGTTTGTGGCTCAGGGCTCTGTTAGGCACAGGGAGACCTTGTCCCGTCCAGCCTCATTCTATCACCTTGCTCTTGACACCTCTTTCTCTTCCAGGTCCCCGTGGTGCCCTCAAAGGAGACCTCCATCCCACGGCACCACAGCTACCGTCAGGATCGTGTCCACAGGCAGCCGCCTGCCTCACCACCCCGGCAGGCCAGGTGGTCCTCGCAGGCCAGGTGAGCATGGTAGGATGGGGGTACGCCGAAGGCCCAGCTGAGCCATTTTAATCTTCCTGTTCCCTCGCTAGGCCTCCCGACCCTCTGTGTTTGTGTCGCGAGCCCTTGAGCCGCATCCACCGGACCTCTTCCACCCTGAGGCGGCGATCAAGGACAACCCCTGGCCCAGAGGAGGGCCCTTCACAAAAGGTGGACCGGGCCCCCCAGCCCACCCTGGTGGTGATGCTGGAAGACATTGCCAGTCCTAGACCCCCAGCGGAGGTATGGGAACTGCGAGTACGGATGTCAAGGGTTCTGCTGGGTTCCAGCAGGGATAGAAGAAGGGTAGGAGGCCTGAGTCTTAGGTGGGTTTTTCTTGGGGTAAGGAGGATGGCATTTTAGATGGCAGACACTGCCTGAGCAAAGACTATATATATAAAAACGTCCTTGGCGTGAAACCAAGCAGGTATCCGGGAACTGAAAGAGTCAGGATGTGGGGCACTAAGGAGGCTTCCCTGCCTCCCCACAAACATCCCCTATTTTTATCCAGGGCTTCATTGATGAGACCCCCAACTTCATCATCCCAGCACAAAGGTGAGAGGGCTGGAATAGGGATTATCAAAGGATCCAGGCAACAGCCATCATCCAGGTAGCCAGAGCTAGGGGCATCGGGACTGATTGATCCAATCCTTCCTTGTGGCACCTTAAAAAGCCTTAAGGGGCCAGGCACGCTCATGCCTAATGCCAGCACTTTAGGAGGCCAAGGCAGGAGAATCGCTTGAGCCAGGGAGTTTGAGGCCAGCCTGGGCAACCACATCACTGTGGCCATATCTTTACAAAACGTTTTGTTTATTTATTTGTTTGTTTTTGAGACGGAGTTTTTGCTCTGTTGCCCAGGCTGGAGTGCAATGGTGCAATCTCGGCTCACTGCAACCTCCGCCTTCTGGATTCAAGTGATTCTCCTGCCTCAGCCTCCTGAGTAGCTGGGATTACAGGCATCTGCCACCATGCCCAGCTAATTTTTGTATTTTTAGTACAGACGAGGTTTCACCATGTTGGCCAGGCTCTTGAACTCCTGACCTCAGGTGATCCACCCACCTCGGCCTCCCAAAGTGCTGGGATTACAGGCGAGAACCACCACGCTCAGAAAAAATATTGTTTTAAATTAGTTGGATGTGGTGGTCCATGCATGTAGTTCTAGTCACTTGGGAGGCTGAGGTGGGAGGATTGCCTGAGCCCAGGAGTTCGAGGCTGCAGTGAGCTGAGATTGTGCCCCTGCACTCCAGCCTGGGCCACAGAGCAAGGCTCTGTCTCAAAACAAAAAGAGGAAGCTTTAAGGGATAGGGGAGTTGCTGGCTCAGGTGGGATACCTGGAAGTTCCCCTAGCCTTTACCTTCCCCTTCACCCCAGAGCTGAGCCCATGAGGATAGTTCGCCAGCCAACACCTCCACCCGGGAACCTAGAACCCCCATTCCAGCCATCTGCTCTGCCTGCAGACCCTCCGGAGAACCCACCACCAGGTAAGGACTTGGGTAGAGATCGGATGAGACTTCAGGGTCTGGAACATCCTAGTTGAGCTTGGAAGTGTCAGGTACAGAGGTGGGGATAGGGCTTAAACTGCCTCCCAGGGCAGGGCTTGGTATATGAAGATGGGATGTCAACGTCAGAGGCTTGAAGTTCAATTCTTAAATGCAGAACTTAGTGTTTTAAGGGTGGGCTAATTCCCCTGTGCACAAAGTTGAGCATGTGGGGAGGGGCTGAGACACTGCAGCCAAGGAATATCCACCTGTGACCCTCTCCTTTCCTCAGCCCCAGATCCTGCTCTGGAGCTCCCATCCACCCCACCACCGTCCAGCCTTTTACGCCCCCGCCTCAGTCCCTGGGGCTTGGCCCCGCTCTTCCGTTCCGTCCGCTCCAAGCTGGAGAGCTTTGCTGACATCTTCCTCACGCCCAACAAAACCCCACAGCCCCCACCCCCGTCCCCCCCAATGAAGCTGGAGTTCAAGATCGCCATCTCAGAGGCCGAGCAGTCTGGGGCTGCTGAGGGCACTGCGTCCGTCAGCCCCCGGCCCCCAATCCACCAGTGGCGGACTCAGGACCACAATACCCCAGCACCTCTCCCTAAGCCCTCTCTGGGCCGAAGCTACTCCTGCCCTGATCTGGGGCCCCCTGGCCCAGGTACCTGCACCTGGCCACCTGCTCCACCCCAACCAAGCCGGCCACGGCCGCGGCGGCACACTGTGGGTGGTGGGGAAATGGCCCGAGCCCCGCCACCCCCTCGGCCCTGTCTCCGGAAAGAGGTCTTCCCTCTCGGAGGAGTGGGAGCCTCCCCTTCTCTCGCCACATCTTGCTCGTCCACGGCATCCACTTCCTCCTTCTCCGAACCAGCAGAACCCAGGTAGTGCTCTCAAAAAACCCCCTTGAAGTCTGGCCGCAGCCTGGTCCCAGCCTCCTTCCCTGAGTATCCAGTGGGCAGGAGACGGGGGATAATGCAGTGAATCCTGTTTGTCCCTGAGCCTTGACGTTCTTGGCAGGTTGGGTTCAACCAAAGGGAAGGAGCCAAGAGCCTCAAAGGACCAGGTGCTTTCAGACCCTGAGACCAAGGTAGGCATTCAGATCGGGTAGAAGAGACTAGTGGGGGCCTGAGCCCATGTCACTCTTTCACCCTCTGCCCCATTTTTGCAGACCATGGGAAAGGTTTCTCGATTCAGAATACGCAGAACACCAGCCCGTCCTCAGCTAAACCTTACACCAATGGGACTGCCTCGACCAATCAGGTGAGGGGCTCACTGGGCATTGAGCAGTCTTGGCCAAACAGATGCAGGCTTATGTCCCCTGAAGTACAGCTTTGTCTCCCCTCAGGGAGCACAGTCCAGCCTGGAGGATTCAATTCGGTGTGGGGATGGTTTGTGCTCAAAATTGCCTGTCTGCCTTATGTAGCACTCCTGGCCCTGACATGTCCCAGAAACTGAAATACAGACCAGGCCTTACCTGTCCCTTCAGGCCCCACTGGCCCAACGTTTCTCAGTGGCCTCTGCTCTTTGCTCACAGATTGAACAAGAAGGAGTTCAGCTTGGAAGAAATTTACACCAACAAGAATTACCAATCACCCACAACCAGGAGGTGAGACACTTGGAAGGCTTGAGGGTGACAGAGGGAAATCTGGAGCTGTGGGGCACCCTGATAACCAGCTCCTCTCCCTGCCTTGTCCAGGACCTTTGAGACCATCTTCGAGGAACCCCGGGAGCGCAATGGGACTCTGATTTTCACCAGCTCAAGGAAGCTCCGGCGGGCTGTGGAATTTCGGGACAGCAGCCTTCCTCGATCACGAAGGCCGTCCCGTGGGGTCCGGGCTGCAGGGGTTAGGACTGTTCCTCCCAGTGTGGCCCCCAGCCCTGATGTGGGCCCCCTGCTCCAGCAGCGGCTGCAGGAGCTAGATGCCTTGCTCCTGGAGGAAGAAACAGTAGATCGGGAGCAGCCCCACTGGACCTAGGTGCCCCATCTGTTGGTCATCCATCCTGAAGGGACGGGAAACCTCCCAGGCAGTTATTTTTTTTTTCTCTATATTTCTAGTAAAGTTTTCGATATGTTTCTGATTCTTTTGTATCTCTAGCTAAGTTTAAGATTGATTTGGCTGATGTTTCTACGTTGGCCCCCAAAGGTCTGGGAACTGGGGCTGGTGCCAGAGATGGTGACAGGGGTTGGGTACAGAGTACAGGGAGGGGGTGAAGTGGTCACTTGACTGATAGGTAGGTAGATAGATAGATAGATAGATAGATAGATAGATAGATAGATAGACAGATAGATATAGATGGAGTTTCACTCATGTCACTCAGGCTGGAGTACAATGGCACGATCTTGGCTCACTGCAACCTGTCTCCCGCATTCAAGCGATTCTCCTGCCTCAGCCTCCCAAGTATCTGGGACTACAGGTGTGCGCCACCACACCCGCTAATTTTTGTATTTTTAGTAGAAACTGGGCTTCACCATGTTGGCCAGGCTGGTCTCGAACTTCTGACCTCAGGTGATCCGCCTGCTTTGGCCTCCCTAAGTGCTGGGATTATAGGCATGAGCCACCATGCCCGGCCTAGAGATAACTCTATTGATTAGAGGATTCTCCTGTGTGGAGGGACACTTCTGAATCAGTGCCAGATGATTCTGTGACCTTAGACTCTGGTCTGGGTTCTCCCAATTCATTTATATCAAGGAGACTGAAAGGCCTATAGTGGGTCAAGGCCTTGAAGATAAAGATGGCCCTGAATTCCTGCTAACATGCAGGCGAGGACCTGCTGCTGGATTCAAGAGCTACGGCTAGGCCAGGTGCAGTGGCTTACGCCTGTAATTCCAGCACTTTGGGAGGCCGAGGCAGGTGGATCACAGGAGGCTAGGAGTTCGAGAGCAGCTTGGCCAACATGGTGAAACCCCATCTCCACTAAAAATACAAAAATTAGCTGGAAATCTTGGTGCGTACCTGTAATCCCAGCTACTCAGGAGGCTGAGCCAGGAGAATCACTCGAACCCGAGAGGCAGAGGTTGTAATAAGCTGAGATCGCACCACTGCACTCCAGCTTAGGGGACACAGCCAGACTCTGTCCCCCCAAAAAACAAAACAAAAAAAGAGCTAAGAGTAGGCCGGGCGCGGTGGCTCAAGCCTGTAATCCCAGCACTTTGGGAGGCCGAGGCGGGCGGATCACGAGGTCAGGAGATCGAGACCATCCTGGCTAACAGGGTGAAACCCCGTCTCTACTAAAAATACAAAAAATTAGCCGGGCGTGTTGGCGGGCGCCTGTAGTCCCAGCTACTCGGGAGGCTGAGGCAGGAGAATGGCGTGAACCCCGGGAGGCGGAGCTTGCAGTGAGCCGAGATCGCGCCACTGCACTCCAGCCTGGGGGACAGAGCAAGACTCCGTCTCAAAAAAAAAAAAAAAAAAAAAAAAAAAAGAGCTAAGAGTAATGGGCCATAATGAAACACTCACGACGACTGTCATAGGTGCTTGACCTGTACATGTCCCTGCGACAGGGAATTAGTCATTTTATGGACGAGAAAGCAAGGCAGGCATGTCAGCGCGCTGTCAACTTTTAAAACGGTAACCCGGGCAACCGGAGGCCAGAAATGGCTTTCTCTTTTTTTTAAGCCAGTCACATTGAGCAGTGGGGTGCATCTTTCATAACTGAGAGGCATCACAGGGCAGTGGCTGAACATAGACGTGGCTAGGAGACTACCAGCCCGTCTGTGCGCGCATTCCTTTCCGTCCCAGTAAAATGGGGCTGACAGCATCTCCCTCGTGGAATTATTACCAAACGCGGTCACAACCGCGGAGAAGCGCTCATGCAAGTGCAAGGCGTTTTCGAATTGCTAGCACTCGGGACCGCTGCCAGCAGCCGCGCCTGGAAGGGACGCGGCTGCCTGTTCGTGCGCCCGGCGCGGGCACAGCACGCGGCCGCTCGGGCCACCCCGGGCCGCGGAACGACCCGCGACCAGCCAGCCTGACAGCGGCGCCGCCACGCGCGTGCGCGAGACGCCGGGCTGTCTGTGGGCCGCGCCGAGCGGCGGAAAGGCGGCGATAACTTAACTGGCTGTGGAACGGAACCTCTCGCAGCCGCGCGCCCCCCGGCGGCCAACCGCCCCCAACGCCTCAGGCCCCGCGTCTCCGCCCCTCGCCTGACGCCATCAGGAGACTGGCCAATAAACAAACAGCAGGAAGAGGCGGGGCCCTGGGGGAACCGCCCCAAACACCTACTTCTAACCAGTCGAGTCACAAGACTGGGAGAAGGGCGGAGCCAATCTGACGTAACCCAATCCAAGATTTGAGGGCGGTTACATGCACCCAACTCCCTCGGGTTTGGCTCCGCCCCTCGTCTTGACGTAGCCCTCCCAGCCTATCAGCGACTGCACCCGTGGGGGGTGAGGGGAAGGGGGCGGAGAGTGGGAGGAGGCCGAGAGAGGAAGGAGGTGTAGGCTGAGGAGGAAGAGGGAGGAGGGGCAGGGAAGTCCTGGCGGAGAAGCGCCCTAAGACTCCAAAGGAGACAACAGGAGTTTGCGCTGGATCTCCCACGCTGCTCATCGGCCGTTCCGGATCCCCTAAGGCCCAAGTCGGACAGAGACGGAGGAAAGGAGGAAGAGACTTTTCTGTCGGCGGACAGAGGAGCCGTACCCGTCACCGTTGCCTCACATCCGGGGCTTTGGAGGGCTGGCCTCGCGGCCCCGCCCCGCCTCGCGCCTTTCATGGCGACCGGAGGCGGAGGCTGGAGGAGCTGGGCCCGGAGGAGGCCCCTTTAAATCTCCTTAAAGGGGTGGCCACTGAACTCGGCCGACTCCAACGCCAGCCTTAAAGGGGAAGCCGCCGAACAGACGCTGACAAATTGAGAACTGTGCCGTTGGGAGAACTGGGGCGAGTGGGGTTTTTCTTTACCTCCTCCTCCCCCACACGCAAGAAGTCTTTTAAATTCAACTTAAAGGGGAAGTGGCCGCTTGTGGAGGACTAGAAACTAACTCCGAGCCCTTAAAGGGACGGCCTGCTGTTTGAAGGACCCTGGACTCCTTAAAGGGGTGGCCTCTTCGAGCCGGAGGACTTGAGACACTTTTAAAGGGGAGGTCTGCGTTTCGGGGCGAGCTTTCGGCCCCTTTTAAAGGGGTGGCCCTTCCTCTTCCTCGGGGAGACTTGCCTCGACCCCTGGCAGGGGGCGGCCACCGCACTAGGCCGCCGGACACTGTCGGGTCGTCTTAAAGGGGCCGGGAGCTGGACAACTTGGGGCCTCGCCTTAAAGGGACGGCCGCCCCGTTTTCGCCGTCGCGGCCCCGCCGAGCCCGCAGGGGGGGCCCTCGGGCTTGTCGCCCCGGGGGCGGCGCCGGCTCCCCGGGCCGTGGCCTTGGGGCAAGCTCGGGGCCAGCAGATCCGGCTTTAAAGGGGAAGCCGTGGCCCTCTCGTCCCTGTGCAGCCGCCAGCGCCGCGCCTGCGACCCCGGGCCTGCGGACAGGCCGCTTCGGGCCCCGCCGCCTCCGGATGCGGCGCTGAGGGTGGTCGCCATGGAGACGGCAGCGGCCGCGGCCCCGGGCCCGGGCTGGGCAGCGGAGGGGGAGCGCCGACGGCGGCGCTGCTCGCGCCGAGACCGAGACCGGGAGCAGCGGCGCCGCCGAGGTCCAGGCGGCGACGCGCCCCGGGCCCTGTTGGCCGCCCCGCGTGGCTCCTCGTCCTCGTCGTCGCCGCCGCCGCCCGCCAGGCCTTGGTCGTCAGCTTCGTCTGGAGAGCGGCCTGGGGGCCCGAGACGCCGGCGGCCCCGTCCGAGACCTCGACCCCCGCGACCCCGAGCTCGGAAGCGGCCTGCCGGCTCGGGCAGCCGCGGGGAGGAAGAGGAGGAGGAGGAGGGGGGCGCAGACGACGGGGAAGCCGAGGAGGAGCCTGAGGAGGAGGAAGAGGAGGAGGAGGACTTGATCGATGGCTTCGCCATCGCCAGCTTCGCCACCCTCGAGGCCTTGCAGGTGGGGCCTAATGGGGCTGGGGGGCTTTGGGGGTTTCCGAGGGGCAGCAAGGAGGGTTCAGTGCCCCTAGTGGGTGGAGTTGAGGGGGGAATGCTGGCACCCCAAACCAGAGCAACCGGCTCCTCTGGCCAGGTTTCTGCCCCGCCCTGGGGTGGGAGGAGGTAGAGCTTGTCTCTGGGGACCCGGTTTCCCGGCCCGAGGGGTACTTCGGCAGCCTGGTCACCCCTAGAGGGGTCGGGAGCTTGCCCTTTTCCATCCACCTCAGCTCCACCTCCTCCTCCACAGAAGGATGCATCTCTTCAGCCCCCAGAGCGATTGGAACATCGGCTGAAGCATTCTGGGAAGCGGAAGAGGGGGGGCTCCAGTGGGGCCACCGGGGAGCCAGGGGACAGCTCTGATCGAGAGCCTGGCCGGCCTCCTGGGGATCGGGCCCGAAAATGGCCCAATAAGCGGAGAAGAAAAGAGGTGAGCTTGTCCCTTGAAACTCTTTAGGCAGAATGTATTTCCCACAGCCCCGTTTATCATCAGCAACGCCACTGCCCCTTGTAAACAGAGACCCCAGTCTCTAAGGGCAAAGAGGCAAGCAGGGCAAATTTGAGCCCTCACTCATCTGGGTCTGACAAAGGCCTGTCTGCAGTCAGGTACACCTATTTTTGCCTGGTTCTGTGTCTACTTCAAACGTTTTGATAATTCAGAGAGGCGTCAAAGGAACTTAGTTGGGTCATAAATTAACTGTGGTCCCTGCCCTTCCTCGAGGTGGTGGCAGTCCAGCAGGAAAGAAATAGCCAGCAAGCAAACACCTAAACCTTAATTTGAGAAGCTACAGAAGACAAAGATGGGGAGAGATGCTACAGAAACCCACATGAGGAAGCCGCTTGTGCTGCCTGGGGGATGGGAGGAGAATTGTGGTTGGGGAAAGCCCCCTAGGATGTCTTAGTCAGGTCCTGAAGTATGGTCAGAAGTTTGCTAAGAAAAGACACGGGGAAAAGTTGTTTTGGGCAAGAGCACGAAGACGTGAGGACCCGGCGTATTTAGGGAATGGCGAGAGCACTGGGACCCGGGTGGGCAGTGGTGGGAAAAGCAACTGGAAGGAGAGGCTGAGAGTAGATCCTGGAGGCCCGTGAGCGCCCTGCTGGGAATTGCGACTTTCCCAGCCGCCTCAGCAGCCGCCTCCCTCACCTCTGGACTCTGGTCTTCCTCAGGCGTCCTCCCGTCACTCTCTGGAAGCTGGATACATAGTAAGTGCTATCCACCTGTCCTGGCCCCTCCCCACTCCACCCTGGGCCTCTTCTCTCTCGTGATACCTCTGTCTTTCCTTCTCCCCAGTGTGACGCGGAAAGTGATCTGGACGAGAGGGTGAGTGGGGCTAGAGCTTGGGTGGGCAGTGTCACTGCTTGTAAAAGGGACTGCAGCATAAAGGCCTTCTACGTGCAGCAGACAGCCTTCCCTTGAGTGAGAAACATGGCTTAGGTTGAGTCAGGATTAGGTTTTTGGGAGGAACGGGGGTGGATTGGGAGGGTAAATGGTGTCATTTTTTCTTTTGGTGACTAGGGTTAGCTGACCAAGGAATGGAGGGTCCATGCTTTGGCATACTATCCTTTCCAAAGCCCTTGAGCTACTTCTGGTTCTCCACAGAAACCCAGAGTGGCTGTGGCACTGAGATGGGCCTTCTGCCCGTCTTAGAATGAAGATCTAGATTCAAGTCTGAGCAGAAACCACAGATAGAGTAGTGAGGACACTAAATCATTGTAGTCAGTGTAGGGACTCAGCCCATAAAGGTGTATTTGAGTTTATCCTTAGGGGCGATTTGCTTGTTGTGAGATAGTATGTTCTAGAAGTTAATGCTCTACCCATTGGGCCCGTGTAAGTAACTCAATTTGCGCTCCCTGATGTGTGTCTTGTTTTCGTTGCAAAAGTTGGCTGGATAGGACTGTGGTGAACCAGAGGGTTCTTGTCCATTTCCTTCATCCATCTCTATCTGTCTAGGCTGATTGTTGCTACCAGAACAGGGGGCCCATTCTTGAGGGAATCTGCAAGCCTGAGTTTTAATGAGGAATCTCCAGATTCTTAAATATCTGCAGTTGGTTTAAAACTTTTACCAGCGCTGGTGGACCAAATAAATCTGTAAGCCAGGGAGGCCTGTGGGCCAGCAGCTAGTGACCTCTGACGTTTTGGTTGGCCTGCTTCTCTGGTGCTTCAACGCTGTCTCCATTTAGTCCTCCTGGCCTATCGGATTCTTAGGGTCAGCTACTCCACTCTGCTTTTTCTCCAAGCTCAGCCCCCTAGAGCGCAGTCTTTGATGGATCTCAGCTAAACTGAAGGAACAGACCTGCCACTACCACCAGTTCCTAGCAGCCTCCAGAGGCTATTTGGCCTTCCTGGGTGGAGGCCTGGCCCACCCACAACCTAACTCTATCCCTTGCCCTTCTTCCCTAGGTCTCCGATGATGACCTCGACCCATCCTTTACTGTCTCAACCAGCAAAGGTTTGTCCCAAGGTCTGGGGCTGGAGGCATGGGAGGGCAGTGGGGTGAGCATGAGCCTCAACTGAACATGTCTGCCATCCTGCCCCACAGCCTCGGGCCCCCACGGCGCCTTCAATGGGAACTGTGAAGCAAAACTCTCCGTGGTCCCTAAAGTGTCGGGCCTGGAGCGGAGCCAAGAACAGCCCCCGGGGCCCGACCCGCTGCTAGTGCCTTTCCCCCCAAAGGAGCCACCGCCTCCACCGGTCCCTCGGCCTCCTGTCTCACCCCCTGCACCCCTGCCGGCCACCCCCAGTCTGCCACCCCCACCCCAGCCCCAGCTGCAGCTTCGGGTCTCACCCTTCGGCCTCCGCACTTCTCCGTATGGCAGCAGCCTGGACCTCAGCACTGGCAGGTGAGTGGTCTGGGGGGTTGATGCGGTCCAGAAGGGCCTGGTCAATTTGGTGGCGGGGACACAGGATGGTACCTGTGGGGTATGACTTGAAAAAGGATTCTGAGCCTGAAAAGTTTGAGAAAAACAAATGGAAAGAGATGACCGCAGACTTATTTGAGTCCGTTACACATTCCCGTGCAGGGGAATCCAGGCTGTGCTGTTTCCCAGTTGTATTTGCTGGTGAGAAGGTTTTTTCAGGCAGGCATGTCTGCTCAGAATAGTGTTCTTTCGAACATACTTTGGGAAATGCTGACATGATGGTTAAGAGCGCTGGCTTTGGTGTCAGACCCAGATTCAAATTCTTGCTCTGACGCTTCCTGGCTGTGTGATTTTTGACAAGTCACTTAATCCCTCTGAGCCTCGATTTCCTCTTAATGTCAAATGGAATAATCATAGTACTTTCATCTTAAAGCTGTTGTGAGGATTAACTACGAGTGAATGCAGTGTTTCCCAAAGTGTGTACATTCAGCATCAGTGATATATGGGATGATTTCAGGTCTTACGTGAGTAAACTTAGAAAATAGTCCTGAGTTAGCTTTTGTGAGCTTTAGAAAGCTGAGTGTCATGCCTCAGCCCCTTGATTTCACACGCGATTGCTAAGGGGGAGGCTACGTTAAAAAAAAAGAGAAATTGAGTTGAGTTCTTAAAAGAAGCCATTGATGCAGTTCAGACGGTTACTGTGCTGGGCAGCAGTGGGGAAGGTGGCGTGGAATGTTGGAAACTTGGATTAGCTTTTAAAGCACGTGCCAGCACTTGGCCTACAGCAGGTGCTCGCCACAGGGTAAGAACTATTGACACTTACTATTGATGCTCTCACTATTTTGTCACTGTCATTGTCATTGTTATTGAGAAAACTAAGGCTCAGAGAGGGGCAGTGACTTGCTCAAGGTCACCCCGGGCATTCATGGCAAGATGGGCCTAGAATTCAGGTCTCCTGACTCCCAGGCCAGGCCAGTGTGGTGCTGCTTCCACTGTTGTAGGGTGGGACCCCAGGTGGCTTGTTCTAATTAAGCGTCAACATGAATGATCTGTTCTGTGCTGTGGTTGAGTCAGAAAGGGAAAGTCATCTGGCCAGAGATGGCAGAGGCAGCTGTGTGGATGCAGAGACCTAGACAGGGAGAAGTGGGGGTTGCTGGGTGTGGGAGGCACCTCAGTCTGAGAACGGATTCCCTCGGAGGGGGCGGTCCTGGGGCCGGGTTCTGCCACCTCCCGTGTTGGAGAACCAGGGTCACTGTATCACCCAGGCTTCTGACCCCCTCCCGTCAGAGCTGGCACCTCCCAACCCCTCACTCATCTCCCCACTTCTCTCCCCAGCTCTTCACGGCCGCCCCCCAAGGCCCCGGCCCCTCCCGTGGCTCAGCCTCCCCCCTCATCATCCTCTTCGTCCTCCTCCTCCTCATCTGCCTCCTCCTCGTCCGCGCAGCTCACCCACCGGCCCCCAACGCCCTCACTGCCCCTGCCTTTGTCCACCCACAGCTTTCCCCCTCCGGGCTGCGGCCCCCCCCACCACCCCACCACCCCTCCTTGTTCTCCCCTGGTCCCACCCTGCCCCCACCCCCACCCCTGCTGCAGGTGCCAGGGCACCCTGGGGCCTCAGCCGCTAACGCCCTTTCTGGTGAGTTTGGGGTCCTGGCCGGGGGGTGGGGGGCCATTGCCCCGGGCTCGGGCCCAGTTGGCTTTGGGGCACCTGGGCCTCAGCAGACAGCAGGGCTTGAGGAGGGAGCGGCTCGAGGCCAGAGGGAAGGCAGTCACCTGGGCCCAAGGAGGCTGATGTGGCGATAGCATTAAAGCCTTCTCCCGTCCCCTCCCACAGAGCAGGACCTGATCGGCCAGGACCTGAACTCTCGCTACCTGAATGCCCAGGGTGGCCCTGAGGTGGTGGGGGCAGGGGGCTCGGCCCGGCCCCTGGCCTTCCAGTTCCACCAGCACAACCACCAGCACCAGCACACCCACCAGCACACCCACCAGCACTTCACCCCTTATCCCCCGGGCCTGCTGCCACCCCACGGCCCCCACATGGTGAGCTCCTCATTGGGCCGGCGATGAGGCTCGGAGGCCTCAGGGGAGGGCATGGCTTCCGGGGGAAGGCCCGGGTCCCTGGCTGGCAGCTTACTCTTCCCTTCTCTTCCCTAGTTTGAGAAATATCCAGGAAAGATGGAAGGCCTTTTCCGACATAATGTGAGTGTGTGTGTGCGTGTGCATGTGGGGTGTGTGGTGTGGGCGTGGATGCGTCCATGCGTGTGACCCTGACTGCTGGGGTCCAGTCTTCAGCACAAAAGCAAGAGCCTTGAGCCTGGGACAGCTCCTCCGGGGGGCTTTAGGGTGGAGGCCCGTGGACTGACGGGCAGGCTGGACTTGGGCTGCGCCTCCACCCCCACCTGGACTAGTCCCCCTTCTCTCCACAGCCGTACACGGCCTTCCCTCCCGCAGTGCCCGGGCTGCCTCCGGGCCTCCCACCGGCTGTCTCCTTTGGCTCCCTGCAGGGGGCCTTCCAGCCCAAGGTGAGCTCCCAATCCAGACACCACCATCTTGACAAACCCAGACACGCCGGGTCCGAGCACCCTCCTCCCGTTCCCCAAAGTCGTGCCCATCCTCCTGCCCTGCCCTGCTGCACCCAGTTTTCTCCAAAGCCATGATCCCTCCCTGCCCGGTGTCCCAGCTTGGTTCTGGACCCCTTTGTGCTTGGTGCCAGCTCTCCTGTCTGATCCCTCCACTGCCCTTTCCCAGAGCACGAACCCTGAGCTGCCACCACGACTGGGGCCGGTGCCGAGCGGGCTCTCCCAGAAGGGGACACAGGTGAGGGGGCCAGGGCAGGTCCTGGGGGAGCTGGAAGGTGTGTTGCGGGGAGAACAGAACTGACTTGAGGAGAGTGAACTGCTGATTCCTCCCTCGAGTTCACAATCGGGTGTTCCTAGGTGTCTAATAGAGGGAATTTCTGTAAATAGCTGGCATTCCCAGGCATGAGGAATGAGAGTTTCATGAGCTTGTCCCAGGAATAAGATGATTAGGACAGTGGTTTTTGTAGTGGTTTTCGAACTTTTTAATAAAGTCACAAAACACTTTTTTTCCAAATGACATCATACCAGGAAGCCCTGTTCGGAAAACAAAAGATAAGCTGCCCCTTGGTGAAGTGAGGAGAGCCAGAGCCTCCCTCCCCTTAGCACTTGCAGCAGCGTAGACCCCAGGGCTGCAGGAACATTGTGAAACGCACAGGACCAGTTTCCTACAGGGAAGACTAGGCCAGAGGTTTTCCAACTTCCTTCAAAGGCATTTTTCCTAAAGAAATCTTAAACAGACCGCTATACTCTAAAGTTGGCAATAGGATAGCTTCTCTGAGAAACCTGTCCTGCCTGCCCCCTCACCACCTGCAGCCTTCCAGCAGGGCACCTCCCTGGGGCTTGGTTCAGAAACCTTGTGCTGGAGGAGAGATGCCTAGACTGGGAGAGATGGGGAAAGGAGCTTGGGCCTGAGCAGGAAGGGTTTGAGGGAGTCCCAGTGTCTCAGGCATGTTGGCGGTGAGTGGATGCTGTGGAGATGGGAGGTGCCTGGCCCAGGACTCAGGTCTGAGTCGCCTCCCATCTCTCCTTTGCCATCCCCAGATCCCCGACCATTTCCGGCCACCTTTGAGGGTGAGTTATGTGAGGACTTCAGGCTGCATGAGGCTGGGGGCTGGTGTTAGCATGTTTGGCTAAGGGGGGGTTTGCTTGGGAATAAGTGAGAAGCCCAGAACATGGAGGCAGCCAGATGTGGAACAGCAGAGAGTGAGGGCTTTCAAGTTGCAGACCTGGGCTCAGATGGAACTGGCCATGGGACCTTGGGCAAGGCAGTTGATCTCTCTGAGCCTCAGTTTCCTAGGCTGTAAAATGAACCTAGTCATCCCTTGGTTGTAGGAATGATGAGTAGGGATATTCTGTGGCGAGGCTGGGCCCAGAGCCAGGCCTGGAGTGGATGATGAGTGAACATTCTTTCCTTCCCTTTCCCTCTGGTCATCCTTCTGGGGCGGCAGAAACCAGGGAAGTGGTGTGCCATGCACGTGCGTGTGGCTTACATGATCCTGAGACACCAGGAGAAAATGAAGGTACTGGGGTCGGAGGGCTGGGGAGAGTGGGTCTCAGAGTTAGGGGAGGACTGAGCTCTGGGCATTGGCCCTCAACAAAGCTCAGCAGAATCTTGGCCAGAAACATTCTCTCCTGTCCCCCATCACTGCTGAACAGTTCTATGGCTGGCACCTTAGTTCTCTGGCTCATTAGAGGGCTGCTCAGAGAAGGCTCTGAGAGAGGCAGAAGATAGGCATCCAGGCCCCATCTGGGTGCCAGCCAGCCTTTGGAGGGGAACCACGGGTGAGAGAGCAAGAGGGGGACCAGACTGGCTCCTCATGTACTGCCTCTCTCCCTGTGTCCCACACAGGGTGACTCCCACAAGCTTGACTTTCGGAACGACCTCCTGCCCTGCCTTCCGGGGCCCTATGGGGCCCTGCCCCCTGGGCAGGAGCTCTCCCACCCGGCCTCCCTCTTCACTGCGACTGGTGAGTCTGGCCAGCCCCCTCGGACCTGAGGTTCCCTGTCTATAGCCTGAGGCCCAGCTTGTGCCCACTCAGCCTTATCAGAATCTCCCACCTCTCTGCCCCAGGTGCCGTCCACGCTGCAGCCAACCCTTTCACGGCAGCTCCCGGGGCCCACGGACCCTTCCTGAGCCCCAGCACCCACATTGGTAAGAGCCAAGGGCGTATTGGGCAACCCAGGCTTTGTCCCTGACTTCCAAGAGATGGAAATCAGACCCAGCAGGCAGCTGGAATGCAGGATAGACCTGGTTCCACTTGCTTAGTGACCTTGGGCAGGTTACTCTACCCCCTCTGAGCCTTGATTTCCTCATCTGTAAAATGAGTAGGGAAGGGCAGGGCGACTTCAGTCTCTGCCAGCTGGAGCCCTGTCTCCCAGTAGCCAGTGGCAGGGGCAGTATGCCACCTGGAAGGGGAAGGTGGGGAGGCCGTGCTGGCCCAGGGGAGAGCTTGGCCACTGACTCCTAGGATCTTGGCAGGCTTCTTGGGGAGGTTTCACCTGGGTTTGGGTGGACAAGGAGGAGTTGAGCCTGGTGGCTTGGAGAAAGGTGTTCCTGGCTGGGGACATGGTGACATTCCAGTGGCGGGATAGGTTAGTTGTTCTGTCTGGCTGTGTGACGCATGCATGAAGTTAGGGTCAGGTCGGGAAGGGCCCTGCATGTCAGGTGGGGGGAAACCAACAAGGTCTTCAGGCGAGTGGCTTGCTGCGGAGTGGAGATTTGCTGTGATGGGTCCAGGCGGCTGGTGTTGGGGAGTGGGGGAGAAGAGCGTGACTTCATGTCAAGGAAGCCCTGGGCTGGTACCGCTCCCTGGCTAGATGACCACTGGCAAGTCATTTCACCTCTCTGAGCCTGTTTCATCATCTTCAAGTGGGCATGATCCTAACCACCTCTTGGGCTTTTTGTGAGGTTAACCAGCAGGGTGCTTGTCAAAGCTCAACACCTTCCTGGCCCAAGGAAGTGCTCAGCACACGGCTGCTGAAAGCAGGCAGCTGAGGACTCCAGGTGCCACTCCTGCCTCTGCCCAGCCAGGCCTGGTGCCTGCTCAGCACCGGCTGCCCAGTGCTCTGACCACCCCCCTTTCCTCCCACAGATCCCTTTGGGCGTCCCACAAGCTTCGCCTCCTTGGCTGCCCTCTCCAACGGGGCCTTTGGAGGCCTGGGCAGCCCCACATTCAGTGAGTGCGGGTGCGGTGGGGTCAGGGGGCTGCGGCCACGGGGTGAGAGCTCAGGCGGGGGTCTGGGAGGAGGCCTGAATGGGGCCTCCCACTCCTGGCCCCTGTCACTCTCTGCTTCACCCTCTGCCCAGACTCCGGCGCCGTCTTTGCCCAGAAAGAAAGCCCAGGGGCCCCACCAGCCTTCGCCTCCCCACCGGACCCATGGGGCCGCCTGCACCGCAGTCCTCTGACCTTTCCTGCCTGGGTCCGGCCCCCTGAGGCCGCCCGGACTCCAGGCTCAGACAAGGAGCGGCCTGTGGAGCGGAGGGAGCCCTCCATCACCAAGGAGGAGAAGGACAGGTATGCCTCCCGCCCACCCCGCCCCTGCCCCGCCCTCAGCTCCTGCTGCCCCTAGAGAACTTCATTCTCTCCCCATGCCTGCCCTCCAGGGACCTCCCCTTCTCACGGCCCCAGCTCCGAGTTTCTCCTGCTACTCCCAAGGCCCGGGCTGGTGAGGAGGGGCCTCGGCCAACCAAGGAATCCGTGCGGGTAAAGGAAGAGCGGAAGGAGGAGGCTGCCGCCGCCGCCGCCGCCGCCGCTGCCGCCGCCGCCGCCGCCGCCGCCGCCGCAGCAGCCACTGGGCCCCAGGGCCTTCACCTGCTGTTTGAGAGGCCTCGGCCACCCCCGTTTCTGGGCCCTAGCCCACCAGATCGCTGTGCTAGCTTCCTGGAGCCAACTTGGTTGGCAGCACCCCCACGCCTGGCAAGGCCACCCCGCTTCTATGAGGCGGGTGAGGAGCTAACTGGACCCGGGGCCGTGGCCGCTGCCCGCCTGTATGGTCTGGAACCTGCTCACCCCTTGCTCTACAGCCGCTTGGCTCCTCCACCACCACCTGCTGCGGCCCCGGGAACCCCTCACCTTCTCAGCAAGACCCCGCCGGGAGCCCTTTTGGGGGCACCACCTCCGCTTGTGCCCGCCCCCCGGCCCAGTTCCCCACCTAGGGGCCCTGGCCCAGCTCGGGCTGACAGGTGAGGGGAAGGGGGGGGTCGGGGCAAAGCTCCATCTCCCCTTCCTTTAACCAGGTCCTAGGGCTGAGGTTTTAAGCCAGGGCTGGAGGGCAAAGGTCATAACCTTACCAGCCGCCTCTGAGGTCATGGAACCTGGGAACAGAAGCCTCAACCCCCATGAGACCAAGCACCACATGGAGTGTAGGGTCACTGGGAGAGCAGAGGTCACAGCCTCTAGAGAGGGAGAGAGGCATGTGCATGGGAGTGTGGCTCATATCAGCGGCCGTGGGGCCTCCTGAGGTACACCTTTGCCCCTCTAAGGGCCTCTAGGCCCTGGGCCTGCCTCCCCAAGGGCTCACTAAGCCAGAGGCCAAAGTGCCCCCTCCCCTTCACCTACTACCCAAGTCCTCATGCCCTCCGAGGGCTGGGGGAGGAGGGGCTCAAGGAAGGGGGGTTCCATGTACATATTTATCACCCCTTTCACATAGCCCCAAGACCTTTTGTACATTTTTACAGGGGTGCCCCTCCCAACAGTCCCCTTCCTGGTTAATTAAACCCTCAGACTGGTGCTGTGTTCCTAGCCTCTGGCCTCTGTGGGGGAGGGGGACTGCAGGGGGAAGAGCCGGGAAGGGACAGTCAGGCTTCTCCCTGGGAAGGTGGGGCCAGCAGGAGATGACCAACAGGGGGCGGGACCTGGGGACCTGGGCTGGAGGGAAGGGCAGAAGCTTCCTGCTTGGCTGACAGCCCTGGTTCCCCCAACATGTTCCCGTTCACTCTGCCCCCACCCCCAAAGGCTCAGCCTCTAAATCTCAGACCACCACCTCTTAATGGCTCAGTCCCCCTCACCCCATTTCCAAGTGCCCCCAGGACTCCTGGGCCCTGCTTCCCTGAACCCTGTTCTCCAAAACCCTGCCCCAGGCTAAGGGTGGCCAGAGAAGGTCACCATGTACCACACACCAAAGAAGGGGGTCGGCCCAGGGGTGGGCGACACAGGCAGCTTCTTCGGCAGCCTCACGGCAGCAACCCCAGCCTTCCCAAAGCAGCAGGCGCCTCCAGGCTGGGGCCCAACCTAGAAGGCAGGGGTCAATCTAACAAAACCCTAACGTTGACTTTTTTCCCCGGTGGGGCATATTCTGTAACATGACTTGCGAATATTTATATAAAAATGAGTGTTACAATGAGACCCCCGGCTCCTCTTTGAGTGTGTGTGGGGTGGGTTGGACCAGGGTGGGGTGTGTGGGTCCTGGGGTAAGGGAGGGATGAGGACAGTACTGTCCATATCCTGCCAAGGTTTTCCTTCCTGCCATCCACTGAGCGAGTTGGTCTGCCACTTCTGGAGGGATGGGTTCGAGGGTTAGGCACTGAAGTTTTTCACATTGTTTTTCTGTAACCCAGGAATACATAGTATGTAGGATTCAAGCAACCCAGCAAGACACTGAGCAAAACATTAAATTTCTCCTTCACCTGCCAACCTTCCCAAGCCCCATCCCCTTCCCCCAGGTAACCGCTGTAAATCATTAGGTGTATATTCTTCAGGTCCTTTCTATGTGTTCACGCACATGTCTGCACAGGCAGAGTATGCTAAAAAAGATCTATAATTTAAAATTTTTCTGGTTTTTGTTGAGTAATACATAGTCATTATAAAACCATTCAAACACAAATACAGAGCACGGAGGGAAAGTGCCCCATCATCCCACCTCTTGAGGATAACCACCGTTTTTTGTTTTGTTTTGTTTTGCTTTTTTGAGACAGAGTTTCGCTCTTGTTGCCCAGGCTGGAGCGCAATGGCGTCATCTCGGCTCATCGCAACCTCTGCCTCCCGGGTTCAAGTGATTCTCCTGCCTCAGCCTCCCGAGTAGCTGGGATTACAGGCATGCACCACCACGCCTGGCTAATTTTGTCTTTTTTTTTTTTTTTAATAGAGACAGGGTTTCTCTATGTTGGTCGGGCTGGTCTCGAACTCCCAACCTCAGGTGATATGCCCGCCTGGGCCTCACAAAGTGCTGGGATTACAGGCGTGAGCCACCGCACCTGGCAACCACTGTTTTTTTGTTTTTTGTTTTTTTGTTTTTTTTTTTTGAGACGGAGTCTCGCTCTGTCACCCAGGAGCCCAGGCTGGAGTGCAGTGGGCGCGATCTCGGCTCACTGCAATGCAAGCTCCACCTCCCGGGTTCACGCCATTCTCCTGCCTCAGCCTCTCCGAGTAGCTGGCACTACAGGCGCCCGCCACCACGCCCAGCTAATTTTTTTTTGTATTTTTAGTAGAGACAGGGTTTCACCGTGGTCTCGATCTCCTGACCTCGTGATCCGCCCGCCTCGGCCTCCCAAAGTGCTGGGATTACAAGCGTGAGCCACCGCGCCCGGCCAACTACTGTTAATTGTCGGAAATTCCTCCAGTTATTTTTCTAGCTACTACAGGTCACTGCAACAAAGCGAGGCACGTGAATTTTTTCATTTCCTGGTACACATAAACGTTATGGTTCTGGCTGGGCGTGGTGGCTCACGCCTGTAATCCCAGCACTTTGGGAGGCTGAGGCGGATGGATCACGAGGTCAGGAGATCGTAGACCATCCTGGCCAACATGGTGAAATTCCGTCTCCACTAAAAATACAAAAATTAGCCAGGCATGATAGCATGCGCCTGTAGTCCCAGCTACTCAGGAGGCTGAAGCAGGAGAATCGCTTGAACCCAGGAGGTGGAGGTTGCCGTGAGCTGAGATCATGCCACTGCACTCCAGCCTGGGCGACAAAGCAAGACTCCGTTTCCAAAAATAAAAAATAAAAAAGTTACTGTTCCACAATACTGCAGTCTAAGTGAGCAATAGTGTTCTGTCTACGAGAACAGGGTACATCCCTTAATTTTTTAAATGCTAACAATCATCTGAGCTTTTGCAAGTCGTAATCTTTTTGCTGGTGGAAGGTCTTGCCGCATTGGTGATAGCTGCTGACTGACTGAGGTGGTGGTTGCTGAAGGCTGGGATGATGGCAGTTTCTTGACAACAAGGAACTTTGCCTCCTTGATTGCCTCTTCCTTGAACACTTAGAGGCCATTGTAGGGTGTTATTAATTGGCCTAGTTTGAATATTGTCTCTAGGAAGAGGGAGGCCCAAGCAGAGAGAGAGAACAGTTAACACACGTTTATTGATTGAGTTCACCCTCTTACATGGGCACTGTTTGTGGCACCCCAAAGCAATCACAGTAGTAACATCAAAGATCACGGATCACTATAACAGATACAATAATGGGAAAGTTTGAGATAATGTGAGAATTAACAAAATGACACAAACACGAAGGCCAGGTGTGGTGGTTCACACCTGTAATCCCAGAACTTTGGGAAGCCAAGGTGGGTACATCCCTGAGGTCAGGAGTTCAAAATCAGCCTGGTCAACATGGTGAAACCCCCTCTCTACTACAGAATACAAAAAGCTGGGCATGGTGGCTGACTCCTGTAGTTCCAGCTACTCAGGAGGCTGAGGCGGGAGACTCACTTGAATCCGGGAGGCGGATGTTGCAGTGAGCTGAGATCGTGCCACTGCACTCCAGCCTGGGTGACAGGGTGAGACTCTGTCTAAAAAAAAAAAAAAGCAAGTCACTACTAAACTGGGCTGCCAGGGCTGGTGCCTACCCAAGCTCCTACAGAATTAACTGAGTGGCCTTATTCTAAGTATGCCTGCTTTTTTTCTTTTTTGAGACAGAGTCTCACTCTATCGCCCAGGCTAGAGTGTAGTAGTATGATTTCACCTCACTGCAACCTCCACCTCCTGGGCTCAAGCAGTCCTCCCGCCTCAGCCTCCCGAGTAGCTAGGACTATAAGCATGCACCACCACGCCCAGCTATTTTTTTTTTTTTTTTTTTTTTTTTTTGAGACAGAGTCTCGCTCTGTCGCCCAGGCTGGAGTGCAGTGGCGCAATCTCAGCTCACTGCAAGCTCCGCCTCCTGGGTTCACGCCATTCTCCTGCCTCAGCCTCTCCGAGTAGCTGGGACTACAGGCGCCCGCCACCACGCCTGGCTAATTTTTTGTATTTTTAGTAGAGACGGGGTTTCACCGTGGTCTCGATCTCCTGACCTCGTGATTCGCCTGCCTCGGCCTCCCAAAGTGCTGGGATTACAAGCGTGAGCCACCACGCCCGGCCACGCCCAGCTAATTTTTGTATTTTTTGGTAGAAACAGGATTTTGCCATGTTGCCCAGGCTGGTCTCAAACTCCTAGACTCAAGCCATCTACCCCCTCGGCCTCCCAAAGTCCTGGGATTATAGGTGTGTGCCACCACATACAGACTTCTTTTGCTTTTGAGGTGGCTTTGGAGCAAAACAACAGCCAGTCTGTTGCCCAGGCTGGAGTACAGTGGTGCAATCACAGATCACTTCAGCCTCGAACTCCTATTCCCAAGTGATCCTCCTGCCTCAGCCTCCTGAGTAGCTGGAACTACAAGCCTGTGCCACTACATTTGGCTAGTTTTAAATTTTTGTAGAGACAGGGTTCTTGTCTTGTTGTCCAAGCTGGTCTAAAACTCCTGGCCCCAAGCAATCCTCCTGCCTCAACTTCCGAAAGCACTGGAATTACAGGCGTGAGCCACTGTGCCTGGCCCATAAATGTACCTGTTGCCTTAGGAAAGATGCAGCCAACATTCCCTGACACCACCACACATATCCAGGATGTCTAGAGAAGGCTCAAGCGTAGATTGCTCCAACAGAAGTCAGAAACAGGTGACCAGAAGGTGAAAGTTGGCTTGCAGACAAGATTTCACATGGAAGTCCTTGTTTTCAGCTTCTCTTGAAAAATCCAAAAATCTGTGGTCACTAGACCTGCTTACCCCCGTGGCTTTCCTTTGAAATGGGACATAATCTCACCAGATTGCCACTGTCCCCTCCACTCTGTGGTCTTGGAGTAGACCACAGTCACTATTCATGCTACCTCTCTGGCCCCTATAGGCATTTGAGAGTGACTCTTAGTAAAATATTTTCTTTCTTTCTCTCTCTCTCTCTTTTTTTTAGACAGAGTCTTACTCTGTTGCCCAGGCTGGAGTGCAATGGCATAATCTCAGGTCACTGCAACCTGCGCCTCCCGGATTCAAGCAATTCTGTCTCAGCCTCGAAAGTAGCTGGGATTACAGGCATGCACCACCATGCCTGGCTAATTTTTTGTATTTTTAGTAGAGACAGGGGTCACACTAAATGTTGGCCAGCCTCGTCTCGAACTCCTGACCTCAGGTGATCTGCCTGCCTCAGCCTCCCAAAATGCCAGGATTACAGGCATGAGCCACCGCGCCCAGTAGAGTTAAATATTTTCTAGACATGAGTATCCCACCTCTCCTAGATCTCTCCCCAAGCACCTCAGATATCCCAAATTAAGTCATCTTCGGGCCGGGCGCGGTGGCTCACGCTTGTAATCCCAGCACTTTGGGAGGCCGAGGTGGGCGGATCACGAGGTCAGGAGATCGAGACCACGGTGAAACCCCGTCTCTACTAAAAATACAAAAAAAAAAATTAGCCGGGCGTGGTGGCGGGCGCCTGTAGTCCCAGCTACTCGGAGAGGCTGAGGCAGGAGAATGGCATGAACCCGGGAAGCGGAGCTTGCAGTGAGCCGAGATTGCGCCACTGCACTCCAGCCTGGGCGACAGAGCGAGACTCCGTCTCAAAAAAAAAAAAAAAAAAAAAAAAAAAAAAAGTCATCTTCAAGATCTGATGCCCCACTTCCCCCAAGGTTTCCATCTCTGTATCATCAGCACTCAAGTCGGAAACCTCCCTCTTCCCTCACTTGATGCAGTTTCCGAGCTGCCTTTGATTCTTTCAACCACTGTTGACTTCATCCACAGTGCCAGGCACTGCACTTAGTGGCTGGGGATACAGAGGTACACAAAACAAACCCCAGCCATCCTGGAGCTTACATTGGACTATGAAAGAGGACAATTACAGAAGCTAATGAAAGAATTCCAAGGGCCAGGCGTGGTGTCTCTTGCCTGTAATCTCAGCACTTTGGGAGGCTGAAGTAGGCAGATCACCTGAAGTCAGGAGTTCGAGACCAGCCTGGCCAACATGGTGAAACCCTGTCTCTATTATAAAAATACAAAAATTGCCAGGTGCGGTGGCTCACGCCTGTAATCCCAGCATTTTGGGAGGCCGAGGCAGGCGGATCACAAGGTCAGGAGATCAAGACCATCCTGGCTAACACGGTGAAACCCCATCTCTACTAAAAATACAAAAAATTAGCCGGGCATGGTGGCAGGTGCCTGTAGTCCCAGCTACTCGGGAGGCTGAGGCAGGAGAATGGCATGAACCCAGGAGGCGGAGCTTGCAGTGAGCTGAGATGGTGCCACTGCACTCTAGCCTGGGCGAGAGTGAGAGACTCCATCTCAAAAAAAAAAAAAAAAAAATTAGCCAGGTGTGGTGGCACACACCTGTAATCCCAGCTACTCAGGAGGCTGAGGCAGGAGAATCACTTGAACCTGGGAGGTGGAGGTTGCAGTGAGCCAGGATTGTGCCATTGCACTCCAGCCTGGGCGACAGAGCCAGACTCCATCTCAAAAAAAATTCATTTTTAATTTTTCTGGGTACATAGTAAGTGTATATATTTTTGTGTTACAAGATATTTTGATACGGTCATGCAATGTATAATAATCACAAAAATATGGAAAGCTTCACGAATTTGCATGTCATCCTTGCTAAGGGGCCATGCTGACCCTCTGTATAATGTTTTAGTATATGTGGCTGGGTGTGGTGGCCCACACCTGTAATCCTAGCACTTTGGGAGGCTGAGGTGGGCGGATTGCCTGAGACAGGAGCTTGAGACCAGCCTGGGCAACACGGTAAAACCCCGCAGTCCCTTCCTCACTCAGGCCGAGGCAGGCCCTTGAGCCCAGGAGTTTGAGACCAGCCTGAGCAACATGGTAAAACCCCATCTCTACGAAAAATACAAAAATTAGGATGTGTTGGCCGCGCGCCTGTAGTCCCAGCTACTTGGGAGACTGAGGCAAGAGGATCACTTGAGCCCAGGAGGTTGAGGCTACAGTAAGCAATGATGGCACCACTGCACTCCAGCCTGGGAGACAGAGCAAGACCTTGGAAGGAAAAGAAAAGAAAAAAGAGAAGAGAGGAGAAGAGAAGAGAAAAATGAAAAGAAAAGAAAGAAGGAAGGAAAGAAAGAAAGAGAAAGAGAGAGAGGGAGGGAGGGAGGGAGAGAGAGAGAGAAAGAAAGAGAAAGAAAGAAAGAAAAGGAAAGGAGGAAAGAGAGAGAGAAAGGAAGAGGAAAATTATACATATACATGTTTGTTATTTAAAAGTAGAGATGGGAGCTGAGCACAATGGCTCTTGCCTCTAATCCCAGCGCTTCAGTAACTGAAGCAGGAGGATCACTTGAGCTCAGGAGTTCAAGACCTGTCTTTATGTAAAAACAAAACCAAACACATGGCCAGGTGCAGTGGCTCATGCCTGTAATCCCAGCACTTTGGGAGGCTGAGGAAGGCGGATCACCTGAGATCAGGAATTTAAGACAAGTCTGGTCAACATGACAAAACCCCGACTCTACAAAAATATAAAAATTAGCTGGGCATGGTGGTGCACGTCTGTAATCCCAGCTTCTTGGGAGGCTGATGCATGAGTCGCTTGAAAATGGGAGGTGGAGGTTGCAGTGAGCCGAGATCGTGCCACTGCACTCTAGCCTGGGCGACAGAGTGAGACTTCCTCTCAAAAACAAAAACAAAAACAACACAGATCTCTGTGGATAGACATTTAAGTTGTTTCTAGCATTTCTGTTATGACAAACAGGATTTCTGGAAGTATTTTTATTATTTTATTATTATTGCTGACATAAAATTCACATACCATAAAATGTACCTTTTAAAGTGTGCCATTTGGTGGTTTTCGTATATTCACAAAGTCATACAACCGTTGCCATTATCTAATTCTGGAGCCATTCAGAAACACCCATTTTTTTATGGCCATGTGTGCATGTATCAGCAGAAGGCACCCTTCTTGGAGGTGCAGCTGATGGGTTGTACAACCATTGCCATTATCTAATCATGGAGACATTCAGAAACACCTATTTTGTATGGCTGTGTGTGCCTGTGTGAGCAGAAGGCACCTGTGGAGATGCAGCTGATGGGCTTTGGGCGATGAGTCCTTCCAACGGAAAGAAAGCAGGGCCCAGAGGCTTGGGATCACCACATTACCCCTGCTACACTGAGCAATTCGCAATGACTGCCAGTCCCTCAGAAAAAGTTAGTTCTATCCGGATTTTTGCACATTGGATTTCCTTCAAGCAGGCTAGGCCCTTAAATATTCCAGTTAGAACAGGCTAATGATGGGAAATGCCCCAGTAACATGGGAGTTGTAGTATCTCAATTCACAGACCTTGCAGTTGTGTGGTCCTTTTAAAACCTAAGTCAGGTGATGTCATTCCTCTGTTTTCAAAACTCTCAAAAAACGGAAAAAAGTGGCCAGGCGCAGTGGCTTATGCCTATAATCCCAACACTTTGGGAGGCTGAGGAGGGCAGATTACAAGGTCAGAAGTTCGAGACCAGCCTGGCCAATATGGTGAAACCCCGTCGCTACTAAAAAAAAAAAAAAAAAATACAAAAATTAGCCAGGTGTTGTGGCGGGCGCCTGTAGTCCCAGCTATTCTGGAGGCTGAGGCAGAAGAACCACCTGAACCCAGGAGGTGGAGTTTGCAGTGAGTCGAGATGGCGCCACTGAACTCCAGCCTGGGCAACAGAGTGAGACTCCGTCTCAACAACAACAACAAAAAAAAGAAAGAAAGGAGAGAGAGAGAGAAGAAAGAAAGGAAGAAAGAAAGAAAGAAAGCAAAAGAAGGAAGGAAGGAAGGAAAGAAAGAAAGAGAGAGAGAGAGAGAAAGAAAGAAAGAGAAAGAAAGAAAAAGTACAGCCAAAATAAATTCTGCAATGGCTAGCATCTCACTCACAGTAGAAGCCAAGTCCATACAAAGGCCTGCAAAGCCTGACACAATCTGGTTCCTGCCTACCTCCCAGCCCCCCTTTCCCAGCCCTCGCCCTCTCACTGACTCTGTTCCAACCCCTCTGGCCTCCTGGTGGGGCCTCCAGCTCACCCAGCACATGCCCACCTTGAGGACTTCACAGTGCTCTTTCGTCTGCCTAACAGATTCCTGCACAGTTCCGGCCTCACTTCATTTCCCTGCTCTGTCATCCAGGCTGGAGTGTAGTGGCACGATCTCGGCTCACTGCAACCTCCGTTTCCTAGGCTCAAGAGATTCTTCTGACTCAGCCTCCCAAGTAGCTGGGATTACAGGTGTGCACCACCACGCCCGGCTAATTTTTGTATTTTTAGCAGAGACAGGGTTTTGCCATGTTGGCCAGGCCGGTCTTTAACTCCCGACCTCAGGTGATCCATCTGCCTCGGTCTCCCAAAGTGCTGGGATTACAGGTGTGAGCCACCACGCCCAGCCCGTGCTGGGCACTTTGTTAGGCCCCAAGGTGGTGGGCAGTGATGGCCATTCAGTGACTTATGGCGTAAGCCACCATACCCGGCCCCCAAACCCGCACTTTGCTAACTGTTTGCTTTGTGATGTTCAGGCTAGTTACCTAAACTCTCGGAGCCTGAGAGTGAAGCACACCTATCACAAAGGGAAAGAGCCTTGGACTCCACTGGGCGGTGATGAGTAAAAGCTGCTGCAAATGAAAAAGGCCTCCCACAGCGCTGGGAGCACAGTCGAGGTCCACAAAACAGTAGCTATCAGGGTGATTCTTATGTAAATGCTCTGAATAATAATACCACTAACATTTATAGAACTAGGTGTCAAGCTCTGTTAGGCACCCACATCAGGGGAGATCTTCTAGTCCCTAACCCTTTCCCTAAAACCAGCTTCTGCTCGCCAAGCCCCACTGGGAATGAGGAGGAGGGGCTCTCGGTGATGCAAATGAGTGTTGACTTTTTTTTAATTAACAAAACAATGAGCCCTTAGAAGTATACAATGGAAATGTTTAGAACGTTGAAAAGAGAGAAATCAGTTAACAAGTGCTTACTGATACACTCACACCCAGCTCTACTTGTCAATAAACATTTCCCAAAGCCTGCATATTGGAATCCAGGAGAGGGCCCTAAAGGCTGTGTGAACTGGGGCCTGTTACTTGAGGTCACTGTGTTTCAGGTTAATGCAGGAAAACAGGGAAGTAATGAGGCTGACCTGTTGGGTCTTTGGTGAAATGTGCATGAAGAGCTTGACACTTACTAGAAACGAAGCAATTTTTCTTATCTAAGGAAATCATTTTACCCCAACCCTCCCCACCTCACTCCTACTTCAGAAGTGTAGGAGGCTCCCCTAGATTCTGAGCCTTAATTCTGACATCACAGAGCCACTTTCAGTTTCCTGGGGGAAGACAGGAGAGAGGAATAATGTGTGGAATCAATACTGAGGATGCTGGCCTGGCGTGGTGGTTCATGCCTGTAATCCCATCACTTTATGAGGCCGAGGCGGGCAGATCACCTGAAATCAGAAGTTTGAGACCAGCCTGGCCAACATGGTGAAACCCGGTGAAACCCAGTCTCTACTAAAAATACAAAAATTAGCCAGGCGTGGCTATGCAGTAGGCGCATGCCTGTAATCCCAGCTACTATGGAGGCTGAGGCAGGAGAATTGCTTGAACCCAGGAGGAGGAGGTTGCAGTGAGCCGAGATCTCGCCACTATACTCCAGCCTGGGCAACAGAGCAAGACTCCATCTCAAGAAATAAAAAATAAATTTAAAAAAGACTGAGGATGCCTAGAGCCACTGTGTTAGGTGCAGAACAGGCTAGTTAAGCAAGCGATAGAGAGATACCTAAATATATATGTGTAAATATTTTTTAAATAGAGACAGAGTCTCCCTATATTGCCCAGGCTAGTCTTGAACTCCTGGCCTCAAGCAATTCTCCCACCTTGGACTCTCAAAGTGATGGGATTACAGGAGTCAGCCTCTATGCCTGGTGGAGAGATACTTTTATATTTTATTTATTTATTTAACTCAGAGTCTTGCTGTCACCCAGGCTGGAGTGCAGTGGTGTGATCTCGGCTCACTGCAACCTACGCCTCCCAGGTTCACGCCATTCTCCTGCCTCAGCCTCCCTAGTAGCTGGGACTACAGGTGCCTGACACCACACCCGGCTAATTTTAAAAAATTTTATTTTTAGTAGAGACGGGGTTTCACCGTATTAGCCAGGATGGACTCGATCTCCTGACCTCGTGATCTGCCCGCCTCGGCCTCCCAAAGTGCTGGGATTACAGGCGTGAGCCACAGCACCCAGCCAATTAATTTTATTTTTGAGACAGAGTCTCGCTCTGTTGCCCAGGCTGGAGTGCAGTGGTGCGATCTGGGCTCACTGCAGCCTCCACTTCCCGGGTTCAACCAATTCGCCTGCCTTGGCCTCACAAAGTGCTGGGGTTACAGGCTTGAGACACTGAGCCTGGCCATGGAGAGAGATTTATTTATTTATTTAATTTTAATTTTTATTTTTTGAGACGTTGTCTTGCTCTGTCACCCAGGCTGGAGTGCAGTGGCATGATCGCGGCTTACCTCGGCCTCCACTTCCCGGGTTCAAGCGATTCTCCTGTCTCAGCCTCCGGAGTAACTGAGATTACAGGTGTGGGCCCCAGCGCCCAGCTAATTTTTTATTTTTAGTAGAGATGAGGTTTAACCATGTTGGCCAGGCTGGTCTCGAACTCTGACCGAGTGATCCATGCACCTTGGCCTCTCAAAATGCTGGGATTACAGGCATGAGCTACCACGCCTCGCCTGGAGAGATACAGAAAAACAAAAACAAAAACCTTACAGTGTTTCCTTATGCGTGAAGATATTCACTACAAGGGTATGGGCTGTTATGATATGTACTGGCTCTCACCCATGGTTCCTGGCTCCTGACTCCTGTATCCCTTATTACACTCTTTTGTTATAATGTGGGGTGTGTTAGGCCTCAGGAAACAGAGTCTCTCTCCTGCCCTCCTTTCACCTTCACCTGCTCCAAGGCAAGACTCTAATCTACTCCTGTCTTTCTGATTATGGGTTTTAAAACTCTCCCAGAAAAGGGTCACACCCTACACCCTGAGGGCAGGAATGCTGATGCCATGAAGCTTCCATAAAAACTCAAGAAATTCATGGCTCACACCTGTAATCCCAGCACACTGGGAGGCCTAGGTGAGAGGATTGTTTGAGCCCAGGAGTTCTAGACCAGCCTGGACAACATAGGGAGACCCCATCTCTACAAAAAAGTAGGCAGGTGTGGTGGCACACGCCTTTAGTCCCAGCTGCTCAGGAGGCTGAGGTGGGAGAATCGCTTGTCCCAAGAGGTCAAGGCTCCAGTGAACCATGATCATGCCACTGCACTCCAGCCTGGGTGACAGAGGGAGATCCTGCCTCAAAAAAAGAACAGAAAGATAAAAAGGCCAGGAGCTGTGGCTCACACCTGTAATCCCAGCACTTTGGGCGGCCAAGGTGGGAGGATCACGTGAGGTCAGGAGTTCGAGACCAGCCTGGCCAACATGGCGAAACCTCATCTCTACTAAAAATACAAAAATAGCCTGGTGTGGTGGCACGTGCCTGTAGTCCCAGCTACTGGGGAGGCTGAGGCACGAAAATCATTTGAACCCAGTAGGTGGACGTCGCATTGAGCTGAGATCACGCCACTGCACTCCAGCCTCAGCCACAGAATGAGACTTCGTCTCAGGAGAAAAAAAAAAAAAGAAGAAGAGAAAAGATCCAAAAGGACAAGGTTTGAGTGAGACTGCAGCTCAGGAGAGAAAAAAAAAAAAAAAGCAAAAAGACCCAAAAGGACAAGGTTCAGCGAGCTTCTGAATAGCTAAACAGGCTCCTTCCCCCATACCTCAACCTACGCTTTGTCTGGGCGACAGAGTGAGACTCCGGCTCAAAATATATGTGTAAAATAAAATGAAAAAATAAAATAAAATATTGTTTCTAGAGGTAGAGAAGGGAAACAATTCAAGTGTTCAAAGTAGGAGATTGATTAAATAAATCCTATGAGGTTGATCCCAATGTGTAGATCTGAAATAATCTTCAATATTTATAATTAATTAGTAAATATTGATATTATCTTGTATTCATGGATAGGAAGATTCAGTATTGTAAAGATGTAAATTTTCTTCAATTTGTTCCATACAAGTCAATGCAATGTTAACTAAAATCACAACAGGGATTTTCATGAAACTTGCCAAGCCAATTAAAAAATATGTATAGGGCCAGGCGTGGTGGCTCACGCCTGTAATCCCAGCACTTTGGGAGGCCGAGGCGGGCGGATCACGAGGTCAGGAGACTGAGACCATCCTGGCTAACACAGTGAAACCCCGTCTCTACTAAAAATACAAAAAATTAGCCGGGCATGGTGGCAGGTGCCCGTAGTCCCAGCTACTTGGGAGGCTGAGGCAGGAGAATGGCGGGAACCCGGGAGGCAGAGCTTGCAGTGAGCCGAGATTGCGCCACTGCACTCCAGCCTGGGGGATAGAGTGAGACTCTGTCTCAAAAACAAAAGCAAAAACAACAACAACAAAAATACGTATAGGAGGCCAGGCGCGGTGGCTCAGGCCTGTAATCCTAGCACTTTGGGAGGCCGAGGCGGGCACTTCACGAGATCAGGAGATCGAGACCATCCTGGCTAACACGGTGAAACCCCATCTCTACTAAAAATACAAAAAATTAGCTGGGCATGGTGGCAGGTGCCTGTAGTCCCACCTACTCGGGAGGCTGAGACAGGAGAATCGCTTGAACCCAGGAGGCGGAGGTTGCAGTGAGCCGAAATCACGCCACTGTACCCCAGCCTGGGTGACAGAGCGAGACTCCGTCTTAAAAAAAAAAAAAAAAAAAAAAGTATAGGAAGGGCTCAGAACAGAAAGATACTCCTGAAGAAAAAGGGAGAGGAGATTTGCTCTACCAGAGTTGTTATAGAGCTGTGGCAAAAAAGATGAGATAGTGTTGCTAGGGGTAGGAAGTCACCAAAATTAACTCATGAATATATGAAACTTTGATAATGACAGGGTGGTACGCCAATCAAAGGAGGTGCTCATCAATAAATGGAGGTGGGCTGGGCGCGGTGGCTCATGCCTGTAATCCCAACACTTTGGGAGACCGAGGCGGGCAGATCACCTTAGGTTAGGAGTTTGAGACCAGCCTGGCCAACATGGTGAAATCCCATCTCTACTAAAAATGCAAAAATTGGCCGGGCGCGGTGGCTCACGCTTGTAATCCCAGCACTTTGGGAGGCCGAGGCGGGTGGATCATGAGGTCATGAGATCGAGACCACGGTGAAACCCCGTCTCTACTAAAAATACAAAAAAATTAGCCGGGTATGGTGGCGGGCGCCTGTAGTCCCAGCTACTCGGAGAGGCTGAGGCAGGAGAATGGCGTGAACCCGGGAGGCGGAGCTTGCAGTGAGCCGAGATTGCGCCACTGCACTCCAGCCTGGGCGACAGAGCGAGACTCCGTCTCAAAAAAAAAAAAAAAAAAAAAAAAAAGCAAAAATTATCTCGGCGTGGTGGCACATGCCTATAATCCCAGATACTCGGGAGGCTGAGGCAGGAGAATTGCTTGAATCTGGGGGGCGGACACTGCAGTGAGCAGAGATCACGCCACTGCACTCCAGCCTGGGTGACAGAGCAAGATTCTGTTTCAAAAAAAAAAATGGAGGTGGAAAGAAAGGTCATCCATATGGGAGAAGATGAAATCAAATCAGTGACCTGCCGGGCACAGTGGCTCATGCCTATAATCCCAGCACTTTGGGAGGCCGAGGCAGTTGGATCACGAGGTCAGGAGTTCAAGACCAGCCTGGCCAAGATGGTGAAACCCTGTCTCTACTAAAAATACAAAAATTAGCAAGGCACAGTGGTGGGCACCTGTAATCCCAGCTACTTGGGAGGCTGAGGCAGGAGAATTGCTTGAACCCGGGAGGCAGAGGTTTCAGTGAGCCGAGATCATGCCACTGCACTCTAGCCTGGGCAACAGAGCAAGACTCTGTCTCAAAAAAAAATCAGTGAAAAAATCAGTGACCCACACTATATACAAAAGTCAACTCAATATATAAGGACTTAATTATCAAAAGCAAAACTAAAACTTTAAGGAGAAAAGTAAGGGAATTTCTTTTTTTTTTTTGAGACGGAGTCTCGCTCTGTCGCCCAGGCTGGAGTGCAGTGGCGCAATCTCGGCTCACTGCAAGCTCCGCCTCCCAGGTTCACGCCATTCTCCTGCCTCAGCCTCTCCAAGTAGCTGGGACTACAGGCGCCCGCCACCACGCCTGGCTAATTTTTTGTATTTTTAGTAGAGACGGGGTTTCACCGTGGTCTCGATCTCCTGACCTCATGATCCGCCCGCCTCGGCCTCCCAAAGTGCTGGGATTGCAAGCGTGAGCCACCGCGCCCTGCCGAGTAAGGGAATTTCTTTCTGAAGTTGGGAGTAATGAAAACTCAAACAAAACAAAAGGTTAACTATAAAAGAAAATAGTAATGAATGAAACTATACTAAAATTAATGAAATTATAAGCTACAAACTTGAAGCAGATATGTGTAAACACATATAGCCATTCAAAAATATATACTGAGATAATCTAAAGGCCTTGTAAAAATCAGTAAAGCCAGCCGGGCATGGTGGCTCATGCCTGTAATCCCAGCACTTTGGGAGGCCAAGGCAGGTGGATCACGAGGTCAGGAGATCGAGACCATCCTGGCTAACATGGTGAAACCCCATCTCTACTAAAAATACAAAAAAAATTAGCCGGGCATGGTGGCGGGCACCTGTAGTCTCAGCTACTCGGGAGGCTGAGGCAGGAGAATGGTGTGAACTCGGGAGGAGGAGCCTGCAGCCAGCCAAGATTGCACCACTGCACTCCAGCCTGGGCAATTGAGCAAGACTCCGTCTCAAAACAAAAACAAAAAAGAAAAAAAAAGAGAAAAAATCAGTAAAGCCAGCCTGTGCAACATAGTAAGACTGTCTTTACTGAAAAAAAAAAATTAGTCAGGTGTGGTGGTGTGCAACTGTAGTCTCAGCTACTTAGGAGGCTGAGGAGGGGGGATCACTTTAGCACAGGAGTTCGAGGCTTCAGTGAACTATGTCATGCCACTGTACTCTAGCCCGGGCAACAGAGCGAAACCCTGTCTCGAAAAACAAAATCAGTAAATGACAATAAGCTAGTAGAAGAATGGACACAAGACTTGAACATGCATTTCAACAAGGAAGAAACATGGCTAAAAAGCTTATGAAGAGATGCTCACCATCATTAGTGATCAAGGAAATATAGACTGAGATCATAATGAGATACTAGTTTATACCCAGTATATGGCAAAAATTAAGAAGTCAGATAACACCAAGTATTGATCAACAGATCTTCTATATATTGCTGGGGGGAATATGTATCTGTACGGCCATTTTGAAGAAGATTATCTTTTTTTTTTTTTGAGACAGAGTCTTGCTCTGTCGCCCAAGCTGGAGTACAATGGTGCAATTTCGGCTCACTGCAACCTCTGCCTCAGCCTCCCAAGTAGCTGGGGACTAAAGGCGTATGCCACCACACCCGGCTAACTTTTGTATTTTTTGGTGGAGACGGGATTTCACCATGTTGCCCAGGCTAGTCTTGAACTCTTGGCCTCAAGTGATCCACCTACCTCGGCCTCCCAAATGCTGGGATTACAGGCCTGAGCCACCGCGCCCAGCCAAAAATTATCATTATCTTGTCAAATTGAACATTTAAATACCTTAAAACCCAGCAGTTCCATTTTTGGGCAAATATCCAGGAGTAAGTCTTGCTCAAGTGTTCCAGGAGACATGTACATGAATATTCATAACCGTAGTCAACATATGGCAGAAACACCCATAAAGAAACCAAAATGCCCTTCAACAGGAGAACAGATAAATACATTGGGGTACCTTGACAAAATAAAATATTATAAAAGAGTGAAATTTCAATGAACCACAGCCACATATAAAAGCATGAATGATTTTTGTCAATACAATATCGAGTGTAAAAAAGAAACAGCTAGAGGATTGCATACACCATTATACTCTTTTATTATTACTTTTTAAATTTTATTTACTTATTTATTTACTTTGAGACGGAGTCTTGCATTGTCACCCAGGCAGGAGTGCAGTGGCACGATCCCGCCTCACTGCAACCTCCACCTCCCAGGTTCAAGTGATTCTCCCACCTCAGCCTCTGGAGTAGCTAGGAATACAGGAGCGCACCATCATGCCTGGCTAATTTTTTGGTATTTTTAGTACAGATGGGGTTTCACTATGTTGGCCAGGCGGTCCTGACCTCAGGTGATCTGCCTGCCTCAGCCTCCCAAAGTGCTGGGATTACAGGCGTGAGACACTGTGCCTGGCTCATCATCCTTTCTTTCTAAAGGTTGCACATACGCCATTTACAGTTACAGCACAGTTGAATCAAACAATCCCTAACTACTGCAGTTTTTTGTTTTTGTTTTTGTTTGAAACGGAGTCTCGCTCTGTCGCCCAGTTTAGAGTGCAGTGGCGCCATCTCAGCTCACTGCAACCTCCACCTCCTTCCGGGTTCAAGCGATTCTCCTGCCTCAGCCTCCTGAGTAGCTGGGATTACAGGCATGCACCACCACCCCTGGCCAATTTTGTATTTTTAGTACAGATGGGGTTACTCCATGTTGGTCAGGCTGGTCTCAAACTTCTGACCTCAGGTGATCTACCTGCCTCAGGCCTCCCAAAGTGATGGGATTACAGGTGTGAGCCACGGTGCCTGGACAGTTTACTTTTTAAGTTCTTTTTTTGTCTTTTCTTCCCTCTCTACCTATAATCCTGTTAAGAAAAAAAAAAGCTTTTAATTATAAAATATATCCCCGGGCCGGGCACAATGGCTCACGCCTATCCCAGCACTTTGGGAGGCCCAGGCAGGCGGATCACCTGAGATCAGGAGTTCGAGACCAGCCTGGGCAAAATAGCGAAACCCCATCTCTACTAAAAATACAAAAATTAGCTGGGCATGGTGGCCCACACCTGTAATCCCAGCTACTCAGGAGGCTGAGGCAAAAGAATTGCTTGAACCTGGGATGCGGCGGTTGCAGTGAGCCAAGATCATGCCACTGCACTCCAGCCTGGGCAATAAGAGCGAAACTCCGTCACACAGACATACACACACACACACAGACACACACACACACACAAAATGGAAAAAATTGTAAAATATAACACACCAGCAGAGTGTATAAAATACATGCATTTAAAAAAAAAAGTAATTAGATGGCCGGGCACGTGGCCCACGCCTGTAATCCCAGCATTTTGGGAGGCCAAGGGGGGTGGATCACCTGAGGTCGAGAGTTCGAGACCAGTCTGGCCAACATGGTGAAACCCCATCCCTACTAAAAATACAAAAAATTAGCTGGGCATTGTGGTGGGCGCATGTAATCCCAGCTACTTGAAAGGGTGAGGCAGGAGAATTGCTTGAACCCAGGAGGCGGAGGTTGCAGTGAGCTGAGACCTCGCCATTGCACTCCAGCCTGGCAACAAGCGTGAAACTCCGTCTCAAAAAAAAAAAAAAGTAACTATAAGCTGGGTGCTGTGGCTCATGCCTGTAATGCCAGCACTTTGGGAGGCCTCCGAGGCAGGCGGATCTCCTGAGGAAAATATGGTGAAACTGTCTTTACTAAAAATACAAAAAACTTAGCTGGGCATGGTGGCTCATGCCTGTGATCCCAGCTACTCAGGAAGCTGAGGCAGGAGAATCGCTTGAACCCAGGAGGAGGAAGTTGCAGTGAGCCGAGGTCAGGCCACTGTACTCCAGCCTGGGGGACAGAGGGAGATTCTGTCTCAAAAATAAATAAATAGCAACTATAAAGCAAACATTTGTTTTTCCTCTACCTTAAAAACATTTTTAGTAGTTGTTGTTTTGTAAAGACAGGGTCTCACTATGTTTCACCTGCTGGTCTGGAACTCCTGGGCTCAAGCAATCCTCTTTCCTCAGCCTCCCAAAGTGTTGAGATTACAGGCGTGAGCCACTGCTCCTGGCCAATTGTTTTTAAGTTTAAAAAATAAGTATAACAAATACCTGTGGCCTGCGCCTGTAGTCCAAGCTACTCAGGAGGCTGAGGCAGGAGAATCACTTGAACCCAGGAGACAGAGGTTGCAGTGAGCTGAGATCGCGCCACTACACTCCAGCCTGGTGACGAGTAAAACTCCGTCTCAAACAACAACAACAACAAAAACACATCAAAAAAAACACCTGTGTACCACTCTCCAGGAATTAACAAACACATTCTGCTAATTTTTTTGTTTTGTTTCCTTTTTTTTCTAACAAGACAACAAAACAGAAGGTACTTTATTCCACCCCCCCTTTTTTTTTTTTTTTTTTTTTTTTTTTTTTTTTTTTTTTTTTTTTTTTTTAGAATACAGTACTTAATAGTCACTCTTTTGTGAGTCACTTAATGGAGCAAGGCTTTTCTTATTTATTGTATGTCATGTGACCTCAGCCAATATTCTCCTTTTGTTGTTGTTGTTGTTGTTTGTTTGTTTTGAGGTGGAGTCTCACTGTTGCCCAAGGATGGAGTGTAGTGGCGTAATCTCGTCTCACTGAAAACTCAGCTTCCTGGGTTCAAGAATTTTTAAAAATTTTTTTTGAGATGGACTCTCGCTCTGTTGCCAACTGGAGTGCAGTAGCGTGATCTCGGCTCACTGCAACCTCTGCCTCCTGGGTTCAAGCAATTCTCTGCCTCAGCCTCCCGAGTACCTGGGATTACAGGCGCCCGCCACCATTCCCTGCTAATTTTTTTGTATTTTTAGTGGAGACGGGGTTTCGCCATCTTGGCCAGGCTGGTCTTGAACTCCTGACCTCATGATCCACCCGCCTCGGCCTCCCAAAGTGCTGGGATTACAGGCATGAGCCACCGCGCCCAGCTGAAGAATTTTTTAATTCAAATAAAAAAGTTTGGGCACGCTTACAGTCCCTCCGACAGCAGTGTGCGCACCTAGCTGCCCATACCCTTCCTAATACTGGGTGTCACAATTACAGTTTCCTTCTTGTAGGGTTGGGATGTTTTGGATTCGTGTGTTTGCTTAAGATATGCTGGGTTCAACCCATGAAGGCTCTGTGCTTGGCTGTGTTCTGAGAAGTTCCCAGTCCTCGTGGAGAGGAGAGGTATTCTAGCATCACCCTACCTCTCCTAGCCTCCTGGGACCTCAGCCATCCAAAACTGCCTTCCAGAGTTTCCTCGCAGAGGTTCTCCAGAAGAGTTATTTGCTAAATCTGTCAACCTTACCACCACATTCCCTTTCTACTTAAAGATTTCAATCTCCATCACCTTTTACCTAGACAACAGCAGTCACTTAGACTCTTATCCCAACAGTCCGTTGTCAGCATGTTGTATCCGGCCTCTGCTCAAGCCCTCCTGCTACACTTCACATTCCATCTAAGCTCCTTAGCTTGGTCTTCAAAGCCCTGCCAGACGCAGGCTGATCCCCTTCTAAGACCACATCTCCCACTGCTCCCCTTCCCCTGCAGTCTCCTGGTG
Organism: Nomascus leucogenys; assembly: GCF_006542625.1. Lineage (NCBI taxonomy): Eukaryota > Metazoa > Chordata > Mammalia > Primates > Hylobatidae > Nomascus > Nomascus leucogenys. The sequence continues at coordinate 75,379,341 of NC_044382.1, read as the reverse complement.
GGTTCCTGGCAGGATAAGCTGGGTCTAGCCTCAGGGACTTTGTACTTATTATTATTTTATGAGACAGAGTTTTACTCTTGTCACCCAGGCTGGAGTACAATGGAATGATCTTGGCTCACTGCAACCTCTGCTTCCTGGGTTCAAGCGATTCTCCTACCTCATCCTCCCGAGTAGCTGGGAGTACAGGTGCTAGCCACCAGGCCCAGCAAATTTGTGTATTTTTAGTAGAGATGGGTTTTCACCATGTTGGCCAGGCTGGTCTCGAACTCCTGATCTCAGGTGATCCACCTGCTTCAGCCTTCCAAAATGCTAAGATTACAGGCGTGAGCCACCATGCTCGGCCCTTTTGTACTTATTTACCTCTGCTTAGGATGCTCTTCTCCCAGAGTGTCTCTGTTCAAATGTCACCACACTACAGAGGCCCTCCTAGACAATCTTGTCTAAAATAACGCCTCTTCTGCCCCTCACCTGAGCTCATCCACCCCACGTTATTTTTTCATAACACATATCAGCCATTATTATTTTATTTTATTTATTTATTTATTGAGATAGAGTCTTGCTGTGTCGCCCAGGCTGGAGTGCAGTGGCACAGTCTGGGCTCACTGAACCTCTACCCCCCAGGTTCAAGCAATTCTCCTGCTTCAGCCTCCCCAGTAGCTGGGACTACAGGCGGGGGCCACCAAGCCTGGCTTTTTTTTTTTTTTTTTTTGAGACGGAGTCTCGCTGTGTCGCCCAGGCTGGAGTGCGGTGGCACCATCTCGGCTCACTGCAAGCTCCGCCTCCCGGGTTCACGCCATTCTCCTGCCTCGGCCTCTCCGAGTAGCTGGGACTACAGGCGCCCGCCACCATGCCCGGCTAATTTTTTGTATTTTTAGTAGAGACGGGGTTTCACCGTGGTCTCGATCTCCTGACCTCGTGATCCGCCCGCCTCGGCCTCCCAAAGTGCTGGGATTACAAGCATGAGCCATTGCGCCCGGCCTTTTTTTTTTTTTTTTTTTTTTTTGAGACAGTCTCGCTCTGTCGCCCAGGCTATAGTGCAGTGACTGTGGCACGATCTTGGCTCACTGCAACCTCCGCCTCCCGGGTTCAAGTGATTCTTCTGCCTCAGCCTCCCGAGTAGCTGGGAGTACAAGTGCCTGCCACCACACCTGGCTAATTTTTGTATTTTTAGTAGAGACGGGATTTCATCATATTGGCCAGGCTGGTCTCGAACTCCTGACCTTGTGATCTGCCCACCTCAGCCTCCCCAAGTACTGGGATTACAGGCATAAACCACCATGCTCAGCCAACCATCATTATTTTATATTCATACTTATTTATATGTTTGTTATTTGTCTTCTCCTGCCAGGAATGTAAGCTTGATAAAAACTGAAACCTTGAGTGTTTTACTTGTTTGTTCTTCCAACATTATCTCCCCGGTGCCTAGAATAATGCCTGGCACATGGTAGATGGACTCAGATGCTAGACCTGGATTTGACAAGGTGTACTGCACAGCAGTTAAGAGCACAAATGTGGCTGGGCACAGTGGCTCATGCCTGCAATCTCCGCACTTTGAGAGGCCGAGGCAGGAGGATTGCTTGAGGCCAGGAGTTGAAGGCCAGCCTGGGCAACAAAGCAAGACCTCATCTCTCTCTCTTTTTTTTTTATTTTTATTTATTTATTTTTGAGATGGAGTTTTGCTTGTCACCCAGGCTGGAGTGCAATGGCACAATCTTGGCTCACTGCAACCTCTGCCTCCTGGGTTCAAGTGATTCTCCTGCCTCAGACTCCCAAGAAGCTGGATTATAGGCATGAACCACCAAGTCGGCCATTTTTTTGTATTTTTAGTAGAGGCGGGGTTTCACCTTGTTGGCCAGGCTGGTCTCCAACTCCTGACCTCAGGTGATTCCATCTGCCTTGGTCTCCCAAAGTGCTGGGATTATAGGCATGAGCCACTGCGCATGGCAAGACCTCATCTCTTAAGAAAAGTCAGCTAGCCATGGTGGCTGGCACCTATGGTCTCAGCTACTCAGGAGGCTGAGGCAGGAGGATCACTTGAGCCCATGAATTTGAGGGTAAAGTGAGCTACGATGCCCACCACTGCCCTCCAGCTCCAGCCTCGGCAGAGTGAGACCATCTCTTGGAAAAAAAAAAAGCACAAAAATGAGTCAAGTCCCTCTGGGTTGACAGCAGTCCCTGTGCTATTCTTTTTCAGCTCTGTAACTTCCGACGAGTTACTTAACCATCCTTTTTACCATTTATAAAAGGAGGATGGTAATCTATTTTTTTTTTTTTTTTTTTTGAAGCAGAGTTTCACTCTCGTTGCCCAGGCTGGAGTGCAATGGTGCGATCTCGGCTCACCATGACATCTGCCTCCCAGGTTCAAGCAATTCTCTTGCCTCAGCCTCCTGAGTAGCTGGGATTACAGGAATGTGCCACAACGCCCAGCTAATTTTGTATTATCAATAGAGACGGAGTTTCTCCATGTTGGTCAGGCTGGTCTCTAACTCCCGACCTCAGGTGATCCACCCATCTCGGCCTCCCAAAGTGCTGGAATTACAGGCGTGAGCCACCACGCCCGGCTGACAATCTATTTAATATAATTGTGAGAATTAGGTGAGTTCATTCATGTAAATACACAGATTGGTGCTTAGTGCTTGTCATTATTATACTTCTTGAGTGAATTTAACACATAGTAGCCAGGCGCAGTGGCTCACGCATGTAATCCCAGCACTTTGGGAGGCCGAGGCGGGTGGATCACGCGAGGTCGGGAGTTTGAGACCAGCTTGACCAAGATGGCGAAACCCTGTGTCTACTAAAAATACAAACAAACAAAAATATTAGCCGGACATGGTGGTGTGTGCCTGTAACCCCAGCTGCCCTGGAGGCTGAGACAGGGGAATTGCTTAAACCCGGGAGGTGGAGGTTGTGGTGAGCCAAGATCGCACCACTGCACTCCAGCCTGGGCAAGGGAGCGAGACTCCGCCTCAAAAAAAAAAAAAAATTAGCACATATGAGTTATTGCTGTCATGCAACATGCAGGCATCAACCAAGCCCAAGGTGTTGATATTTATGATGTGCGTGGCACTCTCCCAGTGGACATAGATGGGCATGCACTAAAGTGAACAAGACAGAGGTAAACCCAAAGAATTATTTGTAGAGTGCAGAGAAGCAAAAAAAAAAAAAAAAAAAAAAAAAAAAAAAAAGCACAGACTGTTACAGGAGATATAGTGTAGTCTGAGGGAGGGCAGGGAAGGCTTCTGGAGGCAGTGACATTGTCCTAGGACTAAGGATGTGTAGGTTGTAACTGCGTGGAAGGAAAGAGAGAAGCAAGTGTGAGAAAGCCCAGAACAGAGAAAAGAACCTGTAGAGAGACAGCGGTGGCTGGAGTGCAGGGCACTGGGAGAGATGAGGCTGGAGAATCTGCCAAGGGCTCATCACGCAGGGCCCAGGGGCCTCGCAAAGGGGTTTCATGGGAGCCATGAAAGGACCTGAAGGAGAGTGACTCTGTCCCATCTGCAGTGAGACAAGTTTCCCCTGGCTGCTGTGTGGAGACATCTTCCGGTCTCCATCCAACTTCCACTTCACCAGAGTGCCCCCTGGTTTAAAAGGGCCCCTCCCCTGCCCCTCTCTACCTGCTTTATAATGTAATTGCCCTCGCCATTCCCTAACATTATGTCACGCTCTCAAATGCTTGTTCTGATTCCCCCACTGCAATGGATACCACACGGGAACTGGGTTTTGGTGGGGCAGGAGAGACTGGCCACACAAAGATCAATTAGGAGGGTAGTATGGACTGCTTCGGATCCAGATTTTTGACTTGCCAGGGGGGTTAGGAGCAGCTGTTGGGATGGAAGAGAGCAGGAGGTAGGAGGACTCAGTTCACCTGGAAACTTCATTTGCATATCACTTTACATAAGACTGAGAAACATCAACTGTCCATATCAAAGAATGGGACGGGGAAGCTATTGGAGACCATGGTGGTGGCGCTAAAGTTTCTAACCAGCCAGTTCTTGGGGTTATAAATCATCAAGGGCTTAGTATCTCCCATAGAAGTGAAGAGAAACACATAGAATGGAGAAATGTTTAAGATGTAATGCACAAGACTTGGCGTCTGGATGTGGGGCATGAGGAAAAGGGAAAGTGATGCCTACATTTAGCGGATGGTGCCACCTCCTCAGAGCAGAGGGAGGAGGAGCAAGTTTTGTGGTTCAGATGGTGAGTTCACTTTTTTTTTTGAAATGGAGTCTCACTCTGTTACCAGGCTAGAGTGCAATGGTGTGATCTTGGCTCACTGCAACCTCCGCCTCCCGGGTTCAAGCAATTCTCCTGCCTCAGCCTCCCGAGTAGCTGGGGCTACAGGCGCCCGCCAACACACCCGGCTAATTTTTGTATTTTTAGTAGAGACGGGGTTTCACCATGTTGGCTAGGATGGTCTCGATCTCTTGACCTCGTGATCCACCTGCCTCTGCCTCCCAAAGTGCTGAGATTACAGGCATGAGCCACCGCGCCCAGCCTTGTTTTGCCCAGGCTGGAGTGCAGTGGCATGATCTCTGCTCATTGCAACCTCTGCTTCCTGGTTCAAGCGATTCTCCTGCCTCAGCCTCCCGAATAGCTGGGATTACAGGCGTGAGCTACCATGCCCAGCTAATTTTGGTATTTTTAGTAGAGACAGGGTTTCACCATGTTGGCCAGGCTGGTCTCGAACTCTTGACCTCAGGCGATCTGCCTGCCTTGGCCTTCCAAAGTGCTGGGATTACAGGCGTGAGCCACCAGCCTGGCTGTGAGTTCACTTTGGATGGAGGAGTCCAAGGTTCCTAGGCAGCCTCCTGCAGGAGGATTCCAGGAGTTAGAGGGTTCTGAGCTGGGGATAGTCCTTGGCTTAAGAGATGGTAGTTGGAATAAACATGGAAATCATGAGAAATTACTGGAGCCTTAGAGATTAATGCCCCTTTTCTTCTCCCGAGATGTCTTTAGGCAAATCACCAGAAATGCTTATATGGGAGTGCTTTCTGGTTACAACCTGGCTTCTCCACCTCACCTAGATGGTTCTGTAACCCCCAGCCACTAATAGCAATGGAAGGTCCATTAAAGGGAGGAGTCCTGGAAGCTGAAGCTTCATTAGTTTTACAGTATCTGCCTCAGCCCTTGAAGACTTGGATGAGAGAAGGCAGTTGAGGCAAGACTCCTTAGCAGCCCCACCAATTGATGGAGGGGTCCAGAAGTGTCCTGTGGGGGGAGGGAGAAGGAAAGGGAGTGGCCAGGGAGGTGGGAGGAGCCTGGGAAAGACTGGAATCAAAGAAGGAACCATGTTTAGAGGATCATCATCACAAGCAATCAACGGCCAAGTTCTGCTAATTTTTCCTTTAGTCTCTACCCCCATCTCCACTGCCACCTCCTGGCCAACAGATGCCATTACACACAGGTGACTGCTGGTATCCTCCCAGTCTTCAGCCTTACAGACATATCATGCATCTTGTTACATACATTACCCTTCGTAAAGTGGAACATGGGTCATGCCAATCTTTTTTTTTTTTTTTTTGAGACAGAGTCTGGCTCTGTCGCCAGGCTGGAGTGTAGTGGCGCGATCTCAGCTCACTGCAACCTCTGCCTCCCGGGTTCAAGCGATTCTCCTGCCTCAGCCCCCCGAGTAGCTGGGACTACAGGCGGAGGCCACCACGCCTGGCTAATATATATATGTATTTTTTGAGACAGAGTCTTGCTCTGTCACCCAGGCTAGAGTGCAGTGGCGGCGGCGTGATCTTGGCTCACTGCAACCTCTGCCTCCCGAGTTCAAGCAATTCTTCTGCCTCAGCCTCCGGAGTAGCTGGGAGTACAAGTGCCTGCCACCACGCCCGGCTAATTTTTGTATTTTTAGTAGAGATGGGGTTTCACCATGTTGGCCAGGATGGTCTTGATCTCTTGACCTCATGATCCGCCCGCCTTGGCCTCCCAAAGTGCTGGGATTACAGGCGTCAGCCACTGTGCCCGGCCTTGATCATGCCAATCTTTTGCTTAACAACTTTCAGTAGCTCCCTGTCACTTCCAAACGAATGCCCCATACCTAGCCTAGCATGCTGGGCCCTTAGCCACTTGGAGCCAGGTCATCTCTCCAACAGTGTCTCAACCTGCTCCCTCATAAAGAAGACAAGCTGGGGCCGGGTGTGGTAGCTCACGCCTGTAGTCCCAGCACTTTGGGAGGCTGAGACAGGAGGGTTGCTTGAGGCCAAGAGTTCAAGACCAACCTGGGCAACATAGCAAGACCTCCCACTTTCACTACAAAAAAATAAAAAATAGCTGGGCCTGGTGGTGTGTACCTGTAGTCTCAGCTACTTGGAAGGCTGAGGTGGGAGGATCACCCGAGCCCAGGAAGTTGAGGCTGCAGTGAGCTATGATCGCACCACTGCACTCCAGACTGGGGCACAAGCTGATTCACTGTCCCCCCTTCCCCGCCCCCCTGCCAACCATCAGCCTTGTGGAGGCTATGTCATCTTCCTGGAGTGCCTGCCTTCATGCCTAAATTTTTCAATGCTCAAATGATACTTCCCCAGGAAGCCTTCCCTGATACCCCGCTGGGTATCCAACCTGGCCCTTGGAGAGTTCCTTGACCACCATTCTTTTGAGACACCACAACACTGCCATGCCTTTTACCAAGCTCACAGCTTATCCTGCAATGAGACTAAGTTTTTTTTTGTTTTGTTTTGTTTTTTTTGAGATGGAGTCTTTCTCTGTCGCCCAGGCTGGAGTGCAGTGGCACTATCTCGGCTCACTGCAAGCTCCGCCTCCCGGGTTCACGCCATTCTCCCCAGTAGCTGGAACTACAGGCGCCCGCCACCATGCCCAGCTAATTTTTTGTATTTTTAGTAGAGACGGGGTTTCACCATGTTAGCCAGGATGGTCTCAATCTCCTGACCTCATGATCCGCCCACCTCAGCCTCCCAAAGTGATGGGATTACAGGCATGAGCCACCGCGCCCGGCTGAGACTAAGTTCTTAAGAGCAGGGACTGTGCCGTCTTCCCTCCTGTCTCTCCCACTGCACGCAGCACAGGGCCAGATAGGAAACAGGCAGAGGAAATGCTGGTTAGGAGAACATGCTCACTGACACGCTTGTGTATGAACAAGAGGTCACAAGTTTAACTGCCTTTAGGTGCCAGATATGACAAATGTGTTAAGTTGCCAGGTGCAAGACAACTGGGAATGGTGGGGCCTACGGCACATTGGAGACGTCATTCTCTTGCCTGAAGTATTTTTTCTTTCTTTCTTTTTTTTTTTTGAGATGGAGTTTTGCTCTTGTTGCCCAGGCTGGAATGCAATGGCGTGATCTTGGCTCATTGCCATCCCCGCCTCCCAAGTTCAAGCAATTCTCCTGCTTCAGCCTCCTGAGTAGCTGGAATTACAGACATGTGCCACCACGCCTGGCTAATTTTGTATTTTTAGTAGAGATGGGGTTTCTCCATGTTGGTCAGGCTGGTCTCGAACTCCCGACCTCAGGTGATCCATCTGCCTCGGCATCCCAAAGTGTTGGGATTACAGGCGTGAGCCACCACACCTGGCTTCCTGAAGTATTAATAATATCCAAAACATTAAAACACTGTGTAAAGCGGCCGGGCGTGGTGACTCAAGCCTGTAGTACCAGCACTTTGGGAGGCTGAGGCAGGCAGATCACCTGAGGTCAGGAGTTTGAGACCAGCCTGGCCAACATGGTGAAACCCCGTCCCTAGGCCAGGCGCGGTAGCTCACGCTTGTAATCCCAGCACTTTGGGAGGCCAAGTCGGGCGGATCACGAGGTCAGGAGATCGAGACCATTCTGGCTAACACGGTGAAACCCCGTCTCTACTAAAAATACAAAAAATTAGCCAGGCTTGGTGGCGGGCGCCTGTAGTCCCAGCTACTCGGGAGACTGAGGCAGGAGAACGGCATGAAACCGGGAGGTGGAGCTTTCATTGAGCCAAGATCGAGCCACTGAACTCCAGCCTGGGGGACAGAGCGAGACTCCGTCTCAAAAAAAAAAAAAAAAAAAAAAAAGAAACCCCGGCTCTACTGAAAATACAAAAATTAGCTGGGCATGGTGGCCAGCGCCTGTAATCCCAGCTACTTGGGAGGCTGAGACATAAGAATTGCTTGAACCCGGGAGGCGGAGGTTGCAGTGAGCAGAGATCACGCCACTGCACTCCAGCCTGAGCGAAAGAGCAAGACTCTGTCTCTAAAAACAAAAAACAAACTATATAAAGCAGCTGGGGTCGGTGGCTCACACCTGTAGTCCCAGCACTTTCAGAGGCGGAGGTAGGTGGATCACCTGAGGTCAGGAGTTTGAGAGCAGCCTGGGCAACATGGTGAAAACCTGTCTCTACCAAAAATAGAAAAATTAGCTGAGTGTGGTGGTGCACACCTGTAATCCCAGCTACTTGGGAGAGTGAGCCATGAGAATTGCTTGAGCTCAGGAGGCAGAGGCTGCAGGGAGCCAAGATTGTGCCATTGCACTCCGGCCTGGGTGACAGAGCGAGACTATCTCAATAAATGAATACATAAATAAATAAACATTATGTAAAGCACATCAGAAGGCTAACCTTGACCTTAAGATCATGGGTGTGAAACACTGAACTAAAAAAAAACTAAAAAAAAAAAAAAAAAAAAAAAAAAAAAAAAAGAAACACTGAACTATACTGAAATACACTCCACATTTAGGTGGTCCTTTAGAGATTTTTTTTCATAATTTAAAAATTTTTTAATTTACTGTAGAGAGGACGTCTATGTTACCCAGGCTGGTCTTGAGCTCCTGGCCTCAAGTGATCCTCCTGCCTTGGCCTCCCAACGTGCTGGGGTTACAGGTGTGAGCCACTGCACCTGGCCCTTTAGATCTTTCAAAGCAATTTTACATCAGCAATTCTATCCTCACTTTACAGAGGAAACTGAAGCTCAGAAAGGTGAAGTTAATTGCTCAAGGCAACATAGCAAGGAGTTAATGGCACAAGGCTAGGTCCAATTCATTCAGACTCTGGCCTGGGAATCCCCTCTTCTGGGAGTGATGGGAGGAAGGTCTAGAAAAGATGGGCATCATCCACTTTTCTTTCAACCCAAACTTCATCTGTAAAATGGGACCAACAATCCTCTTCGCAGGGAAGAGCTAAACTGAATGGAGGACGGGGAGCTTCATCAGGGCTTCCTAACCTGGCCTCTTAGCGGGGGCTTAGGTGGTAAAATTTTATGACAGCAAGTGCATTCTTGTGGGTTAGACTGCTTGGCTAGGAATCTTGACTTCAGGATCTGTCACTGTGTTTAACGCCTGAGCCTCAATTCGTTTGTAAAATGGAGCATTGTTAGGATTAAAAGAAATAATCAATGCACAAAGTAGTGTCAGTAGAAGGTAGCTGTTATTTATTGTTCTGTTCTGGGGTAAAGGTATCAGATTCTCAAAGGGATTCTTAACCTAGAAAGTTTGCGAACAGATGGCAAAGGTGTTTGAAAGCTATCAGGAAACCATCCTCGCGGAAAACGAAGCAGCGCTACAGAAGTGGGCTGCCATGGGAATCGGGAGGCCCAGGTTCCACTGCTAACTTGCTGCAGCTTACTGGGTGATCTGTAAATAAAAAGGGAGGTGGCGGTGGTCCGAGCTGGCAGCCGCAATGCAGCCCCAGGTAGCTCTAGGTGCAGATGGTAAAGGCGCTCCGAGGAGGGGCGAGCGCGCAGCCTCCGGGAGACTACACCTCCCAGGCTGCCTTGCGCGCCGTGCGGCGCCCTACGCTAGCACGCCAGCCTCCCCGTTCCCCCACCCTCCAGTTACTGTCTCTCGCGAGAAGACGGGCCGCGCCGGCGGTAGCGATTCCGAGCGAGTGGCGGCGGTGGTGGTGCTGGTGGTGGCGGCCGAGACGGCGGCGGCCATTTTGGTGAGGCCTCGGGAGCGGCGGCGGCGGTTCGCTGGGAGTAGCGTCTGCCCTTTTTCCCACCCACCGTCCGCATCTGTGTGCTGCGAGAAGAGGCAGTGCAGACAAGGCGGTCGCAGTAGCCGCAGTCTCCAGGGGAGTTTAAAGTCCGCGAAGGCGGTGGCCAAGAGGGGGCCCTCCCCCCTCCTCGGCGGGAGGGGGGGTGGTGCGCACGCCCCCGAGGACGCAGGTAAGGAGAGGGAGACAAGATGGCGGACGCCCCACAGTTCCTCCTCCCATGACGGCTGACTGCGCGCGCATCTTTCCGCCACCGCCTCCCCTCCCACCTTCCCGGGGTGCTGCGCGCGCACCCTCAGCCGGGGCCCCGGGGCCGGTGCGCGAGGCTGTCGGCGCGCGCCCATAGAGACAGACTGAGGGGGTCAGGCCGGCCGGCGCTGGGCCCCGGCGTGTCTCCTCTGCCTTCCCGCCCTTCTGCGCACGCGTGCCTGAGCGAGCGAGCGAGCCCTGAGAGGACGGACCCAGGTGCGCTCTTGCCCGCCCACCAACCCAGTCACCCCTCAGGGGCGCGCGGGAAGAGGAAGGGGGGCGTGGGACGAGTAGTCGGGGCGCGCGCCCACCACATCTAGCCGGGGGACCAGGACCTGGTGGCACGAACCCTCCCTTTTCTCAGTCTTTCGCGGTCGAGTGATGGGGGGGCTCCCTGACGGGCTTGGATGAGGAGCTTCCCAGCCCCGCGACCCTTGTGTGCGTGGGCTCGGGTTCTGGCGGGAGCCCCCAGGCCGTGCGCGCAGCCGCCTCGCTCCGCCTCAAGCCGCGCACGCGCGGGCCCCTCCCCCGCCCGGCGCGCACGTTGGGTGGGGTGGGAGTCTGGAGGGGGCGGGGCTATCTCAGGGCTAGTGGCAACTTGGGCAGAGGTCAGGGGTCACGCGAGGTCAGTCCGTCGGGAGGGCTATGGAGATGGTCACGAAACCTGGAGTCAGGAGTTCGGGCTTGTTGGCTTCTGGTGAGCTCGGGTCTTGGGAAAGTGTGGCGGAGTAGGGAGTGAATCAAAGCCGGCACTGTGGTTTAGGAATTTCCTTAAACACTGGGGAAACATTTCCGGGCCTCCTGCGGGTTCACACTGCCTGTTTCCGGCGCGTGGTTCTTGGCAGTGCGGCCTCTCGCTTTTGACTGCTCCTGAGTCTCCTTTTGCTGTGGTTCTTGGCAGTGCGGCCTCTCGCTTTTGACTGCTCCTGAGTCTCCTTTTGCTGTGGTTTTTGTATTTGGGGAAGTGTCTCAAGGCGCAGGTACGGGATTCACAGCGCCCTGCCCTGAATCCCGGGCGGATTTTCCTGTGACCAGCATGTTTGTTGACTCTTCCCGGGAGTTCCACTCTCATTTCTGCGTTCAGCCCTCACTGGAAAGGCACGCAGGCAGGTAGCACCTTTCTGAGGTTCTGGATGTGACAGCTATTTTTTGCTGTATTTTTTTTTGTCTTCCATTCTGTGGTTGGAGCCTTTACACTTAAAATTTTTTAACTTTCTTTCTCCACTCCTTTCCTGATCCTGCCCCCAGGCAGGATCGTATGTCCCTTCGGAATTCACAAAACATGATTTGCATTTCCCTGAAATGTGAGCTTTTCCTACTACTGTAGTTTTTCTGTTTCTAGTCTTTTAACTGATTTGGGTATATTTAAACGTTTCAAAAAACTGGAGTAAATAATACGTTTTGGTGGATGTTTCAGGTGTGAATCCCTTCAGTACGGCGGCACCGTGGAAGTGCAGACTTTCACAAGGGGTGTGGTCTCAGCTCACACAGGTGAGGGATCTGCTACCATTTTGTGTGCTGATGCTAATGGGAGAAATGTTTGAGATAATGAAAGCAATTATAGGTCCGTATTGGTGATTTTCACTCTGGAGAAGCATGGGAATGTTTGCATGTGATTTTTCTGTGGAGGGTTTGATTATAGTAGTACAACAACAGAACTGAGGCTGTGGGTTGAGGAAAACATGGTCAACCTGGCTCTACCAGGAAGAGTAGCAGGTTTTCCATGGTTTTGGCATTAGACTATGTGGATTGAAGTCCTCCTACCACTTTTTTACTGTGTGACCTTCTGCAAATCATAAGGTCTTAACTTCCTAACTTACAAAACAGATTATATTAGAATGTAAGCTCCATTTAGGTCGGGAATCCTTTTTGCAAGGCTCTATCCGTTGTGTGCAGGAGGAAGTCAATATTTGTTAGGCTGTGAAAAGCGCTTGGTTTTTAAGGTAGCTGTGAGGATTATAGAACACATCAAACAAGTACTAAAAGTATCTCATACATAGTAAGTGCTCAAGAAATGTAACCTGTAATTTCTGTGTTTCTCTTTATTCAGTGTTATTTCTGGTTTTTTTTTTTTTTTTTTTGAGACAGAGTCTCGTTGTCACCCAGGCTGGAGTGCAGTGGTGTGATCTCGGCTCACTGCAAGCTCCGCCTCCCGGGTTCACACCATTCCCCTGCCTCAGCCTCCCGAGTAGCTGGGACTACAGGCGCCCGCCGCCACACCCGGCTAATTTTTTGTATTTTTAGTAGAGACGGGGTTTCACTGTGTTAGCCAGGATGGTCTCGATCTCTTGACCTCCTGATCCGCCCGCCTCGGCCTCCCAAAGTGCTGGGCTTACAGGCATGAGCCACCGCACCCGGCCCTATTTCTGGTTTTTTAAAAATACTTTTTCATCCCCTTTAACTGCATTTCTGTCTTTTTTTTTTTTTTACCCTACTTTAGGTGCTCCAGAGGCTGGTGTCCCTGAGCGGAGGCTGGGACGCCCTGGTGGGCCCCGGGCCCTGGAAGGCGGGTCCCGGTGGCCGGTGGCCCAGAATGAGGCCAGCTCCCAGCATGCCCTGCAGCCGGACGCCAGCCCCTCGGCCAGCAGCAGTGGTGATAACGACCCAGTCATTCTTCAGGCATCCAAGGAGGAGCCTGGGAGTGGGACCATGCAGAGCAGCCCCTCCCCTGCTCACCCTCAGCTCCCAGTCCTACAGACACAGGTTTGAAAGTGGGGAGAGTTCCTTCTCTGCTTCTGCTTTGTGGATTGTTGGGTGTGAGGAAGAAAAGATGGGGCAGGAGAATATTTGTGGAGAGTTTTGGAGAATCTTTGGTGCTCAGGGGGGCTGGGCGGTAGTATGTCAGGTCTGTTGGATACTCACATTCCATTTAACATTAGTGTAATATTATCTCCAAGAGTGCAAAAGCGCCTCGTTACCTGAAAAAGGTTGAATTAGGCTAGGTTGGAAATGGAGATCGGGGCACCATGCTTCTAAGACCGTACGCTTTGAGAATAGTTTAACTTCTATCAGAACTGGAGTAGGATAAGCCTATGGATGGTGTGTAGTGTTCATTCGTTTCTCATACCAAGGAAGGGTGTGGGGTAGGAAAAAAAATGGCTTTTAAACACATCTAGGTGTGTGTACAGTCAGCTTTCTTTTTAATTTTTTAAACTTTTTTATAAAAAGGATTTCTTTATTGTGTCATCCTTGCACAGGGGCCATGCTAATGTTTTCTATGCTCTCCCAGTTTTAGTATATGTGGTGCCAAAGTGAGCAGTACAGTAAACTTTTCATGTTTATAAATTTGGTATTTATAATTTTCCTGAGAAACTGAGGAAATTTGTGACATACAGTTTTTTGTCATTTAGCCGAGGTAGGAATTTGAGTGGCGCAGTGTAAGGCTTATGTTCTGGAGTGAATTTGTGAATTCCCTGAGTATCCACATTTCAGTAGGACTTTGTTTTCCATTTTTTTCTTTTTTTCTTTTTTTTTGAGATGGAATATCTTTCTGTCACCCAGACTGGAATGCAATGGCGCGATCTTGGCTCACTGCAGCCTCCGCCTCCCAAGTTCAAACAGTTCTCCTGCCTCAGCCTTGCGAGTAGCTGGGATTACAGGCACCCACCATCATGCCTGGCTAATTTTTATATTTTTGTAGAGATGGGGTTTCACCATGTTGGCCAGGCTGGTCTTGAACTCCTGACCTCAGGTGATCCACCCACCTCGGCCTCCCAAAGTATTGGGATTACACTTGTGAGCCACCAGGCCCGGGCTGTTTTCCATTTCTTTCTTTTTTTTTTTTTTTTTTTTTTTTAAGATGGAGTCTCGCTCTGTCACCAGGCTGAAATGCAGTGGCGTGATCTCAGCTCACTGCAACCTCTGCCTCCCGGGTTCAAACAATTCTCTTGCCTCAGCCTCCTGAGTAGCTGGGACTACAGGTGCGCGCCACCACGCCTGGCTAATTTTTGTGTTTTTAGTAGAGACGGGGTTTCACCATGTTTGCCAGGATGGTCTTCATCTTTTGACCTCGTGATCCCCGCCCGCCTCAGCCTCTCAAAGTGCTGGCGTTACAGGTGTGAACCACTGCGCCTGGCCCAGAGTTTTGCTCTTGTTGCCCAGGCTGGAGTGCAGTGGTGCGATCTTGGCTCACTGCAACCTCCACCTCCTGCGTTCAAGTGATTCTCCTGCCTCAGCCTCTTGAGTAGCTGGGATTACAGATGTCCGCCACCACGCCCAGCTAATTTTCTGTGTTTTTAGTAGAGATGGCGTTTCACCATGTAGATCAGGCTGGTCTCGAACTCTTGACCTCTGGTAATCCACCCGCCTCGGCCTCCAAAAGTGCTAGGATTACAGGTGTGAGCCACCATGCCCAGCCCTATTTTCCACCCTTCCTTCCTTCCTTCCTTCCGTCCTTCCTTCCTTCCTTCCTTCCTTCCTTCCTTCCTTCCTTCCTTCCTTGGAGTGGAGTGCGATGGCACGATCTCAGCTTACTACAACCTCTGCCTCCTGGTTCAAGCAATTCTCCTGCCTCAGACTCCTAAGTAGCTGGGATTACAGGCTCATGCCACCACACCTGGCTAATTTCTGTATTTTTAGTAGAGACGGGGTTTCACCATGTTGGTCAGGCTGGTCTGGAACTCCTGACCACATGATCCGCCCGCCTCGGCCTCCCAAAGTCCACCGAGCCCAGCTTCCATTTCTTAATGCTTTTGCAGTACCTTGTAAAGTGACATGTTGGGTGTTTGAGAACAGTGGCTATGCCTCTAGTCCCTGCCTGTCCAGTGAAGAGGTTAAGGTGGCTTGGGATTTATTGGTGGCTGTTGAATTTAGTGGTAGCTCACGTTTATTGCATAAGTGAATTTGCCACACTTGTTCTGAAAATGGAGGGAAAATAGGGAGTTGTTTATGTGAATAAAATCACTGAGGCTCTGAAAGGATCAGAATTTGAAATCATATGCTATGTGTGTATATATATATATATATGTATATATACGTGTATATATATATATGTGTGTATATATACGTATATATATATATATATATATCTTTTTTTTTTATTCTTTTTTCTTTTCCGAGACAGAGTCTCACCCTGTCATCCAAGCTGGAGTGCAGTGGCGCAATCTCAGCTCACTGCAACCTCTGCCTCCCAGGTTCAAGTGATTCTCGTGCCTCAACCTCCCGAGTAGCTGGGATTACAGGCTCCCACCACCACGTCAAGCTAATTTTTGTATTTTCAGTAGAGACGGGGTTTCACCATGTTGGCCAGGTTGGTCTCAAACTCCTGACCTCAGGTGATCCACCCACCTCAGCCTCCCAAAGTGCTGGGATCACAAGCGTGAGCCATCACCCCTGGCATATATATATATATATTTACTTAAGTTTGGGAACTGTGTAAATGTCAGGACATAATTCTTGCATGTCAAGCATCTATAAACTTGGCTCTGCCATCTCGAGTCCCTTATTAAAACTTTATCCCAAGGCCAGGCGTGGTGGCTCACGCCTGTAATCCCAGCACTTTGGGAGGCTGAGGCGGGCGGATCACGAGGTCAGGAGATCGAGACCATGCTGGCTAACACGGTGAAACCCTGTTTCTACTAAAAATACAAAAAATTAGCTGGGCATGGTGGCGGGCGCCTGTAGTCCCAGCTGCTCAGGAGGCTGAGGCAGGAGAATGGCGTGAACCTGGGAGGTGGAGCTTGCAGTGAGCTGAGATCGCACCAGTGCACTCCAGCCTGGGTGACAGAGTGAGACTCCTATCTCAAAAAAAATAAAAAAGTAAATAAAATAAAATAAGACTTTATCCCGAACGTTTGTGTTTACGAAAATAAGGTTTATACCTTACTCTACACAGTTTTTTTGTGTGTGTGTGAAGATCAAATGAAATAACGTGCCTAAAACACTGAGCATAGTGCAAAGCCTTTATTTTCTCCATCATTTTCCTCTTTTCTAGATGGTGTCGGACGGCATGACAGGCAGCAATCCTGTGTCCCCTGCCTCATCCAGTTCCCCAGCCTCTAGTGGGGCAGGCGGCATCTCCCCGCAGCACATAGCTCAAGATTCTTCACTAGATGGACCTCCAGGCCCCCCAGATGGTGCCACAGTGCCCCTGGAGGGGTTCAGCTTATCCCAGGCTGCTGACCTGGCTAACAAGGGCCCAAAGTGGGAGAAGAGCCATGCCGAAATCGCAGAACAGGCCAAGCATGTACGTATTAGGAAGGCTCATGAAGATTCTTGGGAGTTATCTTCTCTAAACTCCCACGTCCTCTTGAGTATTTTATGTTTCTTTTCTTTTTTGTCATGGATTTAGGGTATAGGTTCTGCCTTAATGTATATGATCGTGAGCAAATTGCTTGAATACTGAGTCTCATTTTCCTTGCTGTAAATAAAATAGGAATGATATAATAGTTTATAGGTTATTAGGAGGTTTAAATTATAGGAGCAAGGCCAGGTGCAGTGGCTCACACCTGTAAACCCAGCACTTTGGGAGGCTGAGACAGGCAGATCTCTTGAGCCCGGGAGTTCAAGACCAGACTAAGCAATGTGGTAAAACCCCATCTCTGTAAAAGTACAAAAAATTAGCTGGACATAGTCGCACGTGCCTGTAGCAGTCCCAGCCACCCAGGAGCTTGAGTTGAGAGGATCACCTGAGCCCAGGGTCAAGGCTGCAGTGAGCCATGATGATGCCACTGCACTCCAGCCTGAGCAACCGAGTAAGATCCTGTCTCAAAAAAAATGAAAAGAGAAAATAGACACGAAAGCACTTTGTAAAGTGATGCTCTTAAGATTTACTGGTTTCTACTTATTTCTGTCCTGCAGTCTGTTACATTTATCCAGTGGTAAGTGTGGTCTCTGGGCCAGCAGCATCAGCATCACATGGGAACTTACTAGAAACACAAATTCTCTGCCGGGCATGGTGGCTCATGCCTGTAATCCCAGCACTTTGGGAGGCCGAGGTGGGTGGATCACCTGAGGTCAGGAGTTCGAGACCAGCCTGGCCAACGTGGCAAAACCCCATCTCTGCTAAAAATACAAAAATTAGCCTGGCATGGTGGCGCAGGCCTGTAGTCCTAGCTACCCAGGAAGCTGAGGCAGGAAAATTGCTTGAACTGGGGAGGCGGAGGTTGCAGTGAGCTGAGATGATGCCACTGCATGCCAGCCTGGGTAACAGTGAGACTCTGTCAAAAAAAAAAAAAAAAAAAAAAAAAAAAAAAAAATCGCAAATTCTTGGTACCCCTCACCCACCGACCCATTTGAAACTATGAGGGTAGGGCCCAGCAATCTGTTTTTAGTTTTTATTTTTATTTTATTTATTTTTTTGAGATGGAGTCTCGCTCTGTCGCCCAGGCTGGAGTGCAGTGGCACGATCTTGGCTCACTACAAGCTCCGCCTCCTGGGTTCACAGCCATTCTCTTGCCTCAGCCTTCTGAGTAGCTGGGATTACAGGTGCCCGCCGCCACGCCTCGCTAAATTTTTTGTATTTTTAGTAGAGATGGGGTTTCACCATGTTGGCAAGATGGTCTCGATCTCTTGACCTTGTGATCTGCCAGCCTTGGCCTCTCAAAGTGCTGGGATTATAGGCATGAGCCACTGCACCTGGCTGCAATCAGGTTTTTTTTTTTTTTCTTGAGAGGGAGTCTCAGTCTTTTGCCCAGGCTGGAGTGCAGTGGCATGATCTCGGCCCACTGCAAGCTCCGCCTCCTGGGTTCATGCCATTCTCCTGCCTCAGCCTCCCGAGTAGCTGGGACTAAGTGCTCGCCACCATGCGTGGCTAATTTTTTGTGTTTTTAGTAGATAAGGGTTTCACTGTTTTAGCCAGGATGGTCTCGATCTCCTGACCTCGTGATCCGCCCGCCTCAGCCTCCCAAAGTGCTGGGATTACAGGCGTGAGCACAACTTGTTTCTAAAAGTCCTCCAGATGATTCTGGTGCCTGCTCAAGTTTGAGAGCAGCTGGTCTAATATCCACGTCTTTCTTGATGTTTCCTTCACTGTCAGGCCATTTAGTCCTGTCTCGTCTCTGGCTGTCATTTTCTCTGATTTAGTTTTTATCAGGAGAGAACAGAAATAACAAAGGCAGAGGCTGGGTGCAGTGGTTTTCGCCTATAATCTGAGCATTTTGGGAATCCCAGGCAGGTGGATTGCTTGAGCCCAGTAGTTGCAGACCAGCCTTGACATTGTGAAACCTCGTCCCTACAAAAAATACAAAAAAATTAGCTGGGCATGGTTGCATGTGCCTATAGTCAGTCTCAGCTACTTGGGAGGCTGAGTTGGGAAGATAACCTGAGCCTAGGCAGCAGAGTGAGATCCAGAAAAATCTCACTCAGATTTCTGAGTGAGATTCAGAAAAATAAGGCAGTTGTCCTGAATTTTTTGAGTCATCTCTGTCAAAAAAATTCTAAATGCTTTTTTTATAAAAGACAATCAGTGTAGAAACTTTAGTAGAAATGACCACTCTTTTTTACACCTAATCAGTGTTAAACACTTCATGTATAACGTTTCAGTATTTTTTACATAAACATACACATTTTTACAAAAGTAGTATTTTTAAAAACAACAGTGTGTCAGTTGGGCATTGTATAATTCTAAGCTTAATGCATCATGAACATACTCTGAGTACATAGAATTCTACAATGGTGATGACTGCTTGTATCTAGAATCAAGAGGGAAGTATGTGTTCCCTACTCCTCTGGGAAGCTCCCCTGGGGATATGATTTCCCAAGTCTCTCCTATGTCTATGGGGTGTGGAGATTGTGTTAAATAAGGGAAAGAGCATGAAATTTGCTGTCTGGAGTCCTCAGACCTATTTTTGATTCCCATTTTCTATTCCTAGCCGTGTGATCTTGGGCAAATCACTTAATCTCCCTGATCTTTTTTCCCTCCTCATCTTCCTGATCTTTTTTCCCTCCTCTGAAGAGAGTATGATACCTGCCTGTAGGTTTGGTATGTGGACTAAACATAAGCATAACACACTCAGCCCCCTTAGTGCTCAGGAATTCAGCTGTGGCAGTGAGATGGAGTGTGCATTTAGAACGGTTGATTGATCTGGCTCTCCCTGATTAGGAGGCCGAGATCGAGACTCGGATTGCTGAGCTGCGGAAGGAGGGTTTTTGGTCACTGAAGAGGCTGCCTAAGGTGCCAGAGCCCCCTCGCACCAAAGGTCACTGGGACTATCTGTGCGAAGAGATGCAGTGGCTCTCTGCTGACTTTGCTCAGGAGCGCCGTTGGAAACGGGGTGTGGCCCGGAAGGTAGGTCTTCCACTGGGACTGTCTTCCTTTTCCTTTTCAGGTCTGTTCCTTCCCTTGAAGGGTGGGTTAGTTGGAAGGGGACCAGACAGAATGGTGTAGGCATTAAGAGGCACTGTTGATTTTCCAGATTCCTTGGCCTTGATTATTTTCTTTGCCTTTGGGTGAGGAAGTCTGGCTTTGAGTGTTTTCTCCCTGGGTCTTCATTCCCACAGGTGGTGCGCATGGTGATCCGGCACCACGAGGAGCAGCGGCAGAAAGAGGAACGGGCCCGGAGGGAGGAGCAGGCCAAGCTGCGTCGAATCGCTTCCACCATGGCCAAGGATGTCAGGCAGTTCTGGAGCAATGTGGAGAAGGTAGACAGTGGGGATCAGGAGAGGAAAATGGCCTTGGATTAGATTGGTAGATGGCATGGTAGTAGGAATGATCGAGAAACTTCTTGAGGGAGTAAATATAATTTCAGGCAACTCTAATGACGTTTATGTTTGGATAAAAAAGTATAGTGGCAAAATATGGGTCCTGCCTTTGGGGATTGTTAATAGTTCTCCTTGACACCTCTAGGCCATCTGTCCCTTACAGAGTATTTAGCATGTGTTTACTGAAATGTATTTGTGCCACTTAGCACATGCTTAAATTCCGTCAAAGTTCCCACTGCCCGTATAGTAAGTTGTAATTATTTTTTAAGTACTACCTGGATTCTGTCTATATTTTCGCTCTTGCCTCCTGCCATGTTCTTTCCTTCTCCCTTCCACTCCATACCCACCTTTCTTTTGTATATCTCTGGCCATTTACACATAGACTTTATGCTGCTGGGAATGCCTTTTTCCTCATGTGTACTTAGGGAACAGCTACCTATTTTTTAATTGTCTTGGACAGAGTCTTGCTGTGTCTCCTAGGCTGGAGTGCAGTGGTACGATCACAGCTCACTGCATCCTCAACCTCCTGGGCTCACGCGATCTTCCTGCCTCAATTTCCCAAGTATCTGGGACCACAGGCGTGTGCTACCATATCTTGCTAATTAAAAAAATTCTTTTTAATTTCTTTTTTTATTTTATTTTATTTATTTATTTTTTTTTGAGACAGAGTCTCGCTCTTTCACCCAGGCTGGAGTGCAGTGGCGCAATCTCGGCTCACTGCAGGCTCCACCCCCCGGGGTTCACGCCATTCTCCTGCCTCAGCCTCCCGCGTAGCTGGGACTACAGGCGCCTGCTACCTCGCCCGGCTAATTTTTTGTATTTTTAGTAGAGACGGGGTTTCACCGTGTTAGCCAGGATGGTCTCGATCTCCTGACCTCGTGATCTGCCCGCCTCGGCCTCCCAAAGTGCTGGGATTACAGGCGTGAGCCACCGCGTAATTTCTTTTTTTAAATTTTTTTGTGAAACAGAGCCTCGCCCCGTCACCCAGGGCAGTGGTGCAATCTTGGCTCACTGCAACCTCTGCCTGTCCCAGGCTCAAGTGATTCTCCTGCCTCAGGCTCTGGAGTAGCTGGGATTACAGGCATGTGCCACTATGTCTGGCTAATTTTGTAATTTTTGTAGAGACAGGGTTTTGCCTTGTTGGCCAGGCTGGTCTTGAACGCCTGACCTCAGGTTATCCACTCGCCCCAGCCTCTCAAAGTGCTGGGATTATAGACGTGAGCCACCGCACCTGACCTAAAAATATTTTTTTGTGGAGACAAGGTCTCGCTGTTACACATCAAGCTGATCTTGAATTCCTAGGCTCAAGCGATCCTCTCGCTTTGGCCTCTCAAAGTGTGAGCCACCATGCCTGGCTTCACCTACCTGTTTTTTTTTGTTTTTGAGACGGAGTCTTGCTTTGTTCCCAGGCTGGAGTGCAGTGGCGCAATCTGGGCTTACTGCAACCTCTGCCTCCCAGGTTCAAGCGATTCTCCTGCCTCTGCCTCCCAAGTAGCTGAGTTTACAGGTGCCCACCACCACGCCTGGCTAATTTTCTTTTAGTAGAGATGGGGGTTTCACCATGTCAGTCAAGCTGGTCTCGAACTCCTGACCTCACGTGATCCTCCCACTTCAGCCTTCCAAAGTGCTCAGAATACAGGCATGAGCCACTGTGCCTGGCCCACCTACCTATTTTTTGAGATCCAATTCCAGCTGGGTGTGGTGATGCATGCCTGTAGTTCCACCTACGTGGGAGGGCAAGGCAGGAGATCATTTGAGCCCAGGAGTTTGACACTAGTCTGGCCAACATAGTGAGACCTCATTCTCTTTAAAAAAAAAAAAAAAAAAAAATTCCATCTTCAGATTGCAAACCTTCCCTCCACCTGAGGCGAAGCTGGCTCTTCTTCCTGCATGCTCCCTTTGTGCTTCCTTTAGACCATAGTAAGCCCCTAAGGTTATTTAGTTTTAGTCTCCAAAGAGACCAGTCCAGGATCTGGTTAAAGAAGGCGTCCCTAAACATTGGGTAAAAGTACATAAATAAATGGTTATCTTGGTGAGCAGTCCCTTTCACATCTGTGGCAGGTGGTGCAATTTAAGCAACAGTCCCGGCTTGAGGAAAAGCGCAAAAAAGCCCTGGATCTGCATTTGGACTTCATTGTAGGGCAAACTGAAAAGTACTCAGACCTTCTGTCTCAGAGCCTCAACCAGCCATTAACCTCCAGCAAAGCAGGCTCTTCCCCTTGCCTCGGCTCTTCCTCAGCTGCCTCCAGTCCTCCACCCCCTGCTTCCCGCCTGGATGATGAAGGTGTGTGTTCTCTTTGGCCCTGTTACTCTTCCTCATGTACCCTTTCCAGAGCTGAAAAACCCACCCTGTGGCTTGCAGGGCCCGTGGACTTTGTGACCTTGTTCTCCTGCTATAGATGGGGACTTTCAACCCCAAGAGGAGGAGGAAGAGGATGATGAGGAAACCATTGAAGTTGAAGAACAACAGGAAGGCAATGATGCAGAGGCCCAGAGGCGTGAGATTGAGCTGCTTCGCCGTGAGGGAGAATTGCCACTGGAAGAGCTGCTCCGTTCCCTTCCCCCTCAGCTGCTGGAAGGGCCTTCCAGCCCCTCTCAAACCCCCTCATCTCATGATAGTGACACCCGAGATGGGCCTGAAGAAGGTGCTGAAGAAGAGCCCCCTCAGGTGTTGGAGGTATAGGCAGAAGGAGCAGAGGGAGGGTTCAAAGGGGGAGCAGAGGGAGAGGTTCAGGGTCTGAGTTCTGGGCTATGAGGTTGGTTATGAGTTTTAGGAGTTCTACTAGTAATGGACATTTGGGCTCTTCTCTGGGGATGACTGGGGAAGAATCTGTTTGGGGCAAGTTGCATTTTGTGATTGGCAGGTTTTGGCGCTATAGTGGAAGAGCGTATTGCACTTTACTCTAAATTGCTTTGTGGTCTTGAGAAAGTACTTGCTCTGACCGTTACTTGCCACTTCTCTGAACGTGCCCTAATGTTCCCTTATTGGCTTATAGGTTGGAAGCTGGCATGTTACCCTTAAGTCTTTTCTGTTTCTCCATATGTCTCAAGTGCATGGGGAAGTGTTGGGTGCCTTTATTTGTTACCTGGCACTTTTCACAGGTCCTTCCCCAGGCAGTGGGGCCAGGATTTGGTAGCTGGTGCTGAGAGAAAACCCTTGATTGTATTCTTGCCCTGGGATTATACCAGTGGCAACTGTCACTCAGTGGGACAGAGATTCTCCTGTGACATCTTTTTCAAGTTTGCGCCATTCTTCTGCTACTCTAACCTTAGACCCTTCCCTTTTTTATCTTTTGCCATACAGATAAAGCCCCCACCCTCTGCTGTCACACAGCGCAACAAACGGCCTTGGCATCCAGATGAAGATGATGAAGAGTTTACTGCCAACGAAGAGGAAGGTCAGGGCTGTTCTGTTTGTCCTATTGCCCCTTACCCCTTGAATGAATTGTCTGGACCTAACCTTTCAGGCTTTCTCATCTGTTTCATTTGGACTGTGTCCTGTGCCTCTAGTCTCTTTCCCTATTAATCTTGCTTCTGTCTCTTTCCTAGCGGAGGATGAAGAGGATACTATAGCAGCTGAGGAACAGTTGGAAGGGGAGGTGGATCATGCCATGGAGCTGAGCGAGTTGGCTCGAGAAGGTGACATTCACCAGACATTTTACTAAGTGTCCACTTGGTGTTTGCCCTGTGCAGTACCAAGGATAAAGAGATGAATAAGGCACTTCGTATCCACCCTGGAGGAATTCCATGTCTAATGACTAAGACAGACTTGTAAACCAATAATGATAAATAGAAAGTGATGAGTGCTTATGACAGAAGTTTAAATGGTGATGTGGGAGTGAAATGGAGGGAAGAGCTAATGTAGGAAGATATTGGCCGTATTTGACCTGGACCTTGGGAGGCTCACCAGGTTGATAACGTTCTTCCCAATTCCCATGGTACTTCCCCCAGGTTGTGGGGCTTGGCTTTGCTAGCTGATGCTGAAAGTAAGCTCTTTTGCCTCCCCTCAGACCTGGGCCTAGCAGTATCTACAGAGACCTAGGTAAAATTAACTGGTACCAGTCAGACCTCCTCTTCTCCCTCCCCTCAGAGCAACCAAAAGCTTCCCTTTTATTTCTCTTCCAGGTGAGCTTTCCATGGAGGAGCTATTGCAGCAGTATGCAGGAGCCTATGCCCCAGGCTCTGGGAGCAGTGATGATGAGGATGATGAGGTTGATGCTAATAGCTCTGACTGTGAACCAGAGGGGGCTGTGGAAGAGGAAGAGGCTCCTCAGGAGGATAGTAGCAGTCAGTCAGGTGAATATGTGGTCATGAAGCAGGAGCTGGGGAGGGTGGCCATTGGAGGAGCAGGTATGGTGAGCAGTAAGCCTTGGTCTTATGCTTTAGACTCTGTGGAGGACCAGAGTGAGGATGAGGAAGATGAACATTCAGAGGAGGAAGAAACAAGTGGAAGTTCAGCATCAGAGGAATCTGAGTCTGAAGAGTCTGAGGATGCCCAATCACAGAGCCAAGCAGATGAAGAGGAGGAAGATGATGATTTTGGGGTGGAGTACTTGCTTGCCAGGGATGAAGAGCGGAGTGAGGCTGATGCAGGCAGTGGGCCCCCCACTCCAGGGCCCACTACTCTAGGTCCAAAGAAAGAAATTACTGACATTGCTGCAGCAGCTGAAAGTCTCCAGCCCAAGGGTTACACGCTGGCCACGACCCAGGTATCCCCAGGTTCTGGCCTCTCCTTTCTCATGTCTTGACTTTCTCATGTCCCCACGACAAACGCCTCATTTCCATTGTGTTACCTATTTTTCCTCTCTGCCAGGTAAAGACGCCCATCCCCCTGCTTCTGCGGGGCCAGCTCCGGGAGTACCAGCACATTGGGCTAGACTGGCTGGTTACCATGTATGAGAAGAAGCTTAATGGCATTCTTGCTGATGAGATGGGGCTTGGGAAGACGATCCAGACCATCTCTCTGCTTGCCCACTTGGCTTGTGAGAAAGGTAAGTAGGCAAGGCCCCTTCCCTAGTCTAGCTCCCTGGGAGCTTGTTCAGTGATGACTCCAGCTTCATTGACTTGCTTTATTGACTCTGGTCATTAATTGTATAGAGAGGACAGTGTAGGTGCTAGGATTCCTAGGAAGGGCCAAAGGGTGGTCAGGGTTACAATTGAGGAATCAGAACCACAGAATTTACATTTCCTTACCATCTCTCATTTTTTTGCCAAACAGGTAACTGGGGTCCCCATTTAATCATTGTTCCCACCAGCGTGATGTTGAACTGGGAGATGGAGTTGAAACGTTGGTGCCCCAGCTTTAAAATCCTCACTTACTATGGAGCCCAGAAAGAGAGGAAGCTCAAGCGGCAGGTTCGATCTTTCATGTGGTCACTTTCCTCCCGTTGATGCCTCCTTTATTTTTAAGCCCTTTCCTCAGGTGAATTCCTTTCCCTCCTCTTTTCTTTTTTTTTTAAAAAAATTTTAAATTGTTTGTAAAAATAAAGATGGGGTGTCACTATGTTACCCAAACTGACCTTGAACACCTGGGCTCAAAAGATCCTCCCACCTCAGCCTCCCAAACTACTGAGACTATAGCTGTGAGCCACCGCACCCAGGCCCTTCCTCTTTCTGTCGCTCCATTCTTTTGCTGGGACTTTGTCTTTTCTTCCAACCTGATTACTGTCCTTTGAGGAGTTTAGCATGTCTTCCCTTTGCTCTCTTTTCTTTTCATCCCACTATCTGCTACTTTCTGTCTTCGATCCCTCAGGGCTGGACCAAGCCCAATGCCTTCCATGTGTGTATCACGTCTTACAAGCTGGTGCTGCAGGACCACCAGGCCTTCCGTCGCAAGAACTGGCGCTATCTCATTCTGGATGAGGCGCAGAACATCAAGAACTTCAAGTCACAGCGCTGGCAGTCACTCCTCAACTTCAACAGGTGGAGATGGAGATGGGGATTCATGGGAGGGTTGACTTGGCTAGAAGGGAGGGCTGCCTGTGTTGAGGAATGTATCAGAATGCTCAGAAGGTTGGGAGCTTGCTGACCATCCTCTCTCTGATTCTCTGTCTTTGCAGCCAGAGGCGCCTGCTCCTGACAGGAACTCCCTTGCAGAACAGCCTCATGGAGCTATGGTCCTTGATGCACTTTTTGATGCCCCATGTCTTCCAGTCTCATCGCGAGTTCAAGGAGTGGTTCTCTAATCCCCTAACTGGCATGATTGAGGGCAGCCAAGAGTATAATGAAGGTCTAGTCAAACGCCTCCACAAGGTAGGGCCTGCAGCAGTTTCTCAGGGTATTGGGAATGGTAAGGAATCATTCCTGAGCACCTGGGCAGTGCCCAGGAAACCCTTGGGGAGAGGGAAGTCAGTGCCAGGCTGAACTCCTTTGTCAAGCTCCAGTGTTCTAGTGACTAACCCATTGCCAGATTGAGTGACCTTATCTTAGTCATCAATTCTGTTTTTTTTTTTTTTTTTTTTTTTGAGACTGAGTCTTGCTTTGTTGTCCAGGCTGGAGTGCAGTGTCGCGATATCCACTCACTGCAAGCTCTGCCTCCCGGGTTCACACCATTCTCCTGCCTCAGCCTCCCGAGTAGCTGGAACTATAGGTGCCTGCCACGAAGCCTGGCTAATTTTTTTTTTTTTTTAAAACGAGTTCACTCTGTCGCCCAGGCTGGAGTGCAGTGGCGTGGTCTTGGCTCACTGCAACCTTTGCCTCCCGCGTTCACGCCATTCTCCTGCCTCAGCCTCCTGAGTAGCTGGGACTAAAGGCGCCCACCACCACGCCTGGCTAATTTTTGTATTTTTAGTAGAGACGGGGTTTCACCATATTAGCCAGGATGGTCTCGATCTCCTGACCTCATGATCTGCCTACCTCGGCCTCCGAAAGTGCTGGAATTATAGGTGTGAGCCACTGCGCCTGGCTTTTTTATTTTTTATTTTTTTGAGACAGAGTCTCTCTCTGTCATCCAGGCTGGAGTGCAGTGGCGTTATCTGGCTCATTGCAACCTCCACCTCCCGGATTCAAGGGATTCTCCTGCCTCAGCCTCCTGAGTAGCTAGGGTTGCAGGTCTGCACTGCAATACCTAGCTAATGTTTGTTATTTTTAGTAGAGGCGGGTTTTGCCATGTTGGCCAGGCTGGTCTTGAACTCCTGACCTCAAGTGATCCGCCCTGCCCCCCTTGGCGTCCCAAAGTGTTGGGATTACAGGCGTGAGCCACTGTTCCCAGCCTGTTTTTTGTTTTTTTTTAATGGTGATGTTTTTGTCCTTACTGTCTTTGAGTAGAATGGTACTGCTGATTGGTCCCCGCTTGGATTTCTTCAACTTCATATTGTCGGTGTTTTCTCTCTCTAGTCTCCTTTGGCTCTTCCTTTTTCGCCCAGCTTTTAAATCACAACATCTTTCAGCATTCTGATCTTTACTTTTTTGTCTTCTCAGTCTACATATCTCACAGGCCTACTCATTCCTAAGGCTTTGACTATTTCTTATGTGATAAAGACTCTCCAGTCTGTACTGAAATTCCTTGACTTTCTAGATCACTTGACCTGTATTTAAACTTCTGATTTGGTATCATTAATTGAGAGTTCCTCTTGAACTCAACACTGTTCTAAGCCGGACATCTCTGGCCTTATAGCCTGTTATTTCTACTTCATCTTGGTCAATCACTATCATTTGGTAAGCTAAGCTAGAAAACAGGAAGTCAGCCGGGCGCGGTGGCTCACGCCTGTAATCCCCAGCACTTTGGGAGGCTGAGGCAGGCGGATCACGAGGTCAGGAGATTGAGACCATCCTGGCAAAAACGGTGAAACCCTGTCTCTACTAAAAATACAAAAAATTAGCCGGGCGTGGTGGCGGGCACCTGTAGTCCCAGCTATTCGGGAGGCTGAGGCAGGAGAATGGCGTGAACCCGGGAGGCGGAGCTTGCAGTGAGCTGAGATCGCGCCACTGCACTCCAGCCTGGGCGACAGAGCGACTCTGTCTCAAAAAAAAAAAAAAAAAAAAAAAAAAAACCAGGAAGTCTTCCTTAACTATTACTTTTCCTTCATTTACCTCCGTTCCTTTACTTCTTCCATGTCACTGTAGACATGGATGACTGTGTCCTGTTCGATTTTATCTTCTGAGATTACAGATTTGCCTTTTGTTTTATCTCCTGTCAAGGCCACAGGTTTTGTTCTCCTCATCTTCTAGATTTGTTTGCATCATCTTGTAAACTTACAATCACTCCTCAAAATCTAGTTTGAGTTTTCTATCCTGTGTAGTTGGTCTGCCCACAGTGCTTCCTTATATCATTTCCTGTGCGTGGTATCATTTTGTGTCTGTCTCCTTCAGCAGACAGCAGATCCCTTGAGGGCTTGCAGTTGACTCATCTTTGTGTGGTTGGTGTCTGATATGGTGTGCTGTATGGCTCCATTAGTGTTTGCTGAGGGGCTTAGGCTGGGGCTCGGTGCCTGAGTTCTCCTGTTTAGCCTCCCGCTTAATTTGCTTTTAGGTTTTGAGGCCTTTTTTACTGCGCCGTGTTAAGGTGGATGTTGAGAAGCAGATGCCCAAAAAGTATGAGCATGTTATCCGCTGCAGGCTCTCCAAGCGTCAACGCTGTCTCTATGATGACTTCATGGCACAGACCACGTAAGGGAGGAAGGAGGGTGGGCCCTGGGACTCGAGATTGGAGTGTAGGTGGCTGTTAGGACGTCCCATTTATTTTTCCTCTTTCCCCAGAACTAAGGAGACACTAGCCACAGGCCATTTCATGAGCGTCATCAACATTTTGATGCAGCTTAGAAAAGTTTGCAATCATCCAAATCTGTTCGACCCTCGACCGGTTACCTCCCCTTTCATCACCCCAGGCATCTGCTTTAGCACCGCCTCTCTGGTGCTAAGGGCCACAGATGTCCACCCCCTCCAGGTAAGTATGATTCCATTAATATGAAATGTAAAGGTTATTGGCATTACCCCAACTGTGTACCTCTTTTTGTTAGACTGGGGTCTGTCTTTTGCATCCTCATTACTCCCGTATCATTCCCTTAGTTTTATTATATTCTAGCCATGTGACTTAACGATGGTTCAACTTAATATTTTTTTGACTTCACTGTGAATTTATCAGGATGTAACCCCATCGTAAATTGAGGAGCATCTGGACTTAGAATGATTCAGCTTACAATTTTTTACTTTTTGATGGGCTTATCAAGGGTATTAAAGGGTATTAAATTCTTGACTTGCTGAGAATTTATTGGAATGTAACCTCATTGTGTAAGTCCAGGAGCATCTGCATCACATTTTGTTTATCCACTTATCTGTCAGTGGGCACTTGGATTCTTTCCACCTTTTGTCTCTTGTGAATAAGGCTGTGAACATAGGTGTACAAATATCTCTGCTTTTTATTTTGGGTATTTACTTAAAAGTGAAATTGCTGTAACATATGGCAATTCCATTTTTGCATATTGGGAAAACCTCCACACTGTTTTCCATAGTAGTTGCATGTTTTATGTTTCCACCCTAGCAGGGCATAAGGGTTCTAATTTCTCCACATCCTTGCCATTACCTGTTACTATTTCTTTTTTTTTTTAAATTACACCCATATTAATGAGTGTGAATTGGTATTTCATCGTGGTTTTGGTTTGCATTTCCTTAGTGATGAGTGCTGTCAAGGATCTTTTCATGTGCTCATTGGCCACTTGTCTATATTTTTGAAGAAATGTCTATTGAAGATTTGTTAATTTTGGGTGTTTGTGTGGTGGTTGTTAAGCTGTAGGACTTCATTATATGCTTTGGAAATTAACCCATTATCAGATGTATGACTTGCAAATATTTTGTCACATTCCATGAGTTGTCTTTTCACTATGTTGATAGTGTTTTTTGATGCACAAACACTTGTTTTTGGTGGGTTTTTTTTCGAGACAAGGTCTGTCTCTGTCACCCAGGCTAGAGTTCAGTGGTATGATCATAGCTTACTGCAGCCTTGAACTCCTGGGCTCAAGTAGTCCTCCCGCCTCAGCCTTCCAACTAGCTGGGACCACGGGTATGCACTACCAAGCCTGGCTTATTTTTTTCTTTTTTTTTTTTTGAGGCGGAGTCTTGCTCTGTCCTCAGGCTGGAGTGCAGTTGGCTCACTGCAACCTCTGCCTCCCAGGTTCAGGCAATTCTCCACAGCCTCCCGAGTAGCTGGGGATACAGGCACACACCACCACACCCAGCTAATTTTTATATTTTTAGTAGAGATGGGGTTTCACCATGTTTCCCAGGATGGTCTTCATCTCTTGACCTTGTGATCTGCCCACCTTGGCCTCCCAAAGTGCTGGGATTACAGGTGTGAGCCACCGCACCTGGCCCTGCTAATTTTTTTTTTTTTTTTTTTTTTTAGTTTTCTTGAAGAGATGGTGTCTCGCCATGTTGCTCAGGCTGGTTTCAAACTCCCGGACAAGTAGCTGGAACTATATGCGTACACCACTATGCCTGACTGATTTTTTTATTTTTTATTTTAGTTTTTTTGTAGAGATGGGGTGTTGATATGTTGCCTAGACTGGTCTTGAACTCCTGGCCTCAAGTGATCCTTCCGCCTTGGCCTCCCAAAGCCCTGGGATTATAGGCATGAGCTACCACACCTAGTTTTAAATTTTTTTTTTTTTTTTTTGGAGCGGAGTTTTGCTCTTGTTGCCCAGGCTAGAGGGCAATGGCACAATCTTGGCTCACTGCAACCTCCGCCTCCCAGGTTCAAGCGATTCTCCTGCCTCAGCCTCCCGAGTAGCTGGGATTATGGGCATGCGCCACCATGGGCAGCTAATTTTTGTATTTTTAGTAGAGATGGGGTTTCGTCATGTTGGCCAGGCTGGTCTTGAACTCCTGACCTCAGGTGATCTGTCCACCTCGGCCTCCCAAAGTGCTGGGATTACAGGTGTGAGCCCCCGCGCCCGGCTTTTTTTTTTTTTTTTTTTTTTTTTTTAAGGTGGAGTCTCACTCTGTCGCTCAGGCTGGAGTGCAGTGGTGCAATGTCAGTGCACTGTAACCTCCATCTCTTGGGTTCAAGTGATTCTCCTGCCTCACTCCCAAGTAGCTGGGACTACAGGTGTGTGCCACCACTCCCAGCTAATTTTTGTATTTTTGGTAGAGATGAGGTTTCACCATATTGCTCAGCTGGTCTCGAACGCCTGACCTCAGATAATCTGCCCGCCTTGGCCTCCCAATGTGCTGGGATTACAGGCGTGAGCCACTGCACCTGGCCCCCAGTTTTAAATTTTGATGTAGTCCAACTTATCTATTTTTTTCTTTTGTTGGCCGTGCTTTTGGCATCATATCCAATAAATCATTGTAAAATTGGCATCTTTGACACTGCATTGTGTTGTTTCTACTACTTTTTTTTTTTGAGACAGAGTCTTAACTCTGTCACCCAGGCTGGAGTACAATGGTGCAGTCTCAGCTCACTGCAAACTCTGTGTCTTGGGTTCAAGTGATTCTCGATTCTTGTGCCTCAGCTTCCTAAGCAGCTGAGACTACAGGTGTGCACAACCATGCTGGTTGTATTTTTAGTAGAGATGGGGTTTCACCATGTTGGCCAGGCTGGTCTCAAACTCCTGGCCTCAAGTGATCTGCCCACCTTGGCCTCCCAAGGTAGTAGGAGTACAGGCATGAGTCATGGTGCCCCGCCTATTATTTGTTTTTTTACTTTATTTTTTTTGTTTTTTTGAGACAGAGTCTCGCTCTATCACCCAGGCTGGAGTGCAGTGGCATGATCTCGGCTGACTGCAAGCTCCGTCCCTCCAGGTTTAAGCAATTCTCCGTCTTAGCCTCCCGAGTAGCTGGGATTACAGGCACGTGCCACCACGCCTGGCTAATGTTTTGTATTTTTAGTAGAGATGGGGTTTCACCATCGTGGCTAGGCTGGTCTTGAACTCCTGACCTCGTGATCCACCCGCCTTGGCCTCCAACCATGCTGGGATTACAGGCGTGAGCCACTGCACCCAGCCTTTTTATTTTGGAGTAAGGGTGTACGTGTGCAGGTTTCTTACATGGGGTATATTGCACGATGCTGAGGTTTGGCGTACGATTGATCCTGTTACTCAGGTTGTGAGCATGGTACTCAACTGGTGGTTTTTCAGCCCGTTCTCCGCCACAGTCGTTTCTGGCGTGTATTGTTCTCATCTTCATGTCCACACGTGTTTAGCTCCCACTTATGAGTGAGTACATGTGGTATTTGGTTTTCTGTTTCTGTGTTATTCACTTAAGGATAATGGCCTCCAGCTACATCTGCGTTGCAAAGGATGTGATTTTGTTCTTCTTTATGACTGTGCTTTCTTTCTTGTGGCAGCGGATAGACATGGGTCGATTTGACCTTATTGGTCTGGAAGGTCGTGTCTCTCGATATGAGGCAGACACATTTCTGCCCCGGCACCGCCTCTCTCGCCGGGTACTGTTAGAGGTGGCTACTGCTCCTGACCCCCCACCCCGGCCCAAGCCAGTCAAGATGAAGGTCAACAGGTACAAGGACTAAGGAATGAGGGGATTGGTTCCTAGAATAAGTGGCTGAAAGCTGCTCAGAGGGGCCTGGGGTGGGAAGAAAAGGGCGCAAACGTGGAGGGAATCAGGGAGAGAATAACTAGAAGAGGGTACTGGGATGCGCTTCTGTGTTAGTCACTTTTTCTCCCTTTCTCTCTGTTCGGTGCTTTCTGATTATCTTGAATTCCTATTCCTCTTTCTCCCTTGGGTCTCTTTCCTTTTCTTTGCTTTTATAATCTGCCTCTCTGTTTCATTTTCTTCTTTTCTTTGATATTGCTACCCCTTATTCTGCTTCTCTCCCTACCCACTCCCTTAATTTTTTTTCATAGGATGCTGCAGCCAGTACCTAAGCAAGAAGGCCGGACAGTGGTGATGGTGAACAACCCACGGACGCCCCTGGGCCCTGTCCCAATTCGACCTCCTCCAGGTCCTGAGCTCTCAGCCCAGCCCACCCCTGGCCCAGTCCCCCAAGTGCTGCCAGCACCACTGATGGTTTCAGCCTCACCTGCCGGGCCCCCGCTTATTCCTGCATCTCGGCCTCCTGGCCCTGTCCTCTTGCCTCCACTGCAGCCCAACAGTGGTTCTCTCCCCCAGGGTGAGTTGAAAGGGAGCCAAGGATGATGCGTGGTGCTTCAGAAAGGTTGTTCAGACTGAGGAAGAAGTAGTGAAATTAAAGGGTTTGAGGAGCTGGGCTGGGGACAGGGGTCTAGTATTTGATGGGTTGGAAGGGAGTATGGAGGCTTCTGGGACCAGGCTAAGGCTTTAGTCAGGGTATATCTGACAGGTGTTTGCTTTGTGTCTGCAGTGTTGCCATCCCCCCTGGGGGTCCTGAGTGGGACCTCACGGCCTCCCACGCCAACCTTGTCCCTAAAGCCAACACCACCTGCCCCAGTTCGCCTGAGCCCAGCCCCACCTCCAGGCTCCTCTAGCCTGTTGAAGCCCCTGACAGTGCCACCAGGCTACACCTTCCCTCCTGCTGCTGCCACCACCACTTCTACCACCACGGCAACTGCTACCACCACAGCAGTGCCAACTCCGACTCCTGCACCACAGCGCCTCATTCTATCTCCCGATATGCAGGCTCGCCTGCCCTGTAAGTTCCCAGGGCTCTGTGGTGAGGGACTTGAGATGGGAGGAAAGCTCAGGACCATGAGAGCATCAAATTTTAGGCAGCTGGGTCAGGCATGATGGCTCATGCCTATAATCCCAGTGCTTTGGGAGGCCAAGGTGGGAGGATTGCTTGAGCCAGGAGTTTGGAGCTGCAGTGAGCCATGGTTACGCCACTGCAATCGTGAGCAAGACCCTGTGTCAAAAAAAATTGAGGCAGCTAACATATGTTAGGCATTATGCTAGACATTGTTAGATCATAATTAAGAGCCCTTAAGAAATTGACATAGGGAGATGACACATAGATGAATAAATAGTGGTAAGCCTCGCAGTAGAAAAGTATTTGGGGTAAAAGGGCAGTGTAGACCAGATGGTGGTGATTAGCTCAGTCTGGTGGCAGGCCATGTTAGAGGATATAAAGGAGATTGCTAAGCAAATGGGATTGGAAGGAGTAGCACATGAAAAGCTCAAAGGCTATAGGTGGAGGCTGAGTTTGTTGGGACATGGTAAATTGTGGGAAGGGCTTAGTTGTTTGAACTGGACACTCGGGGGAGAGTGTGCTTCATGGGTTCTGTGAAGTGGTGTTGAGCGGGATGAGCCTTGTGTACAATAAGGCCTTCTCTGTTTTTAGCAGGCGAAGTGGTCAGCATCGGGCAGTTAGCCTCACTGGCACAACGTCCAGTGGCTAATGCAGGGGGAAGCAAACCTCTCACCTTCCAAATCCAGGGCAACAAGCTGACTTTGACTGGTGCCCAGGTGCGCCAGCTTGCTGTGGGGCAGCCCCGCCCGCTGCAAAGTAGGTAAAACCCACCCCCTGTCCTGCCTTTTTCCTCCTCTTCCCTGTCTCTTTGTTTTTGTGACTTTTTTGAATGTCAGCCTTTATGTTTCTTTCCCAAGCTTTTGGTGGGTGGGGCCAGCGGGTATGGTTGGAGGGATCTTGGATAAAGACAGGGAGGAGGTCATTCTAGAGAATTTATTCCCTCTCTGTTCTTTCCTTCTCTTCTTGCCTTGCCTCTGTCCTCCTCAGGCTGATAGCTGCTTCTCTCTCTCTTTCTCTCTTCCCTTAACCCAGGGAATGTGGTGCACCTCGTGTCAGCAGGGGGGCAGCACCACCTCATCAGCCAGCCTGCCCATGTGGCCCTCATCCAGGCCGTGGCCCCGACCCCTGGCCCTACCCCTGTCTCTGTGCTGCCTTCTTCGACCCCCAGCACCACCCCTGCCCCTACTGGCCTCAGCCTTCCGCTTGCTGCTAACCAGGGTGAGGCTCCTGGCCTTCCTACTTAGCCCTTGCTGGCCTTGGTCCTTCCAGGCATGCGCTGGGCTACTGTCTGTCCAGCCTTCCCTCAGTGTTGTTTTCCCTTGCGAATATCTATGATACCTGTCTGCCACCTTCTCCTGCCCCTGGACTTCTTCCATTCTTTGGGTCTTTTGTTTCTTTTCTACCTTCCTCTCAGTGTAGCTTCCTCTTGCAGTGCCACCAACCATGGTGAATAATACAGGCGTGGTGAAGATTGTAGTGAGACAAGCCCCTCGGGATGGACTGACTCCTGTTCCTCCATTGGCCCCAGCACCCCGGCCTCCGAGCTCTGGGCTTCCAGCTGTGTTGAATCCACGCCCCACGTTAACCCCTGGCCGGCTACCCACACCTACTCTGGGTACTGCTCGAGCCCCCATGCCCACACCCACTCTGGTGAGGCCTCTTCTCAAGCTGGTCCACAGTCCTTCACCTGAAGTCAGTGGTGAGTCCAGGTGGCTGAGGCCAGAAGTCCTTGCCAGGAATGGAGATGAGATGGGGTCGCCTCAAGGTTTCTTAGTTTTAGTACAGGTTTTTTCATATCAGCGTACTGCCTTGATTTGTAGTGGGCCCCAGAAGTGGGCTGCCTGAGCCCTGACCTAATTTCAAGATACATTTGCTGGAATCTTGGAGGGGAAGAAAATCTAGTTGTCAGATTACTTGGATGTTTGACTTCATGTTGTGGGAGTGAATGCCTTCTGGGAAATGGGGAGCTTGGGGGTAAGGGAAAGGTGGGACAGGGAGTAAAGAGGGTCAGGAAAATAATTCTGGGGCTAACTCCTCCTCTCTCTCCACAGCTTCAACCCCCGGAGCTGCCCCCTTGACCATCTCTTCTCCTCTCCACGTGCCATCCTCACTCCCTGGGCCAGCCTCTTCTCCAATGCCAATTCCCAACTCCTCTCCCCTTGCTAGTCCTGTGTCCTCTACAGTCTCAGTTCCATTGTCATCTTCACTCCCCATCTCTGTCCCCACCACACTTCCTGCCCCAGCCTCGGCTCCACTCACCATCCCCATCTCAGCCCCCTTGCCTGTTTCCGCTTCGGGCCCAGCTCTGTTGACCAGTGTGACTCCACCATTGGCACCTGTTGTCCCAGCGGCTCCTGGACCTCCCTCCTTGGCACCATCTGGTGCTTCCCCGTCAGCATCAGCCTTGACTCTAGGTTTGGCCACAGCTCCATCCCTGTCTTCGTCTCAGACACCTGGTCACCCTCTGTTGTTGGCTCCCACCTCTTCACATGTTCCAGGGTTGAACTCAACCGTGGCCCCAGCATGCTCACCTGTCCTGGTGCCAGCTTCAGCTCTGGCCAATCCTTTTCCGTCAGCACCAAATCCAGCTCCAGCTCAGGCTTCCCTTCTGGCTCCAGCATCTTCTGCATCTCAGGCTCTAGCCACCCCTCTGGCTCCTATGGCGGCTCCACAGACAGCAATTCTGGCTCCTTCTTCAGCTCCTCCTCTGGCTCCTCTTCCGGTCCTGGCACCATCTCCAGGTCCTGCTCCTGTCCTGGCTTCATCACAGACTCCAGTTCCAGTTATGGCTCCATCGTCTACTCCAGGAACCTCTTTAGCCTCAGCTTCACCGGTACCAGCTCCAACCCCTGTGTTGGCTCCATCATCAACTCAAACTATGCTACCAGCCCCGGTTCCGTCACCTCTCCCGAGCCCGGCTTCTACGCAGACACTGGCCCTAGCCCCAGCTTTAGCACCCACTCTTGGAGGCTCATCTCCATCTCAGACACTCTCTTTGGGAACGGGGAACCCCCAGGGACCCTTTCCAACTCAGACATTGTCATTAACTCCAGCGTCATCCCTGGTACCAACTCCAGCCCAGACACTGTCTTTGACACCAGGACCACCACTGGGTCCAACTCAGACGCTGTCTCTGGCTCCAGCACCCCCTCTGGCTCCAGCTTCTCCGATGGGCCCAGCCCCAGCTCACACGCTGACTTTGGCTCCAGCATCGTCATCTGCTTCACTCCTGGCCCCAGCTTCAGTGCAGACACTGACCTTGAGCCCTGCCCCAGTTCCTACCCTGGGCCCAGCTGCAGCTCAGACCTTGGCTCTGGCCCCAGCCTCCACACAGTCCCCAGCTTCCCAGGCATCTTCCCTTGTGGTTTCGGCATCTGGTGCCGCTCCCTTGCCTGTCACCATGGTATCCCGGCTGCCTGTTTCCAAGGATGAGCCTGACACACTGACATTGCGCTCTGGTCCCCCCAGCCCTCCCTCCACTGCTACCTCGTTTGGTGGCCCCCGGCCTCGACGCCAGCCCCCCCCACCACCTCGTTCCCCTTTTTATCTGGTAAGTTTTACTTCCTCAAGAGGGAACAGAAGTTGAGTTTCTTTGGAGTGTTGGTAGGGTGGATGGAACAGTGATGTCACATTTAACCTGGTGAATTACAAAGCTTAATGTTATGGACCAAGTACTTGAGTGACATTTGGACAAGTCCCTTCTCTTCCCTGGGCGTGTACCTCATGATCTGCCTGCCTCAGCCTCCTGAAGTGTTAGGATTACAGGTGTGAGCCACCACGCCCGGCCTCTTTTCCCGTTTTTTAACCTGCACGGTAATAAATGGGCAGTAAAAGGAACTCTTCTCTGTCCCTTTTATGATTTCTGGTAGCTGTTTCTTTCCTGTACTATGTATATAGGCCCATGTCTGTGTAGTAGTTGAGTTAAACTCACAGTTACAGCTTAAGTAACCCAGAACTAAGGAGAAGGAAGGTCCAGTGGGTCCCTCCAGGCCCTCTGGCTTTTCCCCACTGTAATCAGAGTTGCTGCTTAGTCTTTGCTTCACGCCTACTCCCCCACCTTCCACCAGTGCCATTGACTCCACCTTTGGTCTTTACCTGACCAGCCGCTAGGTTGGTCCTGGCTGGTTGGAAGTAAAGAGTAGAGGGATTGCCCTGCAAGTAGATAATAGCTTCTTGCCACTTGGTTTTTTTTGTAACAGTTTGTGTTATAAATCATATACCATTCAATTTACCCATTTAAACTGTGTAATAGCTTTTTTTTTTTTTTTTTTTTTTTTTTTTAATACAGATGGGGGTCTCACACTGTTGACCAGGCTGGTCTCGAATTCCTGGCCTCAAGAGATCCTCCCATCTCGGCCTCCCAAAATGCTGAGATTGTAGGTGTGAGCCACCATGCCTGGCCCTAAACTGTACAATAGGTTTTTAATATATTTATAGGGTTGTACAATCAACACAATCAACTTAGAACCTTTCCACGGCCCCAAAAAGAACCGCAGCACCTGTTAGCCAGCATTCCCCAATCCCTCCATCCCTCCCAGTCTTGAATGACTACCATCCTACTTTCTTATCTCTCTAGTTTTGCCTATGGAGTCATAATGTATAATGTGTGGTCCATTGTGACTGGCATCTTCCACTTAGATTAATGTTCTTTGAAGTTTATTGTGTTATAGTATATATCAGTACTTCATATGTTTTTATGTTGAATAATAATGTATGAATATCACATTTTATCCTTCCTTGAGTTGATGGAAACGTGTGTTACTTCTGCTTTATGGCTGTTATCAACAATGCTGCTGTGAACATTTCATGTACAAGTTTTTGTATGGACAGGTGTTTTCAGTTTCTGTTAGATACATACTGAGGAGAAGAATTGCTGGGTTATATTGTAACTAGGTTTTAACTGTTCAAGGAACTGCCAGACTTTTCCAAAGTGGCTGCAGCATTTGACATTACCACCAGCAGTCTGTGAGGATTCCAGTTTCTCCACATTTGAGCCAATACTTTTTGGTTTTTTTTTGAGGAGTATTGCTCCATTACCCAGGCTGGAGTGCATTGGCACGATCTTGGCTCACTGCAACCTCTGCCTCCTGGGTTTAAGTGACCCCACCTCAACCTGCCTCGTAGCTGGGATTACAGGCATGTGGCACCATGCCTACCTAATTTTTTTGTATTCTTATTATTTTATTTCTGAGACAGAGTCTTGCTCTGATGCCCAGGCTGGAGTAAAGTGGCACCATCTGGGCTCACTGCAACCTCTGCCTCCCAGGCTCAAACGTTTTTCCTGTGTCATCCTCCCGAATAGCTGGGACTACAGGCATGGCATCACCACACCCGGCTAATTTTTGTATTTTTAGTAGAGATGGGGTTTCACCATGTTGGCCA
Source organism: Nomascus leucogenys (assembly GCF_006542625.1). Classification (NCBI taxonomy): domain Eukaryota; kingdom Metazoa; phylum Chordata; class Mammalia; order Primates; family Hylobatidae; genus Nomascus; species Nomascus leucogenys. The sequence continues at coordinate 75,340,538 of NC_044382.1, read as the reverse complement.
GGCTGGTCTCGAACTCCTGACCTCAGGTGATGTGCCTTCCTTGGCCTCCCAAAGTGCTGGGATTATAGACGTGAGCCACAACTGCACCTGGCCAGATTTTTTTGTATTTTTAGTAGAGATGGGGTTTACCATGTTTGCCACACTGATTTCGAATTCCTCACCTCAAGTGATCTGCCTGCCTCAGCCTCCCAAAGTGTTGAGATTACAGGTGTGAGCCATCATGCCCGGCACATCATCACTTACTTTGATTATAGCTATCCTGCTAGGTGTGAAGTAGTAGTTCATTGTGATTTTGATTTGAATTTTCCTGTTGGCTAATGTTGAGCTTTATTTCATGTGGTTGAAATACCATGTTGGCCATTTGTGTATCTTTGAAGAACTGTCTGTTCAGATCTTCTGCCCTTTTGTAAGAGTTCTTTATATATTCTGGTTACAGATCCTTTTTCAGACGTATGGTTTACAAATAGTCTTTTTTTTGAGACAGTGTCTCACTTTGTCACTCAGGCTAGAGTGCAGTGGCACAGTCTCCGCTCATTGCAGCCTCCTGGGCTTAAGTGAACCTCCCATCTCAGTCCTCCAAGTAGCTGGGACTGTAGGCTTGTGCCACCATGCCAGGCTACTTGTTTGTTTCTCTTTTTGAGACGGAGACTCACTCTGTCACCAGGCTGGAGTGCAGTGGTGCGATCTCGGCTCACTGCAACCTCCGCCTCCCAGGTTCAAGTGATTCTCCTGCTCAGCCTCCCAAGTACTTGGGACTACAGGCTTGCACCACCATGCCCAGCTAACTTTTTTGTAATTTTAGCAGAGATAGGGTTTCATCATGTTGGCCAGGATGGTCTTGATCTCTTGAGCTCATGATCTGCCCACCTCGGCCTCCCAAAGTGCTGGGATTATAGGTGTGAGCCACCGCGCCTGGCCCTTGTTTGTATTTTTTGTAGAGATGGGGTTTTGCCATGTTGCCCAAACTGGTCTTGGAATAGGAGGCTGAAACCATCCACCTAGGCCTCCCAAAGTGCTGGGATTATAGACTTGACACTGCTCCTGGTCAGATTTTCTCTTTTTGCTACTATTGGGAGCTAGCCTCAAAAGGAACTAGCTCTTTGAGTTTATTGGTTTTTCCGTCTGCTAGGACACCTTTTTTCCCTCACTTAGAGCACTTCAAGCCAAGAGGTGAAACTTGGTAGTAGTCAGGAAGGAGATTTGGAACACTCCTCTTTTCACAACTATCTCCTGGGGTCTAGCCTCCCTCATTTGTTCATTTTGTTAACAGATAAATGTATTGAGAGCTTAATTGTGCTAGTTACTGAGTGATTATAGTGAGCAAGGCACAGTTCATGTTGTATGGGGCCTACCGCGTAGTGGATAGATGTTAGTCAAATAATCATACAAATGTGTAACTACAAGCATAATAAGTGATTACAAAGAAGTTTTTCAGACTGTGAAACTGGAAGCACAAAGATGGGAAAGGATTAGGTCAAAGTCATCCAGGTCTCCTCACTGCTGGGTTGCCCATTTTCTGTCTCAGAGTGATGAGACCCGGATGTCTGGTTTAGCTGTTCCCATTCCACCCCATTCCAGTCTGGCCCTTGGCAAAAACCTGGTCTGGATTTGATTGGCCTCTCTGTATCCTGGTCAGTGATTTGAAGAAGGCTATAGTCCTGGAGTTGAGTGTTACATAGGAAAATACCCACAAATCGTCCATTCTATAAACTTGTTGGAATTGTAGATCTTAATTTTGCATATTCAGTCATTTCGCTTTGGTAGCATACAAGGAAAGATCAGTTTTCTCTAGCAGGGAAGTTATTTAACATCGTGGAAAGAATAGTTCTCATTGATAACTTGGAAAACTACAAAAAGCATAGTGTATTTTTGGATCCCATGGTTTCTATATATTTATTTCTATCTGGGAAGAATAGTCAGGTTTTGATGTGGACTCTGAGGGCACCGATTACTTCCTCTGTTTTCCTCTCACCCCCAGGACTCCTTGGAGGAAAAGCGGAAGCAGCAGCGGTCTGAACGCCTGGAACGGATTTTCCAACTTAGTGAGGCTCATGGGGCCCTGGCACCCGTGTATGGGACTGAAGTCCTGGATTTCTGTACCCTGCCCCAACCTGTTGCCAGCCCCATCGGCCCTCGTTCTCCTGGCCCCAGCCACCCCACCTTTTGGACTTATACCGAGGCTGCCCACCGGGCTGTACTGTTTCCCCAGCAGCGACTAGACCAGCTGTCAGAAATCATTGAGAGGTTGGCAGGGCTAAGTGCTAATGGGGAGTGGGTCTTGGGGCCTCAGAGTGGATGTAGTGTTTAGGACTGGTGAAGGTGTTAACTTTGGGGGCATTTCAGAGTCCCATCTTATACACTGCCTGCTTCTTCCTTTCACAGGTTCATCTTTGTCATGCCTCCTGTGGAGGCACCTCCCCCTTCCCTGCATGCCTGCCACCCACCTCCTTGGCTGGCCCCACGTCAGGCAGCCTTCCAGGAGCAATTGGCCTCTGAGCTCTGGCCCCGGGCTCGTCCTTTGCACCGTATTGTGTGTAACATGCGCACCCAGTTCCCCGACCTGAGACTCATCCAGTATGATTGCGGTGAGTTTCTTGGCCAGTGTAGGACCCTTGACTTCTCTTCCTTTCTTAGTATTAAGACTGTTATATCAGAGGGATGCTGTACTTAAGGTCTCTTGCAATTTCTGTGAAGCTTCAGATGGTTTTTTAGGTTATGCATATGGGCAAGATAGAGAAATGTAAGCCTCGTTAGATTCTTGACATTCATAAATATGACTTTCTTTCTTCTTTTTTCTTTTTTTTTATTTTGAGACAAAGTCTCACTGAGTCGCCCAGGCTGGAGTGCAGTGGTGCAGTCTTAGCTCACTGCAGCCTCCCAGGTTCAAGTGATTGTCCCACCTCAGCCTACAGAATAGCTGTGATTACAGACATACGCCACCATGCCTGGCACATTTTTGTATTTTTAGTAGAGATGGGATTTCGCCATGTTGGCCAGGTTGGTCTCGAACTCCTGACCTCAAGCATTCCTCCCGCCTCAGCCTCCAAAGTGCTGGGATCACAGGCATGAGCCACCATGCCCGGCCATGAATTTGACTTTCATGAAAGTTGAAAACATGCTGCTAACTCATTCATTCAGTGATCATTTTGTGAACATCTGTTACATTTTGCTAATCATTTGGGATACAATAGCAAGACAGTGCAGCATAGAGTTTTTATTTAGCTGTATGGGAAAAGATGTCTGGTGGTACAAGACTGCACAGTAAGTAAACAGTAAATTTTGGTCTTGGAAAAGACAAGGACCTTTTTGGGTTGGCTAGAATTATTTGGCAGTAACAGAAAACCAACTAACAGTCGCTTAAACCACAAGAGCATTTATCGTTTACTTAATGAGCCAATCTGAGAATAGTGGTGTGTAGCTGTTTCAGTAGCTTAACGATATTTTCAGGGACCAGGACCTTTTCTTCCTTCTTTCTTTTTTTTTTGTTTCAGATGGAGTCTCACTCTGTCACCCAGGCTGGAGTGCAGTGGCTCGATCTCGGCTCACTACAACCTCTGCCTCCTGGGTTCAAGCAATTCTCCTGCTTCAGCCTCCTGAGTAGCTGGGATTACAGGCGCGCACCACCACACCCAGCTAATTTTTGTATTTTTAGTAGAGACGGGGTTTCACCATGTTGGTCAGGCTGGTCTCGATCTCCTGACCTCATGATCCGCCCACCTTGGCCTCCCAGAGTGCTGGGATTACAGGCGTGATCCACTGCGCCTGGCCTTTTTTTTTTTTTTTTTTTCGCTCTGTTTCAAGGTATTCTCCTGCCTCAGCCTCCCGAGTAGCTGGGATTACAGGCGCCCACCACCACGCCTGGGTGATTTTTTTTGTATTTTTGGTAGAGACAGGGTTTCACCATGTTGGCCAGGCTGGTCTCGAACTCCTGACCTCATGATCCCCTCGCCCCGGCCTTCCAAAGTGCTGAGATTACAAGTGTGAGCCACTGCACCCTGCCTTAAGGGACCAGGACCTTATCTTTCTACCCTGCTGTACCATCTTTGGCTTTTATCTTCTTATTCTCATGCTTTTGTTTCTTCATGATGTTAGGATGGCTGCCATAACTCCAGGGTATACACCAATCCTCTAAATAAGAAACAAGGGGTTGAGACAAAACACTCTGAGAAAGTTTTCTGGGAACAAAAGACCTCCAAGCTGACTTTGCTTCATAACTCATTGGCTCAAACTGAGCTATATGCCCATACTTAGAGCAGTCACTGACAAAGGGGAGTAGCAAAAAAGACCTCTGGCTTATTTAGATCAACTTGGTTTATTTTCTGGGGTTGGGTTGGGGCCTCCTTCACCTGGGAGCAAGGAACCTCTGCCAGCTGTCCAGGGTTAATCAGGTTCTGTTACCCAAGAATGGCTGTTGGGTAAGTGACTAGTTTCTTCCACAGCCCTGCACAGACATTTGTATGGTAACATGTTTCGAGATTTCTTAAATTTCCTAGAATATAAGAAAATCAAAATTTTTATTAATATGTGTTCAATAAATGTTTTAGTAAAAAAAGTGTTTTTGTTACATTTGAAACTATTCAGAGTAGATGAACTGAAAGTCTTGGTTAAAAGTGTTCAAGGCTGGGTGTGGTGACTCATACTTGTAATCCCAGCACTTGGGTAGGCTGAGGTGGGCAGATCACTTGAGGCAAGTAAAGACCAGCCCAGGCAACACGGCGAAACCCTGTCTCCTCAAAAATTGAAAAATTAGTGGATGTAGTGGTGCACACCTATAGTCCCAGCTACTCAGGTGGCTGGATTGCAGGAGCCTGGGAGGTTGAGGCTGCAGTCAGCTGAGATCATGCCACTGCACTCTAGCCTGGGTGACAGGGTGAGACCTTGTCTCAAAAATAAAATAAGGCTGGGCCTGGTGGCTCTTGTCTGTAATCCCAGCACTTCGAGAGGCTGAGGTGAGTGGATCACTTGAGCTCACGAGTTGGAGACCAGCCTGGGCAACATGGCAAAACCCTGCCTCTACAAAAAATACAAAAATTAGCCAGGCATGGTGACATGCGCCTGTAGTCCAAGCTACTTGGGAGGCTGAGGTGGGAGGATGGCTTGAGCCCGGGAGGCAGAGGTTGCAGTGAGCTGAGATCACACCACTGCACTCCAGCCTGGGTGATAGAGCCAGACCTTGTCTCAAAAAATGAAATAATAAAATAAGTGTTCAGGCCGGGCACGGTGGCTCACGCCTGTAATCCCAGCACTTTGGGAGGCCGAGGCGGGTGGATCACCTGAGGTCCGGAGTTCGAGACCAGCCTGACCAACATGGAGAAACCCTGTCTCTACTAAAAATACAAAATTATCCGGGCATGGTGGCACATGCCTGTAATCCCAGCCACTCGGGAGGCTGAAGCAGGAAAATTGCTTGAATCCAGGAGGCAGAGGTTGCCGTGCACTGAGATCGCACCATTGCACTCCAGCCTGGGCAACAAGAGCAAAACTCTCTCAAAAAAAGAAAAAGGAAAAAAATAAAAGTTCAAACTGAGTTCCCAGAAATGTTGAAGTTATTTCTGTGTTTGATGGAAGGTTGAACTAGATAACCTTCTAAGAGCCTTTACTGTTCTGATCTGTGACCTTAAATCCCTGTCTGTAAGCTGTGACCATGGATTTGTTGATATCTATCCTGTGAATCTGTTCTGGATTTCAGGTGGTATGACTGTTGTAATACTTAAGGATCTCTTGCTCATAGCATTGAGGATTCTGTTTTTCCCTCAATGTTATGTATTCCCCTACTCTTTTAGTTAGACTCAAAGAAGTTAGATTCTAGGCCGGAGCAGACCGAAGAGGTGAAGCCCTTAAAGGAAGAACTTGTATGGAGTTAAATATAGATATTTTTCGTGACAGGGTCTCGCTTTGTCGCCCAGGCTGAAGTGCATTGGTGGGATCTCAGCTCACTGCAACATCTGCCTCCTGGGTTCAAGCCTGAGTTCTCATGCCTCAGCCTCCTGAGTAGCTGGGATTACAGTCACCCACCACCACGCCCAGCTAATTTTTGTGTTTTTGGTAGAGACAGGGTCTCATAACGTTGGCCAGGCTGGTCTCGAACTCCTGACTTAAAGTGATCCATCTGCCTCAGCTTCTCAGAACGCAGGGACTACAGGTGTGAGCCACCATGCCCTGCCGTAGTTAAACATTTTTGATCCGCTAGGCTAATTGAAACTTTGGCTTAAAGCATTGATTACATTTCAACCCCAGCCTTGCATTGCTAAGCATTCTACCCATTGCAGCTTGTAGCTAGCTCTGTGTATCTGTTCATATCTCTTTAGGAAAGTTGCAGACGTTGGCAGTGCTGTTGCGGCAGCTCAAGGCAGAGGGCCACCGAGTGCTCATCTTCACCCAGATGACCCGAATGCTGGATGTATTGGAGCAGTTTCTCACCTACCATGGCCATCTCTACCTGCGTCTGGATGGATCTACTAGAGTTGAACAGAGACAGGTAACCCAGGTTTCTGCAGCTCTTAGAGGCTCACCTCTGCTTCTCTCTCCTTTTCCCAGGATTTGGGCTTCCAGACGGGGTGCCACTAAGCCTTAGACCTGTTTTGGGGGATAAGTCTCCCAGTATCACTTTTTTTTCCCTTTCCTTCTAGGCCTTGATGGAACGGTTCAATGCAGACAAACGCATATTCTGCTTCATCCTTTCAACTCGGAGTGGGGGTGTGGGCGTGAACCTGACAGGAGCAGACACTGTTGTTTTTTATGACAGCGACTGGAATCCCACCATGGATGCTCAGGCCCAGGACCGCTGTCACCGAATTGGCCAGACCCGGGATGTCCACATATATAGGTATTGCCTAGTCTTCCCTCACCTTCCTTCCCATTTACTGATGGGGTTTCCTGGATATATTTGGCTGCTTACACATGGCCTTCATCACCCCCTAGGCTTATCAGTGAACGGACAGTGGAGGAGAACATCCTAAAAAAGGCAAATCAGAAGAGAATGTTGGGAGACATGGCCATTGAGGGAGGCAACTTCACCACAGCCTATTTTAAACAGGTACTAAGTAAGATCTTTTAGCCTATGCAAGAGAAAACTGCTGTGCCTTTAGGAGTTTTTCCTGTTTATTAAAGAAGACTGCTTTGGACTTTGGGAGGCTGAGGCAGGCGGATCACTTGAGGCCAGGAGTTCGAGACCAGGCTGGCCAATATGATGAAACCCCGTCTCTATTAAAAATACAAAAATTAGCCGGGTGTGGTGGTGGTCGCCTGTAATCCCAACTGCTCGGAAGGCTGAGGCAGGAGAATCACTTGAACCTAAGAGGCGGAGGTTGCAGTGAGTTGAGATGGCGCCATTGCACTTTAGCCTGGGTGACAAGAGCAAAACTGTCTCAAAAAAGAAAAAAAGGACTGCTTTGGCCTTCACAGACCTGCGTCTTCAACCAGTGGCACCCCTGATAGTTCCAAGAACCATCAGCCTTACAGCTTAGACCTAAGACTAGCATTCTGTTGACTCTGACACTTCCCTCTGTTCTATCCGATAGCAGACCATCCGAGAGCTGTTTGATATGCCCCTGGAGGAACCTTCTAGCTCATCTGTGCCCTCTGCCCCTGAAGAGGAGGAAGAGACTGTGGCCAGCAAGCAGACTCATATTCTGGAGCAGGTGAAAAAAGAGTGGGCAGTTCCTAAAGTTGAGCTAATTCTTACAGAATATCTTGTCTTTTGTTAGTCTGTTGAGCTTGTCCAGGGGAAAGACATGTTTCTTCTGCTTCCCAGATTACAGTCAGCCTTTGATAGTTGTAAGCACATTGCTTATTGGTTCACATGATTTAGTAGGAAAAAAAAAACAGGATTTTGGAGTCTTTAGTTTTAGGAGTTTTAGGTTTGAATTCCAGTAATGCTTCTTAATTGTGTTAAGACAAGTTACAATCGTCACTCTTCTGAACCTCACTTTCTATTAAAAGTAATGTGGGCAGGGCATGGTGGATGGCTCATGCCTGTAATCCCAGCACTTTGGGAGGCTGAGGCTCCCAGCTGGAGAGCTCTGAAAACACACAAATGCTCAGATCCAACACCCCAAAATTATGATAGATTTTGAGACAGGGTTAAGGAATAAATCTTTTAAGAACCTTTCCAAATGTGATTTTATGTTTAGTAAGTGTTTGAAACAGCGTTTCACATTAAGTACAAAGCATTTCTTATATCCACCTCGCCATTTAATCCTCAAAATTATTTCCTTTTCATTAGCATTTCCACTTAAGTGTTTAAGTTGGTGCAAAAATAATTGCAGTTTTTGACATTACTTTTTACTTTTTTTTTTTTTTTGGAGATGGAGTCACGGAGTCTCGCTCTTTGACCCTGGCTAGAGTGCAGTGGCGGGATTTCGGCTCACTACAGCCTCCACCTCCTGGGTTCAAGTGATTCTTCTGCCTCAGCCTCCTGTGTAGCAGGGATTACAGGCGCGTGCCACTACGCTTGGCTAATTTTTGTATTTTTAGCAGAGATGGGGGTCTCACCATATTGGTCAGGCTGGTCTCGAACTCCTGACCTCATGATCTGCCCACCATGGCCTCCCAAAGTGCTGGGATTATAGGATTGAGCCACTGTGCCCGGGTGAATTGTGCATTTTTATTCACATCTTTCTGTGGTGGCCTTTTTTTTTTTTTTTTTTTTTTTTAAGCGCTGAGGCTGACTTTAAAGGAAGGGAAGTAGAGCGAGCAATCTCAAAAATACTCATTTTCCCTAGTGGGAGTTCTGGTAAAATCCATTCCATCCTTTGTGGACCACTGAGTTGTTGTGGTAACTCTGGAGGCCTAGGAGGTTGTTGAGTTGTGTTACAAACCTAGTTTGGTGTACGCTTGGTCTCAAGTTCTTGCCTGAATCAAATCACAGGATGTAAAGTACTTGAAGTCTCATGTTTTCCTTTTATATACCCTGGTAGGCATTGTGTCGGGCAGAAGATGAAGAGGATATCCGTGCGGCCACCCAGGCCAAGGCTGAACAGGTGGCTGAGCTTGCAGAATTTAATGAGAACGATGGGTTTCCTGCTGGTGAGGGAGAGGAGGCTGGCCGGCCTGGGGCTGAGGATGAGGAGATGTCCCGGGCTGAGCAGGAAATTGCTGCCCTTGTAGAACAGGTTAGTGTTGGACTCACTAGTTCTTGACTTTACTGCTTCTCCTGGGCTTGTGACCCTCCTTATATCTTTCCTGGTGGGAATAAATAAGGGTGGTGGGGCCCTGGTTACCGGGTACCAGGTTCCTAAGTTTATCACCACTGCTCCTTCTTGCAGCTGACCCCCATTGAGCGCTATGCCATGAAATTCCTGGAGGCCTCACTGGAGGAGGTGAGCCGAGAGGAGCTCAAACAGGCAGAAGTGAGTATTTCCAGGGGTGGGGCTGGCCGTTGGAAGCTGCTAATTTCTTTTTCTTTTCTTTTTTTTTTTTTTTTTTTTGGAGACAGTCTCGCTCTGTCTCCCAGGCTGGAGTGCAGTGGCACAATCTCAGGTCACTGCAATCTCCGCCTTCCGGATTCGAGCAGTTCTCCTGCCTCAGCCTCCCAAGAAGCTGGGATTACAGGCGTGCACCACCACGCCCAGCTAATTTTTGTATTTTTAGTAGAGATGGGGTTTCACCATGTTGGCCAGGCTGGTCTTGAGCTCCTGATCTCAGGTGACCCGCTGCCCTTAACCTCCCCAAGTGCTGGAATTACAGGCGTGAGCCACTGCGCCTGGCCTGGAAGCTGCTAATTTCTACTCAGTCTCTACTCTGCTTGCCTCCTGACCACTTTTGGGCCCTGTTGTTGTAGGAGCAAGTGGAAGCTGCCCGCAAAGACCTGGACCAAGCCAAGGAGGAGGTGTTCCGCCTACCCCAAGAGGAGGAGGAGGGGCCGGGGGCTGGGGATGAGAGTTCCTGTGGGACTGGTGGAGGCACCCACCGGCGCAGTAAAAAGGCTAAGGCCCCTGAGAGGCCGGGGACTCGTGTCAGTGAGCGTCTTCGTGGAGCCCGGGCTGAGACTCAAGGGGCAAACCACACTCCTGTCATATCCGCCCATCAAACTCGCAGCACCACCACACCACCCCGCTGCAGTCCTGCCAGGGAGCGAGTTCCCAGGCCAGCACCTAGGCCTCGACCCACTCCAGCTTCAGCTCCGGCTGCAATTCCTGCCCTTGTTCCTGTCCCAGTCTCTGCCCCAGTACCCATTTCAGCCCCAAATCCAATAACCATTCTCCCTGTCCATATCTTGCCTTCTCCCCCTCCTTCACAGATTCCTCCTTGTTCTTCTCCTGCCTGTACTCCTCCTCCTGCCTGTACCCCTCCACCAGCTCATACACCACCTCCAGCCCAAACCTGTCTTGTAACTCCTTCCTCTCCTCTCTTGCTTGGTCCACCTTCTGTGCCCATCTCTCCCTCAGTCACCAACCTCCCCTTGGGTTTGAGGCCTGAGGCAGAACTGTGTGCCCAGGCATTGGCGTCTCCAGAGTCCCTGGAGCTGGCTTCTGTGGCCAGTTCAGAAACCTCCTCACTTAATCTTGTGCCCCCTAAAGACCTGTTGCCAGTTGCTGTGGAGATCCTGTCTGTGTCAGAGAAGAACCTTTCTGTCACCCCTTCTGCACCCAGCCTGACCTTGGAGGCTGGCAGCGTCCCCAATGGTCAAGAGCAGGAGGCACCAGATTCTGCTGAGGGGACCACCCTTACAGTGCTGCCTGAAGGTGAGGAGTTGCCCCTGTGTGTGAGTGAGAGCAATGGCCTGGAGCTCCCACCCTCAGCAGCATCTGATGAGCCACTTCAGGAGCCATTGGAGGCTGACAGGACCTCGGAAGAGCTGGCAGAGGCCCAGACCCCAACTTCTAGCCCAGAGAAGCCACAGGAACTCGTTACAGCTGAGGTTGCAGCTCCATCCACCTCATCTTCAGCCACTTCCTCGCCTGAGGGTCCTTCACCTGCCCGACCTCCTCGGCGTCGCACCAGTGCTGATGTGGAAATTAGGGGTCAAGGGACTGGTCGGCCAGGACAACCACCAGGCCCCAAAGTGCTTCGAAAGCTGCCAGGACGGCTGGTAACTGTGGTAGAGGAAAAGGAACTGGTGCGGCGGCGGCGGCAGCAGCGGGGAGCTGCCAGCACCCTAGTGCCTGGGGTCTCTGAGACTAGTGCCAGCCCGGGAAGCCTGTCTGTCCGCAGCTTGTCAGGGCCAGAATCCTCCCCTCCCATTGGTGGGCCCTGTGAAGCTGCTCCTTCATCCTCACTGCCCACTCCACCCCAGCAGCCCTTCATTGCTCGCCGTCACATTGAGCTGGGGGTGACTGGTGGTGGCAGCCCCGAGAATGGAGACAGAGCACTGCTTGCCATCACCCCACCTGCTGTGAAACGTCGGAGGGGGAGGCCCCCCAAGAAGAACAGGTCTCCAGCAGATGCTGGGAAAGGTGTGGATGAGGCACCCTCGTCCACCTTGAAGGGAAAAACCAACGGGGCCGACCCAGTCCCTGGGCCTGAGACCCTAATTGTTGCAGATCCTGTCCTGGAACCACAGCTTATTCCTGGGCCCCAGCCTCTTGGACCCCAGCCAGTTCACAGACCGAATCCCATCCTGTCACCTGTGGAGAAAAGAAGGCGAGGGCGTCCCCCTAAAGCACGAGATTTGCCCATCCCTGGGACCATTTCCTCTGCTGGGGATGGCAACTCCGAAAGTCGGACACAGCCACCCCCACACCCATCACCCCTAACCCCACTCCCACCACTGCTAGTTTGTCCCACTGCTACTGTTGCCAACACTGTCACCACTGTCACCATTTCAACGTCCCCACCCAAACGGAAGAGAGGCCGACCTCCCAAGAATCCTCCATCACCTCGGCCCAGCCAGCTCCCTGTCTTGGACCGTGACAGCACTTCTGTTCTCGAGAGCTGTGGATTGGGGAGGCGACGGCAACCCCAGGGCCAAGGGGAGAGTGAGGGTAGTTCCTCTGATGAGGATGGAAGCCGCCCCCTCACCCGCCTGGCCCGCCTTCGGCTTGAAGCAGAAGGAATGCGAGGACGGAAGAGTGGAGGGTCCATGGTGGTGGCTGTAATTCAGGATGACCTGGACTTAACAGATAGCGGGCCAGGCGGGCTGGAATTGACACCTCCTGTGGTCTCATTAACCCCAAAACTGCGCTCAACCCGGCTGCGTCCAGGGTCTTTAGTCCCCCCACTAGAGACTGAGAAGGTGCCTCGCAAACGAGCAGGGGCCCCAGTTGGTGGGGGTCCTGGGCTGGCAAAGCGGGGCCGCCTACAGCCCTCAAGTCCCCTGGGGCCTGAGGGTTCAGTAGAGGAGTCTGAGGCTGAAGCCTCAGGTGAGGAGGAGGAAGGGGATGGTACCCCACGCCGACGTCCTGGCCCCCGCCGGCCTGTTGGGACCACCAACCAAGGGGACCAGCGCATCCTGCGCAGCAGCGCCCCTCCCTCCCTGGCTGGCCCTGCTGTTAGTCACAGAGGCCGCAAGGCCAAGACGTGAGTGGGCTGCCCCTCCACCTAGGCTTTCCACCGTGGCCGCTCCCTCCATGACCAGGCCTGACTCTGTTAACCACTACTTGAAGTCTTGAGGGGGAAAGCCTCCAGGGAGACATAGGGGCCTTCTCCCTTCTTCCCACCAAAGTAGGGGGTAGGCAACTGGTTGTCATGGAAATGGGGATCATAACAGTCCCCTTCCCCTTTACCCCACGTGGCTGGGCAGTGTTAAGGGTGGCAAGATAGTCTGTCCCCACCCCCTTGTACTTGATTCCCCAGCTGTCTTTCACAGCCCCCCACCCTTAGGGGAAAGGGGAGGGGCTTCTCTACAATGAGGTTTTTTTCTTTTTTTTTTTTTTTTTTTTTTTAAGAAGAAAAAATAATAAACTTAGTTTCTGTACGAGCATCCGCGTAAGGAGGCTTCTGATTTTCTGGTCTGGTGGAGGGTTGGGTGGGAACTTGGGCATCATTTTTCTCCTCCCTCTTGTTCTTGCAAAGATCCTAGCACCTGATCTCTAGCCCAGGACTGTATATTCCAGGCAGAAATCTACCCAAGAAGAGGGAAGATTGGTGAATTTGATGTGGTAGGGTGCCTTTCCCTAGTCAGTTTGAAGTCACAGACATCCTTTTCCTCTCCTTTCTTTTCCCTCGGTTCCTAGACGTTCCTCGGAGCTCTTTGATGCCTCAGACCTTTCCCTTTTATCCCTCTTGCTCAGGTGCTTCCTTTCACAACTTTTTCCAGAGGGCAGGCGTCCTAGCTCCAGTTGCTCCATCCCTTGGGCCCTCCCCTGCTCTTCATCTAGCCAAACTGGTTTGAGTCAGCCACACCCCTTCCCAGCTCCCTGGGCTCTTCAGGTGGTGGCTGGCCACTCAACCCCACCCCTGGGCTTGGCTTGGAGCCCTGAGTCAGCTCCATCACCACCCAAGCCAAACTGAAGCTGAGGCAGGAGCCGAAACTCGAGAGTCCCTCAAGGCCTATAGCCAGGTAAGAGCCCTGTTCATTTTTCTATTCTCTGTTCACTCCCTGGGCCCTCCTTGTGTCCTCTTGTTGACTCTATGCTTACCTCATCCGAGTTATTTCTTTGTATCTACTTCCCTGCAGCTTCTTGGCACACATTTTTTGCTGTCTGCTTTTTTCGCCCCTTTCACCTTTCCTGTCCTTTGTTACTTGGGTTCGGGGAGCCAAGGTGGTTTCATTTTGTCTGGGTTGTAGGGGAATGGTTGGGGATAAGGGTAGAAAGGTGGTTTGATGCCAGGGCCTAGAGAACCTGAGAAGTAGGGAGACAAGAAGTGATTAAGTAGGGCATCATTTTGCAGGTTTCTGTGGTAATGAGGTCATTTGGACTCAGTGTACTAGTCTGATTGTGTTGTGTGGCCTGGGAGAGAGGAGGTGGCAGGGAGGCAGCATAGCAGAGGAAGCCCTGACTTAGGGAAGTAAGGTCTTTCTGATGTTTGGTTTCAGCAGTAAAAAAGGGCTTACTTGGGCACATTTTCCTTACCTTTCTCCATTCCCATAACTGTTTTCATGTAAAATGGCTGCTTTGCTTGAAACGAGGTGCAGTGCCTAGGGTCCTGCTCTCTGACATCTATAATACTTAAGAGGGCAGCCCCTTGGGAATTTGGGGGAATTGTAGGGTCCTTTGAAATAGATTAAAATAACAGATTCATAGCAGCTTTCAAGTGTTTGTATTTTTCCTGCTTCTCGGTGTGCACCTGTCATTTGGCTTCTTCCCACTTGTTGAAACACTAAATAATACAGATATTGCCTTGTCTACACTGGCTTGCTTTCAAAGACTCAGAACCTCAAGCTCAGGTAAAAGGATTCCAGCCACACATTTCCTCTCCCGCTCTGTGAGTCACTAGAGGAATTCCCCAGTAAGGCAGCATTCCTGAGTGCCAGGCCAAGCCATGAGAACAGAATGCTCTGAGAGGGGTGGAGTCTGAGCAAGCAAGGCCAAGGGCTCAGTTGTTGGGCTCACAAGTACCTTGACTATCGCCCACAGGTGATGGAGGACGAGGAGAAGGCAGTGGAGATCTTGGGCAAAACGGAAGCTGCTCATCCTCCATCCCCCATCCGCTGCTGCTGGCTCCGCCTCCGCTGCTTGGCAGCTACTAGCATTATCTGTGGCTGCTCTTGCCTGGGAGTCATGGCTCTGGTGTTTGCCATCAAGGTGAGGAGTGCAATTCCCATGGGAACGGGAGTGGGTATAAGGCAATGGTTTCATGTATCTGATCTATCTACATTGATCAGTCACTGAATACCTATCAGTGCTCTGGGCCTAGTGCCAGAAATAAGAATAAGACAGGGTTCCTTGTCGTCAGAGGACCCATAATCTAATGAAAGAGATGACAGTGAAAATGGGTAGTTAATAGAATGCAGTTCATCAGTACCGTAATACAGGAAGCACAGGACAGTCTGGGAGCCAGGGAGGATCTATGTATGTAATTATATATATGTATATGGTAGGATAGGTGACTGGAAAGGCATCCTAGGAGAGGTGACAGGAATTAATCTTAAAGGGTGAGTGAGTAAGTGTGGAAGGGCATTCCAGATAAAAGGAGCAGTATGTACAAAGGCCTGTGGAGCACAACTGGACCAGTGAGGAATGGTGAGAGATGAAGCTAGAGGACCCAGATTCCCAATGGCCTCCAGTTCTGTGCTTAAGAGTTTTGACTTTATCTTGAAAGTACTGGGGGGGGCATTGAATGGTTCCTGCAGGGGAAAGTGACATGGTCAGATTTGAGTTTTAGAAAGATCCACTCTCAAGGCCTACATCGAGGGTGACTTGGAGGGGGCAAGGCTGGAGGCCGCTGAGCGGTGATGAGCGCAATCTCTAGGAGTCTGAAAGACACTATTGGGTTTTTGAGAGGGCTTGACCATTTCAAAAAGCCTATTAGAAACAGCACATGTCCGCCAGGCGTGGTGACTTAGGCCTGTAATCCCAGCACTTTGGGAGGCCAAGGTGGGCAGATCACGAGGTCAGGAGATCGAGACCATCTAGGCCAACATGGCGAAACCCCGTCTCTACTAAAAATACAAAAATTAGCTGGGTGTGATGGTGCATGCCTGTAATCCCAGCTACTTGGGAGGCTGAGGCAGGATAATTGATTGAACCAGGGAGTCGGAGGTTGCAGTGAGCCGAGATCATGCCACTGCACTCCAGCCTAGTGACAGAGCAAGACTCCGTCTCAAAAAAAAAACAAAACAAAAAGAACAACAACAAAAAACAGCACATGTCCTTTAGGAAAGGCTACACAGGCTAACTTAAACTTCATGCTGGAATTTTCTCAACCCTAGACATATTTTAACAGTCAGAAACTGTAAGAACTCCTGGGTTCCATTAGGGCAAAATCCTAAAAAGGGCCCTTGATGACAAACAGGCTGGGCGCAGTGGCTCACGCCTGTAATCCCAGCACTTTAGGAGGCCGAGGTGCGCAGATCACTTGAGGTCAGGAGTTCGAGACTAGCCTGACCAACATGGTGAAACACCCCGTCTCTACTAAAAATAAAAATTAGCTGGGCATGGTGGCATGTGCCTGTAATCCCACCTATTCAGGAGGCTGAGACACGAGAATTGCTTGAACCTGGGAGGAGGAGGTTGCAGTGAGATCGCACCACTGCACTCCAGCCTGGGCGACAGGAGTGAAACTGTCTCAAAAAAAGAAAAAAAGATGGAAAAGATGAGGCCCATTGGGCTATGAGAATGAGGTGGTGTTTGGGCATGAGTGAAGTACTCCAGGCTCACTGTTTCTTGCCAATAGTTACAAATTCTGAATCAATCTTGGATAGTTGGAAAGAATGGGGAATAAAAGAATTGGTAAGTACTTTCCCATATGCGATCTTGTGAGCTAACTATGGCCACCCTGAGAAGTAGGCAGGGCCCAGAGATGGGTACCTTATTTTGCAGATGAGAGGTTAGAATCAGAAACTGGAAAGGGAGGTAGAGGGTTTGGATGTGAGATTTTGATCTGTGACAGGGAAGAGGGAGTGGAGTGGGGAAATGGGCACCTTGGGGCAGAAGCAGGGGGAGAACCTAACCAAGAACCTGCCCCCACAGGCGGAAGAGCGGCATAAAGCAGGCCGGTCCGAGGAGGCAGTGCGCTGGGGGGCCCGGGCCCGGAAACTCATCCTGGCCAGCTTTGCTGTCTGGCTTGCTGTCCTCATTCTGGGTCCCCTGCTGCTGTGGTTGCTCTCCTACGCCATCGCTCAGGCTGAGTGACCCTGGATGGCCTCTGATGAGAGCCAGCCGAGACCTCCTGGATCCTGCAATGCGGCATTGCTAAGGTCCTGTGACAGCAGTGGTTGGAAGGATCCTGGTTGGAAGGATGAGGACTCTCTCAAGGGGCTTTGGAAGAGCTCTTCTAGCCCTTTATAAAAGGAGGGCAGCAGCTGAGACTGATGAGAGGAGGGCAGCCTGCTCTGTTCTTTCAGGGCCCCCCACCCCCATCTCCCCTACCCTAGCCCACCCTAGGGCCTCTACCCAGCGGGAGGGGTTGAAGACCAGGCCTGGTTTTATTAGAATTCATTTTGTAATAAAAGCCTTTTTTAGTGGTGAAATACTCCTGTCTAATTGTTCTCCCCCTGCTTTCCCTTGGGCCCTTGGTGAGAGCCAGACGGGACATCTGACTGATAGCAGAAGCCAGCATCCACCTCATCCAGGAGCTCCAAGAGAAGGAAACAATTTTTATTTTCTTCTTCTGGAAGTTTCCCTTCTTGTAAAGACCCCAGCTTCTCCCTTGTACCTCCACAGAGACTCTGAGGCCAAGAGTAGTAGCAGCTGCTACTGTTTAGTACTTACTATATTCCAGGCTGTGTTCTAAGCACTTTGTATTTCTTAACTTACTCCAGTTTTCAGTCACTCAGTAGGTATCTATACTATCATATCCATCATATGAATATATCACATATGATAGGTACCAACTATCTGAGTGAAAACTGGAAGAAGTGTTCTAAAATCACAGTGTTCTCGTTTTATACTTGAGGAAACACACAGATTTGCACAAGGTCCTCAGCTACTAAATGGTAGAGCTGAGACTGAACCCAAACAATTTGGTTCCAGAGCTGAGAGAGGAGTGAAAGAGTTGGGTAACAGCAGCAACCATCCTGTACATGGAGATTTGAGTGATTAAAATGGATTTTCATATCTTTTATCTTGGACCTCATAATATTTCAAAATTTTTTTTAAATTATGAAGTATACATATAGGAAAATACCCAAAACAAGTATACAGTTCATTAACACAAAGCAAACGTGAATGACCACATTCAGTAAAGAAATTGGAACACTGTCAACACTTCAAAGCCTCCTTTATACTACTCCCAATCACTGCTACTTCCTTTCTTCCCACAGGTAACCACCATTCTGACTTCTAGCAGTGTCGTTTAATTTTGTCTGCATTTGAACTTTATATAAATGGAATCATGTATTCTTTTCATGTTAACATTGTGAGATTCGTCAATATTTGGAATAGGTGTAGTTTTCATTGCTGTGTAGTATTCAATCATGAATGTATCACAATTTGTCCATTTACTGTTGGTGGACTTTGGGATGTTTGCAGTTTGGGGTTATTATGAGTCAAGCCTTTTGGAGTATGTGTGTCCTGGCAAGCACTTTACCATAACTCAGAGTCCAGAAGAGCACCTAAAGGAACTGGAGATGTTGCACACTGAAGAGAGACTAGAAGGGAAGGAGACGCACATGATGGCTGTCCTCAGTGTTCCCAGATGTTCCAGGAAGAAGGAAGAGAATTGATTGGTGGTCTCAGAAGTTAGAATTAAAACAGTGGGTAGAAGCCAATATACAGGGCAGTGTTCTCAACATAGCTTCACAATGGAACCACCTGGGAGCTTTAAAAAGTAGTTAGGCCTGGGCTTTACCCAGACTATATTCTGACTTAATTGGTGTGAGGTACAGCCTCGGCATCAGGATTTCTCAGTTTCCCAATTCTAGTACACATAGTTTGAGAACTACTGCTCTATAGATAAGATTTTACTGGATTCACTCTGCAATTTCTAAATCAGGAGAAACGGGTAACACATTTTAGAAAGTGTTTTTGTTTGTTTGTTTTGAGACGGAGTCTCGCTCTGTTACCTAGGCTGGAGTGCCGTGGCACAATCTCGGCTCACTGCAAGCTCCACCTCCTGGGTTCACACCATTCTGTCTCAGCCTCTCAAGTAGAGAGGGGATTTCACCACGTTAGCCAGGATGGTCTCGATCTCCTGACCTCGTGATCCGCCCGCCGCGGCCTCCCAAAGTGCTGGGATTACAAGCGTGAGCCACCGCGCCCAGCCATGTCATCTAGTTTTTAAGCCACCATGCCCTGCTAATTTTCGTATTTTTAGTAGAGACAGGGTTTCACCATGTTGGCCAGGATGGTCTCGATCTCGACCTCGTGGTCCACCCACCTTGGCCTCCCAAAGTGCTGGGATTACAGGTGTGATCCACCGCGCTCAGCCCAATGCACAGATCTTAAGTGTGCAGCTTGATTAATTTTTTTTTTTTTTTTGAGATGGAGTCTCCCTCTGTCACCCAGGCTGGAGTGCAGTGGTGTGATCTCACTGCAACCTCTGCCTTCTGGGTTCAAGTGATTCTCCTGCTTCAGCCTCCTGAGTAGCTAAGGTTACAGGCACGTGCCACCATGCCCGGCTAATTTTTGTATTTTTAGTAGAAATGGGATTTCACCATGTTGGTCAGGCTGGTCTCGACCTGACCTTGTGATCCGCCCACCTCAGCCTCCCAAAGTGCTGGTATTACACGCGTGAGCTACCGTGCCTAGCCGATGAATGTTTTAACGTAAGTAAACCTGTGTGGTCAGTCACTCACCATCTATAGGAATATAACATTTGCAGCACATCAGCAAGGTCCCTCATGCTCTTCATTATTATTTTTATCCCTGATATTGACCTATGGAAACTCTTTCAATCTGGTTCCTGTGTCCTTGTGATAAGCCCCACTCATTAGTAATTTCTGGCATAAATCACTCCAGACTCACCTTGTACTTTCCCTGCAGAAGCCTAGAAATTGGCTATTTCTCCTGAACAGCCTTGGTTCCTTTTATTGGGGACTGTTATTGAGAAATCAGCATCTAGACACTAGGCGTTCTACTGGGAAGTTACTGCTTGGGGCATGCTGAAAGCAGAGGTAAGAGCCAGTAAATAGTTAATGTTATCTATTTTAAATCTTTTTAAAAATCATTTTAAAAATTCCAGTCAATCATAGGGTTCTTTCTCCACTTTCCCCATTCCAGATTCCAGATTCCCAGTTAAGAACCTTGGCTTCAGCCGGGCGCAGTGGCTCACGCCTGTAATCCCAGCACTTTGGGAGACTGAGGTGGGCGGATCATGAGGTCAGGAGATCGAGACCATCCTGGCGAACACGGTGAAACCCCGTCTCTACTAAAAATACAAAAAAAAATTAGCCAGGCGTGGTGGCGGGCGCCTGTAGTCCCAGCTACTCAGGAGGCTGAGGCAGGAGAATGGCGTGAACCCGGGAGGCAGAAGTTGCAGTGAGCCGAGATTGTGCCACCGCACTCCAGCCTGGGCGACAGAGCGAGACTCCATCTCAAAAAAAAAAAAAAAAAAGAACCTTGGCTTCCAGTCACATCAATATGTTGATTACTCAGCTTCAGAATAATTATCCCATTATATTACCAAACAACAAATCTAAGTAAAGTTCAAGATTTCTTTGCAATTTTGCCTTTAGATTGATGGTATAGAGTCAAAGTACTCTGTAAAAAGTTACCTGAATTCATTTTTCTTCCCTCATAATTGTATTCCCAAAGTGTCATTTCTAAGATAGCTGTTGGAAGATAAGTTAATTCTTCTCCTCTTTGGCTGGAACATAACCTCCACAGGGTAGGGGTGTGTGTGTGTTTCATTGCTCTCAGTCTAGTCCCTAGGTCTTAGACGGTCATAAAAATTTGTTAGTGAATGCCAGGTCTGAGCTATGCACTGAGTCGCTCCTGGCAGAATCTAACAACCTGGTGGGTTTAGAACAGAGTGTGATACAAGGCTTTTGGGAGAGGGTGGAAGATTAAGAAAGTGTATAAATCCCAGATAGTAAACGCTAGGGCTTTGGATGTATTCAGGAGGAGTTGAAGCGGACACAGAAAGAGAAGGCTTTTTCTGGCCTTCTAAGTCCGAACTAAGAGGCCAAGCTGGGGTCCAAGCTGCGGGTGTCCAAATGTTTTAAGGGCTGGAGTGTACTCAAGACAGGCGCTTTGGGCCAGGCTGCTAATATTGAAAAGAGCTTGCTGGGCGTTGTGGCTCAAGCCTGTAATCCCAGCATTTTGGGAGGCCGAGGCGGGAGGATCGCTTGAGCCCGAAAGTTCAAGGCTGCAGTGAGCTATGATCGCTACTACAGTTATGATCGCTACACTGCAGCCTCAGCGTGGGCTACAGAGCGAGACCCTGTCTGAAAAAAGAGAAAATGCTGAATTCAGTTAGGGATGCTTGGAGGAGACCGAAGGAACTCTGCTCAAGTCTGGGAACTAGAGGCGCGGGAAGGTCCTGCTTCCCCGCCACCCAGAGATCACGTTTCCAGTAAACCCGACTTCCGGATCCCATTCCAGGCCTCCAAGCCCACGTGACAACAAGCTCCGCCCTCTGCTGTCCAGCAGATGCCACTCGGTAATTGGCCGTGTCTGAAGCCGCGCCCCGGCGTCGCGTCGCAGCCTTAGGTCACGCCGAGCTCCGACGCACGCCCCAGCTCCAATTGGGCGGCCGGTTTCCAATCGGAAGGGCTTCTGAGCCTCAGTCTTCGGGCGGCGCTGACCATTGGCGGGCAGGATGGAGGCGGAGCATTGGGTCGTCGCCCGCCGCCGGGGGTTAAGGTGAGCGACTGCAGGCGAATCCGGCGACAGCGCAGCTCGCGTCGACCCTGGCTCCTCTACCTGCCCCCGCGGGTGAGCCTGCGCTAGACCCTCGTCCCCTTCCTGCGCCCGCCCGAATGCGCCTGCGTGGCACCAGCCGCCTGTCCTTGCGCCCCTTCCCCCTGCTTCCTGGGCACATCTCCCCACTCCCCTCCCTGCCCTGCCATCCTCCCGCCCCCAGGCTCTTCTGCGGGGTCTCCCCAGTCCGGGTCCTTCCCCCATCCCACCCCCACCCCCCAGGACCCTGGCGCCCCAGCCGCAAGGGTTGCGCCGCCGGGAGCCGCGATGCGGGTCGTCTCAGAGCCTGTGGGCCTCCCTGCCCTCACTGCCCTCCTCCTCCACGCAGGTCCCCGCCTCCTTCAGGATGACGCTGGACGTGGGGCCGGAGGATGAGCTGCCCGACTGGGCCGCCGCCAAGGAGTTTTACCAGAAGTACGACCCTAAGGACGTCATCGGCAGGTGAGGCCGCGGCCAGGGAAACGGAGGTCCAAAGAGGTCGAGCCCCAGCATTCCCGCTTCCGTTTGAGAGCTGGAGAGTTCTGGGGTGTGTGTGTGTGTTTCTTTCAAGTTGAGGTTTTCTCAGGAGAGGACTGGATAGTGTGTGTGTGTGTATTTCTTTCAAGTTGAGGTTTTCTCAGGAGAGGACTGGATAGTTTTTTTTTTGAGACGGAGTCTCGCTCTGTCGCCCAGGCCGGAATGCAGTGGCGCGATCTCGGCTCACTACAACCTCTGCCTCCCGGGTTCAAGTGATCCTCCTGCCTCAGCCTCCTGAGTAGCTGGGATTACAGGCGCGCGCCACCACGCCGGCTAATTTGTATTTTTAGTAGAGGAGGGGGTTTCACCATATTGGCCACGCTGGTCTTGAACTCCTGATCTCGTGATCTGCCTGCCTCAGCCTCCCAAAGTGCTGGGATTACAGGCGTGAGCTACCGCGCCCGGATGACTGAATAGTTCTAAATAAGAAGAATCAGCGGTCAGTGGAGAACACCTGATGACTAGACTCTTACCTTGGGTCAACCCCATTTTTTCACGGATTCATTCATTTATGCCTTCAACACAAAGCTCAACACGGGGAGGACAGAAAAGATGTGTATGCCCTGGAGGTACTCCACCCAGTGACTGAAATTGGCACGTGAACGTTAAAAAGGCATCAGGGGCCGGGCGCGGTGGCTCACGCCTGTAATCCCAGCACTTTGGGAGGCCGAGGCGGGCGGATCACGAGGTCAGGAGATCGAGACCATCCTGGCTAACACGGTGAAACCCCGTCTCTACTAAAAATACAAAAAATTAGCCGGGCGAGGTGGCGGGTGCCTGTAGTCCCAGCTACGTGGGAGGCTGAGGCAGGAGAATGGCGTGAACCCCGGGGGGCGGAGCCTGCAGTGAGCCGAGATCGCACCACTGCACTTCAGCCTGGATGAAAGAGGGAGACTCCTTCTCAAAAAAAAAAAAAAAGGCATCAGGCTAGATAGGTAGAGGTTTGTATCAAGTGCTGTGGGATTCCAGAAAAGCACACCTTCTCAGGAGGAGTCACCTTTGGGCTGGGTCTTGAGGTATGAGTAGGAGTTCGGGGGGGTCTTTAAAATCGCAAAAATGTATGTGTGTTGTAGATGTCTCCAGCTTTCATCAGATTCTCGAAGAGGCTCATTAAAGCTGGATCATAATTAAAACATGGCCTCAAACTCAGATGCCCTTAGTGGTTGCACAGGAAATTAAAACCGTGAAGTGGCCAAGAGTAAGAGAGTAGGAAGCGTTATGGAAGGTGGAGGGTTCTTGCCCCACCTATGATGTGTGAATTCAGATTTGTGTAAAAAAAAAAAAAAGTTGCACTGGCCAAAACGTAACACATCTGAGGGCTGTGTTTGGCCTGTGGATAAATAGTTTACATCCCTTGATTTAACTAGATGTAGGTGGCCGAATTCCCAAGTGAGTTATGTGAGGCCAAGGAGGCCCCAGAGAGCATAGCAGTAAGGCTCTGTGAAGAGCAGCCAGGGAACCAGCATAAGAAACAGGATTTGAGGCTGGATCCTGGAGGGATTTGCTCCTTAGTCTGAGGAATGTGTAGGGTCATATGGAGTTGGTGATAGCCTGAGCAAGGAAATCCTTGTCTAGGACTTTGTGTGTGCCTCATGAATGCCCTTCAACATCCCTTCAGGATGCTGTTGGCTGCATTTCACAGCTGCAGGAGCTGAAGTCCAAGAACCTTGTGTCAGGGGACCACTTAGGTTAATTGGCAGCAAATCTGGGGTCTGCACTAAGGTCTAATTTTCAGCTTTGGTCTTCTAGTCAATGGCTTCATATTTATTTGGAGCTTCCTACACTTGAGGGAACTTTGGGATTTGGATGGGGTAATTAGGCAAGTGTGAGTGGAATATGGACGGAGACTTAGATCTTTCTTCCCCCTTCCTGCAGGGAACAAGTGCTGAGGCTCAGTGTGGGAAGGACTTGCCTAGGCTTTGCCATGGAGGAAGTGGCAGAGCCTGGATTTGAACCCAGGCCCTACCTGCCTTCCCTGTGAGCTTTGTGTTGTGCCTTGCTGGGTACTCAGGTTTCTGAGGCTGCTGTGAAGCCAGGGTGAGCTCCTAAGCTTGTTGCCCTGTGATCCAGATGGGTCTTCAGAGTCTGGCACAGCGGGCATGAGGATGCTGAGGCCCCAGCCTGTGCGGAAATGTGAGCACAGAGGCCCTGACTTGTGCTATTTTCCGGCTCTTGCAGAGGAGTGAGCTCTGTGGTCCGCCGTTGTGTTCATCGAGCTACTGGCCACGAGTTTGCAGTGAAGATTATGGAAGTGACAGCTGAGCGGCTGAGTCCTGAGCAGCTGGAGGAGGTGCGGGAAGCCACACGGCGAGAGACACACATCCTTCGTCAGGTCGCCGGCCACCCCCACATCAGTGAGGCTGTCTTCCTTGCTTCTGTTAGCAGACGACCCCCCACCTCCTGCTGGCCCTTCCCATAGCCCACTTCCACCAACATTGCCTCCACGCCTCTCCTCCCTTCATTCCACTAAAGAGTGGCCATCCGTTGGGCCCCCACTGCCTCCTCTGGTTCTCCTTTCTTCCCAGTAACAGCCTGCTGCTGTCCCAGGGTGGCCAAGCCCCGTTAATGTGCATCCGCTCCTTTCCATCTCTGTCTCTCTGCCTCTCTTCCTCTCTCCCTAGTCACCCTCATCGATTCCTACGAGTCTTCTAGCTTCATGTTCCTGGTGTTTGACCTGTGAGTATCTCCCTGCCACCATCTGAGAAGCCTCCTCCCGACCTCCATGTATGGCCCAGCATTTGTGGTGCAGTGGGCTGGACCCAACCTGCTCACACCTTCCTGTTCCAGCTGGGGCTCTCTATCACCTGGGCCTGCCTGCTAGCCCATGGCTCTGGCCTTCTCCCTTGGTACCATGATTGAGGCAAATTCTTTAATAGTGACTAGCAGCCGGGCACAGTGGCTCACGCCTGTAATCCCAGCACTTTGGGAGGCCGAGGCGGGTGGATCATGAAGTCAGGAGATCGAGACCATCCTGGCTAACACGGTGAAACCCCATTTCTACTAAAAATACAAAAAATCAGCCGGGCGTGGTGGCGGGCGCCTGTAGTCCCAGTTACTCGGGAGACTGAGGCAGGAGAATGGTGTGAACCCGGGAGGCAGAGCTTGCAGTGAGCCAAGATTGCGCCACTGCACTCCAGCCTGGGCGACAGAGTGAGACTCCGTCTCAACAAAAAAAAGTAAGTGACCAGCCAGGCGTGGTGGCTCATGCCTGTAATCCCAGCATTTTGAGAGGCTGAGGTGGGTGGATCACCTGAGGTTAGGAGTTCAAGACCAGCCTGGACAACATGGCGAAAACCCGTCTCTACTAAAAATACAAAAATTAGCTGGGTGTGGTGGTGCACGCCTGTAAGCCCATCTACACTCGGGAGGCTGAGGCAGGAGAATCACTTGAACCCGAGAAGTGGAGACTGCAGTGAGCTGAGATCATGCCATTGCGATTCTCCTGCCTTAGCCTCCTGAGTAGCTGGGACTACAGGTGCCTGCCACCACACCCGGTTAATTTTTGTATTTTTTTAGTAGAGATGGGATTTCACCATGTTAGCCAGGATGGTCTTGATCTCCTCACCTCGTGATCTGCCCGTCTCGGCCTCCCAAAGTGCTGGGATTACAGGCATGAGCCACCACGCCCAGCCTGAAGAGATTGCGGCCAGGTGCAGTGGCTCACGCCTGTAATCCCAGCACTTTGGGAGGCCGAGACGGGCAGATCACGAAGTCAAGAGATCGAGACCATCCTGGCCAACATGATGAAACCCCGTCTCTACTAAAATAACAAAAAATTGGCCAGGCATGGTGGTGGGTGCCTGTAATCCCAGCTAATCGGGAGGCCGAGGCGGGAGAATTGCTTGAACCCGGGAGGCAGAGGTTGCAGTGAGCTGAGATTGTGCCATTGCACTCCAGCCTGGGTGACAGAGTGAGACTGTATCTCCAAAAAAAAGAGAGTGTTCAGCAGTGGACTGACCACTTAGAAAATAGATCCTCGCTCACCAGCCTCTCTTGCTGCTTAACACACTAACTACTCTAGTGTCTGTCTCTGCCCGTCAGTTCTTTTTCTGGTCAGAATCTGAATGTCAGATGCAGTTGGTATAATGCAAACCAATTGCAAAGGTATTTCAAAAGAGAATGATTTGAATTCCAAAGATTTAAAAGAGGCCCTTGGAAAAAAATTCATGAAGGCTTCAATATATTTACAGAAATGGCCCTCTGCAAAAGTCAGAGGGGACATAAAGATGTCTATTATGCCATCCTGTAGCTGTGCAGAGTGACTACACTCCCCAAAACAGCACCTGATAATGTTACTTTGAGGACTGATGCAGAGTGCAAGTATAACCTCAATTTTGAAAGTATTATTTTTAATTGACACATAACCTCAGCTTTTAAAGACAAAATTTCAAAATAAGGTCCTATTCAACCTTTGTGCCACAAAAAAACTGAAATTTTGGTCCATTTTCTTTATAGATTCACTCTGAATGGCCTTTTTCAGGCATAGTTACTCTCAAACAACAAGAACCTCCTATAAATTATATTGTCACAAGAAGTCTCTTATTTTTGCCATAATTGCCCAGTCATGGCATAATGCAGGTATTTCAGCTGCCAACACACCAGGCCAAACTGCCTTGTTGGAGTGCTGTGTCTCTAGACCCTTTGGTTTGTCCGCAGAGGAATCTATCTTTAGTGGCCTCTTCCACGATATTTTGTATGAGCACTGGTCTGTTTTCTCAGCCCCCACTGTGGGATGCAGCTGCCTCCTATGCCCCTCCTTCCCTTAGGATGCGGAAGGGAGAGCTGTTTGACTATCTCACAGAGAAGGTGGCCCTCTCTGAAAAGGAAACCAGGTAAGGGTTGAGCCTGCAGCCCCAGGGATGAGCAGGGGGTGGGACATGGCAGGGAGGAGCCGAGGAGGAGACTGCACCCGCCTCCCCTTCCCCCAGGCCCATCATGCGGTCTCTGCTGGAAGCAGTGAGCTTTCTCCATGCCAACAACATTGTGCATCGAGATCTGAAGCCCGAGAATATTCTCCTAGATGACAATATGCAGATCCGACTTTCAGATTTCGGGTTCTCCTGCCACTTGGAACCTGGCGAGAAGCTTCGAGGTGAGGGGATCTAGTGCCCTAATAGGCTTGGGAGGGGAGACCCAGGCCTGATGAGATTGGTTGGCTGGGTCTGAGTACCAAGTCCCTGGTGCCAAGAAAAAGGGAGAAGTCATTGGGCACTTGCCAAGTACCCTGTGGGCGCAAAGCCTATGTTTACCTCAGAGTGGGCATCCTGACCTGGGAGGATGGAGACAGACAAGCAGGCAGACAGACAGTGGTGCACAAGTGGGCAGAGGGCCATGCCAGGGGAGCCCGGAGGAAGGAACGCCAATTCAGCCTGAGCCCCATAGAGGAGGTAAAAAAGGGAGCAGAGCAGAGTCATGCTCAGCCACATGTTTGGGGTCTGGAGTGCAGGACCACAAGAGCCTGATGTGATGTGTCCAGACTGCACTTCCCACCTGGGCCCTGGGCCTCAGGTTCACCTGATATGAATACAGTTGTTGTGACAGGAATGTTTCTACTGCAAATGGGAAACTTCAAATAAAATCCACCTGTGGGATTCTTCAGAGCCTTTAGTCTGCCACTGACTCTCTCCCTCAGTGGCTTTTTACTAGACTTATGAAAAGCTACCGTTTACTGGGCATTCACCTGTGAGGCAGGCACCAGTCTTTTTTTTTTTTCTTTTTTTTTTTTTTTTTGAGACAGAGTCTCACTCTGTCACCCAGGCTGGGGTGCAGTGGCATGATCTTCACTCACCGCAATCTCCGCCTCCTGGGTTCAAGCTATTCTTCTGCCTCAGCCTCCCGAGTAGTTGGGATTACAGGTGCCCACCATCACACCCGGCTCATTTTTGTATTTTTAGTAGAGATGGAGTTTCACAATGTTGGCCAGGCTGGTCTTGAACTCCTGACCTCAAGTGATCCTCCTGTCCCAGCCTCCAAAAGTGCTGGGATTACAGGCGTGAGCACTGTGCCTGGTTGGCACCAGTCTTTATATGGCTTATTCCCCTAAATCCTCTCCACAGCCCTGTGTGACAGATAGTATTTGTGTCTCTTTTTTTATAGATAGGCTCAAAGAGGTGACATGACTACTCTAGGGTCCTAATGCTAGGATTTGAACTTGGACAGTCTGACTCCAGAGTTCATACTCTTAACCTTTGGACTTACATGTCTGGTGGATGTTGTACTTTAAAACCCTTTGGACTTCCACATGTACTTTTCCCCTTTCTGGAATCATCTTTGCCTCTGCCCACTCCGTCCTCTCCTTGGCTTGGGTAATTCAGGCTTCACGTTAAACCTCCAGGGCAGCTTAGGTCCCCTTGCTTTTTGTTCTCCCATCTTCTTCATTCACAACACGTCTTACTTTATTATTTCTCGCTTGCCTTCAGGTAGACAGTGAGCTCGGTAAGGGCACATCTCGTTTGCCACTTGGCGAATCAATGCAACTTGGCATTCAATAAATACTTGGTGTAGGAATGAATTTCCCAAGAAAGTCAGTTTCAATTCAGGGCTGTTAAAATCTCCTGGAAGTGTGCCATGGAACACAGTTCAGAAAGTACTGGAAGAATTGGTGCCCGAGTAGTAGAACAAACTAAAAATACAGACTTGAGCTAAGCGTGGTGGCACACATCTGTCACCCCAGCTACTCGAGAGGCTGAAGGAGAAGGATCATTTGGGCCTAGGAGCCCAAGGCTGCAATGAGCTGTGATAGTGCCACCACACTCCAGCCTGTGTGACATAGTGACCCTGTCTCTAAAAATAAATAAATAAATATAAAAATACAGACTTGGATAAAGTTTTGGAGGGCTCTGGACTTTAGAATTGTAGATTTGATCATGTGTCATGATGTGGAATCAGGGAAGGGTTTTAAAGAAGGCACTTACCCATTATGTGCTTTAAGAAATCCCATAGCTCGCCGGGCGCGGTGGCTCACGCCTGTAATCCCAGCACTTTGGGAGCCCAAGGCGGGCGGATCACGAGTCAGGAGTTCAAGACCAGCCTGGCCAACATGGTGAAAGCCCGTCTCTACTAAAGATACAAAAAATTAGCCAGGCGTGGTGGCACGCGCCTGTAATCCCAGCTACTCGGGAGACTGAGGCAGGAGAATCGCTTGAACCTGGGAGGCGGAGGTTACATTAAGCCGAAATCATGCCATTGTACACCAGACTAGGCGACAGGGCGACTCCATCTCCAAAAAGAAAAAAAGAAATTCCTTATCTCCGCTTCTTCCCCTTGGGTTGAGTGATGGTTGGAGATTATAGGTGGAAAGAGGTTTGGGCAGATAGGAATGCAGAAAATTTTTTTTACATATGTATTGTGATGTATGTAAAAATATATAATCTTTCCATATGCATTATGATATATATAAAACTAAGGTAACAAGTTGTGAGGAGTGGATTGGTTGGCTTGGATAGTGGGCAGGTAGGGTTGGAGGAGGCAAATGATATGGTGCAACAAGGACCTTGAAATCAATCCAAAACCCAGGTTTTCCTAGGAAGGCCACCAGGAGCCATGGTGAGCCAACTGTTGAGCAGGGATAGTGCCTCGGCAGGAGACTTGGCAGAAGGCAGGCAGGAGGAGGATAGGAACACTGGTAGTCCTGGCAGCGTTGAGGAGGCTCCAGCAGAGATCCAGTGCTAAGGGCCCTGGAGGGGCTGGTGGCATCCCCTCAATCTTGGTCCTCTCTCCCCAGAGTTGTGTGGGACCCCAGGGTATCTAGCGCCAGAGATCCTTAAATGCTCCATGGATGAAACCCACCCAGGCTATGGCAAGGAGGTCGACCTGTGAGTTCCTGGTCTCTCCCTCCCTCCTATGCTTGCTGTCCTTTGCTGGGTCTGCCTGTCACCCAGTCCCGCCTGACTCCAGTCTCTTTCCCAGCTGGGCCTGTGGGGTGATCTTGTTCACACTCCTGGCTGGCTCGCCACCCTTCTGGCACCGGCGGCAGATCCTGATGTTACGCATGATCATGGAGGGCCAGTACCAGTTCAGTTCCCCTGAGTGGGACGACCGTTCCAGCACTGTCAAAGACCTGGTGAGCTGGGGCTGAGAGGACAGTAGGGGAGGCCCAAGAGCTGCCCCTCATGCTCTGGGTCTCTCCTAGATCTCCAGGCTGCTGCAGGTGGATCCTGAGGCACGCCTGACAGCTGAGCAGGCCCTACAGCACCCCTTCTTTGAGCGTTGTGAAGGCAGCCAACCCTGGAACCTCACCCCCCGCCAGCGGTTCCGGGTAAGCCTGAGTGTGTCAGGGTCTGGGCCTGTTCCTGTGTCCCGTGATCTTTCCCCTGCACTAGAGCTCACCCTGCCCCACTTCCCAGGTGGCAGTGTGGACAGTGCTGGCTGCTGGACGAGTGGCCCTAAGCACCAATCGTGTACGGCCACTGACCAAGAACGCACTG
This sequence comes from Nomascus leucogenys, assembly GCF_006542625.1. Lineage (NCBI taxonomy): Eukaryota > Metazoa > Chordata > Mammalia > Primates > Hylobatidae > Nomascus > Nomascus leucogenys. The sequence continues at coordinate 75,310,252 of NC_044382.1, read as the reverse complement.
TTGAGGGACCCTTATGCGCTGCGGTCAGTGCGGCGCCTCATCGACAACTGTGCCTTCCGGCTCTACGGGCACTGGGTGAAGAAAGGGGAGCAGCAGAACCGGGCGGCTCTCTTTCAGCACCGGCCCCCTGGGCCTTTTCCCATCATGGGCCCTGAAGAAGATGGAGACTCTGCTGCTATAACTGAGGATGAGGCCGTGCTTGTGTTGGGCTAGGACCTCAACCCCAGGGATTCCCAGGAAGCAGAACTCTCCAGAAGGGTTTTGATCATTCCAGCTCCTCTGGGCTCTGGCCTCAGGCCCATCACTGATCCTGCTACCCTCTTGAAGACCAGCCCAGTACCTCTCTCCCCACTAGCCAGGGCTCTGAGATCAGAGCTGGGGTGGAAGGGAGCCACTCTGAACGCCATGCCTGGCCCGGTCAGTGCTGCCTGTGCTGCATATGAAATAAAATCTACATGCCAGGGAGAGCGGGTGTCCTGTGTCTGTCTGGCTTGGGCAGGAAAGCCCAGAAGGTGCTCAGCAGGGTGCAGGGATGGTGCCATTCTGGCCCAGACCTTTATTGGGGAAAATGTTGGGGGTCACTTGGTCTTGCTCTTGCTTTTACCCGGAGGTAGCTGGAAGGGCTGCTCTAGTGCAGTCAACTTGCTGCTGAGCCTTTCCTCGCTGGCCTTGAGCCGCTCCTCCACCAGCCGCTGGAGCTGCTCCAGCTCCTTGTTCACTTGGGTCTTGATGTAGGCTCGGAGGACGTGGATGTGGCCTGCATGGGCAGGGGAAGAAGGGGCAGGGTGAGGAGAGATGCTGTCTGGCAATGGGGGATGGTCCCTACTCGGGCAAACACAGCCCCCAAATTTCCCCTGGGGGATATAGAGGTAGCAATGTTGTTTCCCTTTAGGAAACGTCAGCCAGCCCTTGTGTGAGAGGTAGTTGGGTTGGGTGGCTACGCTGGACTTTGCAGATTCAAATTCTGATCCCTATTCAGTAGCTGTGTGACCTTAGGCAGGTTATTTAACCTATCTGTGCCTCAGTTTCCTTGTGTGAAATGCGGATAGTGATACCTAGCACATAGGATTGAGGGAGGATTAAATGAGTTAATTTATGTAAAATGCTTAGAGCAGGGCATGCACTACACACCTGTTGCCAAGTATGTGCTGGCTGTTATTGTAATAGGCTTTTTTTTTTTTTTTCTTTTTGAGATGGAGTCTTGCTTTGTCGCCCAGGCTAGAGTGCAGTGGCAGCGATCTCGGCTCACTGCAAGCTCTGCCTCCCAGGTTCATGCCGTTCTCCTGCCTCAGCCTCCCAGTAGCTGGGACTACAGGTGCCCGCCACCACGCCCAGCTAATTTTTTGTATTTTTAGTAGAGACGGGGTTTCACAGTGTTAGCCAGGATGGACTCGATCTCCTGACCTCGTGATCCGCCTGCCTCGGCCTCCCAAAGTGCTGGGATTACAGTCGTGAGCCACTGCACCTGGCCTGTTTTTTTTTTTTTTTTTTTTTTTTTTTTTTTTTTTTAACTCTTAAGTTCTGGGATACAAGCAGAACATGCAGGTTTGCTACATAGGTATACATGTGCCATGGTGGTTTGCTTCACCCATCAACCCATCATGTAAGTTTTAAGCCACCGTCATTTGCTTTCTAATGATCATTTCTCTGGAGCCACCTCAGCTGTGCTTTTTTGTTTGTTTTGAGACAGAGTCTTGCTCTGTCGCCCAGGCTGGAGTGCAGTGGCGAGATCTTGGCTCACTGCAGTCTCCACCTCCTGGGTTCATGCAGTTCTCCTGCCTCAGCCTCCCGAGTAGCTGGGACTACAAGCGTGCACCACCACACCTGGCTATTTTTTGTATTTTAGTAGATAGGGGGTTTCACGGTGTTGCCCAGGCTGGTCGCGAACTCCTGAGCTCAGGCAATCTGCCCGCCTCCAGATTGTGCTGGGATTACAGGCGTGAGCTGCCACGCCTGGCCTGCAGCTGTGCTTTTATCTGTCATCTTGGACTTCTGCATAAGGGATCATTTAGAGAAAGGACTCTATGACTAAAAACAAAAAGTCTGAAGTCCTGATGTGATCCAAACCCTTCATTCTACACCTGCTCAGAGAGACAGGGCAGCCTGCCCCCTCCAGATCCTCACTTGGCTCTGGCTCTGGCGGGGCCACTGTCTCTAGTTCCTTTTCCTGCAGGGTAACTGCCTGCTCCTCCACCTCCTTGCTTTCTTCTTTCTCTGCAAACCAGAAGCAGGAAGAGACTGTGGCCCCAGGCCTGGCCCAGCCCAGCCCTGCCCTGCCCTGGCACTCTCCCTTACCCATCTCACTCTCTGGCCACAGTTTGGGTGGCTGTAGCCCCATGTAAGTCAAAGACAGATCCAGCCGCACCTGGGAAGCAAGGCAGAGGGAGGCTGAAAGGAGTGCACCTGCACTGAGGGGAGGGGCGGTTGAGGGTGGCTCCTCATGGTCCACCACCCCCTACCTGGGGTGTGAAGACGTATTTATAGAGCTTGAAGTGGCGGAAATAAGTGTTGACCACGTAGTCTTCCAAGGCCAGCAGTTGTTCCTCTTTGAAGAGGTCGATGCTGAAAGGAGGCCGCTGTGGTGATGACTCAGAATTAGAACCCTGACTACCTTCCGGAGCCCTGGCTTTGCCTCCAAAAGCCCAGCAATGTAGGAGCAAGGAGAGCCCACTGGGGTCTTCACAAGATAAGGGTGATGAATGTGAGAGAGACTGGGTTAGACCTTGTCTGGGGATGGGTAAAGGTTCCAGAATGTTCCAGGGGAACTGACCCTGACTCCATGGCAAAAAAGGACATTGGTGAAGTAGCGGTAGCACTCCTCCACGTTGCCCAAGGGGGTTGCTGGCAGGGAAAGGAAGATGCGGCAGTGAGGCCCTCTCTGGTATCCATTCATTCAGTTCACTCAACAGCTGTTTATGACCATGAGCTTCAGAGGCAGACAGATCTGGGTTTCAGCGCTGGCTTGTTTCCTTAACTCATGTAACAAATATTGAATACCCACTATATGCCCACTGTATGCTGTTTTAGGCACTGAACAAGACAGACAAGGTCCTGCCCTTAACGAAGCTTATATTCTAGGGGAAGTGACACAATAAACCAAGAAATAGACCATTTCAGCTATTAAACATTCTGAAGCAAGAGCTATTAAACATTCTAAAGCAGGTTTTATTGTGCACTATGCATATATTGGCATATAGTATTTCTCAGAACAGTCCTGTAAAATGTGTGCCGTACCCTTAATTTCTAGATAAGGAAGCAGTGGATTGGAAAGGTGATGGCTTATGTATGATAATGCTACTAATAATGACATATTCCAGGCAGAAATCCCCTGCTTCTGCTTCCCATGGTCACTTGTGTCAGCCCCAGTTCCTCTTCTCCCTGGGGCTCAAACCTGGTAGCTGCCCCCTCTCACCAATACAAGCCTTGTGAAGATCCTGGAGCAGGGCACAAGCCGCTGATGTCTGCTCCAGTGAGAAGCCCTGCTGGCGGCAGAAAATGAGCGCGTGGCAGAAGAGGTCCAGGGTGATGGCGTCTCGCAGGTTCTGCTCAGGACACCCTAGCTCCAGCAGCTCAGCCAGCACCCTTGGGAGGGAGAGAGGAGTGAGTGATAACTGGGCCTCCTTTCATCACCCTACACCCACCACATGCTTTGGAGTCAGCCATTCCTCATGTTTTCCCAACCTGACCCCTCAGCCTTTGCCAACAGCTCTTCCCGCGCCCCCCTCAGTCCCTACTCCCTCATCTCCTCAGCATTGGTGGTCTTCTCCAGCTGGTGCATGGAATGGATGTCCAGGTACTTCCTGTTATAGGAAAAGAAAAAGAGAATTGGTGGCCATTACCTATCATGACAGGGCTGTGACAGCTAGTGCGTGAGACTGCGAGTTGGGCCACCGGCGTGAAGCTGGGCTCTTTAGCCAGCTTGCTGTGTAACTATGCAAATCGTTAACTCTCTGGGCCTAAATGAACTCTTATGAGCCTCTCCATTTCTAAAGCCTAGGGTTAGGAATCTTGAATTCTTTTTTCTGCTCTGCCACTACCTTGTATGACCTTGGTCAAGTACTCCCTGTGGCCCTCAGTGTCCCCCTCTGTACAATACTCCTTAGCGGCCATGAGACTCCATTTACATTCTGTCTTTGGCTCTTTTTTTCTCACACTGCCTCCCTCCTCTTTGGACTGGAGAGGCTGGAAAGCCAGCTTCCAGTCACCTGGAGTAACTGCATCTCCGGGCCTCAGTCTCATCTGTAAAATGGGGATGCCCTGGCCACAGACAGGACTGTTGGGGAGGCAATAAAGGAAGAACGCAAATATTCAGTGTACGTTTTGTCTCTTCACACTCACCACATGCAGATCCGGGGTCGGGGCAGCGGCGGCTGCGGAAAGAAAGCGAATTGGGGAAGGCAGCTGTGGTGTCCTGGCCCGTAGCGAATCTCCAGCGGGCCCGAGAAGGCGCCGTAACTTGCCATCTCATCTCAAGGACTAAGAAGGAGAGGCGCGGGCGAGGCAGGGCTTCAGCAGGCCCTAGGTGCTCTACGCGAGCACAGTAACCACCGGGGTCACACACCCCTGCCTCTCCTCGCCCAGGCAGCCCGGGAGACGTCCCGAACGTTAGTAAGCGTAATGACGGGTGGCGCCTGCGAGGGAGCTGGTTTATAAATATTCACGAGCAGACCATACTGTCCCGCCCTCACCGGAAACAAGTTGGCTCCGGGGTCTTCATCCGCTTTAGCCGCCGCCGCCGCCGCCGCCGCCGCCGTCGTTGTCGTCGACTGGGTCCGCACACTCGCTCGCGTCCGCGCGGCCAACCCACGCACTGAGCTGCGATCCTTCCCCGCTTCCCGCCGCAGCTCGGAGAGATGTTCAAGCTCCGACTGCACCCTCATTCCCAAAAAGTGGCTGGTCTTGCGGTTGAGCATCTCGCCGCTCTTCCGTGCCGCGAGGCGCCCCGGGCTCCCGCCGCCTCGGTTCCAGGACAGCCAGCGCTCGGTCTGCGGCCAAGGCCGGGCCCGTTCGCCTCGCTCCGGCCAATCTACGCGCGGAGAGGCGCGGCGGGGCGAATCCGTGGGGGCGTCTCCCTCCGTCTCAACGGCGACGGTTGCCAAGGGGGCTTGTGAGGGAAGGAAGGCGGAAAGCGCAGGCTCACGCCAGTGGGTGCGAAGAGAACGCGCAGATACCTAAGAAGTTGCGAGCGCCCACCTGGGCACCCTCTCTTCCAAGTTGCTAATACGAGGGCCGGCGCTGTCCTCCAGGCTGGGAAGTGGGAGCGCGGTGTCAGTTACTATGGGAACTGCCTCTTGGCCAATCACCGAGAGAAAGAGGAGGTGTTTGGGAAGAAGCCAGAGGACCCGAGTGGCGGGACCGAGCGTAACCAATAGAAGCAGAAGATAAAGAAGTTTCCTCACATCCGGGACTGCCTTTGGCGCCTGCGCCCTGCGCACCGTTGGGGGGCCAGTGTCGTCCAGTGACGTCCGGTGAAATCCAAGATGGCGGCGCTAGGCTGACCCTGCTGCTGGTGAGGGCTCTGGCGCCGGCGGGGACGGGATCCAGCAGGTGTATGCGGGGTGGAGGGTGTTTGGGGCTGTGGAACACCAGCCGTTCCCACATCTCTGCTCTCTGTCTTCTGCAGGTGACGGAAGTACCGCCTCCTCCCGTCTGACGCCCCTCAGGGGACCCTGCGCCGCTCCAGCCGCCGCGGCCATGTCTGGGCCAGGCAACAAACGCGCCGCCGGCGACGGGGGCTCAGGGCCCCCGGAGAAGAAGCTGAGTCGTGAGGAGAAGACCACCACCACTCTTATCGAGCCCATTCGTCTTGGAGGCATCTCTTCCACGGTTCGTGGGCTCTTGCCTTAACCCTCGGAACTTGCCAAAGCCCTCCCTCTGTTCTCTGGCCAAACTGTCCAGAAACTTACACCCACTTCCCCAAGTTTAGCAAGGTCCGCGTTACAGGATACTCTGTTGAAAGAAGCTGAGAACACGACGCCTGTCTTCCCTTTACAGATAGGAAACCAGGTTCCCAGGGGGCGTGTGACTTGTCAAAGACTAAGGATTTACAAGGGTACAGGCAGAAACAACGTGAGCCTCCTCACAACCAAGACACTTTTCGCTATGTGTTGTCTGAGCCTCCTTAGATTCTGTTAGCGGTTAGTGTGGGAATACCCCCATCTCCCATGCATTCCAGATGCTCTGCTCCTCTCTCTCTCTCTCTCTCTCTCTGATTGGTTTGTGGGCCCTGCTTGACCCTCTCGTCGGCCCCTTTGTTTCCTTTGGTAGGAGGAGATGGACCTGAAGGTACTACAGTTCAAGAACAAGAAACTGGCAGAGCGGCTGGAACAACGGCAGGCTTGTGAAGATGAACTCCGAGAACGAATTGAGAAGTTGGAGAAGCGGCAGGCCACAGATGATGCCACACTCCTCATCGTCAATCGCTACTGGGCCCAGGTGGATACCTTCTGCTTTCAAAGACCAGGCCTTGATTCAACTGCCAATCCCCAGATTCCCCTGCTGGGAAAGGAGTATCATGTTGGAAAGCACTAAGGGATTCATAACATTTTTGATGTTTTCTCCTTCCAGTTGGATGAAACTGTGGAAGCCCTTCTCCGATGCCATGAGGGCCAGGGGGAGCTGTCTTCAGCTCCTGAGGCACCTGGGACCCAGGAGGGGCCAACATGTGATGGGACTCCTCTTCCAGAGCCGGGGACATCAGAGCTGAGGGGTAGGACCAGAGTCCTGGGATCTGGGGAGCTTAAGTTCTGGGAAAAGTCCTGGAGAGGAGGGGACTTTGGTGTTGGGCCCCTGAATTGCCTGCCTTACTACTCCCCACGAAATGGATTTCATGTTTGGGCAGTAAAGTGCAGTGCACAAAAACACAGGCTTTGGACTCTGACTAACTTGGTTTATAGAGCAGTTCATGTTTTGACATCCATTTGTTTCAAAACAGTATTATGGTTGAGTATTAACTATGTATTTGACGCTTTCTAAAAATGAGTGTTGCACTTGCTATGAGGGAGGAAATTATAAACATAGTAAGCAGAAAGTACTGGGGCTCCTGAACGGGAATGATTGTGTGTGCATGCATGTTTGTGTGATTCTAATTTATATTGGGAAAGTATAGGAAGCTTCCCTGAGGATGTGATACGCAACTCTGTAGCTTTGAGGAAATTACTTTACCTCCCTGAACCTCATTTGTCTCACTTTCAGGATGGAGATAATAGTGCATTATAGGTTGTGTTGATTAAGTGAACCATTAGTATTGAAGGGCTCAGTCTGGAACTTGGTACAGAGTGGTAGTAACTGCTGTTACCCTCATGAGGGTCTGTCCATTCCTTCCAGACCCCTTGGCGATGCAGCTGCGGCCCCCTCTCAGTGAGCCAGCCTTGGCTTTTGTGGTGGCACTGGGTGCCAGCAGCAGTGAGGAGGTGGAGCTGGAGCTGCAAGGCCGAATGGAGTTCTCCAAGGCAGCTGTGTCTCATGTGGTAGAGGCCTCAGACCGCCTTCAGCGCCGGGTGGAGGAACTCTGTCAGCGAGTGTACAGTCGAGGTGGGTTCTTTGTGCCCATACCCAAGAGGTGTCCATCCCCACCTGCATCTTGATGGCACCCCCTTCCCAATTCCCCTAATTCCCGAGTCCAAGGGCGACCAGAATTCCCCAAGGAATAAATCAGCCATGTTCTTGGAAGGGGTAGGTTAGGCTGTAGATGGGGGTTCCAACTTTGATTCCTGGATTGAATGCTAGAGAGATGGGTTGGAGGAGTTGTTGATGCCAGTAGAGCCTCCTGGCCAGAGGCCCCTCTGGAGCACTTCGTGTGGGTTGCAAATCCACAAGGCATAGCTTCAAGGGCTCAGGCCTTATAGGTTGACAGGCTTCTCCCACTTAGTTCTGCCATCCTTACCTGGACATGCTGGGAAAGTGGCTCCCCTCTCTGAGCTGGTTTCCTCCTCTGTGCAGTGGGGATAAAGACTCCTGGCTTTGTCATGAGAAATGGGCAAGACAGCTGGTGGATCACACTGGGCACATAGCAGACTCCAGAATGAGTTAGTTGTTTGCCCCATTGCCCTGAGCTGGGCTCTTACCTGGGCCCTGCCTTCCCAGGGGACAGTGAGCCCCTCAGTGAGGCGGCTCGGGCACGTACCCGAGAGCTGGGCCGTGAGAACCGGCGACTGCAGGACTTGGCCACTCAGCTGCAGGAGAAACACCACCGCATCTCACTGGAGGTGAGGAGCCGGGGGCTTTGGGGGTGGGATTAGAATCAGGCAGGTTTTGCGTTAGATGGGCACTCAGGGACCTCAGAAACCAAGTCCCCCATCCAAGTGTCTGCTCCCTCATTGTTCCCAGTACTCTGAGCTCCAGGATAAAGTGACATCGGCAGAGACCAAGGTGCTGGAGATGGAGACAACAGTGGAGGACTTGCAGTGGGACATCGAGAAGCTGCGGAAGCGAGAGCAAAAGCTCAATAAGCACCTGGCAGAGGCCTTAGAGCAGGTGGAGCAGGGGGGCAGGGGTGCTGGGGTAGGTGAGGCAAGGCTGGGCCCTTGGGCCCTAGCTCCTCCCCTCCATGTCCATTGCCTGTCTGTTTTCTCTCCACAGCTTAACTCTGGCTACTATGTATCTGGGAGCTCCTCAGGCTTCCAGGGGGGCCAGATCACACTCAGCATGCAGAAGGTGAGCAGCGTCTTCCTCTCACCCCTTCTCACAACCTCTTCTCTATTGCAGTCTTGAAATTCCCCTCAGGACAAAGGACAAACATCCATCTCCGAGGCCCTTCCTGGTCACTCCTGCTGCTCTTTAATGCATTCATATACTTGTTGAGTAAATTTTTGAACACTTAGTGCTAGGCACTAGGCATGTTGGCGAGAACAAAATAGAGGTCAAAACTTTCATGGACCAGACAAGAAATAAATAAAAGAATGTATCTTTAGGTTCTACTTGTGGTAACAGACAAGAAATCAGTAAAATAGCGTATCAGTGTGTTATGAGTACCACATATGATAAAGCACAGAAGAGAGAGATAGGAGTGAGTTGGAGTCATTTGGCATCTGGTGGTCACTGTGCCCTTTTTCCCTTTACTAGCACTTTAGGCCTTCCTGGAATGCTTCCGTGACTCCCCATCAGTTAAGAGCCTTAGTTCCCAGCACCGACCATGCAGTATTGAATTTTCTCCCATTTGTCTGGGAGCCCTTAGGAAAATACTTGGTTTGGGGTATCAGAATCGATCATTGCCCTGCACAGGGTGCTTGGGGTGGAGTGTGTGCTGGGGACGTAAGGGAGGCCTGCTGCCACATCTGGCCCTGCCTCCCGTGGCCCTGCCTCCCACTCCTTAGTTTGAGATGCTGAATGCAGAGTTGGAGGAAAACCAGGAATTGGCCAACAGCCGTATGGCAGAGCTGGAGAAACTGCAGGCCGAACTTCAGGGGGCTGTGCGGACCAATGAGCGCCTCAAGGTGGGCTGCCGTAGGGGCTGAGAGGGCCTGTGCCTGTAAGGGAGGGACTGAGCCCTGAATCCTCTTGCTGATGCCATTTGGGTATCCCTGCCCCAGGTGGCCCTGCGGAGCCTTCCTGAGGAGGTAGTGCGGGAGACGGGGGAGTACCGCATGCTTCAGGCCCAATTCTCACTGCTCTACAATGAGTCTCTGCAAGTGAAGACCCAGCTAGACGAGGCTCGGGGCCTGCTGCTGGCCACCAAGAACTCCCACCTGCGACACATTGAGCACATGGAGGTATGGCCCTGGAACAGGCGTTGGGGCTGGGCTAAGGGCCAGACCCTTAGTGTTGAGGTGTTTGTGGCTTCGGAGGCCCTGTGTGCCAGCCAGGGGTCCCTGGGTAATAGATTGTTCCTAAGATACTGAGTCCTGAGATGGGACCAAGGGGCTGTGTGGGTCCTTAACACATCAACCCACAGAGCGACGAGCTGGGGCTGCAGAAGAAGCTGCGCACAGAGGTCATTCAGCTGGAGGACACGCTGGCCCAGGTACGCAAGGAGTACGAGATGCTGCGCATCGAGTTTGAGCAGAATCTGGCGGCCAACGAGCAGGCGGGTATGTGGTGAAGATAGGGCGGAGGTGGGGCCTTATCTGGGAGTGCTGGGCCCTGGTGTGGGGCTGCTGCTTATCCTGATGCAAGAGGCTAAGGCCTTTTTTTTCACAGAGCCTCGGCTTCTTATGCAAAACAGGGCCTGCACTGCTTGGCTCCCAGGCACAGTGAGGGTCACGCCAGCTGGGGTGGCTGATGGAGCAGGCACATGCAGAGTCTGAGCTGTCAGCCTCTCCTCATTCTTCTGGTCTGATGATGTCTCTGTCTCTCAGATACTTGTGTTACAAAGATTTATCAAATGCCACCTATGAGCCAGGCTCTGTTCTAGGGTTTGGGGTTATGCCAGTGAACAAAACAGAATTCCTGCCATGTGGAGCAACATTCTGATAGAAGACAGACTAGAGGAAGACGAACTAGTAGAAGAAAAATGGAAAATGTGTTAGCTCGTGACAAATAGGAAAGTAAAGCAGAAAAGGAAGATAGGAAGTATCAGAAGAAAGGGTTTTGCAATTTTGGATAGGAGGCCAGGGAAATGTACTGGGAAGGTGATGTTTAAGAATCTAGAAGAAGTTGACTAACTTTTGTGAATGTTACAGTTACCTTCTCTATTAAAGGGAATTGGATGTATGAAAAAAAAGAAAAAACCTAGGCCAGGCGTGGTGATTCATGTCTGTAATCCCAGCACTTTGGGAGGCCAAGGTGGGAGGATCACTTGAGGCCAGGAATTTGAGACCAGCCTGGGCAACAAAGTGAGACACTGTTTCTATTTAAAAAAAAAAAAAAAAAAAAAAAAAATCTACAATAGCAAAAGTTATATGAATAGGCAGTGTCAAGTTACTTTTAGGTGAGTTTCCTTGAAGTCAGCATTATTTACTTTGATGAGTTCATGCTCCATTGAGGCCGCAATGTTCCCCTCCTGCACAGTGGGAGTGATGGCATAGCCTCTTCCCCCACTGAGGGGTTGGAGTCCTAACCCAGGAACTGGTTCTGACACCTTTACTTCCTGATGCTCCTCCAGGGCCCATCAACCGTGAGATGCGCCACCTGATTAGTAGTCTTCAAAACCACAACCACCAGCTAAAAGGGGACGCCCAGCGATACAAGCGGAAGCTTCGAGAAGTACAAGCTGAGATTGGCAAGGTGAGAAGGGGCCTGCCTGGGAAAAGCTTTGGCTAGACTCCAGTGAATACCATCTGACTTCATCCCTCTTCCTCTCTGCCTTTGCAGCTCCGGGCCCAGGCCAGTGGCTCTACCCACTCCACCCCCAACCTGGGCCACCCAGAGGATTCTGGCCTCAGTGCCTCAGCCCCAGGGAAAGAGGAGGGTGGGCCAGGCCCTGTCAGTACCCCTGACAACAGAAAGGAGATGGCTCCAGTGCCTGGCACCACCACTACTACCACTTCAGTGAAGAAGGAGGAGCTGGTCCCCTCCGAAGAGGATGTCCAGGGCTTAACCCCTGGGGCCCAGGGCCCTTCCTCCCGGGGCCGAGAACCTGAGGCCAGGCCCAAGCGGGAGCTTAGGGAACGGGAAGGTCCCGGCCTGGGACCTCCACCTGTAGCCTCCGCTCTCTCAAGGGCTGATCGGGAGAAGGCCAAGGTGGAAGAAGCCAAGCGGAAGGAATCAGAACTCCTCAAGGGTCTCCGAGCAGAGCTCAAGTGAGGCTCTGTTCCTGTCTCCTTCCTGACCCTGCCAGGTGGCCTCCAGTTCCACTCACCAAGACTTCCTCCTGTACCTCCTTGCCAGGAAGGCCCAGGAGAGCCAGAAGGAGATGAAACTGCTGCTGGATATGTACAAGTCAGCGCCCAAGGAGCAGCGGGATAAGGTGCAGCTCATGGCAGCGGAACGCAAGGCCAAGGCCGAGGTGAGGGCAGCTGGGGCTTGTGGGGCATGCAGAAAGGCAGAGCAGAGTCCTAGGTCAGCAGGAAGCAGTGTCAAGAGAGTTTCTTTTTCCCTGTGCTATAGGTTGATGAGCTGCGGAGCCGCATCCGGGAATTGGAGGAGAGGGATCGAAGGGAGAGCAAGAAGATCGCAGATGAGGATGCCCTGCGGCGCATTCGGCAGGCAGAGGAGCAGATAGAACACCTGCAGCGCAAGCTGGGTGCCACCAAGCAGGTGCGGCCCATGTGGTGCCCTTGCGTCAGAACGCAGAGAGATCTCTTCATACCTTGCTTGGTGCCTGTAGTGCCTGCAGCACCTTGATGATCTGGGTCCCCTCTGGTTCTTTGCTTCGCTGTGTTTTCCCATGGTTCCCCCACAGCCATCATATCCACTTCCCACGTTCCATCTTGTCTCCGCCCACTTGCTGCAGGAGGAGGAGGCTCTGCTCTCAGAGATGGATGTGACAGGTCAGGCTTTTGAGGACATGCAGGAACAGAACGGGAGGCTGCTACAGCAGTTGCGGGAAAAGGATGACGCCAACTTTAAGCTAATGTCAGAGCGGATCAAGGCCAACCAGATTCACAAGCTGCTGCGGGAGGAGAAGGATGAGTTGGGCGAGCAGGTCCTTGGCCTCAAGTCCCAGGTATGGCCGCCCCCAGCTTGCAGGGTGGAGCTGGAGAGGTGGGGGTCATGGCCCTGAGTCCTCTTCTGGTCCTTAGGTGGATGCCCAGCTGCTGACTGTGCAGAAGCTGGAGGAGAAGGAGCGGGCCTTGCAGGGCAGCCTCGGGGGTGTGGAGAAGGAGCTGACACTGCGCAGCCAAGCCCTGGAGCTCAACAAGCGGAAGGTGAGGCTGGGCCAGGGGGACACACAGCTTGGGCTGCTGGCTCACCTCCTCACCTTCCGGTTCTGCTCAGAGCACCTGACGCAATAGCCTGAGGTGAAGCCAGGCTGTCACAGAACAGCTCACACATATTGAACATTTACATGTGCCAGACCACATGCTGAGTACTTGACATGCTTGGTCACATTTCAGTCTCACTAATCCTATCAAGATGGTGTTTACGGGCGTGGTGGCTCCCGTCTGTAATCCCAACACTTTGGGAAACAGAGGTGGGAGGTTTGTTTGAGGCCAGGAGTTGGAGACCAGCCTGGGCAACATAGTGAGACCCCATCTCTACAAAAAAATTTTGTGAGAGGATCACTTGAACCCAGGAGGTTGAGGCTGCAGTGAGCTATGATCGCACCACTGCACTGTAGTCTGGGTGACAAGAGCGAGACTCTGTCCCTAGGAAAAAAAAATAAAAGATGGAATTTTTTTTTTTTTTTTTTTTTTTTTTTTGAGATGGAGTCTTGTTCTGTTGCCCAGGCTGGAGTGCAGTGGTGTGATCTCGGCTCACTGCAACCTCCGCCTCCCAGGTTCAAGCAACTCTCCTGCCTCAGCCTCTCAAGTAGCTGGGATTATAGGCGCGCACCACCACGCCCGGCTAATTTTTGTATTTTTTTTAGTAGAGACAGGGTTTCACCATGTTGGCCAGGCTGGTCTCAAACTCCTGACCTTGTGATCCGCCCACATTGGCCTCCCAAAGTGCTGGTGTTACAGCGTGAGCCACTGCACCTGGCCGGATTTTGTTTTTAGCCTCATTTTATAAATAAGGAAACTGAGGCTCAGCGAGGTGGACTGATCTGCTCAAGAGGGAGTGGCCCTGATATTTGGGTCCAAGCCCCCTTGACTCTAGGCTCTACCTTCTAACCACTCGCTAGTGAACTGTAAAGTGGGGATGATGTTCTCTGTCACATAGTTGTATTAAATATAAGAAATGTCTAGCTTTGGCTAAAGGCTTAAGATTAACATTGATTTCCATTTCCTCTGAAGCTGTTTTCTTCTACAGTTAGTTCATTCATTTAAGCAGTATGTTTGTGTTTTTTTTGTTTTTTTTTAGACGGAGTCTAGCTCTGTTGCCTAGGCTGGAGTACAGTGGCTCGGTCTCAGTTCACTGCAACCTCCACCTCTCAGGTTCAAGCGATTCTTCTGCCTTAGTGTCCCGAGTAGCTGGGAGTACAGGAGCCTGCCACCTCGCCCAGCTAATTTTTGTATTTTTAGTAGAGAAGGGGTTTCACTGTGTTGGCCAGGCTCGTCTCAAACTCATGACCTCGTGATTTGCCTGCCTTGGCCTCCCAAAGTGTTGGGATTACAAGTGTGAGCCACCGCGCCTGGCCCATTTAAGCAGTATATTTTACATGCCTGCTATGTACTAGGCCTTGCGCTGATTGCTGTGGAGACAGTGGGAACAAGAAGGTCTCTGCCTTCTAGTCAAAGCTGGAACTTCAGGTCTTGGCAGGCAGAGCAAGCCAGTAATCCCCCAAATAAAATAGTGCATGTCACAGTAAGCCTTGTGCAGGAATCTGAGGTGCTGTCAAAGAAAAATAGGGGAGCCTCTTAGGAGGTAACACTTGAGCTGAGGCCCAGGGGAGCTGTGCGTGTGTTGGGGAAGTTGAGGGGAGCAGAGAGGAGAGCCTTGTGAAGGCTCAAAAACCAGACAGCAGGCCAGGTGCGGTGGCTCACGACTGTAATCCCAGCACTTTGGGAGGCCGAGGCAGGCAGATCACGAGGTCAGGAGATCTAGACCATCCTGGCTAACACGGTGAAACCCCGTCTCTACTAAAATACAAAAAATTAGCCGGCCGTGGTGGCAGGCGCCTATAGTCCCAGCTACTCGGGAGGCTGAGGCAGGAGACTGGTGTGAACCCTGGAGTCAGAGGTTGCAGTGAGCCGAGATCGCGCCACTGCACTCCAGCCTGGGGGACAGAGCAAGACTCCATCTCAAAAAAACAAACAAACAAAAACAAACAAAACAAAAAACAGCATCACACATGAGGAACTGGAGAGGGAGAACAGGAGGGGAGGGCTTAGGGGTCAGGAGGCAGGAGCAGCTCCAGGGCAGGTGTCACTGGGGCACTGGACACAAGCATTGGTGGGCCATGACTCCACATACCTGAATCACCAGGCTCAGACCAGTGCCTCCTTCCACCCCACTCAGGCTGTAGAAGCCGCCCAGCTGGCCGAGGACCTGAAGGTGCAGCTGGAGCACGTGCAGACTCGGCTGCGGGAGATCCAGCCCTGTCTGGCAGAGAGCCGGGCTGCTCGTGAGAAAGAGAGCTTCAACCTCAAGAGGGCTCAGGTGTGTGCAGGGGTGAGGGGCCAGGCCAGGGTGGTCCACGGTCACGGACCTATCCTGGGGGCAAGGGGCTCAAGGGTGAGGACCCTTGCCCTTAGCCAGGCCTCTCCTGCCCCAGGAGGACATCTCACGGCTGCGGCGCAAGCTGGAAAAGCAGAGGAAGGTGGAGGTCTACGCGGATGCCGATGAAATCCTCCAGGAGGAGATCAAGGAGTACAAGGTGGGGCTGTGGGCCAAGTTGTGCCCTGTCCACCTGGGAATTGTAGATGCAGGATTGCTGAGACTGTAGTGGAGAGTCTGGGGACCCTGGAAGTAACGTAGGGCAGCAGAAAGTGGGCAGCACAGTGGTTGCAGAGTCAAATACTGTTTGCTGTACATGTACCGTGAGCTAGGCATAATGCTTGGCTGGGTGTGGGTTGGGAGGCTAGGAACTGGCCCTGGTCTGATTTCTTGAAACTGACAGTCAGTTAGGGGAGGAGGCAGCCAAGTAATTCTCTCATCCCAGATGTGTAATGTGATGGCAGAGGCTAGAGGGGCTGAGGGGACTCAGGGGAGGCCCTTCCCCTGGCCCTGGGGTCAGCAGGCTTCCTGGAGTGAATGTCACCACAGCGGACCTGAAGAATAGGCCAGACATGGCTGTGAGGAACGCGGGTGAGTGGCTTTAGGCAAAGGGAATGGCAGATGTGGAGGCCTGAGCCGAGGGGTTGCTGGGTCAGCACCGGAGGTTGTAATCAGAGGAGCCAATGTGGAGAGGTTGGACAGTGTCACCTCCTGAAGGGTGCGGTACGCCAGGTTGAGACCTCAAAGGGTTTTAAACAGGAGAATGATGTGGTTAGATTTCTTGTTGGTTTTGGGCTGGAAGAGGTAGACTGGAGGCAGGGAAATTGTTATGGTATTGCAGTCACTGAGGCAGAAACCAGAGTAGATAGGTTCAGGAGACATTTCAGAGGCAGAATTGCTTGGACTCAGGGATGGATAAAATGCATGGAGTGAGGGAAAGGGAACACTTGGAGGACTCCTGGGTTCCTGGTTTGAGAAACTAGGTGGATAGCCAGTACCATTTGGGGGGTTTGGAGGCCTGTGGGGGAGCAGGTTCTATGGGATGGTGTCAAAGGATGCTGAGAAGGTGCCTGTGGGACCCCTTGGGAGGCTGGGAAGGTGCTCAAGACAGAAGGGCTGGGCTGGAGAACGGGCTCGGCGAATGTCAGTAGAGGCAGAGGTGGAAGCCACATATGACTTGGTCATCCCTTGGAAGCAGTTGAGCCTTGAAGGGCAGAGGCAGCTGGAGGCAGCCATGGGGTAGAGGCAGGCTTGGGAGCCTGTTCAGTGCTGGTGCATAGGTTCCTGGGAGACAGGAGTGATGGCAGGGAGGCTGCTGAGGCGGCAGGCTGTGCTGGGATTTTAGCAGGCTGGAGGAGGACTGTTGGGGGATGCTGAGTTGAGTCAATCCATGTCTGGAGTTGGAGGTGGAGACCCTCCTGGTGGTGGAAGAGAGGTCTCAGGCTAAGAAGGGACCCACAGCAGGGTCTCTGGCCAGTGCCAAGGCTGGGCCCAGTTGAGGGTAGAGAGAACGGATTTCTAGTTGCATTGCCATTCCAGCTGTGACTTAGCAAGTGCAGGTGAAGAGGTAGACAAGATTGAGATTTCACCAGAGAAGGCCAGTGGGGCAGGAGATGAAGCCCCAAGGCAGAGTCCAGGCTGGGCCTGTGGGTCCTTGTCCTTTTGAGGGGACACATGATAGCCATCACTGCCCAGTGATGAATCCGGACTCTGCTGATTTCTAGTGTTGAGACCTTGGCCTCTGCACCTCAGTTTGCTCATTCACAGAGTGCTCGTCCCTACCTCCAGGGTTATGGGAGGATGAGGTGCAGTCTCCAATGTGGTGGGCTTGACCTGGACTCCTCCTGCTGTCAGCTTGGGGTCTGGGCACTGTCAGAGTTGTTCCCAAGCTGATGCCTTTGCCTGGCCCAGGCGCGGTTGACCTGCCCCTGCTGTAACACCCGCAAGAAGGATGCAGTCCTTACCAAGTGCTTCCACGTTTTCTGCTTCGAGTGCGTGCGGGGCCGCTATGAGGCCCGCCAGAGGAAGTGCCCCAAGTGCAACGCGGCCTTTGGTGCCCACGACTTCCATCGTATCTACATCAGCTGAACCTGAAACTCAGGGGACTCTGGAACACCATGGACCCTGGGGGCTGTGCCCCCAGCCCCTCCCCACTCCAGGTCTAGTGGCCCCACCCTCCATTCCAGACCCCATGGGCCCAGCCCCTGCCCACCTAGTTGGTTTGGGGACCCTGGTGCATGCCAGTGGGCGTGGGATCAGCCAAGCTTCGTTCCATCTTTTCCTAAAGGTCAGAGCTGCAGCCTAGGGGGCACTGCCCTACAGAAAAGGTCTGCCTGAGAGGCCTGAGGAGCCCAGAGCACTCGACTGAGCTTCCTGGAAACTGGCCCTAACCTGTCTCCATGGATGCATCCCAACCCTAAGGAAAATTCCCCAGGCTGTGATCTCCTACCCTAGAGAAGGCTCGCCCCCTGCCTACTGGCTCACAAATGAGGACCAGTGGGCCATGTCCTTGTTCCTTGTTTGAGACTGGGCTGCAGGCCCCAGGAAGACTTTCCTTCACCCACCATCCCCCTAGCCTTGGCAGGGCTTCTGTCCTGTGGAGTTCCCTGGACACCTCGGTCTGGCTCTTGTGCCAAGGGCTGAAGGAGGTACCCTCTTGGCAGATGGGGGCATCACACGCTTCCTTTGGGAAGCTCTAAGGTTGCTGCAGTCACCTTCCTCATCTTGCAGGTGCTGAACCAACATCAGTTTCTATTCTAATCAGGCCCCTTCCCAATCTCCACTTCTCTCCCAAGCCCATTTACCCCCACCTCATGCATCCCAAGGCTCTACTGGGTCCCTGGACCTAACCCTGCTTTCATCTGGTGGCCTTAACTACAGTGGAGGTGGAACTTAACAGGAGGGGAAGGGACAGACCAGCCGCAGCCGCTGGGCCAACTTCCAATCATTCCAGCTAGAAGAGCTTCCCCCCCAACACCCTGTGACTGAGCCTGTGTCCTGTCTGCCTGCCCAGCCATGCTCCATCGGCTGTGAGGGCAGCACCCGGAAAGGCCAGAGGGTTGGAGCTACAGGGGCCCGTTTGGACCCACAGCCTCTGCTCTAGAGATGCTTGTATAGGCTGTTAATTGTGATGAATAAACGTTCAACCCTCGGCCTGCAGCCAGAGTGGCCAGGCCTCGCACCCCAAACGTAGTCCCCCGATTTCAGCCGCAGCAGCTGAGCAGCACTTTGCTGGCTTGGTGTGAGCCTGGGAGGGCTCAGACTTAACGGCCGACAGGGATCCCGGTCTGGGCCTGAAGGGGAGAGCGTGGTGGTCGCGGCGGAGCCGCCTGTCCTGCTCCCGCGGACCCTGGTCTGGCCACGCCCTCGGCTGTCATGACCTGGGGATGCCGGGACTCCTCGGGCTGCATCCTGGGAAGTGTAGTTCCTGGTCAGCACATGGTTAGGAGGTTCTCGAAGGGAGAGCTGGTTTCCCGGTTGCACTGGCCAAGGGCCGGTCTGAATTGGATACTGCGGGCCCCTTCTCAGCGGCTTCACCCCCACATCACTTGAATGCACAGATCGGAACTCCTCAGCGGGATGACTTCATTGCAATCGGCTTCGGGTGCGGTGCGGCGTGTACCGAGCGGCGTTCTTGGGCTCAGCGCGCTGCAGGCGCCCCGGGCGGATCCTTCACCAAGGCGGGACTGGGGCTGGCGCCAGAACTGGTGCGGAGCGGTGTTGGTTCTTGCGCTGGCGACAGGGCTATGGCCACGGCAGGGGCCGCGTGCCTCTCAGCGGTGGCGCCTTCGCGAGGACTAGCGGCTCTGTCCGCCTTCGGGCCCCATTGGCGCCCGGGTCTTAGGCGGGGCCGCCGCTGCTGGCCCAGGATGGACTGGAGACGGAGACGCGGGCCGCCACGGTGACCTCGGGCGCAGGGCCGGCGGCGGTGGGCACGCTGGTGGAAGCGTAGGCCGCGGCGGGGGAGGACATCGGGCCGCAGAGGAAGTGCCGATGGCCCGGAGCAGCAGTGCGAGGGTGGGAAAAACGCAGGATATTGCATCATAGAGACGCGGCCACCTGCGCCCCTGGAGAGCGCCAGTCTCAGGAGCGGCGCACCGGTCACGGGTGGAGGTCAGCCACGCCTCTGTAAGCGCGGTGCCCTTCCAGGAGTCGCCTTCGCCTGGGCTCTTGAGTAAATGCCAAGTAATTCCGCATCGTCTCCCTAGATATCTGCTCTAAAGGCCACCCGGTCTCCTTATCAGAGGGGCAAAACTTTCCTTGTGGGTCTTCATACCTAATAAAAGCCGGCATCAAACCACTTTCTCAAGGTCAAGTCCAAGGGAACGGGGTGAAGATCCCGGAATGTCAGTGAGGCAGCAACCACTGATGTGGTGGCAGGAATCAAACTTTTTTTTTTTTTTTTTTTTTTTTTTGAGACGGAGTCTCACTCTGTCTCCCAGGCTGGAGTGCAGTGGCACGATCTCGGCTCACTGCAACCTCTACTTCCCGGGTTCAAGCGATTCTCCTGCCTCAGCCTCCCGAGTAGCTGGGACTGCAGGCGTGCACCACTGCACCCAGCTGATTTTTGTATTTTTAGAGACGGGGTTTCACCATGTTGGCCAGGCTGGTCTCAAACTCCTGACATCATGATCTGCCTGCCTCGGCCTCCCAAAGTGCTAGGATTACAGGCGTGAGCCACTGTGCCCGGCCAGGAACCAAACTCTTAATAAACATTTCCTATGAGACTCTGGTGCCGGGAGGATTTGCCTTAATTTTTTGACTGCTTACCACCCCTAGTGGTCCCAGTGGCAGCGGTACCCTGGGCCGCTGCCCAGGGACTGGCAGACCAAAACTCCTCCTGGGCCCACCCTGACCTTGGCTGTCTTCTTGGGAGTCAACAGATGTTGGCATCAGTGGTGGACATGCCTGTTTCAGCCAGACCTTGGGCACTGCCTGTGATTGGCCAGTGGGTTGCCTGATGTTGACCGCTGTCTTCTCAAAACTTCCCTTGCATCTGACGGTGCTACGCTGTCCTGTCCTGGTTTTTCTCATACTGTCTTCTGCTGATCCTCTTCCTCCACCCCTAAACTAGACCTGCTTTGCCACTCTGGGTGTGTTTATTCATGGTTATGGCTATAGCTAAGGTGATAAGACCTAACTGCTCCAGCCACTCCTCCTTCCTGAGCTCCAGACCTGGAGAATCACCACTGTTCTTGTGGCGAGAAGAGAGATCATGTCACTCTCAAATATCCCCAAGTGGTACCTTCCCCGAGCTGCTCCACGGGCTCCCCTCTCTGCTCTAAGCCCATACTCAGCTGTTATGCACCCCTGTCGCCCCTCCCACCCCCAGCCCATACACCTACTCTTGGGTCTTCTTGCAGCCCTCATCCTTCAGGTCACTTTCCCCGGAAAGCTTCCTGACCCTCCGCTGTGGCAGGCACCATCTCTGGGTCCACAGCCCTTCTGCGAAATCTCTGAAGCAGTCACTGCCCTGTGTCTGCTCTTCTGCTGTAGTCACTTTCCTGCAGATTTCTCCAGCGCTGGGACTCCTGATGGACCTCAGTGTCCCCAGGGCTTGGCACACAGAGAATGTAGAGTAGCCTTCATTACTTGCTTCTCCTCTCCTCCCAGCCCCCTTTCCAGGTGGGGAAGGGAAGGAGACACTGAACCTGCCCTGGGTTGTGGTCAGAGGGATACAGGAAAGGTGGGGAGACACTTTCTGGCTGGGGCAGGATCCCCCCAACCCCCCATGGCCAGGCCCAGGGCCCAGGAGACTGAGCACTGAAGCAGGCCTGACATTGGGATGGAGTGGGCGCAAAACATGCTTGAGTTCCTGGCCATTCTGGTTTCCTTCATGGACTTGCTGTGGATCTTGGGCAAGTGGCTGCCCTTCTCTGAGCCTCACCCTCTCCACACAGTGAGGGCACAAAGGCTGACATCCTGGGAGTGAGATGACAAGCCAGGTCTCCACCCACCTCTCCCAGGGTCCCCAAGTGAACCAGGAATGGTGGATGCCAGCTTCTGAAACTAGATCCTCAGAACTTCCTTGTGGCAGGTTGCAGGTGTGGTGGCCAGAGAGGCCTCCCTGGGGCTGCACAGCTGGGCCTGAGTTGGCCAGCACCAGAGCCACCAGGCGGCCACTCTGCAGTCCTGCTGGTGGAGAGGCCAGGCGCCGATGAGAACAGCTTAGCTCGGCTGCCATCTCATCAGATCTATCCCTTTCTGCACCAGGGGAGTGCAGCTTAAAACTTCATAAACTCTTCAGCTTCCCACACGCCAGCACTGGGTGGGGATTTTAGGGCCCCTGGGTGAAGGGGGGCCTGGGGCTGGGCTGAGCTTTTGCAGTCACTCCTGGGCTCCGGCTTAAGGTGAGGCCATGCTCTTTCAGCTCACTTTAGGCTGAAAGAAAAAACAAGAAACACCCAGGAAATCTTACTCCCTTTATTCTCTTCAACTAAGCAACATGACCACCAGTGACACACAAAACACTGTTTTGGACACACAACACTCAAAAGTGGAGCCTCTCTTCACTCTATGGGGACAAGTCAGGTGACTGGGGCTTCCCTAGTGAAGGCAAAGGAGTCTGGGAGCTGCTGACCTCAGGGCGGGTCACGGAACCCCACCTCTTGGCTGTGATGGCTTCAAGTTTCCCTATCATTCAGGATTCATGCCCAGTTCCAAGTTCCCATCTGACCTCCATGTCCACAGCAGTTTCGAGTTTCACTCTAAGCTCTCCCCTTTGCTTTCCTCACTGACTCCCTGACCCTATCTGTTGGGCTCCTCCCTCCACCAGGGCGTTTCTGAGGGGCCTGGGGCCTGCATGTGATTGGACAAGAGGGTTTGGCTGCACAGTGCCTTCCAGACTCAGTTCTGGTGAGCAGATGCTTTGACCCCTGGGCCTTCATCTGAGCCGTGAGCAACTCTAGCCACTGCCACCTCCCCGCTTCAATCCTCCCAAGACGTAGCTCACTCTGGGAGGGAAGCTCCTGGTTAAAGGAGCTTGGGGAGGTGGGCAAGAGAGAACAGGCCACACCCCAGAGGTCTCAGACCCTGCCCCTTTCCTACTGCAAGACGCCTGACCCTACGAACTGTGCTCACATCATCCATCTCGTACGAGAGCCAAGCCCCTTAGCCCTCACCCGTCCCTACAACATGCGAGCATCCTACTACATATGCTACACCCTAGTCCGAAACAGGCCTGCGCCGGCCTTCGGCCACACTGCCTGCCTCCCCCCAGCCTGGCCTCTGAGCCCCAAAAGTTGCTCCCCAGGCCTCTCCTGGGAACAGATTCCTTAGGCCCGTTTCTGAGAGCATCTGCTTCTGGCTTTGCGAGGGGTTTGTCTTTACAACTTCAGTTTCTGCTACCATCTTGGGGAGGGGAAAATCTGCTTAGACTTGGCAGACTTCTCAGTCTTACAGGGCACCCCCTTCATCGGCATTCTGTTAGGGAGAGACCCACAGGCAGAGCCCCCCTCAGTAGTGCTTCCCTTCCTGGCACTTGGGTAGGCTGGGGCGTTACACAGATGGCAACATGGTTCTCCACACAATCTTGAGGCCTGCCTTCTCCCTCTCCCCAGCAGGCCTGGCGTTTTCCTCCCACAATGTTTGAGATTTTGATCCTTTTAAATGTGAGGGTCATCCCACTGGGGCCAGGATAGATGAAGGGCGAAGGATTTGCATAAAGGTTGTGTGAACCTTTAGGTCATGGAATTAGAGGTCTCTTCCACAGCTTTGCAAAAATCCGGGTCACCCCTCTCTGAGATGTGACTCCTGACGGGCCCCACAGCTGGCATCTCAGTCCTTACTCCAGGACAGTGCACTACTGGGGTTGGCAAGCACTTCCTTTGCAACCCAGCACTGAGCAGAGTCCTCTCCTTTTGAAGGGTTCTCCAGGATTAGGGAGTGGGATTCTTGTTACAGATGTTTCATTCAAGAGTTTTCTCTCTTCCGCCATCTCATAGGGCAACAGTCTCTCCCCAGCCACATACGCCCAGGCCTGTGAGCAGGCTTGGCTGTTTATGAACGTGTAACTGTGTGGTGTGGGAGGGGAGATGGGCCTGGCAAGGGAGCCTTTCTCATCCTTCTGTTTCCTTCTGAAGGTTTCTGGCTAAGGAGGAGAGGGGAGCCAAGTGAGTGGAATCCATCCCATCCATCCCAAGGCTGAGATTGGGCTGGATCATCACAACCCTGGAGGGCTCCTGGTACCAGGGTGAGGAGGGTGATATGGCCTCTATGGACTCTTCAGGGACCTGTGGCTCAGTCCGTGGGGTGTCTGGATCCCCACCAGGGAGGCTGCCTTATCCTGCGGGGCAGCCTTGCTACCAACAAAGATGAATAGCTGAAGTTTAAAATCAAGTTGCTGGCTAATCAAAGCTTTCTAAGAAATTCTGTGGTCCTGATGACTTGGGAGAAGGCTGGGGAGGCCCACACACAGGCCCTAAGTCTCTGAAGGGCTTTATTCTTTGGAGGTTGACTAGCAGCGGTTCTCCCTCTCCACTGAGGACAGAATTCGAGGAAATGTGCTGCCACTGGCGGCAGTTAGATTTCAGGAAAAACCTCCTGACGGTGAGACCTGAGAATGTGGTGGGAGGCAACCGCCATCCCTGGAGGCCTTGTAGAGTAGAAGTCCCTGGCTAGGCAGGGAGAAAGGGTGGTCCTGCCTGGTGCGGGGAGAACCCTTGCACCCTGAGAGCTGGGACCTGCCTGATACTTGCAGTTTCACAAGCTCCCGGAAGCAAGAAGGGGCCTGGAGTTAGCTGGGTTCCATGTGAGCAGTTTCCCCACCTTGGTTTGCTCCCCTCAAAGCAATCTAACAGAAACTGCCCCCTGCTTCCCCCTAATTTTTGTGGTGGTTTCTCAGTATCCTTATACTGACCATGTTTCTGCACCCCAAACTTCAGCCTTTAAAAAGGCTTGCCAATTTGTTTTTTCTTCCCCATTTTGGGGTTCTTTTTGATAAGGGATTCCACAGGCCTCTTTCCCTAACACACACAATTTATCTAACATTGGCCTCAAACCCCAAGGAACCCCAGTGCAGTGAGCGGGACCTTTTCTTCCTAGTCTCTGTCTTATCTCCTCTGGGGGCTCCAGAGCTCCTGGTCACTTATTTTTCTCCTATTTTCTTCCTTTTCAGTTCCACCCAGTTCCCACACCACTCCCCCAGCTGAGCATCTTCCTCCATGGGAACTGTCCAGGGCTGCTGGGAAAGAACACTGTGGAACAGCGAGGGAGAGGTGTTTTCTGCATCTTCTGAGGGTCGTTCCTCCCGGGTCAGTGCCATCGCGGCACTTCCCTGACCCTATAGGATTTTCCTAAGGATTTTGATACAGTTTTATAGGGTTGTTCAGAGACATATTGGGACCTCTTCCTACAATTAATAGGGCTTTTATCCACTATGGTTTATAGGGTTTTTCTGCTACAGATTTAAAGGGCTTTTTTTTTTCCTACATATTTATAGGGTTTCTAACCCAACAGTTTTTCTCTGCTGCCTTATAAGTGCTTCCCACCAACAATTTTATAGGGTTTCTCATCACTGATGTAAAAGCACTATTTTTTCCCAGGGTTCTTTCTCCTCCACTCTACCACCATCTGATAGGGTTATCCTCCCTTCCCCATGTAATTTTTTTGGGGGAAAAAAATCCAGTGTTCCTCTCTGGAGAGAGCAAGGCCCCTGGTCTCCAGACCCATTTCACAGGGAGACACCTGGGTGGCAGCTCCTATGGAGCAGGAGGGCTGCGACTTCTGTGAAGCCGTCTCCACACTCGGGGCACAGATAGGGCTTTTCTTCCACTAGGGTTTTGGGGTTTTCCCCTTCTTCCTCTTCCCCATGGCTGCTGCTCTCTGTGGGGGTAGGGGCTTCCCCCTCACCTCCCTGGTCTGTGGACAGGGTGGCTTCCTCTGGAGGGGGTTCCTCGGGACTGGGGGACTTTTCCTGGGTGTGGGTTTCTTGGTGCCGGGTGAGGGCCACGCGGTCGAGGAAGGAGGCCCTGCAATCTGAGCAGCTGTAGGGTCTGGCCCCCAGGGGGCTCCTGAGATGCTCTAGGAGGACGGAAGAGCTCTTCCCCAGCTCTGGACTCTTCTGGGAGCTCTTCCCGCCTGCATGGACTTTCTGGTGCAGCAGCAGCTCAGAGCTGAGGCCAAAGCTTTGTTTGCATTCAGGGCATTTAAAGGGCTTCCCACTTAAGAAGGGGCTGGGCCCTGCGCCTTCCCCTAGGCCAATTCTATAATCAGGAAAGAGAAAGGGCTTTTCGTTGCCGTGGGTGAGCTGATGCTGGAGGAGCACAGAGCGATCCAGGAAGCTCTCTCCGCAGTGGGAGCAGATGTAGGTCTTGGAGGACAGCAGCCCCCGCCTCTGGCTGAAGCCCTCCTGACCCTCCGGCGGCTTAAGGGGCTGTCCGGAGGCTTCGGCTCTGCCCTCCGCAGCCCCGGGGTAGGAATTCCCTCTGAAAGGGAGCCTTGGGGATCGTAACTGAGGAGGTTTGGGGGCTGCGTGTGCGATGAGGCCATCTGCATTTTTGTAGGGGTTTTCTCCGATGTGGATCCTCTGATGTTGCATGAAGATGCCCTCGTCGTTGAAGCCCTTTCCGCACACGAGACACTTGTGCGGCTTGGCTCCCGGCGGCGGGGTCAGCAGGGAGGGGTCCCCGAGCCCCAGCAGGGTGTCGCCCTGCGCCCTCCGCGCTGGGGTCTTCCCCCTCTCATGGATCACCCGGTGCTGCTCCAGCTCGTGGGCTTCCAGGAAGGCCTTCCCGCAGTCGGAGCACACGAACAGGTTCTCATCCATGTGCGTGCGGACGTGGGTGATAAGGTTAGAGCTCTGGCTGAAGCTCTTGCCGCACTCGGGGCACTTGTAGGGCTTCTCGCCGGTGTGCGTGCGGCGGTGCTGGATAAGGTGGGAGCTGCGGATGAAGCTCTTGCCGCAGTCGGAGCACTTGTAGGGCTTCTCACCGGTGTGGATGCGCTGGTGGCGGATAAGGGTGGAGCTCATGATGAAGCTCTTGCCGCAGTCGGCGCAGATGTAGGGCCGCTCTCCGCGGTGGATGCGCTGGTGGTTGATGAGGTTGGAGCTGACGCTGAAGCTCTTGCCGCACTCGGGGCACTTGTAGGGCCGCTCGCCCGTGTGCGTGCGCTGGTGCCGCAGCAACGTGGCGCTCAGGGTGAAGGTCTTGCCGCACACCGGGCACTTGAATGGGTCCTCGCGCAGGTGAGTCCGCTGGTGCTTGATGAGGGTGGAGCTGTGGCCGAAGCTCTTGCCACACTCCAAGCACTCGTAGGGCTTCTCGCCTGTGTGCGTGCGCTGGTGCTGGGTCAGCTCCGAGCTCTGGATGAAGCTCTTCCCGCACTCGGTGCAGCGGTATGGCTTCTCGCCCGCGTGGATCTTCTGGTGCTTGAGGAGGTTGTGGTTCTGGCCGAAGCGCTTCCCGCACTCGGGGCACTTGTAGGGTTTCTCGCCTGTGTGCGTGGCCTGGTGCTGGATGAGGTCTGAGCTGCGGTAGAAAGCCCGGCGGCACTCGCCGCACTTGTAGGGCTTCTCGCCGGTGTGGGATCGCTGGTGCTTGATGAGGTTGGTGCTCTGAGTGAAGGCCTTCTCGCACTCCGTGCACTTGTAGGGCTTCTCTCCTGTGTGCGTGCGCTGGTGCTGCACCAGGTTGGAGCTCCAGCTGAAGCACTTGCCGCAGTCGGGGCACTTGTAGGGCTTCTCGCCGGTGTGTGTGCGCTGGTGCTGCACCAGGTGCGAGCTCTGCGTGAAGCTCTTGCCGCACTCGGAGCAGGTGTTGGGCCGCTCTCCCGTGTGGATGCGCTGGTGCCGCAGCAGCTTGGACCACTGGCTGAAGCTCTTGCCACACTCGTTGCAGATGTAGGGCTTCTCCGCCCCCGCCGGGCGGCCCTGCACCAGCTCCCGCAGGCTGGGCTCGTTGGCGGGGACGACCGGGGGGCTGTTCCATGTGGTGAGAGCGCCCCACTGCCAGCTGGCCTCGCAGGCCTTGGTCCAGTCAGATGGGGTAGGGACTACCTCCGGGGCTGGGGGGTCCAGGGGGGTCTGGTGGTCCAAGGGGTTGGAGTGACCCAGTGGAGTTGGGGGGTTCTGGGGGACAGAGGGGTCCTGGGAGGGTCTCTCCAGGGACATCTCTGTTGAGTCCTTGGATTCTGGACTCTGAGCCGGGTCTCCCATGATGATCTCCTCCCCAGAACTTTCCTGCCGAGGGCTCTCCTCTTCGTTTTCACTCTCGGCACCTACAGAAAGAAAGGGAGTCTACAGCCCCCAGCCCCTTTCAGAACACGGGGTTTGGTCTCTCTTCCCTCCCCTGGGTGTCCCCCAGAGTCCAGGCCCCTCCCTGAGCCGGGACCACCGTCTCGCCGGGACCGCAGCCCCCTCTTGTGCCCCTCACCTCTGTGAGCATCGTTGGGGCTCTGTTCCGGACCCTGCAGATCCGGGCCCCACAGCGCAGTCTCGGGCTCCATCCCAGAGCTCAGGACTGCAGTGTTCCAGGGACCCTGCGAGGGAAGACAGCGATGAGCGCACACTGGGAGCTGATTTTGCACTTTGCTTTATTCCCCCTGAACCTCACTCCCACCCTGCCCCGCCCCATTCCTCCTTGTGTGAGCTTCAGTGTCCTCCCACCCCATTTTTCTGGGCACGGGTTCTTGCTGTGGCCCCCTTCCCCTGCAGTCCTGATTCTCACTCCAGATCTTAAGAGCACAACTAAGCAAGCAGGTGAATTTAAGAGCGTAATTAAAAACTCATCACTCATAAGCCTTTGAACCCAGAATGGGGGCTGGAGCAGTCTGTGACATCCACAGGGGAAGGAGGTTTTCACTCCACACCTCTGATGCCCAGAGGCTGGGAAACCTGTTATTTGCTAATCAGAGGAAGCTCATTAAGGCTCTAATTTTCCTCCTAATGGGGCTGCTAATTGAGACCAATAAACTTTTCTGTGCCCCAGAGTGAACCGAGGCTGCCTGAGACACTTAAAGGGTTAAGAAAAAAAAAACACCCCAGTTTCCCAGAGGAGACAGAGGCCCTCTAAAAGGACTGGGGCACTGTCCTGCTATCCAAGCACAGAAAGAGGGTCAGGCTGGAGGTGGGGGGAGGGGCAGTTTAAAGCTGCATCTGCAGGAACCGCCCAGAGGAAGAGAAAAAGTAAGGAGAAGTGGAGGATGGATGCTTGTGTGAACACCTGCGGCAGACCCAGCGCCTGCCATGGTGTCATTTCTCTCACCCAGTCCTCCCACAGCCTGGTGAGGAGACCCAGAAATCAGGCTGTCCATTTTACAGATTAGTACATCAACGCCTGGGGAAACCTCTCCAAGGTCAAGGCTGGGAAGTGGCAGAGCTAAGATGATAAAAGCAGGGCTCCGTGTCTGGCTCACCCCTGTTTCTGAGAGCATGAGGTGACCTTGGGAGTCATGTGAGACTCATGCTCATGGGAGGCTGGCAGTAGACAGGTGATGAGGACAGCTCATGGGGAGCCTGCTGGCAGTGAGAATAGGCTGGAGAAATTCCTGGGACCCAGAGGTTTCCCAGGCTAGAAAAGGAGGAGTTGGACCCAGGGACTAGGCCTGCTGGTCTGCACCCATGAGCTGGAACCATACTCCCCACCAAAGCCCTCCTATCCCCACTCCTGCCTGGACCCTCCTTCTACTCCTTTTGTTCTGCTTTGTTGAGGCTGTTTCCCAAGCCTAGCCTGGCACTTAATAGGTGCTCCAGAAACTTTGCTGAATGAATGAATGAGTGAGATGTCCCTAGCCCCTGGAACACCTGTTTGGTCTAATGCCTTTAAAGATCAGTTTGCAAGGGGATGGCAGCAAAGGAGCAGGAGTTCCAAGTGGCCCCCTGGTAAAATAAATAAATAAATAAATAAAAACAGCCAGCTGTCACTCCAAAAATGATGAGATGAGTTCAGGATGAGGGAACGGGGCCACAGGAACAAAGGGCTATAAGGAGGTCCCACACCATTTACACCCTGCAGAGAATCCCTGGGTGGGGCCTGGAAACTTTGGATGGCTGTGTGAGGTGGGCACTGTGTGCACAGGGGCAGTGGGGCAAGGGAGACATGGCAGGAGGCAGCTGAGAGGTGACCAAGGTGAAGCAAGACTGCTGCACCCTGGCGAAGAGCGGTAGGAGAGACAGAAGTTAACGTTTAGGAAGTAAATTAATTTCTTCATCTCTGCAGCTACTTAAGCTCCGAGAATCCCCCCTCCCCGCCTGTAAGTGTCTTTGGGGTGGTGGAAGCGGAGACCTCTGCCACACTGGGGGCTGCCTGATGTCCGGTCCGGCAAGGATGCCCTGCTATGTTTGCTGGGGACAGGTAAGAGTTTGTGGACCTCGATGGTCTCCAAAAAATTCTCCCCTAGTGGTCCAGAGTAGGAGGGAAAGGGTTAATGACAGGGCCGACACAGAGCATGGACGTGGGAAGACCGAGGGAGGCCGAGGCGCTGGGAGCCCAGGCGCCAGGCACGCCAGCCTGAGACCTCACGATGGCCCCACTGCAGAGGGAGGGAATGAGGAGCCGCCTCCCGAGAGATGTGGGGAATGGCCCAGGGTGACCCTGACATGGAGGCGGCGGAAATGCGACCGCCCGGCCCGGCCACCCCACCGCCTGCACTGTCGACCCCAGACTTTTATGCTCCCCCGGAGCCGCGACCCCCGTCCCACTGCTGATCCAGAGCCTGGGCATCCGCCCCCGCCCCGGCCCCCGGGGTCCCGGCTCCTTCCAGCACTGCCAGGCTCCTCCAGGGCTGCGCTGGCAGCGCCGGCCCCCGGCCCCGGCCGATCCCTCTTCCCAGAATCCCCAGGCTCCCCTCCCCCGCCACCGACCCCCGCGCTTCCCAGAATCCTCGGCCCTCCGCGCCCCCCGCCCGCCCCCACCCCGGCCACAGCCCCGGGCACGGGTGGGGGGCTCAGGCCCGGGCTCCCGGCCCCCGCCTCCCGGGCCCCATTGTTCCCCGGCGGCCGTCCCGGGCACTCCAGGCCACCCCCCGGGAACCCAGGCGTCCCCAACTCACGGCTCTGGGGTCTGGGAAAAGCCGGAAGGCGGAATCCAGCCCCAGGGGACTTAACCCCTTCAGTGCCCTGCCTTGGGGGACGGACTGGGCGCCGAGGACTCTGGGGTCCTTCTTAAGGGGTGATTCCAGGCTGAGGACCCGGGGACCAGTTCAGGGTGACTGGGACGGAGCAGGAAGTGACCCCAGCTTCCCGGGCCCCTCTAGCCTGGAGTCAGAGCATCAGCTCTATGGGATTTAACCCTTTGCCTCCCGCAGCCTGGGGAAAAAAGGGGACAGCAGTGGGAGCAGGGAGGAGGCTGGGACGACGCCCCTGTCCCCGTCTCCAGTGGGAGCAGGCAGCGTGGGCATCTGGGGGAGCCCCGATGCCCGCGAGGGTCCCTGGGCTTCTGGCCGCTCTTCATCTCGCAGGGGCTCCGCCGGCCGCGCCCGGAAAGCCCTATCTCAGATTTGGTGGCTGCTAATCCCCTGAGGCCAGCCTTTGTTTGGACTCACCCTGGGATGGGGCTGGGGTGGGAGCAGGGGCTGGCAGAGCAGACCTGAGAGGGAACACCCTAAGCACTAAACATGGCCTTAATGCTTGATGGAAGTCATGGCTGCAGGAGTTGGGACTGCAGGGACAAGCATAGCCGGCAAGGATTTGCAATAGCCTGTGTCCCAGCCCCTCTTCCCCGAACACCTCTCCTCAGAGGAGGAAACTGAGGCTTACAGTGGCAGGAAAGAAGCCACTGGGGGTTCCCTGGCCAAGGAGGGAGAACCTCTTTTCTCATAGCTCAGAGGGCACCTGGCTCACAGCAGAAGAAACCTTTAAAAACCCAGGAACACTGGTGGCCTCTCAACGTCCAAGTTATCTATGCTCGCAATTTTTACAGCCTTTCTTTCTTGTCTTCCTTATCACAGTCCCATGGGATAAGGTTGCCCATCATCCCCATGTCACCGGGGAGGAAACCAAGGTGTGAGAAGCGAGTGGTGTACTTAAGGTCACCTGATTCTTTCAGTTCAACACATTGCATTATTATTCCTGGGCACTGTGGTTAACACCGGGGGTGGGCATACCTCAGAGATGCATGGAAACTGGGCTTTCTACCCTTGGGAAGTTTGGTATTGTGTATGTGTTACAGACACAGAGGAATCCTGGGAGCGTGCAGAGGGCTCTGTCCAGAGACCGAGGGGCCTGGGGGAAGAGTAAACCAAAGGTCAGAAATTACTAAAGGCAGCTGGGCACGGTGGCTCACACCTGTAATCGCAACCCTTTGGGAGGCCAAGGCAGGTGGATCACTTGAGGTCAGGAGTTCAAGACCAGCCTGGACAACATGGTGAAACCATGTCTCTACTAAAAATACAAAAATTAGCCGGGCGCAGTGGCTCACGCCTATAATCCCAGCACTTTGTGAGGCCGAGGCAGGCAGATCACTTGAGCCCAGGAGGCAGAGGTTGCAGTGAGCCGAGATTGAGCCACTGCACTCCAGCCTGGCTGACAGAGTGAGACCCTGTCTCAAAAAAAAAAAAAAAAGAAGGAGGGAGGGAGAGAGAGAAAGAGAGAAAAGGAAGGAAGGAAGGGAGGGAGGGAGGGAGGAAGGAAGGAAGGAAAAGAGAAAAGAGAAGAAATTGCTAAAGGCCAGGCCTGGTGGCTCATGCCTGTAATCCCAGCAGTTTGGGAGGCTGAGGCAGGAGGATTACCTGAAGTCAGGAGTTCAAGACAGCCTGGCCAACATGGTGAAACCCCATCTCTACTAAAAATACAAAAATTAGCTGGGGCTGGCTGGGCACAGTGGCTCACGCCTGTAATCCCAGTATTTTGGGTTGCTGAGGCAGGCAGATCACAAGGTCAGGAGTTCGAGACCAGTCTGACCAACATGGCGAAACCCTGTCTCTACTAAAAATACAAAAATTAGTTGGGCGTAGTGGTGTACACCTGTAATCCCAGCTACTCAGGAGGCTGGGCAGGAGAATTGCTTGAACCTGGGAGGCGGAGTTTGCAGTGAGCAGAGATCGCACCACTGCACTCCAGCCTGGGTGACAGAGTGAGACTCTGTCTCAAAAAAAAAAAAAATTAGCTGGGCATAGTGGCGTGCACCTGTAGTCCTAGCTACTCTGGAGGCTGAGGCACGAGAATTGCTTGAACCCAGTTGGTGGAGGTTGCAGTCAGCTGAGATCACGCCACTGCACTCCACCCTGGGTGACATAGTAAGACTATATCTCAAAAAGAAAAATTAAAAATTGAATTTCTTGCTTATTTATTTATTTATTTATTTATTATTTATTGAGACAGTCTCGCACTGTCACTCAGGCTAGAGTGCAGTGGTGCAATCTTGGCTCACTGCAAGCTCTGCCTCCCGGGTTCACACCATTCTCCTGCCTCAGTCTCCTGAGTACCTGGGACTACAGGCGCCTGCCACCACACCCGGCTAATTTTTTTGTATTTTTAGTAGAGACAGGGTTTCACCGTGTTAGCCAGGATGGTCTCAATCTCCTGACGTTGTGATCCGCCCACCTCAGCCTCCCAAAGTGCTGGGATTACAGGCCTGAGCCACCGCGTCTGGCCTGAATTTTCTGCTTCTTTGGAAAATCCAAAGATGTGGCAATGTGATCCACGTTTTCACATGTCAGTAACTGGCTGTTGCTGGGCAGCTTGTGTCTTTACAGGGCACTGACCTGCCAGCTGGTCACCATCCCTGTCACTCCTCTGTGTCCCCAATGAGGCCAAGGTGGCTTCATTATATGAATGGTCCTTCACTGCTGATGTTCCAACCCCCGTTTAACTGTAGGTATAGATTCTGGACCCCTAGGCCGGGCGCGGTGGCTCACGCTTGTAATCCCAGCACTTTGGGAGGCCGAGGCGGGCGGATCACGAGGTCAGGAGATCGAGACCACGGTGAAACCCCGTCTCTACTAAAAATACAAAAAAAATTAGCCGGCCGTGGTGGCGGGCGCCTGTAGTCCCAGCTACTCGGAGAGACTGAGGCAGGAGAATGGCGTGAACCCGGGAGGCGGAGCTTGCAGTGAGCCGAGATCGCGCCACTGCACGCCGGCCTGGGTGACAGAGCGAGACTCCATCTCAAAAAAAAAAAAAAAAAAGATTCTGGACCCCTTAGTCTGTGTCTCCAAGGTTCAGAGTAATTTTTTATTTTTAGAGACAGTATCTTGCTGTCACCCAGCCTGGGGTGCAGTGGCACGATCATAGCTCACTGCAGCCTTGAATTTCTAGGCTCAAGCAATCCTCCCACCTTAGCCTCTCAAGTAGCTGAAGCTACAGGTGCGTGCCACCATGCCTGGCTAACTTAATTTAAAAATTTTTTGTTCCTCACAAAACTTCTTCCTGAATAATTTTTTAAATATTTTATAGAAATAGGATCTCACTATATTGCCCAGGCTGGTCTCAAACTCCTGGATTCAAGCAGTCCTCCCACCTTCACCCCGCAAAGTGCTGAGATTATGGGCATGAGCCACCACGCCCAGCTCCAGAGTAACACATGAGGATGGTGCCTGCTGACATAGTTACATTTATTGAGCACTTACGCACTAGGCACTGTGTTTGCATGTAACAACTCCTTAAACCTCCACAACTCATGGCACCATTATTATTATCATCCTGGGACAGAAAGGGTAAGTCACTTGCACACAGGTCACCAGTGGCAGGAGTGGATTTAAACCCATGCACAGTGACTTCAGAGCCACCGTGGATCCTAAACACACCTCTCCTGCTCAGATGGGCCCAAGTGTGTCTGGGACCCAAGGGTGAGCCTCTCAGTCCCTCTGTCCTCTTCCTCAGAGTTGGAGAGAGGAGCTGGGAAGGGCAGGGCACCCCCATTTGGGCCAATACATCCTCCAGGAAGAGTCTGGGTGTCCTGCTCCTAGGGACATAAAGGCTGCCATGTCCTCTTGCCCTCAGTCAGCTGGCATCGCAGCCATGGCAGCAACCTGCCTGGCAGGGGAGCTCTTGCAGGGATGTAGAGGATCCCACCCTCACACCTGTCATGAACAACTCACCCAGTGCTCTTCTCTTTGTTTGTTTGTTTGAGACTAGTCTTGCTCTGTTGCCCAGGCTGGAGTGCAGTGGCGCAGTCTTGGCTCACTGCAACCTCCGCCTCCTGAGTTCAAGGGATTCTTCTGCCCCAGCCTCCCAAGTAGCTGGGACTACAGACACGTACCACCATGCCCAGATAATTTTTGTATTTTTAGTAGAGACGGGGTTTCACCATATTGGCCAGGCTGGTCTCGAGCTCCTGACCTCATGATCTGCCTGCCTCGGCCTCCCAAAGTGCTTGGATTACAGGCGTGAACCACCACGCCCGGCCCAATGCTCTTCTTAGTTATGGGCCTTATGCCCCGAGGGGCTGCAATAACAGTGAGTTCCTGGCCGGGTGTGGTGGCTCACACCTGTAACCCCAGCACTTTGGGAGACCAAGGCAGGCAGATCAGTTGAGGTCAGGAGTTTGAGACCCGCCTGGCCAACATGGTAAAACTCCGTCTCTACTAAAAATACAAAAATTAGCTGGGCATGATGGTGGGCCCTGTAATCCCAGCTACTTGGGAGGCTGAGGCAGGAGAATCACTTGAACCCGGGAGGCAGATGTTACAGTGAGCCAAGATCGTGCCACTGCATTCCAGCCTGAGCGACAGAGCAAAACTGCATCTCAGAACAAAAAACAAACAAAAAAGTGAGGTCCTGGAGGTAGACCCCAGTCCAAACCTGCGACAGCACTCCTTTTGAGGGGGCACCAGCTGCGGGGAGTCTGTCCCTTGCAGACCCCTGACCTGGCGATGGATGAATAAAGTATAATGGCACACAGATACTTTGCTCTGCTAGTCCAGCTGAGGGTCCAAGCCACTTACAGGCTCCCTGCTGAGTCCTGTAAACAGTTGCGACTGCAACCCTGATCAGCTAGTCAGAATCACATTTATTCAGTAAGATTAATTAACAAAAGCTTGAGTCAACACCATTAGAAGGTAATTGACATTGCGGACTTCCCCAGTAAAAAGCACTTAAGCACCTGGTATATCAAAGGTTAGTTTTAAGATCGAATGAGTAAACAAGCTAGCTAGGTAAACTACTCTGCCTTCCTTTATTACTACTTTAATTTGTTAAAAGGTAAAGATCAGGTTGCCTTCAACCATATCTATTACCGAAGCTAATGCAAACTTCTCGGCCTTCCAAGAAGATTGGTGTCTATCTCTAAAACTATCTAATATTTTTCCCACCAGCCTGACTGAATCCCAACACAAACCCTGCACCATCCTCACTGGCTGGTGTGGTCTTGGGCAACTCTTGGGGATTCAGCTTTCTCTTCCTTGGGAAGAAGATGAGCCTTGGTACCCAAGGGACAGAGGGGTAAATGAGATAATGTGTGTCCGAGCACTTGGGAAGAATGTGTTCCCTCTCCCAAAGGAGGTGACCAGCGGAGCCGGGTTGGCCTCACTCTTCCTTGTCTGAGCTCACAGCCCTTGGCCTGGTAGGTAGGAGATAGAGGATTCTCAAAGCCATGTCCTGAGATGACACCGGGAGTGTTTAACCTGTGAGGACTCACCATCATAAGCTCCAACCTCTGGTGTCTGGCCAGGGATACTCTAGAGGGCAGGATGGTGATGCTGGAGGGACCCATGCTGTTCCACACCTGAGGCACCCTCTCAAATGGAGAGGGTCTCACTGCAGGCAGGAGAGGCTGCAGAGGCCACCGTCAGGCCAGGGTGGACCTCCTTCCTGGAGATGTGTGAGCCACAGGTGGGCTGGCGGCTGCTTTTCAGGACTGCAGCCCTTAAATGTGGGGCAAGAGCTGAGGCTGAGGAGCTAGCAGGCCCCTCCCACCTTGGGATTTCATGATCATTCACTTACTGCTCAAAAACCTACCATGTCTCCCTAATGCTTCACACATCAGACCTCCTGCCCTCCTGATGCCTGCTAACAGCTGCATTTCCCAAGACTCAGACCTGAGCCCTTCCCTTGTGTTCTCTTCCTGAAAAATCTCAGTGTGGCCAATTCCAAAATCCCTAGATGTCCACTGCTCAGCCCGTAGCCCTCTCCTCACCGCCATCCCCTTGTTTTTTTGTAGTTGTTTGTTTTTTGAGACAGAGTCTTGCTCTGTCGCCAGGCTGGAGTGCAGTGGCGCAATCTTGGCTTACTGCAACCTCCACCTCCCAGGTTGAAGCGATTCTCCTGCCTCAGCCTCCTGAGTAGCTGGGACTACAGGCGTGCACCATCACGCCCAGCTAATTTTTGTATTTTTAGTAGAGACGAGGTTTCACTATGTTCGCCAGGCTGATCTTGAACTCTTGACCTCAAGTGATCCCCCCACCTCAGCCTCCCAAGTGCTGGGATTACAGGCGTGAGCCACTGCGCCCGGCCCCGCCCCCCCTGTTTTTAAGACACAGGGTCTGGCTCTGTCACCCAGGCTGGAGTGCAGTGTCATGATCACAGCTCACTTCAGCCTTGGCCTCTTGGGCTCAAGCGGTCCTCCTGTCTCAGTCTCCTAACTAGCTGGGACTATAGGCATGGGCCACCGCACCCCCTTAATTTTTTTATTTTTTGCAGAGACAGGGTCTTGCTCTGTTGCTCAGGCTAATCTCAAACACCTAGTCTTGAACTCCTGGTCTATAACTCCTGACCTCAAGTGATCCTCCCACCTCAGTCTCCCAAAGTGCTAGGATTACAGGCATGAGCCACCGCCTCCTCACTTTGTTCTTTATCTCCATTTGCCTAACAGATCTTTCCACTAGACCATTCACCAGCTCCATTGCCCTACACCACACCTGATCATTCTGCTCCCCAAGGCCTGAGGGATCCACCCCCTTAATCAGTAAATCCTGATTCCTGTGGTGCTCCTGCTGCCCTCACCCCCCACCCCAGGCCACTGGAGCCCTCAGGTCCTCATTCCTGAATCACCACAGTGACTTTCAAATGGGTTGTCCCCACTCCAGCCCCCTTCACTTCTCCCTGCCCATCTGGTGCCCCATGGATCTTCCTAAAAGTACCGGTGTGTTCCCCCTTCAGAACCGTCCGTGGTGCTTATTATCTTTTTTTCTTTTTTCTTTTTTTTTGAGACGGAATCTCACTGTGTCACCCAGGCTAGAGTGCAGTGGTGCAATCTTGGCTCACTTAAATTTCCACCTCCCAGGTTCCAGTGATTCTCCTGCCTCAGCCTCCCAAGTAGCTGGGACTACAGGTACACGCCACCAAGCCTGGCTAATTTTTGCATTTTTTAGTAGAGACAGGGTTTGACCATATTGGCCAGGCTGGTCTCAAACTCTTGACCTCGTGATCCACCCGCCTTGACCTCCCAAAGTGCTGGGATTACAGGTGTGAGCCATCGCGCCCAGCCAGGTCCTTATTATCAGTAGAGGGCTTAAACACAGTTGTTGTTTTGTTTTTTAAATCATGGTATTTTTATATTTTTTAAAAATCAAGATAACGTTAAGCTATAGAAAATCATATACAAATGGGTAAATAAAATAAATGTATAGGCCAGGCACAGTGGCTCACACCTGTAATCCCAGCAGTTTGGGAGGCCAAGGCAGGCAGATCACTGGAGGTCAGGAGTTCGAGACCAGCGTAGCCAACATGGTGAAACCCGGTCTCTACTAAAATTCAAAAATTAGCCAGGTGTGGTAGCTCAGGCCTGTAATCCCAGCTACTCAGGAGGCTGAGGCTGGAGAATCTCTTGAACCCGGGAGACACAGGTTGCAGTGAGCCAAGATTGCACTCACTGCAGCACACTAGAGAGTCGCTCAAGCTGGAGTGCCGTGGCGCGATCTCGGCTCACTGCAACCTCCACCTCCCGGGTTCAAGCAATTCTCCTGCCTCAGCCACCCGAGTAGCTAGGATTACAGGCATGCGCCAACATGCCGGGCTAATTTTGGTATTTTTAGTAGAGACACGGTTTCACCATGTTGGCCAGGCTGGTCTCAAAGTCCCGACCTCAGGTGATCCTCCCACCTCAGCCTCCCAGACTGCTGGGATTACAGGCATGAGCCACTGCACCTGGCGGGGGGTTGAGTTTTGTAAAGGTATTCTCACTAGACTAATGGCTTCTGACTGCTAAGAGTTTGTTTGTTTTCTTTGTAGGTTTATTTTTAAATTATTATTATTTTTGAGACTGAGTTTCGCTCTTGTCCCCAAGGCTGGAGTGCAATGGCATGATCTTGGCTCACTGCAACTTCTGCCTCCTGGGTTCAAGTGATTCTCCTGCTTCAGCCTCCTGAGTAGCAGGGATTACAGGCGTGCGCCACCACGCCTGGCTAATTTTTGTATTTTTAGTAGGGACGGGGTTTCACCATGTTGGCCAGGCTGGTCTTGAACTCCTGACCTCAAGTGATTCACCCGCCTTGGCCTCCCAAAGTGCTGGGATTACAGGCGTGAGCCACTGTGCCCAGCTGGTTATTTTCAAACACATATTTATAAGGTGACCTATGAAGTTGAAGTTATGCAGCCTTTCTCTAGTTATATAAGGCTTCAGATATTTAAAGAACACCTTTAAGTGGGTCCCATAAAGGAGAGGAGGGAATTTTACAATTGTGTTTGTTTGTTTCTTTGTTTATACTTGCTTGGTTTCAAAAAGGACATGAAGCATTTAGAGAGCCACATATTACACAACAGGTGCCTGGCATCTGATCCTTACTGACTCACAGTCCCTAAATCTTGGCCATTGTTACTGACAGTAGCAGTAGTAATGGAATAAGTAGTATCATTAACAAGACAAAAAACTGAAATGCAAAGGGAAATTAAAGGGGGAATTATAACACGAAGCTAGTGTTGGCACACAAAACATATGGTATAAAGTTCCATACAATAGCTAAAAGTGGCTTGCAGATTGGCTGATCTTTCTAGAGACCTGTGCAAATAAATACTGGGTGCAGGCCGGGCACGGTGGCTCAAGCCTGTAATCCCAGCACTTTGGGAGGCCAAGGCGGGCAGATCACAAGGTCAGGAGTTCGAGACCAGCCTGGCCAATATGGTGAAACCCCGTCTCTACTAAAAATACAAAAAAATTAGCGGGGCGTGGTGGCGCGTGCCTGTAGTCCCAGCTACTCAGGAGGCTGAGGCAGGAGAATCGCTTGAACCCGGGAGGCGGAGGTTGCAGTGAGCTGAGATCATGCCACTGACTCCAGTCTGGGTGACACAGTGAGACTCTGTCTCAAAAAAAAAAAAAAAAATACTGGGTTCACACTTCATGTGGCACATTCAGGAAAGTTCTCCTGTGGGTTTTCAGCAAACTGATATTTTGAGATGCACAGGGCCACGTCTTCAACCCCATCCCTTAGTTCTGGACCCAGTCTAACGTGGACACGGATGGACAAACAAAGCCTCAATGATGTATGATACTGAGTATGGCTGCCATGAATTTGACAGTCTTGCTTTTAAAGCTGCCATTACTGGCCAGGCAAGGTGGCTCACACCTGTAACGCCAGCACTTTGTGGGGGCCAAGGCAAGAGGATAGCTTGAGGCCAGGAGTTCAAGACCAGCCTGGGCAACATAACAGGACCCTAGACTTCTGAGAAAAAAAGGAGGGGGTCTGACAGATGACTTGAAGCTAGACCAGCTTAATACCAGCGCAGCTTGACTGCCCCTATAGGCAGGCTTGCTCCAAACCTAGTGGATAGCACTAAGAGTACAAAAGCAGGCTGGGTGCGGTGGCTCACGCCTATAATCCCAGCACCTGGGGAGGCTGAGGTGGGAGGATCGAGCCCAGGAATTGGAGGCTGCAGTGAGCTATGACTGTGCCACCGCACTCCAGCCGGGGTGACACAGTGAGACCCTGTCTCTACAAAAGAGAAAAAAAGTAAAACGCAAACAAACAACAAAACCTCCAAATACTACTCTCTTAGAGTATGAAACAGAAACCATCTTCTTACTGGTTGGATGTTTCTAGGGCCACTGTGTTTCATTCTCTGTGAATGGCCCCTGGAGCTGAGCAGGGAGGAGATACTGTGTATCTATGGAGTAACCCCATAGGGTTAAAAGTTACATGTTGTCCTGGTTTTTCTTAGACTTCACCAGTGCTTAATTTTCTTTCTTTTTTTTTTTTTGAGACAGAGTCTCACTGTGTCGCCCAGGCTGGTGTGCAGTGGTGTGATCTCGGCTTGCTGCAACCTCCACCTCCCAGGTTCAAGTGATTCTCCTGCCTCAGCCTCCCAAGTAGCTGGGAATATAGGTGCGTGCCACCATTCCCAGCTAATTTCTGCATTTTTAGTAGAGATCGGGTTTCACCATGTTAGCTAGGCTGGTCTTGAACCTGACCTCGTGATCCGCCCACCTCAGCCTCTCAAAGTGCTGGAATTACAGGCATGAGCAACCGTCTCTGGCCTAATTTTTGTATTTTTAGTAGAGACAGGGTTTCACCATGTTGGCCAGGCTGGTCTCGAACTTCTCGACCTCTGGTGATCCACCTGCCTCAGCCTCCCAAAGTGCTGGCATTATAGGCATGAGTCACCGCACCCAGCCTAACCAGTGCTTAAAATTTGACATTCTCTAGATTAAGGCTGGGACATATGATTTGTAATAGGGGCTTTATTTATTCGTTTTTTGAGACAGGTCTTCACTTTGTTGCCCAGGATGGAGTGCAGTGGTGCAATCCTAGCTCACTGCAGCCTCGACCTCCCAAGGGTCAAGCAATCCTCCCACTTCATCCTCCCGAGTAGCTGGGACTACAGGCGCACACCACCACAACCGGCTAACTTTTGCACTCACAGACTCACCACTCACTTTTTTTTTTTGTTTGTTTTGAGACAGAATCTTGCTCTGTTGCCCAGGTTTGAATGTAGTGGCAGGATCTCGGCTTACTGCAACTTCCGCCTCCTGGGCTCAAGCGATCCTTCTGCCTCAGCCTCCTGAGTAGCTGGGACTACAGGCACATGCACCCGGCTAATTTTTGTATTTTTAGTAGAGACAGGGTTTCACCATGTTACTCAGGCTGGTCTCAAACTCCTGACCTCCGGTGATCCACCTGCCTTGGCCTCCCAAAGTGCTGGGATTACAAGTGTGAGCCACTGTGCCTGGCCTGAAATACTATTTTTAACCTAAGAGGTTATCAAATGTAAATAGTTTAATTATATACTATGTGGAGAAAGAGGCACTCTCAAACATTAGTAAGATGTGCACTTCCTCTTTGAAGAAGAGATTTGGCTACACTGATCAAAATTCAAAATGCCCATACCCTTTGATGCAGCAATTCCACTTCTAGATCCCACAGGCATGGTCACACATGCACACGAAGATGTATTTACATACTACAATTTCCACTGAAATGTTTTTATAGCAAAAGACTGAAAATAACCTATGTCCACCATAGGAGAGTTGATTAAATAAATCATAGCATATCCATATAATGGAATACTTGGCTTTGAAAATAAAAGCAGCTATGTAGAAACTGACATGAAACATTCTCCAAAATAGGTGCTGATGTGAAAAAATGCAAGGGGAAAAGCAAGCATTACTATATGCCATCCATTTTCTGCTTTCTAAAAGGAGATGCTTGCATATGCATGGACTAGCTCGGAAAGACACGACAAATTGGTAACAGCTCAGCTCAGGAGAGGGAACGGGAAGGGGCTTGGCAGAAGCAGGAGGGAATCTTGCTTTTTTTATACATCTACCTTTTTATGCAGTTTGAATTTCTTTTAACCATGTGAATTCGTTTTCTTTCTCTTTCTTTCTCTCTCTCTCTCTCTCTCTTTTTTTTTTTTTTGATGGAGTCTCGCTCTGCTGCCCAGGCTGGAGTGCAGTGGGGCAATCTTGGCTCACTGCAACCTCCACCTCCCGGGTTCAAGCAATTCTCCTGCCTCAGCCTCCTGAGTAGCTGGGACTACAGGCACCCACCACCATGCTCGGCTAATTTTTGTATTTTTTAAATAGAGATGGGGGTTTCACCATGTTGGCTAGGCTGGTCTCGATCTCCTGACCTCATGATGCACCCGCCTCAGCCTCCCAAAGTGCTGGGATTACAGATATGAGCCACCACGCCCGGCCATGAATTCTTTTTCAAAATATAAAAGGTGAAAAAGAGCTGAGGCGGGAGGAGGCCAGGAGTTCAAACCTAGCCTGGGCAACATAGTGAGACCCCCATCTCTACAAAAAAATTTAAAAAGTAGCCGGGCGCGGTGGCTCACGCTTGTAATCCCAGCACTTTGGGAGGCCGAGGTGGGCGGATCACGAGGTCAGGAGATCTAGACCACGGTGAAACCCCGTCTCTACTAAAAAATACAAAAAAATTAGCCGGACATGGTGGCGGGCGCTTGTAGTCCCAGCTACTCGGAGAGGCTGAGGCAGGAGAATGGCGTGAACCCGGGAGGCAGAGCTTGCAGTGAGCCGAGATTGCGCCACTGCACTCCAGCCTGGGCGACAGAGCAAGACTCCATCTCAAAAAAAAAAATAAAAAAAAAAATAAAAAATAAAAATTTAAAAAGTAAAAAAGAGTGGCCAAGCGCGGTGACTCACGCCTGTAATCCCAGCACTTTGGGAGGCAAAGTCGGGCAGATCACCTGAGGCCAGGGGTTTGAGACCAGTCTAGCCATCATGGTGAGACCCCGTCTCTGCTAAGAAAATGCAAAAATTAGCCAGGCACGGTGGCACGTGCCTGTAGTCCCAGCGACTCGGGAGGCTGAGGCAGGAGAATTGCTGGAGCCAGGAGGCAGAGGTTGCAGTGAGCCGAGAACAAGCCACTGCACTCCAGCCTGGGTGACAGAGTGAGACTGTCTCAAAAAGAAAACAAAAAAACAAAAAAAAAACGGGGATCCTTCACGTTGCATCAAATTCTCTCTGGTGTAACACGGCCAGGGCAGCAAGTATCTCAGAAGGTACACGAGGGCACCAAGAGGAGTACAGCGTGTCCTAGATTCAAAGACCATGCACACTTTTTTTTCTTTTCATTTCTTTTTTTAGAGAGAGAAAGGGTCTCGCTCTGTTACCCAGGCTGGAGTGCAATGGCTTGCTCCCGGCTCACTGCAACCTCTACATCCTGGTTTAAGCGATTCTCCTGCCTCAGCCTCCCGAGTAGTTGGGACTACAGGCGTGCCCCACCACACTCAGCTAGTTTTTTTGTATTTGTAGTAGACCTGGGGTTTCACCATGTTGGTCATGCTGGTCTCAAACTCCTGACCTCAAGTGATCTGCCCGCCTTGGCCTCCCAAAGTGCTGGGATTACAGGCATGAACCACCGCGCCCAGACAGAAAAATATAAATCTTGTTAGAAAACATATCCCCTGTATTGTACAGGCATGATTTTCCTGGCTAGAGAAAAGTGTGCATGGTCGGCCAGGCACAGTGGCCCACACCTGTAATCCCAGCAGTTTGAGAGGCTGAGGTAGGAGGATTGCTTGGGCCCAGGAGTTCAAGACCAGCCTGGGCAACATAGTGAGACCTTGTCTCTATTAAAAAATACAAAAATTAGCCAGACATGGTGGCAGGTACCTGTGGTCCCAGTTACTTGGGAGGCTGAGGTTGGAGGATTGCTTCAGCCTGGAAAGTCAAGACAGCAGTGACCCACCACTGCACTCCAGCCTGGGGGACAGAGTGAGATCCTGTCTTTTTCTAAAAAAAAGAAAAAAATGTGCATGGTCTTTGAATCCAGGGACATGCCGTACTCCTCTTGGTACCCTTGTTTACCTTCTGTGAGACATTTGCTGCCCTGGTCCATGTACACCAGAGATTTTTTTTTTTTTTTTTTTTTTTTGAGACAGAGTTTCGCTTTTTGCCCAGACTGGAGTGCAATGGCGCGTCCTCAGCTCACTGTAACCTGCGCCTCCCAGGTTCAAGTGATTCTCCCGCCTCAGCCTCTGGAGTATCTGGGATTACAGGCGCCCGCTACCATGCTCTGCTAATTTTTTATTTTTAGTAGAGATGGGGTTTCACCATGTTGGCCAGGCTGGTCACGAACTCCTAACCTCAGATGATCTGCCCACCTCAGCCTCCCAAAGTGCTGGGATTACAGGCGTGAACCACCACACCCAGCCACCAGAGAGAATCTGTTGCAACATGAAGCCCTCAGCCAGCAGGTAAGGAATCTGGGTTCCAGTCCTGACTAAACTACAACCTGTAGAGTCCTCTTGAAAAAGCCCCACACTGTTCTCAGGGTTAGGATGCAGAGCTGATGAGATGGACAGTGCCCTGCCCCTCCAAGCTTACACCAGGCAGAGCCAGCAGCATGGCCAAGGGCATGGCCGTGAGAAAGTCCTCACCCAGGCTCTCACTACTCTCTGGCCTGCCCTCCTCCATGACTGTCTAGTTGCTAAGTCTCTAGGGTTCAAGCTCCACAGGGAATGAAAGGAAGACAGGACAGGCCATTTCCTCCAGGCCTCCACAAACTCTATGAGCCTTTAGTACTAAACGCTGGAGCTGGTAGTACTAAATGCTGGAGACTTTAGTACTAAATACTGGAGTGGAATCTGCCCAGAGAGCCATTGAGCAGTGGAAGCAGGAAGAAAGGCTGCGCGGGAAGGTCTGTTCTTCCAAGTCTCCACAGGCTGTATGAAAGGGGAGGCCGGATGGTAATTGTTCTTGCAC
Source organism: Nomascus leucogenys (assembly GCF_006542625.1). Classification (NCBI taxonomy): domain Eukaryota; kingdom Metazoa; phylum Chordata; class Mammalia; order Primates; family Hylobatidae; genus Nomascus; species Nomascus leucogenys. Next base: position 75,265,637 of record NC_044382.1, on the reverse strand, counting down.
GTAAAAGTGTGGTGTTATTTTATCCTGAAAACACACACAGTGCCTTTCGGCTTTCTGTCTTTGTCTAAAACTTGCTTCTTTTCAAGGTCACAAGATCCTCTTCTTTTTTTTTTTTAGACAGGGTTTCACTCTGTCACCAAGGGTGGAGTGTGGTGGCATGACTATAGCTCACTGCAGCCTCGACCTCCTGGGCTCAGGTGATCCTCCCACCTCAGCTTCCTGAGTAGTTGGGACCACAGGTGCAGGCCAAAACAGCTGGCTTTTTTTCCCCCCCTTTGTAGTGACTGAGTCTCCTTATGTTGCCTAGGCTGGTCTGGAACTCCTGGGCTGAAGCAATCCTCCCTCCTTTGCCTCCCAAAGTGCTGGGATTACAGGCGTGAGCTCTTCTTTAAATGAAGTTGGTGTCTGTTCTGGGGCAGCACCGTTCATGATTGATTTTCATCCTGTTGTAGGAATTAGGTGATTTAGCACAGCTCTGAACTAACTAGATGTTCAAGTTTGATGCTTTAGTTTGGAATTCCCAGAAAAAGTTTCCCACATGGAGATTCGGTGCAGAGGACAGGGAAAATCGTGCACTCTGGAATCAGGCAGTTTCGAATTCAAATCAGACTCTGACATATACTCAGTTATTAACCTGTTTCTTTCTTTCTTTTTGTTTTTTGGAGATGGAGTCTCACTCTGTCACCCAGGCTGGAGTGCAGTGGCGTGAAAGCTCACTACAGCCTCTGCCCACTGGGTTCAAGCGATTCTCCTACCTCAGCCTCCCAAGTAGCTGGGATTACAAGTGTCTGCCACCACGCCCGGCTAATTTTTCTATTTTTTTTTTTTTCAGTAAAGACGAGGTTTCACCATCTTGGCCAGGCTGGTCTTGAACTTGTGACCTCGTGATCCACCCCCGTTGGCCTCCCAAAGTGCTGGGATTACAGGCGTGAGCTACCACACCCGGCCCTTTTTTTTTTTTTTTGAGACAGTTTCGCTCTTGTCACCCAGGCTGGAGACCAGTGGCACAATGTCGGCTCACTGAAACCTCCGCCTTCTGGTTTCAAGTGATTCTCGTGCCTCAGCCTCCTGAGCAGCTGGGATTATAGGCGCCTGCCACCACATCCGGCTAATATTTTTTATTTTTATTTTTATTTTATTTTATTTTTTTTTTGAGACGGAGTCTCGCTCTGTCGCCCAGGCTGGAGGGCAGTGGCGCAATCTTGGCTCACTGCAAGCTCCGCCTCCCGGGTTCACGCCATTCTCCTGCCTCAGCCTCTCTGAGTAGCTGGGACTACAGGCGCCAGCCACCACGCCCGGCTAATTTTTTTTGTATTTTTAGTAGAGACGGGGTTTCACCGTGGTCTCTATCTCCTGACCTCGTGATCCGCCCGCCTCGGCCTCCCAAAGTGCTGGGATTACAAGCGTGAGCCACCGCACCCGGCATTTTTTTTATTGTTAGTAGAGACAGGGTTTCACCACGTTGGCCAGGCTGGTCTCAAACTCCTGAACTCAAGTGATCCACCTTCCTTGGCCTCCCAAAGTACTAGGATTACAGGCATGAGCCACTGTGCTCGGCTTTTTGTTTGTTTGATACGGAGTCTTGCTTTGTTGCCCAGGCTGGAATGCAGTGGCGAGATCTCGCTCACCACAACCTCTGCCTCCCGGGTTCAAGCGATTCTCCTGTCTCAGCCTCCCGAGTAGCTGGGACTACAGATGCGTGCCACCATGCCTGGCTAATTTTTGTAGTTTTAGTAGAGACGGGGTTTCACTACGTTAGCCAGGCTGGTCTCGAACTCCTGACCTCGTGATCCGCCCGCCTCGGCTTCCCAAAGTGCTGGGATTATAGGCATGAGCCACCGCGCCTGGCCATTAACCTGTTTTTGTTTTTGTTTTTGTTGTTGTTGTTTTTTAAGACGGAGTCTCACTCTGTCGCCCAGGCTGGAGTGCAGTGGTGTGATCTCGGCTCACTGCAACCTCTGCCCCCTGGGTTCAAGCGATTCTCCTGCCTCAGCCTCCCGAGTAGCTGGGATTACAGGCGTCCGCCACCGCACCCAGTAATTTTTATACTTTTAGTAGAGAGGGGGGTTTCACCATGTTGGCCAGGCTGGTCTTGAACTCCTGTCCTCGTAATCCACCTGCCTCGGCCTCCCAAAGTGCCGGGATTACAGGCATGAGCCACCATGCCTGGCCTAACCCGTTTCTTAATCCGTAAAATGGGAATAATATTAACATTCCCTTCACAGAATTGTCCTGAGGTTATAGAGATAAGGTGTGTAAGGAACCTAGCACACAGAAGGCTCTCAGTAAATAGCAGTTATTACTATCATTTTTATCATGTTTCTTATTCTCATGTCTCAAACGTGACCCTCCAACAAAAGTTCTTTTATAGCAGAGTATAAATAATGAAAAAAATGATATATAGCTTTTTTTCCCCCCTCCAGACAGTGTCTCACTGTCACCCAGGCTGCAATGCAGTGGCGTGATCATAGCTCACTGCAGCCTCAAGCCTCTGGGCTCACGCTATCCTCCCGCCTTGGCCTCCCAGTGCTGGGATCACAGGCCCGCGCCACCACGCCGGGTCCAGCCTCTCTTCTGAGTGCTGCACATGCATTAATTCATGGAATCCTTACAGCAAACCCCTTGCGAGGAAGAAAGCTGTGACTCAGAGAGGTTGAATAACTTGTCCAAGGAGCTCAGCCATGAGGCGGATCGGGCATGGAAACCCAGGCCGTGGGCCCTGCGCTGTTACAGGCACTCAATCCTCCAAATGTCCCCAGAGTGACTAGCGGCGATCATTCGGCCCTTCTCAGGAAGAAAGCGAGCGAACACCTCACGCGGCGACGGCCTCCCGGAGCTGAAGGGGTTATTCCCACTGAGACGCGGGCGCCTCGGCTCCTAGAGAGGCCGCGGAGGGCGCCACACTTCTGGCCTGGGTCCAGCTCTGGCTCCGGCTCCCGCTCCTGACCTGCGGCTTCCCGGGCTGGCGTCCGGGCCCAGGTGGCCGGGGCCTCCGCGCTCAGAGGCTGTGCCGAGGACCGAAGGAGGGGAAGGGATTCCCCAAAGGCATCCCTGACTCCCGAATTCCAGCAAGGGAGAACCAGGCGCTGGGGAGGCAAGGAGAGGGCCGCGGGGCGCGAGTCTTCCAGGACCTCGGCTGCTCGTCCCAGTAAAGCCCAGGCGGCCCGAGGCTGGCCGAGGGAGCGGCCCTCTCCTGCCTCTTCTGGAAGGGCCGCTTCCCCGCCCTGCTGTAGACCCCGAGCTCCCTGGGGGACGGACCCGCTCCTTCCATCCTCCACCCTCCCGATCACCAGCCTGGGAAGGAAGGGATCCTGGTTCCTCCTTAGAGGCGACTCCTTTATCAAGTCTGATTTAGACATGGGCTCGTCCAAGGTCGCTCAGCAGCGAGTAGCTGGGGCTGCACCGAGGAGCTCAGACCCCGCTCCGTGTTGCGGTCAAGGCCAGATTTTGGGGGCCAGCTTCTCAAACTCAGCACTACCAGCACCAAACTACCTGGGCCCTCCTCCCGAGTGAGGGTTCATTCTCAGTCAAATCGGAACCTCAGTTTTTCTCTCCTGCTTTCCGTCCGCTTCCCTCGTCCTCCCCTGACCATACTTTTATGCTTCATCTTTTTTCATCCAACCCGTCTTTCCAGCCCTCCCTCGGCCGTACTGCCGCAAACCTGTGTCGTTGCAACAACCTGCAACCTTGCCTGCCCCTCCTTTTATTTCACGTGAAACTCCACTACAAGGAGTCCCCAAATCCTTGCCTCAGGCCACTCCTCGTTCCAAAAATACCTTTTAGTGATTTACTCACTGCCTGTGAGTTCAAGTCAAAACTCAGCTTGGCATTCAAGACGATTTGAAACCTGGCTCAAGCCCACCTCTCTAACCTGAGCTATCTTGGTTCCCTAAGTAGAGGTCACAGACTGGCAGATGCAACTGGGAAATGTGTTTCAACTGGCAAAGAGTGTTTCTTTTCTTTCCTTTTTTTTATTGGAGCCAATGGCCAGGCGCGATGGCTAAAGCCTGTTATCCCAGCACTTTGGGAGGCCGAGGCAGGTGGATCACTTGAGGTCAGGAGCTCGAGACCAGCCTGGCCAACATGACGAAACCTCATCTCTACTAAAAATACAAAAATTAGCTGGGCATGGTGGCTCACGCCTGTAATCCCAGCACTTCGGGAGTCCGAGGTGGGCGGATCACGAGGTCAGGAGATCGAGACCATCCTGGCTAACACGGTAAAACCCCATCTCTACTAAAAATACAAAAAATTAGCCCGGCGTGGTGGCGGGCGCCTGTAGTCTCAGCTACTCGTGAGGCTGAGGCAGGAGAATGGGGTGAACCCGGGAGGGGGAGCTTGCAGTGAGCTGAGATCGCACCACTGCACTCCAGCCTGGGCGACAGAGCGAGACTCTGTCTCAAATAAATAAATAAATAAATAAATAATAATCATGCCACTGCTCTTCAACCTGGGTGACAGAGTAAGACTCCGTCTAAAATATGAAACAAAGCTGAGGTCCATGCCTGAGTAACGTGCCAAAGGCCACAGAGTAACAGGCCGACCCAGGATTTCAAGCCCACAGGGGCTGATTCCAGGGCCCCTGTGCTTGGCACTGTGCTTTTTGAAACATCTGGGGCTGAAGAGGGGCATGGTCGGGACCCAGAGCCTCCGCTGGCAGCTCCTTCAGGTTCTGGGTTCTGTGCCCAAGAGTAAACCTAAAGCAGCACCTGCCCCCAACTCCTTCTCACCAGTTTTCTCTAACATCCTTCTTTATCTCTCTACCTAAGGGATTAAAATACATCAGAACCAATGAAACCTTAAGTTCAAAGAGAAACTTCCTTTTTTTTTTTTTTTTTGAGACAGAATCTCACTCTGTCACCCAGGCTGGAGTGCAGTGGCATGATCTCGGCTCACAGAAACCTCTGCCTCCCGGGTTCAAGTGATTCTCCTGCCTCAGCCTCCCCAGTAGCTGGGACTACAGGCGTGTGCCACCACACCCAGCTAATTTTTTATTTTTAGTAGAGACAGGGTTTCACCATGTTGGCCAGGCTGGTCTCGAACTCCTGACCTCAGGTGATCCGTCCACCTCGGCCTCCCAATATGCTGGGATTACAAGCGTGAGCCACCGCACCCACTTAAACTCCTGCCCCACTTTTTTTTCTTTTTGAGACGATGTCTCGCTCTTGTCACCCAGGCTGGGGTGCAGTGGCACAATCTTGGCTCACTGTAACCTCTGCCTCCTGGGTTCAATCGATTCTCCTGCCTCAGCCTCCTGAGTAGCTGGGATTACAGGGGTGCATCACCACACCTGGCTAATTTTTGTATTTTTAACAGAGACAGGGTTTCACCATGTTGGCTGGTCTCGAACTCCTGACCTCAGGCTATCTGCCTGCCTTGGCCTCCCAAAGTGCTGGGATTACAGGTGTGAGCCACCATGCCCGGCCGAAACTTCCCATTTTTTAAAAGATCAAACCAACAGACAATATAACTTCAAACTTGGCCGGGCGCGGTGGCTCACGCCTGTAATCCCAGCACTTTGGGAGGCCGAGGTGGGTGGATCACGAGGTCAGGAGATAGAGACCATCCAGGCTAACACGGTGAAACTCCGTCTCTACTAAAAAAATACAAAAACAATTAGCCAGGCGTGGTGGCGGGTGCCTGTAGTCTCAGCCACTCATGAGGCTGAGGCAGGAGAATGGCGTGAACCCGGGAGGCAGAGCTTGCAGTGAGCCGAGATCGCGCCACTGCACTCCAGCCTGGCGACAGAGCAAGACTCCGTCTCAAAAAAAAAAAAGAAAGAAAATAAATATATATATATAACTTCAAACTCTTGAAGTTATATTGGGAGAAGTAGCTTCCCAAAGAAAGGACAGAGAGGGAAATTGATAGGCATCAAAGGCATCAAGCATCTAGTGTGTGCCAGGGAACAACAGATGCTTTCACATTTTTTTCTTTTTCTTTTTCTTTTTTTTTTTTTTAGAGATAGGGCCTCATTCTTTCCCCCAGGTTGGAATACAGTGGTGTGATCATAGCTCACTGTAGCCTCAAACTCCTGGGCTCAAGCAATCTTCTGCCTCAGCCTCCCAAGTAGCTAGGACTGTGGACACATGCCACCACATCTGGGTTTTTGTTTTGTTTTGTTTTGTTTTTGAGACAGAGTCTCGCTCTGTCACCCCGGCTGGAGTGCAGTGGCGCCATCTCCACTCACTGCACGCTCTGCCTTCCGGGTTCACGCCATTCTCCTGCCTCAGCCTCCCAAGTAGCTGGAACTACAGGCACCCGCCACCACGCCCAGCTAATTTTTTTTGTATTTTTTTAATAGAGACGGGGTTTCACCGTGTTAGCCAGGATGGTCTCTATCTCCTGACCTCGTGATCTGCCCTCTTTGGCCTCCCAAAGTGCTGGGATTACAGGCGTGAGCCACCACGCCTGGCCTGGTTTTTTTTTTTTTTTTTAATTAATTTTTTGGCTGGGCACGGTTGCTCAAGCCTGTAATCCCAGCACTTTGAGAGGCTGAGGTGGGTAGATAGCTTGAGGTCAGGAGTTCGAGACCAGCCTGGCCAACATGGTGAAACCCCGTCTCTACTAAAAATCCAAAAAAATTAGCCAGGTGGGGTGGCACATGCCTGTAGTCCCAGCTACTCAGGAGGCTAAGGCAGGAGAATTGCTTGAATCCAGGATGCAGAGGTTGCAGTGAGCTAAGACCGCACCACTGCACTCCAGCCTGGGCAACAGAGTGAGACTCTGTCTCAAAAAAGAAAAAAATTAATTAATTTTTTGTAGAGACAGGGTCTTGCTATGTTACCCAGGCTGGTCTCAAACTCCTGGCTTCAAGTGATCTTCCCACCTCAGCCTCCCAAAGTGCTGGGATTACAGGCGTGAGCTGCAGTTCCCAGCCACTTTCACATTTTATCTTACTGAATCCTTACACATAGGAAAGTGTTGTCATCGTATTTTACAGAAGAGGGAAGTGAAGCTTAAAATGCTATGTAATTTTGCACTTTTTTTTTTTTAGATGGAGTTTCTCTGTTGTTGCCCAGGCTGGAGTGCAGTGGCGCGATCTCGGCTCAATGCAACCTCTGCCTCTCGGGTTCAAGCAATTCTCCTGCCTCGCCTCCTGAGTAGCTGGGATTACAGATGCCCGCCACCTCGCCCGGCTAATTTTTTGTATTTTTAGTAGAGACAGGGTTTCACCATGTTGGGCAGGCTGGTCTCGAACTTCTGACCTCAGGTGATCTGCCCGCCTGGCCTCCCAAAGTGCTGGGATTACAGGTGTGAGCCACTGCGCCCAGCCAATTTTACAAAATTTAAACTGACACTGAGCTTGGATCAGAAGGCAGTCCTAGTAATCAGAGAGTTGTCTAGCATTCACCCTGTCTTCTGTGTCTCCATGAAATAAGCCAAATAAACTGTTAATGTATGAGTTGTGGGTCCATGGCCCTAGTCTCTCGTTGTTCAAGCGTCATTCTAGATGTTCTCTCCTTGTACCCTAGAGTTATTTTAGATGTGTCCACACAAGTGAAAAATTGGCCTCTTTATTTCCCTTGTCTCCCAGCCGTAAATCTGTCAGGTTTACAAAATTATTTTAAGACTTTCCAGGCTGGGCGTGGTGGCTCACGCCTGTAATCCCAGCACTTTGGGAGGCCAAGGCAGGCAGATTGCTTGAGCCCACGAGTTCAAAACCAGCCTAGGCAACATAGTGAGACCCTGTCTCTACAAAAAAAAAAAAAAAAAAAAAAAAAAATTAGCTGGGCATGGTGACACACGCCTGTAGTCCCAGCTACTCTGGAAGCTGAGGTGGGAGGATCACTTGAGCCCAAGAGTTCAAGGCTGCAGTGAGCCGTGATTGTGCCACTGTACTCCAGCCTCGGAGAAAGAGCAAGATCCCGTCTAAACAAAACAAGACTTTCCTTTATCACAAAAGTGCCCAGTATACAGTAGGTTCATTCATTCATTCATTCAATAAGTAAATACAGAGCATTTACTCTGGGCTCTCGTGACCACTGTAGTTGTGAACAAAACAGATAAAAATTAAAAAACAAAAACTGCTGCCCTTACTAGAGATTAAATTCTGTTAAGGAAGACAGATAACAAAGAAAATAATAAGAAAAATAAAGTGGGGTCAGGGAAGATGTTGAAATTTTGGATAGGTGGGCCAGCAGAGACTTCTCTGAGAAGGTGGACTTTTAAAAATTTTATTTTATTTTATTTTTTTGAGACAGAGTCTCGTTCTGTCACTCAGGCTGGAGTGTAGTGGCATGATCTTGGCTCACTGCAACCTCTGCCTCCTGGTTCAAGCGATCCTCCTGCCTCTCAGCATCCTGACTAGCTGGGATTGAAGGCATGCACCACCATGCCCAGCTGATTTTCGTATTTTTAGTAGAGATGGGGTTTCACAATGTTGGCCAGGCTGGCCTCGCACTCCTGACCTCAGGTGATCCACCCACCTCGGCCTCCTAAAGTTCTGGGATTACAAGGGCCTGGCGCAGTGGCTCACGCTTGTAATCTCAGCACTTTGGGAGGCCGAGGAGGGTGGATCACGAGGTCAAGAGTTTGAGACCAGCCTAGCCAACATGGTGAAACCCTGTCTCTACTGAAAATACAAAAATTAGCTGGGTGTGGAGGCATACACCTGTAATCCCAGCTACTTGGGAGGCTGAGGCAGGAGAATAGCTTGAACCCGGGAGGCAGAGGTTGCAGTGAGCCAAGATCGCGCCATTGCACTCCAGCCTGGGCGACAGGGCGAGACTCTGTCTTAAAAAAAAAAAAAAAAAAAAAAAAGAAGTTCTGGGGATTACAGATGTGAGCCACCATGCCCAGCCTTATTATATGTTTTTAAGACAGAGTCTCTCTCTGTCGCCCAGGCTGGGATGCAGTGGCATGATCTCAGCTCACTGCAATCTCTGTGTCCTGGGTTCAAGTGATTCTCCTGCCTCAGCCTTCCAAGTAGCTGGGATTACAGGCATGTGCCACCACACCCGGCTAATTTTTGTAGTTTTAGTAGAGATGGGGTTTCAACATGTTGGTCAGGCCAGTCTCGAACTTCTGACCTCAGGTGATCCACCTGCCTCGGCCTCCCAAAGTGTTGGGATTGCAGGTGTGAGCCACTGAGCCCAGCTGAAGGTGGACTTTTATTTTTTTTTTTTTATTTTTTATTTATTTTTTTTTTTTTTTTGAGATGGAGTCTCGCTCTGTCGCCCAGGCTGGAGTGCAGTGGCGCAATCTCGGCTCACTGCAAGCTCCTCCTCCCGGGTTCACGCCATTCTCCTGCCTCAGCCTCTCCGAGTAGCTGGGACTACAGGCGCCCGCCACCACGCCCGGCTAATTTTTTGTATTTTTTTAGTAGAGACGGGGTTTCACTGTGGTCTCGATCTCCTGACCTCGTGATCCGCCCGCCTCGGCCTCCCAGAGTGCTGGGATTACAAGCGTGAGCCACCGTGCCCGGCCGAAGGTGGACTTTTAATAAAGTCATAAAGAAAGTAGATGGTTAGGCCAGGCGCGGTGGCTCATGCCTGTAATCCCAGCACTTTGGGAGGCCAAGACAGGTGGATTGCTTGAGCTCAGGAGTTTGAGATCAGCCCGGGCAGCATAGTGAGACCCCCGTCTCTACTAAAAATACAAAAAAATAGCCAGGCATAGTGGTGTGCTCTTGTGGTCCCAGCTACTTGGGAGGCTAAGGTGTGAGGATTACTTAACCCCAGGAGGCAGAGGTTGCAGTGAGCTGAGACTGTGCTACTGCACTCCAGCCTGAGCAACAGAGTGAGACTCCATCTCAAAAAAAAAAATAAAATAAAATTATGCTCCCTCCAAAATCACTTCCAGAAGGAAGACAGACATGAAAAAGCTACTCAAACACTTGAAGTCCAGAAGGGAAAAATATCACAAAATATTAAGGAATCTTTTCCTTTTCAAAGTTGTCTTTTGTTCTTTCCTAGTTTGCTCTAGGAAGTTTCTCCCTTTACCAATCTCCAGCAAGACTCACCTGCCTTCTGCCTTTTCTGTTCTCCCCTTCTCTATCCCAACTCCATCCTGGGTAGCCAAGAAATTAGGTGGCAGCCGAGGCAGGCGTGCAGGAGATCAGGGGAGCTGGCATGCTTCCTTCCACCGAGTGGAGCTGGGTAGAGTGTAAAGTGGTGGCTGAGTGGGAGATGGGGACGCTGTGGGGGGACACACCTGGAGATTTGGGAGACATCTGCAGGAGCAGACGGCCAAGAACCGCACCCCAGATCTCCCCAGAGTGAAAGGATGTAGCCAAACAGAACCTAGGGAAGAAACACAGGCACATGTTGGTTGGTTTTGTTTTGCTTTTTGGTGTGCCTCTTTTGACGTAACAGCTTTATTGAGATGTAATTCACATACCATACACTTCATCTAGTTTTTTTTTTGTTGTTGTTGTTGTTGTTTTTGAGACAGAGGCTTGCTCTGTCACCCGGGCTTGAGTGCAATGGTGCGATCTCGGCTCACTACAACCTCCGCCTACCGGGTTCAAGCAATTCTCCTGCCTCAGCCTCCCAAGTAGCTGGAATTACAGGTGCATGCCACCACGCCCAGCTAATTTTTTTTTTTTTTTTTTTGAGACAGAGTCTCAGCCTGTTGCCCAGGCTGGAGTGCAGTGGTGCAGTCTCGGCCCACTGCAACCTCCACCTCCTGGGTTCAAGCAATTCTCCTGCCTCAGTCTTCCTAGTAGCTGGGATTACAGGCACCCGCCACCACACTCAGCTAATTTTTGTATTTTAGTACAAAACTCTTGGCCTCAGGTGATCTGCCCGCCTCAGCCTCCCAAAGTGCTGGGATTATAGGCATGAGCCACTTCACCTGACAAATTTTTTGTATTTTTAGTAATGATGGGGTTTCACCATGTTGGCCAGGCTGGTCTCCAACTCCTGGCCTCAAGTGATCCACCTGCCTCGGCCTCCCAAAGTACTGGATGGAGTTTTGCTGTGTTGCCCAAGCTGGTCTCAAACTCCTGGGCTCAAGCAATTTTCACCCCCTCAGCATCCTGAGTAGCTGGGACTACCTCAAAAAAAAAAAAAAAAGATTACAAAGGTCAGTTTGGAACATTAGGGTAGGGGTTAGAAGCTCTTCTGGAGGGGACAATGGGGCAATGGTGATAGATGGAAAAGCAGAAGAGAGAGATAACTCACTTCTGTTTTATTTTTTATTGCTCTATTTTTGCTTTGTAAGTCACCACGAATGTAGGCAGATAGAAATCCTAAGTACACCAAAGTGGGAAGTGCTACAAATTAAATTGCTTTTATTCCTGTGGATAATTTTCTTTCCCTGTTTTAACATATTTATGGCTTCTATTTCCTAACACTTTGTAAAGGAACTGATTATGAAATCAGAAAACCTGGGTTTTTCCTCTTAATGTGACTTAGCTGCTGTCAGAGTTTCCTCATCTGCAAAATGAGGGAGTTAGCGTACAGTGGACACTCCATTATCCTCTCTAGCATCATCCCCTGAGTGCAGGCAGGCACTCTTTCAGGGATCTGTTGACAGTCCCTATTTTATTTTTAGGTGCCAACCCAGCCTTTCCCCTCCTTTTTTAGAACTTTTGTGTACAGAAAGTGAAGGTGGGGCTGGGCACCACAATGAGAGCTCGTCTCTCAAAAAAAAAAAAAAAAAAAAAAAAAGCCGGGCATTGTGGTGTGTGCCTGTGGTTCCAGCTAGTCGGGAGGCTGAGGCGGGAGGATTGCTTGAGCCCAGGAGTTGGAGGCTGCAGTGAACTAGGATTGTGCCACTGCACTCCAACCTGGGCGACAGAATGAGACCCTGTATTTAAAAAAAAAGAAAAGAGGGCCAGGCACAGTGGCTCATGCCTGTAATCCCAGCACTTTGGGAGGCCAAGGTGGGTGGATACCTGAAGTCAGGAGTTCAAGACCAGCCTGGCCAACGCGGTGAAACACCATCTCTACTAAAAATACAAAAATTAGCTGGATGTGGTGGTGCATGCCTATAATTCCAGCTACTCAGGAGGCTGAGGCAGGAAAATCGCTTGAACCCAGGAGGTGGAGGTTGCAGTGAGCTGAGATAGCACCACTGCAATCCACCCTGGGCGACAGAGCGAGACTCAGTCTCAAAAAAAAAAGAAAAGAAGGTGAAGGTGGCTAAATAGCATAACATGTCAGAGATTTAACATGTCAGAGATTTCCACATGTTATCAAGTCTGTTTCATGGCTAAGAACTGGAAGGGACCTTTGAGGACATCTAATCCTCATAGGACTTAACAATAGGATGAGGAAACAAGCTCAGAAATAGGCTATAACTTGCCCAAGGCACTCAGAGAGGGAATGCCAGAGCCAGGGCCAGCTCTCAACTTCAGGCCAGAGAAGCGCAGGGTCTTCCATGAGAAATAGGGCCTGTCAGACTGGACAGACTCCTTGGAGGTGGTCCAGTGAGTCCAATCCCTTTTTTTTCCCGCGGCTTAGACGAGGGGCCGCTGAGGATTCTCAGAATTCGCTGGATCTGGACCCAGACTTCCGGCTCCGCAGTGCAGCCTGAATGATCAACAGGGGAATGTGCGTTCGCCAGGGTCCCCGGGGGTAGAGGCACCTCTCCCTGTGCGGGGCCGGGGATATTACTCAACACGGGTCTTAGGTGTCTGGGCTGCTGGGGTCTCCTCCACGGGCAGGAGCCACGGCCAGGACGTGCAGGCCGCCCCCTGCTGGTCCGTCTCGGAACCGGGCAGGTGGCCGCGGCGCTGCCTGGGTTGGGGGCATGGCCTTACAACGGTGAGCCAATCCCAGGCCGCACCGTGGATAGGGGCGGGCGTTCACTTCTCCTCCCCGTCCCTTGGTTCTCTCCGCGGCGGAAGCTGTGCGGCGACCTAGCAACCGTCCTTGCCGACCCTCCCGCCGGTGACTTGGCTGCGACCCGCCCTTCTTGCCACAGCCCTTTGGAAAGCGAAGGTCCCTTCAGGGCCAAAAGGACAGGGAGGTTTTTTCCTTCCTTCCTTCCTTCCCTCCCTCCTTCCCTCCTTCCCTTTCTTTCTTTCCTTTCTTTTTCTTTCTTTCCACAGAGTCTGACTCAATCACCCATGCTGCAGTGTAGTATCATGATCCGCTCACTGAAGCCTCTGCCTCCCGGGTTCAAGCGATTCTCCCAACTCAGCCTCCCAAGTAGCTGTACAGGTGTGCACTGCCACACCCAGCTAAATTTTGCATTTGTAGTAGATACGGGGTTTCATCATGTTGGCCAAGATGGTCTAAAGTGATCCGCCCGCCTCGGCCTCCCAAAGTGCTGGGATTACAGGCGGGAGCCACCGCTCCCAGCCAGGACAGGGATTTTGGTTGGTTGGTTGGATGGAGCCTTACAGTTTGGATGTGGTGAGCATGAAACGCATACGTTCAAGAAGCTGAGCCAACAAAGGGCTTACTCTAGGTGGACTGAAAATTCGGTGTTTCCAATTCAAATCATCTGCTCTCCGAGGTGTGGGTGAAGGTATGAGGGGTCCAAAAATGCCCGGGTCCCACCACCTGATGTTGTTAGTTACACTTCTTTTTTTGTTTTGAGGTGGAATTTTGCTCTTGTTGCCCAGGCTGGAGTGCAGTGGCGCGATCTCGACTCACCACAACCTCCGCCTCCTGGGTTCAAGCGATTCTTCTGCCTCAGCCTCCCAAGTAGCTGGGATTACAGGCATGTGCCATCACACCAGCTAATTTTTGTATTTTTAGTAGAGACGGGGTTTCTCCATGTTGGTCAGGCTGGTCTCGAACTCTTGACCTCAGGTGATCCGCCCACCTCGGTCTCCCAAAGTGCTGGGATTACAGGCGTGAGCCACTGTGCCCCGCTGTTGTTTTTTTGTTTTGTTTTGTTTGTTTGTTTTTTGAGACAGCGTTTCACTCTGTCATCCAGGCTGGAGTGCAGTGGTGCGATCTTGGCTCACTGCAAGCTCCACCTCCCGGGTTCACGCCATTCTCCTGCCTCAGCCTCCTGAGTAGCTGGGACTACAGGGCGCCCACCACCGCGCCCGGCTAATTTTTTGTATTTTTAGTAGAGACGGGGTTTCACCGTGTTAGCCAGGATGGTCTCGATCTCCTGACCTCTTGATCCACCCACCTCGGCCTCCCAAAGTGCTGGGATTATAGGCATGAGCCACCGCGCCCGGCCTTGTTTTGTTTTTGAGATGGAGTCTCAATCCCTTGTCCAGGCTGGACTGCAGTGGCACCATCTCAGCTCACTGCAACCTCCGCCTCCCAGGTTCAAGCGATTCTCCCCCCTCAGCCTCTAGAGTCGCTGGGATTACAGGCATGTGCCACCACGCCAGTTAATTTTTGTATTTTTAGTAGAGATGGGGTTTGGCCATGTTGGCCAGGCTGGTCTTGAACTCCTGACCTCAGATGATCTGCCCACTTTGGACTCCCGAAGTGCTGGGATTACAGGCATGAGCCATTGTGCCAAGCCTTAGTTACACTTCTTTTTTTTTTTTTTTTTTTTTTTTGAGTCTTGCTCTGTCGCCCAGGCTGGAGCTCCGCCTCCCGGGTTCACCGGGTTCCCGCCATTCTCCTGCCTCAGCCTCCGGAGTAGCTTGGGACTACAGGCGACCGCCACCACGTCCGGCTAATTTTTTTGTATTTTTAGTAGAGACGGGGTTTCCCCATGTTAGCCAGGATGGTCTCGATCTCTTGACGTCGTGATCTGCCCACCTCGGCCTTCGAAAGTGCTGGAATTACAGGCGTGATAGTTACACTTCTTTTGGAAAATTTTCTACGTTGACAAACTCTTGAACAGCAAAGAAAGAATATATATATATATACTAAACAGCAGAATCTATGATTAATTATACTTCTGTGAAAGAAAAACAAAATCTTGGGACCCCCAATTCACTAGTCCAAAAGGAAAACAATTAAACCGAAGAGTTACGCAAGAAACTGCCTTTCAGCAGGGCACAGTGGCTCACACCTATAATCCCAGAACTTTGGGAGGTCAAGGCCAGAGGGTTGCTTCAGCCCGGGAGTTCGAGACCAGCCTGGGCAACATAGTGAGTACGCATCTCTACAAAAAAAATAGAAAAATTAGCCGGGCACGGTGGCATGTGCCTGTGGTCCAAACTACTTGGAGCTGAGGTGAGAGGATCCTTTGAGCCTGGGAGGTCGAGGCTGCAATGAGCCAAGATCGCACCACTGCACTCTAGCCTGGGCAAGAGAGTGAGACCCTGGCTCAAAAGAATAAAAAAGCAACTGCCTTTCCTTTTGTTCCTAAGCAGATAGTTACAGATAAAAGGATAAATATTGCCTGGGCATGGTGGCTCACGCCTGTAATCCCAACACTTTGGGAGGCTGAGGCAGGCGGATCACAAGGTCAGGAGATCGAGACCAGCCTTGCCAACATGGTGAAACCCCATCTCTACTAAAATACAAAAAATTGGCCGGGCGTGGTGGCAGGTGCCTGTAGTCCCAGCTACTCAGGAGGCTGAGGCAGGGGAATCGCTTGAACCCAGGAGACGGAGGCTGCTGTGAGCCGAGATCACGCCACTGCACTCCAGCCTGGCAACAGAGCAAGACACCATCTCAAAATAAATAAATAAATAAATGAATAAATAAATAAATAAATAAGGTTAAATATCTCCACAGATAGCTACTCTATGTTCACAATATCTGATTTACTGAGCGTGAGATGAATACATAATTTATTCCTCTATCTGCTGCTTTTCTCTTGCAGCCTGTGGATCCAGTATGTGACAGTGACAGTCTCCTCCCTCTTTCATTTCCAGTCTGCATTTCTTCTTTAATTACTGAAGCCCTCAAAATCATCTTTGGAGAAAATGACAAACTACACTCCTTCTGTGATTCTGTGTTGCTTTCTTCTGGTCATAGTCCTTAACCTTGGCAAAATAAACTTCTAGATTGATTGAGATCTGTCTTTGACACTTTTTGGTTTATGCTTCTTAGTAGTAGTAGTGTGAGGAACACAGGTGCTTAACATCTATTGAGTGCCAGCCATAAACAAAACAAAGATTCCTGCCTTCTTGGACTTTGGGCCTTTATATCTCCTTCTCTCCTTCCACCCTCCTTCCCTCCTTCCCTCCCTCCCTCCCTCCCTCCCTCTCTCTCTCTCTCTCTCTCTCTTTCTCTCTTCTTTCTTTCTTTCTTTCTTTCTTTATTTCTCTCTCCCTCTTTCTTTTTTTTTTTTTTTTTTTGAGACGGAGTCTCACTTTTTCACCCAGGCTGGAGTGCAGTGGCTCAATCTCGGCTCACTGCAAGCTCCGCCTCCCGGGTTCACGCCATTCTTCTGCCTCAGCCTCTCCGAGTAGCCGGGACCACAGGCGCCCGCCACCACACCCGGCTAATTTTTTGTGTTTTTAGTAGAGACGGGGTTTCACCGTGGTCTGGATCTCCTGACCTCGCGATCCGCCCGCTTCGGCCTGCCAAAGTGCTGGGATTACAAGCGTGAGCCACCAGGCCTGGCCCTTTCTTTCTTTTTCTTTTTTTGCGGAGTCTTGCTCTGTCGCCCAGGCTGGAGTGCAGTGGCACAATCTCAGCTCACTGCAACCTCCACCTCCCGGGTTCAAGCAATTCTCCTGCCTCAGCCTTCCAAGTAGCTGGGATTATAGGCACCAGCCACCAGCCTTGGTTAATTTTTGTATTTTTAGTAGAGACAGAGTTTCTCCATGTTGGCCAGGCTGGTTTCGATCTCCTGACTTCAAATGATCCCCCCATCTCAGCCTCCCAAAGTGCTGGGATTACAGGCGTGAGCCACCGTGCCTGGCTTTTTTTTTTTTGAGATGGAGTTTCACTCTTGTTGCCCAAGCTGGAATGCAATGGCATGATCTCAGCTCACTGCAACCTCCTAAGTAGCTGAGATTACAGGTGCGTGCCACCAAGCCTGGCTGATTTTTTGTATTTTTAGAAGAGACAGGGTTTCACCATGTTAGCTGGACTGGTCTCGACCTCCTGATCTCAGGTAATCTGCCTGCCTTGGCCTCCCAAAGTGCTGGGATTACATGCATAAGCCACTGCGCCCGTCCCTTTTTTTTTTTTAAGACAGGAGCTCACTCTGTCACCCTGGCTAGAGTGCAGTGGCATGAACATGGCTCACTGCAGCCTTGACCTCCTGGCCTCAAGGGATCCTTCCACCTAAGCTCCCCACCTCATAGAGCTTATATTCTAATAAGGGCAGGCATACATTATGTCACATATTAGAAGACTGCTACAAGGCTCTGGGGAAAAAGTAGAGGTGACTACATCATTAAATAGGTGGTCAGATTAGACATCAGTGAGAAAGAGAGATCTAAACAGATAATTTTTTTTTTTTGAGAAAAGAATCTCAAAAAAAGAGATGGAGTCTTACTGTGTCACCCAGGCTGGAGTGCAGTGGCGCGATCTTGCCTCACTGAACTCTCCATCTCCCACGTTCAAGCTATTCTCCTGCCTCGTACTTCCGAGTAGCTGGAACTACAGGCATGTGCCACCACACCTGGCTAATTTTTATGTTTTCAGTAGACACGGGGTTTCACCATGTTGGCCAGGCTGGTCTTGAACTCCTGACCTCAGGTGATCCATCTACCTTGGCCTCCCAAAGTGCTGGGATTACAATGTAATATCTTTTATAATAAACTTGTAAACGTAAGTATCTCCCTGAGTTCTATGAACTACTCTGGCAAATTAAATCCAAGGAGCAGGGAATGGGAACCCTGATTTATAGCCAGTCAGAGTCAGAAGCACAGGTAAAACAACCTGAGGCCTGCGGTTGGCATCAGAAGTCAGGGGCAGTCTTGTGGGACTGAGCCCTCAACCTGGGGATCTGACACTATCTCCGGGTAGATGGTATCAGAATAGAATTGGAAGACACTCAGCTGGTGTTCTCTGCAGAATTGATTGCTTTCTTGGTGTATAGGCGGAAAGTCCCATACACTGTGGTGTGCAAATAGAGGAAAAACAGTGCTTTTTCTACACAATGCTATAACATGGGTGAACCTTGAAAACATGATGCTAAATAAGTCAGACAAAGCTATCTGTATGTTTCCACTTACATGAGGTACCTAGAATAAGTAAATTCATAGAGACAGAGAGTTGATTAGAGGTATCAGTGGGTAACTTATTCCTAGGGAGAGGGGAAAATGGGAGTTTCTACTTAATGGTTACAGATTTTGTGCTGCTATAACAATACCTGAGACTGGGTAATTTATAAAGAACACAAATTTATTTCTCTAACAGTTCTGGAGCCTGGGAAGTCCAAGATTCAGGCACTAGCATGTGGTGAGGGCTGCTTTCTGTTTCCAAGCTGGAGCCTTGGATGCATCCTCCAGAGGGGAGGAACACCTTCCATCAAGTCCTTTTTTTTTTTTTTTTTGAGATGGAGTCTCACTCTGTCGCCCAGGCTGGAGTGCAGTGGCATGATCATGGCTCATTGTAGCCTCAACTTCTAGGGCTCCAGTGATTCTCCCACCTCAGCCTGCTGAGTAGCCTCCTACCACCACGCCTGGCTAATTTGTTTTTCTTTTTTCTCTGAGACGGAGTTTCGCTCTTGTTGCCCAGGCTGGACTGCAATGGTGCTATCTTGGCTCACTGCAACCTCTGCCTCTGGGATCAAGCAATTCTCCTGCCTCAGCCTCCCAAGAAAACTGGGATTATAGGCGCCTGTCACCATGCCCAGCTAATTTTTTTTTTTTTTTTAGACGGAGTTTCACTCTTGTTGTCCAGGCTGGAGTGCAATGGCGCAATCTTGGCTCACCACAATCTCCACCTACCATGTTCAAGCGATTCCCCTGCCTCAGCCTCCCGAGTAGCTGGGATTACAGGCATGCACCACCACGCCCAGCCAATTTTGTATTTATGGTAGAGATGGGGTTTCTCCATGTTGGTTAGACTGGTCTTGAACTCCCGACCTCAGGCGATTCGCCCATCTCGGCCTCCCAAAGTGCTGGTATTACAGGCGTGAGCCACCACACCCAGCCCACGCCCAGCTAATTTTTGTATTAATTAATTAATTACTTTTTTTTTTAGACAGAGTCTCACTCTAGTCACCCTGGCTGGAGTGCAATCTCTTGATCTTGGCTCACTGCAACCTCCGTCTCCAGGGTTCAGGTGATTCTCCTGCCTCAGCCTCCTGAGTATCTGGGATTACAGGAGTGTGCCACCACACCCGGCAGATTTTTGTATTTTTAGTAGAGACGGGGTTTTACCATGTTGGCCAGGCAGGTCTGGAACTCCTGACCTCAGGTGATCCACCCGCCTTGGCCTCCCAAAGTGCTGGGATTACAGGTGTGAGCCACCACACCTGGCCTAATTTTTGTGTTTTTAGTAGAGATGGGGTTTTGCTATGTTGGCCAGGCTGGTCTCGAACTCCTCACCTCAGGTGATCCGCCTGCCTCGGCCTCTCAAAGTGCTGGGATTACAGGCATGAGCCACCACGCCTGGCCCATGCCTGGGTAATTTTTGTTTGTTTGCTTGTGTTTTAGAGATGGGGTTTTGCCACATTGCCCAGGCTGGTTTCAAACTCCTGAGCTCAAGCGATCGGCCTGCCTCAGCCTCCCAAAGTGCTGGGATTACAGGCATGAGACACCATGCTTCGCTGGTTTTATCACAGTTTTTAAAAAGTAATAATATAGTAGGCCGGGCATGGTGGCTCATGCCTGTAATCCCAGCACTTTGGAAGGCTGAGGCAGGCAGATCACCTGAGGTTGGGAGTTCAAGACGAGCCTGACCAACATGGAGAAAACCCGTCTTTACTAAAATACAAAAATCAGCTGGGCGTAGTGGTGCATACCTGTAATCCCAGCTACTTGGGAGGCTGAGGCAGGAGAATGGCTTGAACCCAGGAGCCATTGGTTGTGGTGAGCTGAGATCGTGCCATTGCACTCCATCCTGGGCAACAAGAGTGAAACTCCATTAAAAAAAAATTAGCCGGGCACAGTGGCTCACGCCTGTAATCCCAGCACTTTGGGAGGCCGAGGTGGGCGGATCACGAGGTCAGGAGATCGAGACCATCCTGGCTATCACGGTGAAACCCCGTCTCTACTAAAAATACAAAAAAATTAGCCCGCGTGGTGGCAGGCTCCTGTAGTCTCAGCTACTCGGGAGGCTGAGGCAGGAGAATGGCGTGAACCCAGGAGGTGGAGCTTGCAGTGAGCTGAGATCGCGCCACTGCACTCCAGCCTGGGCGACAGAGCAAGACTCTATCTCAAAAAAAAAAAAAAATTAATATAGTAAACAAAAACCCATTGAATTGTACACTTTAGATGGGTGAATTGTATGGTATGTGAATTATATCTCAATAAAGCTGTTTCAGAAAGTTGTGGGTTTTTTTTCTTTTGAGACAGAGTCTTGCTCTGTTGCCCAGACTAGAGTGCAGTGGAGTGATCTCAGCTCACTGCCACCTCCACCTCCAAGGCTCAAGTGATTCTGGTGCCTCAGCCTATGTTTCAGAAAGTTTTTAATTTGGATGAAGTTCAATGTGTCACTTTTTCCTTTTATGAATTATGCTTTAGGTATCAAGAACTCTTTGTATAACATTAGATCCTTAAGATATTCTTCTGTTTTTTTCTGAAAGTTTTATAGTTTTTACATTTTACATTTAAGTTTGTAACTCATTTGGAGTTTATTTTTGTGTACGGGTTTTTAGGGTTTTGTGTTTTTGTCTATGGATGTCTAATTACTCTACACTTGATCTTAGCCAAAAGGCCGAGAAGCGATGGATGTCTAATTACTCTAACACCCGCTGTTGAAAAGCACCACTGAATTGCCTTTGTTTTTTTTTATTTTGTTTTGTTGGTTTGTTTGTTTTTGAGATGAAGTCTCATCTGTCACCCTGGATGGAGTGCAGTGGTAAGATCTTGGCTCACTACAACCTCTGCCTCCCAGGTTCAAGCAATTCTCCTGTCTCAGCCTCCCAAGCAGCTGGGACCACAGACAGGCGCCACCATGCCTGGCTAATTTTTTTTTTTTTTTTTTTTTTTTGAGACAGAGTTTCACTCTTGTTGCCCAGGCTGGAGTGCAATGGCACAATCTCGGCTCACTGCAGCCTGCGCCTCCTGGGTTCAAGCGATTCTCCCGCCTCAGCCTCCTGAGTAGCTGGGATTACAGGCATGTGCCACCATGCCCGGCTAATTTTGTATATTTAGTAGAGACAGGGTTTCTCCATGTTGGTCAGGCTGGTCACCGACTCCTGACCTCACGTGATCCACCCGCCTTGGCCTCCCAAAGTGCTGGGATTACAGGCATGAGCCACTGCACCCGGCCATTTTTTTGTATTTTATTTTTATTTTTTGGAGACAGAGTCTCGCTCTGTGGCCCAGGCTGGAGTGCAGCAGCACGATCTTGGCTCACTACAAGCTCCGCCTCCCAGGTTCACACCATTCTCCTGCCTCAGCCTCCCGAGTAGCTGGGACCACAGGCACCCGCCACCACGCCCGGCTAATTTTTTTGTATTTTTAGTAGAGATGGGGTTTCACCGTGTTAGCCAGGATGGTCTCAACCTCCTGACCTCGTGATCCGCCCACCTCAGCCTCCCAAAGTGCTGGGATTACAGGTGTGAGTCACCGTGCCTGGCCATTTTTTGTATTTTTAGTAGAGATGGGGTTTCACTGTGTTAGCCAGGATGGTCTAAATCTCCTCACCTCGTGATCTTCCCACCTCGGCCTCCTAAAGTGCTGGGATTATGGGCGTGAGCCACTGTGCCCAGCCCTAATTTTGTTTTTTTTTTTTTGGACGGAGTCTCGCTCTTGTCGCTCAGGCTGGAGCGCTGTGGTGTGATCTCAGCTCACTGCAACCTCTACTTCCCAGGCTCCAGTGATCCTCCCACTCAGCTTTCCAAGTAGCTGGGACTATAGGCACACACCACCCTGTCCGGCTAATTATTTTTTTATTTATTTATTTTTTTTCGTGAGACGGAGTCTCGCTCTGTCACCCAGGCTGGAGTGCAGTGGCGCGATCTCGGCTCACTGCAAGCTCCGCCTCCCGGGTTCACGCCATTCTCCTGCCTCAGCCTCTCCGAGTAGCTGGGACTACAGGCGCCCGCCACCACGCCTGGCTAATTTTTTGTATTTTTAGTAGAGACAGGGTTTCACCGTGGTCTCGATCTCCTGACCTCGTGATCCGCCCGCCTCGGCCTCCCAACGTGCTGGGATTACAAGCGTGAGCCACCGCGCCCGGCCTCCGGCTAATTTTTGTATTTTTTGTTAGAGAAGGGGTTTCACCATGTTGCCCAGGCTGGTCTCAAACTTCTGAGCTCGAGGGATCCGCCCACTTCGGCCTCTCAAAGTGCTGGGATCACAGGTGTGAGCCACTGGGCCCAGCCTTGCATGGGTTTAATTTTTTTTTTTTTTTGAGATGGAGTCTTTCTCTGTTGCCCAGGCAGGATTGCAATGGCGAGATCTCAGCTCACTGCAACCTCTGCCTCCTGGGTTCAAGCGATTCTCCCGCCTCAGCCTCCTGAGTAGCTGGGATTACAGACATGCGCCACCACACCAGGCTAATTTTTGTATTTTTAGTAGAGATGGGGTTTCACCATGTTGGCCAGGATAATCTGGAGCTCTTGACCTGGTGATCCGCCCACCTCTGCCTCCCAACGTGCTGGGATTATAGGCGTGAGCCACCGCGCCTGGCCTTTTTTTTTTTTCTTATGTTAAATAAACAACAAAGAACTGTGAAATAAAATATATAGCAATACAAGGAAAAACATGAGAAACACTTTTATTGGAAATATTCTAACACATTTTCTGAACAAATAATCAAAAAATAAATAAGGACATAGAAAATATGAACATATAAATTTCTTACACTGAAAACAAACAATACATCTTCTTTTCAAGTTTCATGGACAGTGGACAAAATTAAATAATTATTAAGCTACAAAGAATATTTTGGTAAATTTTGAAAAGTAGAAATTCTAGAAACCATTCTCAGATCAAAATGCAATACAACTAACAATAATGTAAAACACACCACTTAGAAATTTTGAAACATAAGTAGCATCTCAAATTATCCTTAGGACAAGATGTAAATCAAGAATTTAAAAAATTAAAAAACAGACTATTTAGAAAATAATTTAAAAAGTAGGATTAACAGCCAAAGCTATATGCAGAGGTAAAAACAGCATTAAATGCTTTTAGTGTCAAAAAGAGAAAAAAAATGAAACGAATTAAGCATGCATGCGTTGAGATTTTGGAAAGTAGCATAAAAACAGTTCCCCCAAAAATGGGAGAAAGGGAATATTTGAAATAGAAAACAGAAAAAACAAATACTCAGAGGCCTGAGAGGCAGTGGGATGAGCTTTCTGCCTGTGGACAGAGACACGCTTGGGGGCATCCCCGCGGGCTTGGTCCCCTGGCGTGTGTCATCAGGCCTGTCCCCTCTCACTCCTCGAGCTCCGCCTGGTGTCCTCTCCTGCTCCCAGGGCTGAAGCTCCTGTGTCTATGTCATCACCGCACACTTGAACATCCTGTGCCTGGATTGTGGCACTCTACAGATTTCTCTACAACTAATTCTTTTCACTTATGACTCACTTACTAGTAGACTTGACAGGACAGGAACCATGTCCTGATACTCATTGGATCCACAGGGCCTGGTAGGCATTGAGTTCTTAATAGACATTATGAGTGGAAGAATGAGCGGATGGGCTCAAGCACCGATTCCTGAGTTGCATCCGGCCCCATTGCCCAGCCACAGGCCGGAAGCCCATGTCCTGAGGCCTGGAATGAATTAGTCCAACAATAAGAGGACTAACTATGCAGGTCCACCTAATGGACTGTTGTGTTGACAATGTCAATAAAATATGACGTAGTGGGGCTTTGATTGTTTTTCTTTTTCCTTTTTTTTTTGAGACAAAGTCTCGCTCTGTCGCCCAGGCTGGAGTGCACTGGCACGATCTCAGCTCACTGCAACCTCTGCCACCCAGGTTCAAGTGATTCTCCTGCCTCAGCCTCCCGAGTAACTGGGATTACAGATGCCTGCCACCACGCCCGGCTAATTTTTGTAGTTTTAGTAGAAACAGGGTTTCACCATATTGGCCAGGCTGGTCTCGAATTCCTGATCTCATGATCCACCCACCTCGGCCTCCCAAAGTGCTGGGATTTCAGGCATGAGCCACTGCACCCGGTCTTTTTTTCTTTTTTAAAAAATTTTTTTGAGACGGAGTCTTGCTCTGTCCGCCAGGCTGGAGTGCAGTGGCGTGATCTTGGCTCACTGCAACCTCTGGCTCCTAGGTTCAAGCGATTCTCCTGCTTGGGCCTCCCAAGTAGCTGGGATTACAGGCGCCCGACGCCATGCTTGGCTAATTTTGTATTTTTAGTAGAGACGGGGTTTCACCATGTTGGCCAGACTAGTCTGATTTTTTTTCTTATTTCCTCTTTTTACTGAATAATCAAAGATTTCTTGTGTGAAATGGAAAATAGTCTTCTCCTCAAGTCCCAGTTCAAACGCCATCTTCTCTGAGGACCAACCCTGATTTCTCCAACTAGAAACACTCTGGCCTATCCTGGGCTCCCAGAGCAGCTGCCCCTCCCTCTGGTCTCTTACAATTTCTGCCTTTGGTTATCTGTGTCCTGCCAAGGGGCTGTCAGCACCCCATAGGAAGGACTGCATACTTCCTGGACGCCTGCACCCCAGGATGTTCATTCTGACTTGAACCCACCCTCTATGGGCCATGCAGGGTGGGAGGGGACAAGATATAGTTTTGAATGAGCAGTGGCCTGAGTGACAGAGACCACACTGAACTCAAAGCATGCCAGGGCAGAGGATCATGGTCCCCAAACAGACTCCAACAAGCCTTGGGGACCAGCCTGTGCACACTCACACCTGCTGTGTTACACCTGGCTGGGTAAAGGTCCCAGGAGCAGGTTGTATAGCTCTAGCGACAATGAGGCAGGGAGACGTGGGTTTGCTATCACATCACCAGGGGCTGGTGAGTGCAGTTGAGACAGGTGTTTTAATCATCGTTTTTGCACCCAGATGAACAATGAGAGGGCATTCAGGCATGGCGACCCACCTGAGCCACCTCCAGGGGCAAGAGATGAGCAGATTTACTTTAGAAAGGACGACAGCATCAGCCACTGCCACAGCCCCCCAGATCATCTGTACTTGGCTGTCAGAACAGTCCTGCTGAAACGCCAATCACACCTGTCATTCACTTCCCCGCCCAGGACTCTTCAGTGGGCTACCCAGCGCTCAGCATTCAGCCTGACACTCCAGGCGCCATGTGCCCTGGTCCCCACCTACCTCTCCACTGCAAATTCTGGCCATACAGCCCTGCACCTCCAAACAGTGCACTCCCATCTCAGTCCACATTCTCCCCTTACAACATTTCATCCAAGACCATGGATTCATGGCCTTAAGTTTTCTTCTGGTCTGGACTTCTGTGTCAGCTCCAGAGTCTAGTTGTCTCACTGACCCCTTCACTTGGGTGCCAGAGAACACTGGATGTTCCAGACCCCTCAAACTCAACGCATCTAACACCTCCCCCGCCACCCAACCCCTTACTCTGCTTGTCTTCCCTGTATCAGTCAACATCACCATTCCCCCAGCTGCTCCGGTGGCTCTCAACTCTGCCCTCTCTTGACTGTGCGTTCAATCCACCACTAAGTCCTGCTGATTCTACCTCCAATGTTTTTACTTTCTTTTAGAGACAGGGTCTCACTCTGTTACTGAGGCTGGAGTGCAGTGGCACAATCATGGCTCACTGGAGCCTCAAACTCCTGGGCTCAAGTGATCCTCCCACCTCAGCCTCCTGAATAGCTAAGACTATAGGTGCACAGCACTATGCCTGGCTAATTCTTACTTTTTTTTTTTTTTTTTTTTGAGACAGAGTCTCGCTCTGTCGCCCAGGCTGGAGTGCAGTGGCGCGATCTCGGCTCACTGCAATGCAAGCTCCACCTCCCGGGTTCACGCCATTCTCCTGCCTCAGCCTCTCCGAGTAGCTGGGACTACAGGTGCCCGCCACCACGCCCGGCTAATTTTTTGTATTTTTAGTAGAGACGGGGTTTCACCGTGGTCTCTATCTCCTGACCTCGTGATCTGCCTGCCTCGGCCTCCCAAAGTGCTGTGATTACAAGCGTGCGCCACCACGCCCGGCCGATTCTTACTGTTTTTTTTAAGAGACAGGGTGTTGCTATGTTGCCCAGGCAGGTCTCAAACTCCTGGCCTCAAGCGATCCTCCTGCCTTGGCCTCCCAAAGTGTTGGGATTACAGACGTGAGCCACAGCACCTGGCTTCCAATGTTTCTCTTACCTCCATCCATTCCCTCCCCATGTATGTCACAACGCTAATCTAAGCCACATCTCCCACCTGGACTACACAAGGGTCTCCCTGCTTCCTCATCTGTGCCCCTATAAGTGCATTCTCATACAGCAGTCAGGGTGATCTTATCTGTAAACTGAATCATGCCACTACACTGAAGCTGGGATGAAATCCAGGCTTCTAGTTTTAAGGAGCTTCCAGCGGCCAAATCTGGGACAATCTGCGCACCAAAATAATTAAGATTAATAACTAATTATAAAATTTATTGGAAAATAATAAAAATCCAAGAGTTCCTATGAATAGTGAATCTAAAATAAGTGGACAGAAGAATGCCAAGTGTTGACTAATAAATGTGGAGGGAGTCCTGGAGTTGAGTTACTATTCTGTAACCATCGTGATTCTTAGGCAAGAATCATCAATAGGTGTTAAACCTCATCTATTTAACTTTTGATGTGGAATAGGATATAGTCATGGTTATAAAATACCTCCTCATTGATTACTTGTTACAAGGGAAAAATAGTAACTCTAGATTGGAGAAATCAAATAACCTTGAATTGGTGATCAAAATTAAAATCACCAAGGAGGGGCTGGGTGTGGTGGCTCACGCCTGTAATCCCAGCACTTCGGGAGGCCGAGGCAGGTGGATCACCTGAGGTCAGGAGTTCAAGACCAGCCTGGCCAATATGGCGAAACCCAGTCTCTACTAAAAAATACAAAAATTAGCTGGGCGTGGTGGTGGGTACCTGTAATCCCAGCTACTCTGGAGGCTGAAGCAGGGAAAATTGCTTGAACCCAGGAGGTGGAGGTTGCAGTGAGCTGAGATCACACCACTGCACTCCAGCTTGAGCAACAGAGCAAGACTCTGTTTAAAAAAAAATCACCACGGAGGAACAGACAGACATGTGTGGCTTTAGCTGTTACACTGAGAAGGACACAGTATCACTTACACAGTCTTCCAGCCAGGAATGCATAACCCATATATTATAACGAAGAAACAAGCAGACAAACCCCAAATGAAGAATGTTCTATTAAGATAAAGGGGAAGATTGAATTCTTCAATAATATCAACACCATGCAGACAAAGAAAGGCTAACCATTCCCGATTAAGGGATACTAGAGAGAAACAACAACCGAATGCAATACATCATTCTTAGAGTGGATCCTGTGCTAGAGGAGAAATGCCATCTAAAGGGTGTTACTGAGACAAGTGACAAGATGGGAGGTAAATTAGATGCCATATTGGATCAGTGTGAAATTTAATGCAGTGGATAACTGTACTGTGGGAGGAAACACACACTATTTAGGGGTAGAGGAACATGAGGTCTGCAACTTATTCTCAACTAGATCGGAATCAAAGTTGTCTGTATATACCTTAAATAGAGAGATGGCCAGTGACAGAGAAATGGGGTAAAATGTGAACAGCAGGTGAGTCTGGGACAAAGGCTATGCAGATGTCCATTGTACTATTCTTGAGACTTTTCTGTAACTTTGAAATTATTTCCAAATAAAAAGTTAAACCAGGAAGGGCATGGTGGCTCATGCCTGTAATCCCTTTGGGGATTTGTAAGCACTTTGGGAAGCCGAGGAGGGTGGATCACTTGAGGTCAAGAATTTGAGACCAGCCTGGCCAATATGGTGAAACTTTCTCTCTACTAAAAATACAAAAATTAGCCAGGTGTAGTGGCGGGCGCCTGTAATCCCAGCTACTTGAGAGCCTGAGGTGGGAGAATCGCTTGAACCTCGGAGGTAGAGGTTGCAATGAGCCAAGATCACGCCACTGCACTCCAGCCTGGGGACAGAGTGAGTCTGTGTCTCAAATTTAAGAAAAAAAAAAAAAAAAGTTAACCCAAAACCTCCAGGCTCCTTACTGTGGCCCACAAGGCTCTGCCATCACCCCTGCCCAGGCCACCCGGCCTTATCTCAGCCCATGCCCCTGCATGCTCAGCTACCACTATAAGGATTGCCTTTCAGTTTCCCCACCATACCATGCTCTTTCCCACCCTTGGGTCTTTTGTGCCTACTTTTGCTTGTCTATGGAATTCTCCTCCCCAACTCAGATCTCAGGGAGATAGTAATTGTCACTTTCTCACAATGACCTTCTTTGATCATCTTAATCTAATTTAGATCGACAATATGCTTTTATGGCACCAAGAACTTTTCCTTCATGACACTTATCACAGTTTATAAGAGTGTATTTTGGGGGATTGCATGACGTCTGTCTTCTCCAACAGCCTGAATGCTCCCTGAAGCCAGGAATCCTGTTTGTTCTACACATGAATGCATCTTTCCACCCCAGCAGCTGGACCTGGCATGCAGCTGGGCATTCTGTAGCCAGCTGACTGATTAAATGGTGAATTCCACTCTCCAAGTTCACGCCCAGACTGTTGGTCGCTCTCAGAGAACACACTCTGTCGTCTATCTCTAGCCCTGAGAACTCATTCAAGAGCCTTCGTCTTTGAAGGCTTTCTAAATTCCCCACCACTACGCCACAATTTGGAACTAAGAGGCCATGGTAGGGAGGAGGTGGCACTTGAGAGGCAAGCTGTGTTAGGGGAGACATCACGAATGAGACCCAGAGAAGGGATGTCAAGGAGGCAGCTGGCTGCTCAGGCTGGCGCTCAGAGGGGCAGTTTGGGTTAGACTGAGAGAGGACCAACAGCTGGAGCTGCACGCTTAAAGGATATCTTTCACAGACCCGTGCAGAAGAAAGAGTCTAAGGACAGGGCCCAAATGAGGCTGACTTAGGGCTAAGCAAGAAAAACAGCCCTGGAAGCAAAGAAGCAGTGTCCAGAGAAGTAGCAGTAATATTCAGAGACAGAAAAAGTTGTTACCAAAGGCAAGAAAGGAGGACATTTAGGCACTGAAACCATTTGGATTTTCTTCTTCCTTGTTCAAAATCAGCAGTCTGGCCCCTGGTGGTTGAGGCAGGCTGGTGGGGTTAAGAGCTTGGACTGTAAACTAGCCAGGCGCAGTGGCACACGTCTGTAGTCCCAGCTACTCGGGAGGCTGAGGCACGAGAATCACTTGAACCTGGGAGGTGGGGGTTGCAGTGAGCCGAGATTGTGCCAGTGCACTCCAGCCTGGGTGATACAGCGAGACTCCGGCTCAGGAAAAAAAAAAAAAAAAAAAAGAACTTGGACTGTGTCTGAATCTTGACTTCATAATATATTAATATCAGTTGTGTGACCCTGGGCAATGGACTTGACTTTCCGAGACTTCAAGCCCTCATCTGTACGTTGTTGAGGGGCTGCTGTCAGAATGACATGCGATCCTCTCTGGAAGGCCCTTTGAGCCATGTTTGGTCTATGGTCTAGGCAATGAATGACATCGTGGCGCATGCACAGTGCGAGAGGGTGCACTGGTTCCAGCTCACAGGAATGTGTCCTAAGTTCTGCCTTTCACCAATAGCAGTTTCAGACAAAAGTCAGAGCCCTCCAACCACCTTCTATTACATGTCCCCTTCCTCTGATGCGGCCCCTAATTAAAAACAAAAACAAAAACAGATAGTGGGCAGGTTCCATTTAACATGATCCTTCCTCTAAAGCCTCTTTCTGAAAAATCAGTTTTCTCCCTGTCTCCAAGGGTGCCCCAAGTCATACCATGCCAGGGTTTGCCCTCATGACTGCAATTAACCCTTAGCTGGGAGCATTTTGCACTGTTTTCCAGCTACCCATGGTGACACTCACCTCAACACAGCTACCTTCTGTGGACATAGGTAAGTATTCTCAGGCCCCTTACTTGGGGATACCATTAATGTCTGCCCATAGCTTCAGACCATCCCATCTCTGAAGGCAAGAGAAGTGTGTGGCTACCATTTCACAGCTTGGAAAGCACTTCCCCAACACAGCCTCCCTTTCATCCTCACAACTGCCCGGTGAGGTAGATACAGCAGGTAACAGCTACAGTGGTTTGCGTTTATCAAGCACTTACAATGTACCATGTTCTGTGTTAAGCATTTTCATATGTGATCTCATTTAAACTCATGAAAACTCTATGAAGATGATGTTTGCCACAATCATCAATCAGTGCCACCACTTTACAGAAGAGAAAAATGGAGCGGTTCGTAACTTGCCTCAAATCAAAGAGGTAGTAAGTAATGGAGCCAGGATTCAAACCTCAGACTGACTCCAGAGCCACACTCTTAACCCTCCTACAATATTGCCTCAAAAAGCAAGCATTGACTCCCCACACATTACTCATCCATTAAATTGAAGCTCAGAGAGGTAAAGTGACTTGCCCAAGACCTCGCCACCAGGAGCTGGTAGAGCCAGGACGCACACTGGGATTCTCTGGCTCTGAGGCCCCTGAAACCAAAAAGGCAAGATTCAATGTTGTAGGCAAAATTCCAGCAGCAGACTTGACTTGCCGATGCTGCTCAGCCCAGAGTAGTGTTTCTTTTTCTTTCTTTTTCCTTTTGTTTTTTTTGAAACAAATCTCCCTCTGTCACACAGGCTGGAGTGCAGTGGTGGGATCTCAGTTCGCTGCAACCTCTGCCTCCTGGGTTCAAGCAATTCTCCTGCCTCAGCCCCTGAGTAGGTGGGATTTCAGGCACGCACCACCATGCCTGGCTAATTTTTGTATTTTTAGGAGAGACAGATTTCACCATGTTGGTCAGGCTGGTCTTGAACTCCTGACCTCGTGATCTGCCCGCCTTGGCCTCCCAAAGTGCTGGGATTACAGGCATGAGCCACTGCGCCCGGCCTTTCTTTTTCTTTTTTGAGACAGAATCTCACTGTGTCATCCAGGCTGGAGTGCAGTGGCACAATCTCTGCTCACTGCAACTTCCACCTCCCGGGTTTAAGTGATTCTCCTGCCTTAGCTTCCCAAGTAGCTTGGACTACAGGTGTACAGCACCATGCCCGGCTAATTTTTTTTTTTTGTATTTTTAGTAGAGATGAGGTTTCACCATGTTGGCCAGACTGGTCTCGAACTCCTGACCTCAAATGATCTGACCGCCTTGGCCTCCCAAAGTGCTGGGATTACAGGCATGAACCACTGCGCCCAACCCCAAAGTAGTGTTTCTATGCAGGAAATCCCTCCTGGAATTTATCAGGAAATCTGTATGTTCTTCTGAATCCCAAAAACAATCAGTCAAGAAATTGGGAAAATGGGGAAAAGCATTATAATTCTCCTGTGAGAATTAATGCTTAACAATCAACACAGAGGCATTCCTGGCTTAAAGAAATCCACTAATGCCAAATTGAAAGCAAGAGAAGGCAATGTTGACACACGGAGTCTAAAGTTAAGGTACTGTAATCCGGGTACTCTGGGAGGCTGAGGCAGTTGGATCACCTGAGGTCGGGAGTTCGAGACCAGCCTGGCCAACATGGCAAAACCCTGTCTCTACAAAAAATACAAAACTTAGCCGGGCATGGTGGCACATGCCTCTAATCCCAGCTACTCGGGCGGCTGAGGCACAAGAATTTGCTTGAACCCAGGAGGTGGAGTCGAGATCGCACCACTGCACTTGAGCCTGGGAGCTACAGCAAGACTGTCTCAAAAAATAAATAAATAATGTTAAGGTAGACATTTCCAGAATATGGGACAAGAGTACCTAGGAGATAAGTCGTCAAAATACTTTTTGTAGCTGTTGACACACTAAAAGTATATTTGTGGTTCTACCTGTTGTTAAGAGCGAGTCATTCTCACAAATATTAATGTTTACGTGCACTGTATTTTATA
This sequence comes from Nomascus leucogenys, assembly GCF_006542625.1. Taxonomy (NCBI): domain Eukaryota; kingdom Metazoa; phylum Chordata; class Mammalia; order Primates; family Hylobatidae; genus Nomascus; species Nomascus leucogenys. Next base: position 75,233,802 of record NC_044382.1, on the reverse strand, counting down.
CAAATCCTGCAAATGATGTTCTAATCAATAACAAGTTTTGGAAACAAATAAGTCCTTAAATTGGCAATTTCTCTCCCTCTCTCTTTTTTTAAGAGACAGGGTCTTGCTCTGTTGCCCAGGCTGGAGTGCAGTGGTGCAATCATAGCTCACTATAGCCTCAAACTCTGGGCTCAAGTGATCCTCCTGCTTTGGCCTCCCAAAGTGCTGGAATTATAGGCATGTGCCACCATACTCAGCCTAAACTGGCAATTTCAACTCGTGATTCTGTGTAGTGTTGTTAATCTTGTCAAATATTTGAACATTTCGTTATTTAAATACTACCCAACAAATGTTCGTTGGCATTTTCCAGTTATTGAACATTTGCTACGGCCTACAGTTCTTTGTAACTACTACTAAATGTGTATTTCTTATTTATTAAAAAATACAGAAAGTGGCCGGGCATGGTGGCTCACGCCTGTAATCCCCACACTTTGGGAGGCTGAGGTGGGTGAATCACCTATGGTCAGGAGTTTGAGACCAGCCTGGCCAACATGATGAAACCCTCTCTGTACTAAAAATACAAAAAATTAGCTGGGCGTGGTGGCACGTGCCTGTAATCCCAGCTGCTAGGGAGGCTGAGGCAAGAGAATCACTTGGACCCGGGAGGCGGAGGTTGCAGTGAGCCGAGATCACACCACTGCACTCCAGCCTGAGTGACAAGAGCAAAACTCCATCTCAAAAGAAAAAAAAATACAGAAAGTTATGAAAAATACAGAATAACATGCTTTCAGGAATTCCCCCAAATTCCATTTTTTCATTCCCAACTCCTGAAGATTAGTTTCCCTTTTGGGAACCTGGAAATCTTAGTCCAGAGGAACTGGATGAACTTCCCAGACAACCCAGTAGGATGGCAAACGGAGAGAGGTCATCCTTGTTGGCCTCCAGGAAGGCTCTACACAGGAGCTGGTCCTGGAGTGGAGCTTCCTTCACCAACATCACCCTGGTGACGACTGAGAAAAGGGAAAAGGTCATTCCAGAATTCCGTGGGCTGAACCTAAAGCATTGGCTTGAAGCGTGAAATTTCTGTGTCATCTCAATCATTGGTACAAATGTTAACTTTCATCCCAGGGAGTATCTACTCACTTCAGTGTAAAAAGCGTTTTCTATAATTCACCAGAGAAAAATGAATGCTCTCCATAAGTGGAGGCCCTGTTAGCCCACGGCCTTAATTAACCCCGCTGTGTCCCAGCACGAGAAGTGGTACTGCATTGCTGACTTTGGGCAGGTTCCTTAACCTCTCAGAAACGCAATTTCTCCATCTGCAAAATGCAGATAATGAGAATATCCGTGCCATAGAGATGCAGTGAGAACTAAATTACATCAGTCACAATGCCTGGTACAGAGTAAACCCTTGATAAATGGGAGGCATTATTATTTCCTAGTACAACAGACCCAACGGTGAAGTCAGGAAGTGAGAGCTTGGTGAAGGGCCTTGGAACCACCCAAAAGGCTCACTCGTGCTGCTTCTCGGGCTAGGATTTTCCAGGTAGGTTAGGCCACCAGCTCAGGGCTGCGCCAGAAGTCTCCACGCCTCCGCACAAGGTGGGCGCCTGGGCTGAAAGGCCGCTTGTCCACGTGGGTTCCCAGGTTGGCCTGCTAGGCTGACACCCTGGTGGAAGCATTTGCCCTATGTCCTCGGGCGCTGGAGGTCCCCCAGCGCTGGCGTACATAAGCCCTGGCGTGCGGGGCGGCTTCCGCGCTGGGGTCTCTGCGCGTGCGCGGGCCTCAACACATGCGTGGACGTCCGGGCGCCACGTGGGCGTCTCGTGGTGCTGCAGAAGGCGCGAGGCCGGCGGGTCCCGTGCGCCTGTCCCCGCCACGGCCCTTGCCCGCTGTGGACCTGGAGGCTCAGTGCCGGCAGGACTGGGGACTCGGCGCCTCTCCCGGGGTGGCAGGCGCCTCGCATGGCACACTCAGACCGCTGGGCGGGTGGCCGCGTGGGTGCATGAGGAGGTGGGTGAGGCAGCCCAGTGCACCTCTCCCCTGGGCCTCTAGCAAGGCGGCCTCAGGCGCTGGATGTGATCCGAGTTCTGCCCTAAGCCCTTCCCATGCATTCGGGCGCCAGTGGCGAGCCAGATGGGTGCTGTGGCCTTAGGTTCGGGCAGGTGTAGGGCCGCTCGCCCCCGATGTTACCGCGGTGGGTGAGCTGGGAAGCTCTTTCCGCCCTCGGGGCACAGGTAGTGGCTGGATCTTGGGGCAGCCAAGGGAGGCTTTAGGGGCCTTGGCTTGCTTGGGGACCCCACTCACCTCCCCTTACCCTGGGGGATTGTTCTGGGTGCCCTTGGGGCCTTGCTGCCTCCCCCGGGAGCTCTGGTGTCCGGCACCACCATGGAACTGGGCCGGGCATTTGTCCGGAGGCCCCTCCTGGGCAGGAGCCTCCTGAGGGGCTCTGTCTTCAGCCCCTTCTCGTGGAGGGCTCTCCTCGTCATTCTCACTCCCGAATCCTGTAAGGAGACAAGAAGAATCTGGGTAGTGTCCTCTTCTCCTCACCTCACTGACTTTCCACCAACTTGCCCCATTTATGACTTCCAAATGGGGCAAGTTGGTGGAAAGTCTTTTGCAAGCGATTAAGTTGTGTATTTTTGAGAGCAGGCAGAGGGTGAGGCAGGGCCATGTAGGAAACCTGTAGGACTTCAGTTTCTGAAATTAGACAGGGCTGTGTTTGAATCACAATTCCAGCCATTACTTGTAGTGTAATCTTGGGCAAGCTACATAACTTCTTGTGAAGCTCTAAGACGGAGATAACGGTAAAGGCAGGCTCAAATGATTCTGTCAGTGTGGTTGGTGCATCCACAGGCCATCAGGGATATGTTAAATTGGAAAGATCAATATAAACCTTTACATTTAAGAAAATTTTTGGCCAGGCTCGGTGGCTCACACCTGTAATCCCAGCACTTTGGGAGGCCGAGGCGGGTGGATCACCTGAGGTCAGGAGTTGGAGACCAGCCTGACCAATATGGTGAAACCCTGTCTCTACTAAAAATATAAAAATTAGCTGGGCGTGGTGGCGGGCTCCTGTAATCCCAGCTACTCGGAAGGCTGATACAGGAGAATCTCTTGAACCTGGTAGGCAGAGGTTGCAGTGAGCGGAGATCGCACCACTGCACTCCAGCCTGGGCAACAGAGCGAGGCTCCGTCTGAAAAAAAAAAAGAAAAAAATTTTTTAGCAGAGCACGATGGTTTAGCCTGCTATCCCAGCACTTTGGGAGGGAGGCCAAACAAAGCAGGATGATCTCTTGAAGCCCAGGTTTCAAGACCAGCCTGGGGCCAGGCGTGGTGGCTCATGCCTGTAATCCCAGCACTTTGGGAGGCTGAGGTGGGCGGATCACTTGAGGTCAGGGGTTCAAGACCAGCCTGGCCAACATGGTGAAACCCCATCTCTACTAAAAATACAAAAATTAGCTGGGCATGGTGGTGCGGCACCTGTAATCCCAGCTACTTGGGATGCTGAGGCACGAGAATCGCTTGAGCCTGGGAGGCAGAGGTTGTAGTGAACCAAGATCGCATCGCTGCACTCCAGCTTTGGTGACAGAGCAAGAGTCCGTCTCAAAAACAAAACAAAACAAAACAAAAAAACCAAAAAGCCCAGCCTGGGCAACATAGCGAGATTCCATCTTTACAAAATATTAAAAAATTAGCCCAGCATGATGGCATGTGCCTGTAGTCCCAGCTACTGGGGTGGGGTGGCAAGGTGAGAGGATCACTTTAGCCTGAGAGGTCGGAGCTGCAGAGAACTTATGATCATGCTGCTGCACTCCAGCCTGGGCAACAGAGTTGAGACCCTGTCTTATTTATTTATTTTTTTTTTTGAGACAGGGTCTCCCTTTGTTGCTCAGGCTAGAGTGCAGTAGTACAATCATGGCTCACTGAAGCCTCAAACTCTGCACCTCAAGCGATCCTCCCACCTCAGCCTCCCAAGTAGCTGGGACTTACAGGTGCATATCATCATGCCTGGCTAATTTTTGTATTTTTTGTAGAGATGGGGTTTTGCCATGTTGCTCAGGCTGGTCTTGAATTTCTGGGCTCAAGCAATTCACCCACTTCAGCCTCCCAAAGCTCCCAAAGTGCTTTTTTTGAGGCGGAGTTTTGCTCTTGTTGCCCAGGCTGTAGTGCAATAGAGCCTCTTGCCTCACTGCAGTCTCTAGGTTCAAGTGATTCTCCTGCTTCAGCCTCCCGAGTAGCTGGGATTACAGGCATGTGCCACCACGCCCAGCTAATTTTTGTATCTTTAGTAGAGATGGGGTTTCACCATGTTGGCCAGGGTGGTCTCAAACTCCTGACCTCAGGTGATCCACTCACCTCAGCCTCCCCAAGTGCTGGGATTACAGGCGTGAGCCACCGCGCCCGGCTGTGAGGACTTTAAATAAGAAGATGCAGATAAAGCACTTGGCACTGGGCCTGCAGCAATTCCACTGGCTTCACCACAGAACAGCCCAAGGTCTCAATTCAGGGCACAGGCACTCGGCTAATCTCCACCAAAGTGCTTAGGAGCGTGGGCTTTGAAATGGATGACAGAGGTTTGAATCCTGACTCAGCTTCTTCTTATCTGTGACCTTGGGCAAATAATATAACATTACAAAGCCTCAGTTTTCTTATTTGTAAGTAGGCATAATAATCCCTACCCAAAAGGAATGTGATGATTAAATGAGATTATGTGAGTGTATGTGTATATAGCATACACATAGATCGGAGATAGATGGTAGGTAGCTAGGTAGGTAGGTAGATAGATAGATAGAGGCACTGAGTAACATTAGTGGCTGCCATTATTGCCTTAATATTCCAGTTACTTCAGGGTTTGCTCCTTGGAGGATTTTGGATATTTGCTTATAAATATAAACAAACAGATTAGGCCAGGCGCAGTGGCCCATGCCTGTAATCCCAGCACTTTGGGAGGCCGAGGCGGGTGGGTCACTTGAGGTCAGGAGTTTGAGACCACCCTGGCCAACATGGTGAAACCCTGTCTCTACTAAAAAAATAAAAAAAAAATAGCAGGGATTGGTGGCAGTCACCTGTAGTCCTAGCTATTCAGGAGGCTGAGGCAAGAATTGCTTGAACCCAGGAGGCAGAAGTTGCAGTGAGCCAAGATCACGCCACTGCATTCCAGCCTGGATGACAGAGCGAGACTCCGTCTCAAACAAACAAACAAACAAACAAACAAAAACCCCAAATAGATTAGATCAGACCAGTGGCAAAATGTTTTTTTCTGGGTATTAATAATGCATTATAGCATTTTCAGGAAGTTATAACCATTTTATTTCAAATTTTCCCCAAATCGTTAACAGATAAATCAATGAAGAATGTCAGAAAGATTCTGGGAAAAAAATGTCTCTATGACAATAGCCAAGGTGGACAAGTGGTTGCAATGCACAGGCTGTATTTGAGCCCACAGGATCTACTGAGATCAAGGCCACTCACAACACCTGGAGGTGGGTGCCATTCACTACCAGGTAAACAAGAGGTTTGTATAGTTAGTGCAACAGATTTCCAACAGATAACAGTACATTGTTTTAAGGAAAGGGCACCTTTTTTCTAGTTCATACAAAGTTGCTAAGAATTTATGAATGAGCTGAAGAGCTGACTGTGGCCTCTCTAGGGGAGAGAGTGTGTACCACACTTGTCTATTGGGCTAGATTAGGATCTAACAAACCTGTGGCAGAGAGGAACTGTCTTCTCTCAGGGTCTGGGGCAAAGAGTGGGATTCCCTGGTGTGACAGACAGGATTCTAAAGATGCTCCCCTCAAGATTCCTGTCCCCTGGTTATTCAGTCAAGCACTAATTTAGGTGCTGCTGTGAAAGGATTTGGCAGATGTAATTAAAATTCCAAGTCAGTTGATATGAGGATACTGAGATTACCACCCAGTCAGGTAGCCATTTAAAAGCAAGCTTTTCTCTAGCTGGTAGCAGAACAGGAAGTTATGAGGGGCATTTGAGCCATTGCTGACTTGAAGAAGGAGGCAGCCATGTGCTGAGGAATGTGGAGGCCTCCAGAGAGCTGCCACTACCGGACATCCAGCAAGGAACTGAATTTGGCTAACAACCTAAATGAGCTCGAAAGTGGATTCTTCTTCAAAGCATCTGGAAAAGAGCCCAGGTCAGCCAACACCTAGACTTTGCCCTTGCGAGACTGAGCTAAGAACCCAGTCATGCCCATACAGTGGGACTTAGGGAACTGCGAGATAATAATTGGTTGTGGCTTTAAGCTGCTAAATGCGTAGTAATTTGTTATGCAGCAATAGGAAACAAATATTATTTGTTTCATGAAAGAGCTCAGCTGGAGGTAACTTGGGGATCCCTCCAGGAGAGGATTCTGTCAGCTGTCTTGCATTATGCTGGTGGAGAGAACACATTTTCCCCACTCCTGATGTTTACTTTTATGCAGATAGAGATCTAAAGGTGTAACATTACTGACCTTTCCCCACCTCCTGACTTACTTAGGAATGAATGGAGTTACTAAGAAGGAGAAATGGTATGTCTATATATCTGTTCCTTCCTCTGTTTTTCCCCTTGAGAGTGAACCTGTTGCCTAAGAACTTAGGTTCTGTTCTACACCGTCAAATTCCAAGTTTTTTTTGTTTTGTTTTGTTTTTTGTTTTTTTTTTTTTTGAGACAGAGTCTTGCTCTGTTGCTCAGGCTGGAGTGCAGTGGCACCATCTCGGCTCATTGCAACCTCTGCCTCCCAGGTTCAAGCGATTCTCCTGCCTCAGCCTCTCGAGTAGCTGGGATTACATGCACATGCCACCATGCATGACTAATTTTTTTATTTTTAGTAGAGACAGGATTTCACCATGTTGGCCCGGCTGGTCTCAAACTCCTGACCTCAAGTGATCCACCTGCCACAGCCTCCCAAAGTGCTGCGATTACAGGCGTGAGCCACTGCGCCCAGCCATCAAATTCCAAGTTTTACAAGGGGAAGCCTGTCAAGGTCTAGTACTACCTGTGACTATGGATTGGTAAACATGGTCCAGAACTGAGGAAGAAGAAAGATGTATTAGTCTGTTCTCACATTGCTAAAGATATACCCAAGACTGGATAATTTAGAAAGGAGAGAGGTTTAATTGACTCCCAGTTCAGCGTGGCTGGAGAGGTCTCAGGAAACTTATAGTCATGGTGGAAGGGGAAGCAAACATGTCCTTCTTCACATGGCGGGAATAATAAGAAGTGCTGAGCAAAGTTGGAAAAGCCCCTTATAAAACCACCAGATCTCATGAGAACTCACACACTGTCACAAGAACAGCATGGAGGTGACTGCCCCCTATGATTCAATTACCTCTCACTGCGTTCCTCCCATGACACGTGGAGATTACAATGGGGACTACAATTCAAGATGAGATTTGGGTGGGGGGACACAGCCAAACCATATCAAAGACCTTAACTAATGGTCTCCCTCATCTCTCCCACCCCTGCCAGAAACCACATATAAACATGTAGCCCTGGAAGAACTGACCTAACCTGCTCACCTTTGAGCACTTAGAAGGGAGCTACACAGGTAGACTGACTTGAGGAAAGATGCCTGCCTGCACTTGAAAAGCCCTGTAGGTAAGGCTTCTTATTCATGCCTTAGTAGTCAGATAGTGGTCTGCAAATTTGTTCAATACTGGGTGTTGTGGACTGAAGGTATATCCTGCCCCCTCACCCCGATTCATATGAAGAAGTCCTGATACCTCAGAATGTGACTGTATTTGGAGAGGGTTTTAAAGAGGTAATTTGTTGGGAGCCGAAAAGGCCACAGGGATCGTGACCAACTCAGCATTCCACTGGAGGCTATATGATCAAACAGCAAACTGTTTATTATGAATGCAGGATGTAAGCAAACTCACACTGCACCTGCCACCAAAAGGTTTGCTGAGGGCCATCACTCCCCGGTGCCAGGCTCCTTGAAGTTAGCTACTGGGAAATCTAGCGCCTATTGTTCGAAGGATACAGTCTCACAAGCCTGCTGTGAACCAAACAGCTGACTGACAATTACCCAACAACCAGCCCCCCTTTCTCGTTATCTCTTTTACCAATAAATACGGAGGGCTGTGTAAAGCTCAGGGCCCTTGGCCAGGCGTGGTAGCTCACACCTGTAATCTCAGCACTTTGGGAGGCTGAGGTGGGCAGATCACGAAATCAGGAGATCAAGACCATCCTGGCTAACACAGTGAAACCCCATCTCTACTAAAAATACAAAAAGTTAGCCAGGCGTGGTGGTGGGCGCCTGTAGTCCCAGCTACTTGGGAGGCTAAGGCAGGAGAATGGTGTGAACCTGGGAGGCGGAGCTTGCAGTGAGCCGAGATCACGCCACTGCACTCCAGCCTGGGCCAAATGCGAGACTCCATCTCAAAAAGAAAAAAAAAGAAAAAAGCTCAGGGCCCTTGTCCACTAGAGACAAGGTGCCCCCGACCCCTTCTTCCAAATATACTCTTTTGTCTTTGTCTTTTATTCCCGCGTTCACCCCACTTTGTTCAGTCTCCCAAGGTCCGTACAGGTTACAGTAATTGAATTACAGTGAAGTTGTTAGGGTAGGCTCTAATTCAATACGACTGGTTCACTTAAGAGGAAATTTAGACACAGACATATACAAGGTGAAGACCATGTAGGGACACAAGGAGAACAAGGCCATCTACAAGACAATGAGAGACGCCTCAGAAGAAATCAACTCTGCTGACACCTTGATCTTGGACTTCCAGCCTCCAGAACTATGAGAAAATAAATTTCTGTTGTTTAAGCCACCCAGTCTGTGGTACCTTGTTATGGTATACCTAGCTAAAGAACACACTGAGTTTACAAGAGTAAACTTGCCTTACAGCACTTGCCTCTGTTTGATAGAACCTAATATACTATTCTGACTGCTAATTGTGAATAAAATAAGGAATAATTAAAGAAAAGTTACAGCCCATCTAAGGGACTCAGAAACCAGAGGAGAGAAGATCAAGCCAGTCCCTGGATGAAATGTTATTTATTTATTTTTTAAAACAGAGTCTCGCTCTGTCATCCAGGCTGGAATGCAGCGGTGTGATCTCAGCTCACTGCAACCTCCGCCTCCCGGGTTCAAGAGATGCTGCCTCAACCTCCCGAGTAGCTGGGATTACAGGTGCGTGCCACCACACTTGGCTAATTTTTTGTATTTTTAGTAGAGTCAGGGTTTCACCATGTTAGCCAGGATGGTCTCAATCTCCTGACCTTGTGATCCGCCCGCCTTGGCTTCCCAAAGTGCTGGGTTTACAGGCGTGAGCCACTGCACCTGGCCGAAATGGTTTTAACTGAAGTAAAATTGATTGAGGTCTGTTTTTAAAAAAAGGTTACAAGAGCTCAAACTTCCTTGTCACCAATCCTGTTCCTTCCAAATACCAGGCTATCTAGCCAAATCATGAGCAACTGCCCATGCGTTAGTATAGCTCTGTACTTCTGGCTATTTCTCATTCCAAACATAGCAAACAATCAAACATACTATTCAAAATTCCGGCCACTGTGAGGCCATGACAGCAGATTTTGCAGACTCTTCTGTAAAATGAGAGATACTCCAGGAGATCATAGGCACTAATGGAGGGGGAGGAAGACAATGTAGCAAGAGTTGGTATTGGGCTGGGTGCCGTGACTCATGCCAGTAATCCCAGCACTTTGGGAGGCTGAGGCAGGAGGATCACTTGAGACCATGAGTTTGAGACCAGCCTGGGCAACATAGTGAGACCTTGTCTCTACTAAAAATGAAAAAGTTAGCTAGGCGTGGTGGCAAAAAGCCACTTGGGAGGCTGAGGTAGGAGGGTCACTTGGGCCTGGGAGGTTGAGGCTGCAGTGAGCTGTGATCATGCCACTGCACTCCAGTCTCAGTGACAGAGTGAGACCCTGACTCAAAAAAAAAAAAAAAAAAAAGTTGTTGAAGGAGTCGATTCTTCTATTGGTGTTTGCCATGTTTGCCATGGACACTGAGCATTACCGGATCTGCTGGATCTCAAGCACCACACAGTAGAGCAGCATGTGATGTAATGCAGCCTAGACTTGCTGCAGTGCCTTCTCTCGCTGTGGTCCCTGCTCAAAACTAGCAGCATAGACCAGGCACCGTGGGTCATGCCTGTAATTCCAGGATTTGGGGAGGCCGAGGTGGGCGGATCACTTGAGGTCAGGAGTTGGAGACCAGCCTGGCCAATATGGTGAAACCCCATCTCTACTAAAAATACAAAGAATAGCCAGGCATTGTGGCACATGCCTGTAATCCCAGCTACTTGGGATGCTACTTGGCAGGAGAATCTCTTAAACCCGGGAGGCAGAGGTTGCAGTGAGCTGAGACTGCACCATTGCACTCCAGCCTTGGTGACAAAGCGAGACTCTGCCTCAAAAAAAAAAAAAAAAGGGCCGGGCATGGTGGCTCATGCCTATAATCCCAGCACTTTGGGAGGCCGAGGCAGGCGGATCACAAGGTCAAGAGATCAAGACCATCCTGGCCAACATGGTGAAACTCCATCTCTACTAAAAATACCAAAATTAGCTGGGCTTGGTGGTGCGTACCTGTAGTCCCAGCTACTCGGAAGGCTGAGGCAGGAGAATTGCCTGAATCCAGGGGGCAGAGGTTGCAGTGAGCCGAGATGGAACCACTGCACTCCAGCCTGGTGACAAAGTGAGACTCCGTCTCAAAAAAAAAAAAAAAAAAAAAAAAAAAAGGAAAAAAACAAACAAACTAGCAGCCTTACAAATACTAATTTGCTCCAATAAAGATACTGTATCTGGGAACAGCAGCTACAATTGGAGTCACCATCTGATAAAGTTTATGATAGTCCACAGTCATTCTCCGAGATCCATCTGACTTCTGCATAGGCCACACTGGTGGGTTAAATGAGTATGTGATAGGTGTCATCACCCTTGCTTCTTTTAATTTTTTGATGGCGGCATTAATCTCTGTGCTTCCCTCAGGAATGTGGTATTTCTACTGGCTTCTTTTCTCTTTAGGGAGGGGAAGTTCCAGGGGCTTTCACTTAGACCTTCCTGTCATATTGACCTTCAGTCTATGAGTCAGAGAGCCTATGTGGGGATTCTGGCACTATGTCAGCTTTCAATCAGTTGTCTCAGCTCTAAATGTCACCCTCCAGTACCTGGACTTCTATTACATTTCTCCTTGCAAAGAACATGATGTTATGCTTTGTCAGTAGAGGGCGCTGGTGGGACATTGCAAGAAGAAGGGGAAGCTCTTCCTGGTTCTGGTCCTGTTGAGGTTTCATTTTTCTTGCTCTTGCTGCAGTTTTTCAGGGGCAGATCCCAGTGGTTCTCTGCCCTAGATGCATGTCCAGAGTGAAAAGTCCTTGGGAGTCTCAAAGACCCCAGTTTGCAACACTTTACCACGTTCCCTCCCCCAATATGGACACCACAAATCCCATACCACATGCTGCCTTTGCAGTGAGTGGCTCCTGGCACTTGGACAGTTTTTGCACACCCACCACTGGTCCTGACCCTCATGTGGCTTTCTGTAGCACTGAACTCTGGCAGAGCACGCTTCTCCAGTACTTGACTTCTGTAGCAGTCTAGTTTTCTCCAGCACTGTGCTCTCACCAAGCGCACTTTTTCTAACAGGTAGAAAGCATGGCTTTCTCTGGCACTTGGTTCCTGTATGGGTACAGCTTCCTCAGGCACTGGGCTCTCGCTGAGTCTGCATGCTCTCGTGCTTGACTCCTCTAACGGCCTGACTCTCTACAGGGCTTGATCCTTGCACTGGCAAAGCTCTTTCCAGCAATGGGCTCCTGCAGAGTGAGTTTCCTACAGTTCTTGGTTCCAACAGTGCTTGGTGGAATAGCAGCTTCACCTGATATCCCAGAGGGCAGATTTCTAGGAGGTCTCATTTGGTGAGGCATGTCAGTGGCTTCTCTGCCATGCCTTTCAAATGACATCTGGATCTCAGCCCTGGTGGGAGAAGATTCTTCCTTGGATACTGTATCTCAGCCCTGGGAATAGTAGCTGATCTTTATATCTGCCACCTCTGTATTTATTTCTGTATTCTTTTTTTTTTTTTTTTTTTTTATTGAGACAGCACTCTGTTGCCCACGCTGGAGTATAGTGGTGCAATCACAGCTCACTGCAGCCTCAAACTCCTGGGCTCAAGAGATCCTTCAGCCGGGCGGGGTGGCTCATGCCTGTAATCCCAGCACTTTGGGAGGCCGAGGCAGGTGGATCACAAGATCAGGAGATCGAGACCAGCCTGGCCAACGTGGTGAAACCCCATCTCTACTAACAATACAAAAATTAGTTGTGCATGGTGGCAGGTGCCTGTAGTCCCAGCTACTCCGGAGGCTGAGGCAGGAGAATTGCTTGAACCTGGGAGGCGGAGGTTGCAGTGAGCTGAGATCACGCCATTGCACTCCAGCCTGGGCAACAGGGCAAGACTCCATCTCAAAAAAAAAAAAAAAAAAAAAAGATCCTTCAGCCTCAGCCTCCTCAGTAACTAGGACCACAGGTTTGCATCACCATGCCTGGCTAATTTTAAAATTTATTTATTTATTTATTTATTTATTTATTGGAGACGGAGTCTCGCTCTGTGGCCCAGGCTGGAGTGCAGTGGCGTGATCTTGGCTCACTGCAAGCGCCGCCTCCCGGGTTCACGCCATTCTCCTGCCTCAGCCTCCCGAGTAGCTGGGACTACACGGCGCCTGCCAACACGCCTGGCTAATTTTTTTTGTATTTTTAGTAGAGACGGGGTTTCACTGTGTTAGCCAGGATGGTCTCGATCTCCTGACCTCGTGATCCACCCGCCTCGGCCTCCCAAAGTTCTGGGACTACAAGCGTGGCCACCGTGCCCGGCTTAAACTTTATCTTTATTTTTTGTAGAGATGGGGTCTCACTATATTGCCCAGGCTCTCTGTATTCTTTAGAATTGTCTTTAGCTCTCATTAACCAATTCCCTATCATTCCAATCCCCTATCAATAATTCCTTATGTTAAACCCCCATTGTGGCTTCTGCCTTTTGATTGAACCTTAACTGATATAATAAGTGGCACTGGGAGTGATCCCAGGAGACAGACCTGCAGAGATGGATTTGGGGATTTATTTAATCACACCCTGGGCTTGAGCTCCCTGCTGAGCTCCTTGCCATGGGAAGTGGGATGCCAGCAACCCATGGCCTGCAGTAGCATTCCAGCTAGTGATGCTGTCAAGTGATGGTGGTGAAGTGCTGACTGAAGCACATGCCTTGGGAACCCAAATGGCTGCTATTCTTGGCTACAGTGACAGCAGTAATGACCAAGGAACAAGGACTGTGGCGTGCGATGGATTCTTTTCAGTACAGTTGAGTTATTACAAAGAGAAAATGGCAAGCTCAGGTCTATTCACTCTCAGCTCAAGTCACAGTTTGAGAATCAGAATGCTTCCATGACAAGCCTAAAACAATCTCTGACTTGTGTAGACCCAGGGCTGATATTGCTGAAAGTCAAACACATAATTTAATTGTGTGGTTTGCTGAAAAGTAATGAGTTGAATTTGCAGTCTAATCAAATTTGTCATGCAAAAACTAGGGCACTAATTGGGAAAGAAAAGGATCCAGAAATTTGGAATGGTGAATCTGGTTGGACCCAGATGAAGCCAACAGTATTGAACTCCTACGTCATTCAGAGTCTCCCTTGTGAGTGGAAGTAGCCTGATGTCCACAGTCTGAAGAGACTCACTTTCCTCTGTCTGAAAACCCTGTGATAACCTCACCTGGGCAAATGCCTTGAAAGTGGATGCTCATACCCTCGAAATCCACCACAACCAATCTGTTGCCAGTAGGTCTTTAATAGGGTCAAATCTCATCATGGGCCAGGCACAGTGACTCACACCTGTAATCTCAGCACTGTGGGAGACCAAAGCAGGCGGATCACCTAAGGTCAGGAGTTCAAGACCAGCCTGTCCAACATGGTGAAACCCTGTTGCTACTAAAAACACAAAAATTAGCCGGGCATGATGGTGCACACCTGTAATCCCAGCTACTCAGGAGGCTGAGGCAGGAAAATCGCTTGAACCCGGGAGGCGGAGGTTGCCAAGAGCCAAGATTGTGCCACTGCACTACAGCCTGGGCAACAGAATGAGACTCCGTCTCAAAAAAAAAAAAAAATCTCACCTTGTTTCAGGGGGACAGATACACACTGAGACCCAGGAGGAAATGGCCCAGCTTACACACTAAACTAATTGCAGGACACTGTTGATACGTTAGCAGAAAACTAGGGTGTCTGGGAAGATGGGTGCTAAGGATGTTAGACCAGTGAGGGGAGAATGTGATACTAGATAAGGCCAAATTCATTGATATGGGTGCATGTGCTAGAGACTCCAGACGTAATGTGTTAGCTTGTGTACCTGAATTTGGCTGTAAGAGACTACTTGGCTGGTTGACTGGAATTTGGACTTCATGGTGGCCTACCACTATTAAGTGGTTAGTGAAATGAGATGCTAGATCTTTCCTAGCAATCACAAGGAAGACAGAATCCAAAGGCTTAGCGTGATAGACTGCATTTATCATGTGCACTCTATCAACTCTATTTTATGAGAGGACCCAGAAGGCACTCCTTTTGCTAGGGCATTGAAGGGAGTAGCTGTATCTTTGAGAAGTTCTCTGGTTGCTGTCCTTTGTAGGCCAAGTAAGGCTGTAGGAAATGCACCATTGAGGTGGGCCCTCTGATCTCGGGATATGAAGGGACCTTCACAAGTTAGATACATCAACTGTAAAGGGCAGCAGAGACCACCAGGCAATCTAATTTCTTGGCTTGCAGAGGTCTTGGCAGTAGCTAATGGATTATAGTGTCCCTAGGAACAAAGTAGATGGGCAGTGTACTCCAATATTGCTTGGTCTGTTTCCTTGTTGATCATCTGTTCTATCCATTATTGAAAGTAGGGTATTGAGGCCGGGTGTGGTGACTCACACCTGTAATCCCAGCACTTTGGGAGGCCGAGGCCAGCAGATCACCTGAGGTCAGGAGTTCAAGACCAGCCTGGCCAACATGGTGAAACTCCATCTCTACTAAAAATACAAAAAAATTCTAGCTGAGTGTGGTGGCACATGCCTGCAATCCCAGCTACTCAGGAGGCTGAGGCAGGAGAATCACTTGAACCCAAGGCAGAGGTTGCAGTGAGCCAAGATTGTGCCATTGCATTCTAGCCTGGGCGACAAAGTGAGACTCCGTTGCCAAAAAAAAAGGCTGGGTGCGGTGGCTCACGCCTGTAATCCCAGCACTTTGGGAGCCCGAGGTGGGTGGATCACGAGGTCAGGAGATCGAGATCATCCTGGTGACTCACACCTGTAGTCCCAGCTACTTGGGAGGCTGAGAGAGAAGAATGGTGTGAACCCGGGAGGCAGAGCTTTCAGTGAGCCAAGATTGAGCCACTGCACTCCAGCCGGGGGGACAGAGCGAGACTCTGTCTCAAAAAAAAAAAAAAAAAAGAAAAAGAAAAAGTAGAGTATTGAAATCTCTGGCTAATATTGTTGAATTGCTTATTTCTCCCTTCAGTTCTATCAGTTTTTGCTTCATGTATTTTGGGGCTCTGTTGTTAGATGCATGTATGTTTTCAATTATTATGGCTTCCTGATGGATTGACCTCTTTATCATTATAAAATGTCTTTTGTATCTAGTAACAATTTTTGTCTTAAATTCTGGTTTGTCTGATATATATATTAGCATAGCCACTCCACATCCCCTTTTTATTGTTTTTTTGAGACTGAGTTTAGCTCTATTGCCCAGGCTGGAGTGCAGTAGCATGATCTCGGCTCACTGCAACCCCCGCATCCTGGGTACAAGCAATTCTTGTGCCTCAGCCTCTCAAGTAGCTGGGATTACAGGCTCCCACCACCCGCCCAGCTAATTTTTATATTTTTAGTAGAGACGAGGTTTCACCATGTTGGCCAGGCTGGTCTCGAACTCCTGACCTTGGGCGATCTGCATGCCTCAGCCTCCCAAAGTGTTGGGATTGTAGGCATGAGCCCCTGTGCCTGGCCTCCTTTTTTCTCCTTTTTTTTTTTTTTTTTTTTTTGGAGACAGGGTCTTGCTGTCACTCAGGCTGGAATGAATGGTACGATCACAGCTCACTGAAGCCTCGACCATGCCTAGCTAACTTTTGTATTTTTTACTGTAGAGATGGGTTTTGCCATGTTGCCCAGGCTGGTCTCAAACTTCTGGGCTGAAGAAATATGCCTTCCAGGCTGGGCGTGGTAGCTCACACCTTTGGGAGGCCGAGGTGGGCGGATCACAAGGTCGGGAGATCAAGACCATCCTGGCTAACGCGGTGAAACCCCATCTCTACTAAAAATACAAAAAAATTAGCCGGGCATGGTGGCAGGCGCCTGTAGTCCCAGCTACTCAGGAGGCTGAGGCAGGAGAATGGCGTGAACCCAGGAGGCAGAGCTTGCAGTGAGCCGAGATCACACCACTGCACTCCAGCCAGGGTGACTGAGTGAGACTCCATCTCAAAAAAAAAAAAAAAAAGAAAAGAAAAAAGAAAAAAAGAAATATGCCTTCCAAATTGCTGGGATTACAGGCATGAGCCACCACACCCAGCAAACACATCTCTTATAGTTACTTTTGCATGGCATATCTTGTTACATCCTTTTACTTACAAACTATTTATCTTTGAGTATAAAGGCACTATATACAGTCATGTGTTGCTTAACAGTGGGGGTACATTCTGAGAAATGTGTCATGGGCGACTTTGTCATTGTGCAGACATCATGGAATGTAGTTACACAAACCTAGATGGTATAACCTGCTACTATAAATCTAGACTATCCATATAGACTATTGCTCCTAGGCTACAGATATGTACAGCATGTTACTGTCCTGAATACTGTAGGTGATATATATATATATATATATAATACTGTAACACGATGGTATCTGTGTATTTAAGCACACAGAAAAGATACAGTAAAAATACAGCATAAAAGATAAAATGATATGCCACACTGGTATACCATGGTATGCCATGGTAAGTACCTAGGGCACTTACCAGAATGGAGCCTACAGGATTGGAAGTTGCCCTGGATGAGTTAGTAAGTCAGTAGTGAGTGAATGTGAAGGCCTAGGACATTATGGTACACCACTGTAGGCTTTATGAACACTATATATATAGGCTACACTAAATTTACAAAAAAGATTTTTTCTGCAGTAATAAATTAATTTTAGCTAACTGCAACTTTTGGTGCAAATGTAATTGCAGTTTTGCACCACGAATTTTAAATCATTATAACTAGGCTCAAACACATCTTTATTAATCAAAATAGGAACCAGTACAATCAACACGTTTTTTCCAATGAGAAATAAGTTTGTTTATTCCTGTAGCTTAAAAATCTGTGCTTCGGGATTCAGCGAACTCTTGGAAAGCATTTTCTGCATCCTGCTGGTTGTGGAAGCGTTTTCCCTGCAAAACTGTTGGGATGCTTGAAGAAGTGGTAATCATTTGGCAAGAGGTCAGGTGAATATGGTGGATGAGGCAAAACTTCATAGCCCAATTCACTGAACTTTTTTTTTTTTTGAGATGGAGTCTCACTCTGTCACCCAGGCTGGAGTGCAGTGGCACAATCTTGGTTCACCGCAACCTCCACCTTCTGGGTTCAAGCAGTTCTCTTGCCTCAGCCTCTCGAGTAGCTGGGATTACAGGCGCCAGCTACCATACCCAGCTAATTTTTGTATTTTTAGTAGAGACAGGTTTCACCATGTTGGCCAGGCTGTTCTCGAACTGCTGACCTCAAGTGATCCATCCACTGGCCTCCCAAAATGTTGGGATTACAGGCGTGAGCCACCGCACCCGGCTCAACACTTCAAGCGTTGGTTATGCGATGTGTGGTTGTTGTCATGGAGAATAACTGGGCCCTTTCTGTTGAGCAATGCCACAGCAAGCCTTGCAGTTTTTGGTGCATCTCATCAATTTGCTGAGCATACTTCTCAGATGTAATGGTTTCACTGGGATTCAGAAAGTTGCAGTGGATCAGACCAGCAGCAGACCACCAAACAGTGACCGTGACCTTTTTTTGGTGCAAGGTTGGCTTTGGGAAGTGCTTTAGAGCTGCTTCTCAGTACAGCCACAGAGCTGGTTGTTGCCGGTTGTCATATAAAATCGACTTTTTGTCACACGTCACAATCTGATCAAGAAATGATTCATTGTTGTTGCATAGAATAAGAGAAGATCACACTTCAAAATGACGATTTTTTAAATTTTTGGTAAGGTCATGAGGCACCCACTTACTGAGCTTTTTCACCTTTCCAATTTGCTTCAAATGCCAAATGGCCATAGAATGGTTGATGGTTGAGTTCTTGGGCAACTTCTCGTGTAGTTTTAAGAGGATCAGCTTCAATGAGAGCTTTCAGTTAGTCATTGTCAACTTCCGATGGCCGGACACTATGCTCCTCATCTTCAAGGCTCTCATCTTCTTTGCAAAACTTCTTGAACCACCACTGTACTGTATGTTCGTTAGCAGTTCCTGGGCCAAATGTGTTGTTGATGTTGCAAAGTGTCTCCACTGCTTTATGACCCATTTTTAACTTGAATAAGAAAATCGCTTGAATTTGCTTTTTGTCTAACATCATTTCCATAGTCTAAAATAAACGTAAAATAAACAGCAGTAATGAGTCATTAAAAAAAAGTGAGAAATGACCATTAAAATGATGTATAACATAACCACATTTATTTAAGAATGTATTCCAAAATCAAATGGCAAATTCCAACAATTACTTTTGCACTCAGTAACTTTATAATTTTTTTTTTTTTTTTTTTTTTTTTTGAGATGGAGTCCTGCTTTGGCGCCCAGGCTGGAGTGCAGTATTGTGATCTCGGCTCACGGCAACCTCCACCTCCCGGGTTCAAGCGATTCTTCTGCCTCAGCCTCCTGAGTAGCTGGGATTACAGGCACACACCGCCACGCCTGGCTAATTTTTGTATTTTTAGTAGAGACGGGGTTTCACCATATTGGTCAGGCTGGTCTCGAACTCCTGACCTCAGGTGATCCACCCGCCTTGGCCTCCCAAAGTGCTGAAATTACACGCATGAGCCACCTCACCCAGCCAAACTTTTTAATTTTTTAAACTTACTCTTTTGTCAATAAGCTCATTAATAAATGTTATTACACTTAGCTTAAAGTACACATTGTACAGCTGTACAAAAATATTTCCTTTCTTTATATCCTTATTCCAGAAGCTTTTTCTATTTTATTTATTTATTTTTTGAGATGGAGTTTTGCTCTTGTTGCCCAGGCTGGAGTGCAAATGGCGTGATCTCGGCTCACCGCAACCTCCGCCTCCCGTGTTCAAGCGATTCTCCTGTCTCTGCCTCCCGAGTAGCTGGGATTACAGACATGCGCCACCACGCCCAGCTAATTTTGTATTTTTTTCAATAGAGACGGGGTTTCTCCATGTTGGTCGGGCTGGTCTCGAACTCCTGACCTCAAGTGATCCGCCCATCTCGGCCTCCCAAAGTGCTGGGATTACAGGCATAAGCCACCGCGCCTGGCCAACTTTTTCTATTTTAAAAAGTGTATTTTTCAATATTTTAAACTTTTTTGTTAAAAACCAAGACACACACACACACATCAGCCTAGGCCTACACTAGTCAAGATCATCGAGATCACTGTCTTCCACCTCCACATCGTGCCCCACTGGAAGGTCTTCAGAGGCAATAACACGCATGGAGCTGTCATCTCCTATGATAACACATTCTTCTGGAATCCCTCCTGTAGGACCTGCCTGAGGCTCTTCTTGAGGGACTATTACTCTTTCAAAAAATGTCCATGGTGGTTTGCTTGGCTTCTTTCTTTATTTTAATCATACATTTGCTTGTAAACAGTTAATGCACCATGAACATCTTTCTCTATTAATGAAAACCATTCAGTCTGGGGGTCCGTGTTTTCAACGTTTTAAGGAGTTTGTTGAGGTCTGCAGCAGCTTCTGCTAAACCCTTCACTGTGAATTTTCTTCTGGGTTTTTCTTCTCCTGCAGTTTCTTTTTTCTCTTGCCTCTTGTTCAGCTATGTATTCCTGTTCCAGTTCCAACAGCTCCTCATTAGTCAATTCCTCAGGAATTACCTCT
Organism: Nomascus leucogenys; assembly: GCF_006542625.1. Classification (NCBI taxonomy): domain Eukaryota; kingdom Metazoa; phylum Chordata; class Mammalia; order Primates; family Hylobatidae; genus Nomascus; species Nomascus leucogenys. Next base: position 75,213,763 of record NC_044382.1, on the reverse strand, counting down.
AGGCGCTCTACCGTGTCATCCTCATCCACACACAGGTTAAAATTATTTGCCACCTCAACCACAGCTTTATTGATTTTTGAAACCACCTCATCCTTAACAAACACTTTTAAGTCATGGACCAACCTTTTGAGTGTCTTCCTCCAGATGGCATTCATACCGCATGGTGACATCACCCCAAGTCTAAGCAGGGTTTTTGATGAAGTTGCAGATGTGTTGCAATCCTTCCAGAATTGTCTCAGTGTCTTCCTCAGCTGCAGCAATCACCTGGGCAAAGGTCTCCTCAGGTAATAGGCCTTAAAAGCTGCTATACCTCCATGATCCATTGGTTGAAACAAAGAGGTGGTGTTTGGAGGGGAAAACACCACTTAGATATTGGGATGAATATCACCAGTAAAAGGAGGATGTACGGGAGCCTTATCAACAATAAGCAAAATCTTGAAAAATATATTATTCTCCAAACAGTATTTCTGCATTTCTCTGGCAAAACAATTCAGGATTGCATCTTGGAAGAGGAGCTAGGTCATCCAAGACGTCTTATTGCTCCTGTAGTACACTGGCCATGTGTGCTTACTGATGTGCTTCAAGGCCCTGTAGTTCTCACTGTGCCAGATCACAAAGGGTTTCAATTTGTAGCCTACAACATTGTCCCCCAAGGAAGACTGTTTTCCTGTTCTTCAAAGCGTTGAAACCTGGCATTGACTTGGCCTCCTTGTGGATGAAAGTTCTCTTAGGCATCCATTTTCAGAATAGGGAAGTTTTGTCCATATTGAAGATTTTCTCTGGCAAGTAATTTTCCTGCGCAATCAGCTTATCTAAAGTTTCCAAAAATTCTTCAGCTGCCTTCACATCAGCACTCACAGACTCACCACTCACTTTTTTTTTTTTTTTTTTTTTTTTGAGACACAGTCTCGCTCTGTCACCCAGGCTGGAGTGCAGTGGCATGATCTCAGCTTACTGCAACCTCCGCCTCCCGGAGCGATTCTCCTGCCTCAACCTCCTGAGTGCCTGGGATTACAGGCACGTGCCTGGCCAATGTATTTTTAGTAGAGACAGGGTTTCGCCATGTTGGTTAGGCTGGTCACGAATTCCTGACCTCAAGTGATCCACCCGCCTTGGCCTTCCAAAGTGCTGGGATTACAGGCATGAGCCACCATGCCCAACCTCACCACTCACTTTTACGTTATGTAATTAATAACATAATTAATCCTTTAAACCACTCAGAGCTAGCAATAATTCAACATTAATAGTTGGGTCCAGCCGTTTCTTTCAATGTCGCACACAGACTTTTTGTTTTGGCTGAGATCATCATGGTGCTGAGAGAGCTATGCTTCTGTGTCTAGTCTTCAATCCAGGTCATCAGAAGTTTCTCCACATCTGATATAGGCTACCCTTCTCAAATTAATTAATTAATTTATTTATTTATTTTGAGATGGAGTCTCCCTCTGTTGCCCAGGCTGGAGTGCAGTGACATGATCTCGGCTCACTGCAAGCTCTACCTCCTGGGTTCAAGCGATTTGTCTGCCTCAGCCTCGTGAGTAGCTGGGATTACAGGCGTGTGCCCACCACCACACCCGGCTAATTTTTGTATTTTTCATAGAGATGAGGTTTCACCACATTGGCCAGGTTGGTCTTGAACTCCTGACCTCCAGTGATCCGTCCACCTCAGCCTCCCAAAGTGCTGGGGTTATAGGCATGAGCCACTGCACCTGGCCCTGCCCTTCTCAAATTTTTATGAGTGTCATTGTCTTCAATGACGCAGATCCTTTAATAGCTTCTGTCACTTTGTTCTTGTTCTTTAAGATCATTGCTATGGACGGGGCATGGTGGCTCCTGCCTGTAATCCCAACAGTTTAGGAGGCTGAGGCAGGAGGATCGCTTGAGCCCAGAAGTTTGAGACCAGCCTGGGCAACATAGCGAGCCCCTGTCTCTATTTAAAAGGAGAAGAAAGGGCTGGGCGCGGTGGCTCACACCTGTAATCCCAGCACTTTGGGAGGCTGAGGCAGGTGGATCACCTGAGTTCGGGAGTTCAAGACCAGCCTGACCAACATGGAGAAACCCCGTCTCTACTAAAAATACAAAATTAGCCAGGCACGGTGATGCAGGCGCCTGTAATCCCAGCTATTCAGGAGTCTGATGCAGGAAAATCGCTTGAACCCAGGAGGCAGAGGTTGCAGTGAGCCAAGATTGCACCATTGCACTCCAGCTTGGGCAAGAAAGCAAGACTCCATCTAAAAAAAAAAAAAAGAAGAAGAAAGTTATAAATAAAACTTTCTATTTTTTGCATGTCTCATCATTTTTGGTTGAAAGTGACATTTTAAAAATCAAAGTCAGGTGCAGTGGCTCACGCCTGTAATCCCAGCACTTTGGGAGGCCGAGGCAGGCAGATCACGAGGTCAGGAGATTGAAACCATCCTGGCTAACAGAGTGAAACCCCGTCTCTACTAAAAATACAAAAAATGAGCTGGGCATGGTGGCAGGTGCCCGTAGTCCCAGCTACTCAGGAGGCTGAGGCAGGAGAATCACTTGAACCCGGGAGGCAGAAGTTGCAGTGAGTCAAGATCACGCCACTCTACTCCAGCCTGGGCGACACAGTGAGACTCCATCTTTAAAAAAAAAAAAAAAAAAAAAAAAAAAAAAGCGTGGCAGCTCTGAAAACTAGATTCCGCCCCTCCCCAGGCTTTGTTATTGTCACTGTACGTTGTTGCTGCTACTGTTTGTTATGTGAATCCCTAGACTAATTCAGTCGCATCTGTATTCTGTGTTGTGCGGCCACTGAAGTGTGCTCTGTTAGAGCAGTTAGCCCAGTTAGCTTAGTTGTCAGCTAATGACTGGACAGAGATTTTCTTAAATGCCATTCACGAATGGCTCTCCCAGCTTTTCCGAGGGGCTCTATGTGTGTGTCTCAGTGTTCCAAAGGCAGTTTACTGTTCTAACGTTCCCTTGCTGCCGGCACAGAGCCACAAGGTCAGCTAGAGGTGAAAGCATAGGGTCTTCTCAGGTCTTTTCTCCATATGCTCACAGCCCTAGACATGCTGGTGACCTAGGAATTCCTAAGAATATGTCAGAGCTTTGCTCTCTATTGGATATGCCATGGTTTTCTTTCAAGTTTTTTTGTCAGCCTCTTATATCTGCAACTGGTATTACCACCCCAGGCACTTGTGATGTTAAACAGTTGTCACTGCCTGTTTTTGTTTGTTTTCAACAAATGCCCTAGGGATATGGCTGTTAGTAAAGGAAAAGTCCTGAGTCAGGTCAAATAAAGATAAACCCTGAGGGCTGGGCATGGTGGCTCATGCCTGTAATCCCAGCACTTTGGGAGGCCAAGGCGGGCGGATCAAATGAGGTCAGGAGTTCGAGACCAGCCTGGCCAACATGGTGAAACTCCATCTGTATTAAAAATACAAAATTAGCTAGGCATGGTGCTGCATGCCTGTAGTTCCAGCTACCCAGGAGGCTGAGGCAGGAGAATCACTAGAACCCAGGAGGCAGAGGTTGCAGTGAGCCGAGATTGTGCCACTGTACTCCAGCCTGGGTGACAGAGCAAGAGACTCCATCTCAAAAAAAAAAAAAAAAAAGATAAGCCCTGAGAATAGAACTTTTCAAGGAGTCAGTGGATAGGTCAAATAATGACACTTCTCTGGAAACAGAGCTTTTGTTGAGGTTCAAACCTGTTCTGCCCCTCCAATGGCTGCTAGGCTATTGGTTCTCACAGGTCTCTTAGTTGTGAGGCTCTTAGTTATCAAGATTGCTGTGGACCAAGGGAGAGAAGAATGGGAGCAGAGTAAGTTAAAACACCACAAAGCTCACTCTCCTTACTAGGATTCAGCTGTTTTTTCTTGAAAAACCATGCCTTGGAGGCCGGGCGCAGTGGCTCACACCTGTAATCCCAGCACTTTGGGAGGCCAAGGCGGGTGGATCACCTGAGGTCAGGAGTTAGAGACCAGCCTGGCTGACATGATGAAACCCCGTCTCTACTAATAATACAAAAATTAGCTGGGCGTGGTTGTGCACACCTGTAATCCCAGCTATTCGGGAGGCTGAGGCAGAAGAATCACTTGGACCTAAGAGGTGGAGGTTGCAGTGAGCCGAGATTGCGCCATTGCATTCCAGCCTGGGTGACAAGAACGAAACTCCATCTCCAAAAAAAGAAAGAAAGAAAAGAAAAGAAAAGAAAGAAAGAAAGAAAGAGAAAGAAACAGAAAGGAAGGAAGGAAGGAAGGAAGAAAAACCATGCCTTGGATTGTAATAGCTAGCCTTTGGTTAATTTATAGAGTTCTGAAAAAGCTGATTTGGGCAATTTTTGCCAGTGTTCTCATTGCTTTTATGGGGGAATGGATTTTTGGAAGTCTTTACTCTGCCATTGCAGAGTATTTCTCTCCCGCTTCCTTTATACACTAGGAGAAACCCTAGGTCTGGTAGCCAAGATCCTGACTCCATTGCCACAGTGAGGAGTCCCAGCCTCTCATTCCTTTCCAGACCTAAGTCATTAGCAGACCCAGAGCTCCTTGATCGAAGGAGATAACCAGTCCCCTGGAGGAAGGTCCTTGCAGCACAAATCTTCCTTCAAGCCTTTCCAAAGTGACCTATGGCCACTCACCAGGGTGTCTGTGCCCTGGGGAGAGGGAATATCCAGGCTCCTTAGGGATTACTAGACATGGGCTCTAAGTTTATGCTTATTCCTAGGAACCCAAAATGCCAGTGTGCTCCACCAGTCAAAATAAGGGCTTAAGGGGGTCAGAGGATAGATGGAATCTTAATTCCAGGCCTCCTCAGTGGGCCCAAGTCGTTCACAGACCCATCCTGTGATTACTTCCTCAATGCCAGGAAAAACCTAGAATAGACATATTCGGTAGTTGGCATAGTCATTAATGAGACACTCAGAGATACTGGAAGAAATCCTATCACATGTCAGAAATTCAAGAGAAGGAGCCCTGCAATTACATGTGAAACTGAAGGGTTGATCCAGAAGACCAACACCAAACAACAGGAGTCCCAAAAGAAGAGAACAGGAACAGTGGAGTGGGAAATTTGAGTCTGAAGAGTAAAATGACTCGCATGAATAAAGATAAGCATCTAGATATAGCCTGATAAAATCCCTGAGTTCCAGAAATAGAAAAAACACCCTATAAGCTTCCAGACAAAAAGATTAGGTTACTTATAAAGGAACGAGAATCCTCTAAGGGATTACTACAATACTACAAGCCAGGAGATAGTAAAATACAGATTGCTAAGAGAAAAGGAATGTGACCAAAGAATCAAAACCAACCAGTGTAATTGCCTAACCAAGGCAAAAGAAAGACATTTTCTGGCTTCAAGATTCAGTGCATATATCACCTACATGCCCTCTGAGGGATTTCCTTAAGAAAATCCTCTCAGCAGTGGTTACAAATTCACAATAATGACAGATGAAGAGGTAAGGTAGCAGAGTTAGCAATGAATTATGCAATACAGAGAGAGAGTTCAGCTTAGATGGTGGAGGATAGACTAGGAATTTGTGCATCAAGTGTTTAGAAACTGTTTTGCAGAAGTGATTAATGAAAATCCTAATAACAGTCCCACCATGGTGGTTTACACCTGAAATCCCAGTGCTTTGGGATGCTGAGATAGGAGGATCATTTGAGGCCAGCAGTTCAAGACCAGCCTGGGCAACATAGCGAGACCCTGTCTCTGTCAGGCCTCTGAGCCCAAGCTAAGCCATCACATCCCCTGTGACCTGCACGTATACATCCAGATGGCCTGAAGCAACTGAAGATCCACAAAAGAAGTGAAAATAGCCTTAACTGATGACGTTCCACCATTGTGATTTGTTCCTGCCCCACTCTAACTGATACGATATATTCTTCCCCCTCCCTGCCCTTAAGAAGGTACTTTGTGATATTCTCCCCACTCTTGAGAATGTACTTTGTACACCTATTCCAAACCCATAAGAACTAATGATAATCCCACCACCCTTTGCTGATTCTCTTTTCGGACTCTGCCTACCTGCACCCAGGTGAAATAAACAGCCTTGTTCCTCACACAAAGCCTGTTTGGTGGTCTTTTCACACAGATGCGTGTGACATTTGGTGCCAAAACCCGGGACAGGAGGACTCCTTTGGGAGACCAGTCCCCTGTCCTTGCTCTCACTCCGTGAGGAGATCCACCTACGACCTTGGGTCCTCAGACCAACCAGCCCAAGGAACATCTCACCAATTTCAAATCAGGTAAGTGGCCTTTTCACTCTCTTCTCCAGCCTCTCTTGCTACCCTTCAATCTCTCTCTCTCGCTACCCTTCAATCTCCCTGTCCTTCCAATTCCAGCTCTTTTTCCTCTCTAGTAGAGACAAAGGAGACACATTTTATCCATGGACCCAAAACTCCGGTGCCGGTCACAGACTCGGGAAGACAGTCTTCCTTTGGTGTTTAATCATTGTGGGGACACCTGCCTGATTATTCACCCCACATTTCATTGGTGTCTGATCACCATGGGGATGCCTGCCTTGGTCATTCACCCACATTCCCTTGGTGGCAAGTCAATTGTGGGGACGCCTGCTTTGGCTGCTCACCCACATTGTAGCCCCAGGCTGCTCACCACTCCGTGTCTCTACCTTTCTCTTTAAACTTACCTCCTTCGCTATGGGCAAGCTTCTGCCCTCCATTCCCCCTTCTTCTCCTTTAGCCTGTGTTCTCAAAAACTTAAAATCTCTTCAACTCACACCTGACCTAAAACCTAAACACCTTATTTTCTTCTGCAATACAGCTTGACCCCAATACAAACTCAACAATGGTTCCAAATAGCCAGAAAATGGCACTTTCAATTTCTCCATCCTACAAGATCTAGATAATGCTTGTTGTAAAATGGGCAAATGGTCTGAGATGGCTGACATCCAGGCATTCTTTTACACATCAGTCCCTCTCTAGTCTCTGCTCCTAATGCGACTCGTCCCAAATCTTTCTTCTTTCTCTCCTGTCTGTTCCTTCAGTCTCCACCCCAAGCTCTGAGTCCTCTAAATCCTCCTTTTCTATGAACCCATCTGACCTCTCCCCTCCTTCCCAGGCTTGCTCCTTGTCAGGCCAAGCCAAGTCCCAATTCTCCCTCAGCCTCCGCTCCCCAACCCTATAATCCTTCTATCACCTCCCCTCCTCACACCCGGTCCAGTTTACAGTTTTTTTCTGTGACTAGCCCTCCCCCATCTGCCTAACAATTTCCTCTTAGAGAGGTGGCTGGAGCTGAAAGTATAGTCAAGGTTAATGCTCCTTCTTCTTTATCCAACCTCTCCCAAATCAGTTAGCATTTAGGCTCTTTTTCATTAAATATAAAAACCCAGCCCAGTCCAATGCCCGTTTGGCAATAACCCTTAGACACTTTACCACCCTTTACTCGACATTAGAAAAAGCTCCAAAAATTAGATTCTGGCCCTCAAACCCTAAAACAGGACTTAATTAACCTTGCCTTCAAGGTGTACAATAATAGAGTAGAGGCAGCCAAGTAGCAACATATTTCTGAGTTGCAACTCCTTGCCTCCACTGTGAGAGAAACCCCAGCCACATCTCCAGCACACAAGAACTTCCAAACCCCTGAACCGCTGCAGCCAGGCGTTCCTCCAGGATCTCCTCCCCCAGGATCTTGCTTCAAGTGCCAGAAATCTGGCCACTGGGCCAAGGAATGCCCACAGCCCAGGATTCCTCCTAAGCAATGTCCCATCTGTGTGGGATCCCACTGGAAATTGGACTGTCCAATTCGCCCAGCAGCCACTGCCAGAGACCCTGGAACTCTGGCCCAAGGCTCTCTGACTGACTCCTTCTCAGATCTTCTCAGATTAGTGGCTGAAGACTGATGCTGCCTGATCGCCTGGGAAGCCTCCTGGACCATCACAGACGCTTTGGGTAACTCTTATAGTGGAGGGCAACTCCGTCCCATTCTTAATCAATATGGAGGCTACCCACTCCACATTACCTTCTTTTCAAGGGCCTGTTTCCCTTGCCCCCATAACTGTTGTGGGTATTCACGGCCAGGCTTCTAAACCTCTTAAAACTCCCCAACTCTGGTGCCAACTTGGACAACATTCTTTTTTTTTTTTGAGACAGAGTTTCACTCTTTCACCCAGGCTGGAGTGCAGTGGTGTGATCTCAGCTCACCACAAGCTCCGCCTCCTGGGTTCACGCCATTCTCCTGCCTCAGCCTCCCAAGTAGGTGGGACGCTGCCACCGCGCCCGGCTAACTTTTTGTATTTTTAGTAGAGACAGGGTTTAACCATGGTCTCAATCTCCTAACCTCGTGATCCGCCACCTCAGCCTCCCAAAGTGCTGGGATTACAGGCATGAGCCACCACGCCCGGCCTGGACAACATTTTTTATGCACTCCTTTTTAGTTATCCCTACCTGCCCAGCTCTCTTATTAGGTCGAGACATTTTAACCAAATTATTTGCCTCCTTGACTATTCCTGGGCTACAGCCACACCTCGATACCTCCCTCCACAACCCATTATTCTGTTATGGATCTCAAACATGCTTCCTTTACTATTCCTATGCACCCTTCATCCCAGCCTCTCTTCGCTTTCACTCGGATTGACCCTGACACCCATCAGTCTCAGCAACTTACCTGGGCTGTACTGCCGCAAGGCTGCAGGGACAGCCCCTATTTCTTCAGTCAAGCCCTTTCTCATTATTTACTTTCTTTCCATCCATCTGCTTCTCACCTTATTCAATATTTTAATGACCTTCTACTTTGTAGTTCCCCCTACAAATCCTCCCAACAGGACACCCTCCTGCTCTTCCAACATCTATTCTCAAAGGGATATCTCATATCCCCCTCCAAAGCCCAAATTTCTTCCTCATTCATTACCTATCTCGGCATAATTCTTCATAAAAACACACGTGCTCTCCCAGCTGATTGTCTCCGGATAATCTCCCAAACCCCAACCCCTTCTACAAAGCAACAACTCCTTTCCTTCCTAGGCATGGTTAGGTACTTTCACCTTTAGATACCTGGTTTTGCCATCCTAACTAAATCATTATATAAACTCACAAAAGGAAACCTAGCTGACCCCATAAATCCTAAATCCTTTCCCCACTCCTCTTTCCATTCCTTAAAAACAGCCCTAAAAGCTGCTCCCATACTAGCTCTCCCTAACTCATCCCAAACCCTTTTGATCACACACAGCTGAAGTGCAGGGCTGTGCAGTTGGAATTCTTATACAAGAGCTGGGACCATGCCCTGTAGCCTTTCTGTCCAAACAACTTGACCTTACTGTTTTAGGCTGGCCCCCCCATTATTCCTGATACCACACCTGACTCCCATGACTGTATCTCTCTGATCCACCTGGCATTCACTCCATTTCCCCATATTTCCTTCTTTCCTGTTCCTCACTCTGATCACACTTGGTTTATTGATGGCAGTTCCACCAGGCCTAATCACCACTCACCAGCAAAGGCAGGCTATGCTATAGTATCTTCCACATCTATCATTGAGGCCACTGCTCTGACCCCCTCCACTACCTCTCAGCAAGCAGAACTCATTGCCTTAACTCAGGCCCTCACTCTTGCAAGGGGACTACACATCAAAATCTACACTGACTCTAAATATGCCTTCCATATCCTGCATCACCATGCTGTTATATGGACTGAAAGAGGTTTCCTCACTATGCGAGGGTCCTCCATCATTAATGCCTCTTTAATAAAAACTCTTCTCAAGGCCTTTTTACTTCCAAAGGAAGCTGGAGTCAATTACTGCAAGGGCCATCAAAAGGCATCAGATCCCATTGCTCAGGGCAACACTTACGCTGATAAGGTAGCTAAAGAAGCAGCTAGCGTTCTAACTTCTGTCCCTCATGGCCAGTTTTTCCCCTTCTCACCGGTCACTCCCATCTACTCTTCCACTGAAACTTCCACCTATCAATCTCTTCCCACACAAAGCAAACGCTTCTTGGACCAAGGAAAATATCTCCTTCCAACCTCACAGGCCTATTCTATCTTGTCGTCATTTCATAACCTCTTCCATGTAGGTTACAAGCCACTAGCCCGCCTCTTAAAACCTCTCATTTCCTTTCCATCGTGAAAATCTATCCCCAGTCCGCCACTGTTGACTCCCTCTTGGAGTGGATAGATGATCTTTGCTGACACGGCATACGCCAATACTTTCACCCTGATGAAGTCCTATTCTTTACTTTTATACTCACTTTTATTCTCGTTCCCATTCTTATGCCACCCTCTACCTCTCCCCAGCTATCTCCACCACACTATCAATCTCACTCACTCTCTCCTAGCCATTTCTAATCCTTCTTTAACAAATAATTGCTGGTTTTGCATTTCTCTTTCCTCCAAAATCACTGAGGCCCTGATTTACTCACTGCTGAAAAAGGAGGACTCTATATTTTTAAATGAAGAGTGTTGTTTTTTCCTAAATCAATCTGGCCTGGTATATGACAACATAAAAAAACTCAAGGATAGAGCCCAAAAACTCGCCAACCAAGCAAATAACTACGCTGAACCCCCTTAAACACTCTCTAATTGGATGTCCTGAGTACTCTCAATTCTTAGTCCTTTAATACCTATTTTTCTCCTTCTTTTATTCAGATCTTGTGTCTTCTGTTTAGTTTCTCAATTAATACAAAACTGCATCCAGGCCATCACCAATAATTCTATAGGACAAATGCTCCTTCTAACAACCCTACAATATCACCCCTTACCCCCAAATCTTTCTTCAGTTTAATCTCTCCCACTGTAGGTTCCCACACTGCTCCTAATCCTGCTCGAAGCAGCCCTGAAAAATATTGCCCATTATCTCTCCATACCACCCCCAAAATTTTCGCCACCCTAACATTTCACCACTATTTTTTGTTTTTCTTATTAATATAAGACAGGAATGTCAGACCTCTGAGCCCAAGCTAAGCCATCATATCCCCTGTGACCGGCATGTATACATCCAGATGGCCTGAAGCAACTGAAGATCCACAAAACAAGTGAAAATAGGCTTAACTGATGACATTCCACCATTGTAATTTGTTCCTGCCCCACCCTAACTGATATGATATATTCTCCGCCCCCCGCCCCCGCATCCTTAAGAAGGTACTTTGTAATATTCTCCCCCGCCCTTAAGAAGGTACTTTGTAATCCCAGCACCTTGGGAGGCCAAGACGGGCGGATCACAAGGTCAGGAGATCGAGATCATCCTGGCTAACACAGTGAAACCCCATCTCTACTAAAAATACAAAAAACTAGCCGGGCGTGGTGGCGGGCAACTGTAGTCCCAGCTACTTGGGAGGCTGAGGCAGGAGAATCACTTGAACCTGGGAGGCGGAGCTTGCAGCGAGTCGAGATCACGCCACTGCACTCTATCCAGCCTGGGCGAGGGAGCAAGACTCCATTTCAAAAAAAAAAAAAAGTACTTTGTAATATTCTCCCCACCCTTGAGAATGTACTTTGTATGCCTATTCCAAGCCCATAAGAACTAATGATAATCCTACCACCCTTTGCTGACTCCTCTTTCGGACTCAGCCCACCTGCACCCAGGTGAAATAAACAGCCTTGAGGCAGGAGGATCCCTTTGAGCTCAGGAGTTTGAGGTTGCAGTGAACTATGATTATGCCACTGCACTCCAGCCCAGGTGACAGAATGAGATCTTGTATCTTTAAAAAATAAATGAATAAAAATAAAATAAAACACCAATTCAAGGTACTGGCAGTAGAACTCTAGGTGTCGGGAATAGTGTTACTCTCATTTTTCCTCATCTGTATTTCCTGACTTTCTACCGTGCACATACATATGGCTTTTTTTTTCTTTTTGAGACAGAGTCTTGTTCTGTCACCCAGGCTGGAGTGCAGTGGCGTGATCTTGGCCCACTGCAACCTCCGCCTCCCAGGTTCAAGCGATTCTCCTGCCTCAGCCTCCGCAGTAGCTGGGATTACAGGCACCCGCCACCATGCCCTAATTTTTTTTTTTTTTTGTATTTTTAGTAGAGACAGGGTTTCACTCTGTTGGCCAAGCTGGTCTCGAACTCCTGACCTTAGAAGATCCATCCGCCTCAGCCTCCCAAAGTGGTGGTATTACAGGCGTGAGCCACTGCGCCCAGCCATATGGGTTTTATAACAACAACAACAAATCCTCATAATAGACTAGAACAAAAAATTGTAAACTATCTCAGTAATAAAACTCGAGGACTGGGGAGAGTGGGAGAGTTAGAAGCATGCTAAAGGGAGCGTCTTTCAGGGAGTGATGGAGGAGTGGGCAGGCATAACATTTTGATGGAGGAGGATTATTTACCACGTATCCATAGAGCAATTTAAGGATATGATTGTTAGGAAAGAAGATAAACACTAGCAGGTTAGCAAAGGGAAGACTGGGCACGGTGGTTCACGCCTGTAATTGCAGCACTTTGGTAGGCTGAGGTGGGTGGATCACTTGAGGTCAGGAGTGAGACCAGCCTGGCCAACATGGTGAAACCCTGTCTCTACTAAAAATACAAAAATTAGCCAGGCGTGGTGGCACGCACCTGTAGTCCCAGCTACTCGGGGGGCTGAGGCATGAGAATCACCTGAACCTGGGTGGCAGAGGTTGCAGCGAGCCAAGATCGTGCCACTGCACTCCAGCCTGGCCAAAAGAGCAAGACTCTGTCTGAAAAAAAAAAAGGGATGGGGGAATTAACAGGAACTTGATGAAACCCACCAAAGTTAAAGAAAAAAAAAAGGCACAGAGGAAAACATTAATGAAATGTAAACAGTAAATGTAAAATAAGGCGGAAAGAAAGTATATTGCTTATTGAAATAAATATGAACAGGCTGAATTAACCTATTATAAGTCAGAGGTTGGCTGCGTGTGCCGTCTCACGCCTGTAATGCCAGCACTTTGGGAAGCTGAGGTGGGAGGATTATATAAGGCCAAGGTTCACAACCAGTCTGGGCAACATAGTGAGATATCTTCTCTACAAAAAGTTTAAAAATCAGCTGAGCATGGTGGTGCACACCTGTAGTCCCAACTATTCAGAAGGCTGAGGCTGGAGGATCACTTGAGCCCAGGAATTTGAGGCTACAGTGAGCTACAATTGTGCTACTGCACTCCATCCTGGGTGACAGGGAGATACCCTGTCTCAAAAACAAACAAAAGTCAGAGCTTGTCAAACCAAATTACTTTTAAAATCTAGCCATATGCAATGTACAGGAAATGCACATAAAACAAAGTGACAAAAATGTTGAAAATTAATAGATGGACAAAAAAATTCCAGGCCAAAAAAACATGATTGAGGGGGGTGGGTATCATTGAGATTCTGACCATGTTTATTTCTTGGTTTCGGTGGTGGTTATAAGGATATTTTGTTGTGTAATACTATCTTAGACTGTCTATTTTTCTATGAATATTTATGTATATGGATGCTTCATAACTGGTAGGCAGAATAATGGCCATTATTCTGATGTCCTAAAATTCCCACACCCTAATCCCTGGAACACGTGAATGTCTTACTTTACATGGTGAAGGGATTTTGCAGGTGTGATTAAGGACCTTGAGCTGGGGGTTGTCTTGGATTATCCAGGGGGGCACAATGTAATCATGTTGGTCTTTAAAATCAGAGACTCGGCCATTCCAGCACTTTGGGAGGCCGAGGCAGGCGGATCATCTGAGGTCAGGAGTTCGAGATCAGCCTGGCCAACATGGTGAAACCCCATCTCTATTAAATATACACAAATTAGCCAGGCATGGTGGCGCATGCCTGTAATCCCAGCTACTCAGGAGGCTGAAACAGGAGAATCGCTTGAACCTGGGAGGTGGAGGTTGCAGTGAGCCAAGATCGTGCCACTGCACTCCGGCCTGGGCAACAGAGCAAGACTCCATCTCAAAAAGAAAAAAATAGAATAAAATCAGAGACTTATTTCTGATTTTGATCAGAGGGAGACGTGATTGTGGAAGAATGGTCAGAAATGCAGTGTGACTGACTCTGAAGATGGAGGGAGGGGCCTCTGGAAGCTAGAAGAGAGAGTGAAACAGACTGTCCCCTAGAGCCTCCAGGAGGGAACACAGCCCTGAGGACACCCTGATTTGATTTCATTTATTTATTATTTTTTGTTGTTGTTTTACAACAATCTCTTGTCCAACAGAAACACCTTGATTTTAGCCCAATGAGACTCATGTCAGACTTCAGACCTATGGAATTGTAATATGATAAATCTGTGGGTTTTTTTTTTTTTTTTTTGAGACAGAGTCTTGCTCTGTCACCCAGGCTGGAGTGCAGTGGTGTGATCTCAGCTCACTGCAACCTCCGCCTCCCGGGTTCAAGTGATTCTCCTGCCTCAGCCTCCCGAGTAGCTGGGACTACAGGCGTGTACCACCCGACCCGGCTAATTTTTTTTTTTGTATGTGTGTATTTTTAGTAGAGACAGGGTTTCACTATGTTAGCCAGGATGGTCTCCATCTCCTGACCTCATGATCCGCCCGCCTCAGCCTCCCAAAAGTGCTGGGATTACAGGTGTGAGTCACCGTACCCAGCCAAATCTGTGTTGTTTTAAGCCACTAAATTTGCTGTAATTTGTTACAGCCATAGAAAACAATACAATAGGCCAGGCGCGGTGGCTCACGCCTGTGATCCCAGCACTTTGGGAGGCCGAAGCGGGCAGATCACCTGAGGTCGGGAGTTCGAGACCAGCCTGACTAACATGGAGAAACCCGGTCTTTACTAAAAATACAAAATTAGCCAGGTGTGGTGGCACACACCTGTAATCCCAGCTACTTGGGGGGCTGAGGCAGGAGAATCTCTTGATCCTGGGAGGTGGAGGTTGTGGTGAGCGGAAATCGCGCCATTGCACTCCAGCCTGGGCAACAAGAGCGAAACTCCATCTGAAAACAAAACAAAAAACAACAACAACAACAACAAAAATAACAGAACGGAAAAGAAAAATAATACAACAGCAAAAAAAAGATTTTTTAAAAATTGGCCTTACTGTTATGCCTCCGCTTTACCTCCCTTCTCAGCTTCCACATTACACTTTTAAAATGAATCTGTAAGTTTTCCTTTTTTTTTTTGAACTCCTGACCTCAAATGATCCACCTGCCTCGGCCTCCCAAAATGTTGGGATTACAGGCGTGAGCCACCGTGCCCAGCCATGAATCTAATTTTTTCATGGCCATGGCTTTGTGAGTCGACAGCTATGGGAAAGACAAAGTAGAAAGAGTGCTGAGCTTGAAGATTAGGGGCCAGAGTCGTAGTTCCAGCTTTGCTGTGTCACTTGGGGCTTTCCCTCTCTGAGCCTATAGCCTTCATTATTATTATTATTTTTTTTTTGCGACAGGGTCTCACTGTCACCCAGGCTGGAGTTCAGTGGCACAATCATGGCTCACTGCAGCCTCGACCTCCCAGGTTCCAGCAATCCTCCCGCCTCAGCCTCCTGAGTAGCTGGGACTACAGGCGCCTGCCACTATGCCCAGCTCATTTTTTTTACTTTTTGTAGAGATGAGGTCTCACTATGTTGCTGGCCTCAAACTCCTAAGCTCTAGTGGATCTCCTGCCTCTGCCTCCCAAAGTGCTGGGATTACAGGCGTGAGCCACCAAGCCTGGCTCTTTTTTTTTTAAAAGAGACAGGGTCTCGCTCTGTTGCCCAGGCTGGAGTGCAGTGTCACAATCAAAGCTACTGTAGCCTTGAAACTCCTGGGCTCAAGGCATCCTCCTGCCTTCACCTGCAGTGTAGCTGGGACTACAGGTGAGGACAATCATGCCCGACTAATTTTTTTTATTTTTTGTAGAGATGGGGTCTCGCTATGGTGCCCAACCTGGTCTCCAACTCTTAGCCTCAAGCAATCCTCTCACATTGGCCTCCCAAAGTGCTGGGGTTACAGGCATGAGCCATGGTGCCTGGTCTTTTTCTGTCTTTTCTGAGTTCAGCATGGACCTAGCATAGAATGGCACCTCCATGACTGTTGAATGAGTAAACAAATTATTCCTTGCCCTTAAATTAGAAGATAGAATGAGGTGATATCTAAGAAAACTCTTCTCTAAAATTCTAGAAAAATAGAGTAGGGCAGTGGCTAAAAGCCTAGAATCCATGTGTATGAATACATGCATCTATCCATCTATCTCATATATCTATATATCTCGCCTGTATCTCAATGTCTTAGCCCAGCACCTGCCACCTTAGGAAGATCCAGTAAATGGGAGCCATTGTTACCATCACATTCCTGTTCCCCAGGGAGGCTCAAGGATTCTCATCTCCTTTTCCCCAAACTCCAGGCCCCTCAGCCCAGCTGCTGCTCTAGAAGCCTAGGCAGAAAATGGTTCCTTAGACCAAGCCTTACGACTCCTGGCCTGCCAAAGGAGTGAGACTTCTTTTTTATTTTTTATTTTACTTTTTTTTTATTTTCTTTTTTTTTGAGACGGAGTCTCGCTCTGTCACCCAGGCTGGAGGGCAGTGGCGCGATCTTGGCTCACTGCAAGCTCCGCCTCCCGGGTTCACGCCATTCTCCTGCCTCAGCCTGTCCGAGTAGCTGGGACTACAGGCGCCCGCCACCACGCCCGGCTAATTTTTTGTATTTTTAGTAGAGACGGGGTTTCACCATGGTCTCGATCTCCTGACCTCGTGATCCACCCGCCTCGGCCTCCCAAAGTGCTGGGATTACAAGCGTGAGCCACCGCGCCCGGCGAGACTTCTTTTTTATAAGAACACTCTTTTCATAGTGGTCTTTTAAGTTTTATTTTGAAGTTGCTAAAAAAAAAAGCTTGCTTTCATTAGAAAAATTGGGAAAAGAGGCCAGGTGCAGCGGCTCACACCTGTAATCCCAGCACACCTGTCTTCTCGGCCAAGGTGGGAGGATCACTTGAGCCCAGGAGTTTGAGACCAGTGTGGCCAACATAGTGAGACCCCGTCTTTACAAAAAAAAATTTGCCGGGTGGGCTGGGCATGGTGGCTCACGCCTGTAATCCCAGCTACTCAGGAAGATCAAGCAGGAGGATCGCTTGAGCCCAGGAGTTGGAGGCTGCAGTGAGCTGCGCTCCAGCCTGGGTGAAAGCAAGATCTTGTCCCCCCACCAAAAAATAAAATAAAATAAATTAAAAAACTGGGGAAAGAGATTTTATAGATAAGGAAGTAGAGCCAGAGAGGTAAGAGACTTGCTGGGGTACCACAGCCAAGCATCACCTCCCTCCCTTACATAACTCTCAACTCCAGAATGTCCCTAAGGAGTGGCCAGAGCAGTAGACTCAGGGATGGGCGCCTGGGTTCCAATCCTTGTTGCTCCATTCACTAGCTGTGTGCCCCTGGGCAAGTCACTTCACTGTCCTAGAACTCAGTTTACTTATCTGTAAAATTGGAAGAATAGCGTCTTGCTGGGAAGTAGCGAGGACCAGATAAATTGTAAATGTACCCAGCCCAGTGCTGACACATAGTAACTTGGTGGCAGTTGCAGGCCAGGGGAACAGTCGTTAACTCATCGCCAGAGGGGCCAGAACTGGGCAGGGGGAAAGGTGTCCTGAGTGGGAGATCCAGGTCTTGGGGTGCTCAGACTCTGGATCTCTGGGAAGAGGAATCCCCAACTCTGCTTCCCAAGTAGCTAGAAACTGACTTAGGAGGGGGACAGCGTATAGGGAACACTGAAATGCTGCTGTAAACGATGGCTGGAGTTGGCCTCATCTGAACTCTGTGTTTGAGGGTACACACTCTGAAATCAGATGATATGGATTCAAATCTGCCTCTATTATATACTATGGGACAAGTGACTTCACTTGCTTTTCTCATCTGTCAAGTGGAAATAATGAGTACCTACCTAAGTTGTTGAAATGATTTTGTAAGATTATGCATGTAGTGCTC
This sequence comes from Nomascus leucogenys, assembly GCF_006542625.1. Lineage (NCBI taxonomy): Eukaryota > Metazoa > Chordata > Mammalia > Primates > Hylobatidae > Nomascus > Nomascus leucogenys. The sequence goes on along the minus strand of NC_044382.1, from coordinate 75,196,002 downwards.
TGAGAATATCCACCTAGCTCAATGTTAGCTTTTTTTTTTTGAGACTGAGTCTCACTCTGTCGCCCAGGCTAGAGTGCAGTGGTACAATCTCGGCTCACTGCAACCTTCACCTCCTGGGTTCAAGTGATTCTCCTGCCTCGGCCTCCTGAGTAGCTGGGACTACAGGCAGGCACCACCACGCCTGGCTTATTTTTGCATTTTTAGTAGAGACAGGGTTTCACCATGTTGGCCAGGCTGGTCTTGAACTCCTGACCTCAGGTGATCTGCCCACCTTGGCCTCCCAAAGTGCTGGGATTACAGGTGTGAGCCATTGCACCCGGCCGCTATATTGTTTTATAGGGTCCAGAATTACTCAGATAATTGCTTGGATTTAGGGTTGAGATTCTCACCTAAGTTGAGTGAGACTAGATGGACCCTAATCACCCTGTCTGGAGGTGCTTAGCTTCAAGTTTGGGTCAAGTTGAATTGCACAGCTGTGAGAGAGGTGGACTGAGTTAAATCAGTGTTGAACAAGAGCATGGCAGGACCTGGTTGTTTTGCTTATCTTCTATATGCTATAATTTCAAAAATTAAGGTGTAAAATTAAGCTCTCTCCGGAAAAGGATATTCGTGTTATTGGAATGGGCTCTGAATTTAATGGTCTGTTAAAGCCCACAGGGAAAGAATAAAATGAGGAATAGGGTCTGAGGGAGGAGGCAGAGTTCTGATGAAGACGATGGCAAGAGATGTGAAAGTCCTTGGCCAGGAAGGGGAGAGAGGGAGTCCTGGTGAATGCCCTGTGGCTGTGCTCCAGGAAAATGGTCAGTCCTGAGAGCAGGTGGTGGCCCGACATTCCAGAAACTTGGGACCCTATATGCAGGTAATCCCAGCCAGCCTAGAGACTCTGGTGCCCACAGGTGGAACAGGGCAGAAGTCGTGGAGTGTAAGGGACCCCTGTGGGCTTGGAAAGTGATGCCAGTAGCAACCAAGATGAACTAGAGATCAGACTCTCCTCACCACCAGCACGTATGTGCACACACACCCTCATTCTCCAGGCAGGCACACTTCCTGAACTGCGGTGTGCCCTTGAGAGATGGTAAAAGCCCCAGTGGCAAATGAGATGGGATTTCTGTTTAGAGTCATAAATTGTTTCATAGATATATTTGAATATTTGTTAGAAGAGGTACCCAAAACAACTCAGCCAGCCTGGTACCCGCATGTTTTGGATAGTGGCCAGAGTCCCCTCTCAAGCCTGCTAGTCCATTCCCCACCCCCTATCCTACTTCCAGACTTGGTAAGTAGGTAGTTTTGGCAATCAGACAGACTTGGTTAAGCCAAGCTTCTGTCACTAGCTGTGTGACACTGGACAAGTAATTGTACCTGACTTCTCTGAACCTGTTTCTTCATCAGTAAAATCATGCACTTCTTTACAGGAGTTGTCAGGAAAATGCAATGAAAGAATAAGGTGAGGGTGGTTTTCAAATGATGACCTGGAGAACCTTAAATCAGACAGTCCAATGTTTGCCAAACTTCATTCACATCCCATCTTCCCAACCTCTGACAAATTTGTGGACCACCTCTACTTCTGTTTACTTAATCTTGTTCTTTAAAAATTATCAACTAACGTTTTGATGGAAATAGGTGTATTCAAAAAGGAAACTTTAACCACTGCCATAAATGAGAAATTCCTATCATTTACCCGAGAGTGGTAAAAATAGATACAACAAAACCAAAACAATGCTGTTCAGTTCTAGCTGGCTATGATTACAGGCCAGGGCTCTGAGCTCAAGGAGTTGATTTTGTTAAAAACAACAACAAAAAGGTTATCTCAGTCAAAAAAGGCCACATAAAGCCCTAATATGAAATGTCCAAAATAAGCAACTCTTTGTAGAGACAGAAAGTAGATTTGTAGTAGTCTAGAGCTGTAGTGGGAGGAAGGCTTGGGAGTTACTGTTAATGGGTGGTTTCTTTTAGGGGTAATGAAAATGTTCTAAAATTGACTGTGGTGATATTTGCAAAACTGTGATAATACTAAGAATCATTGAACTGTACACTTTAAATGGGTGAGTTGTACGGTGTGTGAGTCATCTCTCTCAGTAAAGGTGTTATTTTAAAATATGCATATATGGGCCGGGTGTGATGGCTCAGACTTGTAATCCTGGCATTTGGGAAGGCTGGGGCGGGCAGATCACTTTTGAGCTCAGGAGTTCCAGACCAGCCTGGGCAACATAGTGAAACCCTGTCTCTAATAAAAATACAAAAATTACCCAGGCGTGGTAGCAGGCGCCTGTAATCTCAGCTACTCGGGAGGCTGAGGCAGGAGAATCACTTGAACCCGGGAGGCAGAGGTTGCAGTGAGCCGAGATCGAGTCCCTGCACTCCATATCCTGGGCCACAGAGCGAGACTGTCTCAAAAAAAAAAATGTGTGTATATATATATATATATATATATGAGGAAAAATTATATAATGTTTCCTCCTCTCTCTATATATACATATATATGTATACACACACACACACAGAGGAAGGTATAGGTGTCAAATCTTTTTTTTTTTTTTTTTTTGAGACAGATTCTCGCTCTGTGGCCCAGGCTAGAGTGCAGTGGTGCGATCTTGGCTCACTGCAACCTCCGCCTCCCGGGTTCAAGGGAGTCTCCTGCCTCAGCCTCCCGAGTAGCTGGGATTACAGGTGTATGGCACCACATCCGTCTAATTTTTGTATTTTTAGTAGACAGTTTCACCATGTTGGCCAGACTGGTCTTGAACTCCTGACCTCAAGTGATCTGCCTGCCGTGGCCCCTTAAAGTGCTAGGATTACAGGCGTGAGCCACTGAGCCCAGCCTAAATTCAATTATTAAACTCCTTGAGTTAATTAAAGGGTAGCCGGGCGCAGTGGCTCATGCCTGTAATCCCAGCACTTTCAGAGGCCGAGGCAGGAGGATCGCTTGAGCCCAGGAGTTCCAGACCAGCCTGGGCAACATAGCGAAATCCTGACTCTACAAAAAATAGAAAAATTAGCCGGGCGTGGTGGCGCGTGTCTCTAGTCCCAGACACTTGTGAGGTTGAGGTGAGAGGATCACCTGAGCCCTCGGGAGGTCGAAGCTGCAGGGAGCGGAGATCGCACCGCTGCACTCCAGCCTGGGGGACAGTGAGGCAGTCTCAAAACAAAACAAAAACAAAAGGGGAGGGCGGGGGGAAGACTTAAAGACCCCTGAGCCATTATTATTTAACTTGGTCGGGTCTCTGAACCATTCGGAGGAAGCTTGGGTTTCTATCCTTCCCGACTGAGCCACAGACCTGAGTCTTGACTCCGGATAAATCACCCCAGACTGTTTTTCTGTCTGTGACACGGGAACGGCAGCTCCTGCCTCGTGAGGTGCAGTGAGAATGAGAAGCGCCATGTGTGGCGCGCCTGACACGGTCGGCTCGCGGGTGGAGGCCCGGAGCAAAACGCCCTCGGGCGCCCGCCCTTGCAGCCACACTGGAGACCGGGAATGGCTCTGGCCACGCCTCTGCCGACTGCGGCCACGCGAGGGAGCGCTGGTCTCCGCGGTTGCAGCGTAACGCCCTCCTTCCCGGCCTCAGCTTTCCTGACTGCATAACGGGCATACAGTGGGTTCGATGGCGCAAGGGAGCTGAAGAAGCCGCCCGCCCCCAGCTCGCCCGGGATCCTCACGCCCCTATAAGGCCCCGAGGGGCCACGATGCTGCCCACAGCCCAGATCGCGAGTGCGGACCCTGCGGGAGGGTCTGGCTTAGATGCGAGTCTCCCGCCGCGGCGCAGGCGAGGCCGCGCGACATATCCCCTACCCGCGTACTGCAGGCCGCAGACGGAGACAGTGCAGCCCTGCGCCCGGCTGGGTTGCTCGAAGTCTCGGCGGCGGCGGGTCGGGAACACGCGGCGCGCGCCCGCGCCCTAACCGGAAGTCCGCCACTGGCCGCTCTAGCACGCGTCAGGGCTGCGTCGGAGGCCTTAACCCTTCCCAAGGCTGTGCCACCCGCCTTTGTCTCCGCGGAGCGCCACAAAGGTTGGAAGGGTCGCGGGGCCTGTGGGTGCCGAGCTGCAGATGTCTCCACTGCGAGCACAGCCCTGAGACAGCCCAGGCGCCCAACGGGGCTGGTTTCACTCGGTCCAGCCGCACCTACCCGTGCCCTCACCAGATCTTAAGATACAGACATTAAAACCTCCACCCGGCCGCGGCACAGGACAGCAGAGTTTTACTTTCTGTTTTTGGCATTGCATTGCCTCCATTTCCTAGAGTGCACGTAATAAATACCGCTGGTGATTCCAAAATATAAAGGTTGAAAATATTTACTTTACAAAAATTTGGTTCCCATACTGCTTTTAAGGCCATTCTCTGCACTTGGTTCCCGCTGCCCCGATGTGGTTGAAAGATGGATGACCCCAAAGACGAGGAAAAGATTATTGACTTCATTTTTTAGATGCAGCAGCCAGCTAAGGTCTAGACAGGGGAAGGGACTTGCCCCAAATCACAGTTATAGCAAATCAGTCTGAATCAGGAATAACTCCATTCCTACCCGCATCCTGCCCTTTCACTACGCCACAGCTGCCTGGCTGCCTGGAGGAACAAAGGAGGGCCGGGCAAGAACGCCATTACCAACTGCAAATCCACAGGCAAATGCAAGAGGACGGAAAGTAAGTTCTTGGGCTCTGCCCTTGTGCTGTACCCGGAGGGGTTCTGGGGTCACCAGCCAGGTGCAACCCTGCCTTCACCGCCATGCACAGCGACACCCAGCTAATGGGGGGATTCTGCCACTTGCTGGGTATGCCTGTGCCACCAGTGCACTCACTCTGGGCCTGGGGAAATAACCACAGGATAAATCTGGGGATCCACTGGGCCCACTGTGAAATGGACCTGAGCTAAAACTCCATTGATCACAGGACCTCAGAGATCTTTTGGGTCTCGAGAACAGAATTGGATGCTACAGGAGAAATGTAACCAGAAAAGGATTAGGATTTTGCCAGTAGAGAAAGGGAGATGTGCTTGCTTTCATTCATCATTAATGAGCACCTACTGTATGCCAGGCACCACACTAGGCCCTAGGAAGACAAGAGATTATGAGACAGATGTGGCCTTATTCTAGCTGGGGAAGTGAGATGAAGGAGGTGAGAAAGAGGAAGTATAGTGACTAACCAGGGACCTGACCTAGTTTGAAGGTCAGGGAACCTTGGAGGAGGTGAAATAAAACCCAAAGCCTGAGATAAGAGAGAGAAGGGGAGGGTGGAGGGAAGGAAAGGGCTTCACAGACAGAGGGAACGGGAGTGCTAACAGCCTGGCCAGCTTCCTTGTGGTAGAAGTTCTATGCATGAGTTGGAAGAAAGCTTGGGGAAAGGGGCAGGAGAGGTGGGCAGGGGCCAAATCCAGCAGGGGCTTGTCTACCATAAGGAACTTGGTGGGAGAACTCCATGGGCAAAAATAGGTGTGGAAGGGACCAAGCAGCCCATGTGGCTGGAGGGCAGGACCTGAGATGAAGATGACTAGAGCAGGGAGTGAGGAGGTAGAGAAGGTGAGCAGAGGTCAAGGCTGGGAGGCCTGGAATGCCTGGCTGCAAAACTCAGCCATTAGCCTGGAGGCCATGCAAGTAAACAGCAAGGAGGAGAGTGGAACACCAGGGAGCGGTAGGGATTGCGGGGACTGGAAGGCAGAGGCTCTGCCCGCAGGGCAGTCAGTGTTCTGCACCCCCCACCCCCCTACCCTACCAACCTCCGCTCCATGATCACTCCAGGAGGCAAACTCAGTATCTCAGAACATCTGCTTTCAAGGGTAGCTGGAGTCCAGATTTCTTTTTTTATTTTTGGTAGAGACAGGATCTCGCTGTGTCACACAGGTTGAAGGGTAACAACACATAGCTCACTGTAGCCTCAACTCCTGGGCTCAAGCAGTCCTCCTGCCTCAGCCTCCCAAAGTGCTGGGGTTACAGTGTGAGCCACGTCACCCGGCCTGAGTCCAGATTTTTATATGAAATCACTTGATTTTAATGTTGCCAACATGTTCAACACCATGTAAGCCAAACAAATCACATTCACAGGCTTGCAGCTCCAAGCTTTGCAGCATGTTGGCATCACCTGAGGAGCTTTTAAAAATCCCAGGGCCCTTGGCCGGGCGCAGTGGCTCATTCCTGTAATCTCAGCACTTTGGGAGGCCAAGGCGGGTGGATCACCTGAGGTCAGGAGTTCGAGACCCGCCTGGACAACATGGTGAAACCCTGTCTCTACTAAAAATACAAAAATTAGCCGAGTGTGGTGGCAGGCACCTGTAATCCCAGCTCCTTGGGAGGCTGAGGCACGAGAATGGCTTGAACCTGGGAGGTGGAGGTTGCAGTGACACCGCACTCCAGCCTGGGTGATAGAGCTAAACTCAAAACTCAAAAAAACAAAACAAAACAAAAAATCCCAGGGCCCAGGTTGCACATGATACCAATGAAAAATGTCTGGGGTGGGGCCAGGTGTGGTGGCTCATGCCTGTAATCCCAGCACTTTGGGAGGCCAAGGCAGACGGATCACAAGGTCAGGAGATTGAGACCATCCTGGCTAACACGGTGAAACCCCGTCTCTACTAAAAATAAAATAAAATTAAAAAATTAGCTGGGCATGGTAGCAGGCGCCTGTAGTCCCAGCTACTCAGGAGGGTGAGGCAGGAGAATCACTTGAACCCGGGAGGCAGAGGTTGCAATGAGCCGAGATCGTGCCACCGCACTCCAGCCTGGGCGACAGAGCGAGACTCCATTTCAAAAAAAAACCAAAAATGTCTGGGGTGGCTGGGCGTGGTGGCTCACGCCTGTAATCCTGGCAACTCTGGGAGGCCGAGGTGGGTGGATCACGAGGTCAGGAGCTTGAGACCCGCCTGACCAACATGGTGAAACTCCGTCTCTACTAAAAATACAAAAATTAGCCGGGCATGGTGGCACACGCCTGTAATCCCAGCTACTCAGGAGGCTGAGGCAGGAGAATCGCTTGAACCCGGGAGGCGGAGATTGCAGTGAGCCACGATTGTGCCACTGCACTCCAGCCTGGGTGACAAAGACAGACTCCATCTCAAAAAAAAAAAAAAAAATGTCGAGGGTAGAAGGCAGCCATCAGAATATTTAAATGATTCCTCAGGTGATTCCAATATGCAGCCGTTTGCGAACCTCTACCAGAGACTATGTGCTTTCAGTTGCCAGGCACAGCCATAGGGAGCCATGGGAAGTTTTAGAACAGAAGAGGAGCCCAGTTTAGGGTTTAAGGAAAATCAGCCCTTAGGAGGAACAGAATGTAATCATGTGAAAAGGGTCCGGAAGCCCCAAGGGCAGTGACAGGATCCTGCTAGGGTGACGGTGATCTGCCATCTCAGTTTGCTCAAGACTGGGGTGTCTCCTGGGACATGGAACCTGCAGTGCTAAAACCAGGAAAGTCCTGGGCAAACAGGGATGCTTGGTCATGCTAGATTCTCCTGATGTAGTTCTGTTTTACCAGATTCTGAGGAGACCGATGCCACAGACTCCCCATTCTAGAAATTCCTAAGAAAAGGCTGCCCATCTCCCTGGGGTGCATTCACCCGAGTCTCTGAGCCCTGGCAGGGCCCATCTCTTCTCCACCCAGCAGAGTGATCCTGACCTATGGAATATAATATAGCAGTAAAAAGGAATAAACTACTGATCCACACAATAATCCGGATGACCCTCAAGAATATTAGCCTGAGTAAAAGAAAACATGCAAAAGAGTTACATACTGCTTAATTCTATTTACATGAAGTTCCAGAACAGGTTCACCCAATCCGTTATTTTCAAACCATCAGGCCAGGTGTGGTGGCTCACGCCTGTAATCCCAGTACTTTGTGAGGCCAGGAGGATCCCTTGAGGCCAGGAGTTCCAGACCAGCCTAGGCAACACAGAGAGACCCCCTTCTCTACAAAAAAAAAAAAAAAAAAAAAAAAAAAAAAAAAAAAAAAACCGGGTGCAGTGGCTCACACCTGTAATCCCAGCACTTTGGGAGGCCGAGGCGGGCAGATCACGAGGTCAGGAGATCGAGACCATCCTGGCTAAAACGGTGAAACCCCATCTCTACTAAAAATACAAAACAATTAGCTGGGCGTGGTGGCAGGCACCTGTAGTCTCAGCTACTTGGGAGGCTGAGGCAGGAGAATGGCATGAACCCGGGAGGCGGAGCTTTCAGTGAGCCAAGATCACGCCACTGCACTCCAGCCTGGGTGACAGAGCGTGATTCAGTCTCAAAAAAAAAAAAAAAAATTAAGTAGTTGGGCGCAGCAGCACATGCCTGTGGTCCCAGCTACTCGGGAAGCTTAGGTGGGAGGATCACCGGGGCCCAGGAGTTCAAGGCTGCAGTGAGCTATGATCGAAAACAAACAAACAAAAAAAACACTTTACCCAGTTACTTGGGGGAGGACAGACATTGTGGCATCATTAAAGTCATTTGAACAACAACAACAAAAAGGCTGTGTGCAGTGGCTCACACCTGTAATCCCAGCCTTTGGGAGGCAGAGGTAGGTGGATCGCTTGAGCCCAGGAGTTCAAGACCAGCCTGGGCAATATGGTGAGACCCCGTCTCTGCAAAAAATACAAAAAAAAATTAGTGAGCTGTGAACATGCCACTGCACTGTATACTGGACAGCAGATCAAGGCCCTGTCTTATAAAAAAAAGTGAGAACAGGCCGGGCGCGGTGGCTCATGCCTGTAATCCCAGCACTTTGGGAGGCCGAGGCTGGCGGATCACGAGGTTGGGAGATTGAGACCATCCTGGCTAACATGGTGAAACCCCATCTCTACTAAAAATACAAAAAAAAAAAAAAAAAAAAAAAAAAGAACAGTGGTTGACTATGGGAAGTTGGAGATGAGAAGGGGACAACGGGAACTTTCTGGCAAGTGATAGTGATGTTTTGTATTTGAGAACAGTTTCCTTATGCAGATGTATGCATTTGTTTTGTTCTGGTTTGTTTATTTTTATTTTTTTTTTAGACAGGGTCTTGCTCTGTTGCCCAGGCTAGAGTGCGGTGCTACAATCATAGCTCACTGCAATGTTGAACTTCTGGACTCAAGTGATCGTCTCACCTCAGCCTCCCAAGTAGCTGGAACTAAAGGTGTGCACCACCATGCCTGGCTAAATTTTAAGTTTTTGTAGCGATGAGGTCTCACTATGTTGCCCAGGATGGTCTTAAACTTCTGGACTCAAATGATCTTTCTGCCTTGGCCTCCCAGTGAGCCACCACACCTGGCACCATGCTTTTGTTAAAATTCACTGAATCGAGCAATTAACACCTATATATTTTACTATATGGATATTTTACATCAAAGAGGGGGGAAAAACCTGTGAACGAATACTGAGCTCTAATTAACAATGTGCCTGCAGGCCCGGCGCACTGGCTCATGCCTGTAATCCCAGCACTTTGTGAGGCCCAGGCGGGTGGATCACCTGAGGTCAGGAGTTCGAGACCAGCCTGAACAACACGGTGAAACACTGTCTCTACTAAAAATACAAAATTAGCTGTGTGTGGTGGCGGGTGCCTGTAATCCCAGCTATTTGGGAGGCTGAGGCAGGAAAATCGCTTGAACCCAGGAGGCAGTGGTTGCAGTGAGCCGAGATCACGCCTCTGCATTCCAGCCTGGGTGACAGAGTGAGACTCCGTCTCACACACACACACACACACACACACACACACACACACACATTAGGAACAAAACCTAAGTCTGATTATGCTTTTCTGCTCAGAACACTCCACAATACCCAGAGGAAAAGCCAAGTCCTGACACTGGCCTCTGAGCAAGGCGACCATAAGTTCTGCTGGCCCAGCTTCTGCCTGCCTTCCCAGCGTGATTAGTACTGCCCTTGTTTTCATTCTCCCAGTGTGAAGGATAGATTAAGTGCTTGCCCTGCCTGCGAGGCCCAGCTGACCTGAACTCACTCCCCTGCCCGTCCCTCCCTCCGCTCCAGCCACACTGGCTCTCCTTTGCCCTGGCCATTCCCTCTGCCTGGAATGCTCTTCCCCAGAAACTTGCAGGGCTCTCTCCCTCACCTCCTTCCAGCTTTTCTTCAGCCTTTGCCTCAGTGAGGCCCCTGCCTCGCCCCCACTTAAAATCACACCCTGCTCTCTCCACATCTCCCGTTCTGTGCTTGCTTTTTCCAGAGCACTCTAACTTCCTGCTTAGGATATAACTGCCTGAAGGCAGGTGCCATGAGGGCAGGGATTTTTTTTTTCCTGTGTTCTTTTTTTTTTGAGACAGAATCTCACTCACCCAGGCTGGAGTGCACTGGTGCGATCTCGGCTCACTGCAACCTCCGCCTCCCGGGTTCAAGTGAATCTCTCATCTCAGCCTCCCGAGTAGCTGGGATTATAGGCACCCACTATCACACCTGGCTAATTTTATTGTATTTTTAGCAGACACAGTGTTTCATTCACCATGTTGGCCAGGCTGGTTTTGAACTCCTGACCTCAGGTGATTTGCCCGCCTCGGCCTCCCAAAGTGCTAGCCACCACGCCTGGCCATTTATTCTGTGTTCTTTATGCTGCATCCTCAGGTCCTAGAACAGTGCCCAGCAAACAGTAAGCACACAATAAGTATCTATTGCTATGAATAAAGGGAATCCTCTGCCCTCCTGGGGCTTCCAGGCTGGTGCTAAAGAACCACGCAGACACGGACCACTACAAAGCAACAGCCACTACTCCACGACACAGCCGAGGAGGGGTAAGGGGCTGAGGGAAGGCAGAAGAGACACCCCAGAAGCTGAGACGTGAAAACTGCTTTGGCACTGCCAGGCGAAGAGGGGATGGGAAGGGCTTTCCTGGTGGAGCAGCCAGTGTGAGCAAAACCCAAGGGGTGAGAGATGGCAGCAGGCATCTGGGGGCTGTAAGCAGTTCAGAGAGTGGCTGCAGGTGTGGGTATGCAGCAGGCTGTGGGCTCCATCCTGCAGGTAGTGAGGACAGGAAGGTTCTAACTGGGGGCAGTGGCATGGACAGATTTGGGTTTCTGAAAGATTGCCCAGCTACTGGGTGGAGCGTGGATTGGAGGTGGGCAAGAGGGAGGCAGGGAACCCCACCAGGAGGCTGTTAGTTTTGCTGGCACCTAGTAAAGCAGCGTTGCCCTGAAGAAAGGGGCTAACTGGAAAATTACTTAAGACAGAGACCTAACAGGACGTGGTGGTTCCTGGAAGGTGACTCTGACTCCTGGTGTCACCATCTCGGCTGGCTCCTGGGATGGTAGGAATAGGTTGTGGGGAGGATGAGGCTGGGGTCTCTGGGATATCCCAATGGAGATGTGATGCAGCCATTTGGCTCCTGGAGTCTGGAGGTGGGGGCGGAACTTAGAGTCAGAGAATGAGGAACTGTTGATTCAAAGGGCAGGTGGGACCCAGCAGGGAGAGTGTGCACAAAGATAAGCAAGGTCAGGGCAAGAGACAGTTCCCAGACCAGGAAGAGGGGAGTGGCCAAGGACGGATGAAGGCTCAGAGGGGAGGAGTCAGTGAGCCCCAGAGGTGGGGCCTGAGAGCCAGGGGTAGAAGGATTTCCACAAAGAGAGTGTGGAACTTGGGGAGGAGGTGGAAAGGGGAGACAGCAAGGTGGTAAATAAGGGCTGTGGCTCTGGAAGAGATAGCTTTTTAAATTTACCATGTTCACTATTTTTTTTTTAAGATACAGGGTCTCGCTCTGTCATGCAAGCTGGAGTGCAGTGGCACAATCATATCTTACTGCAGCCTCAACCTGGGCTCAAGCGAGCCTCCCGCCTCAGCCTCCCAAAGTGCTGGGATTCCAGGTGTGAGCCACCATATCCAGCCAAACTGGCTTTTTTTTTTTTGAGATGGAATCTCACTCTGTTGCCCAGGCAACCTCCGCCTCCCATGTTCAAGTGATTCTCCTGCCTCAACCAACTTTTGTATTTTTAGTAAAGACGGAGTTTCACCTTGTTGGTCAGGCTGGTCTCGAACTCCTGACCTCAGGTGATCCACCCACCTCGGCCTCCCAAGGTGCTGGGATTATAGGCATGAGCCACTGTGCCTGGCTAATGTCTGTGGCTTTAAGCCCCTATATGTGTGGCAATTTGTTACAGCAGCGATAAGAAACAGTTACACTACATCGCAGCAAGCCTGGCTTCCCTGGACAGTGCTGGCTCCACCATCACCACTGCAGCTGCTGTGGGAAGCATCCTTACATTTCCTTTGTTTGTTTAGACACAGGGTCTTGCTTTGTTGCCCAGAGTTGAGCGCAGTGGTGCAATCATCACTCACTGCAGCCTCAACTTCCCGGGCTCAAGCAATCATCCCACCTCAGCCTCCCGAGAAGCTTGGACTACAGGTGCCCACCAGTATGCCTGGCTAATTTTTTCATTTTTTGTCTTGCTTTGTTGCTCAAGCTGGTCTCAAACTCCACTCCCAGGTGGAGGAGTGGCTTCCTCAGGGCAGGGAATGGGTTGGTCATCCCAGGCCCCCAAGTCCCTCTGGGCCTCTGTGTTATTACGTATGAAATGTGAATAGGCCAGGCGTGGTGGCTCACGCCTGTAATCCCAACACTTTAGGAGGCCAAGGCAGGAGGAACACTTGAGCCCAGAAGTTCAAGACCAGCCTGGGCAATGTAGCGAGACTCCATGTCTACAAAAAATAAAATTAGCAGGCTGGGCATGGTGGCTCATGCCTGTAATCCCAGCACTTTGGGAGGCCGAGGCAGGCAAATCACCTGTGGTCAGGAGTTTGAGACCAGCCTGGCCAACATGGCAAAACCCAGTCTCTACTAAAAATACAAAAATTAGCCAGGCGTGGTGGCAGGAGCCTCAAATCCCAGCTACTCAGGAGGCTGAGGCAGGAGACTTGCTTGAACCCAGGAGGCAGAGTTTGCAGTGAGCCGAGATTGCACCATTGCACTCCAGCCTGGGCAACAAGAGCGAAACTCTCTAAAAAAAAATAGTGATTGATAAATAAATAAATAAATAAAATTAGCTGGGTATGGTGGCACACACCTGTGGTCCCGGCTACTTGGGAGGCTGAGGTGGGACGTCAAGGCTGCAGTGAGCCATGATCGCACCACTGCCCTCCTGCCTGGGCAACAGAACAAGTCTGTGTCTCAAAAAAAAAAAAAAGAGTCATGGCCTAGCTACCCAGAGTTTTGGTAATTGTTAGGCCCAGGCGAGGGCTGAGCAGGAAGAGGGGTCCTGGGCCTCCCAGAGGAGGAGGTGAAGGTCGGGAGATAGGGCAGACCCGGGAAGTACTGGGAGGCAGGGTCCTGGCTCAAGCCCCCACCCCACTCTGCCTTGCGGTGTGACTACAAGAAGGTCCTTTCAGAGCCTCAGTGACCACGTCTGAGCAATAGAGCATGAGACAAAACTGTCTCCAAAGACCCTCCCCAGCCCTGACGGGGAAATGACATGACACAAAATTACAAAAGGGTCTTTATTTGTAAAAAGCCAAAGGGGCCCCTGGGGCAACAGGACAGGCAGGCCGGCTTCTCAGGGGTCAGGGGCATTTGGGCAGATGCGCTTGAGTGGGGGCGCGCCCTCCGAGTCCTCTGTGTCACCCTGGGCTGCCTCAGGGACAGGTGGCACTGGCTCAAAGACAGGGTAAGCTTCAGGGGCCTGGAGAGGAAGGGTGGACAGGCATGAGCTCCACGGAACCCAGGTGTCCAGCCTCCGAGCCTCTGCCTTCTCCAAAGCCTCCACTCCCCTCCCCTCCTGGGCCCGGGAGGCAAGCCCAGGGCCAGATGCCCAGGATGCAGAGGAAGCAGGCACCAAAAACAACAACAACAACAGTGACACTGTGTGGAGGAATGAACCTGATATTTGATATTTCTGAAAATGCATCAAGGTAGCCTCGTGAGAAATGTCAGAGGTTTATGAGGAATTTTCTTACGCTGATTATACGGTTAAGATATTTTTTGATATTTTTTGAAAATGCATGGAGGAGCGCCATGATTTTGTCAGGCTTTATTTATTTATTTATTTATTTTTGAGAAGGAGTCTTGCTCTGTCACCCAGGCTGGAGTACAGTGGCGCGATCTTGGCTCACTGCAGCCTCCGCCTCCCGGGTTCAAGCAATTCTCTTGCCTTAGCCTCCAGAGTAGCTGGGACTACAGGCACGTGCCACCACGCCCGGCTAATTTTTGTATTTTTAGTAGAGACGGGGTTTCACCGTGTTAGCCAGGATGGTCTCGATCTCCTGACCTCATGATCCACCCGCCTCGGCCTCCCAAAGTGCTGGGATTACAGGCGTGAGCCACCATGCCCGGCTTTGTCAGGCTTTTAATGGTCTCAATCAGCCCTGATCCAGCCCTCAGCACTTTGTCTCTGAAACACCCTTTCTTTTTCAGTCCCAAGAAACCAGCCCCTAAGCCTTCAGCTCCGTCCCAGGTCTGCCTCTCCTCCAGGCCCTCAGGATGCAGGCTCCAAGCCTTCAGCTGCCCAGATCCCCCATTCCCTCCAAGACCCAGGAATCCAGCCTTCTGGCCTCTCTCACCTCAGCTTCCAGCAGTTCTGGAACAGGCTCCTCCTTGGTCAGCATTGGGGGTTCATCGGTGCTGCCAGCAGTTATGCCCCCGGGATCTGGAACGTCAAGGTAACAAACATCCCCTGAACAGCCACTCTGTGCCAGCAGCACAGACAGTGGGGGAAACAGATGGTCACAGGCCCCAGTCACAGAGGGCAGAGGGCCACAGGAGCAGAGAGGACAGAGCAGGAACCTGGCTGTGCCCCAGGAAGCAGAGGAGGGAACACTGACATGGGAGCTCGAGGGTGATGCGGTGGACAGACAGGAAAGTATGACGCGTGACACAGAGTGCGTGCTAATTTGCCACAGATTCTGGGCTTGGACTGCCTGGGTTCAAATCCTGACCTTGGGCCAGCTACTTAATTTCCATGGGCCTCAGTTTCCCCATCTGTAAAATGGGGATAATGATAGTAATTACCTCATGTGGCTGTTGTGAGGGTCAGATGAGCGGATGCAGGCAAAGCACAGTGGCTGGCACACAGTAAGTGCTCAATAAATGCTTGCTACCATTTTTATATTAGCAAAGGTATACAAGTGCTTGGCACTGTCTAGACCCAGACCCAGCCCACAGGCCCACATCAGGGTGTTCTTTTTGTTTGTTTTTGTTTTTGAGACAGAGTCTTGCTGTGTCACCCAGGCTGGAGTGCAGTGGCGCGATCTCAGCTCACTGCAACCTCTACCTCCCAGGTTCAAGTGATTCTCCTGCCTCAGCCTCCCTAATAGCTGGGATTACAGGCATGTGCCACCACGTCCTGCTGATTTTTTGTATTTTTAGTAGAGACAGGGTTTCACATTCTGGGAGGCTGAGGCAGGAGGATCGCTTGAGCCTAGGAGTTTGAGACCAGCTTGGGCAACATAGTAAGACCCTATCTCTATAAAAAATAACACTAATTAGCTGAGCATGGTGATGCATGCCTGTAGTCCCAGCTACTCAGGAGGCTGACTGAGCCCAGGAATCCAAGGCTGCAGTGAGCCATGATCACACCTCTGCATTCCAGCCTGGGCAACAGAGTGAGACCTTGTTTCAAAAAAAAAAAAAAAAAAAAAAAAAAAAAAAAAAAGCAAAGCTTAAAAAATATTAAGGAAAAAGTTGTTCTGGCGGCTGTGTGGAGGTGACTAGAAAAGACCAGCTGGAACCAAAACCGGGTGAGAAATGGGAAGGCCAGGGCGGGGCCTGGGAGGAAGAGGTGCCAATCAGATGGGTTTGACTGCATGGAAGAAAGCAGAGCTGGCTGGGCGCGGTGGCTCAAGCCTGTAATCCCAGCACTTTGGGAGGCCAAGGCAGGTGGATCACGAGGTCAGGAGTTCAAGACCAGCCTGACCAACATGGTGAAACCCCGTATCTACTAAAAACACAAAAATTAGCTGGGCGTGGTGTTGTGCACCTGTAATCCCAGCTACTCAGGAGGCTGAGGCAGGAGAATTGCTTGAACTTGGGAGGCGGAGGTTGCAGTGAGCGAGATTGTGCCACTGCACTCCAGCCTAGGTGACAGAGTGAGACTCCATCTCAAAGGAAAAAAAAAAAAAAGCAGAGCTGATGAGGACCCAGGCCCAAGATGCTGGCTCACTGGCTGAGTTACTTCTCTGGGTCTCAGTTTCCTCATCTATAAATAGGGATCATAACACGATCATCGCCCTTACAAGGTTGTAGTGAAAATTAAATGAGAAACACGTAAAGTGTTGGCTGGGCACGGTGGCTCACACCTGTAATCCTAGCACTTTGGGAGGCCGAGGCGGGTGGATCACCTGAGGTCAGGGGTACGAGACTAGCCAGGCCAACATGGTGAAACTCCATCTTTACTAAAAATACAAAAATTAGGCCAGGCATGGTGGCTCACACCTGTAATCCCGGCACTTTGGGAGGCTGAGGCAGGCGGATCACCTGAAGTCGGGAGTTTGAGACCAGCCTGGCCAACACAGAGAAACCTCGTCTCTACTAAAAATACAAAATTAGCGGGGCATGGTGGTGCATGCCTGTAATCCCAGCTACTCAGGAGGCTGAGGCGGGAGAATCGCTTGAACCCAGGAGGCAGAGGTTGTGGTGAGCTGCGATGTGCCATTGCACTCTAGCCTGGGCAACGAGAATGAAACTCCGTCTCAAAAACAAACAAACAAATAAACAAAAAAACAAAAATCAGCCAGGCGTGGTGGCATGCCTGTAATCCCAGCTACATGGGAGGCTGAGGCAGAAGTCGCTTGAACCTGGGAGGCAGAGGTTGCAGTGAGCCAAGATCGCACCACTGCACTCCAGCCTGGGCAACAGAGCAAGACTCCATCTCAAAACAAACAAAAAAAAGGCTGGGCATGGTGGCTCGTGCCTGTAATCCCAGCATTTTGGGAGGCCAAGGCGGGCAGATCACCTGAGGTCAGGAGTTCGAGACCAGCCTGGCCAACATGGCAAAACCCCAACTCTACTAAAAATACAAAACTAGCCGAGCATGGTGGTTCATACCTATATTCCCAGCTACCCAGGAGGCTGAGGCAGGAGAATTGCCTGAACCCAGGAGGTGAAGGTTGCAGTGAGCTAAGATTGTGCAGCCTTGGCAAGAGCGAAACTCTCTCAAAGAAAAAAAAAAAGAAAAAAACCCAACCACGTAAAGTGTTTACCAGGGCGCCTGGCACACAGTAAGAGCTCAATAAATACTAGCTGTTGTTATTCCTATTATTATTAATCACCCCTATGACTATTGCTATTATTTATTCACTCAACAGATATTTACTGAGCACCTACTATGTGTCCCATGTTATTCTGAGGATACAGTAGTGAACAAGATCACATAGGGCCAGGCACAGTGACTCACGCCTATAATCCCAGCACCTTGGGAGGCTGAGACAGAAGGATCATTTCAGGCCACGAGTTCAAAACCAACTTTGGCAACATAGTGAGACCCTATCTCTACAAAAAATTTAAGAATTAGTTGGGCATGGTGGCACACACCTGTAGTCCCAGCTATTTGGGAGGCTGGGGCCAGAGGATCCCTTGAGCCCAGGAGTTTGAGGCTGCAGTGAGCTATGATTGCACCAGTGTACTCCAGCCTGGGTGACAGAGACCTTGTCTCTAAAAAAAAAGGGTGGGGAGCCGGGCGTGGGTGTGATGGCTCACACCCGTAATCCCAGCACTTTGGGAGGCTGAAGGTGGAGAATCGCTTGAGCAAGTGAGTTTAAGACCAGCCTGGGCAACATGGTGAAACCTTATCTCTACAAAAAATACAAAAATTAGCCAGGTGTGGTGGCATATGCCTGTGGTCCCAGCTACTTGGGAGGCTGAGGCGGGAGGATCTCTTGAGCCCAGGAAGTTCAAGGCTGCAGTGAGCTATGATCACACCACTATACTACTCTAGCCTGGGTGACAGAGCGAGACCTTGTCTCAAAAAAAAAAAAAAAAAAAAAAAAAAGGATCAATATGGTTCCAACATTCAGGAAACTGACATGAGAGTGAGGAGAAAGATAAACTAGTAAAAAATTAATTTACATGAAAATCTCAGACAGTGATATGTCTGTATAGATTCTAAGAGACCAGAGGAATGAGACAGCAGCTATAGGGAGATTCTGCAGGAGTTGGAAGACGCCTTGAGGAGGGTGCACATGACGGGGAGCAGGTATAGGGATAAGCTGGTAGGTTAGACTCTGGAGAAGACAGGACTTAGAGGAGAGGGCTCCTGGGAGATACCTGGTCCTACCTCTCTCTTGGCCCAGCCGTGGGGGCTGAGCCTCCTCAGGGACCCCTTCTGGGGGTCCAGCAGGTGACACGGGGCGGCTGGGCTGGGGGGTGCCCCCAGGACTGGGCTCTGTGCCCTTTTGCAGGGAACCTTCCGAATGGAAACTCTGGTTGCTGTTCTCATCTGCGGGAGCAAGAGCCAAGACGGTTGGCCTGAGATCCCTAGTACACTCCTTCAGTCCCCACAGCCCCCCGCGTTTCAGGATCCCTACCTACCATTAAGATCCAGCAGGATGAGAGGGCCACCCCCTCGGGGACTGGCACCCCTGCCCCGACGTTCCCGGCCACGGGATCTCTCTGCCCCGCCACCTGCCCGCCTTCGCTCCTGGGGGTTAGAGGATTAGGGTCAGAGCTCTTGGAAAGCCCCACCGTACACCTAAGGAAACTGAGGCACTGAGAAGCAAAAGGGCTCAAACTCAGGGGGTGTGGAGCAGAAAAGGGCAAAAGGGGAGGAGCTGCTAATGATGGTTCCCGTCTGTCCTGCTGCATCTGAGGTCTCGGGGAGCTGGAGGTAGAGGTCAGGGTGGGGAGGAACTTGCCTGAGGTTGCACAGATGCAGGGCCTTGTGGGAATGGGGGTTGCTCACCTCCTCCTGGGGGTCCACCACTGGCACCCACTTGAAGATACGAAGGGAAGTGTCGCCCACAGTCACCCATCGCTTCTCCCTGTGGGAGGGTGGGGGGCTGGGTCAGAGAGGCCTGAGGGGAGACCCACCCCCCTAGGAGCCGGACACATCTGGGGGTACCTGCAGAGGTTGAGGAGGCACAGGAAGATAGCAGCAGTTTTGCTAATGGGGCATAGTTACATGGAGAAAGAGAGTCCTGCAAACCCCAGGGCTTAGGCGGTGGGTGCCTCTAGAGAGAGGATATGATTTGGGGCCCTGGCTCTGCGGACCCCTGGGGCACACATGGGGGGCGTGGCTATGGGCCTGGCCCGGGATCAGAGCCCTGCAGATCCCGGGGCGCACTTGCAGGAGGGGTGTCAAAGATTTAGGGGGCGGGGCACAAGCGGGGGCTCCCGCTCTGGGAGGACACGGCTGGGGATCACGCTTTGTAGACCCCCAGGAGTAGCCAGGGGAACGGGGACAGAGCCCTGTGGATCCAGGGCAAAGCTAGTGGGCAGAGATACACCGAACACCCGGGGCCCAGAGCTGGCGAGGGTAGCGTAGACGCCTTTGGTGGTGGTGGTCCCGCCGTGTCCCGTCCCTGGCCCCCGGGCAGCGCTCACCATCTCCGGACCTTCTCGATGGTCGCCATCACCTTCTTGATGTCATCCTTGGCCCGGCTCCGGGTCTCGGCCCTTACGGTCCGGCCGGCCATGCTGGCGGGGCTGGGGCCGGGGCCGAGCCCGCAGCGGGGCCGCCTCCCGTCCGGCGGGCTCAGGCTCGGCGCCAGGCCCGGGCGCCGCGCTCTTGGCCTGCCGTCCCCCCGGGAGTTGGCCGCGCCCTCTCTCGTCCCCAACGCCTCCGCGAGTCCCCGCCCCGTTTCCTGCCGCCGCGCCCCGCCCCGGCCTGTCCCCGGAGCGGCCCGGTGGCGCGGGCGGCCAGAGCCCAGGCCTGGAAGCCCGGCCGGCCCCGCCCCGACCCGGGCCCGCCCCCTCGGAGCGCCTGGACGCGCAGCGCCCCCTGCCCGCCGCCGAGAGCGGGAGTTGGGGACGGCTCGGCGACCGGACGCGCGAGGCAGGGCTGAGGCCGTGTGTTCAGACCACGTGGGCGCGGGGTTGCGCGAGAGGGTCTGTGTCCTGCGCTGCGTGAGCCGCGGTGGGTGTCTGCGAAACGCTGTGTGTGGAGTGCGTGCGTGTGTCCGCCCTCGCCAGGCTCTTGGTCTACACCGCTCAACTTAGTCATCCATTCATTCAACAGTCTTGTTAACTGAGTGCCAATTACGCGCCAGGCGCTGCGAATACGAGTGGGTCTCCACCACCAGAATGGCTAAAGTGAAAAAGACCGCACCACGTGGAGGCGAGAAAGTAGAGCGACTGGACCTCTCTTGTATTTCTGGGGGAGTGTAAATTGGTAGAGACATTTTGGAAAACTGGCAGTTTTCTAATGAAGCCGAACATATGCCACCTCTGTGATAGAGCAGTTCCACTCCTAGGCTGTCAACATCCAGCAGAAATGTGTAGGTGTGAGCATCAAGAGGGTGCATGGGAACGTTCAGAGCCCTTTCATAACAGCCCCAAACTGAAAATAACCCATCAACAGAATGGAAAATGAATGATGCCCTACTCATTACCATGCATATAGACACAGCAACGGGATTGACATGCCCAGCTACACACAACAACATAGACAAGTCGCATGATGAAATCTTGAGTGAGAGAAGCCAAATACAACAGTACATACTAGATGGTTCCAGGTGTATTACGTTCAGAACCAGACAAAACTAATTTATAGTGCACCAAAGTCAAGATAGTGGCAGCCCTAAGGATTGGGAGGGGACGAGGGGACGAAGGGAGAGCTTCTGGGAGTTGATCCAGTTCTGTTGTGTAATCTGGTGCTGGTTCCCTGGGCATATGTATTCTGTGAAAATCCATCACATGACTTAAATAAAATGTACATTACTTAAATAAAATGAGTATGTCTTGGTTGACTTTATCTGAGGCTGGCTTGTAAGCAGATAAGACCATGTCAAAATTTGTGCTGCTGTGTGTGTGTGTGTGTGTGTGTGTGTGTGTGTGTGTGTTTCAAGGTGTGGCTGTTGTGTCTGTGAATTTGGGCGTGACCATGTCCAGAGGTTAAGTGTATAAGGGGTTAGGAGCATGGTTAGGACAGCATTTTTTTGAGCCAAGCTGCTTAGGTAAAATCCCAGCTGTGCCACACCTAACTGTGTTACCCTGGACAAGTCACTTCTCTCTATTCTGCATCTATAACATAGGAGTTAGTTAATGTGCATATAGCTCTTAGAACAGTGCCCAGCACATGCTAAATGCCTAATAAATATTTACGGTTAATACACATGTGATTGTCGGCCCTACCAATTGTCTGGCTCAATTCTATCTGCTGTGCCCTCTCCAGTTAAACTCTTTCTTCCTTTATTCCAGCAATTGTCTGCTCATGGCAACGCACACACTCACTCACACGAACACACGCACACACATGCACGCGCACATGCACACACGCGCACACCTGCACCCTCACAGGCACAAAAATCCACTCGCACACACGCACGCTCACACGCACACACGTCCGCATGAACGCACACACGCAGACACACGCACGCGCACACACACACACACACACACACGGGCCTCCTCGTCTTCACTCACAAACCCCTTTAGCTGCTGTTGTCTATGGGCTTCCTCGACAGACCGCGAGCCCCTCGCGGGGGCCAGAAACCGCGTATGGATCATCCCTATGTGCCTTCCTTTCAGTCTGCACCAGGTTAATGGGGTTGATGTGTGGGTGTGACTTCCTGTCCAGGTCTCTGAAGCTTGTTCTCCTGGGGCGGGGGGGGGGGAGGGGTGTGATTCTATTACTAGGCCTGCTAAGGAGAGGAGAGCAGTGTATCTGTCTCCCTCCTGGTGGGTGTGACAATGAGATTGGAAGCCATCTAAGATAGGCCAGGAGATGTATGTCTGGACAAGCGTGCCCCAAGCCTGACGGCCCCCATCGTGGCCTCCCTCGCAAGCCACGCCCCAGACTAGAGAGAGGGCCTGCGCATTCCTGTCCTGCCAGTCGGGCAGTTGCCTCTCCTGTCTCCTCAGCTTTACACCCAAAGCAGCCCCTGCCTCAGGTCCAAGCCTGAGCCCGCGGCAGGACATTGGGCTGCCTCCCAGGCCCTGACACCCCCAGCCCCGAGGTCCTGTCCACCCGGCGGACAACTTGCCTCCCCCCTCGGGCCCCTTCCCCCACTAGGCCCCACGGGCGAGGAGCTGAGCTCAGGGCCAAGGAATCCTGTCTGAAAAGGGGGGGGTAGGATGAAATGTTTGGGGTCTGGGCTCTGATTGGCTGCGCCCGGGCCACGCCCCCAGCCCTTTCCCCTTTCTCCCCCCTCGAAAGGGGGGCGTGAAGGGAGCCGGGATCAGCCAGGGGCCAGCATGAGCCGGAGGGAGGGAAGTCTGGGTAAGGGGCTGAGGGACCGGACGCCGGGTCGCTGAGGGGCGCAGGAGTCAAAGGGGTTGGGAGCTGGGGGTCTGGGTCTCCGCCACCCCCGGGTCCGGGAGGGGAGCGGCCTTGGCGGGGAAGGGCAGGGCTCCGGTGTCAGGTAACGAGTGAGCGGGTGAGTTGTGAGAAACGGCAGGCGCTAGGGTTTAGAGGAGGCCTGGGGCTGAGGTTTTAGGGACCTGGGCTCAGGGCTTAGATCACCGGTTCGAGGACACCCAGGGGGAGGACTGGGGTCGGGGCTGGGGCAGGACCCCTGCGTCCACTGAGTCTCGGGAAAGAATCAGAGCTGGGGGTGCTGAAGGAAGGGGTAGAGTAAGGGAAGGCAGTCTTGGAGTCACAGAAAGTAGTGAGTGACAACAGGAGACGAAAGTCTGGGCTGCTGAGGATCGCGACTGGTGCTGGGAACCTTCGGGGGGGCGGGGCGGGGCACCAGGTCAGGACTACATTCCCCAGCACGCATCGGGCGCGCGCTGTGCGTTTCGGGAAGTGGAGTCCCTCCCGGGGCGCCAGACACTGGCTCTTGCGGACCTTGATTCGCTGACTAGCCAGGCCAGCGCCTTGCATGGATGGGGCATCAGGGAGAGAAATGGAAATGGAAATCAGTCTCCCTATCTGTAAAATGGGCCTTCAAGGCACATTTTGATGTGAAGTTCGGTGCTTCGATGATGTTGAAGTCCACTAGCAGTCGCTGAGGTAGAAATATGTAAGCCCTGTCCTCAAAGGGCTCTCAGGCTAAGGCAGATACACACAGAAAAGCCATTAAAAGAGCTACCCTGGAACTCATGCATATGGCCTTAAGTCAGAGGAAGGAGTTCGTTTATAAAGGAGGAGTGATTCTGGAGGCTTCACTGAGGAGGCAGTACAGTCATGCACTGCATAACAACATTTGGTCAACAGGTGGACCGCACAGACAATGGAGGTCCCATAAGATTCTAAACATTTTTAGCCTGGGCAACATGGCGAAACCCTGTCTCTACAAAAAATACAAAAATTAACCGGGCATGGTGGCGCATGCCTGTAGTCCCAGCTACACAGGAGACTGAGGCGGGAGGATCACTTGAGCTCAGGAGGTCGAGGCTGCAATGAGCCAAGATTGCACCACTGCACCCCATCCTGGGTGAAAGAGCGAGACTCTGTCTCTCTCTCTCTCTCTCTTTCTCTTTTGGGATGGAGTCTTGCTCTGTCGCCAGGCTGGAGTGCAGTGACCTCGGCTCACTGCAACCTCTGCCTCCTGGGTTCAAGCAATTCTCCTGCCTCCGCCTCCCAAGTAGCTGGGACTACAGGCACGTGCCACCAAGTCCAGCTAATTTTTTTTGTATTTTTAGTAGAGACGGGGTTTTATCATGTTGGCTAGGATGGTATTGATTTCTTGACCTCGTGATCCACCTGCCTCAGCCTTCCAAAGTGCTAGGATTACAGGCGTGAGCCACTGCGCCCAGACAATTTTTTTTTTTTGAGAGGAAGTCTCGGTCTGTCACCCAGGCTGGAGTGCAGTGACCTGATCTCAGCTCAATGCAACTTCCTCCTCCCAGGTTCAAGCGATTCTCATGCCTCAGGCTCCCTGGTAGCTGGGATTACAGGCACCCACCATCATGCCTAATTTTTGTATTTTTAGTAGAGACAGGGTTTCACCAGATGGTCCTGAACTCCTGACTTCAAGTGATCTGCCCGCCTCATCCTCCCAAAGTGTGGGATTACAGGCGTGAGCCACTAAGCCCAGTGCCTGGCTACTTTTTGTATTTTTAGTAGAAACGGGGTTTCACCATGTTGGCCAGGCGGGTCTCAAACTCCTGACCTCAAGTGATCTGCCCACCTCATCCTCCCAAAGTGCTGGGATTACAGGCGTAAGCCACTGAGCCCAATGCCTGGCTAATTTTTGTATTTTTAGTAGAAATGGCGTTTCACCATGTTGGCCAGGCTGGTCTCAAACTCCTGACCTCAAGTGATCTGCCCATCTCGGGCTCCCAAAGTGCTGGGATTACAGGCATGAGCCACCACGCCCAACCAATATATATTATATAATAAAATACATACATATATATGTATTTTAACTGTAGCTTTTCTATGTATTTGTTTATTTATTTATTTATTTATTTATTTATTTAGAGATAGGGTCTTACTCTGTTGCCCAGGCTGGAGTGCAGTGGCACACTCACAGCTCACTGCAGCCTCGACCTCTCGGGGTTCAAGTGATCCTCTCATCTCAGCTTCTCAAGTAGCTGGGACTACCAGCATGTGCCACCATGCTTAGTTTATTTTTGTATTTTTTGTAAAGCTGGGGTTTCACCATATCGCCCAGGCTGGTCCCAAACTCCTGGGCTCAAACAATCCACCTGCCTTGGCCTCCCGAAATGCTAAGATTACAGACATCAGCAATCTCACCCGGCCCTTTTCTATGTTTAGATACACAAGTACCACTGTGTTCCAGTTGCCTGCTGTACTATAACACGCTGTCCATGTCTGCAGCCTAGGAACAATTGACTAACACCACATAGCCTCGGTGTGTAGCAGGCTGTACCACCTAGGTTTGTGTAAATACACTCTATGATGTTTGCACCACGATGAAATCGCCTAAGGATGCATTTCTCAGAATGTATCCCCGTTGTTAAGCAAGGCATGACTGTCTTTGAATTTGACTTTAATAGGATTTCAACAGTGATTTGGGGACAGGCAATATATTTCAGGTAGACCACCTGCTTGACAAAGGTCTGGTGCCTCATTTTCCTTCAGTTGGAATGGGACAGACCCTGATGGGGTCAGGAACAAAGAGCCAGCCTGGGAGAGGTGATCAATGAGCAGGAGGTTGGGCCATCCTCATTCCTCCCCCCTTTCCCACCAGAAGACCCCCAGGCTGATTCCTCAGTCTCACTTCTTCCCCACTTGGAGGCCAAGATCCGTCAGACACACAGCCTTGCACACCTCCTCACCAAATACGCTGAGCAGCTGCTCCAGGAATATGTGAGTGGGAATGGGGGTGGGGGTGCCGGGGGCCTGGGGAATGGCAGCAGACATCACAGAGGTCCTCGATCACCCATTCTCTCAACCTCATTTTCCAGCTGTGGAAATCAGGGCTCCTGAGAGGGACAGCAACTTGCCCCTGGCCACACAGCAAATTGGAAGAGGACCCTGTCTGTGACCCAGATGCCACTCTGTCCTCTCCAGCTTGGAGGCACCCTCCTCAGTGCTTTGATTTTGAGAGGAGGCCTCGCTCTGTTGCCCGGGCTGGAGTGCAGTGGTGCCATTATGGCTCATTGCAGCTTCAACCTCCTGGGCTCAAGCAATCCTCCTGCCTTAGCCTCTCAAGTAGGTGGGGCCACAGGCACGCACCACCATGCCTGGGTAATTTTTTCATTATTTTGTAGAGGCAGGGTCTTGCTATATTGCCCAGGCTGGTCTTTTTTTTTTTTTTTGAGAAGGAGTCTCGCTCTTTCACCCAGGCTGGAGTGCAGTGGCGCAATCTCGGCTCACTGCAGGCTCCGCCCCCCCCGGGTTCATGCCATTCTCCTGCCTCAGCCTCCCGCGTAGCTGGGACTACAGGCACCCGCCACCTCGCCCGGCTAATTTTTTTGTATTTTTAGTAGAGACGGGGTTTCACCGTGTTAGCCAGGATGGTCTCGATCTCCTGACCTCGTGATCCGCCCACCTCGGCCTCCCAAAGTGCTGGGATTACAGGCGTGAGCCACCATGCCCGGCCGCCCAGGCTGGTCTTGAACTCCTGGGCTCAAGTGACCTTGGTGCTTTAAGTCAGAGGTAGCCAGGTAGCCTGGGGCAGTGAAGAGAACTCTGATCTGTATCTCAGGAAACCGAGGTTCTAGGCTCTGCATGACCTTGACATCTCCCCTCCATGGGCCTTGGTCTCTCCCCAACTGTAAAAGGAGGCAGCTAAATATGATTAACTGTGAACTCTCCCACCTGGGATATTCAGGGAAGCCAAGAAGAGGTTCCAATCTGGAGCAACAGTTATCCCAAGAGGGCACTTTTACAGAAGACAGGGATCTGCTGACATCTTTAGTTGGGCAAAGGACCCTGCCCAAGGAAAGAAAATATTTCCCCAAATTACCCTCGTGTAGTGAAGGGAGGGTATAGCTGAATCAGGCTGCAGGCCTGCCAACTTGTTAACTGTGAGCTTGGGCAGTAACAATAACATTAAAAATAATAATGTAACAATTATGGCAGCGGATAGTGGGAGAATAGTGGCATAATAGAACTAGCTTTGGGCTGGGTGCATTGGCTCATGCCTGTAATCCCATCGCTTTAGGAGGCTGAGGCAGGAGGATCGCTTGAGCTCAGGAGTTCAAGACCAGCCTGGGTAACACAGTGAGCTCTCATCTCTTAAAAAAGAAAAGAATAAAAGAAAAGAAAAAGGAAAAGAAAAAAATAGCCAGGCATGGTGGTGCATGCCTGTGGTTCCATCTACTCAGGAGGCTGAGTGTGGAGGATTGCTTGAGCCCTGGAAGCTGTGTGATCAAACCATTGGTCTCCACCCTTGGTGACAGTATGAGACCCCATCTATTTAAAACAAACAAACAAAATTAGCTTTGTACTGCTATGAACTTTGGTTCAAATTCCAGCTCTGCCACTTCCTAGGGTAAGTCACTGTAGTCACTGTATCTCCCGCCCAACATTTTTTTTTTTTTTTGAAACGGAGTTTCGCTCTTGTGGCTCAGGTTGGAGTGCAATGGTGCGATCTCAGTTCACTGCAACCTCCGCCTCCCAGGTTCAAGGGATTCTTCTGCCTCCGCCTCCCGAGTAGCTGGGATTACAGTCACTGCCACCACATCTGGCTAATTTTTGTATTTTTAGTAGAGATAGGGTTTCACCATGTTGGCCAGGTGGGTCTTGAACTCCTGACTTCACGTGATCTGCCCGCCTTGGCCTCCCAGAGTGCCTGGATTACAGGTGTGAGTCACCGTGCCCAGCCCCACATTTATCTTACATTTGTTCATTCATATGACGTTGATTCATTGAGCCCCTGCTCAATGTAGGTACAGAGGTTGGGGAGGATAGGGAAGGGAATGAAGCCCCCTTGGCCCCTGAACTATCTTACATGATTTCCATGAAGACAGGACAGGAAGATTCCCCATTCATGGTACAGATGAGAAGGCTGAGGCTCAGAGAAGGGAAGTGGTTTTGCTCAAACTGCACAGCTAGTAAGTGGTGAAGATAGGATTTGAACTCCGGTCTGTAAGGTAACTTTAATAAAAGAGCTGACATTTTTAGTGAACTCTTCCTGGGGCCAGGCCCTGTCTTGAACACTTGACATGGTCATAACTGCTTTATGAAGTTGCTGCTGTTATTAGGTCCTATTTATTTATTGAGACAGGGTCTGACTCTCACCCAGGCTGGAGGGCAGTGGTGCCATCATAGCTCATTGAAGCCTTGACCTCCTGGGCTCAAGCAATCGTCCCACCTCAGCCTCAGCCTCCGGAATAGCTGGAACTACAGACATGCGCCACCACACTCGCTGTTTTGTTTTTTTTTTTTTTTAGAGCTGTGGTCTTGCTGTGTTGCCTAGGCTGGTCTCCAACCCCTGGGCTCAAGTGATTTTCTCACCTTGGCCTCCCAAAGTGCTGACCTAAACTGGCCCAGTCTGGGTCCAGTTTAGGGAGGAAGAAACAGGCATTGGTGTCAAGCGCATGCCACTTTGTTTTGCCCTAAACAGAGCAGCTTTGTCTGTTAGGAGGAATTATCATCTGCAAGATGAGGAAACCGAGGCCCCCAGAGAGCGGGTTGGAGAGCCCAATTAACAGCCCCCTGCCCGTGCTCCGGGGCCCCGCTGACCCGCCGGCCGTGTCTCCGCAGGTGCAGCTCCAGGGAGACCCCTTCGGGCTGCCCAGCTTCTCGCCGCCGCGGCTGCCGGTGGCCGGCCTGAGCGCTCCGGCTACGAGCCACTCGGGGCTGCCAGTGCACGAGCGGCTGCGGCTGGACGCGGCGGCGCTGGCCGCGCTGCCCCCGCTGCTGGACGCAGTGCGCCGCCGCCAGGCCGAGCTGAACCCGCGCGCGCCGCGCCTGCTGCGCCGCCTGGAGGACGCGGCGCGCCAGGCCCGGGCCCTGGGCGCTGCCGTGGAGGCCTTGCTGGCCGCGCTGGGCGCCGCCAACCGCGGGCCCCGGGCCGAGCCCCCCGCCGCCACCGCCTCTGCCGCCTCCGCCGCCGGAGTCTTCCCCGCCAAGGTGCTGGGGCTCCGCGTTTGCGGCCTCTACCGCGAGTGGCTGAGCCGCACCGAGGGCGACCTGGGCCAGCTGCTGCCCGGGGGCTCTGCCTGAGCGCGGCAGGGCAGCTCGCGCCGCCTCCTCCCGCTGGGTTCCGTCTCTCCTTCCGCTTCTTTGTCTTTCTCTGCCGCTGTCGGTGTCTGTCTGCTCTTAGCTGTCTCCATTGCCTCGGCCTTCTTTGCTTTTTGTGGGGGAGAGGGGAGGGGACGGGCAGGGTCTCTGTCGCCCAGGCTGGAGTGCAGTGGCGTGATCCCAGCACTGCAGCCTCAACCTCCTGGACTCAAGCCATCCTCCCGCCTCAGCTTCCCCAGCAGCTGGGACTACAGGCACGCGCCACCACAGCCGGCTAGTTTTTTATTTAATGTTTTGTAGAGACGAGGTTTCGCCATGTTGCCCAGGCTGGTCTTGAACTACTGGGCTCAAGCGATCCTCCCACTTCAGCCTCCCTAAGTGCTGGGATGGCAGGCGTGAGCCACTGTCCCAGCCTCTCTTTGCTTTGCCTGCCCCGTTCTCTTAACTCCTGGGCCCTCCTCGTCTGCATGGTAACTCTGTCTGGGTCTACCATTTTCTTGCTCTCCCTCCTTCCTTGGGCCTGCCTCAGTTCCCTTTGGCCTCCCCCTTTACCCAGCTCTTGGGGGGTCTCTGTTTTTCTCCATCCCCACTTCCTGCCTCCCCGTGGCCTTGTGTGAGCGCATGTGTACATCTCAGCTTCATCTCAAGGAGGTGACACCTTCTCTCCTTGTCCCCGTCTGGCCGTCTGTCTGTGCTTCCCTGGCCAGGGGCGTGCCTGCTGGTCCTATGGGGGGAAGGCTACTCCGCATCTCGGCCACCTTCCTCGGGCTCACTCCACCCACATCCCCAGTCTTCCACACCCCATCCCTTTGGGCCTCAGCCCTGTCCCTTTGATGTCTTCCTTTCCTTCAGCCCCTCTGCCCTGTCCCTGCACACTTCCACTGCCTCCCACCAGATCTGTGGAGACAAAACAAGCAACACCTTAAAAGAGTTTTATTTCTGAAAATAAATTAATTTTTTGTAAATAAAATGTTTAAAAATAAAAAAGAAACTAAAGTTACCTGTATATATAGTTGTTGAAAATGGGGAGACAGCTTTAGGGAGAAAGGGACGCTTGGGATGCAGCCTAGTCCCCCAGACATGCCCAAGAAGTGCAGCAGTATAAATAGGAGGCTGACAGCCCCTGGCCAGTGGTGCCCTCTGCCAGCCCAGAACAGGAAGTGGATGTGTCCTAACAGGAAACAGATGTGATGCAGTCCTTAGTTCTTCAAGAATTGGGCTTCCATGGATCAGGAAGTGGAGCCCCTGAGGACAGGAAGTGGAACAGTGGCCCCAGACAGACAGGCCAACAAGGGGAGCCAATGAACTTCAGCAGGAAGAAGGAAGCCCATCCGCTTAGAAAGGCGGGCTCTTCATACAGGGAATAAGGTAGACAGAGACAGGAAGGCAGCCCCAACTGTCCCAAAATTACAAAAAGGGGAAGGTCTCAGGGAGAGCCTAGGAAGGGGACCAACTGTCCTCTCCCTGTGGAGTAACAGGTGAAGCCTCTTTGGAGAGGTGCATCTTTCCAACCAGGAAGTGGACACCCAGTACCACTGGATGGGTAACCCATGGAATGGTATCCATGGAGGTTGACCCAGACCTGGAAGGCAGGCCAGAGCACCTGGGCCGGAAGGCCCTGAAATAAGGAAATTGACGCCTGGCTCCCAGGAAATATTCCCAGACATGGCACCCAAGCCCCGTCTGCTAGACAAGGTTTATCTCCTTTTCTAGCCCACAAGCAAGGCAGAAAAGAGGCCATTGTGAAAGAGGAAGTGCTGCAGCCTCTGACAGGAAGTCCTACCCCTCTATGCTGGGTACTTAGCCTTGAGCAGAGCCAAGTCTCTCACAGCTCGGTCTGTCCAGTGGCCATATTCCCGGGTCACCACGTAGCCTTGACATTTCCCCTCAAAGGCCGAGGCCCCAAAGGCAACAAGCCCTAGAGTATCCTCTTCTGGGGGGATTGGCAGCCCCAGGGCTGTCATGATGGCAGCCATATTGCCCAGCAGGCCTTGGGCCCTGAGTCTCGCAGCCCCGAGCTGAGCCAGCAGGATGGGACTGCCAGGGTTCAGGTCGCTCTGGTCGTCCCCCACGAGCTGGAAGTGCTGGGTCAATGCCAGGAAGGCCCTCTGAGCAAGGCTCAGCCGTTCCCCGTCATCCAGGGCATGCCAGGTCTTAAAGAAGGTGGTGGCAGGAGGCAGGCTGCTGAGCTGGAGCTCAGGGGCCGAGAAGCCAGGGTCACTAAAGGGGCTGCCCTGGTACTGGAGCTGCAGAAGGGACAGAGACAGACAGGAGTGAGGGGACCAGAGCGGTGCCTGGGACTCTGACTCAGTGCCTGCCCACTGAGACTGGCTTCTTCCCAGGAGTCGTCTCTGGCTGCGTCTCAGGGAGTTGCTGGGATGTCCTGACACAGGGCAAGGGCCCTAGGAGGCTCAGGTGTGTCATCCTCTGCACGCTAGCTGTGCAACGTGGAGTCACAAGCTTCAGAAATTCCCATCTGGCAGTGTTATTATGAAGATTATAGGAAATAATATATATAAAGCCCTTAGCAGGCTGGGCATGGTGGCTCACAGCTGTAATCCTGGCACTTTGGGAGGCCGAGATGGGCAGATCACTTGAGTTCAGGAGTTTGAGACCAGCCTGGTTAACATGCCAAAACCCTGTCTCTACTAAAAATACAAAACTTAGCCAGCTGTGGCAGTGCACGCCTGCTATGCCAGCTACTCAGGAGGCTGAGGCACGAGAATCACTTGAACCCAGGAGGCAGAGGTTGCAGTGAGCCGAGATCATACCATTGCACTCTAGCCTGGGCGACAGAGTGAAACTCTTAAAAAAAAAAAAAAAAAAAGCACTTAGCACAGTCTAATATAGAATACAGCATCTGATATACAATAAGGGTATGATAAGCCATCATTAATAATATATTTATATTAATATCAATCAATGAACACTATGATTACATTATTTACTGTAATGTTTTCTTTTCTTTTATTATTTATTTATTTATTTTGAGACAGAGTTTTGCTCTTGTTGCCCAGGCTGGAATGCAATGGTGTGATCTTGACTTACTACAACCTCTGCCTCCCAGGTTCAAGCGATTCTCCCACCTCAGCCCCACAAGTAGCTGGGATTACAGGCACACGCCACCACACTTGACTAATTTTGTATTTTCACTATGTTGGTCAGGCTGGTCTCGAACTCCTGACCTCAGGTGATCCACCTGTCTCAGCCTCCCAAAGTGATGGGATTACAGGCACGAGCCACCACACCTGGCCTACTGAAATATTTTAAACCAAGTATATTATTGACAATGTAGTTACAGCCTGGTATCTTTTTTATTTATGGCATTTAGTTATGTTTGTTTACTTTATTTTAATTTTATTTCCCGAGATGGAGTCTTGCTCTGTCACCCAGGCTGGAGTGCAGTGGCATGATCTCGGCTCACTGCAACCTCCGCCTCCCAGGTTCAAGCAATTCTCGTGCCTCAGCCTCCTGAGTAGCTGGGATTACAGATATGTGCCACCACTCCCGGCTAATTTTTGTATTTTTAGTAGAGATAGAGTTTCACCATGTTGGCCAGGCTGGTCTTGAACTCCTTACCTCAAGTGCACCTCGGCCTCCCAAAGTGCTGGGATTACAGGCATAAGCCACCATGCCTGGCCTGTTAATTTTCTTACAATCATTAATAAATACTTGTTAATATTACTACATTTAATTGAGAACCTTCCCCATCAAAGTTCTTACTTCCACAAAGTAAGATCGCCAGAATCTTTTTTTTTTTCCCTCTGGGACAGGGTCTCACTCTGTCACCCTGGCTGGAATGCAGTGGTGCAATCTGGCCTCACTGCAACCTCCGCCTCCCGGGCTCAAGAGATTCTTTTGCCTCAGCCTCTTGAATAGCTGGGACTAAAGGTGTGCGCCATCACACTTGGCTAATTTTTGTATTTTTAGTAGAGACGGAGTTTTGCCATGTTGGCCAGGCTGGTCTTGAACTACTGACCTCAGGTGATCTTCCCACCTCAGCCATCCAAAGTGCTGGGATTATAGGTGTGAGCCACAGCCCCTAGCCCTGGGACCTTAGTGCACACTGATAGATGTCCTAACTGGCAGATTGCCTGGTCCCATTTTACAAGTGGAAAAACTGAGGCTAAGGGTGCCCAAGGCTATCCAGGGAATAGTGACAGCTGTGGGACTAGAAACTAGGTCGAAAGGTTCAGTCACTTCACGGGGGCCAGAAATCTAGCCCAGAGAAAGAACTCCAGATGTCAGGAGCTCCAGGGCCAGACAGACCATGTAAGTTGCGAAGAAGGCAGGACTATGATGCCAGGTGGGAGTTTTGACCAACAGTATCCCTGTGCCTGCTATAGACAGGCATTCCATTCATATTCAGACTCTGAACAGGAGCTGTATGGGCCAGACAAAAAAATAGCTGTGGGTCAGACTCAGTCAGCAGGCTTCCAGCTTTAACTTTGAGATGGTGTGGGAGGCCATGGAAGGGGGAGGAAATTCCACAGACCTGGCTACAGATCCTGGCACTGCCAGTTATTAGCTCTGTGACCTCGGGCAAATTATTCACCCCCCTCTAAGACTCAGTTTCTTCATCTGTAAAATGGATTATAATTCCACCTCCTAGAACTGTTTGAAGAGTCAGTAAGATAATGGGGGTAAAGGACAGGCACAGTGGCTCATGTCTGTAATCCCAGCACATTGGGAGGCTAAGGCAGGTGGATCAGTTGAGGCCAGGAGTTCAAGACCACCCTGGCCAATATGGTGAAACCCTGTCTCTACTAAAAATACAAACATTAGCCGGGCGTGGTGACATGCACCTGTAATCCCAGCTACTCAGGAGGCTGAGGGACAAGAATCACTTGAACCCGGGAGGTGGACGTTGCAGTGGCTGAGATCACACCGCTGCACTCCAGCCTGGGTGACAGACATTGGGGGTAGAGTGCCAAGCAGGCATGGGCCCAGATAATCACACAGCATGAATGGTGGGGAATTAAATGTGGCTGTGTAAAGCCCTTCTCTCTCGGTGTGTCCTTTTAACCCTGTCACAGTCCTGGGAGGTCAGCAAAGGCACGCTCAGCATCCCATTTTGCAGATAAGGAAGCTGAGACCAAGAGAGGAAGAATGACTTGCCTAAGGTCACCCAGCCACCAGTGACATGAGTGGCACGAGTGAGTGTGGCTCTAATGAACACTAGAGTGTTACAGGCATCCCTGTCCCCTCGGGCTATGGAGGAGTCTTCTGGACTTGCTCTGCTCGCCCTACCCATGGCAGGGCCAGGGAGGCAGCATCCCTCTCCCCTCATCCCCTGCTCATGCCCCTTGTCACTCACGTAAGTCTGCAGCAGCGCTGAGGTGTTCTTCTGCATGTAGAGGGCCAGGCTATAGGCTTGACTGATGGGCTCAGCTGGGGAAATGGAGGCTGCTGAGCTGAGGGGTGGTGACAACACGGTCAGCAGGCAGAGGCGGGCTGGCGAAGGAAGCCGGAGGTCAGCACCATGGCCTCGACCCTGCCTCCGATTCATTTATTCATCTCCACAACTCCGGAAAAGGGCCCATCCCTTGTGGGCTACAGCGATCTTGCATGTCCAAGTCAGTGACAAACCCTCCTGCAGGTAGATTATCCTGGCCCAGAACCCTCTGAACTCCAGGCTCGTTGATTCAGCTACTTGACATTTTTTTTTTTTTTTTTTTTTTTTTTTTTGAGATGGAGTCTCGCTGTCGCCCAGGCTAGAGTGCACTGGCGTGATCTCAGCTCACTGCAAGCTCTGCCTCCCGGGTTCACGCCATTCTCTTACCTCAGCCTCCCAAGTAGCTGGGACTACAGGCACCCGCCACCTCGCCCGGCTAATTTTTTGTATTTTTAGTAGAGACGGGGTTTCACCATGTTAGCCAGGATGGTCTCGATCTCCTGACCTCGTGATCCGCCCGCCTTGGCCTCCCAAAGTGCTGGGATTACAGGTGTGAGCCACTGCGCCCGGCCGCTACTTGACATTTTCACTTGAATATTAGTAAGCATCTCAAACCCAAAATATCCAGGGTTTAATTCTGGAATATTCCCCCCAAGCCCCTCCTCTCCCGGGCCCCCCTGTCTCAGGTAAAGGCATTTCAATTCTTCCAGTTGTTCAGGCCAAAGTCATGGTGTGCTCTTTGATGCTTCATTTTTTTCTTACTCTACACACCCAATCCCACAGGAAATCCTGCTAGCTCTATGCTTTAAAGGCAGCCAGCGCAAGTGTGACTTTTTTCCTTCTTTTAGAGATGGCGTCTTGCTCTCTCACCCAGGCTGGAATACAGGGGTGGGATCAAAACTCACTACAGCCTTGAATTCCTGGGAGCAGGCGATCCTCCCACCTCAGCCTCTCAAGCGGCTGGGGCTACAGACCCACACCACCACACTCAGTTAATTTTTTAAATTTTGTGTGGAGACAGGGTCTTGCTATGTTGCCCAGACTGGGCTCCAACTCCTGGCCTCAAGCAATCCTCCTGCATTGGCCTCCCAGAGTGCTGGGATTACAGGTATGAGCCACTCCACCTGGCTGCATGCTTATCTTAAATGTAAATAGATGCTGCCAAATTGTCCCCTCAGAGATCTGGTCCAAGCTGGGCACGGTGGCTCACGCCTATAATCCCAGCACTTTGGGAGGCCAAGGCGGGCGGACCACAAGGTCAGGAGTTGGAGACCAGCCTGGCCAATATGGTGAAGCCCCGTCTCTACTAAAAATACAAAAAAATTAGCCAGCCGTGGTGGCAGGTGCCTGTAATCCCAGCTACTCAAAAGGCTGAGGCAGGAGAATTGCTTGAACCTGGGAGGTGGAGGTTGCAGTGAGCCAAGATCAAGCCATTGAACTCCAGCCTGGGTGACACACCGAGACTCTGTCTCAAAAAAAAAAAAAAAAAAAGGCCGGGCACGGTGGTTTATGCCTGTAATCCCAGCACTTTGGGAGGCCGAGGCTGGCAGATCACGAGGTCAGGAGTTCGAGACTAGCCTTGCCCACATGGTGAAACCCCGTCTCTACTTAAAAATGCAAAATTAGCTGGGCATGGTGGTGTGCACCTGTAATCCCAGCTACTCAGGAGGCTGAGGCAGGAGAATCGCTTGAACCCAGGAGGCGGAGGTTGCAGTGAGCTGAGATCTTGCCATTGCACTCCAGCCTGGGCAATAGAGTGAGACTTCGTCTCAAAAAAAAAAAAAATCTGGTCCGTTTATGTTTCCACCAACAGTGTGAGGCTCAGAGAGGAGGAGAATGACCTAAGGTCACCACCCAGGAGCAACGGAGATGAGAGGCAAACCCAGGGCAGCCTCCTTCATCCCCCTTGCCACATTCCTGAGTTCCCAGAGTTCAGAAGCAACTCAGAGAAGCCTGAGAGGGAAGACCATTTCATTCCTTCATTTGACAAACTTCGGGCCTGCAGTGGTTTACAGCTGCAATCCCGATATTTTGGGAAGATCGCTTGAGCCCCAGAGTTCGAGACCAGCCTGAGCAACATAGGAGATCCCATCTCTACAAAAAGTTAAAAAAAAAAATTATGCCAGGCGCGGGGGTTCACGCCTGTAATCCCAGCACTTCGGGAGGCCGAGGCAGGTAGATCACTTGAGGTCAGGGGTTCGAGACCAGCCTGGCCAACATGGTGAAACGCTGTCTCTACTACCGATACAAAAATTAGCCAGCCGTGGTGGTGGGCACCTGTAATCCCAGCTACTCAGGAGTCTGAGGCAGGAGAATCACTTGAACCCAGGAGGCGGAGGTTGCAGTGAGCCGAGATCGTGCCTAGGCAACAGAGCAAAAACTCCGTCTCAAAAAAAAAAAAAAAGAATTAGCATAACCTGGTGTCGTGCACCTGTGGTCCCAGCTATTCCGGAGGCTGAGGCAGGAGGATCACCTGAGCCCTGGAGTTTAAGGCTGCAATGAGCAAAGATTCTGCCACTGCACTCTAGCCTGGGCCACAGAGCAAGACCCTGTCTCAAAAACCAAACAAACCAACAAAAAAAGCCACAGTTGGATCACTGCACCACTTTCTGTCACACTAGCTTTACAATTTTCTTGTTAGTACACGTATTATGTGTCTGCAGAATGAAATTTCCATGAGGCCATGGATTTTTTTCTGTTTGTTCACTGCTGTCTCCCCAGATACTTCCAACAGTACCTAGCACATGATAGGCATTCAATAAATATTTGTCGAATTAATGATGAAGGAAGCCTTGATGTGGGAGGAGTTGGAGGTTTTCAGCAGGTGCAAAGAGAGCTAGACACCTGAGTCAGAGAGAGGAGGGGCTCTGCGCGTCCCCCCCTCCTGTGTCTCTGGGGCCTGGCGCCCCCGACCTTCACTCACCCAGTGGACAGCTCATGCTCTCTCCTCGGCTTCTTCCTCTCTGAAGCCTCTGGGTCTTTCAGGACACCTGTCCTTCTGCCCCTCACGTGTCTTTATACCTGGGGCTGAGCCCTGGGACGGCCCAAGAGGGAGGGAGGGAGTCACATCCTGGGGAGAGTGGCAGGAGCGGGCAGGGCCCTGGCAAAGAATGAGAGACAGACCTGGCCACCAGACAGGACAGGGAGCTGGTGGGAGGACCCAGAAGGGGGACATATGTTCCGCACGGGGAGGCCTCGTGTGCAGAACCCCAGAGGCAGGAAACGGGTAGGGAAGGGGACACAGATGGGGCCCCCAGGCCCCTCCAGCTCCCAAACTCGACCCTAAACCCTGATGGCTGGGAGGGAGGGTGCAAGGGCGTGATGGGGATTATCCAGGGACAAAGGGGCCGCCCCGCTCCCTGCTGTTCTGCACGTCCTGGGATCCAGTTTCGCAGAGGAGGCCGCCCCCTGCTCCGCCCCACAGGGACCCAGGCGCTGGGCCTGGGCTCCTAAGGAGTTTGGAAAAAGGACAGGAGGGATGGTGTGTGAGCAACATCATCGTCCACACCCAGGTGCACCCTTAGGCACAGGAACAGTCACACGTCTACACACGCATTGGCACGTGGGCATACACAGGCATGAGCACACACTTTCATGCGCTCATTCATTCAGGACTTAACGGGCCCTGACTGTGCACCAGTCCCTGTTTTAAGTGCTGGGGACAGACCATGGAACAAGACAGACAAAAATCCCTGCCCTCGTGGAGCTGACACTTTAGTAGGCATGGGTACATATATGTGGGATCATGCCAGGCCTACACACGTCACACACAGAGTCCCAGACACATGTGTGCACACAGGGGAACCCATAGTGCATCCCTGGGGGCCCAGCCAGAGGCACCTACACAGAGCAGACGTGGGACACACACCTCATGCCCATAGATGCACGCAGAGGTGGGGACCAGGGGTCATGGGATCTGGCCACGTCTCAGCCTCTGATACACTAGGAGATCTCATCCCTCTGCCCAGGCACAACGCACTTGGACTTACACACACACACCTGAGACACTGTCCCTTGGGGAAGCCTTGCAGCAGAGGGACAGGGTCGGAGAGGCAGATGCTGGGTTCTGGTCTTTCTCCAGTACTTCCCCAATCTCTCCATCATGGAGCCAATGTTAAGTTCTCATCCCCTGCCCACCCCCTGAGTCAGGCAGTGATTGGTCAGACTCCCACCCTAGCGGGCTGGAATACTGCTCCACTCTAGCTTTCCTGGTCAGGTGGTGACCTGGAGGC
Organism: Nomascus leucogenys; assembly: GCF_006542625.1. NCBI lineage: Eukaryota > Metazoa > Chordata > Mammalia > Primates > Hylobatidae > Nomascus > Nomascus leucogenys. The sequence continues at coordinate 75,157,811 of NC_044382.1, read as the reverse complement.
AGAGGGGCCCACACAGTCACTCAAGAGGTGTTTTATTTTTATTTTTATTTTTTATTTTTGAGAGACGGAGTCTCACTCTGTTGCCCAGGCTGGAGTGCAGTGGCATGATCTCGGCTCACTGCAACCTGTGCCTCGCCTCCCAGGTTCAAGCGATTCTTCTGCCTCAGCCTCCTGAGTAGCTGGGATTACAGGCAAGTGCCACCACGCCCAGCTAACTTTAATATTTTTAGTACAGACGGGGTTTTTCCATGTTGGTCAGGCTGGTCTCGAACTCCTGACCTCGTGATCCGCCCGCCTTGGCCTCCCAAAGTGCTGGGATTACAGACGTGAGCCACTGTGCCTGGCCAACAGGTGTTTTTTTTTTTTTTTTTTTTTTTTTTGAGACGGAGTCTTTGTCCCCCAGGCTGGAGTGCAGTGGCGTGATCTCGGCTCACTGCAAGCTCTGCCTCCCGGGTTCACGCCATTCTCCTGCCTCAGCCTCCCAAGTAGCTGGGACTACAGGCGCCCGCCAACACGCCCGGCTAATTTTTTGTATTTTTAGTAGAGACGGGGTTTCACTGTGTTACCCAGGATGGTCTCGATCTCCTGACCTCGTGATCCACCCGCCTCGGCCTCCCAAAGTGCTGGGATTACAGGCTTGAGCCACCGCGCCCGGCCAACAGGTGTTTTTTTTAAGAGACGGGGTTGGCCGGGCCGGATGTGGTGGCTCACGCCTGTAATCCCAGCACTTTGGGAGGCAAAGGCGGGCGGATCACCTGAGGTCGGGAGTTTGAGACCAGCCTGACCAACATGGAGAAACCCCTTCTCTACTAAAAATACAAAATTAGCCGGGCATGGTGGTGCATGCCTGTAATCCCAGCTACTTGGGAGGCTGAGGCAGGAGAATTGCTTGAATCTGGGGGAGGCAGAGGTTGCAGTGAGCCGAGATCGCACCATTGCACTCGAGCCTGGGCAACAAGAGCGAAACTCCATCTCAAAAAAAAAAAAAAAAAAAAAAAAAAAAAAAGGCTGGGCGCAGTTTCTCATGCCTGTAGTCCCAGCACTTTGGGAGGCTGAGGTGGGTGGATCACGAGGTCAGGAGATCGAGACCATACTGACTAAAAAACGGTGAAACCTCGTCTCTACTAAAAATACAAAAAATTATCCGGGCTTGATGGCGGGCCCCTGTAGTCCCAGCTACTCGGGAGGCTGAGGCAGGAGAATGATGTGAACCCGGGAGGCGGAGCTTGCAGTGAGCCGAGATCACGCCACTGCACTCCAGCCTGGGCGACAGAGCAAGAATCCGTCTCAAAAAAAAAAAAAAAGAGACAGGGTCGGCCAGGCGTGGTGGCTCACACCTGTAATCTCGGAAATTCGGGAGGCTGAAGTAGGTGGATCACTTGAGGTCAGGAGTTTGAGACCAGCTTGGCCAATATGGTGAAACCCTGTCTCTACTAAAGATACAAAAATATTAGCCAGGTGTGGTGGCACAGGCTACTAGGGAGGCTGAGGCAGGAGCCTCCCTGTAATCCCAGCTACTAGGGAGGCTGAGGCAGGAGAATCACTTGAACCTGGGAGGTGGAGGTTGCAGTGAGCTGAGATCACGCCACTGCACTCCAGCCTAGGTGACAGAGCAAGACTCCATCTCAAAAAAAAAAAAAAAAAGAGAGAGAGACAGGGTCTTGCTCTGTTCCCTAGGCCGGACTGCAATGGCACCATCATAGCTCACTGTACCCTCCACCTCCCAGGCTCAAGTGATCCTCCCACCTTGGCCTTTCAAAATGTTGGGATTACAGGTGTGAGCCACTGCACCTGACCCCAGTAGATATTAACACAGCACCTACTGTGTGCCAGCACCAGGGTGAATAATAAGGCAGGTAAGGTCCCTGCCTCACGGGCACACAGTCCGGTAGGGGAGACCAGCATGAAACATGTGAATTAACAAACAGCAAGGTTTCCTAAAGTGACGTGGTGCTGAGAAGGAGCCCAGACAGGTTGGTGTGATGAGCTGGGTGTTGGGAAGACTTAGATAAGGAGCCTGAGGCCCAGAAAGGGGCGGCTACTTACCTGGAGTCACACAGCAGAGTCAGGGCAGATGCTAGACTCCTGTCCCCAGCTTGGGGCTGGCTGTGGGGTTCCAGATCTGAACTGAGAGCTGAAGGAGGGAGGAGGTTGAAGAAAAGATGGATTCTGAGGTGAGGGGTCCTAAACAGGCTCTCCAAGGTTGGGGGCTGCCAGGGCTGGCCGGCAGGGCCTGTGCCAGGCAGGTGGTGATGTCAGGGGATTATAGGAGGCCCATTAAGTGGGTGCACCGAGGCGTGGGCTGTGCCATGGTAGTGGAGCAGGGGGAAGAGGAGGGACAGGACAGGGAGAGTGAGGCAGATACTCGATCTGGTACTATTCACAGGTGGACGGCATACATGGGGCAGGCCTCACCTGGGAGGACAGGCTAACCCCACCAGAGCCCACCACCACCCGCCTCTCTCTGGGTCTTCCCTTTCTCTCTCTCTGACCCCCACCCCAGGTGTTTTTTGTTTTTGTTTTTGTTTTTGAGACGGAGTCTTTCTCTGTCGCCCAGGCTGGAGTGCAGTGGTGTGGTCTAGGCTCACTGCAACCTCCACCTCCCGGGTTCACACCATTCTCCTGCCTCAGCCTCCCGAGTAGCTGGTACTACAGGTGCCCGCCACCACGCCCGGCTAATTTTTTGTATTTTTAGTAGAGACAGGGTTTCACTGTGTTAGCCAGGATGGTCTCGATCTCCTGACCTCGTGATCCGCCCGCCTTGACCTCCCAAAGTGTTGGGATTACAGGCGTGAGCCACGGGCCCGTCTTTTTTTTTTTTTTTTGAGATGGAATCTTGCTCTGTCACCCAGGCTAGAGTGCAGTGGCGTGATCTCAGCTCACTGCAACCTCCACCTCCTGGGTTCAAGTGATTCTCCTGCCTCAGCCTCCGAAGTAGCTGGGATTACAGGCACATGCCACCACACCTGGCTAATTCTTGTATTTTTAGTAGAGACGGGGTTTCACCATGTTGGCCAGGCTGGTCACAAACTCCTGACCTCAAGTGATCCTCCTGCCTTGGCCTCCCAAAGTACTGGGATTATAGGCGTGAGCCACCACGCCCAGCCCCCTCAAAGTGTTCTTCACATCTGGAGGAATTAGCCTCATCCCAGGCCCAGCTCTGTTGTCCAAGGTATCTGTCTCGGCAGAGGTCAGAGGTCAGCAGCTCTGCCCCCTCTACCCCCATCATGCCCCACCCTGCAGGCCAGCTCATCTGCATCTCTGTTTTGGTTACACCAGAAGCTGAATTCTTGGGAATCCCAGCAATTTAGGAGGCAGTGGGCTTCGGTTCAAGTCCTGCCTTTGTTCATCTTTTTTTGTTTGTTTTTTTGAGACAGAGTCTCACTCTGTCACCCAGACTGGAGTACAGTGGTGCCATCTTGGTTCACTGCAACCTCTGCCTCTCAGGTTCAAGCAATTCTCGAGCCTCAGCTTCCCGAGTAGCTGGGATTACAGGTGTGTGCCACCAGGCCCAGCTAATTTTTTCTATTTTTAGTAGAGATGGGATTTTGCCATGTTGGTCAAGCTGGTCTTGAACTCCTGGCCTCAAGCAATCTGCCCGCCTTAGCCTCCCAAAGTGCTGGGATTACAGGCATGAGCCACTGCACCCAGTTCCTGCCTTTGTTCATCACTAGCTTGGACAAGTCCCTTAATCTCTCTGAGCCTCAGTTTGCTCCCTTTTCTGGAAACTGGGATAATAATTCTCACTCACAGGTTCTAACTGATTCCACCCACCAAGTGCCCTGACCCCTCCTATGAGGCCTCTCCTGGGCCTGTCAAGGGTTGCCCCAATAACACATAATGCCGCCAACCAATGGCAAAGACTCAATGTCCCATGAGCCTGTGCCTGGAGCCCCGCCCCATGCCCCGGCTACACATGTGCTCCCAAGAGACCTGGTACCTTTGCTCAAGCATGACCCAGGGTTGTCCAGAAAACCACACAGTGGGGCCCATTCAGAACAGAGGCAAGGGTTCTGGGCGCAGTGTCTCACACCTGTAATCTCAGCACTTTGAGAGGCTAAGGTGAGGGGATCGCTTGAGACCAGGAGTTCAAGACCAGCCTGGGCAGCATAGCAAGACTCCTGTCTCTACAAAAAAATACAAAAATTAGCCAGGCAAGGTGGTGTGCACCTGTAGTCCTAGGTACTCGGGAGGCTGAGATGGGAGGATTACTTGAGCCTGGGAGGTCAAGGTTTCAGTGAGCTGTGATCACGCCACTGCACTCCAGCCTGGGTGACAGAGTGAGATCCAGTATTAAAAAAAAAAAAAAAAAAAAAATAGGCCGGGCACTGTGGCTAACACCTGTAATCCCAGCACTTTGGGAGGCTGAGGTGGGCGGATCACAAGGTCAGGAGTTCGAGACCAGCCTGGCCAACATGGTGAAACCCCATCTTGAACCCGGGAGGTAGAGGTTGCAGTGAGCCGAGATTGCGTCACTGCACTCCAGCCTGGGCGACAGAGCAAGACTCCGTCTCAAAAAAGAAAAAAAAAATAGTACTTAAGAAAAAGATTAATAACTTTATCATTACTGTTAAAATACGTGTTCATTAGAAAACTTGAAGCAGATCGTAAATGAACAAAGAAACCAACAAACCACCCTATTTTACCACCCAGAAATAACTATGACTGTGTTAACATTTAGTGAGCATCATTCTAGACACCTGATCAGATAAATAGAAAAATATTTTATGACAATCAATTAATACTAGATATCCTATTTTTAAAATTACATTTAACTTTATTTGAATTTAACAAAAGGAACAGAAATAGAAGTTTAACTGAAAGAACCGTGGAACTTCAGATAAATGTTTCTTCACTATAAATAATATTTCCTGTAAGATTCTTCCAAGTTTAAAAAAAAAGATTTGAAAATCATGAAGGATAAACTCATTATTTATTTATTTATTTACTTATTTAATTTTATTTTTTTGAGACAGAGTCTCACTCTGTTGCCCAGGCTGGAGTGTAGTGGCACAATCTTGGCTTAATGCAACCTCCACCTCCCAGGTTCAAGTGATTCTCCTGCCTCAGCCTCCCGAGTAGCTGGGATTACAGATGCCTGCCACCACACCAACTGATTTTTGTATTTTTAGTAGAGGGTTTCACCATGTTGGCCAGGCTGGTCACAAACTCCTGACCTCATGTGATCCGGCTGCCTCAGCCTCCCAAAGTGTTGGGGTTACAGGCATGAGCCACTACGCCCGGCCCCCGTAAGGTATTTCTTCACATCTGGAGGAATTAGCCTCACCCCAGGCCCAGCTCTGTTGTCCAATGCGTCTGTCTTGGCAGAGGTCAGAGGTCAGCAGCTCTGCCCACCACCCCCCCACCTCCATTGTGCCCTACCCTGCAGGGCGACTTGTCTCCATCTTTGTTTTGGTCACACTAGAAGCTGAATTATTGGGAATCCCAGCAATTTAGGAGGCAGTGGGCCTCGGCTCAAGTCCTGTCTTTGTTCTTTTTTTTTTTTTTTTTGAGACAGAGTCTCACTCTGTTGCTCAGGCTGGAGTGCAGTGGCGCAATCTCGGCTCACTGCAACCTCTGCCTCCCAGGTTCAAGCGATTCTCAAGCCTCAGCCTCCCGAGTAGCTGGGATTACAGGCATGCAACACCATGCCCGGCTAGTTTTTACATTTTTAGTAGAGACCAGTTTTCACCATTTTCACCATCTTGGCCAGGCTGGTCTGGAACTCCTGGGCTTAAGTGACCCGCCTGCCTTAACCTCCAAAGTGCTGAGATTACAGGCATGAGCCACCATGACCAGCCCAGTCGCTATTTATTTTTAATATTTTCCTCACTCTTCCCCTACACCCAGATTTTTCTTCATTATATTACTACTTTCAACTTACTAGTATTTATAGCATGTATAGTATATTCCATTCTGTACCTCAGACTTTTTAAATTATTTAATCTTAGATTGATATTTAAATATTTTCAATGGTAGCCAGCTATGTATTTATTTATATTTTTTATTTTTAGAGATGAGGTCTCATTCTGTTCCCCAGGCTGGAATGCAGTGGCTCAATCATGGCTCACTGCAGCCTTGACCTTCCAGGCTCAATCTCCTACCCCAGCCTCCCGAGTAGCTGGTACTACAGACAGGCACCACCATACCCAGTTGATTTTTTTAAATTTTGCCAGTAGAAACCCAGCTATTGGCCTCGTGTGGTGGCTCATACCTATAATCCCAGCACTTCCAGAGGCTGACGATCACTTGAGCCCAGGAGGTCGAGGCTGCATTGAACTATGACTGCACCACTTCACACCAGCCTGGGCAAGAGAGCAAGACCCTGTCTAAAAAAAAGAAAATAAACCCAAACCCAGCCACTGATGCCATCCATTCCCCCAGGATCACTGGCCAGTGAAGTCTACTAACATGTTCCTTGGCCATCTGAAGCCATACACACTGCTGGGCACTTCACTTCTGGGGTTTTCAGTAACCAGATCCATTGCAGCTTGGGGAGCTTGGCTTTTTGGTGATTGCTGATCCCAAGGCTGACCCTGAGCTTCTCACAGAGGCATTTTCCATTCACTTGCCCACCTTGGTCAGTGTCAATCAGACTCCTCTGTTCTATATCGATGTTGCCATCCCACGTAACAAGAGTTCAATTATTGGGTGCCTTGCAGTGGGTGGTATCCCAGAAAAAGCCTCCATCCGGTGGCACTAACTTCCCCTGGGAACCACAGGAAGCTGTGCTTGTCATAAGGGCTGTCCACAGGTTTTCTAGTTCTTCTTCTTCCAAGCATGTGGCAAGAGTCGGCTTCTCTAACCCCTTAATTAGTTATGGCTATCTCTGTAATATTTTTAGACAGGGTCTCACTCTGTCGCCCAGGCTGGAGTGCAGTGACTCGATCATGGCTCACTGCAGCCTGGACCTCCTGGGCTCAAGCGATCCTCCCACCGCAGCCTCCCAAGTAGCTAGGACTACAGATGTGCACCACCACCCCGGCTAATTTTTGTATTCTTTTGCAAAGACAGAGCCTTGCCAAGTTACCCACGCTGGCCTTGGGCTCCTGGGCTTGAGCAGTCTGCCCAACTCGGCCTCCCAAAGTGTTGGGACCACATGCATGAGCCACCTTGCCTGGCCAGGGTTAGCTATTTGACAGGTCAATAAAACCTGAGCTGAATTGACATGTCACTTCTAGGCAGAAGCTATAAAAACCGCCTTCTTCTTCTCCTTTTCCTTCTCCTTCTTCTTCCTTCTTCTCTTTCTTCTTCCTTTTTTTTTTTTTTTTTTTGAGACGGAGTCTTGCTCTGTCCCCCAGGCTGGAGTGCAGTGGCGCGATCTCGGCTCACTGCAAGCTCCGCCTCCCGGGGTTCACGCCATTCTCCTGCCTCAGCCTCCCGAGTAGCTGGGACTACAGGCGCCCGCCAACACGCCCGGCTAATTTTTTGTATTTTTAGTAGAGACGGGGTTTCACCCTGTTAGCCAGGATGGTCTCGATCTCCTGACCTCGTGATCCGCCCGCCTCGGCCTCCCAAAGTGCTGGGATTACAGGCTTGAGCCACCGCGCCCGGCCTCTTCTTCCTTCTTCTCCTTCTTCTTCCTTCTTCTCCTTCTTCCTTCTTCGCCTTCCTCCTCTTTCTCCTTCTTCCTCCTCCCTCTTCTACTTCCTTCTTCCTTCTTCTTTCTTCCTCTCTTCTTCTCCTTCTTCTTCCTTCTTCTTCTCCTTCTTCTTTCTTCCTCTCTTCTTCTTCTCCTTCTTCTTCCTTCTTCTTCTCCTTCTTCTTCTTCCTTCTTCCTCCTCCTCCTTCCTCCTCCTCCCTTCTTCTTCCTCTTCCTTCTTCTTTCTTCTTCCTTTTCTTCTTCTTGCCCTTCTTCTTCTTCCTTCTTCTTTCCTCCTCCTCCTCTTCTTCTTCTTCTCCTTCTTCTTCCTTCTTCTTCTCCTTCTTCTTCTTCCTTCTTCCTCCTCCTCCTTCCTCCTCCTCCCTTCTTCTTCCTCTTCCTTCTTTCTTCTTCCTTTTCTTCTTCTTGCCCTTCTTCTTCTTCCTTCTTCTTTCCTCCTCCTCCTCTTCTTCTTCTTCTTTTCTTCTTCTTTCTTCTTCTCCTCCTCCTCCTCTTCTTTTTGAGACGGAGTTTTGCTCTTGTTGCCAGGCTGGAGCACAGTGGCGCAATTTTGGCTCACAGCAACCTCTGCCCCCCCCGTTCAAGTGATTCTCCTGCCTCAGCCTCCTGAGTAGCTGGGATTATAGGTATGCGCCACTGTGCCTGACTAATTTTGTATTTTTAGTAGAGACAGGGTTTCTCCATGTTGGTCAGGCTGGTCTCAAACTCCCGACCCCAGGTAATCCGCCCACCTTGGCCTCCCAAAGTGCTGGGATTACAGGCATGAGCCACCGCACCCGGCCCCTTTTTTTTTTTTTTGAGACCGAGCCTGGCTTTGTTGTCCAGGCTGGAGTGTAGTGGCATTGTCTTGGCTCACTGCAGCCTCTACCTCCCAGGTTCAAGCAATTCTCATGTCTCGGGCTCCTGAGTAGCTGGGACTACAGGTGCACGCCACCACGCCCAGCTAATTTTTGTACTTTTAGTAGAGACGGGGTTTCACCATGTTTGCCAGGCTGGTCTTGAACTCCTGGCCTCAAGTGATCCAGCTGCCTTAGCCTCCCAAAGTGTTGGGATTACAGGTGTGAGCCACCACGCCTGGCCTTTTCTTCTTCTATTTTTATTTTTTTAAATACAATCCACGGTCCTGGACTAGATTTCAGGATTTTTCAAGAGAAGCTGGAAATCCATTTTGCCTGAGAAATGTGTTGTTTTTGCTATGCCGAACTAAATGCACACATAACTGGATTTGCTCTGCTTCTGCATGTTGTAGTAGTTCTGAGCATGAGTTCAGGAGTCTGGGGTTTGAATTTTGGCGGTACTGCTCATCCATTCTGCATAGTTGAGGGTCCCAGTTTCCTCATCTCTAAAATGGAATTCTACCTCATAAGGTTTTGTGGGGTTTTTTTTTTTTTTTTTTTTTTAGATAGAATCTCGCTGTCACCCAGGCAGCAGTGCAGTGGTGTGATCTTGGCTCACTGAAACCTCTGCCTTCCAGGTTCAAACAATTCTCTTTTCTCAGCATCCTGAAGAGCTGGGACTACAGGTGCACACCACTACATCTAGCTAATTTTTCTATTTTTAGTAGAGATGGGGTTTCACCATATTGGTCAGGCTGGTCTCGAACTCCTGACCCCAGGTGACCCACCTGCCTTGGCCTCCCGAAGTGCTGAGATTACAGGCATGAGCCACCATGCCTGGCCCTCATAAGATTTTTATGAGGACCACATGAAATGCTGAAAGCACTTAGTAATATGTCCAGGAGCAGGGTCTTGCTCTGTCACCTAGACTTGAATGCAGTGAGTGGCATCGTCATAGCTCACTGCAGGCTCAATCTCTTGGCCTCAAGCAATCCTTGCCCCTCAGCCTCCCAAGTAGCTGGGACTACACGTCCAGCTAATTTTTGTATTTTTGTAAAGATGGGGCCTCACTATGTTGCCTTGGCTGGTCTTGAACTCCTAGTCTCAAGTTATCTTCTCACCTTGGCCTCCCGAAGTGTTGGGATTATAGGCGTGAGCCACTGCAACTGGCCAGGACAGTGATTTATTTATTTATTTATTTATTTGAGACAGAGTCTCGCTCTGTTGCCCAGGATGGAGTGCAGTGGCACGATCTCAGCTCACTGCAACCTCCACCTCCTGGGTTCAAGCAATTCTGCTGCCTCAGCCGCTCGAGTAGGTGGGATTACAGCCACATGCCACCATGCCCGGCTAATTTTTGTATTTTGGGGAGAGACAGGGTTTCACCATACTGGCCATTGCTGGTCTCAAACTCCTGACCTCATGATCCGCCCGCCTAGGCCTCCCAAAGTGCTGGGATTGACAGTGGCATTTAAATAGAGACCTTTTAGAAAGGTGGGAGAGTAGAAAAATAAATAATAAATACAAAGAGACCTATAAAGGATGAACAGTGAACTGGGTGGAGAAGTGAGATGGGCATGGGGAGGATAGTCCTCAAGCAGACGGAACAGGGTAGAAATCAATCATGCAACACCAAATTCAAGCAGTGAGGATAGAGGGGACAGACAATCCTCTAGGGAGGGCTAAGGATTTCCTGACTGATAAAGCCTGAGCTGCAAAGGAACCTCCCTTCCAGCCTTGGGCAAGTTTCTGCCAAGCTGGGACTTCACACTACACTGGCCAGCCACTGACTTCCCTGATAGAAAAACCACAACCACCAAGTCCTCGCTGGGGCTGGTCTGCCAAACACAGAAGACAGGGGGAAGGGGAGGGGACTGTCTCGGGGTCAGAAGTGAGCAGGTTTTCCAGCGGAGAAGGAAGATTGAGAAGAGCGGTATGGCTGCTGGCTCACGCCTATAATCCCAACACTTAGGGAGGCCAAGGCGGGAGGAACACTTGTGGCCAGGAGTTCGAGACCAGCCTGGGCAACATAGCAAGACTTCGTCTGAACAACAAAAAAAATTATAGTTTAAAAATTAGCTGGGTGTGGTGGCGCGTGCCTGAAGTCCCAAGTATTCACAAGGCTGAGGCAGGAGGATCGCTTAAGCCCAGGAGGTCGAGGCTGCAGCAAACTATGATCCTGCTACTGCACTCCCACCCAAGTGACAGAGCAAGACCTTAAAACACACAAAAAAACAAAAAACGGCAGAAAGATGAGAAGCCGTTCCATTTGCATAGGCAGTTGAAGTGTCTAGGCAGAGACCTCCAAGGCTGACTGGATATCAGGCAGGGGATGAGGCTGGACAGCCTGCAACGCCTGTAACTCCAGGTTGCGGAAAGCGTGTTCGTAGTACCTCAGTCCAATGGAGATTGAGCGCCCCCTGGGAGCAGTGCTCGGTAACAGACGCTGGAGGACCCCGATGAGGAGGGGCGGGGGTCGGTTCAATCTGGCAGGAGCCTGCCGGTCAGTTTTCTTCTCACAGGAGCTAACTCCGTCCGGCATCATGGATTCCTGGGCTCCCAGAACGGCTGGGCAGGAAGGGACCTTAGAAAGGGATCTACCACCGCGTGCCCCGTGCCAGAGCTGGGCACTTTGGTGACAAGAACATTGGCTTGTTTAGCACTCCCAACTGTGCTTCGAGGTGGGGATCATTATCCCCATTGTCCCCATTTGGCAGATGAGAAAAAGCAAGGTTTGGTGGCTTCCCGGGGCGGGGCGGCGATTCGCTGTGATTCCAGGTCCTTTTCCCCGGAGCCGGCACGCCTTGTAAGACACTGATTCCCGGAGGTCTGAAGAGCATGAACCGAGTGGGAGGCGCCCAGGCTTTCTAGGGAACAAGAGTGTGAATGCACTCTCGACGAGAACCACGCCCCCCTGGTCGACAAGACTGATTCCTGCTGCCTTCCTTTAAGGGCCCTCCTCTGAAACGCGAAGTCCTCGCCCCATGGGGAGGCGGACATTCGTTATTCCCGGATCGCCCGATGTTTTTCTCCCCCACCCGCACTGATCCCCACTGGTGACATAAATCCTCCCCCTCCACTCGCGAGTGAAAGTTTGGGACTACATTTCCCGCCAGCCTGTTCAGAAGCTGGCGGCGGGGAGAGAAGAGTCTTTCCGTTTCCGTCGCCTCGCAATTTGGCGTGTCCGCCGGGATTCACATTTCAACAGCGACGTCCTCTCTCTGTTGCGCTCGGCAGGAAACTACATTTCCCAGCAGGCACAGGGGCAGAGCTCGAGGAGCGAGGTCGCCATCTTTATCGTAGTCCTCTCTCTCATTTCCGCAGGGAAGAGTCTAGGCGCCTGGACTACACATCCCATGTCGCCGTCGCCCCGGCCCTGCAGCCGCCATCTTTGCCGGTGGTCCCGCCCCATTCCCTTCCATTGTCTCGACTGGAGATGATAGACGGGAGCTGGGAGACTGCAACTCCCGTCAGGCCGTGCGCCACTGGTGGGGGGATTTCGAGACCACAGGAGGGCGAGGTGCCCAAGGTGGTGGAAAGCGGAGACCGGGAGAGGCTAGGTGGCCTGCCATCTTTACGGTAGTCTCCTCGTCCTCCTGGTTCCGCCATTCTTAAGGAACACTAGAAGGCTAGAAAACTACTAATCCCATCGCACCTCGTAAGATCGGCTAGTCAGGTGTATGTCCCTCTTCCGCCATCTTGCTTGTAGTCCTCGTTCGTTTTCACCTTTCCATTGTTCCTGACGAGTAGAAATGGCAGCGGGAAGGCAGCAGATGGACTGCGACTCCCGTCAGGTACCACACACGCGGAGGGTTGTGGACAGGAGGGCGTGTGAGTGCCTGGGAAGGAGGTCGGGTCTGGGGAGAAGGCCATCTTGTTTGTAGTCATCGTTCCCGCTCCTTCTCGATGTTCTGCAACTGGGAGCCTCGGGGCAACGGGACTCTAACTCCCGGCATCCTCGGCTCCCGGCTGGGCACGCCCTCCGCCATCCTGTTTGTAGTTCCCGCTGCCCCCAGCGTCCTATTGTTCCCCCATAGCATCAGTGGCCGCAGGACTACAACTCCCGTCGAGCCCTGCGTGCGTTCGTCCTGGAAAGTGGAGGTGGTGGAGGAAGGAGGGGGAAGGGGGCGGGGTTCCTCTGGGAGAAGGAGGGAGTAAAGAGGGGGAGGAGGAGGAGGAGGGAAGGAGGAGGGAGGGGAGGGGGGAAGAGAGGAGGAAGGAGGAAGGAGCTGAGGAGGGATGAGAGAGGCGGCCAGGGCCCCGGGCCGTAGCAGCGCGGGGCTGGGGGACCAGGGGGGCTAAGACAACCCAACTGCCCCCTTCCCCTTTCCCTCTCCCCCTCTATCCTTTCCTTCCACCCTCCCGCTTGAGGAGGGGGATTTATTCAAATTTTATTTAAATCCCTATCTCCCAAGGGTCGCGCGCTGGGGGGAGGGGGAGAGGTCGGGGGTGAGCGCGGGCTGGGGGGGCGGGGCCGGAGCAGCTTCCTTCACCCCCCCTCCGCTCGCCTCGTAGCCGTAGGGCAGGGGGTCGCAGTCCAGGGGCGGGCCCAGGGGAGGGGGGCAGGTTACAGCGACCCCCCCCTCCCCGGGAACCGGCGGTGGGCGGGGCTTGAACCCCGGAAACGGTGGGGGGGCCCAGGCCTGGCCCTGGACCCCTGGGCAGTGGGGTCCGGGAAGGGGCTAGTTAAAGGGCCAGGGGCGCTGGGGAGAGGCGGGGCGGGGTGGGGGGAGGGGAGCTGGGACTCGGACCCGGGACTGAGTGGGCCCCGGGCAGAAACTGAGCACCCTGCGCCCAAGGAGCCCCCGTTGGCCTGGGGGGGCTGAGGGACTGAGCCCCCCAGAGCAGGACCTCCCCCTGGAAGGGCCGCGCCGCAGCCCGTGGGAGGGCCTCGCCCCCGGCGCCCCCCATCTCCACTCGCCGCCGTCCCGGCCTCCGCCGGAGGGAGGGGCCGAGCGCCCTCGGGGGGCCGTGGACCCCGGCGTTCTGAGCGTTCCGCGCCCCGCGCCGCCCGGCCCCCCCGCCGCCGATGGCCGCCGACCCGCCGGGAGCTGCCGAGAAGGGAGAGATGGCTCCCGGGACACGTGTGAGGTGGGTTCATGCGGCTCCTCCTCACCCCCAGACCTGGGCAGCGCCCACTCCCATTCATCCTCAGCCCGGCCTCTCTCTACCTTCCCCGCCCCCAGCCTCACCTTCTCTCTGCTCCAAACTCATCTCCAGCCCTCCTTCCTATGACCTCTCCACCCTGGGGAACTGGCCCTCCTTCCTAGACCCTGCTTCCCCTTGAAAGCCCCCACCCCCGCCTGCAGTCACCGCCCTCCAGGCCCCTCCCCTGGAGCGCTGGAGGGCCCTTTAGCCCCATGGATGGGCATGGAAGTCCCTGGAAAGGGGGAATCTGGGGTAAGACTCTGACTGGGAAGAGATCCTCCAGGCTTCTAATTCCACATGGGATCTTGGAGGATCTGGTTTCCATGGGAGGGGGAGCCCAAAGAATTCTAAATGATTAGAGATGAAAGCAGCCCGGGAAGCTGGGGGTGCCTAGGACTGAGCCCATCCTGAGTTCTGGGGAGATGTCAGGCTGGATTCTAGAATCCCGAGGAATTTGGGAGACTGCCCAGGTGGACCTGAGGGATCCAAGAGGAGGGTGTCCTGGAGGAGGAAGCCCTATGGGGAACAAGAGGGGCTGAGATCTTGGGCTGAGAAGGGTCTCTGAAGAAGCACCTCCAGGGCTGTCAGAGCCCTGGGGAGTTAGTGGGCAGAGGAGATCGTTAGGGACTTGGGGGCAAGGATCGCTCTGGATCTGGTGAGGATAACTGGTTTGAGGGGAAGAGAGATTGGATGGCTGCTGTGGATGAAAAGGTTGGGAGGGGGAAGAAAAGTCCGGAGCTTCCGTCTAGGAATCTCTGGGTATCTGGGAGGTGAATCTGGGCAGTTTACCCCAAATTGAGGCTGGGGAGAGCCTGGGATATTCTACACACGGATAACAGGGGAAGAGTTGGGATCTCTCCAAGCTAACACCACGGACAAGGAGTGCCTGGTCTTTCCAAGGAGCTCCGGTGTGGGGATGGCAGAGGAGAGGGCCTCGGTGTCCCCTCCTGCTCCCTGGGCTAGGGAAGGGACCCTGAGGAGGTGGTAGAGGAGCGAGGCCAGGAAGCAGTTCTTGGGCTCCTCTTGAGCTGCTGCAGGGAGACAGGCCTTGAGTAGAGGATTGGCCCCCAGATACAAAGGAGGGGGTGACCTCCTTGTCCCCCTGAGGAAGAGGGCAGGCTCTAGCTGCCTGTGGGTGGAGGGAGCTGTCGGGGGTCTCCCAGACCAGGGCCCCAGTGGGCCCATCTGACCCTGCCACCATCCACCCACAGCCCTCGGCGTTGCTGACGCCCCCAATGTCGTCGAGCAGCCGGGGGCCGGGGGCCGGAGCGCGCCGACGCCGAACCCGCTGCCGCCGCTGCCGGGCCTGTGTGCGAACTGAGTGCGGGGATTGCCACTTCTGCCGAGACATGAAGAAGTTCGGGGGGCCCGGGCGCATGAAGCAGTCGTGCCTGCTCCGGCAGTGCACTGCCGTGAGTTCTGCCCCCACCTTTGGGCTCTGCTCACCCTTCCCAATACCTCCTTGGGATGGCTGGTGACTGCCTCCCAGCCTGTACTGTGGAGTGGCTGTTTTTTCACTGGTTCATTTCTTCCCTTCATTCACTAGTTTGTGTCAATGTCCATTTTTGTCCTCAGCTCCAAGCTGGGAGCAGTGTCCAGGTGCACAGAAGGATCTGACCCAGTCCCCACTTTCAGGCTCTTCCCAGCTCTCAGAGTCACACCCCCGCAGAATGCCCAGCCCCTGCTCTACCACCCCGAAAGATGTCTCTGTACAGGAGGGGGCCCATCCCCAGAGATGGCCCCTTTCCAACAGGTCTTGCCCTTCTTTAGCCTCTTCCTCACCCAGGGTGGTCTTGGATTTGAGGCCAAGCTCACCCTTTATGTGACCTTGAGCAAATCATGCTGAATGAACCTCAGGTTCCTTCTCTGTAAAATGTTTCCTTTGCTGAGTTGTAAAGATTAAACAATGGCATGGATGCGAGTGTGTCTACCACAAGGCCCAGCACACAGTAGGGATCAGGGAAGCATGAGTTTCCGCCCTGCCTTCCTCATCCTTTGAGCGTCCCTGGGCTCCAGAGCACGGCCCCTCCCCAGCAGCCGCGAGGAGCCAGCTGCATCCTGCGTCCCCCTCCCCACTCTGCCACCTCCCTCTCTTCCTCCTGCCACTCTTTCCTGGTTGGTCTGTTCACCCCTCAGCCCCTCACTTCTTTTCCTTTATCCCCCAACCCCTTGCCTCACTTTTCCTTCTCCCCCTACCTTATCTTCCTTGAT
Source organism: Nomascus leucogenys (assembly GCF_006542625.1). Taxonomy (NCBI): domain Eukaryota; kingdom Metazoa; phylum Chordata; class Mammalia; order Primates; family Hylobatidae; genus Nomascus; species Nomascus leucogenys. The sequence continues at coordinate 75,142,013 of NC_044382.1, read as the reverse complement.
CCTGCCGCATCCTTGTTATGACTCAGTCCTACCACTGTCTTCCCCAAAGTCACACTGTCTGAGGCTGCCCCCGCTTCCCCAGGAATAGTGGCTTCCCTAGTGTTCCCAGGGGGTCTTGCCAAAACCGGGTTCATTGTGGGATTCAGAGCAACCCTTGGGCTGCTCATGGAGCGACCTTGATATCACCCCAAGCTGTCTTCCCCACCCTCTGAGTGTTACTGTCCTCCTCTCCAAAGACAGCTGTAATTTCAGGGTCACACTGGCCGTGGGTCCAGCTATAACAGTCACAGGTGATAACAGCTACTTATCAGTGTCTCTCATGTATTATCTTGCTCTCCCAAGAGTCCTGCGAGGGAAAGATTCTTAGCCCCATTCTGCAGATGCAGAAACGGAGACTTAAGGAGGTTAAATCAGTTGCTTGAGGTCACCCTCCCAAAAGGAGCAAACTCAGGATCAGACCCAGCTTGACCCATGGGTGCTGCACCTCATCTGGCAGCTGGCCAGGGTCCCTAGAAGGAAGGGTCTTTCCCCTGTTGTTAGCTTTCGGGGCCCCTGATGTCCCCTCTCCCCCAACAGCCCGTGCTCCCACACACAGCTGTGTGCCTCTTGTGTGGGGAGGCTGGGAAGGAGGACACGGTGGAGGGAGAGGAAGAGAAATTTGGTTTGAGCCTCATGGAGTGTACAATCTGCAACGAGATCGTCCACCCCGGCTGCCTGAAGGTGACGGCCCTGGGACCCCGGCGTCTGGGGTGGGGCAGATTGTCAGGGAGCAGGGAGTGGGGGATCACCCTGGCTCTGGGCTTCCTGGCCAACCCCCCACTCGCTGCCCTCTTGCCTACAGATGGGGAAGGCTGAGGGTGTCATCAATGCAGAGATCCCCAACTGCTGGGAGTGCCCTCGCTGCACCCAGGAAGGCCGCACCAGCAAGGTAGGGGCTGGGCTGGGCTGAGCTGTAGGTAGGTGGGGGTCGGGGAGCTGTGCAGGTCCTCACCCCCAGCTTCCGTCCCGCCTAGGATTCAGGTGAGGGGCCTGGCCGCCGGAGGGCCGACAACGGCGAGGAGGGCGCCAGCTTGGGGAGCGGATGGAAGCTGACAGAGGAGCCCACACTTCCACCGCCCCCGCCCAGGCGCAAGGGCCCCCTGCCTGCCGGGCCCCCCCCAGAGGACGTGCCTGGGCCCCCCAAACGAAAGGAAAGGGAGGCAGGGAATGAGCCTCCCACCCCAAGGAAAAAGGTGAGCCACAGAGCACGCTCACTAGGCCTGTCCTGAGGAATTCTGGGAGCTGTAGTCCTGGCTGGATCTGTTGGGCTGTGTGGGCCTCGGAGCGTGCTCTGTGGGTTCCCCAAGGACTGTTGGGAGATGTAGTTCAGGAGTTGGGTGGGGGGAGGATAGAGCATGCTCAGTGTGGAGGAGGGGGGGACAGGTGAGGTGAGCTGGCACTGCAAGAAGCTTTGGGAGCCCTGGGTGGGTTAGGGAGGCAGGAGAGAGCATGCTCAGATCATCCCTGCATGAGAGGAGGGAGGAGCTGGAGAGGGCCTGAGGGGAGGAAAGAGGAGATGGAGCATGCTCAGTGGGCTAGGACGCTGGGTGCAAGGTGAGCATGCTCAGAGTTATCCCTGGGACGGGGACTTCTGGGACTTGTAGTCTAAGAGGAGGGCATGGACCTTAGATTTCTGGCCCATGAGGGCCTAATGGGGTCTCTCCCTTCCCCCATATCTCCCTCTCACCCTGGTAGGTGAAAGGAGGCCGAGAGAGGCACCTGAAGAAGGTGGGTGGAGACGCCTGCCTCCTCCGAGGATCGGACCCAGGCGGCCCCGGCCTGCTACCCCCCAGGGTTCTGAATCCGAGCCAGGCTTTCTCATCCTGCCACCCTGGGCTCCCTCCCGAGAACTGGGAGGTGTGCCGGGGACCTCCTCCCTCCCCTTCCCACCTTCCCTTGCCGCACCCTTCGCCCTGGAGCCCAAGATCTGTCCTTTCCTGCTCACCTTATTCTGCCCCAGCCCCACTTGGCCACGGTGGGCGTCCGGACATCTGGGATGAGTTGGGTGAGAGGGTGGGTTGAGTCCAGGCCACAGGAGCCCCTGACTTCCCAAAAACCCTTAGGGCTCATCTGACCTACTTGCCTCATCTTTCCAAGCCTTACAGGGAAGAGAACTGAGTTCAAATTTCTGTCCGACCGTTTACTCTTTGTATGATCCTAGCAGCTTGTCAGCCACCCTGAGCCTTAGTTTCTTTATCCATGTAGTGGAGATACTGCTGCCTGCCTTGCCCCCTTATCCCGCAGAACTGTATAAGTCTAACGAGGTTCTGAAAGGCAGTGAGCTTTGTAAACTATAAAATTTACCCAGATTGAAGGGAAATAGGCCCAGAGAGGTTTGAAGACTTGTCCAAGTCACACAGTAAAGCCAGAATTGAGATATTACTTGGCACGGACACTCAACACAGGAGTCTGCCTGATTGGGTCCAAATCCTGCCTCTGCTGTTTGTCGGTTTGTAACCTTAGACAAGTCACTTTGTGCCTTTAAGCCTCGGTTTTCTCATGTCTGAAAAGAGTGGCCCAGGTCACCACTGTGTTAGAATACTGTGAGGACGGAATGAGTCAGCCGATGCGGGGTGCTGCTCGTGGGGCCAATCACTGTTACCTTCAGTTGATAGACAGACGCCTGCTCCAGCTGGTCCGTGTAGTAGATGATGAAGCAGGGGCTTCCCACAGCCATCCAGAGTTGAGGGCAAGCCAGGATTCAAAGCAGGGTCTCTCATTTCTCCATTCCCTACTGCTTTCGGAACTGCCTAAGCCATGCAAACCCATAAGGGCTGGAAATTGTTTTATTTTATTTTATTTTATTTTATTTTTGAGACAGAGTCTCGCTCTGTTGCCTGTACTGGAGTGCAGTGGCGTGATCTCGGCCCGCTGCAACCTCCATCTCCCAGGTTCAAGCAATTCTGCCTCAGCCTCCCGAGTAGCTGGGACTACAGGCTTGTGCCACCATGCCCAGTTTATTTTTGTATTTTTAGTAGAGACAGGGTTTCACTATGTTGGCCAGGATGGTCTCAATCTCTTGACCTCGTGATCCTCCTGCCTCAGCCTCCCGGAGTGCTGGGATTACAGGCGTGAGCCACTGCGCCCGGCTGGGAATTATTTTAATTAGCACTCTTCTGTTACCTCGATAAGGAAACTGAGGCCCACAGCCTGGCAGTGGCTTTAGCAAGGTCTCCCACTGTCCGGAGCAGAGCCAGGGCTGGAACTCAGGACTGTCCCTCGGGCTGTTCATCCCCTGGTGACTCCTCGGGGTGAGGGGGGGTGGGAAAATGTATCCCAGGCCCTAGAACAGCATCAACCCTGTCTCCCTGCAGAAACCAAAGCCGCCTTTGGCCTCTGCAGAGGGCCCAGCGGTGCCGTCCCCGTCCCCGCAGAGGGAGAAGCTAGAGCGTTTCAAGCGGATGTGCCAGCTGCTGGAACGGGTTCCTGACACCTCCTCTTCCTCCTCGGACTCAGACTCCGACTCCGACTCTTCGGGCACATCGCTGAGTGAGGACGAAGCCCCCGGCGAGGCCCGGAATGGGCGACGGCCAGCCCGGGGCAGCTCCGGAGAGAAGGAGAACCGTGGGGGGCGGCGGGCTGTGCGCCCTGGCAGCGGGGGGCCCCTGCTCAGCTGGCCCCTGGGCCCAGCCCCACCACCCCGGCCTCCACAGCTGGAGCGGCACGTGGTGCGGCCCCCGCCTCGAAGCCCTGAGCCTGACACACTCCCCTTGGCTGCTGGATCCGACCACCCCCTGCCCCGGGCCGCCTGGCTTCGCGTCTTCCAGCACCTCGGGCCTCGGGAGCTGTGTATCTGCATGCGAGTCTGCCGAACTTGGAGCCGCTGGTGAGTGGCCTGGACAGGCCTGCGTTCCGTGGCCAGCAGGCTTCCCGCTTGCTGGGTGACCTGCGGTAGGTCTCTGGCCCTCTGTGGGCCTTGCTTTTATATTGGGGATACTTCTATAGTATGCACAGATTACAGTGCATCCTTCCATATTTCCCGTGTGCAGGCTACTTTCCGCTTATGGGCTCATTTAACCTCCCAGACAACTTTGAGGTAGAGGTTATTTTCCCCTTTTTCAGATGAAGCTGAGGCCCAAGGTCATGTGGAAGAGAAGTGGTGGTAGAACTAGGCATTGGAACCTAGGCCCTTTGGCTCCAGTGCTTTTCCTCCTAATAGTAGCGACTATATTGAGTGTCTAGTGTGCGTCAGCCATAGCACTGAGCACTGTACTGCATTGTCACTTCTCATACTGCCACTTCTGAAAACAGTCTGATGATTGGTTCCATTCACATAGGAGAACGCCATGTGCTGGGCTGCCCCTGCCCTCAAAAGACAGCCAGGCTTGAACCTCCTGACTCTGTTCCTGCTTTCCTTCTGCCCTGGAGCCACCACTAATGCCCTCTGCCCATCCCCCAGCCCCCCAGCCTCTGTTAGAAATGTCGGTCATCCTCCTGAGCCTCTTGTCTTCCTCTCTGATCTCGCCCCCAACAAAATTCCTCCTCCTCTCCATCAAACTCCCACAGCGCTCTGTTCCCCTCATAGAGCAAGCAGAGGCCTTCGGCATGTTGACAAGCCTTCATTCATTTACTCATTTCATGTTCCCGTCAGTTGCTGGGGTGGGAGCAGATAACTGTGTCTGTTTTATCTTCATGTCCCTAGCACGGGACAAAGGGCGGTGTAAGTGCCCAAGAAATGTTGCAGTAAACGAGGCTATCAGGCTCTTTCCCAGGGACTTGCTGTGGCTGGGACCAGGCTCCCTGTTGGGCACTGCACCAAGGTTAGCTGATTTGACCTTCATAATGGCAGCCCTGTGAGAGAAAAGGGACACCTGAAGTTACAGTACAAGTTCATGGCTGAACTCAAACTCTAGTCTTCTTTTGGGACCAGGTCTGGGCCACTGGTGCCTTCTGGTATCTGCAGAGATTGTGCAGCCAAAAGTACCAGAGGGCAGGCTCTGGAGGCAAATTGCCTGCGACAGAATCTTTTTGTTTGTTTTTTTTAAGATGGAGCCTCACTCTGTGGCCCAGGTTAGAGTGCAGTGGCACGATCTTGGCTGATTGCAACCTCTGCCTCCTGGGTTCAAGCGATTCCCCTGCCTCGGCCTCCTTAGTAACTGGGATTATAGGCGCCCACCACCACACCCGGCTAATTTTTTTTTTTTTTTTTTGGAATTTTAGTAGAGACAGAGTATCACCATGTTGGCCAGGCTGGTCTTGAACTCCTGACCTGAAGCGATCCGCCCGCCTCGGCCTCCCAAAGTGCTGGGATTACAGGCATGAGCTACCGGTTATGGTTATAGCTGAAGAGCTATAAACCATTAGGCCAGTCACTTAACTTCTGTGTCTCGGTTTCTTCATCTGAAAAACCAGATAATCAATGCTTTTGCATAGTGTGTTCTTGAGCTAATACACATAAAGAACTGAGCACAGTACCTGGGAAATAGGAACTACTTGAAAGAGCTCTCATTGTAGCCAGTATTTACTTAGTTGCAAATAGTTGCTGAACGCACAGCCTATTAGGTCTCAGAATGTAGATCTGTGCCCTTGAAGAGTGTACAGTTAAGCTGCAACATAGAAGCAGATAGTTACAGAAGTTGCAGGGGATGACACCTGCCTCATGTACTAATCAAGGAAATGTTTGCTGAGGCCCCTTCAAGGCCAGCTCTGTGCCTGGCATATGGGAGCCAGAACTGAAAAGGACCTGATTTCTGCTTCAACGGGAGACATGTGGCCCGAAGCAGACAAAGCGAGAGGCAGTGGCTCCCAGTGTGGGCCCTGGAGTCTGCATCCTTGGGTTTCACTGGCTGCGTGGCCATGTGTGGAGAGCGATACCTCTTGAGGCCCTGGTTTTCTCATCTGTAGTCTAGGTTTGTATGAATACTCACCTTGTGGGGATTAAGTGAAGGGATTCCTACAAAGCCTGTAGCACGGTGCCTGGAGGGTACTAAAAATCAGATGGCACCTCCCAATGAAAAGGACAAGAGCCGGGCAGAGCAGGGGCCTGTGGGGGCATAGCAGGACCACTCAGGAGGCTCTGCGAGGTCTGGGCACAGAAGCAGGGATAGTGGGGAGAGATTTGCAATGATAACTTTTTTTTTTTTTTTTTTTTTTGACGGAGGCTTGCTCTGTCGCCCAGGCTGAAGTGCAGTGGTGTGATCTCGGCTCACTGCAACCTCCGCCTCCCACATGCAAGTGATTCTCCTGTCTCAGACTCCCAGGTAGCTGGGACTACAAGCGCCCGCCACCATCCCTGGCTAATTTTTTTTTTTTTTTGAGCTGGAGTCTTGCTCTGTCACCCAGGCTGGAGTGCCTTGGCACAATCTCAGCTCACCGCAACCTCCACCTCCCGGGTTCAAGCGATTCTCCTGCCTCAGCCTCCTGAGTAGCTGGGACTACAGGTATACGGCACCACGCCCACCTAATTTTTATACTTTTTTAGAAGAGACAGGGTTTCACCATGTTGGTCAGGCTGGTCTCAAACTGGGCATGGTGGTGGGCACCTGTAATCCCAGCTACTTGGGAGTCTGAGGCAGGAGAATCGCTTGAACCCGGGAGGCGGAGGTTGCAGTGAGCCAAGATCGAGCCACTGCACTCCAGCCTGGCCAACAGAGCAAGACCCCGTCTCAAAAAAAAAAACCATGTGGAATGGCTTGGACTTGGTGACTAACTGGCAGTGGGGACAGCAGGGTAACCCTCAGGTGAGTTTCTGACCCAGGAGCCTGGATGGGCAACAGCATCATTCCCCAGGCTCAGGAGGAGCAGGTTCCGGGAAAGTAAAGAGCTCAGATGACTGACGTGTGTGGTGTGCTCAGGACATGTGGGTCTGATGCTCAGGAAAAAGATACACGTTTGGGAGTTCTCAGCCTGTAGGTAGCAAGCCAAGCAGCTTTGATGAAGAGGGCAAAAGATCACACGTCAGTACTTGTGAGTTAGAGCAAGAGCCTAGCCAGATAATTGGAGGAGCTCATGGCCAGAGGTGTGCCCCCGAGTAGAGAGCGAGGCAGGAGGGAATGTGGTAAGCAGAGGAGGATGCTGGCGAGAGGCCACGGGAGATCAAGGACCAGGAAGTGGTGGTTGGATTTTGCTACCAGGAGGCCTTAGTGTCCTTAGCTGTGTTCTGTGGGTTGGGGGTCCAAAGCCATATTGAATGGAGTGGAGGACATCAGCTTCCAGGCAGGGACTTGATTCATTTGTTCCTGTTGTGTTCCTGATGTCTAACGGCACCTGGCGGACAGTGGGCAGTGAGATCATCTTCCCTGAGTGAGCGAAGGACAGGAGAGCAGGATGCAGTGTGGAAGGATATACAGAGGGTGGCGCTGGAGAGGCGTGTGTAGGGGACAGCAGGAGGCTGCAGGCTTTCCTGTCTGGTGGCTTCCATCTTCTCTTGGAACTGAAAGGGAAGTGATCCCTTAAGAGCGAAGAGTGGAGAGAGGGCAGCAGGGAAGGCGTGCAGGGGTTGTTGAGTTGCAAGGAAGAGAGTTGGGGCTTTTGAGGACATAGACAGAGAGAGGGTGGCAAGGAAGGGACTGGAATACAAGGTGATCATGGTCGGGTAGGGCCTGGAGGTGGACAGATTGGAGGACAGTCATGGCATCGGGACCCAGAGAGCTACAAGAGGGCGGAACTGGCAGTGCTTGGAGCCCTAGGGGCTGTGAGCCCTCAAGGGGCAGTAGGAGCTGGTCCAGCTCCCTGTTTCCGGGGGCTTTTGCAAGAGGGAGGGTTAGGATTGGAATTGAGGGTTTGCAGGTTGGCCTAGCAGGAGAGGACTCATTGCGGGGTGGCTGGAGTCCAGGAGGAAGTGAATGGGTTAGGGGACTTTGGCATCAAGCCACACATCGCTGGGACGATGGCACGCCTTGGCTCTTAGAGCTTTCCCTGCCTCTTGTCTCAGTGTCATTCTCCGGCTTAGAAAGAACCCACCTGTGGCTCCCTGTCGCCCTCACAACAGACGCCCACCATCGCAGTCCTGTTGGACATATGGACATGAACTGGGCCCACTGGCTGCACCAACCACTTCCCTGAATTGTGTCCTTTCCTTGTCACAGCAACCTCTAAAGGAAGCGCTGTTCTTCACCCCACTGTACAGTTTGGGAAATGGAAGCCCACACAGGGCGAGTGACTTGCCTGAGGCCCCCCAAAGCCTGGAGGTGCCAGAGCTGGGATTTAGATCCCCACAGCTCACATCCTCAGCTCTGGGCTCTGTGACCATGATAGTCTGTGGCCTGGCATTCCAGCCCTCCTTGACATGACACCCATCCCTCCTTTGCAGCTCCACTCTTGCCTCTTCTCTCCTCAGAATTCAGGCTTTCCACCCAGGCGGGCTAGGTGGAACCCCGCCTCTGCTACCTACCACTTGGTAGTTGTGGGGCCTTGAATACACTTCTCAAACTTTCTGGGCCTCATTTTTTTTTTTCTTCAGATGGAGTCTCACTCTGTCGCCCAGGCTGGAGTGCAGTGGCGCAATCTCGGCTCACTGCAAGCTCCGCCTCCCGGGTTCAAGCCATTCTCCTGCCTCAGCCTCCCGAGTAGCTGGGACTACAGGTGCCCGCCACCACACCCGGCTACTTTTTGTTTTTTTTTTGAGGTGGAGTCTGACTCTGTTACCCAGGCTGGGGTGGAATGCTATGGTCTCGGCTCACTGCAACCTCCGCCTCCTGGGTTCAAGTGATTCTCCTGCCTCAGCCTCCTGAGTAGCTGGGATTGCAGGCGTGTGCCACCACACCCAGCTAATTTTTGTATTTTTAGTAGAGATGGGGTTTCACTATGTTGGCCAGGCTGGTCTCGAACTCCTGACCTCGTGATCCACCCTCCTTGGCCTCCCAAAGTGCTGGGATTAACAGGCGTGAGCCACCGCGCCCACTTGCCTCATTTTCTTTACTATAGAAAGGAGATGATGATGGTAATGTTGACCTCCTAGGGCTGGCATGAGGTTCAGTGCTTAATGCATGGGACAGTGCCTGGCACACAGTGAACCCTGGATAATGGCTGGTTAGTAGTGCTGAAGTCACTGTGATCAGCGTGACTCTGGTTATGATGATGAGTTCCTGTGGCCTGGGGTTTCCAGAGCTCTCCGTTTTGTCTCTCTTGGGCCTGGACGCAGGTTCTTGCCCATCTGGAACATACACCCTCCTCCCCCTCCCCTTGCTGAAATAACTACTGTTTTCCTCGGAGTCTCAGGTCAGGCATTGTCCTCCCAGGAGGCTCCCCCACCCAGTCCTTGAGGTGACTCTTACTATGCCCCTTGTCACCTCAGCTACTGTGGACTGTCCATGTCTCCCTGACTGTATGGCAGGAACCTGTCATCTTTGCCTCCTGTGTGCCCAGTGGAAGCCAGACACTTGGGATCAGTAGGGCCCTCAGTGACTGTTGGTTGTCCCTCTGAGGTTTAACCCCAGTGTCCTGGTTGTACAAGAGCAGGGGGACTGATGAGCTGTAGCCAAGGAAGGTGTGGGAGACTTCCTGGAAGAGGAGGCACTGGAGCCGAGCCACGAAGGCTCTGGGTTGGCATTTCTGGCAGAGGCACAGCGTGTGTCACAGCATGTTGGCATCAGACAGCACTGTCTGTAGGTGGGCAGGTGTGTGGCCTGGCTGTTGTGGAGTATGATACAGAAACACAGTTGGGGGCCTGTGGGTGCCCTCAGGGAAAGGGGCTTCCTTCCAGCTGTGGACCGTGGAAGGGAAGTGGCTTCAAGGAAGTGGTGACAGTTAAGCTGAGAGGCAGTTGTAGCAGGGTCACAGTGGGCAGAGAGAGGTTTTGGATAGAGCAGATGTCACTGATTTTCTTGCTCACTGAAAGAGAGCAAAGGGGCAGGACCTAGGGGTAGAAGCTGGGTCGGGCATGAGTTGTTTTTTTTTTTTTTTTTTTTTTTTTTTTTTTACGTCTGCTTTGCCAGGTGGGTGCAGGGCGATCTCAGCTCACTCGCTCCGTTCCGCCTCCTGCTCGCCTCCGAGTAGCTGGCTCGGCGCCCCACGCCGGCTTTTTTTTTTTTTTTTAGAGACGGGTTTCAGTTTCATCTGATATATGGATGGGATTAAGCGTAGCACCGCTTTTTCATGTTTTGAATTGGAGAGATTTGCAGATGTTTATTAGTTGAGAGGAAGGAATCAGGAGAGGGAGAGGCTAGAATGCCAGAAAAGCAGGATGAAGGTAGGAGAGAACAGGAGAGCAAGCGGCAGAGGGGTGAAGGTGTTCGGACTGAAGCCTTGGTGTCTGTGCCCTCAGCCTTCTCTAAAACGTCACACTGCCGGGCGCGGTGGCTCACGCTTGTAATCCCAGCACTTTGGGAGGCTGAGGCGGGCGGATCACGAGGTCAGGGGATCGAGACCACGGTGAAACCCCGTCTCTACTAAAAATACAAAAAAATTAGCCGGGCGTGGTGGCGGGTGCCTGTAGTCCCAGCTACTCGGAGAGGCTGAGGCAGGAGAATGGCGTGAACCCGGGAGGCGGAGCTTGCAGTGAGCCGAGATTGCGCCACTGCACTCCAGCCTGGGCGACAGAACGAGACTCCGTCTCAAAAAAAAAAATGTCACACCAGGGCTGGGCCCAGTGGCTCACGCCTGTAATCCCAGCACTTTGGGAGGCTGAGGTAGGAGAATTGCTTGAGCCCAGGGGTTCAAGACCAGCTTGGGCAACATAGTGAGACCCCCATCTCTATTAAAAAAGAAAAAATTAGTTAAGCATACCTGTGGTCCCAGCCACATGGGAGGCTGAGGCAAGGGGATCACTTGAGCCCAGGAGTTTGAGGCTGCAGCGAGCTATGATTGCATCACTGCACTGTAGCCTGGGCAACAGTGAGACTTTGTCTCAGAAAAATAATGAAACGACACACTGGGCCTCTGGAGTAGGTCTGGCATTTTTCAGTGACACAAAAATACGGCTTAATCCCTCCGTGAGTTTTGGAAAGGAAGTCTCTCCATTGGAAGGGAGTCTCTCCATTGGGTGCTTTTTTTTTTTTTTTGAGATGGAGTCTTGCTCTGTCGCCCAGGCTGGAGTGCAGTGGTGTGATCTCAGCTCACTGCAAGCTCTGCCTCCTGGGTTCACACCATTCTCCTGCCTCAGCCTCCCGAGTAGCTGGGACTACAGGCACCCACCACCACACCTGGCTAATCTTTTGTATTTTTAGCAGAGACGAGGTTTCACCGTATTAGCCAGCATGGTCTCGATCTCCTGACCTCGTGATCCGCCCGCCTCAGCCTCCCAAAGTGCTGGGATTACGCTGCGCCTGGACTTTGTATTTATTTTTAAGATTAACATGTTTATGTGAAACAATACTGGTTTTAAGTGCAAAGAGGAGATGATTCAAAGATAAATCATGTTATGCAGATAAGTGAACAGCAAATACTGGAGCTTGGGAATCACTGCCCCAGCCCAGGGCTTCTGCAAGGAAAAGCCTTTCAGAGTCATGAGGGCAGGGAGGGAGGCAAGAGACAGCTTCCCTTGGGAGGCCAAGGGAAGGATCGCTTGAGCTCAGGAGTTCAAGACCAGCCTGGACAACCTTGTCTCTATAAAAAAATTGGCCAGGCACAGTGGCTCACACCTGTAATCCCAGCACTATGGGAGGCCGAGGTGGGCAGATCACCTGAGGTCGGGATTTCGAGACCAGCCGGGCCAACATGGAGAAACCCTATCACTACTAAAAATACAAAAAATTAGCCGGGCGTGGTGGCGCATGCCTGTAATCCCAGCTACTCTGAAGGCTGAGGCAGGAGAATCGCTTGAACTCGGGAGGCGGTGGTTTCAGTGAGCCAAGATCACACCATTGCACTCCAGCCTGGGCAACAAGAGCAAAACTCTGTCTCAAAAAAAGTCAAGTGTGGTGGCATGTGCCTGTAGTCCCAGCTACTCAGGAGGCTGAGGTGGGAGGATTGCTTGAGCCCAGTAGGTTGAGGCTGTGGTGAGCCTGGGTCCAGCCTGGGTGACAGAGTGAGACCCTGTCTCAAAAAAAATTTTTTTTCAAAAAGTGGAAAACGCAAATCTGCCCTTGTGGAATTTACATTGTAGTTGGAGGAACACAGTAATGTAATAGGGAAGATATTAGGGCTGTAAGTCCAGCTGCGGGCAGCCGGCTGTCAAGATGGGACAGGTGTGGATCAGAGGCAGAGATGAGTAAAGGAGGCAAGGACCCATGAGCACCGGAACTCAGTCAGGAATAAAGAAGCCCAAGGGTGGCTGGAGATGACTGGATAACACCAGTCCCCTTGGCATGACATCAGGCAGCATGCGTGACATTTGTGTATGTGTTGGGCAGCACACTTTCTATGCTGGGAGGCCCACAGCTGGGATGAGCCTGTGTGACCTGACAGCTGCCCTGTGGGCAGGCAGAGTGGGGGGCTATTGTCTTCAATCATAAACGAGGCTTCTGAAGCTCAGGGAGAGGAACAGACTTGCCCAGGGTCTCATTTCCAGTTAGTGATGGAGTTGGGTTCCAATCCCAGTGCTCTTGGCTGAGGCCAGGTGCTTCTTGCCACCCTGTTGTCTGTGTGGCCAGAAGAGAGCTGGGGTGCACCCTTGGAGCTGGGGAGCCTGGGAACTGTGGGCTGCTGAGAGCTGAGGGCTGAGGTCTCTGTCTCCCCCCTGTGGCCGCCAGGTGCTATGACAAGCGTCTGTGGCCTCGAATGGACCTGAGCCGGCGGAAGTCACTGACCCCGCCCATGCTCAGTGGTGTGGTTCGCCGCCAGCCCCGTGCCCTGGACCTCAGCTGGACAGGTGTCTCCAAGAAGCAGCTCATGTGGCTTCTGAACCGACTACAAGGTAGGGTGTGTGGTGCGGAGGACAGGGTGGGGACAGGGACAGGCCTGGGTTGGAGTCCTCACAGCACCTGCTTCCTGACTGCCCCCTCTCTCTGCAGGCCTGCAGGAGCTGGTGCTCTCTGGCTGCTCCTGGCTCTCCGTCTCTGCCCTGGGCTCAGCCCCACTGCCAGCCCTGCGGCTCCTGGACCTCCGCTGGATCGAGGATGTTAAAGATTCCCAGCTCCGGGAGCTGCTGCTGCCTCCACCAGACACCAAACCAGGTGCAGCCTCTGTTTGCTTTTCTGGAGAATGGGCTGGGCAAGGGTAGGGTAGGAGGCCTCTCAGGTCGCTTCTGACTCATGCTGGATGGTAAAGTATTTGAAGAAAGGAAAGAATACATGAGTTTGAATGGGAAGGCCCTGGTTGGGCATTATTCATTCATTCACCCACCTGCTGTGTACTTTGAACTGAGCCTTGAAAGGAACAGCGTTTTCCCAGGGAGCATGAGACCCAGCAGTTTGGTGGGGCAGGAGGCCCATATTGGCAGAGAAGGATGCTGGGAGCAGAGGCCATCTCTCTTCATCTACTTAAATCTCATCATCCTTTAGGCCTGGGTATAAATGCCACTTCCTCCAAGAAGCTCTCCCTGATCCCACCCCACATTGAGCTCAGAGTCCCTCTCAGCTTTGAGAGCAGCCCGCCAGCATAATACTGGGCAATTGTGGAGTGCCTTGATGCACATCTGTGCTCTCCTGCCACGGTCTCCAGCTGCCTGAGGGCAAGGACTGACTGGTCCCCAGCATGTTCTCAGTGGCTGCTCCGCAGATAGCTGTTGAATGAATAACTTGAATGAGCAGGCAATCAGGATGGGAGAGGTCTAGTTTGAGGAAAGATTTTCAAAAGGAGATTTGCAGTCCCCTGAAATAAGATAATCCTTTTGTTTGTTTGTTTTTCTTTTTGTTTTTTTGAGACCATCTGGCTCTGTCACCCAGGCTGGAGTGCAGTGGCAAGATCTCGGCTTACTGCAACTTATGCCTCCTGGGTTCAAGTGATCCTGCCCACCTCAGCCTCCTGAGTAGCTGGGCCTACAGGCATGTGCCACCACGCCTGGCTAATTTTTTTGTAAATTTTTTTTTTTTTTTTGAGGCGGAGTCTCACTCTGTCACCCAGGCTGGAGTGCAGTGGTGCGATCTTGGATCACTGCAAGCTCCACCTTCCGGGTTCACACCATTCTCCTGCCTCAGCCTCCCAAGTAGCTGGGACTACAGGCGCCCGCCACCAAGCCCAGCTAATTTTTTGTATTTTTAGTAGAGACAGGGTTTCACTGTGTTAGCCAGGATGGTCTCGATCTCCTGACCTCGTGATCCGCCCTCCTCGGCCTCCCAAAGTGCTGGGATTACAGGCGTGAGCAACCGCGCCCGGCCTGTAATTCTTATAGAAACAGGGTTTCATCATGTTGCCCATGCCTATCTCGAACTCCTTGTCTCAAGTCATTTGCCCACCTCTGCCTTCCAAAGTGTTGGGATTATAGGCGTGAGCCACCGTGCCTGGCCAAAAGAATCTTTTCTTTTGGAGTTCTTTCACCCCTCTCTTTCATAGTTCCCTTCTTCCCACCCCGCCCCCTCCACAACAGCCGTGGAAGGGGAGAATAGAGAAGCAACTAAGATTCTTCCCATATTCTAGATGAGGCACTGGAGGTCCAGAGGGATTGACTGCTGCAGGTCACCCAGTCAGGCCAGAGCACTCAGCCATTGTCCACTCTTACTGGAATTGGACTGAGTTGGAGAGCTGTGGGTGGGGGGTAAGGTGGGCATTGGGAATGGTGCATCCTGGGAGGTGAGAAAGTGCTGGCTGGTCCATTTCCTCCTGCTGGAATTCAGTTCAGTTCAGCCCTTTATCAGGAGCTCAGGAAGGCAGGCCTTTTTTTTTTTTTTTTTTTTTTTCCCAGCTTTTTACTTTTTTTTTAACTTTTAAGTTCATGGGTATATGTGCAGGTTTGTTACATGGGTAAACTTGTGTCATGGGGGGTTGTTGTACCGATTATTTCATCACCCAGGTATTAAGTCTATTTACCATTAGTTATTTCTCCTGATCCTCTCCCTCCTCCCTCTGAAAGGCTCCAGGGTGTGTTGTTCCCATGGATATGTCCATGTGTTCTCATCATTTAGCTCCCACCTCTAAGTGAGAACATGCAATTTCTGTTCCTGCATTAGTTTGCTAAGGATAATGGCCTCCAGCTCCATCCATGTTCCTGTAAAGGACATGATGTTGTTCCTTTTTATGGCTGCATAGTATTCCATGGTGTATATGTACCACATTTTCTTTATTCTTTCTTTCATTGATGGGCATTGAGGTTGATTCCATGGCTTTTACTATTGTGAACAGTCCCATACACCTTCAAACTCTTGCCCAGCTTAAATGCCACCACCTCAGTGAAATCCTCACTGATGCCCACTCCTCCCTGCCCAAGCCAGAAGTGACTTCTCTTTCCTCTGCTTTCCTCTATGGGCCTTTCCTCCTTGTGCCTTTAGCTGTGGCCCAAGGTTGAGGGCATCTGTAAAGATATCCCCTCTCCAGGCCCTTGGCTCCTCAAAGACAGGAGGAGGGGTTAAAATTTAGGGCTTGCAAAGTCAAGTGCCCATAGAGTTGGCCTGGGAGGTAACAGAAGAGATGCATTGGTACAGGACATTAGGGAGTGGCACCTAGCCACCCAGCTCCCCTCAGTCATCATCTGGTGGGAAGGAGTGCCTAGTGAGGCCACATCTTACGATTCTTCAAGGAAAAGCTCAGTACGTAAATTTATTTATAAAAATGTCCTTTTTGTAGTGTTAGTCATTAAGGAAATTTTTAGCATTCTGTAGACTCCATAAAACATGTTTGGAGGGCAGCCTCATTGTTTGTGCCACCTAATCTATTGATAGTTTATCTTAGGGATAGGCTGGTGCCTGGGAGGCAGACAACACTGTGGTAAGAGTTCAGATTCAGCATCACCAGGCCTGGATTTCCTGGCTGTAAACAGGAATGATGATCAGAGATCTTGTCTCCCAAGGCTGTGGTTCTTAAAGTGTGGTCGGGGAACCAGCAGCATCCACAAAACTGGAGAACTTGTTAAAAAAGCAAACTCTGGGCCGGGCGTGGTGGCTCACACCTGTAATCCTGGCACTTTGGGAGGCCGAGGTGGGCAGATCACTTGAGGTCAGGAGTTCGCAACCAGCCTGGCCAACATGGTGAAACCCCATCTCTACTAAAAAAATACAAAAAATTAGCCAGGCATGGTGGCACATGCTTTTAATCCCAACTACTTGGGAGGCTGAGGCAGGAGATTGCTTGAACCTGGGAGGTGGAAGTTGCAGTGAGCCGAGATTGCACCACTGTACTCCATCCTGGGTTACAGAGTGAGACTGCATCTCAAAAAAAAAAAGTAAACTCTGGTCAGGTGCAGTGGCTCAGGCCTGTAATCCCAGCACTTTGGGAGGCCAAAGTGGGAGGATCAAGGCTACAATGAGCTACAGGGAGGTCGAGGCTGCAGTAAGCTGTGATTGTACCAGTGCACTCCAGCCTGGGTGACAGAGCAAGACCATGTCTCAAAAACAAATGAACCTGTAGACCTGTCTAAACTCTGGGGATGGGACCAGCAATCCCTTTTTTTTTTTTTTTTTTGAGACGGAGTCTTGATCTGTCACCCAGTCTGGGGTACAGAGGCGCAATCTCGGCTCACTACAACCTCTGCCGCCCTGGTTCAGGCGATTCTCCTGTCTCAGCCTCCTGAGTAGCTGGGATTACAGGCATGCACCACCACACCCGGCTAATTTTTTTGTATTTTTAGTAGAGACAGGGTTTCACCATGTTGGCCAGGTTGGTCTCGAACTCCTGACCTGATGATCCACCTGCCTCAGCCTCCCAAAGTGCTGAGATTACAGGCGTGAGCCACCGCGCCCAGCTGGGACCAGCAATCCCTTTTAACCAGCCCTTCCAGGTGACTTTGAAGCCTCTCTAGTTTGAGAGCCATTGGCATAAAATAAATGTAGACCATATTCTTTGGATGCCAAGATGAGGGGTGTGAGCACTTTGATCCTGCAGACTGGGGAGCAGGGAGCCTCTGAGCTCAGACCTGAAAACCAGGGACAGAGGGACATGGGGCAGGCAGAGTCTCTTAAGCAGGGCCACTTGTGGAATGTGGCCCAGGTGTTTAGGGGTGAGGGAGAGGAGTTAGCAGCTGAGACCTTATAGGAACTGGGGTGTTCTACCAAGAAGGCTGGACCTCTTTGAGGCGCCCTCAGAGAATTTTAGAGGAGGATGCTGTCCCATTTGTATTTGAGATCGGCTTTCTGGATGCCAGAAAGAAGAGCAGAGAAGTGGAGCAGGTGAGAAGGCTGGGCCAGGAGTTCAGGCACCAGTTGTGTTGACCCCGAGTGGTGACCAGGGAGAAAAGAGAGGCTCCTGATGGGGACTTACTGACCATGGAGGGGAGGGAAGTGGGAGAGGGGCCTAGATGGTAGGCCTTTCAGGGATGTCATGTGTCTGATGAATGAATGAACGAAAATAAATTGAACACCTACTCTGTCTCAGTTGCTGGAACTATAGCAATGAACAACACAGACAAAAATTCCTGCCTTTGTAGTACTGACAGCCTTGTGGCAGGAAAGAAAGATTAATAAGAAAAATGTATATATGGCCGAGTACAGTGGCTCATATGTGTAATCCCAGAACTTTGGGAGGCTGAGGTGGGTGGATCACGAGGTCAGGAGTTCGAGACCAGCCTGGCCAACATGGTGAAAACCCGTCTCTACTAAAAATACAAAAATTAGCCAGGCGTGGTGGTGTGCACCTGTAATCCCGGCTACTCGGGAGGCTGAGGCAGGAGAATTGCTTGAACCCGGGAGGTGGAAGTTGCAGTGACCCGAGATTGTACCACGGCACTCCAGCCTGGGTGACAGAGCAAGACTCCGTCTCGGGGGGAAAAAAAAAAAGGAAAACGTATATATGTCAGAAAAATGCATATAATATGTCAAATGGTGAGAAAAGAGGAAAAAATGACGCAAGGAAGTGGTAGGAGTGTGGAGAATTACATTAGTTTTTGCATTGCTATAAAATACCTTCGGCTGGGTAATTTATAAAGAAAAGAGGTTGAATTGGCTTAGGATTCTGCAAGCTGTACAGGAAGTGTGGTGCCTGCATCTGCTCAACTTCTGGGGAGGCCTCAGGTAGCTTTTACTCTTGATGGAACGTGAAGGAGTCGGCATGTCACGTGGCAAGACAGCTAGCAAGAGAGAGGAGGGGAGGTCACAGACTCTTTTATTATTTATTTTGAGATGGAGTCTTGCTCTGTTGCCCAGGCTGGGGTGCAGTGGCACAATCTTGGCTCACTGCAACCTCCACCTCTCGGGTTCAAGTGATTCTCCTGCCTCAACCTCCTGAGTAGCTGGGATTACAGGCGCCTGCCACCATGCCCGGCTAATTTTTGTATTTTTAGTAGAGATGGGGTTTCACCACATTGGCCAGGCTGGCCTTGAACTCCTGACCTTGCGATCCACCCACTTCGGCCTCCCAAAGTGCTGGGATTACAGGCGTGAGCCACCATGCCTGGCAGAATACTGTAGTCTCAAATACAATAATCGTGGAAGGCTCCGAGGAGGTAATGTGAGGAGTGGACAGATGATGTCAGGCCATGAGGGTGTTTTTGAGAAGAGCAAGCCGCAGAGTGCACCAGGTCACTCACTTATGTGGGAAGCAGGTGGAGGGCAGATGGTCTGGATACCTGGGCGCAGGGATGGGAGTGGCCAGGAGTGCTGACCTCTCATCTGGCTGCCCAGGGCAAACAGAGAGCCGTGGTCGGCTGCAGGGGGTGGCAGAACTGCGCCTGGCAGGTCTGGAGCTGACAGATGCCTCCCTGCGGCTCCTGCTGCGCCACGCACCCCAGCTGAGCGCCCTGGACCTGAGCCACTGCGCCCACGTCGGGGACCCCAGTGTTCACCTCCTCACGGCCCCCACATCCCCACTCCGCGAGACCCTGGTGCACCTCAATCTTGCTGGTAAGCATGGTCCCCTGTCCGTCCTGCCAGCCTGTGGGTCCCCACGGCCAGTGCCAACCCCTTGCTCACCTGCCTGGTCTCAGCTGCCACTGCCCCATCCCCAGGTTGCCACCGCCTAACGGACCACTGCCTCCCGCTGTTCCGCCGCTGCCCTCGTCTACGCCGCCTAGACCTGCGCTCCTGCCGCCAGCTCTCACCTGAAGCTTGTGCCCGGCTGGCAGCTGCCGGGCCCCCTGGCCCCTTCCGCTGCCCTGAGGAGAAGCTGCTTCTCAAGGACAGCTAGTTGGGCGCCCCCCACCCTCCCCCGGACTCGACAGGAGCCTGGACCTCCGGCTTCATTTCACCCCTGCTGGGAGGCCAGGTTCCCACCTCACCACCCTGGGATTCTTGAGTGTCAGTGACATGGGATTCCCACCCAGGGACTCAAGCCAGCCACCCCCTTCTTTCCCCCCTGCACTGATATCTCTGGGGGTTTCTCCTTCCCATGTCCTCCCCCTGCTACCTGCTTCATTGTCCATCCCCTGGGGGGAGTGGGTCAGAGGTACTGGAGGGTGCTGAGCCAAAGGGACGGTGGGAGGGGGGTTATGGTGCAAGTGTTGGGGGGGAGAATGGGGAAAGGACACACAGGATATGGGAGCCAGGGGCTGGGGGAGGTGGAAGGGGCGGGGGGCGGGGCAGACAGCAGACCACCAAGGGTTCAGGGAACAAAGACCAGTTACTTGGAGTGGGGGGTGGGGGTGGGGCCACAAAAGGAAAACCGGAGGAGCAATTGGGGATCCAGGTGTCAGAGGTAGGGGAACCAGGGGCAAGCCGGGGCTGAGCTGGAGGTAGGGATGAGAGCAGGTGTGGGAACAGCAATACCCCCTTGGGGGTCACCTCTCTGCTTCCCCCCTCCCCAGGCTTCAGTTCCTTCCCCCTGACCCTGAACGTCACTGAAAACGGCAGCTATTGCAAGGAGTGGGGGCCGCGGGCAGCCGCTCTTCAGCTCGCGGCCCAGGGGAGTGGCGAGGGGCGCCCTAACCCCCTGCCCGCCTCTCCGCACAATACTTGAACATTCATCTGTACTGAAGTGTTACTTGAACCGGGGGAACCTCGGACCTGGGGGAGCCAGGGTGTGAGGGGACTGGACCAGCTTGGACTGAGACCGGGCCAGTGGGCGCCCATTTGGGACTGCGCCACCCCCAGGCTTGTTCTTGTTTTACTGTATTGAGCGGCGGCACCCACCAGACCCGTATTATGGCTGGGGGCACCAGCCCAAGGATGGGGACCATGGGACTCCTCCAGCCTGGCTCTTCCCACTCTTTCATCGTCATGGAAACTTGTATCCCATTTGCCCAGGGAACCGCCACTCCTGGTTGCCATGGAAATAGCAGCCAACGGACACCTCCCGATGCCAGTGCTAAGGCTGGAAATGGCCCCCTCTTAGTTGCCATGGGAACCTAGTAACAGACTCTCCTGGCCCTCCTTCCCCGCCCCTTCTTCCAGCGCGGGGTGGGGCTTCGGGACCCGGGGGATGAGCCGGGCCAGGTCCCGCCCCTCCGCGCAGGCCTCCGGGGGGCCGGGGCTTACCATGTAGGGGAGGGGAGATCTATCCACATACCTCAGGTAACAGGGAGGTGCGCGGGTGGGGGGAGGGCTGGGCGGACCAAAGGCCGGAGGGGTGGGGCCTGGGGATAGCGAGAGGCTTGAGGATGGGGCCGCTTGCGGGAGGGAAGAGGCAGCCCGGCGAGGGGCAAGCCGGGGACCCAGCCGGGCTGGGCCCCTGGGCCCCGGGTCTGTACAATACGGTTTGCTATAAAACTCAAAATCTTCCAGCCGGGGCCGCGGAGTTCGTGTGTGTATCTGCGGGGTCCCTACCTACAGATGAGTGGGTTCACCTCTACTGGGCTCATTGTGGGAGGGATTTGGAAGTGTGGATACCTGGGGTGTCCAGCTGTACCTTGGTGGGGGCTGGCTGGGGATGGCGTGCACCTCGGTGGGGTCCGGGCGCTTGGATAATGTTCTTGGTGGGTAGGGGTCGCGGGGAATCTCTGCGGGCCCGGGACTGCGGGGACTCGGTCCTCGGCTCCACCCCATCATGTGGCTAGCCCCGGCTCCGCCTCTGTCCCAGTTCCTGTTTTGGCCTCCGCTGTCCCGCTCCGGCCCCTGGGGCTCCCCGCAGACGCTGCTCTTCCTGCTCCACTGGGGCTGCCTCTTCCTGGGCGCCCGCCGCCTGCATCCTGCTCGCCCTGTCTGGGAATGGGGCCGCCCCCGGGCTTGGGCCGGCCCGACTGGGGCCCCCGAGGCGCTTCCGCCCCGTAGTGACCGCCTGGTGCCGCCGCCCCCAGGATGAAGGGCGGCGAGGGGGACGCGGGCGAGCAGGCCCCGCTGAACCCTGAGGGCGAGAGCCCTGCAGGCTCGGCCACGTACCGGGAGTTCGTGCACCGCGGCTACCTGGACCTCATGGGGGCCAGTCAGCACTCGCTGCGGGCACTCAGCTGGCGCCGCCTCTACCTCAGCCGGGCCAAGCTCAAAGCTTCCAGCCGCACGTCTGCCCTGCTCTCGGGCTTCGCCATGGTGAGGGGCCGGGAGGGGTCACACCCAGGGGGGCAGAGCACGTGGGGGGCACAGGTCGGGGGGGCGAAGTAAACAGGTTCCAAGGGAGACAGGGCAGAGGGGGCTTTCATCAAGGGGGAAGGAACAAGGTCCCACGGGACTGAGCAAGTCCCTTCTTACGGATGTGTGTGTACAGGGGACCCCAGGAGACGGGGCCACTGGAGGACACGAAAGTCCTAAAGGTGTCATAGTGGGAGTGGGGTGAACAAATCACCAGTGGGGTTGACTGCAACAATGAGGCAGAGTGGTCCAGATGGAGCCTGTTCCTGGCAGAAGTGGTTCCTAAGTCCCAGTGCCAGCTTCAAAGGCAGGTCAGCTGGGTGGGGGCTGCATCAACAGGTGGGGGGCTCGAGATGGATCAGCTGGGTGGAAGGGTCACCCAGCTGAGGGTGGGCCCGTCCCAGGGAAGGTGGCCACTCTCCAGCGGGCCCAAGAGGTGCTAGTGTCAACCAGGAAAACTGACGAGATCATGCCTGGGAGGGAGCCGCTGGGGAAGGAGGCCGATGAGGAAACTGATAAGCGAGTCTCAAGCTGATAAACCCCAGGGGCAGGAGGAGGGTGTCGGCTAACGGTCTGCCCCAGCGGTGGCCTCACAGGAAGTGGGATGGAGGGAGGTCCCAGGGTGAGGATCAGCAGACACAGTCCTGGCTCCTCCCTGCTTGTGGCCAGCTGTGTGACCCTGGACAGGCCTCCACCCCCCTTTGCAAGCCAGTGGGAAACTGAGATCATGGAGGGTGCGCCCTCTGTAGCCCGCCAAGTAACCGCCCCAGGGTGAGCCAGGCATGTCAGAGCAGGTCACCTACCAAGGATGGCTAAGACTAGCCTGCTAATTGGACAGGTGTGGAAAGTAAAAGCCTTGCCTCTGGGCAGGAGCGCATGAACTGGGACCCAGGGTTGCTGCTCTGTTAGTCTGGGGTTTCCCCACCATCACCCCAGGAAAAAGGAGAAAGTGAGCTGCAGGAGGTACTTTGGGGAACGCACTCCTGTGGGGGTGGATATCAGAGGCGCTTGGGGCGGGGACCATGGCGCTAGGGGATCTGGGCTAGTCCCTGCCCCGTCTGTGCCACAACCTCCGTATTTGAACAATGACAGGGAAACTCTCTAACCCTAAGGGTCATCATAAGCCTATGGTCTTCTATGTGGGGTCCCAGAATCCACAGACCAGCTTACCTTTCATGATGGGGGCATCACCTGGGGACAGGGCTTTGGCTCCCCTTCATCTGCACAGCCTGCAGAGGGAAGGGAGCAGCCACCCAAGCTGAGGGAGGTCAACCCCTTGGTCCAGCCTGTTCCCAAGGAGACAATCCTTCCACGGCAGAATATGCAGGTGCAGGTTGCTGGGGTGACAGCTTAAGGGCCCGAGCCTTCTCCGCAGGAGCAAAGGGCTGGAGGTTTAGGTTCTGGGGACAGGACTGGCTGCAGTCCTAGCAGGGGTGACTGAGGCTGGGCCAGGCTCTGGGAGAAACCAGGACTAAGCCTGGCCCAGATCCCTGTCTGTGGAAAACACCTCCTGACACCTGCTATGGCCCAATTTCCCAAAATACTCAGCCCTGTTTTCCTACCTCCACCCGCCAGCCTCTACACCTACCTTCTTTCCCCAGGCCCAGAGCAATCGAACAGACCCTACAAGGACCAGAGATGGGGAGAGAGTGGGATTCTGAAACTCAGGTGGCCTAAGTTAGAGTAGCATTATACAAATTGTATCCAGCTGTCACTAAGCACCAGGCACTGCCCTCAGTGCCTTTATATACGTCATCTGTTATAGCCTACAAAGTGGGTACTGCTACTCTGGCCATTTTACAGATGAAGAAACTGAGGATCAGAGATGTTAAGACACCTGCCCAAGGTCCCACAGCAAGTAAGTGGCAGGATTTGAGCCTAAGCAGTCTGGTTCCAGACTCCACATTTATAAATTCCTAGAAGAGGGTCATCAACTCAAATGTTTGCAAAGGGCCAGGCAGGTAATATGTATGCCAAGTTGGCTGGGTAGGGACTAGCAAGCAAGAGACCCCATGACATTGGGGGGTGATGGCTCACGCCTTTCATCCCAGCATTTTGGGAGGCCAAGGCAGGAGGATCGCTTAAGCCCAGGAGCCCAGGAGTTCGAGTCCAGCCAGCCTGGGCAACATAGCAAGACCTGGCATCTACCAAAAAAAAAGAGAGAGAGAGAGACCCCATGACCTTTCCAAGGGGAGCAGCCATGACTGATTTGAGCTGATAGTTGCCATGCAGGAACGCAGGCCAAGTGTGGCCAGTTCTTCCAAGTTTTCAGGGGGATCTGGAAATAGGGATATAAGAAATCTCTTGAGTTTTACAAGTTGGCAACGTCTTCCATTTTTTAAGAAACACACTGTGTGAGCCAAGCAAAACACGTCTGCAAGCTGGCAGTGGTCCACAGTGTGCCAATTTGTAAACTCTGTCCTCAGACTTCAGCATTCACTATAGCAAGAACAGCAAACACATACCTAGTACTTATTCTGTGCCTGGCACTGTTCTTTTCTTTTTCTTCCTTTTCCTTTTCCT
Source organism: Nomascus leucogenys (assembly GCF_006542625.1). Lineage (NCBI taxonomy): Eukaryota > Metazoa > Chordata > Mammalia > Primates > Hylobatidae > Nomascus > Nomascus leucogenys. The sequence continues at coordinate 75,118,113 of NC_044382.1, read as the reverse complement.
TTCCTCTTTCTTTCTCTTTCTTTCTTTCTTGCTTTTCCTTTTCATTTCCTTTCCTCTTTCTTTTTTCTTTTTCTTTCTTTCTCTTTCCCTTTCTTTTCTTTCTCTTTCTTTTTCTTTCTTTCCTTTCTTTTTTTTTTTCTTTTTTTGAGACAGCGTCCCACTCTGTCGCCCAGGCTGGAGTGCAGTGGCGCGATCTCGGCTCACTGCAACCTCTGCCTCCTGGGTTCAAGCAATTCTCCTGCCTCAGCCTCCCAAGCTCCTGAGTAGCCAGGATTACAGGCTCACACCACCACGCCCGGCTAATTTTTATATTTTTAGTAGAGACAGGGTTTCACTAAGTTGGCCAGGCTGGTCTTGAACTCCTGACCTCAGGTGATCCGCCCGACTCAGCCTCCCAAAGTGTTGGGATGAAAGGCGTGAGCCACCACTCCCAGCCCATTTCATGTATATTTCATTTAATGTTTATACCAACCCTATAAGGCAGGGAGGTGCTGTTATCAATCTCCATTTCCAGATAGGAAATTGAGGCACACAGAGAACTGACTTGCTCAAGATTACACAGCTAGAGCAGAGAATGATCCCAGGCAGCCCAGCTCCAGAATCTGCTGTTTGATCCCTATGCAGTAAACCTGTTAGAAACATGTCATCTGGCCCTTTTTTTTTTTTTTTTTTTTAAAGACAGAATCTTGCTCTGTTGCCCAGGCTGGAGTGCAAAGGAGTGCAGTGGCATGATCTTGGCTCACTCAAACTTCTGCCTCCTGGTTTCAAGCAGTTCTCCTGCCTCAGCCTCCCGAGTAGCTGGGATTACAGGCATGTGCCACGATGCCCGGCTAATTTTTGTACTTTTAGTAGAGATGGGATTTTGCCATGTTGGCCAGGTTGGTGTCAAACTCCTGACCTCAGGTGATCCACACACTTTGGCCTCCCAAAGTGCTGGGATTATAGGCATGAGCCACCGCGCCCGGCCATCCAGCCCTCTTTTTTTTTTTTTTTTTGAGACGGAGTCTCGCTCTGTCGCCCAGGCTGGAGTGCAGTGGCGCAATCTTGGCTCACTGCAAGCTCCGCCTCCCGGGTTCACGCCATTCTCCTGCCTCAGCCTCTCCGAGTAGCTGGGACTACAGGCGCCCGCCACCACGCCCGGCTAATTTTTTTGTGTGTGTGTTTAGTAGAGACAGGGTTTCACTGTGGTCTCGATCTCCTGACCTCGTGATCCGCCCGCCTCGGCCTCCCAAAGTGCTGGGATTACAAGCGTGAGCCACCGCGCCCGGCCCATCCAGCCCTCTTGATAGGCAGGTGGGGAAACCAGAACAGAGCCTTTGCAAAGCTGTCCATTCGTTTACTCAACAGAGACTGAATGTCTCTGCTTTCTGCCAGGCACAGTTCTAGGTCCTAGGGATATGTACCAGTGATGTATCCCAATAGGCGGAAAAAATTTCTACAGTTGAGGAGGTTATGGGGAGATCAGTACATCCCCTCTTGTCCCTGCAGGTGGCCATGGTGGAGGTGCAGCTGGAGAGCGACCACGAGTACCCACCAGGCCTGCTGGTGGCCTTCAGTGCCTGCACCACCGTGCTGGTGGCTGTGCACCTGTTTGCACTCATGGTCTCCACGTGTCTGCTGCCCCACATTGAAGCTGTGAGCAACATCCACAACCTCAACTCTGTCCACCAGTCACCACACCAGAGACTGCACCGCTATGTGGAGCTGGCCTGGGGCTTCTCCACTGCCCTGGGCACCTTTCTCTTCCTTGCTGAAGTTGTCCTGGTTGGTTGGGTCAAGTTTGTGCCCATTGGGGCTCCCTTGGACACACCGACCCCCATGGTGCCCACATCCCGGGTGCCCGGGACTCTGGCACCAGTGGCTACCTCCCTTAGTCCAGCTTCCAATCTCCCACCATCCTCTGCGTCCGCAGCACCGTCCCAGGCTGAGCCAGCCTGCCCACCCCGGCAAGCCTGTGGTGGTGGTGGGGCCCATGGGCCAGGCTGGCAAGCAGCCATGGCCTCCACGGCCATCATGGTACCCGTGGGGCTCGTGTTTGTGGCCTTTGCCCTGCATTTCTACCGCTCCTTGGTGGCACACAAGACAGACCGCTACAAGCAGGAACTAGAGGAACTGAATCGCCTGCAGGGGGAGCTGCAGGCTGTGTGAGGCTGGTGTTAGCCACCGCTCACTGCAAGCACTGCCTCCCTCCGGGGTCTGTGAGAGGCCGCAGGGGCCTACAGACCTCATCCCCCCATCCCCTGGCTGGAGCCACTTCCAGTGGCCACTCTCAGGCAGAGTTCAGATTCCTGCCTGCAGGGTCCTCTGGCCTGGGCCTTGGGGCAGCTCCCACATTCCCAAGGATTTTCCCCATCAGTCTGTGCCTTGGGTTTTTCAAGCTACTCTGCACCTGGGCTGGCCTCAGTTGAAGGATCATACAGTAGAGGGGAGGCAGGGAGAGCTTGTGGGACCTTTGGTGCTGACTTTAGCCACCATTTCCATTCCTATACAGGATGTGAAGGTCAGAAGGCAGCCAACTGTTGGTTTGATTTTTTTTTTTTTGAGACAGTCTCTGTTTCCCAGGCTGGAGTGTAGTGATGCAGTCACAGCTCACTGTAGCCTTGACCTTCCAGGCTCAAAAGATTCTCCCACCACAGCCTCCCAGGTAGTGAGTAGCTGGTACTACAGGTGTGTGCGGCCACACCCGACTAATTTTTTTGTATTTTTTGTAGCGACGGGGTTTCGCTATGTTCCCAGGCTGGTCTCAAACTCCTGGGCTCAAGTGAACCTCCCACCTCGGCCTCCCAAAGTGCTGGGATTCCTTGCTTTATTTCTGTAGAATCTATTTTATGGTTGGCATTTTGGGGGAAGATTTCGATGGGTTCCACATTCTTGCTTTAGTTGTTGTAGAGGGATTTGGGTGTTTCTACCCCAGGCATTGGTCTAGCTTGTCCTACAACGAACCTATCTTTGGAGGTTCAAGCTCCCCACCTTCCCCAACCGTGGTGACCTGTGGCCACTCACAGAAGGGATGGTGCCTGACCCACTGCCCTAGCCCCACGCTATGCACTAAACTTGTTCTCCCCCTCCTGGGCCAGGGCTTGGGTCTTTAGAGACTGACAGCCTCTGCCCCAGGCCTGAGTCCTTAGCAAGGATTGGGTGAGGAGGTTTTAAGGGAGAAGGTCCAGTCTTTAGCCCTTGGAATACAAAGCTCTTCTGACACTGAATTTGGATGCACCTTCTTTTATATAATAAATCGTGTTTCACAGATGTCCCTGTTGCTGTGAAGGGGATGCGGGGCAGGCCTTCTTAGGATAACTTTACTTGTTCCCAAGAGCTGGGTGGTGGCAAGTTTGGGTGGACAGGACCTGGGAGGGGAGTGGGTTTCAGGTGTAACCCTGTCAGATGCTAACAAGGGCCAACAGCTTCTGAATGGGGAGAGTTATTCCAAGGCCACAGGCTTTGAACTCTTGTCCCTGAGTTCAGAGTCTCTATCTCTTCCACTGAGTATTTATTCATTTAGAGATGGAGTCTTGTGTTGCCCAGGCTGGAGTGCAGTGGTACGATCTCGGCTCACTGTAACCTCCGTCTCCTGGGTTCAAGCAATTCTCCTGCCTCAGCCACCTGAGTAGCTGGGATTACGGGCGTGTGCTGCCACACCCGGCTAATTTTTGTATTTTTATTAGAGACGGGGTTTCGCCATGTTGGCCAAGCTGGTCTCAAACTCCTGACCTCAGGTGATCCACCTGTCTTGGCCTCCTGAAGTGCTGGGATTACAGGCATGAGCCACCACACCCAGCCCTCCCTGAGTGTTTAGTATAAGCACTCTTTTTTTTTTTTTTTTTTTTTTTGGAAATGGAGTCTCGCTCTGTCTCGCACTGTCACCCAGGCTGGAATATAGTGGCATGATCTCAGCTCACTGCAAGCACCGCCTCCTGGGTTCACGCCATTCTCCTGCCTCAGCCTCCCGAGTAGCTGGGACTACAGGTGCCCACCACCACACTCGGCCGATTTTGTTTTTGTATTTTTAGTAGAGATGGGGTTTCACTGTGTTAGCCAGGATGGTCTCGATCTCCTGACCTAGTGATCCACCTGCCTTGGCCTCCCAAAGTGCTGGGATTACAGGCGTGAGCCATTGCGCCCAGCCGAGACAGAGTCCCACTCTCTTGCCCAGGCTGGTGTGCAGCTGTGCAATCTTGGCTCACTGCAGCTTTGACCTCCCAGGCTCATGAGCCTCCCACCTCAGCCTCCCAAATAGCTGGCACCACAGGCACGTCCCACCAACCCAGCTAATTAATTTTTTTTTCTTTGTAGAGAGGAGGGTCTCACTATGTTGTCCAGGCTGGTCTTGAACTCCTGGGCTCAAGGGATCCTCCCACCTTGGCCTCCCAAAGTGCTGAGATTACAAGTGTTAGCCACTGCACCTGGCCTCAAGTTTCTTTCTTGAGCAACTACCACATACTAGGGGCCTTTCATAGGTTATCTTATTTAAATCCCACAACACCTCAAGCGTTCTTTATCATTTTCATTTCAGAGATAAGGAAACAGGCCCGAGAAGGCTGAAGATCTTGCTCAAAACCACACAGCTAGTCCATGAAACTGAACTTGGACTATCTACCCCTCACATGGGAATCTCTCTTTGATATGAGAAAAGGAACCAGTGCCTTTCAACTAGAACAGAGAGGAATCTGATCTCAACACCTATGCCTCCACGTAAATTAATTTTTTCAGCCTTGTTTCCCTCAAAATTTTAGAGTCCTAATCTTCTTCTATCTTGTGGTATGAGACCTTGGATAAGTCTCCCTTCCACCTTTTCCTATTACTTAAAATGGTGAATTTGCATAAACCAGGCTCTAAGGGTCTTTTCTGCACTGTTCGGATGTGTACAAATTGACATACAAGTTTAAAGGAAGACTCCGAAACTTAGAGACGTCAATGACTTGCCCAAGGCCATATAGCGAGGGCCTGATGTACACATATCAGGAGCCTGGGGCATCCTCAGCTCAGGAAAAGGGACCTCCCGGGAGTGCCTGCGTCCACACGGGATCAAAACGGTGCCCAGCCTTCAGAAGCCCTTAGCCCGAGTTCCAGGGGTAGGCCTGGGCCGCTGCTGCCCTTGTGCGGAGGCATCCCGTGAGCATAGGGCGCCATAGCCAAAGAAGCGGGCACTGGGACCATGACGCCAGGAGGACACACCAGTCCAGTCCCGTTCCTGTCTGACCTCGTTTATTATTACAGGGCCCATTTAAGAGCACTTAGGCCCCACTAGGGTCATCAGAAAACCTTGAGACAGTCCCTGGATTTAACCACTAATGGTGGGTTTGAGTACGGCAAACTAGGGTACCTTCTACAGGCCTCACCCTCCCCATCTGGCAAATGGGTATCCTAAGCAGCCAGACGCTCAAGGGCGATAACGGGAAGGAAAGGCACCCTGCATCTATGTGCGAGGCGGGGCAAACCGCCTGAGTCACCGCTCACGGTTGTGTTTTTCCACCTCCCGGCTGTCCCTCCCATCCGGGTGAGTCCTCGTGAGTCCTCCCGAAGGCGCCCCCTAAGTCCCAGGCTCCGCACACCCTGGCCCCGCCCCTTGACTCGGCCCCGCCCACAGCAGAATCCGCAGATTCGCCAGGCCGGATCCTCAGAATTCCTCGGGTCCCTCGATACTCGGCTGAAAATTCTCATCGGACTCTGAGAGGAGCGCTGGGCTGGAGGCATTTTCCCCAGGGTCAGAAGCGGGCTATTCTCTCACTTGGGCCAGTAAGAAAAATCCAGAAAAAGTTGTCGACTCTGCCAGCAGGGATTGGCTAACGGGCCGTTATTTTCTTGACTCCACCAAGGCGGATGAAGGGGAGGCTACGGCTGAGGCCGGGAACAGTGGCGAATCTGCAGCCTCTCAGACTTTGGCCGTACAAGGAAGGGACGGGGAACAGGAGCAAGGCGGCGCGCATCCTGTCCAGCGATTCGCCCCGCCCGCCCGGTGAATCTGCGTCTGCCGAACGCGCCACTGAAGGTTCCCCAGCGCTGGCTTGCCTCCTCCCCTGCGCCCCGCCCCTTTTCCTCAGGGACTAGTCGCAGCTTTCGTCGCCGCCGATTCGTCAAAATCCCGGGCCGCAGCATCTGGATCGTCGTGGCGAAGCCGACTCTCCGGGGGATGCGGCCAATCTCCAGGCTCCCTGGGCCGCAACTCTCGAGCCTCCCAGGGCGCCGGCCGAGACGAAGCCGCTACCCTCGGCCCCGTGGGTCCCCCGGCAGCGCCTGTGGCGAAAGTGCGAATGCAGACCCTGTGTCCGCTGGGCCTCGCGCAGGTGGCGGTGGTGTTTGGTGCGCGCGCCGGGGAGGTGGTGGTGGGGGGGCGCCGCCGCCGCCACCGCTGCGGGGCCGGGTCTCGCGCTGCCGCTGCCGCCGCCTCGCGCCGCTGAGGTGCCGCGCGAGGTGGGGGGAGGGCGAGCCGCTCGACGGGAGCGGGTGAGTGGGGCCGCGCGGCGCGCGTGCGCGGAGACCTGCTGGGGGGGTGCAGAACGCGCCGGGGCGGGAGGAGAGGGCAGCGGCGCGCGTTCCCCCCACCCCCCGCCCGGATTCGGGGTCGAAGCCGGGTCTCGGGCTCGGTCTCGCGGTGTTTCCAGCGCCCCGACGAGGTGCCACCTTTCGGCCGGAGGATCGGGGCGCCGGGACGAGAGCGGGTGTGTGGGAGCCGTGGCCGGGCTCGGCCCGGGCCGCTGGCCGGTGAGGAGGCGGGAGGGGGCGGGGCCTGCAGGGGGCGGGGGAGGGGTCTTGCGCCGAGGCCAAGTGGGGCGCGCGCTAGGGAGAGCGGGAAGGTAAGGGGGCTCGAGACGGGCCTGGGGGCCTGACAGTAGAGTTGGGAGGTGGAGAGAGGCTGGGTTGTTGTGGCGAAACAGAGGGTACTTAGGGGAGAATCTGGGGGAGCCCTGGGTCAGGGTGAGGGGTGGAAACTGGAGTGATGGGAGAACCTGGAATCGGGGTTGGCCAATGAGGAAAGGCAGGGGAGTCAGGCCCAAGTCCTGACCCTTCTTGCGTGTCCCCCTGTCCCTAACAGTGTAAATGAGCAAAGATGGATCAGGAAGGTGGGGGAGATGGGCAGAAGGCCCCGAGCTTCCAGTGGCGGAACTACAAGCTCATCGTGGATCCTGCCTTGGACCCTGCCCTGCGCAGGCCTTCTCAGAAGGTGTACCGCTATGATGGAGTCCACTTCAGTGTCAACGTGAGTGCCCGGGCCTTTGCTTGCCATCTGGGGAGCTCCAGGTGCCCCTGTCCTCTGTGATTCTGTTCAGCACCTAGAACGGTAGCCTGCCTTCTTGAAAGTGGGCAGTTGAACCCAGCTCTTTTGCATGTGCGTGTCCAGGTGGGCTGCTTAGAGCTCCCCAGCCTGGATTCACCCTGAGCTCTCTTTCTGCTGCTGCTTTCCTTCCTAGGACTCAAAGTATATACCAGTCGAAGACCTCCAAGACCCCCGTTGCCATGTCAGGTCCAAAAACAGAGACTTTTCCCTCCCAGTCCCTAAGTTTAAGGTAAGTGTCTGCTGGGCTCCTGATGTGGTAGTCCTAAGAGGGTGTGGAGGATGCGTCTTGGCACTATAGCTGAATAAAAGGGTTTCCAATGAAAGGGTCTCAGCCAGATCTAGCAACCTCTGAGGCTGTGAGACTCAGTTGTTTTGGACAGGAGGTACACTTAATCTTCTAGAAAGGTACAGGTCAGATGTCCTAAGTGTATCCCTGGTAGCTGGGGTGTTGACTTCTTGAAGGGTGAGGTAAAGACTGTTTAGCTGCTATACGTATCACTGTATATTCCTAGACAGTGCATCATAGCACACAAGAGTGGGATCTCCCAGTTCCTTGACAGTCAAGGGGAGTGACAAGGCCACTGCCTACTTGAGTTGCACTGTTCCCCACCTCTCTTTTGGCGATGTCATTTCCATCTTGTTTCCTTGGAGGACTCCCATTCCCCACCCTAGGCAGGATATGCTTCAGGCCTTGAACTGGGCCTGGAACACTGGTGGTTCTTCATTTCCTTCTCTGATTCTTTATTCTTCCTTTCTAAATAAATTATCTGTGGGGTCCCTTCATTCTTCTTCTTCTCTCTCTTTTTTTTTTTACTTTGTACACTTCACTTGGACAATCTCTTTCACACCCACAGCTTCAACTATTACCTAAATGTTGATGACTTCCAAATATCTGTTTCCAGCCAATATCTCCAGGCTTGTATGCCTAGTAGGGGGACAGTTTCATTTGGAGACCACACGTTTCAGGTTTAAGGGATTTAAAACAAATTATCTACCTCCTTAACCTACCTTTTTCATTTATCCTCTACTCATACATGGCAGTACCATCGACTCAGCTGTACAGCCTGGCAGCCTGTGATTCTCTCCTTTTCTCTCACAGTCGGTCACCGAATCCTCCTGGCTCTTTTCCTTTTTATTCTTCATCTTTCTATTCTTATTGCCACTTAATGTAGACCTTGGTATTCATTTCACCTGGTCTCCTTGCCTTCGTTCTTGCCTCAGTTTCTCCTCTGCCTTGCTGTCATTTGTCTCTTTGGCTTCACTGCTCTTTTGTTTTCCTTTTGTTGCCAAGTCCATGTTTTGGGACATTGACATGTATGGTTATTGACCTGGCCTTATCCTCTGCCTTGACACCACACCCCTGTGTTACATCCACACCATACGCTTTGCAGTTTTTCAAAAACACCAAGTTGTTTTATATTTCCATGTCCTAGGGGTTCTTGTCATTTGATGAATTGTTAATCCCCAAATCTCAGTAAGAATGACACCATCTTTATGAATTCTTCCCTGATCATACTCTGTACAAAGGTTTCCTTCGCTGGGCTCCAGAACACCACGTACGCGTCAGCTGCCACTGGGTCGTGTTGTGTTTGTATGTGCGTGTCTTGCTACTTTTCTGTACGGGAATCTCTTCCTTTCTATCTCTGTATTTCCAGTGCCTCGTTCATGGTAGTTACCTAGTAAAGGCTGAGCTGGGGAATCATTGCCCTGTAGCTCGTTCTCTCCACGTATGTTTATTACTCAGTGTGTACATTTCTTTTTTTTTTTATTATTATTATTATTTTTTTTGAGATAGAGTCTCGCTGTGTTGCCCAGGCTGGAGTGTAGTGGTGTGATCTCGGCTCAGTGCAACCTCTGCCTGCCAGGTTCAAGTGATTCTCCTGCCTCAGCCTCCTGAGTAGCTGGGATTACAGGTGCCCACCACCATGTCCAGCTAAATTTTTTTTTTTGTATTTTTAGTAGAGACAGGGTTTTATCATGTTGGACAGGCTGGTCTTGAACTCCTGACTTCTGGTGATCCATCCACCTCATCCTCCCAAAGTGTTGGGATTATAAGTGTGAGCTACCGCACCCAGCCTAGTTTGCACGTTTCTGTTCTTAATTCTTGCTGTTATTCTATGGTGAGAATAATTCAGGGAAAAGGGGTCAGGTCTGATGGATCCCTTATTTTGGGCCCCTTCCCTTGTCCCTCACTTTCCTGGACCTCTCTCTTGACTTCATGGAGCTTGCTAAAGTTTCCGAAGGACAAAGGAGCAGTGGTCAGTGTTGAGACGCCATACCAACTCCTGTTCTTTCCCCAGCTGGACGAGTTCTATATTGGACAGATTCCACTGAAGGAAGTGACTTTTGCAAGGCTGAATGACAACGTGCGGGAGACCTTCCTGAAGGATATGTGCCGTAAGTACGGTGAGGTGGAAGAGGTAGAGATCCTCCTTCACCCCCGTACGCGCAAGCACCTGGGCCTGGCCCGTGTGCTTTTCACCAGCACTCGGGGCGCCAAGGAAACGGTCAAAAACCTCCACCTTACCTCCGTCATGGGCAACATCATCCATGCCCAGCTTGACATCAAAGGTGAGGACTCCTCTGCCTGCCACTCAGGCTTGGCCTCCAGCGGAGGTTGTACACGCAAATGCCTGTCAGGGTCAGGTAGGCACCCAGGGTCATGATCTGAAACTGTTGGGGCCAGTTGTGTTTCTGAAATCAGATCAGATTTTAGAGTGGAATTATGGTGCATGGATTTTTGTGTGTGTGGTGTCTCCAGCAAGGTTGGGCAATAGGCCATAATCAAGCACATAACTATCTGTAAAAAAAAAAATCATATGAAGGGTTGTACTAGGTAAGATGAATAGATTATAGTAAATCAGCCCAGGTCAGGTTGGTTGGTTGGTTGGTTGGTTTTTGAGACAGGATCCTGCTCTCTTACCCAGGCTGGAGAGCAGTGGCGTGATCTTTCCTCACTGCAGCCTCCAACTCCTGGGCTCAACCACCCCAGCCTCCTGAGTAGCTGGGATTACATTTGCACGCCACCATGCCCAGCTAATTTTTGTATTTTTAGCAGAGATAGGGTTTCATCCTGTTAGCCAGGCTGGCCTTGAACTCTTGACCTCAAGTGATCCGCCTGCCTCGGCCTCCCAAAGTACTGGTATTACAGGCGTGAGCCACTGTGCCTGGCCTCTTTTTAATCTTTCTATGTGCCATTCTATAACCCATATAGGTTTTGATGCCAGATTCTCAGAAATACTGGATTTTCTGGGTTTTTTGGTTTGGAAATTTGAGATAGAGAGTAAAGGAGCTGTGAATGCAAGCGAGGTGGTCTGGGCTTCTGTGTTGAGTGATGGGGAGCAGTGGGGTCTGTGGCGAGCTGCAGATTGCAGTATTGTCTGGAGGAGGCAGCCATTAGTAGGCACTGGCCAGTTCGCAAGTGGAAATGAGGTTTAACATTCTTGAATTTGATTTGTAAAAGAAAGCCAGGACCAGGCATGCAGTGGCTCACACCTGTAATCCCAAGACTCTGGGAGGCCAAGGTGGGCGGATCACCTGAGGACAGGAGCTCGAGACCAGCCTGGTCAACATGGTGAAATCCCATCTTTATTAAAAATAACAAATTATCTGGATGTGGTGGTTCATGCTTATAATCCCAGCTACTCGAGAGGCTGAGGCATGAGAATCACTTGAACCTGGGAGGTGGAGGTTACATCGTGCCACTGCACTCAAGCCAGAAATCTGGGTTTTTGTGTGAAATCTCTTGGTTTTTAAATATCATGTTTCGTTCCTCATAAGGTGTTTCTGAGGTGTTCACTCCACAGCTCCTGCGGGCTCCGTTAGTCCCCGGGTTGCTGTTCTGCGGGCTTTAGTTTACAGGATAAAGAGCATGGGGTGATGGAGCCTCTGGGTTTGAATTCCAATTTTTCCAATGACCAATTCTGTGACTTTGTGTAGGTCACTTTTAAGCCTATAGAACAAGATACTGATGCTTCCCTTCTGGTGATCCAACATGGTAAAATAAGTAAAAGTGTTTTTGATAAATCGTGAAGTGTCATAAAATATGTTGTTTGTGGTAGTTCAGAGGTAGAGATGAGGTAGAAGGTCCCAAAGGTAGAGTTATGGTAGGAGAACTGAAATCCTGAAACCCAGATTCCAAGAAATTGTAGGAAACTTGAGGCCTGAGAAAGAAGCAGGAATACCAGATTAGGAAGGAGTTAGTGTCTCCATCTGACAATTGGTTCCCATTTCCCTCCCTCCAGGACAACAACGAATGAAATACTATGAACTAATTGTCAATGGCTCCTACACCCCTCAGACTGTGCCCACTGGGGGCAAGGCCCTGAGTGAGAAGTTCCAAGGCTCGGGTGCAGCCACTGAGACGGTGAGAAGTTTGTGGCTGCCACAGCCCCTAGCCATGTGGGCATGGTGCCCGGGTGCCCGGAGCAGGAGCAATCTTCGGGCAGTTCCGGGCTTCCCCGTTAAACAAAGAAGAGCCAAGCAAAGCTGCTGAGATGCTTTCAAAAGACAGGGAACTAGGGGCGGGGCGGAGTGGCTCACGCCTGTAATCCCAGCACTTTGGGAGGCCAAGGCGGGTGGATCACGAGGTCAGGCGATTGAAACCATCCTGACTAACAAGGTGGAACCCCGTCTCTACTAAAAATACAAAAAATTAGCCGGGCATGGTGGCGGGCGCCTGTAGTCCTAGCTACTCGGGAGGCTGAGGCAGGAGAATCGGGTGAACCCGGGAGGCGGAGCTTGCAGTGAGCCGAGATCATGCCACTGGACTCCAGCCTGGGCGACAGAGCGAGACTCCATCTCAAAAAAAAAAAAGAGGGAACTAGGATTCCTGGTTTGGGGAAGGGCAGGTTTCAAGTGGTGTTTGAGCCCATTCCTCTCTCCTTGCCCTGCTCTGTCCCTCCAGGCCGAATCCCGCCGCCGCTCTTCCTCCGACACAGCTGCCTACCCAGCAGGTGCCACTGCGGTGGGCACTCCTGGCAACGGCACCCCCTGCTCCCAGGACACAAGCTTCTCCAGCAGTCGACAAGATACCCCATCTTCCTTTGGCCAGTTCACCCCTCAGTCCTCCCAAGGAACCCCCTACACGTCTCGGGGCAGCACCCCTTACTCTCAGGACTCCGCCTACTCCAGCAGGTACAGGGCAGACCCTGCCTGGGGCCCCGCCCACAAACTCTGGGAGCTGCCACTGGGAAGAAGAAGCCCAGAGTCTCTCCAAGAGGGAGTTGGAAATAATTTGTCCTAGCTTCTCTGTGGATTCAGTCAACAAATTGCTGTCCTCGGGGAACACACTAGCTAGGAACCCAACATATAGCTCTTCTTTTGAGGGCAGCATAGCGGGGCGTTGGGCCTTGGGACCCAGGATGCTCTGGTTTGCTCATAGAGAGCTGAGCCCAGCTAACTCCCCTGCTTCTTCTCCAGCACCACTTCAACCTCCTTCAAGCCCCGGCGGTCAGAGAACAGCTACCAAGATGCCTTTTCCCGCCGCCACTTCTCTGCATCTTCAGCCTCCACAACCGCCTCCACGGCCATCGCCGCCACCACTGCAGCCACTGCCTCATCCTCCGCCTCTTCCTCCTCATTGTCCTCTTCCTCCTCGTCGTCCTCTTCCTCCTCGTCCTCTCAGTTTCGTAGTTCTGATGCAAACTACCCAGCGTATTATGAAAGCTGGAATCGCTACCAGCGCCATACTTCCTACCCACCACGCCGGGCCACGCGGGAGGAACCCCCTGGAGCCCCTTTTGCTGAAAATACAGCTGAGCGCTTCCCACCTTCCTACACCTCCTACCTGCCCCCCGAGCCCAGCCGGCCCACCGACCAGGACTACCGGCCTCCTGCCTCAGAGGCTCCACCCCCGGAGCCTCCAGAACCTGGTGGAGGCGGGGGTGGAGGAGGGCCCAGCCCTGAGAGAGAAGAAGTTCGGACTTCCCCCCGCCCAGCCTCACCTGCCCGCTCTGGCTCCCCAGCCCCGGAGACCACCAATGAGAGTGTGCCCTTTGCCCAGCACAGCAGCCTGGATTCCCGCATCGAGATGCTGCTGAAGGAGCAGCGCTCCAAGTTTTCCTTCCTGGCCTCTGACACAGAGGAGGAGGAAGAGAACAGCAGCGTGAGCCTTGGGGCCAGAGATGCAGGAAGTGAGGTGCCTTCTGGGTCAGGGCATGGGCCCTGCACACCCCCTCCAGCCCCAGCTAATTTTGAGGATGTGGCACCTACAGGGAGCGGGGAGCCAGGGGCCACCCGGGAGTCTCCCAAGGCAAATGGACAGAACCAGGTGAGGCTGGGGTCAGCCAGAGGAGGCACCTGGGCTCTGGGAGTCAGGGTTGGGCCTAGGGGAGAGGGAAGGGAACCAGATGAGAAAGTAGGGCTTGGGACAGGCAGAAGCCTTCTGTGACCCTCCTCTGCCCCCGCAGGCTTCTCCATGTTCTTCTGGAGACGACATGGAGATCTCCGACGACGACCGGGGTGGCTCACCCCCTCCGGCCCCGACGCCCCCTCAGCAGCCTCCGCCGCCTCCCCCTCCCCCGCCGCCTCCTCCTCCCTACCTGGCATCCCTTCCTCTTGGTTATCCTCCCCACCAACCTGCCTACCTCCTCCCACCCAGACCTGATGGGCCGCCGCCCCCTGAGTACCCCCCACCTCCTCCACCACCCCCGCACATCTATGACTTTGTGAACTCCCTGGAGCTCATGGACCGACTTGGGGCTCAGTGGGGAGGGATGCCCATGTCCTTCCAGATGCAGACCCAGATGTTAACTCGGCTCCATCAGCTGCGGCAGGGCAAGGGATTGATTGCCACCTCAGCTGGCCCCCCCAGTGGGGCCTTTGGGGAGGCCTTCCTCCCATTTCCACCCCCGCAGGAGGCAGCCTATGGCTTGCCCTATGCTCTATATGCACAGGGGCAGGAGGGCAGAGGGGCATACTCACGGGAGGCCTACCACCTGCCCATGCCCGTGGCAGCCGAGCCCCTGCCCTCCTCCTCAGTCTCGGGAGAGGAGGCCCGGCTGCCACCCAGGGAAGAAGCAGAGCTGGCAGAGGGCAAGACCCTCCCGACAGCAGGCACTGTGGGCCGTGTGCTCGCCATGCTGGTCCAGGAGATGAAGAGCATCATGCAGCGAGACCTCAACCGCAAGATGGTGGAGAACGTGGCCTTCGGAGCCTTTGACCAGTGGTGGGAGAGCAAGGAGGAGAAGGCCAAGGTGAGGCTAGCGCCTGGGACCGGGGAGCCCTGGGCTTTGCAGGAGGAAATGGGCCTCTGGCTCCTCCAGGCTGCACAGCTCAGAGGAGACAGGTGACAGAGGCGAGTGGAGAGAGGCCACAGGCCCTCCAGGCCACCCTGGCTGGGCAGGGGAATTGAGGGGACAGAGAAGCAGGCACAGATGGGCCTGGGAGGCAGCAGAGCTTTGTCCTGGCTCCATTGCTTGCTTGCTTGCGGTGGACAAGGCCCTTAGGTCTCTTCAAGCTTTGGTCTTCCATTTTGCCATTTGTGAAGTGGGAATGGTGGCTATTTCTTACTGGTGGGTGAAATGAGCAGACTTTTGAGAAAATGCTGTGTGGGGGCTGGGACAGGTGTGACCAAGATATGGAGCAGCAAGTAGATGCGTTCTGTATTCCTGGGGTCCGGGAGTAGGTCTCAGGCAGGAGGGAATGCCTGGGTTCTGGGCGCTGGGGCTCAGCCCCACTGCTGCCTGCAGCCATTCCAGAACGCGGCCAAGCAGCAAGCCAAGGAGGAGGATAAAGAGAAGATGAAGCTGAAGGAGCCTGGCCTGCTGTCCCTCGTGGACTGGGCCAAGAGCGGGGGCACTACGGGCATTGAGGCCTTCGCCTTTGGGTCAGGGCTGAGAGGGGCCCTGCGGCTGCCTTCATTCAAGGTACTCAGAACTGTCGTTTTATGGGGTATGGTGGGGAGAGGGAGAGGGGGCCTCCTTCCTTGGGGTAGGGGTGGTCAGGAACCATGAGTGTTTGAGTTTTTTCTTTTTTTTTTTTGAGATGGAGTCTTGCTCTATTGTCTAGGCTGGAGTGCAGTGGCGTGATCTCAGCTCACTGCAACCTCCGTCTCCCGGGTTCAAGCGATTCTCCTGCCTCAGCCTCCCGAGTAGCTGGGGTTACAGGCACCCGCCACCATGCCTGGCCAATTTTTGTGTTTTTAGTAGAGCCGGGGTTTCACTATGTTGGCCAGGCTGATCTTGAACTCCTAACCTCAGGTGATCCACCTGCATTGGCCTCCCAAAGTGCTGGGATTACAGGAGTGAGCCATCGTGCTCTGCCTGAGTGTTTGAGTTCTAAACAGGCCCCATCTTTTCCCCATCCCCCAGGTAAAGCGGAAAGAGCCATCGGAAATTTCCGAGGCCAGTGAGGAAAAGAGGCCTCGTCCCTCCACTCCTGCTGAGGAAGATGAAGACGGTGAGCAGGGTCAGGCATAAGGAGAAGGGGTGTGCTGTGTGGGTTCTGATGTGAGAGCAAGAGGTGGGGATGAAGGGGTCAGGTCGTCCTGAGGGCAGAGCCAGGTGGAGGTGCAGGGTTGAAATGCAGCAGTTCTGGGACGTGTGGGATGCACCAGGTAGGGTTATTCCCCGGATTGTAGTTGCAGGTCTTTCTCTGCTCTGCTGATTTACATTTTCTGTATTTTGGGTTTTTCCACCCATGAAATTCAGTGTTTGGAATCACAGAATTCCGAGTTAAACGAGGCATCTCCCCAAGTTTCCCAGCTGATGCTAATGCCCTCCTACCACCTTCCTCCTAGTTTGCCTGAGTTTGAGCCCTTGCTTAATAGCTACCATGGCCTGGAAACTTGCCCATTGAGTCAGATCTGCTTCCCTGGAGACCCACTGGCCTTCATACTCTTTTCTTGGGCCAGGCATAACAAGTCAGCTCCCTCTTCCACCCGACCAGAAAATGATACAAGATCAAATGGACAGGACATATTTAAAACTGTGTGGGCTGGGCGCAGTGGCTCCTGACTGTAATCCCAGCACTTCCAGAGACTGAGGCAGGAGGAACACCTGAGGTCAGGAGTTCAAGACCAGCGTGGCTAACATGGCGCAACCCTGTCTCTCTAAAAATACAAAACAGCCAGGCATGGTGGTGTTCACCTGTAATCCCAGCTACTTGGGAGGCAGAGGCACGAGAATCACTTGAACCCAGGAGGTGGCGGTTACAGTGAGCCAAGATTATGCCACTGCACTTCAGCCTGGGTGATAGCATGAGACTGTGTCTCAAAAAAAAAAAAAATGCATATATATACCTATATGTACGTATATATATTTATATGTGCACACATATATATGCATATATACACATATACACACACACACATATATATGTATACACACACATATGTGTATATATATATATTAAAGCCAAGCAAGGTGGTGCTCACCTGTAATCCCAGCACTTTGGGAGGCCGAGGTGGGCGGATCACAAGGTCAAGAGATCGAGACCATCCTGGCCAACATGGTGAAACCCCGTCTCCACTAACAATAGAAAAATTAGCCAGGCGTGGTGGCGGGTGCCTATAGTCCCAGCTACTTGGGAGACTGAGGCAGGAGAATTGCTTGAACCCAGGCTGCAGAGGTTGCAGTGAGCCGAGATTTTGCCACTGCACTCCAGCCTGGCGACAAAGCGAGACTCCGTCTCAAAAAAAAAAAAAATATATATATATATATATATATATGCCAAGCACGATGGCTCACGCCTGTAATCCCAGCACTTAAGGAGGCTGAGATAGGAGGATCACTTGAACCCAGGAGTTCAATACCAGCCTGAGCAACATAGGTAGACCCTGTCTCCACAAAAATTTTTAAAAACTTAGCTGGGTGTGATAGCATGCCCCTGTATAGTCCCAGTTACTCAGGAGACTGAGGCAGGAGGGTCGCTTGAGCCCAGCAGGTTGAGGCTGCAGTGAGCTGTGATCATGCCACTGCACCCCAGCCTGAGTGACAGAGCAAGACCCCGTCTCAAAAACAAAAACAAAACTATGAAACATGAGGTAACTAAGGTGTTTGAATTTCTCTGGTGAGCTTCCAAATTCTCATCTGTAAAATGAAGACCATCAGGAAGATTGGTAATAGTATATGTAAAGCCCCTTGCACAGGGCAAGTATTTTGTGGTTGATGGTAAATTTCCTCAACTACCACTCTGCTGGCCTAGACCCTGAGCGAGAGAAGGAGGCTGGAGAGCCCGGACGTCCGGGGACCAAGCCCCCGAAACGGGATGAAGAGCGAGGCAAGACCCAGGGCAAGCACCGCAAGTCCTTTGCTCTGGACAGTGAAGGGGAGGAGGCGTCCCAGGAGTCCTCCTCGGAGAAGGTGAGGGCTCGGGTGCCGGCTCCTAGCCGAAGCCTACTTCCCCATAGCCAGCATCTCTGTGGTTGGAGCCCAGGCAGCTGTGCCTGGTGTAGGACTAGTTGTCCCTTTCCTGTTAGTCTCCATTTTTTTTTTCTTAAGGATGAGGAGGATGACGAGGAAGATGAGGAAGATGAAGATCGAGAGGAAGCTGTGGATACCACAAAGAAGGAGTCAGGGGTGTCGGATGGTGAGCACAGACAGTGGAATCGACTTTGGGCTCGGAGGAGGGGTTCGGCTGCCTGGCTAGCCCTTTTCTGAGCCCACGTGACCTTCCTGCTGGGCTTGTGGGTCACCTTTGCCCTCTGCAAGGGCATCTGTTTGGGCCACATTCTTAGGAACCCTTGGCCCCTTGATGGCAATAAGCTCAGTGCTCAGAATGCTCCCTCCTGCTCCCTCTTCTGCTGAGACATAGCTGTCCAAAAGGACAGCCTGGCAGAACGTTGTTGTTTTTTTTTTTTTTTTTTTTTTTTTTTTTTTTTTTTTTTGAGAGAATTGCGCTCTTGTTGCCCAGGCTGGAGTGCAATGGTGCAATCTCGGCTCACTGCAACCTCCAACTCCTGAGTTCAAGCGATTCTCCTGCCTCAGCCTCTCTAGTAGCTGGGATTACAGGCACCCACCACCACACCCAGCTAATTTTTTGTATTTTTAGTAGAGACAGGGTTTCACAATGTTGGCCAGGCTGGTCTTGAACTCCTGACCTCAGGTGATCCACCCACCTCAGCCTCCCAAAGTGCTGGGATTATAGGCATGAGCCACCACACCTGGATTTTTTTTTTTTTTTTGAGATGGAGTCTCGCTTTGTTGCCCAGGCTGGAGTGCAGTGATGCGATCTTGGCTCACTGCAACCTCCGCCTCCCTGGTTCCAGCGATTTTCCTGCCTCACCCTCCCAAAGTGCTGGGATTACAGGCGTGAGCCACCACACCTGGCTAATTTTTGTATTTTTAGCAGAGATGGGGTTTTACCATGTTGGCCAGGCTGGTCTCGAACTCATGACCTCAAGTGATCCACCCACCTCGGCCTCCCAAAGTGCTGGGCTTTCAGGTGTGAGCCACTGCACCCAGCCTCTTGCAGCAGTCTTGACTGCTTTCCCTGTCTCTCTTTCTGTCCTTCTCCCTCTGTTCCAGTCCATTTTCCAAACTGCTTATAGAATCTCTTTCCTAAAATGCACTCCTGACCCTGTGACTTCCCTCCGTAAGGTCCTTCCTGGCAACTTGTTCTCCACAGGGTGTCTCCCCAGGCCGACACCATGGGCCGTTTATCTCCTGGCCCTGCTCTGTTCAGCTCCATCTTGCCCTCCCCCAGTCTGCTCCCCAGCTGCCACCACCTTCTAGTCTAACTTATCCAATTCTGTTCCTCAAAAACTGTGAAATTCTTCAGTTTCTTCGAGCCCTTCCCGTACATGAGCAGTCTCAGAATATAGAGCCTGTCATGTTTTTTTTTTTTTTTTTTTTTTGAGACGGAGTCTCGCTCTGTCACCCAGGCTGGAGTGCAGTGGCGTGATCTCGGCTCACTGCAAGCTCCGCCTCCCGGGTTCACGCCATTCTCCTGCCTCAGCCTCTCCGAGTAGCTGGGACTACAGGTGCCCGCCACCACGCCCGGCTAATTTTTTGTATTTTTAGTAGAGACGGGGTTTCACCGTGGTCTCGATCTCCTGACCTCGTGATCCGCCCGCCTCGGCCTCCCAAAGTGCTGGGATTACAAGTGTGAGCCACTGCGCCCGGCCTGCCTGCCATGTTTTTTAACCTTTTCAGCCCAGAATCCTTTTTCACCCAGTCCTTCGTCCAAACTGGGTCCTGAGACCCACTTTAGTAAGGTTTGAGTGCCAGAGCAGCCTGCTTCCCAGTCTCCAAGCTTCCACTTCCTCTTGCTTCGGACATCTCTGTGCAGTCCCCATGTCTGTGTGGTGGACTGCTTGTCCTTGAGTTCAGCTTGTCCCCCAGGATGCCTTCCTTGTTGGGCCTCTTCAGATAGAGTCTAGGGCTTCCTTTGCCATCCTCCGCGCGTGCTGATGTTTATCCCACGTGAAAATGGTTTGCTTATGCAGCTCCTTGGTCTGTTGGACTTCCCCATCCCTAGCCCAGAGCCCAGCATCCACAGCAGGGAGTGAGTGAGGAGCCCACGGCTGGCCAAGTGAGGTCTGCCCACCTCTCCTGACTGCCCCTTCTGGATTTCCAGGCGAGGACGAGGAAAGCGATTCGTCCTCCAAATGTTCTCTGTATGCTGACTCAGATGGCGAAAATGACAGCACATCGGACTCCGAGAGCAGCAGCTCTTCCAGCTCCTCATCCTCCTCCTCCTCTTCGTCCTCATCTTCCTCGTCCTCTTCATCCTCTGAGTCCTCCTCTGAAGATGAAGAGGAAGAGGAGCAGCCAGCAGCCCTTCCCTCAGCCTCCCCGCCTCCCAGGGAAGTCCCAGTGCCCACGCCAGCACCTGTGGAGGTGCCAGTGCCAGAGAGGGTTGCAGGCTCCCCAGTCACACCCCTGCCCGAACAGGAGGCGTCTCCAGCAAGGCCTGCAGGTAGGTGCCACAGGGTTGTCGGTTGGATCTCTGTGTGTGTGTGTGTGGTGTGTGTGTGTGTGTGTGGTGTAAACTGATGCTTGCATTTATTGTGTACAAGTGTGTGACTTTATTAGAAAAACATACAAAGAAAATGTCACCATCTCCTGTCACTCCTTTCTAGAGACATTGATTGTCTGACACACTCAAACTGCACTGTTGTGATTTACAGAACCCCAGGCTAAGCTAGCTACTAAAGTAAAATGGGTTGGTCTCTTCTCAAGTAAATTAGGGAGAAAGTGCCCTATTGAATAAGTTCTTCCTCCTAATTTTTCTTAAGCCTGTTCTTCAGTGAGTAGTGAACAAGTGCAGGTGATTAAATGGGCAAATAGGTAGAAAACAAGTATTAACATCAACACAGAACTTGGTCCTAGCTGCTTTCCTTTGTTCATTTGTACGTCTAGTTGTTACACTCTAGCACATTCGCATAGCTTAGCCTGCTGAGGAAACCGCTCTTTCAAGCAGTAGATATTTATTGAGTGCTCATCGCAGCCAAACAGTAGGTACAGGGGATGGGATGCTGAGCCTCACAGGCAGTGTTCTCACTCTTACCGTGCTTACAGTCTATAGGGAAAGACATCTTCATTGAGTAAGAAATACATAGGAGGCCAGGCACGGTGGCTTATGCCTGTAATCCCAGCACTTTGGGAGGCCGAGACAGGCAGATCACGAGGTCAGGAGATCGAGACCATCCTGGCTAACATGGTGAAACCCCATCTCTACTAAAAAATACAAAAAATTAGCCAGGTGTGGTGACAGGTGCTTGTAGTCCCAGCTACTCGGGAGGCTGAGGCAGGAGAATGGCGTGAACCCAGGAGGCAGAGGCTTAGAGTGAGCCGAGATCGCACCACTGCACTCCAGCCTGGGCGACAGAGCGAGACTCCGTCTCGAAAAAAGAAAAAAAAAAAAAAAGACCAGCCTGGGCAACATGGTGAAACCCTATCTCTACAAAAATTACAAAAATTAGCTAGGTGTGGTGGCACACACCTGTGATCCCAGCTGCTCGGGAGGCTAAGGTGGGAGGATCACTTGAGCCCAGGAGGCAGAGGTTGTAGTGAGCCAAGATCAAGATCACACCACTGCACTCCAGCCTGGGTGGCAGAGTGAGACTCAGTCTCAAAAAAAAAAAAAAAAAAAATACCTAGGAAAACCTGTGGTTACGAACCATGAGAAGCACCAGGAAGAGGCACAGGGCAGCCAGCCGGAGCACATCTGCAGGAGGAGGAAGGCTTCCTGCTGAGGTACTGCTGGGCTGAAGTCTGGGCAAAGCAGGCAGCACGGCTGGCTTAGCGTGTGCAAAGGCCCTCCAGCAGGGGAAGCAGCGGGTTGGAAGACTGGAAGAAAGCCGACCCTTCAGAGGGTTGAGCACAAGGGGGCGCTGGGGTGGCTGAAACTGGAGAGGTGAGTGAGGGTTGGGCCCAGCAGACAAATTAGGCCAGCCATGTCAGGAATTTGGCCTTTATTTTGAAGTAGAAACCCATCAGAGGAATGACATGGTCAGATGTATGTTTCGAAAAAATGCAGTGCAGAGAAAGCTTGGAAAGGGGCCACAGTGGATGTAGGGTGCCTTTTAAGTGGCTATTGTAGAATGTAAGGCGAATTATGGTGATAGCTTGGACTTCGGGTGTTGCAAGGTTAGCTCAAATAAGTCAGTGTTCAAGATGTGCTATGAACTTTAGGAAGCCGAGGCAGGCAGATCACTTGAGGTCAGGAGTTCGAGACTGGCCTGGTCAACATGGTGAAACCCTGTCTCTACCAGAAAATACAAAAATTAGCCAGATGTGGGGTTGTGTGCCTGTAGTCCCAGCTACTTGGGAGGTGGAGGCACGAGAATCGCTTGAACCCGGGAGGTGGAGATTGCAGTGAGTGGAGATCATGCCACTGCATTCCAGCCTGGGCAACAGAGTGAGACTCCATCTCAAAAATAAGATGTGCTGTGAAGATGTGCATGGCCTCCCAGGGATCTCCCAGTTGCATGTTGTTGTGATCTGAGATAGGCAGCATCCACAGGAGACCTCCTCACACTGGTGCACTCTACTAAGCTCCAGACCCCGTGAGAGGGGAGTTGAGGCTCTCATTGCACCTCAGATGACTCTCCAACCTCTTCTGGGCCCATTGGGTAGCAGAAGGGCCTGTGGGGTCACCGGCAGGTCAGAAGGCATGGATCTTAGTCCTCTTCCATTCCCATCAGAGCAGGAAGGAGAGGGGCCTGACCATATCTGCATTTCAGAAAGCCCATTCTAGCAGAGGGAGGAGAGATTTGGAAGAGAGGAGGAAGGAGGTGGGTGACATGAGGAGGTTTGAAAGGATGCAGGTGAGATTTAATGGCATGAACCAAAGCCGAGGGGTTCTAATGTGGCAGAAGAGTGGAAATGGGGGTGAGGATTGGAGGGAAATTTAGGAGGTAGGATGACTTGGTTAAACTTCCCCAGGAAAAGAAACTTGGGAAGAAAACCAGGATTAGGAAGAAAACTGATGAGTGTAGTTGGGGTTGTGTTTGAGATGCCCCTCGGGCTTCCCAGTAGAAACAGTGGCAGTTGGATCCATGGATCTGGGGTCTGGAAAGAACCGTAGGCTGGATATGAGGTCGGTGCTTAGGTCTTGAAAGTGTAAGGCCGGGCGCGGTGGCTCACGCTTGTAATCCCAGCACTTTGGGAGGCCGAGGCGGGCGGATCACAAGGTCAGGAGATGGAGACCACGGTGAAACCCCATCTCTACTAAAAATACAAAAAATTAGCCGGGCGTGGTGGCGGGCGCCTGTAGTCCCAGCTACTCGGAGAGGCTGAGGCAGGAGAATGGCGTGAACCCGGGAGGCGGAGCTTGCAGTGAGCCGAGATCGCACCACTGCACTCCAGCCTGGGTGACAGAGCGAGACTCCGTCTCAAAAAAAAAAAAAAAAAAAAGAAAGTGTAGCGGTGAATTCACTTGTAGACCCAGCTAGGTGAGTGGAGGGAGAGAAAGGGCACAGCCTTCCCATCCTGTGCGAGCGGTGGGCAAGCAGGACCCAAGGAGGCTGAGAGCGGTGACCAGAGGCGAGAAGGGAAGCAGGTAGTGGAGAGGTTCTGCAAAGCAGGGAGTGGCCTTGTGTCACCAGGCCACCAGCAAGGCTGAGATAGGAAGTATCTGTTGCATTTGACAGTTAGGAGGTCATTGGTGACCTTATCAATTTCAATTGAGTGGTTCAGACTGAAGCCAAGTTACAGAGTGTTAAGGAATGAGGGGAGGGGAGTTTTCTGGAAGGGTGGACCACTCTTGCTGAGATAGGAGAGTTGGGGCCAGGCGCAGTGGTTCACACCTGTAATCCCAGCACTTTGGGAGGCTGAGGTGGGCAGATCACTTGAGGTCAGGAGTTCGAGACCAGTCTAGCCAACATGGTGAAACCCCGTCTCAACTAAAAATACAAAAATTAGGCTGGGTGCGGTGGCTCACGCCTGTAATCCCAGCACTTGGGAAGGTTGAGGCGGGCAGATCACGAGGTCAAGAAATCAAGACCATCCTGGCCAGCACCAACATGGTGAAACCCCGTCTCTACTAAAAATACAAAAACTAGCTGGGCATAGTGGCGCACACCTGTAATTCCAGCTACTCGGGAGGCTGAGGCAGGAGTAATCGCTTGAACCGGGGAAGCAGAAGTTGCCGTGAGCCGAGATCGTGCCACTGCACTCCAGCCTGGTGACAGAGTGAGACTGTCTCCAAAAAAAAAAAAAAAAAATTAACCATGCATGCTGGCAGGCGCCTGTAATCCCAGTTGCTCAGGAGCCTGAGGCAGGAGAATCACCTGAACCTGGGAGGTGGAGGTTGCGGTGAGCCGAGATCGTACCACTGCGCTCCAGCCTGGGCGACAGAGTGAGACTTCGTCTCAAAAAAAAAAAAAAAAAAAAAAAAAGAATTGGGAGTTGTGACATCAGCTCCCATGTGTCAAGTACCTATGTGTGCCAGGCTCTAGGCAAGGCATAGCATGTTGACAATTCATTTTCTCATTGAATCCCCACAACCTCCCCCACTTTTTTTTTTTTTTTTGAGATGGAGTCTCATTGTGTTACCCAGCTGGGAGTGCAGTGGTACAATCTCGACTCACTGCAACCTCCGCTTCCTGGGTTCATGCGATTCTCCTGCCTCCGCTTCCCAAGCAGCTGGGATTACAGGTGCATACTGCCACGCCTGGCTAATTTTTGTATCTTTAGTTGAGACAGGGTCTCACCATGTTGCCCAGGCTGGTCTCGATCTCCTGACCTCAAGTTATCAGCCCACCTTGGCCTCCCAAAGTACTGGGATTACAGGTGTGAGCCACTGCGCTTGCCCCACAGCCTCCCTATGATTCCCATTTTATAGATGATGGCTTCAAGGGTTAGTGAGATGCAGGGACAAACTCAAGGTTACCAGCCAGAGCTGGAGAGAGAGCAAGAAGAGAGGGCAGGGTTGAGGGAGGGGTTAGTTTTTCCAAGTAGGTGAGGCTTGGGTATGTTCCACTGAAGGGAACAGGGGCCAGGTAGATGTGCCAGGAGAGAGGAACGCTTGCTGGCATGGCCTTTTTGGGGAGGTGGAGTAGCTTCCAGATCTGATGCAGTTATACCCTTCGGTGGGGAGGCAGGGAGATGGGGGTGTTGTGCCTGAGGCCTCTTTTAACCCTGTGCTGTAGGAGTGTGAGAGGAAGGGTGGAGTAAGAACCTTGGAAAGTGGAGAAAAGTTGCTCCAGTCTAGGCGCAGTGACTCACACATGTAATCCCAGCACTTTGGGAGGCCGAGGCAGGAGGATCTCTTGAGCCCAGAAGTTCGAGACCAACTGTCTGGCTAACAACGAAAAAAAAAAAAGCCAGGCATAGTGGCATGTGCCTGTGGTCCCAGCTTCTGGGGAGGCTGAGTCGGGAGGATTGCTTGAGCCTAGGAGGTCGAGGAGGCTTCAGTAAACAGTGATTGTGCTGCCGCACTATATCCTGGAGACAGAGCAAGCCTCTCGCCTGGGCCTCCCCATGCTGGAAGGCCTTGCCAGAGCTGGGGCCTGGGAGTGAGGGGAGAAGAGGCTGCTGGCTGGCTCCACAGGGTAAAGGTATGGTGGAATGATGAGGACCTGGGGCTGTGCTGGGACAAGAGAGGGCAAAGTACGGGCCCTGGGGTCTTGGCAGGATGGAGGAGGAAGTTAGGAAGAGGGTGATGTGCTAGAGGGAAACTGAAGGATGGGAAATTGAAGGTGTAGTGGGGTGGACTGAATGGACAGTGGGGAATGTTGGAGAGGATGGGGAATCTCCAAGGCGGAGCCATTCTGGGGTTGACAAGGCCAGGTGTGTGGCTGCTTGAGGGGAGCTGAGGGTGATTGAAGGGGATCACTGGAGATGGAAGAATCCAGGTAAACAGGTGTGATTGCCAAGTCCCCTGGGGAGGTGGCAGAGGTGGAAGAGGAGAGGAAGATGCAGGCAGCTCCTTGGTGTCTGGATAGTGAGAGGGCACCACAAGGGAGTCTGAGTTACTGAGGACAGAGGAGCCGTGGCTCAGAGCAAGGGGGCCTTAGTGAAGGCTCACTGAGTTTCTTCTCTCTTTTTTTTTTTTTTTGAGACGGAGTCTCGCTCTGTCACCAGGCTGGAATGCAGTGGCGCCATCTCGACTCACTGCATCCTCAGCCTCCCAGGTTCAAGTGATTCTCCTGCCTCAGCCTCCTGAGTAGCTGGGACTAAGGCACACGCCATCACGCCTGCTAATTTTTGTATTTTTAGTAGAGACAGGATTTCACCATGTTGGTCAGGATGGTCTCGATCTCTTGACCTCGTGATCCACCCGCCTCGGCCTCCCAAAGTGCTGGGATTACAGGCGTGAGCCCCCTCGCCCAGCCAGCTCACTGAGTTTCTCATAACCAGAACCGGTTTCAGTCACCACCGTCTTAGTGATTGCTGCCTTGGGATGTTAGTGATGGCCCTGGGGAGGGGCAGGTTATGCAGTAGGAACTGACTTCTGGGGCCTCGCCCCATGGACCTGAGCATGGCAGTAGAGCAGTTCTCAGAGGAAGGTGGTGGGAGTCGTATTGACTGGGCAGGTGCCCCCAAAAGTTGTCTCCTAAATGAAAGGGATGGGCAGGTTTCCTTCGGGACAATCGCAGAGGGAAGTGTGTGTGCAGCAGCTGTGCTGGTGGAGGAGTGTGTTCTCCTTCGAGCAAGGCTTCCTGAGGACATGCAGGCTGAAGCGCGAGGTGGTCCGTAGGGGGCGCTACCCCAGCATGGTGGGGAGGAAGATGAGAGGAGGCCTGGGCGCATCTGGGTCCTCCCTGGCTTCCTGGAGTGGGTTGCTGCCACAGGCTGAGACCCCAGGGGGTGTGTAGAGCCTAAGGTGCAGCCAAGGGCCTGGCTCAGGGCGCCAGGGTTGGGAGTGCGGTGGACTCAGGTGAATTGCTGCCTCCTAGGGCCGGGCCTGGTGCTGGCGGCCCTGTTGGCGCTGAGCGGGGAAGCCATTTGTGAAGCCAGTGAGTCCATGGGCTGCAGTTCAGAGCATGAGCTCAACCCACATGGCCTGGGAGCAGAGCTTGTTCTGTCATGTGGTAACTGACCACATCTCTGTGCCTCAGTTTTCCTGTCTGTAAGATAGGACCCTCTGCTGGGCGCGGTGGCTCACGCCTGTAACCCCAGCACTTTGGGAGGCCGAGGCGGGCAGATCACTAGGTCAAGAGATCGAGACCATCCTGGCCAACATGGTGAAACCCTGTCTCTACTAAAAATACAAAACTTAGCTGGCTGTGGTGGTGCATGCCTATAGTCCCAGCTACTCAGGAGGCTGAGGCAGGAGAATCGCTTGAACCCGGGAGGCGGAGGTTGCAGTGAGCCGAGATTGCGCCACTGCACTCCCACCTGGCGACAGGGCGAGACCCCATCTCAAAAAAAAAAAGATAGGAACCTCTTTGGGCTGTTGTGAGGATTACATGAGTTACTCTACGTAAGAGATGTGATTTGTGTTAGGCACAAAATCCACTGGGCTGGCTCTGGGAGCCTCATGCAGGCTTTCCCAGGGATGGCGGCCAAGGGAGGATGCACTCCCCGTCCTGGGGGTGTGCTGGGGAGGCAGCACCCCTAGCTCGGAGCAAGTGTTTTCCCTCCCCAGCCACCCGCATCCTGGGATCTCCGCTCCAGCCCTGCTTCTCTAGCAGCGCTGTCTCCTGCCCCTCCCTGCAGGGCATGTTCAAGTTCTGTAGGGGATGGGGAGGAAGGCAAGTTTCATAAAATATTTTAATAAAAAGATGCCGCTTTTTAGGTTGTATCGTGTTCACTTTGCTAAACTGAGAATATTGTTTATGATGGAGATAATGGATATTTTAGCTGAAATGTGGCTGACTGGGTCCTTGGCATGCGACATGGCTGGGGCCGGGGCACAGGGCTGTCCCGCCAGTCTGGGTAGGAAAGTGGAGTCCAGGGCGAGTGGTGCCGCCCTTCTCAGCATGGCTACAGCTTATGTTGTGGTGGTGTCCCCTGTTGGACTGTGGCTCCGGGAGGACATGGAAGGTGTGTGTGTGGACTCCGAGTGTCCCCCACATGTGTCACAACGGGAACGAATGGGTGAAAAACCCCCTATCATCAGGGGAGTTCATCTTGCTGGGATGTGGGGCTGAGGCCAGGGCGTCTGTTTCCCCCCGAGGTTCCTGGGCAGAAGCGGGGGAGAGCACACAGCCTGTGGTCATGGGCGGCCAGGGCGGCTGAGCCTGGGTTTCCCTGACCTCCTTTCCTTCCTATGTGCTTCCTTCCCAGGCCCCAAGGAGGAGCCACCCCCCAGTGTGTCCCTGCCTCCCCCAGAACCACCTGCTGGGCCCCCGGCCCCTGCCCCACGCCCCGACGAGCGTCCCTCTTCTCCCATCCCGCTCTTGCCTCCACCCAAAAAACGCCGGAAAACTGTCTCCTTCTCTGCCATCGAGGTGGTGCCAGCCCCGGAGCCCCCTCCAGCCACACCGCCGCAGGCCAAGTCTCCCGGCCCAGCCTCCCGCAAGGCCCCCCGGGGCGTGGAGCGGACCATCCGCAACCTGCCCCTGGACCACGCGTCTCTGGTCAAGAGTTGGCCTGAGGAGGTGTCCCGAGGAGGCCGGAGCCGGGCTGGAGGCCGAGGCCGCGCCACCGAGGAAGAGGAGGCTGAGCCAGGGACAGAAGTGGACCTGGCGGTCTTGGCCGACCTGGCCCTGACCCCTGCCCGGCGCGGGCTGCCTGCCCTGCCTGCTGTTGAAGACTCAGAGGCCACAGAGACATCGGACGAGGCCGAGCGCCCTGGGCCCCTGCTCAGCCACATCCTCCTGGAGCACAACTATGCCCTGGCTGTCAAGCCCATGCCACCTGCACCAGCCCCTCGGCCCCCGGAGCCAGTGCCCGCACCCGCCGCCCTCTTCAGTTCCCCAGCTGATGAGGTCCTGGAGGCCCCCGAGGTGGTGGTGGCTGAGGCGGAGGAGCCCAAGCCGCAGCAACTGCAGCAGCAGCGGGAGGAGGGCGAAGAGGAGGAGGAAGAAGAGGGGGAGGAAGAGGAGGAGGAGTCCTCTGACAGCAGCAGCAGCAGCGATGGGGAGGGTGCCCTCCGGAGGCGCAGCCTCCGCTCCCACGCCCGGCGCCGCCGCCCGCCGCCCCCACCCCCGCCGCCGCCGCCCCGCGCCTATGAGCCGCGCAGTGAGTTTGAACAGATGACCATCCTGTATGACATTTGGAACTCAGGCCTGGACTCAGAGGACATGAGTTACCTGCGGCTCACGTACGAGCGGCTGCTGCAGCAGACGAGCGGGGCCGACTGGCTCAACGACACTCACTGGGTCCATCACACAAATATCCTGAGTGTGGGTGGCCTTCCCCGGGCTTGGGTCCTCCCCCGACCCCTCCTGGCACCTGCATCTGTCCCCCACTCTGTCTGCCTCCCCTCTGACTCCAAGCCATCTTTTCTGTCTGCCTGGTGCCTCTTTTCTGCCTTCCAAAGCATTTCTGGCAGGAACAATGGGGCTGGGGCTTCCTCCCCTCTCCCTCTCCTGGGTATGCTCGGCGGCGTGGGCCCCACCTTCTCCTTTGGCTGGGATGCAGGTGGCCAGTGAGGAGCCGTTCTCTTCCTTAACACCTTGCACTCACCAACCTGACCACCCCAAAACGCAAGCGGCGGCCCCAGGACGGGCCCCGGGAGCACCAGACAGGCTCGGCCCGCAGCGAAGGCTACTACCCCATCAGCAAGAAGGAGAAGGACAAGTACCTGGACGTGTGCCCAGTTTCGGCCCGGCAGCTGGAGGGCGTGGACACTCAGGTGGGCCCAACCCCGCCGCCGCATCGTCCTCCTGCCACTCACCTCCCTGCCCTGCTCACCTCCTCCCTGCCCTGCTCACCTCTTCCCTGCCCTGTGTCTCACAGGGGACGAACCGCGTGCTGTCCGAGCGCCGGTCCGAGCAGCGGCGGCTGCTGAGTGCCATCGGTACCTCTGCCATCATGGACAGTGACCTGCTAAAACTCAACCAGCTCAAGGTGAGGCTGGGCTGCAGGAGGGGCTTGGTGGGATGGGGTGGGGCAGGAAGGGGCAGAGGCCAGGGGACCACCCAGCAGGCTTCTGTGGTTCCCTCGAGTGGAGTTGGGGGGTGAGTGGCCAGAACGCCCTCTGCCCAGGAAGTCTGTGGGAAGAGCGAGGGTCCGGGGTGTGGGAGGTGTCTGGCAGTTGAGTCTCCCGTCTGCCCCCCAGTTCCGGAAGAAGAAGCTCCGATTTGGCCGGAGCCGGATCCACGAGTGGGGTCTGTTTGCCATGGAACCCATTGCTGCTGATGAGATGGTCATCGAATACGTGGGTCAGAACATCCGTCAGGTGAGGCTGCGCTCCCAGCCCCGCCCCGGCTTCTGATGCAACAAGACAGCATGGGGGCTCACACACATGCCATTTGTCCGGTTAAAGCCTTGCACACTCCCTAGCCTTGGTACCTACCCAGCGAGACCAGCCTCCCTCTGGTGTGGTCAGCAGGTGTCAGTGGTCCAGCAGGAGGCACGGCTGATGGCACTGCTCCCTTTTTTTTTTTTTGAGACATAGTCTCTCTCTGTTGCCAGGCTGGAGTGCAGTGGTGTGATCTCAGCGCTCTGCAACCTCTGCCTCCTGGGTTCAAGCGATTCTCCTGCCTCAGCCTCCCGAGTAGCTGGGACTACAGGCATGCGCCACCATGCCCAGCTAATTTTTGTATTTTTAGTAGAAATGGGGTTTCAGCATGTTGGCCAGGATGGTCTCAATCTCCTGACCTTGTGATCTGCTTGCCTTGGCCTCTCAAAAGTGCTGGGATTACAGGCATGAGCCATTGCATCCGGCTAAGCGCTGCTCCCTTTCAAAGGGCCTGGGAAGCGGGAGGACAGGCACTGAACAAGTATCCACACAAAAGGATGGTGTTCCAGCCTGAGCAGTATTGCCAGACCCCGTTTCTGCAAAAAATACAAAAGCTAGCCGGGCATGGTGGTGCATGCCTGTGGTTCCAGCTACCTGGGAGGCGGAGGTGGGAGGATCACTTGAGACCACGAGGTGGAGGCTGCCGTGAGCCAAGATTGCACCACTGCACTCCAGCCTGGGCAACAGGGCGAGACCGTGTCTCTAGAAAAAACAAAAGCCAAAAGGATGGTGTTTGGTATTAACAAGATCTGGGGAGTTGGGCTATGAGAACACACACCTGGGGGGCCTAAGACCTCCCAGAGACCATGGTGCTTGAGCAAAGCTGAAAGGAGCTCGCAGGCCCAGACAAGTGGCAGTGTGTGCACACTTGGTTGCGAGACACCATGTGCACGAACCTGGAGGCAGGGCGTCTTGTGAGAGTGTGGAGGTCAGCTTGGCTCATTAGAAACCAGGGCCATGGCCAGGCGCGGTGGCTCACGCTTGTAATCCCAGCACTTTGGGAGGCCGAGGCAGGCAGATCACCCGAGGTCAGGAGTTCGAGACCAGCCTGGCCAATATGGTGAAACCCTGTCTCTACTAAAAATACAAAAATTAGCCAGGCGCGTGGTGGCAGGCGCCTGTAATCCCAGCTACTAGGGGGGCTGAGGCAGGAGAATTGCTTGGACCTGGGAGGCGGAGGCTGCAGTGAGCCAAGATCGCGCCACTGCACTCCACCCTGGGCGACAGAGCAAGACTCCGTCTCAAAAAAAAAAAAAAAAAAAAAAAACGGGTCAGTGGCAACGACGTGCGGCTGGAGGTAACGGGGAGCCCAGACCGCAAGGGCTTGGGAGCCTGTGAATCCACTCGGGCCTGTGGTGAGAGGAGGAAAGTCCTGGAGCTTTCTGCAGGAGAGGGTCCTTCCTCAGGAGAGGGCCCCATGGCTAGTGAGCTCTATGTCTAGGCTGACACCAGTGTCCAGGCAAAGGCAAGGGTGGCCCAACCCAAGCAGTGGCAGCAGAGGTGACAGAGAGGAGGCTTTGGGTGCAAGGTGGTTGGCTGGGCTCAGCAGTGAGAGGGTGAGGGGGGACGGGAGGCCCTCTCTCGGTGCTGCTCTTAGCTGCTGGGGGTATGGTGGGATGGCCAGTGAGATGGGTGCGAGGAGGAACAACAAATATGTGGTCAAGATGAGCTCCAGTCTGGACATGTGGGGTTGCAATGCCCCAGGGACATCTAGGGGACGACGCCCAGCAGCTCCACTGAGGTGGCTTTTGGCTGGAAATGGAAATTTGGGAGGAGTCCCCACCACATAGCTGGCGGCCGAGGCTCTGGAAGGGAGTGAGGTCACCCGAAGAGGGTGCGCAGAGGCTCCTCACTGTCTTCTGGGAAGTAAGGGTTGCTCCTCACACGGAGGTGCGGGGCCTGACATGGGCGGCCTGCCATTTGCGTTGGCCGGCGGCAGCCAACAGGTGCCTGTTTTGGAGAGAGGTCCAGGGACTAGCGATGAGCGGGGTGCCGTCGGTGACATGGCCACTGTCATTTCAGGAGCATCCCCAGCCCCAGACTTGCCCTGGCAGTCCGGGGACCCCACTGTGACCAGGCAGATGCTCGAAGAAGCCAGTGGCTCTCCTACCCAGTGCAGATTTCCCTGGAGTCCCCTGCGGGTGACTTAGAATGGCCACCAGAGGCTTAGGATGCTGCCCCAAAGAGGGAGGGCTCCTGGAAGCAGTCGAGAGAGTCAGTGCCGGGTTAGCGGGAGCCGCAGGCAGAACTGCAGCTCCAGGCCTGGTGGGTGTGGACCTGAGGTACTGGCTGGCAGGCGTGCTCAGGGGCAGGAAGTGGGGGACTCTTCCCTGACCATCGCATCTCACCCTGGCAGATGGTGGCCGACATGCGGGAGAAGCGCTACGTGCAGGAGGGCATTGGCAGCAGCTACCTGTTCCGGGTGGACCACGACACCATCATCGATGCCACCAAGTGTGGCAACCTGGCCAGATTCATCAACCACTGCTGCACGGTGCGCCAGGGGCCAGCTGGGGCAGGAGTTGGGGGTCGGTGGGGGTGGCCACGGCTCACACGCCCTTCCATCTGCAGCCCAACTGCTACGCCAAGGTCATCACCATCGAGTCCCAGAAGAAGATCGTGATCTACTCCAAGCAGCCCATCGGCGTGGACGAGGAGATCACCTACGACTACAAGTTCCCACTGGAAGACAACAAGATCCCGTGTCTGTGTGGCACAGAGAGCTGCCGGGGCTCCCTAAACTGAGGTGGGGCAGGACGGGTGCCCACACCCCTATTTATTCCCCCTGGTGCCCTGAGCTCCCAGCACCCCCCCCCCAGCCTTAGTGGGCTTAGCAGGGCCCACATGCCCCCATCTCCAAGCGTGGGGTTGGGGACCCCAAGCCCAGCGAGGGAGCCTCAGTCCCTGGAGGCAGCTTCTGCCTCTCCTGTCACCCCTGCCCACCACCCCCTGATTGTTTTTCTTTGCGGAGAAGAAGCTGTAAATGTTTTGTAGCAGCCAGCAGCTGTTTCCTGTGGAAACCTGGGGTGCCGGCCTGTACAGATTCTGTCCTGGGGGGCTGCACAGTCCTCTCGCTTTGTGTTAATGGGGACTTCCCCTTATGCCCTGCGTGTACCCCTCCCCAGTTTAGGGGTCTCTGGGGCAGTGGCCATGTTCTCCCCCTGGGGGGGCTCTGCACCCCCAGTCCTGGGGACTCCGTGCCTGGAACCCTGCCTCATCTGTTTCTGCCAGACCCTGAGGGTCACCCTCCCACCCTGGTGTCACGCCCCAGCTCAGCCAGGCCAGGATGGTGGGGTGGGCCCTTTCTGCTGGGCTGGACTGTACATATGTTAATAGTGCAAACCCGACGCCACATTTTTATAATTGTGATTAAACTTTATTGTACAAAAGCGTTTGGTTGGTGTATTTGGGCAGGAGCGAGGGGTTGGGGGTGGAGGGCACGGAGGGTTGGGCAAGATGAAGAGAGAGAAAAGTGGGTACCTGAAGTGTGGGGCAGGTAAAGGGACCTTCAGGCAAGAGCCCAGACCTGCAGAGGCCCCGAGACTGTCTTGGACCCCCTGACAGGCTGCAGCAGCCGCACCCGCATCAGGAATATCCCACCAGTGCCCGCCAGGGCGGTGCCAAGGTCAGGCCTCCCCTTCCTAGAATCACAGCTGCGGTTGGGCCTCTGGCCTCCTGGGAAGCCCAGCAGGAGGGAAGGCCTGAGGTCACACTGTGGGATGAGGTCACCGCTGGCTCCACCCACCCACAGCCCCAGAGCCCTTCAGCCCACTCTGCAAGTTCGAGCTTCATCCCCGCAAGTTCTCCGCTGGACCCGGATGCCAGTGGAGCACACAGCGGCCGCCAGGGGGCGCCTTGGGGCAAGAGTGGTGGGGGTTGTGGCTGGGCGGGTCTCTGTTCCTGGAATGGGGCAGGAGGGAGAAGGAGGAGCCAGCGGAAGGGGACGGTGTGCGGGCCGGCCAGCCCTGGACGAAAGAAGAGGGCCCCTCCGGGCCAGTCTGGGCACCCTGGGACAGCGGCTGCAGGTAGGCAGAGGCGCTGCCAGTGCCCAAGTGGCCTTTCCCTCCATCCGGCCCTTCCCGCCTTCCTATAACCTTCCCTCCACCTCCCTCAACTCCTGGCCTCCCCACCCTTTTACTGCCTTCAAATCTCTCTCCCTAAACCCTGACCCCTTCCTGCACCCCAAGCCCGTCCCTCTCTCCATAACTGAGCCATCAGCAGGGGCAGACGGCAGGTGGCCTGGTTGCTGCAGCTCCCAGGATCCGCTCTGCCCTCCCCACAAACGCCAGTCTTGTCACCGCTCCAGGGCACCTCCAGCAGTAACAGGTGGTTGCGGCAGGTGGCAGCCAGCCCCTGGGTGAGCCAAGGTCTCTTCCCCAGCCAGGCATGGCCGACTCTGCACAGGCCCAGAAGCTGGTGTACCTGGTCACAGGGGGCTGCGGCTTCCTGGGAGAGCATGTGGTGCGAATGCTGCTGCAGCGGGAGCCCCGACTCGGGGAGCTGCGGGTCTTTGACCGACACCTGGGTCCCTGGCTAGAGGAGCTGAAGACAGGTTCTTGTTGGGGGAGCTTGTGGTGGAGAGGGTGTGGACGCTTCCCCACCCCTTCCCAAGCTGGGATCCCCACCCCTTCCCAAGCTGGGATCCCCACCCCTGCAGTGGAACAGATGATGCTGGTTTCTGTCCACATGGATGGTTTGAGTGAGTCACATTGGGAACGTGACTCCAGGGTGGAAGATGAACCCAGCCTCTGGCCTCTGGACCCAGCTGTGACATGGCCTGTGTCCTCCAACCCCGGCCAGGGCCTGTGAGGGTGACTGCCATCCAGGGGGACGTGACCCAGGCCCATGAGGTGGCAGCAGCTGTGGCCGGAGCCCATGTGGTCATCCATACGGCAGGGCTGGTAGACGTGTTTGGCAGGGCCAGTCCCGAGACCATCCATGAGGTCAACGTGCAGGGTGAGGAGCCCTGGACACTCCTGGCCATCTTGCCTGCTTGTTCCCCACTCTGGCCTTGACCTCCTGTGCCTCCCCTGGGACAAGTTGTCCTATTGACAGCCCTGCCCCCGCCTCCCCTGACCTGTCGTTCTTTTCCCTGGACCTGGGATGGGGAGGAGGAAGATGCAGAGAGGGAGGAAGCTGCAGCCTGGATACGCCCCCTCCTCTGCCAGGCACCCGGAACGTGATCGAGGCTTGTGTGCAGACTGGAACACGGTTCCTGGTCTACACCAGCAGCATGGAAGTTGTGGGGCCTAACACCAAAGGTCACCCCTTCTACAGGTGAGTG
This sequence comes from Nomascus leucogenys, assembly GCF_006542625.1. Lineage (NCBI taxonomy): Eukaryota > Metazoa > Chordata > Mammalia > Primates > Hylobatidae > Nomascus > Nomascus leucogenys. Next base: position 75,082,810 of record NC_044382.1, on the reverse strand, counting down.
GCAGGCCCTCCTGTCCTCTAAGAGCCCATTTCCCTCAGCATTGAGTCTTCCTTCTCCTCCCGCCAGGGGCAACGAAGACACCCCATACGAAGCAGTGCATAGGCACCCCTATCCTTGCAGCAAGGCCCTGGCTGAGTGGCTGGTCCTGGAGGCCAACGGGAGGAAGGTGAGCCCAGAAAAAGGAGGCGCAGAAATGGGGCTCCTGCCCGGCACACCCACTTACCCCGCTAGCCCAAGGAGGCCAGGGCCGAGAGCGAGCTGTCGGGTCCCAAGTCTCAGCAGTGCCTGCCTTTGCCACCAGGTCCGTGGGGGGCTGCCCCTGGTGACATGTGCCCTTCGTCCCACGGGCATCTACGGTGAAGGCCACCAGATCATGAGGGACTTCTACCGCCAGGGCCTGCGCCTGGGAGGTTGGCTCTTCCGGGCCATCCCAGCCTCTGTGGAGCATGGCCGGGTCTATGTGGGTGAGGACTGGGCTAGGAAGGGGGAGGCTGAGAATATGGCATGAGGACTTGCTCTAGAAGGGGGCGGGACCCACATGGCCCTGGGAGAGAAGTGTGGACTCTGGCTAGAAAAATATTGTCTATACATGGGCCAAGGTAGACTGTGATTATGTGTCTCCACAGCCTGCAGAGAATACAGGATCCATGCAAGTTGGGACATTAAAAAGTGTATCATAGGCTACAGAGAAGATTGCAGCTATGGGAGCAGCCATTCCCCAGGAGGGGAGAGGAGAGGGACAGTGTCTACACAGCACTAAAAGGGCTGGGTTCAGTGGCTCACATCTATAATCCCAGCACTTTAGGAGGCTGAGGCGGGAGGATGGCCTGAGCCCAGGAGTTGGAGGCTGCAGTGAGCTATGACCGCACCACTGGACTCCAGCCTGGATGACAGAGAGAGACCCTGTCTCTAAAACTATTTTTTTTAGAGGAAGTAGCATCTACACAGGGAATAAGGTCACCTGCCGTTCCATCCTGCAGTCCCCAAGCCTCTCAGGGCCCACCACGCAGGTCCTGGCTTCTCCATCCTCTCCCCAGGTTCTTTGCAGATGCAGGCTGGCCCAGGAGAGCAAGTGACTACCAGGGCGAGGGAGAAGGCAGCCTTTCCCAGGCTGCTGTGGGGATGTGGGCGGCAACTACCTGGGCCCAAAGAGGGGGTGGCCCAGGAGAGCAGCCTCGATGTGGTGTTGCAAGGGCGCTCAGGGTGTGTCCGCCTCTCTTCTGCCACCGGCAGGCAATGTTGCCTGGATGCACGTGCTGGCAGCCCGGGAGCTGGAGCAGCGGGCAGCCCTGATGGGTGGCCAGGTATACTTCTGCTACGATGGATCGCCCTACAAGAGCTACGAGGACTTCAACATGGAGTTCCTGGGCCCCTGCGGACTGCGGCTGGTAGGCGCCCGCCCACTGCTGCCCTACTGGCTGCTGGTGTTCCTGGCTGCCCTCAATGCCCTGCTTCAGTGGCTGCTGCGGCCGCTGGTGCTCTACGCACCCCTGCTGAACCCCTACACTCTGGCCGTGGCCAACACCACCTTCACCGTCAGCACCGACAAGGCTCAGCGCCATTTCGGCTATGAGCCCCTGTTCTCGTGGGAGGATAGCCGGACCCGCACCATTCTCTGGGTACAGGCCGCTAGGGGTTCAGCCCAGTGACAGTGGGGCTGGGGCCTGGAGGCCCATCACAGCACATCCACCCAGGTCCCAAGCCCTCACACCCTAGACGGGAAGGGACGGCTGCATTCCAGAGTGGGAGGCAGGGCTCTGGGGCCAGAATGGCTGTCCTTGTCCTAGAGCCCTCCACATTTTCTTTCTTTCTTTTTTTTTCTTTTTTTGAGACAGGGTCTTGCTCTGTCACCCAGACTGGAGTGCAGTGGCGTGATCATAGCTCACTGCACCCTCAACCTCCTGGGTTCAAGCAATCCTCCTGCCTCAGCCTCCTGAATAGCTAGGACCACAGGTGCATGCCACCACACCTGGCTTTTTTTTTTTTTTTTTTTGTAGAGACAGGGTCTCACTATATTGCCCAGGCTGGTCTTGAATTCCTGGGCTCAAGCGATCTTCCCACCTGGGCCTCCCAAAGTGCTGGAACTACAAGTGTGAGCCACCACGCCCAGCCCAAGCCCTCCACATTTTGAATCCAGGAGCCTTGAGTCTGTGTTGTGTCCTGACGCCTCCAAGTTCTAGGGCCGTCAGGACACAAGGGCAGGGTTTGGGGACCCAGTGTCCTTCCTCTGTCCTCTCACCCCAGTCCTGATGGCTGCTTGGTGAGTGTCTGGTGCCCTGGTGACCTGCCCCGGCTCTCTTCTGGCTTTCTGAGCAGGAAGCGAGCAGAGGCTCCACAGGCATACGCCGCTCTCCTGACATCCACACGCGACCCTTGGTGCAGAGTGCAGAAGCGTCTCTGGTTCATCCAGCCACCTCAGTCCCTCTTTGGGAGGTGATGTTCCCATTGTTTTTCAAAGGCCTCACTTTCAACCGTCTGTCTTAGAATTCCCCTCTGGAGGGCTATGGCCTCCCTGCGCTTTCACTTCCCACCTCTCTACCCAAGTTCCTTCCCGGCACGTCGCCAGCCCTGGGCCTGGGGATGTCCCCAGTGCTGTACCTGGCTGAGCCCGGATTAAAAGCCTCATCCACAACCATGTCCATCTGTCTGTCCAGCTCTCCCTCCCGCCCCGCCACCCCATGTCCGCCTCCCGACGGCGCCTATCCCACGTGGGGACAGAAGGAAGTGAGCACACAGCACACCCACTGTTGGACTGGTTGCTATTTCTCCCGTCCCACAGGGCCCGACCTGGCCTGGGGTGGGGTGGGGGGCTCTGGGGACAGGACATGCAGGGCGGAAGGGGGGGGGCAGGATTTTCCTGTGTTTTATCCATTTGCGAGTTGGTCACCAATAGAGAGAAATGGGACTCTGAGGGCTAACAGGAGAGGGCGGCCTGGCTCTGGGCCCCAGCCAGGCCCCAGGAGTCCTGTCCCCTCTGGGAAGTGGAGGGAGAGAGCTCTAGAAACCAATGGAGAAACAGAGAAGGGGGCAGGGGCTCATGTCAGCAAACACGGCTACATCACGTGACACGCCAGCGACACAGAAACACACGCCAACGCACACGGCTGCACAGCGGGCAGGGGTGGTTAGGGGAAAGGGAGCCAGGGCCACCCATCTTGTCCTCTGCGGGGCGGGCTGGGGGGCAGGGTGAATGCATAGAACACGTCATGTGTACACGCTCAGGGCGTGGCAAGAGCGTGCGTCGACCCACGGGTACATGGGATGGACACGCAGTGTGCTTCGTGAGGGGCAGGAACAGAGAGGAGGGGGAAGAGGAGCACTGGGTCCTGGCCAGGCCCGGGACCACCCGCAGGGCACACGTGGGGCACACCTGGGCTCAATGGTTGTAGGCGCCTGGGCAGGTGGCACACGTTTGTCCGAGAACATGCAAAAGACACCAGCCCCCAGACAACACGCCAGGACGCACACAGACAGCAGCCAACAAGCAGGCACATCATAGGATGTGGGGGACGCATAGAAAGCCAGGGCACAGCAGACCCTTAGAGATCCCCTGGTCCACCTGAGGCCCAGAGATGGGCAGCTGTGGGCCCAATGCCACTCCAGGCAGCGGGAGCGGTACCCCAGCCATGCTGCAACCCTTCTCCTGTGGCCCCAAGGCCGTGGGACATCCGGAAACACCTGGGCTGAATGGGGGTCCTGTCCGGGCGGCCGGAAGAGGGGACTAGGGGCTGGGGCCTGCTCTGACGTCTCCCAAGCAGCCCGAGATGGGAGCAGGAGGGCCGCGGCCAGACTTGGGGCAGACTTCCTGTCCTGCAGAGGGGCGTTCTGGGAAGGGACAGGCAGGCCCCCAGCTCAGGACAGCCCACCTGGGGTTACGCACGTGGCCACACTGACACACACACAGGACAAGGGAGAGCTCGGCTGTCTGAGCTCGGGTAGAGATGGAGGGATATTGTGTTCTGGGAGGTCACATCTGTATGGCCACATGCACACACAATGCACACACACAATGCACACACATGTACGCTTCACATGACCTGGGACCCTGGGGTCCGCACACACACACCGAGTCCCTCGCTTGTGCACACATAAGCCCCATGCCAGGGCATGACACATTTGCGTACTTGTGTGTTCACCTTTCATGCTCCTGGGCCATGGAGCGGGGACCTCTAACACTGTCCTTTCTCCCACGCACCACCTACCTGCCACCAAACCCACAAATTGTGCCTGTGCTGGCTACACAACAGGGGAGGCGCTAGCCCCTTCCTCACACTGGAAACCCAGACCTGTGTACCCCTCAGTCACACCCTGGTGTGGGGAGCAGCCTGAGGGTTCAGCAGGAGAGGTGTCGGGGATGGGTCTCAGGACCCAGCCCACCCTGAGTGGCCACTGCCACACTGGCCACTCCAGTACGTCTGAAATAAACAGTTCCCCAAACCCGAGTTCCCTGAGGCAGAGCCCAGAGCATCCGATGGGGCAGTGGGGGACACAGTCCTCTCCCAGGTCTGAGGGGGGTGTGTGAGGAAGGGGTCGTGTCCTGATCTTTGATCTGTGCAGGGAAGTCCTTGGCATCTTGCCTCATCAGTAACATTCCTACAAGTAGCCCTTTCCTTCCAGGAGGCATTCGTGTGATCCCCGCACCCATGCCAGCATGCATGGTTTGTGCCTGGTATGGCCCCTGCCTGGGGCCACCTCAGCCTTGCCACGTGTGAGCACACTAAGAGGTACCAGCTTCCAGGGGCTCGGGGCTATGCTGGGCAGAAACATGGAGGACAATGAGGTTTTAGGTGTGAGCATGCAGAGCCCTGAGGCCGGGCAGGCAGGAAGCTCTGGCTGCACAATGATGTAGCCACGTGTGTGGCCACACCGGCACTGGGCAGCACCTCTGGGGAGAGGGGCAGGGCAAGGACAACTGGAGAGACAAACACGGATGGGGCCACGTCCTTAGAAGTGTGTGTGCATGCACGCATGTGTGTGTGTGTGTGTGTGTGTGTGTGTGTAATACGCAGGGCAGAAACACACCATGTAGGTCAGGCAGGGCAGAAACACATCATGTAGGCCAGGTGTGGTGGCTCAGGCCTGTAATGCCAGCACTTAGGGAGGCCAAGGTGGGCAGATCACCTGAGGTCAGGAGTTCGAGACCAGCCTGGCCAACATGTCAAACCCTTATCTCTACTAAAATTCAAAAATTAGCCGGACGTGGTGGCAGGCGCCTGTAATCCCAGCTACTTGGGAGGCTGAGGCATGAGAATCGCTTGAGTCAGGGAGGCACAGGTTGCAGTGAGCTGAGATCGCGCCACTGCACTCCAGCCTGGGTGACAGAGCAAGCCTCCGTCTCAAAAAAAAAAAAGTAAAAAGCACACCATGTAGAGAGCCCCTAACACACACACATGCACACACACACACACATGCACACACACACATGCCACACACACACATGCCACACACACAGCTGCATTCTAGGTAGCAAGAAATACACATTTCTGTGCCCTCCCAAAACAGGTGTCCAGTCCACAGTGTGGAGGGCTCTATCTGAGAAGACCTATCAACACTTCAGGCACATCCTGGGGACACACACACACACACACCCACACACACCATGCACACCCTTCTGGGACACGTCGCAGCCCCTGGGGTAACAAAGACATGGGGTGTCTGCCATGGCCTGTGTGTACCTGGGCCTCCCTGGATCCTCTGAGAATGTGAGTGTGAGTCCACACACACCACCTGCCTGGTTTGTAGCAGACACAAAGGGCTTGGTTATCAGTGGCTTTGTTGCTGTTGCATTAGGTTCACTCAAACACAAAATTCCACGTACACAAATGGTGTGTCCACAGATCTGTGGTCTCACGCACGCACACACACCGTTCACAGAGGACAGAGAGGGCGTGATGGGCTGCTGTGTTACACTCGGCTGCAGTCTACACAGCAGCCCCAGTGAAGGGGGAAGCTCAGATCACGCACACACACCCAAGGTGGGGGGGGGGTGCTCTGGTGCATCACACACATCACACGCACACGCACGCTGGGGTGTCCACACGTCTCGAGCATGTGCCGGCGGCATGCATGTTGGTGTGCATGTGTAATCACGCCTGCTGCGATCTACGTGCGGGGGCGGGGGGGGGGGGTCCATGGCCCGGTGAGGTCCAGGGACACCAGGGTCTGCCGTGGGGGTGGAGGAGGGGTGGGGCTGCCTGGGTCTGTTTTGGGGGTGAGCCTGGAGCAGGGGATGGAGTGAAAGGGGTGGGGGGGTATTGCTCCCAATGTGGTGGGGGAAGGGTCTGGGAGAGAGAAGGGTGGGGGGCCTACAAGCCCAGCGTCCCCCCAATGGATGACGCCAAGACCACCCCCAGCACCACACAGCAAATGATGATCATGATTTTCTTCTGCAGCAGAAAGAGGAGTGAGACAGGGAGACAGTGAGAGAGACCGACACATGGACAGATGCAGGGACAGACGGGGCAGAGGGTGGCAGGGGGAAAAGGGGAGAGAAAACAGAAACAGGAAGAGGTCAGAGCCAGAGATAAGGCCTCCCGCCCGCTGCCATCACTCACCTCAGCCCGGGCTCAGCCTTGGGCTCCCCCGCCTACCCCCAGGCTGCCTGCCCCGCTCACCCTCCGGGCCTTGCTCTGATATTTCACTGCTTTCTTGGTGTCAGACACAGCTCGCTCCACATAGTCCACAGAATGTTCCACGTTGTACTCGATGCGGTCAATCATCTCTCCCTGCAGACAGAGGAGACATGCACAGGGAGGGATGGGGGCTGGGCTGGAAGAGGGGACCTCAGGCCCAGGGAGGCTCCCAGGGTGGCATGGGTGGTAGAGCCAGTACCTGGCTCTCTACAAGCATGGCCATGTCCACAAACATATCGTGCAGCTCGCGGATGCTGGTCTCCAGCTTGATGATCTCATTGTGCCTCGTCTCAATCTCATTCAGCGCCTGCTTCGTCATCTGTGAGTCCATTTTGATCTAGGGCGACGAGGGAGAGAGCTACGATCACCCTTCCCCGCCACGAGCGCCTCCACCACAGTGGAGTGGCCAGGGTCAAATCCAGTGTCATTTACTAGCTGAAACCTTAGGCACATTATTTACCTGCTCTTGGCCTCAGTTTCCCCACCTAGAAAATGTGGATCATAACACTGCCCACCTCACAGGGTGGTTGTGAAGACTGAGTTAATATGTGCACATCGGTCAGGCACGATGGCTCACGCCTGTAATCCCAGCACTTTGGGAGGTGGGTAGATCACCTGAGGTCAGGAGTTTGAGACCAGCCTGGCCAACATGGCGAAACCTCATCTCTACTAAAAATATAAAAATTAGCCTGGTGTGGTGGTGGGCACCTGTAATCACAGCTACTTGGGAGGCTGAGGCAGGAGAATTGCTTGAACCCGGGAGGGCAGAGGTTGCAGTGAGCCGAGATCACGCCACTGCACTCCAGCCTGGACAACAAGAGTGAAATTCCATTTCAAAAAAAAAAAAAGAGTCACGGCCGCGCATGGTAGGTGGCTCACGCCTGTAATCCCAGCACTTTGGGAGGCTGCGGGGGGCGGATCATGAGGTCACTAGATCAAGACTATCCTGGCTAACGTGGTGAAACCCTGTCTCTACTAAAAATACAAAAAATTAGCCAGGCGTGGTGGTGGGCGCCTGTAGTCCCAGCAACTTGGGAGGCCGAGGCAGGAGAATGGCGTGAACCCAGGAGGCGGAGGTTCAATGAGCCGAGATGGCACCACTGCACTCCAGCCTGAGCCACAGAGTGAGACTCCGTCTCAAAAAAAAAAAAAAAAAAAAGAGTCAGTAGGGAGAGGCCTATAACCCCAGCACTTTGGGAGGCCAAGGCAGGAGGATCATTTGAGCCCAGAAGTTTGAGGCCAGCCTGGGCAACATAGTGAGACTTTGTTTCCATAAAAAAAAAAAAAAAAAAAGGAAATTAGCTGGGCATGGTGGCGCCTGTGGTCCCAGCTACTCAGGAGACTGAGGCAGGAGGATTGCCTGACCCCAGGAGGTCGAGGCTGCAGTGAGCTATGACTGCTTCACTTCACTCCAACATGGGCCACAGAGTGAGACCATGCCAAAAAAAAAAAACTGCCAGTGGGGAAGAGACTGCAATCCACAGTCAGATATGCCTCCTCTCCAGAAACATCCAGCCTCAGCCAGGTGACTCACTTCCCAAATTACTCACTGTTCTTACCACATTGAGCCACTCCTCTGCTCTACAGCCTGCCATGACTCCCCACTACCCAAGTCTCCACACCTTCCCTTCAGCAGTCAAGGCCCAGACTCCCTCTCCCCTCATCTCCTGCTCATCCTATGACCATTCTATAAGCCAAAATCATCCAATGGCTGTTTGGACAGTGTTCAGTCTCCCTGTCTTTTTTTTTTTTTTTTTTTTTTTGGTTTTTGTTCTTTGTTGAGACAAGTTCTTGCTCTGTCGCCTAGGCTGGAGTGCAGTGGTGCTATCATAGCTCACTGCAGCCTTGACCTCCTGTACTCAGGCAATCCTTCCACCTCAGCCTCCCGAGTAGCTACAGGCACAGGCCACTATGCCTGGCTAATTAAAGCAGGTTTCACCACAGAACTGATTTGCCTACATTAAAAGAAATTTTTTTTAAATCAAAAAAACTTTTTTTTTGTAGAGATGGGGTCTCACTTTGTTGCCCAGGCTGGTCTGTGAACTCCTGGGCTCAAGCCATCCATCCGCTTTGGCCTCCCAAAATGCTGGGATTACAGGTGTGAGCCATCGCACCGGGCTGCTCAATGCGTTTTCAACAAAGATCAGTTCTCCAAATAACAGTGAGCTGAAGACAGTCATAGCACATCCTTTAAACCTGGTCTAGAACCCTTAACCAGAGTCATTTTGCCACTAGAAACAGAAATAGAGACAGGAGTGGGCAGGCCGGGGCAAAAGTCCACTGAGAGAAACAAGAACTAGGTTCGGGGAAAGCCCATCCTTTCTTTCTTTTTTTTTTTTTTTTTTAAGAGACAGAGTGTCGGTCTGTTGCCCAGGCCGGAGTGCAGTGGCAAGATATCGGCTCACTGCAACCTCTGCCTCCCAGGTTCAAGTGATCCTCCTGCCTCAGCCCCCTACTAGCTGGGATCACAAGCACATGCCACTGTGCCTGGCTAATTTTTTTTTAATTTAATTTTATTATTATTATACTTTAAGTTCTAGGGTACATGTGCACAACGTGCAGGTTTGTTACATATGTATACTTGTGCCATGTTGGTGTGCTGCACCCATTAACTCGTCATTTAGCATTAGGTATATCTCCTAATGCTATCCCTCCCCCATCCCTCCACCCCACAACAGTTCCCAGAGTGTAATGTTCCCCTTCCTGTGTCCGTGTGTTCTCATTGTTCAATTCCCACCTATGAGTGAGAACATGCGGTGTTTGGTTTTTTGTCCTTGCGATAGTTTACTGAGAATGATGGTTTCCAGTTTCATCCATGTCCCTACAAAGGACATGAACTCATCATTTTTTATGGCTGCATAGTATTCCATGGTGTATATGTGCCACATTTTCTTAATTCAGTCTATCGTTGTTGGACATTTGGGTTGGTTCCAAGTCTTTGCTATTGTGAATAGTGCCACAATAAATATACGTGTGCATGTGTCTTTATAGCAGCATGATTTATAATCCTTTGGGTATATACCGAGTAATGGGATGGCTGGGTCAAATGGTATTTCTAGTTCTAGATCCCTGAGGAATCGCCACACTGACTTCCACAATGGTTGAACTAGTTTACAGTCCCACCAACAGTGTAAAAGTGTTCCTATTTCTCCACATCCTCTCCAGATTTTTGTATTTTTAATAGAGACAGAGTTTCGCCATGTTGGCCAGGCTGGTCTCGAACTCCTGACCTCAGGTGATCTACCTGCCTTGGCCTCCCAAAATGCTGGGATTACAGGCGTGAGCCACTGGGCCCGACCAGCTCATCCTTTCACATGTAAAAGGACAAGGGCAGCACAGGGGGCAAAACCTAAGCAAAACTAAAACTTGTTTAAAAAAAAAAATTCAAAATGTAGGCAAATTAGGCTGGGTTCGGAGGTTCACGTCTGTAATCCCAGCACTTTGGGAGGCTGAGACAGGCAGATTGCTTGAGCCCAGGAGTTTGAGACCAGCCTGGGCAATAGAGGAAGACCCCCCATCTCTACAAAAAAAAGTTTTTTTTAGGCCGAGTGGTGGGCGCCTGTAATACCAGCCACTTGGGAGGCTGGGGCAGGAGAATCGCTTGAACACAGGAGGCAGAGGTTGCAGTGAGCTGAAATCTCGCCACTGTACTCCAGCATAGGTGACAAGAGCAAAACTCCATCTTGAAGAAAAAAAAAAAGAAAAAAAAGTTTTTTTTTAATTAAAAAAATAATTTCTTTTAATGTAGGCAAATCAGTTCTCTGGTGAAACGACTTGCTTCAGTAGCAGAGTATGTCGTGTATCCTAGGACTCAAGAATTCTGACTCTGAAACTAGACAGGATTCAACTCCTGGCCCTCCCCCTCGCTCTGAGATCTTGCCAAGTGATTTCATCTCTCTGGGCCAGTTTTCCTCATCTGTGAAATGGGGTTTCCTCGAAGGGGATGTGTGAGTATTAAATGAGTTGGTGGGTGAATGTGAAGATGGAAAGTGCTTAGAACAGTGCCTGGCACACGAACGACTCCGTCATCTGATGGGGGTGCCTTCCTGCTCCGCTCCCTTGGAATTCCCCAGTTCCCGGCTCAGGCTTCCCGCTGCTCATTTTTCCAGGGTGGACTTAGGACCTTAGTTCAACCTGAACTTACGGAGGGGAGGCAAAAATTTTCCAAAAACAGAGCCCGCCCCACCCGCGGCTCACGTCATCTGTGAAGATGGCCAGCTTCCCGCTCTCCAGCATGTCTTCCAGTTCTTCGTTGGTGGTGGTCCTTCCAGCTGCGGGAAGAAAGGACTCCCTGCTCAGGGGCTGGGCCAGCCTGGGGGCCTGAGGTGGGGTGATGGGGCGGGGACCCGGGGCCCACCCTCCCAGGCCGCCTTAAGCCAGGGGCCCCCTCCAGAGAGGAAATGCCTGGAAGGGGGCTTGGGCAGCCTCGAAGAGTTTGGGGTCCTGGGGTGGGGGGCACACGCACTGATCTCCAGTTGCCGTTGGATCCGGTCCTTGCAGCGGTCCCGGTACTTGGACTGGGTCGCATTATATTCGGTCATTACCTCCACGAACTTCCGGGACAGTGTGGAGTGCTACGGTGGGGGTGGGAGGACAGACGGATCAGGGAGGGAGTCAGAGATCAGGGAGGGAGTCAGGGAGCAGAGACCAAGGCAGGTGAGGAGGCAGTGCATGGGCGGAATAAGGAGGACGCGCTGAATTAGTTTACGGTCCCTTCTTCAGCTTGGGCCGCGATCCCAAACCCTGACAAGTTCATGGTTCCCTACCCGCCCGGTACCCCCGCCTTAGGCCAACACCAGCTAGAGACACTGCTACAGCGCTGAGATGCGGCTCGACCCCGCCCTCCCCGAGAGCCCCGCCCCAGGGCCCCGCCCGCCTCTAGCCTCGCCCCCAGAGCCCTGCCCCAGCCCTCTCTGACCACGCCCCCGCCGGTGCTTGGCCCTGGCCCGCCAGCCTCCAGCCTGGGCTCCTCCCGAGCCGGGTCCTGGCCCGGCCCCCACTGGGCTGCGGCCTCCTACCTGAGTCTTGCGGATGCGCAGGTCCGCGGAAGAACGGTTCAGCCCCTCCTCCTGTTCAATGCTTTGCTCGATCGCTGCGGGAGAGAGGGCGCAGCGATGGGCGGGAGACCCGGGGCGCATGGGGCGGGGGTCCGGGGCGTACCAATGGTCAACACCCCGCGGCAGCACCAGGCCCGGGGAGAAACGTCATCCCCAGGGCGAGTGCGCGCAGCGGTGCCCCAGGGTGGTGTTAGGAGCCAGCAGATAAACAGACGAACAGCCGTTTGAGGGGGTTCCGAAGGCCGGCAGGAAGGGATACTGAGGGTCAGAGGGTCACCAGACAGAAGGGGGCTATTTGTTCTAGTGGCAGAACCGGGTCTTGGAAAGTCCCATCAGTGGTAACTCCTGTCCAACTCCATGAGGGGTGCCGGCCCAGCCCGCCTGAAGGGGCCATGTATGTGGGGTGCTCCCTACTTCCTACAGCCTCTGGACAGGGGGCAAGGACGCAGCCTGCGTTTTTTCTGATGGAAGGCAGTCACCTCCAGGTGGATCAGGTTCTAGTGGCCCCTCTTTCCCTGGGGAATTCAAGGGCAAACGCATGGATATTCCAAGGGAGAAAGCAGCCCTCTCCCTGCCCTGCAAGGTGATCCTGGATCCGGGAATTCCCACTTCTGAAGGATGTTCTGGAAAAGGGCACAGATTAACTGAGATTCCTGCTTCTGGATCAGGCACTCCTGACACTATCATTCCGATTTTCTAAAAAAGAGATCGTGGTAAAATCTACCTAGGTGAGATCAGAAAGTGCAGCAGGGATGAATCACCGGCCCTCTCAGACCTCACCGGCCTCCAAGTCGTTCCTAAGAGCCTCACTCTTCCGTTCTGTTGGCAGTGGGGGAGGTACGGGGGCCGGAAGGCACCCCAAGGCTCCCCCGATTGAGTGACAGCTCTGGCTCAGCAACACACCGCCCAGGGATATTGGAATCGGCTGGCCCAGATTGGGGCCCGACTGTCAGCCTTGGGGCTGGGGCCAAGTCCGGAGGGAGGGGTCTCTTACAGGATCTCATTGACTTTTTACAACATTCCTGGGAGTTCAGTGATATCAGCTCATGTTTTAGACTAGAAACTCAGTTTCCAATGGGCAAAACCACTCACTCAAGGTCACACCCAAAGCCTGAGCTCATGCCACCAGCTGGAAGAGGATGAAGAGAATCCTCTCTCCTTTCCTGGAGGTCTGAAAGGTCAGCTTCTCTAAACCACGGCCACTTTTCCAGCTTCTTTCTTGGTCTATTCCTGAACCCCTCATCCACAGAGCCCTCCTCAGGGTCTTACAGAGAGTGGTCAAGGTCAAGGCTTGATGGACTTAGAGAAACCATTGAGCCCAGGGGATTTTATTTTATTTTTTTTTTTTGAGACGGAGTCTTGCTCTGTGCCCCAGGCTGGAGTGCAGTGGCGCGATCTCGGCTCACTGCAAGCTCCGCCTCCCGGGTTCACGCCATTCTCCTGCCTCAGCCTCCCCAGTAGCTGGGACTACAGGCGCCCGCCAACACACCCGGCTAATTTTTTGTATTTTTAGTAGAGACGGGGTTTCACTGTGTTAGCCAGGATGGTCTCGATCTCCTGACCTCGTGATCCGCCCGCCTCGGCCTCCCAAAGTGCTGGGATTACAGGCTTGAGCCACCGCGCCCGGCCTGAGCCCAGGGGATTTTAAACTGCCGGCAGGAACCTTGTTTCTGAGAAGGAATTTCAGGGGCTGTTGCAGAGAATGAAGAGCAGTCAGGCAGGTAGGTGCTCCCAGCTCCAGTTCAGCTAGAACAACCTGACTTTTATGTTTTATATATTGGGATTCTTTGTATGACTCTGGAAAAAAATATATTTTGATGCCCTCCACCCCCCACCCCCAAAACAAGCTGATTTTAAAATTGCTTTCATTTGTCTTACTGTACTGATAAGGAAGCTGAGAGTAGGGAACTTGTCTAGGGTGAGCTGATGGTGGAGGTTGGACTCTGTCTGCCTGGATTTGCACTTAACGTGCTCCCAGATTCAGACAGTTTCCATCCAGCAGACTCTCCTGAGTACAAAGGGCTTGTTTTTACAAATCCACATCAGAGGCTCACATATGGCCTCCCCTCGAGTCCAGAGGGCATGGAGTTACTACCCTTCTCTCTCTGGGCCAAGGTCAGTGTTCTCTGGGCCAGGTAGCTGGTATAGCTCCTGTTCCCCAAAGCCTAGCAATGTGCCTCGGACATTGGAGGTACTCAGCATACATTTTCTGATACTGACTTACCAGGAGCATGCAAAACAGCAAGCCGGTAACACTGCTATTTCCCTGGTATGAGCAGACAAGGAGGTTCCCAACCCACGGTGCTTTGGGGGAAGGTGGTTATTACCAGCACCCAAGTCCTTAAATTAGAGTGAATAAACGAACATTTGGCAAGTCCCTCTTGAAAGCTCGCCAGCCCCTGATGTCAGCCACACAAGTCCAATCTGTCCTGAGCCAAGGATACCGATTCAGAGGCATTTGCTGGACCCACCCACTGGGTGCTCTGTGCCATGCCGGGGGCCTGCTCAGGAGAGATGAGGACTTAATGAAATCGAAGCCACTCGGAAGATCACCTTTTTCTGGTGAACCTTCATGCTGGTGGAACCAGCAGGGCTCAGATGCAATTTAGACAAACACTCTCCTCTCCCTCATTTCCTATCATATCTCTTTCTCCAAAGAATTGGAGCAAGGGGGAAAGCTGGGGTTTTGTGCTTTCTCACTGTTTAATAATCTGGCTCCTGGAACTTTGTAGAAATTCGTTAGAGAAAGGCCTGTTTTGCTCAATGCATGGCAAAGTTCTTTTTTTTTTGAGAAGGAGTCTTGCTCTGTCACCCAGGCTGGAATGCAGTGGCGCGATCTCGGCTCACTGTAACCTCTGCCTCCCGGGTTCAAGTGATTCCCCTGCCTCAGCCTCCCAAGTGGCTGGGATTACAGGCGCCCACCACCACGCCCGGATAATTTTTGTATTTTTAGTACAGATGGGGTTTCACCATTTTGGCCAGGATTTGGTTAGGATTTTGAACTCCTAACCTCAGGTGATCCACCCACCTTGGCCTCCCAAAGTGCTGGGATTATAGGCGTGAGCTACCACGCCCAGCCCCTTTTTTTTTTTTTTTTTTTTTTTTTTGAGACCGGGTCTCTATCTGTAACCCAGGCTGGAGTGCAGCGGCATGATCTTGGCTCACTGCAGCCTCGACCCCCTGGGCTCAAGCGATTCTTGTGCCTCAGCCTCCCGAGTAGTTGGAACAGAGGCACGTACTATCATGCCCAGCTAATTTTTTTTTTTTTTTTGAAACGGAGTCTCTCTCTGTCACCCAGACTGTAGTGCAGTGGCGCGATCTCAGCTCACTGTAACCTCCACCTCCCGGGTTCAAGCAATTCTCTCCCTCAGCCTCCTGAGTAGCTGGGATTACAGGCGCCCGCCACCACACCCAGCTAATTTTTGTGCTTTTAGTAGAGATGGGGCTTCACCATCTTGGCCAGGCTGGTCTTGAACTCCGGACCTCGTGATTCACCCGCCTCGGCCTCCCAAACTGGCCCAGCTAATTTTTGTATTTTTCACAGAGACAGAGTTTCGCCATGTTGCCCAGGCTGGTGTTGAACTCCTGGGGATCGAGCAATTGGCCCCACCTTGGCCTCCCAAAGGCCTGAGCCACACTCTCCACCCACAGTTCTTTTCCTCCCTGGTTGAGGGGTTGTACTCCTCACCTTTCAATTTGGACCGAACCTTGTTGGCCGTCTTCTTGATGTCTGCAGTGAGGTCCTCCAGCTCCTGTTTGGTCTCTGAGGGGAGGGTGAGGGCAAGTGAGATGTCTGGGTGGGAACCCCAGACCCCTTCTCCTCCCACCCCACAGTCACCTGCAGCCACACTCACTCTCATCTGGGTTGGGGGCGGCCAGGATGGCGCTATGCTGTTTTTTCACCTGCTCCACATCCTCCGACAGTTTCTCAATGCAGCCCCGGATCTCTTCCACCTGGAGCAGAAAATCGGCTATACCCAGCCAAGCTGTCAGGCCAAACAACGGGTTCCAGGGGAACCAGCCAGGGTTCAGGGGGATGGACCAGCCCCAGAACGGCTGATAAAAGGCCAGGGAGGGTGCAGGAGCAGGGAAGTGGGAGACAGGGAAAAGGAAGTTGTTGGTGGCTAGGGGCTGGGCGCTGGGGCTGGGGCTGGGTGCCAGGGCTGGGGCTGGGTGGTGGGACTAGGGGCTGGGGCTGGGGCTGGGGCTGGGGCTGGGGCTGGGGCTGGGGCTGGGGGCTGGGGCTGGGCAGTGGGACTAGGGGCTGGGGCTGGGGCTGGGTGCTGGGGCTGGGGCGGGGGCTGGGGCTGGGCGGTGGGACTAGGGGCTGGGCGGGTGGGACTAGGGGCTGGGGCTGGGGCTGGGGCTGGGGCTGGGGCTGGGGCTGGGGCTGGGCAGTGGGACTAGGGGCTGGGGGCTGGGGCTGGGGGCTGGGGTGCTGGGACTGGAGGCCTTGGAGGCCCATTACCTGTTCAAAGAACTCATCCATGAAGTGGTCCCGATCCACGTGGACCACCTCCTCTTCATCATCACTGTCTTTCGCCTGGGGGCAAGGAAGGCTGAGTCCGTGAGTAGGCCCTACCTGGGTCCCCAAGGCTGGCTCTCTGGCTCTCCCACCCTCTCCCTGCCATGCACACACAGGTGCTCCCAGCTCTAGGCTCAGAGAAGGGGTCCTGGGAGGGGTCCCATGCAGGGGAGATGGCAAAGACACTAAAAGTGTTTGTCAGCCCAAAGGATTCCTTACAAGGAATTGGCAAAAGACCCCCTCTCAGGGCGGATGTGGCCTTGGGGGCGCAGAGTCAGCCTTGACCAGCCAATAGGGATGATTTCAATATTTCAACAACCGGCTCAACGTCAGGCTTGCAGTAACCGACCCTGGGCTCCGTGAAGGGTCCTGGACTGGAGAACCGGGAGCCTGGATCTCCCTACTGTCCCTGCTCTCCTGCCCGGATCTCACTTCATTCCTTCTCTTCCTCTCCTGCCCCACCCGACCAGACATGTACCCTGTGCAAGGTCACTTCACTGCCAGCGGCAGGCACCAAGTTGAGCAAGCAGTGAGGGCTGGATAAGAGACATGGGCAGCACCCCGACCTCCCTCGCGCCCCGTGCCCCCCTCTTCCCGCCCACTCTCCCTCCCCTCCCAGCCGGCTCTCCCTCGCAGTGGATTCACTTGCTTTCATCCAGCCCCTTCCAACTTCACACCCACCTACTCTTGCTGGCTTGGATTTCCCAGTTGCAACCTGCAGCTGCTCAACCCTCCACCCGCAGGGCTCAGAGACACAAAGGGATTTACCCACCCACAGCACCACTGCCACCGACAGACAGACTCGCGACACAGACAGAAGAGCTGACACCCAAGGCACACAGGAATAGGCCACCCCCCTCCCCCGGACACCCACACAGAGATGCACTGATGCTGGCGTTCACCCGCACTCAGACTCACAGCTGAGCCGCACTGACATGTGTGGACACACTGGCGTTCAGCTGCACCCCTGAGGACATTTGGGAGGGCTCACTGGGCTTGTTCTTCCAGCTTCTCGGAGCCTCATGTCTGCACACACGCTCAGAGCTGGACAGGAGAGGCTGTAGGGGAGGCGCCCCGTGCTACACACACCTGAGTCCTTCTCTGCTTGGGACAGAGTTCTGATGGCAAAATCTGAGCCCATCAAGCTTAATGACATCTGGAGCCCTGATCAGCCCCAGTGGAAATGTATACAGAGTTCATCCTGATTTCCAAAAAGAACCCAGCCAGAGCTCAGACAGAATCCAACCCCTGGAGCCTGGGTGAAATCAAGACAGGATCCAAACAGCATCCACCTGGGGGTGTAGTCAGTTGGAATCCAAAAAGAAGAGCTTGCCATCGTCCCAGCGGCACGCAGACAGGGCCTAACAGAAACCAGACAGGCTCAGACTGAACTAGGCAAGGCTCACACAGATCCCAGACAGCTCAGATTGAACCTAGACAGGGCCAGATGGGACCTAGGTGCAGTCCACACAGCCAAAACTCAGGATCAGCAGTGCTCCACAGCCCCGGGAAAAGCCCGCACAGCCCGGGGGGCCTCCAGCTCCACGCTCCTGAACCCACTCCAGCCTCCCTGCTAAGCCCAGCCCAAATGGAACTCCAGGGAGTCTTCACACAGACGCTGAGCCCACACTGTGTCGGAAAATGTGTTCAGCACTTGTGTTGAATTTCCAGACAATCCCAACCATCCACCTGGAAAGGGGGTTTCCTCCGTCTTGGCTCACAGCTGCCCCCAGAAAGTGGGGCGGCACAGGTGGCATAAGTTGGGGACGCTGAGAGGCTCTGGGATGCTGGGCTCACCTCTGAGGACCCATCGGCCTACCATGATGCTCTTCACTTTCTCTGTCCTCAAAACCCAGCTGTGCTACAAGGCCTCCTTCCCCTAGAGCCAAAAGCCTTCCTCTGCTGTTTCTCTCCCTTCAACCACTCACTCAGCCGCCAGCCTTACGCAGGTCATGCGGCCTCTCCGTGGCCCGGGTGCCTGAAGACTTTCCCGTTCTGTGTCTCTCCCTTCCCCATGCTAACGTTAGGAAGTCTTTCCTAAAATCTAATTTCAATCTCTCCTGTTGTTCTCGGAGCCACCTCCCTTAGGTTCATCTCTGGAGCACCCTGGGCTACTTATTTGTTTGCCCTCAAGAGAGGAAGAAAGATAGAAGGCCTAAGTGTGGTTTATTTGGTATAATAAATACAAAGAGAGCTGGGAGCTAATAATCCTCTACAATTTACAAACACCTTTACATCCATAATCCGTTTTGATCCTTAGCACCACCAGCCCTGCGAGAAAAGCTGCATAAACATCATCGTCCTCATTTCACAGATGAAGGAACAGGAAGCCAGAGGGGAAAAAGGAGAGTGACTTGCCCAAGGGCACCCAGCCCCACAAAGACCCCTGTTAGGCTCCAGACTGGGCTACCTCCCCTGCTGACTTTCCGCTCCCAGTTACTTTCTCTCTCAGTGAGCGCCTGCTAAGTCCCAATCTGGGGAAGGCTCTGTGTCCGGACAACCTAGCAAAATAAGAGCACTTGATGGTATTTTTTGCATAAGTCTTACATTCTAGTTATCCCATTTAATCTTCATTAGGACTCTGTAAGGACCATTGGCCAACATAATTATAATTATGCAAATATTTAGATGGCGTTATACAATGTGCCGGGCACTGTTGTATGTGCTCCACACATATCTATCCATTTCACTCTTAAACAGTCCCCTCGGAGGTATTATAGCCCCTTTTATAGATGGGGAAACTGAGGCATAGAGCTAAATAACTCAGGCCAGTTGTAGTGGCTCACGCCTGTAATCCCAGCACTTTGGGAGGCTCTGGTGGGAGGATCACCTGAACCCAGGAGTTCAAGACCAGCCTAGGCAACATAGCAAGACCATGTCTCTACAAAAAATACAAAAATTAGCTGAGCATGGTGGTGCGCACCTGTAGTCCCAGCTACTTGGGAGGCTGAGGTAGGAGGATCCCTGGAGCTCAGGAGGTTAAGAGACTGCAGTAAGCTGTGATTGTGCCACTGCACTCCAGCCTGGGTGACAGAGCAAGACCATGTCTCTTAAAAAAAAAAACAAAAAAAACTTGCCCCAGGTCAGCTGTTAGAAGACCATTTGGCTCTACCCCTGAGCCTAGTCTCTGCATTTGTTGAATGGTAACAATGCCTACCCCCGGCCGATCCCATGTTACAGACAAGGAAACAGGTTCAGAGAGGTTGCCTGACCTGCCTAAAGCTTCACAGCAAATGAGGCCAGAGGTAGGACCTGAACCCAGGACTGTCTGGCACTAAGTGTCAGGCTCTCTCCCTTCTGTCCTGCTGACAGATGGCAGTCCCTCCTGGTCCTAAAAAGCCCACTCTGCCATGTCCTCAGGACTGCTGAACTGCAGCCAGGACGGAAAATCAGTAGGAGGGGCCCAGGGCTGCAGGAAGAGCTTGGACAGGAGGCCAGGCCTCCCAGCCTCCGTCTATCTTGCTGTGTGACCCCAGGCAAACTTCAGCTCCTCCCTGGGCCCCAGTTCCCTTGTCACTGAAATGAGCAGGCTGGTGCAAGTGCCCACCCTGCTCTGAGGGGCCCTCCGTGCTCTGAGTGATGCATATTTAGTAATGAGCACAGCATCCATTTCTGGAAGAAGTTAGGCCAGCCAAAAAGAAAGCAGGCTGTGGGCAAACCAGACTACCTAGGAAAAGATGATCAAATGTGCCCCAGTCTGCTTTATGGTGGCTTCAGGTTACAGGTGAACGATTCAAGCCTCAGTTTCCTCATGTGCAAATCGAGGAGGATAAAAATTCACATACATGTAACATATATGTGCTGATTACCACGAGTTGGGTCCTATTACAAGTGCTTTGCATTTCTTTTTTTCTTTTTCCTTCTTTTTTTTTTTTGAGAGATGGGATCTCACTATATTGCCCAGGCTGGTCTCGAACTCCTGGGCTCAAGAGATCCTCACTCCTTGGCCTCCCAAAGCACTGGGATGACAAGTGTGAGCCACCGCACCCAGCCTGCATTTCTTGTTTAATCATCACGACCACTCCATGAGGTCATATTCTTATTCTCATTGGACAGATGAGGAGGTGGAGGCGCAGAGAGATTGGGTAACTTGCCCAGGATCACACAGCTGATGGGATGACTCAAACTGAGGCACGCTGCTCTGCAGCACACAGCTCCTTGAGCACTTGAGGGGGATTGAATGAGAGAATGCAGTGCTCCTGAGCCCCTTCCAGAAGCACCTGGGGACTGCCCACATCAGATCCAAGCCTCCAGCTGCAGCCTGACCTCCTCATGGGCCCCCTAAGTCCAAGTCTTCCACAGCGGAGCCACCACGGGCCTTGTGTGTATGTCGATGTGGAGCGATGGCAAGGACAGATACAGAAACGGAAGGAGGAGAGTGACAGTGAGAGCCAGCAAGTCAGTGACCAGAGAGACAGATGGTGAGACGGTGACAAAAACACAGAGGCGGCAAGAGACTGGAATTGGGTGACAGAAAAGTCAGAGAGAGAGAGTGTGCGTGTGTGTACGTGTGTGTGTGTAAACACATGAGTGCCCCAGCACTGACACACACAGGCTGCCCATGCTCCTCAGGGGTGCAAGCATCATTGTTTGATCGGAGGCAGCAGCCTCCCCCTGTGCCCCTTCCCCCACCCTCTGCTTCAGTCCATCTGTCTCCCTGGCTGGGCCTCTCCTTGCTCCCTCCCCCTGAGCAGCCTGGCCCTCTCACCCTGACCTCTCTCCTCCATCTTTCCTGCCTTACCCCCTGCCCCTTTCTCATCCTCCCTCTGCCTCATAGAGTCATTCATTCATCTAACAGATGTGTCTGATTTATGCCAGGTGCTCTTCTGGGTGCTGCTGGCGATGTGGTGGTGAAGAAGACAGGTGAGAAGAGCCTGCCTCCAGGGAGCTGGCATTCCAGTCGGGGAGGCAGACAATGGGAGGTGAACAAGACCATTTCAGATTGTGCTGAATAGCAGGAGGGAGATAAGCAGAAAGATGGGATCAAGAGACTCGGGGATTGGGGGGGATTGGGGAAGGATTTCTACAGGACGGTCAGCAGGGCTTTTCTGGGGAGGTGACATCTGAGCTAGGTCCTGAAGGAGCCAACTGTGCCACAATGCTGGGGAAACAGAATTCAGGGCAGAGGGAACAGCATGCTGAGCAGAGGGAACAGCATGCGTGAAGGTCCTTGGACAGGGGTAAACTTGTGTGTTTGGATAGCAGAAAGAAGCCCAGTGCCAGCCGAGCACAGTGGCTCATGCCTGGAATACCAGCACTTTGGGAGGGCGAGGTGGGAGGATCATTTGAGGCCAGGAGTTCAAGACCAGTCTGGTCAACATAGACCCCATCTCTACAAAAGTAAAAAGAATTAGCCAGAGGCCGGGCGCGGTGGCTCAAGCCTGTAATCCCAGCACTTTGGGAGGCCGAGGCGGGCGGATCACGAGGTCAGGAGATCGAGACCATCCTGGCTAACAGGGTGAAACCCCGTCTCTACTAAAAATACAAAAAAAATTAGCCGGGCGTGTTGGCGGGCGCCTGTAGTCCCAGCTACTCGGGAGGCTGAGGCAGGAGAATGGCGTGAACCCCGGGAGGCGGAGCTTGCAGTGAGCCGAGATCGCGCCACTGCACTCCAGCCTGGGGGACAGAGCAAGACTCCGTCTCAAAAAAAAAAAAAAAAAAAAAAGAATTAGCCAGGCATGGTGGTGCGCATCTGTAATCCCAGCTACTCGAGAGGCTGAGGCAGGAGGATCCCTGGAGACCAGGAGGTCAAGGCTGCAGTGAGCTATGATTGCACCGCTGCACTCCAGCCTGGGTGACAGAAGAAGACCATGTTTCTAAAAACATTTTTAAAAATATAAATAAAGGCAGCCCAGAGCAGCCGGAGGATATGGATCCATCACCCAGGGTTCGCTGGTCTCTGCCCCCTGTGATTTCAGGGCTGCGTTTCTAAAGCACCTGCTGTGCCTGCCTCATACCTGAGGGCCTTCGGGGCTCAGGGCGGTCCCTCAGCAGCCTTCATCCTGTCCAGCCTCAGATTCAGGCTCCTGCACTGCAGGCCCCACCTTCCTCCCAGGTTGTCTCCGAACTTCTCCCACCTGACTCCACAGCTGCCTCTCAGACCTCAGCCCTCCCTGTGCCCCTCCTGTCTTCTCCCATAACCCACCTTCCTCTCCACCTCACTCGCTCTGCTCTTTCCTCTTGAGCACCACTCTGGCTTCACTCCTTAGACCCTGGGACACCTATTTAGCTGATTAACTCCTCATCACAGCCTCCACAACCAGCCTAGCACCAACCAAGGTTGCCTGGTAAACTGGACGCAGAAAACCCTGGTTCAAGCCCACCTCGACCATTAAGAGCTATCTGACCTTGGACAAGTCAGGTTTTTTTACCCCCTCTGGCCCTCAATGTACTCCAAAATAAAATAGGGGCCATGTCCTGCCCATCGCAGGGGGCTTGTGTGGTGTTGAAGAGAAATAAACAAGCCATCTGCTGGGTAACAGACACACAGCACTGTTGGGCGCTAGGCCCCCTCCTAGGCACTTGATGCATATTAACTACTTCCAATCCTCAGGATAACCCTGTGAAACAGGTACTCTTACTTCTCCCAATTCATACAAGAAGAAATTGAGGACCAGAGAGGTTAAGCAACTTGCCCAAGGTCTCACAGAAAGTAGCAAAATTAGAATTTGAACCCAGACAGTCTGGCTCCTGAAACCACTGTGTGACAAACGGACTTGAGAACCCCTTGGGAATGCCAAGGTACTGTTGGAAAGACAATCAGTCCCCTGGGCTAATGTCCCCTCCCACACCGCCCCTGCCTCATCCTTCCCAGTGTCTCAGAGACCCTGTTTCCAGGTCCCCCACACCCGGCCGGGTGTCTCCTGCATCCCAGCCTCCTTGCTTTCAACTGTAGCAGGGAGACCCTTACACTACCCGAATCTATCAGCTTTTCCCACCCCGCCCGCCCCCTCTTGAATCTCCAGTTTCCCTGAGCTGTGACTAATACCAAAGCCACCACATCCACTCAGCCCCTTCACCCTTCCACACCACCTCTGGCAGCCACAGCCAACAGGATTCCTTACCTCTGAGCAGGGGCCCCTGACTCATTCATGAGGCCTCCCCCTCCCCTGCCTCCCCCTTATCCCGCTTAGCCTTTTCCCTCCCTATTTCTTGAATTATACCCCAATTCCA
This sequence comes from Nomascus leucogenys, assembly GCF_006542625.1. Taxonomy (NCBI): domain Eukaryota; kingdom Metazoa; phylum Chordata; class Mammalia; order Primates; family Hylobatidae; genus Nomascus; species Nomascus leucogenys. The sequence goes on along the minus strand of NC_044382.1, from coordinate 75,059,423 downwards.
CACCACCTGATCCCAACCCACTTCCATTTCCCTGGGTTTTGGAGTCATGGAATAGTCCTGGTAGCAGGGGAGATGGGTTCAAGTCCGGATCCCTCACCTGCTAGCTGTGTGACCCTTGGCAAGTTATTCAACCACTCCGGGCCTCAGTTTCCCCAACTCTAAAATGAAAGAGCCTCTCCGTCCACTTGCCAGGAGGCCAGTGGGGCTCTAATGAGATCACGGATGAAAGCCTGCTCTGCAAACTGCACCGTGAGGAGGGGAGTTGACAGCACCGATGCTGAAGCCGGCCTGCCTGGGTTTGAATCCTGCCTTTACCAGCTGTGTGACTTTGGTCTAATTACTTAACCTCTCTGAGCTCAGTGTCCTTATCTATAAAATGAGATAACATATATCTGTATATCTAAAAAGATATTTATATATCTATGAAATGAGATAACCAGTCTCATAGGATTGCTGTGAGGATCAAAATGAGTGAATATGCATAAAACACTTCAAACAATGTTTATTATTACTGTCATTTTCCTCATGCCTGAGTGTATATTCAGTAAAAATGTAATAAAGAAACCTTCAAAATTGCCTCCCTCAGCCACCAGCTCCTCCTTGCTTCCCATTTGGCAACCTGTCTGTCCCCAGAGACAGCAGTCACTTGCCTCCAAACACATTCTCCTCGTCTGTCTGTAACCTGGGTCCCCAACCCCAAATCCAGGAGACAGCTCTTCACCCCCAATGCTGAAACTTCTGTTTCAAAGGCCAGAAAACCAGAGACCTGTGTCAACCTGGCAGACAGGAAACCCAGATTGCAGTCTGCCCCCTACCCACTTGCTTGGTGACCTTGGGCAAGTCCCTTCCCACGCCTGAATCTCAGTTTCCTCATCTGTCAAGTGGGGTAATAACCCCTGGGGTAACAACCCACCAGTTCCCTGTAAAGGCTCAGTGCATTGGGCAGCTCAGCCAGGGCCGGTACTCTTATTAACATAACACCACCAGCCCAGCACAATGCGGACTGTCAGCGCTGCCTCCTCGGGGCCCCAGGTCATTTCTCCAAATGCCCCAGCGTCCTCCCTGCCCCTGAAACCATTCTTATCGAGCCCCATTCCCCAGTTCCTCCAGGTAGCAGCCTCCACTGCAGTCCTTCCCCGTCCCCCCAAAACCAGGGACTGCCTGGCCAGACTCCTGGAGCCAGGCCTCTTCAGGCCTGCAGACCTGGGGCCTGCATCAGCCCTTGACTGCCTGGGGTGCCCCAGGTCCCCCCAGCAGAGCGCGGCCCGTGTTCCATGGCCCTCTCCTCTGCATCCCCATCTCCCACCTCTGGGTCACGCCGTCTCAGGCCCTGGCCCTCTGGCTCTCTCCGGAGGCCACCTCTTCCCTCCCTGTCTCGGAGAGATGCCTCCTCCCTACGGGGAGTGACACGCGCGTGTGCACACACACACACACACACTTCATTCACTGCCAGGTGCTGGCATCTCAGTCCCAACCTGTGTCCTTCCCTGTAGCATCCCCTGAATCTGGGTCCTGCTAGACTCTCAGCCTGGCCCAGTCACCGCCCCCATGCTTCTCTTTGGCAAACCTGCCCAGGGGATGACAGTCCCCTCTGGTCTCTCCTGACATCCACTCTCTCCCATCCCCAGACCAGACCCCGGGGCCCTCCTGGGAATGCGGGGTGTTCGAGGCCCCTGAGACCTCTCCTGCCCCCTTGTGTCTTAATGGCCTCCAACCCCTTCCAGCCACTGTCCCCAAAATGCAGGTTCACTGGAGAGACATCAGGCGCCTGAAGATACTGGGGTGCCCTGGCTACCAACCTCCGATCTCATCCTTCGTCCCCACGTCCCAGCGCCTCCCCCACTCCATCCCCACACGTTCCCCCAATACTGGGGTCCCGCCCCCCCATTCTCCCCACCCCCAAGCTCACACTCCGCAGCTCCTGAGTCCGATCCTTCATCCTGCGACGGCTCCTCCTCCTCGTCCTCCTGCCTCTGCTGCTGCTCCGGGTCTCCCGCCTCTGTGCCGGAGGCCGGGGTCTGGGGGCGCCGGGGGCGGGGGGGGCGCCGCGGCCGCTGCGGGGGCCTGCGGGCGGGGGCGGGGCCGGGGGCGGCTGGCCGAGGGCCGGGCAGGGGCAGGGGCCTGGACCGGGCTCGGCTCTGCCGGGCTGCGGTGGCGATGCGGCTGCGGCACAGGGTAGGATGGAGGGATGCGGGAGCCGAGCGCGGGGAGGGGGGCGGAGGGAGGTGAGGAGGAAGCGAGGGCGGGGGGAGCGGGAGCGCGCAGGGAGCAGGGGGCATGCGCAGCGCCCCGGCCGGGGGCGCCTGGGGGTTGTAGTCACGGGCTTGGGGGACACCCGAGGAGGGGGCGGGAGAGGCCTGGAGGCTGGTGGGGGTGGGCAGAGCCCGAGGAGCAGGGAGAGATGCGGAGAGCCAAGCGGAGATGCTAGGGTGGCCCGGGGGGTGGGGTGGCCCGGCGGAAAGAGGGGGTGAGGGAATGAATTCAGGGAATAACCTGGGAGCCGGGATGTGGATCCCTTTCCAGGAGACACAGATCGCGGCTGTGTTTTGTGTCTGGTGTCTGCGTGAGGCTGCGCGCGACCACCTCTGGGTGTGAGCCCGTGTGTGTTCCTGCAGGAGGCTCTTTGGACACTAGAAATAGAAAGACTGACCCTCTGTGTGGTTTTTACGATGCAGGGAAGTAGCCAGGTGCTTGCTGAGAAGGACACGGGGCTTGTGTTGCACAGCCTGGGCCTCTCCCGCTGCGGTGGGTCTCGGAGCTCTGCTTGTCTGCCTCCAGGGACAGGGTGCTCACTACCTTCCAGGACCTCCTGGCCCATCTGCAGATGGCTCTGACTGTTGAACATGAAATTTGTCCTTAGTGGGAGGGGAAATCAAGTGCCCCTGAGGGTCTGAGTGACCTTCTTTTCTGATGTCCACCTCTCCTCTCCCCATCCTTACACCACACCAGCTCCTCCCACCCCCTGCAATGGGGCGCCGGTCTCCAATGGGACAGGTCTTGACTCTCAATCGATCCTCCTGCCTCAGCCTCCTAAAGTGCTGGGATTACATGCCTGGGCTACTGCACCCGGCATTCTCTTGCCAGGTACCCAGTGACCTCCTTGGTGCCAAATCTGTGTCTGATAAACCCTCATCCCACACCGCCAGTCGGGCCTTACCATCCCTGACCTCTCAGCAGCATGTGACCCTGATAAGCCCCTCTTCCTGAAACCCTCCTGTCCGTGGTGCTCCGCCCGCCTACCCCCTAACCTGACCTGTGAGTGTTGTCTCCCAGCCTCCTTCCAGGTCCTTCCCTTTTCCCACAGCCCTTCAACCTCAGGGTTCCCTGGGCTCCATCCATTCTCTTCTCTTTTTTTTTTTTTTTGAGTTAGGGTCTCACTCTGTTGCCCAGGCTAGAGTGCAGTGGTGCAATCTCGGCTCACTGCAGCCTCAACCTCCCAGGCTCAAGTGATTCTCCCACCTCAGCCTCCTGAGTAGCTGGGACTACAGGCACGTGCCACCACACCTGGCTAATTTTATTTTTTGTAGAGACAGGGTCTCACTATGTTGTCCAGGCTGGTCTTGAACTCCTAGGGTCAAGCGATCCTCCCACCTCAGCCTCCCAAAGTGCTGAGATTACAGGCCTGGGCCACCACACCTGGCATTCTCTTCCTTCTTTACCTGCATCTTTCTGCACCTCCGTGTCTGCAGTGCCCATATCTGTACCTGCGAGCCAGATCCTCCCCCCATAAGACAGCCCCTACTATATGCCTAAGCTCTGAGCTGGGCACCAAGAAGACAGAGATTGAAGATGCCCCCAGAGCCATGAGTAGATCCATGACTACAGTGGGCATGGCTAGCGCTGACGTGGGGACCTCAAGGAGGTGGCTGTATCCTCCCCAAAGTGCTCCTTCCTGTGTTCTCCCTCAGAGATGGCATCATCTCCATCCACCCAGCCACTCAAAGCACAGAAATCTGTCCTTGCCTCCCTGCCATTATAATGCCATCACGTTCTGGGCATCCAATGTGTTGCATTCACTATGCTGGTAGCTCCCAGAAACCTCCCAACTTCACAGTAGCCACTGCTAAGATCCCAAGTGTATAGACCAGGACACTGAGGCTTTGAATGGTCACATAACATATCCAAGTTCACAAGGTTAATAAAGGGCAGGGCTGGGGTCTTGTTTACTTTTTTTTTTTTTTTCCAGAGACAGGGTCTCACTCTGTTCCCCAGGCTGGAGTGCAGTGGTGCAATCACACCTCATAGCAGCCTTGACCTCCTGGGCTCGAGCGATCCTCCCATCTCAGCCTCCTGAGTACCTGGGACTACAGGTGTACACCACTGTGTCCAGCTAATTTTCTTTTTCCTTCTTTCTTTCTTTTCTTTTCTTTCTTTCTTTCTTTCTTTCTTTCTTTCTTTCTTTCTTTCTTTCTTTTTCTTTCTCTCTCTCTCTCTTTCTTTCCTTCTTTCTTTCTTTTTTTGAGAGAGAGTCTCGCTCTGTCACCCAGGCTGGAGTGCAATGGCGCGATCTTGGCTCACTGCAATCTCCGCCTCCCGGGTTCAAGTGATTCTCCTGTCTCAACCTCCCAAGTAGCTGTGATTACAGGTGCCCGCCACCGTGCCTGGCTAATTTTTGTATTTTTAGTAGAGACAGGGTTTCACCATGTTGGCCAGGCTGGTCTGGAACTCCTGACCTCAGGTGATCCACCTGCCTTGGCTTCCCAAAGTGCTGGGATTGCAGGTGTGAGCTACTGTACCTGGCCCTAATTTAACTTTTTTTCTTTTTTTTTTTTTTTTTTTTGGCAGAGATGAGGCTGGCCTCAGCCTCCTGGGCTCTCACCTTGGCTTCCCAAGTGCTGGTATTATAGGCATAAGCCACTGTGTCTGACCTTGTTTGTATCTTTTGATTGCAAAGCCCATTCTTCTTCTTCCTCCTTCTCCTTCTCCTTCTCCTTCTCCTTCTCCTTCTCCTTCTCCTTCTCCTTCTCCTTCTCCTTCTCCTTCTCCTTCTCCTTCTTCTTCTTCAAGAGATGGGGTCTTACTCTGTTGCCCAGCCTGGACTCAAACTCCCGGGCTCAATCAGTCTTCCTACCTCACCCTCCTGAGTGGCTGGGACTACAGGGGCACACCACTGCACCCGGCTCACAGCCCATTCTTGTAAAAGCATGCTCTTATAGCTCCTCTCTCAACTGTGACACCCAGAGCTGTCTCCAGGCCCTCTCCTGTTCCCACCACCTCAGGTCAGTCTAGGCCCTCACTGTCTTTCACCTGGGCCATCAGCACGACCTTCTCTCTTTGGTCTTCCCACTTGAACGAAGCCCCTTTCCTTTTACATAATGTCTTCCTCCTCAGTCCTTAATGTGATTGCCCCTAAAACAAATGTGACCTGCCAGGCGCAGTGGCTCATGCCTGTAATCCCAGCACTTTGGGAGGCTGAGGCAGGCGGATCACCTGAGGTCGGGAGTTTGAGACCAGCCTGATCAACGTGGAGAAACCCTGTCTCTACTAAAAATATAAAATTAGCCGGGCATAATGGCACATGTCTGTAATCCCAGGTACTAGGGAGGCTGAGGCAGGAGAATTGCTTGAACCTGGGAGGCAGAGGTTGCAGTAAGCCGAGATCACGCCATTACACTCCAGCCTGGGCAATAAGAGCGAAACTCCAGCTCAAAAATACATAAAAATAAAAAATAAAAATATAAAAATTAGCCGGGTGTGGTAGCATGTGCCTGTAATCCCAGCTACTCTGGGGGCTGAGGCAACCAGTATGGTTGAACCTGGGAGGCTGAGGTTGGAGTGAGCCAAGATCGTGCCACTGCACTCCAGCCTGGTAGACAGAGCAAGATTCTGTCTCAAAAACAAACAAACAAAAAAATCAGAGTGAATAAATGGCATATTCCTGCACCCGTTTTACCCAGGCATAAAGAACAAAGCAAACTGTGAAGGCAGGGAGTTTTGTCTGTTGTGTGTTCACTGCTGGTTCTCCAGTGGCTCCACAGCACCTGGCACATGGTAGGCGCTCAGTAATTATGTGTTATAGGAATGAATGAGTGAATGGCGCACCACTCAAATCTGGCTGCAGCTCTAAAGATGGACACAGGCACACACATATAGCAATTCTTCTCACTGATCAGTGACTTCAAGCTCATTACATTCATGATCACTTATGGGCTACCCAAAGTGAGTCATGTGAATCATGAAGGAAGTTCTTCCTATGCAGTCGGCTACCCAGTGCCCCCCACCCTTTTTTTTTCTTTTTGAGATGACGCCTTGCTCTGTCACCCAGGCTGGAGTGCAGTGGCACAATCTCCACTCACTGCAACCTCCACCTCCCAGGTTCAAGCCATCCTCCCACTTCAGCTTTCCGAGTAGCTGGGACCACAGGCACGTGCCATCTCGCCCATCTAATTTTTTTGTATTTTTTGTAGAGACAGGGTTTCACCATGTTGCCCAGGCTGGTCTTGAACTCCTGACCTCAAGCAATCCACCCGCCTTGGCCTCCCAAAAGTGCTGGGATTACAGGTGTGAGCCACTGTGCCTGGCCAACCTTTTTATTTATTTATTATTTTTTTTTGAGATGGAGTCTCGCTCTGTCGCCCAGGCTGGAGTGCAGTGGCTCAATCTCGGCTCACTGCAAGCTCCGCCTCCCGGGTTCACGCCATTCTCCTGCCTCAGCCTCTCCGAGTAGCTGAGACTACAGGCGCCCGCCACCACGCCCGGCTAATTTTTTGTATTTTTAGTAGAGACGGGGTTTCACCGTGGTCTCAATCTCTTGACCTCGTGATCCGCCCACCTCGGCCTCCCAAAGTGCTGGGACTGCAAGCGTGAGCCACCGCGCCCGGCCTGGCCAACCTTTTTAAAATATCGATATAACCAGGCCAGGCCCTGATCAGAAAACTTCCCTGGTTTCCCATTGCTTATGGGGTAAAGCCCCAATTTCCTAACCTGGCTTTCCACTTTAGGGCATGCCACCTATTCTCACGCACCCTCTACTCCTATCCCGTTATTCCCTGCATTTTCATATCTCCATGCCTTTCCTCATGTCATTCTTGTCCCCTGGAACTCCCTTCCCTCTAACATCCCCAAGCCCACCTCCTGCTCATCTATCAAAGTTCAGCCACAGTGTCTTTCTTGGCCCTCCTGACACTAGAGGGAAAGTATAGCCAAATCCAGGCTCAGCTGCTCACTGCCCAAATGCCAAACACGAGATGAGAGTTGGGGGCTGAGCACGGTGGCTTATGCCTGTAATCCCAGCACTTTGGGAGGCCAGGATGGGCAGATCACCTGAGGTCAGGAGTTCAAGACCAGCCTGGCCAACATGGTGAAACCCTGTCTCTACTAAAAATACAAAAATTAGCTGGGCATGGTGGCTCACGTCTGTAATCCCAGCTACTTGGGGAGGCTGAGGCAGGAGAATCACTTGAACCCGGGAGGTGGAGGTTGCAGTGAGCCGAGATTATGCCACTGCATTCCAGCCTGGGTGACAGAATGAGACTCTGTCTAAAAAAAAAAGAGTTGGTAGGAGGAAAGCAGGTTTATTCGGAGAGCCAGCAAACCGGGGAGATGGCAGACTAATGTCTGAAAGTCTCATCTCAAAATTTTCAGGCTGGCTGGGTTTTATATATTTATTATTTGAGACAATCTCTCACTGTTATCCAGGCTGGAGTACAGTGGCACAGTTATAGTTCACTGCAGCCTTGACCTCCCAGGTTCAAGCGATCCTCCCACGTCAGCCTCCGAAGTAGCTGGAACTATAGGCACACGCCACCAACCTGGCTCACTTTTTTTTTTTTTTTTTGAGACAGAGTCTCACTCTGTCACCCAGGCTGGAGTGCAGCGGCGTGCGCTTGGCTCACTACAACCTCCGCCTCCCGGGTTCAAGCAATTCTCCTGCCTCAGCCTCCCGAGTAGCTGGGACTACAGGCACGCACCACCACGCCCAGCTAATTTTTGTACTTTTAGTAGAGACGGGGTTTCACCATGTTGGCCAGAATGGTCTCCATCTCTTGAGCTCGTGATCTGCCTGCCTCGGCCTCCCAAAGTGCTGGGATTACAGGCGTGAGCCACCGCACCCGGCCAACCTGGCTCACTTTTTTATTTTTTTTGTAGAGGTGAGGTCTCGCTATGTTCCCTAGGTTGGCCTGAAACTCCTGAGCTCAAGTGATGCCCCTACAACCAGCAGCCCCCCACCTAGGCCTCTCAAAGTGCTGGATTACAGGCACGAACCACCGCGCCCAGCTGGTAGGGGGTTGGTTATGAGAGGGGGTGGTTATGAGAGGGGATATATGGAAGCTATGCACAGGTTGACTCTAGATGGGTCAGTGTGTCTGGTCTCGATGACAGTCTTGAGCAGTGGGCCATCTGGTGGTCTGGCTGGCACTGGTTCGGGTGCAACAGGAATACAGGAGGCACTCAGCATTCTTCCCAGAGCCAGACATGCTGCAACCTTGATTCCCTGCTTAGTTTTTCAAGGCCACTTCCTGGAGTTCTTTATGCCAAGCACTAGTTAAGCATTATTAAAAGCCCAGCATAAAAGGAAAGGAGGGGAAAAATAAAAGCAAAAAAGAATAACTGATTTTCAAGATGGGGTGCTAGTTTCTGTCTCAAAAGCCTATTTTTTTTTTCGAGACAGCGTCTCACTCCATCACCCAGGCTGGAGTGCAGTGGTGCCATCTTGGTTCACTGCCACCTCCGCCTCCTGGGTTCAAGTGAGTCTCTTGCCTCAGCCTCCCCAATAGCTGGGATTACAGGCACGCACCACCACGCCTGGCTAATTTTTTTTTTCTTTTTTTTTGAGATGGAGTCTGGTTCTGTCACCCAGGCTGGAGTGCAGTGGCACGATCTTGGCTCACTGCAACCTCTGCCTCCCAGGTTCAAGCGATTCTCTTGCCTCAGCCTCCTGAGTAGCTGGGATTACAGGCATGCACCACCATGCCTGGCTAATTTTTATTATTTATCTTATTTTATTTATTTTATTTTATTTTTTTTTTTTGAGACAGAGTTTCACTCCTGTTGCCCAGGCTGGAGTGCAATGTCGTGATCTCGGCTCACTGCAATCTCCGCCTCCTGGGTTCAAGCGATTCTCTTGCCTCAGCCTCCCCAGTAGCTGGGATTATTACAGGTATGTGCCACCACGCCTGGCTAAATTTTTTTTTTCTTTTTGAGATGGAGTCTGGCTCTGTCACCCAGGCTGGAGTGCAGTGGTGTGATCTTGGCTCACTGCAACCTCTGGCTCCTAGGTTCAAGCGATTCTCCTGCCTCAGCCTCCTGAATAGCCGGTATTACAGGCACGCAACACCACACCTGGCTAATTTTTATTATTTATTTTATTTTATTTTATTTTTTGAGACTGAGTTTCGCTCTTGTTGCCCAGCCTAGAGTGCAATGGTGCAATCTCGGCTCACGGCAACCTCCGCCTCCCGGGTTCAAGGGATTCTCCCACCTTACCCTCCTGAGTAGTTGGGATTATAGGCATGCACCACCACGCCTGGCTAATTTTGTATTTTTAGTAGAGATGGGGTTTCTCCATGTTGGTCAGGCTGGTCTCCAACTCCCGACCTCAGGTGATCTGCTCGCCTCAGCCTCCCAAACTGTTGGGATTACAGGTGTAAGCCACCATGCTCAGCCAATTTTTGTATTTTTAGTAGAGACAGGGTTTTACCATGTTAGCCAGGCTGATCTCGAACTCCGGGAGGCTGAGGTGGGAGGATCACTTGAGCCTGGGAGGCAGAGATTGCAGTCAGCCAAGATCACATCACTGCACTCCAGCCTGGGTGACAGAGCAAGACTCTATCTCAAGAAAACACATACAAAAAAATATGAATGCGGCTGGGGTGGAGCACAAACATTCAACCCCTAACAGAATACCACGATCAAACTTTCATTTTACAAAGATCCTGCTGGTGGCCGTGTGCTGGACCACCACAGATGGCTGTGGCAGAGTGCACTATGTGAAGCAGCACGCCCCAGGAGCACTGCTCACATCCCAGACATCGTGTATTTGAATATTTATTATAACAATTATCTGACAGGTGGAGGTACAGTGTCATGAGGAAAGAATGCCTTTAACTAATTTCCACCAAGGTGCAGTCAAGTTGGCAGTAGCTCTGGCTCTGTGAAGGTTGATGGGGAGATCAGTTAGGAATCACCCAGGCCAAAAATAATGAGGCCTGCACCAAGGCCTAGAGGTGGGGATGGAACATCCATTACAGAGGTGTGTCATGGGGGGAAATTTGTCAGACACGATTGCAGATTGGAACAGATGATGGAGGGAGGAGGGTCCTAGATCACTCCTGGGTCTCTTGCTGTTACTGTATGTGGAGTAAGTTTGATGGAATAAGAGAAAGATCTTGGCTGGGCGTGGTGGCTCATGCCTGTAATCTCAGCACTTTGGGAGGCTGAGGTGGGCAGATCACAAGGTCAGGAGGTCAAGACCAGCCTGATCAACATGGTGTAACTCCGTCTGTACTAAAAATACAAAAATTAGCCAGGCGTGATAGTGCGAACCTGTAATCTTAGCTACTCAGGAGGCTGAGGCAGGAGAATCGCTTGAACCCGGAGGCAGAGGTTGCAGTGGGCCGAGATTGTGCCACTGCACTCCAGCCTGGGCAACAGAGCGAGACTCCATCTCAAAAAAAAAAAGTGTAAGATCTTGAAATACACTGCCTTTATAAATCATACCAGCAAAACTACTAGGAAATGTAAAAATGCCATTTATAGAAATCTATAGTACCTGGCAGGGTGCAGTGGCTCACACCTGTAATCCCAGAACTTTGGGAGGCTGAGCTAGGAGGATCACTTGAGGCCAGAATTTCAAGACAAGCCTGGGGAACATACCAAGACCCTGTCTCTAAGGAAAAAATTTAATTAATTAAAAAAAATTGCTGGGCACGGTGGCTCACACCTATAATCCCAAGACTTTGGGAGGCCAAGGCGGGCGGATCACCAGGTCAGGAGATCGAGACCATCCTAGCTAACATGGTGAAACCCCATCTCTACTGAAAGTACAAAAAATTAGCCAGGCATGGTGGTGGGCGCCTGTAGTCCCAGCTACTCGGGAGGCTGAGGCAAGAGAATGGCGTGAACCCAGGAGGTGGAGCTTGCAGTGAGCCAAGATCATGCCACTGCACTCCAGCCTGGGCAACTGTGCAAGACTCCATCTAAAAAAAAAAAAAAGAATAAATCTTTAAAACATATGTTAATGTCCTTTATGAGAGAAAAGAATTAAATTTTATTGAAAGACTTTAGAGAAGTCCTTTTTTGAGACAGGATCTCACTTTGTCACCCAGGCTGGAGTTCAGTGGCACGACCAGGACTCTCTGCCCTGCAGCCTTGAGCTCGCGGGCTCAAGTGATCCTCCCACCTCAGCCCCCTGAGTAGCTGAGACTACAGGAACATGCCACCATGCCGAGTAATTTTAAATTTTTTTGTAGAGACATGATGTTGCCCAAGCTGGTCTCAAACTCCTGGCCTCAAGCAATTCTCCTGCCTTGGCCTCCCAAGGCACTAGAATTACAGATGTGAGCCACTGCGCCCTGCCCAGATGAACACTTGTTTTGCTCACCACTATGTCTCTATCTAGCATCAGAGCATCGTCCTGGTACAAAGAGTGGGGCCTGAATAGAGATTTACTGGTTAATGGATGGATAGGTCAAATGGGTATTCATTCTTTTGTTCCTGAGCACAACAGGTGTAATAGGTCCTGTGCCAGGTGGCACGGGGAGGCAGAGATTAGTCAAACGGGGGCCAGGTGCGGTGGCTCACATCTATAATCCCAGTACTTTGGGAGGCTGAGGCGGGCAGATCACCTGAGGTGCCTCCCGAGTGGCTGGGATTGCAAGCACACACTACCATGCTCAGCTAATTTTTTTGTGTATTTTTAGTAGAGATGGGGGTTTCATCATGTAGGCCAGGCTGGTCTTGAACTCCTGACCTCAAGTGATCCGCCCGCCTCGGCCTTCCAAAGTGCTGGAATTACAGACATGAGCCACTGTGCCCGGCCTCATATGTTGAATCTCTAACCTCCAATGTGATGGGAGTAGGAGGTGAGGCCTGTGAAAGGTAACTAGGTTTAGATGAGATCCCAAGGGTGGAGGATAATGAGCATGATGGGATTCGTGCCATTATTTAAAAAGGAAGAAGGCCAAACGTGGTGGCTCATGCCTGTAATCACAGGAATTTGGGAGGCCAAGGCGGGTGGATCACTTGAGCTCAGAAGTTCAAGAACAGGCTGGGCAACATGGCAAAACCCTTCTCTACCAAAAATACAAAAAAACTAGCTGGGCGTGGTGCATGCACCTGTAGTACCAGCTACTCAGGAGGCTGAGGTGGGAGGATTGCTTGAACCCTGGAGGTTGTAGTGAGCCGAGATTGTGCCATTGCACTCCAGCCTGGGCTTTTTTTGAGACCCCATCTCAAAAAAAAAAAAAAGGGAAGAGACACCAGACACCAGAGCTTTCTCTCTCTGCCATGTAATAATACAAGAAGGTGGCTGTCTGCAAACTAGGAAGTGAGCCCTCACTGTGAACGGAATCTGCTGGCACCTTGATCTTGGACTTTCCAGCCTTCGGAACTGTGAGAAAAAAATGTCAGTTGGTTAAGCCACGCCATCTATGGTATTTTGTTAAAGCAGCCCAAACTAACTAAGACATAGTTAAAATTGGTTTAAAATTACTCAGAGGTACCATTCTTTGATATATTACCTTTTAACATTCTTTCTTTTTTTCTTTTTTTTTTTTTTTGAGAAGGAGTCTCACTCTGTCACCCAGGCTGGAGTGCAGTGGCGCAATCTCGGCTCACCACAACCTCTGCCTCCTGGGTTCAAGCAATTCTCCTGCCTTAGCCTCCTGAGTAGCTGGGATTACAGGCGCCCGCCACCACGCCCAGCTAATTTTTCTATTTTTTTAGTAGAGATGGGTTTTCCCTATGTTGGTTAGGCTGGTCTCGAACTCCTGACCTCGTGATCTGCCCGCCTCGGCCTCCCAAAGTGCTGGAATTACAGGCGTGAGCCACCACGCCCAATCAACATTCTTTCTTTACCATTATTTATTTGATATATTTTTTCAAATAGGTAGTACTTTCACATAATACAAAAATCTAAATAATACCAAAAGGGTTCAGTGAAATTCTTACCCTAACAGCTGTACTAGCCACTTTGTTCCCATGAACCACACCTATGGAACGACTTTTATTAGTTTCTTATAAACCTTCCAGAATTTCTTTATGCAGATGTTACCAGAAAGGGGTCTGGATCCAGACCTCAAGAGGGGGTTCTTGGACCTTGCTCAAGAAAGAATTCAGGGCGAGTCCATAGAGTAAAGTGAAAGCAAGTTTATTAGAAAAGTAAAGGATTAAAGAATGGCTACCCCATAGACAGAGCAGCCCCAAGGGCTGCTGGTTGCCCATTTTTATAGTTATTATTTTTTTATTTTTTGTTTTTTGAGACGGAGTTTCACTCTTGTCGCCCAGGCTGGAGTGCAGTGGCGCAATCTCGGCTCACTGCAACCTCCGCCTCCCGGGTTCATGCGATTCTCCTACCTCAGCCTCCCAAGTAGCTGGGATTACAGGTGCCTGCCACCATGCCCAGCTAATTTTTGTATTTTTCGTAGAGACGGGGTTTCACCATGTTGGCCAGGCTGGTCTCGAACTCCTGACCTCAGGTGATCCGCCTGCCTTGGCCTACCAAAGTGCTGGGATTACAGGTGCGAGCCACTGCGCTGGGCCGGTTATTTTTTTATTATATGTTAAACAAGGGGTGGATTATTCATGCCTCCTCTTTTTCTACCATATAGGGTAACTTCCTGACATTGCCATGGCATTGGTAAACTGTCATGACCCTGGTGGGAGTGCTGCAGTGAGGACGCCCAGAGGTCACTCTCATTGCCATCTCGGTTTTGGTGGGTTTTAGCTGGCTTCTTTACTGCAAACTGCTTTATCAACAAGGTCTTTGTGACCTATATCTTGTGCTGATCACTATCTCATCCTGTGACTTAGAACACCTTAACTGTCTGGGATGCAGCCCAGTAGGTCTCAGCCTCATTTTACCCAGTTCCTATTCAAGATGGAGTTGCTCTGGTTCAAACGCCTCTGACATAGATACAAGCAAATACACACACACACACACAATTTTTTTCTTACATAACAGTAAGCATGATACACTTATTCTACACTTTGATATTCAATGAACAAGTATTTCATATCTATGCAAAATGAAGTTTCTAATTCTTTTTGACAGCTCTGTACCTGCTGATGGGCAAGTTATGATTATTGCAAATATTGCGTGAATTACATTGGATGGATGGGTCATTTCATACATGCGCAGACGTGTTGAATTAAAATTCTATTTCCCCAACCTTTGAAGTTGGTGTGGACTTGAGACTTGCTTTGGCTAACAGAATGTGGTAGAAGTCATGTGCAAATTCTGAGCAAGGCCTCAAGATTTCGTTACTGCTTCCACTTTCACTTTCCTGGAACTCTGAGGCCATTATGCTAAGAAGAAATCCAGGATGAAATGTAAGATGCTGGGAGTGGCTCAACTGTTCCCGCCAACCTAGTCATCAGAGCTAAGATAGCAGACAACAGGTGAGTGAGGCCATCTTGGGCCATCCAGCCCCAGCCGTGATGCCAGCTGACTGCAGCCACTTACATAATATAAGCCACCAGCTCCTCTCAGAATCTGGAGAAACAATACATTGTTGTTTATCTCGGTAAGAAAACTCAAGGTTTGGGAGTGGTTTTTTACCCAAGAGTAGCTAACTGATAAAATGGAAATCCCTTTCAGATAGATTTTCAGAAGTAAGATGACTGGTTCAAAGTGTAAATGCTTGCCGGGCGTGGTGGCTCCTGCCTGTAATCCCAGCACTTTGGGAGGTCGAGGCAGGCAGATCACCTGAGGCAGACAATTCAAGACCAGTCTGACCAACACGGAGAAACTCCGTCTCTACTAAAAATCCAAAATTAGCCAGGCGTGGTGGCTCATGGCTGTAATCCCAGCTACTCAGGAAGCTGAGGCAGGAGAATCACTTGACCCCAGGAGGCAGAGGTTGCGGTGAGCTGAGACTGCACCATTGCACTCCAGCCTGGGCAACAAGAGTGAAATTCTGTCTCAAAAAAGAAAGAAAGAAAAACAAAGTATAAATGCAGCTGGGTGAAGTGGCCCATGCCTGTCATCCCAGCACTTTAGGAGGCTGAGGCAAGGGGATCGCTTGAGTTTGAGACCAGCCTGGACAACATAGCGAGACCCTGTCTCTACAAATAATTTTTAAAATTAGCTAGGTGTGGTGGTGTGTGCTTGTGGTCCCAGCTACTTAGGAGGTTGAGGCAAGAGGATCACCTAAGCCCAGGAGATCAAGGTTGCAGTGGGCTGCGATTATACCACTGTACTCCCGCCTGCATTAAAGAGTGAGACCCTGCTCAAAGCAACAACAATAAAACAAAATGTAAATGCATTTGTAATTTTGATAAACATTGTCTGGCTTGTATCATTTTCCATTCCCACCAACAATGGGTGAAAGGACCCATCTCCCCACAATCTTGCCAAAAGAGTGTTTTGCCAAACTTACATCTGTATATGTGTCTAAGGCCTTATTGTTTTTGTGAACTGTCATGTTCTTTGCCCGTTTTTTAGTGAACTACCGGTCTTTCTTATCAATATATGAGAGCTCTTTAAGTAGTAGGGAGATTAGACCGTTCTATGCGATAATAACTGCAAATATTTTTCCCACTTTTTTTTCTTTTTTTTTTTTTCCCGAGACAAGGGGTCTTGCTCTGTTGCCCAGGCTGGAGTGCAGTGGCATGATCTCAGCTCCCTGCAGCCTCTGCCTCCCCAGTTCAAGTGATTCTTGTGCCTCAGCCTCCCGAGTAGCTGGGGTTACAGGCGTTCACTACCACACCCAGCTAGTTTTTATATTTTTAGTACAGATGGAGTTTCAACATGTTGCCTAGGCTGGTCTCCAACTCCTGGCCTCAAGTGATCTTCCCACCTCGACCTCTCAAAGTGCTGGGACTACAGGCATGAGCCACTGCACCCCAACAGTTGTCTTTTGATTTTACTTATGATGATTTTTGCCATGCAGAATTGTTGTATGTAGACAAAGGTATTAATCTTTTCTTTTACAGTTTCCGAATTCTGAGTTGGAGTTGGAAGGGCCTTCCTCACTCCAAAAGTTATAAAAGATTTTGACCGTATTTTCTTCTAGCATTTTATTTATTTATTTATTTATTTATTTATTTATTTATTTATTGAGACAGAGTCTCGCTCTGTCACCTAGGCTGGGGTGCAGTGGTGCAATCTTGGCTCACTGCAACCTCCATCTCCTGGGTTCAAGCGATTCTCCTGCATCAGTCTCCTGAGTAGCTGGGACTACAGGGGTGTGCCACCACGCTCGTCTAATTTTTGTGTCAGTGCACTCCACTTAGTAGAGGAGTACTACTCCTTTTAGTAGAGGCAGGGTTTCACTATGTTGGCCAAGCTGGCCAAGCTGGTCTCAAACTTCTGACCTCAAATGATCCACCCACCTCGGCCTCCCAAAGTGTTGGGATTACAGGCATAAGCTGCCGTGCCCAGAGTCTCCTACCATTTTAACATAGTTTATCCAAACAAATTGCATGATCCATCACCTTTAGAATAAAGTTCAGGGCAGGCCGGGTGCGGTGGCTGACGCCTGTAATCCCAGCACTTTGGGAGGCCAAGGTGGGCAGATCATCTGAGGCCAGGAGTTTGAGACCAGCCTTGGCAACGTAGTGGAACGCTGTCTCTACTAAAAATATAAAAATTAGCCGGGAGTGGTGGGGTGCGCCTGTGCCTGTGTTCCCAGCTACTTGGGAGGCTGAGGCAGGAGAATTTCTTGAACCTGGAAGGCAGAAATTGCAGTGAGGCAAGATCGCACCATTGCACTCCAGCCTGGGCAACAAGAGCGAAACTCCCTCTCAACAACAACAAAAAGGAATAGGGCTGGGTGCGGTGGCTCATGCCTGTAATCCCAGCAGTGTGGGAGGCCGAGGTGGGAGGATCACCTGAGGTTGGGAGTTCGAGATCAGCCTGACCAACGTGGAGAAACCCCATCTCTACTAAAAAATACAAAATTAGCCAGGTGTGGTGGCGCATGCCTGTAATCCCAGCTACTCTGGAGGCTGAGGCAGGAGAATTGCTTGAACCCAGGAGGTGGAGGTTGCGGTGAGCCGAGATCGAGCCACTGCACTCCAGCCTGGGCAACGAGAGCAAAACTCTGTCTCGAAAAAAAAAAAAAAAAAAGGAATAAAGTTCAGGGCCAAAATTATGACATGGGTGACCCAATCGTAAAATTATGACAGTGTCATCCACGTGGATGGGAAACAGGAGGAAGAGTGGCTGGCTCAGGAGGTTCTCAGCGGGAGGCAATGCTTCCTGTTTGGGACACTTTCAGCTTAAAACGTCTGTGGGACCTCCAGGAGGCAAGTGGATTCAAGGGTCTGGAGTTAGGAGAAATTTGGGGCTGGAGATAGGGACTTGCAGGCCAGCATATGGTTATTCAAAGCCACAAGAGTATGTAATAGTTTGAGGAAGAGAGGGTCTCAGATGAAACTCTAGGGAGTGGTCAAGTTTAAGCCCAAAACATGCCGATGGGGAGAGCTATGGGGGCGTATCATCTCCATGGCCCTTAGGGCTTGGCACAGAAACAGCCTCAGAGATGTCTGTAGGGTTAACTGCAGCCCTTACTTGAGTCCTTTGTGGATATCTTTGGCTGCTTGGGACACAGCTCACAGGGAGAAGGGGAGGACCAATAACCTCGCTGGCAGTCAGCCCCAACCCAGCGGTTGGGAGAGACCTGAGACAGAGGCGGGGGGAGGCTCAATGGGTACAAGTCATCTGCCCCTCTTCCCCCAGACAGTCCGAAGCAGGATATCAATAGGTGGCAGCAAGTCCCCAAGGGTAGGTGGAACGCGGGGAGCCACCCGAACTGGTATTTCCCTGGGATCACAGTGCAGTGGTTAGGAGTACAAACAGTATGGGCTGGGAGCGGTGGCTCATGCCTGTAATCCCAGCACTTTGGGAAGCCCGGGTGGGAGGACTGCTTGAGACCAGGAGTTTGAAACCAGCCTGGACAACATAATGAGACCCCGTTTGTACAAAAAATAAAATAAAATAATTAGCCAAACATAGTGGCACTCGTCTACAGTCCCAGTTACTCTCAGTAAGCCGAGGTGAGAGGATCCCTTGAGCCCAGGAATTCAAGGCTTCAGTGAGGCATGATCACATCGCTGAACTCCAGCCTGGGTGACAAAGCAAGACCCTGTCTCAACATCAATAACAATGAAAAAATACAAACTGTGGAGCTCCAGCATCTGGGTTAAAATCCCGGCTGTATCATTTACTGGCTGTGTAACCTCAGGCAAGTTCCTCAATTTCTCTGTGCCTCCACTCCTTCCTCTATAAAATGAGGACAGTAATAGTACCTCCCTCATAAAACTGTTATGAGATTAAATGAGTTAATAAAGTGCTTATGTTAGTGCCCGGCACATAAAGTGCTTTATAAATATTGAATAAGAAATAATTTCATTCATTCGTATTTGTCAAGTGGCTACTGTGTACCAGGCACTGTTGTAGGTGCTGGGGGCACAACTAGGGGTAAGGCAGGTGAAAACCCTTGTCCTGTGGAGTTTGCATTCTAGTTGACGGGGGAGCAGTGATAACAGACAATACGTAAATTTTTTTTTTTTTTTTTTTTTTTTGAGATGGAGTCTCATTCTGTTGCCCAGGCAGGAGAGCAATGGCATGATCTCGGCTCACCACAACCTCCACCTCCCGAGTTCAACCGATTCTCCTGCCTCAGACTCCAGAGTAGCTGGGATTACAGGTGCACGCCACCACATCTGGCTAATTTTTTATATTTTAGTAGAGACGGGGTTTCACTGTGTTGCCCAGGCTGGTCTCAAACTCCTGAGCTCAGGCAATCCACTCGCCTTGGCCTCCCAGAGTGCTAAAATTATAGGTGTGAGCCACCATGCCCGGCCCATTTTTTTTTTTTTTTTTTGAGACGGAGTCTTGCACTGTCGCCCAGGCTGGAGTGCAGTGGCGTGATCTCGGCTCACTGCAAGCTCCGCCTCCCGGGTTCATGCCATTTCCTGCCTCAGCCTCCCGAGTAGCTGGGACTACAGGC
This sequence comes from Nomascus leucogenys, assembly GCF_006542625.1. Lineage (NCBI taxonomy): Eukaryota > Metazoa > Chordata > Mammalia > Primates > Hylobatidae > Nomascus > Nomascus leucogenys. Next base: position 75,040,308 of record NC_044382.1, on the reverse strand, counting down.
GCCCACCACCATGCCCGACTAATGTTTTTGTATTTTTAGTAGAGATGGGGTTTCACCGTGTTAGCCAGGATGGTCTCGATCTCCTGACCTCGTCATCCACCCGCCTCGGCCTCCCAAAGTGCTGGGATTACAGGTGTGAGACACCACGCCTGGCCTATTTTCATTTTTAGTATAGACGGGGTTTCGCCATGTTGGCCAGGCTGGTCTCGAACTCCTGATGTCAAGTGATCTGCCTGCCTCAGCCTCCCAAAATGCTTGGATTACAGAAGTAAGCCACAATGCCTGGCCTTTATTTTTTATTAAAAAAATTTTTTTTGAGACAGGGTCCTACTCTGTCACCCAGGATGGAGTGCACTGGCACAATCATAGCTCACCGCAGCCTTTAACTACTGGCCTCAAGCAATCCTTCTGTCCCAGCTTCCCAAGTAGCTGGGACTACAGGTGCGCACCACCATACCCAGCTAATATTTTATTTATTTAAATTATTTATTTATTTATTTTTTGAGACAGAGTCTCACTCTGTCTCCCAGGCTGAAGTGCAGTGGCGTGATCTTGGCTCACTGCAACCTCTGCCTTCCAGGTTGAAGTGATTCTCTTGCCTCAGCCTCCCCAGTAGCTGGGATTACAGGCATGCGCCACCACACTCGGCTAATTTTTGTATTTTTAGTAGAGACAGGGTTTCTTCATGTTGGCCAGGCTGGTCTCAAACTCCTGACCTCAGGTGATCCGCCCACCTCGGCCTCCCAAAGTGCTGGGATTACAGGTGTGAGCCACTGCGCCCAGCCTTATTTTTTATTTTGTAAAGATGGGGTCTCACTATGTCGTCCAGACTGGTCTCAAACTTCTGAGCTCAAGCGATCCTCCTGCCTCGGCCTCCCAAAGTGCTGAGATTACAGGCGTGAGCCACCACGCCTAGCCCAATATGTAAATAAATTAGCAAAATATATGGTATGTCAGCTCCAAGTGGAGACACAAGAGATGGGCGTGAGCTGGCAAGGCTGATAGCCCCAGCCCTGGTGCACGGTGGGACCCAGGAGATGGAGAGCGGAAGGAAGTCCCCAGATAGGCAGCAACATGGACCCTCTAGCAGAGACACTAGAGCTGCTAAAAGATTCAGAGTAACAATCATCACCGTCATACAACAGCAGGAAGCACTGACATAGTGACATTCCACACCAGCTGCTGTTCTGTTTGCTTTACAAATATCACTTCATCTTTACAGCAATCCTATGAATATGGTGCTATTATTATTCGGATTTTTCTGTTTCGTTTTTTTTTGAGACGGAGTTTCGCTCTTGTTGCCCCCAGTGTGCAATAGTGCAGTCTTGGCTCACTGCAACTTCCGCCTCCCGGGTTCAGGCGATTCTCCTGACTCAGCCTCTCAAGCAGCTGGGATTACAGGCATGTGCCACCATGCCTGGCTAATTTTGTATTTTTAGTAGAGACAGGGTTTCTCCATGTTGGTCAGGCTGGTCTCGAACCCCGGACCTCAGGTGATCTGCCGGCCTCGGTGAGGGCCGGGCATGGTGGCTCATGCCTATAATCCCAGCATTCTGGGAGGCCAAGGCGGGTGGATCACTTGAGGCGGGCTTGGTGGTGGGCACCTGTAATCCCAGCTACTCGGGAAGCTGAGGCAGAAGAATCACCTGAACCCAGGATGTGGAGGCTGTGATGAGCCAAAATCATACCACTGCATTCTAGCCTGGTGACCTGGAGAGACTCTGTCTCAAAAAACAACCACCACCCAAAAACAAACAAACAAACAAACAAACAAAAAAACAAATGAATGAGAACTGAGGTATAGAAAGGTTATATAACTTGCCTCCTAGAGTTATTACAGTGGGTGAATGGGCTGGAATTCCAACCCAGGTCATCTGGCTCCCATGTAGATAGGTCTGGACCCACAGGTAGAGGGGACAAGACAAATTGCCAAGCCTCAGGACCGGGTAGAGCCAGATAGGATCAACAACCTCTCCAGTAGTCGGCTCCAACCTAGCAGGTGTGGGAGAGTTGGCGAGGCCCTGTGACAGGGGCAGGAGAAGGCTTAGTGGGGGCAGGCAGTCCACCCACTTCTCCCCCAAGACAGTCCAAAGCAACAGGTGACAGCAAGCCCCCAAGGGTGGGTGGAACATGGGAAGCCACCCCAGCTGGTATTTTCCTTGGATCACAGTGTAGAGGTTAAGAAACACACCTCGCTCCACAACAGCTGCACAGTCTGGAGCGAATATACACGCCCACCACCCATACACCCAAGACCCAATATACTTTTTTAAACTTTTATTTTTACTTCTATTTATTTATTTTTAATTATTTTTTTTAATCTAATTAGAGATGAGGTCTTAGGCTGGGCGCAGTGGCTCATGCCTGTAACCCCAGCTCTTCGGGAGCCCAAGGCAGGCATATCACGAGGCGGGAGGATCATGAGGTCAGGAGTTCGAGACCAGCCTGGCCAATATGGTGAAACCCCATCTTTGCTAAAAATACAAAAATTAGCCGGGTGCGGTGGTGTGCACCTGTAATTCCAGCTACTTGGGAGGCTGAGGCAGAATTGTTTGAACTTGGGAGGCGGAGGCTGCAGTGAGCTGAGATTGTGCCACTGCACTCCAGCCTGGGAGACAGAGCGAGACTACGTCTCAAAGCAAACAAACAAACAACAACAACAACAAAAACAGCGATGAGGTCTTGGCATGTTGCCCAGGCTGGTCTCAAGTCCTGGGCTCTAAGGATTCTCCTGCCTCAGCCTTCCAAAGTGCTAGGATTACAGTCGTGAGCCACTGCACCCACCTACTTTTTTTTTTTTTTTTTTTGATACAAGATCTCACTCAGGCTGGAGTGCAGTGGCAAGATCACTGCTGACTGTACCCTTGACCTCATGGACTCAAGTGATCCTCCTGCCTCAGCCTCCTGAGTAGCTGGGACTACAGGAGAGCGCCAGCGCCCCTGGGTAATTAAAAGAAGATTTTTTTTTGTAGAGACAGACGCTATGTTGACCAGGTTGGTCTTGAACTCCTGGCCTCAAGTGATCCACCCACCTTGGCCTCCTAAAAGTGCTAGGATCACAGGCATGAGCCACTGCACCTAGCCTAATATAGCTAATATCCCCTTCAAGGCTGCTCAGAGGGCCTGAGAGGAACAAAGGGCTCAGTTCTGGAAAGCTCCACTCCCAGCGCCAATCTCTCTAAATGGCCTCTTTCCTCTCCACATTCCACCACAAGGCTTGGAGTCCAGCTTCCTGTGACCTTAATTCACCATTCCAAAGCCCTGCGATCTAACCCAGAGACCACAAATGAAATAATGAATATTATAATCCTGAGAAGTTTAGTGGACGAAGATGGCATGCCATCAAGACGCTGAGAAACAAAGAGGAAGATGGGACCAAGGGGCCCAGAAGACGCTGGAACCCACAGTACTAAAAGCTCAGAGAGGCTGGGCACAGTGGCTCACACCTGTAATCCCAGCACTTTGGGAGGCCAAGGTGGGTGGATCGCTTGAGCCCAGGGTTTTGAGACCAGCCTGGGCAACGTGGTGAAACCCAGTCTCTACCAAAAAAATATACAAAAATTAGCCAGGCATGGTGGTGCGTGCCTTAGTACCAGCTACTTGGGAGGCTGAGGCAGGAGGATTGACTGAACCTGAGAGCACACCACTGCACTCCAGCCTGGGTGACAAAACCAGACGCGACCTCAAAAAAAAAAAAAAAAAAAAAGCCCAGAGGGGAGGGCACCCTCAACAGTTTTCCAGCCCCTTCCACATCCTTCCTAACCTCACTTGATACTGTCCAAGTCCTACCTTAGGCAAGGCAGAAATTATAGGACCAAGCCGCCAAATGGGGAAATTGAGTCCCAGAGAGGAGTGATGCATTATTTAAGATCCCACGCAGGACTATGAGTCAGGGGTCCAAGAGCCCTTCCACCGTGTCCACTCAGAGACAGAGAGTAGGAGGGGGAAGGGGGTCGGGTGGCAGGGGACAAAAGATGCAGGAGGCAAGCAGCAGTGACTGAAGAGGCAGAGGCTGACATGAAAGACCCAGGAGCAGAGAATCTTTCCTTATCATCTCCAGGGGCACCACTGGGCAGGGCTTGGCCTCCTGAAAAACCCTGCATTCCCTCTCTGGGTTGATCAGGGCACCACTCTCCTACTAGCTGAGTTTTTTTGTTTTGTTTTTTTGAGATGGAGTCTTACTCTGTCACCTATGCTGGAGTGCAATGGCATGATCTCAGGTCACTGCAACCTCTGCCTCCCGGGTTCAAGCAATCCTCCTGTCTCAGCCTCCCAAGTAGCTGGGATTACAGGCACCTGCCCTCATGCCTGGCTAATTTTTGTATGTTTGTAGAGACAGGTTTTTGCCATGTTGGCCAGGCTGGTCTCCAACTCCTGGCCTCAAGTGATCTGCCTGCCTCGGCCTCCCAAAGTGCTGGGATTACAGGCATGAGCCACCACACCCTGCCTGAGCTGGGTTTTAACAGGAAGAGAAGAGCCAAAACTCCTCACATAGAATCAGACAGCACTTGACAGTTTCCAACCTCATCATCACGGAGGTTTAGAGCAGCCGATACCCATAAAGATGATCTCCCCATCCCCCTACAGTTACCCACTGTGCAGAGAGAGATCGACACTTAAGAGACAGGAAGCGATTTCCAGAAGTCCATAGCAACTCAGTCCCAGGAATCTAGGTTTCCTGACCAGGGCATAGCAGAAAGGGTCCATTCCTTTCCTTGCTTGTACCTTCACAGAAGCTTCCTGGACAGAGCCCTGGGGTCCAGGAGACCCGTTATTCATTCCCGGCTATGCTGAGACTTGCTGAGTGACTCTGGGGACTCCTTCTAGAGAATATAAATTCCAGGAGTGCAGGAATTTTTGTCTATTAGCCCTTGATGTATCTCCAACCCTAGAACAGTGTTTGGCCCATAGTATGTGCCCAAAAAATATCCATTAAATGAATGAATGTTGCTGTGCACGGTGGTGCATACCTGTAATCCCAGCACTTTGGGAAGCTGAGGCAGAAGGATTGCTTAAGCCCAGGAGTTAGAGACCAGCTTGGACAACATACTGAGACCCCATCTCCTAAAAATTTTTAAAAATAAAAAATGAGTGAATATCTAGATACCCAGGATTAGAGAAGTGTCACAGTCAGAAAGCCTGAAGCCTAAAGAAGACCAAGGAACCAGGGGCTTTATCCTCAGATACATGAAAGGCTCAAATTCTGTCCACAAGTATTTATAGAGGGCCCGTAATGTGCTTGGTACTGAGCTAGGAACTCCCCAGATTCAGTTAAGAACAAAGGCCTTACCTGGCCTCAGATGCAAGGCAGGGGTTGGGGTGTGTGAGTGGCAGGGAGGCAGCGTGATCAATACAAACACTTTTCTTAGCCTGAGCTGCCCTGACATGGTCTGATGGCTCACAAGGTGGTGAGTGCAGCCGGGCTGCAGTGTTCAAGGAGGGGGCCGGCTGGCCGCCCACCTGTCAGAGGCTGCGCCAGAAGGATGCGGAAGAAGAGATTTCTGCCTTGACTGAGGTCACTTCCCATCCCCAGATTCCCTGCCCACACAACCTTGCAATTTTCTGACGCTGACGACTCGGATCCTATTATTTCCCGATTTTCAAGGTCCCATGATGCTGACAGCCCCAAATGCTAAGTCGTCAGTCCGCCCACGCCCCTGGACTCGAAAGCAATAAAGGCGAAGTCAGCAAGGGTCCTACCACCCACTGCCTCGAAAGGCCTCTGGGGGTGGTCGGCGCGCCCCTCCCCACCTCGCGGGGGCCGTGTGGGCGTCCCTCGGTCGTCGGGGTGCCAGGGACGTCGTGATGAGAACGGCGTCCCAGAGACGGCGCTGACAGAGCCGGGACACGTGACAGTCACAGCGTCACATTCTGCGGTCCACGAGTTTGGGACCGGGCTGGTCACGTGACGCGGTGGGGGCACCATGGGGTGATGTGAGATGCGGGTGTCTCGGATTATGTACAAATGACGTATTCCTACCCCTTTTGGCAACCAGATTTCCGTTGGAAGATGCAACGGTTCCGGTGACGGTAGCGAGTTCTCGCGTCCAGGCAGCTCCGCTTCCGCTCGGGGCGCAACAACTTCCGACTCCACCTTCCCAGCCTCGGGCAAGAAAGAGACGCGACCATATGCGCATGCCCCGAACTTATCACGGAGGGGCGGGGCTGAGGCTGCGGGAGCTGGAGGGGGGAAGAAAAGGGAATTCCAACCTGTGGAACCTTGGGGGGTCCCCGGGGTCGGCGCCTTCCCATTGACTGTGGGCGGTGCAAGGGACGCAGCCTCTGGCGGCTCGTGGGGGTGTTGGGGTCCGCAGGGGGAGGGAGGGGAGTGTCAGAGTGTGAGTGGGGTACGAGAGTTCCAAATTTGAGGGCCTCCCGGCTCTGGCGCCGGGGAGGGAGAGCTCAGGCCGCCATGCGGGACAGGACCCACGAGCTGAGGCAGGTGAGACGCCAGGGCAGCGGGGATGGGGACGGGCGGACGAACTGGAACGCAGGACTTCTGGTCTTCGGGGTAGGGAGGGGTGGCTGATGGCCAGGAAGGAAAGTCCCGGAAGCCTGTGGGTCCTGCGGGGTAAGAGCCGCAGCGAAACGGTGGTGCCAATGACTCCGGGCCTGGCAGGGGGATGACAGCTCGGACGAAGAGGACAAGGAGCGGGTCGCGCTGGTGGTGCACCCGGGCACGGCACGGCTGGGGAGCCCGGACGAGGAGTTCTTCCAGAAGGTAAGGGGCTGGGGTCTCCCCCTGGATTCGCGAGGGGGTAGGAGGACCCGAGGAGCAGCGTGGTCTGGAGTACCCCATATCTCTTTCAGCCCTCTCGGTCACCCTTCCCAGGTCCGGACAATTCGGCAGACTATTGTCAAGCTGGGGAATAAAGTCCAGGAGTTGGAGAAACAGCAGGTCACCATCCTGGCCACGCCCCTTCCCGAGGAGAGTGAGTGAAACCCCGGCTGCAGGGCGCATGCTCTGCCCCAGGGATTGTGGGGGTTGTAGTTCCATGCAGGTGGTGGCCAGAGTGGTTTGTTGAGGTGGGGGCTGCTGTTTGGGAGTCCTGGCCTTCTCTTACTCAGGCATGAAGCAGGAGCTGCAGAACCTGCGCGATGAGATCAAACAGCTGGGGAGGGAGATCCGCCTGCAGCTGAAGGGTGAGCTCCTGGGACCTCAGACACATCCTTCCCTCTGTTCCTGCCCTGTTGTTGGTATATCTGGGGAGTGTGTGGCCCAGAGAAGCCAGTGATATATCCAGGTCACACAGCAGGCCTGGGTCTAGCATCTCTGTCTCCTGGCCTCCAGGCCATTGTACTCTCCACAGCACAAGCCCGCCTCTCAGGTTCTTTTATTTATAATGAAACCATTTACTTACACAGTTATTACTGCCCACTGGGCATTCTTTGGGCAGGGAGATGGGGTTTTGTTAGGTGGCCTCTGCATACCTATGGGAACTCAGTGATGTAATGCAAAGAAAAATAAACTTATTTTCTCCTCTTAGAGGCTCAGCCTTAGTCATTTTATGATAAATTATATTTCCCTAAAAATCCTATGGAGACAAGTACCCCCAATACCCCTGTGTCTTCCCACAGCCATAGAGCCCCAGAAGGAGGAAGCTGATGAGAACTATAACTCCGTCAACACAAGAATGAGAAAAACCCAGGTGGGTTTTTTTTCTCAGAAATGAGGACATTTCAGCAAATGTTTCATGAAGTATTAGATGACAGATGTATGAAGGAAGGGCCTGCAGAGATCATGGAGTCCAATTGGATGATTTTTCCAAATGGGGAAACTGAGCTCAGAGAAAGAACTTGCTCAAGGTCAGGAAACCAGGTCTCCTGATGCTCAGTCCGATTATAACACCCTGCTTTATTTTCTTCCATTCAGTAAGAAGTTACTGTGACCCCAGACAAGACCTAGGCTTGGCTGTGGGACACATGTTTTCTTTTTTTGCCTCAGCCTCCTGAATAGCTGGGATTACAGGCGGACACCACCATGCCCAGCTAATTTTTGTATTTTTAGTAGAGACTGGGTTTCACCATGTTGGCCAGGCTGGTCTTGAACTCCTGACCTCAGGTGACCCTCCTGCCTTGGCCTCCCAAAGTGCTGGAATTACAGGCGTGAGCCACCGTGCCCGGCTGGGACACATGTTTTCTAGGAGTCAAGATGAGGAGTTAGGGTTCAACAGGGGATAAAGACATTGCTCACGTGGGACCTGGTGGCTAATGGCATTGCCCAGGGAAGGAGAGTGAGAAGTCATAAATGACTGGCAGGCTTCCTATCTATGTGACAGGGACATCCTTAGTCCCACAGGTGGAATTCAAGAAGTCAGGAAGAGGAACTTCCTTGGGGCGACACTGAAGAGGAACTCCCCTGGTGTGATATCTTATTTTTTAAATTATTATTATTTTTTTGAGATGGAGTCTCGCTCTGTTCCCCAGGCTGGAGTACAGTGGCACAATCTTGGCTCACTGCAACCTCCACCTCCTTCAAGCGATTCTCCTGCCTCAGCCTCACGAGTAGCTGGGATTACAGGTGTGCACCACCACACCTGGCTAATTTTTTATATTTTTGGTAGAAATGAGGTTTCACCTTGTTGGCCAGGCTGGTCTCGAACTCCTGACCTCAACTGATCCACCTGCTTTGGCCTCCCAAAGTGCTATGATTACAGGCATGAGCCACTGTGCCCGGCCCCTGGGGTGGTATCTTAGTAAGGAGATTTGCAGTGATCTGACTGGCCCTCTCTGGGTCCCCAGTGAGGAGGATACCAGGAGGTCAGGGTTGGAGTAGTTGGGCCCAGGGCTCAGCAAGGACCCCAGATTGAAGATGGAGCAGCTTGGGCATTATGGAAGGGTGCAGCTGGAACCAGGAGAGCAGATGTATCTCTGGAAAAGGAACTCCAAGGAATGAGCATATTTAAGGCCTCAGAAGAAGGGGCAAGGCAGAGCAGATGCCCCAGAGCCAGTGTTTCTGGGGAAGCCTGTGGTGGTGATTGGCATGAGTGGTCGAGGGTCCATGTGGGCCTGTTGCACCTGTTTCACCCAGGCAACATGTTCATCTCTAAGCATAGGAGCTGTGGTGTAGGCAGTGAGGTTGGCATTCAGCAGTTACATATTGGGTGCCTACTGTGTGCCAGACCTTTTTGGAACTCTTTAGGATACAGCAGTGAACCAATGATCCCTGTCCTCATAGAACTTCCCTTCTGGTGTAGACAATCACCATAATAAATAAGTGAATTATTTATAACATAATAAGCATTAAGGAAAAAAGAGCAGGGGAAGAGGGACTAAGCGTGCTGGAAGAGGTAGAGTTGCAGTTGAAAGCAGGTGGAGGAAGCTTCATTCAGAAGGTAACATCTGAACAAAAGACTTAAAGGTGTTTGTGGGGAATGAGCATTCTAGGTAGAAGGAGAAGTGAATGCAAAGGCTTGAGCTGAGAGTATGCTTTGTCTACGGAGGGGTAAGGAGACCAGTGTGGATGGGCGGAGGAAGGGAACAGTAAGAGGAAGTAAGATCAGAGAGGTCATGGGAGAAGGAGAGATCATAGAGGGCTAGCCAGGCACCGTGGCTCACGCCTGTAATCCCAGCACTTTGGAGGCTGAGGTGGGAGGATTGGTTGAGCCCAGGAGTTCGAGACCAGCCTGGGCAATATAGTGAGACCCCCTCCCTCTTTTTTTTTTGAGACAGGGTCTCACTCTGTCGCCCAGGCTGGAGTGCAGTGGTGCCATCTCTGCTCACTGCAACCTCCGCCTCCTGGGTTCAAGCCATTCTCCTGCTTCAGCCTCCCAAGTAGCTGGGACTACAGGTGCCCACCACTGTACCAAGCTAATTTTTGTACTTTTAGTAAGATGGGGTTTCACCATGTTGGCCAAGCTGGTCTCGAACTCCTGATCTCAGTTGATCCACCTGCCTCAGCCTCCCAAAGTGCTGGGAATACAGGCATGAGCCACCGTGCCCGGCCAACCCTGTCTCTATTAAAAATAAAAATAGGCCAGGTGCAGTGGCTCACGCCTGTAATCCCAGCACTTTGGGAGGCCGAGGCGGGTGGATCACAAGGTCAAGAGATCAAGACCATTCTGGCCAACATGGTGAAACCCTATCTCTACTAAAAATACAAAAATTAGCTGTGCGTGGTGGCACGCGCCTGTAGTCCCAGCTACTTGGGAGGCTGAGGCAAGAGAATTGCTTGAACCCGGGAGGCCAAGGTTGCAGTGAGCCAAGATCGTGCCACTGTACTCCAGCCTGGGCAACAAGAGCGAAACTCTGTCTCAAAAAATAAATAATAAATAAATAAATAAAAAAGATCATGGAGGACCACGTAGGCCTGATAAGGGCTTTGGCTTTTAGTCTAAGAGAAATAGGGGAGCCTGTCAAGGTCATCACAAGGTGGTTAAGGTGGCAGATCCCGCATAAGAGCTCATGCTATTTGCTCACTGTACTATGGGGTTGCTGAAGCGCAGACCGGGCAGGGATCCTCCCAGGGGCACCCAGCCTTTATTCTTCATCTTTAGCATGGGGTCCTGTCCCAGCAATTCGTGGAGCTCATCAACAAGTGCAATTCAATGCAGTCCGAATACCGGGAGAAGAACGTGGAGCGGATCCGGAGGCAGCTGAAGATCAGTGAGTTGTGCGTGCCCAGCCTGGCCCGCAGGGGCAGGTAATCCCAACCCAGCCGTGAGCCTGGCCTTTTCCTTCACAGCCAATGCTGGAATGGTGTCTGACGAGGAGCTGGAGCAGATGCTGGACAGTGGGCAGAGCGAGGTGTTTGTGTCCAATGTGAGTGGCCACAGCCAGCCCCTCTCTGCTGTGCCTCCCATCCCGTCTGAGTCCTGTCTCTTTCTCGACCTCCTGGGCTCAGGTGATCCTCCTGCCTCAGCCTCCCGAGTAGCTGGGACTATAGGTGCGAGCCACTGCACCCCGCTTGCTGTGGCCTTTTCTGATTAAGGGCACCCTGAGGCCCCTAAGGGAATTAATTAGCCTGCCTGGAGTCACCCATCAGATTCCAGGCTGAGGGCTCCCCAGAAGCTCAACAGGAGCTTCTGACCTGCTGTCAGTCTCCCTGTGAACAGTTGTCCCACTCCTGTCCACCCCCCAGATCCTGAAGGACACGCAGGTGACTCGACAGGCCTTAAATGAGATCTCGGCCCGGCACAGTGAGATCCAGCAGCTTGAACGCAGTATTCGTGAGCTGCACGACATCTTCACTTTTCTGGCTACTGAAGTGGAGATGCAGGTGGGTGCCCTGTGCAGCCCCAGATGTGAGACCAGGCTCAGTCCAAACTGCCAGCCTCCTGCCACCCTTAGATTCTCTCCCTGAGGCTTTTGTGTCTTCCAGGTTTGGCCATGCCTCCAGATTGGTGCTTATTCCTCTCCTTAGCTGTACCCCGAGAATGGCGCCTGCCTCTGCTGCTACGCAGATACCCACTCCCTTCTGCATAGCACCCTGCCCCCTCTCCAAAACTTGAGCCTGCCCAGGTCTGGCCCCAGCCCTGGCTCCCGCTCCACTAACAGCATCCACCCTTATACCTCTCAGAGGTCCAGTCAGAGTTGCCCTAGAGGGGCTGCCTCCTGACATCTGTATAAGGCTGGGGTGGGGGCGGCGTTCCCCTGGCCCTGGTTGTGTGAGTTGAGTTGAACTTCCAGCCCTGTACTGGAGGAGCTGGCCTCAGTCATGCTACAGCCAATGCCCTTTTGCAGCTGAGACTTACAGGAAAGAGATCTCATTCAGTAGGAGTACTGAGACCTGAGGCTGGTGGTGCCAGGAGGAGGCAGGGATAGGGAGGGCTTTGCAGCAGCTGTAGATAGGCCTGGAAGAATGGGTAAATTCAGACAGATTTGTGAAGGCACAGTTCACCATCTGTGAAAGGTATGAGCCATTTGAGGCCCTTAGCTCCAAGCTACCACTGCAGATAGAGGTTGTATGGGATAAGTGAGCAGGGGACAAGGGACTACATGATAGAAGGGGCCTGGAAGCCATCCCCAAGGAGTCTGAACTTCTGTCAGATCAAGTCTTGCCCTTATCTTTGTTAGTGCAATTTTTTTTTCCTGCCAGGAATGTTCTTCAGTCATCTGGGGTGGGGTGGGCAAAGGCATCGTTACCTCCCTGAACCACCCCATCCTCTGAGCAGGGGGAGATGATCAATCGGATTGAGAAGAACATCCTGAGCTCAGCGGACTACGTGGAACGCGGGCAGGAGCATGTCAAGACAGCCCTGGAGAACCAGAAGAAAGCGAGGAAGGTGAGCCTCCCAGGCCCGGCCACTGCCCCAGGCACCCTGTGTGACTTCCCTGACCCCCTCCTCTCCCACAGAAGAAAGTCTTGATTGCCATCTGTGTGTCCATCACCGTCGTCCTCCTAGCAGTCATCATTGGCGTCACAGTGGTTGGATAATGTCGCACATTGTTGGTGAGATGTCGGCTGCCCCCTGGCCTGCCCCAGCCCTGGCCCCAGCCCTCCCTCCTTCCTCAGACCCTGTTCTCCCTCCTTTCCTTACAGGCACTAGGAGCACCAGGGACCCAGGGCGTGGCCTTCTCTCCCAGCAGCCTGGGGGGCAGAACAGAGCCTCCAGTCGGACCCCTTCCTCACACTGGCCCCTATGCAGAAGGGCAGACACTTCTGGGGTTGGCAGCTGCTCATTCATGGTGGCCTCCTCCTTCAGGCCTCAATGCCTGGGGGAGGCCTGCACTGTCCTGATTGGCCGGGACACACGGTTTTGTAAAAAATTAAAAAACAAAAAAAGAGCATAGAAAGCCGTGTGCACGTGTGTTCCTGGAAGGGCTGGCCCAAGGCTTCCGGGCATCCAACCTCCCTACCTCCTGGACGTCCCCAGGGCCAGGTCCAGCACTGGCTGCTCAGGTCAAACCGCCATGGGTGCTGTGCCCACAGCAGGCTGGCTCTGCCTTTCTGCGCCCCCATAGGAATGGGTGGGCAGGGAGGGGTAACACCCACATCTAGCTCCTGGCTCAGTACTGTCCCCAGGAAAGGACCACTGTGAGTATCTGTCTTGGAAACATTGAGGCTGACCAGGCCAGGCTTGGACGCAGGTGAGATGGGGGTGTGTGGGTGGCATCAGTGGGCCTTCTTGTGGCCCAGAGGAAGAGGCACCATGAAAAAATGACTAATTGAGGCTGTCACTTTGGATGCAGTGGATAGGGATGGTCTGGTCTCAGCAGGGATGACATTGGAGTAGAATGTTAAGTGGGGAGAAGCCAGTTATGGCGAGAAGCTGGGGAAGAGGTTGCCAGGCAGAAAGCACAGGAGGCCGGGCCCCGTGACCAACAAAAGCATCATCTTTTACATAAGAGCTCAGGCAGGGTGTGGTGGCTCGCACCAGTAATCCCAGCACTTTGGGAGGCCCAGGCAGGAGGATCTCTTGAGCCCAGGAGCTTGAGACCAGCCTAGGCAGGATGGGGCAACCTCTTCTCTTTAGAGAATAATAATTTTAAAAATTAGCCAGGCGTGATGGCAAGTGTCTGTCGTCCTAGCTACTGCAGAGGCTGAGGTGGGAGGATCGCTTGAGCCCAGGAGATTAAGGCTGCAGTGAGCCATGGTCATCCCACTGCACTCCATCCTGGGTGACAGAGCGAGACCCTGTCTTAAAAATAATAACAATCATCATCATCATCAGCAGCATCAGCAGCAGCAGCATAGAGAGCCAGTGATCCTGGATCGGTGCACCTGGTTGCTGAGGGATACCTGGCTGAAGCAGGTGATGGCAGCAGAAAAGCCTGACCTCTGATTTCTTCCGTAAAGTACCTGAGATCCAAGCCCTACTAAATTTTTTTTTTTTTTTTTCTGAGACTGAGTCTTGCTCTTTTGTCCAGGCTGGAGTGCAGTGGCACTATCTCAGCTCACTGCAAGCTCCGCCTCCCGGGTTCACGCCACTCTCCTGCCTTAGCCTCCTGAGTAGCTGGGACTGCAGGCACCCACCACCACACCCGGCTAATTTTTTGTATTTTTAGTAGAGACGGGGTTTCACCGTGTTAGGATGGTCTTGATCTACTGACCTTGTGATCTGCCCACCTCGGCCTCCCAAAGTGCTGGGATTACAGGCGTGAGCCACCGCACCTGACCAGCCCTGACTAAATGTCTAAGGGCTCCTAGTCCTGATGCCTAATTTCTGGAGTGGACGTGGCTCTTGTTCCCCGACACCTAGAGTTTTTGTTTGTTTGTTTGTTTTGAGATGGAGTCTCGCTCTGTCGCCCAGCCTGGGGTGCAGTGGTGCAATCACGGCTCACTGGAAGCTCCGCCTCCCGGGTTCACGCCATTCTCCTGCCTCAGCCTCTCCGAGTAGCTGGGACTACAGGCACCCACCACCACGCCTGGCTAATTTTTTGTAGTTTTAGTAGAGACGGGGTTTCACCGTGGTCTTGATCTCCTGACCTCGTGATCCGCCTGCCTCGGCCTCCCAAAGTGCTGGGATTACAAGCGTGAGCCACCGCGCCGGGCCCGTTTTTTTTTTTGTTGTTTTTTTTTTTTTTTTTTTTTTTTTTAGACGGAGTCTCGCTCTATCGCCCAGACTGTAGTGCAGTGGTGCCATCTCGGCTCACTGCAAACTCCGCCTCCCGGGTTCACGCCCTTCTCCTGCCTCAGCCTCCTGAGTAGCTGGGACTACAGGCACCCGCCACCGCGCCCGGCTAATTTTTTGTGTTTTTAGTAGAGACTGGGTTTCACCGTGTTAGCCAGGATGGTCTCGATCTCCTGACCTCGTGATCCGCTCGCCTCAGCCTCCCAAAGTGCTGGGATTACAGGCGTGAGCCACCGCGCCCGGCCCCCGGACACCTAGTTTTAAAGGGTAAGCCGGCTCCTGGCTCCTGCCTGCTTGCAGTAGGGCGGCCCCTAGCTCTGACCTCCAAGGTCTGGGGACTGCGTCGCAGCCGCCCAGTCCATCCCACTTTCAATCTTACAGGCCCCTGCTGTTGCTGCCGCTGCCGCCGCTCCCAGCTGCCCAGTCTGGCGGGCTCAGTCCCGCGTTGCCATGCGTGGGAGACCACGTCGCGTAAGCGCTGGATGTGGCTTCGCTGATGCACACTGGACCGGGCTCTGGACTGGGCTAGGGGAAGGGCAGGAGGGCGGAATTGGGCCCGAGGGCCAGGCCTGGCCGACCCCCGACTGCTCTGCCTCCGTCGAGGTTGGCGGCCCCCCTGCGCCTCCCGGTGGCCCTGGAGTACAGGTTGTACTGTCCGAGATTGCCCGCAACTGGGCGAGCTGTGCATGGGACGTGGCCGAGGCCGTGGTTTGGTTACGATTGGCCAGCGGGACCTAAGTGTTGTCTCTGAAGAGCATGGGCGTTAGTCTGGATGGTCCTGGGAGAGTGATCCCCGCCCCACCATCAAATGGCGCTTAGGTCTAGGAAGCGGGTGTGGGCGGGGCCTTAGGGCGAGGCGCAGACACACCCCGAAGTGGTTGGATTGTATACCGCAAGGGGCTGGATCGAACCCCCTAAAGACACTGGAAGGCTGTGTGGCTGAGGAGGGCCCGGCAGATCCAGTGTGTCATGGGCTTTACAGGAAAGAGCTCCACCTTCTCTGGAGTATGCAGATGCGATCTAGGTGTGTCCACCTGATGGGAGCTGCGGGCCGGGGGGATGCTGCCCCAGTACAAAGCTGATTTGGACCTGGGGCCTCTGGACTTCCCTGATTCTCTGCTTGCATCTCCAGCAAAATCCTGTCCCGTTGGCTGCCTTCATCCACTCTCTCGCCTCTCTGCCTTCAGAGTAAAATTGCAAGATCTGTGGTGCTTACTGGGATCTGATAGAGTCTCTCGGCATCCACTGTCTATGCAGCGAGGGTCCACGTGCAGCGTGTGCCCCTTCTTAGCCATGCTGGACAGCACTACCCCTGAAAAGCAGCTCCCCTGTTTCACGCAGAAAGCCATCCAGAACCTCCTGGAAAAGGTGGCCTGATGGCCAAGTGGCCTCGGATGCCAGGCTCAATCCTTTGAACTTTTCCTGTGGGCTGTCAGGACCCACAGAAGGTCTTTGAGCAGGTGAGTTTGGAGCAGACCTTGTAGGTGGATGCGTGCACTGGAGATTCCGTGGGTTCCCCTGTGTACATCTCTTCCCTTTGGGAAACTGCCCTGAGTGAGGGGCGAAGGGCAGGGTTTGCATTGAAATCCTAGCTTTGCTGCTGTCAGCCCAACTTTTAGGCAACAGGGTCTTGGTTAGATGTGACATTTCCAAGTCCATCTTGTATCACAACCTGTCAGCTGCAGCTCACTTATTCAATCTATTGTGGTTCAAGTTCCCAAGAAAAGGAATCGGTCTGGTCTGCTCTCCAGATCAGATTACATTTACTTGCCTAGGAATTGTCTGCCCTTAACTCAAGACTTTGCACTGTGGCTCACATTTGTAATCCCAGCACTTTGGGAGGCCAAAGCAGGAGTATTGCTTGAGCCCAGGAGTTCAAGACCAGCCAGGGAAATATAACAAGACCCTATCTCTACAAAAATTAAAATTAGGTTGGGCGCTGTGGCTCATGCCTGTAATTCCAGCACTTTGGGAGGCCGAGGCAGGTGGATCACCTGATGTCAGGCGTTTGAGACCAGCCTGACCAACATGGTGAAACCCCGTCTCTACTAAATACAAAAAGTTAGCTGGATATGGTGGCACAGGCCTGTAATCCTACTTGGGAGGCTGAGGCAGGAGAATCACTTGAACCCCGGAGGCGGAGGTTGCAGTGAGCCAAGATTGTCCCATTGCACTCCAACCTGGGCAACAAGAGCAAATCTCCCTCTCAAAAAAAAAAAAAAAAAAAAAAAATTAGCCGGGTGCATCATGCCTGTGGTGCGTGCCTGTGGTTCCAGCTACTTGGGAGGCTGAGGTGGGAGGATTGCTTGGGCCTGGGGTTGAGACCACAGTGAGCCAACATTGCACCACTGCACTCCAGCCTGGACAACAGAGTAATACCCTGTCTCAAAAAAAAAAGAAAAAAGAAAAGAAAAAGACTTTGCCCTCGAGTCAAGACTTTACCCTTGGCTAAGTTGGATGCAGGAAGTGACATGGTACAAAATGCTACAGCAGAACGTGTGTATGTGCTGGAGGAGGAGTGGACTAGGGCAGTGATTGACATCTCTGTTCCAGATATTTGCTTACCTTCCCTGCTGGGCCCCTCCCTATAGGAGCATTATATGCTCATTCCCTGCTTACAATATGTTTGGCTATAGGACTTGCTTTGGCCAGTGGAATATGGGTAGGAAGGCAAAGTATCGGCTGGGTGCAGTGGCTTACACCTGTAATCCCAGAACTTTGGAAGGATGAGGCGGGTGGATCAGCTGAGGTCAAGAGTTCGAGACCAGTCTGGCCAACGTGGTGAAACCCTGTCTCTACTAAAAGTACAAAATTAGCCAGGCATGGTGGCATGGGCCTGTAATCCCAGCTGCTAGGAAGGCTGAAGCAGGAGAATCACTTGAACCAGGGAAGGAGGAGGCTGCAGTGAGCCCAGATCATGCCATTGCACTCCAGCCTGGACAAAAAGTGAAACTCCGTCTCAAAAAAAGAAAAGGTAAAGTATCACTTCCGCACAGAAGCTTTAGGGCACCATTGAGTACTCTAGCAACTTCCCATCTCTTCTCCCTCTGCTCAGGCTCATAAACCTGGCAGTTTCCAGATCTAGACTTCTCTTTCAGCCTGCAACCCAGAATGACAATGACATGAAGCTGGGCTACAGCCTACCTGTAAAATGATGCAGAATTTAAGAAATAAATCTCTCTTGCTGTGAGCCATTGATAAATGGAGGTTGTTTGTTAACACATCCAAATGTTTAAACTGTTACAGAATTAGTATCCAGAAGTGGTGTGCTGCAACAATAAAAGATAAGCCTAGGCCGGGCATGGTGGCTCACACCTGTAATCCCAGCATTTTGGAAGGCCAAGGCAGGTGGGTCACCTGAGGTTAGGAGTTTGAAACCAGCCTGGCCAGCATGACAAAACCCTGTCTCTACTAAAAATACAAAAAAATTAGCCAGGCATGGTGGTAGGTGCCTGTAATCCCAGCTAGAGGCTGAGGCAGGAGAATCACTTGGACCCAGGAGGCAGAGGTTGCAGTGAGCCAAGACTGTGCCACTGCACTCCAGCCTGGGCGATGGAGTGAGACTCCATCTCAAAAAATTAAAAAATAAAAATAAAACAAAATATTATTAAAAATTAGCCAGGTGTGGTGGCATGTGCCTATAGTCCCAGCTACTTGGGAGGCTGAGATGGGAGGATCGCTTGACCCCAGGAAGCAGAGGTTGCAGTGAGCCAAGATTGCACCACTGCACTCCAGCCTGGGTCAAAAAAAAAAAAAACCCAGCCAGGCACGGTGGCTCATGCCTGTAATCCCAGCACTTTGGGAGGCCAAGGCGGGTGCTGAGGTCAGGAGTTTGATACCAGCCTGGCAAACATGGTGAAACCCTGTCTCCACTAAAAATACAAAAATTAGCCGAGCATGGTGGTGGGCACCTGTAATCCCAGCTACTCAGGAGGCTGAGGCTGGAGAATCGCTTGAACCTCAGATGCGGAGGTTGCAGTGAGCCAAGATCGAGTCACTGCACTCCAGCCTGGGCGACAGAGCAAGACTCTGTCTCAAAAAAAAAAAAAAGCCTAAACTATGTAAACTATATGACATTGACATTGAGCTGGACAGTGGCTGGTAAGGGAACTGTCATTGAAAGTTGGAAAGATGGTGACATGTGTTATGCAATGGTGATGCATTTGGTTAAACTGTAAGCTTATGACCAAATGAGCTTTAGGCTTTAGGTAAAGAACTGGGGAAAGGGAATATTGGTAGCATGCTGTCACTGCTATTGCATGCATTTGAGGAGTTACTAGAAGAAAGAGATGACTCAGAAATTAATTGGTCAGTTTTTGAGCAGAAATGGAAGAGAATATAGAAATTGGAGGCAAGTGATCCACATTTTCAGTAAAAGATACAACTGAGAAAGTCCTTGAGCCACAAGGTTTTTGCTTTTGTTTTTGAGACAGAGTCTTGCTCTTGTTTCCAAGGCCACCTTCTGGGTTCAAGCCTTTCTCCTGACTCAGCCTCCCGAGTAGCTGGGATTACAGGCATGCACCACCATGCTCAGCTAATTTTTGTATTTTCAGTAGAGACGGGTTTCACCATGTTGGCCAAGCTGGTCTTGAACTTCTGACCTCAAGTGATCCTCCAACCTCGGCCTCCCAAAGTGCTGGGATTACAGGTGTGAGCCACTGCGACCGGTTGAGCTACAAGGTTTGATTAAAAGTCATCATTGTGGCAAGGGCCATATCAAGTACGTGGCTATTATGCCCTTTGTAAAAATCTCCAAACTGATCAAAGTGGTTCCCAATAAATCCTCTGAGCTAGTCAAGATGATTCAGAGGAAAGAGCTTAAGAGTGTAACTCACCTTGGCTGGGCGCAGTGGCTCACACCTGTAATTCCAGCACTTTGGGAGGCTGAGGTGGGCGGATCACCTGAGGTTGGGAGTTTGAGACTAGCCTAACCAACATGGAGAAACCCCGTCTCTACTAAAAATACAAAATTAGCCGGGCATGGTGGCACATGCCGGTAATCCCAACTACTTGGGAGGCTGAGGCAGGAGAATTGCTTGAACCTGGGAGGTGGAGGTTGCAGTGAGCCGAGACTGCGCCATGGCACTCCAGCCTGGGCAACAAGAGTGAAACTCCATCTCAAAAAAAAAAATGTAGCTTACCTGAGGGAGTCAGTAGGCTCAACTACAGTTAAGTCCAATGTCATGGTTATGTCTGAAAAGAATTATGGATATGCTGTTGACCCATGGATCTGAATGGAGTAAAATACATAAGTTCGGTTTTGGAGGGAATTGCCCTGCTTCCTCTGCCTAATACCCCCTCACCCTGACAAAAAGCCACCAGGTTAAATCTTGACCATGAGTGTTCAAGACTTAGTATGACTTTTAGGTCCCCAAGTTTCTTTCTTTTTTTTTTTCTTTTGGAGACCGGGTCTCACTCTGTCACCCAGCCTGGAGCGCAGTGATGCAACCACAGCTCACTATAACCTCGAACTTCTGGGCTCACACAATCCTCCTGCCTCAGCCTCCCAAGTAGCTGGGACTACAGGCCCATGCCACCCCAGCAGGCTAATTTTTGTTTTTCAGATTTTTTTGAAACGAAATCTCACTCTGTCACCCAGGCTGAAGTGCAGTGGCACGATCTTGGCTCACTGCAACCTCCGCTTCCTGGGCTTGAGTGATCCACTTACCTCAGCCCCCCAAGTAGCTGGGACTACAGGTGTGTGCTACCATGCCCGGCTAATTTTTTTTTTTTTTTTTTTTTTTTTTGAGACGGAGTCTCGCTCTGTCACCAGGCTGGAGTGCAGTGGCGCGATCTCGGCTCACTGCAGGCTCCGCCCCCCGGGGTTCACGCCATTCTCCTGCCTCAGCCTCCCGCGTAGCTGGGACTACAGGCGCCTGCCACCTCGCCCGGCTAATTTTTTGTATTTTTAGTAGAGACGGGGTCTCACCGTGTTAGCCAGGATGGTCTCGATCTCCTGACCTTGTGATCCGCCCGCCTCGGCCTCCCAAAGTGCTGGGATTACAGGCGTGAGCCACCGCGCCCGGCCAGCCCGGCTAATTTTTGTATTTTTTTGGTAGAGACAGGATCTTGCTATATTGCCCAGGCTTGTCTCGAACTCCTGAGCTCAAGCGATTCACCTGTCTTGGCCTCCCAAAGTGCTGGGATTACAGGCGTGAGCCACCGCGCCCGGCCAGCCCGGCTAATTTTTGTATTTTTTTGGTAGAGACAGGATCTTGCTATATTGCCCAGGCTTGTCTCGAACTCCTGAGCTCAAGCGATTCACCTGTCTTGGCCTCCCAAAGTGCTGGCAATATAGGCGTGCGGTGCACCACCATGCCCAACATATTTTTGTTTTGTTTTGCTTTGTTTTGTTTTGAGATGAAGTCTTGCTCTGTCATTCCAGCTGGAGTGCAGTGGCACAATCAAGCCTCACTGCAGCCTCTACCTCTGGGCTCCAGTGATCCTCCCACCTCAGCCTTCTGAGTAGCTGGGACTACAGGCGTGCACCACCACACCTGGCTAATTTTTCTATTTTTTTCTGGACAGGGTTTCAGCCTGTTGCCCAAGCTGGTCTTGAACTTCTGGTCTTAAGGAGTTCTCCCTCCTTGGCTTCCCAAAGTGATGGGATTACAGGTGTGAGCCACCATGCCCAGCCTAATTTTTGTATTTTGGGTTTTTTTTTGTTTTTTTAGTAGAGATGGGGGTCTCTGTATGTTGCCCAGGCTGGCCTCAAGCAATCCTTGCCTCAAGTGATCCTCCTGCCTCAGCCTCTCAAAGGGCTGTGATTGTAGGGTGAACCACCATGCCCGGCCTGGGTCTCCAAATTTCTTTTTTTTTTTTTTTTTTTTTTGAGACGGAGTCTCATTCTGTCGCCCAGGCTGGAGTGCAGTGATGCCACTGCACTGATCTTGGCTCACTACAAGCTCCACCTCCTCGGTTCACACTGTTCTCCTGCCTCAGCCTCCCAAGTAGCTGGGACTACAGGCGCCTGCCACCATGCCCGGCTAAATTTTTTTGTATTTTTAGTAGAGACAGGGTTTCACTGTGTTCGCCAGGATGGTCTCGATCTCCTGACCTCGTGATCTGCCCGCCTCGGCCTCCCAAAGTGCTGGGATTACAGGCATGAGCCACCGCACCTGGCCCTGGGTCTCCAAATTTCTATGGGCATGAAGGAGACTGAGAAAGCTACTCTACTTCAGAAAGACATAACCTCCAATGTCCTCTCAATTGTGGCCAAGGAGAATAAGTGGAAAAGGGTGGTTTACTCTAAGGGCAGAGCCAAGAATGTGGTGAAGAATGAACTAGGGAACTCTTCCCACTCCCAGGGAAAGGCGGGGGTTCTTCGCAACATCTGCCCAGCAGCACTTTAGACTTACTGGGGACCAGAGCCTGCTGTGTGTCTCCCGTCCTTCGTTCTTTTTTTTTTTTTTTTTGACACAGAGTTTCCCTCTTGTTGCCCAGGTTGGAGTGCAATGGCACTATCTTGGCTCACTGCAACCTCTGCCTCCTGGGTTCAAGCAATTCTCTTGCCTCAGCCTCCCGAGTAGCTGGGACTACAGGTGCATGCCACCACGCCTGGCTAATTTTTGGTTTGGGGTTTTTTTGTTTTTGTTTTTGAGATGGAGTCTTGCACTGTCGCCCAGGCTGGAGTGGAATGGCACAATCTCGGCTCACTGCAACCTCTGCCTCTTGGGTTCAAGTGATTCTCCAGCCTCAGCCTCCCGAGTAGCTGGGACTATAGGGCCCGCCACCACGCCCGGCTAATTTTTTGTATTTTTAGTAGAGACTGGGTTTCACTATGTTGGCCAGGCTGGTCTTGAACTCCTGACCTTGTGATCTGCCCCCCTTGGCCTCCCAAAGTGCTGGAATTACAGACGTGAGCCACTGTGCCTGGCTAATTTTTGTATTTTTAGTAGAGACAGGTTTTCACCATGTTGGCCAGGGTGGTCTCAAACTCCTGACCTCAGGTGATCCGCCGGCCTCGGCCTCCGCCTCCCAAAGTGCTGGGATTACAGGCATGAGCCACCGCGCCAGGCCCCGTCCTTCCTTCTGAACGGGAGTGTGCTCTGCTGTTCTCCTGTCCTTGTTCTGCTTTATATGTTGGATGTGTGCATGTATGTGTGTGTGTGTGTGTGTGTGTGTGTGTGTGTGTAGAAATGGGGCACAGATAACTTGTCTCTGTCTCTCTCTTATTTTATAGCTCATAGGTCTCTGAATCAAGAGAAGCCACATCTGGACCTGATATAGAAGAGACTATTAGAGATCCTGGGCTTGAGGCTGATTCCATGTCAGATGGGTCACTTAGGTGGTCTCCCTTGGGAAGGGGATGCATTTATTTTGCATATGGAAGAAAATGCAAAGGCAGTATTTGTAAGGAAGAGGGTAGACGGGGGAAGATTTTATAATTGTTCAAAAACATTCACTGGGCTGGGTGCGGTGGCTCACGCCTATAATCCCAGTGCTTTGGGAGAGTGAAGCAGGAGAATCACTTGAGCCCAGGAGTTTGAGACCAGCATGGGCAACATAGTGAGACCCTATCTCTACAAAAAATAATAAAAAAAATTAGCTGGGCGTGGTGGTGCTTGCCTGTAATCCTAGCTACTTAGGAGGCTGAGGTGGGAGGATCACTTAAGCTCAGGAGGCAGAGGCTGCAGTGAGTTATGATTGCACCATGCACCCATGCACTCCAGCCTGGGCAACACAACAAGACACTGACTCTAAAAAACCAACCAACAAAAAAAATCACATGTATTCACTGGCCCTGTCTTTGGGGACCTGCTATATAGAATGGTTTTTTGTCCCCAGTTCACTGACATCAGGTTTGGCTATGTGGCTTTGCTTTAGACCATGGACTTTGAGTGGAAATGACATGTGCCACTTCCACGGGGAAGCTTTAAGAGCCGTCATGGGGTCTGCCACCTTTCCTCTCTTCTGTGTCTGGAGAGGGAAAGTTCCAGCTTGAGGCTTTTCCTTCAGAAAGGGCTCTGGAATGAAGATAGCATGGAACAGAACGGTCCCATGGAGGACATGGATATGAGTGAGAAATCAACATGGTGTTGTGAGCCCCTAAGAGTTGGGGGCTGCTATTACTGCAGCGTAACTGGATCCCAGCTGATAGATGCAGCCTCCCTGTGGGTTGTGGATGCTCCCCTGTTCAGGTATCCTTTCCCATCACCATGACAACTGACACACCATAATGAGCTATGCTGATGTTAGGAAGTCTCCGCCTTTGCCCCTCTTCAGAGCTGTTCACCCTCAGGTCCTAACCAGTGAGCCTATTTCTTTCTTTCTGTCTGTCTGTCTGTCTGTCTTTCTTTCTTCTTTCTTTCTTTCTTCTTTCTTTCTTTTTTTTTTTTTTTGAGATGGAGTCTTGCTCTGTCACCAGGCTGGAGTGCAGTGGTGCGATCTCGGATCAATGCAACCTCTGCCTTCTGGGTTTAAGCAAATATCATGCTTCAGCCTCCTGAGTAGGTCTGAAACTCCTGACCTCAGGCCATCCGCCCGCTTTGGCCTTCTAAAGTGCTGGGATTACAGGCATGAACCACTGTGCCCAGCCGAGCCGAGTCTTCTTGATTCTTGCTGGCATTTGGCAACTAGTAGCAGCTGCTCACAGGAATTGTAAAAACATCTGGTGGGGCCCAGACCTTCTAGCATCAACATGGTGCCTAGTAAATGTCAATCTCACATGCATACTGAGATGCATTAAAAAGAAGCTGTCCAGGCCAGGCGCGGTGGCTCACGCCTCTAATCCCAGCACTTTAGGAGGCCAAGCTGGGCAGATCACAAGGTCAGGAGTTCGAGACCAGCCTAGCCAACATAGTGAAACCCTGTCTCTACTAAAAATACAAAAATTAGGCCAAGTGTGGTGGCTCATGCCTGTAATCCCAGGACTTTGGGAGGCCAAGGCAGGTGGATCACAAGGTCAGGGGTTCGAGACCAGCCTGGCCAATATGGTGAAACCCCATCTCTACTAATAATACAAAAATTAGCTGGGCATGGTGGCATGTGACTATATGCCCAGCTACTCAGGAGGCTGAGGCAGGAGAATCGCTTGAACCCAGGAGGCTGAGGTTGTGTTGAGCCTAGATTGCGCCACTGACCTCTAGCCTGGGCAACAGAGCGAGACTCCATCTCACAGAAAAAAAAAAGAGCTGTCCAAAAGGGTAAGACGGAGAGAAGCAAAGTCCAAACAGGCCATCATTCCATGGATGCCCACCCTTTCCAAGCAGCCTCAACATAATGGTTAGTAAGGTCTGGCGCCCTGGCTCATGCCTGTAATCCCAGTACTTTGGGAGGCACAGGTGGGTGGATTGCTTGAGCCCAGGAGTTTGAGACCAGTCTAGGAAACATGGCAAAATCCTAGCTCTATTTAAAAAAAGGAGGGGAAAAAATAAAAAGGCTGGGCATGGTGATTCACACCTGTAATCCCAACACTTTGGGTGGCTGAGGCAGGTGGATCACTTGAGAGACCAGCCTGGTCAACAACATGAAACCCCATCTCTACTAAAAATACAAAAATTAGCTGCACCTCGTGGTGCACACCTGTAGTCCCACCTACTCGGGAGGCTGAGGCAGGAGAATCACTTGAACGTGGGAGGCGGAGGTTGCAGTGAGCCCAGATCACGCCACTGCACTCCAGCCTGGGCTACCGAGTGAGACTCTGAAAAAAAAAAAAAAAGAGAGAAAAGAACATAATGATTGGCTAGGCATGGTGGCTTATGCCTGTAATCCCAGCACTTTGGGAAGCCGAGGGGGCGGATCACCTGAGGTTAGTTCGAGACCAGCCTAATCAACATGGTGAAACCCATTTCTACTAAAAAAAAAAAAAAAAAAAAAAAAAAATTAGCCAGGCCTGGTGGTGCATGCCTGAAATCCCAGCTACTCGGGAGGCTGAGGCAGAAGAATTGCTTGAACCCTGGAGGCACAGGTTGCAGTGAACTGAGATCGTGTCACTGCACTCCAGCCTGGGTGACAAGAGTGAAACTCTATCTCAAAAACAAAACAAAACAAAAAAATCATAATGGTTAGTAGTGAAAATTCTGAATTAGTTTGTGTATGTGTATTGCTGCATATAATAGAGACCCAAATTAACTGTGGCTTAAATAAGATAGAAGTTTATTTCTCTCTTCTATAAAAGTCCAAGTTAGTATGATGGCTCTTCCCATGAAATCATTAGGAGCCAGATTCTTTGTATCATTCATTGATTCATTACTACCATTAGTAGAGACAATTTTCTGTGCCATTCAGGCTGGAGTGCAGTGGTGCGATCATAATTCACTGTAACCTCAAAATCCTGGGCTCCAGCGATTCTCCTGCCTTAGCCCCAACAAAGTAGCAGGGACTACAAGCACATGCCACCACACCTGGCTAATTTTTCTTTTTCTTTTTTGTAGAGGTGGGGTGTTACTATGTTGCCCAGGCTGGTCTCAAACTCCTGGCCTCAAGTGATCCTCCTGCTTCACCCTCCCAAAGCTCTGGGATGACAGGCATGAGCCACTCTGTCCCCCCAGGTCTTTTTTTATCTTGTTGCTGTTCCATCCCTAGGGCGTTGCCCTCACCCACATGATCCAATATGATTCACCACCACTTCCACAGTCTGGCTCTTCTGAGGGGTGATGGTTTGCCCTTTGCCCTAAAGAGCATGATTCAGAAGTACAGATCATTTTTGCTCTAATCCCCGTAGCCAGGATGTAGTCATACGGCTACATCCCAATGAAAGTGTTGCTGAGAAATAGAACCTCTACCCTGAGCAGCTTTTTGCCCAGATAAAAGTTCAGTTACTCTGGGAGAAGGGTAGAATGGACAATAAGCAGTTGCCACCACACACATTGAATGTTAACCCATCCCAACTGTATCAATTTTTTTTCCTTCCTTCCTTCCTTCCCTCCCTCCCTCCCTCCTTCCTTCCTTTCTTCCTTTCTTTCGACAGAGTCTCCCCTCTATCCCCTAGGCTGGAGTGCAGTGTTGCCATCTCGGCTCACTGCAACCTCTGCCTCCTGGGTTCTAGCAATTCTCATGCCTCAGCCTCCTGAGTAGCTGGGATTACAGGCATGTTCCACCATGCCCAGCTAATTTTTGTATTTTTTGTAGAGACAGGGTTTCCCCATGTTGGCCAGGGTGGTCTTGAACTCCTGGCCTCAGGTGATCCACCCACCTCAGCCTCCAAATGTGCTGAGATTATAGGCGTGAGCCACTGCCCCGGCTTCAAACGGTATCAATTTTCTGTTACTGATGTAACCAATTATCATACACTCAGTGGTTTAAAACCACACACATTTACTTTCTTACAGTTCTGGAAGTCAGAAGTTCAAAATCAGTTTCATTGAGCCAATGTCTGGTGTCAGCAGGGCTGGTTTTTGTTGGTGGCTCTGGTGGACAATGTTTCCTTGCCTTCTTCAGCTTTTTTTTTTTTTTTTTTTTTTGAGACAGGGTCTCGCTCTGTTACCCAGGCTGGGGTGCAGTGGTGCGATCATAGCTCACTGCAGCCTCCATCTCCCGGGCTCAAGCGATCCTCCCATGTTAGCCTTCTCAGTAGCTGGGACCACAGGCTCACGCCACCACGCCCTGCTAATTTTGTTTATTTTTTGTAGAGATGAGGTCTCACTCTGTTGCCCAGACTGGTCTCAAAGTCCTGGACTCAGGAGATCCTCCTGCCTCAGTCTCCCAAAGGTCTGGGATTACAGGTGTGAGCTATTGCACCCCACCCTCTTTCAGTTTAGAAAGGCTACCTGTATTCCTTGGCTGGCGGGTCCATCCTCCATTGGAAAGCACATGAATCCATCTCTGCCTTCATCATCACTCCACTTTTTCCTCTGAGACTTATTCCTCCTGTGTGCCTCTTAGGAGGATGTTCATGATTACATATCGCCTACTTGGATAATCCTGAATAATCTCTCCATCTCAGGATCCTTCACATTTTCAAAATCCCTGTCACCATATAACGTGACATTCATAGATTCCAGGAATAGGATGTGGACATATTTAGGGGGGTCTCTATTCAGCCTACTGTACCGTGCCATTCCACACTTAACTCCTTCACTCATTTATTCATAAAATATGTATTGAGCAAGACCTGTGTGCCAGGCATTGTGTTAGGTGCTAGAGAAATAGAGGTGAAAATACAGACAAGGCCTCTGCTTTCATGGAGTTTATATTCTAGTGAAGAGGACAAGTAAATATCTAAGCTATTCTAAGCTATAACATGTATTATCAAAAAAATTAAGGCCAGGCACAGTCGCTCACACCTGTAGTCACAACACTTTGGGAGGCTGAGGTGGGTGGATCATTTGAGGTCAGGAGTTAGAGACCAGCCTGGCCAACATGGTAAAACTCTGTCTCTACTAAAAATACAAAAAAATTATCTGGGTGTGGTGGTGCATGCCTGTAGTCCCAGCTACTCGGAAGGCTGAGGCACAAGAATAAGAATCGCTTGAGTGAGGAGGTGGAGGTTGCAGTGAGTCGAGATCATGCCACTGCACTCCAGGCTGGGCAACAGAGTGAGACCCTGTCTTAAAAAAAAGAAAGGCCGAGTGCGGTGGCTCATGCCTGTAATCCCAGCACTTTGGGAGGCCAAGGAGGGCAGATCACGAGGTCAAGAGATCGAGACCAGCCTGGCCAACATGGTGAAACCCTGTCTCTACTAAAAATACGAAAATTAGCTCGGTGTGGTGGCGGGCGCCTGTCGTCCCAGCTACTCGGGAGGCTGAGGCAGGAGAATGGCGTGAACCCGGGAGGCAGAGCTTGCAGTGAGCCGAGATCATGCCACTGCACTCCAGCCTGGACGACAGAGCGAGACTCCGTCTCAAAAAAAAAAAGAAAAGATGGCTGACACAGAGGGCAGAGCTGAGAGCCAAGAGGGCAGAAAAGAGCCATAGAAAACCATTTCCGGGCCTGGAAGCCTAAAAGAATTTCCCAGCTGGATTTGCAGTTGCTTTGGATTGGTGACTCCTTTTTACCTTTCATTGTTAGGGGACCTGTAGGTTCCTTTGCCTGCTGTGCAGCCATAGCTCCATTACACCAAGACAGTAGGGATGCAGCAGAGAGAGAGTTACTGGTGTAGGGCACCTAGTGCAGAGATGGGAAGAGGCCCTCGAATCTATCTCCCCAAGCAATTCTGGGAGAGGGTTTCTAAGGGGATTGTGGAGGGTAGGGGATTGTGGAGGGTAAGGTTTTGGGCAACTGGGTCATTGATTGATTGGGGGAAGGATGTAGAAGCTGCATTTTTGGGGGAATTAGCTCCTTGTGGAGTCCTTCAGGTCAGCTGAGTCAGTAGTTCCATGAGGACCTGAAGGAATAGCTCTTTTCTTTTCTTCTTCTTCTTCTTCTTTTTTTTTTTTGAGATGAGGTCTCTCTCTGTCACCAGGCTAGAGGTGCAGCGGGTCGCAGGCTAGAGGTGCAGTGGTGTGATCTTGACTCAGTGCAACCTCCGCCTCCCAGGTTCAAGGGATTCTCCTGCCTCAGCCTCCCAAGTAGCTGGGACTACAGGTGCGCGCCACCACACTCAGCTAATTTTTGTATTTTTCGTAGAGACAGGGTTTCACCATGTTGGATAGGGTGGTCTCGATCTCTTGACCTCATGATTGACCCGCCTCGGCCTCCCAAAGTGCTGGGATCACAGGAGTGAGCCACGGTGCCCGGCCTTAATTTTTGTATTTTCAGTGGAGACGGGGTTTCACCACGTTGGTCAGGCTGGAGTGCAATGGTGGAATCTCAGCTCACTGCAACATCCACCGCCTGGATTTAAATGATTCTCCTGCCTCAGCCTCCCAAGTAGCTGGGATTACAGGCATGCACCACCACGCCCGGCTAATTTTGTATTTGTTTAGCAGAGACGGGGTTTCACCATGTTGGTCAGGCTGTCTTGAACTTCTGACCTCAAGTGATCCACCTGCTTTGGCCTCCCAGAGTCTGAAGGAATATCTCAAAGGGAACACTTAATGTTGTGTAATGTCCAGGTTGTGATCCATAGAGCACTTAAAGGTAAAGGTAACTATAATCTTTTTTTTTTTTTTTTTTTTTTTTTTTTTTTTTTTTAGACAGAGTCTCCCTGTCACCCAGGCTGGAGTGCAGTTCACAATCTTGGCTCACTGCAACCTCCGTCTCCCTAGTTCAACCAATTCTCCTGCCTCAGCTTCTCAAGTGTGTGCTGCCATGCCAGGCTAATTTTTTTTTTTTAGAGGGAGTCTTGCTCTGTCACCCAGGCTGGAGTACAGTGGCACAATCTCGGCTCACTGCAACCTCCGGCTCCTGGGCTCAAACAATGTTTGCTTTTCCCCCTAGTACTTTGGTGTTTGATTATCTTTTTTTTTTTTTTTTTTTTTTGAGATGGAGTCTCGCTCTGTCGCCCAGGCTGGAGTGCAGTGGTGCAATCTTGGCTCACTGCAAGCTCTGCCTCCTGGGTTCATGCCATTCTCCTTCCTCAGCCTCCCAAGTAGCTGGGACTACAGGCACCCACCACCACACCGGCTAATTTTTTGTATTTTTAGTAGAGATGGGGTTTCACCACGTTAGCCAGGATGGTCTCAATCTCCTGACCTCATGATCCGCCCGCCTCGGCCTCCCAAAGTGCTGGGATTACAGGCATGAGCCACCGCACCCGGCCTGGTGTTTGATTATCTATTATGTCAAACAGGCTGGGTTCAGTGGCTCACGCCTGTAATCCCAGCACTTTGGGAGACTGAGCGGGGAGGATCACTTGAGCCCAGGAGCTGAAGACCAGCGTAGCAATGTAGCAACTCACTGCCTCTACAAAAAGTTAAAAAAATTAGCTGGGTGCACCAGTAGTCTAGCTCCTCAGGAGGCTGAGGAGGGAGGATCACTCGAGCTCAGGAGTTCAAGGCTGCAGTGAGCTGTGATCTTCCACTGCACTCCAGCCCAGGCAATGGAGCGAGACCCTATCTCAAAATAAATAAAAAATGAAGAATGTCGAATACATTATCTGGTTTTTGTTTTTGTTTTCTTTTTTTGAGACGTTGTCTCACTCTGTCACCCTGGCTGGAGTGCAGTGGTGCGATCTCGGCTCACTGCAACCTCTGCCTCCTGGATTCAAGCGATTCTCCCGCCTCAGCCTCCCGAGTAGCTGGGACTACAGGCACGTGCCACCATGCCTGGCTAATTTTTGTATTTTTTTTTTTCAGTAGGGACAGGGTTTCGCCATCTTGGCCAGGCTGTTCTGAAACTCCTGACCTCAGATGATCCACCCACCTCTGCCTCCCGAAGTGCTGGGATTACAGGCGTGAGCCATCGTGCCCGGCCTGTTTTAAAAAACCATATTGGCCTAACTCGGTGGCTCATGCCTGTAATCCCAGCACTTTGGGAAGCCAAAGCGGGAGGATTGATTGAGCTTAGGAGTTTGAGACCATTCTGGGCAACATGGTGAAACCCTGTCTCTACACGAAAATAGAAAACTTTGCCACCTGTGCTGGTGTGTGCCTGTAGTCCCAGCTACTCTCAAGGCTGAGGGAGGAGGATTGCTTGTAGAGCCTGGGAAGTCGGGGCTGCAGTGAGCCATGATCACACCACTGCACTCTAGCCTGAGTGACAGAATGAGACCTTATCCCAAAAGAAAAAATAAATGATACTGTATTATATGTGAACTTTGAATTATATGGTGTTGTATCTGAAGTTTGAATTTTCACGTTATGTTTAAAAATCCTGGCTGGGCACGGTGGCTCACGCCTGTAATCCCAGCACTTTCGGAGGCCAAGGCGGGTGGATCACCTGAGGTCAGGAGTTCGAGACAAGCCTGGCCAACATGGTGAAACCCCGTCTCTACTAAAAATACAAAACTTAGCCAGGCATAGTGACATACACCTGTAGTCCCAGCTACTTGGGAGGCTGAGGCAGGAGAATTGCTTGAACCCAGGAGGCAGAGGTTGCAGTGAGCTGAGATTGTGGCATTGTACTCCAGCCTGGGCAACAAGAGTGAAACTCCATGTAAAAAAAAAAAAGAAAAAGAAAAAATAATACAAGAAATTAGCCGGGTGTGATGGCAGGCACTTGTAGTCCTTCTCAGCTACTCGGGAGGCTGATGCAAGAGAATTGCTTGAACTTGGGAGGTGGAGGTTGCAGTGAGCTGAGATCGTGCCATTGCATTCTAGCCTGGGCAACAAGAGTGAAACTCAGTCTCAAAAATAAATAGCTTGAACACGGGAGGCAGAGGTTGCAGTGAGCTGAGATTGCACCACTTCACACCAGCCTGGGCGATAGAGCAAGACTTTATCTCTAAATAAATAAATAATCCTTCAGGATGGCAGTGAATTTAAGGACTAAACTAGGGAGAATCGACATCTTTTTTTTTTTAAATGGAGTTTTGGTCTGTCGCCCAGGCTAGGGTGCAGTGGGCGCCATCTTGGCTCACTGCAACCTCCACACCTTCCAGGTTCAAGGGATTCTTGTCCCTCAGCCTCCCAAGTAGCTGGGATTACAGGCACCTGCCACCATGCCTGGCTAATTTTTGTATTTTTAGTAGAGATGGGGTTTCACCATGTTGGCTATGGTTGGCCAGGCTGGTCTCAAACTCCTGACCTGAGGTGATCTGCCTACCTTGGCCTCCCAAAGTGCTGGGATTACAGGCATGAGCCACTGTACCCAGCCCATTCGGCTTTATTTATTTATTTATTTTTTGAGATGGAGTCTCACTCTGTCGCCCAGGCTGGAGTGCAGTGGCACAATCTGGGCTCACTGCAACCTCCGCCTCCCGGGTTCAAGCCGATTCTCCCGCCTCAGCCTCCCAAGTAACTGGGACTCCACAGGCGCCTGCCACCATGCCCGGTTAATTTTTTTGTATTTTTAGTAGAGATGGGGTTTCACCGTGTTGGCCAGGACGGTCTCGATCTCCTGACCTCAGATGATCCGCCCTCCTCGGCCTCCCAAAGTGCTGGGCTTACAGGCATGAGCCACCATGCTCGGCCTATTTATTTATTGAGACAGAGTTTCACTCTTGTTGCCTGGGCTGGAGTGCAATGGCACAATCTCGGCTCACAGCAACCTCCACCTCCCAGGTTCAAGTGATTCTCCTACCTCAGCCTCGTAAGTAGCTGGGATTACAGGCATGTGCCACCACACCCGGCTAATTTTGTATTTTTAGTAGAGATGGGATTTCACCATGTTGGCCAGGCTGGTCTCAAACTCCTGACCTCAGGTGACCCACCCTCCTCGGCCTCCCAAAGTGCTGGGATTACAGGCATGAGCCACCACACCTGGCCTATTTATTTATTTATTTTGAGACAGAGTTTCGCTGTTATCACCCAAGCTGGAGTGCAACGGCTTGTTCTCAGCTCACTGCAACCTCTGCCTCCCGGGTTCAAGCAATTCTCCTGCCTCAGCCTCCCAAGTAGCTGAGATTAGAGGTGACCACCACTATACCCGGCTAATTTTTGTACTTCTCAGTAGAGATAGGGCTTCACCATGCTGGCCAGGCTGGTCTCCAACTCCTGATGTCAGCTGATCCTCCCACCTCGGCCTCCCAAAATGCTGGAATTAAAGCCGTAAGCCACCGGACCTGGTGGACATCTTTTAATAATCAGTCTTTCCATTCAGGTATATGGTATATGTCTCCATTTACTTAGGTCTTATTTCATATCCTTCAGGTTGGAGATATTTCTTCTCATACAGGTTTTGCACATTTCTTGTGAGGTTTATTCCTTCATGGTCCATGGATTTTGTTGTGAATTGGGAATCCTTTTTCCACCAAGTAATTTTCTAATTTGTTACTTTAGTATAAAGGAAAGATAACTAATTTTTATCCACAGTTTATTATCTATGAAAGGATAAAAGTAGAACTACTCAGTAAAAGGTTTCCATAATCAAGTATGGGCTAAACAAAGCTAAACAGATGTGTTCACTGTTGGACTTATCAATGCTTGTGATAATTTTTTTTTTTTTTTGAGTCAGAGTTTTGCTCTGTAGCCCAGGCTGGAGTGCAGTGGTGGGATCTCGGCTCACCGCAACCTCCGCCTCCCGGGTTCAAGTGATTCTCCTGCCTCAGCCTCCTGAGTAGCTGGGACTATGGCATGCGCCACCACATCTGGCTAATTTTTGTAATTTTAATAGAGACAGGGTTTCACCATGTTGACTAGGCTGGTCTCAGAACTGCTGACCTCAGGTGATCTGCCTGCCTCAGCCTCCCAAAGTGCTGGGATTACAGGTGTGAGCCACCACCACCAGGCAATTGAAGACGTATTTTCTATGAGGAAATGGGTAGATTTTAATGAACAATACCCCTTTTGAGGGCAGATTCCTAAGTCCCAGGCCCTCACAACAAGGGGGCAGTGGGCCTGGAGAGGCCAGCTCCCGGCTGCCAGAAGGACTGCTCCTCCAGGGCCACCCCAGCCCACTTTTGATCACCAAGTTTTGATCACCAAGAATCCCAAGAAGGGCACAGGGAATTTCTTTTCTTACCTGCCCATGAAACCTTCTGTCACTAGGCATCCTGAAACATACTTTGGGAAACTGCATCCAAAGACCCTTCTAGTTTCAAATCTGTGGATCCAGGGGTCTCCACTGAACCTTATCTGATGCCCAAAATCCCACCCATTCACTCCCAACCAGAACACAGAAGACGACCTGGTGCCAAAATGAAAGCTTTAATGAGTGTTACTCCTAGACAGTCACGTCTCAGCTTCTGCCAGCCTCCACTGTCCCAGCTCTCTTAGCTGGGTGACAGGTGAGCTAGTTGCTGAGGGGTAGGGATCTGGAGTCTAAAGAGCAGAGCCAGGCAAAAGGAGGTACAGGAAGCCCCCGATGGGGGCTGGGCTCCTGGAGTATGGTGCTGGGGGCTCACGGGCTTCAGGCCGGCCCCTCTTCAGGCATTCCTAGCAAAGCCACCAGGGGCTCCAGGGGTGTGGGGGTCCCCATGGGCACAGGGTGGGTGCGTTCATGCTTGCGCAGGTCGCTGGCACTCAAGAAGGCCTTGGGACAATGGGGGCAGGTGTAGGGGCGCACTGAGCTGTGAGTGCGGCTGTGTTTGCGCAGCCCAGCCCGGTCAGAGAAGCTTTTGCCGCACTGGGTGCAGGGGAAGGGCCGGAGCTCCGGGTGTGAGCGCTCGTGCCGACGCAGCAGCGTCATTGTGGAGAAGGTCTCCTTGCACTCTCGGCACACAAACTGGGGGGGCTTCTCGTCAGCCTCCTCAGCCCCCGCCTCGCCTGCCCCTTCCAAGGGACCCGGAGCCTCCCGGACACCAGCATCTGGGCATTCCACATGCTCCACCGTCATGCCCACCACCTGCCACTGTGTGGCCATCACACCACCTGACTCCGGGGGCAGCCCTAGCAGCCCTGCTGGAGGGTCCCCTAGCCCCGCCCCTGCTGCCGGGGCGGCTGAACTCTCACCTGCCACGCCCACAGGCAGCGCCAACCCCACCACCAGCTCCTGTGCAGGGGGCACCCCCGCGGCCTCACTGCTTCGATGGGTCCGCTCGTGCTTCCTCAGGCTCGACGACACCACAAAGGATTTCCCACACGCGTTACAGTGGAAGGGGCGCTCCCCCGAGTGCACCCGGCTGTGCTTCGTGAGGCTGGCACGCTCGGCGAAGGCTCGCCCGCACTCCTCACAGCGGAAGGGCCGCTGGCCAGAGTGCACCAGCGTGTGCCGCTTGAGGTCCCAGGACGCCACGAACGTCTTGTCACACTGCAGGCACTTGAACGGCCGGTCGCCCGTGTGCACACGCCGGTGCATGGCCAGGTCCGCTGGCTGCCGGAAGTCCTTGCCACACTTCTCGCAATGGTACGGCTTCACCCCCTCATGGGCGCGCTGGTGGCGACGGAAGCTCGAGGGGTCGGAGAACATGCGGCCGCAGCGCGGGCACAGGAAGGGCTTCTCCCCCGAGTGCGTGCGCTCGTGGCTCTGGTAGGAACTGAGCTGTGTGAAGCCCTTGCCGCAGGCCGGGCAGCGGTAGGGCTTCTGTGCCGCGTGGATGCGCTGGTGGCACGTGAGCGAGGATGAGCGAGAGAAGCTCTTCCCGCACTCGGAGCAGAGGAAGGGGCGCTCGCCGGTGTGGGACCTGCGGGGGTGTGGAGGGCTTGGCATGAAGGCGACAGATCCATAACCTGACCCCACTGCCTGTCTGGTCTGTACTTTAGGGGTTCCCCAAATGTCCGTGGGGGCCTAGGCTTAATCTCCTAACAGCCACATGGCTGCACCCCAGAGGAAGAAGACTTCAGGCTGGCTGGGTGTCTCTATTCCAAAGACCTGTCTCTGCACATTAAAGACCAAGATATGGGCCGGGCGCGGTGGCTCATGCCTGTAATTCCACACTTTGGGAGGCCGAGGCGGGCGGATCACGAGGTCAGGCGATGGAGACCATCCTGGCTAACATGGTGAAACCCCGTCTCTACCAAAAATACAAAAAATTAGCCGGGTGTGGTGGTGGGTGCCTGTAGTCCCAGCTACTCGGGAGGCTGAGGCAGGAGAATGGCGTGAACCCGGGAGGCGGAGCTTGCAGTGAGCTGAGATCTTGCCACTGCACTCCAACCTGGGCGGCAGAGGGAGACTTCATCTCAAAAAAAAAAAAAAAAAAAAAAAAAAGACTAAGATTTGGCCAGGCGCGGTGGTTCGCGCCTGTAATCTCAGCACTTTGGGAGGCCGAGGCGGGCGGATCACCTGAGGTCGGGAGTTCAAGACCATTGTGACCAACACGGAGAAACCCCGTCTTTACTAAAAATACAAAATTAGCCGTGCGTGGTGGTGCATGCCTGTAATCCCAGCTACTCGGGAGACTGAGGCAGGAGAATCGCTTGAACCCGGGAGGCGGAGGTTGCGGTGAGCCGAGATCGCTCCATTGCACTCTAGCCTGGGCAACAAGAGCAAAACTCCGTCTCAAAAAACAAACAAAAACAAAACAAAAAAACCAAAAAACCAAGATATGTGTCCTCTGCCTTTTTTTTCCTGTTCCCCAGGCTGGAATGCAGTGACCTGATCATGGCTCACTGCAGCCTCGACCTCCTGGGCTCAGGCCATCCTCCCACCTTATCCTCCCAAGTACCTGGGACTAGAAGTGTACATCCCCACGCTCGGGTAATTTTTTTATTTTTATAGAGACGAGGCTTGCTGTGTTGCCCAGGCTGGTCTTGAACTCTTGGGCTCAAGAGATCCTCCTGCCTCAGCCTCCCAAAGTGCTGGAATTATAGGCGTGAGCTATTGTGCCCAGCCTAGAAACGTGTCATTAATGTAGAGGCTGAGAAAAAGAAAAAAAAATGACCTAGACAAACCAGGCCCCACTCACACCTCCTAGTCTTCACAAAAGACCCTCAGAACTGCCCAACTCCAAACCCCGCCCCCTTTCCAGCTGGCCTGGAACGGAGGCCAATCTGACCGAATCCCATTCTCAGGGATCAACCTCAAGGCGGTCGCTACCTCTGCCCCATCAGGGGCACCAATTTCTCCCACATGCCTCCCCTTGGATCTGCCACGCCCACCTTCCCATTGGCTCACTTTACCCTGAGACTCAACCCCAGGCCCCATTGGCTGCAGCAACGCTGTCGCCCTGCCCCAGAAGGCACCCTCACCGCTCATGGTTGCGGAGGTCCTTTAGCTCCGCGTAGGCTTTCCCGCAACGCTCGCAGCTGTAGGGCCGCAGGCCAGCGTGAGTACGCCGGTGCTTGCGGAACACTGAAGGGTCAGCAAAGCTCTTGCCGCAGTCGGCGCAGGCGTAGGGCCGCTCGCCTGTGTGGCCGCGCTGGTGGATCTTGAGCTTGGAGAGCGCGCCATAGGCCTTGGGGCAGTGCGCACAGCGGAAGGGCAGTTCGCCAGCGTGCGAGGCCAGGTGCACGCGCAGGCACACCGGCTGCATGAAGCGGCGGCCGCACTCGGGGCATGGAAAGGGCTTCTCCCCCGTGTGGCTGCGCCCGTGGCTGCGCAGCTCGGGTGCCGTCTTGTAGGCCTTGGGGCATAGCGGACACGCATAGGGCCTAGGCTTAGCCGCGGAGCCTGACACCTTGTCCCCACTGGCTTCCTCTGCCTTAGCTTCTGTCTCTGGCTTTGGCTTCACCTCGGCCACCTCCTCAGAGCAGTCTGCCGGCCCATGTGTGGCAGCGTGGCGCGCTGCCCTGGGCGCATTTGGAAATGTCTTGGTACAGGATAGGCACTTGTAGCGGCGGCCCGAACGCTTGTAGCCGGGGGCTGGGGACCGGGCCTCTGCAGCCTCCACTTCCATGGCCTTGGTGAACGGGGTTTCTCTGCAAGAGAAGCAAAGTTAGACCAAAGCCACATACCTTCGCCACTTCTGAAGGCCTGAGAGAGAACCCTATCTCATCTGCATTTCTCACCTCGGAACCCCCACATCCTTCCTGCCCAGCATTCCTGGCTCTGACACCCTGCGTTCGTTTCCTCCCTGATCTGCTCATTGAAGAAAGGAGTTGGACCAAGTGTCCGCAGAGCCACTAAGAAAGGAGGCTGGCGGTCACAAAAGATTCACCTACACTTCCCCCCTCAACGGGCTTTTCCAAACACTGTGGCATTCCCAGAGGCCCAGGTTCCATTTGTCTCACCATCTTCCCTCTTCAGTTCAGTGTCCAAGAACTATGTCAGGATAAAGAGTGTACCCAGACGTGGGCCTGGCCTGAAGGTCTCCAAGCGCCCAGAAAAGACAGACCTGGGACCAGAAAAGGGCTGAGCCAGTGGGCTAAATCTGGTAGCTGGCACTGTCTGGAAGTGACAGGTCCCCAGTATCTGTGTTTTCTTTCCTCCTCTGGATGGTCAGCCCTCAGAGACAGCAACTGTTCACACAGAATTCTGGCCTTGCACAGCTGTACGGGCCTCCGCCCCAGACTGGAATCTGTCCACTCTCTGCTCTGGAATCTTGTTGGCCTGTTCCCACAACTCTGGTAATGGAGAATCACTCAAGGCAGCCTGAGCCATTGCTAGCAGCTAGAAGCCTCTTTCTGAGTCATAACTGATGTATCTGATCTAACATGGCCTCCTGGGATACCAGCTCTAGCTGAGATCCCTATTTTCTGGTCCAGAACCCAGACGCCCTCCACCCAGCTGCTCCTGGGGATCATGGTTGGGAGGAAACAGGATTAATGGCTGTATTAGTCTTAACACCAGCTCATCCTCCCTGGGGGATGAAGGGAAGAGGATTATGGCAGATCCACTTAAGGAGTGCTCAGCAGCTGCTGCTGGGGGAAGGGGTCTGAGGAGTGGGGGCTGCAGGGAGCCAGGTGTGCCCAGAGGCTAGGAGGCCTACATTCTACTTCCAGCCCCGTGGATTACTATGAGACCTCAGTGAAATGAATGTTGTTTATAAGACTATTTCCGGCCGGGTGCGGTGGTTCACGCCTGTAATCCCAGCACTTTGGGAGGCTGAGGCGGGTGGATTACGAGGTCAGGAGATTGAGACCATCCTGGCTAACACAGTGAAACCCCGTCTCTACTGAAAATACAAAAAAATTAGCCAGGCATGGTGGCGGGCGCCTGTAGTCCCAGATACTCGGGAGGCTGAGGCAGGAGAATGGCGTGAACCCGGGAGGCGGAGCTTGCAGTGAGCCGAGATCACGCCACTGCACTCCAGCCTGGGCAACAGAGCAAGACTCCGTCTCAAAAAAAAGAAAAAAAAAGACTATTTCCTCATCTGGACACCTTAGGGGTTGGTGGCTTCTAAGTTAGGACACTGGGGTTCAGGAGGAAACTGAGCTGAGCCACGAGGGTGCTAGGGGAAATAAAGAGACTCAGGGCCCCTTATGCTAGGAAAGGGCGAGAGAAGCAGCTTACCTGGTTGACCCAGGGAGGACACAGGAACCCCTGATGCGTGGCAAGGGCCACATCTTTAGAGTCAGCACCCTTCTGCCTAAAGTCATGGCCTCAGGCCTGCACGCTGCCCTCCCTCCCCAACCCCATGCAGCCGGTCTTCTCCCAAAAGTAATGAATGATGTTTCCTGTTCCCTGCTCAAGAACTTTCCATGGCTTCCACCACACCATGCAAATCCCCAGGTCCTTCCTGCTTGTTCCAAATCTGACAAGTCCTTCACTGGAGCACCACTTCCACAAGGAGGATCCTCAAGCATCTCCCCTTTGGGTTTGGCCCCAGTCCCACAAAACTCCATTCTATTCTCACTTGGTTATTTCACGTTTCCCACTAAATCCTAGGGCTTAGCCAGGTGTGGTGCCATGCACCTGAAGTCCCAGCTACGTGGGAGGCTGAGGCAGGAGGATCCCTTGAATCCAGGGGTTCGAGGCTGCAGGGAACTATGATCGTACAACTGCACTCCAGCCTGGGCAACCTGGCGAGACCCCATCTCTACTAAAAATAAAAATTAGCCAGGTGTGGTGGCATGCGCCTGTAGTCCTGCCTACTTGAGAGGGTGGGGTGGGAGGACTGCTTGAGCCCAGGAGTTCAAGCTGTACCACTGCACTCCAGCCTGGGAGACAGGGCAAGACACTGTCTCAATCAATCAATCAATCTATCCATTCTGGGGCTTGAAGATAAGTTAAAGGGAATGAATTCTAACCTTCCTGATGACTTGAATTCTTCCTACAGTTTCCAACGGATACCTCCCTATTTCTGGATCAGGTACTCACTACCTCTTCCACATGGTTTCTGGAGAGTCTGCCTGATAATGTTCTTCCTTAATAAAAATGATAGCTTGGGCCAGGTTCAATGGCTCACACCTGTATCCTAGCACTTTGGGAGACCAAGGTGGGTGGATCGCTTGAGCCCAGGAGTTCAAGACCAGCCTGGGCGATATAGCAAAATCCCATTTCTACAAAATACACAAAAATTAGCCAGGCATGGTGGTGCATGCCTGTACTCCCAGCTACTCAGAAGGCTGAGGTAGGAGAAATGCTTGAGCCCAAGGAGACTGAGGTTGCAGTAAGCCAAGGTGGTGCCACTGCACTCCAGCCTGGCAACAGAGTGAGACCTCATCTCAAAAATAAATAAATAAATAAATAAATAATAAAAAAAGATAGCTCACATTTACTGAGCACTCGCCAAATACCAGGCAGTATCCTAAACTCCTTATGTGCATTAGCTCAGTTACCCTTCGTGGCAACCCCATGAGGAAAGTTCTATTATTCCATTTTCACAGATAAGGGAACCAAGGTCCAGAGAAATGGTTCAGTATTTTGTTAAGTGCCCAGTCCCTGAAGCCAAACCGTCTGGCTTCAGATTTTGCCTCCATCACTTCCCAGCTGATGTGACCTTGTGTAATGTACTGCATGTCTTAGAACCTCAGTTTTCTGGCCGGGCGCGGTGGCTCACGCTTGTAATCCCAGCACTTTGGGAGGCCGAGGCGGGCGGATCACAAGGTCAGGAGATCGAGACCACGGTGAAACCCCGTCTCTACTAAAAATACAAAAAAAATTAGCCGGGCGTGGTGGCGGGCGCCTGTAGTCCCAGCTACTCGGAGAGGCTGAGGCAGGAGAATGGCGTGAACCTGGGAGGCGGAGCTTGCAGTGAGCCGAGATCGCGCCACTGCACTCCAGCCTGGGCGACAGAGCGAGACTCCGTCTCAAAAAAAAAAAAAAAAAAAAAAAAAGAACCTCAGTTTTCTAATCTGAAAAATGGAGATAATGATCGTACTTACCTGACAGGGTTGGGTGAGGAATGAATGAGTCAAAAATAATTACTGTCCTCAATTATCAAAGAGTCTTCTCAGAGCCAGACACATTGCTGGGCGTGCTAGTTTATTTAATTTAATGTCTTATAGCTTCCTGAGATAGGGATTCTTGTCCCTACTTTACAGAGGAATAAATCAAGGTTCCAAGAGTTAAGTAACTTGCCCATGGTCTCACAATGGGTAACCTAAGCAGCTGGGACTTCAGTCCAGGTGTTTAATTTGCCTTAAGTTGCTGGGGTCTTGCTCAGTGGTCTGGGGCCTCTTAGGCTTGTCTGCTGC
This sequence comes from Nomascus leucogenys, assembly GCF_006542625.1. Taxonomy (NCBI): domain Eukaryota; kingdom Metazoa; phylum Chordata; class Mammalia; order Primates; family Hylobatidae; genus Nomascus; species Nomascus leucogenys. Next base: position 74,998,979 of record NC_044382.1, on the reverse strand, counting down.
CTCGGCCATCCCCACAGTGACCAGAACCCTGAGCTCAGGTCATACCTGTGTCTTCTCTCATCCTTGCAGAACTGCCTTGAGACCCTGGCCGGCACCCTTTATGTCTCTGCTTCCCTCTCAGAGGGCTTGGCCCAGTGGTTCTGAACTCTGGCCCTTCTACTGCCTCTTGCCAGCTCTGGGTCTCAGCCTCCCTATCTGTGAGTCAGACACCAGGTAGCTGGAGGGGAAATCCCTCCTCCCACGGCACTTCCCAGGGGAAAAGGTAGGGAAGTGCCAGGTTGGTCTCAGCATGGGCCCAGCTACACAAAGAGGCCAGGTAGGCTAGGTCTCTGTCTAACATCCCACTATTAAAAAGATTTTTTTTTTTTTTTGAGATGGAGTCTCACTCTGTCGCCCAGGCTGGAGTGCAGTGGCGCGATCTTGGCTCACTGCAACCTCCGCCTCCCGAGTAGCTGGGACTACAGGCACCTGCCACCACACCCGGCTAATTTTTTGTATTTTTAGTAGAGACGGGGTTTCACTGTGTTAGCCAGGATGGTCTCAATCTCCTGACTTCGTGATCCGCCCACCTTGGCCTCCCAAAGTGCTGGGATTACAGGCGTGAGCCACCACGCCCGGCCTTTTTTTTTTTTTTATTAAAGAGCTTGAGGTAGGCCTCAGGAATCTGTATTTTAAATACACTCTGGATCATTCCAGCCAATACTTTCGTTTGTTTGTTTGGTTTTGAAACAAGATCTCACTCTGTCGCTCAGGCTGGAGTGCAGTGGTGCAATCATGGCTCACTGCAGCCTTGACTTCCCAGACTCAAGCAATCCTCCCACTTCAGCCTCCCAAGTAGCTGGGACTACAGGCATGCACCACCATACCTGGCTAATTTTTATTTTTAGTAGAGATGAAGTCTTGCTATGTTGCCTGGGCTGGTCTAGAACTCCTGGACTCAAGTGATCCTCCCACTGCAGCCTCCCAAAGTGCTGGGATTATAGGCGTGAGCCACCGTGCCTGGCCCAACCAATACTTAAGAACCAAACACACATCCTTAGGTCTCCACAAGCTCTTAGGAGAGAAGCATTTTAAGTGTTCACTACACCTCTTTTTCATATATTGAGATTAAGGCCCCCACAAAGGAAAAACTTTACACAAGGACACACAACTGGTCAAGGAGCCAGACTCGAACCCAGGTCTCCAGGCTCCTGGGCAGGACTCTCTCAACCAGTCTCCATTCTCTCCCTCAGGTTGAATCATGAGACTTCCCACTGCTCCCAGGAAAAAGACCAATATCTTTTCCATGGCCAGCATAGCCCCAAACCATCTAAATCCTGCCTACCTGGGCAGATCACTTGAGGCCAGGAGTTTGAGACCAGCCTGGCCAACATGGTGAAACCCCATCTCTACTAAAAATACACACACACACACACACACACACACACACACACACGTACAAAATCCTGCCTACCTCACCTCCCACTCCTCTCCCTGGCCCACTGGGCTCTACCCGCAGACGCCCCCTTTCTTCTCCTCAAAAAGCTAAATTCCTTCCCACCTCAGGGCTGTGGCACTAGCAGTTCCCTCTGTCTGAGCCACTCTTCTCCCAGGATCTTTGTGTAGCTGTCTTTTTTGGTGTTATTTGGATCTCAGCTCCCAGTCACCTCCTCAAAAAGAGCTTTCTTGACCACCTTTCCTTTTCTTCCCCCCTTATAATATTCCAAACTTTTTCCTTTTTTAACCAACCAAGGAGCACTGAATGACTACCTTTCTCAATGCTATCTTTACCCCGATAATCGCTCTCTATCTACTCTTTATTATTATTATTATTTTTTGACGGAATCTCACGATTATCTATCAAGCAATTCTCCTGCTTCAGCCTCCTAAGTAGCTGGGACTACAGGTGCCTGCCACCATACCAGAATAATTTTGTTTTTTTTTTTTGAGACGGAGTCTCACTCCCCCGCCCAGGCTGGAGTACAGTGGCGCAATCTCGGCTCACTGCAAGCTCCGCCTCCCGGGTTCATGCCATTCTCCTGCCTCAGCCTCCTGTGTAGCTGGGACTACAGGTGCCCGCCACCATGCCTGGCTAATTTTTTTTATTTTTAGTAGAGACAGGGTTTCACTGTGTAGCCAGGATGGTCTCAATCTTCTGACCTTGTGATCCACCCGCCTCTGCCTCCCAGAGTGCTGGGATTACAGGCATGAGCCACCGCACCCAGCCCGATCCCAGCTAATTTTTGTATTTTTAGTAGAGATGGGGTTTCACCATGTTGGCCAGGATGGTCTCGATCTATTGACCTCGTGTTCCACCCACCTCGGCCTCCCAGAGTGCTGGGATTACAGGTGTGAGCCACCGCGCCTGGCCCTTTTTTTGAGATGGAGTCTCACTCTGTCACCCAGGCTGGAGTGCAGTGGCATAATATCTGCTCACTGCAACCTCCGCCTCCCAGGTTCAAGCGATTCTCCTGCCTCAGCCTCCCAAGTAGCTGGGATTATAGGTGCCCGCCACTACATCCGGCTTATTTTTGTATTTTTAGTAGAGAGAGGATTTCACCATATTGGCCAGGCTGGTCTTGAACTCCTGACCTCAAGTGATCCACCCACCTTGGCCTCCCAAAGTGCTTGGATTACAGGCATGAACCACCGCGCCCAGCCCTCTTTACTTTTTAAAAGTTGTTTTTATTTTTATTTATTTATTTATTTATTTTTGAGACAGAGTTTCACTCTTGTTGCCAAGGCTGGAGTGCAATGGCATGATCTCTGCTCACTGCAACCTCCGCCTCCCCGGTTCACGAGATTTTCCTGCCTCAGCCTCCCGAGTAGCTGGAATTACAGGCATCCACCACCACACCCGGCTAATTTTTTGTATTTTTAGTAGAGATGGGGTTTCACCATGTTGGCCAGGCTGGTCTCGAACTCCTGACTTCAGATGATCCACCACCTCGGCTTCCCAGAGTGCTGGGATTACAGGCATGAGCCACCGTGCCTGGCTTATTTTTATTTATTTTATTTTATTATTATTCATTATTATTATTATTATTATTATTTTTTTTTTTTTTTTTTTTTGAGACGGAGTATTATTATTTTTTGAGACAGAGTCTCCCTCTGTTGCCCAGGCTGGAGTGCAATGGTGTGATGTCGGCTCACTGCAACCTCTGCCTCCCGGGTTCAAGCAATTCTTCTGCCTCAGCCTCCCAAGTATTTGGGATTACAGGCGCCTGCCACCACGGCCAGCTAATTTTTTGTATTTTTAGTAGAGATGGCCATGTTGGCCAGGCTGGTCTCGAACTCCTGACCTCAGGTGATCCACCCACCTTGGCCTCCCAAAGTGCTGGGATTACAGGCTTGAGCCACCATGCCCGGCCTATTTATTTTATTTTTATTTATTTATTTTCTTTGAGAGAAAGTCTTTGTTGCCCAGGCTGGAGTGCAGTGGCTGGATCTCAATTCACCGCAACCTCCACCTCCCGGGTTCAAGTTTCTCCAGCCTCAGCCTCCCGAGTAGCTGGGACTACAGGCGAAAGCCATCACACCTGGCAAACTTTTGTATTCTTAGTAGAGACAGGGTTTCACCATGTTGGCCACTCTGGTCTCAAACTCCTGACCTCAAGTGATCCGCCCGCCTCAGCCTTCCAAAGTGCTGGGATTACAGATGTGAGCCACCATGCCTGGCCTTTATTTTTACTTAGAGATCGGGTCTCACTCTGTCACCCTAGAGTGCAGTGGCTCAATCATAACTCACTTCAGCCTCGAACTCCTGCACTCAAGCAATCCTCCTGAGTAGCTAGGACTATAGGCACCCACCATTACACCTCGCTAATTTATTAAAAATTCTTTGTATATAGAGATGAAGGTCTCACTATGCTGCCAACAGTGGTCTCGAGAACTCCTGGCTTCAGGTGCTCCTCCACTTTGGCTTTCTAAAGTGCTGTGATTACAGGCATGAGCTACAGTGACCAGCCCCCTCCTCTCTAATTTCCTTTATGGTGTCATCTGGACAATACTCCTTGCAAGCTTACCATGGGCAAGGTATCATTCTAAGCATTTTGTGCATAATACTCAACTACTCAAGCCAATTGCACAGCTGCCTAGAAGTTCATTATAAGTGAATATGTTCCCTGTCCATTCATATATTGAAATTCTAACTCTCATTGTGACTGTATTTGGAGATAAGGCCTTTATGGAAGTAATTAAGGTTGAATGATGTCATAAGGGTATGGCCCTGGTCCAACAGGATTAGCGTTCTTATGAGAAGTGACACCACAAAGAAACAAGCTAACTAGTCAGGGTCCCAGCCAGTATTCAAATCCCAAACACCTGCTCTCTGAGCCCTGACTATTGCTTTGCTAGCATTACACATCTTATGGTTTGGTTGTTAATTCTTCATCACCAGCACCAGAGTCCAGGCTGGCAAAGGGCTAGGAAACCGATCATCTGCCTCCTCTATACCCAGAACCCTGTGTGGTGACCCAAAACAAATGGAAAGAATCAACCTCAGATGAAATTTGAACCCAGGTCTGTAGCCTCTGCCTCCTCCACAGTAAGAGTTTGTGAGAATGTCCACCAATAACTGTTTATTAGCTAAATTCTTCCACCTTTCCAAGTCCACAAGGCCCAACTATTGCCCCAATATCCCACAGTGGGCTCCCTGCCGTGGCGATGAAGCCTTGCTTTGCCTCACTACTGGCTTAGGAAGGGGATGAAGTTCTGCTGTCTCACTAGGCAAGCAGAGATTCAATTTCCAAAAATCCTAGGCTAGGACCCTGGGGCAGGGATGAGGAGAAAAAGGAGGCACCTCAATCTTCCCATCTCTAAACAAGCAGTCACCACACAGGCCTCACGGCCAGGAGTGACCTAGTGAGCGGATGAACCCTGCAGAAGTGAGCGCTAATCATATCCTAGGCCTCCAACCGGGCCAGTTCACAACCTGATCCCAACCTACTTTTCCAGCCTCAGCTCCAGCGACAGAGTCCTCCTCCCGACAGCGACCGAACCTCCAGCCACAATTCTCAACCCTCCACCTCTAGATACAGTTTCCTGGGCTCGGGAGCCCTTGCCTGCCTTCTCCAACGGGAAAGCCCCTTTACATCCTTCAAGAACCCCCCTTCCCCAGTGCCCTCAGGAATACTTAATGGCAGTAGAGAGGTAAGGGCCCCACGCCGCTCTGGGCCTCAGTTTCCTCATCAATAAAATGGGGTCCCTTAAGTTTGTGGGAGTTTGAAGGGCGGTGGGGCCTATGAAGCGCGCCGAGGAGCCAAGAGTTGCAGAAACCCGGAGCTCCTCGCTCCTCGCAACCGTCTGTACGCGGCGCCCCCGCCAGCCAGGCAGCCCCTGGAGGGCAGGACCCCGGTTATGAGCCTCAGAAAACGTGGCCTCGGAGGACGTGGCAAGGAGGACTGAACGAAGGATGAGGAGATGAACAAATGAATGGACGGAGGGCCGAATGAGGGACAAAGGCTTGCAAGATGGCGTTCTCTAGGACCGCGGGAGTGGTGGCCCGGCCTCGTCAGGGGAGGGGGGCTGCCGGCGCCGGGGATCTTGCAGCGCGTGCCGCGCGGCCGGGACAAAAACCCACAACATGGCGGGCTCTAGGACCCCCGAGACCGCACCGCACCGGGCCGGCAGCCGCGCGGGCCGAGCCTGGGTGTCCGCAGCCCAGAACCGCGGAGACAGCCGGCGGGTTCTAGGACCTGCTGGGCCCGCAATGCGCCCGGGGCCGCTCACCGCCCGCCCCGCCCGCGCTGCTCGCGCTGGGCCAACCCGGTCCGCCCTCGGCGCCCGCAGGGAAACTGAGGCCAGCTCGGATCGCGGCCGCGTGGGGGCTGCCCGGGGCCCTCGCGGCTTCCCGCCGGCGTTTCCTACCCGATGAGACTTGTGCGGACTCCGTGGCGTCGGCGTCGTCTCCTCGCACCGAAGGAGCCCGGACCCTGCCAAAGAGGGGCCGGCGCTAGGACCCAGCGGGGGGCGGGGAGGCGGGACCGGTGGCCCGGCGAGCGGAAGTGAGGGATATTCCTCAGCTAGGAAGGAAGGGAAAGTTCCCCGGGAACCTCCAGCCTATGGCGGCAGAGAAGCATCTTGCAAGAGGTCTCTGTGCTGAGGCAAGGGGACGCCGGGCAGGCTGACGGTATACGCCGGCCTCGTGTTAGTCTGGGGCCAGGTCACCGGCAATGTCTTCAAGAACCAGAAGGTGGGAGGACAAAAAGGCCATGCTCAAGCTCTGCAAAACCTAAGTCCAATTATATTCCACAACATTTCCTTTAGTAGCAGGGAGTGGATTTCACGAAATTTTCTCCATCTGCCTTGGGAAAAGTCCTCCAGGGAGCCCCACGAAAAGTGTCACCAAAGTACTGTGGCCAGGGCTGTAGAATCTTTTTCTCCCTCTTCTGCGCCTATTCAATATGCACCGGAACAATTCTAGCTGCTCTTTCCGGAAGTGTGGCTAGCATAGCGTTGCAAAGACGCCGCGTTGTGACCTACGTGGGCGGAGTCAGTCCTGCAGAGCTAGAACCTAGCGCCGGAAGTGTGTCTGCGTAAAACGGCGGCTTGGAGGCGGGGCAGGTAGTGCTCCCGAAGCGGAAGTTTCGCGGGGAAGCTTTTGCACCTAAGGACACTTCCTGTTTCCTAGTAACAATAGGAAGTGTCCGCAGAGCTGGGGGTAGACTTCTGGCTCATGCCAGCTGCGCCCTCTTTTCTCTACCTCCTTCCTCTTCTCCCCTTCTCCTTTCCCTCTTTCCCTTCCCTCCCACCTCCCGGGAACCCTGGCTGAGTGTGCGTGTGTGGGAGCGCGAGAGCCCCCCGACAGCCACCCCTTGCGGCGCGCGGCTGCAGTTAGGGTAAGGGTCCCAGTGCGCAAGCGCGCTCCCGTTCGCGGTCCCCAACTGACGCGCCCGCGGCGGGAAGGAGAGGGGGCCGCCGGTGCGAGGTAGGCGTCCTGAGAGGAAATTGGCAGAGGAGATGAGTGAGGTCAGAGGACTTCATTGGTGGTTGACTAGGGGAGGGGACTTTTGATCAAAGGGGCTTTGTGAGGTGAGAATTCCGGGGGGCAGGTTCAGTGAAGGGGTTTACGGTCGGAGACAGTTGTATTGGGGTCCCATGGGAAGAAGAGTCAGAGTTGGAGGACAAGAGGATGTAGGAGGTATGAGAGAGCAAGGGCTTTGGGGTGAAGACCGCCTCAGTCAGTGGGTTTGCTCTTACGTGAACTAGGATAACGCATTGCCGTGTGTTCTGAGGATTGAGTGACACAATGAATATAGTTAGCACAGTGCCTGGCACATGGTAATATAATACTCTTCATGAGTTGCTGTCATCATCAGTATTAAGAGAGGAGGCAGAAGAAAAAAATGAGAAAGACCGGTGAGGGTAAGATCAGGAGGCATGGGAGAGAAAAGGTAGGCAATTACATTACAACCTGATATTGATGTTATTCCCAAGATAGAAGATAGTTTGAGTTCAAGGGAAGTAGATAAAGGAAGTCGCTAAGAGAGTCTTTTGGGGTTTTTTGTTTTTGTTTTTTTTGAGACGGAGTCTCGCTCTGTCACCCAGGCTGGAGTGCTGTAGTGGGATCTCAGCTCACTTCAACCTCCGCCTCCCAGGTTCAGGCAGTTCTTCAGCCTCAGCCTCCTGACTAGCTAGAAATACAGGTGCCCGCCACCACGCCCGGCTAATTTTTGTATTTTTAGTAGAGACAGGGTTTCACCATGTTGGCCAGGCTGGTCTTGAACTCCTGAACTCAGGTGATCCGCCAGCCTCGGCCTCCCAAAGTGCTGGGATTATAGGTGTGAGCCACCACGCCTGGCCCAGTTAAGAGAGTCTTAATTCTCTTAACTCTCTTGTCACAAGGAAAAGAGACCTTGTGACACTGAAATGACTCGGGGTGGTGGGGGAACAAGCCAGCCCTTTCCCTGAAGGAGGCCTCTAACCTCTCCTCTCAGGTCCTTAGCTATTAACTGGAGGAACAGCTGATTTTTCAGTGCTTCTCAGCTACTCTGTTTAGCTGAGAGATGAAGGAGGAAGATTTGGACTTCTCTTACTGAAAGGCCTAGAAGAGGTTCTGGTGTCCTTTTAAGATGTCACAGAAAATTTTTGTTTCAGGATTGTAGGGAGCAGATTCCTACTGTTCTTAAAGGACAGTAATGCCTTTTGAGTCGGGTCTGAAGAACATGATAACAGGTCTGTGATCAGAAGTAGGTTGCATCTCTCTCGACTTTAATTTCCTTAGCTATACCTGTAGGGATGACTTAAGCCTAGGGGAGCTCCTATATTTGGGAAGCTTGTGCACAGGGAGGCCTTAAATGATGGTGCCTGCAGATTGGATCTAGTAGAAAGCAGGTCCCTGGGCATGGATGCTTGGGGAACCTCTCAGTGACCTCAGGTGAACTTGTTGCTCGTAGAGCCAAGAGGCGAAGTTAATTCAGGCCTTCTTTTGACCACTGCCCCCTCTTCCTAGGGCTCGGCCCCTCCACCAGAGGAAGGTGCTGCCACGTGTCTGCTCCTTCTGAACCTCCAGGTTTCTGCTACGTTGCCCCATGGAGGACACACCCGCCTCACTCAGCTGTTCGGACTGTCAGCGCCACTTTCCCAGCCTCCCAGAGCTCTCTCGGCACCGAGAACTACTCCATCCATCTCCCAACCAGGACAGTGAGGAGGCTGACAGCATCCCTCGGCCCTACCGTTGTCAGCAGTGTGGGCGGGGCTACCGTCACCCCGGGAGCCTGGTCAACCATCGTCGGACCCACGAGACTGGCCTTTTCCCCTGTACCACCTGTGGCAAGGACTTCTCCAATCCGATGGCTCTCAAGAGCCATATGAGGACTCATACTCCTGAGGGCCGCCGCAGGCACAGGCCCCCACGCCCCAAGGAAGCCACTCCACGCCTCCAGGGTGAGACGGTGTCCACTGACTCCTGGGGCCAAAGGCTTGGCTCTAGTGAAGGCTGGGAAAACCAGACAAAACATACAGAAGAGACACCTGACTGTGAATCTGTACCTGACCCCAGGGCAGCTTCGGGTACGTGGGAAGATCTGCCCACCAGACAAAGAGAAGGCTTGGCAAGCCACCCAGGTCCTGAGGATGGTGCAGAGAGCTGGGGACCCTCCACTAACTCTGCCAGAGCCCCTCCTCTCCCCATCCCAGCCAGCAGCCTCCTTAGCAACTTGGAGCAGTATCTGGCTGAATCAGTAGTGAACTTCACAGGAGGCCAGGAGCCCACCCAGTCCCCTCCTGCCGAGGAGGAGCGGCGGTACAAATGTAGTCAGTGTGGCAAGACCTACAAGCACGCCGGGAGCCTCACCAACCACCGCCAGAGCCACACGCTGGGCATCTACCCCTGTGCCATCTGTTTCAAGGAGTTCTCTAACCTCATGGCTCTGAAGAACCACTCTCGACTGCACGCCCAGTATCGGCCTTACCACTGTCCCCACTGCCCCCGTGCCTTCCGGCTCCCCCGGGAGCTGCTGGAACACCAGCAGTCCCATGAGGGTGAAAGGCAGGAGACACCCTGGGAGGAGAAAGGGATGCCCACCACCAATGGGCACACAGACGACAGCAGCCAGGACCAGCTCCCCAGTGCACAGATGCTGAATGGCTCTGCGGAGCTCAGCACCTCTGGGGAGCTGGAGGACAGTGGCCTGGAGGAATACCGACCTTTCCACTGTGGGGACTGTGGCCGTACTTACCGCCATGCTGGGAGCCTCATCAACCATCGAAAGAGCCACCAGACAGGTGTCTACCCCTGCTCACTCTGTTCTAAGCAACTGTTCAATGCGGCTGCCCTCAAAAATCATGTGCGGGCTCATCACAGGCCCAGGCAAGGAGTTGGGGAAAATGGACAGCCATCAGTCCCACCAGCTCCCCTGCTGCTGGCTGAGACCACCCACAAAGAGGAAGAGGACCCCACCACCACCCTGGACCATCGGCCCTATAAGTGCAGTGAGTGTGGTCGTGCTTACCGCCACCGGGGGAGCCTGGTGAACCATCGCCACAGCCATCGGACTGGAGAGTACCAGTGCTCACTCTGTCCCCGCAAGTACCCCAATCTCATGGCCCTGCGCAACCACGTGCGGGTACATTGCAAGGCTGCTCGCCGAAGTGCAGACATCGGGGCTGAGGGTGCCCCCAGCCACCTCAAGGTAGAACTCCCGCCTGACCCAGTGGAGGCAGAGGCAGCCCCGCACACAGATCAAGACCATGTGTGCAAACATGAAGAGGAGGCCACGGACATCACCCCAGCAGCAGACAGGACAGCAGCACATATCTGTAGCAACTGTGGGCTGCTCTTTGAAGACCCTGAGAGCCTTGAACGTCATGGCCTGACTCATGGGGCAGGGGAAAAGGAAAATAGCAGGACAGAGACCACAGTGTCACCTCCTAGGGCCTTTGCCTGCCGAGACTGTGGAAAGAGCTATCGCCACTCCGGCAGCCTTATCAACCACAGGCAGACCCACCAGACAGGAGACTTCAGTTGTGGGGCCTGTGCCAAGCACTTCCACACCATGGCTGCCATGAAGAACCACTTGCGCCGGCACAGTCGGCGGCGGAGCAGGCGGCATTGGAAGCGGGCTGGCGGTGCCAGCGGTGGGGGAGAAGCCAAACTCCTGGCAGCAGAGAGCTGGACCCGGGAGCTAGAAGACAATGAAGGCCTGGAGTCTCCCCAAGACCCTTCAGGGGAAAGTCCTCATGGGGCTGAAGGCAACCTGGAAAGTGATGGGGACTGTTTGCAGGCTGAATCTGAAGGGGACAATTGTGGGCTTGAGAGGGGTGAGACCCATTTCCAGGGTGATAAAGAGAGCGGAGGCACTGGGGAAGGACTGGAAAGGAAGGATGCTCGTTTACTTGACAACTTGGACATCCCAGGTGAGGAAGGTGGTGGGACTCGCTTCTGCGATGGCCTCACTGGGGTGGATGAAGACCAGAAGCCAGCCACTGGCCAGCCCAACTCCTCTTCCCACTCTGCCAACGCTGTCACTGGCTGGCAGGCTGGGGCCGCTCACACATGCTCTGACTGTGGGCATTCTTTCCCCCATGCCACTGGCCTGCTGAGCCACAGGCCCTGCCACCCACCAGGCATCTATCAGTGCTCCCTCTGCCCAAAGGAGTTTGACTCTCTGACTGCCCTCCGCAGCCACTTCCAGAACCATAGGCCTGGGGAGGCGACCTCAGCACAGCCTTTCCTCTGCTGCCTCTGCGGCATGATCTTCCCCGGGCGGGCTGGCTACAGGCTTCACCGGCGCCAGGCCCACAGCTCCTCTAGCATGACTGAGGGCTCAGAGGAGGAGGGGGAAGAGGAAGGAGTGGCAGAGGCAGCCCCTGCACGCAGTCCACCACTGCAGCTCTCGGAAGCAGAGCTGCTGAATCAGCTGCAGCGGGAGGTGGAAGCGCTGGACAGTGCAGGGTATGGGCACATCTGTGGCTGCTGCGGTCAGACCTACGATGACCTGGGGAGCCTGGAGCGTCACCACCAAAGTCAGAGTTCTGGGACTACTGCAGACAAGGCTCCCAGCCCCTTGGGAGTGGCAGGTGATGCCACGGAGATGGTCGTGGACAGTGTCTTGGAGGACATAGTGAATTCTGTCTCTGGAGAGGGTGGAGATGCCAAGTCTCAAGAGGGAGCAGGCACCCCCTTGGGAGACGGCCTCTGCATCCAGGGTGGGGAAAGTTTGCTGGAGGCTCAGCCCCGCCCCTTCCGCTGCAACCAGTGTGGCAAGACCTATCGCCATGGAGGCAGCCTGGTGAACCACCGCAAGATCCACCAGACTGGAGACTTTCTCTGCCCTGTCTGCTCCCGCTGCTACCCCAACCTGGCTGCCTACCGTAATCATCTGCGGAACCACCCTCGCTGCAAAGGCTCTGAGCCCCAGGTTAGGCCCATCCCAGAGGCAGCAGGTAGCAGTGAGCAGCAGGTTGGGCCCATCCCAGAAAGCAGCAGCAGCAAGCCCCAGCACGTGGCAGAGGAGGGGCCGGGGCAAGCAGAAGTCGAGAAGCTCCAGGAAGAACTTAAAGTGGAGCCCCTGGAGGAAGTGGCCAGGGTGAAAGAAGAGGTATGGGAGGAGACCACTGTGAAGGGGGAGGAGATAGAGCCCAGGCTGGAGACCGCCGAGAAGGGCTGCCAGACTGAAGCCAGCTCTGAGCGGCCCTTCAGCTGCGAGGTGTGTGGCCGATCCTACAAGCACGCCGGCAGCCTCATCAACCACCGGCAGAGCCACCAGACCGGCCACTTTGGCTGTCAGGCCTGCTCCAAGGGCTTCTCAAACCTCATGTCCCTCAAGAACCACCGGCGCATCCATGCAGATCCCCGACGTTTCCGCTGCAGCGAGTGTGGGAAGACCTTCCGCCTGCGGAAACAGCTGGCCAGCCACCAGCGGGTCCACATGGAGCGGCGTGGGGGTGGGGGCACCCGAAAGGCAACTCGGGAAGATCGGCCCTTCCGCTGTGGGCAGTGCGGGCGGACCTATCGCCATGCTGGCAGCCTCCTGAATCACCGGCGCAGCCACGAGACGGGCCAGTACAGCTGCCCCACCTGCCCCAAGACCTACTCCAACCGCATGGCCCTGAAGGACCACCAGAGGCTGCACTCAGAGAATCGGCGGCGACGGGCTGGACGGTCCAGGCGCACAGCTGTGCGTTGCGCCCTCTGTGGCCGCGGCTTCCCTGGCCGGGGATCTTTGGAGCGGCACCTGCGGGAGCATGAGGAGGAGACAGAAAGGGAGCCAGCCAATGGCCAGGGAGGCCTGGATGGCACAGCGGCCAGTGAGGTGAACCTGGCTGGCAGCCAGGGACTAGAGGCCCAATTGGGTGGTGCTGAGCCAGTACCCCACCTGGAGGATGGAGTCTCAAGGCCAGGGGAGCGCAGTCAGAGCCCCATCAGGGCAGCAAGCTCAGAAGCCCCAGAGCCACTGTCCTGGGACGCAGGGAAGGCAGGTGGGTGGCCAGTAGGTGGGGGACTGGGGAATCATAGTGGAGGCTGGGTTCCTCAGTTCCTGACCAGGTCAGAGGAGCCAGAGGACAGTATCCACAGGAGTCCTTGCCACACTGGTGACTGCCAGCTCAATGGACCTACTTTGAGTCACATGGATAGCTGGGACAACAGAGACAACAGCTCTCAGCTGCAGCCAGGGAGCCACTCCTCCTCTTGCAGCCAGTGTGGCAAGACTTACTGCCAGTCGGGCAGCCTCTTGAACCACAACACCCACAAGACAGACCGACACTATTGCCTGCTCTGCTCCAAAGAGTTCTTGAATCCTGTGGCCACAAAGAGCCACAGCCACAACCACATAGATGCCCAGACCTTTGCCTGTCCTGACTGTGGCAAGGCCTTTGAGTCCCACCAGGAACTGGCCAGCCACCTGCAGGCTCATGCCCGGGGCCACAGCCAGGTGCCAGCCCAGATGGAGGAGGCCAGAGATCCCAAAGCTGGGACTGGGGAGGACCAGGTGGTTCTCCCTGGTCAAGGGAAAGCCCGGGAGGCCCCATCAGAAACCCCCAGAGGCCCAGGAGAGAGTGTGGAGACAGCCAGGGGAGGACAAGCGGTGACGTCCATGGCGGCTGAGGACAAGGAGCGGCCCTTCCGCTGCACCCAGTGCGGGCGCTCCTACCGCCACGCTGGTAGCCTGCTTAACCACCAGAAGGCCCACACCACAGGGTTGTACCCCTGCTCCCTCTGTCCCAAACTTCTCCCTAACCTGCTGTCTCTTAAGAACCACAGCAGGACCCACACGGACCCCAAGCGCCACTGCTGCAGCATCTGTGGCAAGGCCTTCCGGACAGCTGCCCGGCTGGAGGGCCACAGGCGGGTCCACGCACCCCGGGAGGGGCCTTTCACCTGCCCCCGTTGTCCCCGCCACTTCCGCCGCCGAATCAGCTTCGTGCAGCACCAGCAGCAGCACCAGGAGTGGACAGTGGCTGGCTCCGGTAGGGGGCATGAAGGGTCCTAGGAGGAGGTGGGCACACAGTGGAGGGTGAAGTCCGGCCCCAAAGTGGGTGGGGGAGCAAGGAGTGAGAAGAGAGAGCCCCAGGGATTCTAAGAGGTGGGTGGGGGCTTGGCTATGGGGTGAGAGAAGTAGTTTGAGGATGTGCTGAGCTGAGCACCCGCAGGTCAGATATAACAAATAGCAGGGTGGGTTGGGCAGCACATGGGGGCGTGGTCAGGCCGAGGCTGCTGCCTGGGCTCCTCCATTACACTGTAGCCAGAATGGAATGGTCTTTCTGTTCAGGGGAAGGTCGCTGGGTACCCCTGGCTGCTGTGTCTGGAAACCCTCCTGAGTCAGCCAGTAAAGTAATGACTTCCAGAGAAAAAGAGGAAGCCATTGGTTTGGTCTAGGTTCCATTCTTTCCTAGAGCAGGCCGGGTGCCAGGGAACAAGGGATGGGGCATGGGCTCCACGGCTTCCCTGCTGACTTGGCCACGGAAACTGGGTCACTGGTTGGCACCCTACTCCCTGTCCCTCTTTCCTTGTGCCTTGTCTCTGCTGCTCCTCTCCTTGGAAACTAGACCTCTGGTCCTTCCCTGTCAGTGTTGCTCCCATCTCTTCTCTAACCTTTATTCAGCCCCTTCTCCCTCTGCTGCCAACGGCCTTTTTAGGATCCAACCAAACCACCCTTTCCACCTGCGCACCCTGCCACCCTCTGCACACCTTTAACTGGAGGACTGAGTCACAGATAATTGTTTCCTTGAAGTCCGGGCCCAGCTGCAGCAACAACAGTCATTAGCCCATGTCACATCCCTGATCAGAGGGCATCTCCGTGGGGAATCGCCTCCACCCAACACTGCTGGAGGCCGCGGCTGCCAGGGAGTGGGGCAGCCGGTTCCCTCAGCAGGACCTGGGCTGGCCTCTCCACCTCCTCTAGTAGAGGCGGACCCATTCCATCTAGTGGCCACCGAGGGTGGGTGGCCCTGAGATGGTGGGCCCTTGACAGGCGTTGTCAGAGCAGAGGGCCAATGGGAGTCACCTGAAAGCTGAAGGAATGGCTTTAAGGATAGAAGATTTCTCATGACCTCAAGGGATATGAGCGAGGAGCCAGTTTACCAGGGCTGGGAAAATAATTAGGAGGCCTAGAATCCCTGTTCTCATCTGGGCCTCCGGGGCCAGGGGCGGGGGAATGGCCTGCAGGGCTGGGAGGGGGTACACGCTGTGCAGGGTCTGCCCCTCAGTTGGTGACCTCCTCTCTCTCTCCCCACAGGAGCCCCAGTGGCACCAGCAACGGGCAGAGGGGACTTGCCATTGCCCCCTCCACCCACCCCCACGACCCCGCTCCTGGATCCTTCACCCCAGTGGCCTGCAGACCTCAGCTTCTCCCTCTGAACTTCAAGTCTCCAAAGAACAGAATCTGGGGGAGGGAGTGCGTGCAGGGAGGGGCTTGATCTCCACATTTTCTCAGGAGTAGTTCGGGCATCCCCATATCTTCTCCTCTCCCCTTGTGAAGAGCACCCAGATCTGGCTTCTTTCCCAAGGAGGGGGTGGGGTGTTCCTTGCGTCCCTGTCCTTGAAGGACCTCCTTCCCCCAGCCTCATCACCGTGCTCTTCCCAGTGCCAGCCTCTGCCGAGATGCCGTGCCACCCTCAGCAGCCAGATTGCAACACCAGGGAGAGGCGGATGCAGAGCCCCACCGGTGGGAAAGTTGCCTGTGGAAGGGAGCCTTTTGCTACAATTTGTAACTTATTTTCTAAAGTCTATTTTGTAACAATTTATTTAAGTTTAAAAAAAGGAAAACTGCTGCCCCCCAAAAAAAGAAATTTTCAAAACACGTGGCTGGCGTGATTGTATCTGAAAGGGTAAAGGAGGAGGAAAGCTGGGACGCCTGCTTCGGAGCAGAGTTGGGTGTGGGAGTGTCCACAGACACCCCTGTCCTGCAGGGTGGGGAGTGGGCACCTGTGGCCCCAGGCAGGTTCCATCCCACAGCTGCTGGGCTTCTGGGCCTGCCCTGGTGCCTGGAATCACACATGACAGGGTGGGGAGGACAGGGGCAGTAATGCTGTTTGCCTGCCTGCATTCTCTTGTCCTGAGAACGGCCAGGTGGTCCCCTGTCAGCAGCTGGCTGGTTGGCCTGTGGGGAAGGAAGGAGGGTGGAGTTGTCCTCATCCTCATGGCTTTTGTCTCTCCCTCCCTCCCCATTCCTCGAAGGAACAGATGAGAATACTGAGGCTCAAAGCGGTTGAGCAGCCTGCTCCAAGTCACACGATGACAACCAGAATCTGAATCAAATGGGTCTGCCTGTTGCTCCACGCTACCCAGGGCAGCTGGAGTGGGTTAGAACGGCGTGTTCTCACTGGAGAGAGAAGAGTCCTGGAGAGGCAGGGTTTGGCAGGAGGCCCCAGGGCCACATACTCATGTTGGCCAGGCAGCTTCCAGGCTCAGCCTCGGGCTCTGGTTCCTCGGCGAAGTAGACCTGCCAGTCCAAACTGCTGACCCAGTCCTCGTAGGCAGGGAGCGCGGTGAAGACCGCCGGCCTGGTGGGGCCTTGGCAAGCATCTCCAAAGCTGTGCAGCCCGGCCAGGAACCATGTGCCCCTCACCTCATGCACCAGTGGTGCCCCAGACAGGCCCTGTCAGGGGTCAGGTGACACTGGGTGACTTTTTATAGGCAGCTGTGCAGGATGGTAGAGCAGGCTAGGGAAGCTCTGGCTGTTTGGGGGCTAATTGGCAAAAAGGCTTAGTTTCAGGTGGGAGGTGGGTCCAGAGGCCAAGCCTGGAAGGTCCATTCTTGAGCTATTGGGTGAGGGGATGCCAGGGGCCTATTAGGTAAGGCGTGGGGGCCTGGGGCTCACCTCACAGCTGGGCAGCTCACCCACAGCACTGGTACACACCATCCCCGGCAGAATAGGGCTGCCGTCACCCCCAGGAGCTGCATGCAGCCGGCTGCAGGCCCTAGGCCCCAGGAGGGTCACGGGCACTGTCTGGAGGGAGCTGATGCCTGTGGAGCAAGGGAAAGCTGACTGCCCCGGCCTGCAGGTTGGATGGACAGTGGCCCTGGCCCTGTGCCCACCTACCTGCTCCTGGGCGGGCCCATCCCAGGACCCAGCCGCGCTCCCCATCAGGCAGGTGGTGGTCAACGTAGGGCAGGCAGAGGGGCCGCAGGCTGGCTCCCAGTGTCACAGGCTGGGCCAGCAGCAGGAGGGCCACGTCATAGCCCCCCTCAGGGTGGGTGTAGGCTCCGTGCAGGATGAGCTGCTTCAGGCCCCACTCCTCCGGTCTGGTCCCCAGCCCTACGCTCCATTCCTCTGGGGCCTGGCGCCTGTGCAGAGGCAGTGTGGACAGCACCAGGTGACAGGGCTGCTGGCAGGGGCAGGGGGCACAGCAGAGAGGGGTCCAAGACTCACCCAATGAAGCAGTGGGCAGCAGTTAGCACCGCCTCCTCTGATACCAGGGCTCCGCCACAGGCCAGCTGCCCCTGGTGCATCAGCCTGGCATCCCAGGGCCATGGAGAGGGTGCTCCTGCCTGGGGACCTGCTGTCCTCAAGGATCCACAGGCTGAAACAGATGAGTGCCTCATCTGACTTCTTGCTAAGCGCTTCCCACTTCCCGTCAAATCCTCACAGTATCTTTTGAAATTGAATTTTGTTCCCCTCATTACTGAAGGTAACCAAGGTTCCAGAGAGGTTAAGAGACTTCCTCGCTCTGTAACTACAGGCAAGTGGCAGACTTGCGATTCACAAGCCAGGGCCTGAGCTTTTAGCCCTGTGGGTCTGATGGGACCCCCGTCCCAGCCTCATGGGAATGCCCCTACTTGTCACTCCCCTGCCCCACCCATCTGCACCCTCCAGGCTAGGCCTGCCTCCCGTATTCCTGGCTCATTAGTGCATCTCTTACCATCAAGACATAATAGCCGTCCCAGGAATTACTTTGCATTCAATTTGCATGCCAGTCACTTAATGCTGGAATTCTGACTGGAAGCCCTACCCTGTGCAGGCTTGCTGGGTCCCTGCTGGAAGCCTGCCACTTCCCCAGAAACTCAAGTCAGGTCTCAGAGATTCCTCTTCTCACCTAAACTCCAAACCTGTAGAGTTCCAAAGTGCCTGCGCCTCTCAGCCCTAATGGGGCTGTTCCCATCCCAGGGGGTGAAAGAGCCCCCTAATTAGGCTCGGCGGTGTGGATGCCTGTGCCAGTTCTCTAGTCCTAACTGAGGTTTTCTTCACAGTGGCTTCTACCCACTCCCAGCATGCCCCACTCGTACCTACACAGCTGTCCTCATCACTCATCTCCGGGGTCTCTGGGCTCTGGGCCAGGAAAGCCGCCCCCTGAACTCGAGCCTGCAGCCAGGAACTGTGAGCAGCTGTGTTGGTCAGCAGCACAGGAGCGTCCTCCTGGGCACAGCTTGATGCAAAGCTGATGATGCCAGCCTGAACCCAGTGTCCATCAGGCTCGAGGCACAGCACAGGGCCCCCGGAATCTCCCTGGAGCCAGGCAACAAAGCCAAGGACAGATGCCTGAGGCCAGCTATGGCAGACACCCTCTGATTGCAGCTCTTTCCCCCAGTCCTGTGAGTCCAACCCCCAGCCCAGGGCTAGGCCCCGCCCCTTCTGCTCCTTCTCTTCTCCCCATCAGACCTGACAGGGCCCCTGCACCCCAGGCTGGGGGCCCCCACATAGCATCCCAGGCCGGGCCGGGTTGGACAGGTGTCGCTGGTGCAGCTGGTTGTAGATACAGTTACATGTGGGGCGACTGATAAGACGCAGGCGCAGATTGCGTAGGGTCCCAGGAGCTGGTGAAAGAGACGGGGCTGGGGCTGGAGTCTGGGATCTGGGAAGCAAGGGAGACTGGAAGCCAGGACAGTTGGGAGCTGAGACTGTGACCTTGGGCAAGCAGAGCGCCTCTCCAAGCTTCAGTCTGGGCCAGCACTTACCATCACTGGTGTCCTGATCCCAGCCAGTGGCCCAGCAGGAGGCTCCAAAGGGGAAGCGATGGCCAGGCTGGGGCAGGCAGAGGGGTGTGTGGGTCGTGGGGTGGGCGAGCTGCAGCAGGGCCAGGTCTGAGCCCTGGCTGTAGTGGTTATAGGCCCTGGGCAACTGCAGGGCAGCTACCCCCACCTCCTCGGCCCCAGGGCTGAGTCCCTCACGCTGCAGAGAACCCAAGACCACTGACCAGGAGTTCAGTTCTGTTGCTGCTGCCCTGGAAGGGGAAGGACAAGGTCCAGGCCGCTGAGTGCAAGGGTAGACAGTGACACCATGGGAGACCCCACAGGTAGGTGGAAGATAGCAGAGAGCACTCCACGGCTTTTTCTTTTTGAGGTAGGGTCTCGTCCTGTCGCCCAGGCTGCAGTGCAGTGGCATGACCATGACTCACTGCAAGCCTTGATCTCCCAGGCTCAAGCGATCCTCCCACCTCAGCCTCGTGAGTAGCTGGGACTACAGGCGTGCACCACCATGCCTGGCTAAATTTTATAGTTTTTGTAGAAACATGGTCTTGCTATGTTGCACAGGCTAGTCTTGAACTCTTGGGCTCAAGCGATCCTCCCTCCGTGGCCTCCCAAAGTGCTGGGATTACAGGCGTGAGCTACTGTGCCTGGCCTCAGTCTGTGACTTTAAGAAAGGTCATTCCCTTGCAACCTAAGTTTTCTGATCTGTAAATCTTCTACCTTGAAAGGTGGTTGTTACAATTAACTTGACAATATGTACTCAGTACATGGCAGATTCTCAGTAAATGGTTCTTTATTTACTCTAGAGGCAGGGACTAGGCTTGTGGGGCTTGAGACAAATCGTCCACCCCCCAGAGCCGGAGACCCTGCCTGACCCCAGCTATGACTTACTTTTCAAAGCAGTGGGCAGCAGTGAGGACCCAGGTGTCTGCCACCAGGGAGCCGCTGCAGATGTGGGCTCCCTGCTTCCTCACACTGGCCTGCCAGGGCCACTCGCCAGGGACTGTGTTGCCCTCCTGAGGCTTGGGGGGGCCGGGGCCATGCTGTCCACAGGCTGTGGAGAGGGGTGGGTCACATTGACAGCAGATCCCTGTCCTGACCTCACCCCAGTCCCGACCCAGACCCAAGTAAGGCCCAGGCCCCGTGTCCCCAGACCTTACCACGCTGAGCGGCTTGAAGACCTGGGAAGAGAGAGACACAGGTGAGACGCAGGGACTCCAGGCCTGCCTAGCTTTGGGGAGGGGAGGGGATGGGCTGGGGGGCGGGCCCAGGGTCCTTGCCTGTGACTCTGATTACCTCACCAGCCCCTCCCAGAATGAAAATATTTATATGAGGTCGAGACAGCTTTTATTGGAACCTATTCAGTGTGCACACGCAGTAATTAATTCTCCTTCAGCTGTGCTCAGCACTCCGGGGCTTGGGGTTCAGCTTGGGAGTAGGCCAGCCCTCCACTAGGCTTCAGAACCCCCAACTCCTGCCCCTGCCACTGAGTCAGCCAGGCGGCCTCTGTGTGTAGAGAGCATTAGCTTAATTGTCCTCTTAGTAGCAGAGGCCTAAGAGGAAGAATTAGAGGCCTGCGTCATTTCCAAGTGGGGAGGGCCCCAAGAAATGGAGACTTACCTCACCCTGGTCTAGAGACTCAGTCTTCCCCACCTTCCCAGAAACTGCCTGAGAGCCTGCCAGAGAGAGGGCCCCTGCCCACCGCCCCTCACAGGCACACAGGCACCCCATTACACAGCTGAGCCAGGCTGCCCAGAGGATGGATGAAAAGAAAGGGAAACTGAGGTCAGAGGAGCCCAGAGTTTGCCTGAGGTCATTGTGGAAGTCGGGGAGGCAGGCACAGGACACACACACAGGCAGCACCACACACACACACAAGACCACAGACCCCGCCAACGCAAACTGCAGCTGGCCCGAGAAAATCTCATCCATGTTGACACAGGTGGCCACATATACCGCCCCACAGAGTCCCACGGAGTTACATCCCCACCGGTGGACTGTCGCCCACAGGCGGTCCCCCTACCAAGGAGCAGGGACTGCTGGGGCAGAGATGGCCCCTGAGCCCCCACCAGGCCACCCCCATACCCCAAAACACGGCAGCTTACCCTCCATGAGGACCGTGGCACCCACGATGAGCAGCACTGGGCCCCAGCACCACTTCATGCTGCCCCGGGCCACTCTGCCGCCCGTGCTCTACTCTGAGAGAGGCCACCTGGGTCTCCCTGGCTCCACCTCTGCTCCACCTCCAGTTGGCTAGGAGTCAGCTGTCTGCTTGCCCTAGCCAGCAGTTCCTAGCTCTGGGGCTGTGGCTGTGTGACCCTGGGCTTGTCAACACCCCTCTCTGGGCCTTAGCCATGGAGCCAAATTATCTGGGTTTAAATCTGTTTCCTTACTACTTGAGTGGCCTGGGAGAGCTAACCTGCCTACGCCTTGTCTGAGAAACAGTTGTTGAATGGAAAACGCCTCAATGACAGCCTGGCACAGGGCGAGCTCACTCCCAGCATGAGAGCGCCATCCTGGAACCGTGGAGGGCACGTGGGCAGCTCCTCCCAGTACCCACTTTTCATTTCTACTCCCCCACTTCTCTTCCAGCCAGGGCTGGGTGGGTTTCACATGCTTTCTCCCAGGTCTGCTCAGAGATAGTGTGTGCCAGGCTGGGTGTTGAGGGGCCAGCGCCCACTGCTGCTTGCTCGCTGTGAGCCTTTGGCAAATCCCAGTATCTCCCTGGGCCTGCTGGCTTCCAGGGAAACAGGGTGACAGCGGTGCCCACCTTCCTCACAGGCGCAGAGGATTCGGTCAAGCGGGAAGAACACTTGGGTGCGTGCCTCCTCTTCCTCTTCCCACTCCTAACTCAGGCTGGCCCAGACCATTCAAGAACCCTGACCCCAAGACAGAGGCAGCTGTGGGTAGGGTTTAGCATATATTATAGATGCTGGCCGGGCACGGTGGCTCACGCCTGTAATCCCAGCACTTTGGGAGGCCAAGGCAGGCGGATCACCTGAGATCGGGAGTTTGAGACCAGCCTGACCAACATAGAGAAACCTTGTCTCTACTAAAAATACAAAATTAGCCGGACCTGGTGGCGCATGCCTGTAATCCCAGCTACTCGGGAGGCTGAGGCAGGAGAATCACTTGAACCCAGGAGGCGGAGGTTGCGGTGAGCCAAAATTGTGCCATTGCACTCCAGCCTGGACAACAAGAGTGAAAATCTGTCTCAAAAACAAACCAACAAAAAAAGCATATAGATGCTGGAGCCAGATGGACCAGGTGGATTCAAATCCTGAGAGCCTCCTGCAGTAGCTGTGTGATCTCAGGCATACTAATTAGCCACTCTGTCCCTATCATCAAGATAGGCATAATAATAGTACCCACCTCATAAATCACTGTAAAAATTAAACGAGTTTAACACGTTAACACAGGTTTTTTTTTTTTTTTTTTTTTTTTTTTTTTTCTGGAGATGGTCTTGCTCTGTTGCTCAGGCTAGAGTGCAGTGATCATGGCTCACTGCAGCTTCAACCTTCTGGGTTCAAGCAATCTTCCCACCAGCTTCCCAATTAGTTGGGACTATAGGTACATACCACCATGCCTGGCTAATTTTTTTTTTTTTTTTTTTTTTGTAGAGACAGGGGTCTGACTATTTTGCCCAGGCTGGTCTGGAACTCCTGGCTTCAAGTGATCCTCCTGCCTTGGCCTCCCAAAGTACAGGGATTACAGGTGTGAGCTACTGCACCCAGCCAACACAAGTTCTTAAACAGTGCTTGGCATGTAGGTAAGTGGTCAGGGCATAATAGGCAAAACAAAAACCTTCACAACCTGGCCCTGGCCCTCCAGGGCTACCAATACTGGCTTGGGATGGTCAATAAGGCAACTGGAGGGGTTAAAGTTAAACTCAAGGAAGAACTTCCCAGCAAGCATTTACAGAACCAGAAGGGCAGCCTGCCCTTCCAGGTGTGTGCTTAGCCTTCCCAGGAGAGGAGGCCTGGCTCCTGTGGGCAGCAGGAGCGAGCTGCCAGCCTGTTTCCTGGGGGTGGGGGCCGATGGCGCCCCAGGCCTTGCTGACTCCACACACTGGAGATGAGACTACCCATAACCACCCTTCCCGGCAGGCCCTCCACTCTCCCTCCAACTCACCCTTCCCAGCTCCCGAGAAGGCAACACCAAGGGAGGCCCAGCACCACAGTCCATGGCAGACACATGGTTCAGACTTGGCTGATTGATCTAAGAAACTTTATTGCTCAGAATCTTCCCTCCCTGGGCAGTGGAAAGAGCTCTGGAGACCAGCCCATGGGGACAGAGTCAGAGGCACTGGGTGTAAAAAAGAGCGAGCGTGTGGCATATTTGGTCCATTGTCGTGTGCGGGTATGGCAGGAGGAGGGGGTAATCTAGAAGCCCTGCATCTAGGGCCTTCTAGGGACCCAGATATGGCCCCTTGGGCAAGGCTCACATGCCAAAGCAAAGCAGATGAGGCCAGCCTGGCTTGGGTTGAGGGCTCAGTGCCTCTTAGCCTTGCCCTGAGGTTCTTGGACCTTCTGGAAACTAAGCCACATCAGGCTCACGTTGATAGCATAGGTGGTGATGCAAACGATGCAGAAATCATAGAGCACGAAGAACAGGATCCAGGCCAGGTAGACAGAACCAGCGAGAGACACCAGGGAGCTCAGCAGCAGCAGGACAGAGGCCCAGCGTGTCCGCAGGCAACCTGCAAGGCAGAAGAGGGTCCGGTGTGGGCTTCAGGGACTGGCCACCTCCCGAACACTCCATGATGTCACCGCACCACCTAAATGCCAGGAGCTGCTGGGAAGGGTCTCTAAAACAAGAGGCTCCAGGGCAGATGTGGTGGCTTACGCATGTAATCCAAACACTCCGGGAGGCCGAGGTGGGAAGACTGCTTTAGGCTAGGAGTTCAAGACCAGCTTGGGCAACATAAAAAGACCCAATCTGTAAAAATTTAGAAATTCAGCTGGGCACGGTGGCTCATGCCTGTAATCCCACCATTTTGGGAGGCCAATGGGGGTGGATCACCTGAGGTCAGGAGTTCGAGAGCAGCCTGGCCAACATGGCAAAACCCCATCTCTACCAAAAATACAAAAATTAGCCGGATGTGTTGATGGGCACCTGTAATCCCAGCTGCTGGGGAGGCTAAGGCAGGAGAATCGCTTGAACCTAGGAGGTGGAGGTTGCAGTGAGCCAAGATCACGCCACTACAATCTAGCTTGGGCAACAAGAGCGAGACTTCGTCTCAAAAAAAAAAAAAAAAAAAAAAAAAAAAAAGGCCCAGTGAGGTTGGCTCATGCCTGTAATCCTAGCACTTCGGGAGGCCGAGGCAGACAGATCACCAGGTCAAGAGATTGAGACCATCCTAGCCAACATGGTGAAACCCTGTCTCTACTAAAAATACAAAAATTAGCTGGGCGTGGTGGCACGCGCCTGTAGTCCCAGCCACTTGGGAGGCTGAGGCAGGAGAATTGCTTGAACTCGGGAGGCAGAGGTTGCAGTGAACCAAGATCGCGCCTGGTGACAGAGCGAGACTATGTCTCAAAAAAAAAAAAAAAATTAAAAATTAGTTGGGTGCAGTGACATGTGCCTATAGTCCTAGCTACTCAGGAGGATCGCTTGAGCCAGGAGTTCCAGGTTACAGTGAGCTATGATTGTGCCACTCCAGCCTGGGCAACAGAGCAAGATGATTTCTTAAAAAAAAAAAAAGAAGGCTTCGACAGGTCCCCTCCAAGGGACTGGTCTCTGAAGCTCTTGCCATTGCCCAGGGAGGGAAAGTTCTGAGCAATAAAATTTCTTAAATAAATCAGCCAAGTCTGAACCATGTGTCAGCCGGGACCATGGTGCTGGGCCTCCCTCGGTGATGCCTTCTCTGGAGCTGGGAAGGGTGACTCAAAGGGAGCGTGGGAGCCTGCTGGGAAGGGTGGTAATGGGTAGTCTCATCTCCAGCATATGGCATCAGCAAGGCCTGGGGCGCCATCGTCTCCCACTCCCTTGGTTCCTCTGTCTGTTCAATAATTCCTGGGACCAGATACAAATTTTCCTGCTGAGCACTAAATGAGATAAAAGATAGCTCATGCTCAGCTTCTCCTTAAAAAGGAATTTCGGCATCTTTTCCACAAAACTGGGGTGTTGGTGGGGCATGGTAGCTCATGCCTGTAATCCCCCCAGCACTTTGGGAGGCTGAGGCAGACAGATTGCTTGAGACCAGCCTGGGCAACATGGCGAGACACTGTCTCTACCAAAAAAAAAAAAATACAAAAATTAGCTGGGCATAGTGGTGCACGCCTGTGATTCCAGCTACTTGGGAGGCTAAGGTGGGAGGATCACTTGAGCAGGGAGGGAGAGGTTGCCATGAGCTGAGATCACGCCAGTGCACGCTAAGGGCATCCTAGACCTCACTTTGGGCAACAGAGTCAGACCCTGTCTCAAAACAACAACAAACAAAAACCTGCGGACCTAGGATGTCTTTAAGGGCCCTTCAGCCTCTAACAGTACTTAAACCAATTAAAAGACTCCTGTTAGTTACCTCCCCACATCCCCAGCCGCAGGATGCTCCGCGATGAGCAGCTAGCTGGCTGTCAGCTGTGTGGATCACCAAGATTGCATGGAGTGGGGCTGAGCTGACCAAGGGGGATGAGGGGCGGGGCGGGCGGGGCGGGCAGGGAGGGGGCGGGGCGGGCGGGGCGGGCAGGGAGGGGGCGGGGCCACTTACCTAACAATAGCTGTAGTGTGTAGAAGATGCAACCGAATATGCTGTTGGATTGATTGAGGATACTGTCCTGTCCCAGCACATGCTCCACCAGCCCGAAGCCCCTGCCCCACCTGGCAGAGGGGTGGGGTGGGGTGGGGTGGAACCAGGTTAGGACTGTCAACCCAGTGCCTTGGACCCTCCCCGAGAAAGGTGATTTCCAAGAAGCCACCTGGGCTATCCTCTGTTCCCCCACCTCCCATCCTAGTCCAAGGGTCGATGACCTCCAGGCACCGGGCACCTTTGGCCACGTCAGGATTCCATGTCACTGACCCTATCCTCCCCTCTCCCCAGACCAGGCCCGGACGTGGCTACTCCGTAGGCCCTGCTTTTCATCTTAGACCTTAAGTAACTCTCTAATTCTCTTTTTTTTTTTTTTTTTTTTTTTTTGAGACGGAGTCTCACTCTGGCCCAGGCTGGGGTGCAGTGGCGCGATCTCGGCTCACTGAAACCTCCGCTTCCCGGGTTCAAGCGATTCTCCTGCCTTAGCACCCCCCCTCCCGCCCCCCGAGTGGCTGGGATTACAGTCGCCCGCCATAGCGCCCGGCTAATTTTTCTATTTTTGGTAGAGATAGGCTTTCACCATGTTGGCCAGGCTGGTCAACTCCTGACTTCAAGTGATCCACCCACCTCGGCCTCCCAAAGTGCTGGGATTACAGGAGTGGGCCACCGCGCCCGGCCCTTAAGTAATTCTTAAAATGGCAAGGCTGGTATAACAGTTCACTCAGTTTTGCATCAGAGACTGGGAGTCGGGGGCAGATTATTTTTGCCCTGGACCCCAGAATCTCCAGCTCCCTGGCCACTCACTCGCCTCCTCTGTATTCCGTCATTATGCTACCGCCTGGCCATCACGCACAGCCAGACCGGGCCACCTCGTTCCTCGGCGCAGCCATCGCCAACACCCCCCTTCACCTGCGCGCCGTCCTTGAGACCATCGTCAATCTCTGCCTCCATCCTGCCTCCCCGCCTTTCCCGGTCACCGTTATTCCTTGGCATCCAATTCGCGTGCGAGCTCCCGGAATAATCCCAGTCCCCAACACTGTCTGGTCCCCTGCCTCGGACACTTATTTCGAACACCAGTATCTCTGGGTAGCTCAGCCCCTGTGCAACGACCCCGCGAGCAGTCCAGCCCCGTGTCCGTTCCCCAGGCACACCGATCCCGGACTCCAGAATAATCATCTGGCATCCTGGCCGCCCTGCTCCGAGGCCCCACGCCTCCCACTCCCGTGCACACCTGGAGGAGAAGACGCGTGAACAGCTGATGGCGGTGCCCACGTCGCAGAGCGCACGGTAATCCCGGTCCCGGGCGCGCGCCGCCTTCACGTGCAGCGCATAGAGCGAGAGCACTAAGCCCGTCAGGCAAAGAGCGAGCCGCACCCAGCCAGGGCTCCCCCAGGTGCTGCCCATTATCTCCAGGTTCCGCCCGAGGCGCCCGCGGAGAAAACCAGCCAAGGAGCAGGGGCCGGGCGGCGAATGGCCGCGCCCCTCCTGGCCCTCTGACTCGGCGATTGGCCGGCCGGACTCGCACTCCGCGACCCAAATGGCTGTTCCCGGGCACTAGTCAATCGGGCGAGTTAGGAAAACAGCGAAGAATGCCAGGACTAGTGAGGCGGGTAAGGGACGCGCGGAATCGAGGCCCCAGCGGCTGCCGGGCATGATGGGAGTTGTAGTCGGCGCGGCTGCAAGGCATCAAGGGAAATGAAGTCTCCACAGATTTAAAAACTGAGTTGGCCGGGCGCCGTGGCTCAGGCTTGTAATCCCAGCACTTTGGGAGGCCGAGGCTGGCGGATTACCTAAGGTCAGGAGTTCGAGACCAGCCTCGCCAACATGGTGAAACCCCGTCTCTACTAAAAATACAAAAATTAGCCGGGCGTGATGGCACACGCCTGTAATCCCAGCTACTCGGGAGGCTGAGGCAGGAGAATTGCTTGAGCCGGGGAGAGGGAGGTTGCAGTGAGCCGAGATTGTGCCACTGTACTCCAGCCGGGCCGACAGAGTGAGGCTCTGTCTCAAAAAAAAAAAAAAAAAAAAAAAAAAAAAGTGTGTTAGTGTGGCTAACAGCATTTGCGCTTACCCTATGCCAAGTCCTGTTGTAAGAACTGCAGCATCTAGGACCTAGAGACCAGCGGATCAGGGGATCCAGCAAATACGGCGATCCGATTCGGGAACCAAGCATTTCCCCTGAAACTATTTCAGGCACCATTCGGGCTGCAGCCTCCCATCCTCCCGGGTCCTGCCTCACCAGTGCTTCCTGCTGGTGGGTCTCCCTTTCTCCCGTATATTCACAGAACCGCTCCTTTGGCCACACACACCCTTGACAGTATCCTAACCTATCTACT
Source organism: Nomascus leucogenys (assembly GCF_006542625.1). Taxonomy (NCBI): domain Eukaryota; kingdom Metazoa; phylum Chordata; class Mammalia; order Primates; family Hylobatidae; genus Nomascus; species Nomascus leucogenys. Next base: position 74,971,066 of record NC_044382.1, on the reverse strand, counting down.
GTCATGGCGCCCGCCTGGCAACACCTGAGCTTGGATCAACTCAACAGTCAGTCTCTCCTTTCCAAGCTGTGGGCCAGCTGAGGTCTCTCCTTCACAGACGTCCCATCTGATGGTGACCCATCTGTCCTACACCTTCAACCTCTCCATCCTCCCCATCTACATTGCAACTTGTTTCTCTTTCCCATCTCAGAAACAGCAACAAATCTCCCTTCACTAAGAGGTCCTTCACCAGCCTCCCCTCCCTGCGTTATCCCATCTACCCCTCCACATTCAAGTTTTCGGAAAGATTCTACACTCCCAGTCTCTACTTCCTCACTTCTTCCTTGCTGCCCATGCCATAAACTAGCTGCTGCCTCCAGCACTGCCCTGACACCTAGTGGCTGGTGTCACCAAGACGTTAGACCCAATGGTTATTTATTTATTTATTTATTTACTTATTTTGAGACGGAGTCTCACTCTGTCGCCCAGGCTAGAGTGCAGCGGTGCCATCTCGGCTCACTGCAACCTCCACCTCCAGGGTTCAAGTGGTTCTCGTGCCTCAGCCTCCCAAGCAGTTCGGACTACAGGTGGCTGCCACCACGTCCGGCTAATTTTTGTATTTTTAGTAGAGACGGGGTTTCACCATGTTGGCCAGGCTCGTCTTAAACTCCTGACCTCAAGTGATCCACCCACCTCGGCCTTCCAAAATGCTAGGATTACAGGCGTGAGCCACCGCACCCAGCCAATGGTTGTTTTTCCGGTTTTCTCTTGCTTGACCTCCCAGAGGGATCCCTTACTGTTGCACACACCCTTCTGGGAACTCTCTTCCTCTGGCGTCTGTGGTATTTCCGTCTTCTGCTGGCTCCTCCCTCTCCAGATGCTCTTTCTCACATCTACTGTCTTCTAGAGAGTGTGGTAGACAGAATAATGGTCTCCAAAGATGTCCCTACATGAATCCCTGGAACTTGTGAATATGATAGGTTAAATGGCCAAAAGGGAATTAAGGTTGCAGATGGAATTAAGCTGACCAATCTCCTGATTTTTATTTTATTTATTTTTTTGTTTGTTTTTGAGGTGGAGTTTTGCTCTTGTTGCCCAACTGGAGTGCAATGGCATGATCTCGGCTCACTGCAACCTCCGCCTGCCAGGTTCGAGCGATTCTCCTGCCTCAGCCTCCCGAGTAGCTGGGATTACAGGCACCCGCCATCACGCTTGGCTAATTTTTTAAATTTTTAGTAGAGACAGGGTTTCACTATATTGGCCAGGCTGGTCTTGAACTCCTGACCTCGGGTGATCCGCCCACCTTGGCCTCCCAAAGTGCTGGGATTACAGGTGTGAGCCACCGTGCCCGGCCTAATTATTTATTTATTTATTTTTGAGATGGAGTTTTGCTCTTGTTGCCCAGGCTAGAATGCAATGGTGCTATCTCGACTCACTGCAACCTCCACCTCCCCGGTTAAAGCGATTCTTCTGCCTCAGGCTCCTGAGTAGCTAGGATTATAGGCATGTGCCACCACGCCTGGCTAATTTTTTGTATTTTTAGTAGAGATAGGGTTTCTCCATGTTGGTCAGGCTGGTCTCAAACTCCTGACCTCAGATGATCCACCCACCTGGGCCTCCTAAAGTGCTGGGATTATAGGTGTGAGCCATCACACCAGGCTCTGTTGATTTATTTTTATTTTTATTTTTGAGACGGAGTCTCTCGCTCTGTTGCCTAGGCTGGAGTGCAGTGGCACAATCTTGGCTTATTATAACTTCCGCCCCCCAGGTTCAAGCATTCTCCTGCCTCAGCCTCCCAAGTAGTTGGGACTACAGGCGCGTGCAACCATGCCTGGCTAATTTTTGTATTTTTAGTAGAGACGGGGTTTCACTATGTTGGCCAGGCTGGTCTTGAACTCCTGACTTTGTGATCTGCCCGCCTTGGCCTCCCAAAGTGCTGGGATTACAAGTGTAAGCCACCACGCCCAGCCTATTTTGTTTATTTTTTCAAAGACCTTTGACACCCAGGCTGGAGTGTAGTGGCACTGTCATAACTCACTGCAACTTCCGTCTCCCAGGTTCAAGCGATTCTTGCACCTCAGTCTCCCTAGTAGCTAGGAGTACAAGTACGTCCCACCACACCTAGCTAATTTATTTTTATTTTTGTAGAGATAGGGTCTCACTTTGTTTCCCAGGCTGGTCTAAACTTCTGGTTTCAAGCAACCTTCCTGCCCCAAAGTGCTGGGAGTACAGGCATGAGCCACCACCACACCTGGCCTAATTTGCTGATTTTTATTTATTTTTTATTATTTATCTTAATTTTTATTTTGAGACAGAGTCTTGCTCTGTCATCCAGGCTGGAGTACGGTGGTGCAATCTCGGCTCACTGCAACCTCCCCCTCTCGGGTTCAAGCAATTCTTGTGCCTCAACCTCCCAAGTAGCTGGGATTATAGGTGCCAGCCACCAAGCCCGACTAATTATTGTAATTTTTTTTTTAGTAGAGACGGGGTTTCACCATGTTGGCCAGGCTGGTCTCGACCTCCTGACCTCAAGTGATCCACCTGCCTCGGCCTCTCAAAGTATGGGGATTACGGGTGTGAGCCACCGTGCCTGGCTCAATTTTTGTATTTTCAGTAGAGATGGGGTTTTGCCATATTGGCCAGGCTGGTATGGAACTCCTGACCTCAGGTGACCCGCCTGCCTCCGCCTCTCAAAGTGCTGGGATTACAGGCATGAGCCACCGTGCCTGGCCCACAAGAGTCCTTAAAAAATGAAGAAGGATGGCAGAAGAAAGTCAGAGGGAGATGTGAGTAAAGAAAAAAGACACAGAGAGCTGCAATGATTCTGGTTTGAAGATGGAGGAAGGGGATCATGAGCTAATAAATACGGGTGGCCTCTAAAGGCAAGAAAGCGTAAAGAACTGGATTCTCACCCTAGAGTCACCAGGAAGGAACTATCAACATCTTGATTTCAGCCCAGTGAGACTCTGTCAGACTTCTAAGCTACAGAACTGTAAGATAAATTTGTGTTGTTTTACATCATGAAATGTGCAGTAACTTGTTACAGCAGCAATTAGAAATGAATACAGAGGACTGGGCATTAGGCCTGTATCTCAGCTTTCTCTGGTCTGGTGTGTTCCTGTTATTTATTGTTGGCTTCCCCCAGAATGAGTGATCTAAGAGGAGGCAAAATAGAAGCCACAATCTCTTTATGACTTAGCCTCAGAAGACACACACTGGGGCCAGCTGCAGTGGCTTATGCCTATAATCCCGGCACTTTGGGAGGCTGAGGCAGGAAGACCACTTGAGCCCAGGAGTTTGAGACACCCTGGACAACACGGGGAGACCCTCACTCTATAAAAAATAAACAAAATTAGCCGGGTGTGGTGGTGCACACCTGTAGTCCCAGAACTTTGGGAGGCTGAGACAGGACAATGATTTGAGCCCAGGAGTTTGATACAGGTCTGGGCAACGTGGTAAGACTCTGTCTTTATAAACATTTTTAAAATTAGACAGGGCATGGTGGCTCATGCCTGTAATCCCAGCACTTTGGGAGGCTGAGGTGGGTGGATCACCTGAGGTCAGAAGTTTAAGACAAGCTTGGCCAACATGGCGAAACCTCGTCTCTACTAAAAATACAAAAATTAGCCGGGCATGGTGGTGGGTGCCTGTAATCCCAGCTACTCAGGAGGCTGAGGCAGGAGAATCATTTGAACCCAGGAGGTGGAAGTTGTAGTGAGCCGAGATTGCCTTCCTCACTCCAAGAGTTATAAAAGATTTTGACCATATTTTCTTCTAGCATTTTATTTATTTATTTATTTGTTTGTTTGTTTATTTATTTATTTATTTGAGACAGTCCCGCTCTGCTGCACAGGCTGGAATGCAGTGGTGCAATCTCGGCTCACTGCAACCTCTGCCTCCCGGATTCAAGCGATTCTCCTGCCTTAGCCTCCTGAGTAGCTGTGATTACAGGCGCCAGCTGCTATGCACAGCTGATTTTTGTATTTTTAGTAGAGACGGGGTTTCACCATATTGGCCAGGCTGGTCTCAAACTCCTGACCTCATGATCCACCCTCCTTGGCCTCCCAAAGTGCTGGGATTACAGGCGTGAGCCACTGTGCCTGGCCTTTTTCTTTTTTTTTTTTTTTCGTTAGAGACGAGTTGTTATGTTGCCTCTAACTCCTGGGCTCAAGCAGTTCTCCCACCTTGGTTTCCCAAAGTGCTGCTGGGATTACAGGAGTGAGCCACTGCCCCCAGCCTCTGACAGTTTTTGTGCACTAGGAATTTGGGAAGACAATTTTACCTGGCTATTTCTGGCTCATACAATTGCAGTCAGATGGTGGCTAAAGCTGGAACAATAAGCAGCTAAAACAGCTGAAAGATAACCTAGCACTCTCTCTCCCTTTCTCTGAGTAGTCTCCAGGCCTATCCATGTCGTCCTCTGCATGGGCTAGCTTGGGCTTCCTCACAGCATTAAAGCCTCAAGGCTTTAATAGTCAGCTTCCAAAATGGTCCTCAGTGATTCCTGCTTCCTGGTATTGATACCATTGTGAAGTCTCTTCTCACAAAGAAAGGGGCTGAACTGGCCCATTGGGATAATGCAGAAATGACAGTGTGTGACTTTAGAGGCTGAATCATGAAGATATTGTGGCTTCCATCTTGCTCCTTTTTAGATCACTCATTCTAGACGAAGCCAGCTACCATGATATGAAAGCACTCAAGTAGCCCTAGGGAGAGGTATCCTTAGTGAGGAACTGAGGCCCTGTAAGAAACATGGGTGTGCTGCAGTCAAGTGGGCATAGGCCAAAGTAAACATCCAGAGTGACTCAGTGAGTTTAGAGTGCAGGCATATAGCTCCACTTGTTATCACAGCCGCGTAGCCATAACATGGGAAGGCTCATCACTTGGCTCTGAGCCACTGTTGTCTGTAAAAGGTATAATTGCCCTGCTGACACTGTGCACAGGGCTCGGCCCAACATGGCTTGACATGGGACATGGCTCTTGTGCAGGTGCTTGTGCCCAGAGAAAGAGAGAAAGCCAGAGCTGTCCGTCTCAGGGAAGCCAAGACACAGCTCAGCTCGCTCATGCCCAGAGGGAGAAAGAGTAAGGCTGCGGGGCGTGGTGGCTCATGCCTGTAATCCCAGCACTTTGGGAGGCCAAGGCAGGTGGATCACGAGGTCAGGAGTTTGAGACCATCCTGGTCAACATGGTGAAACCCCGTCTCAACTAAATTAGCTGGCCATGGTGGCGCATGCCTGTAATCCCAGCTACTCAGGAGGCTGAGGCAGGAGAATTGCTTGAACCCAGGAGGCAGAGGTTGCAGTGAGCCGAGATCACACCACTGCACTCCAGCCTGGGGAACAGCGCAAGACTCCGTCTCAGGAAAAAAAAAAAAAAAAAAGAAAAGAAAAGAAAGAGTGAAGCTGCTGACCCTGAAGGGAGAGCTGGCCACACAGCCGTGTGTGTGTGTGGGAGCTGCCGGAGTAAGCAGCTGAGACAGAGCAGACAGTGAGAGAGTAAGATGCTGATGATGAGAAAGCTGCTGAATAAAGCCATGTCTCATTTACCTGCTGTCTCTTGAGTGTTCTTCTAGCTCCCTGCCTCACGTCCACTGGTTCCTCTCACACCTCAGCTGGGGCTGGAACCCAACCCTGAGCATGACAGGACTGCCAACAACCAGCAGTAACCTGCTGGGCATGTGAGGGAGCTACCTTGGAATCAGATTCTGTAAAACAGTCACGCCTTCAGATGACAGTAGCATTGGCCAACATTTTGACTGCACTTCATGAGAGACCCTGAGCCAGAACCCCCTAGATTCCCGACCCAAGGAAACTGTGTGTGATAAGTGTTTATTGTTTTGTTTTTCTTTTTGAGATGGAGTCTTGCTCTATTGCCGAGGCTGGAGCACAGTGGCACGATCTCAGCTCACTGCAAGCTCCGCCTCCCAGGTTCATGCCATTCTCCTGCCTCAGCCTCCTGAGTAGCTGGGACTACAGGTGCCCGCCACCATGCCCAGCTAATTTTTTTTGTATTTTCAGTAGAGACAGGGTTTCACCGTGTTAGCTAGGATGGTCTCAATCTCCTGACCTCGTGATCCGCCCGCCTCTGCCTCCCAAAATGCTGGGATTACAGGCGTGAGACACCGCGCCCAGCCAGTGTTTATTGTTTCAAGATATTGGCCAGGTGCAGTGGTTCACACCTGTAATCCCAGCACTTTGGAAGGCCGAAGTGGGAGGATCACTTGACCTCAGGATTTCAAGTTCAAGAACAGCCTGGGCAACATAGTGAGACCTTGTCTCTATTTTAAAAAAATGTTTTTAAGATGTTATGTTTGAGCCGGGTATGGTGTGGCTCATGCCTGTAATCCCAGCACTTTGAGAGGCTGAGGTGGGTGGATCACCTGTGGTCAGGAGATGGAGACCAGCCTGGCCAACATAGTGAAACCCCGTCTCTACCAAAAATACAAAAAATTAGCTGGGCATGGTGGTGGGTGCCTGTAATCCCAGCTACTAGGGAGGCTGAGGCAGGAGAATCGCTTGAACCCAGGAGGCAGAGGTTGCAGTGAGCCAAGATCGTGCCATTGCACTCCAGCATGGTGCTATGTTTTGGAGGTAATTTGTTACACAGCAATAAATAATTCATACAGGGCACCAGCCTGGCCAACATGGAGAAACCCTTCTCTACTAAAAATTATCCGGGTGCAGTGGTGCATGCCTGTAATCCCAGCTACTTGGGAGGCTGAAGCAGGAGAATCCCTTGAACCCGGGAGGTGGAGGCTGCAGTGAGCCAAGATTGCACCACTGCACTCCAGCCTGGGTCACAGAGCAAGACTCTGTCTCAATTTTAAAATAAAATAATAATAATATAGGGCAGTCAGACTGCCCACCTGGCAGCTCCAGAAAGCCAGGTGGAAGCTACATATTTTATGATCTAAACTCAGAAGTCATATAGCATCCCTTCCACTGTAATCACAAGCCTTCCCAGTTCCAAGGGGAAGGAACATAGACTCCCTCACTTCTTGATACAAGAAGTGTCAAAGTTATATGGTAAGAAGTTGGCCAGGCCCTGCTTTTCTCCACTGCTCATGCCTGTAATCCCAGCACTTTGGGAAGACGAGGCGGATGGATCACTTGAGGTCAGGAGTTTGAGGCCAGCCTGGCCAACATGGTGAAATCCTATCTCTGCAAAAATACAAAAATTAGCTGGGCACGGTGGTATGCACCTGTAATCCCAGCTACTTGGGAGGCTGAGGCACGAGAATTGCTTGAAGCTGGGAGGCAGAGGTTGCAGTGAGCTGAGATTGTGCCACTACACTCCAGCCTGGGTTACAGTGCAAGACTCTGTCTCAAAAAAAAAAAAAAAGAAGAAAAAGAAGTTGGTTGGGCCCAGTGGCTCACACCTGTAATCCCAACACTTTGAGAAGCTGAGATGGGAGGATCACTTGAGGCCAGAAGGTCCATTGATACCAGCCTGAGCAACACAAGGAGATCCCGTCCCTACAAAATTTTTTAAAAAATCAGTTGGGTGTGGTGGCAGGCACCTGTGGTCACAGCTACTCGGGATGCTGAGGTAGGAGGATCGCTTGAGTCAGGGAGGTTATGGCTGCCGTAAGCCATGAACATGCCATTGCATTCTAGCCTGGGTAACAGAGTGAGACACTGTTTCAGAAAAAAAATAAAAATAAAAAATAAAATAAAATAAAATAAATAATGTTGTAGGCCAGGCGTGGGGCTCACACTTGTAATTTCAGTGCTTTGGGAGACTGAGGCAGGAGGATTGCTTGAGAACAGGAGTTCGAGGCTGCAGTGAGCTGTGATAGCACCACTGCACTCCAGCCTTGGTGACATGAGCGATATCTTGTCTCGATAAATAAATACATACAGTTCTCTTTTACATCGAGTATATGTAAATTTTTAAAAATACATTGAAATCGCTTAGAAAGCCGCCTGACCTGTATACAGTATTCTGAAAAGGGGGTCGCGAGGTGCATGTCCAACCTCCGCCGCCGGGGGCAGCAGCGAGTCTGGGCCGAGCCGGGGCCTAGCGAGCCGGGTCAAATGGGGTGAGGCCTGTGCCAGACGTCTCCACCTCGGTGGCAGCCGCAGCCTCCTCTGCCTGCGGCTCCTGTCCACGCCGCGGCCACGTGAGCGCCGGATTCTGGCGCACAGACCACTGCCAGTCCTTTGCTGCTTTGCGCAGCCTGTCCTCCCTGCCAGGAGCACCCTTCCCGCTCCCTTCTACCACGGGCTCCAGCCGTGCCTGCCTCAGGGTTGCTGCCGCCTGGCTGTACTCCAGGACGTTGGGAAAGAACGGGTGGGAATGGTGTGGGTGGGGGGCAAAGAGGAAACCCAGAGATGCAGGACACCCCTTTCCCGTGGTGTGCCCCCAATTGCTCAGGCAGGCCAGTCACGGTGAGGGGTCCTCCCTCCAAGTTTATATTTATTATTATTTATTTTTTTTCACCTCCAAGTTTATTATTTATTATTTATTTATTTATTTTTGAGACGGAGTCTCGCTCTGTCACCCAGGCTGGAGTGCACTGGCGCGATCTTGGCTCACTGCAACCTCTGCCTCCCGGGTTCAAGTGATTCTTCTGCCTCAGCCTCCCGAGTACCAGGGATTACAGGCGCGTGCCACCGCATCCGGCTAATTTTTGTATTTTTAGTAAAGGCAGGGTTTCACCATATTGGCCAGGCTGGTCTCGAACTCCTGACCTCAGGTGATCTGCCTGCCTTGGCCTCCCAAAGTGCTGGGATTACAAGCGTGAGCCACTGCACCTGGCTGACCTCCAAGTTTAAAGACAGCCACCAGGCCCAGTGGCTCACTCCTGTAACCCCAACAACTCAGGAGGCTGAGGCCAGGAATTTGAGACCAGCCTGGGCAACATAGCGAGACCCCGGCTCTAACAAAAATAGGCCAGGCACGGTGGGTTACGTCTGTAATACCAGCACTTTGGGAGGCCGTGGCAAAAGGATTGCTTGAGGGGGAAAAAATCACCCTGGGGATAGTGGTGCACACTTACAGTCTCGGCTACTTGAGAGGCTGAGGTGGGAGGATCACTTAAGTTGGAGGCTGCAGTGAGCTACGATGGAGCGACTGTATTATAGCTTGAGCAACAGAACGAGACCCCATCTCCAAATAAATAAAAAAAGATAGCCTCCGAAGATGTCACTTGCTTCACTTTGCACTTTTTATTGAACATATTTAGGAAATATATAACCATGGTAAAGAAAACTGCAATTAGTACAAATACACACTACACACATATGCACGTGCACACACTGAAACGTGTCCCTTCCAGCGCCTCCTGCCTGGATTTTTTTTTTTGCACCGTTGTTTTGCTCTTGTTGCCCAGGATGGAGAGCAGTGGTGGGATATCGGCTCACTGCAACCTCCTCCTCCCGGGTTCGAGCGATTCTCCTGCCTCAGCCTCCCGAGTAGCTGGGATTACAGGCGCCCGCCACAACACCCGGCTGATTTTTGTATTTTTAGTAGAGACGGGGTTTCGCCATGTTGGCCAGGCTGGTCTCAAACTCCTGAGATCCGCCCACCTCGTCCTCCCAAAGTGCTGGGATTACAGGCGTGAGCCACCGCGCCTGGCCTAAAGTAATTGTCTTCTTACTGGTTTCTGTGCCTTTGGTCTCACCAAACGCCGCACTCTAAATCACTGCAGACAAGGGGTTCTGTCTAAGGGGGAGAGCCCACCAGTTAAAACCCTTCAGTGGTTCCTAACTACCCTAGGACAAATGCAGACTTATCCTTCGCTCTCTGCTGCCGCCCCTCTCCTTCCCAGATCCCATATGGCTCCAGCCACATCCTCAGACCATCTGGGCTGCTGTCTGTCCTGCCACTCACCCTTCCCACCCCGCTGCCTTGCAAGTCCTACTCAGGCTGCACCTACACAGCTGTCTCAGTTCCTATCTGAGGCTCCCGCAGCCTCCTCTGAAAGTCCTCATCACAGCCAATGATACTGAAACTGTTTTCTTATGCAGGGCACGGAAAGATCTATTCAACTCACTGCCCGATCTCCTCTCCTGGTGCAGAAAAGACACCCAGTCAGCGACTTGCATTCTCTGCAGGCATGAGTGAATAATAATAATGCCTAACCGTTATATAGTGCTAATTCCACGCCTGGCACTGTTCTAGGCACTCATATAAATTCATGTAATCCACACAACCCCAAAACTGATGATATCTCTTCATCTTACCAAGCACTGAGCAGTTAAATAACTTGCTCCAGATATTAAGGGGCCGAGCTGGGGTTTGAAGCCTGGCTTCCCATAAATGAACCAAGAACTGGAAGGAGGACAAGACCTCCGAGAAGGAGTCAGGTAAGGGCGTGATCTGTGCGCTTTACATCTAAGATCTTCCAGCTCCCAGGGATCCCGTTTCATAGAGCAGGAGATAGAGGCCGGGAGGGACACGGAGAGCCTCGGGAGCCGTGTGGAGGAAGCGGTGCTGTTTGGGGTCCGGGAGCAAGGGCGTGGCCTGGATGCGCGGGCGCCTGGGGCTGCACGTCCTCAGACCAAACTACAACTCCCAGGACCCAGCGGGCGCTGCCGCCCACGCGACGTCACGGCGGCGGAGGCCGCAGGCGGCTGGGCTCCCGGCGAGTGGACTGTTCGAGCCCTTCCACTGGGACCCGGGCCCTGGCTCCGGCCCCGCGGTAAGTGGGGCGAACCCGGCCTACTCAGTCCGCAGAGGCCCCGCGGCGCACATCCGCAGTCTCCATCACAGCGCGGGCGCGCAGACGGGGCTGGCATCTACCATATGGGGGGCATCCAGGCCAAGCCAAGTGACCCGCGTGGGGGGTCCCGCTGGGGACTTCGTGCCGCACCCTGCCGAGCCAGCCCCAGGGGCCCAGGGCTGGTGTCGCACGTCCGCTGGCCGCGCTCCTAGGGCCCGGGTTTGAAGGCGCTGGGCAGGCAGGGGCAGCCCCGCCCCCTGAGAAGGGTACCCGGGACCCCGGGGCGCTGGGGCGAGGTTTTTGGGCTGGAAGGGTCTGAGGGGCTCCTCCCCCGACAGCCCTCCCACCGCCAGTAGAGCCTCGGGTGGGGGAATAGAAGCCCCGGGAGGCTAGGTCCTTTGGGCGCGGCCTGTGTGCATCTGGGGAGGCGGTGGGAGGGGTGGGGAGAGGTCGCCGGGGTCTGGGGAGACCGATGCACAGGTGGAGAGATGGTGCGGGCTCTGTGGATTCGGATCCTTACAACTTCCTCTTCCCTGCCCCGGTAGATGGGAGCTGCTCTCCGCGGGCTGAGCCTGTCAGCATCCTCGACGCACCCTGGTCCCTGAAGTCGGAGAAGAGCCTCTACCCACCCACACCCCCTTGCCCCATTTTGAGTCGCCTGGGTCCTCAGCCCTAGCGGATCCTCAGCCCTAGCAGCCACCGGGTCTGAAAGGAGCAGGACGATGATCCTGGCGTCGGTGCTGGGGAGCGGTCCCCGGGGCGGGCTTCCGCTCCGGCCACTCCTAGGGCCCGCACTCGCACTCCGGGCCCGCTCGACGTCAGCCACCGACACACACCACGTGGAGATGGCTCGGGAGCGCTCCAAGACCGTCACCTCCTTTTACAACCAGTCGGCCATCGACGCGGCAGCGGAGAAGGTGCGCAAGGGGGCGTCGAGCCCAGGGTCCGGGATGTGGGCGCGAGGGAGAGTGTTGGGGGTTCTCTGCTCAAGGCCTCTCTCCCTCTCTAGCCCTCAGTCCGCCTCACGCCCACCATGATGCTCTACGCTGGCCGCTCTCAGGACGGCAGCCACCTTCTGGTAAGATTCACGCCATCTATTTTCCTCGTGGATCCTGGAGCTCTCCCAGACACCCAGGCTCCAGCCCCGCCTTCCCTTCTCTTTTTCTCCTAGAAAAGTGCTCGGTACCTGCAGCAAGAACTTCCAGTGAGGATTGCTCACCGCATCAAGGGCTTCCGCTGCCTTCCTTTCATCATTGGCTGCAACCCCACCATACTGCACGTGGTAAGGTAGAGAGGACCTTAGGTCAGCGGGCTACCCTGCCCAGGGGGCAAGTCTGGGGCCCAGAGTGGCAGACGATTGCTTGCATAAAGGTGTCAGGGCCACACAGGATTCAACCCCAGGCCTTCAGAAGTCAAAGGTGTGTATTCATGGAGCCTGGAAGGGTCGAAGTGGGGGTTTGATCACGTGGTCAACCAGCTGGGTGGTGATCCCCATGGGTAGGTGCGGGTGGCTGTTCTCTGCTCAGTGCCCATGCGGCTTTGTGAATTCCCACACCTCTTCCTTGCAGCATGAGCTATACATCCGTGCCTTCCAGAAGCTGACAGACTTCCCTCCGGTGAGTGCTGGGCCAGAGCAGGGTGAGGGGCTGAGAGGTTGGGCTTGGACCACCCTTCCTCATGACTGTGACCTGCAGATCAAGGACCAGGCGGACGAGGCCCAGTACTGCCAGCTAGTGCGACAGCTGCTGGATGACCACAAGGATGTGGTGACCCTCTTGGCAGAGGGCCTGCGTGAGAGCCGGAAGCACATAGAGGTTGGGGCAGCAGAGGAGAGGCTGGGCCTGCTGGGGGCTGGGAAGGGCACAGGATTCTGAGACCTCACTCTTTACAGGATGAAAAGCTCGTCCGCTACTTCTTGGACAAGACGCTGACTTCGAGGCTTGGAATCCGCATGTTGGCCACGCATCACCTGGCGCTGCATGAGGACAAGGTGGGGCTCTGGGACCTGAAACCCGCCTGGGAACGTTAAGTGAGACAGAGGAGACTGGGCTGGGGATCCGGGTCAAGGGCCTGGGGGCTGAGGCTGTGGGGCTGGTGCTTTGGGGCAGTTCCGAAGTTGCCAGCATCTTGGGGTGGGGCTAGGGGTGTGGGTAGTCCTGACCTCCTTTCTCCGGCCAGCCTGACTTTGTCGGCATCATCTGTACTCGTCTCTCACCAAAGAAGATTATTGAGAAGTGGGTGGACTTTGCCAGGTGAGGCAAGAATGGCTCAGGGGGTGGGCAGACATCTGGGGCAGGGAAGGCTTGGGTCTGAGCCCTTGCCCGGGGCATGGTCTGCGGGGAGCAGGGTTTCTCAACCATGGCATGATTGACATTTCCAGCCAGATAATTCTTTGTTGTAGGGGCTGCCCTGTGCACGTTAGGAAGTTCAGCAGCATCCCTGGCGCCAGCAGTACTGCCTAGTTGTGACAAACAAAAATGTCTCTGCACATTGCCATATATTACTTAGGGGGGCAGAATTGTCTCCAGTTGCAAACCACTGGTGGAGGGGCCCCTGACTGAACCCTCGCTCCTGTCCGCAGACGCCTGTGTGAGCACAAGTATGGCAATGCGCCCCGTGTCCGCATCAATGGCCATGTGGCTGCCCGGTTCCCCTTCATCCCTATGCCACTGGACTACATCCTGCCGGAGCTGCTCAAGAATGCCATGAGGTAGGGTGGCTGGATGTGCTGGGTGGGGGGTGGGCAGGAACCGGGGTGCTTCTACCTACTGGTCTTTCCTCTCTGCATAGAGCCACAATGGAGAGTCACCTAGACACTCCCTACAATGTCCCAGATGTGGTCATCACCATCGCCAACAATGATGTTGATCTGATCATCAGGTTTGCCCCGAGTGGGAGTTGGGCTGAGGTGGATGGGATGGGGGTGGAGGCACTGTTTCTGACTTGATCTAGGACCTTGAGCCCCTTCCTGCCCCATTCTGGGACTTGGTCCCTGACCAGAGAAACTATTCTCTGGATCCTGAGATGGCGATGAGCTGCTTATTAATGGATCTGGGGCCAGCTGCAGGCGTAGGTATCCTGCCTTTGTCAGCAGCTGAGGAGTTTGAAATTGAGAAACAGTCAGGAGTTGGTCTAGGATGCTGGGCCGAGGATAAATGTCACATCCTGTGAGAAGGTATAAGCAGTCAGTGGCCCTGGCAGAGGTGAGGATGATACAAACAAGGCCCAAGGGTCTAGGTGGACCACATTCCAGCTCTGGGTGGAAGGGACAGGAAGGCAGACTTTGCACTGTCTGCTTGGGGGGTGGTGAGTCCCCTGTCAAAGCTGAGCCAAGCCCATTGTTGTTGCCATCTTACTAGGATCTCAGACCGTGGTGGAGGAATCGCTCACAAAGATCTGGACCGGGTCATGGACTACCATTTCACTACCGCCGAGGCCAGCACACAGGACCCCCGGATCAGCCCCCTCTTTGGCCACCTGGACATGCACAGTGGCGCCCAGTCAGGACCCATGCACGGGTGAGACCCTGCCAGGCCAGGATGGAGGGGTGGGGGACCCCAGGAGACTCAAGCCTCTGAAGCCTCCTGTCCTGTCCCCCTGCCCACCCCCAGCTTTGGCTTCGGGTTGCCCACGTCACGGGCCTACGCGGAGTACCTCGGTGGGTCTCTGCAGCTGCAGTCCCTGCAGGGCATTGGCACGGACGTCTACCTGCGGCTCCGCCACATCGATGGCCGGGAGGAAAGCTTCCGGATCTGACCCCACAGCCTTTGGCCTGCTCGCCCGACCAGCCTGGGCCACATTCCCTGCAGGACCTCCCGGGTCAGGCAGGGTGGCCCCCTGCTCCACACACTGCTGCATCTTGTGTCTCAGGGCCCCAGACAGATGGACTTACATGGAGCTGGGCACCGCCCCGCCTCAACAGGGTCCACTGCCTCCTCACCTCCAGACCTTGGAGGGGGGACGTGGGCACCCTGAGGCCTCCAGCACCAGCTCCGTCATTCTCGTTCCTGGGGAACCCCCACTCTGACCTGTTGTTTGTTATTAAAGTTCACATTTTGAATGCCCTCTCGGGCCCTGTGTGTGGGGAGGGCAGGTGAACTTTTGTTTCTGCCCCCATTCAGGTTCACTGAGCCCTTGGGTTGAACTGGTTCGTATCCCAGTCTCTTACCTGCCCCGAGAGCCTGGCGGGCCAGAAGTAGAATGGGCCCCAAGTCTGTTGCATGTTTGATTTGGTGGGAGTGGGATGACTGCAGCACCTTATACAAAGAGCTTTCATTCATCTTGTTGAACAAATGTTTCCGGTTCCCAGATAATATTGAAGGCCCAGATTGACCCAGCTTCAGGCATCAGTTTTGACTCTTCCTTTCCTGGCAGTCACAGTTTCTAGAGGTGAAGGTCACCAGACTGGGCAAACTCCTGAGCCAACTGCTTCCCGAGCCTGAGTAAGGTTAAAAATACTGTGTCTGCTGCTGCCAAGGAAAAGAACATACAAGGTTGTGCCCTCGCAGACCCTAGCAGGGACTGGGTGCCCCACTGCAAGGAAAGGTGGGGCCCTGATAGTGAAGACCAAGGATTTGGGCAAAGATATCAGGTAGGCTCAAGGTTAGACTTGAATCAGAACTCCAGATGACATCTTAGGTGGGAACACCCTACCCACCTTGCCAGGGAAAAAGAAAGGCCTAAGGGCGGCCTGGTGGGGCTGGGAGGAGAACTGGAAAGTTCTCTTGCCTTCACATGTGAGCTCCCACAGCAAACTTCCTAAGGCTGGCTCTAGGCCTGTACCATCTCCTACCCTTGATGGGGATGGAGGGGAAGTTGTATCTGGAAGCCAAATGGCAGGGGCTAGGAAACCACAGTGACTTGCTAGACTGAAAAATCCTGCCAGCTGCAGGGCAGGGCACTGAGGCTGGAGAGGCAGGCAGCAGTCAGAGGCCAGGGCCCTGAAACATGGGATTTATCTTGAGCCAGTAGGGATCCATGGGTGAGTTTTCATTTATTTAGAAATGGGGTCTTGCTCTGTTGCCCAGGCTGGAATATGGTGGCTGCAGAGTTCACTGCAGCCTTGAACTCCTGGGCTCAAGAGATTCTCCCACCTCAGCCGTCTGAGTAGCTGGGACCATCATGCTGGGCTAAATTTTAAAATTTTTTGTAGAAACAGGGTTTTTACAAAACCCTGTGTTGCCCGGGGCTGAACTCCTGGGCTCAAATGATCCTTCCACCCCAGCCTCCCAAAGTGGTGGGATTACAGGCGTGAGCCACTGCAGCTGGCCCATGGGTGGGTTTTGAGCTGGGAAGGGATGTTTCTGGTTGGAGTCCCTGAGAGGATTCATGTCCACGTGATTTCTTAAGAAAGTGCTCCCAGAACAGAGTAGGGGAAGCAGGAAGGGGAAGGGGAGGAAGCCAAGCAAGGATGTGACCTCAGGCAAAAGCCCAGAACCAGTCAATTATGCCTCAGGGTTGAAGGTAAGAGAGCTAAACCTCAGAGTCACTGATTAATTTCTCCACTTGGCAGTCACTGGTTAAAGTCTGTTGGGAAAGCAAACAGCTCTATTAACCTAAGGATGGTTTTTTAAGAAGAGCCTCAGGTGCTGGTGTGGGCCTTTGAAAGCACATCAAAGGTAATCTGGGCACACAGAAACAGCAAGAACTCCCAGAGGATCTGGGTGGAGCACCTACATTGTTTTTTTGTTTTGTTTTGTTTTGTTTTAAACGGAGTCTCAATCTGTCACCCAGGCTGGAGTGCAGTGGCTCGATCTTCGCTCACTGCAACCTCCGCCCCACCCCCCCAACCCCACGTTCAAGTGATTCTCCTGCCTCAGCCTCCCGAGTAGCTGGGAATTACAGGCGTATGCTACCACACCCAGCTAATTTTTGTATTTTTAGTAGAGACAGGGTTTCGCCATGTTGGCCAGGCTGGTCTCCAACTCCTGACCTCTGGTGATCTGCCAACCTCGGCCTCCCAAAGTGCTGGGATTATAGGTGTGAGCCACCACGCCCAGCCGTTTTTGTTTTTTTTTTTTTGACTGACACAGTCTCACTCTGTCGCCTAGGCTGGAGTGCAGTGGCATGATCTCAGCTCACTGCAACATCCGCCTCCCAGGTTCAAGCGATTTTTCTGCCTCAGCCTCCCGAGTAGCTAAGATTACAGGAGCCCGCCATCACGCCCAGCTAATTTTTGTATTTTTAGTAGAGATGGGGTTTCACCATGTCAGCTAGGCTAGTGTTAAACTCCTGACCTCAAGAGATCTGCCAGCCTCCGCCTCCCAAAGTGCTGAGATTACAGGTATCATCCACCGTGCCTGGCCCGGCCTTACTGTTCTCGGAGAAACAGATTTGCAAACATGCAAGAAGATTCTTCTAACAAGAGTCATTGGTGGCCAGTGGATTGGAGGGAGAAGAGTATGGACGGTGATGCAGTAACCCTGGTCAGGGATTTCTAAGGCCTCGGCTAATCCCTAACTAGAAAGGACAATATCGGTAACCGACAATGTCAGGTAAAGTAAAAAGTGAGGTGCCAGAACCCTGGGTAGGTGGAATAACAACCTTGAAGACAGGGTGGTTGTAGTGGGAGAAGGCATTCGAATTTCAATTCTTTTCTTGCTTGACTTTTTTTTTAGAAGCTGGGATTACAAACACCTGCCACCACACCCGGCTAATTTTTGTATTTTTAGTAGAGATGAGGTTTTACTATGTTGGCCAGGCTGGTCTCGAACTCCTGACTTCAGGTGATCCGTCTGCCTTGGCCTCTCAAAGTGCTGGGATTACATGTGTGAGCCACCCACCCGGCCGCTTGACTTTTATTTCTTGTTTCTTATGCTGCCAGGCACCTGGCATTCACTGCCCCCTTCATTTCCCCAATGGCAAGTTAACAGCCCCTCCTACTGCCATCCTAACACAGATATTTCTTTTTTTTTTTTGAGATGGAGTCTCGCTGTCACCCAGGTTGGAGTGCAATGGTGCAATCTCGGCTCACTGCAACCTCTGCGTCCCGGGTTCAAGCGATTCTCCTGCCTCAACCTCTTGAGTAGCTGGGATTACAGGTGTGCGCCACCACGCCCGGCTAATTTTTCTATTTTTAGTAGAGATGGGGTTTCACCATGTTGGCCAGGCTGGTCTCGAACTCCCAACCTCATGATCCACCCACCTCAGCCTCCCAAAGTACCAGGATTACAGGCATAAGCCACCATACCTGTCAGATGTATCTTGATTTGTAACCTCTGAGAGACCCATCCTCAGGCCCTGAGCATTCCACTCCTCTCAGAATTGTTTCCAAGCCCAATAACCACATTATAAATCAAACAAGATTCAGAGAATGGCCAAAGGGAATGTTTACTGAGTACCTACCCTGTCTGGCACTTTGCAATACACTTGTTTATTGATAAGATGGATAGTTCAACTGTTACATAGTTATATGATTGATAGTTATACCTGCTTAACTGCTGGGGATTGGTTCCAGGACCGCCTGTGAATACCGAAATCTGCAGGTGCTCAAGTCCTACAGTTGGCCCTGCCAAACAGCAGACATGAAGTCAGCTCTTCAGATCTGTGGGTTCTGCATCCTTACAATATTTTCTTTCCTTTCCTTTTCACGTTCATTTTCTTTTCCTCCCTTCCAACCTCTTTTTTTTTTTTTTCGAGATGGAGTCTTGTTGCGTCAGCCAGGCTGGAGTGCAGTGGCGTGATCTAGGCTCACTGCAACCTCCACCTCCTGGGTTCAAGCAGTTCTCCTGCCTCAGCCTCCCAAGTAGCTGGGATTACAGGCACGCGCCACCACCCCCGGCTGTTTTGTATTTTTAGTAGAGACGGGGTTTCACAATATCGGCCAAGCTGGTTTTGAACTCCTGAACTCAAGTAATCCGCCTGCCTCGGCCTCCCAAAGTGCTGGGATTACAGGTGTGAGCCACCGCGCCCAATCTTTTTTTTTTTTTTTTTTTTTGAGGCAGAGTTTCATTCTTGTTGCCCAGGCTGGAGTGCAATGGCACGATCTTGGCTCACCACAACCTCTGCCTCCCAGGTTCAAGCAGTTCTCCTGCCTCAGCCTCCCGAGTAGCTGGGATTACAGGCATGCGCCACCACGCCTGGCTAATTTTGTATTTTTAGTAGAGATGGGGTTTCTCCATGTTGGTCAGGCTGGTCTCAAACTCCCGACCTCAGGTGGTCTGCCTGCCTCAGCCTCCCAAAGTGGTGGGATTACAGGAGTGAGCCACTGCGCCCAGCCTCCTTTTCTTTCCCCCCCTTTTTTTGAGACAGGGTCTTACTCTGTCACCCAAGCTGGAGTGCAGTGGAGGGATTATAGCTCACTCAGCCTCGACCTCCTGGGTTTAAGTGATCCCTCTGCCTCAGCCTCCCGAGTAGGTGGGACTACAGGTGAGGGCCCCCAGGCCCAGCTAATTTTTTTCCCCCCAAATTTTTAGGAGAAAGGAGGTCTCTATGCTGCCCAGGCTGGTCTTGAACTCCTGGCCTGAAGTGATCCTCCTGCTTGGACTCCTAAAGTGCGTGATTACAGGTGTGAGCCACCACACCTAAACACTGCATTTTCTTTTTTTTTTTTTTTTTTTTTTTTTTTTTTTGAGACGGAGTCTCGCTCTTTCACCCAGGCTGGAGTGCAGTGGCGCGATCTCGGCTCACTGCAGGCTCCGCCCCCCGGGGTTCACGCCATTCTCCTGCCTCAGCCTCCCGCGTAGGTGGGACTACAGGCGCCTGCCACTGCGCCCGGCTAATTTTTTGTATCTTTAGTAGAGATGGGGTTTCACCGTGTTAGCCAGGATGGTCTCGATCTCCTGACCTTGTGATCCGCCCACCTCGGCCTCCCAAAGTGCTGGGATTACAGGCGTGAGCCACCGCGCCCGGCCAACACTGCATTTTCAACCCGCTCTTCGTTGAATCTTCAAAGGTGGGACACGCGGATATGGAGGGCCTATTGTATACGGTTGGACCATACATATACAAATGGCTTTAACTTTGACTGACTCTCATAGAACCCTCAGTGCAGTGGCGCGATCTCAGCTCACTGCAAGCTCCGCCTCCCGGGTTCACACCATTCTCCTGCCTCAGCCTCCCGAGTAGCTGGGACCACAGGGGCCCGCCACCAAGCCCGGCTAATTGTTTTGTATTTTTTTAGTAGAGACGGAGTTTCACCGTGTTAGCCAGGATAGTCTCGATCTCCTGACCTCGTGATCCACCCGCCTCGGCCTCCCAAAGTGCTGGGATTACAGGCGTGAACCACCGCACCCGGCCTTTTTATTTTTTTTTGAGATGGAGTCTGGCTGTTGGTCCTCAGGCTGGAGTGCAATGGCGGGATCTCGGCTCACTGCAACCTCCGCCTCCCGGGTTCAAGCGATTCTCCTGCTTCAGCCTCCCGAGTAGCTGGGACTACAGGCGCGTGCCACCACGCCCGGCTAAACTCCAGCCTGGGCGACAGAGCGAGACTCCATTTCAAAAAAAAAAAAAAAAAAAGCGGGGGGGTGAGCCACATTAGGCCAGCGCGAGTGTGCGGCTCCAGACCACCAGGGCGGCCGGTCTGGCTCTGCCCTGTTAAAAGTGGGGGCAGCGCCCGCTGAAAATTGGCACATCTTGGCTTCCTCAGGCACCAGGGCCTTTAAAAAGGTTCAGCTGGCGGGCGCGGTGGCTCACGCCTGTAATCCCAGCACTTTGGGAGGTCGAGGGTGGCGGATCACGAGGTCAAGAGATCAAGACCATCCTGGACAACATGGTGAAACCCAGACTGTACTAAAAATACAAAAATTAGATGGGCGTGGTGGCGCGCGCCTGCAGTCCCAGCTACCCGGGAGGCTGAGGCAGAAGAATCGCTTGAACCCGGAGGCGGAGGTTGCAGTGAGCCGAGATCGCGCCACTGCACTCCAGCCTGGGCGACAGAGCATGACTCCGTCTCTAAATAAATAAATAAATAAAAGGTTGAGTTAAGTCATGGCATGAGGTAAGTCTGTCTCCTCTCCTCAACCATAGGCTGCAGCCACAGGTCCGCACGGAAAACCAAGAGCTCCAAGACTGCCGCACACTCAACATCCAACTCGTCGCGGGGCCGCGGGGACGGCCACGGAAGCCAATAGGCTCCTGCTACATCACACACCCCGCCCTCAAACCTTGAGGCGCCCGCCCCCACGCACTGTTGACCCGGAGCCAAAAGAGCTGCGTGGCGTCTGATTCTGGCGTCACTTCCCCTCCCGCGATGGCGGCACAGGGAGCTGCTGCGGCGGTTGCAGCGGCGACTTCAGGTGTCGCGGGGGAGGGCGAGCCCGGGCCCGGGGAGAATGCGGCCGCTGAGGGGACCGCCCCATCCCCGGGCCGCGTCTCTCCGCCGACCCCGGCGCGCGGCGAGCCGGAAGTCACGGTGGAGATCGGAGAAACGTACCTGTGCCGGCGGCCGGATAGCACCTGGCGTGAGGGCGGGGCCCAGGGCCGGGGGCGGGGCGGAGCGCAGGACCAGGGGGTGGGGCGGGGCCTGAGAACAGGCTCTCCGTGAGGCCAAGATCCGGGGGCTGGTAGTGGAGAGGAGGAGGGGCGGGGCTTGGGGAAAGAACGCCGCGTTCCGGGCGCTGAGAAACCAGCCGGGTTGTGGGAGGCTGTTGACCTTGGATTATGCTGAGCGACGCCTACAAACCCACCACTCAGGCCTTCACCAGGATTGTTCCCATTCCACTTCCTTGCCCAGTCTTAGGCTTCATTCCTTCTTCGTGCTAACGCTGCTTCCTCATCCGTCTCTTGTCTCTGTGTCTTCTCTTTCCATTTGTCCCTGGCAGCCACCCGCAGAGAGAAGACCTTCCAGAAATAACAGGCTTCCCTTTCCTAATGTTCTGCTGCCTTCTGTCATTTTCAAAATTAACCCCAAACTCCTTAGAGTGGCATTCATTTTTGTGACCTCTCCAGTTTCTAGCCAACCCTAGCAAAGGGCATTGCCAGGCCAGAACACACTGCCCTCTGAAGACCACACGCCCTTTACCACCTGTGCCCTTTGCTTGGAATGCTTTTTCTTCCCTTTCTCCTTGTTTGCCTGCCTAGCTCCTACTCATCCTCTTAGCATCATATCCTTTGTGATGTCATCCTTGATTCCCCTTCAGGCAAAGTGAGTGGCTCCCTTCTCTGTGTTCCTGCAACATTTTTTTCATACCTCAGTCATAGTTTTTGTAACATTATGTTGTAATTTTCTCTCTCTGTCTGCCTCCATCATACTGAGAACTTCTGGAGGGCAGCACTTCTTGTGATTCATCACTGTGTCCTCTGTACCCGGCAACAACACAGCATAGGGCCAGACACAAGGTGGTTGCCTTTGTCATTTATTGAATGCTCTGCTAATTGTCAGGTGCTCTGCTAAAAATTTTGGAGGCGTTAACTCACCTTCTAAGGTTGGCACTATTATCCCTTTTGTCTTTTTTTTTTTTTTTTTTTTTTTTTTTTTTTTTTTTTTTGAGACAGGATCTCGCTCTGTCACCCAGGTGGGAGTGCCATGGCATGATGACAGCTCACTGAAGCCTAGACCTTCTAGGCTCAAGTGATTCCCCCACCTCACCCTCTCAGAGTGTTGGGATTACTGGCATGAGCCACTGTGCCCAGCTGTTATCCCTTTTCACAGATGAAGAGACTGAGGCTCAGAAAGATGGAATAACTTGCTCAGTTACACACAGCTAGGAAGTAGGGAGCTGGTATTTTATGTATATATATATTTTTGTTTGTTTGTTTGTTTTTTTGTTTGAGATGGAATCGCTCTCTGTTGCCAGGCTGGAGTGCAGTGGCGCCATCTTGGCTCACTGCAATCTCTGCCTCCCAGGTTCAAGTGATTCTCCTGCCTCAACCTCCTGAGTAGCTGGGACTACAGTTGTGCGCCACCACACCCAGCTACTTTTTGTATTTTTAGTAGAGACGAAGTTTCACCATGTTGGCCAGGATGGTCTTGACCTCTTGACCTCGTGATCCACCCACCTCGGCCTCCCAAAGTGCTGGGATTACAGGCGTGAGCCACGATGCCCAGTCCTGGAATTATACATTAATGTAGGCTATCTTAATCCAGAGCCAGCACTCATGGTCCCTGAACAAATGAACAACTGAAGGTATATGATAAAATGAGCATTGAATTTAGAGTCAGATTTAAATTCAGTTAAGTATTAGCTCTTATCACTTTTCAAATCTGTGACCCTGGGTAAGCCTCAGTTTTGTTTTGTTTTTTGGGGTTCTTTTTTTTTGAGACAGGGTCTTGCTCTTGTCACCCAGGCCACAGTGCAGTGATACAATCTCGGCTCACTGCAACCGCTGCCTCCCGGGTTCAAGCAATTCTCCTGCCTCAGCTTTACCTCCCGGGTTCAAGCAATTTTCCTGCCTCAGCCTCCGAGTAGTTGGGATTACAGGTGTGTGCCACCACGCCTGGCTTTTGTGTGTGTGTGTGTGTCTTTTTGGTAGAGATGGGGTTTTGCCATGTTGACCAGGCTGGTCTCAAACTCCTGGCCTCGTGTTCTGCCCATCTTGGCCTCCAGAAGTACTGGGATTACAGGTGTGAGCCACACACCCAGCCAGTTATTTTCTCATTCATAAAATAAGAATAACAGCACCAACCTGATCCACCTCACAGTTGTGGCAGTGATTGAGTAGAATGGCAGAGGTTGACCAGTGAGGTTAGCTGATGTGTGGCCCTGGACTCTGGAAACTGCTTCTCAGTGTGCAGGATTCCTTTTGTTCCAGCCTTACCTTCCTGATGACCCTAGCCTTTTTCCATCACAGATTCTGCTGAAGTGATCCAGTCTCGAGTGAACGACCAGGAGGGCCGAGAGGAATTCTATGTACACTATGTGGGCTGTGAGTGGCTTGGCACATCTGGGCGTGGGTGCGGGGAGTTGGGTGCCCTGGCAGCACTCTCATGGCCCATCCTTACAGTTAACCGGCGGCTGGACGAGTGGGTAGACAAGAACCGGCTGGCGCTGACCAAGACAGTGAAGGATGCTGTGCAGAAGAACTCAGAGAAGTACCTGAGCGAGCTCGCAGAGCAGCCTGAGCGCAAGATCACTCGCAACCAAAAGCGCAAGCATGATGAGATCAACCATGTGCAGAAGGTCCGGATCCCTTCCCATCCACGGGCCCGGGAGGCCCAGCTGCCTGTGCTAGCTCCCTTGGGTCTCTCGGGCCCCAGTGCCAAAACCACAGCAAATCCCATTTCTTAAGCTCCTGTAGCGTGTCAGGGACTTTACCTACTTCCTCTTACTTACTTTTCATAGGTAAGAAAACAGACTTAGAGAGGGTAAGGGCTTCGCTGCAGTCTCACAGCAAGGAAATGGCACAGCTGGGACTAGAACTCAGGCCTCCTGCACCAGTAGTCTCTTTTGTCTCCTAGTGGCTGTGTCTTAGTAGAAAAAATGACTTGAAGTTCAGTGGGAAAGACGAGAATGTTATTCGGCAGTTGCTATAGCCAAGCACCCTGCCAAGTCCTGTGTATGTATAAGCTCCTCAAATCCTTCCCAGCAATTCAACACACAAAAATAGTTACTTTTTTGGTAGAGGAGGAAGCAGGCTCAGAGAGATTAAGTAACATGCCCAAGGTCACACAGCTAGTAAAACGGTGGGCTGGAATTAGAATAATAATGCCAAACACTTGTTAGCCAGTGAGCAAAAGTATTAAGCTAATTTTTTTTTTTTTTTTTTTTTTTTTTTTGAGACGGAGTCTTGCTCTGTCGCCCAGGCTGGAGTACAGTGGCATGATCTCGGCTCACTGCAACCTCCGCCACCTGGGTTCAAGCAATTTTCCTGTCTCAGCCTCCCAAGTAGCTGGGACTACAGGTGCCCGCCACCACGCCCAGCTAATTTTTGTATTTTTAGTAGAGACGAGGTTTCACCATATTGGTCAGGCTGGTCTCGAACTCCTGACCTCAGGTGATCCGCCTACCTCAGCCTCCCAAAATGCTGGGATTACAGGCGTGAGCTACTGCGCCCAGCCTAAGCTGAGTGTTTTAATACATGACCTCACTGACATTTCACAGCAGGCCTGTGAAGTAAGCATGCAGAAGAGCTACAGATAAGTTTAGGGACCCAGACAGGAATTAGATCTACCAGCTAGATTGTGCTACCTCAGAGCTAGAGGCCTTAGCAATGATTTTGGTTTTTTCTTAAGAGATGGGAGTCTTGCTGTGTTGCTCAGGCTGGACTTGAACTCCTGGGCTCAAATGTTCTTCCTGCCTCAGCCTCCTAAGTAGCTGGGACTACAGGTGTGCATCCCTGTACTTGCCTTGGTTTTTTCTTGTATTGATACATAATAGTTGTACATATTATTGTTATTTTTTTTTTTTTGAGACAGGGTCTTTATCGTCTAGGCTGAGTGCAGTGGCACAGTCATGGCTCACTTCAGCCTCAACCTCGTGGGCTCGAGCAATCCTCCTGCCTCTCAGCCTCCTGAGTAGCTGGGACCATAGGCAAGTGCCACCATGCCCGGGTAATTTTTTATTTTTTTGTAGAGACGGGATCTGCTATGTTGCCCACACTAGTCTCAAACTCCTGGTCTCAAGCGATCCTCCTGCCTTAGCCTTCCAAAGTGCTGGGATTACAGGTGTGAGCCACTGTGCCCGACCAAGTCTCAGTTTCTTAATTTATAAAATTAAAATCAGGAGTGCAAACCAGAGCAAGATTTGTCGAAGTCTCCAGACACCCAGACATTTGTTACTTTCAGCCATTGCAGCTTCATCCTTCTGAGTACATGAGTTCAGTGGGCAAGCCCAACATTTAAATTTCTTTAAATGGAAGAAAGAAAGTGGATAAGATAGAAAAATCAGGGTGTTACACTTTATTAAGGGTAGGTATTGTTTTGAGAAGCTTTTATTTTTTTTTTTTATTTTTTTTTTTTTGAGACGGAGTCTTGCTCTGTGCCCCAGGCTGGAGTGCAGTGGCGCGATCTCGGCTCACTGCAAGCTCCGCCTCCCGGGTTCACGCCATTCTCCTGCCTCAGCCTCCCGAGTAGCTGGGACTACAGGCGCCCGCCAACACACCCGGCTAATTTTTTTTTGTATTTTTAGTAGAGACGGGGTTTCACTGTGTTAGCCAGGATGGTCTCGATCTCCTGACCTCGTGATCCGCCCGCCTCGGCCTCCCAAAGTGCTGGGATTACAGGCTTGAGCCACCACGCCCGGCCTGAGAAGCTTTTATTTGACACCCAATAAAAGTGTGCAGGATTCCTCTTGTTCCAGCCTTACCTTCCTGATGATCCTAGCACACACTTGTGTGTATATACAGACATGTCAACAGGTTTACAGTGCCAAGTGTACTTCCTACTGTGGTGTGATTTAAAAAATTGAAATACCCTAAACTGGAAGAACTCAAGGTCTAAACTGCCCAGTCGAACTTCCTATCGTAACGGAAATGTTCTATAGCTGTACTATCCAGTACAGTAGCCACTAGCCACATGTAGCTGTTGAGCACTTGAAATGTGTCTAGTGTGACTAAGAATTAAGAATTTTAGCCGGGTGCGGTGGCTTACGCCTGTAATCCCAGCACTTTTTTTTTTATTTTATTTTTGAGACGGAGTCTCGCTCTGTCGCCCAGGCTGGAGTGCAGTGGCACAATCTCGGCTCACTGCAACCTCCACCCATCCAAGTTTAAGCAATTCTCTGCCTCAGTCTCCGGAGTAGTTGGGATTACAGGCGCATGCCACCATGCCCAGCTAATTTTTTGTATTTTTAGTAGAGACGGGGTTTCACCATCTTGGCCAGGCTGGTCTTGAACTCCTGACCTCGTGATCCACCCGCCTTGGCCTCCCAAAGTGCTGGGATTACAGGCGAGAGCCACCGCGCCCGGCCCATCCCAGCACTTTGGGAGGCCGAGGTGGGTAGATCACGAGGTCAGAAGATCGAGACCATCCTGGCTAAAATGGTGAAACCCCGTCTCTACTAAAAAATACAAAATAATTAGCCGGGTGTGGTGGCGTGTGCCTGTAGTCCCAGCTACTCGGGAGGCTGAGGTAGGAGAATGGCGTGAACCCGGGACGCAGAGCTTGCAGTGAGCCGAGATCGTGCCACTGCACTCCAGCCTGGGAGACAGAGCGAGACTCCGTCTCAAAAAAAAAAAAAAAGAATTTTAAAATTATGGTCAGGTGCAGTGCCTCACACTTGTAATCCCAACACTTTGGGAGGTGGACGTGGGTGTATCACTTGAGGTCAGGGGATTGAGACCAGCCTGGCCAACGTGGCCAAACCCCATCTCTACTAAAAATACAAAAATTAGCCAGGTGTGGTGGTGCACACCTGTAGTCCCAGCTACTTAGGAGGCTGAGGCAGGAGAATTGCTTGAGCTCAGGAGATGGAGGTTGCAGTCAGCCAAGATCACGCCACTGCACTCCATCCAGCCTGGATGTCCGAGCAAGACTGTCTCAAAAAAAAAAATTTTTTTTTAATTACAATTTTTTTTTAAATTTTATTTATTTTTATTTTTTTGAGACAGAGTCTCACTTTGTCAACCAGTCTGGAGTGCAGTGGTGCGATCTCAGCTCACTGCAACCTCCGCCTCCCAGGTTCAAGTGAGTTTCCTGCCGCAGCCTCCCAAGTAGCTGGGACTACAGGCACGCACCACCATGCCCGGCTAATTTTTGTATTTTTAGTACAGACAGGGTTTCACCATGTTTGGCCTCAAACTCCTGACCTTAAGTGATCTGCCTGCCTCGGCCTCCCAAAGTGGTGGGATTACAGGTGTGAGCCACTGCGTCCAGCCAAAATTTTCATTTTTTGAGACGGAGTCTCACTCTGTCACCTAGGCTGGAGTACAGTGGCGAGCTCTCGGATTACTGCAACCTCCGCCTTCCTGGCTTAAGCAATTTTTGTGCCTCAGCCTCCCAAGTATCTGAGATTACAGGCATGTGCCACCACACCCAGCTAATTTTTTTTTAATTTTTAGTAGAGATGGGGTTTCGCCATGTTGGCCAGACTGGTCTGGAACTCCTGGCCTCAAGTGATCCTCCCACCTCGGCCTCTCAAAGTGTTGGAATTACAGGCGTGAGCCACCACGTTTGGCTGAGTATAATTTTAAATAGCCCTATGTGACAAGTGGCTACTCTGTTGGACAGTGTAGATCTAAGGTTAGTTCCTCAACTATTTTGCACTCAACAAAGACGCACCTCTGAGCTGGCAACCAGCAGGGTGGATAACGGGCCAGTGGTGATAAAATCAAAGAATAGGTAATGAAACAATCATCCAGTTAACAATCAGCAAGGTTCTTCAGAGCCTAATTAATGTTTAATTCTAAATAAATTGCAACAATTAAGAAAAGTAGTGTTTTTGTAGTTCTTTATTGCATTTGCAGAAGAGTACTGTATTTTGTGAGAATTGGGAAATGTGTTTTAAAGAGATGTGTGAGGAGGAAAATCTTTATTCCTCATCTTTACAGTGGTTAGGTTCAGAATTGGGCAGACCAGGGGCCCATGCCCAACTCTGCTGAGGACCAGTTCTGTGACCTTGGGCAAGTGACCTCACCTCTTTGTGCCTCAGTTTTTTCTCTTACACAACAGGTACAATGAGCACTCTTACTTCAAAGGCTCACTGTGAGGACAAAATGAAATAATGTTGGCTGGGTGCAGTGGCTCATGCCTGTAATCCCCGCACTCTGGGAAGCTGAGATGTTTGGATCATTTGAGGTCAGGAGTTCGAGATCAGCCTAACCAATATGGTGAAAGCCTTTCTCTACTGAAAATACAAAAAGAGGCCAGGCGTGGGCTGGGCACGGTGGCTCATGCCTGTAATCCCAGTACTTTGGGAGGCTGAGGCGGGCAGATCACGAGGTCAGGAGTTGGAGACCAGCACGGCCAACATGGTGAAACCCCGTCTCTACTAAAGATACAAAAAATTAGCTGGGTGTGATGGCGCACACCTGTAATCCTAGCTACTTGGGAGGCTGGGGCAGGAGAATCGCTTGAACCCAGGAGGCAAGGTTGCAGTGACGTAAGATTTTGCCATTGCACTCCAGCCTGGGCGACAGGGCGAGGCTCCATCTCAGGGAAAAAAAAAAAAAGGCCATGGCTCGTGCCTGTAATCCCAGCACTTTGAGAGGCCAAGGTGGGTGGATCATCTGAAGGTCAGGAGTTCAAGACCAACATGGTGAAACCCCATCTCTACTAAAAATACAAAAAATTAGCCGGGCTTGCTGGTGGGCACCTGTAATCCCAGCTACTTGGGAGGCTGAGGTGGGAAGATCGCTTGAACTCAGGAGGTGGAGGTTGTAGTGAGCCAAGATTGCACCATTGCACTCCAGCCTGGGCAACGAGCAAAATTTCATCTCAAAAAACAAAATAAATTAGCTGGGCATGGTAGCAGGCACATGTAGTCTCAGCCACTTGGGAGGCTGACGAAGGAGAATCACTTAAGCCTAGGAGGCAGAGGTTGTGGTGAGCTGAGATCTCACCACTGCACTCCAGCCTGGGCGACAGAGTGAGAGTCTATCTCAGAAAAAAAAAAATAATGTTTATGCCATGCTTGCCACTTGGAATAAATGGCAGCTCGCTAGTCCCTGAGGGTAAGGGACCTCACCTTGCCCTGCCTGTTTACTACTCTGTA
Source organism: Nomascus leucogenys (assembly GCF_006542625.1). NCBI lineage: Eukaryota > Metazoa > Chordata > Mammalia > Primates > Hylobatidae > Nomascus > Nomascus leucogenys. Next base: position 74,941,894 of record NC_044382.1, on the reverse strand, counting down.
AAACTGAAATAACGCAGCTGGGCACAGTGGCTCACGCCTGTAATCTCAGCACTTTGGGAGTGCAAGGCTGGTTGATCACCTGAGGTCAGGAGTTTGAGACCAGCTTGGCCAACATGGTGAAATCCCATCGCTACTAAAAATACAAAAATTACCTGGATGTGGTGGCATGTGCCTGTAGTCCCAGCTACTTGTGAGGCTGAGGCAGGAGAATTGCTTGAACCTGGGAGGCGGAGGTTGCAGTGAGCCGAGATGGTGCCACTGTACTCCAGCCTGAGCAACAGAGTGAGACTCCGTCTCAAAAAAAAAAAAGAACACTCTATGTAAGGGTTACTGAAAGGATTAAATGAGGCCATATAAGCACAATGCTTTGTGGAGGGGGTTCTGGGTAAAGCGCTGGCTCCTTCCTCCCTTCTCAGCTACAGGGCAGGGCCTTGTCTGCCCTGGTGTAGGTCATGGGCCATCTTGGGTCCCTCCTCCATTGTCAGGCTATACTGGGTTCCTCCCACAGGGTCTGGCCTAGGAGCAGGATGTGTTGTGAGTGTGGTGTGACTCTTAGTCTCTGCTTTCCGAGGACTTGAAAAATAGAGGAACCCAGGTGGGCATACTTGGACAGTGTTGCCCTGTTGACCACTTCTCACTGAACTTGGAGAGGAGGGAATGTTTTCTGGATGGGAAGAATCCAGTCAGGCCTCCTGGAGAGGGTAGTAAGAATCTCGAGCCTTGAAGGATGGGAAAGAGCACAATAACGACAGTGACACAGGATAGATCACAAAGCATCATGGACTCACCTGACTCATGCTCCGTGCCAGGCTGAGGAAGCATTTTCTGCTGGCAGTGAGAGAAGGAAGGGCATTCTCCAGGTGGAAGGAGCTGTTTGTGCAGAAGCATGAAGGCCGCAAAAAGGGGGCTTCTGATAGCAATGAGGAGGCTGGTGCTGGAGGCAGGGAATCTGAGGAGGCCTAGTAAATTGTCCAGACCTGAGATGGGGCCATGACTACCTGGAGCAGGACAGAGAGGAGAATTCCAGAGAGGGCCCAATTCCAGAGATGGCCCAATTCCAGAGATGTCAGAAGTAGAGTTGACATCCACTGTATTAGGACTTGGCCAGGCCGAGGGAGAGGGAATAGTCTGAGGCAAGCCTAGTTATGGGTCTTGGACATTGGGATCAAGGGTGTTCCCAGTAAAATGAGCAACCCAGGAGGAGGCGCAGGTTTGTAGGGAGGAGTGTTGAGGTCCTTTCTGCACATCTTGAGTCTGCTGTCCCTGTGGGAGGGACCTCTGGGGCAGTCCCATGGACAGGCAGGGTCTGGTGCTCAGGAAAGGGGTCCAGGCACGTCAGGGAGGTAGTAGCAGTTCTTATGGTGGGCCTTGAAGGCAAATCTGTTATTTCATTTGAGTCTCACAACTTTGGCAGAGCTGGATTGCCCCCCATCGTGCAGCTGAAGCCCCTATCCTGATCCTAACCCTGTTCATCTGGCAAAAGGTCCAAACTTGGACATCAGGGATGTCTGGAATATCTGGGGGTGGGGCGGGTGGGTGTGAGAGGAGCCTGGACTGGCCAGCTTCAGAACCAAGTCAGATAGGTTAGCTATTGGTGTGGTTATTATTGCCATCCAGGAATGAGTTCTGGAAGACAGCAGGGAAGCCTTGTGGGTCCTGACAGGGGAGGGACAGCCTGGTCACCACTTCTGTTTACCTCTGCCCACTTTTCTTTCCTGGCCCAGACTTATGCAGAGATGGACCCCACCACAGCGGCCTTGGAGAAGGAGCATGAGGCGGTAAGTGGGGCTGGGAAGCTGCCTGCAGGTCCCCTGTCTCCCCTTGCCGAGGAGCCCCTGCTGAGCCGTGCACTGTGCCCCACTCCCACCCGGCCTGCAGATCACCAAGGTGAAGTATGTGGACAAGATCCACATCGGGAACTATGAAATCGATGCCTGGTATTTCTCACCATTCCCCGAAGACTATGGGAAACAGCCCAAGCTCTGGCTCTGCGAGTACTGCCTCAAGTACATGAAATATGAGAAGAGCTACCGCTTCCACTTGGTGAGGCTGGGCCGGTCGGGCTGAGCTGGGCAGGGGCCTGGTGAGAGGCAGAGGCAGGCATGGAGGCTGAGGGCAGCTGCACTGGCAGCTCCATAGAGGAGACAGGCCCAGAGGAGCGAGTACAGGGAAGAGCTGCTGGGGGTCAAGAGGCCTGGATTCCAGGCCTGGCTTTGCTGTTGCTGGCAGGGTGGCCTTGCCAACTCCAGACCTCAGCTTCCTCTTCTCTGGAATGGGGACAGTAACTCACCCCCTTCAGGTCTTTTGCCAAGGCCAGCCCCATCCCAGGAAGCACACATAGCCCCTGGCAGTGGGACCTTAAGTGTGGACGAAATTGGGGGCTGTCAGGAAGGGGCGCTCTCATCACTGACACAGTGGGCTGCTTCCCGAAGTGTGGAATCTGAAGTGAATAGGTGTGGTTTAGGGAAGCCATTGTCATGGACGGGTCCCTCCAGAGCCAGGCCCACAAAGACTCAAAACCCCACCGGGCTGTATGATGTTTGCATCTCTGTGCCTGGGCCTTGGTCTGTAAAAGCAGGATTGCTTTCCTAAGGCTGCTGGGAGGGTTACTCAATGTAGGTGAAGTGTTGAGGGGGGAAACAGAGAGGCAGAGACTTGCTCCAAAGCATGCAGCAGTGGGGTGGGGGCCTCCTAGCAGAGAATATATGGCAGCGAACCTGTTCTCTTGTCCCCCACCAGGGTCAGTGCCAGTGGCGGCAGCCCCCCGGGAAAGAGATCTACCGCAAGAGCAACATCTCCGTGTACGAAGTTGACGGCAAAGACCATAAGGTGAGTGGGTGGCCAGGGGCTAGGGGAGGCCGGGGAGGCCCTGGGCACCTCCCAGATGATCCTCATCACCACCAAAGGGGAGGGGGCAGCCTTAGCTGAGCCTCCATGGGCAGAATGCCTCTGAGGGGCTGGGCACTGCAACTCACACCTGTAATCCTAGCACTTTTGGAGGCTGAGGCGGGCAGATTGCCTGAGCTCAGGAGTTCGAGAGCAGCCTGGGTCACATGATGAAACTCCTTCTCGACTAAAAATACAAAAAATTAGCCGGCGTGGTGGTGTGCACCTGTAATCCCAGCTACTCGGGAGGCTGAGGCATGAGAATGCTTGAACCCAGGAGGCAGAGGTTGCAGTGAGCCGAGATTGTGCCACTGTACTCCAGCCTGGGCGTCAGAGTGAGAATCTGTCTCAAAAAAAAAAAAAAAAGAAGGCCTCTGAGGGCCTCCTAGCCTAGCACTAGGCCTATGGTTGGTGCATAGGAAACACAGGGCCGTGTGGTGGCCCCAGGACTCTTCTGCAGGTGGGGTTAGGTTCAAACTTGGGTTGTTCTGGAACCCAGAGGAGATTTTCTTGCCTGAGGCTGAAAAATTTAGAGGTGCTTTCTCCTTCCGTTGGAAAGAAAGGTGTTTGTTTTTGCCTGGGAGGGGACTGCTTTGTGTGAAATTTCCTGCTGAGAGAACTCTGTGGCTTTCAAGGGCTGAGTTCCTTGTTCCTGGCCCCGAATGACTTCAGCGGGGCAGGTTGGGGAGCTTTGGGACCTGCCCTGCTGTTGTAGAGAACTTGGCCTTTGCCTTGTCAGTCTGGGAGGGTCTCGCCAAGTATACTGGTTTCCCGCAGATGGGCCATACAGCATAGGACGGAGAGGGCGGGCTTCAGAGTGGCTCCACTCACTACAGGGTTGCTCATGTTACGCTGTCACTTCCTCACTGACCACAGACAAGTTACTTAACGTAGTTTGTTCCTGTTTCCTTGTCCATAAGACGGGAGTCATAATATTTACCTAGTTGTGTTGTTAGTGGAATAAATGAGACAGCAAATGTCAAGTGTTCAGTGCAGTGCTTGGCACTAGTATGTACTTAAATAAACACGGGCCTTGTTATTATCGGTGACCTCTCGGGGCTTGATTAGCCTTGGACTCGGAGAATACCCAGGCTGAGCCCAGCCCTTGCCCCTGCTCTGCCTTCCTGAGCATAGCTGTGTGGAATAGCAGAAGGGCCCCCACTGGAGATGTGGGGGTGCTTTCCAGCTGCACTCTGGCAGCTTTGAGGCCCTGGGCAAGCACTTCCACTCTGGGAGCTTCAGCTTCCTCCTGAGTGAGATGGGCCTAGCAGTGCTGGGCTCACCCAGCTGCCAGGTTGGATGAGAGAGTGGTTGTGGTGTCGTAAACCAGGGAGCCCCTTAGTCTGTGCCGTGAAGCCAAACTCGGTCCCATTGTCCCCCTCCTGGTGTGCGACCAAGTGGACAGACAGGGCTCGAGGCTCCTCCATTCAGCAGACATTTACCAGGCACCCAGCTTCATACTTAGCCTCGTGCTAGGCACTGGGGACACAGCCATGAACAGGACAGTCTGAATTCCTGCCTCGGAGCCTCAGTCTCCCGAGTTGAAACAGAGTTATTGTCTGTGAAGACTGAAGCAGATCCTGCATGGAAGGCACCCAGCTCGTATTTGGCACTCAGAAGGGGTGGCTGGGCTTCGTCCAGCTCCGCTGGCACCTCCGAAGTGCTGTTGCTCTCTGATTTCCAGTTCCCTGTCCATCAGAGGCTGACTGAAGACTCCTTCCAGTGTGAAATCCTTCCAGCCTGGCAAGGCCCCCACTTCCCGCGGGCTGGTGCTGGCCGCTGGAACCAGCTGGGTGGGGCCTGTGCCTGCCCCCTGAGCCTGTTTCTCCTGCTCCTCAACCTTAGATTTACTGTCAGAACCTGTGTCTGCTGGCCAAGCTTTTCCTGGACCATAAGACACTGTACTTTGACGTGGAGCCGTTCGTCTTTTACATCCTGACCGAGGTGGACCGGCAGGGGGCCCACATTGTCGGCTACTTCTCCAAGGTACTGGGTCTAGAAACTCGGGGCAGAGGAGGGTGGGGAGGGCAAAGGTGGGCATGAACAGAGAGGGGGCAGAGCCTCCCCAGCGGCCCTGAGCACCCGCCTCCTGCAGGAGAAGGAGTCCCCGGATGGAAACAACGTGGCCTGCATCCTGACCTTGCCCCCCTACCAACGCCGCGGCTACGGGAAGTTCCTCATTGCTTTCAGTGAGTGGTTCCTGGCCTGTCTGGGAGGGGGAGACCTGTGGGGCAGGGGTGCCAGGGCAGACTGGATCCTAAGTTCCTCTTTCAACTGCTGCCAGGTTATGAGCTCTCCAAGCTGGAGAGCACGGTCGGCTCCCCGGAGAAGCCACTTTCTGACCTGGGCAAGCTCAGCTACCGCAGCTACTGGTCCTGGGTGCTGCTGGAGATCCTGCGGGACTTCCGGGGCACACTGTCCATCAAGGACCTCAGGTGAGGGGGCCTCCCAGGCCCTGGGGGCAGGACTTGTCCTGAGATGGGCCACAATCCTGCCTCCTCATACCCTGTCACCATCCTGGCCAGATCCCACAAGGGCACCATGTCTGGCATTTGCTCTCATCCCTTTTTGCAGCCAGATGACCAGCATCACCCAGAATGACATCATCAGTACCCTGCAGTCCCTCAATATGGTCAAGTACTGGAAGGGCCAGCACGTGATCTGTGTCACACCCAAGCTAGTGGAGGAGCACCTCAAAAGTGCCCAGTATAAGAAACCACCCATCACAGGTGGGTGGGGGGCTGCCATGTGTCCGGGGCGGTGGGGGAGTGTCAGTATATGGACTGGTAGGAGTCAAGGCCTCCTTATTGCTGTCACATGATCCCAAACCAGTCAGACCAGCTCCCAGGTTGGAGCCTGGGGCAGGCCTCTCATTCCTGGGCTTCCCTGCCCCTCCCCAGCATAGCCTGCCCTTTTGTTCTCACCTGGAGGAGGTGAAACTGGCCTGAGCCCAGAGCAGGGCAGCCAGGTGTGAGCTGGCCTGGCCCAGGCCCAGCCCTGCCTCCTGCCCCTTCTCCCCACAGTGGACTCCGTCTGCCTCAAGTGGGCACCCCCCAAGCACAAGCAAGTCAAACTCTCCAAGAAGTGAGCGGCCTGGCCCCTGCTGTCGGACTCGAGCCTCCTGGCTCCCAGCCTGTAAATATGTATAGACCTGTTTTGTCATTTTTTAAATAAAGTCAGTTCTGCTGGTGGCCCTGGACTTTGGAGGGGAAGGGGAGGCCAAGAGCAGATGTTCTTCATTTCACTTCACACACGCACAGCAAGTTGTGCTCAAACATTTTAATCATTTCTGCCCTGTTACTCCCACCCCAGATCCAAGCGCCAGCCCAGTTCCGGTGGGGGCTCAGTCCTCCGGAGTCCAGGAGTCAGGGCTCGGGGGCGCTCAGCGGCCAGTGGGCAAGATTGGGGCCTTTCCTGTCCTCGAAGCTGCACAAAGGTGGCCCCAGCCCAGAACACAGGGAGAGGGCAGAGAGATGTGCTCATCAGGCTGGGCAGGCGGACCAGGAGCAGTCTTCCAGAAATAGGTGGGAGCCAGGGCTCATTTTCATAGCCAAGGGTCTCAGGAGCTCCCCAGGGGCTCGGCCAATGGGCTGGTCCACGGTGGGTGTGGGGCCAGAGGACCTGGCCATTGCTACAGGCAGTAAAACTCCTGACCCTCGGTTGTGGTCCCAAAGAGTACACCCAGAAGGATGGGCTCAAAGATCAAGATGGGGCCCCAGCCTCCCGCAGAGTCCTGAAGGAAGGAGTGGCTCAAGTCAGGCCCTGGGTCCAAAGGCCATCAGGGAAGGACCAGGCTCCTGTCCTTGAGTGTGACACATCCATCCTGGAAGCAGGGCCAGCTCAGTGCTCGCTGAGCCATGGGGAGAGGAGGCCCAGAGCCAGGCCCAGAGGCAGGAAAAGGATGGGCCTCAGCAAGCCCTGGGCTGGGGCAGAGCTGAAGGCCAGGCGGCTGCCGCAGAGGTTGCTGTCGGGCTGGGACTCCTGGGTTTGGGGCACCACACGAGGCTGAAGTTCTGTAGCCTGGCTTTGGATCCAGGAGGCATAGCTGGAGGCCAGAGTGTACACACCAGGCCTGTTGCGGGCCCCACAGGCATCGCCCCAGCTCACAATGCCAGTCAGGTACCAGAGGCCCTCCACAGGGCAGGAGAGTGGGCCCCCAGAGTCACCCTGAGGAGAGAAGCCACACAGCAGCCATCAGGACCGGGCCAGGCCTCCTTTCCCAAGTTGCACTGGTCATCTGCCCCCGGGCCCTGTGCTTACCTGGCAGGCGTCCTTGCCCCCTTCCACATAGCCAGCACATACCATGTCCTCCTGGACAAAGTGCGGCTCCTCAGGCTTGGCGTCGATGTTGTACAGGCAGTTACACGTCTCACGGCTGATCAGAGGCACCTCGAGTTGCTGCAGTGGCCTGGGCGTCATGAGGCTCACTGTGGGGATAAAAGAGGCTTACCCTGGGCCCCTCCCCGAGTCAGGTGCCCCTCCACACCTCTAGGCACCCAGCATCCCACCTCACCTGAGGAGGCCACATGGCCCCAGCCAGTGACAGTGCAGTGGAGGCCGTTGGGGAAGGAGGCATTGGCTGCAGGGAGGCAGATGGGCCGGATGTAGCGGGAGAAGGTGACGGGGCTGCTGAGTTGGAGGAGTGCAATGTCACCCTGGGAGCCCTCCTGGAGGTAGCTTGGGTGGGGGATGATGTTCTTCAGGGTGCTGACCTTGGCGTCCTCGGAGTAGGAGTCCAGCTGGTGGGCCCCCAGCTTGACCTCATAGCCTTCCTTGCTGTGCTCGCTGCAGGCAGAGGGCAAAGGCTGAGACCCGGGAGACCTCTCCTTGTTCCCCAACCCTCACTGCCAACCCCTGATTCCGATCAGCCCCTTTTAGGTCTCAAATTGCACCTTAGTTTTATCCTGTAACCTCTGACTCCTCACCTTCACTCCTAACTGGTCCTTCCAGACTTAACTGACACTTTCAGACCCAACCCAAGAACCCCAACCTTTGACCTGGATTGACCCATGAACTTTGACCTCCAGCCCACTTTTGACTTTCACCATTTGGTACCTGGGGAAGCAGTGAGCAGCTGACAGCACCCACTGCTCAGACACGAGAGAGCCACCACACACATGGACGCCGTCATAGGTGATGCTGACCTGCCAGGGCCACTGACCAGGTTCTGCACTGCTGCCACCTGTGATGCGTGCTTGGGGGGCCACACCGCAGGGGGCTGCCCAGGGAGGAAGGGAAGGGGTCAGGTTGTTAGCCCGGCCACTCCTATGCAGCCCAGGAGCTCTGATATAGAGCTTGGGAAGTGGGTTCACAGGAGTCAGCACCCCTTTGTCCCCTTCCAGGCGTGGGCAGTTCTGCCCCTTCTGTCCACTACTCATTACCTAATTCAGGTCTCATGGCAGCTTCTGTCCTTGCAAGCCTTCCGTGCATCCTGCCCCTTACAAGTCTGAAGATTTTCATAAACCCCCAATCTGACCAGGCCATAGCCCTGCTTAAACCCTTCCTTGGCTCCACGCAGCCCTTAAGATACATTCCAGACAGACCATGGCACCGCCATCAGACCCAGCCATCCCCTCTGGACCCTTCAGTCATGTACATCAGGCCACACACTTGTTACCCCGGACCTTGGCTGATGCAGGTCACTCTACCTGGTATGCCCTTCCCCATCCTTACTGTCTGGCAAACTTCCCTTTGCCTGTGGATGCTTGATTGGAACAGCAGCCCCTCCATAGACAGGCGGGCTTCTGCTGGCTGAGTTGGGCATTGCCTCTGAGCCCAGCACCCCCGACCTCCACCGTGCTCACCGATGCTGCCCAATCTCACAATTGTTCCGGAGTCCACAACTGTGTCTGTTTCCACCACACCAATCTGGGCATTCCCTAGGGGCAGATTCCCATGTCTGCAGTGCCCGTGGCATCGTGGACATATATTCAACAAACCAACAGCAGAACTGGGCTCCCGTGACGTGAATGTCTAGTTTCCAGGACAGCCCCGGCCCCACCCCCATTGAGGCCACTTTGGAGTGGAGCCCAACTGCTCTTCACAAAGTCATCTAGGAGCAGAGAAAACTGCAGCCCAGATCCTTCTCTCCCTTATCATCATGACAATAGCCACTATTTAGAGAGCCTAGCGGCTGTGCCAGGCCCTGGAGGGGCTTTCGCTTCCTCATCTCCCTGCATCCTCTCCACAGCCCCAGGAGACGGACATGACCAGCTTCATTTTAGAGGTGAGGAGTCTCAGGCTTAGAAAAGTGGGGGCACTTGGCCAATGACACACAGCCAGTGCATGGGGAAGCCAGGATTGAAAGCTGGTCTGACTCAGAGCCGGGTTGGGTGCCTTCCATGAAAGGAGACCCTTGGTTTGGTTCCCTCAAAACCACCTCGAGGACGGGAAGGGTGGCTCACACCTATAATCCCAGCACTTTGGGAGGCCGAGGCAGGAGGATCGCTTGAGCCCAGGAGTTCAAGACCTGCCCGGCCAACATAGTGAGACCCACATCTCTACCAAAAAAAACCAAAAAAACAAAACACAACTAGCTGGGTGTGGTGACATGCACCTGTAGTCCCAGCCACTAGGGAGGCTGAGGTGGGAGGATCACGTGAGCCCGGGAGGCTGGATCACTGAGGCTGCAGTGAGCTGTGATCGTGCCACTGCACTCCAGCCTGGGCCACGACAGACCCAGACCCTGTTTCAAAAGACAAAACCAAACCAAAAAAACCACCTCGATTGCCCCACTTTGGGAGTCAGACGTGGATCTGAATCCCAGCTGCACCTTCACTGGCAGTGTGCCCTGGGCAAGTCCCTGCTTCTCTGCCCCTAAGGTGAGGGCTACAACTCCCCACTCTGGAAGCCCTAAGAGAATCTAGTTGGAAGGCAGCCCAGCTGAAGGCCAGGCACTGGTTAAACCCCAGGGGAATCCGATCCAAGTCACCTCCCCCTCCCCTCCTCCCTCTCCGAGGAAAGTCTCACCTTCTGCCCCTTCCGCTCCTAGAAAGAAAGAGAAAGAGGAGGGGTGAGTAGGGAAGACTCAGGTTCCCTGACCCCTAGTACCCACCACTGCTCCAAAGGACTGGCCCCTTCCCTGGCAGAGCCAAGGTGGGAAAGGGAGGCCAAGAGCTGGGGAGGCCGCGGGTTTTCTTGGGCCCCAGACAAGGGCGCACCCCAGAAAATGATCACGCCGGCTCCCTCCAGTGCATTGTCCCCACCCTGCCCCCACGTCCTCACTTACCTGTCCCTGACCGGAGTAATCCAAGATAGAGCAGAATGGCCACAGTCCCCAGCTGCCCAGGCCCCAGGACCCCCTTCTGGGCCATGGCCCAGGACAAGGGCCCCTGGGGCAGACTCCAGGCACACAAGGTAGGAAGCCTAGGGGTGGTGTCGAAGGCAGGACCCAGATGTTGGCTCAGAGGGAAGGATCCCAGAATCCGGGCTGGAAAGGGGCAGTAAGTGTCCAAGGCTGGCCTCTAAGGCAGGAAGCGGCCGCAACGGGAGACGCCTGGAGTATCCGCAGCGAGCAGTGTGGACGAGTCACCAGCACCGTCTGGCCACGCAGGGTCCTCCCAGGAGTGGCTGCACCTACCTGCCCGCCCCTCCCCTGGCCCCGCCCGCTGGCTGGGCTCTGCCAGCTCCTCTTGCCACCAAAGTCATGAGTCCTTTCAGAGCTGCAGGCCCGTGTGTGTGCATGTATGTGTCCGTGTGTATGTGTGTGTACGTGCATAGGCCGTTTGTGTGTCCCGGTGTGTAGTGTGTATGTGGTGTGTGTGTATGCGTGTGTAGGCTGTGTGTGTCCCCTTATGTGATGTGGTGTGTGTTTGCATGCACAGGTTGTGTGTGTGTGCACATGTGTAGGCTGTGTGTGTCCCTGTGTGTGTAGTGTGTGTGAGTGTGTGTGCACGCACGTGCATGTGGTTTGTGTGTGTGCGCAGTCTTCCTGGAATGTGACGACTCTCCTCTGCCTCAGGTCTTTCAGGTTATCTCAGGCCAGTTATGCCCCCCAGGGCCTGGCCCCTGCTTTTATTATCTGGAGCCACAGCCACTCCTCCCTTCTTCCCTCCCTCCTTAGTCTGGGTATGGGAGCTTAAGACACTAGGGTCTGTCCCCTGCCAGGCCCTTTCTGCGAAGCCTGCACCTCATGGGCGGTGGCGAGCTTGTGGAGCAGCACCAATCATTCCACAGACATTTCCTAAGTGCCTATGATGTTCCTAGGTGTCCAGGACAAAACAGGCACCAGCCCCATCCCCCTTGAGCCCTGAGCTCATGGTGAAGTAGGGGTGACACACTTCAATCAAATAATCACAAACAGGCTGGCAAGGTGGCTAGTCGGCTTTGGGAGGCTGAGGCTGGAGCATCGCTTGAAGCCAGGAGTTCCAGACCAGCCTGGGGAATATAGCGAGGCCTCATCTCTACAAAGAAATATAAAAATTAGGCAGGCATTGTGGCGCACGCCTATGGTTCCAGCTACTTGGGAGGCTGAGGCAGGAGGATTGCTTGAGCCCAGGAGTTCAACGAAGCATTGAGCTATGATTGCACCACTGCACTCTAGCCTGGGCAACAGAGGGAGACCCTATCTTAAAAAAAAAAATTGCAATTACACAATAATTTCAAGCTAGGAATACTGATGAAAAAGAATGGCATGAGCACACCACAGCCTGGCAAAGGCTGGCATTGTGAAAGGGTCCTCAAGGAATTGCCTTGGAAACTGAGACCGAAACGGATTATAAAAGGTGGTGAGATGAAGATGGGGGGACGGAGTGCAGAGGGCAGAGGCTCAGGGAAAGAAGGCTTGCCGTGTGGCTGCGATGGGGGTGAGGCATGTATCCTCTTTGAGGGCCACTCTGGCTGTTCAAAACACCTGTTGAGGCTGGGTGTGGTGGCTCATGCCTGTAATCCTAGCATTTTGGGAGGCCGAAGCGGGAGGATCACCTGAGGTCAGGAGTTGGAGACCAACCTGGCCAACATGGCAAAACCCCGTCTCTACTAAAAATACAAAAAAAATTAGCCGGGCGTGGTGGCGCATGCCTGTAATCCTAGCTACTTGGGAGGCTGAGGCAGGAGAATCACTGGAACCCAGGAGGCAGAGATTGCAGTGAGCCGAGATGGCTGCACTGCCCTCCAGCCTGGGTGACAGAGCGAGACCCTGTCTCAAACAAAAAACAAAAGACGAAAAACAAAAAAACATCTGTTGGGTCTGAGCTTCAGGAAGAGCAGAGCCTCGAGTCCCCAACTGCTTTCTGGAGACCAGATGTCTGGGGCCCAGGCTGGAGGTGAGGTTATTCCTGGGGTGAGTGAGTGGGAGGGGCCTGACTGGAAGGAGTTACTTATGTGGGAGGAGGGGGCAAGGCATGGGGTCTGGTGGGTGGGTTTCAGTAGAGGATGGGGTATGTGCAGTGTTTGTGGGGATGGCATGGGATGACTGGCTGGGTATGGGAGCAGGTGGGGATGTACGCACTGTGAAGATCCTGGGGAGTATTATAGCTGGCATGTAGCTGCTAATGCTAAGCCTGGCTTCGTAAGAACCTCTGCCCTTCTCCTCAGCCTCCCAGTGAAAACATCCAGCTTCCCTTTAGGTCCTTTACCCCCTTCCTCTTCCTTCTCAAGCCAGAGATTGTTCCCAGCCCAAGAGGCGACCCCTCTTACACCTTTATCAGCTGGCTTTCACCCCCAAACCCATCCTTCCCCAGGTCCCCATTTGTCCTTTTTCTCTTTTGGAGACGGGGTCTCACTCTGTTGCCTAGGCTGGAGTTTAGTGGTACAATCATAGCTCACTGCAGCCTTGAACCCCTGGGCTCAAGTACTTCTCCCGCCTCAGCCTCCTAAGTAGTTGGGATTACAGGTGCGTGCCACTATGCCCAGCTAATTAAAAAAAAAAAAAATTGGCCGGGTGCGATGGCTCACGCCTCTAATCTCTCGGCACTTTGGGAGGCCGAGGCAGGCAAATCACGAGGTCAGGAGTTCGAGACCATCCTGAACAACATGGTGAACCCCCATTTCTATTAAAAATACAAAAATTAGCCAGGCGTGGTGGCACGCACCTGTAATTCCAGCTACTCAGGAGGCTGAGGCAGGAGAATCGCTTGAACCCGGGAGGTGGAGGTTGCAGTGAGCTGAGATATTGTGCCATTGCACTCCAGGCTGAGTGACAGAGTGAGACTCCATCTCAAAAAAAAAAAAAAATTGTGGAACTTGGATGTGGTGGCTCACACCTGTAATCCCAGCACTTTGTGAGGCCAAGGTGGGAGGATCACTCTCGAGATCAGGAGTTTGAGACCAACTTGGCCAACATGGTAAAACCCCGCCTCTCCTAAAAAATACAAAGAAAATTAGCCAGGTGTGGTGGCGCATACCTGTAATCTTAGCTACTCGGGAAGCTGAGGCAGGAGAATCGCTTGAATCTGGGAGGCCAAGATTGTGCCACTGCACTCCAGCCTGGGCAACAGAGGGAGACTCCATCTCAAAATAAATAAATAAAATAAATAGGCCAGATGCGGTGGCTCATGCCTGTAATCCCGGCACTTTGGGGGGCTGAGGTGGGCGGATCATCTGAGGTCAGGAGTTCAAGACCAGCCTAACCAACATGGAGAAACCCCATCTCTACTAAAAATACAAAAATTAGCTGGGCATGGTGGTGGGTGCCTGTAATCCCAGCTTCTCAGGAGGCTGAGGCAGGAGAATTGCTTGAACCTGGGAGGTGAAGGTTGTAGTGAGCCGAGATTGTGCCATCGCACTCCAGTGTGGGCGACAATAGCAAAACTCTGTCTCAAAAAATTAAAAATAAATAAATAAATTAAATAAAAATACAAAAATTAGTCAGGCGTGGTGTCTTGAGTCTGCAATCCTAGCTACTTGAGGCTGAGGCAGGAGGATCGCTTGAACCCAGGAGGTGGAGGTTGCAGCGAGCCGAGACTGCACCACTGCACTCCAGCCTGAGCATCAGCGTGAGACTCTGTCTCAAAGAAAAAAAGTGGAGATGAGGGTCTTGTTTTGTTGCCCAGGCTGGTCTGGAAGGCCTGGCCTCAAGCGATCCTCCCAAAGTGCTGGGATTACAGGCATGAGCTGCCGCACCCCGTCTCTGGTTTTACTTTACTTTTTAATTGTAGATTCATTGGCTGGAAACCACCTTCCCTTTTTCTGTGCTCAAACATCACTGCTATGACCTCTTCCCAATCCCAGCCAGGGATGTCCACATGTGTCCCCACTAGATTGGGAGGACTTTGTGGGCTTATATATCAGACCCCAATTGTGCCACGACGTAGTAGCCACCAGGGAACACGGGTTGAATGAATGCAGGGAGGTGCAGGTAAGCAGTGGGTGAGGGAGTGAGGTTCACATATAAGGGACCCAAGTTCTGGGCAGAATGTGAAAGTGGCAGACCCTTGAAGGGCCCAAGTGTCGTGTGTGTGCGGGGGATATATCGGAGCATCACGCATTGAGGTGTGTCTGTGGCGGGCATCGAGGGCAGCAGGTCTGAGCAGGGGTTGAGATGTCCAGCACGTGCCGAGGGTGCTGACTCCACTGGGCAGGTGACACACAGCCAGCTGGCCACCCGACTTCCCTGCCCTGGGACAGGAATGAAGGAATCGCTGCCAGGTTATCAGGGTACATTTCCTGAGAGCCCAAGGCCTGACTCAGAGGCCAGAGGAGGGAGGAGGGAGGGGACCTCCTCCTTGGAATTCCCGCTTAGCCTCTGATGCCAAGCCCCTCAGCCTGCCCACAGCGATGCCACAAGGCCACACAGGTACCTGTGTTTACACCTTTATTGTCCGCTCCTCCCACCACCCCCAAGGATTCCTGGGTTCAAAATAGCCCGGGCACTGAGGCCCAATTAGCCAGAGCCGCTGCAATCTCGGTGGGTGGGGCCCTTGAGGTTCCAGCCGGCTGGGCCACATTCCAGCCCCACTGGGCGGGAAGTAGAGGGCAGAGAAGGAGGAAGTGGCGCTGGGACCCTAGCCCCTCAGCTCTGGATCAGGAGAGTCAGCAGGAGCAGGAAGTGGACTGCACACAGGGATCCCGAGGCCTTGGCCAGTTCTGGGGGACAGAGGTTGCTGCCTCCAGTGGGCCAGTGTGGGGAGCCACTGGGGGGCAGAAAGTGGGCCTCTCCCACTGTCTGGGAGATCCAGGCCTCTTCAGGACCAATGGCAGCAAACAGCTCCCGGCTCCCTTGAACAGCCATGCCCACGAGGACCCAGGAGCCTTCCGTCGTCTGGCACAGGAGGGGCGGTGCTGAGGTCATCTGCAGAGTTGGAACGAGGCCACGTGGGTCTGCTGCCCTTCCTCTTGGTCCCCTCCCCCTTTCCCCAGGGTCTGGCCATGAAGCACTCTGGTCTGCATCCCTAGACATCCAGGTCCCTGGTTTCTCTCCAGGGTCCAGCTAGGGTCCCATTTGGGGCCAAATACCCAGTAATTCCAATCCTGGCCAGGCGCAGTGGCTCACGCCTGTAATCCCAACCCTTTGGGAAGCCAAGGTGGGCAGATCATTTGAGGTGAGGAGTTTGAGTCCAGCTTGGCCAACATGGTGAAACCCCGTCTCTACTAAAAATACAAAAATTAACCAGGTGTGGTGGTGCATGCTTGTAATCCCAGCTACTAGGGAGGCTGAGGCAGGAGAATCGCTTGAACCCGGGAGGTGGAGGTTGCAGTGAGCCAAGATCATGCCACTGCACTCCAGCCTGGGTGACAGAGCGAGACTCAGTCTCAAAAAAAAAAAAAAAAAAATTCCAATCCTGCTCTCTCTCTAGGGTACAGTACTCCAACACTGCCTCTCCCCTGCCTACTCCAGGACGCCCAGGCCCCTGTACCTCACACCTGTTCTCTTGCTCCTCTGCATACAGGACACAGAGGGTTCCAGGGGGCAGGATGCCTTGATAGAGGCAGTGGCAGATTTGTTGTGTCAAGATGGAGACAGCGGCAGCCACAGGGACTGGGGAGAGGAGACAAAGTTGTTCCAGGGCTCTGGCCTCCAGCCACTCCTCATTCCCGTGACCCAGGCGTCTCACCTCGGTCCTGGGGTTCTTTCCAGCCCAACACCCAGCAGCTGGCCCCCGGGGGGACACCCGCGGGGTGGAGACAGATGGGCAGGGCTGATGGGGAGGGCTCCACCCGGGAGCTCAGCTCCAGGAGGGCCAGGGGGGGCCTGAGTCCCAGGTGCCGGGGCAGCCGGATGCTGATGACCAAGCGGGATACCTGGTGGCCCTGTGGGAGGGAGCTGGCCCCTGCCCGGCCCAGAAACACTTCAATGTAAGGCACTGTTGTAGAGCCTGGCCTGTTGGAACAAGGCCCAATGTCACCTTCTGCTCCTCCCATTGCTGGCAAAGTCCTTCCCAGCCCAGGGGAAGGATGACTCTCTGGGGTCATGCCACTCACTCCTTCATCATCCCTCCTTCCAAATCTCCCTTCTAGATCAAAACATCTCCCAGTGCTGTAAGATTCTTCCCTCATGCCCCACCCCAGACAGAGTCTTGCTCTGTCGCTCAGGCTGGAGTGCAGTGGTGCAATCTTGGCTCACTGCAACCTCTGCCCCCCCGGGTTCAAGCGATTCTTCTGCCTCAGTCTCCCAAGTAGCTGGGGTTACAGGCGCCTGCCACCACCCCTGGCCAATTTTTGTATTTTTAGTAGAGGGGTTTCACCATGTTGGCCAGGCTGGTCTTGAACTCCTGACCTCGTGATCTGCCCGCCTCGGCCTCCCCAAGTGCTAGGATTACAGGCGTGAGCCATTGCGCCCAGCTGTAAGATGCTCAAAGGAGACTATCCCACTATTTTAAGAGTCCTTTGGGCGAGGCACAGTGGCTCATGCTGTAATCCTAGTACGTTGGCCAAGGCAGGAGGATTGCTTGAGGCTGGCCTGGGCAACACAGCAAGATCTCATTGTTAATTTTTTTTAAACAAACAAACAAACAAACAACAAAAACAAGTCTTTGGCTGTGTTCCATTCTCCCCTCCCGCCTCTCGCCTAGGAGACGAGTGAGACCCACCTGAGGACACAGTGAGTGGCTGCCAGGACCCAGCCTGGGGCCAGGAGGATCCCAGTGCAGACTCGATCACCAGCCACATGCACCTCTGCTAGCCAGGGCCACAGGACCCGCACTGGAGCAGCCTCCGGCCGCAGGCCACAGGCTAGGGAGAGGAGGTGGCCACCTCAGTTGGGGCCCCATGGCTGACCCCTGAGCCCCTGCCATGGGTCTGTGCACCCCCAGGAGCCCCTAGGGCCCAAAAGCGTCCTGCTCACCACCATGCTCTGTGTGTGGGGGACAAGTCTGTGTCTCAGTCTCCTCCCCATCAGGGCCCCAATCCCAGGCTAGCTGGTCCTCCAGGTAGGCTCCCCGAGTCACATGGCTGATCCATGGGCCATGGGTCTGCAGAGGGAAGAAGGCTCGGGGACGTAGACAGCCACTGGGGAAGTCTCTGATTCCAGCCAGAAACCAGGTCCCCTCCTCCCGGCACAAAAGGCTCCAACGCGAGTCATTCTGCAGCAACAAAGTGCGTGTGTTACTTGCCTCTGCGTGTGTGCAGAGAATATCAGAGCTCCTGGGGCTTTCCAGGACTCCAGATTTTCCCATTTGCGGAAATATCAAGTTCCACCTTCTCCAAATCAGACTCCAAATACTAATTTGTGTAAGAATTCAGCCCTCACTTTAGGATTCTCCTTAAATCCGAGATAGAAACAATAGCACCGGCTCAGAGCCCGCCTCAGCTCCCTCCCAAAAGTTCTCCAGGGGCAGGCCCCGCCCCCAGCTCCTTCTGGCCCCGCTTCCACCCCGGCTCCGCCCCATTCCCAGTTCCGCAAGCCCCGCCCCTTCCTAGAGCCCACTCGGACCCGCCTTCCCCAGGCCCCGCTCCCTCCCTAGAGCCCACTCGGACCCGCCTTCCGAAGGTCCCGCTCTCTCCCTAGAGCCCACTTGGACTTGCCTTCCACAGGCCCCGCCCTCTTCCTAGAGCCCTCTCGGACCCGCGTTCCTCAGGCCCCGCCCCTGCCGCTTACCCAGCAGCTGCCCACCTCCTCCTCCACCTGGTAGGCAGGGCAGAGCGCGTGCGGCGGGTCTCCCGGCAGCGGCACTGCCGCCCACTGGCGGCCGTACAGGCAGTGGCACCACCAGCCGCCTAACAGCTCCGCCTCCAGCAGAGCGCCTGGGCCAAACGCGGGTTCTGGAAGGGAAAAGGCAGGGAGCCCGCGTTGTGGCCCAGACGGCCCCTGCACCGCCCGGTGCCGCCCGGCCCAGCGCCGGGCCCCAGCTCACCCCCGCGGCCCCAGCGGGCCAGGCGGCAGCGGCTCCCGGGCAGGAAGTAGTGTTCTGGGTGGGGTAGGCACACGGGCAGCGGAGCTGCGCTCAGGTTCACGGGCGTGCGCAGCTGCAGCAGCGCCAGGTCCGAGGCGTTGTCCCACGAGGCGTTCTCGTGCTGCACCAGGCGCGCCACCCGCTCCGCGCGCGGGCGCGAGGGCAGCAGCACGCGCCAGGCGTCGAGGTCGCGGGGCGGGCTGTCGGAGCTGCTCGGGCTGCGGGATGGGGGGCGAGGGACGTGGGCCGGATCCCGCACACGTGGCTGGAAACCTCGCACCCCTGGCTTAGACTTGCCAGGCGAGGATCCTGCATCCTGGCGGGATCCCTACGCCACCCCCATTCCAACGGCTCACTCACACCCTCGCCTCCGGGATCGAACTTCTACCATGGCTCTACCCACCCCTGCCAGGCCAGGACCCCTCTTTTTGTGCTGGATCCTACACCTCCGAATGGGACCCCGCCCCCCTCCCCCACTCCCTGGGGAGGGGCTGGGGCCAAATAGATGGTGTCTCAGGCTGATGTAGGGAGGGGCAAGGATCGGCTTGAAACGTAGATTTTCACTCACTCCAGAAAGCAGCTGGCAGGTGCCAAGACCCAGCTTTCAGACACCAGCGCCCCATGGCAGGGTCTGGATCCTGGCACTATCACCTGGGCCTCCCAGGGCCAGGCCCCTGGCCGCCGGGCCTTCCCGCACTCTGAGGGGTGAGAGGCCTGGGTCACTGGGCCTCCTGCACCCCAATCACTCTCAGCAGTCTCCATCCCAACTCACTCTCCCATGTCCCGCTCACATCCAGGGGTGCCGCCCACTCACCAGGCAGGGCAATGGTGCAGTTCTCCTCCCTGGGCTCCTGGGGATCTGACTGGGTCTTCTGGGGCTGGGTGGGAAAGGCAGGCCCAGGCTCTGAACCCATCACCTGTTCCCGTATCCATGCCTCATAGGTAGCCACAGCAGTGAAAACTCCAGGGCGGTTTCTCCGTCCACAGCCGAAGCCAAAGCTGGTGATTCCCGCCTGGAACCAGCGGCCGCCTTCCTCACAGACCAGGGGCCCCCCAGAGTCACCCTAGTGACAGATGACTGCATGTCAAGACGTCAGCCCAGGGACCCACCCGTTTATACTGGCCTCCTCGAAAAGGTCCTGCACCTCCTTTTGGCCCAACATACACCACCTTCTCCTTTCTCCTAGAAACCCTCCTTGGCTGGGCCTTGTCCTCTGCATTCCCTGTGGCTCTAAACAGAAGAAAACCCTGTAAGCAGAAGGCCTATGGCAGCCAGAGCCAAGAGCACCAGAGGAGTACATTCAAGGTCACGCAAGATAATCCTGCAGTTGTCATCAGAGCCAAGTGATTCTTGTCGTTACTAGCTCAAATAATTCCCCTCCCTCCCTTCCTTCCTTCTTTCCTTTCCTTTCTTTTTCTTTCTTTCTTTTCTTTTTTGAGACGGAATCTCGCTCTGTCTCCCAGGACACTGCTCTGGAGTGCAGTGGTGCAATCTCAGCCCACTGCAACCTCTGCTTCCCGGGTTCAAGTGATTCTGCCTCTGCTTCCCGAGTAGCTGGGACTACAGGTGTACACCACCACAGCCGGCTAATTTTTGTATTTTTAGTAGAGATGGGTTTTCGCCATGTTGGTCAGGCTGGTCTCAAACTCCCTACCTCAAGTGATCCGCCTGCCTAGGCCTCCTAAAGTGCTGGGATTACAGGCGTGAGCCACTGTGCCCAGCCAGTTCCTCTCTTTTTTTGAGACGAGGTATCACTATGTTGCTCAGGCTGGTCTCAGACTGCTGGGCTCAAGTGATCCTCCCGCCTCAATTTTCTGATTAGCTGGGATTACAGGCATGAGTCACTGCTCCTGGCTATGCTGTTTTTAAATTCACTTGGCCTTGGCTGGGCATGGTGGCTCATGCCTATAATCCCAGCTACTTGGGAGGGTGAGCCAGGAGAATTGCTCGAACCTGGGAGGTGGAGTTTGCAGTGAGCCGAGATCGTACCATTGCACTCCAGCCTGGGCAACAAGAGCAAAACTCTGTCTCAATAAATAAATAAATAGCCGGGCATGGTGGCTTACGCCTGTAATCTCAGAACTTTGGGAGGCCGAGGCAGGCAGATCATCTGAGGTTGGGAGTTCGAGACCAGCCTGACCAACATGGAGAAACCCCATCTCTACTAAAAATACAAAATTAGCTGGCTGTGGTGGCACACGCCTGTAATCCCAGCTACTTGGGAGGCTGAAGCAGGACAATTGCTTGAACCCGGGAGGCAGAGGTTGTGGTGAGCTGAGATTGTGCCATTGTACTCTAGCCTGGGCAACAAGAGCAAAACTCCATCTTGGCTGGGCGTGGTGGCTCACTCCTGTAATCCCAGCACTTTGGGAGGCTGAGGCGGGTGGATCACGAGGTCAGGAGATCGAGACCATCCTGGCTAACATGGTGAAACCCCGTCTCTACTAAAAATACAAAAAAAAAAAATTAGCCGGGCATCGTGGCGGGCATCTGTAGTCCTAGCTACTCCGGAGGCTGAGGCAGGAGAATAGCGTGAACCCGGGAGGTGGAGGTTGCAGTGAGCTGAGATCGTGCCACTGCACTCCAGCCTGGGCGATTGAGCAAGACTCCGTCTCAAAAAAAAAAGGAACTCTGTCTCAAAAATAAATAAATAAAATAAATAAATAAATACATAAATAAATTCACTTGGCCAGGCGCAAGTGAATGCAAAATTAGCAGGCTGTGGTGGTGCATGCCTGTAATCTCAGCTACTTGGGAAGCTGAAGCACAGGAGTCGCTTGAGCAGTGGGGGTGGAGCGGGGGGAGGTTGCGGTAAGCCGAGATTGCGCCACTGCAGTCCAGCCTGGGCAACAAAGTGAGGCTCTGTCTCAAAATACACAAACAAAAAACTTCACGTCAACCCCATCCCTTGGCAATCTTGCCCTCCTTTTGCAGATGAGGCTTGAAGAGATGTCATTTTTGTCACCAGTTAGGACTCTGGCCCTGCCAGGCAGGTGCCAGGGCCTTCCCTCACCTGGCAGGTGTCCCTGCGGCCCTCTGGGTAGCCAGCACACAGCATCCCTGGCAATATCTGGAGAGTGAGGTTGAAGGGACCCGGCTGGCTGTAGAGACATTGACAGGTGGCCTCGCCCAGCAGCCTTAGCTCCACTTCCTGTAGCACCCAGGGGAGAGGCAGAGGATCTGGGGGCAGAACCAGAGAGCAGGTGCTGTGAGGCAGGTATGGTGTCCCCAGTTCCCAGGGTTCAGGTTTGCCCCCTGCGGCTGCTTCTTGGACATCAGCTAGATGCCCCATGGCCTCTCAGCCCACCACATTCACCACATCTCCTCCTGCTTCTATCTGTTCTTTCTACTTTTTCATCTCAGGAATGGTCCCATCAAGCTCCTAGTGAAAGCTGCCATGCATGGTTGTGCAGGTTGTGCACTGCAACAAAGGATGCAATGTAGGGACTAAAACCATTAAGTTCTGAGCTCTCATGTGGAGTTGTGTTGGTCCAGAGACGTCTTTTCACAAAGATGCCATACGGACTTGACATGGTCCTGTCCTGAGTTGCCAAGCATGGAATCTGGGTGTCATCCCTGTCTCCTCTCTCAACTCCCCTCCTCCAGCCAGTTCCCAGTTCATGAAAACCTCTCATTTGTGACTTCTTGGCATTCTAAACAACTACCCTAGTTGAGGCTGCATAGCTTTGGGCCTGGATAACTGACCCAGCCTTCTGATGCACTCTTCACTTCAGTAATGAAGAGGAATGTTACTCAAGCAAGTTCAGTTCTGATCTCACCAAGAAAAATAAACGGATCGCACTGTCTAAACCTGGTGCCGCAGCCCCATCCTGCTTTTGATGGAAACAGCTTCAGGATCCAGAAAGGCTTAGAGGGTGGGGGGAAGTACAGACAGAACTCCTTCCCCAACTCACTCAGAATCTGAGGTCAAAGTCGCGGTGGCTCACACCAGCACTTTGGGAGGCCGAGGCAGGTGGATCACCTAAGGTTAGGAGTTCAAAACCAGCCTGCCCAACATGGTGAAACCCTGTCTCTACTAAAAATACAAAAAATTAGCTGGGCTTGATGGTGGGTGCCTATAATCCCAGCTACTTGGGAGATTGAGGCAGTAGAATCTGCTTGAACCTGGGAGGCGGAGGTTGCAGTGAGCCTAGATCGCGCCGTTGCACTCCAGCCCGGGCAACAAGAGCGAAATTCCGCCTCAAAAAGAAAAAAAAAATTAATTAAAAAAAAAGAATTTGAGGTCAGGTGATGGCTGAAGCTGTACTTGGGGCTCACCAGGGAAGTTGGGGATTGTCCTAGGCGTCCCTGGAGCTGGTGGGGTGCTCTGGCCCTCAGTCTGATCTTAAGGTCTTCATGGTCGGGCCTCAGCAGCCTTTGCAGCCCAGGTGCCTGCACCCCTCTCACTCCAGCCTGGCATCCTGGCCCTTCTTCATCTAACATGCCTTATCTGGGTCCACAGAGTGGCCTTCATCTCCCCCGTCTTCCTGCAGTGTACCTTCTCTTCGAAAATCTCTGCAGAAATCTCCCTCTCTGGGTGCCCATTGTCAGGATGGCCTGGCCCCATTCACACAGACTTCCTGGGGCTCACAGTGATGCTTCCTCATCACCTCTTGCCTTGATGGGACCTCCACAGCAGAGGCTGTGGCATCTTCCCCTGTAGCACCTTCCCAAAGCCCCCAGGATGGGCACCGGTCTGACCACGGCCGATGTGGATATTTGTAGGGGCCCTGGGAGCATGGAAAGCTTGGGTGATGGGGATGATGGGGATGGAGATTTGGTCTGTTTCCCCCCCCCCCCACTTTCTAATATAATGCGTGCTTATTTATTGAATTTATTGTTTGTCTATCTGCTAGGATGTAAACTCTGAAAAGGCAGGATTTTGGCTTTTTATGTTCACTGGTGTCTCTCTAATGCCTAATACGGTGCCTGGCATGTAGAAGGTGCTCAAGAAATATCTTGAGTGAAAGAATGACTGAATGAATGATGGTGGGTAGGAAGAAGAGAGGAGGTGGGGAGTAGAGAGATGAGTGGGGGTGGATGGAATGGGAGGAAGGTGGATGGGAGGGAGGCACAGACTGGCATTTGCTGAACATCTATTATAGGCCAGCCTTATGCTGTAGTGCTTTACTATAGATTACCTGAGGTGAAATATCTAAAGTGCATTGGTTATTGCTATGCCAGGCACTGTCCTATAAACTTTACATGGATTTTTTTTTTTTTTTTTTTTTTTTTTTTTTTGAGACGGAGTCTCGCTCTGTCACCCAGGCTGGAGTGCAGTGGCGTGATTGCGGCTCACTGCAAGCTCCGCCTCCCGGGTTCACGCCATTCTCCTGCCTCAGCCTCTCCGAGTAGCTGGGACTACAGGAGCCCGCCTTCACGCCCGGCTAATTTTTTGTATTTTTAGTAGAGACGGGGTTTCACCGTGGTCTCGATCTCCTGACCTCGTGGTCCGCCCGCCTCGGCCTCCCAAAGTGCTGGGATTACAAGCGTGAGCCACCACGCCCGGCCTTGGATTTTCTCATTTAATCCACCCAACCACCCCTTGAAGTGGGCATGGCTATTTTCCTTGTGTTACAGAGGAGGAAATGTACTGAATGAAGTGCTTTGTCTGACATGGTAGAGCTGGGATGGGAACCCTAGTCGGAGCCTAAACCCAGGAAAGAAAAAACTGGAAAGAAAGGTGAGGAGGGAATGGCTGTAGTTAGTCTGAGAATCCTTGGGGGGAGAAGGCTATATGGAGATCGATATGGGATTCATCTACCAACCCGCAGAAACCTACCCTCCAAGGCTCCCCCCAGGCTCCGCTCCGTGGCCCCACCTCCCGAGGCCCCGCCCTAAGAACTTCACCTCCCGAAGCCCCGCCCTCCCCGAGGCCCTCCCCTCTTGTCCCGTCCCACTCACCTGCCTCTTGGACGTCTCCCCAGCCGGTGGCCCAGCAGGCGGTGCCGTGCACGAAGCGGTGTGAGGCGCGGGGCAGGCAGACAGGCCACACGGCGGGGCCCAGGCTGGCGGGTGAGGCCAGGCGCAGCAGGGCCAGGTCGGCGCCCAGCTCCACTTGGCTGTAGTTGGCCGGCACCACGATGGCGGCCACTGCGCGGGTGTGCGCGCCGTCCAGGGGCCCGTCCTGGGAGTGCACGCCCAGCAGTACCGACCACTCGGCCGCGGGCTCCAGCGTCCCATTCCTGCGCTCGACCCGGGCAGTAGGAGGTTAGGCTGACCCTATGGAGGGGGCAGACCCTCGTGGGGGGGCAGGGCTCAGAGCCAGAGGGGCAGGTGCTATCCGATCCAGATTTGGTGCTGATACTCCTCAAAGGGGAAGAGCAAATCCGATCTGGAGCTGGTGGTGGGGGGGTCATTGGAAAGATGGGATTCAGACCCGGATATTGAGTGGAGTGGTGGGACCAGTCTGGCAGCCTTGCCCCACTCGGAACCATGATGCCTCGAATAGCACCTCGGTTTGGGGACAGCTTGGCTCCAAATTATCCTTGAGGACGGAAGTGGGGCGGGAGGAGGGGACCAACTGCGGGTGCGGGGCTGGCTTTTGGCGGAGAGGGGCCGGGGCCAGGGCGAATACTCACGTCATGAAACAGTGAGCAGCGGAGAGGACCCAGGAGGGGGCGATGAGGGAGCCCCCGCAGATGTGGCCACCTCCATGGTGCAGGCTCACTTGCCAAGGCCAGGTGCCCGGCTGCGCGTTTGAGCCCCCCACGATGCGGGCCGAGGGCTCAGGGCGCCCGCAGTCTGCAACGGGGAGCCGTGGAAGCCAAAGCCCCCCTCGGGTTCCCCACTCCAGGAGCCCAGGTAACTCAGGACGAAGCCCCGTCCTCCACCCGCTTCAGTTTGCCCCTCTGAACAAAGAACATAGAGGACCCAGGCTTGTCTACATTTCTGGTCTTCTCCACCTCCCTCATGGCCTGACCAGCCTTAGCCTCCTTTAAGGTCTGAGGGTGCCAAGGCCTCTTCCTTACCCAGATCTTCAGGTTCTTCCTGGGTAGGACTGAGAACTGGGAGCCAGAGGGGAAAGAGAGGAGGACACTTGTGACTTCCAGGCCTGCACTGCCCAGCCCCATTTCCTGCTCTCCAACCCCTGACCCTATCTTCCCAATTCCCTGTCCGTTCAGCAACCCCTGCCAGCACCCATGCCAGTCCTCTGGTCTTTTCTGCCTCTGCACATGACTTTCCCCCAGTCCGGCTACCTTACCTGAGTCCTGGAAGGCTCCTGGGATGGGACTGATGACTGGAAAGACAGAGGCAGGCAGGGAAGAGGCTGGCGACTCACACTCAGTATGTGCCCTCCCTGACTCCCTCCTCCAGCCTCCTAGCCTCCATCTCTCCAGGGCACCCAGGCCTCCCTCTCCCTCCTCTGATACACCCTTGCCCTCTGCTGCCTCACTTCCTTCCCTCTGACTTCCTGCTCCCCACACAGAAACCAGGAGTCCTGCTCTCCAGCCCCCCAGATGCCAGGACTCAGGCCCTTTGCAGCCACTCTTGTCCCCCGAAGTTACCAAGAATCACAAGGGGGAGGAGCAGGTGCCGGGCCATGGCGCTAGAGTCAGCGGAGGCAGAGCCAAGTGAAGGTCTGCTCCCTGCAGGGCTCTGTCACTGCCCAGGCAGCCCGTGACTCCTGACGGTCCCAGGGGCAGCCCCACCCTCCCTGGCTGGAGCCCATCTCTGGGAATCTGAGAGGATCTGGGGCTGGAAGGGGGAAGCTGGGGAGCCTGAAGTCCCCACCCAGAGCCCTGTGCACATCTCACGTCTCTGGAGGCCCAGGGTGGGGGTGGGGGACAGGTGTCCTAGCTCCTGGACACCTGTTGGGTGGGAGAGGGAGGGATGAAAAACACTGTAGGCAAAGGTCAAAGAGGAGGACAGTGTTCTGGGTCCTTGGTGAGCAATGGCCCTTAGGACAGGGGAAGTGGCCCCTCACGGGCATGACTCATCGGAGACCTCACCTCTGTTTGGGGTGCAACTGCCCCAGTGGCTTGGCCTTTTCTTCTCACGCAGCTCTGGTTACTGGAGCTGCTGGCCAGGTCCAGGACAGGAGCCCTAGGGAATTCAATCCCATCCCAACAAAAGGATCACAGATTCCAGCAGGTTGGGCAGGGCATAGGGACCCTGGGAGGGGGCTGGGCAGGCTGGTGAGGCTGAAAAAGCCTCCACCCTGCTCTATGTCCCAGTGACAATGCTCTTAGCTGCCCTGTCACTTACTCTGTGTGACTTTGGGAAAGTAACCCAACCTCTTGGTGTGTATCAGTAAGAGCCCGTTTAAGGGACATATGACTTGGCCGAGCACGGTGGCTCACTCCTGTGATCCTAACACTCTGGGAGACTGAGGTGGGAGGATTACTTGAGGCTAGGAGTTCAAGACCAGCCTGGGCAACATAGCAAGACCCCATCTCTACAAAAAATTAAAAAATACAAAAATTATGAACTGCAGGGCGTGGTGGTGCACGCCTGTATCCCAGCTACTCGGGAGATGAGGTGAGAGGATTGCTTGAACCTGGGAGGTTGAGGTTGTAGTGAGCTATGATTGTGCCACTGCACTCCAGCCTGGGTGACAAAGCGAGACCCTGTCTCAACAACAACAACAACAAAAAAAAAAAAAAGAAGAAGAAGAAAAAGAAGAAAGAAACATAGGGCTCTTCAAAGAGGAGTTGAAGAGAGTTTAAGGAAGAAACTGTTTATAGAAGTGTAGGCAGGGTCAAAGGAAACCAAAGAGGCCGGGTGGCTCATGGCTGTAATCCCAGCAGTCTGGGAGGCCGAGGCAGGCAGATCATCTGAGGTCAGGAGTTCAAGACCAGCCTGGCTAACTTGGAGAAGCCCCGTCTATACTAAAAATACAAAAATTAGCCGGGTGTGTGGAACTCACCTGTAATCCCACCTATTAGGCTGAGGCAGATAAAAACGCTTGAACCCAGGAGGCGGAGGTTGCAGTGAGCCAAGATAGTGCTGTTGCACTCTAGCCTGGGTGACAAGAGCGGAAAAAAAAAAAAGGAAACCAAAGAGAGGGATGGTAACGCACCATGGGGCCAGCAATAATGGAGAGCCCTTGCTACCTGCTGGCCTGAAGAGGCAGAGAGGGGGCAGTTACTGGAACCCAGCAAGAGCTGCAGCTGTGGAAGAGATAGCTGTTAGGAGCCATGGCCTTCAATAGAGAAATGCAGCCTTTACCAGCAGAGAGGGAGCTAGGAAAGAAAAATCCCCATCTCACTCTCCTCTCATCCTCTCTATTTTTAATTAAACCAATTAAAAAAATTTTAGAGACACGGTCTCACTCTGTCACCCCAGCTGGAGTGCAGTGCTGTGATTATAGCTCACTGTAACCTCGAATTCCTGGGCTTAAGCAATCCTCTGGCCTCAGCCTCCTGAGAAGCTGGGACTACAGGCATGCACCACCATGCCCAGCTAATGTTTTTTCTTTCTGTAGAGATGGGGTCTTGTTGTGTTGCCCAGGCTGGTCTCAAACTCCTGTCTCAAGCGATCTTGCTGCCTCAGCCTTCCAAAAGTGCTGGGATCCTCCCATCCTCTGATCACCCACTGGCTCCTCTCATTGTCTGAAACTTCCCAGAGGCCAGAGTTCAAGGGAGCCCATTATATGGTCCATAAAAGTCACTCTTGGGGAACAAATCAGGGTGGACAGCAGAAATGCAGGGTCAACCCAGGAATATTTACACGTGTATCTATTTTCTTACTGATAATATCAGCTAATAATAATATTGGTCTATGAGTCTAGTTGCCCTGGAAAACAGGCCTAGGCAAAACCTGAATGCTTGTGCTTAATTGGGAGGTGCAATCCCCGGGAAAATGAGAAGTGAGCAGGAAGAGGGAAAATGCAAATTCAGCCATCCAAAAACGGACTGGACTCAATTGATAAACCTGCTAGCCTTAGCCTGTCCACAGGAAACGATGGAGGTAAATTGAGTCTTAACTTCAGATTTCTTCACAATCAGAGCCTCCTCAGCCATTTGTTTAACTTGCTGCTTGGGTAGCTATTTGCCCTTCAAAGGGTAAATAACCAATCATTTAACAAACACTCAGAAAAATGAGGGGCAAAGGTAGGAAAGAAGAGAGTGCGGGTGTCATTGACGCAAAACCTGCATGCCCTGGAGACACTCACTGATACATTGCTTGCTCCAATTTAGTGGTTAATACACATTTTGGAGCTGGGTGCGGTGGCTCACGCTGGTAATCCCAGCACTTTGGGAGGCCGAGGCAGGTGGATCACGAGGTCAGGAGCTCAAGACCAGCAGCCTGGCCAACATCGTGAAAACCTATCTCTACTCAAAATTAAAAAATTAGCGGGGCGTGGTGGCACGTGCCTGTAATCCCAGCTACTCAGGAGGCTGACACAGGAGAATGGCTTGAACCCAGGAGGCGGAGGTTGTGGTGAGCTGAAATCGCACCACTGCACTCCAGGCTGGGCGATAGAGTGAGACTCTCTCTCAAAATAAATAAATAAATAAATAAATAAATAAAATTTTTGGGCCAGGTGCGGTGGCTCAAGCCTGTACCAGCACTTTGGGAGGCCAAGATGGGAGGATTGCTGGAGGCCAGGAGTTCTAGACCAACCTGGGCAGCATAACGCGATCCTGTGTGTGGTCGTGTGCACCTGTAGTCCCAGCTGCCCAGGGGTTTCTCCATGTTGGTCAGGCTGGTCTCGAACTCCTGACCTCAGGTGATCCACCTGCCTCGGCCTCCCAAAGTGCTGGGATTACAAGTATGAGTCACCGTGCCCAGCCAAGACAATGATTCTTAACCCTTTCCCCAACCCAACAGACACGAGGAGTAGGACTTGCTCATCTAAATAGCACAGATGTTGGCCAGGCGTGGTGGCTCACGCCTGTAATTCTAGCACTTTGGGAGGCCGAGGCAGGTGTTATCACCTCAGGTCAGGAGTTCGAGACCAGCCTGGCCAACATGGTGAAATCCCGTCTCTACTAAAAATACAAAAAATTAGCCGGGTGTGGTGGTGGGTGCCTGTAATCCCAGCCACTTGGGAGGCTGAGGCAGGAGAATCGCTTGAACCTGGGAGGCAGAGTTTGCAGTGAGCTGAGATTGCACCATTACACTCCAGCCTGGGCAACAAGAGCAAAACTCCATCTCAAAAATAAATAGATAAATAAATAAATATAAAAAAATAAATAGCACAGAGGCTCGCCAAAGCAATGGATCTTATGGAAGGAAGGAGAACATTTTCTTGTAGGGAGACAGATTGGAATTTCTGGAGGAGCAAGTGCAGTTTGCAAAAGCTGCCCAGGTGATTCTGATGGTTTCACCACTCTAAGATGCCCTTGATTGCAACTAGCAGCCAAGATAAGGAGGGAAACTCATGCAGGAGTCTCTCTCTTCCAGGTTCAAGGACAGAAAATAAATTTCTCCTTGGAGGAGCCAGGTGTGCCGGTGCATGCCTGTAGTCCCTGCTACTCTGGAGGCTGACGGGGCGGAGGATCCCTTGGGCCCAGGAGTTTGAGTCCATTCTGGGTAACAGACGTTGGGAGATCATGTCTCTTTACTTGGGTATAATAAAATCTTTCTTAACAACATCATGTTAAAAACAGCAGATAGTTTCATGAGGTTTTTTTTTTTTTTTTTTTTTTTGAGATGATGTTTCGCTCTTTTTGCCCAGGTTGGAGTGCAATGGCATGATCTCGGCTGACTGCAACCTCTACCTCCCAGGTTTAAGTGGTTCTCCTGCCTCAGCCTCCCGGGTAGCTGGGATTACAGGAGCCCACCACCATGCCCTGCTAATTTTGTATTTTTAGTGGAGATGGGATTCCACCATGTTGGCCA
Source organism: Nomascus leucogenys (assembly GCF_006542625.1). Taxonomy (NCBI): domain Eukaryota; kingdom Metazoa; phylum Chordata; class Mammalia; order Primates; family Hylobatidae; genus Nomascus; species Nomascus leucogenys. The sequence goes on along the minus strand of NC_044382.1, from coordinate 74,911,948 downwards.
GGCTGGTCTCAAATTCCTGACCTAAGGTGATCTGCATGCCTTGGCCTCACAAAGTGCTGGGATTACAAGCATGAACCACCATGCCCAGCCTTTTTTTTTTAGAGATGGAGTCTCACTCTGTCACCCAGGCTGGAGTGCAGTGGCATGGTCATAGCTCACTGCAGCCTCGAGCTCCTGGGCTCAATCGATTCTCCCATGTCAGTCTCCTGAGTAGCTGGGACTCCAGGCATGTGTCACCATGCCTAAGGTTGATTTTTATAGTGCTGCTTAATTTCAGCCTATGACACCATAAACAAACCACAGTCAATAAAATAAGGATATGTGGTGGTGCCTCTGGGTAAGAGAGGCGATACATACACAGTTCTTTACTGGTCTGACTAGTGGAAGGGGAAATGATAGGTGAACTAGTATATTAGTTTTCCATTGCTGACGTAACAAATTCCCATATACTTAGTGGATTAAAACAATACCACCTTATTATGTTACAATTTCAAAGATTAGAAGTCTGGCACGGGGCCGGGTGTGGTGGCTCATGTCTGTAATCCATCCCAGCACTTTGGGAGGCCGAGGTGGGCAGATCACTTGAGGTCAGGAGTTCAAGACCAGCCTCGCCAACACAGTGAAACCCCATCTCTACTAAAATTACAAAACTTAGGCCCGTCTCTACTAAAAATACAAAAAATTAGCTGGGCATGGTGGCGGGCGCCTGTAATCTCAGCTACTCGGGAGGCTGAGGCAGGAGAATGACTCGAACCTGGGAGGCGGAGGTTGCAATGAGCTGAGATCACACCACTGCACTGTAGCCTGGGCGACAGAGTGAGACTCTGTCTCAAAAAAAAAGACCAGGAGCAGTGGCTCACGCCTTGTAATCCCAGCACTTTGGGAGGCTGAGGCAAGAGGATCACTTGAGCTCAGGAGCTTGAGACCAGCCTGGAAAACATAGTGAAAACTTCATCTCTATTACTAAAAATAAGGATTAAAAAAAGATAACTGGCAGAATAGACGAAAGCTAAACATATGCCTGTATTTTGACCCAACAATCAAGATCCTAGGTATAGACCTAAGAGAAATGAGGGCGCCATAAGGCATATGCAGAGCAGGGCTCTCCTAGAAGGTCTAGACACAAGAGCCAAGATCCAGAACATAAATATCCGGCCCCAGGAAGATTGATAAATTGTGGCATAGTCATACAATGAAATACTATGCAGCAATAAAAAAGAATGAATTACTTATATGTGCAACAACATGGATGAATCTTACAGATTTTTTTCAACAAATATGTGTCATATTGCATGATTCCAATCATATGCAATTTAGGAACAAGCATAACTAATCCCCAGTGGTAGAAGTCAGATAGTGGCCGGACATGGTGGCTCATGCCTGTAATCCCAGCACTTTGGGAGGCTGAGGCAGGTGGGTCACTTGAGGTCAGGAGTTCAAGACCAGCCTGGCCAACACAGCGAAACCCTGTCTCTACTAAAACACAAAAATTAGCCAGGTGTGGTGGCACATGCCTGTAATCCCAGCTACTCAGGAGGCTGAAGCAGGAGAATTGCTTGAACCTGGGAAGCGGAGGTTTCAGTGAGCTGAGATAGCACCATTGCACTCCAGCCTGGGTGACAGAGCAAGATTCCATCTCAAAAAAAAAAAAAAAAGAGGAATCAGAATAGTGATTGCTTCTGGTGGAAGTATTATATTATGTGGGAAGGAGCACAGAGGAACTTGCTAGAGTGCAAGAAAGTTCTAGATTTTGATGTAAGTATGTATATACACAGGTATATACATATGCAGAGTTTCACTGAGCTGTACCCTTAAGATCAGGACTCTCTATGAACTTAGCTAGAGAGGCTGAGGTGGGAGGATGTCTTGAGCCCAGGAGTTTTGAGACTAGTTTGGGCAGCATAATGAGACCCCATTTCTAAAAAAAAAAAAAAAAAAGTTTACACCTGTATCCCAGCACTTTGGGGAGCCAAGGTGGGTATATCATCTGAGGTCGGGAGTTCAAGAGCAACCTGACCAACACAGTGAAACCCTGTCTCTACTAAAAAAAAATACAAAATTAGCTGGGCACAGTGGTGCATGACTATAATCCCAGCTACCTGGGAGGCTGAGACAGGAGAATTGCTTGAACCCGGGAGGCAGAGGTTGCAGTGAGCTGTGATCGTGCCATTACACTCCGGCCTGGACAACAAGAGCAAAACTCCATCCCAAAAATAAAATAAAATAAAAATTAGCCAGGCATGGTAGCACGCACCTGTAGTCCCAGCTACTCGGGAGGCTGAGGTAGAAGGTTCACTTAAGCCCGGGAGGTCGAGGCTGCAATGAGCTGTGATTGCACCACTACACTCCAGCCTGGGTGACAGAGCAAGACTCTGTCTCAAAAAAGAAAAAAAAAAGAAAATAAAGAAAGAACTATATGGTTATTCCACATGAGTAAAAAGAAATAAAAAGAGACAAAACACACTTTGCAAATAAATGGATTCCAGGGTCAATTAAGAAAAAACCAAACGAACTAGCTCCAGAAATGCTTTCCTGGACCAAAAACGTTGGGAAAAGGTGCAGCTTTACATCCGATAACACCAGGGCATGTGTGTAATGTCATTTCTGAAAGTTTAGCTAAAATAATGAAACCCTTCAGCATTTGGAAAAACAAGAAAAGCACGCTTAACCAAAGATGTTGATATTATGTTTCCTGATAAAAGAGATCATGTCGTTTAAAGGATTTTGGTAACAGGTTACTTTTTTCTGAATTGGCTTTGTCACTAAAATGGCTGGTTATCACTGACCTAGAAAAAAAGGCATTCTTCAGATAATCCTTGATAGTATTGTTGCTCTCACCAAACTTTCCAAAGGTGCTGACCAGAGGGAGCAGAAGACTGTTTTACAGCTCAAGCACACAGCCACATGCGCTCCACACCTGTGAAGCCCAGCAGTGCCGCATCTCATCATGAAAAGAGAAAGCCAGAAGCTGGGAGTCACTCCACTTCTGGTCAGGGCTGTTCTGTGGAATATATTGTGGGCAGGGCCACATGTCTCCTCGAAAAATAATCTGGGCTGTCTGTCCTCATGCACACCAGAATGGGTGCCATGACAGAGAAAGCTGCATTTGATTTTCATTTTTTATTTGAGACGGAGTCTCACTCTGTTGCTCAGGCTGGAGTGCAGTGGTACCATCTCCACTCACTGCAGCCTCTGCCTCCTGGGTTCAAGTGATTCTCCTGCCTCAGCCTCCTGAGTAGCTAGCATTGCAGGTGTCTGCCACCACGCCCGGCTATTTTTTTTGTATTTTTAATAGCAATAGGGTTTTGCAATGTTGGGCAGGCTGGTCTCCAACTCCTGAACTCAGGTGATCTGTCCACCTCAGCCCCCCAAAGTGCTGGGATTATAGGCATGAGCCACCACATCCAGCTGGTGTATAAAACTCTTAAAGCATGTGTCACTCCTTTTGGAGTGCCTGCTAAAATAGAGAATACTTAGCTCAGTCTGAATTTGAGATAAACAATGATTTTTTTTTTTTTTTTTTTACTGTAACTAGGTCTCAGGAAATATTTGAGTTGTATTGAAAATTATTTGTAGGGCCAAGTGCAGTGGCTCACACCTGTAATCCTAGCACTTTGGGAAGCTGAGGCAGGTGGACTGCTTGAGCTCAGGAGTTTGAGATCAGCCTGGGCAATATAGTGAGACCCCACCTCTACGAAAAGTTTTTTAAAAAATTAGCTGGATGTGGCCGGGTGTGGTGGCTCAAGCCTGTGGTCCCAGCACTTTGGGAGGCCGAGGCGGGCGGATCACGAGGTCAGGAGATTGAGACCATCCTGGCTAACACAGTGAAACCCCGTCTCTGATTAAAAAAAAAAAAATACAAAAAATTTGCCGGGCGTGGCCGGGCGCGGCCGGGCGCGGTGGCTCAAGCCTGTAATCCCAGCACTTTGGGAGGCTGAGGCAGGCGGATCACAAGGTCAGGACGTCGAGACCATCCTGGCTAAGACGGTGAAACCCGTCTCTACTAAAAATACAAAAAATTAGCCAGGCGAGGTGGCGGGCACCTATAGTCCCAGCTACTCGGGAGGCTGAGGCAGGAGAATGGCGTGAACCCGGGAGGCGGAGCTTGCAGTGAGCTGAGATCTCGCCACTGCATTCCAGCCTGGGTGACAGAGCGAGACTCCGTCTCAAAAAAAAAAAAAAAAAAAGAAAAAATAGCTGGATGTGGTGGTGTGCACTTGGGAGCTACTTGGGAGCTACTTGGGAGGCTGAGGTGGGAGGATGGCTTGAGCCCAGGAGGCAGAGGTTGCAGTGAGCTGTGCCACTGCACTCCTGCCTGGGCAACAGAACTAGACGTATCTCAAAAAAAAATTATTTGTGTTTCCAATAGGCACAGGGCTCACATCTGTAATCCCAGCGGTCTGGGAGGCTGAGGCAGGAAGATCACTTGAGACCAGGAGTTTGAGACTGCAGTGAGCTATGATTTTTTTTTTTTTTTTTTTTTTTTTTCTGAGACGGAGTCTCGCTCTGTCGCCCAGGCTGGAGTGCAGTGGCGTAATCTCGGCTCACTGCAAGCTCCGCCTCCCGGGTTCACGCCATTCTCCTGCCTCAGCCTCTCCGAGTAGCTGGGACTACAGGCGCCCGCCACCACGCCCGGCTAATTTTTTGTATTTTTAGTAGAGACGGGGTTTCACCGTGGTCTCGATCTCCTGACCTCGTGATCCGCCCGCCTCGGCCTCCCAAAGTGCTGGGATTACAAGCGTGAGCCACCGCGCCCGGCCTGCAGTGAGCTATGATTGCACCATTGCATTCCAGCCTGGGTGACAGAGCAAGACCCTGTCTTAAAAAAAAATTATTTGTGTTTATCTGAAATTCAGATTGAATCGGGCACTTATTTTATTTGCTAAATCTGATTGGGAGTGGTGGCTCATGCCTAAAATCCCAGCACTTCAGGAGGCTGAGGTAGGAGGATTACTTGAGTCTAGGAGTTTGAGACCTGCCTGGGCAACATAACATAGACCCCGTTTGTGAAAAAAAAAAAAAAAAAAAAAAAAAAAAAAAAAAAAAAGGAGTAAAATAAAATTTTTTGCTAAACCAGGAAACCCTATTCCCTATTCCATAATATTATCTTGCTAAGTCACTATGTTGTTGCATATCTGCTTGGAAGAAATAACTTTTTTTTTTTTTGAGATGGAGTTTTGCTCTTGTTGCCCAGGCTAGAGTGCAATGGCACGATCTTGGCTCATTGCAACCTCCACCTCCTGGGTTCAAGTGATTTTCCTGCCTCAGCCTCCCCAGTAGCTGGGATTACAGGCATGTACCACCACGCCCAGCTAATTTTGTATTTTTAGTAGAGATGGGGTTTCACCCTGTTGGCCAGGTTGGTCTCGAACTGCTGACCTCAGGTGATCTGCCCGCCTTGGCCTCCCAAAGTGTTGGGATTACAAGCATGAGCCACTTCGCCTGGCCAGAAATAACTTGTTCTCAGAAAAAACTTGGAGTTAAAATGTTATTCTGTGAGGGACACTCTGAGTGGGAATATTTGAGAGACTTGATAAAATTGGGAACATATTGTGTGTTGACTCCACGCTTGACTGGTGCTCCCTCTTGTGGCAAGAAGAGTAACTGCTCCTTCAATTTCACTCTGCCAGACTCTGCCCCCACCTCCCCACCCACCTCTTGGTCTCCAGGGACCATGCTGGTACCCTGAGCCTATCGGAGCCAGAGATTGCCCCAGGACTCAGCACTTTAGCCTCAAATGAGTTGCCCTACTTCAAGGGGACCTCACTTTGTGAGATGCACTGTATGGAATTTTTTTTTTTTTTTTTGAGATGGAGTCTCGCTGTGTCACCCAGGCTGGAGTGCAGTGGCATGATCTCAGCTCACCGCAACCTCTGCCTCCCGGGTTCAAGTGATTCTTGCCCCAGCCTCCCGAGTAGCTGGGATTACAGGCATGTGCCACCACGCCCAGCTAATTTTGTATTTTTAGTAAAGACAGGGTTTCTCCATGTTGGCCAGGCTGGTCTCGAACTCCCGACCTCAGGTGATCTGCCCGCCTCGGCCTCCCAAAGTGCTGGGATTACAGGTGTGAGCCACCATGCCTGGCCCTAATGTTTGTATTTTTAGTAGAGAGGGGGTTTCACTATGTTGGCCAGGCTGGTCTTGAACTACTGACCACAGGTGATCCACCTGCCTCAGCCTCCCAAAGTGCTGGGATTACAGGCATGAGCCACCATGCCTGGCCACTGTATGCAATTTGGAGGGTGGTTCCTGAGACACAGAGAGAACAATCCGAGTTGGAGTCTGAGGAGGTGGCAGCTCATTGCTGGGAGAGAGATGACCCCTTGCTTTTGAGGGGAGCAATTTTGGGGTGCTCCTGCATAAACTGTATGGGGTCCGGGACAGCTCTTGGGGGCAAGAGAGGAGGTCAGGATGGGATGGGGGTGAGGGTGAGGTTTTTGAGTCATGGCTGGAGGCAACAAGGCTTATGGCCCTGACTTGGAGGCCTGAGCACAGCGAGCTTTCTGAACCCCTCTGGAAAACCAAGGAGGTGGGGTGTTGTGGGACCTCAGGTACTCAAGCTGAGCAGGTTGTTTGTATTTTCTGAATTCTGAACATCTGAAACAAGAGTGTGTATGAGAGGGGAAGCTGTTTAGATAATGAAAACCCATTGAGATTAGTTTAATCAAACACACAGGGACAGGGCCAGGCATGGTGGCTCATGCCTGTAATCCCAACAGTTTGGGAGGCTGAGGTGGGTGATCACCTAAGGTCAGGAGTTTGAAACCAGACTGGCCAACATGGTGAAACCCTGTCTCTACTAAAAAAAAAAAGCACAAAAAAGTGGCAGGCAGTGGTGGCTCACACCTGTAATCCCAGCATTTTGGGAGGCTGAGGCAGGTGGATCACCTGAGGTCAGTAGTTCAAGACCAGCCTGGCCAACATAGTGAAACCCCATCTCTTCTAAAAATGCAAAAAATTAGCTGGGAGTGGTGGCGGGCACCTGTAATCCCAGCTACTAAGGAGGCTGAGACAGGAGAATCGCCTGAACCCGGGAGGCAGAAGTTGCAGTGAGCCGAGATCGCGCCATTGCACTCCAGCCTGGGCAACAAGAGTGAAACTCCGGGCCAGATGAGGTGGTTCACGCCTGTAATCCCAGCACTTTGGGAGGCCAAGCTGGGCAAATCATGAGGTCAAGAGGACGAGACCAGCCTGGCCAACATGGTGAGACCCCCTTTCTACTAAAAATACAAAAAATTAGCTGGGTATGTGGTAGTGGCAGGCGCCTGTAATCCCAGGCTGAGGCAAGAGAATTGCTTGAACCTGGGAGGCGGAGGTTGCAGTGAGCTAAGATCACGCCACTGCACTCCAGCCCTGGCAACAGAGTAAGACTGTCTCAAAAAAAAAAAAAAAAAGTAGCCGGGCATGGTGGCAGGCACCTGTAATCCCAGCTACTCGGGAGGCTGGGCAGGATAATCGCTTGAACCCGGGAAGCGGAGGTTGCAGTGAGCCGAGATCGCGCCACTGCACTCCAGCCTGAGCAACAAGAGTGAAACTCAGTCTCAAAAAAAAAAAAAAAAAAAAATGTGTTTGTCCCTGCTTAAAAGTCTCTGTGGCGGCTCAAGGCTCTTATAATAAACTCAAGCTCTCCTTGGTCGCTGCTCACTGTCCCAGTCCCTGCCTGCTCCCTGTGTGCCTTGTTGCCATGCCTCAGAAAATTGAGGAAATCAAGGTCTTTCTGCCCACAGCCTGACAAAAGGATGCTAAATCTGTCAAGATCAAGAAAAATAAGGGCCGGGCGCGGTGGCTCAGGCCTGTAATCCCAGCACTTTGGGAGGCCGAGGCAGGCGGATCACGAGGTCAGGAGATCGAGACCATCCTGGCTAACACGGTGAAACCCCGTCTCTACTAAAAATACAAAAAATTAGCGCCTCTGCCCGGCCACCCCGTCTGGGAAGTGAGGAGCGCCTCTGCCGGCCACCCACCGTCTGGGAAGTGAGGAGCGCCTCTGCCCGGCCACCCACCGTCTGGGAAGTGAGGAGCGCCTCTGCCCGGCCACCCACCGTCTGGGAAGTGAGGAGCGCCTCTGCCCGGCCACCCACCGTCTGGGAAGTGAGGAGCGCCTCTGCCCGGCCACCCATCGTCTGGGAAGTGAGGAGCGCCTCTGCCCGGCCACCCACCGTCTGGGAAGTGAGGAGCGCCTCTGCCCGGCCCCCCCGTCTGGGAAGTGAGGAGCGCCTCTGCCCGGCCACCCACCGTCTGGGAAGTGAGGAGCGCCTCTGCCCGGCCACCCACCGTCTGGGAAGTGAGGAGCGCCTCTGCCCGGCCGCCCCGTCAGGGAAGTGAGGAGCGCCTCTGCCCGGCCGCCCCGTCCGGGAAGAAGTGAGGAGCGCCTCTGCCCGGCCACCCACCGTCTGGGAAGTGAGGAGCGCCTCTGCCCGGCCACCCACCGTCTGGGAAGTGAGGAGTGCCTCTGCCCGGCCGCCCCGTCCGGGAAGAAGTGAGGAGCACCTCTGCCCGGCCGCCCCGTACGGGAAGAAGTGAGGAGCGCCTCTGCCTGGCCGCCCCGTCCGGGAAGAAGTGAGGAGCACCTCTGCCCGGCCGCCCCGTCTGGGAAGTGAGGAGCGCCTCTGCCCGGCCGCCCCGTCCGGGAAGAAGTGAGGAGCGCCTCTGCCCGGCTGCCCCGTCTGGGAAGTGAGGAGCGCCTCTGCCCGGCCGCCCCGTCCGGGAAGAAGTGAGGAGCGCCTCTGCCCGGCTGCCCCGTCTGGGAAGTGAGGAGCGCCTCGGCCTGGCCGCCCCGTCTGGGAAGTGAGGAGCGCCTCTGCCCGGCCGCCCCGTCTGGGAAGTGAGGAGCACCTCTGCCCGGCCACCCATCGTCTGGGAAGTGAGGAGTGCCTCTGCCCGGCCACCCATTGTCTGGGAAGTGAGGGGCACCTCTGCCCGGCCACCTATCGTCTGGGAAGAAGTGAGGAGCGTCTCTGCCTGGCCGCCCCGTCTGGGAAGTGAGGAGCGCCTCTGCCCGGCCGCTCCGTGTCTGGGAAGAAGTGAGGAGCGCCTCTGCCTGGCCGCTCCGTCTGGGAGGTCTACAATGGAGGCCAGAAGCAATGTGGGGGCTGGACGTGGTGGCTCACGCCTGTGGTCCCGGCACTCTGGGGGGCGAGGCGGGTTGATCACTTCGGGCTAGGAGTTCGAGACCAGTCTGGCCAACTTGGCGAAACATGAAAAATACAACAGACAAACCAACCAACCAACTCAGTGACAACAAAGCAGGTCTACCCTGGAGTCATACTCTAATTTTTTTTGTTTTCCTCCCTTTCTGATCCTTTGTCCCACTTTCTTTTTCTTCCACTTCCTTCTCCCTCTTCTTTGTCAAATAGAGGATTGGGTTGTTATCACTGATCCACATAAAGTCCCTCTCTACCTTATTTTAACTCCCACCCCCCATTTCTATTCCCCGACTTCCCATGTGTAACCTTCCTAATATGTTTGATATGCATCTTTTTGTTTGTATGTATTTTTAGAAAATGTTTATTGTTTTTGTGTGCAAAAAAAAAAATTAATTAAAAATAAAAAAAAAGAAAAAAAAATTGTTGAGGAAATAAAAAATAAATATTTGTTGAAAAAAAAAAATACAAAAAATTAGCCGGGCATGTTGGCAGGCGCCTGTAGTCCCAGCTGCTCGGGGGGCTGAGGCAGGAGAATGGCGTGAACCCAGGAGGCGGAGCTTGCAGTGAGCTGAGATCGCGCCACTGCACTCCAGCCTGGGGGACAGAGCAAGACTCCGTCTCGAAAAAAAAAAAAAAGAAAAGAAAAGAAAAATAAGGACAATGCGCTGGGTGCGGTGGATCACGCCTGTAATCCCAGCACTTTGGGAGGTCGAGGCAGGTGGATCATGAGGTCAGCAGTTCAAGACCAGCCTGACCAACATGGTGAAACCCCATCTCTACTAAAAATACAAAAAATTAGCTGGACGTGGTGGTAGGCACCTGTAATCCCAGCGACTTGGGAGGCTGAGGTAGAAGAATCGCTTGAAACTGGAAGGCGGAGGTTGCAGTGAGCCGAGATTGCACCACTGCACTCTAGCCTGGGCAATAAGAGCAAAACTCTGTCTCAAAATAAAAAAAAATAAAAAAAAGAAAAAAGAAAAAGAAAATAAGGACAATGTGAAGTTTAAAGTTCAATGCAGCAGATACCTTTATACCCTGGTCATCACTGACAAAGAGAAGGCAGAGAAATTAAAGCAGTTCCTGGCCACCATGCCTGGCTAATTTTGTATTTTTAGTAATTCTGTATTTTAGTAATGTAGTATTTTGTATTTTAGTAATTTTGTATTTTAGCTTCCAGAGTAGCTGGGACTACTTGGATGCCACCACGCCCAGCTAGGTTTTTACATTTTTTGTAGAGATGGGGGTCTTGCTATGTTACTGAGGCTGGTCTTGAACTCCTGGCCTCAAGGAATCCTCCCACCTTGGCCTCCTGAAGTTTTGAGATTACAGGCGTGAGTCACTGCTTCCAGCCATTGGTAAATTTCCCACAATTTTTGTACTGGCCCAGAGAGTTTTGCACATCATCAGCCATAGAAAAAGTAGCAAGTAACAATTATGTTACACAAAGAGCCACATAATTGTCCCTGGTAGACTAAAGTAAACCATATCTGTTTCTCCAATTTTACACTCTGTTATGGTTAGGTTTTTTGGCGATGCGATAATGTGTTTCTTCTTCTGCCACCATGGAGAAAAAACACATATTCACCTAAAAATCCTAAGGCCAAATTTACTAATAAAAATGTCTTCCTATTTCGATACACATCATCAGGTTAAAAATCCCTCTGAGGCTGGGCGCAGCGGCTCACGCCTGTAATCGCAGCACTTCGGGAGGCTGAGGGGGGCGGATCACCTGAGGTCAAAGAGTTTGAGACCAGCCTGACCAACATGGAGAAACCCTATCTCTACTAAAAATACAAAAGTAGCCGGATGTGGCGGTGCATGCCTGTAATCCCAGCTACTTGGGAGGCTGAGGCAGGAGAATCGCTTGAACCCAGGAGGCAGAGTTTGCAGTAAGCCGAGATCGTGCCATTGCACTCCACCCTGAGCAACAAGAACGAAAACTGTCTTAGAAAAAAAAGAAAAACAGCCAGGTACGGTGGCTCACACCTGTAATCCCAGCACTTTGGGAGGCCGAGGCAGGTGGATCACGAGGTCAGGAGTTCGAGACCAGCCTGGCCAACATGGTGAAAACCCGTCTCTACTAAAAATACAAAAATTAGCCAAACGTGGTGGCGCACGCCTGTAATCCCAGCTACTCAGGAAGCTGAGGCAGGAGAATTGCTCGAACCTGGGAGGTAGAGGTTGCCGTGAGCCGAGATCACCCCACTGCACTCCAGCCTGGGCAAGAGAGGGAGACTCCGTGTCAAAAAAAAAAACAACAAACAACAACAACCAAAAAAACCCTCTGAGGCTGGGCGTGGTGTCTCATGCCTGTAATCCCAGCACTTCTGGAGGCTGACGCATGAGGATTGCTTGAGTCTAGGAGTTCCAGACCAGCCCGGGCAACACAGCAAGACCGTCTCTATAAAACAAACAAACAAACCCCTTCTCAAATGAGAAGGAAATCTTCTGGCTTTATTATGTAATGTTTTCCCACAGCCTTTTTAATTATTATTTTTAAAATTGGGGGCAAGATGGTCTCACTATGTTGCCCAGGCTGGTCTCCAAGTCCTGGGCTCAAGCCATCCTCCCACTTCAGCTTTCCAATTTGCTGGGATTACAGGCATGCACCACCATGCTCAGCTCCTTGTTAATTTTTTTTTTTTTTTTGAGGTGGAGTTTCACTCATCGCCCAGGCTGGAGTGCAATGGTGCATTCTCGGCTCACTGAAACCTCTGCCTCCAGGGTTCAAGCGATTCTCCTGCCTCAGCCTTCTGAGAAGCTGGGATTACAAGCACCTGCCACCACACATGACTAATTTTTTTGTATTTTTAGTAGAGACGGGGTTTCACCATGTTGGCCAGGTTGGTCTCGAACTCCTGACCTCAGGTGATCCGCCCACCTCGGCCTCCCAAAGTACTGAGATCACAGGCATGAGCCAACGCACCTGGCCTAATTTTTGTATTTTTAATGGAGACAGGGTTTCACCATGTTGGCCAGGCTGGTCTCAAACTTCTGACCTCAGGTGATCTGCCTACCTTGGCCTGCCAAAGTGTTGGGATTACAGGTGTGAGCCACCGCACCTGGCCTCCTTTTTAATTTTGTAGGCAAAACTTTCCAGAATAATTTCTTATGAAGTTTCCACTAAATAAAGAAAACAGTTGCTAAATTCTGTGGTTTCTAAACAGCTAATAGACAGGCGCCTTAGAGCAAAATTCTTACTTTCCTTCTTTCTTTTTTCACCATGCAAGCTGGTGCTGAGGGCAAAATTCTTATTTATTTATTTATACTTTAAGTTCTGGGGTACATGTGCAGAACGTGCAGGTTTGTCACATAGGTATACATGTGTCCTGGTAGTTTGCTGCACGCATCAACCTGTCATCTACATTAGTTATTTCTCCTAATGCTATCCCTCTCCGAAATTCTTTTTTTTTTCTTTGAGACAAGATCTCTCTGTGTTGCCCAGGCTGGAGTGCAGTGGCGCGATCATGGCCCACTGCAGCCTCGACCTCCTTGGCTCAGGTAATCCTCTCACCTCAGCTTCCCAAGTAGCTGGGACTAAAGGTGCACACCGCTGCACCCAGCAAATTTTTGTATTTTTTGTAGAGACAGCATCTCACGATGTTGCCCATGCTGGTCTCAAACTCCTGGCCTCAAGTGCTGAGATTAGAAGTGTGAGCCACCTCACCTGGCCACAATATTCTTTCACACACACACACACACACACACACACACATGCACGCATTCATGCACACACACACACACACCAATAAACACAACAAGAAAACTGCTTAGTTGGAAACAAAAATCAATCTTGGAAATTCCAAGAGATGTCCTTCCAGGGGTGTGTGTGTGTGTGTGTCTGTGCATTCTTGGTCTAGCCTGGCCAGGATCATCTTGGCGACCCACCGGACTTTGAAGACTTAGTATGAAAAAAAAAAGGCTGGGCATGGTGGCTCACGCCTGTAATCCCAGCACTCTGGGAGGCTGAGGCAGGTGGATTGCTTGAGTCCAGGAGCTCCAGACCAGCCTGGGCAGCATAGCAAAACCCTGTCTCTACTAAAAATACAAAAAATTAGCCAGGCCTGGTGGTGTGCACCTGTAATCCCAGCTACTTGGGAGGCTGAGGCGGGAGGATTGTTTGAGCCCAGGAGTTCAAGGCTGCAGTGAGCCATGATCCCACCACTGTACTCCAGCCTGGGTGACAGAGTGAGACCCTGTCTAAAAAAAAAAAAAAAAAAAAAAATGACGCCAGCAAGGTGACTTCTAAGGGGGCAGGGCTCTCGAAGACCTTTGTGGGCCAGAAGAGTTCCTTCCTGGTAGACTGCAGCAAAGCCGGCTCCAACATGCTGCTGATCGGGGTCCATGGGCCCACCACCGCCTGCGAGGAGGTCTCCATGAAGCATGTAGGCAACCAGCAATACAACGTCACATACGTCGTCAAGGAGAGGGGCGATTACGTGCTGGCTGTGAAGTGGGGGGAGGAACACATCCCTGGCAGCCCTTTTCATGTCACAGTGCCTTAAAACAGTTTTCTCAAAAAAAAAAAAAAAAAAAAAAAAAAAGTAGCTCCTAGAAAATTTAAAATTATGGCTGGGCGCAGTGGCTCACACCTATAATCCCAGCACTTTGGGAGGCCGAGGCGGGCAGATCATGAGGTCAGGAGTTCGAAACCAGCCTGGCCAACATCGTGAAATCCCATCTCTACTAAAAATACAAAATTAGCCAGGCATGGTGGCACAGGCCCGTAGTCCCAGCTACTCAGGAAGCTGAGGTAGAAGAATCACTTGAACCTGGGAAGTGGAAGTTGCAGTGAACTGACATCATGCTACTGCACTCCAGCCTGGGCAACAGAACAAGACTGCGTTTCAAAAAAAAAAAAAAAATTAAAATTACATAAGTAGATCATGCTGCTCAAAATAGTTCCCTTGAGGCATCCATTTAAAACAAATTTAGGCCGGGCATGGTGGCTTATGCCTGTAATCCCAGCACTTTGGGAGGCCGAGGTGGTTGGATCACTTGAGGTCAGGAGTTCGAGACCAGCCTGATCAACTTGATGAAACTCCGTCTCTACTAAAAATACAAAAATTAGCCGGGCGTGGTGGCATGCACCTGTAATCTCAGCTACTTGGGAGGCTGAGACAGGAACATGCTTGAACCCGGGAGGCAGAGGTTGCAGCAAGCTGAGATTGCACCATTGCACTCTAGCCTGAGCAACAAGAGTGAAACTCTGTCTGAAAAAAACAAAAAAAACAAAATTTAAAAAATATGTGTAGGCCGGGCACGGTGGCTCACACCTGTAATCTCAGCACTTTGGGAGGCCGAGGCGGGCGGATTGCCTGAGCTTGGGAGTTCGAAACCAGCCTGGGCAACATGGCGAAACCTCGTCTCTGCTAAAAATACAAAAAATTAGCCAAGTGTGGTGACGGGCACCTGTAATCCTAGCTACTTGGGAGGATGAGGCAGGAGAATCGCTTGAATCCGGGAGGTGGAGGTTACAGTGAACAGAGATCATGTCATTGCACTCCAGCCTGATGACAGAGCGAGACTCTGTCTGAAAAAAAATAAAAAGAATAAAAAAAAATAAATATGTGTGATTTTTTTTTTTTTTTGAGATGGACTCTCTGTCACCCAGGCTAGAGTGCAGTGGCGTGATCTTGGCTCACTGCAACCTCCACCTCCCATGTTCAAGTGGTTCTCCTGCCTCAGCCTCCTGAGTAGCTGGGATTACAGGCACCCACCACCACGCCTGGCTAATTTTTATATTTTTAGTAGAGATGGGGTTTCACCATGTTGGCCAGGCTAGTCTTGAACTCCTGACCTTGTGATCTGCCTGCCTCGGCCTCCCAAAGTGCTGGGATTACAGGTGTGAGCCACTGAGCCTGGCCAAATGTGTGTAATTTTTGTTTTAGCTGTCCCACAGAGAAAGTCAGAACTCTTCTCAGTAGTTTTACATGTATCTTCCTGGAAATACTTGCAAATTAATCTGGAAAAAAGTATACATACATATTTGGCATGTTAGGGTTTAAATCACCTTGCAGGGTCAAACATAAACAAGTTTCTTTTTTTTCTTTTCTTTGAAGCAGAGTCTCTCTCTGTCGCCCAGGCTGAAGTGGTGCAATCACGACTCACTGCAGCCTTGAACTCCTGGGCTTAAATGATCCTCCCTCCTCAGCCTCCCCAGTAGCTGGGACTACAGGCATGTACCACCGTGCCCAGCTAATGTTTGTTTTTTTTTTTGAGACGGAGTTTCAGTCTTATTGCCCAGGCTGGAGTGTAATGGCGCGATCTTGGCTCACCGCAACCTCTGCCTCCTGGGTTCAAGTGATTCCCTTGCCTCAGTCACCCAAGTAGCTGGGATTACAGGCATGGGCCACCATGCCCGGTTAATTTTGTATTTTTTTAGTAGAGATGGGGTTTCTCCATGTTGGTTAGGCTGGTCTCCAACTCCCGACCTCAGGTGATCCTCCCGCCTCGGCCTTCCAAAGTGCTGGGATTACAGGCATGAGCCACTGCGCCTGGCCTAGTTTTTTAAAGTTTGTGTAGAAACTGGGTCTGGCTATGTTGCCCAGGCTGATCGCGAACTCCTGGGCTCAAGTGATCCTCCAACCTTGGCCTCCCAGAGTGCTGGGATTACAGGTGTTAGCCACTGAGCTTGGCCTTAAGCATAAAGAAGTTTCTTCATTCTTTTGCGTATTTATTCAGAAGCCCCTGTACTGATACCCTCTCTCACTCTTCTCCCTTCTCCTATTTAGAGCTAGAGAATCTATAGCCCAGAGTCCTTGAAAAAGGCAAATGATATGGAATTGTTAACAGATCCTTTTACTTCACACTTTTTTTTTTTTGAGACAGAATTTCACTCTTGTTGCCCAGGCTGGAGTGCAATGGCGTGATCTAGGCTCGCTGCAACTTCCGCCTCCCGGGTTCAAGTGATTCTCCTGACCCAGCCTCCCGAGCAGCTGGGATTACAGGCGCCTGCCACCATGCCCAGCTAGCTTTTTGTATTTTTAGTAGAGACAGGATTTTACCATGTTGGCCAGGCTGGTCTCAAACTCCTGACCTCAGGTGATCTGCTTGCCTCGGCATCCCAAAGTGCTGGGAAGACAGCGTGAGCCACCGCGCCCGGCCTAAGTTACACTTTTGTTTTGTTTGTTTGTTTGAGACGGTGTCTCCATTGCCTAGGCTGGAGTGCAGTAGCGCCATCTCGGTTCACTGCAACCTCTGCCTCCCGGGTTCAAGCGATTCTCCCACCTCAGCCTCCTGAGTAGCTGGGACTACAGGCATGCGCCACTACGCCCAGCGAATTTTTGTATTTTTAGTAGAGACAGGATTTCACCATGTTAGTCAGGCTGTTCTCGAACTCCTGAGCTCAGGTGATCCTCCTGCCTTGGCCTCCCAAAGTGCTGGGATTACAGGAGTGAGCCACAGTGCCTGGCACACTTTTGTTTTTGTCTTTGAGAAACAGAGTTTTGTTCTGTGGCCCAGGCTGGAGTACAGTGGTTCAATCATAGCTCACTACAGCCTTGACCTCCTGGGCTCAAGTGATATCCCCCATCATCTCAGCCTCCCAAAGCTCAGGGATGACAGGTGTCAGCCACTGTGCCTGGCCACACTGCATTTTTGCAAACCAGGTACCAGGATGCTCAATTTGTTTCCCTGGCACCTTTAACCTGTTTGGAAATAGACCTGGCACAATGATTGGTCAATTTCCCATCTATCACTGTGACTATTGCATACCTTGCCCCAGGCCCTTTTCCTGCCTCCAGGGGGACTTTCTGCAGTTTTCCCTCAGACTCAGCACTGTGTTGCTCTTTTCCAGCTGGTCCAAGCAGGTCTTTTCTTAGCACAGGCCAATTATCTGCCCAGCATTTACTTTCCCAGTCTGTTTACCATGACAACCTCTCCTAGAGACACAAAATCTGAGTTGGCCCCATGCAGACAGGGGCACTTCCTGTCCTGGGCGCTGCCCAAGGAGATAATAAAGCAATTATTTCTTGCTTGAAGCAGTACATCTTGAAGGACGAGTGAGAGAGAAAAGGTCATTTATTCATGCCCACTATGTTCTAGGCCCAGTTATGGGTAATTTGCAGGTGGAAATGTCATTTAATATTCCTAGTAGAAGTTGCTTTTTTTTTGAGACAGTTCTTGCTCTGTCTCCCAGGCTGGAGTGCAGTGGTGCAATCTCTACTCATTGCAACCTCTGCCTCCGGGGCTTAAGAGATCCTTCTACCTCAGCCTCCTGAGTAGCTGGGACCACAGGCGTGCACCACCAAGCCTGGCGAATTTTTGTATTTTTTGTAGAGACTGGTTTTGCCATGTTCAAGACCAACCTGGGGTCTTGAACTCCTGGACTCAAGAAATCCACATGCTTTTGCCTCCCAAATTGCTGTGATTAGAGGTGTGAGCAACCCCACGCCTGTTGTTTTGAGTGATGTGAAATAGCAGGTTGTCTCATACCTCAGGGCCTCTGCTTAGGTGTGTGACCGTTTTGTCCTGCATGAAATCCTCTGTCCAGAGCTGAAATGGGGCCGAGTAAAATTCAGCTCCTGTTCTCCTCCCCAAGCCTTGGGCCCTGGGGGGCAGAGTGGGGAGGGGGGTTCTGCCTGGAGGAAGCGATGCCTTTTCCTAATTTGCACAAAGATGTGCAGCAGGCTAGAGGTGGGGCCTGGGTCTGGCCCGAGCCACTCTCTCACCATCCCTCCATGCTGCTCCCCAGGCCAGAGTGCTCCTGAGGGGAGGGCCTTGCCTGCTCTTCCTCCCTTGCCCTTCTACAGGGACACAGCTGGGGCAGTGGCACATGTCTGTGGTCCCAGCACTTTGGGAGGCTGAGGTGGGAGGACTGCTTGAGGCCAGGAGTTCGAGGTTAGAGTGAGCTATGATTGCACCATTGCACTCAAGAAGCCCGGGCAACAGAACGAGGTCCTGTCTCTAAAATATAAATACATACAAGAACCCAGCTAAAGTGCCTGGCCAGGACAGGCTCTGGGTCAAGCTTGCTCCCTTCTGTTCATACAGTTTTTGTACTGAGAAATGCTTCACTCATTCAGCTGAAATGTCAACTCCTCACTGGGCACAGTTACTCAGGAGGATTGCTTGAGCCCAGGAGTTTGAGACCAGCTTGGGCCCAGTCTCTACAGAAAAACAAAAATTACTGGGGCGTGGTGGTGTGTGCTGCTGGGGAGGCTGAGGTGGGATGATCTTTTGAACCCAAGAGATTGAGGCTGCAGTGAGCAGAGATTGTGCCACTGTACTCCAGCCTGGGCGACAGGGAGAGACCCTATCTCAAAAAAAAAAAAAAAAAAAAAAAAAAGCCTGGCGCGGTGGCTCACGCCTGTAGTCCCAGCGCTTTGGGAGGCCGAGGCGGGCGGATCACGAGGTCAGAAGATCGAGACCATCCTGGCTAACACGGTGAAACCCCGTCTCTACTAAAAATACAAAAAATTAGCCGGGCTTGGTGGCAGGCGCCTATAGTCCCAGCTACTCCCTACCCTCGGGAGGCTGAGGCAGGAGAATGGAGTGAACCCGGGAGGCGGAGCTTGCAGTGAGCCGAGATCGCTCCACTGCACTCTATCTAGCCTGGGCAACAGAGTGAGACTCTGTCTCAAAAAAACAAAAAAAGTCAACTCCTCAGTGAAGGCTGACCCACCCTACTCACTGCAAAAGTAATCACTCTTCCCCTGTGGCTGGTCTTACCCTGTATAATACCCTCCTCACCTACCATGCTGTGGTGCATTGTAGGAGTCAGTTTGCTTTTAAATTGGTCATTATATGCACATAATGAAAAATTAAAATATAAAAGGATCTAGGAAAAGTGAATTTCCATCAATCTTTGACCCCAAGTTCCCCAGATTCCTTCCTCAGAAATAGGCTATGACTTGTTTTTCTTCTTCCAGAGATATTTTATGCATAAGTAAACATATATATATATCTCCCTAACTGTTCTCCTTCTCTTTTCTTTTTTCTTTTTCTTTTTTTTTTTTTTTTTTTTGCGACAGGGTCTCACTCTGTTGTTCAGGATGGAGTACAGTGGCATAGTCATAGCTCACTGCAGCCTTGACCTCTTGGATAGTACCCCACCCCCCTGCCCCCGACTCAGCCTCCCAAGTAGCTGGGACCACAGTCACACACCACCAAACCCAGATGATTTTTTATTTTTTTTGTGGAGACAGGGTCTCACTATGTTATTAAATGATCCTCCTGCCTCGGCCTCCCAAAGTGCTGGCATTACAGGAATGAGCCACTGGGCCTGGCCCTCTTTCTTTTTTAGAAACCCAAATAGAGGCTGGGCACAGTGGCTCACACCTGTAATCCCACCAATTTGGGAGGCTGAGGCGGGCGGATCACGAGGTCAGGACATTGGGACCATCCTGGCTAACACGGTGAAACCCCATCTCTAATAAAAATAAAAATACAAAAAAATTAGCCAAGCGTGGTGGTGGGCGCCTGTAGTCCCAGCTACTCTGGAGGCTGAGGCAGGAGAATTGCTTGAACCCGGGAGGCGGAGCTTGCAGTGAGCTGAGATCGTGCTACTGCACTCCAGCCTGGGCGACAGAGCGAGACTACATCTCAAAAAAAAAAAAAAAAAAAAAAAACCCAAATAGAGGCTGGGCATGGTGGTGCAGGCCTGTAGTCCCAGATGCTGGTAAGGCCAAGTTTGGAGGATTGCTTGAACCCAGGAATTTGAGGCTGCAGTGAGCTTTGATTGCATCACTGCACTCCAGCCTGGGCGACAGATTGAGATACTAACTCAAAAGAAAAAAAAAAAAGAGGCCAGGCGTGGTGGCTCACGCCTGTAATCCCAGCACTTGGGAAGCCGAGGCGGGCACATCATGAGGTCAGGAGTTCGAGACCAGCCTGGCCAACATAGTGAAACCCCATCTCTACTAAACATACAAAAATTAGCTGGGCGTGGTGGCACGTGCCTATAATCCCAGCTACTCGGGAGCCTGAGGCAGGAGAATTGCTTGAACCTGTGAGGCGGAGGTTGCAGTGAGCCGAGATCGCGCCACTGCACTCCAGCCTGGGTGACAGAGCAAGACTCAATCTCAAAAAAAAAAAGGCTGCTGTCGTCACCACCGAGACCAAGATGGCCACGAGACTCAGCACTTTCCTCGAGATTTCCTGGGCCAAGGAGCCAGTGCTGGTCATGTCCTTCGTCATCCGGAGCCTCACTGTAATTCTACCCCCACTTAGCCCCTACACCAAGTACTCCATCATGATCAATGAGGCAATGCCCTATAACTACCCAGTGCCTGTCTGCAATGATGGGAACATGCCCAACGTGCCCAGCCACCCCCAGGACCCCCAAGACCCCAGTTTGGAGTGGCTGAAGAAATTGTGAGCACCTCCACTGACAGAGGAGGACCCTCCCATGGCTCCCACTAAAAATGTGAAAACCGGCCGGGCACGGTGCCTCACGCCTGTAATCCCAGCACTTTGGGAGGCCGAGGCGGGTGGATCACGAGGTCAGGAGATCGAGACCATCCTGGCTAACATGGTGAAACCCTGTCTCTACTAAAAAATACAAAAACTTAGCCGGGCGAGATGGCGGGCGCCTGTAGTCCCAGCTACCCGGGAGGCTGAGGCAGAAGAATAGCGTGAACCCCGGGGGGCGGAGCCTGCAGTGAGCCGAGATCACGCCACTGCACTGCAGCCTGGGTGACAGAGCAAGACTCTGTCTCAAAAAAAAAAAAAAAAAAAAAAAAATGTGAAAACCAACCCCTTCCCCCTCAAAAAAAAAAAGAAAAAGAAAAATTGCATTAAATATCTGATCTAGGCCAGGCGCAGTGGCTCATACCTGTAACTGTAACTCTAGCGCTTTGGGAGGCCGAGGCAGGAAGATTGCTTGAGGCCAGGGGTTCAAGACAAAACTGGCCAAGAAAATGAGACCTTGTCTTTAAAAAATAAATTCCGGGGCTGGGCGCAGTGGCTCATGCCTGTAACAGCACTTTGGGAGGCTGAGGCGGGTGGATCATGAGGTCAGGTGTTTGAGACCAGCCTGGCCAACATAGTGAAACCCTGTCTCTACTGAAAAAAAAATACAAAAAATTAGCCAGGCGTGGTGGCGGGTGCCTGTAATCCTAGCTACTTGGTGGCTGAGGCAGGAGAATCGCTTGAACCTGGGAGGTGGATATTGCAGTGAGCTGAGATCGCGCCATTGCACTCCAGCCCAGGCAACAGTGCGAGACTCCATCTCAAAAAAATATACATAAATATAAATAAATAAATATATATATATGTAACTTCCCAGCACGGTGGCATACGCCTGTAATCCCAGCACTTTGGGAGGCCGAGGTGGGCAGATCACGAGGTCAGGAATTCAAGACCAGACTGGCCCAGATGGTGAAACCCTGTTTCTACTAAAAATACAAAAAATTAGCCAGGCACGATGGTGGGCGCCTGTAATCCCAGATACTCGGGACGCTGAGGAAGAGAATTGCTTGAACTCCGGAGGTGGAGGTTGCAGTGAGCTGAGATCGTGCCACTGCACTCCAGCCTCAGTGACAGAGCGAGACTCCGTCTTAAAAAAAACAAACAAACAAACAAAAAAATTAAATAAATAAATTAAAACTAACTAACTAACTAAATATCTGGATATCTGAGCTGGGTGCGGTGGCTCATGCCTCTAATCCCAGCACTTGGGAGGCCAAGGCAGGCAGATCATTTGAGGTCAGGAGTTCGAGACCAGCCTGGCCAACATAGGGAAACCTCGTCTCTACTAAAAAAATTAGTCGGGTGTGGTGGTGCACATCTGTAATCCCAGGTACTCAGGAGGCTGAGGCAAGAGAATTGCTGGAACCTGGGAAGTAGAGGTTGCAGTCAGCTGAGATTTCACCACTGCTCTCCAGCCTGGGTGACAGAGTGAGACTCCGTCTCAAAAAAAAAAAAAAAAAAATCAATATCTGATATACATGTTTTTTTTTTATTGAGATGGAGTCTTTTTTTTTTTTTTTTTGAGATGGAGTCTCACTCTGTCGCCCAGGCTGGAGTGCAGTGGTATGATCTCGGCCCACTGCAAGCTCCGCCTCCTGGGTTCATGCCATTCTCCTGCCTCAGCCTCTCCGAGTAGCTGGGACTACAGGTGCCCACCGCCAGGCCCGGCTAATTTTTTTTGTATTTTTAGTAGAGACGGGGTTTCACCGTGGTCTCGATCTCCTGACCTCGTGATCCGCCCGCCTTGGCCTCCCAAAGTGCTGGGATTACAAGCGTGAGCCACCGTGCCCGGCGAGATAGAGTCTTGCTCTGTCGCCCAGGCTGGAGTACAATGGCACAATCTCTCCTCACCGCAACCTCTGCCTCCCTGGCTCAAGCTATTCTCCTGCCTCAACCTCCCCAGTAGCTGGGACTACAGATGCGTGCCACCACTCCCGGCCAATTTCTGTATCTCTAGTAGAGATGGGGTTTCACCAGGTCAGTCAGGCTGATCTCGAACTCCTGACCTCATGATCTGCCCACCTCAGCCTCCCAAAGTGCTGGGATTACAGGTGTGAGCCAACACACCTGGCTCAATATCTGATATACATGTTAACTGAAGCTGGGTGTGGTGGTCACACCTTTAATCACAGTACTTTGGGAGGATCCCTTGAGCCCAGGAGTTCAAGACCAGCTTGGGCAACATAGCAAGACCCTGTCTCAAAAAAGAAAAAATTAACATTGACTTTCCTGTCAGAGATAGGAAGTAAATAAGACATTTATGGTGAACTTAAAGCACATATGGCAGCTAACGGTGACAGTGTCTCACTTCAGCTGACCCTATGGAAGTGGGCCTGGAATGGCCCACTATTGTTAGTGTTGGCAACTAGTTAAAAAAATTAAAACATTCGAGGCAGGTGGATCACTTGAGGTCAGGAGTTCGAGAACAGGCTGGGCAATATGGTGAAACCCCGTCTCTACTAAAAATAGGAAAATTAGCTGGGCATGGTGATGCATGCCTGTAATCTCAGCTACTCGGGAGGCT
Source organism: Nomascus leucogenys (assembly GCF_006542625.1). Classification (NCBI taxonomy): domain Eukaryota; kingdom Metazoa; phylum Chordata; class Mammalia; order Primates; family Hylobatidae; genus Nomascus; species Nomascus leucogenys. The sequence goes on along the minus strand of NC_044382.1, from coordinate 74,888,866 downwards.
GCGGCACAAGAATTGCTTGAACCTGGGAGGCAGAGGTTGCAGTGAGCTGAGATCACGTCACTGCACTCCAGCCTGGGTGACAGAGCAAGACTCCATCTCAAAAAAAAAAAAAGAAAGAAAGAAAGAAAGAAAGAAATGGCCATTTGATGTAGTCTTTCAGAGTCACAATTTTTTTTTTTTTTTTTGAGACCGAGTCTCATCTGCCACCATGCCCGGCCCAGAGTCACAGTTGGAGCCTGAACTCTGCCTCAGTGTCTTCCCCACTCATGCCTTTGTCTTTGCAGTTCTGCCTATTATAGCCTTTCCTCCCTTGCTGCTTGGCAAACTTCTACTTATCCAGTAAGGCTTGGCTTCAGTGTTACCATCTCTCTTTAGTGTTCTGTGGCTGTCCACTTGATGGATGACTTACTCTGCTGGCAGGGTTTCCAGTCTTCGATTCCATGTGATGGCACTTACTACACTCAAGTACACTTTGTGGTCTGTGTGTCTCACCCACATTTACCCACTGGCTGGTCCTGTGGTTTAGGAACTGAGCTTTTTTTTTATTCATATCCATCCAGTCGGCCCCATGATTGGAACATACTATGCAGTGCTCAGGCAATGTTTGCTGAAGCACAGGGGTTAAGAGCAGGCTACCTGGCTTGGGAACCTAGCTTTGCCACTTCCTGTGTAGCTTCAGCATAACTTTCGGTCTTTCTTTTTTTTTTGAGACGGAGTCTTGCTCTATCATCCAGGCTGCAGTGCAGTGGCGTGATCTCGGCTCACTGCAACCTCCGCCTCCCGGGTTCAAGTGATTCTCCTGCCTCAGCCTGCTGAGTAGCTGGGACTACAGGTGCGTGCCACTATGCCCGGCTAATGTTTGCATTTTTAGTAGAGATGGAGTTTCACCATGTTGGTCAAGCTGGTCTCGAACTCCTGACCTTGTGATCTGCCCTCCTTAGCCTCCCAAAGTGCTGGGATTACAGGTGTGAGCCACTGTGCCCAGTCAACTGTCTGTCTTTCTATGCTTATTTCTTCATCTGTAAAATGTCATCCTTAGCAGGGTGCAGTGGCTCACACCTGTAATTCCAGCAATTTGGGAGGCCAAGGCAGGAGGATCATCTGAGGCCAGGAGTTTGAGACCAGCCTGGCCAACATGGTGAAACCCCATCTCTACTAAGATACAAACATTAGCTGGGTGTGGTGGCACACACCTGTACTCCCAGCTACTTGGGAGGTTGAGGTGGTAGAATCGCTTGAACTTGGGAGGTGGATGTTGCAGTGAGCCGAGATGGCGCCCCTGCACTCCAGCCTGGGTGACAGAGTGAGACCGTGTCCCCCCCCCCAAAAAAAAAGATAAAATGTCATCCTCACATCAGCCTTTTGTTGTGAAAAATAAAATCAAGAGTTTACTCAGTCAGAACAGTGCCTGACTGTAAGTCTTGTTAAAGTGTTAGCTATTACATATTATAGATGAGCACAATATATATCATTATTAAATGTCGGCTTTATTATTATTTGTTTTGAGACAGTCTTGCTCTGTCGCTCAGGTTGTAGTGCAGTGGCACGTCTTGGCTCACTGCAACCTCCGCCTCCTAGGTTCAAGCGATTCTCCCATCCCAGCCTCCTGAGTAGCTGGGATTACAGGTGCGCGGACCACGCCCGGCTAATTTTTGTATTTTTAGTAGAGACGGGGTTTCACCATGTTGGCCAGCTGGTCTCAAACTCCTGACCTCGTGATCCACCCGCCTCGGCCTCCCAAAGTGCTGGGATTACAGGTGTGAGCCACCGCGCCCGGTCAGCTTTATTATTAAATGTTAGCTTCATCTGCTTTGTACACGAATGCATACCCAGTGCCCAGAACAGTGCCTGGAACATACTAGGTGCTAAATAAGTATTTGTAACTTAATGCATGAATAAGGGTGGACTTCCTTTCTTTTGCTCTCACTGGAGAGTTGAACTCTCCTTCCAACGGCGGTGGGGTGGATATTGGCATATTCAGGGCCTTTAGGGCTTAAGTCAAGGGCTTAGTGGGGCTTAATTTGTGGGCGGGCCCAGCGCATAGCCCTCATTGTTTCTCTAGAAAGACGTGTCCAACCCTCAAAGGACCTTCTGAAATCCCGCTGAAAGGTTAAGTTGGGAAGGAAAACCTGCATGCCTATGTATCAGGAATTAACGTCTTTTGTCTTGTTTTAAATTCAGTAGTTCCAAATTGCCTTCTCCAGGCAAGGCTGATAAAAGTGCAAGTTGCAAGTTAATTTGAATGTTTCTTTTTGCTTTTGCTCTCACAGGAAGTGAAAAGGCGACCAAACACTCCAGCATTCATGCCACCAAAAAGAGGAGAGTGTTTTGCAGTTACAAGACCTGGATTCGAATCACGACTCCTCTTAGCTGCCCTGTATCAGGCACAATTACTTGGGTCTCTGAGTCTCACTTTCCTTATCTAGAAAACGGAGATATCTTTACTTCCTTCTTAAGACTGATGAGAAGGAAATTATCTGTGCATTTTGAAACCACTTAAGCCTTATACACGTTTTATTTCTGGGATCGCCCTGGTAGGCCTTCAGAAAAATAAAAAGGAGGTCCCTGAGAAAAGCCTGGTACCCTCCATCTGAGGTCAACCCTCTCTGGTCCCAAGGATGGCCCGGGCTGTTCCGTCCCGTGCCTCCCCAGGGGCAAAACCGTGAGGGTCCGGGTGAGAGACCAGCGCTGGACGAGCCCAGGGCCCAGGGGTCCCGGCCGAAATCCCTGCTGTCTTTCAGGTCAAACGTCATAATCCCCGAACCCCAGAAAGGCCGAAAGGCAAGGCAACCCCGAAAGACGACGAAGTCAACCCCAGGGCGCAGGAGAGGGAGGGGCCAGTGTGTTGCCGACGAGGGAAGCTGGAGCCGCGGGGACGAGGCGCCCCATACAGCGGCAAGAGGGCGGAGGGCAGGAGCTCGCCATCCTGGGTGAAAGCGAGGCCCAGCGAAGGGGCCCGGCCACAGGAATCTCGGTTCCACCCCGCTACTCCCGGCTGTGACTCCAGTTTCGTCCCCAGCCGCCCGGACAACACCCCCCGCCCCGCCCCACCCCCCAGCAGGCACTCAGGCCGTACCACTGTGCCTTCATGGGGGTGGAGTTAGATCGTGGGCTAGTCCTGCCGAGGAGAGAGGGATTCTTCCTCAAAAAATATGATTATGTATAGTATTCGCATGATTCTAGTTAACTCGTTTCCCTTCTGCCCGCTCGGACCCTCTACCTGCCCTAGGAAGGGGGCGGAGTGCGTTCCTGCCTCCCCCTGCTCTTCCGCGTTTGGTGCGCGCCTGCGCGGTGCGTAGGCGGCGGTGCATACTTAAGCTTCGACGCAGGAGGCGGGGCTGCTCAGTCCTCCAGGCGTCGGCACTCGAAGGTGTTAGAACTTCGTTGCTTGCTTGCCTGTGCGCGCGTGCGCGGACATGGCATCAAACGGTAGGTAAGGGCGCGAGGCGACGGCGGCGGCGCACCGGGCCGAGGTCTCCCAGCTGGGCTTTTCATTTTCAGTGGGACCGGGGCGGCGATCCCGTGTGGGATTCTTTGGCGCCCCTGAGGCGGGAAGCCGCGGCGAGGGGTAACTGGAGGAGGCTGGTGTCGCCATTTTGTTTCGCTCGTCTGGCCCTCGCGCGTGGGGCGGGAAGTCTTCTCTTCGCAGTCAGTTTGCTGGGGGTGGGCGTTGGGAGGGACGCTGCTTAGGGGTTTGAAGCGTCAAGTGAGGGTGGAAAACGCCCATTCTCCGTTGCCTCGCCACCCCCAACTCCCGGTCCGGCGCTGGGGCCCGCTTTGTCGCAGTGCTGCATCCGGGCATTCGCGGCGCGCAGGCGCTCTGCGGGCCCCTCCCCCTTCGCGGCGCGGGTACCCCTTCCCCGTCTCGTGTTGATTTAGCTTTTTGTCGCGAGACCCTTCGCGGAAGACTCGGCGGCGCGCGTCCGGTGTGAGCCTTGTCCCTCAGTGGTCCGCGAATGGGCGGGACCGTTCCGTTCCCGCCTCGGTTGCCACGCGGCTGGGGGCGGAGGCTCGGGATCGTGGCCGCGCTCCCGCTTAACGGTTTGGCGGCGGCGGTCAGGGTTCGACCAACGGACTTGGGGACAGGCCCCGAGAGTTTTTCCCGCCTAAATTTCTTTTTCTTTTTCTTTTTTTTTTTTTTTTGACACACGGTCTTACTCTGTCGCCCAGGCTGGAGTGCAGTGGTGCGATCTCAGCCGACTGCAACGTCCGCCTCCTGGGTTCAGTTGGTTCTCCTGCCTCAGCCTCCTGAGTAGTTGGGATTACAGGCGCCCGCCACCACAGCCCGGCTAATTTTTGTGTTTTTTAGTAGAGGTGGGGTTTCACCATGTTGGTCAGGCTGGTCTCGAACTGCCGACCTCAGGTGATCCGCCCGCCTCGGCCTCCCAAAGTGTCGGGATTACAGGCGTGAGCCACCACGCCTGGTCTAAATTTCTTTTTTCTGTGATAGGGACGGAGAATAACGGCCGCCCGAGGCCACACTCTCTCCTGGTCCTTTCCCTTTTCCTGCGGGGCAAGCGCCACGTTTCCTGTGCTGGGAGGATGAGTTGATCTTGTTCGTGTATCTTAAGTGGGGCGTTTCAAAAGCGCTTTTGTTGCTTTTGGTTCGCTGGGAGAAGGCAGGGTAGGTGAGAAAACGGAACCATCTGGAGCCCCAGGGCTGGGGACTCGAGTACCTGTTGAGTTTCGTTTCCTAAGGCGAGCAGTTGGATGATCTCTTGTCATTTGGGGTCCAAGGGCTCTTTTGATTCTCTGGCTTTGCACTGAAAAGCCCACTTCATCTCCGGGATTGGTCAAAGAGTGAAGAATGGCCTTTTTTGAGACTTTCTTATTCTGTGGGTTTGGGCTGAGAGAGCAGAGGCCACAATCTGAACACTGTTCGAATTCAAACCTGTGCCCACTTGGTAGCTCTGCGACGTTGGGCGAGTTAGTCTCTTTTGACTCCTGGCATTAATGGCTTTCTCATAGGTGGATGAAACGAATGCGCAATGTTTTAGAGCAATCACTGACATGAATTGGGCTTGCAGAAAATTGTGGATGTCCACAAGACCGTGGTTTTTCCAGTGGTTAAGGCTTCTGAGACTCTGTAGAAACTTGCATTTTCTTCACTTTTTCTTTATTGTAAGAACACTTGGCTGATAACGCCAGTTTGCTCCTCTTCTCAACCAGTGTCTCATGGAGGAATTTTATGCCCTTCGTTGCAAAATGGTCCTATTTTTATTTATTTTTTTTGAGATGGAGTCTTTGCTCTGTTGCCAGACTGGAGTGCAATGGCGCGATCTCGGCTCACTGCAACCTCTGCCTCCCAGGTTCAAGCGATTCTCCTGCTTCAGCCTCCCGAGTAGCTGGGATTACAGGCGTGCGCCACTATGCCTGGGTAATTTTTTGTATTTTTATTAGAGATGGGGCTTCACCATGTTGGTCAGGCCAGTCTCGAATTCCTGACCTCAAGTGATCCACCCACCTCGGCCTCCCAAAGTGCTGGGATTACAGGCATGAGCCACCGTGCCTGGCCTACGTGGTCCTATTTATTCATCAGTGCTTGAGTTAAGGAATTTAGCTTTAATTCAACTCTTTTAGAGTGGCGGCTGAAGATAATGTGATTGTATTTTTCTTTTGCAGATTATACCCAACAAGCAACCCAAAGGTGAGTGCTATTTTTGGGCTTCCAGAGTTTGTAGAGGGCAAGGGTGGTCAAGCCATGTTTTCTGATCACGCTGGTTTTCCTTTTATCTAGCTATGGGGCCTACCCCACCCAGCCCGGGCAGGGCTATTCCCAGCAGAGCAGTCAGCCCTACGGACAGCAGAGTTACAGCGGTTATAGCCAGTCCACGGACACTTCAGGCTATGGCCAGAGCAGCTATTCTTATGGCCAGAGCCAGAACAGTGAGTCTCTCTCAGCGGGTCACCTCTTCTACTCTTTATGAATATTGCTTTTCTTTTTTTTTGGAGACGGAGTCTGGTCCTGTTGCCCAGGCTGGAGTGCAATGGTGCTGTCTCAGCTCACTGCAGCATCAGCCTCCCGGGCTCAAACGATTCTCCTGCCTCAGCCTCCGGAGTAGCTGGGATTACAGGCACCTGCTGCCACGCCCAGCTAATTTTTGTGTTTTTAGTAGAGATGGGGTTTCACCGTGTTGGACAGGCTGGTCTGGAACTCCTGACCTGTCTGCCTTGGCCTCCCAAAGTGCTGGGATTACAGGCCTGAGCCACAGTGCCCTGAATGTTGCTTTTCTTACACCTGAGCAGCACTGAAATGTTGAAACCATTCCATATTTCTTTTCCCTGAAACAGTGTATAATTCTTAAAACTCTTTGGGGTCTGAGTCCTTTACAGGGCATTGTGGCACCTGTAGTCCCAGCTACTGAGGAGGCTGAGGCGGGAGGATCCCTTGAATTCAGGAGTTTGGGGCTGCAGTGAGCTATGATGGTGCCTGTGAACAGCCACTGCATTCCAACCTGGGCAGTGTGTTGAAGCCCCATCTCAAAAACAAAACAAAAAAAACAAAAATGTTTATTGGTTTATGATTCTGTTGCCATTTATTTTCTTTGGCTTTTAAATTTTTTGACTCTTCTTATTTTCCATCAGCATGAAAGAGAGCATATTTTCTAAAGGAAGAACCAGTTTTAGGCCAATTCTGAAATGGAGAAAATGGTTTTGTTTGAAAATGTATGGAATCGTGATACATAAGGTGGCTTTTGTGACTCCCTTTTTCTTATCCTCATAGCAGGCTATGGAACTCAGTCAGCTCCCCAGGGATATGGCTCGACTGGCGGCTATAGCAGTAGCCAGAGCTCCCAATCGTCTTACGGGCAGCAGTCCTCCTACCCTGGCTATGGCCAGCAGCCACCTCCCAGCAGCACCTCGGGAAGGTACGGTGGTGTTGATTTCGGGGAAGGCTTGAAAAGAGGAGTGAATTGATGAGGAATGATAAAGGGACCAGCAGTAGGAGCAGTTCAGAGGTGTAATTGGGGTAGGGGAGCCTGTGTTGGGTACAGAGAATGGAATCCACTAAAAGTGAAAAGAAATTGGGGGCTATGCTGGGATTGTGATTGTGTTTTTTGTTTGTTTTCTTTAGTTACGGTAGCAGTTCTCAGACCAGCAGCTATGGGCAGCCCCAGAGTGGGGGCTATGGCCAGCAGCCTAGCTATGGTGGACAGCAGCCAAGCTATGGACAGCAGCAAAGCTATAATCCCCCTCAGGGCTATGGACAGCAGAACCAGTACAACAGCAGCAGCAGTGGAGGTGGAGGTGAGATGTCCTCAGTTTTGTCTGCAGCCCATTTTTTTTTTTTGAGATGGAGTCTCGCTCTGTCTCTCACCCAGGCTGCAGTGCAGTGGCAGGATCTCGGCTCACTGCAAGCTCCGCCTCCCGGGTTCGCGCCATTCTCCTGCCTCAGCCTCCCGAGTAGCTGGGACTACAGGTGCCTGCCACGGCGCCCAGCTAATTATTTGTATTTTTAGTAGAGACGGGGTTTCACCGTGTTAGCCAGGGTGGTGTCGATCTCCTGACCTCGTGATCCACCCGCCTCGGCCTCCCAAAGTGCTGGGATTACAGGCGTGAGCCACCGCGCCCGGTGTCTGCAGCCCATTTTCTATAAGGATTTGTATTCTCCTGTTTTAGCCTAAAAGAGGGTTCCTGTCTTGTTTCCTAGCTGTCTTTTTAATTTCTTTTGTCCTTTATTACCTGGCACTTGTCAAACCTTTTTGTGCTACTTTACAATCTTTTTTTTTTTTTTTAACCATTCTTTCTTTTCTCACAGGTAACTATGGCCAAGATCAATCCTCCATGAGTGGTGGTGGCAGCAGTGGTGGTGGTTATGGCAGTCAAGACCAGAGTAGTGGAGGTGGCAGCGGCGGCGGCGGTGGTTACGGACAGCAGGACCGTGGAGGCCGTGGCAGGGGTGGCGGTGGTGGTGGTGGCGGCGGCGGCGGCGGCGGCGGCGGCGGCAGCGGCGGCAGTGGTGGTGGTTACAACCGCAGCAGTGGTGGCTATGAACCCAGAGGTCGTGGAGGTGGCCGTGGAGGCAGAGGTGGCATGGGGTAGGTGTCTCATGAGCCAGGGAGTATATCTTTGGTGGGGAGTGTGGAGGATTGCATGAATCTCCCTGAAGCCAGTCCCTAGTGCATGGTTTAGTATTCTTGTTGTCTAGGGATCTGTGAGGGCTTTGATTTGGGGGCAGTGACTTTCTTTTTAGATCCCCATTTTATTTTTGTGAGAACTCCCATCCATACCACTGAGTAGAGATTTTGAGTAATGATACTTGTTTCCAAAAAAAAAAAAGAAACCATACATAGATACCTATGGATTGGAGTCATTGATATCCTAGGCAAGAAACATTGAAGTGAAGACTTCTTTCTCTGCAAGGGAAACCGATGATCCCACTCCTGGGAAATAGTAGGGAAACTTGGTATGTGTATTCCCATGTGTCCTCCAGGGAGTTGGTAATGGTTAACCTGACTTCAGCTTCCAGGAATTGGTTTACTCTTCCCGTTTTCTATAGTCATTTGAATCCATGAGCTTGATTTGCACTAATTTGACCGACATTGATTTTGTGTGTGACTTGGTTTATGGGGCCAACTGACTGAAGTGTGCAGACCTTTTGGGCAAAAATAGGCTTGACAGTGGTCTCCCACCTATTTGTTCCACTGTCTGCCTTCCCCTGGTTACTTAAAATTCATCAGCTTGTCCAACTGGACCTTCTTTCCTTCCTGCTGAAGTTGATTTGAAGTAAAACCTTAGATTTGATGTTAAAACACTTGTCAAATCTGTTGGTAAATAAGATTTGAATGACCCTACTCTGTCTCCCTTGAAAAAGGGGAGGAATGTCAGTGTTACTGTTTTTGGAAAAAGTAGATTTTTAAACCGAGTTTGGATATGGTAAGTATGCAGAGGTGGGTGGGGGCAATCTCAAAAACGTACAAAAATGAGGAAAACAAAATTGAGGAAATGTGTGCGTGTGTTTAATGCAAAACTTTAAAAAGAAAAACAACTGTTATGTGACTGTTAACTTGCTCTGCATTTTATGTGCCACAGGTATGAAAGGTGACATTGCAAAATACTCCGCTCTTCTCGCAGTGTAGAAGGGGTGACCCCGGGGGTTGGGGGAGATCAAAAACAGCTCAGTAGTTAGGACAGAGCTTAGCTAAGTTTGTCTTGCTTTAAGGGGAAGTTGCCTTTGGTTTTGACTTTTTATGGAATGGGGTTGGGTCTGCTTGCTGCTTTCAAAGCAAAAACCACAAAAATGTGTTCAAGGCTACCCCAGCCTGGTGTGAAATGTCTTCTGGGTAAATTGGGGTAGGGTTTTTAAACCAACTACTTGGTTGTCAACCACTTGCGACAAGAGGAAAAAAAAACATCTGCTCCATCGGAAGAACGACCAAGGAAAATGGGTCATTTTTTTTTCCAGAGGAAATAGATACATAACCTTTTAAAGCAAAATCTTTATAAACTGTGTCTGAGAAATTGCACACGTGTGTGTGACATGCTCAAAGGTCAGACAAGGGGTGGTCAGGAAGGGATGTATTTTAGTAGCCACTTGTATCTTTTTCCAAAAACACCTACCCATGTTTGGGGAATGTTAAACAAAATCAAAAAACACCCTTTTGTAGCCGTTGGAAGCTTCATGTCCTTTCTTCTAACTTGTCTTCTCCAGCGGAAGTGACCGTGGTGGCTTCAATAAATTTGGTGGTAAGTGAACAGAGTTTCCAAAATTCCCAACTCCCAGCAATGCTTTGTCTGATTGTTCATTTGCAGATGTCTTAGCGTGTTAATTTAAATGTCAAAGGTTTTGAGGTGTCCAGAACCACCTCCAGAAAGGGGTAGGGTAGAATGCCACCTGTTGCCTGGTGTGTGCTAACCTGGAGCAGGCAGGGGTAAGACTCAATAGTCGTCTTTTACCAAATGGGTTTGCCCCAGGTTAATAAGAGGGGTCTAGTAGGCCTGGGACAGGGCTGTCGCCACACGTGGCACTTAGTGACCATCATCATGAGAAACTGGAGTGTGTGTGCTGGAACACGTGGTGCCATCTTGGCTTTAGGATCCTTTTGATCATTGTGTCCAAGGCTTGTGTGTGTGTGAGTGTGTGGGAGACAACCTCCAAATGTTTTAATTCTGGAAGAGGGATGTAACATTGCCCTGAGGATGGTGAAGTTGGTATACACTTATAAAGTACAGAATGGTGTCAATGAATGCAATTCTATGTATATGGACTTAACTGAGATGGGCAAATAGAAACTAGCTCTGGGAAGGAACATGTGCACTACTTCAAGAAAGATTGGAAGCATGTGTGGCTCATGGGAAATAACCAGGTCTTAAACAGCACAAACTGAATTCATGGACCAGGAAGGTCTTAAACAGCACAAACTGAATTCATGGAAAAATGACAAAATTTGAGAAGTCTACCAGTAAGCTGGAACTTTTCTGGTTTGGTTAACTAACAAAAGGTTTCTTGATTTGTTTCAACATTTAAAGCCAAAGGCTTGGGTTCATGACTTAGGTGTCATTGCGTGTGGGTACAATATTTATATATGGCGAATTCAGATAAACATTGGTCAAAGATGGTCTCTGGAAAAACAAAATAGAGGCTGCATTATGGAAATAAGATTTCTGGTCTGTTCCCTGGGACATGCTTAAAAAATACAATAGCTATTATGTATGGTTTTTATTTTCATGTGGTTTCGGGGAAACATAACACGGTTTTAAGGATGGTTTCTAAAGATGAAATTAAAAATTGTTCCACAAGGGATAAGTGTCTGGTGGTAAAGTTGGGAGAAACTGGATGGATGCACATCGCATGGCTGGTGGCGAGCCCATCTCTCTTCTCTCGGGTGAGAGAACCGGGCCAAGCTGAGTTGGTTTGTTCACTTTAATGGGTCTCCGTTTCCCCTGCCGTCTGTGCTGAGGACGTTTCCCAGCCTGAGCTGGGGGAGGCAGCATTTTCTGAAGTGTGGAGTTGTCTCTGTGGAGACTCAAGTTACAGATCTTAAGGGGCCTGCCTAGAATTTTCTCCTCTGGGCAGGCGACCCAGGAAAGGGTTTGGAGTGAGGCTGTGAGCACTTACATGATATTTTACAAGTTTGGATTTGGTGTTAATTTTTTTCCTTGTCCTTTTTTTCCTGTTGACTAATGGCTCCTCTTTTCCTTGTTTTTGTTTTTTTTTTTTTTTGTTCTTTTTTTCCATGTCACTTAAGGCCCTCGGGACCAAGGATCACGTCATGACTCCGGTGAGTTCACAGGTGGTGGCATGAAAAGAGTGGCTAAAGTGGTACCAAGACTGCCTGGATGTTCTTTGAAACTATTATAAAAAGGAAACTGAAAAAAATGGGGGTAGAGAAGGAATGGAGTTAGGTGTATCCTTAGTTAGCAGTGAGAAGTATTTCATTATGAAGTATTTCTCAGAAATACCTGGCTTGTGGGTTCCACCCCCAGTGATTTAGGTCTGAGATGACCCTGAAAATCTACCTTTCTAACAAGTCCCAGTGATGCTGATGCATCTGGACCACACTCAGATGGTTTACAGCAGTGGTTTTTTCAAAATGTGGATCATGTCCAAGTTGGTGAACAAAACTAGTGAATGAAAGACCTGACCACATGAAGTAAAGCATTGAACTCTTGTTTAGATTGTATTGATGTTTGTGTACTAAATTTGAATGTAAAATGGGTTTCTTATTTAATTCGGGGACCTTCAACTGAAAGTTGATAAATACTGATGGACTTTTCTGTGTGGTCTTGGGCATTTCACTCCTGAGCCCTGGTTTCCATACTGTATACTGTGTGTTAACATGTTTCAAAGGATAATTGTCAAGCGAAATCTGAAATTTTTCAGCATGGCTGGCATATAGGGACTCAAGGGATGTGGATTTCTTCTCAGTTGTCTTCCATAAACCAAATGATACCAGTTGCTTGATGGATACTAGGTGCTTTAGTATTTTTCCTATGTCTTTTATTTTACCTTTTCACATTTGCATTTTCTCTGTTCAACAAGCAGAACAGGATAATTCAGACAACAACACCATCTTTGTGCAAGGCCTGGGTGAGAATGTTACAATTGAGTCTGTGGCTGATTACTTCAAGCAGATTGGTATTATTAAGGTACTTGGGGAGAGGAGTGGGTGCTTTCTGTCAGTGTTGCAGGCTTGTGGATTTCACACATTAGTAAAAGCAAGTCTTTAATGGTTGCCAGCAGTAAAAACAAGTCTTAATGGTTGTTGCCAGTATAATTTGTTGAGGAAAGAGCCTTAGTTACTGATTTCTAAAAGAAGTTCTATCTTAACACAAAAAGTATAACTGATAAGAGTGCCCTAAACTCTGAGATTGGAACTCTATAGTAACTTTTAGTTTTATCTTTCAATATTGGAGTGAGAGACAGTTTTCTTTAATGGCGGTGTTTGCATGTGAGGTAGGAAGAAGTAACTGGGAAGAGGGGAGCTGAAGTTTGGGAATGATAAACCTCATGTTCTAGAGGAAGAAGATGGAAAGGGAGTACTGTAGCCTTTAAAATTGATGTTACCTCATTTTGCCTTCTTCAGACAAACAAGAAAACGGGACAGCCCATGATTAATTTGTACACAGACAGGGAAACTGGCAAGCTGAAGGGAGAGGCAACAGTCTCTTTTGATGACCCACCTTCCGCTAAAGCAGCTATTGACTGGTTTGATGGTATGTATGAGAAGGCTGGCAGAGGTGGGGCTGGGGATATAAGGCAGCAAGCCTTAGGAAACAAGCCATAGTTTGAGGGTTCTTTTGAATCTTCTAACACTTACTTTAGCTGCAGTTTCAGGTAGTCTCATTTTTGCTTATGTGTCAGTAGATTATAAACCGTTTGAGAAAGGCACACTTCTCTTGTATTTTTGGATTAATGTGTCTTACATTTAAAGTCTCCTGATAATTTTTTATTTCTCTAGGTAAAGAATTCTCTGGAAATCCTATCAAGGTCTCATTTGCTACTCGCCGGGCTGACTTTAATCGGGGTGGTGGCAATGGTCGTGGAGGCCGAGGGCGAGGAGGTGAGGAGCTACCTGCTGGTGGTGCAGAGGGGTGATAGGGAGAGTGCAGAAGATGGTAAAAGTTTGCATGGAATGGGTTAGGTTAACCAAACTTGAAGGGGGAGCAGACCCATACTTGTTCTATCTGCATTAGGACCCATGGGCCGTGGAGGCTATGGAGGTGGTGGCAGTGGTGGCGGTGGCCGGGGAGGATTTCCCAGTGGAGGTGGTGGCGGTGGAGGACAGCAGCGAGCTGGTGACTGGAAGTGTCCTAATCCGTGAGTGAAACAATTTTTTTCTTAGTTTTCTTACATGCGTGCTCTTTGATATTATGGTAATGAGGTATGTCCGTGTTTTCCAAAGAAGTAAATGTCAAGGCCACACTGTTGGGGTCAGATTTAGTCAAAAGCGTACCTAGGTAAGGTTGATGTAATGGGAAAGGTAATGGATTGGGTTCAGTAATAATGATTTTTGTTCCTGACTCTGAGAAGCAAGCCATTTTGTCTTTCCGAAGCCTCAGTTTCCTCACTGTATCTCTGAAGTCGTAGTAGTTTCTTCCTAGTTCTAGGTCTTGCCTATTCCCCATCACTCCAGACTAATTGTCTTCCTTCTTCTTAGCACCTGTGAGAATATGAACTTCTCTTGGAGGAATGAATGCAACCAGTGTAAGGCCCCTAAACCAGATGGCCCAGGAGGGGGACCAGGTGGCTCTCACATGGGTAAGAAAGGCAGACCTGGTGCTAGGGAGCTGGGACCAAAGAATTTTTTAGTGGGGAGGCTTGGGGAAGATAGGCGAATGGGAATATGAAGATAGGGGAATGGGAATATGATAGATCTTGTTTCTTTTGTCCTAGGGGGTAACTACGGGGATGATCGTCGTGGTGGCAGAGGAGGCTATGATCGAGGCGGCTACCGGGGCCGTGGCGGGGACCGTGGAGGCTTCCGAGGGGGCCGGGGTGGTGGGGACAGAGGTGGCTTTGGCCCTGGCAAGATGGATTCCAGGTAAGACTTTAAATCAGAATAAAAAAGTAGAGCAGTTGAACAGAGGCCATAGGATAACAGGGTTTTGTTGAGAAAGTAGTTTCATTTTGAGGGCTAGATGGAAAGACCTGAGGTAACCAGTAGTGGAAAGGGAAGGAAAATTAACTCAGGGGGAGTGAGTCTGTAGACCCACTTCAGGTAAGGTACTCCCTGGGTTAGGTAGGAGGGGCAGATAGGATATCTAGGCTTGGAGAGGCTAGTAACTCAAATATAATGGATACTTAATTTTTTTTTCTTTTTGCAGGGGTGAGCACAGACAGGATCGCAGGGAGAGGCCGTATTAATTAGCCTGGTTCCCCAGGTTCTGGAACAGCTTTTTGTCCTGTACCCAGTGTTACCCTCATTATTTTGTAACCTTCCAATTCCTGATCACCCAAGGGTTTTTTTGTGTCGGACTATGTAATTGTAACTATATCTCTGGTTCCCATTAAAAATGACCATTTTAGTTAAATTTTGTTCCTCTTCGCCCTCTTCACTTTCCTGGAAGATGGATGTCCCCATCAGGAAGGTGGGGAGTTTTCCTGTTCAGATTACCCTGCCCAGCAGGAACTGGAATACAGTGTTCCAGGGGAGAAGGCCAAATGATACCCTTGAGAGCAGAGATTAAACTTTTCTGTCATGGGCAAAGTTGGATGTATAAAAGAGAAATGACGAACATGGGATGTCATGAGTGTTGACTTAAATTTGCCCAGCTATAGGGAATTTTTCCTTTACCACATTTATTTGCATACTGGTCTTAGTTTATTTGCAGCAGTTTATCCCTTTTTAAGAACTCTTGGATATTTTGGCCCTTTTAATGGTGAGGCTCAAACAAAACTACATTTAAATGGGGCAGTATTCAGATCTGACCATGGTGGAGAGAGCTTAGCCACTCTGGGTCTTACCCAGGAAGGAGAGTGACTGAGTGCTGCAGTTTGTGGAGTGGAGTCAGGATCTAATCCTCAACCCTGGGAGACCAGGCAGTTGACGGCTGAGAAGGAAGTACATGAGTTAATATGGCTCTCAGAATCAGAAAATGGGAAAGCCGGAAGTGAGTCCTACTCAAGATTTCTTGACTCCATTTCCGTTTTATGGCGCTAGGCCACCATGCCCACCTAATTTTTGCATTTTTAGTAGAGGTGTGTGGTTTCACCGGGTTGGCCACGCTGGTCTCTAACTCCTGATCTCAGGTGATCCACCCGCCTTGGCCTCCCAAAGTGCTGGAATTACAGGCATGAGCCGCTGCACCTGGCCATCCTCTCAAATTTTCGTGTTCCACAAGTATGTTCTCTACCTAAGAGTTGCTGCATCCTTGAATCTTGGGTGATTTGAGGCACAGAAACTATGACTTTGTTTTTTGAGATGGAGTTTCACTCTTGTTGCCCAGGCTGGAGTGCAATGGCGCGTTTTCGGTTTACCGCAACCGCCGCCTCCTGGGTTCAAGTGATAGCTGGGATTACAGACATGCGCCACCATGCCCAGCCAATTTATTTGTATTTTTAGTAGAGACGGGGTTTCTCCGTGTTGGTCAGGCTGGTCTTGAACCTCCGACCTCAGGTGATGCGCACACCTCGGCCTCCCAAGGAACCGTAACTTTTAAAAGGAATAGCAGGTTTACCTTCCCTGCCAGCATTGGAGTGCTCTCTAAGCAACAGTAGGCAGAGAGTGGCCTGGCATATTAAAAACAGGATCGTCAAGTGGGCCTTCCCAGGCATTGCTTTGAATTAGTACGTGTAGAGGATGTGGCGGTTCTCTCCCTGTCTCTGCTGCTGCTGGTTTCTTTGTTAAATGTTTAGTTGAAATGGCCCGATACGGTATTTCTGAGTAGTTCACTATTGGTGCTTTGCCTAGCAGGATTCTAATCTTGCTTTGGTTGTGGTACCCTGATGCCCTCCTGCTAGGAGTGGAGGAGGTTGAAGCTCCTTTTAAGATCTGATTACTGGGACCATTAGTGTCAAGTTCCTGTGTCCTTCAAATGGCTTATGTGATTGGCCTTGGCCTTGAAATAGGGTCCCAGGTGACTGTTCAGTGGGTAGGTCCAGTTTGGGGGATTTCCCAGGAGAGTGGGTAGAGACACCTAGCAGCAGAGAGAACATTGGTGTGTCTCAAGCCAACCTCCCACCTCAGCCTCCCAAGTAGCTGGGACTACAGGTGCTTCCTCGCTACCACACCTGGGTAATTTTTTTATTATTTTTTAAGAGACAGGGTTTCACCGGGTTGCCCAGGCTGGTCTTGAACTGGGCTCAAGCGACCTGCCTGCTTCAGCCTCCCAAAGTGCTGGGATTACAGGTGTGACCCACTGCGCTTGGCCAGAATACTCTGTTCTTACTGAGTGATTGAAATCTGTCTTGAAGCGTTAGGTGTCCCATTTTTGTGAGTTGGAATTGGGACAGGCTAACTAGGAAGTGAGGAGGGTGGGGAGAGCTGTGCTGTAGGTCTGTCTGTCCCTTCCTTGATGTAGCCTTTAGTTAGCCCTTTCAGCTTTTTTCCCCATCTCGTGCTGGGCCTTCCTGGGTTTCAGTACTTGGATGTAGGGCTGCAGTTAATGTCAGTGGTGGGTAGATTGACCAGGAATTAAGGTCTAGGGTCCAGCCAGCCCGTGTGAGACTTGACTCACTGATCTACCTTTAGGCATGTCTTCCTACTTCCAGTCTCATCCTTTTTAAAGAATATTTTTTGTTTTTTTGAGACAAGGTCTCCCTCTTGTCACCTAGGCTGGATTGCAGTGGTGTGATCTTGACCACTGCAACCTCTGCCTCCCACCCGCAAGCGATCCGCCCACTTCAGGCTCTGGAGTAGCTGGGACGGGACTACAGGCACCTGCCACCATGACTGGCTAATTGTTTTTTGTATTTTCTGTGGAGATGGGGTCTTGCCATGTTGCTCAGGCTGGTCTCAAAATTGCTCTGGGCTCAAGTGATTCTCCCACTTTGGCCTCCCAGAGTGCTGGGATTACAGGTGTGAGATACTGTGTTTGGCTATGAAAATTTTGTTTTATTTATTTATTATTTATTTATTTATTTTTGAGACAGAGTCTCACTCTGTCGCCCAGGCTGGAGTGCAGTGGCACTGCAGTTGCGCGATTTCGGCTCACTGCAAGCTCCGCCTCCCGGGTTCACGCCATTCTCCTGCCTCAGCCTCCGGAGTAGCTGGGATGGGACTACAGGCGCCCGCCACTGCGCCCAGCTAATTTTTTATATTTTTGGAGACGGGGTTTCACCGTGGTCTGGATCTCCTGACCTCGTGATCCACCTGCCTTGGCCTCCCAAAGTGCTGGGATTACAGGCATGAGCCACCGCACCCGGCGAAAATTTTATTTTTAATTGACTTGTGTGTATTTATGGGGTACAATGTCCTATTTCTGTACATGTACACATTGTGGAATCAAATCAGGCTAATTAATATATCTGTCACTTCATATCATTAGCATGAATGAGAACATACAAAGCCGCTCTTAGCAAATTTTGAAATTTATGTTATTTCAGCCCTTTTATGCTGGAGGTTGCAAATTTTTTGTGAATAATCAGACCAAAAATAAAAACAAAATGATTGAAGACAGACTTCAATCATTCAGTAAGAATAGTGTATTCTGGCCGAGCGTGGTGGGTCACACCTGTAATGGAGCACTAAGCATAAATGGGTTGAGACAGCTCTCCCTGTGTTGCTCAGGCTGGACTTGAATTCCTGGGCTTAAGTGATCTTCTTGCCCTCAGCCTCTCAGCTGGGACTATGCATGCATGTCACTGTGTCTCGCATTTTTATGAACTATAGTCACCATGTTGTGCAGTGGCTTACCGGAACTCATTTCTTGCATCTGAACTGCTTACCCATACCTCCAAGCCTCTGGTAACCCCCATTCTACTTTCAATTTCCGAGTTTGACTTTCTAGATTCCATGTATGAGTTCATGCAGTCTTTTTGTGGCTTATTTAATTTAGCATAATGTCTTCTAGATTCATTGATTCACCCATGTTGTTACAAATAACAGTTTCCTTTTAAAAAGCTGAATAGCATTCTGTTGTGTCTACATATCACATTTAAAAATCCATCCGTTAATTGGGCACTTGGGTTGCTTGCATATCTTGGCTAGCGTGAATAACGCCGCATTGAATGGGAGTGCAGATATCTCTGACGTACAGATTTTTTTTTTTTTTGGAGACAGAGTCTTGCTCTGCCACCCAGGCTGGAGTGCCGTGGTAGGATCTTGGCTCACTGCAACCTCTGCCTTCCAGGTTCAAGCAATTCTCCTGCCTCAGCTTCCCAAGTGGCTGGGATTACAGGTGTGCACCACCATGCCCAGTTAACTCTTGTATTTTTAGTAGAGATGGGGTTTCTCCATGTTGGCCAGGCTGGTCTCAAAACTCCTGACCTCAGGTGATCCGCCTGCCTCCACCTTCCAAAGTGTTGGGATTACAGGTGTGAGCCACCGTGCCCAGCTGACGTAGATTTCAGTTCCCTTCAATGTACACCCAGAAGTGGTATTGCTAGGTCATAGGGTACTTCTATTAGCTATTTAAGGAGGCTTCCTGCTATTTTCCATAATGGCTGTGTTAGTCCACATTTCTACCAGCAGTGTACAGGGGTTCCCTTCCTCCACATCTTTGCTGGTTATCTTTCATCTTTTTGATACAGCCATTCTAACAGGTGTGAGGTGACATTTCTTACCCTTTTTAACCATCCACCATGGAGTCTGTAACCAGGTCTCACTTCCTATTCTAGCCTGCAAGAGAGGCTAAACTTAGTATGGAATGTGGGGTCCTATCTGCAGTCATTCCTCCCCAGTAGTCTTAGACTCCATTTTTACCTTTGGATCCTCAGTTCTGACAAACCCTCTTTTTCATTTTTAACTTTATTTTGAAATTTTAAAGACATGGGGTCTCACTTTTGGCCTGGCTGGTCTCAGTGGGCCCCAGCGATCCTTCCACCTCAGGCTCCTGAATGACTGGGAGTGCTACTCCTGAATGAATAGGTGTGCTACTGCACCTGGCTATTTTGAAATAATTTGACTTAGAAGAATATTTCTACAGTTGTGTTCACCTTCTTATGCAAATATAATCTTCAATGCGGGCGCTGGCATATACAAGCTGAGAAAGTATTGTCAAGTGGGTTGTGCTAGCACATCTGACCAGGACTTTTTGTTGTAGAAATATTGGATCCTCACCTGAGGCCAGGAGTTTGAGACCAGCCTGGCTAACATGGTGAAACTCCGACTCTACTAAAAATACAAAAATTAGCAGGGCGTGGTGGCAGGTGCCTGCACTCCCAGCTGCTCGGGAATTTGAGGCAGGAGAATCGCTTGAACCCAGGAGGCGGAGGTTGCAGTGAGCCGAGATTGTGCCACTGCACTCCAGCCTGGGCAACGGAGTGAGACTGTCTCAAAAAACACAAGAAGTATTAGATCCTCAATCTCAAGGTATTCTAAGAGCTTTTGGAGACCATTGAGTCTAAAATTCCCAGTATCTTTGAGGCAGGAACAGACTTGGAAAAAGAATGTAGTTTATGAGCAGGAGTTTGGAGCTGGAAGAAATACTGCTTTCTGTTGGTGGTTAATGCTGTCAGCTCCTTGGATTGTGGCTTTAGCCCTAAATACTGGGGCAGTAGAGACTCTTAACTGGAAAACAATTGAGGGCCACCCGTGTAGGGGCAAGAGACAGAGGAAAGCTTGGGTGGTTGGGTTGAAGATAGTGGATGTGCTGTCCCTGTGAGAGTGCTGGTGTTGGACCCGGGAGCCAACGACAAAGCGTTGCAGCGAGCAGGGTCCAAGCAAGGGCAGTCGAGGGCCAGATGAAGTGGGCAGGAACCGAGTTTCCCAGGTGACATCCTGCCTGTGCTCATCATGCCGAGGGGTGGCGGTGTTGCACAATCACACAGATTCTTTGTCACTATTGAGTGCAGTGTTCTTAAGAATGGGGACCTGGCAGCCGGGTGTGATGGCTCGTGCCTGTAATCCCAACACTTTGGGAGGCTGAAGTAGGCAGATCACGAGGTCAGGAGTTTGAGACCAGCCTGGCCAACATAGTGAACCCTGTCTCTACTAAAAATACAAAAAAATTAGCCAGGCCTGGTGGCAGGCACCTGTAATCCCAGCTACTCGAGAGGCAGATGCAAGAGAATTGCTTGAAACCGGGAGGTGGAGGTTGCAGTGAGCCAACATCGTGCCATTGCCCCCTGACCTGGGCGACTCTCAAAAAAATAAGTAAATAAAAGGAGACCTAGGCTTGTTGTGCTTGTTTTTTGGTTTTGATTTTCCAGAGTTTGAGGGAAAGTTGACCCATCCTGTTTATTGTGCCCTTGAGGAGGAAACAAGGCAAATCCCTACTCTTGTGGGCAGGGGTGCACAAACCTGTCAGTGCGAGATGGCTAGAACCACATTCTCTATAACTTGGGGGGGATAATATATATATATACACACACACACATAGATTAACAAAATAAAAAAATATACACACAGGAATCTTCTCTTACCTATGGTTTCACCTTATACAGTTTCAGTACAGTATAATAATCTCCTGTGCTTAATTTATAAATTGAACTTTATAATTTGTCAACATATGGATTCTAGCTCAGTAGGTCCAGGTGGGGCCCAAGATGTGCACTTCAGGCCAGGTGCGGTGGCTCATTCCTGTAATCCCAGCACTTTGGGAGGCCGAGGTGGGAGGATCACTTGAGTCCAGGGGTTGAGACTAGCCTGGGTAACGGCAACATTTTGTCTCTACCAAAATTTTAAAAAACTGGGCGCGGTGGCTCACACCTGTAATCCCAGCACTTTGGGAGGCCAAGGTGGGCAGCTTGGCCAACATGGTGAAACCCCACCTCTACTAAAAGTACAAAATTTAGGCAGGTGTGGTGGCATGCACCTGTAATCCCAGCTACTTGGGAGGCTGAGGCAGGAGAATTGCTTGAACCTGGGAGGTGGAGGTTGCAGTGAGCCGAGATCATGCCACTGCACTCAAGCCTGGGCGACAGAATGAGAAACCATCTCAAAAAAAAAAAAAAAAAAAAAATGAGTGTGGTGGCATGTACCTGTGGTCCCAGCCAGAGAGGTTGAGGCTGCAGTGAGCTGTGTTCCCACCACTGCAATCCAGCCCACAGGCCTGGGAAACAGAACAAGACTGTCCGCCTGCCCTCCCCGCAACGAAAGCATTTCTGACAGGCTTTCTGGTGATAATGATGCCATTGGTTCAATGCTTCTTTTAGAGTAATGTTCTAGAGTTTGGCAGAGTCAAATTATTTCTGAAGGGGAACTTTGTATAAAACTTTCATCTTTCTCCCTCCCCCACCCCCCTGCTTTATTTTTTTGAGACAGGGTCTTGCTCTGTGGCCCAAGCTGGAGTGCAGTAGCATGATCATAGCTCACTGCAACCTCCAACTCCTGGGCTCAAGTGATTCTCCCACCTCAGCCACGGTGGCTCAGACTACAGGCATGAACCACCATGTCCAGCTAATTTTAAAAATTGTTTTGTGGAGATGAGGTCTCACTGTGTTGTTCAGGCTGGTCTTAAACTCTTGAGCTCAAGCAATCCTCTCTGCTCAGCGTCCCTAAGTGCTAGGATATTTCTATATAAATTGCTGGCTAGGAGCTAAGGAAGACAGGGCACTGCGTGTGGGTTTTTGTAATTAGCAGAGGCCCAGCCAACACTGGCTTCTGTTCTGTTTTTTTTTTTTTTAAGTCTTGTGAAGCTTAAATGGGAGGTTTGAGCAAAAAAGAGGTTGCTGTCCTCTCTGTGGGATTTTTGCTGGTGTGGGGAGATCTGGACCATCATAGAGGGAGTCCTCAGCACAGGGATGGGATTTGGTTCCTGCAGAGCCTCAGAGAAGCATGGGAGAGCCCTTCAGGTGTTAGGGGAAGGTGATTTTGAGTTGTTCCTTCACTTTGTTGAATGTCTCTGAAATCTAGTTCTGGGGCTTGGCAGGAATGTTGCCGCTTGCAGTGGCTGCCGTTCAGCTTATCTGGGATGTGTCCCAAGATGCTGGAGTTGTCTGGGGCCATCTGGACTGGGGCTGGGCTTTCCACATCCATGGAGCCACTACTAGGACTGGGAGTGACAGAACGACTCTGGGGGTGCTGCCAGAGGGGCACTCTAGATTGTTCTTGGGATAGCACAGGTGCCCAGATACAGTTCTAAGCCATTGAGGGGCTAGGAGCAGAATTGTCCTAGTGGAGGTGATTGCTAACTCTGAGGTGTACTTGCCATGAGCCAGTTGCTGTTAGGGGATGAGCTGATTCCTGTCACTCCCACTTTAGAGGGGATGGTGACACAGCTAGTGAGAGGTGGGGCAGGGACTTGAACCTCTATTCTTTAGCTATAGAACTTCTGTCCTTAACCACTATGCTATGCCTAAAATCTGAGGAGACTTCTGGTAGGACTCTTTCTCCCGCGGCCCAAAGGAAAAAGGAAGCCCCAAGAAACGTTTTATCTTAGGGAAACTTTCTTGGAACCACTTCCTTCCCTCAGGCCTGCACTGGTTTTTGTAGCGACTCTAAGGATGTCTGTCATGCAAGGATGTGTTACCTATGGCCCCATGTCAGGAGAATGATTAGGTTCCTGTGAAGTTTAAAAAAATCCTGTTAGATACTACAGATACACAGTAACTGCCATATATTGATTACTTTCTATATGCAAGGCACTTGTACAGAGGTTGAAAAGATGTCTCCATTTAAGCGTCCATTTAAGCAGGGGAATGGTGGAGTCTTCTGTGAAGGTAGACCAGTACATGGTTTGCATTGCCACAGAGACACTGGGAAGAGCCTCTGAAACCCAGAGGAATGCATGCGTATGGGCAGTCTGGGGCAGGTAGAAGATGTCAAGGTGTCCAGAGATAAAGGGGTCAGCATGTGCAAGGGCACCGAGTATGAGCAGATACTGGTGGGATTGTGGGTATGTGAGGAGAGGAGAGGTTGCATGGGGTTAAGTGCCAGGTTAGGAGGAGAGTTTAGGTGTCCTGTTAAAAATGACAGTCAGCTGGGCATGGTGGTATGCACCTGTAGTCCCAGCTATTCAGGAGGCTGAGGCTGGAGGATTGCTTGAGCCCAGGGGTTTGAGGCTGCAGTGAACCATGATCACACCACTGCACTCCAGCCAGAGCAACAGATGAGATCCCGTCTCAAAAAAAATTGAGAGTCTGTTCCCATGATCAGTTTGGATTTCTCAGGCTCTTGGAGCTAGAGGCAGGGAGGACAAGGTAGGAGATGTGTTGCAGATAAGATGTAATTAGAGATAAGCCTGGTGGGGCAGTGAGGTTGGAAAGTGGTTGTTTGGTGATTCCTAAGGATAGGATCCAGGGCCTCCTTGGTATCTGCCCATTGCTTTGCAAATCCTCCCTCTTCAAGGCCAGAAAGGATTGCTTGTAAAGTGTACTCAGGAAGTAGCCCTAGATTCCTGCTTTCCCAAACAGCCTCTGGAAATACCTCAAGTTTCCCGGAGAGAGATACTCGTATTTCCCTTTGTAGGCAAAAATTGCATCAAGAAGGCGGGCGCGGTGGCTCACACCTGTAATCCCAGCACTTTGGGCAGCTGAGGTGGATGGATCACTTCAGGTCAGGCGTTTGAGACCAGCCTGGGCAACGTGGCACAATCCCGTTTCTACTAAAAATGCGAAAATTAACCGGGTGGGGTGGCAAGCACCTTACTTGACTGGCTGAGGTACAAGAATCGCTTGAACCTGGGAGGCAAAGGTTGCGGTGAGCCGAGATCATGCTACTGCACTCCAGTCTGGGTGACAGAGTGAGCCTCTGTCTCAAAAAAAAAAAAAGTGGCCAGGCGCATTGGCTCATGCCTGTAATTCCAGCACCCCAGCACTTTGGGAGGCGGAGGCGGGTGGACCACTTGAGGTTAGAAGTTCCAGACCAGCCTGGCTGACATGGTGAAACCTTGTCTCTACTAAAAACACAAAAACTAGCCAGGTGTGGTGGCAGGGGCCTGTAGTCCCAGCTATTCGGGAGGCTGAGGCACAAGAATAGCTTGAACCTGGGAGGTGGAGGTTGCAGTGAGCTGAGGTCACGCCACTGCACTCCAGCCCGGGTGACACAGCGAGATTCCATCTCGAAAAAAAAGTTTTAAATGTTCCTTTCAAATGAATGAATAAGTAATAACCCTCCAAAAAATTGCATCAAGAAAAGATGCAGCTACCACAACTCATTTCCTGAAAATTTGCTGTGGTGGTTGGCATTTTTGAGCAAAGTGCAACCTATGACCCTTTCCCCCACGGGATGGGGTGGGGCAGAGGGAGACTTTAAGCCTGTTAGAGCCAGGGCCAGAAGGAGCCCTCGAGCAATTTGGTGACTTGTGCTCTTCTGTCCTGTGTTTAGATAATGCTCTAATGTGTCTCCCCCTGCAAATTTCTCTAATTTTGCATTTTCCTCCAGTGGGAAATGTGGAAGGTAGGGGAGCTATGAAGACTAGTGTGTTTCTAAATGCCTCGGACAGAGCTGCCCACCACAGTTTGCGCCCTTTGGTACATGCCTCTTTTAACCTTCGGACCTGGGCCACAGGCTGTTACCTACAATGGCAAGGTTAGACCCTTTAGGGAGCATTGGAGGAGCACCACCTGGTGAATGAGGAGGGATATTCCATGGCGATACCAGGAAGGACGCAGGAAGCATTTGGGGTGCCAGAGGCCCTAGGGACATGGAGCTGGAGGCTGGGCGGCCTCTGAAGCATAGCTGAGCTCTGCACATCCCAGCAGGCTAGAAGCAGGAAAACACACAAGTTCAAGCTGGCTTTTCATATATTGTGTATAAAAACATCCGATTCAGGATGAGTTTGGTGGGATTGCCAGGGGCTGACTGGAGTGTTGCTGGGAAGGAGCCTCAGCTCCGCTCCAGGTCCTCCACCAGGTAGGACTGGGACTCCCTTAGGGCCTGGAGGAGCAAGTCCTTGCAGGTCCAGTTCCAGGCTGGTGTGAAGCTGAAGAGCTTCCGCATCTTGCTTGGGTTGGTGGGCTCGGCCCGCACTGCCTGGTACTGCTCTTCCATCAGGACCTTCCCATACAGGGCATCCAGCAGGCACTCAACGTTTGTGACCCTCGCGATAAGCGCAGCCCGGTGCTGGTCTATAAAGTGCAGGTCTGGGGGTGGGAGGAGAACATGAGCCAGCAGCCAGGGTGTGGGGCCTGTCCCTGCTGAACTTGAGTTCTTCAGGAATTCCTCTGCAAGCCTAGGGACAGGGCTCCAGGGGGCAGCCCACCAGGACCCCACGTGCAGTGGGATGAGGGTAATATTGTCTCCCGTCCCCCGCAGGGTGTGGGTTGGTGGGTGGGGCGTGCAGGGTTGCCAAGCCGTGTCTGCCCTGCCCTGCCCTGGTTGCGGGAGCACAGATGCAGGCTGTGCAGGAGTGCGGTGGGGCCGGGCTGGGTGTGGAGGCCTCACCTGGCTTGGCTGCCGACTGAAGAGGGGCCTGGATCCCAGCTGGCGCGGCTCCAGAGCCTGGAAGGATATGGGCCAAGTGATCCCCTTCCCTTCCCGCCGTGGTCCCCTTGGTCGGGAGGCCAAGCGCGGGGAGCCTCCTTTCCGGTAGAGCAGCTTTGTTTAGGGGTAGGAGGAACAGAAAGCGGAAGAGCCCGAGGGGTAAGCGCTGGTGTGGGTGGAGGGGAAGGACTGGGTGGAGGGGAACGTGGGCGGCTTACCCTGGTGCGTGGCCGCCTGCAGCTGCCCGGCCATCTCCTGCAGGCCCATGTCGCGCAGCACGTTAGCGGTGAGCTCGGCGCCGTAGGCCTCCAGGTAGAAGCTGACCAGCTTGTCGGTGAGGTCCAAGGCGTCCATGGACAGCAGCGCGCCCCGCGGGATGCGCCCGTAGCCCTCGCGCAGCGGCACCGACAGCAGCTTCAGCTTGAACTTCTTGAGTTCCTCGGCGGTCAGGTTCTCCAGCGCATCCAGGATGGCGTCGCGCGCGCGCCCCATGGCTCCGGGATCCCCGGCCGCTGCCGCCGCTTACCCCGCTGCAGCCGACGACCAGGAGGAAGTCGGCTCCGGGGCGGAACCTGGACTCCCCGCCTTCCTCCCACTCTGGTCTCCCGACTCTCCGCCCCGGTCTCTCGCCCTCCAGCAAAAGGCGCTTCCTGACTACACCCTTGGTCCCCTCCCACCCAGGCCTGTGGATTGGGGCCCCAGGCCGTCGGGGGACGCCAGGATCGCGCCCTCCAGCTGGCCTGCGAGGTGGGACCCAGGAGGGGGCCCGCAGAGGGGCTCATGGGTGGCGCCTGCTTGTCTCTGGGCTTGCACCAGCGGGTACAGACCGGAAACCTGGGCTGGCTCTCACTGGGTTTATTGGAGCACCTAGGCTTAGAATCTTGGATTTCTAGAACCCCGAAACCTCCGCGGTTCCCCGAACCTTAGGATCCTCTCCCACATGTCGTAGAATCTTGGAATCATGACAGCTAGAAGCGTGAAGCTCCCTCAATTCCACATAATGAGTTGTAAAAAAGGGCAGAGAGTGCAAATCTCTCTGAGCTTCAGTTTCATTTTCTACGACATGGGGATAACCCTCAGGTGCTTATAAATATTCCAGCATAACATGGCCAACCCGATGGCTCCCGAAACCTTGCCAGATGCTTCCTAGGGGAGCCAGAATTTGATCCCAAGAGCCGAATTTCTTGGGAAGTGATGACAAGAGCTATTGGTTGAGAACATTCTCAACTGGAGGGAGCATCCTGGGTAGAGAGCCAGCCACTCCGGGCCCAGGGGCTTGGGATAGCATTGGAACCTGTGCCGTGCCTAAAATTCTTCCTTTTTTTTTTTTTTTTCTTTTAGAGACAGGGTCTCACTGTGTTGCCCAGGCTGGAATGCAGTGGCGTGACCATCGCTCTCTGCAGCTTTGAACTCCTGGGCTCAAGCAATCCTCTTGCTTCACCTCCCAAAATGCTGAGATTATGGGCACCAGGCACCGTATTCCGCCCTCAATTTGTTCCTAACATGGCTGGGGAGGTCTGCTGGTCGGACCTCTGTGGACCTCCCTGGCCTTGTCTTATGCCACGCCCTGGTTTCCCTCCATCTCTGAGCTGTAGCCACGCTGGTCTCTCAGTTTCTCAAGTGTGCCGGCATCCTTTTACCTCTCCAAGCCTTTGCACATGCTGTTCCCTCAGCCTTGAAATCTCTTCCCTCTTTGCCTGGGAAACTTTAGGCCTCAAGTTAAATGTCACTTCCTCTGGGAGACCAGGCTTAGAGCTTTTCCCAGGCTAGTTCATAACTTGTGCTGCATATCTGTAGCTCTCATGGCAAGCGTAACGAATCCTGTGCACTTGTTTAAAACCACTTCTCCCTGCCAGTCTGTAAATCATGCCTGTCCAGATCATCGTTATCTCCTCAGCATCCAAAACTGGGCTTGACAAATAGTAGGTGCTCAATGAGTGGTTCCAGAATGAATAACCAATGAATGGACTTTGTGGCTAAAGGGAGGATACCAGTAACTGCAAGCTATGCGTTATACACAAGCTCTTCAAAGAGAGGCAGCCTCCAGATTAAAGACCATGAACTTGAAGCCATACAGTTGTTTGTTTGAATCCTGACTCTACTTCCCAAGCGGGATATTTGGAATCATTTTTCCCTCTCATCTGGGTTGTAACGATCACTGTTCCTTGTAGTCATAGGACCCTGACATATTATACATTTATTTACTTATTGGACATTCATCCCTCTCTAAAATGTGAGCCTTATGAGCATCAGAGACCTTAACTGTCTTATTCTTTGCTGAATCCCTAGCATCAAGAATGTACCTGGAAATAGCTGGGTGTGGTGGAGGGCACCTGCAATCCTAGCTACTAGGGTGGCTGAGGCACAAGAATCGCTTGAACCCAGGAGGCAGAGGCTATAGTGAGCCAAGATTGCACCACTGCACTCCCGCCTGGGAGACAGAGCTAGATTCCATCTGAAAAAAAAAAAAAAGTATCTGGAACACAGTAGGTGCTGAGTAAAGATTTGCTGAGTGAAGGAATGAATAAGGCTGTGATGCCTGCAGTATGTTGTATTCAAAAGCTTCCAGCATGGCAGGGTGCAGTGGCTCATCACGCCTGTAATCTCAGTGCTTTGGGAGGCTGAGGCCGGAGGGTCACTTGAGCCCAGGAGGTTGAGGGTGCAGTGAGCTATGATTGTGCCACTGCACTCTGTGCCACTCGGCAACAGACACCTTGTCTCAAAAACAAGCAAGACAAACAAAAAACCGGGATGGGCAGGACACGGTGACTCATGTCTGTAATCCCAGCATTTTGGGAGGGCGAGGTGGGTGGAGGTCGGGAGTTTGAGACCAGCCTGGTCAACAGGGTGAAACCCCATCTCTATTAAAAATACAAAAATTAGCTGGGTGTGGTGGCAGGTGCCTGTAATCCCAGCTACTGGGGAGGCTGAGGCAGGAGAATCACCTGAACCCGGGAGGCAGAGGTTGCAGTGAGCCGAGATCACACCATTGCACTCTAGCCTGGGCAACAAGAGCGAAACTCCATCTCAAAACAGGAACAAAGACAAACAAACAAACAAAAACCACGATGGGGAGCAGTGCTCTGCTACCCTACTGAAAGCCTTTTTGTTGTTGTTGTTGTTGTTTGTTTTTTCTTTTGAAGACTGGGCCTCACTCTGTTGTCCAAGCTGGAGTACATCGGAGGGATTGTGGCTCACTGCAGCCTCAAACTCCTGGGTTCAAGCAGTTCTCTCACCTCTCTCAACTGTAGTCCTGAGTACCTGCGACTACAGTTGTGCCACCATGCCTGGCTAGTTTTTTAAATTTTTATAGAGAATGGGTCTCCCTGTGTTGTTCAGGCTGGTCTCAAACTCCTGGGCTCAGCAATCCTCCTGCCTTGGCCTCCCAACATGCTAGGATTACAGGTGTGAGCCACCGTGCCTGGCCTTGCTCCCCATCCTTGTAGCATGTAGGCTGGGGTAAGCTGTGTGCCAACATCCTCACCATGGGTGGCACTTGTGGTCCAACAGCCAGTGTTCCTTGGCTCATGGATGTTTATCATGCCTTCTCACTGGCCTTTATCCTTCCAGAATCTCCACCTCCTTTTGTGCACTGTGGCCAGAAGGATACATCTTCCTAACCCACACATATGATCCTGCGCCTGCCTGGCTCAGAAACCCGCCCCCTTGACTCCCCAGTGCCCTCAAACTCAAGTCCCAAGCCCTTGGCTTGGCCTTCAAGGTCCTTGCCAACCTCTTCAGCTGCCCCTTCCACCTTGCTGATCTGTGAACCTCTGCCCCTGTGGGGGCTGCTCTCTGCTTGGCCTCTTTTTCCTCCTGGTCTACTTGGTGAGTTCCCGCCTGTCTTCTGACATTCATCAGGCATCACTTTTTCTTTTCTGCTTTTATTTTCAAGATGAGGTCTCACCCTGTTGCCCAGGCTGGAGTGCAGTGCGCAATCATAGCTCACTGTAGCCTCGAACTCCTGGGTTCAAGTGATCCTCCCACCTCAGCTTCCTGTGTAGCTGGAACTACGGCTGCTTGCCACCACGCTCAGCTAATTTTTAAATTTTTTTGTAGAGATGGGGTCGTGCTATGTTGCCCAGGCTGATCTCCAACACCTGTGCTCAGCGATCCTCCTTCCTTGGCCTCCCAAAGCACTGGGATTACAGGTGTGAGCCAACACACCCAACCTAGGAGTCACCTCTTCTAATAAATAATAGAAATAAGCCTTTAGTCTGCAGTCCTTTGCATGCCTCCTTCCTTCCTTCCTTCCTTCCCTCCTTTCCTTCTTTCCTTCTTTTTTTTTCCCTTTCTCTCTCTCTCTCTGTTTTTTTTTTTTTTTTTTTTTTTTTTGAGATGGAGTCTCACTCTGTTGCCAGGCTGGAGTGCCGTGGCGTGATCTCAGCTCACAGCAACCTCCACCTCCCAGGTTCAAGCGATTCTCCTGCCTCAGCCTCCCAAGTAGCTGGGACTACAGGCATGCGCCACCACACCCAGCTAATTTTTGTATTTTTAGTACAGATGAGGTTTCACCATGCTGGCCAGGATGGTCTTGATCTCTTGACCTTGTGATCTGCTCACCTCTGCCTCCCAAAGTAGTGGGATTACAGTCATGAGCCACCACACCCAGCCTCTTTCTCTTTTCTCCCTTTCTCCCTTTCTTTCCTTCCTTCCTTCCTTCCTTCCTTCCTTCCTTCCTTCCTTCCTTCCTTCCTTTCCTTTTTCTTTCTTTCTTTCTATTTCTTTCTTTCTTTCTTTCTTTCTTTCTTTCTTTCTTTCTTTCTCTTTCTTTCTTTCTTTCTTTCTCTCTCTCTCTCTCTCTTTCTCTTTCTTTCTCTTTCTTTCTTTCATTCTTTCTTTCCTTTCTTTCTCTCTCTTTCTTTCCCTTTCTTCCTCCCTCCCTCCCCTCCTCTTTCTTTCTTCTTTCTCTTTCTCTTTTTTTTTCTTTTCTTTCTTTCTTTCTTTCTTTCTTTCTTTCTTTCCTTCTTTCTTTATTTCTTCCTATCTTCTCTTTCTTTCCTTCCTTCCTTCTTTCTTTCCTTCCTTTCTTTCTCTCTCTTCCTTTCTTTCTCTTTCCTTCCTTCCTTCTCTCCCTCCCTCCCTCTCTCCTTTCCTTCCTTCCTTCCTTCCTTCCTTCCTTCCCCTATTTCTTCTTTCCTCTCTTTCTTTTCTTTTCCTTCCTTCCTTCTCTCTCTCCCTCCCTCCCCTCCCTCCCTTCTTCCTTCCCTCCCTTCCTCCCTCCCTCCTTTCCTTCCTTCCTTCCTTCCTTCCTTCCTTCCTTCCTTCCTTCCTCCTCCCTTCCTTCCCTCCTTCCTTCCTCCTTCTTTCTTTCTTCTTTAATCTCTTTCTTTCCTTTCCCTCCCTCCCTCCTTCCCTTCTTTCCTTCCTTCCTTCCTTTCTTTTCTTTTTCTTTTTTTCTCTCTTTTTTTTTTTTTTTTTTTTGAGATACGGTCTCAGTCTGTTGCCCAGGCTGGAGTGCAATGGCATGATTATAGCTCACTACAGCCTTGACCTCCTGGGCTTAAACGATCCTCCCATCTCAGCCTCCCAAATAGCTGATACTACGGTGCGCGCCACAATGCCCAGCCAATTTTTGTAATATATATATTTTTAGACAGAATCTTGCTCTGTCACCCAGGCTGGAGTGCAGTGATGCAATGTCCCCTTACTGCAACCTCTGCCTCATGGGTTCAAGCGATTCTCGTGCTTCAGCTTCCTGAGTAACTGGGATGACAGGCATGAGCCATCATGCCCAGCTAACTTTTGTATTTTTAGTAGAGACGGGGTTTTGGCATGCTGCCCAGACTGGTCTCGAACCCCTTGGCTCAAGCAATCTTGCCTGCCTTGGCCCCCCCCAGGTACTGGGATTACCAGCGTGAGCCACCATGCCCAGCCCACGTGCATTATTTCTAAGCCTTATAGCAATCCCTTTGAGATAGGGAATCATGGCCTCACTTTGTAAATGAGAAGATAGGTTCAGAGAGGTGGAAGGGCTTGTCCAAGGTCACATTCCAGCACAGAGCTTGGCACAGATCCAGCCTTGATAAGCCGTTGTAGAATGACACAAGAATCCTAGAATCTAGAATCATCGATACCTGCTCTTTTCACTTTGGTAGAATTGGAAGAGCTTTGGGTGTTTGATCCATTTAAAAATGATTGCCTGATTCAATCCCTACAACGCAGAGCAGGGGTCCCCTTTGCCATGTGGCCTACTGCCTGCATCTCCAGAGCCCTTGTTTGGATGGGGTGGCCTTTGCTTTAGGTAAAACAAATGTGATGCCTTTCAACAGAACCTTTGGGGCTGCAGGAAAATGCACCTACAGGACTGTGTGTATGTGTGTATGTGTGTGTGTGAGTGATGCCTCTCTCCTTCTCACACTCAGCTTCTTGGTAGAGAGGAGGTGAGCATGTGAGTCCCCATGGGGTGAAGCTCCCCTTATTTCTGAGCATCACTATCCAGGGTCCTTCCTTTGGGGCCCAGCTTGCCCCTGGCATCTGACCCCAGTTACCTACTGATACACGCATTCAGATGGAGACGGGGAAGCTCCTGGCTGTGATTGTCACCTGCCATCACCTCAGAGCAAGTGTTAGCACTTTGGTGAGATGTCACAGGGAGGCAAGGGACAAGGGACTGGGGAAATGCAGCTGTTTCTCTCGGAGAACTGAAAGCCTCCCTCATGCAGCAGTTTCAGGTCGGAGCTCAGTGAGAACAAATGACATCTTTTGGCAGGTGCATGTGCTCTGTGAGCAGACTGCAAATTCTTTTGTTGTTTTTGTTTTGGAGACAGGGTCAGGCTCTGTCGCCCAGCCTGGAGTGTAATGGCACCCTCTCGGCTCACTGTAGCCTCAACCTCCCAAGCCCAAGTGATCCTCCCATTTCTGCCTCCCAAGCAGCTGGGACCATAGGCACGTGCCACCACGCCTGGCTAATTTTTATAGAGATGGGGTTTCACCATGTTGCCCAGGCTGATCTCAAACTCCTGGGCTCAAGCAATCTGCCGCCTCAGCCTCCCAAAGTGCCAGGATTACAGGCGTGAACCACCGTGCCCGGTCTGACCCTCCCCTCTTTCTGGATGCGAGCTCCAAGAGCTGAGTTTTGACCCCTGGCAGGAAAGAGCCTCCAGTTCTCAGCCCAGACTCACCCTTGCACCCCTGGACAGGAGCCAGAATGGTTGGTGGAATTAGGATGCCTGCTTCCTGGGTGTGACCCCCACCCCCACAACAAAGTAACACCTTGATTGCTGGAGCCAGATTGCTTCTCCTGGGGCAAGAAAGACCACAGACTGCCAGGACATTGGGCAAGTCACTTAGCCCCTGTGCCCCATGGCCTCCCTGTAGGATAGTGAAAGCGTTGTTATGAGGCTGCAATGAGTTCAGAATCGTGAAGAGCTGGTGCGGTGGCTCACACCTGCAATCCCAGCACTTCGGGAGGCTGAGGCGGGCGGATCACCTGAGGTCGGGAGTTCGAGACCTGCCTGGCCAATATGGTGAAACCCTGTCTCTACTAAAAACACAAAAATTAGCTGGGCATGGTGACGGGTGCCTGTAATCCCAGCTACTCGGGAGGCTGAGGCAGAAGAATTGCTTGAACCCAGGAGGCGGTTCAAGCGCTGTACTCCAGCCTGTGAGACAAGAGTGAGACTCTGTTTCAAAACCAAATAAAATAGCTGGGCATGGTGGCTCACACCTGTAATCCTAGCACTTTGGGAGGCCGAGGTGGGTGGATTGCTCGAGCTTGGGATTTTGAGATCAGCCTGTGCAATATTGCGAAACCCCATCTCTACTAAAACACAAAAATTAGCTGGGCGTGGTGGTGTGTGTCTGTAATCCTAGCACTTTGGGAGGCTGAGGTGGAATAATCGCTTGAACTTGTGAGACGGAGATTGCAGTGAGCTGAGATGGCCCCACTGCACTCCAGCCTGGGTGACAGTGACTCCATCTCAAAAAACAAACAGACAAAAAACAAAACAATTTACTTGTTGC
The DNA here is from genome assembly GCF_006542625.1 of Nomascus leucogenys. NCBI lineage: Eukaryota > Metazoa > Chordata > Mammalia > Primates > Hylobatidae > Nomascus > Nomascus leucogenys. Next base: position 74,855,492 of record NC_044382.1, on the reverse strand, counting down.
ATCTTTACAGAAATACATAGTCTTGATACTAATCCTTACATGATTCTCATTTTATAGGTGAGAAAATCAGGTTAAGCAACTTGCCCAAGGTCACACAACAAGGAAATTCTAGTCAGGACTGGAACCTGGTAGTGACAGTCACTGCTTCCTAAGCCCTTGGGTGCCAGCACACTGTCTCTGTTTATGTGGCATATTTTTTTTCTTTTTCTTTCTTTCTTTTTTTTTTTTCGGGACTGAGTTTTGTTCTTGTTGCCCAGGCTGGAGTTCAGTGGCTCGATCTCAACTCACTGCAACCTCCACCTCCTGAGTTCAAGCAATTCTCCTGCCTCAGCCTCCCAAGTAGCTGGCGTTACAGGCACCAGCCACCATGCCCAGCTAATTTTCTAATTTTAGTAGAGACAGGGTTTCACCATGTTGGTCAGGCTGGTCTTGAACTCCTGACCTCAAGTGATCCACCCACCTCGGCCTCCCATAGAGCTGGGATTACAGGTGTGAGCCATTGCGCCCAGCCTATGTGGCATATTTTTTAGTTTAATCCTCATGACAACTCTACGGGATTTTTTTTTTCTTTTCTTTTTGAGACAGGGTTCAAGCAATTCTCCTGGCTCAGCCTTTGGAGTAGCTAGGACTATGGGACTACAGGCATGAGCCACCATACTGTTTTGTCTGTTTGTTTGTTTTTGGTAGAGACGGGGGTCTCGCTGTGTTGCCCAGGTTGGTCTTGAACTTCTAGACTCAAGTGATCCTCCCACCTCGGCCTCCCAAAGTGCTGGGATTACAGGTGTGAGCCACCACACCCAGCCAGGATGGTGTTATTTATCCTCATATTGTATCTGAATGTGCTGATGCCCTGAAAGGCAGGTGATTTTCCCAGGGGTGCCCAGCATGAGCTCATGAAGTTAGCATTTAGGACTTGCTTCTGTAGCAGCCCTGACTGGGGCTTTCTGGCCTCTCTCTGCATGTATCCAATAATCAGGAGCTCTCACCTTCCAAGGCACTCATTGCTTGAGCTGTTGGGAAGCTTTCCCTTAGGACAAGCTGAAATCTGTCCCTAGCTCTTTAGGTCCGAGGGACCTCGTAGGGCCAGCCACACTGGTTCACCACTCCCTCCTTCCCTGCACATGGTGTCTTGCCTCTTCTTGTTCTCAGTCTGCTTAAGACAATCAATGTTCCTTCTGTGGATCAGAGGCCAGTCCTGGCCCATCTGCAGGGAAGGATTGAGTTGACTATCACCCACCTGTCTTAGACACCCGCTCCTATAGATGACAGCAGGACCTTCAGTCCCAACTTGGCAATATTGGAAACTCCGAATGAGATTTAAGTTCTGGAAGTTGAGTTTTTGAGCATGAGCAACTTGTGGTTTCAGAGACCAGCTCCAGATATACCCTCTTTCAAACCCTCTTCCTATTGCTAACACAAGGCTGCGTCTGAGCCATCAAGAATGGAAGAGAAGGAATCAGGGGCTTTTAGCCAGGCATGGTGGTGAATGCCTGCAGTCCCCGTTACTCGGGAGGCTGAGGTGGGAGGATCACTTTAGCCTGGGAGGTCGAGGCTGTAGTGAGCCATGATTGTAACATTGCACTCCAGCCTGGGTGACACAGTGAGACCTCAGAGACTTAAGGACAAAGAAGGTGGGGACACAAAACTCCCCTGGATTTCTCAGTGTGCCGATAAAGAGCACCAGTTTTGGCCGGGCGCAGTGGCTCACACGCCTGTAATCCCAGCACTTTGGGAGGCCGAGGCAGGCGGACCACGAGGTCAGGAGATTGAGACCATCCTGGCCAACATGGTGAAACCCTGTCTCTACTAAAAGTACAAAAAATTAGCCGGGCGTGGTGGCAGGCACCTGTAGTCCCAGCTACTCGGGAGGCTGAGGCAGGAGAATGGCGTGAACCCGGGAGGCGGAGCTTGCAGTGAGCCAAGATTTCACCACTGCATTCCAGCCTGGGTGACAAAGCCAGACTCCATCTCAAAAAAAAAAAAAAAGAGTGCCAGCTTCCTGAGACTTTTTCAGAATTATATCTGCAGTCATTTACACAGAATTGCTCTTATCCAAAATAATAATAGAACTTTTCTCCTCCTAAAAGAACCAAATGGAAATGGTTACAGCCTGAACGAGGGCCTAGGTTAAACAAGGTGTCAGGCAGCCTGAAGTAGCTACCTTCCTAAGCAGGCCAGCAGAAGTTCGTGCTGTCACCACGCAACATGCAAGAAGGAATCAGCGGCCAGGCGCGGTGGCTCATGCCTGGAATCCCAGCACTTTGGGAGGCTGAGGCGGGTGGATCACCTGAGATCAGGAGCTCGAGACCAGCCTGGGCAACATGGTGAAACCCCATCTCTACTAAAAATACAAAAATTAGCTGGGCGTGGTGCGTGTGCCTATAATCCCAGCCTACTCGGGAGGCTGAGGCAGGAGAATCGCTTGAACCTGGGAAATGGAGGTTGCAGTAAGCTGAGATCGCACCACTGCACTCCAGCCTGGGCGACAAAGCAAGACTCCATTTCAAAAGAAAAAGAAAACATTATGAACCTAAGAGACAGGCAAAGGGAGAGTCCAAAGGGGAGATTAAGAGACTGAAACAGAAACAAAAATTCATTCTGAGAGAGATAGCAGTTGAGAGAGGAAAGAGTAAAATCAGGGAAAGGTTTGAGGGAAGCCAAGAGAAAGATCGAGAGGCCAAATGAAAGGGACTGAGTTTGTGTGTTTATTCATTCACTTAGTATCTGTAGAGCTCCTAATATGTGTCACACACACTTTAATCTAAGCTGGAGACAAGCAGTAAACACAATTTCTATTCTGTAGGAAAAGACAGACAAGAAACCAGCAAACAAGTAGAATGCATTGCATGTCAGATGCTGATAAATGTTATGGAGAAAAAGAAAGCCAGGCAGTGAGATGTTGGTGGGTTAGGAGATTTAAAATCAGGGAATTGGGAGAGGCCTTGCTGGAAAGGTGATATTGAGCTAAGTCTGAGGGAGGAAAAAGAGGATGCCATGTAGTACCTGGGTTGGAGAGCGTTCCAGGCAGAGGGGACCGTAAGTGCAAAGTCCCTGATGCCGAGTGATCAGTGGGGAAAGGGGTGATAAACGAGTCAGAGTGATTAATGAGGTCATAGCAGATAGGGCTTTGTGGGCCAGTTAGGACTTTGGTTTTTATTCTAGATGAAATTTCTTTCTTTTCTTTTTTTTTACTATTTATTGATTTTTTTTTTGAGATGGAGTTTTGCTCTTGTTGCCCATGCTGGAGTGCAATGGCATGATCTTGGCTCACTGCAACCTCTGCTTCCCAGGCTCAAACAATCCTCCCATCTCAGCCTCCCGAGTAGCTGGGACTACAGGTGTTCTTCACCATGCCCAGCTATTTTTTTTGAGACGGAGTTTCGCTCTTGTCACCCAGGCTGGAGTGCAATGGCACGATCTCGGTTCACTGCAACCTCTGCCTCCTGGGTTCAAGCGATTGTCCTGCCTCAGCCTCCCAAGTAGCTGGGATCACAGGCACCTGCCACCACACCCGGCTAAGTTTTGTATTTTTCACAGAGACGAGGTTTCACCATGTTGGCCAGGCTGGTCTCAAACTCCTGACCTCAAGTGATCCACCCGCCTGGGCCCCCGAAAGTGCTGGGATTACAGGTGTGAGCCATTGTGCCTGGCCCTTGCCAACTTTTTAATGGGGTTGTTTTCTGCTTGTTGAAATATTTAGTTTCCTTATATATTCTGGATAGTAGATCTTTGTTGGATGCACAGTTTGTGAATATTTTCTTCCATTCTTTTTTTTTGAGATGGAGTCTCACTCTGTACCCCAGGCTGGAGTGCAGCGGCGCAATCTCGGCTCACTGCAAGCTCCGCCTCCCAGGTTCACGCCATTCTCCTGCCTCAGCCTCCTGAGTAGCTGGGACTACAAGTGCCCGCCACTGCGCCCGGCTAATTTTTTGTATTTTTAGTAGAGATGGGGTTTCACCGTGGTCTCAATCTCCTGACCTCGTGATCCACCTGCCTCAGCCTCCCAGAGTGCTGGGATTACAGGCGTGAGCCACCCCGCCTGGCCTTTCTTCCATTCTTCGGTTGTCTGTTTGTTGATAGTTGCTTTCGCTTTTGCTGTGCAGAAGCTCTTTAGTTTAATGAGAGCCCACTTAACAATTTTTGTTTTTGTTGCTTTTGAGGACTTAGTCAAGAATTCTTTACCAAGGCTGATATCCAGAATGGTATTTCTCCTGGGGTTTCTTCTACGATTTTTATGGTTTGAAGTCTTACATTTAAATCTTTAACCCATCTTGAGTTAATTTTTTTATATGGTGAAAGATAGGGGTCCAGTTTCATTCTCTTGCATAAGGCTAGCCAGTTATCCCAGTGCCACTTAAATGAAATTTCAGCTGAGATTTGAAAGATACACATACAGGAACCAGGGCAGAATTGAGTTCTGGGCTGCTGGCTCTGGATTCAGTTCATTCATTTATTCAATCTCTCTCTATCATTCATTCTCCAAGCATTTAGCGAGGGCTGCTTTGTCCCAGGGCTTGTCCTGGGTGTACTAGAGAGACCAAAGTGGAAAAGACCCTCCCCTCAGCTCTGGAGGAAGAAAACATTTCAGGGTGGGGTGAGGTCCTGCCCTCCTGCAGGTGGGGTAATCCTGCCAGGGTGACCTTGGTCAGCCATAAACTTGGGGAATGAGTGGGTGACAGGCTGGGGAGGGGCTGCCAGCAAGGAGGAAGGAGCTGGAGAGTGTGGAGGTGGGAGTGGGGGGAGAAAGGGGAGACCCCTTCAATTTTCTGTCTTTTCTGTGGTGTGAAAGGCCCTGTCTCCCTGCTGGCTCTGAGCTCTGGCTCCAGGCAGGCCGGGGAGAGAACAGTGGATGGGCCAAGACAGGTGGCCCTGGCATGTGATGTGTGCCCAGGGACTACTCAGCCCTCACTTTTAGAAGGGTTTCCGGAAGTGATGGGAGGGACTGGGCAGGGCAGCTAAATATAGTCCTGGGGCCATGGCTCAGTCTGGGAGGGTCTTCCGCTGAGCACTGTGTGCCCATCACACATGGTGTCCACTGTCAGCTGCCCCTGTGAGTCCCTGTCCTTGTTTGGAGCCTGCTGCTTGTCTCAGATCCTTGGACACAGCCCTGACCCCAGTCCAGCTAGGCTCGACCCTGGCCCGTCCTCCTTGGAGTCTCTTTCAGCCTAAGATTTCCAACCAGACCTGTGAGTCCCGTGGGCTGGATAGAGGGGGAGGAGAGGTCTGGGTATCTTGGTAAAGCGGGGGAGGGGAGTCTCAGAGTGGGGGCTCTGGAGAATTTGGGGCCGGGACTAAGGTCAGAGGCTGAGGCCTGGGGCTAAGGCGAGGGCAAGGACAGTGGGCTAGAATCTGGGCTTGTGTTCAGGAACTGGGGTTGACTGATAGGGCATATTTTTGGGGCTGGAGCTGAGAATTGCAGTGGAGGCTGCTTTTGGGCCTGAGACCGAGTTCCTCTTCCCCCTTGGCCGTCAGAGTCCCATCCAGTGTAGGATGTGAGGTCTTTACAGGCTGGGGCTTCTCCCTGCGGGGCGGCGGGCCCGGCCTGGGCTAGGGCTGGGTCGGGAGCGCGGCGCCGCGGGGTCCCCCTAACCTACTCCTCCTCCACCCAGGCCCGCCATGTCGGCTGCGCCCGGCCTCTTGCACCAGGAGCTGTCCTGCCCGCTGTGCCTGCAGCTGTTCGACGCGCCCGTGACAGCCGAGTGCGGCCACAGTTTCTGCCGCGCCTGCCTGGGCCGCGTGGCCGGGGAGCCGGCGGCGGATGGCACCGTTCTCTGCCCCTGCTGTCAGGCCCCCACGCGGCCGCAGGCACTCAGCACCAACCTGCAGCTGGCGCGCCTGGTGGAGGGGCTGGCCCAGGTGCCGCAGGGCCACTGCGAGGAGCACCTGGACCCGCTGAGCATCTACTGCGAGCAGGACCGCGCGCTGGTGTGCGGAGTGTGCGCCTCACTCGGCTCGCACCGTGGTCATCGCCTCCTGCCCGCCGCCGAGGCCCACGCACGCCTCAAGGTGCGGGATCCGCGCGCATCGTGGTCGGAGGGGTTGTTCGGCGGCGCAGGGCCTGGCCGATGGGGAGGTCGCTGCACTGATTTGGATTCTGAGTCTCTAGAGAGGCTCACGAGCTCCTGGAGTTGCGGGGGGCAGGGGCGGGGCGAAGCAGCCAGGAAAGAGGGTCTGAGGAGCTGAAGGCGGGGCTGGCAGAGGAAAGCCGCGCAGCGATGGAGCCTGGCGAGAAGGGCGCTGAGCAAACCTAGGTTTCCCGGCCTTAGTCCCTAGAGGGACCTGGAGATGGGCGGGCGGAGCCCCAGGGCGGGTCTGATGGGCGGGGCGGAGCCAGGCGGAGCAGGGACTGACCAGCCCCTGCGGCCCACGCGCACATTCCTGCATCTGGTGGGCCGGTCGGGCTGGCTCCCTGCTCGGCGCTGGCCCACTTTGGACTGGAGGCGCCGCGTTCCGGACCGAGCCAGGCGGCCGAGGCAGGGCTGTCCCGTTGTGCTCAGCGGAGGCCCACGCATCCCTGAAGCTGCGGAACTTGGGCTGGCCTGACGGTCCCCAGGCGGGGCCTCACCAGAAGGGAGACTGGAAGGGCTAGGCAGCCGGGATCTGCACTTATGTGCGCGGGCCCAGGGTGGCACCAAGAGCCCCGTCCAGGATGTTTTTCTGGGTAGAGCTGGAAGTCCCGAACGCCTTGGGAGCCCACACGCAGTTGCGTGCGTCCCGAGGTACCCAGCAGAGACACCCAGACAGAGGCAAATAGAGACGAACGCACAATGGCTAGTGCGTGTCATACGTGTGGCAAAAGCACACACGTATAGCTACCGGCGGGCACGTGTGCGCGCAGCCCCAGGAAAGTCTGCCATGAATATTTATTGGGCAGTGGAAGAATAAATGACAGGTGCAGGGGCTGGAGGAGGCGGGGTCTGGAGGCACGGAGGCGTCCTTGGTCCCGGAGGTGGTGACACTGCTGTTGTCTTACGCGACTGGTGCGCGCGCGGGGCTGGCTTCACAGGCGTTGCATTACTCCTTCCCTTGGCCCGCCTCCTAGAGGAGGTAGACCACCGTCCTTTTGTTGGTATTCGAGGCCCCCAGACTTCCCAGGGACCCAGACTCTCAGTCCTGCCTGGCCCAGTTCAGCCCAGTCCTAGCTGGTGGTCTCCTAGCACAGGGCAGGAGCTTCCTCCCGGGAGCCCTCCCATCCCAGCACACCTGTGCTTAAGACCCCAAACTCAGGGCAACTCGCTCGGATCCCCTTCCATGCTGTGGAAGCTTTGTTCTTTCGCTCTTTGCAATAAATCTTGCTGCTGCTAAAAAAAAAAAAAAAAAAAAAAGACCCCAACCTCGTCCAACCTTGGCCGTCTTTATCTGCGAAGAGAGCACAGAACCCATGAAACGGAACAGGGCCCAGGCAGCCCAGGAGCCTGGAAGGGGGCAGTGGGGCGAGATGCAGCCCACCGGGGTTCGCGGCAGCCCAGCCCTTCGCCGCTGGGAGGGGCTGGCCGGAGGTCTGAGGGAGGACCCCAGGAGGGACCCTGAAGGAGGAGGGGAACAAGAAGGCTCTGGGCGGGACCTGACGCCTGGGTCCTTGGCGCGAAGCGGGGTTGGGTCCCGAGATCACGTACCAGCTCAGAGTGGCCGGCACGCGGCCCGCCGCAGCCGTGCGGCCTCCTCCAGCATGCGCATGTCGCGCAGCACGGCCACGACGAGCTCGGCTGCGTAGTCCCCGTAGTTGGAGGCGACCAGCTTGTCGGTGAGGTCCACGGTATCTAGCTGCCTGAGCGCTCCCCGCGGGATGCGCTCAAAGCCCTCGCGCAGCGGCACCGTCCCCAGCTTCATCTTGAACTTCTTGAGCTCCTCCGGGGTCAGGTTCTCCAGCACCTTCAGGATGGCCTCGCGCTTCGTTCCCATGGCTCAGCCCTGCGCCTCTGAGCCTCCGAGGGCCTGGAGCCATCAGGTCCTACCTTTCGTGCAGCAGGTGGAACTGCCGCCCCCGGGGATGTCCCGGGGAGGAGACTGATCTGGCAGCTCATATTCAACTCTGTGGCTCCTGCTGGGAGGGGACTCTGCAAACACCGCCTAGAGGGTCCGCCAGTTTCCCCTGGGAGAGTGGGGGCGCCAAATTGTTGAGGTGGGGATTGCTGTTCCCAATCTGCAGAGGAGGAAACAGGTTGCAAGTCATTGAGGCAGGAATGGAACTGATTCCATGGCCAGGCACCTCCCAGCAAAGAAGTGGCTTTGTAGCCTGGCATGGTTGCTCATGCTTGTAGTGCCAGCTACTCGGGAGGCTGAAGCAAAAGGATTGCTTGAGCCTAGGAGTTCGAGTTGTGATTCTGCCACTGCACTCCAGCCTCGGCAATCCTGTCTCAAAAAAAAAAAAAAAAAGTGGCTTTGGCAGGAGTATGGGGAGCTCTCCTATATTTGCATATTTGCATTTGAGGTCTTGGGTAAGATCTAGACCACAGAGTGTTTGGTTGGTCTATGCAGGGGACATTTTTTTTTTTTTTTTGAAACGCAGTCTTGCTCTGTCGCCCAGGCTAGAGTGCAGTGGCACATTCTTGGCTCACTGCAAACTCCACATCCCTGGTTCAAGCGATTCTCCTGCCTCAGCCTCCCGAGTAGCTGGGATTGCCACTGCGCCCGTCTAATTTTTGTATTTTTAGTAGAAATGGGGTTTCACCATCTTGGTCTGGCTGGCCTTGAACTCCTGACCTCGTGATCCACCCGCCTCGGCCTCCCAAAGTGCTGGGATTACAGGCGTGAGCCACTGTGCCCGGCCAGCAGGGGACATTTTAATTAAATTTCCTGTCCCCCACTCCAAGCCCATGCGTGTACAGGCAGGCTGACTTGGGGGTCAGGCTGACAGGCTGACTGAGGCTGATGTTCTGCTTTTAAGTAAGAGAGGAAGCCCAGGAGTAGGGGTATGTTGCCTTTCTTCTTTCATATATCCTTCATGTACCCCCTGAGGTCTGTTGTGTGCCAAGCTCTGTGCCTGCTTGTCTGGTGGGAGAGACCAAACCACATTGATGTTTGTCATCCTCGCAAAGACCTGTGCTATGGGGCTGACTGCTGAGCAGAGGGGATCAGGGAAGGCAAGGCCAGGGAGGGGTCAACAAAACAGACAAGGGGCTTGGGGTGTGGTGGTTCATGCCTGTAATCCCAGCACGCTGGGAGGCTGAGGTGGGAGGATTGTTGAGGCCAGGAGTTGGAGACCAGCCTGGGCAATATAGTGAGATTGTTTCTACAAAAATATTTTAAAAAATCATGGCCAGGCATGGTGGCTCATGTCTGTAATCCCAGCACTTTGGGAGGCGAAGTGAGTGGATCACCTGAGGTCAGAAGTTTGAGACCAGCCTGGCTAACATGGTGAAACCCTGTCTCTACTAAAAATACCAAAATTAGCCAGGCGTGGTGGTGCACCGAAATTAGTCCCAGGTACTTGGGAGGCTGAGGCAGGAGAATCGCTTGAACCCAGGAGACGGAGGTTGCAGTGAGCCGAGATTGTGCCACTGTACTGCAGCCTGGGGGACAGAGTGAGACTCCATCTCAAAAAAAAAAAAGAAATCAGAAAATTTGCTGGGCATGGTGGTGCGTGCCTATAATTCCAGCTACTTGGGAGACTGAAGTGAGAGGGCCAATTAAGCCTGGGAAGTTGAGGCTGTAGTTAACTGTGATCATGCCACTACTCCAGCCAGGGCAACAGTGTGAGACCCTGTCTCAAAACAAAACACCATAATAAATAAATAAAAAAATGCACCAAAATAGACAAGGGGCAGGGGAAGCATTCAGACCTCAGGAGTAGCACTGGCTGGGGCTGGGAGGCATGTAAGTGGGTTTGGGGGTTGGAAAATGGCTGGAGGAGGAGCTGGCATTGAGGTTGAGCCACAGAGGGCAGGTTTAGGATGGGAGGTGTGGGTTTCGGGTGGGTGGCATCCCCATCACTTCTCCATGCTTCGCCCCCCAGACACAGCTGCCACAGCAGAAACTGCAGCTGCAGGAGGCATGCATGCGCAAGGAGAAGAGTGTGGCTGTGCTGGAGCATCAGCTGGTGGAGGTGGAGGTGAGGACTTCACACGGCCATGACTAGGGGCTGAGGGCCAGGCTAGGGGTCTCCAGCCAAGAGCCTTTATCCCTTCGATCACTGCCCCATCCCTGCAGGAGACAGTGCGTCAGTTCCGGGGGGCCGTGGGGGAGCAGCTGGGCAAGATGCGGGTGTTCCTGGCTGCACTGGAGGGCTCCTTGGACCGCGAGGCAGAGCGTGTGCGGGGTGAGGCAGGGGTCGCCTTGCGCCGGGAGCTGGGGAGCCTGAACTCTTACCTGGAGCAGCTGCGGCAGATGGAGAAGGTGCTGGAGGAGGTGGCGGACAAGCCGCAGACTGAGTTCCTCATGGTGAGCACTGGGTGACCTCCCCTCCCTGCCTCAGCCCTCTGCTCAGGGCCCAGAGACCTCATCCCATTGTCAGATAGGCCCAGAGAGGGGCAGGGATAAGCCAGCAGCACACAGCCGGGAGGGGCAGGCCTCAGGACTGCTGTATGGTTGTTTAGGTTGAGCACTGCATAAGGCCATTGCATTAAGTGAGCACTATTCATATCATAGACATTGTAGGTTTATGTATTTATTAGGACACTCTTTTTTTTTTTTTTTTTTTTGAGACGGAGTCTCGCTCTGTTGCCCAGGCTGGAGTGCAGTGGCAGGATCTTGGCTCACTGCAAGCTCCGCCTCCTGGGTTCACGCCATTCTCCTGCCTCAGCCTCCTGAGTAGCTGGGACTACAGGCGCCCGCCACCATGCCTGGCTAATTTTTTCTATTTTTCAGTAGAGACAGGGTTTCACCGTGTTAGCCAGGATGGTCTTGATCTCCTGACCTCGTGATCCACCCGCCTTGGCCTCCCAAAGTGCTGGGATTACAGGCGTGAGCCACCGCGCCCGGTCTTTTTTTTAAAGGCAGGGTCTCACTCTGTCACCCAGGCTGGAGTGCAGTGGCATGATCACAGCTCACTGCACCCTTGACTTTGTAGGCTCAAGCAATCCTCCAATCTCAGCCTCCCATAGCTGGGACTATAGGCGCTTACCACCATGCCTGGCTAATTTTGTATTTTTAGTAGAGATGGGGGTCTCATTATGTTGCCCAGACCGGTCTCAAAGCCTGGGCTCAAGCAATCTGCCTGCCTTGGCCTCCCAAAGTGCTGGGATTATAGGCGTGAGCCACCGGACCCGGCCTATTAGGACAGTTTTCTAACAGGTGGAATCAGAGTTTCTTGGAGGCAAAGATACCTTTTTGTAATCCACATAAAAGTGAAGCGGTAGGGGTGGCCTTGAGTTCTAGGTCTCTTTTGCCTTTTTTTTTTTTTTTTTTTGAGACAGGGCTTTGCTCTGTTGCCCAGGCTGGAGTGCAGTGGCATGACCTCGGCTCACTGCAACCTCCTTCTCCTGGGTTCAAGTGATTTTCCTGGCTCAGCTTCCCAAGTAGCTGGGATTACAGGTGCCAGCCACCATGCCCAGCTAATTTTTTTGTAATTTTAGTAGAGATGGGTTTGACCATGTTGGCCAGGCTGGTCTCGAACTCCTGGCCTCAAGCAATCCACCCGCCTTGGCCTCCCAAAGTGTTGAGATTACAGGCAGGAGCCGCCTCATCTGGCCTCTGTTAGCTTTTCTGATTCTTCCTGACATTGCACTCAGCATTCCTAGTTGTCTACCCCATCCTCAAAAGTCTCCAGTGTCCCCACCATCGGCTTCACCACCATTCTCTTTTTCTCTCTCTCCAGAAATACTGCCTGGTAACCAGCAGGTGAGAGCAACCTGGCCCTGTCCCTTTGCCTGACTTGTCCCAGTCTTCTAGGGACAAGAGCCGGCTCATCTCCACTCACTATTGTGCCTGCACACCCACAATTCAGTCTGCTCCCCCACCCCTGCCTGAACACAAGGTTGTAGACAGAAATGATCTGGAAGGATCCTTTCACTCAGGGACCTCCTAGATTGGTGCCGTGAGACATATGTGGGTGGGGACACAGGCGTCACTGTGTGCTCAGTGTGGCCGTTGAGGGAAAGAGGTGGCCAGGGATGGAGTGAATGTTTGAGTTGGGCCCTGGAGGGATGAACAGGAGTTGGCTAGGCAAAGCGTTGGGAGAAGAAGGGCATTGTGAGGAGAAAGGCATTGTGGGGAGAAGGGCATTGCTGAGAGAAGAAGGGCATTGCTGGGAGAAGGACATTGCCGGGAGAAGAAGGACATTGCTGGGAGAAGAAGGGCATTGCTGGGAGAAGGGCATTATGGGGAGAAGGGCACTGCGGGGAGAAGGGCGTTGCTGGGAGAACGGCATTGCTGGGAGAAGGGTGTTGCTGGGAGAAGGGCATTGCTGGGAGAGGGGTCAGCCAGCGAGAGGGCTGGCGAGTGGGAGGGAAGAGGAAGCTGGGGTAGTAGATGTGTGCTCACTGGCAAAGCTGAGAGGCTTGGACCTTATCCCAACAGAAGGATTAAAAGAAAATGTAGTTGGGCTGGGTGCGGTGGCTCACGCCTGTCATCCAAGCACTTTGGGAGGCTGAGGCGGGCGGATCACCTGAGGTCAGGAGTTCGAGACCAGTCTGGCCAACATGGCAAAACCTCATCTCTACTAAAAACACAAAAATTAGCCAGGCATGGTGGCAGGCGCCTATAATCCCAGCTACTTGGGTGGCTGAGGCAGGAGAATTGCTTGAACTGGGGAGGCAGAGGCTGCATTGAGCCAAGATCACGCCACTACACCCCAGCCTGGGTGATAGAGCCAGACTCAATCTCAAAAAAAAAAAAAAAAAAAAGACCTAAGCCAAATAAACAGTGGTAAAATATATACAATATAAAATTGACAATTTTAAGCTTCTTTTTTGTTATTAAGACAGGATCTTGCTATGTTGCCCAGACTGAACTCAAATTTCTGAGCTCCAGTGAGCGTCCTGAGTCAGCCTCCCTGAGCAGCTGGACTACACTCTACCTCGCTCATTTTAAGCATTTTTAAGTGCGCATTTAAAATTCAGTGGTGCTAAGTACATTCACATTGTACAACCATCACCAGTGTTTATCTCCAGAATTTTCTCATCTTCCCAAACCAAAACTCCAAAGGAAGAGTTTTCTTTTTTTTTTTTTTTGAGATGGAGTCTTGCTCTGTCTCCCAGGCTGGAGTGCAGTGGCTCAATCTCGGCTCACTGCAAGCTCCGCCTCCCGGGTTCACTCCATTCTCCTGCCTCAGCCTCTCCGAGTAGCTGGGACTACAGGCGCCCGCCACCACGCCCGGCTAATTTTTTGCATTTTTAGTAGAGACGGGGTTTCACCGTGGTCTCGATCTCCTGACCTTGTGATCCGCCTGCCTCGGCCTCCCAAAGTGCTGGGATTACAAGCGTGAGCCACCGTGCCCGGCCACAAAGGAAGAGTTTTAAGCAGGGGTGCGATGTGGGGAGATCCTGGAATCCCCTCAGCCCTTGTCCTGCTCCCTCACACATGCCTCCCCTTCCCCTCTCCACCCCCAGGCTGCAGAAGATCCTGGCAGAGTCTCCCCCACCCGCCCGTCTGGACATCCAGCTGCCAATTATCTCAGATGACTTCAAATTCCAGGTGTGGAGGAAGATGTTCCGGGCTCTGATGCCAGGTACCGGGAGGGACTGGCTCAGGTTTGTGTGTGACCGGGCAGTTGATGGGAGGCCCTAGCCACCCCTGAGAGGCCTCCCGGTCCCAACTGGGGAGGCCACTGAAGGAGGTACCCATTGCCCCTTTGCCTCTGGACTGCCGCTGCAGTCCTCTAATCTGTGTTGGGAGGAGGGCCTTTGAGAGCATGGGGTTTGCAGTGGGTGACTGACACGAAGACGCTGCTGCTGTTGGCGACACGGGACGCTGGGGCCTGGGTCTGAGCAACTGACTTGCTGTGTGATCCTTGGTCAGTCTCTGCCCCTCTCTGGACAGTGGAGATGATAAATCCTGCCAATTGGGGACTGAGGCTCTGCAGAGCTCCTGGAACCCTGGGGACTGGCCTGGGTCAGAGAGTGACTCTGGCGGCCTGTGGCTGGGGAGGCCCAAGGGCTCAGTTCCTCCCGCAAGAGCTGGATGATGCAGGTTACAGAGCTCCGGGACATACACATTGCTGGGGCAGCCCTTCCTGCCTCAGCGGAGGTGGGAATGCAGACAGTCTCATTTTATTCATGGTAAAACTAAGGCTCAGAGACTGGGTCTAGGCTGATGTGAAGATCGGGCTCCTTGACCTTGGGCCTTGGGCCTTGTCTGGGCCTCAGATGGTGAGTCCCATGCCTTGTATCAATTTAGTCCTGTTGGCCAGGCTCGGTGGCTCACACTTGTAATCCCAGAACTTTGGGAGGCTGAGGTGGGAGGATCACTTGAGCCCAGGAGTTGGAGACCAGCCTGGGAAACATAGTGAGAACCCCTGTCTCTACAAAAACTTAAAAAATTTAACCAGGTGTGGTGGCACGTGCCTGTAGTCCCAGCTACTTGGGAGATGGGAGGATTGCTTGAGCCTGGGAGTTGGAAGTTGCAGTGAGCCAAGGTTGCACCTGCGCTCCAGCCTGGGCGACAGTGAGACCCTGCCTCAAAAAAAACAAAAACAAAAACAAAAACAAAACAACAACAATAACAACAAAAACAAAAACAAAATGCAGGCCTGCCTGCAATCCTAGAGGGAAGCAATCATGGCCTCATCTTACAGCTGGGCAAACGGAAGTTGAGCCAGGTGTGGTCTTGTGGCCCAAGCCCAGTGAGCGGAGATGCCAAGAGGATTAGGGGAGACAAAGCTGGCCTGTAATTGGTTGGGAGAAGACCCCAGCGAGGCAGAAACCTAGGGTTTTCTGACCGTGTTCTCTCTGGCAGCGCTGGAGGAGCTGACCTTTGACCCGAGCTCTGCGCACCCGAGCCTGGTGGTGTCTTCCTCAGGCCGCCGCGTGGAGTGCTCGGAGCAGAAGGCGCCGCCGGCCGGGGAGGACCCGCGCCAGTTCGACAAGGCGGTGGCGGTGGTGGCGCACCAGCAGCTCTCCGAGGGCGAGCACTACTGGGAGGTGGAGGTTGGCGACAAGCCGCGCTGGGCGCTGGGTGTGATCGCGGCCGAGGCCCCCCGCCGCGGGCGCCTGCACGCGGTGCCCTCGCAGGGCCTGTGGCTGCTGGGGCTACGCGAGGGCAAGATCCTGGAGGCGCACGTGGAGGCCAAGGAGCCGCGCGCTCTGCGCAGCCCCGAGAGGCGGCCCACGCGCATCGGCCTTTACCTGAGCTTCGGCGACGGCGTCCTCTCCTTCTACGATGCCAGCGATGCCGACGCGCTCGTGCCGCTTTTTGCCTTCCACGAGCGCCTGCCCGGGCCCGTGTACCCCTTCTTCGACGTGTGCTGGCACGACAAGGGCAAGAATGCCCAGCCGCTGCTGCTCGTGGGTCCCGAAGGCGCCGAGGCCTGAGCCGCCGGATGGGTCGGGGAGGGGTGCAGGGGCCTGGGTTGGAGCTTAGGTCTCCTTGGTCGGGTCTGACGGGAGAAGGGTGGGGAGCGGGTTGCCAGGGCCCAGGGGGCTGGGAACTGGGGGATCTCCCAGAATACTGACAAGCATGGGGTAGGACTGGCTTGGTGGCTCATGCCTGTAATCCCAGCACTTTGGGAGACGGAGGCGAGTGGATCACCTGAGGTCAGGAGTTTAAGACCAGCCTGGCCAACATGGTGAAACTCCTCTCTACTAAAAATACAAAAATTAGCTGGGCGTGGTGGCCTACGCCTGTAATCCCAGCTACTTGGGAGGCTGAGGCAGGAGAATTGCTTGAACCCAGGAGGTGGAGGTTGCAGTGAGCGGACATTGCGGCACTGCACTCTAGCCTGGGTGACTAGAGTGAGACTCTGTCTCAAAAAAAAAAAGTGTGTGGGTTGGCATGGCCTGGGGACTGCTGGTGAGGGGTTGGGGTGATGCTGGGGACAAGACTCAGTGGGGTAGGGAGATCTGGAGTCAGGTCAGTGGGGAAATCAGAATTTGGGAACCAGGATGTCTGAGAATTCCAGGAAGAAACTAAGGTTGAGTGAGGGAGGGACAGGGCCAGGTTGGGGGATTGATGGGAGGAGCTTGAGAACCTGTAGAGTAAGGGGCTCCTTCTGCCTCACACTCCCCTCCTCCTTAGGCCTTGGGTCCCCCGCTCCAGATTCACCTTACCCAAAGGCCTTCCCCTTAGTTCTCCACCTTAAGCATGCATTAAAATAACCTTTTTAAAGCCCTTAACCATGACTTGTTAAAGCATAGGGTGCTAAGTTTCTGATTTAGTAGGTTGGACAGGTCAAAAGTGCTCATTTCTTTTTTTTCTTTTTTTTGAGACGGAGTCTTGCTCTGTCACCCAAGGATAGAGTGCAGTGGCGCCATCTCGGCTCACTGCAACCTCTGCCTCCAGGGTTCAAGCAATTCTCATGCCTCAGCCTCCCAAGTAGCTGGGACTACAGACCCCTGCCACCACACCTGGCTATTTATTTTTACTTTTTATTTTTAGTAGAGGTTTCACTATGTTGGCCAAGCTGGTCTCGAACTCCTGACCTCAAGTGATTCACCCGCCTTGGCCTCCCAAAGTGCTGGGATTACAGACATGAGCCACTGCGCCTGGCCGAAAATGCTCATTTTTTTTTTTTTTAATTTAGTTTTTGTAGAAATGGTGTCTCGTTATGTTGCCCAGGCTGATCTTGAACTCTTGGCCTCAAGTGATCCTCCTGCCTTGGCCTTCCAAGTACTGGGATTACAGGTGTGAGCCACCACGCCCTGCCAAAAATGTGCATTTCTAGCAGGTTCCCAGGTGACGCTGCTGGCCACAGGGGCTGATGCTGCGGGAAGCCCCGACCTAGTGCACACCCCATTGGGCTCTTCACTGTCAGTGTAGATGGAGGAGAGGCATCGGTCCAAAATATGTTTCCCCAGTCAAAAACATGTAAGGTTTGCACCAGGAGTGGAAGGAAACAAACAAACATAAACCAAAGCAAAGACATTTAAGGGCTGGGTACTCATGCCTGTAATCCCAACACTTTGGGAGTTTGAGGCAGGAGGATCATTTGAGGCCAGGAGTTTGAGACCAGCCTGGGCAACATAGCGAGACCCTGTTGCAACAAAAAACAGAAAAACAACAAAAAGAAGACATTGGAAAACTGCCAGAGCTGATTCTAGGTGAATAAACAACCCTCGACTTAACTTGCTTTGCTTCTGGGATATGTTTATCGAGCGTCTTGAACGTTGAGGAAGCCAGCCAAGAGAAAGAGCCTGATGCCAAGGTCACACTGGTCCCTGATGCTCATGGGGAAGAGAAGGCCCCCTACTAGATATCCCAGAACCGGCCGCTCCCCACTTACTTGCTGGTTCACACCTTCTTTGGTTTTAGCGCACAGGGCATTTCTTGGGCTGTGGAGTAACCACTGAGACCAGAGTGAGAGTCCCTCTTCCCTGGAGGGAGAGGCCTTTGGGGATCCAGACAGGCTTCTCTCCTGAGAGAAGATGCTGGCCTGGGGTCACTCATTTTCACGGGGAGGGTGTGCTGGCGGGATGGGTGGAAGGGCCTGGGGCCCCGGCAGCCCATTGCAGAGGTTTTCTCAGGAGATGGTGGGTATGGGACTAAGGGTGAAAGGGAAGTTGTGAGTTGGGTAAGAAAGGCCTGAGGATCTGGCAGGAGAAGGCAGCATACCTAGGTGTGTCTCCCAGAGGAAGGCCTGTGGAGCCCTGGCTTCAGGAGACAGAAGAGAGGATTAACGGTAGAAGCTCTTTCATGTTAGAAAATAAAACATTTTAGTAAAGGGATTATTTGGTTGTAAAATCCAACACCACTAATAAAACTGTTATATTCTGACTCTTTCCTCATTAAATCTGCATGAAAAGACATATGACCTACTGCAAGGCCTCCTAATTGCCCTCTAGCCTTCAATTTTGACTCGGTAATGTTTCCAAAAATGCAAATGTGGTCATGGGACTCAGTTGCTCAAAACTTTCAACAACTCCCTCTTGCCTACAGGATAAAGCCTCCAGTCTTCGGCTTAGCATTTGAGCTGTTCTGCCATGTTTTTTGTTTGTTTGTTTGTTTGTTTTGTTTGAGACAGTCTCGCTCTGTCGCCCAGGCTGGAGTGCAGTGGTGTGATCGCCGTAACCTCCGCCTCCTAGGTTCAAGGGATTCTCCTGCCTCAGCCTCCCGAGTAGCTGGGATTACAGGTGCCCGCCAGCCTGGTCTTGAACTCCTGACCTCAGGTGATCCACCCATCTTGGCCTCCCAAAGTGCTGGGATTACAGGCTGGCCTTCCAGCCTCATCTGTTTTTAATTAAAAAACAATTTTTTTTTGAGACAAGGTCTTGCTCTGTTGCACAGGCTGGAGTGCAGTGGTGTTTGTGGCTCACTGCAGCCTTGACCTCCTGGGCTCACATGATCCTCCCACTCCAGCCTCCTGAGTAGCTAGGATGGCGGGCACCCACCACCATGCCTGACTATTTTTTATTTTTTGTATTTTGGTAGAGATGAGGTCTCACTATGTTGCCCATGCTGGTCTTGAGCTCCTGGCCTCAAGCGATCCTCCCATCTCGGCTTCCCAAAGTGTTGGGATTATAGGTGTGAGCCACTCAGCCCAGCCCAGCTTCATCTTTTATTTTATTATTAGTTTTTGAGATGGAATCTCACTGTGTCACCCAGGTTGGAGTGCAGTGGCGTGATCTCGGCTCACTGCAACCTCCGCCTCCCAGGTTCAAGTGATCCTCCTGCCTCAGCCTCCTGAGTAGCTGGGACTATAGGCGGGTGACACTACGCCTAGCTGATTTTTGTATTTCTAGTGGGGATGGGGGTTTCACTATGTTGGCCAGCCTGGTCTCGAACTCCTGACCTCAAGTGATCCGCCCACCTCGGCCTCCCAAAGTACTAGGATTACAGGCTTGAACCACCGCGCCCATCCCCAGCTTCATCTTAAAAAGAAAAATTCTCTGTTTTAATATCTAACAGGGCAAATATTGAAAGATAAACCCACATAACAAAAGCTCTTTGGGATCCTAGTATTGGGGAAAGGCTGCTGTCCATTGACTGTCACTGAACTCTCTGTCATTGCTCAGGCTAAGGACTGGCCACAGTTGGGGAGGGACCTGTGGTCTCCTGTGTTGCTCCTCACCCTGTAGACGGGCTGTGGGCTGTGGGCTGTGTCCAGCCTCACCTTGGACCACCGCCCTGTGCATGTCTACACTCTGGCCATGCTGAACTGGACTGCTGGGGTCTCTGCACCTCCTTTTTTTTTTTTTTGAGATGGAGTCTTGCTCTGTCGCCCAGGCTGGAGTGCAATGGTGCTATCTCAGCTCACTGCAACCTCTGCCTCCCAGGTTCAAGTGATTCTCCTGCCTCAGCCTCCCCAGTAGCTAGGATTACCAGCACCCACCACCACACCAGGTTAATTTTTTCATTTTTATTTTTATTTTTAGTAGAGGCGAGGTTTTGCCATGTTGGCCAGGCTGGTCTCGAACTCCTGACCTCAAATGATCTGCCCGCCTCAGCCTCCCAAAGTGCTGGGATTACAGGCACGAGCTGTTGGGCCTGGCCCCTGCACTTCTTTTTTAGGAATGTCAGTTCCCTCCCACTTATCCTTCATGGCTCTCCCAAAACACCACCATTTCCTGTCCTCTCTTGACCTTCTAGGCTTCCAGGAAGAATCAGTTACTCTCCTCTCTGGATCTCCCAGCAGCTCCTCCACCATGTGTAGCCCACGGAATTGAATTGTCTACACATAGGCCATGGGTGTCTGGAGGGATGGTGGTATCTGAGACCCAAAGCCTCCTTCTGAGGAAATGGGTACTCTGAGAAGCAGATGCCAAGATAGGATTAAATGGGCAGAGATTTTAGGAGGGAAGATGCCCATGTAAGGGAAGATGGGGAGGGCCATCAGACTGTGTTGCAAGTCTGCTGTTCCGTGTGGGAGGGAGGGAGGGAAGGCTCTTGTGGCGTCTCCTGCAGCCAAAGCCACCGTCCAAACACTCCTGTGCCTTCTGGGACCCAGGCTGGCTTTAGTCTCCCTGCAGAGCTGAGTAATGTATGCTCCCTTTTGTTGGAATTATATCAGGAAACTTTCTTTCAAAGCTGCCACAGGTTCTTTCTGCGTATAGTTGCCCCAGCTTGAGCTGCGTGCATTGAAGGAAATGGCCCATGGCTGACTGGGTGAGGTGGGCTTCGTGGGAAAAGCTGTGTAATTCAGGTGGTCGTTGTCGGGTGGGGCTGCCTGACCCAGGCAGGGTCTCCCTGGGGATGTAGGAAGGTGAAATGTGAACAGAGAAGGGAGTTCCTCCAGCACGTGTGTTCTAAAGCACCAGCGTCCCTTCCGTGAGTCCCTCCTCTCCATGGGAACGCTGGAAACCGCCAGTAACTGGCTGCCAAGACATTTCCTGTGTTTCCTGACATCTTTAGGTAGCATAATAGCAAAGTTGAACCTGCCAAGGCCATGATAAAACTGCAAGCAACAACATTTATCGTGGCCGGGTGCAGTGGCTCACGCCTGTATTCCCAGCACTTTTGGAGGTTGAGGTGGGTGAATCACCCGAGGTCAGGAGTTCGACCAGTCTGGCCAACATGGTAAAACCCCATCTTTACTAAAAATACAAAAATTAGCCAGGCATGGTGGCGCATGCCTGCAATCCCAGCTACTCAAGAGGCTGAGGTAGGAGAATCACTTGAACCTGGGAGGTGGAGGTTGCGATGAGCTGAGATCAGGTCACTGCATTCCAGCCTGGGTGAGAGAGTTGAAACAGGAATTAAAAGAAATTAAAGAATGTGTAAGCAAAAACTCAGTTGTATGTAAGAAAACCCAATTCACCCTGAGGAAGAGAAAGAGCTGAAGTTCTTTAAAAATTAACTGCCTGTTTTTCTGTGGCTAGTGAGCCTTATCTCTCTCCCTTTCCCAGGCATTGTGAAGACCCTGTTTCTCTAGCTGTGCAGCTGCAAGGTCACTAGGCAGATAAACTCAAGTCGTAAAAAATGTTTTTCCTTGAAAAGTAGAAAATGATGTAATGCATGTCTCAATTGAATAACTGTCTTTGTTTCTTGCTTCTGTAATGTGCTTCCCCCTGCACAGATCTCCCCCTGCCCCACAAAATGCTTAAAAGGTAACTGGAGCTGGGCGCGGTGGCTCACACCTGTAATCCCAGCACTTTGGGAGGCTGAGGCCGGCGGATCACGAGGTCAGGAGATCGAGACCATCCTGGTTAACATGGTGAAACCCCGTCTCTACTAAAAATACAAAAAATTAGCCGGGCGTGGTTGCAGGCACCTGTAGTCCCAGCTACTTGGGAGGCTGAGGCAGGAGAATGGCCTGAACCCGGGAGGCAGAGCTTGCAGTGAGCCGAGATCGCGCCACTGCACTCCAGCCTGGGTGACAGAGCGAGACTCTATCTCAAAAAAAAAAAAAAAAAAAAGTAACTGGACTCTTTGTTCAGGGCTCAGTCTTTTTGGATGTTAATCTGACTGGGCCAGTGCACCTAAATAATAAATAATAAGTATCCTCCTCAACCTCTTGGTCTCTCTGATTCCTACATTATCCCACTGCAGAATGAGACACTGTCTCAAAGGAAAAAAAAAGAAAATGTATTGAGACCTTATTATGTGTCAATAGCTCTCTATTCAGAATCTCACTGATCTTCGCAACCCTAGATCTCACAACAACGAGAGCCCCACTAGGTTGCCTCTTATACCGGGTTCACGCATCCCCTGGGTGCATGACAGTCTGATCACAAAGGACCCCGGTCCACAGGAGCATGATACATCTTGGAGTATCGACTTTATGCCAAGATTCTTCTTCTTGATACTGGTGGTGGTGAGAAAGTTGTGTAATTTAACCAAAAGTAAAAATCAAGATGTCACGTTCCCATTAAAACAAACATAGAGTACAGAATCTGCATGAATTTTCAAGCTAAAACAAGAGATGTCCACAAAGTTTTGCATTGGTGCTGGCCATTTGTGTAGGCCTTCAGACTCTCAAAAATGTGAGTTCTTAAAATTATTATTATTTATTTTTGAGACAGGGTTTCACTCCATCACCCAGGCTAGAGTACAATGGTGTGATTTCTGCAGCCTCGGCCTCCCAGTTTCAGGTGATCCTCCCACCTCAGCCTCCCAAGTAGCTGGAATTACAGGCACATGCCACCATGCCTGGCTAATTTTTTGTAAGTTTAGTAGAGACGGGATTTCACCGTGTTGCCCAGTCTGGTCTCAAATGCCTGGGTGCAAATGATTCACCTGCCTCAGCCTCCCAAAGTGTTGGGATTACAGGTGTGAGCCACTGCGCCTGGCCTAAAAATACTTTATTGCTAAAAATGCTAAGGATCATCTGAGCTTTCAGTGAGTCACAGTCTTTTTGCTGGTGGAGGGTCCTGCCTCAATGTTGATGGCTACTGACTGATGAGGATGGTGACTGCTGAAGGTGGGGGTGGCGGTGGCAATTTCTTAAAAGAATTTCTTAGGCCAGGTGCTGTGGTTCACGCCTGTAATCCCAGCACTCTGGGAGGCCGAGGTATGTGGATCACCTGAGGTCAGGAGTTCAAGACCAGCCTGGCCAACATGGCAAAACCCCATGTCTACTAAAAATACAAAAATTAGCTGGGCTTTGTGGTGGGCATCTGTAATCCCAGCTACTTGGGAGGCTGAGGCAGGAGAATCACTTGAACCCAGGAGATGGAGCTTGCAGTGAGCTGAGATCATGCCATTACACTCCAGCCTGGGTGACAGAGTGAGACTCTATCTCAAAAAACATAAAAAGTAAAAAATAAAAAATAAAAAAAAGAATTTCTTAAAAGAAGACAATAATGAGGCTGGGCGCGGTGAGTCATGCCTGTAACTGGGAGGCCGAGGCAGGTGGATCACCTGAGCTCAGGAGTTCAAGACCAGCCTGGCCAACAAGGTGAAACCCCATCTCTACTAAAGATACAAAAATTAGCTGGGCGTGGTGGCTGGTGCCTCTAATCTCAGCTACTCCGGAGGCTGAGGGAAAAGAATTGCTTGAACCCAGGAGGCGGTTCAGTGAGCCGAGATTGCACCATTGCATGCCAGCCTGGGCTACAAGAACAAAAGTCCATCTCAAAAAAAAAAAAAAAAAAGACTTGAAAGGCAAAATGACTCCTTGATCCAAGGGCTGCAGAATAGATGTTCTGTTAGCAGGTGTATTAGTCCATTCTCACACTGCTGTGAAGACATACTTGAGACTGGGTAATTTACAAAGGAAAGAGATTTAATCAGCTCATGGTTCTGTGGGCTGTACAGGCTTCTGCTTCTGGGAAGGCCTCAGGAAACTTATAATCATGGTGGAAGGTGAAGGGCAAGAAGGCACATCTTCACATGGCTGGTGGGAGGTGAGAGAGGTGCTACACGCTTTAAAACAAGCAGCACTAGGGGGACGATGCTAAATCATTAGAAACTGCCCCCATGATCCAATCACCTCCCACCAGGCCCCTCCTCCAACACTGGAGATCACAACCTGACATGAGATTTGGGTGGGAACACAGAGCCAAACCATATTAGCAGGCATGAAAACAACATTTATCTCTTGGTACATCTCCATCAGAGCTCTTAGGTAACCAGGTGCATTGTCAATTAGCAGTAATATTTTGAAAGGAGTCTTTTTGACCAGATGTGGTGGCTTGTGTGTGTAATCTCAGCAGTTCAGGAGCCTGAGGAGGGAGGATCACTTGAGCCCAGGAGTTTGAGACCAGCCTGGGTAATATAGCAAGATCCTATCTCTACAAAAAATAAAAAAAATTAGTCAGGCATGGTGGCACAAACCTGTAGTTCCAGTTACTTGGGAGGCTGAAGCAGGAGGATTGCTTGAGCCCAGGAAGTTGAGGCTTCAATCAGCTATGATCATGCCACTGCACTCCGCCTGGGCAATGGAGAAAGAAAGAAAGAAAAAAAGAAAGAAATTTCCTTTTGAGCAGTAGTTCTCAACAGTGGGCTTAAAATATTCAGTCAACTGTGCTATAAACAGATATGTTGTCATCCAGGCTTTGTTGTTCCATTTATAGAGACAGGCATAGTACATTTAGCATAATTCTTAAGGGGTCTAGGATTTTTGGAATGGTAAATGAGCATTAGCTACAACTTGAAGTCACCAGCAGCATTAGCCCTAACAAGAGAGTCAGCCTGTCCTTTAAAGCTTTGAAGCCAGGCATTGACTTCTCCTCTCTAGCTATGAAAGTCCTAGATGGCATCTTCTTCCAATAGAAGGCCGTTTTGTCTACATTGGAAATCTGTTGTAAGGTGTAGCCACCTTCATCAATGATCTTAGCTAGATTTTCTGAATAACTTGCAAGTTATCCAGAAAAGGTTTTTAATTGACTTTGCCTAGATCCATCAGAGGAATCACTATCTATGGCAGCTATACCCTTATGAAATGCATTTCTTTCTTTCTTTTTTTTTTTTGAGACAGAGTCTTACTCTGTCACCCAGACTGGAGTGCAGTGGCGTGATCTCAGCTCACTGCAACCTCGGCTTCCCAGCTTCAAGCAATTCTGCTTCAGCCTCCTAACTAGCTGGGATTACAGGCACCCACCACCACTCTTGGCTAATTTTTTGTATTTTTAATAGAGATGAGGTTTCACCATGTTGGCCAGGCTGGTCTCGAACTCCTTATCTCAGGTGATCCACCTGCCTTGGCCTCCCAAAGTGCTGGGATTACAGGCTTGAGCCACCATGCCCAGCCATGAAATGTATTTCTGAAATAATAAGACTTGAAAGTCGAAATTACTGCTTGGTCCATGGACTGCAGAACACGTGTTGTGTTTGCAGGCTTGGAAACAACACTAATCTCCTTGAACATCTCCATCAGAGCTCTTGGGTGACCAGGTGCACTGTCAATAAGCAGCAAACTTTGGAAAGAAATCTATTTTTTCTGAGCAACAGTTCTCCAGAGTGGGCTTAAAACACTCAGTCTTTGGCCGGGCATGGTGGCTCACGCCTGTAATCCCAGCACTTTTGGAGGCCAAGGCGGGTGGATCACCTGAGGTCAGGAGATTGGAACCAGACTGGCCAACATGGTGAAACCCCGTCTCTACCAAAAATAAAAAAATTAGCCAGGCATGGTGGCGCATGCCTCTAATCCCAGCTACTAGGGGGCTGAGGCAGGAGGATCACTTGTATCTGGGAGGCGGAGGTTGCAGTGAGCCAAGATCGTGCCACTGTACTCCAGCGTGGAACAGAGCGAGACTCTGTCTCAGAAAAACAAAAACAAAAAAAACAAAATAAAACAAAAAAAAACCCACTTAGTCAACCATGCTGTAAACAGATGTGCTGTCACCCCAGCTTTGTTCCATTTCTAGAGCACAGGAAGGGTGGATTTAGCATCATTCTTCAGGGCCCTGGGGTTTTCCAAATGGTAAATGAGCACTGGCTACACCTTGAAATCCTACCAGCTGCTTTAGCCCCTAACAAGAGAGTCAGCCTGTCCTTTGAAGCTTTGAAGCCAGGCATTGACTTCTCTGAAAGTCCTAGATGGCATCTTCTTCCATCGAAGGCCATCTCATCTACATTGAAAACCTGTTGTTGAGTGTAGCCACCTTCATCAGAACTTGCTGCGCCTTCTCCATCTGTACTTGCTGCTTCACCTTGTACTTTTATGTTGTGGAGATTGCTTCTTTCCTTAAACCTCATGAACCCTGCTGACTTCCACCTCTGCTGACTTCCAACGTTTCTTCTGCAGCTTCCTCACCTCTCTCAGCCTTCATAGAACTGAAGAGCATTCGGACCTTGCTCTGGATTTGGCTTTGGCTTAAGGGAATGCTGTGGCTGGTTTGATCTTCCATCCAGATCACTCAAACTTCCTTCATATCAGCAATTAGGCTGTTTCACTTTCTTATTATTCACGTTCACTGGAGTAGCACTTTTTTTTTTTTTGAGACAAGATTTCATTCTGTTGTCCAGGCTGGAGTGTAGTGATGCGATCACGGCTCATTGCAGCCTGGACCTCCTGGGCTCAAATGATCCTCCCCCCTCAGCCCCCTGAGTACTGGGACTGCAGGTGTGAACTATCATGCAGGCTAATTTTTAAATTTTTAATATATTTTTTAGAGACAGGGTCTCACTATGTTTTTTAGGCTGGTCTCAAACTCCTGGGCTCAAGCGATACTCCCACCTTGGCCTCCCAAAGAACTGAAATTATTAGCTGAGCCACTGTGCCAGGCCTTGGAGTAGTACTTTAAACTTCCTTCAGTAACTTTTCCTTTGCATTCACTATTTGGCTAACTGGTGCAAAAGGCCTAGCCTTCAGCCTATCTCTCAGCCTTTTTTTTTAGACAGAGTCTCGCTCTGTCACCCAGGCTGGAGTGCAGTGGTACGATCTCGGCTCACTGCAACCTCCGCCTCCCGGGTTCAAGCGATACTCCTGCCTCAGCCTCCTGAGTAGCTGGGATTACAGGCGCCCGCCACCACACCCTGCTAATTTTTGTATTTTTAGTAAAGACAGGGTTTCACCATGTTGGCCAGGCTGGTCTTAAACTGATCTCAGGCGATCCGCCCGACTCGGCCTCCCAAAGTGCTGGGATTACAGTCGTGAGCCACTGCGCCCGGCCTCTATCTCAGCTTTTGAAACGCCTTCCTCACTAAGCTTAATAATTTGTAGCCTTTGATTTAACATGACTCTTCCTTTCACTTGAACACTTAGAGGACACTGTAGGGTTACTCATTGTACTAATTTCAATGTTGTTGTATCTAAGAGAATAAAGAGGCACAAGGACTGGGAGAGAGAGGGGAAACACCGATGGGTGGAGCAGTCAGAACGCACACATTTATCCATCATGTTCACCATCTTTTATGGTTGAGATTTGTGGTACCCGGAAACAATTACAACAATAGTAACTTCAAAGATCACTGATCACAGATCACCATCACAGATAGAAGAATGATGAAAAGCTTGAAATATTGTGAGAATTACCAAAATCTGACAGACAGGTGCAGTGAGCATGTGCTGTTGAAAAAAATGGCACTGATAGGTTTGCTTGACGCAGGGTTGCCACAGACCTTCAATTTGTAGAAAATGCAGTATCCATGAAAAGCAATAAAGTGAACTACAATAAAACAACGCGTCTGTACTTAATTATATCTTACAGATAAGGGGAAGGTTTCCTTTGACCACACCCCCAATGCTGATTATTTCTTTTTCCTTCTCATCAGAAGTAATATTGTCAAGTTTAGTGAGTAGTTTTCTTTTTTGTTTTGAGACAGAGTCTTGCTCTGTCACTCAGGCTGGAGTGCAGTGGTGTGATCTCAGCTCACTGCAACCTCTGCCTTCCAGGTTCAAGTGATTCTCCTGCCTCAGCCTGCTGAGTAGCTGGGATTATAGGCATGTGCCGCCACACTCGGCTCATTTTTGTATTTGTAGTAGAGACAGGATTTCGCCATGTTGGCCAGGCTGGTCTCGAACTCCGGACCTCAGGTGATCTGCCCACCTCGACTTCCCAAAGTGCTGGGATTACAGGTGTGAGCCACCACACCCAGCCATGAGTAGTTTTCCAAGGCTTCCTGCATATAGATCTATCCCACAGAAAATATATAATATTGTTTTTTCTGTACAAATGATGTCATACTCTGCATGCGTATCACATGCTATCCCACATTGCAACATGCTTTTTCATTCAGCTGTGCAGTCAGGAGAGCCCTGCATGTTACTACACAGAGTGCACCTTGTCCTTTTATTTTTATATTTTTTAAATAACAGCTTTATTGAGATATAATTCTTTTTTTTATTATACTTTAAGTTGGGGTACATGTGCAGTTTTGTTACGTAGGTATACACATGCCATGGTGGTTTGCTGCACCCATCAACTGGTCATTTACATTGGGTATTTTTCCTAATGCTATCCCTCCCCTATGCCCCCACCCCACAACAGGCCCCAGTGTGTGATGTTCCCCTCCATGTGTTCTCATTGTTCAACTCCCACTTATGAGTGAGAACATGCAGTGTTTGGTTTTCTGTTCTTGTGTTAGTTTGCTGAGAATGATGGTTTTCACCTTCATCCATGTCCCTGCAAAGGACATGAACTCATTTTATTATTATTTTTAAAATTTAATTAAAAAAATTTTTTTTGGCCAGGCATGATGAATCATGCCTGTAATCCCAGCACTTTGGGAGGCCAAGGCAGGTGGATCACCCGAGGTCAGGAGTTCGAGACCAGCCTGGTCAACATGGTGAAACCCCGTCTCTACTAAAAATACAACAATTAGCTGGGTGTGGTGGTGGGCACCTGTAATCGCACTACTCGGGAGGCTGAGGCAGGAGAATCACTTGAACCAGGAGGCAGAGGCTGCAGTGAGCAGAGATTGTGTCACTGCATTCCAGCCTGGGTGACAGAGAGCAAGACTCTATCTCAAAAAAGAATTAGCCAGGCATGGTGGTTCATGCCTGTAGTCCCAGCTACTTGGGAGGCTGAGGTGGGAGGATAGCTTTGCACTTTGGGAGTCTCATTTTCAGATATGAAAAAAAAGCCCAGCATGGTTCCAAAGTTGATATCACATCCAATTTAAAGAGACCTGGTAGGGCGTGGTGGCTCACACCTATAATACCAGCACTTTGGGAGGCCGAGTTGGGAGAAGCATTGAGTCCAGGGGTTTGTGACCAGTCATAGTGAGACCCCATCTCTCCAGAAAAAAAAAAAAAAGGCTGGATGTGGTGATGCACGCCTGGGGTCCCAGCTACTCAGGAGGCTGAGGCAGTAGGATTGCTTGAGTCCAGTAGTTGGAGGCTGCAGTGAGCTATGATTGTGCCACTACACACCAGCCTGGGCAATAGAAGGAGACTCAGTATTTTTTTTTTTAAGTAAATAAAAATAAAGTGACCTAAAGTGGTGAAGGAACCCTCCCCACTCCTCTCTGCTGGCTCCTTCAAGGTCAAGGTTAATCAGAGGAAAAGGGGCTGGGTGACACATGATTGGTGTGTCTATGATCTGTGACACCTGTCATGTGCTCTCCTGGGAGGTGTTGGCTTCTTCTGAGGTGGCATAGACAGGCGCTTTCTGGCTGGCCTCTTATGATAACCCCTCAGTCCTTCCTCCCTGCCCCTGCCCCAGGGGATTCCACTCCCAGCAGCCCCTCACTGCCCATCCCTTTGCCAAGGTAGGCAGCTGTTTAGGTCAGGGGCCGCCACAACACTAGAGCCTGCTCATTTTGTTGGCATTCACTAGGCCTAGGGGTCTCATTTATTCTCACCTATCCAAAAGGACGTGCCCTCCTCTCTCTCTCCCTGTCTGGCCCCTTTGGTCTCCTCCGGACCTTCTCTTTCCTCCTTCTGGGTTGGGTGACAGCACTGGTGGGCACCACACTCAGGGGCCTGCATCAGGTTCTCCTAAAAACCTCTTGTCAGCCTTCATCTGAGCCTTCCGGTTCCCGCAGCCCAGGAGAGCTGCCTCCAATCTCCACAAGGTTCTTCTTCTTCTTCTTCTTCTTCTCCTTCTCCTTCTTCCTTCTCCTTCTCCTTCTCCTTCTCCTTCTCCTTCTTCTTCTTCTCCTTCTTCTTCTTCTTCTTCTTCTTCTTCTTTCTTCTTCTTCCTTCTCTTCTTCCTTCTTCTTCTTCTTCTTCCTTCTTCTTCTTCTTCTTCCTTCTTCTTCTTCTTCCTTCTTCTTCTTCTTCTTCTTCTTCCTTCTTCTTCTTCTTCTTCCTTCTTCTTCTTCTTCTTCTTTTCTTCTTCTTTCTTCTTCTTCTTCTTCTTCTTCTTCTTCTTCTTCTTCTTCTTCTTCTTCTTCTTCTTCCTTCTTCTTCTTCTTCTTCTTCTTCTTCCTTCTTCTTCTTCTCTTCTTCTTCTTCCTCTTCTTCTTCTTCTTCCTTCTTCTTCTCTTCTTCTTCTTCTTCTTCTTTCCTTCTTCTTCTTCTTCTTCCTTCTTCTCTTCTTTCTTCTTCCTTCTTCTTCTTCTTCCTCTTCTTCTTCTTCTTCTTCTTCTTCTTCTTCTTCTTCTCTTCTTCTTCTTCTTCTTCTTCTTCTTCTTCTTCCTCTTCTTCTTTTCTTCTTCTTTTTAAATTGTTGTTGTATTGTTTGTTTGTTTGCTTTTGAGACAAGGTCTCTATCACTCAGGCTGGAGTTCAGAGGTGCAATCACAGCTCACTGCAGCCTCCAACTCCTGGGCTCAAGTGATCCTCCCACCTCAGCCTTCCAAGTAGCTGGGACTATAGGTGTGCGCCACCCTGCCCAGCTAATTTTCACTTTTTAATTTTAGTAGAAATGGGGTCTCAGTATGTTGCCCAGGCCGGTCAGGGCTTCTTTTGAAGCAACCTCCTCACTTGCTTTGAGGGGTGGGGCGCCCCTGTGGGGGCAGGTGAGAAACCACCACAGCTGTCTCTTTCATTGAGGCGGGTGATGAGGGTAGAAATTAGCAGGATGGACCTGCTCTCTCACTAGGAATCCTAAAGGGTGTGTCTGCGGCTCGCTTTAGAATGTGGGGCTTTGTATTTATCGGTTTTGTCCTCAGCTTTGGGGCTGTAAACAAAAATTCTATTAATTTGCATTCCAAACAGCACTGTACGAGAATATAGTTTCTCCAAATCTTCTCCAGCACTCTTTTTTTTTTTTTTTTTGAGATGGAATCTCATTCTGTCGCCCAGGCTGCCAGGCTGGAGTGCAGTGGCGCAATCTTGGCCCACTGCAACCTCCACCTCCCGGGTTCAAGCGATTTTCCCGTCTCAGCCTCCCGAGTAGCTGCGATTTCAGGCTAATTTTTGCCCGGCTAAAATTATCATGCCTGGCTAATTTTTGTTGTGTTAGTAGAGACAGTGTTCACCATGTTGGTCACGCTGGAGCACTCAATATTATCAAGCCCACATTCTTATTTCTTTTTGCCAACATGATGGGAAATAAATGGTATCAGATGGCTTTTTAAAATTTTAATTTACATTTTTCTCATTGTATGTATTTATTGACCAGTTATAATTCCTCTTCTAAAAATGGTCTGTTCCTATGCCTTGCCTTTTTTTGTTTTTTGAGATGGAGTCTCGCTCTGTCACCCAGACTGGAGTGCAGTGGCACGATCTCAGCTCACCGCAACCTCTGCCTCCCGGGATCAAACGATTTTCCTACCTCAGCCTCTTGAGTAGCTGGGATTACAGGCTCGCACCACCACACCCGGCTTTTTGTATTTTTAGTAGAGAAGGGGTTTCACCATGTTGGCCAAGCTGGTCACGAATTCCTGACCTCAAGTGATCCACCTGCTTCAGCTTCCTTAAGTGCTGGGATTATAGTCGAGAGCCACCATGCACCCGGCTGCTTATTTTCCTTCATGAGTTATTGTGGTTCTTTATGTATCTGCATACTTTTTTTTTTTCTGCTACATACATGTGTTTTCTCCTAATCTGACAGTTTGTCCCTCAACTCTGTTTATGGAGTTCTTCTCCTTGTGGTACAGAGGAAATGTTTGGACAGCTTTGGCGTAAGTGTCATCTGCACAGGGCATTTTTTTTGTGCCTTCACAGTGCCTGAGTGATGGCAACACACACTCTCTTGGCACTGCAAGCTCCTTCCAGCAGGATGGGACCTGGGTCCTGAGCATGGAAGCTTTGGGTCAACATCCCTGCTGCTCTACCTGGTAGGAAAATCCCTTGTCCCTAAAAGATTTATTTTATTTATTGGAGTCTCGCTCTGTCACCCAGGCTGGAGTGCAGTGGTGCAATCTTGCTCACTACAACCTCTGCCTCTTGGGTTCAAGCGATTCTCCTGTCTCAGCCTCCTGAGTAGCTGGGATTACAGGCTCACGCCACCACTCCTGGCTATTTTTGTATTTTTAGTAGAGATGGGGTTTCACTCATGTTGGCCAGGCTGGTCTTGAACTGCTGACCTCAGGTAATCTGCCTGCCTCGGCCTCCCAAACTGCTGGGAATACAGGCATGAGCCATCATGCCCAGCCTCAGTCCCTAAAAGATTTCTAACTGGAACTTGAAACCTGAATCCTAACTCATAACATCCAAATTCAGATGCAATCACATGGGTAGCACTTTCAGATTTTACAAAGTGCTTTCATATCCATGATCTTAAATGACCCTCTTAGGGAATGAAGGGAGGGTTGGAATCAGGTCTTCAGTTCATTGGAGAAATTAGTCTCTCAGCAGTTCCCAACAGCAATAGTGATGGTGTCGGCCCAGGAGCCTGATCTATCTCTCAATCTTGGCTTCTCTTCCCCATGCGGTTATTAGTTAATCCCCATCCTGAAAGAATTCTGAAGCGTTTGCCGGGGGTGGGGATGGGGGTAGAATGTGACTCTAAGATCCTCAGAAGGGAGGCTTGTATTAGTAAAGTTGAAAGTAGTCACGGCCAATCTAAACTGCTGCTACTGTTTTTCTGGCA
This sequence comes from Nomascus leucogenys, assembly GCF_006542625.1. Classification (NCBI taxonomy): domain Eukaryota; kingdom Metazoa; phylum Chordata; class Mammalia; order Primates; family Hylobatidae; genus Nomascus; species Nomascus leucogenys. The sequence goes on along the minus strand of NC_044382.1, from coordinate 74,823,219 downwards.
TTTGTCCCGGAGTTGAGACAGAGCAGAGAATTTAGCAAGGCTCGAGTGGAGCTGGGTGTTTCAGGAAAGGACTCAAGAGCCAGGAAATGCCCACTGTTCAGTTGCCCAAGGCCTGGATGAACGGATAGAAATGGCTCTCGTGTGTGAATGAATGCTTTTCCTTCACCCTTAAACCATCTTTCGCAACTTTGCGAAACCATGATTCGCAACTTTGCGAATCAAATAGTGTGAGATCTAATATCAAAGAGTTTTTTAATGAAATAAGCAATACTCATAAAAGACAACAATCACATCAAACGATAAATCCACTATGGTTGCAATTATGAGAAACAAATTCTCTGAAAGAAAAAAAGACAAGCGAGGCCAGGTGTGAAGGCTCATGCCTGTAATCCCAGAATTTTGGGAGGCTGAGGAGGGAGGAATGCTTGAAGGCAGGAGTTTGAGACCAGCCTGGGCAACACAGTGAGGCCCCGTTTCTACGAGAAATAAAAAAAAAAATTAACCAGGTGTAGTGGTGTGTGCCTGTAATCCCAGCTACTTGGGAGTCTGAGGCACGAGAATCATTTGAGCCCAGGAGATGGAGGTTGCAGTGAGCCAAGATGGCGCCATAGCACTCCAGCTTGGGTGATAGAGCGAGACTCTGCCTCGGAAAAAAAAAGAAAGAAAGAAAAATTTGTGTTTGGGCCAGTCACTGTGGCTCATGCCTGTAATCCCAGCACTATCAGAGGCTGAGGCACTTAAGGCCAGGAGTTCAAGACTAGCCTGAGCAGCATAGTGAGACCTACCTCTACTAAAAAGAAAAGAAAGAGAAAGAAAGAAAGAAGAAAGAAAGAAAGAAAGAAAGAAAGAAAGAAAGAAAGAAAGAAAGAAAAGCTCTGTGAGGGAAGGGACCTTGTGTGTTTTGCTTCTTTGTAGGTCCCTGATGCCTGGTACATAGTTGTTTCTCTCTCACTCTCTCTCTCTCTCTATATATACACACATACACATTATATATATGTACACGTTTTATAGATATATATATATATACACACACATATTATCTCTATATATCTAGATATACATGTATAGATATACATATATATAGAGAGAGAGAAAGAGAGAAAGAGAGATAGAGCAAGCTGGGCATGGTGGCTCACGCCTGTAATCCCAGCATTTTGGGAGGCCAAAGTGGGCAGATCACTTGAGGTCAGGAGTTTAAGACCAGCTTGGCCAACATGGTGAAATCCTGTCTCTACTAAAAATACAAAAATTAGCCAGACATGGTGACAGGCGCCTGTAATCCCAGCTACTTGGAAGGCTGAGGCAGGAGAATTGCTTGAACCTGGGAGGCAGCGGTTGCAGTGAGCTGAGACCTTGCCATTGCACTCCAGCCTGGGCAACAAGAGTGAAATTACATCTCAAGAAGAGAAAAAAAAAAAAAAAAAAAAAGAGAGAGAGAGAGGGAGAGAGATACTTTTTTTTTTTTTTTTTTTTTTTTTTAAAAGAGATAGGGTCTTACCCTGTTACCCAGGTTGGAGTGCAGTAGCACGATCGTAGCTCACTGCAGCCTTGAACTCCTGGGCTCAAGAGATCCTCTTGCCTCAGTCTCTCGAGTTTATCTTGAGTTTATATATTTTAATGAGTAAATGAATAAGTGAGGAATTCATTGCCTCATTTGTAAGAGTCCAGCAGGAAGCCCAATAAATTGTAGTTGTAGATACCGGGGAAGCGAAACACATTAGGTAAGGGAGCCTCACTCCTCAGTGGGAAAAGGGGAAGTGAGGAGAAACTTCAGAGCAGCAAAGAGGAACCTGACAACAATTCAGTTCAGCCTTGTGGAATCCAGTGGTGTGAGATAAAATCACTCGGTCTTTAATGGACACAGCTGAGCTTCTGATTACCCTGCCCTGGAGCCCCTGTCTGGCCTCTTTCTGTGATAGGGTTCATGCACTATCGTTTAAGTTGTGATCTCTATTATTTGTAGCTCAAAGCATCCCAACAGACATAATCTCTGTTGTAAATACTTGGCGTATAATCACATAACTTTTTTTTTTGGGACAGGGTCTCACTCTGTTGCCCAGGCTGGAGTACAGTGGCATGACTGTGGCTCGTTGCAGCCTTGACCTCCTGGGCTCAAGTGATCCTCCTGGCTCAGCCTCCTGAGTAGCTGAAACTACAGGTGTGTACCACCCTAGACAACTAAAAATGCTTAATGGTTTTTGTGAAATGTGTTTTAGTGTTTAAAAAGCTATGTTCTCTTCTTCCTTTTTTTTTTTTTGAGTTGGAGTTTTGCTCTTGTTGCCCAGGCTGGAGTGCAATGGTGCGATCTCGGCTCACCACAACCTCTGCCTCCCAGGTTCAAGGGATGCCCCTGCCTCAGCCTCCTGAGTAGCTGGGATTACAGGCATGTGCCACCACGCCCTGGCTACTTTTGTATTTTTAGTAGAGACAGGGTTTCTCCATGTTGGTCAGGCTGGTCTCAAACTCCCGACCTCAGGTAATCCACCTGCCTCAGCCTCCCAAAGTGCTGGGGTTACAGGCGTGAGCCACCATGCCCGGCCTTGTTTTTTGAGATGTCGTTTCACTCTTGTTGCCCAGGCTGGAGTGCCATGGTGCGATCTCAGCTCACCGCAACCTCCGCCTCCCAGGTTCAAGTGATTCTCCTGCCTCAGCCTCAGCCTCCCGAGTAGCTGGGATTACAGGCATGTGCCACCATGCCCAGCTAAAAAGTGTTTTTAGTAGAGATGGGGTTTCTCCATGTTGGTCAGGCTGGTCTTGAACTCCTTGAATCTGCTTGCCTTGGCCTCCCAAAGTGCTGGGATTACAGGCGTGAGCCACTATTCCTGGCCTTTTTTTTTTTTTTTTTTTTTTTTTTTTTTTTTTAAGACAGAGTCTTGTTCTGTTGCCCAGGCTGGAATGCAGTGGTGTGAATTTTAAATTTTTTTGTAGAGATGAGTATCGGGGGAAGTTCAGCCAGATATCAGGCAAAATTCACCCCTGATATTTCACATAGAATATTCTTTTCTATTTTCCCTAGCTGTCAGCCAGTCTGAGAAATAAAGGGACAGAGTACAAAAGAGAGAAATTTTAAAGCTGGGTGTCCAGGGGAGACATCACATGTCAGCAGGTTCGGTGATGCCCCCTGAGCCGTAAAACCAGCAAGTTTTTATTAGTGATTTTCAAAAGGGGAGGGAGTGTACGAATAGGGTGTGGGTCACAGAGATCACATGCTTCACAAGGTAATAAGATATCACAAGGCAAATGGAGGCAGGGTGAGATTACAGGACCACAGGACCGGGGTGAAATTAAAATTGCTAATGAAGTTTCAGGAACGCATTGTCATTGATAACATCTTATCAGGGTTTGAGAGCAGACAATCAGTCTGACCAAAATTTATTAGGTGGGAATTTCCTCGTCCTAATAAGCCTGGGAGCCCTACGGGAGACTGGGGCTTATTTCATCTCGGGGGCGGCCATTTCAGAGGCCTACACTCAGGGACGCATTCTCTCAGGGATGTTCCTTGCTGAGAAAAAGAATTCAGCGATATTTCTCCCATTTGCTTTTGAAAGAAGAGAAATATGGCTCTGTTCCACTTGGCTCACCGGCAGTCAGAGTTTAAGGTTATCTGTCTTGTTCCCTGAACATTGCTGTTATCCTGTTCTTTTTTCAAGGTGCCCAGATTTAATATTGTTCAAACACACACGCTCTACAAACAATTTGTGCAGTTAACGCAATCATCACAGGGTCCTGAGGCGACATACATCCTCCTCGGTTTACGGGATGATGGGATTAAGAGATTAAAGTAAAGACAGGCATAGGAAATCACAAGGGTATTGATTGGGGAAGTGATAAGTGTCCATGAAATCTTCACAATTTCTGTTCAGAGATTGCAGTAAAGACAGGCATAAGAAATTATAAAAGTATTAATTTGGGGAACTAACAAATGTCCATGAAATCTTCACAATTTATGTTCTTCTGCCATGGCTATAGCCAGTCCCTCCGTTTGGGGTTCCTGGCTTCCCACAACAGATGAGGTCTTGTTATATTACCGGTCTCGAACTCCTAGCTTCAGGTGATCCTCCCACCTCAGCCCCACAAAGTGCTGGGATTATAGGCATCAGCCACTGCACCCAGCCTGGTTACATAACTTCCATGTGCCTCAGTTTCTTCATCTGCAAAATGGGGCTAGAATACCTTCTTCACTGGATTTCTATGAAGAGTCAGCAAGTGAACACATGCTAATCACTTAGAACCATATCTGGCACAGAGTAAATTCTCAATCAGTGTCAGTTTTTATTATGTATTATTATTATTATTGTAAAATACAGTATGTCATTATAGTATGTATTGACTATTTGTTCTACATTTTCAATTTTCAAGAATTAGGCACTTTTAGTCATATTTTCAGTATTTTCTGTTTTTACCTTAATCTTTCATTTCTGATTTTACCTTAATCAGGGATGTGGTATGTATCATTTCTGCCTTTCTGTGGCATGAAGTTGGAATGGTATTTGTGAAATGTGTTTTAGTGCTTAAAAAGCTATGTTTTATTTATCTTTTTGTGACTCGGAGTCTCCCTCTGTCGCCCAGGCTGGAGTGCAGTGGTGTGATCTCGGCTCACTGAAACCTCTGCCTCCCAGGCTCAAGCAATTCTAGTGCCTCAGCCTCCCAAGTAGCTGGGATTACTTAAAGGCATGTGCCACCACACCTGGCTAATTTTTGTATTTTTAGTGGAGATGGGGTTTCGTCATGTTGGCCAGGCTGGTCTCAAACTCTTGGTCTCAAGTGACCCATCCACCTTGGCCTCCCAAAGTGCTGGGATTACAGGTGTGAGCCCCACACACCCACACACAGCCTATTCATCTTTTTTTTAAAGACAGCATCTTACTCTGTTGCCCAGGCTGGAGTGCAGGAGTGCAGTACATCATAGCTCACTGCAGCCTTGAACTCCTAAGCTCAAGCCATCCTCCTGCCCTCGACCCTCCAAGTAGCTGGCACTACAGGCATGACATACATCTATTAATGCTACTTATTAGCTGTGTCGTTCAGATCAGCCAGTTAATTTGCATGTCTATAACTACATCTGAATTTGTGCTCTCTCTCTTTTTTTTTTTTTTTTTTTGAGACGGAGTCTTGCTTTGTCCCCCAGGCTGGGGTGCAGTGATGTGATCTCAGCTCACCGCAACCTCCGCCTCCTGGGTTCAAGTGATTCTTCCGCCTCAGCCTCCCAAGTAGCTGGGACTATAGATGCATGCCACCACACCTGGCTAATTTTTGTATTTTTAGTAGAGACGGGGTTTCACTGTGTTGGCCAGGCTGGTGTGGAACTCCTGACCTCAAGTGATCTGCCCACCTCGGCCTCCCAAAGTGCTGAGCTTATAGGCGTTAGCCACCGTGCCCAGCCTGTCCTCTCTTTTCTACTTTCTAAATCTTTGCAATATCCACTTCTCCTTTCTGTGTTTGAACTGGGTATTTATTATTCCAACCTCTTCTCAAATTCCTGTTTGTTTTTAGGCTTAGTGCCTTACCTGTGAGACCTTCCCACTCTCTACCCTCCAAATCATTTTCATCGTCAAGATTCTGGAAAAAGATATTCAACCCGTGGCTCTGCTAGCTCCCTGGTGAGCCCCGTATTAAGCCACACTTCCCCTTGCTCTGTCTGTGAGCAGGAAGTGCCTGAAACCAGATGTTATTTCTAGACATGGTCAAGATCCAGCCTCCTTATGTTTCCCTGTCATGACCTTGACACTCGACTTTGGACCACATTATTGCTTTTCTTTTCTTTTTTTTTAAAGACAGGGTCTTGCTCTGTCACCCAGGATGGAGTGCATTGGTGCGATCATAGCTCACTGCTGCCTTGATCTTCCAGAGCATGGGTGATCCTCCCACCTCAGCCTCCCGAGTAGCTAGGACTACAAGTTTGCGCTACCATATCCGGCTAATTTTTGTATTTTTAGTAGAGACGAGGTTTCACCATGTTGGCTAGGCTGGTCTCAAACTCCTGACCTTAAGTGATCTGTGTGCCTCAGCCTCCCAAAGTGCTGGGATTACAGGCGTGAGTCATCACGCCCGGCCATTGGCTCCAGTTCTATTTTGAAATGGTTCTCATCTTTTCCTATCCTTAGACTAATTTTTTGAGGGCAAAAGATATTATGGAACCACCCACTATAGCTTATGTAGGCTTACTTGGCATTTTTATGACCAGGGAAAGGGGTTTTCAATGTGAGCTAAAGAGCTAGGAGCTAGATCAATAATGTCTTCAACCCTTCTCTCCATTCTTTCTTTTTTTCTTTATTACCTCTGCTTTACTCCCAAAACCAGCAGAAGGCATGCTTTGTCTTTTTTTTTTTGGACAGAGTCTCGCTGTACTGCCAGGCTAGAGTGCAATGGCACGATCTCAGCTCACTGCAACCTCTGCCTCCCGGGTTCAAGTGATTCTCCTGCCTCAGCCTCCCAAGTAGCTGGGACTACAGGCGCCCGCCACCACGCCCGGCTAATTTTTGTATTTTTTAGTAAAGATGGGGTTTCACCATGTTGGCCAGGATGGTCTGTCTCTTGATCTTGTGATCCGCCCACCTCAGCATCCCAAAGTGCTGGGATTACAGGTGTGAGCCACTGCACCCCGCCAGCCTTCTTTGTCTTGTCCACAGCTGAAGTTTCCATTATTATTTATTCAACCAACCTTCATTAAACTCCTTTTAATGTAGCACATACCATGCTCAATCTTGGGAGTATGCATTTGGATAATTCAAAATTGTTGCCTTCAAAAAGCTATAGTGAGAGAAATAAGCTCATAAACAATAAGATCACAGTGTGAGGACTGCAAATAGAGCTATGTGTAATACAGCCTGGGGCTAAGCAGGAAAATTAGGGCAGGCTTCTCAGAAGAGGTGACAATTTGAGTTGGCCCTTGGAGAGCAAGTAGGAGTTTCTAAGGAAAACAAAAAGAAGCAGAAGGATGGCTCCAGACACACCCAATAGTCAATTGTACTATTAGTTTGATGCAAACGTAATTGCGGTTTTGGCCATGACTTTAATTACTTTAATTACTTTAATTACTTTAATTACTTTAATTACATTTGCACCCACCTAATAATTATCTGAAACTGCATGACAAATGACCCTAAGCTTAGAGGTTTAAAACAACAGTAATCATTTCTTATCTCCCTTGATTTCTTTTCTTAAATTTTAAAAAATTTTTGGCCAGGTGCAGTGGCTCACATCTGTAATCCCAGCACCACAGTAGCAAAAGTAGCTGCAGTGGTTCCAGGTTTTACATCACACTAGGAGGAGAAAAAACATCTTTGTCCTGAGATCCACTTTGATTAGACGCATGCCCACACTTGAACCAATGACTTATGTCAGAGCTATAGAATAGTTGGATTGTCTTAGTGTAGTTCACATGCTCCAGCCTCAGACCTAGGGGCAAAGTCAGTTCTTCCCAAACCACGTAGTCCTCCAAGTGGAAATTGAGAGTCGCTGGGAAGGGGGAAACTGGATGCTGGGGAGATAACCACAAGTGTCCAACACAAAATCAATTGTGATGTGGTTCATCTAAGCAACATTCAGCCAGCCCCAGCCAGATAAGGTGCTGGGTCTTGGGATAAAGCCATGAGCAGGACATAGTCACTGCTCTCAAGGCAGCCATTGTTTATCACCCCCCAAAAATGTAAGCTCATTAAAGGTAGGGAGGTTTCCTCTCTTGTTCACATCCATTTCCCTGAGCCTGGAGCAGCACCTGGCACATAGTTAATACCTGTTGAATGAAGAGTCTAGTGGAAAGATGGGCATAATCTCCAAGTCATCACACCATATACAGTTTAATGCTAGCTCTAGGGAGTTCGAGGGGCCAGGGGGTGTGATCCACCCTTTTAGTTCTCCTCCTTCTTCTCTTCCTTCTGTTTGTGGCTCCCCCAGGGTGAGAGATTTAGAGGAAAGAATTGGAGGGATGGCAGGGGTTCCACATGCCTGGTACTCATTTGTGGTTGGAAATGCCCTAACTCTCTCTAGACTCCAAGCTGGGTCCATCTCTTGCTTGTGGTCCCCAGTAGCTGAAGTACAGCTGAGGTGTTCCTGGGGGTGCTATTTAGCTTTACCATGGCTCTCTCCTCTGCTGAGGAGCCCCTTGGAGTGAGAGATGCCTGCCTCCCCTCAGGGCTTTTCCTCTGCCCTTTCTCCAACCTCTGTGTTCCTTCATGTGGAACCAGGAAGCCCCCATCTCCCTCAATTTCCCTACTTTATTTAAGGCACATAAAACTTTTCTAGAGGAAAGCTCTTGTTGAATCTGCAGCCTCTCCCCAGACCCCAAGGCCTGTAAAGCTCTGAATAGAGAGGCCCTGAGCTGAATGTGACAGTAATGATACTTATATCAGGTCAAGGATGCCTAAGGACCATGGTTACTTTGTCAAATTGTACAAGATGTTTCATCCAGAGCATGCTTAGAGTAATGATATGTGGCAGAGAGAGCTAGTTGCCCCCATGTGCTTTCCTCTTCTTCCTTTAGTAATGCAACCCCATTAATTAGCACACAGATACTTAGGATAACACTACATTTCCCAGTCACCACTGCAGTTGTGTGTGGCCATGTGACTAAGTCCTGGCCAAGGAGATGTGAAGGAAATGATGTGTGCAACATTTGGTCTCACCTTTAAAGGAAAGGGGCCTTCCCACCATTTTTTTTCTTTGTTATGAGACAGAGTCTTACTCTGTCACCCAGGCTGGAGTGCAGTGGCATGCTCTTGGCTCACTGCAACCTCCGCCTTCCAGGTTCGAGAGATTCTCCTGCCTCAGCCTCCCAAAGAGCTGGGACTATAAGCGCCCGCCACAATGGCTGGCTAATTTTTGTATTTTTAGTAAAGGCAGGGTTTCACCATGTTGGCCAGGCTGGTCTCGAACTCCTGACCTCATGTGAACCCACTTCAGCCTCCCAACATGCTGGGATTACAGGTGTGAGCCACTGTGCCTGGCTTTTTTTTTTTTTTTTTTTTTGATACAGATTCTTGCTCTGTCACCCAGGCTGGAGTAAAGTGGTGCAATCTTGGCTCACTGCAGCCTTGACCTCGCAGGCTCAGGTGATCCTCCCACCTCAGCCTCCCAAGTAGCAGGGACCACAGGCACATGCCACCATGCCCAGCTAATTTTTTTTTTGTAATTTTTATAGAGACAAGGTTGTGTCATGTTGCTGGGCTGGTCTTGAACTCGTGGGCTCAAGTGATCTGCCTGCCTCGGCCTTCTAAAGTGCTGGGATTACAGACGTAAACCAACATGCCTGGCCTCAAATTCTTTTTTTTTTTTTTTTTTTTTGAGACAGAGTCTCACTGTATTGCCCAGGCTGGAGTACAGTGGCTTGATCTCAACTCACTGCAACCTCTGCCTCCTGGGTTCAAGTGATTCTCCTGCCTCAGCCTCCTGAGTAGCTGGGATTGCAGGCATGTGCCACCACACCCAGCTAATTTTTGTGTTTTTAGTAGAGATGGGGTTTCACCATGTTGGTTAGGCTGGTCTTGAACTTCTGACCTCAGGTGATCCACCTGCCTCGGCCTCCCAAAGTTCTGGGATTACAGGCATGAGCCACCACTCCCTGCCAGGCACCATTTCTTTTTATCCTTCCTGTCAGCCCGAGGGTGGACTTGGCGGTGGGCTGTCTTTGACCAGGCGGATGAGGACAAAACCCTCAGGATGACAGAGCAACCTGCTGGAGGGAGCCTGGATCTCCAACACCATGGAGCCTCTGTAACCCCCAAATGCTGATGCTGGGGCCATCACAGGACAGTCTGGGCTAAGCCTCTGTGATTTTGGGTCTTATTACAGCAGTTGAACCTTAGTCTCCACCAACACAAATAATCATCTTTGCCAGTGGGGGGCACATCTTACATGCCAGGCACTGTGCTAAGCTTTTCACATGCATTATTTAATTTAACCCTTACAAAAACTCTGTTAAGTCACACATCAGTTAGGGCCTTTTGGGGGGAAACAACAGAACAAGTAGAACATGAGATTTACTGAGTACCAAGTAGCCTATTCCAGGAATTAGTAGTTTTGTTTCCTGCCCTGCTCAGGTTAGGCCCTGAGCAACTCCTGCTTTCAAGGTTGGAGGCAAGAGCAACTATTTTAGAGATGGTGAAATGGCTGTCGCTGCCCTGCAAGTCACCTCTGGCCAACCATGCTCTTTGTGTGACCTTGGTCGAAACACCTGGGACTCACAAAACCTGTGGTAGAACAATTTCCTTGGCCTGCCAGACATTTGGCCTGCTTCATGGGCAACTGAGGCGGCAAGGGAAGCATCCAGAATGCTTCCCACTGAGCAACAGGCAGCTTTCAGCCATCAACCTCTGTGTGTCATCGAGGGTGTGCTGCCAGGTCATCCATCAACCCAATGCAGTTGGTAGAATGATCACAGCGAATGTTGACATGCACTTTGACATCTATGATTATCTCATTTAACTATCACCATCACCCCAGGATGTTAGCACAATTATTGCCCCCATTTTCCAGATGAGGACAGTGAGTTCCAGAGAGTAAGTTGTTCAAGGGCATACTAATAGACCTAGGATATTTTTATTCTTTTTTTTTTTTTTGAGATGAGATCTTGCTCTGTTGCCCAGGCTGGAGGGCAGTGGTGTTATCTTGGCTCATTGCAATCTCCGCTTCCTGGGTTCAAGTGATTTTCTTGCCTCAGCCTCCTGAGTAGCTGGGATTACAGGCATGTGCCACCATGCCCGGCTAATTTTTGTATTTTTAGTAGAGACAGGGTTTTGCTATATGGCCCAGGCTGGTTTCAAACTTCTGACTTCAGGTTATCCACCTGCTTCAGCCTCCCAAAGTGCTGGGATTACAGGTGTGAGCCACCGTGCCCAGTGTAGACCTAGGATTTTAGTGCCCTTAGTCTGATTCCAGACCCAAAGGCTTAACCAGATGGCTGAGGATGACATTCAGGTGGAACTTTTCTCTCTCTCTCCCTCTTTCTTTCTTTCTTTCTTTCTTTCTTTCTTTCTTTCTTTCTTTCTTTCTTTCTTTCTTTCTTTCTTCTTTCTTTCTTTCCTTTTCTTTCTTTCTTCTTTCTTTCTTCTCTTTCTTTTCCTTCCTTCCTTCCTTCCTTCCTTCCTTCCTTCCTTCCTTCCTTCCTTCCTTCCTTCTTCTTCCTTCCTTCCTTCCTTCCTTCCTTCCTTCCTTCCTTCCTTCCTTCTTTCTCTCTTTCTCTCTTTCTTTCTTGACAGGGTCTCACTGTGTTGCCCAGGCTGGAGTGCAGTGGTGTAATCTTAGCTCACTGCAGCCTCAATCGCCTGGGCTCAACTGATTCTCCCACCTCAGTCTCCTGGGTAGCTGGGGTTGTCTCCCGTGTCCATGTGAAGAGACCACCAAACAGGCTTTGTGTGATCAACAAGGCTGTTTATTTCACCTGGGTGCAGGCAGGCTGAGTCCAAAAAGAGAGTCAGCAAAGGGTGGTGGATTATCGTTAGTTCTTATAGGTTTTGGGATAGGCGGTGGAGTTAGGAGCAATGTTTTGCAGGCAGGGGGTGGATCTCACAAAGTACATTCTCAAGGGTGGGAAGAATTACAAAGAACCTTCATAAAGGAAGGGGAGATTACGAAGTATATTGATCAGTTAGGGTGGGGCAGAAACAAATCACAATGGTGGAATGTCATCAGTTAAGGCTATTTTCACTTCTTTTATGGATCTTCAGTTGCTTCAGGCCATCTGGATGTATACGTGCAGGTCACAGGGGATATGATGGCTTAGCTTGTGCTCAGAGGCCTGAGAGTCCTGTCTTCTTATATTAATAAGGAAAATAAAACAAAATAGTGGTAAAGTGTTGGGGCAGCGAACATTTTTGGGGGTGGTATGGAGAGATAATGGGTGATGTTTCTCAGGGCTGCTTCGAGCGGGATTAGGGGCGGCGTGGGAACCTACAGTGGGAGAGATTCAACTGAAGAAAGATTTTGGGGTAAGGGATGATATTGTGGGGTTGTTAGAGGAGCATTTGTCATATAGAATTATTGGTGATGGCCTGGATACGGTTCTGTATGAATTGAGAAACAAAAGACACAAAGTCCAAATGAAAGAAGGAGAAAAATAAGTATTAAAGGACTAAGAATTGGGATACCCAGGACATCCAATTAGAGAGTGTCTAAGGGGGTTCAACATTACTGTTTGCTTGGTTGGCGAGTTTTTGGGCTCTATCCTTGAGTTTTTTTATGTTGTCATATACCAGGCCAGACTGATTTAAGTAAAAGCAACACTCTTCATTTAAAAGTATACAGAGTCCTCTTTTTTTTAGCAGTAAGTCCAGGCCTCAGCGATTTGAGGAAAGAGAAATGCAAAGCCAGCAATTGTTTGTTAAAGAAGGACTAGAAATGGCTAGGAGAGAGTGAGATTGATAGTGTGGTGGAGATAGCTGGGGAGAGGTAGAGGGTGGCATAAGAACAGGAACCAGAATAAGAGTGAGTATAAAAGCAAAGAATAGGACTTCATCAGGGTGAAAGTATTGGAGGGTACCTTGCCACTGAATATCTTCTATCCACTTCAAGAGAGACTTAAGGGGTGATTTGAGGTAAAACCAGGAGCCACTAAATACCAAGAGCCTGAGAAATGCTTGGGTGATTTGACTAGTAAAGGCCGGTCCATTATCAGACTGTATAGAGGTGGGAAGGCCAAACTGAGGAATTATGTCTGACAGAAGGGAAGAAATGACCATGGTGGCTTTTTCCTGTCGGAAAGGCCTCTACTTATCCAGTGAAAATGTCTACCCAGACCAAGAGGTATTTTAGTTTCCTGACTCGGGGCATGTGAGTAAAGTCAATTTGCCAGTCCTGGGCAGGGGCAAATCCCCGAGCTTGGTGTGTAGGAAAGGGAGAGGGCCTGAACAATCCCTGAGGGGTAGTAGAATAGCAGATGGAACACTGAGGAGTGATTTCCTTGAGGATAGATTTCCACGATGGAAAGGAAATGAGAGGTTCTAAGAGGCAGGCTAGCAGCTTGTAACCTACATGGAAGAGGTTATGAAATGATGACAGAATAGAATGGGCCTGTGAGGCTGGAAGGATATATTTTCCTTGGCCTAAGAACCATTCGCCTTGTGTGGGAAGAGATTGATAGGTGGAAGTTTCAGTGGGAGAGTAGGTGGGAGTGACCGATGAGAAGGAGGAAAACTGGCCGTGAGGAACAGAAATTGGAACGCTAACTGCTTTTTAAGCTACCTTATCAGCATAAGTGTTGCCCTGAGCAATGGGATCTGATGCCTTTTGTCCGCCCTTGCAGTGAATGACTCCAGCTTCCTTTGGAAGTAAAAAGGCCTTGAGAAGAGTTTTTATTAAAGAGGCATTAATGATGGAGGACACTTGCATAGTGAGGAAACCTCTTTCAGTCCATATAACAGCATGGTGATGCAGGATATGGAAGGCATATTTAGAGTCAGTATAGATTTTGATGTGTAGTCCCCTTTGCAAGAGTGAGGGCCTAAGTTAAGGCAATGAGTTCTGCTTGCTGAGAGGTAGTGGAGGGGGTCAGAGCCGTGGCCTCAATGATAGATGTGGAAGATACTATAGCATAGCCTGCCTTTGCTGGTGAGTGGTGATTAGGCCTGGTGGAGCTGCCATCAATAAACCAAGTGTGATCAGGGTGAGGAACAGGAAAGAAGGAAATATGGGGAAATGGAGTGAATGTCAGGTATATAAGAGAGATACAGTCATGGGGATCAGGTGTGGTATCAGGAATAATGTGGGAGACCGGATTGAAGTCCGGTCCAGGAACTAATGGGAGACCCAACAAAGAGCGAGTACAGCTGAAGGAGCCGGGGAGCAGAAAGTATATTTGTCAGGTGTGAGGAAGAAAATAGGTTTTGGAAGTTATGAGAACTGTAGAGAGTGAGTTGAGCATAGTTTGTGATTTTGAGGCCTCTAAAAGTGTTAGGGCAGTGGTGGCCACCACACAGAGACATACATGACGGCCAGCCTAAAACAGTAAGGTCAAATTGTTTGGACAAAAAGGCTACAGGGCACAGTCCTGGCTCCTGTGTAACAATTCTGACCGCACAGCCCTGCACTTTGGCTGTGTGTGATGAAAAAGGGTTGGGATGAGTTAGGGAGAGCTAGTGTGAAAGCAGCTTCTAGGGCTGTTTTTAAGGAACGGAAAGGGGTGGCAAAAAGATTTAGGATCTGTGGGGTCAGCTAGGTTTGCTTTTGTGAGTTTATATAATGGTTTAGTCAGGATGGTAAAACTAGGTATCCAAAGGCGGAAGTACCTAACCGTGCCTGTGAAGGAAAGGAGTTGTTGTTTTGTAAAAGCGATTGGGGTTTGGGAGATTAGCCGGACACAATCAGCAGGGAGAGCACGTGCATTTTCGTGAGAATTATGCTGAGATAGGTAACAGATGAGGAAGAAATTTGGGCTTGACTGAAGTAATGAGGGCTGTCCATGGAGCCTTGCGGCAGTACAGCCCAGGTAACTTGCTGAGCCTGATGGGTGTCAGGGTCAGTCCAAGTGAAAGCCAAGAGAGTCTGGGATGAAGGGTGCAAAGGAATAGTAAAGAAAGCATGTTCGAGATCCAGAACAGAATAATGGGTTGTGGAAGGAGGTATCGAGAATAGGAGAGTATATGGGTTTGGCACCACAGGGTGGATAGGCAAAACAATTTGGTTGATAAAGCACAGATCCTGAACTAACCCGTAAGGCTTGTCCAGTTTTAGGACAGGCAAAATGGGGGAATTGTAAGGAGAGTTTATAGGCTTTAAAAGGCCATGCTGTAACAGGCAAGTGATAACAGGCTTTAATCCTTTTAAAGCGTGCTGTGGGATGGGATATTGGTGTTGAGCAGGGTAAGGGTGATTAGGTTTTAATGGGATGGTAAGAGGTGCATCATCCGTCGTCAAGAAGGGAATAGAGGTGTCCTATACTTGTGGGTTAAGGTGGGGGGTTACGAGAGGAGGATGCTAAGGAGGCTTTGAACTGGGGAAAAGGGTGGCAATGAGGTGTGGCTGTAGCCTATGAATAGTCGGGGAAGCAGATAATTTAGCTAAAATGTCTCGACCAAAAAGGGAACTGGGCAGATGGGGATAACTAAAAAGGAGTGCATAAAAGAATGTTGTCCAAGTTGGCACCAGAGTTGGGGAGTTTTAAGAGGTTTAGAAGCCTGGCTGTCAATACCCACAACAGTTATGGAGGCAAGGGAAACAGGCCTTTGAAAAGAAGGTAATGTGGAGTGGGTAGCCTCCATATTGATTAAAAGGGGACAGACTTACCTTTCACTGTAAGAGTTACCCAATGTGTCTGTGATGGTCTTGTAGGCTTCCGAGGTGATCGGGCAGCAACAGTGTTCAGCCGCTAAGCCAAGAAGATCTGGGAAGGACTCAGTCAGAGAGCCTTGGGCCAGAGTTCCAGGGTCTCTGGCAGTGGTTGCTGGGCGAGTTGGACAGTCTGATTTCCAGTGGAGTCCCACACAGATGGGACATGGCTTGGGAAGAATCCTGGGCTGCGGGCATTCCTCGGCCCAGTGGCCAGATTTCCAGCACTTGAAGCAAGATCCTGGAGGAGGAGGTCCTGGAGGCATGTCTGACCTCTGTGGTTTAGGTGTTTTGAAGTTCTTGTGTGCTGGAGATGTGGCTGGGGTTTCTCTCACAGCAGAGGCAAGTAATTGTAATTCAGAAATGCGTTGCCGTCTGGCTGCCTCCTCTCTATTATTGTACACCTTGAAGGTGAGGTTGATTAATTCCTATTGTGGGGTTTGAGGGCCGGATTCTAATTTTTGAAGTTTTTCGTAATGTTGGGAGCTGACTGGGTGATAAAATGCATATTAAGAATAAGGTGGCCTTCTGAGTCCTCTGGGTCTAGGGCGGTAAACCATCTAAGGATTGTTGCCAAACGGGCCATGAACTGGGCTGGGTTTTTATATTTGATGAAAAAGAGCCTAAATGCTAACAGATTTGGGAGAGGTTGGATAAAGAAAAAAAGGAGCATTAACCTTGACTATGCCTTTAGCTCCAGCCACCTCTTTAAGAGGAAATTGTTGGGCAGATGGGGGAGGGCTAGTCGTGGAACAAAACTGTAAGCCAGACCGGGTGTGAGGAGGGGAGGTGATAGAAGGGTTATAGAGTGGGGGAGCAGAGGCCGAAGAAAAGTTGGGACCTGGCTTGGCCTGGCGAGGAGCAGCCTGGGGAGGAGGGGAGAGGCCCGATGGGTCTGTAGAAAAGGAGGATTCAAAGAACTCAGAGCTTGGGGTAGAGATTGGAGGAACAGACAGGAGAGAAAGAAAGATTTGGGACGAGTTGCATTGGGAGCAGAGCCTAGGGAGGAACTAACGTGTAAAAGAATGCCTGGATGTCAGGCACCTCAGACCATTTGCCCATTTTTTGACAAAAATTATCTAGATCTCATAAAGTGGAGAATTCAAAAGTGCCGTTTTCTGGCCATTTAGAACCATTGTCGAGTTTGTATTGGGGCCAAGCAGTGTTGCAGAAGAAAATAAGATGCTTAGATTTTAGGTCAGGTGAGAGTTGAAGAGGTTTTAAGTTCTTGAGAACACAGGCTAAGGGAGAAGAAGGAGGAATGGAGGGTGGAAGCTTGCCCATAGTGAAGGAGGCAAGTTTAAAGAGAAGGGTAGAGACCCGGAGAAGGGGTGTGGGGAGCAGCCCTGGGCTGCAATGTGGGTGAGCAGCCAAAGCAGGCGTCCCCACAATTGACTTGCCACCGAGGGAATGTGGGTGAATGACCAAGGCAGGCATCCCCGTGGAGATCAGACACCACTGGTATGTGGGTGAATAATCAGGCAGGCGTCCTTGCAATGATTAAACACCAAGGGAAGGCTGCCTTCCCGAGTCCGTGACCGGCGCCGGAGCTTTGGGACCACGGATAAAATGTGTCTCCTTTGTCTCTACCAGAAAATGAAAGGAATTGAAATTAAGAGAAGGGAGAGATTGAAGGGTGGCGCCAAGATTGAAAGGAGAAAGAGGTTGAGGGATAGTGAGAGAGGTTGGAGAAGACAGTAAAAAGAGGCCGCTGACCCAATTTAAAATCGGTGAGATGTTCCTTGTGCTGGTTGGTCTGAGGACCCGAGGTCGTAGGTGGATCTCTTCACGGAGTGAGGGTGAGGACTGGGGACTGGTCTCCTGAAGGAGTCCCTCTGACCCAGGTCTTTGGCACCAAATGCCTCACATGTCCGTGTGAAGATACCACCAAACAGGCTTTGTGCGAGCAACAAGGCTGTTTATTTCACCTGGGTGCAGGCGGGCTGAGTCCGAAAAGAGAGTCAGCAAAGGGTGGTGGATTATCTTTAGTTCTTATAGGTTTTGGGATAGGCAGTGGAGTTAGGAGCAATGTTTTGCGGGCAGGGGGTGGATCTCACAAAGTACATTCTCAAGGGTGGGAAGAATTACAAAAAACCTTCTTAAGGGTGGGGGAGATTACAAAGTACATTGATCAGTTAGGGTGGGGCAGAAACAAATCACAATGGTGGAATGTCATCAGTTAAGGCTATTTTCACTTCTTTTGTGGATCTTCAGTTGCTTCAGGCCATCTGGATGTATACGTGCAGGTCACAGGGGATATGATGGCTTAGCTTGGGCTCAGAGGCCTGACAAGATCACAGGAACTTTTCTTGACAGTCCAGTGCAATGGAAAAACAATATTTTGTTCTTGTTCTTCCCACAACTTTCTCAGGAGGGCGGATCCTGTAGCAAGTTTCTTCGAGTGTGGTGAGCGAAGCAAACTGGAGGAGCTCAGATGGAGATAATTTGTCTGTGTAGACAAGGAAAGAAATTTGGAGAGGTGGGACTGGGAGATTTTGTTGGAAAGAGAGAAGCCGTGACCTTGGGTGCTGTGCAGAAAAAGGGAAGATGAAGACCTGATACCTTCATTCCCCTGAGAGCAAAGCTGGAAAATGTTGAGGAACGTGGCAAAGAAGGTTTGCGAAGTTGAGTATAGAGAGTCATGTGATGCAAAACCCACTTGTTTGAAGGAGGTGGGCCAGTGAGCCTGCCAATCCCTGGGGGAAGAGTGGTCCCATCAGAGGCAACAGCCAGTGCCATGGCCTTCAGGTGGCAGTGTGCCTGGCAGGTTTGAGGAATGGCAAGGAAGCCAGGGTGGCTGCTGTCCCAGAAAATGAGGTAAGCTCAGAGAGGTAAGGGTTGGGGCTGGGATGACCTGTCATCCCAACCTTCATGCAGGTCCTTGTAGGTTGTAGAAAGGACTGGCTTTTACTCTCAGTAACGTGGGAGCCGTTGCAAGTTTTGAGCAGAGGAGAGGCATGATACGTCTTGTGTTTTGAAACAATCCCTCTGACTGCTGTACTGAAAGTTGACTTTGGCTGGGCACGGTGGCTCACACTTGTAATCCCAGCACTTTGGGAGGCTGAGGTGGGAGGATGGCTTGAGGCTAGGAGTTTGAGACCAGACTGGGAAACTTGGTGAGACCCCCATCTCTACAAAAAGATTGAAAAATTACCTGGACATGGGGGAGCATGCCTGTAGCACCAGCTATTTAGGAGGCTGAGGTGGGAGGATCATTTGAACCCAGGAGTTGGAAAAAAAAAAAAGGCAGTCAAAGGACTGAGCTCTGAGATCCTTCTGAAGAGGTTGGGAGAAGAGGAGAATCAGCAAGAGAAACTGAGAAGGAGGGTCCAGGGCAGTAGGCGGGAAGCAGGAGAATGTAGGGTCAGAGGACAGATGTAGAAATCTGTTCCAGGAAGTGAGGGCCGAGTGTCAGAAGCTGCTGCTGAGTCACTCAAAATGAAGACAGAACTCATCACTGGAGTCACTCAGGCAGCCTTGGTGACCTTGATAAAAATAGTTTAGGTGGAGTAGGTGCGGGGTTGGAGCACAGGCTTAGTTGGAATGGGGTTAAGGGAGGATATGAGCAGTAGAACAGGGTGCAGCCAACACAGACAACTACTTTGGAGAAGTTTTGCAAAAGGGAAGTAAAAAATGGGCAGTGGGTGATGAGGGGAGTGGAATCAAAGAAAGGCTTGTTTGCTTTTTCAGTAGGAGAAATGTATTGTTTCTGATGGGAACACCAGATTTCTACAGAAGTATTTTGTATTCTTTCTGAGGGTCTTATATACTTATACCAGAGCCAACACTGTACTCTTACCTACTGTGGCTTTAGAATATTGCTTTGATAGGGTACTTGTTATGGAGTAACATGAAATGGTAAGGTATGTCCCATTGCTTTATAGGCTATTGCTGTGTGTTTTCTAGTCCAGTCAATTTTTGAATCAGCACGTCAAATTCTAGAAAAATTCTGCTGGGTGAGATTATAATGAATTTGAGTAATTAAATGGAGAACTGGCATCTGTACTGACATCTGTAGTCTTGTCATCCATGAAGATGACATATCTCTCTATTCTTTTTTTTTTTTTTGAGATGGAGTGTTGCTCTGTTGCCCATACTGGAGTGTGGTGGCACAATCTCAGTTCACTGAAACCTCTGCCTCCCGGGTACAAGCAATTCTCATTCCTCAGCCTCCCGAGCAGCTGGGATTACAGGCATGCACCATGATGCCCAGCTAATTTTTGTATTTTTTGTAGAGATGGGATTTCACCATGTTGGCCAGGCTGGTCTCAAACTCCTGGCCTCAAGTGATCCACCCACTTCAGCCTCCCAAAGTGCTAGGATTACAGGCGTGAGCCACTGCACCAGGTCAATAATCTTTTTTTTTTTTTTGAGGATGAACTCTTGCTCTGTTGCCCAGGCTGGAGTGCAGTGGCATGATCTCGGCTCACTGCAACCTCCACCTCCCGGGTTCAAGCGATTCTCCTGTCTCAGCCACCCGAGTAGCTGGTACTACAGGCACGCGCCACCATGTCTGGCTAATTTTTGTATTTTTAGCAGAGACGGGTTTTGCCATGTTGGCCAGGCTGGTCTCGAACTCCTGACCTCAGGTGATCCACCCACCTCAGCCTCCCAAAGTGCTGGGATTACAAACGTGAGCCATCATGCCCAGCCAGTAATTTGTTTAATTACATATCTTTTATAAGCTCTTTCTTTCTTCCTTCCTTCTTTTTTTTTTTGAGACAAGGTCTCACTCTGTTGCCCAGGCTGGAGTTCAGCAGTGTGATCATGGCTCACTGCGGCCTCCAACACTTGGGCTCAAAATGTCCAAGGGACAGTTTGCGAAGTGCGTTTTCAGGGAGATAGTTTGATTTCCCACACCTGTTTGATACATATTAATGTTTACTTAATTAATTATTTAATTAAAAAAATTTAAGAGATGGGGTCTTGTTATGTTGCCCAGGCTAGAGTACAGTGTATGGTGGCATGATCATAGCTCACCACAACCTCGACCCCTTGGGTGCAAGTGATCCTCCTGCCTCAGCTTCCTGAGTAGCTGGGACTACAGGTGCATACCACCACACTAGATAATTAAAAAAAATTTTTCTTGAAGAGACAGAATCTTCCTGTGTTGCCCAGGCTGGTCTTGAACTCCTGGGCTTAAGCGATCCTCCCACTCTGGACTCCCCAAGTGCTGGGATTACAGGCAATGAGCCATTGTGCCTGGCATTAGCTCCTTCTTTTCCTCACTTTCCCACCAGTGTTTCCGGAATTACCTTCCAGATATATTACTTACACTTGAAGCCTTGTCTCAGAGTCCACTTATAGGGGAAATCAAGCTAAGATTTTATCAAGAGTGGGGATGGGGGACAGGTAGGAGGGAACAGCCAACAGCTTATAGATATGTCCCCATCCACGGTCACCAGGTCAGGTGCACACTTGGTGGTGGCTCATTGAGAAAGCCTCTGCAGGTTGGACAGCCAGTCTGAGATCTTGCCTATATTTTTACAGAGAGTGGACCCTTGGCCACTGTTCAGGGCAAGGAGGGGCCTCCACGTCTGAGTTCAAGCAGCCCCCATAGTGGCTAGAGTGTGAAAACTTTTCCCAAAGCAAACCCAGCTGATCTACTAAACTCCCCCCGCCGGCACCCTGGTTGGTATCTTCTCATCTTGGGCTAATGACTTCATTCTTCCTTTCCTCAGCCTCTTTACCTGCTAACAGATACAGGTAACCTCTTGTTTTAAATTATCTATTGGTATTTTTTATGATTATGAGTTATTTTTTTTTTTTTTGTATAAAGGTCTTTTTTTTTTCTCTTTGAGACATAGTCTTGCTCTGTTGCCCAGGCTGGAGTGCAGTGTTGAGGTCATAGCTCGCTGTAGCCTCAAACTCCTGGGCTCAAGTGATCCTCTTGCCTTGGCCTCCCAAAGCATTGGGATCACAGGCATGAGCCACTGCACCCGGCCTGTATAAATGTTTCAAGTACACATAATATAGAAAAGAATATTAAAGTCGTCTTGTAGCAGATTGAATACAACCACAAATTCCTCCCATTGGGAGGTGGGATCTGTGTCCCCTTTGCTTGAATGTGGATGAGCTCTGTGACTGCCTGATCAATGGAATGTGGTGCAGATGACTTGGCACCAGTTTCCAGATCAAGACCTTAGTAGCCTGGAAATTTCTGCTTCCTGTCTGTTGGAACACTTGCTCTTGAAGTCCAGCCACCATGCTGCGAGAAGCCCAAGCCACATGGAGAGGGCATGTGGGGGTGCCCAGGTGACAGCCCCAACTGAGCTCCTAGCCCATGGCCAACTGCCAGCTGTGGGAGTGACCCATTTTGGGAGCCCAGCCCAATTAAGCTTTGGATTACTCTAGCCCTGGTCATGATCCGACTGCAATCATGTGAGAGACCCCGCTGAGAACTGCTGAGGCCAGGCGATTCACAGATACGTGAGAGATTATAATACGCTGCTGTTTTTAACTACGAAGTTTTGGAGTAGTTCACTCTGCAGCAATAGATACTGGAACATACCTGTAATCCTTCCATCTTGGAGATAATGACTATTAACGTTTGGTTTTTCTGCATATATATATATATATATATATATATATATATATATATATATATGATTTATTTTTGTATGTATGTACTTATTTATTTAATTTTAATTTTTTATTTTTTGAGACTGAGTCAAGCTCTATTGCCCAGACTGGAGTGCAATGGTGCAATCTCAGCTCACTGCAACCTCCACCCCAGGTTCAAGTGATTCTCCTGCCTCAGCCTCCCAAGTAACTAGGATTACAGATGCCCGCCACCACACCTGGCTAATTATTGTATTTTTAGTAGAGATGGGGTTTCACCATGTTGGCCAGGCTGGTCTCGAACTCCCAACCTCAGGTGATCCTCCCACCTCATCCTCCCAAAGTGCTGGGATTACAGGCGTGAGTCACCATGCCCTGCCTATATATATTTTAGAGACAGGGTCTGGCTCTGTTTTCCAGGCTGGAGTGCAGTGGTGCAATCATATCTCACTGCAGCCTCAACCTCCTTGGCTCAAGCGATCCTCCCACCTCAGCCTCTTGAGTAGCTGGGACCACAGGTGTGCATCACTACACCCAGCTAATTTTTTAAAATTTTTTTGTAGAGTCAGGGTCTCGCTGTGTTGCCCAGGCTGGTCTTGAGTTCCTGAGCTCAAATGATCCCTCTGCCTTGGCCTCCCAAAGTGCTGAGATTACAAGCAGGAGTCACCATACCTGGCTATATATAAAAATTATAAACAGGGAATTTTTAACCAAATGTACATAATTTTAATTGCTTTTTTTTTTTTTTCAGCCAGCAAGCATTTTTTTTCATCTAGTTATCAGGAAAGTAGAACTAGAGGCAAAAGAAAATGTGTTGAACAGTGAAACTCTGTCTCTAGTGAAAATACAAAAAATTAGCCAGGTGTGGTGGCATGCCCCTGTAATCCCAGCTACTCGGGAGGCTGAGGCAGGAGAATCACTTGAACCCAGGAGGCAGAGATTGCAGTGAGCCGAGATCACGCCACTGCACTCTAGCCTGGGAGACAGAGGAAGACTCCGTTTCACAAAAAAAAAAGAAAATGTGTTGAGAAAGAGTGAAAAAAAATCATTGGCTTGAGAATCACACTGGCGGTCACATAAAGGTGAGGGTTGTGTTCCATGTATGTGTGGAAGGATACCTATTTTCCTGTGCCTTTGAAAACAGAATTAAAAGTGACAGATGCAGGGGAGGGTAAGGATATATCACAGAGTGAAGTATCATTGAACCATTCCTTTGTTGAATATTCAGGTTTTTTTAGCTTTTCACTATTAACAATAATGCTGCAATGAACAAGCTTGCAAATATACATATATATATATATATTTTTTTTAGAGATAGAGTCTTGCTCTGTCGCCTAGGCTCACTGCTAGGCGAGCTCACTGTCTAGCTCTCTGCTCACTGCAACCTCCACCTCCAGGGTTCAAGCGATTCTGCTGCCTCAGCCTCCCAGGTGGGATTACAGGTGCCTGCCACCACGCCTGGCTAATTTTTTTGTCTTTTTAATACAGATGAGGTTTCACCATGTTGGGCAGGCTGGTTTCAATTGCTGACCTCAAGTGATCCACCTGCCTCAGCCTCCCAAAATACTAGGATTACAGGCATGAGCCACCGCGCCCAGCCAAGCTTGTACATATATTTTTGACTACACTTCTTAACTATTCTTAGGATAAATTACTAGAAGTGAAAATTCTTGGGTGAAGAGCCTGAGGCCTTTAAACACACACACACACACACACACACACACACTAGGCTGGATGCAGTGGCTCACACCTGTAATCTCAGCACTTTGGGAGGCTAAGCAAGGAGGATCACTTGAGTCCAGGAGGTTGAGAATAGCCTGAACAACATAGCAAGATCTTGTCTCTACAAAAAATTTTAAAAAAATTAGCTGGCCATGGCAGCATGTGCCTGTAGTACCAGCTACTCGGAAGGCTGAGGTAGGAGGATCGCTTGAGCCCAGGAGGTTGATTGAAGCTGCAGTGAGCTGTGATTACACCACTGCACTCCAGCCTGGGCAACAGAGCTAGACTCTGTCTCCAAAAAAAGCACAAAATAATATTTAAAAAGCACCAGGTATGCCTGTACTTGAGTTGTCCTTGATGGCTACAAATGAGGACAGCTCTGGCTGAAGGGCGCTCCCATTTCCATGGGCTGAAGGAGGGACATTTTGCAAAGTGTGTTTTCAGGAAGACACAGAGTTTTACCTCCTACACTTGTTTGATCTGTATTAATGTTTGCTTATTTATTTGTTTAATTTTTTTTTGAGACAGGGTCTCACTCTGTCACCTGGGCTGGAGTGCAGTGGCATTATTGAGGCTCATTGCAGTCTCAGACTCCTGAGCTCAAACAATCCTCCTGCCTCAGCCTCCAGAGTAGCTAGGACTACAGGCATGTGCCACCATGCCTGGCTAATTTTTTAAATGTATTTTTTGTAGAGACGGGCTCTCCCTATGATGCCCAGGCTGGAGTGCAGTGCTGTGATCATAGCTCACTGCAGCCTGGACCTCGGGCTCAAGTAATTCTCACACCTCAGCCTCTCGAGTAGCAGGGGCTACAGGCGTGCACCACTATGCCCAGCTAATTAAAAATATTTTTTTGTAGAGACAGGGTCTCTCTACGTTGCCCAGGCTGGTTTCCAACTCCCAGGCTCAAGCGATCCTCCTGCCTTGGCCTCCCAAAGTGCTGGCATTACAGGCGTGAGCCACTGTGCCTGGCCCATATTAATGTTTAGAACACGAATTAAAGGAGGTAGGCTAAGTCTATTCAGCTTGTTCATATGCTTGGGCCAACCCAAGAAACAAGTGGGTGACAAATGGCACCTTTTGGATAGTGGTATTGACTTTGAGGGTTTGGGCCAGGAAGCTGGGGAGGAAGGGTGGGCAGGCTGTGGGCAGTCCTGGGAGGAAGACCAGGCAGGGCTATGTGCTCACTGAGCCTCCACCCTCTTCCTTTGACTCTCTGATAGACTTCTGCCTCCTACTTCTCCTTTTCTGCCCTTCCTTGCTTTGGTGGCTTCCCTGGGGTTCCTCAGTGGTGCCTGCAACCCCTGGTTCACCTCCTTCCAGGTTCTGGCTCCTTCCAGCCATGGCTCTCAGAGTCCTTCTGCTAACAGGTGCATGGGGGTGGGGTGGGGGACTCTGGGTGGGGAGGAGGGGAACTTTTGGGTCTGTCATAAAGAGAGGGCCCAGAATATGTAGGAGTCAGTCTGGGGAGAGGCAAAGGGGATTTGGGGAAGGAGAAAGCGTTCAAGAAGAAGCAGGGAAACAGCTAGACCCAGACAGGCTGGCCAGGGAAGCCTGGATGAATGACCACATTCATGGACTGTACAAGGCTGCTTGCCGGTCCCCTTGCTTCACACATGAGGAGAAGGAGGCCCAGGGAGGAGAAGTGACATGGCCTAGGGTGCATAGCAGGTGTGAGGCCCCCTTCCTGAGTGCTTCCTCCTGGATCCCCTCTCACCATCTCTACTTTGCCTCTGGTTCTATTTTCCAAAGTCCCGGGTGCAAATGTTTGTTGAATGACTGATGAATGAAAATGATTTGAGTTTGTTTCCTTTTATGCTTATATGTTGTGGAAAATGAAATTCTCCTCAAAAGGGAAGGAAGTACTTGAAAGCTGCATAGGAAGGAAATTATCTAATTAAGAATGTATAGAAACTTCATTGTTGGGCAAATCATCATTATGGTGACACCGGGGGAAGAAGCCATTTGGGTGCTCAGAAGGGAGGCTGGAATTCAGAGCAGGACTGGACGTGCCCCATGACGGTGGTTCTTAGGTCAGGAGTAAGCAAACAGTGGCCTGGGGGCCTGATATGGCCCACCACCTGTTTTTGCACAACCTGCCAGCCAGAGATTGAAAATGAACACTGATAATCGATTTGATGATAGGGAGCACCACCCCCGAAGAATTCTATTTGTCTCATTTGTAAACCCGTATTACAAACAAATTGTACTCAATCATTACATTTGGAATTTCCCTAATGACAAATTTGTGGAAAAGTATTTTCTGTCTTGTTATATAAGTACTTGTGCAACATATTCTATCAGCCTCTTGATCTGCAAAACCTAAAATTTACTATCTGGCTGTTTATAGAAAAAGTATGCTAATTCCTGCCCCAGGCTATCAGAGCTGGACCTGGGAGGCAGACATCTGGATGCTGGGTTAGTTAGGGTGACCGAATGGATGGGAAAGGGAATGGAGCAGGAAGACATGCTGCTATCTTTTTTTTTTTAAATACAGGGTCTTGCTCTGTTGCCCAGGCTGCAGTGCAGTGGCATGATCATGGTTCACTGCAGACTTGACCTCCTGGGTTCAAGCAATCCTCCCACCTCAGCCTCCTGAGTAGCTGGGACTGCAGGCATGTACCACTACACCCGGCTAATTTTTTATTTTTGTAGAGATGGGGTCTCACTGTGTTGCCTAGGCTGGTCTTAAACTCCTGAGCCCAGGTGATCCTCCCACGTCAGCCTCTTAAATTATTGGGATAACAGGCCTGAGCCACCACACCCAGCCATTGCTTTCTTTTAAATTATTATTATTTTTTGTTTTTTTGTGTGTTTAATTTTGAGATAGGATCTCTCTCTGTTGCTCAGGCTGGAGTGCAGTGGCACAATCAGGGCTCACTGCAGCCTCAACTTCCTGGGCTCAAGTGATCCTCCTGCCTCAGCCTTCCAAAGTGCTAGGACTACAGCCCCCGGCTGGCATGCAACTTTCCTCTGCTTGACCCTTCCCGCATTCTCCCTTTAGCCTTGACCTTATGTCATGGGTTCAACTTGGACACTGAAAATGCAATGACCTTCCAAGAGAACGCAAGGGGCTTCGGGCAGAGCGTGGTCCAGCTTCAGGGATCCAGGTGAGACCCTCAGATGGAGCCCCCTTTCTCAGTGCTTTCGCTCCAAGACTTACACACCTGAAAAAAATCAGCGATTTCATTGAGTGATTTTTTCAATAGATAAATCAGTTCAAAACATACAACAAATTCATCTTTTGAATTTACAGTGTTCTAAATTCAAAAGATGCAAAAGGGTGTAAGAGTAAAAATCTCTTCCTTACTCCCTTCCCCCCTTCCCTTCCCAGGAGGGACCTAATGAATGGTTTCTTGTGTGTTCCTTTGGGGAGACTCTGTGTGTACATAACACATACACGTTCCCTCCCTCAGCCAACACACCATGTGTAGCACACATTGTACTGAAATTAAGGCCTGCCTGCAGGCTGCCCCCTATTTTTGTGAATAAATTTTATTGAAAACAACCCTGTCCACTTGTCACTTACTGTTTATTGCCCCTCCCTCCCTTCCTCCTTCCCTTCCTTCCTTCCTTCCTCACTCATTCCCTGCTTCCCTCTTTCCCTCCTTCCCTCCCTTCCTTCCTTCCCTCCGTTCCCTCCCTTCCTTCGTTCTCTCCTTTCCCTCCCCTCCTTCCTTCCTTCCTTCCTTCCTTCCTTCCTTCCTTCCTTCCTTCCTTCCTTTTCTTTATTTCTTTCCTTTCTGACATGGTCTTGTTCTGTCATTCAGCCTGGAGTGCACGGGTGCAATCATAGCTCACTGTAGACTCAAACTCCTGGGCTCAAGCAATCCTCCCACCTTAGCCTCCTGAGTAGCTGGGACTACAGGCATGTGCCACCACACCTGGCTAATTTTTTTGATTTTTTTGTATAGACGAGGTCTCACTCTGTTGCCCAATCTGGTCTCAAACTCCTGGCCTCAAGTCATCCTCTTGCTTGGGCCTCCCAACTTGCTGGGATGATAGGTGTAAACCATTGTGCCTGGCTATGGCCACTTTTGAGCTGTAATGGCAGAATTCAGGAGCTGTGATGGAGATTGTATGGACTGCGAAGCCTAAAACATTTACCTTTACAGAAACAGTATTTGTGGAGGTGATAGTACCTTTCCAGAAGAAGGAGGCTGGTCTCTGCTCTTTGCTTTATCTCACATAATACAGCCTGCTGATTTGAGTCCATTAATTCCATGTTATGCTTGCATTGCATGCCATAATTTGGAGATACTATAATTTACCTTTTTTTTTTTTTTTTTTTTAAAGACTCGCTCTGTCACCCAGGCTGGAGTGCAGTGGCATGATCTTGGCTCACTGCAACTTCTGCCTTCTGGGTTCAAGCGATTCTCCTCCCTCAGCCTCCTGAGTAGCTTGGATTACAGGTGCCTGCCACCACACCCGGCTAATTTTTGTATTTTTGTAGAGACAGGGTTTCACCATGTTGGCCAGGTTGGTCTCGAACTCCTGAGCTCAGGTGATCCACCTGCCTTGGCCTCCCAAAGTGCTGGGATTACAGGTGTGAGCCACCGCGCCTGGCTTGTAATCTCCTTTTACATTACATTAGATCTCTTGTTAATGATCATTTAGATTGTTTCCAAACTTTTGCTCTATGAACAATGCTGTCATTTTGCACATGTGCAAACCTATTTGGAAGTAAAGGCTAGCACTGGGATTGTGGTATCCAGGGGTGCATGAGCACCTGCAATTTTAATAGATGTTTCCAGATCACCCTCTACAGTGGTGGCAGCAATTTACACTCACACCAGAAATTCATGAAAATACCTACTTCCTCATACTCCCTCACTCATTTGCCAACTCATTGTGCTATCAAACTTACTGATCTCTGCAAATTGAGTAGGTGAGAAGTGGTATCTTAATTTAGCTTTAAATTGCTTCTTTTTTTTATGAGAGAGGCATTTTCTGTGAACATGTTTTTCTTATCTGTTGGCCATTTTTCTTTCTTTCTTTTTTTTTTACTAGTTTGTACAAGCTTTGAGTACACTGAGGAAAGTAGTCTGGGGTATGAGTTGTGAATCTCTCTCCCTTGTGTATTATTTTTCTTTTGAGTGTGCTTATGGTAGTTTATCACATACAGAAATTTATTTGTTTGTTTGTTTGTTTGTTTATTTATTTATTTATTTATTTATTGAGACAGAGTCTCGCTCTGTCACCCAGGCTGGAGTGCAGTGGAGCGATCTCGGCTCACTGCAACCCCTGCCTCCTGGTTTCAAGCCATTCTCCTGCCTCAGCCTCCCGAGTAGCTGGGACTACAGGTGCATGCCACCATGCCTGGCTAATTTTTTTGTATTTTTAGTACAGATGGGGTTTCACCATGTTAGCCAGGATGGTCTTGATCTCCTGACCTCGTGATCCACCCGCCTCAGCCTCCCAAAGTGCAGGGATTACAGGTGTGAGCCACTGCGCCCGGCCCAGAAATTTATTTAAAATGACTGTGTGGAGGCTGGGCGCAGGGGCTTATGTCTGTAATCCCAGCATTTTGGGAGGCCGAGCTGGGCTGGTCGCTTGAAGCCAGGAGTTCGAGACTAGCCTAGCCAACATAAGGAAACCTCATCTCTACTAAAAATACACAAATTAGCCAAGGATGGTGGCACACACCTGTAATCCCAGCTACTCAGGAGGTTGAGACAGGAGGAATGCTTGAACCCGGGAGGCAGAGGTTGCAGCAGTGAGCTGAGATCACACCACTGTACTCCAGCCTGGGTGATGGAGTGAGAATCTGTCTCAAAGGAAGAAAATAAATAAAAATAAAAATAAATAAAATGACTGTGTGGGTTGGGTCCAGTGGCTCATACCTGTAATTCTAGCGCTTTGGGAGACTGAGGTGGGAGCATTGCTTGAGCCCAGGAGGCAGAGGTTGCAGTGAGCTATGATTATGCCACTGGACTCCATCTTGGGCAACAGGGTGAGACCCTGTCTCAAAAAAAAAAGGTTGGCCTGGGACTACAGGTGTGTACCACCACAACTGGCTAATTTTTAAAAATATTTTTTGTAGAGATGGGGTCTCGCTATGTTACCCAGGCTACTTTCAAACTCCTGGTCTCAAATGATGCTCCTGCCTCAACCTCCGAAGGTGCTGGGATTAAAGGCATGAGCCATGGTGCCCAGCTTGAATTGACCTATTTTTATTTTTAAAATTTATTCATTTATTTTTTGGTACAGAGTCTTGTCCTGTCTCCCAGGCTGGAGTGCAGTGGTGCTATCTCGGCTCACTGCAACCTCTGCCTCTCGAGTGCAAGCAATTCTCTTGCCTCAGCCTCCCGTTTAGCTGGGATTACAGGTATGCACCACCATGCCTGGCTAATTTTTTGTAGTTTTAGTAGAGATGGGGTTTCACCATGTTGCCCAGGCTGATCTTGAACTCCTGAGCTCAGGCAATCCTCCCTCCTCGGCCTCCCAAAGTGCTAGGATTAGAAGCATGAGCCACTGTGCCTGGTCCTATTTTTAAATGACTTCTGGTTTTTGTGTCATTCTTAGGAAGACCTTTTCTCATTCTGAGTCTTAACATTTTCGCATTTTTTTCTTTGCTAATTCTTCCTCCTAGTCATGGGAATTCAGCAATCCGGGTATGGGCCCCCACCTTCCTCTGGGTGGCAGAGGTCTTCTGTGGTCTCCTTCTCTCCCCACATGTTGGGGTTTTCTCTATTCCCACTTCTCCCCACAGGGTGGTGGTTGGAGCCCCCCAGGAGATACTGGCTGACAACCAAAGGGGCAGCCTCTACCAGTGCGACTACAGCATAGGCTCATGCGAGCCCATCCACCTGCAGGGTGAGTCACTGCCCCGCCGGGCCGGGACTGGGATTCCCCCTGTGAACACACAGGGACTTGCCAGGCACTCCTGTGTCCTGGGGGATCTGTGGTGGGGACACAGGTGTCTGCCTCCCTACCCTCTCCTCTGCCTGCAGTCTCTACCCTAGACATCCCCAGGCAATCCCTCCATGTTCCTTTCTTTCCCAAGATTTAGGATCCCCCTTCACCATCAGACCTCCTTGTCTCCCGCATGGAGGTGACCCCTGCCCAGCTCTTCCACAGCCTTCTCTGTCGCCCCCCCGAGGGTGACCAGGCCCATATCTGTCCCCGCAGTCCCCGTGGAGGCCGTGAACATGTCCCTGGGCCTGTCCCTGGCAGCCACCACCAGCCCCCCCCAGCTGCTGGTGAGTGGGGCTGGATCAGAGGAGCATCCAAATGGGGGTGTTTGGGGGCCCACGCATGGGGGGGCTGGGGGTCTTGTGGAGGGTGGAGGTGCTGGGGTACAAGGACAGGAAGCAGGGGCAGCCCCTTCCACTGGCTCCTGCCCCGTAGGCCTGTGGCCCCACCGTGCACCAGACTTGCAGTGAGAACACGTATGTGAAAGGGCTCTGCTTCCTGTTTGGATCCAACCTACGGCAGCAGCCCCAGAAGTTCCCAGAGGCCCTCCGAGGTGGGTTGCCTTTGGCAGAGGGAACAGATGGGCAGCAAAAGACCAGGGGAGGGGGCAGGACTGAGGTGACGTCTGCTCAAGGTCTGGGCTCTGGATGCAGAAGGGTGGGGGAACTGGGTCCCATTAGAGAGAGAAGCTAGGGAGGTGCTAGCGTCTTGTACTTTAGGAAAACTCCTTGGCTAGGCACAGTGGCTCACACCTGCAATCCCAACACTTTGGGAGCCCAGGAGTTTGAGATCAGTCCAGGCAACGTAGTGAGGCCCTGTCTCAAAAAAAAAAAAAAAAAAAAATTAGCTGAGTGTGGTGATGAGCACCTGTAGTCTTAGCTATTTGGAGGCCGAGGTGGGAAGATTGCTTGAGGCCATGAGTTCAAGACAAGCCTGGGCAACATACGGAAACCCCCGTCTCTACAAAAAAAAAAAAAAAAAAAAATTAGCCAGGTGTGGTGGCACGTACCTGCAGTCCCAGCTACTCAGGAGGATCACTTGAGCCTGGGAAGTTGAAGCTGCAGCAAGCTATGATTGCACCACTGTACTCCAACCTGGGTGACAGAGCAAGACCCTGTCTTTAAAAAATAAGTCCAGGTCACACTGCAGAGGAGGGGATGGTGCAAGGTGTCATTGGCAGGAAGTGGGAATCTTGGGGACCATCTTGGGGGGCTGCCTTCCACACCCCTGTTCCCTAAACCTCCATTGATTGAGATTCTGAGTGACTGTATGGATTTTTTTTTTTTTTGAGGCTGAGTCTCGCTCTGTCACCCAGGCTGGAGTGCAGTGGCATTATCCCGGCTTACTGCAACCTCTGCCTCCCGGGTTCAAGTGATTCTCCTGCCCCATCTTCCCAAGTAGCTGGGATTACAGGTGCCCGCTACCACACCTGGCTAATTTTTGTATTTTTAGCAGAGACGGGGTTTCACCATGTTAGCCAGGCTGGTCTCGAACTCCTGAGCTCTGGTGATCTGCCCACTTTGGCTTCCCAAAATGCTGGGAATGAGCCAGGGAATGAGTGGTGGGCATGAGCCACTGTGCCTGGCCAGAGTGCATGGATCTTTCAAGCTGCATTTCCCCACTGCTTTGTTCAATGGCTCTGCCATCTTTTTGCTTGTCTTCATGTTGATTCTGGCACCACAGGCGAATGTTTCTCCCTTGCATTTTTTTTTTCTTTCTCAAGCCCTGTTCCTCTATACTTCACCCTCCACAGATAATCCTCCTTCTTCCACAGAGGAAACAAAAGCTTCAGGCATGGACTTCCTCCACTTTCCCCTTCTCTTATCTTAATAAGCGGTTTTCCAGTCTTCGCTGGAATTTGTTAGACAAATTCTAAAAGAGATGTAACACCGCACTTTCTCCTTTTTCTCAAATTTCCATAATGACAACACTCCTGGCAGTGACTCACTGGTTTTAGAGGAAGACCTGTCTCTCCTCCGTCCCATGACTAAATTCTTCCGTCTGGGCTTTTGAGAGTCTGTCATGCACCAAGTAAGGTGATCACCTATCTTTCTTTTTTCTTTTTTTTTTTTTTGAGACAGGGTCTCTCTCTGTCACCTAAGCTGGAGTGCATTGGCACAATCTCGGCTCACTGCAGCCTCTGCCTCCTGTGCTCAAGAAATTTTTGTGCCTCAGCCTCCAGAGTAGCTGGGATCACAGGTGCGCATATACTGATTTTTGTATCTTTTGTAGAGATGGGGTTTCACCTTGTTGCCCAGGCTGGTCTCGAACTCCTGGGCTCAAGAGATCTTCCCACCTCAGCCTCCCATAGTGCTGGGATCACAGGTGTGAGCCACTGTGCCTGGCCCAGCATCTCTTGAATCACTCGTTTTCTGTC
The DNA here is from genome assembly GCF_006542625.1 of Nomascus leucogenys. Lineage (NCBI taxonomy): Eukaryota > Metazoa > Chordata > Mammalia > Primates > Hylobatidae > Nomascus > Nomascus leucogenys. The sequence goes on along the minus strand of NC_044382.1, from coordinate 74,790,386 downwards.
TAGGACATTTAACTTCTCCCTTCCTCTGGCTGTAAACACTCTCATTCTACCTGTATCTGAAAAACAATCAGCCACCACAATCGATAGCCATGAAAACAATCTTCTCTCTTCCAGTCTCCTCCTCATCTCCTGCCATCTCTCCCCACCCTCACCACCCAAGCTTCCTGAGTGCATTCTCTTCACCCCCGGCTGGCCTTCAGCTTCCCTCTCCACCTAGGGGCACTGGGGGCCTTTTCAGGAGGCCTCCCAAAGTGCTGGGGTTATAGGCATGAGCCACTGTGCCCTGCCAGTCTTTCCAAAATACAAAACAAATCATCTCACTTCCTTTTCTAAGAACCTTCCGTGGCTCCCCATTGCCTACAGATAAAGTCGAGCTCCCTATATTGGAGTAGAGGCCCTTGCCCACTGTTCTTTGCTTGATGCCACTGCTGTGTCTCCATCGCCATCACATACGTTTGTCCCTGTAGTGCTGTTTCCATCGAATGGCATTCCTGGATTCTGCCAGAATGCTTTTGAGGCCCTTGTCCCATGTATCAGTAGGAGTCTCAACTGGGACCAAAACACATTCCAGTAACGTAACTGCCTAAGGGGTTCACCTTGCCTGCTGCCTAGACAGAGCTGATTCATCAAGACAGCAGAATTGCAATAGAGAAAGAGTAATTCACACAGAGCCGGCTGTGCAGGGGACCAGAGTTTTATTATCACTCGAATCAGTCTCCCCGAGCATTTGGGGAGCAGAGTTTTTAAGGATAACTTGGTAGGTCGCGGGGGAAGCCAGTGAGCTGGGAGTGCTGATTGGTCAGGGATGAAATCATCGGTACTCGGAGCTGTTTTCTTGCATTCAGTTGGTTCCTGGGTGGGGGCTGCAAGATCGGATGAACCAGTTTATTGATCCGGGCGGTGCCAGCTGATCCATCAAGTGCAAGGTCTGCAAAATATCTCAAGCGCTGATTTTAGGAGCAGTTTAGGGAGGGTCAGAATCTTGTAGCCTCCAGCTGCATGACTCCTAAATCATAATTTCTCATCTTGTGGCTAATGTTAGTCCTACAAAGGCAATCTAGTCCCCAAGCAAGAAGGAGGTCGCTTTGGGAAAGGGCTGTTACAATCTTTGTTTAAACTATAAACTATAAACTAAGTTTCTCCCAAAGTTAGTTCAGCCTACGCCCAAGAATGAACACGGACAGCTTGGAGGTTAGAAGCAAGATGGAGTCGGTTAAGTTAGATCTCTTTCACTGTCGCAGCCATAATTTTGCAAAGGCGGTTTCAGTAAGATTTATTTACAAAGAGGGGGGTTTATTTATAAAGGGAGTAATTATAAAGCTGTGACAGGCCTAATGGAGCCATCAGGGACTTTCCAAGCCCTGGGCAAGCAGGTCTGTTGCCACCCCTGGGTTTATGGGTTGAGGAGAGGGAGAGCTCACCAGGGTCTGGAGAGAGTCATGTGGAGCTGGCCTCCTTCTGAGGAACAGTTGATCTTTTGTGAAGGACATAGCCGTCCCCAAGCAACCTCAATGGGAGAACACCCGGACCTCACTGCCCTCCTCCCTCCAGGCTTCTGTTGAGCCCCTTCATCCGCCAAATCCAATGGGAATCCGAGGGCAACAGAGTCCTGGTGATGGGGTCCCTGCAGGTTGACCTCCCAGGCCACAGAGCTGAATGGCGATGGGTAGAAAGTGGATTTGGGGATGGGGCAGAAGGCAGAGGAGCACATTCCACATCGCTTTATATGTGTGTGCCATTCCCTTTTCTAGAATCTACTCCTTTTGTATATCTGGCAAATCCTTCCTTCCTTCCTTCCTTCCTTCCTTCCTTCCTTCCTTCCTTCCTTCCTTCCTTCCTCTCTCCCTCCTCTTTCTTTCCTTCTTTCCTTTCTTCCTTTCTTCTCCTTTCCTTTCCTTTCCTTTCCTTTCCTTTCCTTTCCTTTCCTTTCCTTTCCTTTCCTTTCCTTTCCTTTCCTTTCCTTTCCTTTCCTTTCCTTTCCTTCCTTTTCTTCGAAGTCTTGCTCTGTGACCCAGGCTGGAGTGCAGTGGTGCGATCTCAGCTACTTTTTGTATTTTTAATAGAGATGGGATTTCACCATGTCAGCCAGGCTGGTCTCAAACTCCTGATCTCAAGTGATCCACCTGCCTCAGCCTCCCAAAGTGCTGGGATTATAGGTGTGAGCCACCTTGCCCAGCTGGGCAAATTATTTCCTGTTCCTCAAGATCCAGTCAAACATCAACACGTTCCCTGATTCCCTTGGGCAGAATTAACGAAAGTTTTCCATACCACTTTGTCCTTGTTTATTTACTTATTTATTTATTTTTTAGAGACAGGGTCTTTCTCTGTGGCCCAGGCTGGAGTGCAATGGCGTGATCATAGCTCACTGAAGCCTCAACCTTTTGGGCTGAAGTGATCCGCCACCCTCAGCCTCCTGAGGAGCTGGGACTACAGGCATGTGCCACCGTGCCTGGCTAATTTTCAACATGTATATATATATATATATATACACACACATTAAAAATTATATATATCATATATAATTTTTATATATATTTAACATATATATATTTTTTATAGAGACGGGGTCCTATATTCTCATTGTTCAACAGAGGGCTGACATGCAAAAAAACCCAAAACACCAAGTGTCAAATTACTTGATTCATACTCTTTTTCCCCTTCCCCAGGGTGTCCTCAAGAGGATAGTGACATCGCCTTCTTGATTGATGGCTCCGGTAGCATCAACCCAAATGACTTTCAGAAGATGAAGGAGTTTGTCTCAACTGTGATGGAGCAATTAAAAAAGTCCAAAACTTTGGTGAGGGCCCATGGGTAGGTTAGGGAAGAGCCCACACGGGGCTGGAAGATACATGGCAACTGGGCCACCGCGTTCTCCTCCCAGTTCAATTGCAGAGATTGCCAAATTGGCAATCGATTATGGTTTGCCTTCCTGAGTCTCTTTTCTGCTCTGTTGGATGCAGCCTCAGCATTCTTTCAGCCTTTTATAAAGCGGGCAGCTCTAATTGTTAAGGTTGGCATGGGAGATGAAGCCTACATGTCATTGTTGGCTGAGTTCTATTTTCGTTTTAATTTCTTATTTTTTTGAGACAGAATCTCACTCGCTCAGGCTGGAGTGCAGTGGCATGATCTCGGCTCACTGCAACCTCCACCTCCTGGGTTCAAGCAATTCTCTTGCCTCAGCCTCCTGAGTAGTGGGGATTACAGGCACATGCCACCATGCCCGGCTAGTTTTTGTGTTTTTAGTAGAGATGGGGTTTCACCATTTTGGCCAGGCTAGTCTCGAACTCCTGACCTCAAGTGATCCACCCACCTTGGCTTCCCAAAGTGCTGGGATTACAGGTGTGAGCCACTGCTCCCGGCCGCTGGCCATGTTCTAGTATTGAGGAGAGATGGGAGCTGCTGGCAGCTCTCCGTCCTGGTGAGGCAGGGGATTAGGGGCAGCGCAGAGGAGGAATTTGGAGACTGGAGTGTTTAAGATCTTTGTGGAGCTTGCTGGGAGATGTCTGAGGGGTGGGGGTACCTTCTCTAGCATCACACCAGCCACCCCCTCCGCAGTTCTCTTTGATGCAGTACTCTGAGGAATTCTGGACTCACTTTACCTTCAAAGAGTTCCAGGACAACCCTAACCCGAGATCACTGGTGAAGCCAATAATGCAGCTGTTTGGGCGGACACACACGGCCACGGGCATCCGCAAAGTGGTGTAAGCTTCCCTTTTTCACTTAGGATGGAGGGAGGAGGAGACACTTTCAGCTGGGCTTTGATGGATGAAGGGAGCTGGTCAGACAGGGGTGGTAGAGGATGCTTTCCTACCGGCAGAGGTGGGGAGGCTGTGCGTGGTGTGTTCATGAAAGGACAAGTCGTGAGTGACAGGTGGGAGTGGAGTGGGGAAGTGAGGGAAAGGTGTCTGGAGGGAAGCTACAAGGATCAGCTCAGGCCAGGGAAGCAAGGGCAGCTTTACAGCCCGTGGTGAGATATCGCCATGTCTCATTTTGGGAAGTTCACTCTGATTTTGGGGTGTGTGCAGAGGCAAGGATGGGGTTGGGACAGAAGTACAAGAAGCACTGGAGAGTCCTAGAGGGGCTGGGGAGCTGGTGCAGTGCTCTGGGAGAGGTTTCCTGAAGGCCAATTAAGTTTATATATATATGTATATATATGTATTTATTTTTTGAGACGGAATCTCACTCCGTCACCCAGGCTGGAGTGCAGTGGCCTGATCTCGGCTCACTGCAACCTCCACCTCCCGGGTTCAAGCAATTCTCCTACCTCAGCCTCCTGAGTAGCTGGGATTACATGCGCCCCCCACCACCATCAGCTAATTTTTGTATTTTTAGTAGAGACGGGGTTTCACCGTGTTGACCAGGCTGGTCTTGAGCTTCTGATCTCACGTGATTCACCCAACTTGGCTTCCCATAGTGCTGGGATTACAGGTGTCAGCCATAAATATATATATTTTTAAAATTCAAAAGTAATAATACTCAGTTAAAAAACCCAAATTATGCGAACGTATAAAAACAAAAACCGTGAAGGTTTCCTTTCCCTTCCCTGCTGCTTTTCCAGATCTCGGGGCAGTTGCATCTCAGTGCTAAGTCTCAGGGGAGACGGAGCCCCTCCGAGGCCTTGCCTAGCTGTATCTGTGTCTGGGACTCTGCTGACATTTCCTTTCTGATGTTAATAGCATCTCTGGCTAGGTGCAGGGGCTTACACCGGTAATGTCAGCACTTTGGGAGGCCAAGGTGGGAGGATCACTTGAGGCCAGGAGTTCAAGACCAATTGACAACATAGTGAGACTCTATCTCTAAAAAGATGAAAAAATAAACCAGGTGTGGTGGTACCTGCCTGTAGTCCCAGCTACTCAGGAGGCTGAGGCAGGAGAATCGCTTGAGCCCAGGTGTTCAAGTCTGCAGTGAGCTATGATTGTGTCTCTGCACTCCAGCCTGGATAACAGAGTGAGTGTCTATTTCTTAAAAAAAAAAAAAAAAATTAATATGTCATCTACTTGCATTTGACTTTGTCCCTCCTGTTTCCTGCACAGACGAGAGCTGTTTAACATCACCCAGGGAGCCCGAAAGAATGCCTTTAAGATCCTAGTTGTCATCACAGATGGAGAAAAGTTTGGTGATCCCTTGGGATATGAGGATGTCATCCCTGAGGCAGACAGAGAAGGAGTCATTCGCTATGTCATTGGGGTATGGAATGCAGCTCTCAGGGTGATGCTTCTGTGGAGGGTTTCTATGTGGATCTATCCTCCCTTCAATTTGCAAATATTAATAAAATCAAAGTGACCTGAGAGCTAATGCTACCTCATATACACCGTATCAGCTATCTGTTGCCACATCAATGCTGTATAATAAACTATCCCAAAATTCAGCAGCTTAAAATAATAAGTAAGCCTGTGGGTCAGCCGGCCAAGAGTTCTGGTCTCAGTGGCCTTCCTCACTGTCATTAGCTGCAGGTTGGCAGGCTGCTCTGCTGATCTTGGCCAAGCTCTCTCTGTTTCTGAGGGTTGCCAGCTATGTCATCTACTGGACCAGATGGCCTTGGATAGAACCACTGGGGTGACTTGGCCCTTTGTCAACCTGGCTTTCATTCTCCAAGGCTAGGCTGGGCATGTCCTCATGGTGAAGGCAGGGGAGCAAGAGAACAGTGGAGATGTTGCAAGTGCTTTTTCATGCCTCTGCATCATGTTTGATAACATCCGTGGGTGTCATGAGCGGTGCAAGGTTAGAGATAACCAGGTCCATGCAGGTTTGTGTCTTTCCGCAACATCTTTCGTTGATGCTATTTCAATCACAAACGCCATGAGCTGCATGGAATTCCCAAGGAGGCAGTTCTCCTTAGTGCATCCTGTTCCCTCAGACACTCTGGCTCAAGCCACCCACAAGTCAGTCAATATTGCAAACCATATATAATAGTATACTTAATCAATATATAAAGGTTATAGGTTAAACATTCCACAGCAAACAAAGTAATATTTAACATCAGAAGAAAAAGAAAGAGGAGAAAGGATGAATGAAAAGGACTCCTGGTCTGAGCCCAAGGGTCCTGGTCCCGTTAGTCTTGCAAGGCAGAGTCTTTGATGCGGCGGAGCCCTTGGCAGCAAATGCCAGGTGGTCATCATGAGCGACTGTGAGGTATGAGTTCCAGCGGCTGCTTTGAGCTGCTGAAGGCCTGATCTCTTCTAGTCACAGAGCCATCTGGTGAGAACAGACAGAGAAGAATGTGCTTGTTTGCATCCTAATCTGGTTGGATGTAGTCTTTATTTGTTTATTTTATTTATATTTATTTATTTATTTATTTATTTATTTTGAAACTGAGTCTTGCTCTATCGCTCAGGCTGGAGTGCAGTGGCATGATCTTGGCTCACTGCAACCTCCACCTCCCGAGTTCAAGCAGTTCTTGTGCCTCAGCCTCCCGAGTAGCTGGGACTACAGGCATGCACCACCATGCCTGGCTAATTTTTTTTTTTTTTGTATTGTTAGTAGAGATGGGGTTTCACCATGTTGGCCAGGTTGGTCTTGAACTCCTGACCTCAAGTGATCCGCCTGCCTTGGCCTTCCAAAGTGTGGGATTATAGGCATGAGCCGCTGCACCTGGTCTATTTTAAAAATTTGTTTAAAACAACCTTATCCTTGTTGGCAAAGTGCCCTGTGAAATATAGAATGGAGCCTTTTTCTAAGATGGAGTCAGTTATGTCAAGGGTGTTCTGTATACAATGGGCTAAAGCAAGACTCATTCCTGAGCCCAGAGGCAATGAAGGGGGCAGATGACTCCACCAAGAGCAGGCGGGCACAGCAGAGCGCTGGGGGAAAGGGCTTGGATACAGGAAGAGGCAAGGAGTCAGGATCATCAGTGTAATCAAACTACTACAGCACTTGCATGACACAGAAAGTGGTATCACCATGGATACATGCCTTGGCACGTAGGACATACCTTCATATAAAGAAAAAGGCTCCCCTTCCTCTAGGGGGAGGTCAGCTCCACACCAGGAGACGTGGCACAGCAGATGGATCAGCAGCCGGGTTTCTGCCCCAACTTGCTTCCTTGGCACAGTGCCTTGTGCAGTGTACAACCTGCCCAACTATACCTGGTAACCCTGTCCCAGGGACCTTCTGATGCATTTCCTCACTTGATAAATAATGGTTCAGACTAGTTTCCTGCAGAGTTGTCTTTGCCAGATGATACTGCTAGCCTCAGACCATGATTTGGCCTCTGTTCCTTGGTAACAGGTGGGAGATGCCTTCCACAGTATGAATTCCCGCCAAGAGCTTAATACCATCGCATCCAAGCCGCCTCGTGATCACGTGTTCCAGGTGAATAACTTCGAGGCTCTGAAGACCATTCAGAACCAGCTTCGAGAGAAGATCTTTGCGATTGAGGGTGAGTCAGGCATCTGTGCTCCCAGAGCAGCTCCAGAGGCAGCCCCCACCCCAGAACACATAGTCCCCTCTAGAATCCAGACCTTCCTAACCCTTGGTATCCCCCAGCATCAACTCTCTCCACTTCCTTCAGCTCCCAGTCCCAGCCTCACTTGATCAATTCCTTTGAAGTCAAAGAATCCATACTTTTACCTGTAATTTTGCAAATCTTGGCTATAGGTTGGTAAATTGGAGTATGGGGGAGTCAAATCTCACCCAGTATTTTAACAAAAATTTGGATGTGTTGCCAGCAGTCATCCGTTTGGTTCTCTGTTGTATCCCAATTGCCTAGAATAGTGCCTGGTACTCAGAAGGTGCTCAATAAATGTTTGTTGAATAAAAGGAATTTAGAAATTGGGGGATTTCATGTACAGTCTGGGTTTATGGCTTATCTTGAAAAGCTGGAAGATTAGACACCTTGAAGACCTTGAAGACCACATTCCCACTTGGCAGGAAGTGGCTGGAGGTGAATGGCTGCCACCCTTCTAAGAGGGACGTATGCTGTCCAGCTTGACACAGATCCCGCCGGAGTCTCCCTTTGTCTGTGGCCACCAGAGCATTTGGGTTTTCAGTACTTGTTCTAGGTTCTTCTGTTTTCTTTTCTTTTCTTTTTCTCTTTTTTTGAGACTGAGTCTCACTTTATTGCCTAGACTGGAGTGCAGTGGTGCGATCTTGGCTCACTGCAACCTCTGCCTCCCAGGTTCAAGTGATTCTCCTTCCTCAGCCTCCCGAGTAGGTGGGATTACAGGTGCATACCACCACGCCCAGCTAATTTTTGTAGTTTTAGTAGAGACGGGGTTTCACCATGTTCGCCAGACTGGTCTCTAACTCCTGACCTCAAGTGATCTGCCCATCTCAGCCTCCCAAAATGTTGGGATTACAGGCGTGAGCCACCGTGCCCGGCCTTCTGCTTTCTTTAATGTAGAAAGTTCTCCTCTTCACAGGTACTCAGACAGGAAGTAGCAGCTCCTTTGAGCATGAGATGTCTCAGGAAGGCTTCAGCACTGCCATCACCTCTGTAAGTGGCCCTTCATTAAATTGCGGGGGTGGGGCAGGGGGTAGCAAGAAGAAGAGATAGGAGAGATGTGGGGGTTTGGGGACTCTTCTCTGTGATAGGTACTTGGGAAGTAGCTCTGTGAGGGGCAGCGGTGATCCCTTCTTCCTTCCTCATCAACACTGTTCTACCCCTTTCCCAGAACGGCCTCTTGCTGAGCACTGTGGGGAGCTATGACTGGGCTGGTGGAGCCTTTCTATATACATCAAAGGAGAAAAGCACCTTCATCAACATGACCAGAGTGGATTCAGACATGAATGATGCTTACTTGGGTAAGTGGGGAGGGCAAGGGTTATTCTAGGAAGGGGTCAGGATTTGGCATAAGTCATCCAGCGTAGATGTCTGAGTCTTTCATAGGCTCTTGGGATAGCTTTAAAGACCGAAACTTCAATTTTTTTTTTTTTTTTTTTGAGGTGGAGTTTCTTTCTTGTCGCCCAGGCTGTAGTGCAATGGCACAATCTTGGCTCACTACAACCTCTGCCTCCTGTGCTCAAGCGATTCTCCTACCTCAGCCTCCCGAGTAGCTGGAATTACAAGAAAGCACCACCACCCCAGGCAAATTTTTTTTTTTTTTTTTTTTTTTGAGATGGGGTTTCACTCTTGTTGCCCAGGCTGGAGTGTAATAATCTGATCTTGGCTCACCACAACCTCCGTCTCCCAGGTTCAAGCGATTCTCCTGCCTCAGCCTCCTGAGTAGCTGGAATTACAGGCATGTGCCACCACGCCCGGCTAATTTTGTATTTTTAGTAGAGGTGGGATTTCTCCATGTCGGTTAGGCTGATCGTGAACTCCCAACCTCAGGTGATCCACCTGGCTCGGCCTCCCAAAGTGCTGGGATTACAGGCATGAGCCACCGTGCCCGGTCTTTTTTTGTATTTTTAGTACAGACCGGGTTTCACCATGTTGGCCAGGCTGGTCTGGAGCTCCTGACCTCACATGATCCACCTGCCTCAGACTCCCAGAATGCTGGGATTACAGGTGTGAGCCACCGCGCCTGGCCAGAAACTTCTAAATTGAATTGTAACTATGTTCATAAAGATAAATATAGCATAGGGATCAGTTAACCCAACACAGCAAGCGTGGGGCTGCCCCAGTGCCCCTACTCAAGGGGTGGGTCTGCATGGCAGAGGAGGGGGCAGGGAATGCACTTCACCTCTCAGACCCCCACCTTCAGGTTATGCTGCCGCCATCGTCTTGCGGAACCGGGTGCAAAGCCTGGTTCTGGGGGCACCTCGATATCAGCACATCGGCCTGGTGGCGATGTTCAGGCAGAACGCTGGCATGTGGGAGCCCAACGCTAATGTCAAGGGCACCCAGGTGAGTGCGGTTTGTGGAGCATGTTTGTGCAAACAAAGGCACCCTGGGGGCTTAGAGATCCCAGGAGGGGCATTCAGATGACATGCATGGCCCTCTTGTAAAGGAGCCTTTGGGGGCTGTGAGCTGGGGAGTTGTGGGATCAGCTTAGCATTTGAGAATGCTATGTCCTCAGCTTTTTAACAATGATAAATAACAATGCTTGCCTGTACAGAGCTCTCTATGGGTCTTTCTTTACTCAGAGCTGGTATTCAACCCGTATATAACCAGGATAGCCATGTTAGTTAATAAAATATTGAAATAAGCACCCATGCACTCTGGTGCTTCCTCAGTCTCTGTGGGCTTCCCCATGATCCAGCAACTATGAGGTCGGGCAGGACACTTCACAGACCCTCTAGGATCTGCTCCAGCCATGCCCCTGCTCAGTACCTGTGCAGCCCCAGCTGTTCATTATTTTGAATATCACCTCTGCAAAAGCAGCATTGTCACATATTATGTGGGAACTAGTGAGTGAGGCAAAACTCTCTAGTCAAAATCATTCTTGCAAATTCCTGAAATAGGACTGCACCCATGATACGGTGCCTGCAGTTCTTTATTTTATTTTTATTTTTATTTTATTATACTTTAAGTTCTAGGGTACATGTGCACAACGTGCAGGTTTGTTGCATATGTATACATGTGCCATGTTGGTGTGCTGCACCCATTAACTCGTCATTTACATTAGGTATATCTGCTAATGCTATCCCTCCCCCCTCCCTCCAACCCACGACGGGCACTGGTGTGTGATGTTCCCTACCCTGTGTCCAAGTGTTCTCATTGTTCAATTCCCACCTATGAATGAGAACATGTGGTGTTTGGTTTTCTGTCCTTGCAACAGTTTGCTCAGAATGATGGTTTCCAGCTTCATCCATGTCCCTACAAAGGACACGAACTCATCCTTTTTTATGGCTGTGTAGTATTCCATGGTGTATATGTGCCACATTTTCTTAATCCAGTCTATCATTGATGGACATTTGGGTTGGTTCCAAGTCTTTGCTATTGTGAATAGTGCCGCAATAAACATATGTGTGCATGTGCCTTTATAGCAGCATGATTTATAATCCTTTGGGTATATACCCAGTAATGGAATGGCTGGGTCAAATGGTATTTCTAGTTCTAGGTCCTGGAGGAATCGCCACACTGTCTTCCACAATGGTTGAACTAGTTTATAGTCCCACCAACAGTGTAAAAGTGTTCCTATTTCTCTACATCCTTTCCAGCACCTGTTGTTTCCTGACTTTTTAATGATCACCATTCTAAGTGGTGTGAGATGGTATCTCATTGTGGTTTTGATTTGCATTTCTCTGATGGCCAGTGATGATGAGCATTTTTTCATGTGTCTGTTGGCTGCATAAATGTCTTCTTTTGAGAAGTGTCTGTTCATATCCTTTGCCCACTTTTTGATGGGGTTGTTTGATTTTTTCTTGTAAATTTGTTTAAGTTCTTTGTAGATTCTGGATATTAGCCCTTTGTCAGATGGGTAGATTGTAAAAATTTTCTCCCATTCTGTAGGTTGCCTGTTCATTCTGATGGTAGTTTCTTTTGCTGTGCAGAAGCTCTTTAGTTTAATTAGATCCCATGTGTCAATTTTGGCTTTTGTTGCCATTGCTTTTGGTGTTTTAGTCATGAAGTGCTTGCCCATGCCTATGTCCTGAATGGTATTGCCTAGGTTTCCTTCTAGGGTTTTTATGGTTTTAGGTCTAATATTTAAGTCTTTAATCCATCTCGAATTAATTTTTGTATAAGGTGTAAGGAAGGGATCCAGTTTCAGCTTTCTACATATGGCTAGCCAGTTTTTCCAGCACCATTTATTAACTAGGGAATCCTTTTCCCATTTCTTGTTTTTGTCAGGTTTGTCACAGATCAGATTGTTGTAGATGTTTTGTATTATTTCTGAGGGCTCTGTTCTGTTCCATTGGTCTATATTTCTGTTTTGGTACCAGTACCATGCTGTTTTGGTTACTGTAGCCTTGTAATATAGTTTGAAGTCAGGTAGCATGATGCCTCCAGCTTTGTTCTTTTGGCTTAGGATTGTCTTGGCAATGCAGGCTCTTTTTTGGTTCCATATGAACTTTAAAGTAATTTTTTCCAATTCTGTGAAGAAAGTCGTTGGTAGCTGGATGGGGATGGCATTCAATCTATAAATTACCTTGGTCAGTATGGCCATTTTCATGATATTTATTCTTCCTATCCATGAGCATGGAATGTTCTTCCATTTGTTTGTGTCCTCTTTTATTTCACTGAGCAGTGGTTTGTAGTTCTCCTTGAAGAGGTCTTTCACATCCCTTGTAAGTTAGATTCCTAGGTATTTTATTCTCTTTGAGGCAATTGTGAATGGGAGTTCACTCATGATTTAGCTCTCTGTTTGTCTGTTATTGGTGTATAGGAATGCTTGTGATTTTTCGCACTGATTTTGTATCCTGAGACTTTGCTGAAGTTGCTTATCAGCTTAAGGAAATTTTGGATTGAGACAATGGGGTTTTCTAGATATATAATCATGTCATCTGCAAACAGGGACAATTTGACTTCCTCTTTTCCTAACTGAATACCCTTTGTTTCTTTCTCCTGCCTGATTGCCCTGGCCAGAACCTCCAACACTATGTTGAATAGGAGTGGTGAGAGAGGGCATCCCTGTCTTGTGCCAGTTTTCAAAGGGAATGCTTCCAGTTTTTGTCCATTCAGTATGATATTGGCTGTGGGTTTGTCATAAACAGCTCTTATTATTTTGAGATACATACCATCAATACCTAGTTTATTGAGAGTTTTCAGCATGAAGGGCTGTTGAATTTTGTTAAAGGCCTTTTCTGCATCTATTGAGATAATCATTTGGTTTTTGTCTTTGGTTCTGTTTATATGATGGATTATGTCTATTGATTTTTGTATGTTGAATCAGCCTTGCATCCCAGGGATGAAGCCCACTTGATCATGCTGGATAAGCTTTTTGATGTGCTGCTGGATTCAGTTTGCCAGTATTTTACTGAGGATTTTTGCATCGATGTTCATCAGGGATATTGGTCTAAAATTCTCTTTTTTTTGTTGTGTCTCTGCCAGGCTTTGGTATCAAGATGATGCTGGCCTCAAAAAATGAGTTAGGGAGGATTCCCTCTTTTTCTATTGATTTGAATAGTTCAGAAGGAATGGTGCCAGCTCTCCTTGTACCTCTGGTAGAATTCAGCTGTGAATCCATCTGGTCCTGGACTTTTTTTGGTTGATAGGCTATTAATTATTGCCTCAATTTCAGAGCCTGTTATTGGTCTATTCAGGGATTCAACTTCTTCCTGGTTTAGTCTTGGGAGGGTGTATGTGTCGAGGAATTTATCCATTTCTTCTAGATTTTCTAGTTTATTTGCGTAGAGGTGTTTATAGTATTCTCTGATGATAGTTTGTATTTCTGTGGGATTGGTGGTGATATCCCCTTTATCATTTTGTATTGCATCTATTTGATTCTTCTCTCTTTTCTTCTTTATTAGTCTTGCTAGCGGTCTATCAATTTTGTTGATCTTTTCAAAAAACCAGCTCCTGGATTCATTAATTTTTTGAAGGGTTTTTTGTGTCTCTGTTTCCTTCAGTTCTGCTCTGATCTTAGTTATTTCTTGCCTTCTGCTAGCCTTTGAATGTGTTTGCTCTTGCCTCTCTAGTTCTTTTAATCGTGATGTTAGGGTGTCAATTTTAGATCTTTCGTGCTTTCTCTTTTGGGCATTTAGTGCTATAAATTTCCCTCTACACACTGCTTTAAATGTGTCTCAGAGATTCTGGTATGTTGTGTCTTTGTTCTCGTTGGTTTCGAAGAACATCTTTATTTCTGCCTTCATTTCGTTATGTGTCCAGTAGTCATTCAGGAGCAGGTTGTTCAGTTTCCATGTAGTTGAGCAGTTTTGAGTGAGTTTCTTAATCCTGAGTTCTAGTTTGATTGCACTGTGGTCCGAGAGACAGTTTGTTATAATTTCTGTTCTTTTACATTTGCTGAGGAGTGCTTTACTTCCAACTATGTGGTCAATTTTGGAATAGGTGTGGTGTGGTGCTAAAAAGAATATATATTCTGTTGATTTGAGGTGGAGAGTTCTGTGGATGTCTATTAGGTCTGCTTGGTGCAGAGCTGAGTTCAATTCCTGGATATCCTTGTTAACTTTCTGTCTCATTGATCTGTCTAATGTTGACAGTGGGGTGTTAAAGTCTCCCATTATTATTCTGTGGGAGTCTAAGTCTCTTTGTAGGTCTCCAAGGACTTGCTTTATGAATCTGGGTGCTCCTGTATTGGACGCATATATATTTAGGATAGTTGGCTCTTCTTGTTGAATTTATCCCTTTACCATCATGTAACGGCCTTCTTTGTCTCTTTTCATCTTTGTTGGTTTAAAGTCTGTTTTATCAGAGACTAGGATTGCAATTCCTGCTTTTTTTTTGTTTTCCATTTGCTTGGTAGATCTTCCTCCATCCCTTTATTTTGAGCCTATGTGTGTCTCTGCAGATGAGATGAGTCTCCTGAGTACAGCACACTGATGGGTCTTGATTCTTTATCCAATTTGCCAGTCTGTGTCTTTTAATTGGAGCATTTAGCCCATTTACATTTAAGGTTAATATTGTTATGTGTGAATTTGATCCTGTCGTTATGATGTTAGCTAGTTATTTTGCTTGTTAGTTGATGCAGTTTCTTCCTAGCATCAATGGTCTTTACAATTTGGTATGTTTTTGCAGTGGCTGGTACTGGTTTTTCCTTTCCATGTTTAGTGCTTCCTTCAGGAGCTCTTGTAAGGCAGGCCTGGTGGTGCCAAAATCTCCCAGCATTTGCTTGTCTGTAAAGGATTTTATTTCTCCTTCACTTATGAAGCTTAGTTTGGCTGGATATGAAATTCTGGGTTGAAAATTCTTTTCTTTAAGATTATTGAATATTGGCCCCCACTCTCTTCTGGCTTGTAGAGTTTCTGCCGAGACATCAGCTGCTAGTCTGATGGGCTTCCCTTTGTGGGTAACCTGACCTTTCTCTCTGGCTGCCCTGAACATTTTTTCCTTCATTTCAACTTTGGTGAATCTGACAATTATGTGTCTTGGAGCTGCTCTTCTTGAGGAGTATCTTTGTGGCATTCTCTGTATTTCCTGAATTTGAATGTTGGCCTGCCTTGCTAGATTGGGGAAGTTCTCCTGGATAATATCCTGCAGAGTGTTTTCCAACTTGGTTCCATTCTCCCCATCACTTTCGGGTACACCAATCAGACGTAGATTGGGTCTTTTCACACAGTCCCATATTTCTTGGAGGCTTTGTTCATTTCTTTTCACTCTTTTTTTCTCTAAACTTCTCTTGCTTCATTTCATTCATTTGATCTTCAATCACTGATACCCTTTCTCCACTTGATCGAATCGGCTACTGAAGCTTGTGCATGCGTCACATAGTTCTCATGCCATGGTTTTCAGCTCCATCAGGTCATTTAAGGTCTTCTCTATGCTGTTTATTTTAGTTAGCCATTCGCCTAATCTTTTTTCAAGGTTTTTAGCTTCTTTGTGATGGGTTCGAACATCCTCCTTTAGCTTGGAGAAGTTTGTTATTACCGATTGTCTGAAGCTTTCTTCTCTCAACTCGTTAAAGTCATTCTCTATCCAGCTTTGTTCCATTGCTGGTGAGGAGCCATGTTCCTTTGGAGGAGAAGAGGCAATCTGATTTTTAAAATTTTCAGCTTTTCTGCTCTGGTTTCTCCCTGTCTTTGTGGTTTTATCTACCTTTGGTCTTTGATGATGGTGACGTACCAATGGGGTTTTGGTGTGGATGTCCTTTCTGTTTGTTAGCTTTCCTTCTAACAGTCAGGACCATCAGCTGCAGGTCTGTTGGAGTTTGCTGGAGGTCCATTCCAGACCCTATTTTCCTGGGTTTCACCAGCAGAGGCTGCAGAACAGCAACTATTGCAAAATGGAAAATGTTGCTGCCTGATCCTTCCTCTGGAAGCTTCATCGCAGAGGGGCACCCAGCCGTATGAGGTGTAAGTTGGCCCCTACTGGGAGGTGCCTCCCAGTTAGGCTACTCGGGGGTCAGGGACCCACTTGAGGAGGCAGTCTATCCGTTCTCAGATCTCAAACTCCATCCTGGGAGAACCACTACCCTCTTCAAAACTGTCAGACAGGGACGTTTAAGTCTGCAGAAGTTTCTGCTGCCTTTTGTTCAGCTATGCCATGCCCCCAGAGGTGGAGTCTACAGAGGGAGGCAGGCCTCCTTGAGCTGCGGTGGGCTCCACCCAATTGGAGCTTCCTGGCCGCTTTGTTTACCTACTCAAGCCTCAGCAATGGTGGACGCCCATCCCCCAGCCTCACTGCCACTTTGCAGCTTGATCTCAGACTGCTGTGCCAGCAGTGAGCAAGGCTCCGTGGGCTTGCGACCCTCCAAGCCAGGTGCGGGATATAATCTCCTGGTGTGCCATTTGCTAAGACCATTGGAAAAGTGCAGTATTAGGGTGGCAGTGTCCCAATTTTCCACATACCATCTGTCACGGCTTCCCTTGGCTAGGAAAGGGAATTCCCCGACCCCTTGCACTTCCCAGGTGAGGCGATGCCCCGCCCTGCTTTAGCTCATGCTCTGTGGGCTGCACCCATTGTCCTACAAGCCCCAGTGAGATGAACCCAGTACCTCAGTTGGAAATGCAGAAATTACCTGTCTTCTACGTTGCTCATGCTGGGAGCTGTAGACTGGAGCTGTTCCTATTCAGCCATTTTGGAACCGCCTCTGCCTATAGTTCTTTAAAAAAAAAAATTTCAGGCAGGGCATGGTGGCTTATGCCTGTAATCCCAGTGTAGTAGGACAAGCTGCAGACAAAACCCCTCAGACACCAAGTTAAAGAAGGAAGGGCTTTTTTTAGCCAGGAGCTACAGCAAGACTACGTCTCCAAAAACCGAGCTCCCCGAATGAGCAATTCCTGTCCCTTTTAAGGGCTTAAAACTCTAAAGGGGTCCACGTGAGGGGGTCATGATCGATTGAGCAAGCAGGAGGTATGTGACTGGAGGCTGCATGCACCAGTAAACAGAACAGAACAGAACAGGACAGGGATTTTCACAATGCTTTTCCATACCATGTCTGGAATCTATAGATAACATAACTGGTTAGATCAGGGGTTGATCTTTAACCAGGGCACGGCACCGGGCTGTCTGCCTGTGGATTTCATTTCTGCCTTTTAGTTTTTACTTCTTCTTTCTTTGGAGGCAGAAATTGGGCATAAGACAACATGAGGGGTGGTCTCCTCCCTTACCAGCACTTTGGAAGCCTGAGGCAGGTGGATCACCTGAGGTCAGGAGTTTGAGACGAGCCTGGCCAATGTGGTGAAACTCTGTCCCTACTAAAAATAAAAAATATAAAAAAAAATTAGCCAAGCATGGTGGCATGTGCCTATAATCCCAGCTACTCAGGAGGCCGAGGCAGGAAAATCACTTGAACCCGGGAGGCGGAGGTTGAAGTGAGCTGGGATCGTGCCACTGCACTCCAGCCTGGGTGACAGGGCGAGACTTCATCTCAATTAAAAAAAAAATTTCAACTTTTAGATTTGGGGTACATGTATAGGCTTGTTACATGCATACATTGCATGTTGCTGAGGTTTGGGCTGCAGATCCCATCGCCCAGGTAGTGAGCTTAGTACCTGTGGTGGTTTTTCTTTTTTCTTTTTCTTTTCTCTCCCTCTTTTTTTTTTTTCTTTTAGAGACAGGGTCTCACTATGTTGCCCAGGCTGGTTTTGAACCCTGAGCTCAAGCAATGTTGCCCAGGCTGGTTTTGAACTCCTGAGCTCAAGCAATCCTCCTGCCTTGGCCTCCCAAAATGCTGAGATTACAGGCATGAGCCACTGCGCCTGGCCCAATAGGTGGTTTTTCAACCCACACCTCATGCTCCTCCAGCTGGTAGTCTGCAGTATCTATCATTCCCATCTTTGTGTCTATGTATACCCAATGTTTAGCTCCCACTTATAAGTGAGAACGTGCAATATTTGATTTTCTGTTCCTGTGTCAATTCACTTAGGATTATAGCCTCCAGCTGCATCCATATTGCCGCAAAGGACGTGATTCATTCTTTTTTATGGCGGCGTAGTATTTGATGGTGTATATGTACCACATTTTCTTATCCAGTCCACCACTGATAGACACCTAGGTTGATTCCATGTCTTTCTATTGTGAATAGTGCTGTGATGAACATACGAGCATGTATCTTTTTGGTAGAACGGCTTATTTTCTTTTGGCTATATGGCCAGTAATGGGATCGCTGGGCTGAATAGTAGCCCTGTTTTATATTCTTTGGGAAATCTTCAAACTGCTTTTCACAGTGGCTGGACTAATTTACATTCCCACCAGCCAACAATGTATAAGCGTTCCTTTTTCTGCATAGCCTCACCAGCATCTGTTATTGTCTTTTTAATAATAGCATTCTGACTGGTGTGAGATGGTATCTCATTGTGGTTTATGATTTGCATTTCTTTGGTGATTGGTGATAATGAACTTTTTTTTCAAATGTTTTTTGGCTACTTGTGTGTCTTCTTTTGAGAAGTGTCTATTTATGTCCTTTACCCACTTTTTAATGGGGTTATTTGGTTTTTGCTTGTTGATTTGTTGAAGTTCCTTATAGATTCTGGATTTCAGACCCTTGTCAGATGTGGTTTGCAAATATTTTCTCCCATTCTGTAAGTTTTCTGTTTACTCTTTTGATAGTTTCTTTTGCTCTACAGAAACTCTTTAGTTTAATTAGTTCCCACTTGTTGATTTTTGTTTTTGTTGCAGTTGCTTTTGAGGACTCAGCCAAAAGTTCTTTGCCAAGGCTGGTGTTGAGAAAGTATTTCCTAAGTTTTCTTCTATGATTTTAATAGTTTGAGGGCTCACATTTAAATCTTTAATCCATGTGATTTAAGTTTTAATCACATTTAAGTCTTTAATACACCTTGAGTTGATTTTTGTATAAGGTGTAAGGAAGGGGTTCAGTTTCATTCTTCTGCATATGGATAGCCAGTTATCTCCACACTATTTATTGAATAGGAAGTTCTTTCCCCATTGCTTGCTTCATAGTCTTTATTGAAGATCAGGTGGCTCTAGGTGGGTGGCTTTATTTCTGGGCTCTCTGTTCTGTTCCATTGGTCTATGTGTCTGTCTTTGTACCAGTACCATACTGTTTTGGTTACTATAGCCTCATATTCGGATAGTGTGATGCCTCCAGCTTTGTTATTTTTGCTTAGGATTGCTTTGGATATTCAGGCTCTTTTTTTGTTCCATATTAATTTTAGAATAGTTTTTTTCTAAGTCTGTGAACAATGGCATTGGTAGTTTGATACAAATAGCATTGATTCTGTAAATTGCTTTGAGCAATGTGGCCATTTTAACAATATTGATTCTTCCAATCCATGAGCATGGAATACTTTTCCACTTATTTGTGTCGTCTCTGATTTCTTTCAACAGTGTATTTCTCTTTGTAGAGAACTTTCACCTCCTTGGTTAGCTGTGTTCCCAGGTACTTCATTTTTCGTGTCTGCCTGTAGTTCTGTCAGTGGTTCTCTTTGACTTGTAATTAATGCATTGTATGGAGATGAAACCAGTTTCTCCTGATACCTGAACAGCTTGTCATAATTCTTTGCCAATAGTCAAATTCTTCACATGGTCTCTCTAAACACATACTGGCCATTGATGGTGTCAATGCCTGACATGTATAAGGGATGGGGTGGGGAAGAAAGTGTAGAGGAATTACAGGAAGTCAAGTGTGGATGGATGCCACTTCTCTGTTTTGGGTGTGTGGTCAGGACCAGAGGAGGAAGGCTGGCTGGTCAACTCCCCGCCCCCCGCCCCCACGAGTACACGCACATTACCATCAAGGGTGATAGATGCTTAAACTGGGACAGTCTGGGAGTTATGAGAGCAAATGGGAGGGGCACCCACAGAAAGGCAGTATGGAAGTCTTCCTAGTGGAAGTGGCAGCTAAGCCAAGGCCTGAGGTGGAAGCACAAGAGAAGTGAAAGGGGTGTGGGGAAGCAAGGGGCCAGAGGAGGGAGAGAGAATGGAATGGAGGGTCAGAATATGCATATATGGGGGTGAGAGGAGTGGTGGGAGAAAATGGGAAAGAAGGGTAGGTGTGGCTTATCCCAGACATGCAGGGCTTGTTCAACATCCCAAATATCAATATTGCAGAAATGGACAAGCTGATCCTGAAGTCCATATGGAAACAGAAGGGATCCATGTATTAAACTTATACCTAAATATTTCATGGCCTTTTTCACTATTGTAAATTGTACTGGTTTTTAAATTTAAATTTCCAATTGTTGGAACAGAACAGAGCCGTCAGAAATAATTCCACACATCTACAACCATCTGATCTTTGACAAACCTGACAAAAACAAGAAATGGGAAAAGGATTCCCTATTTAATAAATGGTGCTGGGAAAACTGGCTAGCCATATGTAGAAAGCTGAAACTGGATCCCTTCCTTACACCTTATACAAAAATTAATTCAAGATGGATTAAAGACTTAAATGTTAGACCTAAGACCATAAAAACCCTAGAATAAAACCTAGGCAATACCATTCAGGACATAGGCATGGTCAAGGACTTCATGTCTAAAACACCAAAAGCAACGGCAACAAAAGCCAAAATTGACAAATGGGATCTAATTAAACTAAGGAATTTCTGCACAGCAAAATAAACTACCATCAGAGTGAACAGGCAACCTACAGAATGTGAGAAAATTTTTGCAATCTACTCATCTGACAAAGGGCTAATATCCAGAATCTACAAAGAACTCAAACAAATTTACAAGAAAAAAACAAACAACCCCATCAACAAGTGGGTGAAGGATGTGAACAGACACTTCTCAAAAGAAGACATTTATGCAGCCAACAGACACATGAAAAAATGCTCATCATCACTGGCCATCAGAGAAATGCAAATCAAAACCACAATGAGATACCATCTCACACCACTTAGAATGGTGATCATTAAAAAGTCAGGAAACAACAGGTGCTGGAGAGGATGTGGAGAAAAAGGAACACTTTTACACTGTTGGTGGGACTGTAAACTAGTTAAACCATTGTGGAAGACAGTGTGGCGATTCCTCCAGGACCTAGAACTAGAAATACCATTTGACCCAGCCATCCCATTACTGGGTATATACCCAAAGGATTATAAATCATGCTGCTATAAAGACACATGCACACGTATGTTTATTGCGGCACTATTCACAATAGCAAAGACTTGGAACCAACCCAAATGTCCATCAATGATAGACTGGATTAAGAAAATATGGCACATATACACCATGGAATACTATGCAGCCATAAAAAATGATGAGTTCATGTCCTTTGTAGGGACGTGGATGAAGCTGGAAACCATCATTCTCAGCAAACTATCACAAGAACAAAAAAACCAAACACTGTATGTTCTCACTCATAGGTGGGAATTGAACAATGAGAACACTTGGACACAGGAAGGGGAACATCACACTCTGGGGCCTGTTGTGTGGTGGGGAAGGGAGGGGGGAAAGCATTAGCAGATATACCTAATGTAGATGACAAGTTAATGGGTGCAGCACACCAACATGACACATATATACATATGTAACAAACCTGCACGTTGTGCACATGTACCCTAGAACTTAAAGTGTAATAAAAAATAAATTTCTGATTGTTCAGTGATATAGAAATACAACTGGCCAGGCCCAGTGGCTCATGCCTGTAATCCCAGCACTTTGGGAGGCCGAGGCAGGTGGATCACCTGAGGTCAGGAGTTTGAGACCAGCCTGACCAACATGGAGAAACCCTGTCGCTACTAAAAATACAAAATTAGCCAGGTGTGGTGGCACATGCCTGTAATCTCAGCTACTTGGGAAGCTGAGGCAGAAGAATCACTTGAACCCAGGAGGCAGAGGTTATGGTGAGTTGAGATCATGCCATTGCACTCTAGCCTGGGCAACAAGTGCGAAACTCCCTCTAAAAAAAAAAAAAAAAAAAAGAAATACAACCGATTCTTACATATTGATCTTGTATCCAAAACAATCTTAGAAAAGGGGAACAAAGTTGGAGGGTTCACACTTTCCAATTCAAAACTTACAAAGCCATAAAGCCAGAAAGTACATTAGTGGTTTCCAGGGGCTGGGGGTTGGATTGGGGATTGGAAATACTGCTAACAGATACAGAATTTCTTTCTGGGAAGATGGAAATGTTCTGGAGGTAGTGGTGATGATTACACAACATTGTGAATGTACTAAAACCCAGTCAACCTTACACTTTAAAATGGTAAATTTTATGGTCTACACATTTAATCTAAATTATAAAAGCTACTTTGAAGAAAACAATGTGATTCACCATAACAGCATATTAAAGAAGAAAAAACATGTAACCACCTGAACAGATATAGAACTATAATTTGACAACATACAACATCCTTTCATGATAAAAAATATTCTCAGCCAACTAGGAACTAAAGGGAACTTCCTCAACCCGAAAAAGAGCATTTACAAAAAATCTCTACCAGGCATTATACTTAAAAGTGAAAGAGAATGCTTTTCACCTAAAATTGGAAACAAGACAAGAATATCTACTTTTTAATTCCTATTCAACATTGTACTGGAAGACCTAGCCAATGCAATAAAGCAAGAAAAAGAAGAAAAAAAATACAAAGAGGAAAGGAAGAAATAAAACCCTCTCTTTTTGCAGATGATACAATTGCATGGAAAATTCCAAAGAATCTATAAAAAAGCTATGATAGTAGGTTTTTTCAGTAAGTTCTCAGCATATAAGAGCAACATATAAAAATCAGTTGTATTTCTATAATATAATTGAACAATTGGAAATTTAAATTAAAAAATACTGTTTACAATAGCATAAAATATCATGAAATATTTAGGTATAAATCAAACAAAACATGTACGATAACTTTATGCTGAAAACTACAAAATGCTAATGAGAGAAATAAAAGACCTAAATAAATGGAGAGATACACTGTGGTCATGGATTCGAATATTGGAGTTCCAGTATTGTTAAGATGTCAATTCTCCCTGAGTTGATCTACAGATTCAACGCGTAAAAATCCTGGATAATATTCCATTGTGCACATGTACCACATTTTCTTTATCCATTCATCTGTTGATGGACACTTAGGTTGATTCTATATCTCGACTATTGTGAATAGTGCTGCAGTAAACATGGGAGTGCAGTTATCTCTTCAGTATACTGATTTCCTTTCCTTTGGCAATATACCCAGCACTGGGATTGCTGGATCATATGGTAGTTCCATTTTTAGTTTTCTTGAGGAGCCTCCATATTGTTCTCTATAGTGGCTTTACTAATTTACATTTCCACTAACAATGCATGAGGGTTCCTCTTTCTCTGCATCTTTGCCAGCATCCATCATTATTTGTCTTTTTGATAAAAGCCCTTTTAACTGGAATGAGATGATATCTCATTGTGGTTTTCATTTGCATTTTTCTGGTACACAAAGGAATATTATTCAGCCATAAGATGAATGAAATCTTGTGATTTGCAATAACAGGATTGGAACTGGAAGACATTATGTTAAGTAAAACAACCCGGGCACAGAAAAACAAATATTGCATGTTCTCATTCATGTGTAGGAGCTAAAAAAAAAATGGATCTCACGGAGGTAGGGAGTAGAATGATGGGTTACTAGAGACTGGGAAGGGTAATGAGGAGGATGGGGTAAAGAGGGGATGGTTAATGGGTACAAAAATACAGTTAGGAAAAATAAGACCTAGTGTTTGGTAGCACAGTAGGGTGACTATAGTTAACAATAGTTTGTTTTATATATTTCAAAATAACTACAGGAATGGAACTGGAATGTTCCCAGCAAAAGAAATGATAAATGCTTGAGGTGATGGATATCCCAGTTACCCTGATTTGATCATCACACATTGTATGCTTGTATCAAAATATCACATGTTCCCTATAAATATGTGCAATTATTATGTATTCATAAAAAAGTAAAAATCCTGGAAGTATATTTTGCAGAATTTAGCCAATTCTAAAATTTATATAAGAAATAAAAAAGTAGAGTATCCAAAAGAATTTTGAAAATAATCTTGATACATACCATTAAGTAGTTGTCACTTTTTATTTATTTATTTAATTAAAAAAATTAGATCAATATTTTATTATTTTTTAACTTTTACTTTAGGTTTGAGGGTACACGTGAAAGTTTGTTATCTAAGTAAATTCGTGTCATGGGAGTTTGTTGTACAGAGTATTTCATCACCCAGGTATTAAGCCTAGTACCCAATGGTTATTTTTTCTGCTCCTGCCTCCTCCCAACGTCCACCCTCAAGTAGACCCCAGTGTCTGTTGTTTCCTTCTTTGTGTTCATAAGTTCTTTATTATTTAGCTCCCACTAATAAGTGAGAACATGCAGTATTTGTTTTTCTGTTCCTGTGTTAGTTTGCTAAGGATAATGGCCTCCAGCTCCATCCATGTTCCCACAAAAGACATGATCTTGCTATTTTTTATGGCTGCATAGTATTCCATGGTGTATATGTACCGCATTTTTAAAAATCCTATTTGTCATTGGTGGGCATTTAGGTTGATTCCATGTTTTGCTATTGTGACTAGTACTGCAATAAACATTCATGTGCATGTGTCTTTATGGTAGGATGATATATATTCCTCTGGGTATATCCCCAGTAATGGGATTGCTGGGTTGAATGGTAGTTCTGCTTTTAGCTTTTTGAGGAGTTGCCATACTGCTTTCCCCAAGTGGTTGAACTAATTTACCACTCCCACCAACACTATAAGTGTTCCCTTTTCTCCACAACCTCACCACCATCTATTTTTTTACTTTTACGAATAGCCATTCTAACTGGTGTGAGATGATATCTCATTGTGATTTTGATTTACATTTCTCTAATGATAATGATATTGAGCTTTTTTTATATGCTTGTTGGCTGCATGTATGTCTTCTTTCGAAAAGTGTCTGTTCATTTCCTTTTCCCACCTTTTAATGGGGTTGTTTGTTTTTCTCTTGTAAATTTGTTTAAGTTCCCTGTAGATGTTGGATATTAGACCTTTGTTGGATGCAGTTTGTGAATATATTCTCTCATTCTGTAGGTTGTCTGTTTACTCTGTTGATACTTTCTTTTGCTGTGCAGAAGCTATTGCATTTAATTAGATCCCATTTGTCAATTTTTGCTTTTGTTGAGATTGTTTTTGGTGTCTTTGTCAGGAAATCTTTGCCTATTCCTGTGTCTGGGATGGTATTGCCTAGGTTGTCTTCCAGGGTTCTTATAGTTTTGGGTTTTATGTTTAAGTCTTTGGTCTATCTTGAGTTGATTTTTGTATATGGTGTAAGGAAGGGGTCCAGCTTCAATCTTCTGCATATGGCTAGCCAGTTATCCTAGCACCATTTGTTGAATAGTAATTCTTTTCCCCATTGCTTATTTTTGTCAAAGATCAGATGGTCTTAAGTGTATGGACTTATTTCTGGGCTCTCTATTCTGTTCCATTGGTTTATGTGCCTGTTTTTATACCAGTACCATGCTGTTTTGGTTACTGTAGCCCTGTAGTATATTTTGAAGTCAGGTAATGTGATGCCTCCTTCTGTATTCTTTTTGCTTAGGATTGCCTTGGTTATTCCGGTTCTTTTTTGATTCCATATGAATTTTAGAATAGTTTTTCCTAGTTCTGTGAAGAATGTCATTGGTAGCTTAATAGTAATAGCACTGAATCTATAAATTGCTTTGGGAAATGTGTCCATTTTAATGATATTGATTCTTCCTATTAATGAGCATGAGATGTTTTACCATTTTTTTGGTGTCATCTCTGATTTCTTTGAACAGTGTTTTATAATTCTCACTGTACAGATCTTTCACCTCCCTGCTTAGCTGTATTCCTAGTTATTTTATTCTTTTTGTGGCAATCATGAATAGGATTGCCTTCCTGATTTGGCTCCCAGCTCTTGTTGGTGTATAGGAGTGCTAGTGATTTTTGTACATTGATTTCATATCCTGAAACTTTGTTAAAGTTATTTATCAGCTGAAGGAGCTCCTGGGCCAAGACTATGGGGTTTTCTAAATATAGAATCATGTTGTCTGCAAACAGGGATAGTTTGACTTTTTGACTTCCTTTCTTCCTATTTGTATGCCCTTTTTTCTTTCTCTTGCCTGATTGCTCTGGCTAGAACTTCCAATACTATGTTGAATAGGACTAGTGAGCAAACGCATCCTAGTTTTGTGCTGGCTTTCAAGGGGAATGCTTTTGCCCGTCCAGTATGATGTTGGCTGTGGGTTTGTTGTAGATGGCTTTTATTATTTTGAGGTATGTTCCTTCAATACCTAGTTTATTGAGGATTTTTAACATAAAGGGGTGTTGAATTTTATTAAAGCCTTTTCTTCATCTATTGAGATAATCATGTGGTTTTTGTCTTTAGTTCTGTTTATGTGATGAATCATATTTATTGATTTGCATATGTTGAACCAACTTTGCACCTGGGGGATGAAGCCTACCTGATCACGGTGGATTAGATTTTTGATGTGCTGCTGGATTTGGTTTGCAGGTATTGTGTTGAGGATTTTTGCATTTGTTTTCATCAAGAATATTGGCCTGAAATTTTCTTTTCTTGTTAAGCTGACACTTTTTAGTTTGATGCCACCCCCTTTGTCTGGTTTGCTTTTGTTGCCTGTGCTTTTGGGGTCATATCCAAAAAATCATGGCTCAGAAGCTTGATTGTCAAGAAGCTTTTCCCTTTGTTTTCTTCTAGTAGTTTTACAGTTTCAGGTCTTGTGTTTAAGTCTTTAATCCATTTTGAGTTGATTTTGTATATGGCTTGGGATAAAGGTCTAATTTAATCCTTTTGAATATGAATATCCAGTTCTCCCCACACCATCTGTTGAAGAGACTGTCCTTTCTCCTTTGCATATTCTTGGCACCTTTACTGAAGATCAATTGACCATAAATGCATAGTTTTATTTCTAGCCTCCCTGTTCTGTTCCATTGGTTGAGGTGTCTGGTTTTTTTTTTTTTTTTTTTTTTTTGAGACAGAGTCTTGCTCTCTTGCCCAGGCTGGAGTGCAGTGGCGCAATCTCGGCTCACTGCAAGCTCTGCCTCCTGGGTTCACGCCATTCTCCTGCCTCAGCCTCTCTGAGTAGCTGGGACTACAGGCGCCCATCACCACGCCCGGCTAATTTTTTGTATTTTTTAGTAGAGACGGGGTTTCACCGTAGTCTGGATCTCCTGACCTCATGATCCGCCTGCCTCGGCCTCCCAAAGTGCTGGGATTACAAGCGTGAGCCACCGCGCCTGGCCGAGGTGTCTGTTTTTATGCCACCACCTTGTTGTTATGATTACTAGAGCTTTCTTGACACAGTATGTTTTGAGATCAGGAATTATGATGCCTCCAGTATTTTTTTCTTGAGGATTGCTTTGGCTATTTGGGGTCTTTTGTGATTCTATATAAATTTTAGTAATTTTTTCTATTTTTGTAAAAAAATGCCATTGGGATTTTGATAAGGATTGTACTGAATCAGAAGATTGCATTAATACTCCAATCCATGAACATAGGATATCTTTCCATTTATTTTTATCTTGTTTAACTTCCTTAATCAATGTTTTATAGTTTCAGTGTACATGTTTTTCACCTCTCTGGTTAAATTTACTCTTAGGTATTTTTTTGATGCTATTGTAAATGAGATTGTTTCTTGATTTCTTTTTCAGATAGTTCATCATTAGTGTATAGAAGCACTATTGATTTTTTACATTGATTTTGTAACCTGTAACTTTACTGAATTTATTCATTAGTTCTAGTAGTTCTTTTTTGGTAGAGTCTTTAGGGTTTTTTTATATTTATATATATATGTTTTTATATATATATCATTTTAAGTGTAAACAGAGACAAATTTCCTTTTTTATATCTGATTTGGGTCTCTTTCATTTATTCTTCTTGCCTAATTGCTGTGACCACGACTTCCAGTACTATGTTACATAGAAGTAGTGAGAGTGGGCATCCTTGCCTTTTTCCTCATTTTAGTGGTAAAGCTTTCAATTTTTCACCACTGAGTATGATGTTTGTTGTGGGCTTGTCATATATGGCCTTTATCGTATTGAGGTACATTCCTTCTGTAGCGAATTTATTGAGAGTTTTTATTATAAAAGAATGTTGAATTTTGTCAAATGCTTTTTTTTTGAGTATATTGAGATGATCATGTGGTTTTAGTCCTTCATTCTGTTAATGTGGTATGTCACATTAATTGATTTGCATATGTGGAATCATCCTTGCATCTTGCATCCCAGGGATAAATCACACTTGATCATGGTTATTATCTTTTTATTTTTATTTATTTATTTATTTTTTACAAAGTCTCGCTCTGTCACCCAGGCTGGAGTGCAATGGTGTGACCTCGGCTCACTGCAAGCTCCACCTCCCAGGTTCACGCCATTCTCCTGCCTCAGCCTCCTGAGTAGCTGGGACTATAGGTGCCCACCACCACGCCTCGCTAATTTTTTTTTTTTTTTGTATTTTTAGTAGAGACGGGGTTTCACAGTGTTAGCCAGGATGGTCTTGATCTCCTGACCTCGTGATCCACCCATCTCAGCCTCCCAAAGTGCTGGGATTATAGGCATGAGCCACCGCACCCGGCCAGTTATTATCTTTTTAATGTGCTATTAAATTCAGTTTGCTAGTATTTTGTTGAAGATTTGTGTGTTTATGTTCATCAGTGATATTGACCTATAATTATATCTTGTAGAATTTTTGTCTGGCTTTGGTATCAGGGTATTGCTGGACTCAAAATAAATTTGGAAGTGTTCCTTGCTCTTTAATTTTTTTTACATGAGTTTGAAAAGGATTGACATTAATTCATTTTTTTTTTTTTTTTTTGAGATGGAGTTTTGCTCTTGTCACCCAGGCTGGAGTACAATGGCACAATCTCGGCTCACTGCAACCTCTGCCTCCTGGGTTCAAGTGATTCTCCTGCCTCAGCCTCCCAAGTAACTGGTATTACAGGTGCTCACCACCATGCCCAACTAATTTTTGTATTTTTAGTAGAGACGATGTTTCACCATGTTGGCCAGGCTGGTCTCGAACTCCTGACCTTAAGTGATCCACCCACCTTGGCCTCCCAAAGTGCTGGGATTACAGGCATGAGCCACTGCGCCTGGCAACATTAATTCTTTAAATGTTTGCATTCACCTATGAAGTGTCAGGTCCTGGGCTTTTCTTTGTTGGGAGCTTTTGGATTACTGGTTCAATCTCCTTACTTATTACTGGTCTTTTCAGATTTTTAAATTGCTTCTTGACTCAGTCCTGGTAGGTTGTATTTTTCTAGGATTTTATCCGTTTCTTCCAGTGTATCTAATTTTTTGGCATTAAATAGTTCGTAGTTATCTCTCATAATCCTTTGTATTTTGGTGGCATCAGTTGTAATGCCTCCCCTTTCGTTTCTGATTTTATTTACTTGAGTTTTTTTTTTTCTTTAGTTTAGCTAAAGGTTTGTTTATTTCATTTATCTTTTTAAAAAAGCAACTCTGGCTGGGTGTGGTGGCTCACACCTGTAATCCCAGATCTTTGGAGGCTGAGGTGGGGGATCGCTTGAACCCAAGAGTTTGAGACCAGCCTGGGCAACATAGTGAGACTCCATCTTTATAAAAAATAAATAAAAAAGCAACTCTCAGTTTTATTGACCTTTTCTATTGTTTTTTCTAGCCTCTATTTATTTCTGGTTTGAGCTTTATCATTTTATTTCTCATGCTGACTTTGAGCTTAGTTTTTTTTTTTCTTTTTCTATTTCCTTGATGTGCAAAGTTAGGTTGTTTCTTTCCTTCCTTCCTTCCCTCCTTCCTTCCTATCAAAATTAAAGTAAAATTGTGTTTTTTATTTTTATTACAAATGGAATGCAACATCATGTAGAAATCAGAAAACACAAACATATTATAAGAATAAAACAAAAAATTTCCATACCACTAGAAATGATCAATCAATATTTAGGTGATTTTTAATGTAGGTGTTTAACTCTATGAACTTCCCTCTTAAATCTGCTTTTTCTGCACCCAATAAGTTTTGGTATGTTGTGTTTTCATCATCATTTTTCTTAGGATATTTTTTGATTTCTCTTTTGATTTCTTCTTTGACCCACTGGATGTTCAGTAATGTGTTGTTTAATTTTCACCTATTTTTGACTTTTTAAATTTTCCTGTTGTTGATTTCTAGTGTCATAACCATTGGGTCAGAAAAAATACTTGATATGATTTATTTATTTATTTATTTATTTATTTGAGATGGAGTCTTGCTCTGTCACCCAGGCTGGAGTGCAGTGGCATAATCTTGGCTCACAGCAACCTCTGCCTCCCGGGTTCAAGCAATTCTCCTGCCTCAGCTTCCTGAATAGCTGGGATTACAGGTGGCCGCCACCAAGCCTGGCTAATTTTTGTATTTTTAATAGAGATGGGGTTTCACCATATTAGTCAGGCTGGTCTTGAACACCTGACCTCAGGTGATCTGTCCACCTCGGCCTCCCAGAGTGGTGGGATTACAGGCGTGAGCCACTGTGCCTGGCCAATACTTGATATGATTTAAATCTTGAATTTCTTAAGACTTGTTTTGTGGCCTAACATATGATCTACTTAGAAAATGTTCCACATGTGCTTGAAAATACTGTGTATTCTACTGCTATTGAATGGAATGTTCTGTATATGTCTGTTAGATCCATCTGGTCTATAGTATTATCCAAGTCTGCTGTTTCCTTATTGATTTTCTGTCTGGATGATCTAACTATTGTTGAAAGTGGGATATTGAAGTTCCCTACTATTATTAGAATATAATAATGATAATACTATTATTGTATTGCTGCCTACTTCTCCCTTCAGTTCTGGTAATATTTGCTTTATGTATTTAGGTGCCCTGATGTTGGGTGCATATATATTCACAATTGTTACATTCTCTTGGTTAATTGACTTATTTATCATTATATGATGACTTTCTTTGTCTCTTGTGGCAGTTTTAACATAAGGTCTGTTTTTTCTGATATAAGCATATCTCCCTTGGTTATCATTTGCATGGAATATCTTTTTCCATCCTTCCACTTTCAGCCTATGTGTGATCTTAAATCTAAATTGAGTTTCTTATAGGCAGCATATAGTTGGATTTTAAAAAATCCACTCAGCCACTCTATGTCTTTTGACTGGAGAGTCTAATCCATTTACATATAAAGTAATGATTGGCAGGTAGGGACTATTATTGCTATTTTGTTTATTGTTTTCTGACTGCTTTGTATTTCCTTTGTTCCATTCTTCCTTCCTCTCTTGCTGTCTTCCTTTGTGATTTGATTTTTTTTGTAGTGATATGTTTTGATTCGTTTTTCTATGCTTGGTGTATCTACCACAGTTTTTTTTTCTTTGTGGATACCATGAGGCTTACATAAAACATCTTATAGTTATAACAGTCTATGCCAAGCTAATAACAACTTTGACCACATACAAAAACTCGACACTTTAACTTCTCCTCCCCACACATTTTACATTAATGTCACACTTTACCAGTTAATTTGCAATAGAGGTGCAAAGATAAAGTTTAAGAGTTTTTCACCAAATGGTTCTGGAAGAATTGGACATTCATAGTAAAAAATAAAAATAAATCTCCATTCATACCTCATGCCATATAAAAATTAATTCAAAATAAGCAATTTCTTAAAAAGTTTAACATACAGTTACCATACCAGCAATTCCACTCCTAAGCCTTTTTTTTTTTTTTTTTTTTTGAGATGTAGTCTCACTCTGTTGCCCAGGCTGGGTTGATGAAAACACATGAAAACCTGTATGCAAATGTTTCTGGTTGCTCTATTAATAATCACCCCTTAGAAAAAACCAAAATGTCTTTCAACTAAGGAATGGATAAACCAACTGTGGCACACCCATACAATGAGAATACTAATCAGCAATAAAAGAGAGCAAATTACTAATACATGCGACAACACAGATGAATCTTAAAAGCATTATTGTAGGTGAAAGAAGCCAAATTAAAAAGGCCACATACAATGTAATTCCATTTATATGACATTGCAGAAAAGACAATAAGGGCAGAAAACAGTTGAGTGGTTGCCAGATGTTGGTAGTTGGAGGTGAGAGATAGACTACGATGGGGCATGAGGGAATATTTTGGGGATGATGAAGCTATTTTCTTTTTTGACTGTGGTGTTGGTTATACGACTTTATTTATTGTTTTTGTGACAGTCTTGCTCTGTCGCCCAGGCTGGAGTGCAGTGGCATGATCTCAGCTCACTGCAACCTCCACCTCCCGGGTTCAAGCGATTCTCCTGCCTCAGCCTCCCAAGTAGCTGGATTACAGGCGCTCGCTACCACGCCCAGCTAATTTTTGTATTTTTAGTAGAGACAGTGTTTCACCATGATTTCCAGGCTGGTCTTGAACTCCTGACCTCAGGTGATCCACCCACCCTGGCCTCCCAAAGTGCTGGGATTACAGGCATGAGCCACTGCATCTGGCCGGTTATATGACTTTATATGTTTGTCAAAACTCATAAAACTATGTACTAAAAGGCTAAATTTTATTGTATGTAAACTCTTCCACAATAAATATGACCTAAAAAACAATCAAATTCTGTTGACTCTAGGATAAAGCTTAAATGCCTGTATTGAGTTACCAATGAGTCTTCCCTCAATGGTGTATGAGGCAGAAGTCACGTTGCAGAGCCGTGGCATGATGTCCCCTGCACATTCCCTTCCTAGAACTTGTCCCAATTTGAAATTGCTATACACATCTCACTGTTAATCTATCGATTACTCTCCTCCCCTCCACCTGGCTGCACTGAGGGCCCTGGAAGGCGCTGTGTCTCTACTACCCAGCCGTGTGCTTAGCAATAAGAAACACTTGTTTGTTAGGCCGGGTGCGGTGGCTCACGCTTGTAATCCTAGCACTTTGGGAGGCCGAGGCGGGCGGATCACAAGGTCAGGAGATCGAGACCATGGTGAAACCCTGTCTCTACTAAAAATACAAAAAATTAGCCGGGCGTGGTGGCGGGCGCCTGTAGTCCCAGCTACTCGGAGAGGCTGAGGCAGGAGAATGGCATGAACCCGGGAGGCGGAGCTTGCAGTGAGCCGAGATTGCGCCACTGCACTCCAGCCTGGGCGACAGAGCGAGACTCCGTCTCAAAAAAAAAAAAAAGAAACACTTGTTTGTTGAATGAATAAATAAATGAATGAATGAATGGATGATTAAATAGGTGAATTTTATGGATGAATTCTACATATTGACCTTGAAGATATTTCTTAATATCACAAAAATATTCAAATAACAAATAACAAATAGTTATTTTTAACCTAAGCCAGTTATTAGCCTTATTAGTCAGAGTGCCAACTTTGACTTTTTACCTACCTAAAGATTCCCAATATATTGAAAGGGTGGTATTCTGTCTTCTCTTCTAGAATTTTCTATCTGTATTTTCCAACCCAAATCCTACTTTGCTGCCTTAATAATCTCCCAGGAATACCATCTGGGGTAAATCCTCACTCACTGCCCATTGACTCTACTATAGGCTTCTTTATTTTTTATCTTTTAAATTATTAACAAAAATATATATACGCTTAGAGATTGGGATCTTGCTCTGTTGCCCAGGCTGGAGTGCAGTGGTGACAAAGCTCACTGCAGCCTTAAACTCCTTGGCTCAAGGGATCCTCCCACTTCAGCCCCCCAAGTAGCTGGGATTACAGGCAGAAACCATTCTGCCAGGCTTATTATATAGGTTCCTTTAGCTGGCAGCACATTCAAATGATAATTTATCATGAACCATATAGAAGATCACATCTGCTCCAGAGGGATTCCCCCAGCAGGCATAACTTTTCTTCAGAGAGAGAAAACCCCCACATCTGCTTTAGGTGGGAAGAGGTATGTGATTATGGTACTGTCTCTTTCAGATCGGCGCCTACTTCGGGGCCTCCCTCTGCTCCGTGGACGTGGACAGCAACGGCAGCACCGACCTGGTCCTCATCGGGGCCCCCCATTACTACGAGCAGACCCGAGGGGGCCAGGTGTCCATGTGCCCCTTGCCCAGGGGGGTGAGTGGCGATGGGACCTGGGCTTGGTGGGGCCCAGTGTGGGTGGAGGGGTCGCCTGGGTTGGGGCCTGATACTGTTTGTGTTTAGCAGAGGGCTCGGTGGCAGTGTGATGCTGTTCTCTACGGGGAGCAGGGCCAACCCTGGGGCCGCTTTGGGGCAGCCCTAACAGTGCTGGGGGACGTGAATGGGGACAAGCTGACGGACGTGGCCATTGGGGCCCCAGGAGAGGAGGACAACCGGGGTGCTGTTTACCTGTTTCATGGAACCTTGGGACTTGGCATCAACCCCTCCCATAGCCAGGTGAGACCTGGTACTGTCCTTGACATGACAGTAGCCTCTTTGTTGATCTTTCTCCTTCTAATTCAGTGTGCCCACAGCTGCCAGATAAGTTCTCACAGTACCCCTTTCAGAACCTTCAAAAATAATAACATGTGGCTGGGCCTGGTGGCTCACGCCTGTAATCCCGGCACTTTGGAAGGCTGAGTTGGGAGGATTGTTTAAGCCCAGGAGTTCAAGACCAGACAGGGCAACATAGTGAGAACCCATCTCTCCAAAAAAAAAAAAAAAAATTAGCCAGGTGTGGTGGCACACACCCATGGTCCCAGCTACTCTGGGGGCTGAAGCCGGAGGATTGCTTGAGCCTGGGAGGTTGAGGCTGCAGTGAGTCCTGGTTACACCACTGTACTCCAGCAGCCAGAGTGACAGAGTCAGACTTGCACATGCATGCGCGCACGTGCACACACACACACACACTTCACAGAAATCTCAGACTCCTAGTTCCAGATTGATTATTTCTACAGCAATAGGAGGTGCATGATAGCCTCATCACCCCCACTTTACAGATGAGTAGATCAAGTCCCAGCGATGGCACATGGCAAGCTAGCAGTATTGGGATGCAGGCATTCCTTTCTTCTGAATCTCGGTCCTGATAAGGTGACCAAGAGCTCTAGTTTGCCTAGCTCTGTCCCAGATTTAGCACTGAAATCCCACATCCTGGGAAACCTATGCGGTTGGCCACCTTACGGGATTGCACACTTCACAGATATGGAATTGTGCAGCCACACATGCCCCTTTCTCAGAAGGGCCCTGTGCTTGGCTTAATGCTCTGCTATTGCCATCTTCAATTCTTAGTAATTTTTCAACAAGGGGTCCTACATTTTTTTGCACTGGGTCTTGCAAAGCATGGAGCCCATCCTGATGACTTGTCACCCTATATTCTGGCCCTGACAACTGTTTTCCTCTGTAAGTTGGCTTTCTGTCTCCTGCCAGGTGGAGCCCACTGTCTGGAGGGACCCTTACAGTCTGGTTCCATCTTCCCTGTGTCATATTCTTTTCCACCATAGCCACCTGAGACCATCTAGTCTTCCGGCCTCTGGTCTCTGGGTTTTTACCAGCCTCACATTTTTCTTTCTTTATGTTTAAAAATTTTTTTATTGTGGTAAGAGCACTTAACATAAGACTTATCCTCTTAACAGATTTTAAAATGTACAATGTACTACTGTTATCTATTGGTGCAATGCTGTACAGCAGACCTCTTGAACTTCATCTTGCATATTGAAAATGTATACCCATTGCTTAGCAACTCCTCATTGTTCTCCAGCCTCTGGCAGC
The DNA here is from genome assembly GCF_006542625.1 of Nomascus leucogenys. Lineage (NCBI taxonomy): Eukaryota > Metazoa > Chordata > Mammalia > Primates > Hylobatidae > Nomascus > Nomascus leucogenys. The sequence continues at coordinate 74,754,957 of NC_044382.1, read as the reverse complement.
CACCATTATATTCTTTGCTTCGATGAGTTTGGCTATTTTATTTTTTTTTAGTTTTTGAGACGAAGTTTCAGTCTGTTGCCCAGGCTGGAGTGCAGTGGCACAATCTCGGCTCACTGCAACCTCTACCTCCTGGGTTCAAGCGATTCTCCTGTCTCAGCCTCCCGAGTAGCTGGGATTACAAGTGTGCACCACCATGCCTGGCTAATTTTTGCATTTTTTGTAGAGACTGTGTTTTGCCATGTTGTCCAGGCTGGTCTCGAGCTCCCGGGCTCAAGTGATCCACCTGCCTTGGCCTCCCAAAGTGCTGAGATTACAGGTGTGAGCCGCCGCACCCCGCCAGTTTGGCTATTTTAGATAACTCATATAAGTGAAACCACGCCGTATTCATCCTTTGGTGACTGGCTTATTTCACTTAGAATAATGTCCTCTAGGTTCATCCATGTTGTCACAAATGAAAGAATATCTTTCTTCTTTTTCTTCTTCTCCTCCTCCTCCTCTGCCTCCTCCTCCGCCCCACTCCTCCTCCTCCTCCTCCTTCTTCTTCTTCTCCTTTTTTTTTTTTTTTTGACAAAGTCTTGTTCTGTCACACAGGCTGGAGTGCAGTGGTGCAAACACGGCTCCCTGAAGCCTCAACCTCCTGGGCTCAAGCGACCCTCCCACCTCAATCTCCTGAGTAGCTGGGACTGTGGGCCCATGCCACCATGCCTGTCTAATTTATTTTTATTTTTTGTACAGATGGGGCTCTCACTATGTTGCCCAGGCTGATGTCTTTCTTTTTAAGGCTGAATAATATCCCACTGCATGTATATACCACATTTAAAAAAATCCATCATTTCCTGGTAGAGAGGGAAGGAAAAATCCCTCATCTGTTGATAGGCATTTAGGTTGTTTTCACATCCTGGCTATTGTGAATAGTGCTGCAATGAACAAGGGCATGTTCATATCTCTTTAATATCATAATCCCAATTCCTTTGGATAAATAACCAGAAGTGGGATTATTAAATCATATGGTAGTTCTATTTTTAATTTTTTGAGGAACTTCCATACTGTTTTCCCTAGGAGCTGCACCATTTTGCATTCTCGCAAACAGTGTGCAAATGTTCTGATTTTTCCATGTGTTTACCAACACTTGTCTTTTGTTTTTTTGACAATAGCCGGGCTAGCAGGTGTGCAAGTGGTATTTCATTATGGCTTTGATTTGCATTTCCTGATGATTAGTGATGTTGCGCATCTTTTCATGTATGTATTGGGCATTTTTGTGTCTGAAAAAAATGTCTCTTCAAGCCCTTAAGCTTATTTTTAAATTAAGTTATTAAGGCTGGGCGCAGCGTCTCATGCCTGTAATCCCAGCACTTTGGGAAGCCGAGGTGGGCGTATCACCTGAGGTCGGGAGTTCAAGACCAGCCTGGCCAACAGGGCGAAACCTCATTTCTACTAAAAATACAAAAATTAGCCGGGCTGTGGTGGTGCATGCCTGTAATCCTAGCTACTCCAGAGGCTGAGACGGGAGAACTGCTTGAACCCGGGAGGTGGAGGTTGCAGTGAGCCGAGATTGTGCCACCGCACTCCAGCCTGGGAGACAGAGGGAGACCCTGTCTCAAAAAAAGAGAAAAATTATTAGATTTTTTGCTATTGAGTTGTTTGAGTTCACTATATATTTTGGAGATTAACCCCTTATCAGATATATGGTTTGCAAATACTCTCTCCCATTCTGTAGGTTATATTTTACTCTGCTTATTGTTGCCTTTGCTGTGGAAGTCTCACTTGGTTTGATGCAGTCAGGCTTGGTTATTTTTGTTACCTGTACTTTTAGTGTCATAGCCGTAAACTCATTGCTCAAACCACCATCTTTACAGCTTCTCCCCTGAGTTTTATTCTAGATGTTTTACTTCTTCATTGAAGTCTTTAATTCATTTTGAATTGATTTTTGTGTATGGTATAAGAGTCAAGTTGCATTCTCTTGCATTTTTATATCCAGTTTCCCAATACCATTTGTCTAAGAGAGTATCCTTTATCCACTGTGTATTCTTGGTATTATTTAGGAGAATCGGTTGGACCCATATGGATGGGTTTATTTCTTTATTCTGTATTCTGTTCCACTTGTCTATGTGTCTATCTTTATGCTAGTACCATACTATTTTAAGTACTATAACTTTGTCATTTATATATATAATCCTGCATTTTATTAGAGTCAAATAACATTAAATGAAAGACACATATTAGTTTTAGAAAATCCATTGATGTTGCCCAATTTGGCACATACTTATAAAAGCAAGGCTTATTAGCTCATATATTTGGAACTAAAAAGTATTTGAAGTTGATCACTGCATAATGAATCCTCAATTTCCAGAGTACTAGAGATGATTATATACAAAAATGCAGTGAAATTTATTTTACTAATTTACCAGTTCTATATCACTCCTAAATTTCCCTAAAAATATGGCTTTATAAAAAGTAGTGTTCTATAATTCACAAATATGAAGAGCTTTGTTATAATTTGAGTATGAACTGTGTATCACCCATATCATGGCTTCAGAAAACTATTGCTTTTCTTACTAACTTATTTAAGGTTTCACTACATGAGTCAGTATGCAGAACTCACTATGTTGTAACTATGATCTGTAATGATAAAAATATAGAACCTCTTTGATTTTAATCTAAAAAAGTCACCTTATCATAAAACAGTGTTAACATAATCAAGAATTAACCCTGACAAATAAATAAACCACTTCTTTTGCCTTTTAAAAATAGCTCATGCTCATGGTTCTTTCAAAATGATGTTGTAGCTACTGTCTTTTCTAACAAAGGAATATTTTCATCATAGCAACTATTTCTGAGCCAAAAATAAACCACACTAAAAACAGAAGAAAATTCTCAGTGTAGAAAGGAAAAGGCTCATCTGTTGTGCAATAGCAGGCATCGGGCTCTGTGACTGCTTTTCAGACATCCTCAATCAACCCAACTAGAGGCACCATTGAGTTTATCCAGTAAGTGCACCATGCAATCTAGTGCTGTGAGGGCATTACTTAATTAGCCAAAGGAAGAACAATCTTTTCTTTTTTTCTTTCTTTTCTTTTCTTCTCTCTTCCTTCCTTCCTTCCTTCCTTCCTTCCTTCTGTTTCTTTCTCTTTCTCTTTCCTTTTATTTTTTTGAGACAAGGTCTCCCTCTGTTGCCCAGGCTGGAGTGCAGTGACAAGATCATGGCTCACTGCAGTCTTGACACCCAGGCTCAAGCAATTCTCCCTTCTCAGCCACCCAAGTAGCTGAGACTATAGGTGTGCACCCCCATACTTGACTAATTTTTCAATTTTTTGTTGAGATGAAGTCTCACTATGTTGGCCAGGCTGGTCTTCTGGCCTTAAGCCACCCTCCTGCCTCGGCCTCTCAAAGTGTTAGGATTATAGATGTGAGCCACTGCACCCAGCCAAAGCAGTCTTCAAGTTATGTACCAGTAATTTATATAGCTTTTCTAAAATTTAAGAAACTACTGAATGGACTATAGTTATTATCTAAAATTTAAGCAAGTACTGAGTGGACTATAGTCATTATATGATTTTTAAAAAAATTTCAGTAGCTTTTGGGGTACAAGTGCTTTTTGGTTACATGAATGAATTCTGTAGTGGTGAATTCTGAGATTTTAGTGCACCTGTCATCAAAGCAGTGTACACTGTACCAAATATATAGTCTTTTGTCTCTTACCTCCTCCTAGACTCCTCTTCCCCAAGTGCTCAAAGTCTGTTATATCACTCTTGTTTTTGCATCCTTATAGTTTAGCTCCCACTTATAAATGAAAACATATATTTAGTTTTCCATTCTTGTGTTACTTCAGTAATGGCCTCCAGTTCTATCCAAGTTGCTGCAAAATACATTATTTTGTTCCTTTTTATGGCTAGGTAGTACTCTGTGGTGTGTGTGTGTGTGTATATATATGTATATATATGTGTGTATATCTATGTATATATGTGTATATATGTGTGTATATATGTGTGTATATATATATAAAAGTTATATATATGTGAGTGTTCATATGTGTATATGTATACACACACATATATCTTTTATATATATACACACATATATATACATATATATACACATATATATATACACACACACACACCACAGAGTGCTACCCAGCCATAAAAAGGAACAAAATAATGTATTTTGCAGCAACTTGCAGATATATATATATATAAATACATATATATATAAATACATATATATATAAAATACATATATATATATGTATTGATTTATTGATTGCCTGATTGATTTGGCTGGGACTTTCAGTAGTGTGTTGAATAGAAGTGCTGAAAGTGGGCATTCTTGTCTTGTTCCCGTTCTTAGTGAGAATGCTTTCAACTTTTCCCCCTTCAATATGAAGTTGGCTGTGCGTTTGTCAGATATGGCTTTTATTATTTTGAGATAAGTCCCTTCTATGTCTAATTTATTGAAAGCCTTTTTTTATCATAAAGCGATGCTGGATTTTATCAAATGCTTGTTCTTTATCTATTGAGATGATTATATAGTTTTCTTCTTTAATTCTGTTTATGTGATGTATCACATTTATTGACTTGCATATATTAAACCATTCCTGCGTCCTTGGGATGAAACAGACTTGATCGTGATGTATTATCTTTTTGATGTACTGTTGGATTTGGTTAGCTAGTATTTTGTTAAGGATTTTTGCTTCTGTATTCATCAGGGATATTGTTCTGTAGTTTTCTTTTTTTTATTATGTCCTTTTCTGGTTTTGATATTAGTGTGATACTGGCTTTACAGAATGATTTAGGGAGGATTCCCTCTTTCTCTGTCTTTTGGAATAGCATCATAGCATTGGTACCAATTCTTTGAATGTCTGTTAAAATTCAGCTGTGAAACCTTCTGGTCCTGGGCTCTTTCTGATTCGATCTCGCTGCTTGTTATTGGTCTGTTCATGGTATCTATTTCTTGCTATAGCTGTTATATGATTAATCCAAGGTACCAAAAAGCATTTTTGAATGATTTAGCAGGCCATCCTTTTTCCTTGTGTCCTAATGAGGAGTTTTTTTGACGCTTCATAATTCTCTTAACTAACAAGGAATTTTAGCTCCTCCTCCATCATTTTGTAAAATAATGATGATAATTTAAAACTTCCATCAACATATTAAATTTTCAAAATTAACCAACTAAAAGCTACAAAAATCTCAAAGTTTGAGTTTTAAACTGAATATTTGAAGCTAATATAGAAATTTTTGATAAGAATATCAGTGCAGACATATAAAATTCAAACCTTCACAGCTAATGGCAATGTCTATTAGCATTTTTAAGAGTGCTAATGCAAGGTACTCTTTTTTTTTTTTTTGAGATGGAGAATTTTGCCCTGTTGCCCATGCTGGAGTACAGTGGCATGATCTTGGCTTACTGCAACCTCTGCCTCCTGGGCAAGAGATTCTTTTGCCTCAGCCTCCTGAGTAGCTGGGATTACAGGCATGCACCACCATGCCCAGCTAATTTTTGTATTTTTAGTAGAGATGGGGTTTCACCATGTTGGCCAGTCTGGTCTTGAACTACTGACCTTGTGATCTGCCCGTCTCAGCATCCCAAAGTGCTGGGATTACAGGCGTGAGCCATCATGTCTGGCTGCAAAGTACTCTTAATGGCTTTTAAATCGTGTTTAACAGAGTTTACACAAGTCAGTCCAATGTAGTTAGTGTTAGTGTCCAATAATATATGAACACCCTTCAAGACAATTGCTGCTACATATTCAATATAATTATTAATTGTTGTCTGAAAAACACACATAAACGCAAGTGAGACTAAAAGCTGTGTCACAAAAGAAAAAAAAGAAAAGACCAGTACCATGCTGTTTTGGTTACTGTAGCCTTGTAGTATAGTTTGAAGTCAGGTAGCGTGATGCCTCCAGCTTTGTTCTTTTGGCTTAGGATTGTCTTGGCAATGCGGGCTCTTTTTTGGTTCCATATGAACTTTAAAGTAGTTTTTTCCAATTCTGTGAAGAAAGTCATTGGTAGCTTGATGAGGATGGCATTGAATCTATAAATTACCTTGGGCAGTATGGCCGTTTTCATGATATTGATTCTTCCTACCCATGAGCATGGAATATTCTTCCATTTGTTTGTATCCTCTTTTATTTCATTGAGCAGTGTTTGTAGTTCTCCTTGAAGAGGTCCTTCACATCCCTTGTAAGTTGGATTCCTAGGTATTTTATTCTCTTGGAAGCAATTGTGAATGGGAGTTCACTCATGATTTGGCTGTCTGTCTGTTATTGGTGTATAGGAATGCTTGTGATTTTTGCACATTGATTTTCTTTCCTGAGACTTTGCTGAAGTTGCTTACCAGCTTAAGGAGATTTTGGGCTGAGACAATGGGGTTTTCTAGATATACAATCATGTCATCTGCAAACAGGGACAATCTGACTTCCTCTTTTCCTAACTGAATGCCCTTTATTCCCTTCTCCTGCCTGATTGCCCTGGCCAGAACTTCCAACCCTATGTTGAATAGGAGTGGTGACAGAGGGCATCCCTATCTTGTGCCAGTTTTCAAAGGGAATGCTTCCAGTTTTTGTCCATTCAGTATGATATTGGCTGTGGGTCTGTCATAGACAGCTCTTATTATTTTGAGATATGGCCCATCAGTACCTGATTTATTGAGAGGTTTTAGCATGAAGGGTTGTTGAATTTTGTCAAAGGCCTTTTCTGCATCTATTGAGATACTCACGTGGTTTTTGTCTTTGGTTTTGTTTATATGCTGGATTATGTTTATTGATTTGTGTATGTTGAACCAGCCTTGCATCCCAGGGATGAAGCCCACTTGATCATGGTGGATAAGCTTTTTGGTGTGTTGCTGGATTCTGTTTGCCAGTATTTTATTGAGGATTTTTGTGTCAATGTTCATCAAGGATATTGGTCTAAAATTCTCTTTTTTTGTTGTGTGTCTGCCAGGCTTTGGTATCAGGATGATGCTGGCCCCATAAAATGAGTTAGGGAGGATTTCCTCTTTTTCTATTGATTGGAATAGTTTCAGAAGGAATGGTACCAGCTCCTCCTTGTACCTCTAGTAGAATTCGGCTGTGAATCCATCTGGTCCTGGACTTTTTTTGGTTGGTAAGCTATTAATTATTGCCTCAATTTCAGAGCCTGTTATTGGTCTATTCAGAGATTCAACTTCTTCCTGGTTTAGTCTTGGGAGAGTGTATGTGTCGAGGAATTTATCCATTTCTTCTAGATTTTCTAGTTTATTTGTGTAGAGGTGTTTATAGTATTCTCTGATGGTAGTTTGTATTTCTGTGGGATTGGTGGTGATATCTCCTTTGTCATTTTTTAGTGCGTCTATTTGATTCTTCTCTCTTTTCTTCTTTATTAGTCTTGCTAGTGATCTATCAATTTTGTTGATCTTTTCAAAAAACCAGCTCCTGGATTCATTAATTTTTTGAAGGGTTTTTTTGTGTCTCTATTTCCTTCAGTTCTGCTCTGATGTTAGTTATTTCTTGCCTTCTGCTAGCTTTTGAATGTGTTTGCTCTTGCTTCTCTAGTTCTTTTAATTGTGATGTTAGGATGTCAATTTTAGGTCTTTTGTGCTTTCTCTTGTGGGCATTTAGTGCTATAAATTTCCCTCTACACACTGCTTTGAATGTGTCCCAGAGATTCTGGTATGTTGTGCCTTTGTTCTCGTTGGTTTCAAAGAACATCTTTATTTCTGCCTTCATTTTGTTATGTACCCAGTAGTCATTCAGGAGCAGGTTGTTCAGTTTCCATGTAGTTGAGCGGTTTTGAGTGAGTTTCTTAATCCTGATTTCTAGTTTGATTGCACTGTGGTCCGAGAGACAGTTTGTTATAATTTCTTTTCTTTTACATTTGCTGAGGAGTGCTTTACTTCCAACTATGTGGTCAATTTTGGAATAGGTGTGGTGTGGTGCTGAAAAGAATGTATATTGTGTTGATTTAGGGTGGAGAGTTCTGTGGATGTCTATTAGGTCCACTTGCTGCAGAGCTGAGTTCAATTCCTGGATATCCTTGTTAACTTTCTCTCTCGTTGATCTGTCTAATGTTGACAGTGGGGTGTTAAATCTCCCATTATTGTGTGGGAGTCTAAGTCTCTTTGTAGGTCACTAAGGACTTGCTTTATGAATCTGGGTGCTCCTGTATTGGGTGCATATATATTTAGGATAGTTAGTTCTTCCTGTTGAATTGATCCCTTTACCATCATGTAATGGCCTTCTTTGTCTCTTTTGATCTTTGTTGGTTTAAAGTCTGTTTCATCTGAGACTAGGACTGCAATCCCTGCCTTTTTTTTGTTTTCCATTTGCTTGGTAAATCTTCCTCCATCCCTTTATTTTGAGCCTATGTGTGTCTCTGCACATGAGATGGGTTTCCTGAATACAGCACACTGATGGATCTTGACTCTTTATCCAATTTGCCAGTCTGTGTCTTTTAATTGGAGCATTGAGCCCATTTACATTTAAGGTTAGTATTGTTATGTGTGAATTTGATCCTATCAGTATGCTGTTAGCTGGTTATTTTGCTCGTTAGTTGATGCAGTTTCTTCCTAGCCTTGATGGTCTTTACAATTTGGCATGTTTTTGCAGTGGCTGGTACCAGTTGTTCCTTTCCATGTTTAGTGCTTCCTTCAGTTGCTCTTTTAGGGCAGGCCTGGTGGTGCCAAAATCTCTCAGCATTTGCTTGTCTGTAAAGGATTTTATTTCTCCTTCACTTATGAAGCTTAGTTTGGCTGGATATGAAATTCTGGGTTGAAAATTCTTTTCTTTAAGAATGTTGAATATCGGCCCCCACTCTCTTCTGGCTTGTAGAGTTTCTGCCAAGAGATCAGCCGTTAGTCTGATGGGCTTCCCTTTGTGGGTAACCTGACCTTTCTCTCTGGCTGCCCTTAACATTTTTTCCTTCATTTCAACTTTGGTGAATCTGACAACTATGTGTCTTGGAGTTGCTCTTCTTGAGGAGTATCTTTGTGGCATTCTCTGTATTTCCTGAATTTGAATGTTGGCCTGCCTTGCTAGATTGGGGAAGTTCTCCTGGATAATATCCTGCAGAGTGCTTTCCAACTTGGTTCCGTTCTCCCCGTCACTTTCAGGTACACCAATGAGATGTAGATTTGGTCTTTTCACATAGTCCCATATTTCTTGGAGGCTTTGTTCGTTTCTTTTTATTCTTTTTTCTCTAAACTTCTCTTCACGCTTCATTTCATTCATTTCGTCTTCCATTGCTGATACCCTTTCTTCCAGTTGATTGCATTGATTACTGAGGCTTGTGCATTCATCACGTAGTTCTCGTGCCATGGTTTTCAGCTCCATCAGGTCCTTTAAGGACTTCTCTGCATTGATTATTCTAGTTATCCATTCGTCTAATTTTTTTTCAAAGTTTTAACTTCTTTGCCATTGGTTCGAACTTCCTCCTTTAGCTCAGAGTAGTTTGATCTTCTGAAGCCTTCCTCTCTCAACTCTTCAAAGTGATTCGCTGGCCAGCTTTGTTCCGTTGCTGGTGAGGAGCTGGGTTCCTTTGTAGGAGGATAGGCGCTCTGATTTTTAGAGTTTCTGGTTTTTCTGCTCTGTTTTTTTCCCCATCTTTGTGGTTTTATCTACCTTTGGTCTTTGATGATGGTGACATACAGATGGGTTTTTGGTGTGGATGTCCTTTCTGTTTGTTAGTTGTCCTTCTAACAGTCAGGACCCTCAGCTGCAGGAGATATAGACCAATGGAACAGAACAGAGCCCTCAGAAATAATGCTGCATATCTACAACTGTCTGATCTTTGACAAACCTGACAAAAAGAAGAAATGGCGAAAGGATTCCCTATTTAATAAATGGTGCTAGGAAAACTGGCTAGCCATATGTAGAGAGCTGAAACTGGATCCCTTCCTTATACCTTATATGAAAATTAATTCAAGATGGATTAAAGACTTACATGTTAGACCTAAAACCATAAAAACCCTAGAAGAAAACCTAGGCAATACCATTCAGGACATAGGCATGGGTAAGGACTTCATGTCTAAAACACCAAAAGCAATGGCAACAAAAGCCAGAATTGACAAATGGGATCTAATTAAACTAAAGAGCTTCTGCACAGCAAAAGAAACCACCATCAGAGTGAACAGGCAACTTTCAGAATGGGAGAAAATTTTTGCAACCTACTCATCTGACAAATGGCTGATATCCAGAATCTACAATGAACTCAAACAAATTTATAAGAAAAAAACAAACAATCCCATCAAAAAGTGGGAGAAAGATATGAACAGACACTTCTCAAAAGAAGACATTTATGCAGCCAAAAAACACATGAAAAAATGCTCATCATCACTGGCCATCAGAGAAATGCAAATCAAAACCACAATGAGATACCATCTCACGCCAGTTAAAATGGTGATCATTAAAAAGTCAGGAAACAACAGGTGAAGAGGATGTGGAGAAATAGGAACATTTTTACACTGTTGGTGGAACTATAAACTAGTTCAACCATTGTGGAAGACAGTGTGGCGATTCCTCAAGGACCTAGAACTAGAAATACCATTTGACCCAGCCATCCCATTACTGAGTATATACCCAAAGGATTATAAATCATGCTGCTATAAAGACACATGCACACATATGTTTATTGTGGCACTATTCACAATAGCAAAGACTTGGAACCAATCCAAATGTCCAACAATGATAGACTGGATTAAGAAAATGTGGCACATATACACCATGGAATACTACATAGCCACAAAAAAGGATGAGTTCATGTCCTTTGTAGGGACATGGATGAAGCTGGAAACCATCATTCTCAGCAAACTATTGCAAGGAGAAAAAACCAAACACCGCATGTTCTCACTCATAGGTGGGAATTGAACAATGAGAACACATGGACACAGGAAGGGGAACATCACATACCGGGGACTGTTGTGGGGTGGGGGAAGTGGGGAGGGATAGCATTAGGTGATATACCTAATGCTAAATGACGAGTTAATGGGTGCAGCACACCAACATGGCACATGTATACATATGTAACAAACCTGCACGTTGTGCACATGTACCCTAAAACTTAAAGTATAATAATAAAAAAAAAAGAAAAAAAAGAAAAGAAATCCAATGGATCAATTAATGCTATCAACAAAGAACATGCAAGAATGTAACATTATATGTAATTTTTGTTTTCAAAAAAGACACTAAAATGCCACTGGATTAAACTGTATTTATTATTTATTATTATTATTTTTGAGACAGGGTCTTGGTCTGTCATGCAGGCTGGAGTGAAGTGGTGCAATCATGGCTCACTGCAGCCTTGACCTCCCAGGCTCATGTGATCCTCCTGCCTCAGCCTCCTGAGTGTCTTTGACTGTAGGTGTATGCCACTATGCCTGGCTAATTTTTAAATTTCTTTTGTAGTGATAGGATCTCTCTATGTTTCCCAGGCTGGTCTCCAACTCCTGGGCTCAAGCGATCTTCCCACCTTGGCCTCCCAAAGTGCTGGGACTAGTGGTGTGAGCCGTTGCACTCAGCCGGACTATAATTTATTCAGAACATCTTTAGTGTTCATTCCCAGAGATCTTGATCTGCTCAGTAATGCTTTCACAAGATCGATTATAGCGATCTTTTGCAGCGAATGCTTAGGCTGGTTCTCCTGTGGTAATAGGGGGCAGTCTTTTTTTTTTTTTTAAATCTTCATGTTTTTATTTATTTTTTCTTTTTTAAATTATACATTGGGCCAGGAATGGTGGCTCATGCCTGTAATCCCAGCACTTTGGGAGGCCGAGGCGGGCGGATCACGAGGTCAGGAGTTCAAGACCAGCCTGGCCAACATGGTGAAACCCTATCTCTACTAAAAATACAAAAATTAGCTGGGCTTGGTGGCGCGTGCCTGTAATCCCTGCTACTTGGGAGGCTGAGGCAGGAGAATTGCTTGAACCCAGGAGGCGGAGGTTGCAGTGAGCCAAGACTGCACCACTGCACGCCAGCCTGGCAAAAGAGCGAGACTCCGTCTCAAAAAAAAAAATTATACATTAAGTTCCTTGATACATGTGCAGAACTTGCAGGTTTGTTATCTAGGTATACAAGTGCCGTGGTGGTTTGCTGCACCCATCAACCTGTCGTCTAGGTTTTAAGCCCCACATGTATTAGGTATTTGTCCTAATGCTCTCCCTCCCCCTTGATCCCCACCCCTCAAAAGGCTCCAGTGATGTTCCCTTCCCTGTGTCCATGTGTTCTCATTGTTCAACTCCCATTTATGAGTGAGAGTATGTGGTGTTTGGTTTTCTGTTCCTCTGTTAGTTTGCTGAGAATGATGGTTTCCAGTTTCATCTATGTCCCTGCAAAGGACATGAACTCATTCTCTTTTATGGCTGCATAGTATTCCATGGTGTATATGTGCCACATTTTCTTTATACAGTCTATCGTTGATGGGCATTTGGGTTGATTCCAAGTCTTTGCTATTGTAAATAGTGCTTCAATAAACATACATGTGCATGTGTCTTTATAGTAGAATGATTTATAATCCTTTGGGTATATACCCAGTAATGGGATTGCTGGGTCAAATGGTATTTCTGGTTTTAGATCCTTGAGGAATCACCACACTGTCTTCTACAATGGTTGAACTGATTTACACTCCCACTAACAGTGTAAAAGCATTCCTATTTCTCCACATCCTCTCCAGCATCTGTTGTTTCCTGACTTTTTAATGATCATCATTTTAACTGGCGTGAGATGGTATCTCATTGTGGTTTTGATTTGCATTTCTCTAATGACCAGTGATGATGAGTTTTTTTTCATATGTTTATTGGCCGCATAAATGTCTTCTTTTGAGAAGTGTCTGTTCATATCCTTTGTCCATTTTTTGATGGGGTTGTTTTTTTTTTTTATTGTAAATTTGTTTATGTTCCTTGTAGATTCTGGATATTAGACCTTTGTCAGATGGATATATTGCAAAAATGTTCTCTCATTCTGTAGGTTGCCTGTTCACTCTGATGATAGTTTCTTTTGCTGTGCAGAAGCTCTTTAGTTTAATTAGATCCCATTTGTCAATTTTGGCTTTTGTTGCAGTTGCTTTTGGTGTTTTAGTAAGAAAGATTTTGCCCATGCCTATGCCCTGAATGGTATTCCCTAGGTTTTATTCTAGGGTTTTTATGGTTGTAGATTTTACATTTAAGTCTTTAATCCATCTTGAGTTAATTTTTGTATAAGGTGTAAAGAAGGAATCTAGTTTCAGTTTTTTTGCATATGGCTAGCCAGTTTCCCCAGAACCATTTATTAAATAGGGAATCCTTTCCCCATTTCTTGTTTTTGTCAGGTTTGTTGAAGATCAGATGGTTGTAGATGTGTGGTGTTATTTCTGAGGCCTCTGTTTTGTTTCATTGGTCTATATATCTGTTTTGGTATCAGTACCATGCTGTTTTGCTTACTGTAGCCTTGTAGTATAGTTTGAAGTCAGGTAGTGTGATGTCTCCAGCTTTGTTCTTTTGCTTAGGATTGTCTTGGCTATATGGGCTCTTTTTTGGCTGCATATGAAATTTAAAGTAGTTTTCACAAGATCAACTACAGCCAACTTTTGCAGCAAATGGTTAGGCTGGTCCTCCTGTGGTAGTAGGGGGCAGTTTTTTTTTTTTTTTTTTTTTTGAGATGGAGTCTCAGTCTGTCACCCAGGCTGGAGTGCAGTCGCATGAACTCGGCTCACTGCAACCTCTGCCTCTGGGTTCAGGTGATTCTCCTGCCTCAGCCTCCTGAGTAGCTGGGATTACAGGTGCCCACCACCACACCCAGCTAATTTTTGTATTTTTAGTAGAAATGGCATTTCACCATGTTGGCCAGGCTGGTCTCAAACTCCTGATCTCAAGTGATTCACCTGGCTCAGCCTCCCAAAGTGCTGGGATTACAGGTGTGAGTCACCAAACCCGGCCCTCTTTGCCCATTTTTAAATTGGGTTATTTATTCTCTTGTTATTGAGTTCTTTATGTGTTATGGATATTAACCATTTATCAGTTGTGTGGTTTGCAAATATTTTCTCCCAGTCTGTAGGCTGTCTCTTCACTCTGTTAATTATTCCTTTATTGTGCAGAAGCTTTTTAGTTTGATGCAATTCCATTTGTCTGTTTTTGTTTTTGTTGCCTGTGCTTTCAGGACCATATAAAAAAATCATTGCCCAGACCAATATCACGAAGCTTTCCCTCTATGTTTCCTTCTAATAGTTTATAGTGTTAGATCTTACATTTAAGCCTTTAACTCACTTTTTAATTTTTAAATTTTATTTTATTTTAGATGGAGTTTCGCTCTATTGCCCAGGCTGGAGTGCAGTGGCACGATCTCAGCTCACTGCAACCTCCGCCTCCTGGGTCCAAGAGATTCTCCTGCCTCAGTCTCCCAAGTAGCTGGGATTACAGGCCTCTGCCACTATGCCTCGCTAATTTTTTGTCTATTTAATAGAGACAGGGTTTCACCATGTTGGCCAGGCTGGTCTTGAACTCCTGATCTAAGGTAATCCACCTGCCTCAGTCTCCTAAAGTGCCGAGATTACAGGCGTGAGCCACTGCACCTGGCCCAACACTTTTGATTTTTGTATTTGGTTTGAGATAAAAGCTCAGTTTCATTCTTCTGCCTGTGGATATCCAGTGTTTTTAATGCCATTTGTTAAAAAGACTGTCCTTTCCCCATTGTATGCCCTTGGCACCTTTGTTGAAAATTAGTTGATTGTTGGCTGGGCGCGGTGGCTCACGCCTGTAATCCCAGCACTTTGGAAGGCTGAGGTGGGCAGATCACGAGGTCAGGAAATCAAGACCATACTGGCTAACATGGTGAGACCCCGTCTCTACTAAAAATACAAAAAAAATTAGCCAGGCATGGTGGCAGGCACCTGTAGTCGCAGCTACTTGGGATGCTGAGGCAGAAGAATGGGTGAACCTGGGAGGAAGAGGTTGCAGTGAGCCTAGATTGTGCCACTGCACTCCAGCCTGGGTGACAGAGCAAGACTCCGTCTCGAAAAAAAAAAAAAAGAAAAGAAAATTAGTTGATTGTAAATGCATGGGTTCATTTCTGAGCTCTGTATTCTGTTACATTGGTCAATGTCTCTGTTTTTATGCCAGTGTCATGCTGTTTTGCTGACTATACCTTTGTAGTGTATTTTGACGTCAGATAGTGTGATACCTCTATGTTTGTTGTTTATGCTCAAGACTGTCTTGGATATTTGAGGTCTTTTGTGACTTCATATTAATTTTAGTATTGTTTTTTCTATTTCTGTAAGAAATGCCATTGGGATTTTGGTAGGAATTACATTGACTCTATAGATCACTTTGAGTAGTATAGACCTTTAAAAAATATTCTTTCAATCCATAATATGGGATATCTTTCCATTGATTTTTGTCTTAACTTTCTTTCATTAATGTTTTATAGTTTTAGTGTGCATATTTTTCACCTTCTTGGTTAAATTAACTTGTAAGCATTTTATTTTTTGATGCCATTGTAAATGGGCTTAATTTCTTTTTCAGATAGTTTGTTGTTAGTGTATAGAAACACAAATAATTTTTGTATGTTCATTTTGTATTCCACAACTTTACTAAATTTGTTTATTAAATTTGATAACTTTTTTGTAGAGTATTTATAACAAGTTTCTCATATATAAGATCATGTCAATTGCAAACAGGGACAATTTTTTTTCTTTATTTCTAACTTGGATGCATTTCTTATCTTTTTCTTGCCCAATTGCTCTGGCTAGGACTTTCAGTACTGTGTTGAATAGAGGTGGTGAGTGTGGGTATCCTTGCCTTGTTCCTAATTTTAGTGGTAAAATCAATTTTTCACCACTCGGTATGATGTTAACTAGATGCTTTTTTAATGTTCTTTATCATGTTGATGTAATTTCCCTGTATTTCTAGTTTGTTGAGGGTTTTTATTTTATTTATTTTTTTATTAATTTTTTTTGCACACAAAACAATAAACATTTTCTAAAAATACATACAAACAAAAAGATGCGTATCAAACATATTAGGAAGGTTGCACATGGGAAGACGGGGAATAGAAATGGGGAGTGGGAATTAAAGAAAATGAATGAGAGAGGGACTTTGTATGGATCAATGATAATAACTCAATCCTCTATTTGACAAAGAAGAAGGAGAAGGAAGAGGAAGAAAAAGAAAGTGGGATAAAGGATCAGAAAGGGAGGAAAATAAAAAAAATTAGAGTATGACTCCAGGGTAGACCTGTTTTGTTGTCGCTGGGTTGGTTGGTTGGTTTGTCTGTTGTATTTTTCATATGTTTTGCCATGTTGGCCAGGCTGGTCTCGAACTCCTAGCCTGAAGTGATCAACCCGCCTTGGCCTCCCAGAGCGCTGGGACTACAGGCGTGAGCCACCACGTCCAGCCCTCACATTGCTTCTGGCCTCTGTGGTAGACCTCCCAGACGGGCCGGTCAGGCAGAGGCGCTCCCCACATCCCAGACGGGGCAGCCGGGCAGAGGTGCTCCTCACTTCCCAGACGGGGCAGCTGGGCAGAGGCGCTCCTCACTTCCCAGACGATGGGTGGCCGGGCAGAGGCGCTCCTCACTTCCCAGACGATGGGTGGCTGGGCAGAGGTGCTCCTCACTTCCCAGACGGGGTGGCTGGGCAGAGGCGCTCCTCACTTCCCAGATGGGGCGGCCGGGCAGAGGCGCTCCTCACTTCCCAGACGATGGGTGGCCGGGCAGAGGCGCTCCTCATTTCCCAGACGGGGCTGCCGGGCAGAGGCGCTCCTCACTTCCCAGATTGGGTGGCCGGGCAGAGGCGCTCCTCACTTCCCAGACGGGGCGGCCGGGCAGAGGCGCTCCTCACTTCCCAGACGATGGGTGGCCGGGCAGAGGCGCTCCTCACTTCCCAGACGGGGCGGCCGGGCAGAGGCGCTCCTCACTTCCCAGATGGGGTGGCCGGGCAGAGGCGCTCCTCACTTCCCAGACGGGGCTGCTGGGCAGAGGCGCTCCTCACTTCCCAGATGGGGTGGCTGGGCAGAGGCACTCCTCACTTCCCAGATGGGGTGGCCGGGCAGAGGTGCTCCTCACTTCCCAGACGGGGCGGCCGGGCAGAGGCGCTCCTCACTTCCCAGACGATGGGTGGCCGGGCAGAGGCGCTCCTCACTTCCCAGACGGGGCGGCCGGGCAGAGGCGCTCCTCACTTCTTCCCAGACGGGGCGGCCGGGCAGATGCACTCCTCACTTCTTCCCAGACAGGGCGGCCAGGCAGAGGCGCTCTTCACTTCTTCCCAGACGGGGCACCCGGGCAGAGGCGCTCCTCACTTCTTCCCAGACGGGGCGGCCGGGCAGAGGCGCTCCTCATTTCCCAGATGATGGGTGGCCGGGCAGAGGTGCTCCTCACTTCCCAGACGATGGGTGGCCGGGCAGAGGCGCTCCTCACTTCCCAGACGATGGGTGGCCGGGCAGAGGCACTCCTCACTTCTTCCCAGACGATGGGTGGCCAGGCAGAGGCGCTCCTCACTTCTTCCCAGACAGGGCGGCTGGGCAGAGGCGCTCCCCACTTCCCAGACGATGGGTGGCCGGGCAGAGGCGCTCCTCACTTCCCAGACGATGGGTGGCCGGGCAGAGGTGCTTCTCACTTCCCAGACGATGGGTAGCCGGGCAGAGGCGCTTCTCACTTCCCAGATGGGGCGGCCGGGCAGAGACGCTCCCCACCTCCCAGACGGGGCGGTGGCCGGGCAGGGGCTGCAATCCCAGCACCCTGGGAGGCCAAGGCAGGCGGCTGGGAGGTGGAGGCTGCAGCGAGCCAAGACCACGCCACCGCACTCCAGCCCTGGCAACACCGAGCACCGAGTGAGCGAGACTCCGTCTGCAGTCCCAGCACCTCGGGAGGCTGAGGCGGGCAGAGCACTCGGGGTCAGGAGCTGCAGACCAGCCTGGCCAACATGGTGAAACCGCGCCTCCAGCCAAAGGAGAAAAAGCAGGCAGCGGTGGTGGCGCACGCCGGCAATCCCTGGCAGTCCGCAGGCCAGGGCAGAAGAATGAGGGGAGCGGAGGCAGAGGGTCTGCAGTGAGCCGACTAGATTCCAGCCTGGGCCACAGAGGGAAAAGGGAAGGAAGGAGGGAAGGAAGGAAGGAAGGAAGGAAGGAAGGAAGGAAGGAAGGGGAAGCTACCAAAGATCTTGTTGAGGGTTTTTAATCATGAGTGGCTATTCCTGTGGCCTGAATGTTTGTGTCCTCCCCAGATTCATATGTTGAAGTCTAATTCTTTGTGTAATGGTATTTGTAGATGGGCCCTTTGGAAGGTGTTTAGGTCATGAGCATGTGGCCTTCATTAATAGGATTAGTGCCCTTAGACAAAATGATGGTTGCCTATGAACCAGAAAGTAGGCTCTCACCAGATATTGAATCTGCTTGCCCCTTGGTTTTGGATGTCACAAGTCTTCAGAACTATGAGAAATAAATTTCTATTGCTTATAACCCATCCAGTCTATGTTGTTTGTTATACCAAATAAGCTAAGATAGATGTTTAATTTTATTAAATGCTTTCTTTTCTTATTGATATGATCATGTTATTTTTATTCCTTATTCTGTTAATGTGGTGCATCACATTTATTGATTTGCATATGTTGAGCCATCCTTGCATGCCAGGAATAAAGCCCACATGATCATGGTGTGTGATCCTTTTGTGCTATTGAATTCAGTTTGCTAGTATTTTATTTAGGATTTTGGATCTATGTTCAATAGGAAAATTGGCATGTAGTGATCTTTTCTTGTGGTGTGTTTGTTGGGATTTAGTGTCAGGATAGTGCTTGCCTCATACAATAAGTTTGGAAGTATTCCCTCCTCTTCAATTTTTTGGATGAGTTTGAGAAGAATTCATATTAATTCTTATTTAAATGTTTGGTTGGTAGAATTTGCCTGAGAAGCCATCAGGTCCTGGGCTTTTCTTTGTTAGGAGGTCTTTGATTACTGATTCAATTTCCTTACTCATTATAGATCTGTTTAAACTTTCTATTGCCTTATGATTCAGGCTTGGTAGGTTGTATATTTCTAGGAATTCATCCATTCCTTCAAGGTTATCAAGTTTGTTAACAAATAATTGTTCATAGTAGTCTCTTATGATCCTGTTTATTGCTATGGCATCAGTTGTATGTTCTTTCATTTATAATTTTACTTATCCATTGTTTCTGTTTTTTCTCCCTTTTTCCTTGATCTACCTAAAAGCTTGTCAGTTCTTTTTTTTTTTTTTTTTTTTGAGACAGAGTCTCACTCTGTTGCCCAGGCTGGAGTGCAGTGGCATGATCACAGCTCACTGCATTTGCCGCCTCCTGGGTTCAAGTGATTCTCCTGCCTCAGGTTCCTGAGTAGCTGGCATTACAAGCATGTGCCACCACACCTGGTTGATTTTCTTTTTTTTTTTTTTTTTTTTTGAGACGGAGTCTCGCTCTGTCGCCCAGGCTGGAGTGCAGTGGCGTGATCTCGGCTCACTGCAAGCTCCGCCTGCCGGGTTCACGCCATTCTCCTGCCTCAGCCTCCCGAGTAGCTGGGACTACAGGCGCCTGCCACCACGCCCGGCTGATTTTTTGTATTTTTAGTAGAGACGGGGTTTCACCATGTTAGCCAGGATGGTCTCGATCTCCTGACCTCGTGATCCGCCCGCCTTAGCCTCCCAAAGTGCTGGGATTACAGGCGTGAGCCACCGCGCCCGGCCTGATTTTCTTATTTTTAGTAGAGACAGGGTTTCACCACGTTGGCCAGGCTGGTTTTGAACTCCTCATCTCAGGTGATCCACTTGCCTTGACATCCCAAAGTGCTGGGATTGCAGGCGTGAGCCACCGCACCTGGCCAAAGCTTGTCAATTCTATCTTTTTGAAAAATCAACTTAATTTCACTGATTTTTTTTCTATTCTCTATTTGATTTATTTTTCTGTAATCTTTATTATTTTCTTCCTTCTACTAATTTAGGTTTAGTTTGTTCTTTTATTTCTCATTTCTTGAGGTGTAAAGTTAGGTTTTGTAATTGAAATTTTTCTTTTTGTTTTAAAATTAGGTGTTTATCACTCTGAACTTCCCTTTAGTACTGCTTTTGCTGCCTCCCATTAAGTTTGGTATATTGCGTTTTTGTTTTCATTTATCTCATGTTATTTTCTAATTTCTTTTTTTATCCATTAGTTGTTCAAGGGTGTATTGTTTAATTTTTACATATGTATGTTTTTTCCAGTTTTTCTTCTGGTATTGATTTTTAGTTTCATTCCATTGTGGCTGGAAAAGATTCTTGATATAATTTAAATCGTTTTAAATTTGTTGACTTGTTTTGTGACCTAACATGTGATCTGTCCTGGGGAATGGTCCATGTGCACTTGAGAAGAATTTATAATCTGCAGTAGTTGGCTCGTGTATTTTGTATATGTCTGTTAAGTCCATTTGGTCCATTCTCTCTTGTTTTTTTTGTCTAGTTGTTCTATTTGCTATTGAAAGTAGGATTTTGAAGTTTCTTACTATTGAATTGCTGTTTATTTCTCCCTTCAGTTCTGTCATTATTAGCTTTATATATTTAGATGTCTGATGGGTGTGTATATAATTAATTGTTGTAACTCCTGGTGAAATGGCCATTTCATCATTATATAATATCCTATTTGTTTTTTTGACTTAAGTCTTATTTTGTCTGATATTAGCATGTCATCCTGCTCTCTTTTGGTTACCATTTTCATGGAATAGCATTTTCTACTCCTTTACTTTTAGCCTATGTGTCAGTAAATACAAAGTGGGTATCTTGTAGATAGCATATAATTGGATTTTGTATTTTTATTAATTCTACCACTCTGTTTTGAGAGTTTACTTCTGTTTACATTTAAAGTAATTATTGATAGAGAAGGATTTACTACTGCCATTTTGTTAATTGTTTTCTGTTAGTCATGTAGGCCTTTTTTTTTTTTTTTTTTTTTTTTTGAGACGGAGTCTCGCTCTGTCGCCCCCAGGCTGGAGTGCAGTGGCGCGATCTCGGCTCACTGCAAGCTCCGCCTCCCGGGTTCACGCCATTCTCCTGCCTCAGCCTCTCCGAGTAGCTGGGACTACAGGCGCCCGCCACCACGCCCAGCTAATTTTTTGTATTTTTTAGTAGAGACGGGGTTTCACCGTGGTCTCGATCTCCTGACCTCGTGATCCGCCCGCCTCGGCCTCCCAAAGTGCTGGGATTACAAGCGTGAGCCACCGCGCCCGGCCGTCATGTAGGTCTTTTGTCCCTCTTTTCTTCTCTTGCTGTCTTCCTTTTTGTTTTATTGTTGTTAATTTTTATATTAATATGCTTTCATTCTGTTCTCTTTTTGTACTTTTTTTTTTGAGATGGAGTCTCACTCTGTCGCCCAGGCTGGAGTTCAGTGGTGCGATCTCGGCTCATTGCAAGCTCCGCCTCTCGGGTTCAGGCCATTCTCCTGCCTCAGCCTTCCGAGTAGCTGGGACTACAGGTGCCCACCACCTCTGCCGGCTAATTTTTTTGTGTTTTTAGTAGAGATGGGGTTTCACCATGTTAGCCAGGATGGTCTCGATCTCCTGACCTCGTGATCCGCCCGCTTCGGCCTTCCAGAGTGCTGGGATTACAGGTTTGAGCCACTGCGTCTGGCCCTTTTTTTGTGTATATAACTTCTAAAGGTATTTTCTTTGTGGTTTCCACAAAACATCTCATAATTATCATGGTCTATTTTAAGCTGATAACAACTGAACTTAAATCACATGCACTCTTTACTTTTATTCCCCGCTACACGTTTTATGTTATTGATTCACAATTTACAGTTATTTATATTGTGTATCCAGTAACATAATTTTAGCTATAGTTATTTTTAATATCTTTCTCTTATAACTTTTATACCATAATTAAAAGTGTCCAATTCACTGGCATTAAGGACATGACAAAATCACTTTTAAAATTTCTTTAAAATTTATTATTTGGCTGTCATTTTTTTCAATATTACTCTTGCACATACTTTAAAGAGTCAAAATAGTTCCAAAAAGCTCACTGTAAAAAAACAACAATTTCCACATGCACTATGGTTTCGGCTTCATTTCCCTTGCTCTGAGGGAACCACTTTCAGCTCTTTCAATTCTCTATTTGTTCAAATTACATAATAATAATTTTGCTACTTTTTGATTTTTGTTTTACCACTGACTTCCCACCATGGAAGGTAGAGATTGATCTCTTTTTCAGTTTTCCTTTTGCCACATAGTAGCACTCTTTTACCCCTCCTTCACTCCTCATGTTTATGTGATCATTTTGGTTAGATCAACATTCAGTGTTTGCATTATTCTATGTAAATGAAATTCAGCTGAGCCAAATAATATACTTTTACTTTTCTCTGTACCCAGGGAAATGCAGGTAATTAATAGAAACTTGGGGTTGGGCGTGGTGGCTCACACCTATAATCCTAGCACCTGAGAGGCTGATAGGACAGAATTGCTTGAGCCCAGGAGTTCAAGACCAGCCTGGGCCACAAAGTGAGACCCCGTTTTTATTTTAAAAGTTTTTTTAAAAAAGATATTGTAGGTATCCTCTTGAGGTTGTGGTCTAAAGGTGAATAATTCCTTGATAAGTTCTAAGCTGTCCTAGTTCCTTGGTTAGTTGCAAGAGATGAGACTTGAGTAGAGCTTAGAGAACCTCTGTCTGGGCCATGCTGGATGACTGAGTTATACATCTCCTGTCTTTCCTACCCCCTTCTCTCTCCACCTCTTTTTTACCCTCAGCGGATAGCAGGCTCCAAGCTCTCTCCCAGGCTCCAGTATTTTGGTCAGTCACTGAGTGGGGGCCAGGACCTCACAATGGATGGACTGGTGGACCTGACTGTAGGAGCCCAAGGGCATGTGCTGCTGCTCAGGTGAGAATGCCTTTTGGAGTCAACCAGACATTCTCCCTTGAAGGAATGTTTCTTGTTTGAAGGTCTCTGATGGTTTTCTGGTGTCCCTGCAGGTCCCAGCCAGTACTGAGAGTCAAGGCAATCATGGAGTTCAATCCCAGGGAAGTGGCAAGGAATGTATTTGAGTGTAATGATCAGGTGGTGAAAGGCAAGGAAGCCGGGGAGGTCAGAGTCTGCCTCCATGTCCAGAAGAGCACACGGGATCGGCTAACAGAAGGTGAGGCTTGGTGGGTGAGTCTCAAGAGGTTAAACGACCGAGGACATGAATGGGTGCTGCAACCCACTCTGCCCAGCCTTCTGGCTGTCCTGAGCTGAGTTCTCACAGGCTCTGACAACCTTCTCCAAGCCTTACCTGAGTGAGCAGGCTATTGCCCTGCTGGGTAGGGAAGTCCAGTGGACCTCCCTAAAGAGGTGAGCATGTGGCACTTCCTTACTCCCTCAGTTCTCCAGAGAACTGAAGGCCCCATGCCTATGAATGAACCATGTTTTTGTTTTTTAATTAATGGAGAGAAAACCTATTTGGGGAGATTGAATTGATGAAGCTAAACAGAGATTTACAAAGCCCTCACATATGCATTTTATCACCAGTGACTTCTTCCCTTGTTCCTATTCTCAAAGAGTAGAACTGGGTTTGGGGTGGGAGAATAGTAATGACAGTACTAAGAATAACTGTCTCTAGTAGTGACAGCACTAGGAATAACTGTCTGTAGTAATGACAGTACTAGAAAGAATTGTATCCTCTTTAAAGGTAAAATTATTAGCTGGGCATGATGGCATGTTCTTGTAGTCTCAGCTACTTGAGAGGCTGAGGTGGGAGGATCACTTGAGCCCAGGAGGTTGAGGCCAGCCTGGGCAACATAGCAAGACCCATCCCTAAAAAATGAGTACCTTTCTAGGAACAGTTTTCCTGTGCTGAGGAGATAGCATTCCAGATATGAGAGCAGCCAGCATGGCTAGAAATTAAGAGCAAAATGTTAGAGAGTAGGGAATTGAAGGAGAGGTACCCTCAAAGCTACATAGAAGTCCCCCTCTACTCTTTGGCTGACTCCTGAGACACTAATGCATAGGTCAGTACTCCAAGAAACCCAGTAGAAAACATCAACTGAAAAGCCAAAGAGCTGATCAGAGAATTCAGCAGCTCCTCAGTGCTGGGGAGACAGAGATTTGAGAGGCCTTGGTAAATACTTTGGTCTTTCCATTGAGACAACTGACTAGCAACCAAGAGAAACAATACACAATAGAAATAGACTCACAGGTGATTCAGAAATTAGAGTGATTGGATAAAAGGTAACTATAATATCTTCAAGAAAAAAGGGAAAGGATGAGAACTTCAGCAAAAACCTGGAATTCATAAAATAGAGTCAAATGGAAACTCTAGAACCAAAAATTGCAATGACTGAAATGAAGAATTCAGTAAATAGATTTATAGCAGATTAGAAGCAGAACAGAGAATTAGTGAACAAGAAGACAAGTCATTTGAAAGTATCTGGATAAATATGCGATAAAAAGAATGAAAAATACATAAAAACATCATAAGAGATGTGTGAGATATGGTGAAAGATCTAACAAACATGTAATTGGAATTACAGAAAGTGGTGGTGGGGCAGGAGAGAGAGAGAGAGAGAGAGAAAGAAAATAGGAAAGATGGAATAGGAAAGACAGAATAGGAAAGATGGAATAGGATGGAATAGGAAAGATGCAGTAGTTAAAGAATTTCCCCAAACTGGCCAGTCACGGTGGCTCATGCCTGTAATCCCAGCACTTTGGGAGGCCGAGGCAGGTGGGTCACCTGAGGTCAGGGTTTGAGACCAGCCTGGCCAACATGGTGAAACCCCATCTCTACTAAAAATACAAAATTGGCAGGTGTGGTGGTATGCATCTATAATCCCAGCTACTCAGGAGGCTGAAGCAGGAGAATTGCTTGAACCTGGGAGGCGGAGGTTGCAGTGAGCTGAGATCGCCCCGTTGCACTCCAGCCTGGGTGACAAGTGCAAAACTCATTTCAAAAAAAAAAAAAATTTCCCCAAACTGATGAAAGACATCAAGATTCTTTACAAAATCAAAGCAGGATAAATATGAAGGACATTATATCAATGTACGTTTTAATCAAACTGCTGAAGACCAAAGACAAAGAGAAAAAAATTAAAAGTAGTCAGAAAACTACAATAAATTTTTTAGTGAGTAACAGAATAGCTACCATTTGTTGAGCACTTACTGTATAAAAAACACTGTGCTAAATATTTGATAAGCACTATTTCATTTCCTTTTTACCATTGGGAGGGTATCATTATTATCATTATTATCCTCACTTTAAAAATAAAGAATGGAGGCCAGGCGCAGTGGCTCACGCCTTTTATCCCAGCGCTTTGGGGGGCTGAGGCAGGTGGATTAGTTCGAGACCAGCCTGGCCAACATGGTGAAACCCCATCTCTACTAAAAATACAAAAATTAGCAGGACGTGGTGGTATGTGCCTGTAATCCCACATACTCGGGAGGCTGAGGCAGGAGAAAGGCTTGAACCTGGGAGGCAGAGGTTGCAGCGAGCTGAGATTGCACCACTGCACTCCAGCCTGGGCAACAGAGCGAGATTCTGTCTCAAAAAAGAAAATAAAAAATAAAAAGAAAGGAAGGAAGAAGGGAAGGAAGGAAAGGAAGAAAAGGAAGGAAGGAAGGAAAGGAAGAAAAGGAAGGAAGGAAGGAAAGGAAAGGAAAAAAGGAAGGAAGGGAGCAAGGAAAGAAAGAAAGGAAAGAAGGGAGACTCAGAGAGGTCAGATAACATACCCCAAGTCGCATAGCTGAGAAGCAGAGGAGCTGGGCCTCGGACTCCCATCTGCCGAGCTCCGAGGCTCAGGCCCCTCACCGCTGTGCCACCCTGTCCCTTCAGGGCAGATCCAGAGTGTTGTGACTTATGACCTGGCTCTGGACTCCGGCCGCACACATTCCCGCGCTGTCTTCAATGAGACAAAGAACAATACACGCAGAGGGACACAGGTCTTGGGGCTGACCCAGACTTGTGAGACCCTGAAACTACAGTTGCCGGTAAGCAGGCTAGTGGCCAGACCACTGGGTCCTCCAAGCATGGAGTGGGCTTGGGGAGCTAAGGAAGGCAGATCCCCAAATCCCGGCTATCTCTTAGAATTGCGTCGAGGACCCAGTGAGACCCATTGTGCTGCACCTGAACTTCTCTCTGGTGGGAACGCCCTTGTCTGCTTTCGGGAACCTCCGGCCAGTGCTGGCTGAGGATGCTCAGCGACTCTTCACAGCCTTGGTGAGTCCGGAGTTGGGGTCCTGCGGGGGTGTGGAAGAGACCAGAGACCAAGGTGGTTGAAACTCATTTTATTTGATTGCATCTAATTTTACTTCAACATTTGATTTTATTGTTTAATTTCACAATACTTGGTTATTTCCTTTCCTTTCATTTGATCATATTTATTTTTTAAAAGTTTCCCTTTGAGAAGAATTGTGGCAAGGACAACATCTGCCAGGATGACCTCAGCATCACCTTCAGTTTCATGAGGTGAGTTTCCTTTCTTCCTCACCTCCTCCAGAGAAGAACCCGTACCATGACCCGCTCTGTTCTCCTCCTGGCCCCCAAGGGAGCCGGGTGTTCCTGGGCTATAAGGTCCGGTGTGGCTGCCCCTCTACTGTTGTCTCTCATCAAGTACCTGCGTCTCTGTTCTGCCGGAGCAGGCTTGCCACAGGGAAGCCCAGCGCCCCATCCCCCGGCCTGTCTTCTTCCCACAGCCTGGACTGCCTCGTGGTGGGTGGGCCCCGGGAGTTCAACGTGACAGTGACTGTGAGAAATGATGGTGAAGACTCCTACAGGACACAGGTCACCTTCTTCTTCCCACTTGGCCTGTCCTACCGGAAGGTGTCCAAGCTCCAGGTAGCCACATCCTTCTCAGGCTCTATCTGACCTTTGCTTCCCCATCCTCATGGCTGGAGGTGGATATCACCGCCTTTGCCTCCCCTGCCTTCCAGAGCCAGCACTCACAGCGATCCTGGCGCCTGGCCTGTGAGTCTGCCTCCTCCACCGAAGTGTCTGGGGCCTTGAAGAGCACCAACTGCAGCATAAACCACCCCATCTTCCCGGAAAACTCAGAGGTCAGAACTCCTGGCTCCTCCTCTCCTTTTCTCTTTGATGTCTTTGGGGATTCTTTTCTTCTTCTCTTCTTTAGTAGTGGTTCCTTTTTGTACAAAACAGCTTTATTGAGATATAATTCACATACCATCCAATTCACCTATTTAAAGCATACATTTCAAGCCCGGCACAGTGGCTCATGCTTGTAATCATAGCACTTTAGGAGGTCGAGGCAGGAGGATCGCTTGAGCCTGAGAGTTTGAAACCAGCCTGGGTGACATGGCAGACCCTGTCTCTACAAAAAATGTAAAAATTAGCTGGGTGTGGTGGTGCACACCTGTAGTCCCAGCTACTCGGGAGGCTAGGGTGGGAGGATCGTCTGAACCTGGGAGGTTGAGGCTGCAGCAAGCTATGATCACACCACTGCACTCTAGCCTGGGTGACAGAGTGGGACCCTGTCTCTAAAATAAATAAAATGAAATAAAATAAAATAAAGTATACAGTTCAGTGGCTTTGAGTGAATTCACAGGGTCTTGCATCCATCATCATGATCCATTTTGGAACATCTTCATTACCTCACAAAGAGCCTCTATTCCCACTGGCCCTCAGCCCCAATCCTCCCATATGCCCCAGCCCTACGCAACCACTAATCTACTTTGTGTCTATAGATTTGCCTATTCTGGACATTTCATATAAATGAAATAATCCCGTATGTGATCCTTTCGCTAGCATAATATTAAGCAAGGACTTAGCAAGGATCATTCATGTCATAGTACATGTCAGTACCTCATTACTTTAAAAAAAAGTTTTTAAATTTTTTATATATTTTTTTGAGATGGAGTCTCACTTCGTCGCCCAGGCTGAAGTGCAGTGGTGCAATCTTGGCTCACTGCAACCTCCGCCTCCCAGGTTTAAGCGATTCTTGTGCCTCACTCTCCCAAGCAGCTGGGGTTACATGCGCCTGCCACCACACCCAGCTAATTTTTGTATTTTTAGTAGATATGGGGTTTTGCCATGTTGGCCAGACTGGTCTCGAACTCCTGACCTCAGGTGATCCACCTGCCTCAGCTTCCCAAAGTGCTGGGATTACAGGTGTGAGCCACCGCACCCGGCTTTCATTGCTTTTTATTTGGTGAACAATATCCTGTTGTATGGATGGGCCATATTTCATGTCTCCGTTAATCAGATGACGGGCATTTGGGTTATTTCTTCTCTCCTATTTCTACATTGTCTCTCCTTTCTCCCACTCCAGGTCACCTTTAATATCACGTTTGATGTGGACTCTAAGGCTTCCCTTGGAAACAAACTGCTCCTCAAGGCCAAAGTGACCAGGTGCTCTCTGCTGCCAGGCTTCCGCAGGCAGTTGCCCGTCTGAGGCCCCAGCCCCTGGCCCATGGTGGGCCTTTGCCCTTTGCCCACTGGTTCTCCCTTCAACTCATTCGTTCACTCAGCAAACACTCACTGACCACCCACCATGTGCTGGGCCTTGTGCCGAGTGCTGGTGGGATGGTGGTGGATCAGACGATGGTGGTTCCTGCCCTCTCGGAGATGATAATTTGGTGGCAAAGACAGACAAGAAAACTAGCCATTAATCTTGCATCTCAAATCCAGTATGAGATGCAAGATTAGATGGGGGATGGCCAGTGTTCTTGGGAGTTTGGCGTTCAGAGAAGTTTCCTAAAGAAAATATATTTAGGAGCTGGGCGTGGTGGCTCGAGCCTGTGATCCCAGCACTTTGGGAGGCTGAGGCAAAACAATTGCTCTAACCCAGGAGTTCAAAATCAGCCTAGACAACATATCAATAACCTGTTTCTACAAAAAAAATACAAAAATTAGCCAGGCATGGTGGTGCATACCTGTAATCCCAGCTACTCAGGAGGCTGAGGCACGAGAATTGCTTGAGCCTGGAAGATTGAGGCTGCAGCGAGCTGAGATTGTGCCACTACACTCCAGCCTGGGCAACAGAGTGAGACCCAGTCTCAAAATAATAATAATAATAATAATAATAAAAAGGGAAAAAAAAGAAAGTATATTTAGACAGAGCAAAGGCACGAACTGAGGGTGGGCATGAAGACAGAAGGCAGGAAGCAGATACCAGGAATGGGAAGATCAGGGTGTGTTTAAGAGTGGCCTCAGCATGAAATGCAGGGTTGAAGGAGTTGGTGGTGGTTAGATACAGGCCATATCCCAAAATGACTGACGGGTGTTGTTTGGGATTTGCAGTTTCGCCTCTGGGAGTGACATAATCATATTTGCATGTTAGAGCGATCACTCTTCAGGAGGGCTGGCGATTGGGGTGGGAGCAGGTGTGAATTCAGGGGACCAGTTAGAAGAAGGTGGTTGCAGACATCCAGGTGGAGAGGGATGGGCCTGGGCTAGCTGGGGGCAGGGGTTGGAGAACAGTGGGGTTTCAGATGCAGAGATAACAGAACTTGGTGGCTGACTGGAGGCAGGGAGTGAGGGAGAGGGAGGAGGAAAGACTAACTGTCAGTTCTCAAGAGCCAGCTGGAGCTCTTTCTTTCCCTCCAGTGAGAACAACATGCCCAGAACCAACAAAACAGAATTCCAACTGGAGCTGCCAGTGAAATACGCCGTCTACATGGTGGTCACCAGGTGCTGGCTTCCAGGACTTTAGCGGAGCCTCCACTTCTGGGCTGGACATGGCTGATTGTGTATCTGTGTGCATGAGTCTGTGCATGTTTGTGTGTGTGTGTGAGTCTGAGGATCTATGTGCATGTATGTGTGCATGGGTGTGTATTTGAGCATGTGTGTGTGTGTGATCTATGTGCATACTTGTGTGCATGGATGTGTATTTGTGCATGTATGTGTCTGAGGATCTACATGCATGTGTGTATGTGTGCATGGGCATGTATTTGTGCATGTGAGTGTGATCTATGTGTGTGTGTGCATGGGTGTGTATTTGTGCACGTGTGAGTGTGAGGATCCTTGTGCATGGGTATTTGTGCATGTGTGTGTGAGGATCTATGTGCATGTGTGTGTGCATGGGTGTGTATTTATGCATGGGTGTGTGTGAGGATCTATGTGCATGTGTGTCTGCATGGGTGTGTGTGCATGTGTGTGTGAGGATCTATGTGCATGTGTGTGTGCATGGGTATGTGTGCACGTGTGTGTATGAGGATCTATGTGCATGTATGTGTGCATGGGTGTGTATTTGTGCATATGTCTGAGGGTCTATGTGCATGTGTGTGCACATGGGTGTGTATTTGTGCATGTGTGTGTGTCTGAGGATCTATGTGCATGTATGTGTGCATGGGTGTGTATTTGTGCGTGTGTGTGTGAGGGTCTATATGCATGTATGTGTGCATGAGTGTGTGTGCATGTGTGTGTGTCTGAGGATCTATGTGCATGTATGTGTGCATGGGTGTGTATTTGTGTGTGTGTGTGTCTGAGGGTCTATGTGCATGTGTGTATGTGCTCATGGGCGTGCATTTGTGCACGTGTGTGAGTGGCCCAAATGAGCACGCACTGTGTGTCAAGCACACATTGCTTCCCCTGCACCCCCCCCCCATCTCCACCCCCCAGGCCTTCATACCCATTACCCATGTGCCTGTTCGCTCCTTACACACTTAGCCTGAGACACCCTCCCAGGGCACCCCTCATGTTTTGTCACCTCCTGTCCCTTTTTTCTCCCTTCAGCCATGAGGTCTCCACTAAATATCTCAGCTTCACGGCCTCAGAGAATACCAGTCAGGTCATGCAGCATCAGTATCAGGTGGGGAGCTGGGACGTCTGGGTCCTGAGAAGGAGGCTGGGGAGGAAAATGCAGAAACAGGGATGGGAAATGTGCGCAAGGCGCCTGTGGTGTGCCAGGCTTGGTTCCACGCTGCTATCACTCAGTATGCACACATACACGCACGTATGTATGTGACATGCACGCATGTAATTATCTTGTGTTACCTTCTTAACGACTCTGTGGGGCACTGTCATGATCCCCAGTTTACAGCTGAAGAAACTGAGGTTCAGAGAGGTTAACAGAACATGCCGGAGGTCTCCCACCGAGTGAGTGGGGAGCTAGGACTGGAGACCAGGCCGTATGGCACTGGAATGCGTATTAGGTGTACACTCCAGTCTCTCAAACAGGAAGGGGCAGGACGCCCGGCCCGGGCCTGCCCCGTGGGGAGGGGAGGCTGATTCTCCAGGCTGGTGGGGGAGGAAGGCCAGAGCCCTGACCCCGCCCTCCCCGGTGCAGGTCAGCAACCTGGGGCAGAGGAGCCTCCCCATCAGCCTGGTGTTCTTGGTGCCCGTCCGGCTGAACCAGGCGATCATATGGGACCGTCCCCAGGTCACCTTCCCTGAGGTGAGTGGAGCTCGGCCCTGTGACTCCCGCACGGCCCTGCGCCTTCCTCTCACCTCTGTTAATGCTGGTGGGTTTTGGAGCCGCTCCGCCCCTCTCCTGGACCCAGGCCATCTCACCTCCTGAGAGACGGGCCCTGGTGCCTTCATCTCTGCCCCTTCTCAGTGCGTCTCTTTCCTCAGAACCTCTCGAGTACGTGCCACACCAAGGAGCGCTTGCCCCTTCACTCCGACTTTCTGGCTGAGCTTCGGAAGGCCCCCCTGGTGGTGAGAAGCTAAGTCAGCCCCAGGGCCACACAGAGACCCAGCGCGCTTCCCTGCTGGAACCTGTATGGTCTCTGAGCAAACGGGGAGGGGGGTTCTCTGCCTTCGGCTTCCTTACCCGTCCCCTCCCCTCCTGCGTTCCCCAGAACTGCGCCATCGCTGTCTGTCATAGAATCCAGTGTGACTTCCCGTTCTTTGGCATCCAGGAAGAATTCAATGCTACCCTCAAAGGCAACCTCTCGTTTGACTGGTACATCAAGGTGTGTGGGGTCCTGAGGCTTCGCCGGGCACAGGAGTGGTGCTCAGGGCCCAGGTGCAGTGCCCACACGCTCTCTTCCACAGACCTCGCATAACCACCTCCTGGTCGTGAGCACAGCTGAGATCTTGTTTAACGATTCCACGTTCACCCTGCTGCCGGGACAGGGGGCGTTTGTGAGGGCCCAGGTACCTGTCTTGGGCGCTGAGGAACTATTGCAGGGAGAGGGGCTGGGCTTGTGGAGATTTCTGGGGGAGGAGAGAGAGACACAAAGAGAGAGGGAGAGAGAGACAGAGAGATAGAGAGACGTAAGGAGAGAGACAGACAGAGACAGAGAGATAGAGACAGAGGGAGAAACAGATACAGAGACAGACACAAAGGAGAGAGAGACAGAGAGAGAGATAGAGATAGAAACAGAGACAGTGAGAGATAGAGAGAGACAGAGAGATAAAGAGATACAGAGCGCGACAGAAACAGAGACAGTGAGAGATGGAGATAGAGAGAGAGAGGCAGAAAGAGATGGAGATAGAGGACAGAGAAACGGAGGAGGGAGAGGAGGGAGAAGAGGTGGGGGAGGAGGACTGAGGGCTGGGGTTCTGGGGCACATGAGGAGGGGTTCCCCACTTGATTCAGGGGTGCACACGGTGTGAATGGGGAACCCCCAGAAATCCGGAGTGGTCTCCCCTGACGCCCTTCCTTTCTCCCCCAGACGGAGACCAAAGTGGAGCCGTTCGAGGTCCCCAACCCCCTGCCGCTCATCGTGGGCAGCTCTGTCGGGGGGCTGATGCTCCTGGCTCTCATCACCGCCGCGCTGTACAAGGTGCTCCCCGCCGCTCCCCCACCCCCTCCCTTCCTCCTCTCGGGCCTCGCGCTGCAGCTCCGTGCCTCGGTTTCCCCGGCAGCTGTGTGACTGGGGCGAGTCCGGAAGCCTCTCTGCGCCTCAGTCTCTTAGGGAGGGTGGCCGGGTTCATGCGCGGGGCGCGCTGAGAACGAGTCGCCCTCCTTGTTGTAGTTTCTGTTTCTCTCCAGGCCCTGACGCGGATGTCACTCCCCTCCCGCCCCGCCCTCCTGGGTCCCTTCTGTCTCCGCCGGCCCTCCCGCCCTCTCCCCCTGGTCTGCGGAGCCGCCCGCTCCCTGGCTGCTGTCGCTCTCACTGCCCTCCTCTGCCCCGCAGCTTGGCTTCTTCAAGCGGCAGTACAAGGACATGATGAGTGAAGGGGGTCCCCCGGGGGCCGAACCCCAGTAGCGGCTCCTTCCCGACCGAGCTGCCTCTCCGTGGCCAGCAGGACTCTGCCCAGACCACACGCAGCCCCCAGGCTGCTGGACACGCCGGACAGCGAAGTCTCCCCCAGAAAGGAGGGGCTTGGGCTTCCATATGTGTGTGTGCAAGGGTGTATGTGCATGTGTGTGAGTGTGTGCAAGTGTCTGTGTGCAAATGTGTGCGTGTGCGTGCATGTGCACTCGCGCGTCCATGGTGTGTGTGCAAGTATGTGAGTGTGTCCAAGTGTGTGTGCGTGTGTCCATGTGTGTGCAAGTGTGTGTAAGTGTGTGCATGTGCGCGAGTTTGTGCATGTGTGTGAGTGCATGTGTGTGCTCAGGGGCGTATGGCTCACGTGTCTGACTCAGATGTCTCTGGCGTGTGGGTAGGTGCCGGCAGCGCAGCCTCTCCGGCAGAAGGGAACTGCCTGGGCTCCCTTGTGCGTGGGTGAAGCCGCTGCTGGGTTTTCCTCCGGGAGAGGGGACGGTCAATCCTGTGGGCGAACACAGAGGGAAACGCAGCAGCTCCTCTCCACTGAAGGGAGTGGTACTTCCCGTTGCCTGCGAGCCTGCGGCCTGCTGGAGCCTGCACAGCTTGGATGGAGACTCCGTGAGAAGCTGTGGGTGGAACCAGGAGCCTCCTCCACACCAGTGCTGATGCCCAATAAAGATGCCCACTGAGGAATGATGAATCTTCCTTTATGGATTCATTTATTATTTCAATGTGACTTTAATTTTTTGGATGGATAAGTCTGTCTGTGGTACAAAAATCACAAGGCATTCAAGAGTGTACAGTGAAAAGTCTCCCTTTCCAGATATTCAAGTCACCTCCTTAAAGGTAGTCAAGATTGTGTTTTGAGGTTTCCTTCAGACAGATTTCACGTGATGTGCAAATGTATGCACGTGTGCACACACACACACCACACATACACACACACAAGCTTTTTTACACAAATGGTAGCATACTTTATATTGGTCTGTATCTTGCTTTTTTTCACTATTTCTCAGACATTGGTTCATATTAAGACATAAATTACTTTTTCATGCTTTTATACCACTGCATAGTATTCCATTGTGTGAGTGTACCATAATGTATTTAACCAGTCTTCTTTTGAAATATTATTTTCAATCTCTTGTTATTGCATCAATGCTGAGTTAATAAATCAAATATATGTCATTTTTGCATATATGTAAGGATAATTTATGGGATGTGTTCCTGGAAGTTTGGGTTCCCCCAGAAGCAAACCCAAGAATTTGGGTGAAACAAGCATATTTAAGAGGTGGCAGGCCAGGTATGGTGGCTCACACCTGAAATCCCAGCATTTTGGGAGGTGAAGGTGTGAAGATTGCTTGAGCTCAGGAGTTCGAGACTAGCCTGGGCAACATATTGAGAACCTGTCTCCACGAAAAATTAAAAAAATTTAGCCAGGCCTGGTGTTACGTGCCTGTAGTCACAACTACTCCGGAGGCTGAGGCAGGAGGATTACTTGAGCCCAGGAGGTCTAGACTGCAGTGAGCCATGATCGCACCACTGCACACCAGCCTGGGTGGCAGAGTGAGATCCTGTCTCAAAAATAAACAAAATAATAAAATAAAGGCCGGGCACGGTGGCTCATGCCTCTGTAATCCCAGAACTTTGGGAGGCCGAGGCAGGTGGATCACCTGATGTCAGGAGTTTGAGACCAGCCTGTCGAACTTGGTGAAACCCCGTCTCTACTAAAAATACAAAAAAATTAGCCATGCATGGTGGCAGGCACCTGTAATCTCAGCTACTTGGGAGGCCGAGGAAGGAGAATTGCTTTAACCTGAGAGGTAGAGGTTGCAGCGAGATATGATTGCATCACTGCACTCCAGCCTGGGTGACAGAGCAGGACTCTATCTTAAAAAAAATTAAAAATAAAATAAAGAGATGGCTCCAGGAAATACCGAGGAAGGGAAGGCTGCCAATAACAGGTGTATCATCCACAGAGAAGCTGCTGTGAGTTCATGGAGCTTCATCCCACTAGGCAGTTCTGGGAGGCAGTGCAGAACATGCACCTCAGTATCACCCCACCCAAGGGAGAAGGCTGGAGCACGTAGATACCGATTCCACTTAGCTATTGGATGAGGGCTGCTCTTGGTGAGGAGAAAGTGTTAATTTCCTACCACTTCTGGCCTGCCCTGAGTGTGGGGAGAGCGGACTCTAGTGGCCAGAGAAAGTGATACCAGTGCTGCTGGCTGGATGATTGACAGGTGAACACAGCCCCTGACAGGGCCCCTTTGGTTCAGGTCAGGGCACCAGGAGCACTTGCTGCCAAGGTGTGTGCAGGTGACATTTTGGTGGCTGCTTCCTCAGAGAGAGGACGCCCAGTGCCTGTCCCTCATACTTTGCAAACACAGTAAACACTACCCTGGCCTGAACATACATCCTCTCTAATCCTCACATCAGTCTTTGGTATTTATATGAATTTCACTTATGAGGAAACTGAGGCTTAGATAGATCATACCAGTTGCCTGAGGTCATACAGCTGGGAAGGAATGGAGCTAGGAGTTAATCCCAGCTATGCCTAGCTCTAAAGCTTTTCTCTTTTACTGTCCTGACAGCCTCAGAGGAATGGCCCCAGAATATGAGGGAGTGTGGGGAGAGGGTGGCTGTTATTTAACTGTTATGATATTAGGTTAAAACATGTGAAATTGATGACATGTTTTTGGACAAGAATTGTTCTTTCTTTCTCTCTCTTTCTCTCTTTCTTTCTCTCTTCTTTCTCTCTTCTTTCTTTTCTTTCTTTCTCTTTCTTTCAAAAAATACTGCGGTGGTACTATAAAACAATAAATTTGGAACCATTATAAACTGGGCCCCTCGAGGCCAATTATATTATGATTGTATGGGCCAGGCCCACTCATGTTCACAGGTTCCATCTGTCTGGCCCACTAATCCGGCCTATGATAGTGATTTAACTAAAAGGCTAGACCATAGGAAAAATGAATCTTTTAGATCTAGTTAGAACTCCTTTTAATACTTCTGTTAAGACACGTACGGATGGAGAAGCCTCCCATGGTTGGCCCATGGACACAGGGATCCACATGCCCTCTCTTGCCCTTACAAACAGAATACTATGCTGCCAATCAAAAGTTGAATCAATGCAAGTAAACAATCTACAATTTTCACAGGTTATAGTTTGGGATTCTGGTTTAATAACTATGTTTCCTACAACTAGCATATAAGGGGGTTTTACACAACTTTGTAAAGGAATTGTCATTGGAATTTAGGTTAATAGTATAATATGGCTTGTGATTTCTTGTTACCATAACTTGATTTCCAGACCAAATTGTAATGTGGTAGGAGGCCACAGTGAGCTTCCATAATTCTGGGTGTTCAGGATCAACAACAGGACTAACTAACTTTGGTTGGGGTGATGAAATCCCCTTTTTACTCCATTTCCATGGATAGGGTGATTTTAGCCTTTTATAAAGGCTAAAATCTCTTGCTTTCTTTCTTTCTTTCTTTCTTTCTTTCTTTTTCCTTCCTTCCTTCCTTCCTTCCTTCCTTCCTTCTCTCTTTCTTTCTCTGTCTCTCTCTCTCTCTCTTTCTTTCTTTCTCTCTTTCTTTCTTTCTTTCTTTCTCTCTTTCTTTCTTCTTTTTCATGGAGTCTCACTCTGTCGCCCATACTGGAGTGCAGTGGTGTGATCTCAGTTCACTGCAACCTCTCCCTCCCGGGTTCAAGTGATTATCTTGCCTCAGCCTCCTGAGTAGCTGGGATTACACGCGTGCACCACAATGTCTGGCTAATTTTTTTTTGTATTTTTGGTAGAGATGGGGTTCCACCATGTTGGCCAGGCTGGTCTTGAACTCCTGACCTCAGGTGATCCACCTGCCTCGGCCTCCCGAAGTGCTGGGATTACAGGCGTGAGTCACTGTGCCCAGCCAAAAAATGGTAATTTCATGATCTTCATTGAAATACAAGAAAATCATTACAGGGACACTTTTTCACATGTGGCAGGAGGAGAGAGGGCTTACTCCTTAGGGAAGTGAAGGAAGGGTCCCCAAGGGAGGTGACACCTGATTGAAGCAGGGCCAGAAGCCCTCCAGGCAGAAGGGAGGGCAGGGGAGGCTGGGAGAGTGGGCAGGGCTTGGGCACGAGTGCTTTGTAAGCCAGAGCAAGGAGTTTCCATTTCACTCATAGTGAAGTGAGATGCCCTCAAAAGGTGGCTGATGAGACAATGGCCCTTTGTATCTGTGGGGGTGACACAAAACACGGTCACCTTTAGACGGTTCTTTGCTATTTCCTCTCCTGACTTAAATAAAATCTATTGAGAATTTCTCTGTTTCCTTATGTTGAAAGATAAAAGTCTTCAAAATCTGCAGAAGTCCTGAATTGCCCAGGAACAGAGAGAGCTCCATACCTCTAGTCGCCTGTCCTTTCACCCTCCATGTCTGTACTCGCCTGTCCTTGCAGCCTCTGTGTCTGTAGCCACCTGTCCTTGCAGCCTCTGTACCTAGTCTCCTGTCCTTGCAGCCTCCGTGCTGGTCCTTGCAGCCTTCGTACCTAGTTGCTTGTCCTGGCAGCCTCCATACCTGTAGTTGCCTGTCCTTGCAGCCTCCGTGCCTGTAGCCACCAGTCCTTGCAGGGCAGTTAAAGTCCTGTGAGCTCAGAGTTCACCTCTGCGTCTTCAAATGAGAAGCTTGTGCTGAATTCAGCCAGATAGGAGCTTTATGACGGGTTAGAAAAGTAAATCATTTCAAGCGACAAATTTCCCTAGCATGACCACAAAGTGACTAATAAACAGGACCATAAATCTGGTGATAAGTGGCCAAGTCCAGGAACGTCTGCTTGCTTTTATTTTTGGGGATTTCTCACTTCAGAATAAATGAATCCCTTCAGTATCCACTCTCCTTTTCCCACTTAGAGTAAAATCTTAATTTGGGCCACCATGGGAGATGGTTACAGTTCTGACTCCCAGTGAATGGTGCTTCCTGGCCCCAAACCCTTGCAGTGTGACATTGCTGCCCCTGACATCACATGGTGCGGCCTGTCTACCTCCTTGAATCTGGGCTGGTCCTGTGGTTTGCTTTGATTAATAGAATACAGTAGGAGTGTGGTCATGTGAGTTCTGGGCCCTAGACCTTTAGGAGCACAGCAGCTCCTGCCCTGCACCCCTCAGAACACTGAGGCCACCACGCCGTGATCCATACGGCCCACTGGAGAATGAGTGGCCTCATGGAGGAGACAGCAGAGGCCACTGCCACTGTGCATGTGTGAGGCCACTGTGGTCCTTCCATCCAGCTGTCCAACACCTGCAGCCACTGGAGAGTCCCACAGAACTGCCTGGATTGTCACCTCATGCAACTGTATGAGAAATAATCAATTGCTGATGTCTCAGTCCTGCGTGGTGGTTTGTTACATCGCAATGGATATTGTGTATAGCCCCTTAGTTACAGGGCACGTCTCCCCACCTCCTCTGCAGCTGGCATGGCTGCCTGGCGATGTTCTGGCTGATGGGATGTGAGCAACAGTGAAGTGAGCAACTTTGAAGCCAGGTCCTTTGAGGGAAGAAGTGTCCTTTCTTTTCACCACCTTCCCGCTGGCTGGAGCGTCAGCATCACGGTGCACCATTTTGGACCTTGAAGATGAGTTTGACATCAAAGAATGCAAGAGTGGAACAGAGGAGGCTGGGTCCCGCCTCTGCGGAGGCACCATGTCAGCCCTGGACTCCACATTCTCATGCCATTATAGGAGAGAGATGAGAACACTGGTCTTGTTGAAAACACTATCACTCAGAGCCTCCGATACAGCAGTTTATCTGTGTTGTAACTGATATCACTACCTTCCCAAGATTCTGTTCTCCCACTTGTGGTAAAGCCTGAAGTCTTCTTCTTCTTCTTGTTCTTTTTCTTTTTTCAGACAGTGTCTCGCTCTGTTGCCAAAGCTGGAGTGCAGTGGTGTGATCACAGCTCACTGCAACCTTGAGCTCCTGGGCTCAAGTGATCTCCCACCTCAGCCTCCCGAGTAGGTGGAACTACAGGCATGTGCCATCACGCCTGGCTGATTGTTTTATTTTTTTTTGTAGAGACGGGGTCTTGCTATGTTGCCCAAGCTGGTCTTGAATTCCTGGCCTCAGGTGATCCTTCCTTCTTGGCCTCTCAAAGCACTGGGATGACAGGTGTGAGCTGCCACTCCCGGCCTCTGAAGGCCTCTTGATGGTGCAGCTACCCTAGCTCCTAGCATTTCAATCCCTTTCCTCTTATCACTACTCATGATAAGGCCAGCACTCAAAATAGAGGGTCCCCAAGATGGTCACAGGTGCAGTTATGTTTCTCCATGTGTAGGACCTTCTGTGATGAGCCCATGTGGCTTGGCCTCTAGGGATTTTACCCTCCACCTCTGAGAGCACTGTGGGGTGGGTCCTCTCCCTTCATTCCTTCCCACCTGGTGGCAGGATGACCTGATAGAGAAATAGGCCGTGACCTGTCCCCTTGCAGATGCATGAGAAAGCTACTAGAAAAGTGTTTCCCTCCCTCTCTGGAGTGATTCCCGAGAGATGTGTGCCCAGATGGTGTGGATTTCCCTTTCCCAGGGAAAACACACAGGCTTTGTTTTTGGAGATTCTTAGCTTGTAATCACTTCCAATTCAGAAAAGAGATTCCAAACTCGCAGGCTTTGGGCCAAACCCAGCTGTCAGGTCTTTTTTGACCTATATGGTCTTGTTTGTTTGTTTTTGATTAGTTGCTGACATTTTAAAATTGAGAGATTTCTGAGAGGAATCTGTATTTATAGCTTTTCTTGAAAAATTGGAGGCCAGTCGGGGGTGGAGCTAAGATGACAGAATAGGAACAGCTCCAGTCTACAGCTCCCAGCATGAGCGACGCAGAAGATGGGTGATTTCTGCATTTCCAACTGAGGTACTGGGTTCATCTCACTGGGGAGTGCCGGACAGTGGGTGCAGGACAGTGGGTGCAGTGCACTGTGCGTGAGCTGAAGTAGGGTGAGGCATCGCCTCACCCAGGAAGTGCAAGGGGTCAGGGAATTCCCTTTTCTAGTCAAAGAAAGGGGTGACAGATGGCACCTGGAAAATCAGGTCACTCCCACCCTAATACTGTGCTTTTCCAAAGGTTTATCAAACGGCACACCAGGAGATTATATCCCACACCTGGCTCAGAGGGTCCTACGCCCACAGAGCCTCGCTCATTGCTAGCACAGCAGTCTGAGATCAAACTGCAAGGTGGCAGCGAGGCTGGGGGAGGGGCGCCTGCCATTACTCAGGCTTGAGTACATAAACAAAGTGGCCAGGAAGCTCAAACTCGGTGGAGCCCACCACAGCTCAAGGAGGCCTGCCTGTCTCTCTGTAGGCTCCACCTCTGGGGGCAAGGCACAAACAAACAAAAGACAGCAACAACCTCTGCAGACTTAAATGTCCCTGTCTGACAGCTTTGAAGAGAGTAGTGGTTCTCCCAGCAAGCAGCTTGAGATCTGAGAATGGGCAGACTGCCTCCTCAAGTGGGTCCCTGACCTCTGAGTAGCCTAACTGGGAGGCACCCCCCAGTAGGGGCGGACTGACACCTCACATGGCTGGGTACTCCTCTGAGACAAAACTTCCAGAGGAACGATCAGGCAGCACCATTTGTGGTTCACCAATATCCGCTATTCTGCAGCCACCACTGCTGATACCCAGGCAAACAGGGTCTGGAGTGGACCTCCAGTAAACTCCAACAGACCTGCAGCTGAGGGTCCTGACTGTTAGAAGGAAAACTAACAAACAGAAAGGACATCCACACCAAAAACCCATCTATACCTCACCATCATCAAAGACCAAATGTAGATAAAACCACAAAGATTGGGGAAAAACAGAGCAGAAAAACCAGAAACTCTAAAAATCAGAGCGCCTCTCCTCCTACAAAGGAACACAGCTCCTCACCAGCAATGGAACAAAGCTGGATGGAGAATCACTTTGATGAGTTGAGAGAGGAAGGCTTCAGAAGATCAAACTACTCTGAGCTAAAGGAGGAAGTTCGAACCAATGGCAAAGAAGTTAAAAACTTTGAAAAGAAATTAGACGAATGGATAACTAGAATAATCAATGCAGAGAAGTCCTTAAAAGACCTGATGGAGCTGAAAACCACGCACGAGAACTATGTGATGAATGCACAAGCCTCAGTAACTGATGCAATCAACTGGAAGAAAGGGTATCAGCGATGGAAGATGAAATGAATGAAATGAAACGAGAAGGGAAGTCTAGAGAAAAAAGAATAAAAAGAAGTGAACAAAGCCTCCAAGAAATATGGGACTACGTGAAAAGACCAAAGCTACATGTCACTGGTGTACCTGAAAGTGACGGGGTGAACGGAACCAAGTTGGAAAACACTCTGCAGGATATTATCCAGGAGAACTTCCCCAATCTAGCAAGGCAGGCCAACATTCAAATTCAGGAAATACAGAGAACACCAAAAAGATATTCCTTGAGAAGAGCAACTCCAAGACACATAATTGTCAGATTCACCAAAGTTGAAATGAAGGAAAAAATGTTAAGGGCAGCCAGAGAGAAAGGTCAGGTTACCCACAAAGGGAAGCCCATCAGACTAACAGCTGATCTCTTGGCAGAAACTCTACAAGCCAGAAGAGAGTGGGGGTCAATATTCAACATTCTTAAAGAAAAGAATTTTCAACCCAGAATTTCATATCCAGCCAAACTAAGCTTCATAAGTGAAGGAGAAATAAAATCCTTTACAGACAAGCAAATGCTGAGAGATTTTGGCACCACCAGGCCTGCCCTAAAAGAGCTCCTGAAGGAAGCACTAAACATGGAAAGCAACAACCGGTACCAGCCACTGCAAAAACATGCCAAATTGTAAAGACCATCAAGGCTAGGAAGAAAC
This sequence comes from Nomascus leucogenys, assembly GCF_006542625.1. Taxonomy (NCBI): domain Eukaryota; kingdom Metazoa; phylum Chordata; class Mammalia; order Primates; family Hylobatidae; genus Nomascus; species Nomascus leucogenys. The sequence continues at coordinate 74,713,114 of NC_044382.1, read as the reverse complement.
TGCATCAACTAACGAGCAAAATAACCAGCTAACAGCATACTGACAGGATCAAATTCACACATAACAATACTAACCTTAAATGTAAATGGGCTAAATGCTCCAATTAAAAGACACAGACTGGCAAATTGGATAAAGAGCCAAGACCCATCAGTGTGCTGTATTCAGGAAACCCATCTCATGTGCAAAGACACACATAGGCTCAAAATAAAGGGATGGAGGAAGATCTACCAAGCAAATGGAAAACAAAAAAAGGCAGGGATTGCAATCCTAGTCTCAGATGAAACAGACTTTAAACCAGCAAAGATCAAAAGAGACAAAGAAGGCCATTACATAATGGTAAAGTGATCAATTCAACAGGAAGAACTAACTATCCTAAATATATATACATCCAATACAGGAGGACCCAGATTCATAAAGCAAGTCCTTAGTGACCTACAAAGAGACTTAGACTCCCACACAATAATAGTGGGAGACTTTAACAACCCACTGTCAACATTAGACAGATCAACGAGACAGAAAGTTAAAAAGGATATCCAGGAATTGAACTCAGCTCTGCACCAAGTGGACCTAATAGACATCTACAGAACTCTCCACCCCAAATCAACAAAATATACATTCTTTTCAGTACCACACCACACCTATTCCAAAATTGACCACATAGTTGGAAGTAAAGCACTCCTCAGCAAATGTAAAAGAACGGAAATTATAACAAACTGTCTCTTGGACCACAGTGCAATCAAACTAGCACTCAGGATTCAGAAACTCACTCAAAACCACTCAACTACATGGAAACTGAACAACCTGCTCCTGAATGACTACTGAGTACATAACGGAATGAAGGCAGAAATAGAGATGTTCTTTGAAACCAATGAGAACAAAGACACAACATACCAGAATCACTGGGACACATTCAAAGCAGTGTGTAGAGGGAAATTTATAGCACTAAATGCCCACAAGAGAAAGCAGGAAAGATCTAAAATTGACATCCTAACATCACAATTAAAAGAACTAGAGAAGCAAGAGCAAACACATTCAAAAGCTAGCAGAAGGCAAGAAATAACTAAGATCAGAGCAGAACTGAAGGAAATAGAGACAGAAAAAACCCTTCAAAAAATCAGTGAATCCAGGAGCTGGTTTTTTGAAAAGATCAACAAAATTGATAGACTGCTAGCAAGGTTAATAAAGAAGAAAAGAGAGAAGAATCAAATAGATGCAATAAAAAATGACAAAGGGGATATCAACACCGATCCCACAGAAATACAAACTACCATCAGAGAATACTATAAACACCTCTATGAAAATAAACTAGAAAATCTAGAAGAAGTGGATAAATTCCTCGACACATACACTCTCCCAAGACTAAACCAGGAAGAAGTTGAATCTCTGAATAGACCAATAACAGGCTCTGAAATTGAGGCAATAATCAATAGCTTACCAACCAAAAAAAAGCCCAGGACCAGACAGATTCACAGCCGAATTCTACCAGAGGTACAAGGAGGAGCTGGTACCATTCCTTCTGAAACTATTCCAATCAGTAGAAAAGAGGGAATCCTCCCTAACTCATTTTATGAGGCCAGCATCATCCTGATACCAAAGCCTGGCAGACACACAACAAAAAAAGAGAATTTTAGACCAATATCCTTGATGAACATTGATGCAAAAATCCTCAATAAAATACTGACAAACCAAATCCAGCAACACATCAAAAAGCTTATCCACCATGATCAAGTGGGCTTCAACCCTGGGATGCAAGGCTGGTTCAACATACGAAAATCAATAACCGTAATTCAGCATATAAACAGAACCAAAGACAAAAACTACATGATTATCTCAATAGATGCAGAAAAGGCCTTTGACAAAATTCAATAACCCTTCATGCTAAAAACTCTCAATAAATTAGGTATTGATGGGACATATCTCAAAATAATAAGAGCTATTATGACAAACCCACAGCCAATATCATACTGAATGGACAAAAACTGGAAGCATTCCCTTTGAAAACTGGCACAAGATAGGGATGCCCTCTGTCACCACTCCTATTCAACATAGTGTTGGAAGTTCTGGCCAGGGCAGTCAGGCAGGAGAAGGGAATAAAGGGCATTCAATTAGGAAAAGAGGAAGTCAGATTGTCCCTGTTTGCAGATGACATGATTGTATATCTAGAAAACCCCATTGTCTCAGCCCAAAATCTCTTTAAGCTGGTAAGCAACTTCAGCAAAGTCTCAGGATACAAAATCAATGTGCAAAAATCACAAGCATTCCTATACACCAATAACAGACAGCCAAATCATGAGTGAACTCCCATTCACAATTGCTTCAAAAAGAATAAAATACCTAGGAATCCAACTTACAAGGGATGTGAAGGACCTCTTCAAGGAGAACTACAAACCACTGCTCAATGAAATAAAAGACGATACAAACAAATGGAAGAACATTCCATGCTCATGGGTAGGAGGAATCAATATTGTGAAAATGGCCATACTGCCCAAGGTAATTTATAGATTCAATGCCATCCTCATCAAGCTACCAATGACTTTCTTCACAGAATTGGAAAAAACTACTTTAAAGTTCATATGGAACCAAAAAAGAGCCCGCATTGCCAAGTCAATCCTAAGCCAAAAGAACAAAGCTGGAGGCATCATGCTACCTGACTTCAAACTATACTACAAGGCTACAGTAACCAAAACAGCATGGTACTGGTACCAAAACAGAGATATAGACCAACGGAACAGAACAGAGCCCTCAGAAATAATGCCGCATATCTACTACTATCTGATCTTTGACAAACTTGACAAAAAGAAGAAACGGGGAAAGGATTCCCTATTTAATAAATGGTGCTGGGAAAACTGGCTAGCCATATGTAGAAAGCTGAAACTGGATCCCTTCCTTACGTCTTATACAAAAATTAATTCAAGATGGATTAAAGACTTACATGTTAGACCTAAAACCATAAAAACCCTAGAAGAAAACCTAGGCAATACCATTCAGGACATAGGTGTGGGCAAGGACTTCATGTCTAAAACACCAAAAGCAATGGAACAAAAGCGAAAATTGACAAATGGGATCTAATTAAACTAAAGAGGTTCTGCACAGCAAAAGAAACCACCATCAGAGTGAACAGGCAACCTACAGAATGGGAGAAAATTTTTGCAACCTAGTCATCTGACAAACGGCTAATATCCAGAATCTACAATGAACTCAAACAAATTTACAAGAAAAAAACAAACAACCCCATCAAAAAGTGGGCGAAGGATATGAACAGACACTTCTCAAAAGAAGACATTTATGCAGCCAAGAGACACATGAAAAAATGCTCATGATCACTGGCCATCAGAGAAATGCAAATCAAAACCACAATGAGATATCTCACACCAGTTAGAATGGCCATCATTAAAAAGTCAGGAAACGTACAGGTGCTGGAGAGGATGTGGAGAAATAGGAACACTTTTACACTGTTGGTGGGACTGTAAACTAGTTAAACCATTGTGGAAGTTGGTGTGGCGATTCCTCAGGGATCTAGAACTAGAAATACCATTTGACCCAGCCATCCCATTACTGGGTATATACCCAAAGGATTATAAATCATGCTGCTATAAAGACACATGCACACATATGTTTATTGCGGCATTATTCACAATAGCAAAGACTTGGAACCAACCCAAATGTCCAACAATGATAGACTTGATTAAGAAAATGTGGCACATATACACCATGGAATACTATGCAGCCATAAAAAAGGATGAGTTCATGTCCTTTGTAGGGACATGGATGAAGCTGGAAACCATCATTCTCAGCAAACTATTGCAAGGACAAAAAACCAAACACTGCATGTTCTCACTCATAGGTGGGAATTGAACAAAGAGAACACATGGACACAGGAAGGAGAACATCACACACCTGGGACTATTGTGGGGTGGAGGGAGGGGGGAGGGATAGCATTAGGTGATATACCTAATGCTAAATGACGAGTTAATGGGTGCAGCACACCAACATGGCACATGTGTACATATGTAACAAACCTTCACATTGTGCACATGTACCCTAAAACTTAAAGTATAATAATAATAATAAAAAGAAAAATTGGAGGCCAGTCATAGTGGTGCAGTTCTGTAATCCTAGCATTTGGGAGGCCAAGAGGGGCAGATTGCTTGAGCCCAGGAGTTCAAGACCAGCCTGAGCAACATAGCAAGACCTGTCTCTTAAAAAAATAAAATAAAATAAAGGGCCAGGTTCAGTGGCTCACACCTGTAATCCCAGCACTTTGGGAGGCTGAAGCTGGTGGATCACTTGAGGTCAGGAGTTCGAGACCAGCCTGGCCAACATGTCAAAACCTCGTCTCTACTAAAAATACAAAAAATTAGCTGGGAGTGGTGGCGGGTGTCTGCAATCCCAGCTACTCAGGAGGCTGAAGCAGAAGAATCGCTTGAACCCAGGAGGCGGGGGCTGTAGTGAGCCAAGATCACACCATTGTACTCTAGCTTGGGCAACAAGAGTGAAACTCCATCTCAAAAAAAAATAATAATAATAATTAACCAGGTGTGCTGGTGCACACCTGTGGTCTCAGTTACTCAGGAGGCTGAGGTGGGAGGATTGCTTGAGCCCAGGAGGTCAGTGCTGCAGTGAGCTATGATGGCCCCACTGCACTCCAGCTTGGACAACAGAATAATACCCTGCCTCAAAGGAAAAAGAAAAAAAAGAAAGAAAAAGAAAAACTGAAACGTTTGGCAATATGAGGCTACAACAGAACCACCCTATTAGGCAGGACATGGCTCTCCAATCCCTCTGGTCCCCTGACTCCACATAGCACTCTGCCCTCTGAGCCTGGGCAGTTGTTTTTGAGGTGACCTTTGAGACCCTGGCTTCCTCTGTAGCTCAGCTTCTGCCCTGGCCCACCCCTCCCTCTTGAAACTCACATTTCCGAGGTGAGCCACACTTCGGGTGACCAACACGCTTCTGAAAGTGAAAGGCATTGTGATTAGTAATTACCGGAGAAGCCCGGCTTCAACATGGCCTATCTGGGAACCTGTCTGCGTTCCCCTAACTCCCTCTCACCTCTCAATCTTTGCCTATGCTGTATCCTCTGCCCAGAACTCACTTCCTTTTCTTGTTCACCTGACCCCCGCCTCAGCTGAAGTGATCTTCCTCCAGATCCTCTTGATCCCCCAGCTGGGGGAAGTTCTGCCTCTCACTTGCTGCCATGGCAACCTGCATTTCTTTCCCTGGAGACTGCACATTCCCAGGGGACAGGAAGCCCCATCACACCCCTAGACCCTAGGACAATACCTGGAACATGTAACAAACAATTGCTGAGAGAGGGAATGAAAGAATGAACAGGCTTGGGTTTCCCCAGCTTCCTATTCTCTGTGCCCACTTGAAGGAGAGACAGCTCTCAGACATCTGTTTCCCTTCATCCTAACACATCTTCAGGACCATATAGTATCCAACTGGGCCACTTCAGATTTTTCTTTTCTTTTTTTTTTTTTTTTTTTTGAGACTCAGGGTCTCTTCTCTTTCATCCAGGCTGAGTGCAGTGGTGTGATCATAGCTCACTGCATGCTTGATCTCCTAGGCTCAAAGGATCCTCCTGCCTCAGCTTCCTGAGTAGCTGGGATTATAGGCTCCCACCACCACGCCTGGCTAATTTTTGTATTTTTAGTAGAGACGGGGTTTCACCATGTTGGTCAGGCTGGTCTTGAACTCCTGACCTCGTGATTTGCCCACCTTGGCCTCCCAAAGTGCTGGGATTGCAGGTGTGACCCACCGTGCCCAGCCAGTACTAGCCAAATTTTTAAATTTTTGTAAAGTCAGGGTCTTGCTGTGTTGCCCAGGTTGGTCTTGAGCTCCTGAGCTCAAGTGATCCTCCTCCTTCCGCCTCCCAAAGTGCCGGGATTACGGGCGTGAGCCACCGTACCTGGCATACTTCACATTTTCTAGAGTCCAAGAGACTGAATATACAAAGGGATAGTGGTCAGACTAGACATAAAAATAGACATCTGCCCCCCAGCCTGCAGCAACCAGCCCAGAAGGCCTATCAATAACTAACACTCAGCCCCATGTCCAGGACTTAATCAATAACTGATGGCTTCCCTAATTTTTGTCCCTACTTCCAACTTAGGACCAACCAGACAAAGCCAAATATGTCCCCTAGTCAATTGCACAGGATGCCCGCTTCCAGTGAGCCACATACAGCCTCCCGGGCCAGCAGCTTCTACTTGGGGCATCCCGGAAGCCTTCCCATTTTCCACTACAAAGCTTTCCTACTGTACTGCCCATTTTTGAGTCTCTGCCAAAACACAAGTGATGGCCACTGACTCCCTTGCTAGAGTCAGCTCTGAATAAATAGGCTTTGCCTGTTCTCATTTGGTTGGTCTTTGTGTCTTTCCGCAATCCTCTGGTCCAGCTACTGTGATAAATAGATCAATAGAGCAATTTCCTTTCTGCTTCCTCTGTGGGCATTCCCATCTTGGCACAGACTTGAACAATTGCTAGAATCCTTCCCCTTATCTGCCCCCTATCCCCCACTGCCATTAAAGGATAAGATCCCTCTGCAGGCTGGGCTGAGTGAACGTGAACGGAATGCATTGGTTGCCAAGTTCTGCCATATACGCATTTGCCTGTTGAGACCAATCCTGCTACCATGCCAGGGCCAGGAGAGAGAAGCTGAGTGGGATGACCCCCCCTTACTCCTCCTCTTTGGAATTCTCCCTCTCTTAATTCACACAGGCATCTCCAGCCCAGCCCCTCCCAGGCACAGCCCCACTGGCTCAAGTTCTCACAGAGACCCTGGATTTCTGCCCTGTTCTGTTCTCTCACCCCACCTTCCTAGGGATTCCCTCACTCCCTCCTTTTACCCTAAAAAGGGATTAAGATGAAATCATTCTGTGGTCACTAGATGTTGTCTGTGCCTGAGACAGAGCGTGGACCCCTCTTAGAGGCCTGCTGGGTTTCCCTACACATGGAAATAAAGAAAAATCTTGAGTTTCTTCAAGGAGAATTCCAGGCACCTTGCTAATCTGGAGAAGTATATGAGCAGCCCGGTAAGCAGGAAGATAACAGTCACTTCAAACAATAGCCAAGGAAGTGAGAGCCAAAAGATGTGTGGTTCCCCAGAAAACCAAGGGTTTAAACTACATCCCTGAGTTGTTTTTCAGAAACCTGGACCCCCACTGTATTAGTCCGTTCTTGCATCGCTACAAAGAACTTCCTGAGACTGGGTAATTTATAAAGAAAGGAGATTTAATTGGCTAATGGTTCCTCAGGCATTATAGGAAGCATGGCTAGGGAGACCTCAGGAAACTTACAGCCATGGTGGAAGGCGAAGAGGAAGGAGTCATGTCTTACACGGCTGGAGAAGGAAAGAAGAGAGACCAGGGCGAGGTGCCACACACTTTTAAACAACCAGATCTTGTGATGACTCACTCACTATCACGAGAACAGCAAGGGAGAAATCTGCACCCATGGTCCAATCACCTCCCACCAGGCCCCTCCTCCAACACTGCAGATTATAATCCAACATGAGATTTGAGTGGGGACACAAATCCAAACCATATCACCCCCAGATGGAAAATGCCATCTGTTGGTATGTAGGCCACCGATAAGGAGGAAGTGAAGACTGAACTGTGATCACTATTCTTTGCTCTAAATTTCTTCCTGAGGGCCCTGGAGAGACAGTCACTCCCATAGGCCAGACCTTAACATTCCTTCCTGCTGACCTCAAGTTTTTAGATGAAGCTTTCCTTCCTTAACCAATTGCAAATCAAAGAATCTTTGAACCCATGTATGACTTGTAAGCCTTGCTTCAATATATCCTGGCTTTTTAGGCCAAACTAATATATAACCTCCAGGTATTGGTTTATGATTTTGCCTATAACTTCTGCTTTCCTGAAATGTACCTTGCCCTTAAAAACTCTTGCTTAGAGGGTTAACGTTGGGTTAACACCAATTTCTCAGTTGCTGTGTTGATGCTCAAGGCTCACAAATGCCCCCAATCTCTGGGGAATGGTCTTGGCTGCAGGAGAGCAGCCCTTCTCCTGGGTGGCAGTGGGATAAGCTGGAGGAAGGGGGGAAGAATGGCTGGTGGTCAATGACTGACCCACCCAGGGAGAACAAAGGGCCACACTTCAGCCTCAGGGAAGGACCCATTCATGCTTACAGCTTCGGGGGACCAGGCTGGAGTCAGGGTCAGGGGAGAGCTCCTTGTCACTTAGCCTTTTTCCCCACTCCATCCTGCTTTCTTCTCCTTGTCTCTCCAACGATGGGCATTGGACACTGAGCAGATACAACCAGGGGTCAGTTCCTGTCTGTGGGTGTAGGACGGATGGGTGATGGGAGGGTGGATGGGTTTGTGTGTGGACAAGTGGATGGATGGAAGGATGGAGTGGTGGGTGGATGGGCAGATGGGTGGGTGGATGGGTGAACAGGTGGATGGGTGGGTGGAGGGGGCCTCCACTTTCAAATGGAAGCCTTTACATGGAAGGTATGGGTGTTGTCACCAACACTGTAAACCCAAGCCCCCTTCTGTGACCACCCCTTTTCTATAATCGTTCCTCTTCTCTCCCTTCTTCCCCGGTTTCTCAGTAACTTGTCTTCACTTCCCCTTTTCTCCTGTGTGTCTATTTCACTGAATTTAAGTACAAATTAAATCCATATTCTTCTCATTCTGGTGAAATCGCTTGCCAGCATGGGAGTCTGAGCAGGGACAGCCCTCATTTCTCCCCAGGCTTTGCCAGCAGGAGCTCCTTCCTCCCTCTTCCCTTTGCTCGTGACCCAGCATTTCCCTGTCTACCAGGGATGCGTTGGCCACGTTCCCCAACTTCTCATTGATTTCCTCTGCTTGACTTGTTTCCTGTTGCCTGTTACTCAAGTTAAATCCTTGTTTTATTCTAAATTTGCACCAAATCAAATTAGTTTACCTCTTAGGCGACTCCTGCTTTGCTCCAGGCAGCTTCTGATTCATGCAATTATTGAGCAGGTCTGTGGGTGAGGGGGCTGAGCATTTGGTCCATTTGCTTCAAACCTGTGAAGTCTCTCCTTCACCCACCCATCTACCAATCCACTTACCACCCCATCCTTCCATCCATTCACCTGTTCACCCATCCATCTACCCATCTACCCATCCACCCACCACTGCATCCTTCCACCTATCCACTTGTTCACCCATCCACCCACCCACCCATCTACCCTTCCACCCATCCACTTGTTCACCCACCCATCTACCCATCCACCCACCACCCCATCCTTCCACCCATCCACCTGTTCACCCACCCACCCACCCACCCACCTATTTGCCCATGCACCCTCCACCCCATCCTTTCATTCGTCCACCTGTCCACACACAAACCTATCCACCCTCCCGTCACCCATCCATCCTACACCCACAGACAGGAATTGACCCCTGGTTGTATCTGCTTGGTGTCCAATGCCCATTGCTGGAGAGACAAGGAGAAGTGAGATGCAGTATCTCCCTTCAAAGAACTCTAATCTAGAGAGTGTCACCTTTTATCCTTCACTGAGAAAGACTGATTATTAACTTCCCCATCCCCCACCCTCAGCTTAGAACCATTGCAGCAAATGCTCTTTCCCAGGCACATAACTGAGCTGCAACTGTGACTGGGACTGGAACTATCAGATCCTTGTGTTGCCTGGATAACATTCTGCCATTCTTTCACTTCATTCATGCGCCAAGTATGGACTGTGTGCCTTCCATGTATCAGGCATTGTGTGGAGACCTGGGGATGAAAGGGTTAAAACTGCCAGGCGTGGTGGCTCACACCTGTAATCTCAACACTTTGGGAGTCTGAGGTGGTGGGGGTGATTGCCTAAGGCCAGGAGTTCAAGACCAGCCTGGGCAACATAGCAAGGCCCCCAACTTCACAAAACATTTAAAAATTAGCTAGGCATGGTGGTGCATACCTGTAGTCCCAGCTACTCAAGAGGCTGAATTGGGAGGATCACTTGAGCCCTGGAGGTTGAGGCTGCAGTGAGCTCTGATCACACCACTGCACTCCAGCCTGGGTGACAGAGTAAGACTTTGTTTCTGAAAAACAAAACAATAAAAGAAATGTTAGAAGGACACGGCCCCAGTGTGTGGAAGCCAGCAGTCCCTGCCCAGCCCCTGGAGCACCAGGCACTGCCTCATTCATCTCAAGCCTCTCCCTCTGCGATTCAGCAAGCAGAGCTAATCACTTCCTTCCTTGGGTCACTCTGCTGTCTAGTAAAACTTCTGGGGTATAATCTCCTTCTGGGGTTTGACTCCTTGAGGGCTGAGACCCTTTCCTGTTTGTCTTGCTTCTCACAGTGGCCACCCCAGAGCCTGGGTCATGTGGGCAGCCCATGCATGTGGGATGAGTGGTTGAGGGAACAAATATGACACAGGCAGCCTTTAGGGCAGAGAGGAGGAAGTAAAGTCATTAGCAAAATAGTCAAGACTCCAGCACCTTGAGTACTGTCCTCAGCCCGCACTAGCTGGGTGACCTGAGGAGGACTACCCAACTTCTCAGGGCCTCAGTTTTGCATCCGTGAAACGGGGTGACAGCAGTCCCCATCACAGGGCTGCTGTGAGGGTTCAATTAGCTAGTATAGATAAAATGCAATAGCAAAGACGTAGAATCAACCTGGGTGCCCATCCATGGTGGATTGGTTAAAGAAAACGTGCTACACACACCACGGAATACTATGCAGCCATGAAAAAGAAAGAAATCACGTCCTTTGCTGCAACATGGATGCAGCTGGAGGTCACAGTCCTAAGTGAATTAATGCAGGAACAGAAAACCAAATACTGCACGTTCTCATTTATAAGTGGGAGCTGAACATTGGGTACCCATGTACATAAAGATGGGAACAACAGACACTGGAGTCTCCAGAAGGGGAGAGGGAGGGAGGGAAGCAAGGGTTGCAAAACCACCTATCAGGTACTCTGCTCACTGTTTGGGTGACAGGATCAACAGAAGTGCAAACCTCAGCACCCCGCAATATACCTGTGTAATAGACCTGCACATGTACCCGCTGAATTTAAAATTTTAAAAAAGAAGCCGAGTGAGATGGCTCATGCCTGTAATCCCATAACTTTGGGAGGCCAAGGCAGGTGGATTGCCTGAGGCCAGGAGTTCAAGACCAGCCTGAGAAACCCCATCTCTACTAAAAAAATAAATAAATAAAAATAAAAAAGAGAGAAGAAAAAAATTGTTTTTACTAAGAAAATAAATAAAGTGCGTGGTGCTATAAATGTCATCATGGCAGCTCCTGTGTTGGCCGCCCGATATCATTACCCCATGCCTGCTTCTCCTTTCCACCTCCTGAGCTTCCCAGACAGTGCTCTCAAACTGTCACCACACCGGAACGCCACGCCTTCAGGGTGGGTTTTTGGAGCAGAGCGTCTTCCCGAGTACCTCTGTATGTGTGTATTTCTACACTTTAGAATTAAAATAAATTGTATTTTAAGAAAATGTGGGGGTACAACAGGGATTGTCCTTCAAAGAGAGAAGAAAGAGCGACTGCAGGCAGGGAGAGGAAGGGCAGAAATTTTAGGGTAACTCCACTTGGGCCCCGTGGGTGAACATGGGCCGGAAACGGACCCAGAAATCTGAGGGTTTCTGCCCACCAGGTTTCTGTTCTCTTCTTTCCACAGAAAACAAAGGACACAGGAGACAGACCCCAAATTTTTCAGTTCCACTTAGGCAAATCAGATCCGTATTAAGGCAGCAGCGTCCGATCTGGCTTCTCCATATCCACCTCCTCCCCTGTTTGTGCCAGAACCACGCTGCCCTGACCTGCTGCCCTGCTGGAACCTTTTTCAACCGGCGCCCCTGGGTTCAGGGATGGAGCAAGGATGGTGAGGATCAGCCCAAGACAGGCTAGCTGCTCTCCAGACTCCCCCAGACCCTCCCTCTGCCCTTGACCTCTTGCCATGGGCTCAGCCTGGGCTCTGAGCACCCCAGAGGCTAGATGGGGAGCTGGGCTCTGCTGACTCAGGGTCCCACGGGGCTGAGGAGATGGGTGACGGGCAGCCCCCTCCTTCCTCACTTACATCATTTCCCCAGCTGCCATCCTTTCTCTGGAAACATCATAGTTATGATTCACAGAAGTGGGGCTATGAGTTTTAGACACCCTGAGGTCCAGGCTGCAGCCACATGGCTCTCATCTGTAAAAGGGGTGGGTTGAGTTGAGGACATGTCCTGTCTTCCTCTTTGCTGAGCCTGAGTTGTCTGTTCTAAAAGTGAGTGGTCTCACCGTGGCTTTCTTCCAATTCGAGTTCACCTTGGCTGAGCCTGGGGCACCGTGGAAGTCAGTGGACAGCTTGAGAGGAGACAGGGTCTTTCGTATGTCCAGGGTCCTCCTCTCCTGCCTCCTCCGCCAGAGGTGGACCTCAACCCAGGGAAAGGGGGTGTCGAGAAGGCTGGGATCGTGGCCTCCTCGAAGGCGAGGGCTCTCTGGCCCTCACCCTGCCCACAACCCCAGCCCTGCATCCCCAATTGCCAGTTCCTCTTTTATCCTCTCCAGACCCACCCTGCACTACTTCCTCTTTTGGGGGGATTTTCTGTTGCTGTTTCCTTCCTGGTGTTCAACCCCCCATCTTCTCTCTCTGCAGTTTTCTTTGTCTTCCCCTTTCTCCAGGGCCCTCTCCTACCCATGTGGCTTGGAAGTGTGTCCGAGGCTGTCACTCCAGGTGACAGCACTGCCACCTTCCTTGCGCTGGCCCCTACTATGCCCATGCCAGTCTGGCCTTCCCGCCACCCGAGCATGGCCCACTCCTGGGTCTCTGATGGCCTCTGTGACCAGAGCCGGGGACCTCCTCATCTCCTGCCTCACTGGATATCTGGCAGGCTGTGCTGTGGCTCATGTCCCCTGTGCAGCCTGCCCGTCTCTCTCCCAGCCTCCTCCCGTCTCTCTGTGGGGCCTCCTCAGTCTTCAGCATCTCCTGCTCTGTGGCCACCGCTGCTGTTTCCATGGCCTGCATGCTCCTCCCTCATCACACTCTCACCAGGACCTTGCCCAGCACTTCTGCTGATGGGCCCAGAATCCAGGCTGTTCCTGGGGTCCAGACCCACACACCCAACTACCTCCGACCTCTCTCTCGGAGGCTCCACAGATACCCTCTTCCCACTAGGACGGCTGTCACAGCACAGCAATGATCACAGCTGCCAGCCCAGGTTCCTGCCCACTCCCCCGAGCCCTCTACACTACTCAACTCTCCCAGCAACGACAGGGGGTGTGGAGTTTCATGATCACCCCCATTTTGCAGATGAGGAAACTGAGGCACAGAGAGGTTGAAATAGTCCAAGCTCTTAAACACTACACTCTGGTTTCCTCAAAACTGAGGTTGGCCTAACCCCCACCCTTCCTCTTCCATCACCTCCGTCCTCCCTGCGGTGACCCATCAGGCTCCAGCCCATCCCCACAGCCACCAGCCCACCACACACACACAGACCCCCAACATCTCTCTCCTGACAAATCAGTCTCCAGCTGCTTCCCAAAGAAACCATGCCCCATATAACCCACTTTCTAAAATGAAAATGTGAAGATCTCAGTCCCCATGAATTCCCTTCAATGCTCTCCTCCACCCTCAGGACAAAATCAATGTGTCTTCACCAGGTGCGGTGGCTCACACCTGTGATCCCAGCACTTTAGGAGGCTGAGGCAGGAGGACTGATTGGGACCAGGAGTTTGAGACCAGCCTGGCCAACATGGGGAAACTCTGTCTCTACTAAAAATTAAAAAATATATATATATATTCAGGTGCAGTGGTGCAATCCTATAGTCCTGGCTACTTGGGAGGCTGAGGCAGGAGGATCCCTTGGGCCCAGGAGTTCGAAGCAGCAGTGAACTATGATCACACCACTGCACTCCAGCCTGGGTGGCAGAGCAAGACTCTATTTCTGAAATTAAAAAAAAAAAAATTGATGTACATTGGGGGGCTTCCAGGGCCTGAGGACTGCTTCCCCTTCCTTTCCTCCCAGTGGCCCTGACCTTGTCTCTTACAACTTCCCACCCTGACTGTCTGGTTCCCATTGCTGATTTCACACACAGACCCTCCTGTCCCCTGCCTCATCCATGTCTGGCTGCCCTGTCATCTCCCGACTTTGGTTGCTTTCAATGCTCAGCTCAAGCGTCACCTCTTCCAGGAAGCCTTCTCAGAAAGCTACACCTTCCCAGCCTGGGTGAGGCATCCTGTGGTCTCTGTGCTTCCCCCTCACAACAATGAACTTGCTGTTTATACATTTGCCTCTCTACTGACCCCAGGGCTGGGGCTTTGTGGTTTATGTTTTCTTCCCCACCTAGCAGAGGGCTTTCGTCTCCAGGCTCAAATTAGGCTTCTTGAATAAATGATGAATAAATGAGTGAATGAATGAATGAACAAATACTCGCTCTGTGCTCCTCCTAGGGACCCGGATGCCCCACTCCTTGGCCCAGACTTTTCAAGTCAGAGTGGAGGCTCCCACCAGGGTTTCCTTTAGGGTCCTGAGGGATTGGCATCTGCCCCGCCCCCCTCCAGTCTGGCTGAAATTTCAAGGTCAAGGGGTGCCTTCTGGCAGTCAAGGGGGAGCCTGGGAGGGGCAGGGCAGGGATTTGCATCCACCTAAGCAAAGGGCATCAAGCCAAGTCATCTGATGAGAGTGACTCCGGTCGGGGGGTGGGGGCGTGTGGGCAGCCGAGCCTGTCCTGGGATCAGTTGCGTTCTCTGCCCGCCCCCTCTGACTCATGCTGACAACCTTCTTCCTGCCCCTGGCAACCTCTCTGCCCACTTACTTCCTAGTACCTTGGTCCAGCTCTGCCTGCAACGGCTCAGGAGCTCAGAGCTCCACGTCTGACCTAGTCATGACCAGGACCAGGGCAGCTCTCCTCCTGTTCACAGGTGAGCCTGGACCCCAACGAAGTAGGACTGGGGACCCAGGCCCAAGGGAGCCAGGGCCCTGAACTGGGGGCTCAGGCTGGGGGGTTAGGATCTGGGTAGGAAGAAAGACTCAGTCAAGCATAAGGGGGAGGCTGGCACATAGGGTTTGAGATTTGGAGTTTGTGGAGGGAGAGGATATTGATGAACCAATTTCGGGGGAGTTCCAGAGATGCTGGAAGAGAGGCCAGCTGTCTCTATACTCCAGAGATTTTTAAAATAGGCAGAATGCGCCAAGCTTGTGCTCTGTGGACAGCATGCTTTGGTCTGCAAGTTTTCCTGGACTCATTCTCACAGCACCTGAGGGGCACGTTGGGGAAAGATCATTTTTAGAGCCTGGGTACTGCTCTGCAGAAATGGAGAACTGAAATTCGATAGCGGATGGTGGGCAAGGGGCCTCCCTGGACCCTTGGAAGGAGAGAAGGGGATGAGTCAGGTGTCCAGAAGACCCAGGCACCCCAGGCATCAGGCTCAGAGGAGAGATGGGGACGCTGGGGCCGGGGGTGGAGGGCAGCCAGGCAGGAGGAAGACCCTTCTCCAAAGCTCTCTTCCCACCTCTTTCCCAGCCTTAGCGACTTCTCTAGGTTTCAACTTGGACACAGAGGAGCTGACAGCCTTCCATGTGGACAGTGCTGGGTTTGGAGACAGCGTGGTCCAGTATGCCAACTCCTGGTGAGGCCCAGGTGGTGCTCGCCTTCGGCTCCATCCATCCTCTACCTGCTCAGGGCCCCATGCCCCCGGCCCTGCCCTGTTATTTGCAAACTCTCCTCTCTGTCTGGTGTAGCGACTGCCCTGGCTAATGAAGATTTGCCTTGAAGGCAGGCACGGTCTCACAGCTAACATTTACAGAGCAGTAAGTGCAGTGCCAGGCTCATCACAGGTGGACGCTGATTTAGTCCACACGACAGCCCGTGAGTAGGAATCAGTCGTGCAACAGACACTTATTTGTTTTTTCTTTCTTTTTTTCTATACATTTAAAAATATATAGAGACAGAGTCTCACTATGTTGGTCTCAAACTCCTGGGCTCAAACAATCCTCCCGCCTCAGCCTCCTAAAGTGCTGGGATTCCAGGTGTGAGCCACCACACCCAGACTCAACAAATATTTCTTGTCTCCATACGCCAGAGAATCCAACAGATAGAAATCCCTTCCACATGGAATTTAAGTTATTAAAATCCATCTTGCAGATGAGGAAGCTGAGGCTCAGAGAGGGAACGCAAACCCGCCGGAGTGGCAGCTGTGCCACAGCGTCCACACTCTTACCTGAAGTGTTCTTTGTCTCCTCGCAGGGTGGTGGTTGGAGCCCCTCAAAAGATAACAGCTGCCAACCAAACGGGTGGCCTCTACCAGTGTGGCTACAGCACCGGTGCCTGTGAGCCCATCGGCCTGCAGGGTGAGTCACCGCCCCTCCCGGGACCCAGGGCCAGGCTCGCAGGCTCCCCTGCTCCAGGGGCCCGTGAACTCACGGCGTTTCACTTCCAGCTTCCACTGTGTCTGAGACCCTCACCCTCAGATATGCTTCCTGGCCCCTCAAGGCCTCCCGGCCCATCGCACCCCCGCAGCTCTGTCAAGACCCAACAGCTTCCTTCACCTTCAGACCTCTTTGTCTCCCAGGTGGAGGTGACCCCTGCCCAAGTCTTCCACAACCTTCTCTGTACCCCCGAGAGTGACCATGCACATATCTGTCCCCACAGTCCCCCTGGAGGCCGTGAACATGTCCCTGGGCCTGTCCCTGGCGGCTACCACCAGCCCTTCCCAGCTGCTGGTGAGTGGCCCTGGGTCACAGGAGGCTTCTGAGGGAGGGAGGGAGGAGCCGGGGCCGCAGGGGCTGGGAGTCTCCTGTAGGGTGGAGGTGCTGGAATGTGAGGGTGGGAGGAAGCAGCGGCAGCCCCCCAGCAGCCCGCTGTGTCCCCAGGCCTGCGGCCCCACAGTGCACCACGCGTGCGGCAGGAACATGTACCTGACCGGACTCTGCTTCCTCCTGGCCGCCGCCCAGCTCACCCAGAGGCTCCCAGCGTCCAGGCAGGGTGAGTGTTGGGACCACCAAAGCTTTGAGGAGCTCATGCACATCCAATTGGGGGTGCGGTGGGCTAGAGACAGTCTTGCCAGAGTGGATCAGAAAGAAGGGATCTGGAAAAAGAGTTACCATGTGTTGCAGTGGTTCCTGACGCTGCTGCCCGCACATCCTGCCCGTCGCCGGCACGCTGCCGGACCTTTCCTGTGACCTTAACCTCTCCAAGCCTCAGTTTCTTCGTGTTGGATGGGGATAATAACACACCCAGCACTGAAAGTAACACAGGATGATTCATGGCCAGGGGTTAGCACAGCAGCTAGCACCAGGCGACAGCCCTATGAAGGCCAGCTGTTGTTATTTTCAGAGGAGAGGATCTATTTTCATCCAATGGGTCCTGGGACATGACCAATCGGTTTGTGCAGTAGTTTAGGAAAGGTCAGTGAAAGTGCAGTGTGAGCAACGTGTGTGTGTGTGCACGTGGGTACATGTGTGTATATGTGTGCACGTGTATACATGTGCACATGCACACATGTACATGCATGTGTGTGCATGTATGTGTGTGTGCATGTGCACATGCTGGTTGAGACGCAGGGCCTGGCTTCCCTGGTGCTGATGGGGAAAAAAGATAAGGAAGCGGAACAGTGGGCTTTTCAGACCTGGCAGGCTGAGGCCTCCCCCTGGTTTCACATTTGCTCTCAAGCCCTTGGTGAGACTGACATCTGGCTGCAAATAGGGTGCGCCTTCCAGCACCTCCGTGGGTCCAGACTCCATCCACAGGGGACTGGGCACCCATCAGAATGCCCAGGACACCTATCTCTCCGGTGGAGGCCTCTGGGGCAGCGGGGATGCTGAGAGGTCGCATGGAAGGGGGTTTCCTCTCCAGGTGCTGGAAGAGCGTCTCTTCTCAGGACAGATGCTGCCTTCACACAGGAGGGGAGTGGGGGCCTGTATTTAAGCTGAGAACAGAATAGGCCCAGTGTGTGGCTGTTGCCTGGGATGATTTGTTTAAAATATTAACAATCAAGGCAGGAGGGTCGTTTGAGGCCTGGAGTTTGAGACCAGCCTGGGCAACATAGTGAGACCTCATCTCTACAAAAAATAAATATAAAATACAGAGTAGCTTGGCATGGTGTTACATACCTCTAGTCCCAACTACTGGGGAGGCTGAGGCAGGAGAATCGCTTGAGCCCGGGAGTTGGAGGCTGTAGGGAGCTTTGATTGCACCACTGCACTCCAGCCTGGGTGACAGAGTGAGACTCCATCTCAATTTAAAAAAAAAAAATTAACAAAACTACCATTCAGCACTGAGCAGTGAGGACAAACACTGGCTAGGGACTGGTGCCAGTTTGTGTCATTGCTGGTGGGGTGACGTTGAGGGAGGAAGGAGGGATGGGTCCAGGGAGGGGCACAGATATCCAGGGTGGTGGAGGGGGAGGCCCTCTGCTTCCTACCATCTGAATTGGAGAAATCTTCCTGTTTTTTGTTTTTTTTTTTTCTTTTTTTTTCGAGACAGTCTTACTCTGTCACTGAGGCTGGAATGCAGTGGTACAATCACAGCTCACTGCAGCCTCCAACTCCTGGGCTGGGACCATAGAGAAGAGCTACCATGCCCAGCTGATTTTTAACAATTTTTAGTAGATGTGAGGTCTAACTATGTTGTCCAGGCTGATCTTGAAATCCTAGGCTCAAGCAATTCTCCTGCCTAGGCCTCCCAAAGTGCTTGGATTACAGGAGTAAGTCACTGCACCCGGTCTGACCTTCACTTTTTTGTCGACGGGGCTGAGCAGCTTCATCACAGCCTTTTTTATTTTTTATTTTTTTGAGATGGAGCCTCATTCTGTTGCCAGGTTGGAGTGCTGTGGCACGATCTCAGCTCACTGCAACCTCCACCTCCCAGGTTCAAGCAATTCTGCCTCTGCCTCCCGAGTAGCTGGGACCACAGGCGCGTGCCACCACACCCAGCTAATTTTTGTATTTTTAGTAGAGATGGGGTTTCACCATGTGGGCCAGCATGGTCTCGATCTCCTGACCTCGTGATCCACCCACCTCGGCCTCCCAAAGTACTGGGATTACAGGCGTAAGCCACTGTGCCCGGCCCATCACAGCCTCTTTAGGCAACTTTAAGAGAACGAAGGGCCTTGTTCCAGGCAAGGGGTTAGGGAAGCCCTGCCCCTGATGAGGAGAGGACCCAGGGTGTGGAGCCTGACTCCCATCGCCAGACTAGGGGCTTAGGGGAGGAAGGGTTTTGGGAGAGTGAGCTCTTATGGCCAAGAGGCCACAGTCCTGGACTCCAGGAGTGTCCCTTGGAGGACTGGTGTCACCTCCTTCCCCAGAGTGCCCAAGACAGGAGCAGGATATTGTGTTCCTGATCGATGGCTCAGGCAGCATCTCCTCCGGCAACTTTGCCACGATGATGAACTTCGTGAGAGCTGTGATAAGCCAGTTCCAGAGACCCAGCACCCAGGTGTGCCATTGCGGGAGGGAGGCTGCTGGGGATGGGTGCTTGGATCCTGGTGAAATGGCCTCAGCCCCGCCCTGTGTGCTTCTCCCAGTTTTCCCTGATGCAGTTCTCCAACCGATTCGAAACACACTTCACTTTCGAGAAATTCAGGCGCAGCTCAAACCCCCTCAGCCTGTTGGCTTCTGTTCGCCAGCTGGGAGGGTTAACATACACGGCCACCGCCATCCAAAAAGTCGTGTGAGTCCTGACTCCTTCCAGGCACAGTCCCAAAGCACCCAGGTCTTCCCTTGGGCCTCATCTGTCTCCATGAGAAGGGGACAGGCAGGGACCGAAATTCAGCCCGTGATACCCTTGCCAAGCTGGGGCCTCTGGGTGGGACTGCGGCCTCCCGAAGGAAAAGGCATCTTCTCATTTTCACGAGGGCACCAGGGGCTAGTGTGGGTTTGTTCACAGGCCTCTAAGACCTCTTCTTTCCTGACAGGCACCAATTGTTCCATGCCTCATATGGGGCCCGTAGAGATGCCACCAAAATTCTCATTGTCATCACTGATGGGAAGAAAGAAGGCGACAGCCTGGATTATAAGCATGTCATCCCCATGGCTGATGCAGCAGGCATCATCCGCTATGCAATTGGGGTAGGGTGTGGGATGGCTTCCCCCTTCTCCCACGGCTTCCTCTCAGGGCAACTTCCCTTTCTATGTATTTTCTTTTCTCTTTGAGACAGGATCTTGCTCTATCACCCAGGAAGTGGTGCAATCCTAGATCACCGCAGCCTCGAATTCCTGGGCTCCAGTGATCCTCCCACCCCAGCCTCCCCAGTAGCTGGGACCACAGGCGTGTGCCATCAAGCCTGGCTATTTTCTTTTTGGTTGAGATGGGGTCTTGCTATGTTGCCCAGGCTGGTCTCAAATTCCTGGCCTCAAGCAATTCTACCACCTTGGTCTCCCAAAGCACAGGGATTACAAGCGTGAACCACCGCCAACAACATCCCTTTCAAGGATAGAAACACCAGCTCTCTCTGCTCTTACTGCCTTAAGGATGAAAACTCTGCCCTAGACTGGAGACCATGATCCTTTCTCCTAAACTCCCTGATGCCGTCTGGGCTTCGTGTTTCTCCTGTGTCCACAGGGTGTGATCATGTTGATCTTGTGGGATTATTGGAGGATGTTGCACCCAGTGCACACAGGCACATTTGATTTATTATTTCTACTGAGTTGATCTTTTCTGGGGACAGGTTGGATCAGCTTTTCAAAACACAAATTCTTGGAAAGAATTAAATGACATTGCATCGAAGCCCTCCCAGGAACACATATTTAAAGTGGAGGACTTTGATGCTCTGAAAGATATTCAAAACCAACTGAAGGAGAAGATCTTTGCCATTGAGGGTGAGTCTGAAGGGAGCTCTTCGCTTGGGGAATCCTCAGCCGTTAACACCTTTTCACTTAGAACCCGAGGCTCCGTGAAACAGGTAGACAGCATCCCGGTACTCCTGCTTTCTGGGGACCCTGATAGCCATGTCTGTCAGCTTGTCCCCACTGACGTCCCCCAGCACTGTCAGAGCCGCCCCAAAGTGGCCCCAGGATGGCCCTGCTCCCCACAGAGAATGATCTCACACCACCACCGGCTCCACTGCAGAACAAAAAGCAGTGCCAGGCCCAACCTAGGAGACCCTTCCACCCATACTGGGCCCTACCCAGCCACGTCCCACCAGCCACTCACTCCCCTGGGCAAGGGGCACACGGACACCTGGCCCCCTCGGGTCTGCATGTAGACCTGTGGGGGGCCCTGATGAGGACCAGATCGGTGCTGCCATCGCTGTCCACATCCATGGAGCAGAGGGGGGCCCCGAAGTTGGAGCTGATCTGGAGGGCAGAGCCTGGTCCCTGTCACAGGCACCAGCTCTCCCTGTAGCCTCCAGTCTTAGCTTCTCCTAAAGCTGAAGTGTTCTTGGACCTGGCAAAGCCCATCTCCCTCCCTCGCACTCAAGCGTCATGCCTTCCCCCAGGTACGGAGACCACAAGCAGTAGCTCCTTCGAATTGGAGATGGCACAGGAGGGCTTCAGCGCTGTGTTCACGCCTGTAAGTAGGGCCCCTTAGGCCGATGATGTGCTGTAAGGGGAGGGGGGGCAGGGAAGGCCAGGGTAGGTGTCAGGTGGGTAAGAGGCGGGGGCGGAAGGCATATCTCTGGTACATGCTGTCTTCCTGCTCCGGCCTCTGTTCAGCCCTGGAATCCTTTTCTCCCAGGATGGCCCCGTTCTGGGGGCCGTGGGGAGCTTCACTTGGTCTGGAGGCGCCTTCCTGTACCCCCCAAATATGAGCCCCACCTTCATCAACATGTCTCAGGAGAATGTGGACATGAGGGACTCTTACCTGGGTGAGAAACAGCCAGGGGTTGGGGACAGGTGGGAGATGCACTGCCCAGGGTGGGGTCCAGGGTTCTGGGGAAGGGGGATGGGGGCTGTGCTGCCTGGGGTGGGTTCCAGGGTTCTGGGGAGGAGGGATGGGGGCTGTGCTGCCTGGGGTGGGGGTCCAGGGTTCTGGGGAGGGGAGATGGGCGCTGTGCTGCCTGGGGTGGGTTCCAGGGTTCTGGGGAGGGGGTATGGGGACTGTGCTGCCTGGGGTGGGGGTCCAGGGTTCTGGGGAGGGGAGATGGGGGCTGTGCTGCCTGGGGTGGTGGGCCTGGGGAGGGGAGAAGGGGGCTGCGCTGCCTGGGGTGGGTTCCAGGGTTCCGGGGAGGGAGGATGGGGGCTGCACTGCCCAGGGTGGGGTCCAGGGTTCTGGGGAGGGGGAATGGGGGCTTTTGTGCTGAGGCCTGGGCCCCTCAGGTTACTCCACCGAGCTGGCCCTCTGGAAAGGGGTGCAGAGCCTGGTCCTGGGGGCCCCCCGCTACCAGCACACCGGGAAGGCTGTCATCTTCACCCAGGTGTCCAGGCAATGGAGGATGAAAGCCGAAGTCATGGGGACCCAGGTTGGGCGTGACAGGAGCCAGAGGGGAGGATGAGGGTGGGGATAGTGGCCGGGGCTGGGGAGAGGATGGAGGGGCTTTGAGGGCCTTGGGGGAGGTCCTGGTACCTGGGGAGAGGTGGGACCTGGCCCACAGGGCTGCCTCTGGCAGGGACAGGCAGCATGACCCAGGCTCTGTCCTCCAGATCGGCTCCTACTTCGGGGCTTCCCTCTGCTCCATGGATGTGGACAGCGACGGCAGCACCGACCTGGTCCTCATCGGGGCCCCCCATTACTACGAGCAGACCCGAGGGGGCCAGGTGTCTGTGTGTCCCTTGCCCAGGGGGGTGAGTGGCTGATGGGCCTGGGCTGGGTGGGGTCTGGTGTGGGTGGAGGGGTTGGGCGGGTTGGGCCTGGCACTGCTTTTGTTCTGCAGTGGAGAAGGTGGTGGTGTGATGCTGTTCTCTACGGGGAGCAGGGCCACCCCTGGGGTCGCTTTGGGGCGGCTCTGACAGTGCTGGGGGATGTGAATGGGGACAAGCTGACGGACGTGGCCATCGGGGCCCCAGGAGAGGAGGAGAACCGGGGTGCTGTCTACCTGTTTCACGGAGTCTTGGGACCCAGCATCAGCCCCTCCCACAGCCAGGTGAGGCCGTGTCCCATTTCTGTCACTAGAGCAGCCTGCTTCTTGCCTCTCCCACTCTGTCATACTGGAAAACTTTCCCTTTTTACTTTTTCTTACCTCCCTTGCCCAGCTCTGAGCACCTTGTAGTAGTGGCGTGGTCTCAGCTCACTGCAACCTCCATCTCCCAGGTTCAAGCGATTCTCTGCCTCAGCCTTCAGAGTAGCTGGGATTACAGGCATGCACCACCATGTCCGGTTAATTTTTGTATTTTAGTAGAGACAGGCTTTCGCCACGTTGGCTAGGCTGGTCTTGAACTCCTGGCCTCAGGTGATCTGCCTGTCTCGGCCTCCCAAAGTGCTGGGATTATAGGCGTGAGCCATGATGCCCAGGCCCCTGCCAGTTTTACAAGGTACACAGGTCAGGCACAGAAAACCCATTTTACAGATGGAATCTGGGACACTGGGAAGACAAGGGCCTTGGTTTGTTGGAGGTTCAGAGTGGGTCCGAGACGGCGAAGGGTGCTCTGGCCTCCTGACCTCTAACCCGGTGCGCAGTCTCCCGGCTCCCTGCTGCTCACCACTTAGGTCCAGTCGTTTCAACCTTCCCTTCCACTCGCCCCTCGCCTCCCTGGGTGCTACATGATTTTATTCCCTTCCTGCCATTGAGGTCCCACGAAATGCCCATCCATCCCTGCAGCCGCCCTCCACCCAAGGGAGCAGGTTCCCTGAGAACGAAGGGCTGCTTTTCTTGGCAAAAGTCAAGAAAGCCCTGTTAAAAAATAGGCAAAGGGGCTGCTCCAAGTGGCTCAGATCTGTAATTCCAACACTTTGGGAGGCCGAGGCAGGAGGATCACTTGAGGCCAGGAGTTTCAGGCCAGCCTGGGCAACATAGGGAGACCCCATCTCTAGAAAAAATTTTAAAAATTAGACAGGCATTGTGGTGCTGTAGTAACTCTAGTCCCAATTACTCGGGAGGCTGAGGTGGGAGATCACCTGAGCCCAGGAGGTTGAGGCTGCAGTGAGCTATGATTGCGTCACTTCACTTCAGCCCAGGTGAAAGAGCACAACCCTGTGTCAAAAAAAAAAAAGGCGGGGGGGGCAAAGGATTTGGATAGGGATAGACGTTTCTCCAAAGAAGAGGTACAAAGGGCCAATGAGTGCATAAAATGATTCTCAATGTCATTAGTCATCAGCAAATCGAACCCAGGAGGTGGAGCTTGCAGTGAGCCGAGATTGCGCCACTGCACTCCAGCCTGGGTGACAGAGCGAGACTCCGTCTCAAAACAAACAAACAAACAAACAAACAAACAAAAAACTATAACTATAATGAGATGCCACTTCTCACCTACTAGAATGGCTAGAAACAAAGGCAGATAATGACAGGTGTTGGTGAGGTTGTGGAGAACCGGGCATCCTCCCGCACTGCTGGGGATGATGTAAATCCACGCAGCTGCTTTGGAAATCAGTATGGCAGGTCCTCAAAACATTAAACACAGGCTGGGCACAGTGGCTCACGCCTGTAACCCCAGCACTTTGGGAGGCCGAGGCGGGTGGATAACCTGAGGAGTCTGAGACCAGCCTGGCCAACACAGTGAAACCCCATCTGTACTAAAAATACAAAAAAAAAAAAAAAATTAGCTGGGCATGGTGGTGGGTGCCTGTAATCCCAGCTACTCGGGAGGCTGAGGCAGGAGAATCTGTTGAACCTGGGAGGTGGAGGTTGTGGTAAGCCGAGATCGCGGCACTGCACTCCAGCCTAGGCAACAAGAGCAAAACTCTGTCTCAAACAAACAAACAAAAAGTTAAACATAGAGTTGCCATGTGATCTGGCAATTCCACCTATAAAACATGCTAAGTGAGGGAAGCCAGACACAGAAGGCCACATGTATTCAGGCCAAATGTCCAGAACAGGCAGATCTGTAGAAACGGAAAGTAGATGAGCAGTTTCACAGGGCTGGGTGTGGGGGAAAGTCAGGGGCATGAGGGTGACTGCTAATGGGTGTGGAGTCTCTTTTTGGGGTAGTGGAAATGTTCTAAAATTGATTGTGGTAGTGGTTTCACACCTCTCTAAACATACCAAAAGCCACTAAGTCATATACTTTAAAGGGGTGAGTTGTATGCTATATGGTCTATAGCTCAAAAAAGCTGTTACCAAAAAGAAAAAAGTGCCAAGGAAGGTCCCTGCAGTTCTGTCACACACCAGCTGTCTGATCTTTGACAGGTAACTCACCCTCTCTGTGCTCAGTTTTCTCACTGGTAAAATGGTGATACTAATAGAACCAACCTTATTGAGCTGCTGCTCTGAGGATTAAATGAGTTAGTATGCATGAAGTGCTTATCACAGTGCCTGGCACACAATAGGTGTCATGTTGTTATAATCTGTTTTAATTTTCATTAAGATAATTTAACAACTGGCCAGACGCGGTGGCTCTCGCCTGTAATCCCAGTACTTTGGGAGGCTGAGGCAGGCAGATCACTTGAGGTCAGGAGTTCCAGACTAGGCTGGCCAACATGGGGAAACCCTGTCTCTACCAAAAATACAAAAATTGGCTGTGCGTGGTGGCGCATGCCTGTAATCCCAGCTACTCGGGAGGCTGAGGCAGGAAAATGGCTTGAATCCAGGAGTCGGAGGTTGCAGTGAGCTGAGATTGCACTCCAGCCTGGGTGATAGAGTGAGACTCCATCTCAAAACAAACAAACAAAAAACACATAGTTTAACAACTGAAAG
The DNA here is from genome assembly GCF_006542625.1 of Nomascus leucogenys. NCBI lineage: Eukaryota > Metazoa > Chordata > Mammalia > Primates > Hylobatidae > Nomascus > Nomascus leucogenys. The sequence goes on along the minus strand of NC_044382.1, from coordinate 74,687,457 downwards.
GGAATCTAAAGAAGAGGGTGAAAGACTGTTGAGAATAACAACGGCCCACGTGTTGTCATGAAACTGCAAACAGTTCGTACCAATTCCCACGACCCATCACATGCAGGCATACCTTGTTTTATGTGCTTTGCAGATACTGCATTTTTTACACGTTGAAGGTAGGCAGCGACCCTGCACTGAGCAAGTCTATCAGTGCTGTTTTCCCAGCTGTGTGCACTCACTTTGTGTCTCTGTGTTACCTTCGGTAATTCTCACAATGTTTCAAACTTTTTTGTAATTATCATGTCTGTGATGGTGATCTGTGACCAGTGATCTTCGATGTTACTATTGTCCTCGTTTTGGGGCACCATGAAGCACGTCCATATATGAAGGTGAACTTCATCAATGTGTGTGTTCTGACTGCTCCACCACCGATAGCTCCCCTGTCTCTCTCCCTCTCCTGTGGCCTCCCTATTCCCTGCAATGCAATGATATTGAAATTAAGCCAAATAATAACTCTACAATGGTCTTCAAGTGTTCAAGTGAAAGGAAGAGTCGCATGTCTCTCACTATTTATTTATTTATTGAGGCAGGGTCTCACTCTGTCACCCAGCCTGGAGTACACTGGTGTGATCTTGGCTTACTGAAACTTCTCCCTCTGGGGTTCAAGTGATTCTCCTGCCTCAGCCTCCTGAGTAGCTGGCATTACAGATGGGTGCCACCAGGCCTGGCTAATTTTTGTGTTTTTAGTAGAGATGGGGTTTTGCCATGTTGGCCAGGCTAGTCTTGAACTCCTGACTCTAAGTGATCTGCCTGCCTTGGCCTCCCAAAGCACTGGGATTACAGCATGAGCCACCACATCTGGCCACATATCTCTCACTTTAGATCAAAACCTAGAAATGATTAAGCTTGGTGAAGAAGCCATGTCAAAAGCCAACACGGGCTGAAGGCCTTTTGCACCAAACAGCCAAATTCTGAATGCAAAGAAAAAGTTATTGAAGGAAATTAAGAGTGCTACTCCAGTGAACATATGAATGATAAGAAAGTGAAACAGCCTAATTGCTGATATGAAGGAAGTTTGAGTGATCTGGATGGAAGATCAAACCAGCCACAACATCCCCTTAAGCCAAAGCCTAATCCAGAGCAAGATCCGAATGCTCTTCAGTTCTATGAAGGCTGAGAGAGGTGAGGAAGCTGCAGAAGAAACGTTGGAAGTCAGCAGAGGTGGAAGTCAGCAGGGTTCATGAGGTTTAAGGAAAGAAGCAATCTCCACAACATAAAAGCACAAGGTGAAGCAGCAAGTACAGATGGAGAAGGCGCAGCAAGTTCTGATGAAGGTGGCTACACTCAACAACAGGTTTTCAATGTAGATGAGATGGCCATCGATGGAAGAAGATGCCATCTAGGACTTTCAGAGAAGTCAATGCCTGGCTTCAAAGCTTCAAAGGACAGGCTGACTCTCTTGTTAGGGGCTAAAGCAGCTGGTAGGACTTCAAGGTATAGCCAGTGCTCATTTACCATTTGGAAAATCCCAGGGCCCTGAAGAATGATGCTAAATCCACCCTTCCTGTGCTCTAGAAATGGAACAAAGCTGGGGTGACAGCACATCTGTTTACAGCATGGTTGACTGAGTGTTTTAAGCCCATTCTGGAGACCTGCTGCTCAGAAAAATAGATTTCTTTCCAAAGTTTGCTGCTTATTGACAGTGCACCTGGTCACCCAAGAGCTCTGATGGAGATGTTCAAGGAGATTAGTGTTGTTTCCATGCCTGCAAACACAACACCCATTCTGCAGTCCATGGACCAAGGAGTAATTTTGACTTTCAAGTCTCATTATTTCAGAAATACATTTCATAAGGCTATAGCTGCCATAGATAGTGATTCTTCTGATGGATCTGGGCAAAGTCAATTGAAAACCTTCTGGAAAAAAATTCACAATTTTAGGTGCCATTAAGAACATTCGTGATTCATGAGAGGGGGTCAAAATATCAACATTAACAAGAGTTTGGGAGAAGCTGATTCCAATTCTCACGGATGACTTTGAGTGGCTCAAGGCTTCAGGGGAGGAAGTGACTGCGGATGTGGTGGAAATAGAGAACCAGAATTAGAAGTGGAGCCTGAATTGCTGCGGTCTCGATGAAACTTGCACAGATGAGGACCTGCTTCTTACGGATGAGGAAAGAAAGTGTTTTTTTTTTCAGATGGAATACATTCCTGGTGAAGATGATATAAATATTGTTGAAATGACAACACAAGATTAAGCATATTACATAAACGGGCCGGTCACAGTGGCTCACCCCTGTAATCCCAGCACTTTGGGAGGCTGAGGTGGGCAGACCACTTGAGGTCAGGAGTTCGAGACCAGCCTGGCCTACATAGGGAAACCTCATCTCTACTAAAAAAATTAGCTGGGTGTGGTGGTGGATGTCTATAATCCCAGCTACTCAGGAGGCTGAGGCAAGAGAATCGCTTGAACCCGGGAGGCAAAGGTTGCAGTGAGCCGAGATCACACCACTGCACTCTAGCCTGGGCGACCGAATGAAAGTGTGTCTCAAAAAAAAAAAAAAAGAAGAATATTATATAAATGTAATTGATAAATCAGCATAGAATTTGAGAGGATTGACTCCAACTTTCAAAGAAGCTCTACTGTGGGCAAAATGTTATCAACCAGCATCACATTCTCCAGAGAAATTTCATGAAAGGAAGAGTCCATCCAGGCAGCGAACTTCCTCACTGTCTTATTCTAGGAAATTGCCATAGCCACCCCAACCTCCAGCAGTTGCCACTGTGATCAGTCAGCCATGTCACCATCAGGCAAGACCCTCCACCAGCAAAAAGATTATGCCTTGCTAAAGGCTTAAACGATTGTTAGCATCTTTTACCAATCAAATATTTTATTTTTATTTTTGAACTTTTATTTTAGATTTAGATGGGGTACCTCTAGCCTTTGTAGACTTCCTCAGTAATTGGTAAATTTCTCTTTTTATTTTGTTATTATTCCTTTTTTTCTTTTCTTTTTCTTTTTTTAATTTTTATTGTTTGGAGGCAGAGTCTCATTATGTCACTTAGGCTGGAGTGCAGTGGCACAATCATAGCTGACTGCAGCCTCGAATTCCTGGGCTCAAGAGATCCTCCTGCCAAAGCCTCCTGAGTAGCTGGGACCACAGTCACAAGCCAGTGTGCCCTGCCCATTATTATTACATTTTTTATTTTTTCGAGACAAAGTCTCGCTCTGTCACCCAGGCTGGAGTGCCGTGGTGCAATCTCCACTCACTGCAACCTCCGCCTCCCGGATTCAAGCGATTCTCCTGCCTCAGCCTCCTGAGCAGCTTGGATTGCAGGTGTGTGCCATCATGCCCAGCTAATTTTTGTGTATTTAGTAGAAACGGGGTTTCACCATGTTGGCCAGGCTGGTCTGGAACTCCTGACCTCAGATGACCCACCCGCCTCGGCCTCCCAAAGTGTTGGGATTACAGGCTTGAGCCACCGCGTATGGCTATTATTATTACTTTTAATGTCTGCTAGTTCCAGGGTGCACAGAGATTTAAAGGGCACATTCTTCCAGGGACTGGGCATAACATGAGCACTGGGAATGAAGGTGATAGGTTCTACAGGGGAGGCAGTGCCCAGGAGGGTGGATCTGGGTGTGGGTGCGACCACTCCCTATCCCACCCCAGCTTTTTCTTGTCCTTTGAAGAGACAGTGACAGCAAGACACAAAAAGGGGACTTGGGCCTGGGGTCGGATGGTCTGGTGTTAGGTCTGGAGTCGGCCTCTTAAAGGCTACATGGGGTTGACACTGTCCCAAACCTCTCTCCTGCATCTTTGCAACGAGGGAGGTGAGGTTGGACGAACTCTGAGGTCCCTTTCAGCCTTAATACTCATTGTGATATATTATTGACTGCTGGCCGTATCCTGGGTGCTGTTCTAAGAACCGTAGGAATTCCTCTCCTGCGCACGGCTAAACTCTGAGCTAATAGTATCATTATGTGAAAGATGAGGAAACGGAGGCACAGACAGATTGAGTCCTTGCCCACGGCCTCGTGGCTCATATGTGGAGGAGTCAGAATTGGAACTAGAGACTGATTGAATGAATGACACTCGGGTCACCAGGACACCCTTCCAATCTCCACTCTTACATCTGTTTCTTAGCAATCATCTCCCAACTCCTACCTCCTCTTTTCAGGTTCTTCTTGGTGACATCTGTTCACAACTCACCCCTTCTCTCCCTTTCCGATGGTCCTACCTCCATATTCCCCTTGTTACTTATTTCCAACTTCTTCCCCCACTTTCCATCTTGATTCACCCTTCTCTCTTCTGGCCAGCGGATCGCCGGCTCCCAGCTCTCCTCCAGGCTGCAGTATTTTGGGCAGGCTCTGAGTGGGGGTCAAGACCTCACCCAGGATGGACTGGTGGACCTGGCTGTGGGGGCCCGAGGCCAGGTGCTCCTGCTCAGGTGAGAGCAGCCTTTCTCGGAGGCTCCCCAGGTGGTCCTAGGTCCAGATGGGGGTGCCCACCCCACGTGGTGCTCCCAGGAGCCGATGGCCTGTCCTCAGCTCGGTGCTCTGCCCGCAGGACCAGACCTGTGCTCTGGGTGCAGGTGAGCATGAAGTTCATACCTGCTGAGATCCCCAGGTCTGTGTTTGAGTGTCGGGAGCAGGTGGTCTCTGACCAGATCCTGGGACAGTCCAGCATCTGCCTTTACATTGACACAAGTTCCAAGAACCTGCTTAGGAGCCGTGAGTCCCCTCCCCTCCAACCCAGGACACCCTGACCTCTGGAGTCCCCCATCCCAGGCCCCTGTCTCCCACCCTGCCCATTGTCCACCCAAGGAGTTCCTGTCTCAACGCTGTCCCTGGGACTGCCTACAGGTGACCTCCAAAGCTCTGTGACCTTGGACCTGGCCCTCGACCCTGGCCGCCTGAGTCCCCGTGCCACCTTCCAGGAAACAAAGAACCGGAGTCTGAGCCGAGTTCGAGTCCTCGGGCTGGAGACACATTGTGAAAACTTCAACCTGCTGCTCCCGGTGCGTCTGGGCATGAACGTGGGTGGCGGCCACGCTGGGGCTGGCAGAAGGCAAGGCAGGGAGAGAACAGGCTGCATTCCGGCCTCCCTGTGGCTCAGCCCAGCACAGCACCAGCCATGCAGGACATGCTTACTGCTTGTTAGCCAGAGAGTGAGTGAGCGAGCAAATGAGTGATGAGATTGGCTGCAATTGCCAGGGGCCACACGGTTGGATTTCAGGAAAGAGAATTGGGCAGCCTGAGAGAACTCTGGGGCTTCCGGCTGGGCTTTTTTTCAGGCATTCACTGGACACGTGTTTTTCCAGCTGCTCCTGGGAGACAGGCCCTGCCCTGGGGGCCAGGGGCATAGGGGTGGCCAAAACAGTCATTGCTGATCGGGAGGTCTGCGGGGAGGAGGAAAAAAACAAAGACAAACCAGGGGAGAGAACAGAGAGGGTGTCAGGGAGGCCTCCTGAAGGCGGTGACGCTGAGCAGGCCCTGGAGGAAGCGGAAGCCGCGTGGGAGCTGGGCAGGGGCAGGATAAGAACTGTGGATGGGGCCGAGCGCAGCTCTGCACAGTGCTCCCCTTACCCTCCGCTCTCCCCCACACCTGTCCCCCAGACCTGCGTGGAGGACTCTGTGACCCCCATCACCTTGCGTCTGAACTTCACGCTGATGGGCAAGCCCCTCCCTGCCTTCAGAAACCTTCGGCCTATGCTGGCCGCCGATGCTCAGAGATACTTCACGGCCTCCGTGAGTCCTGGCGCTGGGTTCTCCCAGAGAGGGCGCACAGCGTGAGGCCTGGGTTTCGGAGAAAACCCCCCATTGCCTTCCCACGCAGCTACCCTTTGAGAAGAACTGTGGAGCTGACCATATCTGCCAGGACGATCTCGGCATCTCCTTCAGCTTCCCAGGGTGAGCGCCCCCACCTTAGACCTGCCCTACTGCCCCAGCCTCCTTCTTGGAATCTGGGACTCCTGTCTCTGGCTCTCCCTAACATTGTCTCATTCTATACTCAAAACCCAGGTGTCTTGGCTGGGCACGGTGGCTCACGCCTGTAATCCCAGCACTTTAGGAGGCCGAGGTGGGAGGATCTTTTGAGGCTAGGAGTTAGGGATCAGCCTGGGCAACAGAGCGAGATCCCATTTCCACAAAAACAAAACAAAACAACAACAACAACAAAAAAATCACTTGAGTGTGGTAGAGCATGCCTATAGTCCCAGCTACTTGGGAGGCTGAAGCTTAAGGATTGCTTGAGCTCTGGAGTTGGAGGCTGCAGTGAGCCATGATCACGCCACTCCACTCCAATCTGGGTGAAAGAGCAGGACTCTGTCTCTCAAAAAAAAAAAAAAAAAAAAAAAAGAAGAAGAAGAACCCAGGTGTCCTGTCCCCTGTCTATCTCCCACATCCCCATCCACCCTTTTATCCCAGACCATTTCTAGCCTCAGTCACAGAATCATCTTCTCCTTCCCCTCCCCTGATACCCAGCTTGAAGACCCTGCTGGTGGGGAGTAACCTGGAGCTGAACACAGAAGTGATGGTGTGGAACGACGGGGAAGACTCCTACGGAACCACCATCACCTTCTCCCACCCGGCAGGACTGTCCTACCGCTACGTGGCAGAGGGCCAGGTGCTCCCTCTGGGGAAGGAGGAGGAGGCTGGGCTGGGCATTAGCGTAGATTCCCGTGCGGTTCAGAACCTGGGCTGGGCTTGGAGGTGGTAGTGCCATCTGGGGCATGCCTCCGCTCGTGTGGTGTGCAACTTTGGGCATCACAGTTTAAGGACACTGACTATCAGGAATGATTTCCTGAGAGGCCACTAATGTGGAGACAGACGGGAACCTCCCCAAATTTCTTTCTATTCCATATTATATCAATATTCTTCTTTTAAAGGAAAACATATCTCAGCCTTCAAATATTTTAAAACACTGTTCTGTAGAAGCAAGGGGTTGAATTTATTGGTCACTCTACATTAAGGCTTGGCAACCTTTTTCTGTAAAGGGCTAGAGAGTAAATATTTCAGCTTCGTGGTCCACGTGGTCTGTGTCACAGCTGCTAACCTCTGGTGTTGTGGAATGAAAGCAGCCATTGACATGGATGAGTTTATGAATGAATATACCTGCGATGCAGTAAAACTTTATAAAAAATAGGTAGTGGCTGTTGTTTGCCCATCTCTGCTTTAGAATGCAGAACTAGGACCACAGGGAGTCAAAGAGAACCAGATTTTTTAAACAAAAGTGTTATTATGGCTGGGAGTGGTGGCTCATGCCTGTAATCCCAGGACTTTGGGAGGCTGAGGCAGGCGGATCACCTGAGGTCAGGAGTTTGAGACCAGCCTGGCCAACATGGTGAAACCCCATCTCTACGAAAAATACAAAAATTAGCTGGGTGTGGTGGCGGGCGCCTGTGATCCCAGCTACTGAGGAGGCCGAGGCGGGAGAAGTGCTTGAACTCAGAAGACGGAGGTTGCAGTGAGCCGAGATTGTGCCACTGCACTCCAGCCTGGACAACAGAGTAAGACTCTGTCTCAAAAAAAAAAAAGTTATTAAGAAAAATTTAAAACATTTACAAAAGTAGAAAGTAGTTCAACAAAACTCCCCAAAACTTGTCACCTATATTCAACAATTAGCAACATTTTGCCACATTTGTTTCATCAATTGTTCCCCTTTGCTAAGGTATTTTCTTTCTTTCTTTATTTTTGAGACAGGGTTTCGCTCTGTCACACAGGCTGGAGTGCAGTGGTACAATTTCAGCTCACTGTAGCCTTGACCTCCTGGGCTCAGGAGATCCTCCCATCTCAGCCTCCTGAGTAGCTAGAACCACATGCACACACCACCACGCCTGGCTAATTTTTTTATTTTTTTGTAGAGTTGGGGTCTTACCATGCTGCCCAAGCTGGTCTCTAACTCCTGGGTTCAAGCGGTCCTCCCATCTTAGCTTCCCGAAGTGTTGGAGTTACAAACATGAGCCACTGTGCCTGACCTGCTAAAGTATTTTAAAACAAATCTCAGACATGAGGGTCATTGTACTCCTCCTTATTCACTCTGCTATGGTTTGAATGCATCACCCAAAGTTCATGTGTTGGACACTTAATCCCCAATGTAACAGTGTTGAAAGGTGAAACCTTTAAAAGGTGATTCGGTTATGAGGGCTTTGCCCTCATGAATGGATGAATACTATTATCTCAAGAGTAGATTAGTTATTTCAGGAGTGGGTTTCCTTCCTTCCCTCCCTCTCCCTCCCTCCCCTTTCTTTTTCTTTTTCTCTTTTTCTCTTTCTTTCTTCCTTCCTTCCTTCCTTCCTTCCTTCCTTCTTTCCTTCCTTTCTTTCTTTTTCTTTCTTTCTTTTCTTTTCTTTTCTTTTCTTTTCTTTCTTTCTTTCCTTGAGAGGGTCTTGCTCTGTTGCCCAGGCTGGGGTGCAGTGGCACGATCTTGGCTCACTGCAGCCTCTGACTCCCAACTTCAAGCAATTCTTGTGCCTCAGCCTCCTGAGTAGCTGGGATTACAGGTGCCCACTGCTACGCCCAGCTAAGTTTTGCATTTTTAGTAGAGATGGGGTTTCACCATGTTGGGCAGTCTGGTCTTGAACTCCTGACCTCAAATAATGCACCGGCTTCGGCTTCCCAAAGTACAAGGATTACAGGTGTGAGCCACGGAGCCTAGCCCAGGAGTGGGTTTCTAATTAAAGGATGAGTTTGGCCCCCTTTCCCTCTCACTCTCACATGCGCTGTCTTGCACATGTGGCACAAAGGCCCTCACCAGATGCTGGTGCCATGCTTTTGGACTTCCCAGCCTCCAGAACCACAAAGCTTCTATTGATACATTACCTAGTTTGCGGTAATCTGTTATAGCAGCAGGGAACAGACAAAGACACACTCTATAGTTCTGAACAATGGGGACCTCTTATATGACCTCAACACCGTTATCACACCCAATGAAATAAGTGATTCCTTGGTATTAAGATCATAGTCAAAATTCCATAATTGTCTCAAAAATATCTTTTACTTCTGGTCTATTTGAATGAAAATTCGAACTAGGTCCACACATGATGTTTGGTTGTTATTTCTGCTGTCCCTCTTAGTCTAATATTCCCAATGGAAGCACATTTTGATTAACGTATAAAAGAACACAGCAGGAAAGGCCATCTCTTGCATGTGAGGGGTGATCACTGTCAATGAAAGTGCTCCTAGACATATCAACCAAATGTAATGGGTGGACCTTTGTTGAATATTGATTTTAACAAATGAGCTGTAAAGAAACATTTTTGGAGACAATCTAAGAAAATAGAACATGACCAGTATATTGGTATATTAAGGAGTAATTGTTAATTTTGTTGGCTGTGATTTATTGGATCTGTGGTTACATTTAAAATACCCTTATCTGTTGGTGGTATACACTGAAGTATTTCTAGATGAAACAATATGGTGTTTGGAATATGCTTTAAAGTGTTCAGAAAGAGAACATAGTAGAAAAAAGAGTAGAAAAATGTTGGTTACTTAAAATGAGTGATGGTTATATGGGGTTGATTTTCCAGTCTCTATTTTTGAATGTGTTTCAAATTTTCCATAATAAGAGGACTTTAAAATAACAATAAAATGGTGAACATTTTAATATATTTGAGATTTCTACTTTGGAAGAAAGTTTGACCAGATAGCTATGGGGGAGCTTTTAAAAATGTAACCTTGGCTGGAGATGGTGGCTCATACCTGTAATCCTAGTGTTCTGGGGGACCAAGATGGGAGGATTGCTTGAAGCCAGGAGTTCAAGACCAGCCTGGGCAATATAGTGAGATCCCATCTATAACAAATAATCTTTTTAAATTAGCCAGGCATGGTGGTGGTGTGTGCCTGTAGTCCTAGCTACTTGGGAGGCTGAGGCAAGAGGATGGCTTGAGGCCAGAGTTTGAGGCTGCAGTGAGCTGTGATTGCATCACCGCTTTCTGGCCTGGGTGACAGAGTGAGACCTGGTCTCAAAAAACAAACAAACAAACAAACAAAAACATAAGCTTAAGGTGGGCCCCAGGAAGCTTCATCACTACTTCGTGGCGTGTCTTTGGAATGCTGTTATGTTAGGTTGGTGCAAAAGTAATTGTGGTTTTTGCCATTGCTTTCAATTTCAACTAATACTCCTCTACTTTTTCTCATGCCTAGAAACAAAGGCAGCTGCGTTCCCTGCGCCTGACATGTGACAGCGCCCCAGCTGGGAGCCAGGGCACCTGGAGCACCAGCTGCAGAATCAACCACCTCGTCTTCCGTGGCGGTGCCCAGGTCAGGCTGGCTTCTGTCCCCTCGCCACTCCCCTGCCCCACCCTGTCTTTACTGCTCTGTGACCTCTCAGTTCCTTTTCCTCAGATCACCTTCGTGGCTACCTTTGACGTCTCCCCCAAGGCTGTCCTGGGAGACAGGCTGCTTCTGACAGCCAATGTGAGCAGGTGAGCCGGGCCGGGCCAGGCCAGGGGCAGCGCCCCTCGTCTCCAGCCTCACACCCCATTCTCCTCCTCTGGGACCTTTGGCAACTGGGTCTCTCCTCTTTCTCCAGCGAGAACAACACTCCCAGGACCAGCAAGACCAGCTTCCAGCTGGAGCTCCCGGTGAAGTACGCCGTCTACGCTGTGGCTAGCAGGTCAGCAGGTACCCCACTGCAGGAAAAAAAGGTTATTTTCTCTGACTCTGATGGGGGTGGATCTCACCCCCTGCAGCAGCTGAACATGAGATGTTTTAAGTTTTGTGTGGTAGATAATACTGCCAGCAGCACTTACCAGTCAACACATTTGTTTTGTTTTGGTTTTTGTTTCCTTTTATCTTTGATTCAATTATTATTATTATTATTGTTGTTGTTTTTTGAGACAGAGTTTTCTCTTGTTGCCCAGGCTGGAGTGCAATGGCGTGATCTCGACTCACTGCAACCTCCACCTCCCGGGTTCAAGGGATTCTCCTGCCTCAGCCTCCTGAGTAGCTGGGATTACAGGTGCGCACCACCACACCCAGTTAATTTTTGTATTTTTAGTAGAAACGGGGTTTCACCATGTTGGCTAGGATGGTCTCCAACTCCTGACCTCAGGTAATCCACCCGCCTCGGCCTCCCAAAGTGATGGGATTATAGGCATGAGCCACCATGCCCAGCCTATTTTCTAAATTTTTATTTCAACTTTGATGTTAGATTGGGGGGTACCTGTACAGATTTGTTACATGGGAATATTGCATGATGCTGAGGTTTGGGGTACAAATCCTACCACTCTGGCCGTGAATGCAGAACCCAATAGGTAGTTTTTCAACCCATGCCCCTCCCTGCACCCTCCAGTGGACCACAGTGTCTATTGTTTCCATCTTTGTGTCCATGTTTGCTCACTGCTTACCTCCCACGTGTAAGTGAGAGCATGTGGTATTTGATTTTCTGTTCCTGCACTAATTTGTTTAGGATTATACTCCAGCTCCATCCATGTTACTGCAGAGGACATGACTTCATTCTCTTCATGGCTGCATAGTATTCCGTGGTGTATATGCACCATGTGTATGTACATTTTCCTTATCCCACGGATGGGCATCTAGGTTGATTCCATGTCTTTGCTATTGTGAATAGCACAGCAATGAACATATGAGTGCATGTCTCTTTTTGGTAGAATGATTTATTTTTGGGAAAGGGGGGATATATCCACTAATGAGATTGCTCGCTCAAATGGTAGCTCTGTGTTTAAGTTTGTTGAGAACTTAAACTACTTTCCACAGTAGCTGAGCTAATTTACTTCCCCACCAACAGTGTGTAAGGGTTCCTTTTTCTCTGCAGCCTCATCAGCATCTGCTGTTTTTGACTTTTTAATAATATTCACTCTGACTGGTGTGAGATGGTTTCTCATTTTGGTTTTGATTTGCATTTCTCTGATGACTAGTAAGGCTGAGCATTTTTTCATACATTTTTTGGCCACTTGTATAGTGTTCTCTTTATTTTACTTTTTTGTTAATGTTTTATTACTGAAACACCATATATATTATTTTGAGAAGTGTCTGTTGGTATCCTTTGCCCATTTTTTTTTTTTTGAGATGGAGTCTTGCTCTGTTGCCCAGGCTGGAGTGCAGTGGCGTGATCTTGGCTCACTGCAAGCTCTGCCTCCCAAGTTCAAGTTCAAGCGATTCTTCTGCGTCAGCCACTGGAGTAGCTGGGATTACAGGCGCGCACCACCATGCTCAGCTAATTTTTGTATTTTTAGTGGAGACAGGGTTTCATCATGTTGGCCAGGCTGGTTTCGAACTCCTGACCTCAAGTGATCCACCCACCTCGGCCTCCCAAGGTGCTGGGATTCTGGGCGTGAACTATCATGTCTGGCTGTCAACAAGTGTTTATTGTGGGCTAGTTATGATAATAATAATTGTGATGTTATTATCATTATATCCCAGTTTTAATAGAGGTTACTGAAGCCTTTCTCAAAAGCACCAAGATTCTCTTGGCTTCCCCAGGAGATACGAGACATGTCCCTACCTTTGATCTTCTTCTAAGCCTCACTGGGGAGCAGCATCCAAGCCCGAATTCCATCTAGGGCCACTGTGGTTCTGTATTACAGGGGCGCAGGGGATGTGGGTTTCTGAGATGGGGCTAGGACCCCTTGTGAGGAGAGGCCTCAGTTAACACGGAAGGGTCCACAGCATCGAGGGGCCCTTGGCGTCTGGACAGGACATTTCTTCTTGTCTTGGGAATACACTTGTACACTGCAGGGCTTTTAGAAGCCCCTCTTCCTCTTCCTAGTACCCTTGAGGAAGGATAGGGACAGATGGCCTGCCTGCCACAGAGGCTGTATGTCAGGGAGAAGCTGGATAAAAATATAGGGCCAGCTGGGTGGGGTGGCTCATGCTTGTAATCCCAGCACTTTGGGAGGCTGAGGTGAGTGGATCACCTGAGGTCAGGAGTTTGAGACCAGCCTGGCCATGGCCAACATGGAGAAACCCCATCTCTACTAAAAACACAAAAATTAGCTGGGCGTGGTGGCAGGCGCTTGTAATCCCAGCTACTTGGGAGGCTGAGGCATGAGAATCACTTGAACCTGGGAGGTGGAGGTTGCAGTGAGCCGAGATTGCACCATTGCACTCCAACCTGGGCGACAAGATGAAAACTCTGTCTCAAAAAAAAAAAAAAAAAAAAAAAGGGCCTTGAAACGCTGTCAGAGAGGGTGAGATGGTGAGATAAGGTGTTTGAAACTAAAAGGTCAAGTGTTTCAGCAGACACCTTCCTTCAACCAATGCCTTCCTCGAATTTGCTGTGTGCCAGGCAGGGTGCTGTGGTTATTTTCCATACATTCATTTGACATTCATCGAAGAGTTACTGAGCCCTCATTACGTGTGATCAAAACCAGACATGAACCCTCGCCCTTGTGGTGTGTGCCTTGCTGGATGTTCTCCTGTGCCTGGTGTTTCCCACCCTCACCTGCCCCTGCATGCGTGGAGGCTCCCAGCCAGGTGCACGCTCTGAGCTCATGTGCTGGGGTGTGCCCCAGGCTCTCATACCCCTTGGCAGCGGACCCACAGGCAGGGCTCACCTCCTCTAGGCATGTGTGGTCCACAGTTGGCCACACACGGCAGATGTGACTCTGTGGGTTAGGGCACAGGGAGTGCCAGGTTGGGGCAGTTTTGGGGGAGGCCAAAGTGGGAGGATCGCTTGAGGCCAGGAGTTCAGGATCAGCCTGGGCAATATAGTGAGACCCTAGCACTACAAAAAATTGGCAGAGGAGGAATGAGGCTTCAGAGTAGGCGTGGTGGGCTGGCGTTTGGACTATGACAGCTAGAGGACAGGTGCTGGAAGAGTGAAGCAGTGAGGCAGTGGTGAGACCGGCCACCCATGTGATGGTCCCAGCTGCCTACCAGGTCTCCAGGCTTGTGCCCAAAAAGGGCCCAGGAGGTGTTAAACTGAGACGTCATGAAGAGTCTGCTGTGGGCCCTCCCTCACCTCCAAGCCCCAGGCCCGGAAAAGCCAAGGAAATGGGAAAAAAGGGCCCCCGGGGAGGTATGTGGGGGACTGGGAAGGGGCAATGCTCAGTAGCATTTGGTCAACAGCATCAGCCTGGGCCACCCCTGTGCTGAGTCCCACAAAGCCCTGGCATCCTACATCCCCACAAAGGGCTGGAAGGAAAGCGGAGGGGCAGGCCCTGGCCCCTGCTCTCTTGCAGTCAGTGGCAGAGCTCTCTGCTCCGTTCATTGCACTGACTACCCAGCCCCAGCGGCAGCCTCCTCTACAGGCAGCTATGAGCTCTTTGCATTCATTTTTTTTTTTTTTTAAGAGCCCAGGTCTTGCTCTGTTGCCCAGGCTGGAGTGCAGTGGTGTGATCACAGCTCACAGCAGCCTTGAACTCCTCTTGGGCTCAAGCGAGCCTCCCACTTCAGCCTCCCAAGCAGTTGAGACTACAGATGTGTGCCACCACGCTTGGCTAATTTAAAAAATTGTTTTGGAGAGATGGAGTCTCGCTATGTTGCCCAGGCTGATCTTGAACCCTGGCCTCAACTGATCCTCCCACCTCAACCTCCCAAAGTGCTGGGATTGCAGGTGTGAGCCACTGCCCTCAGCCAATTAGCACTTGTTTGAAGCCCAGCCGTGCTTTTCTAGACTCTCTCTTTTTTTTTTTTTTGAGACCAAGTCTCATCGTGTTGCCCAAGCTGGAGTGCAGTGGCACCGTCTCTGCTCACTGCAACCTCCGCCTCCTGACTCCAAGCAATTCTCATGCCTCAGCCACCCAAGTAGCTGGGATTACAGGCACCCGCCACCACACCTGGCTAATTTTTGTATTTTTAATAGAGACGGGGTATCTCCATGTTGGCCAGGCTGGTCTTGAACTCCTGACCTCAGGTGATCTGCCTGTCTCAGCCTGTCAAAGTACTGGGATTATAGGCGTGAGCCCTGTGCCTGGCCTCTAAACTCTCTCTCTCTTTTTTTTTTTGAGAGAGAGAGTCTTGCTCTGTCATTCAGTGGCGTGATCTCGGCTCACTGCAAACTCTGTCTCCCAGGCTCAAACAATCCTCCTGTCTCAGCCTCCCGAGTAGCTGGGATTACAGGTGCACACCACCACGCCCGGCTAATTTTTGTATTTTTAGTAGAGACAGGGTTTCACCATGTTGGCCAGGGTGATCTCAAACTCCTGATCTCAGGTGATCTGCCCATCTCAGCATCTCAAAGTGCTGGGATTACAGGCATGAGCCACCGCGCCTGGCCTCTAAACTCTCTTATAACCTAACTCAGCCACAGCCCTTATTCCAGGACATGCCAAGGCCCCACCGACCACCTGTCCTCTCATGCTGTAGCCAATGCCTTCTGCAGATGCCCCGTGGTAGTTCACATCCACCTATGCCTCTTCTCTCTCCAGCCACGAACAATTCACCAAGTACCTCAACTTCTCAGAGTCTGAGGAGAAGGAAAGCCGTGTGGCCATGCACAGATACCAGGCAGGTGGTGGAGACGCAGGAGCCTGGGCTGGTGTGGGAGGCTGGGAGCCGGAGACTGGGGAGGGATGTGGGCTTCGGCGTGGGCTCTGCCCTCAGTGCCCTCTATGCAGGTCAATAACCTGGGACAGAGGGACCTGCCTGTCAGCATCAACTTCTGGGTGCCTGTGGAGCTGAACCAGGAGGCTGTGTGGATGGACGTGGAGGTCTCCCACCCCCAGGTACCCAAGGACTGCATGTGGCTCCTCCACGAATGCCCTTTCTACCTGGATTCCTTGTGCCCCATGTGGGTCCCTGATGTCCCAGCTAAGACACTTGTTCTCTCCATTTTCCCCTAGAACCCATCCCTTTGGTGCTCCTCAGAGAAAATTGCACCCCCAGCATCTGACTTCCTGGCGCACATTCAGAAGAATCCCGTGCTGGTGAGGAGGGCTCTGGGCCAGCCCTCACTGTAGGCCACACATCAGAGGAATTTAACCCAGGAGTTCATGTTCCACATCCATCCTGCTGAAGTACCCTCTTGCATTCGGATATGGCTGCTGCCCTCAAATCACACCGTGTAATGCTGCCTCCCACCTTCACACTCATCTTTCTCAGCCCCATGCTATTTATCTGCCCCCAGGACTGCTCCATTGCTGGCTGCCTGCGGTTCCGCTGTGACGTCCCCTCCTTCAGTGTCCAGGAGGAGCTGGATTTCACCCTGAAGGGCAACCTCAGCTTTGGCTGGGTCCGCCAGGTGTGTGGGTGCAACGACAGAGCCCCTGCCCCAGACTCAGGCGGGACCTGGCATGTCTGTGCCCATCTGCAAGCCAGGGCATCCCCGGAGCTCTGAGCCTCCCCCAGAGCCAGTTCCACAGGTTTCTCCCCACCCCTTGGCAGACATCGCAGAAGAAGGTGTCCGTTGTGAGTGTGGCTGAAATTACATTCAACACATCCGTGTACTCCCAGCTTCCAGGACAGGAGGCATTTATGAGAGCTCAGGTAGAGACCGTGTGGGGGGCAGTGACGAGGCTGGAAAGAGGGCCCCTAGGTCTACATCTGTGGTGCTGGGTGGGGGTTTGCAAGCCTGGGGGGAGGTGGGTGAAGGTCTCTGGGCAGGACAGCTGTCCCTAAGGGCACAGGTGCTGCTGTGTCTCACCTCTTGGAAGAGGGCCTGGGGAAGGAGGGGAGGGAGTTAAAGGTTGGGGAGCCTGGCAGGAGTCTGGGATAGCAGGAGGACGGGAGCGCTCTGACAGGGTCACTTCCACTTCAGACGACAACGGTGGTGGAGAAGTACAAGGTCCACAACCCCACCCCCCTCATCGTAGGCAGCTCCATTGGGGGCCTGCTGCTGCTGGCACTCATCACAGCGGTACTGTACAAAGTGAGTGTTTTATGCCACTCTTGACACAACCAGCATCTGGTCCCGCTCTTTTTGCAGAGTGAGAAGGAGCTCACTTTGAAGGCAGAGGCACATTCTTACTGGGTCACTTCATATGAGAAACTGCCTCCCACCTGCAATGTCACCTGTCCCCGGTGGCCCCCTACTTTGTGATTCCCAGGCTTCCTCTAATCTTTCTCCCTTTCTTTCCTGCTCTTCTCCATCATTCTATGTGTTTCCCTTGACAGCAGATTATCATATAAAAGCACAGACCTGGGTTTGAATATCGACATCACCACGGGTTCTTTTTGTCTTTGACCATAGGCCAGTGTCTGCTCCACTCTGGGCCTTGATTTCTCAATGTGAAGGTGATTCTACCCCAGCTCATAGAATTTTGGCCAAATCTAGGCTGGGCGTGGTGGCTCATGGCTGTAATCACAATAGTTTGGGAGACCAAGGCAGGTGGATCACTTGAGGTCAGGAGTTAGAGACCAGCCTGGCCTACCCGGTGAAACCTCATCTCTACTAAAAATACAAAAATTAGTTGGGCATGGTGGCAAGTGGCTGTAATCCCAGGTACTGAGGAGGCTGAGGCAGGAGAATTGCTTGAACCCAGGAGGTGGAGGTTGCAGTGAGCCGAGATCACGCCACTGCACTCCAGCCTGGGCAACAGAGTGAGACTCCATCTCAAAAAGAAAAGAAGTTTGGCTAAATCTGGATGACATGATGCATGTGAAGTTCCTAGTGCAGTGCTTTGAACCTAGCAAGGATTCCAGAAATAGTGACCCCTCCCCCCTCAGTCATCTCTTTTCTTCTCTTCCACTGAATGGACTTCCTGAGTTTCTTCTTCGTCCTCCCCCCAGGTTGGCTTCTTCAAGCGTCAGTACAAGGAAATGATGGAGGAGGCAAATGGACAAATTGCCCCAGAAAACGGGACATAGACCCCCAGCCCGCCCAGTGAGAAATGATCCCCTCTTTGCCTTGGACTTCCTCTCCCCCGCGAGTTTTCCCCACTTACTTACCCTCACCTGTCAGGCCTGAGGGGGAGGACCCATCGCACCACCGAGAGAGGCTGGGATGAGCCTGCTTCCTGTCTTTGGGAGAAAACATCTTGCTTGGGAAGGGGCCTTTGTCTTGTCAAGTTCCAACTGGAAACCCTTAGGACAGGGGCCCTGCTGTGTTCCCCAAAGGACTTGATTTGCAATTTCTACTAGAAATACATGGACAATACCCCCAGGCCTCAGTCTCCCTTCCCCCATGAGGCACGAATGATCTTTACTTTTCTTTTCTTTTCTTTTTTCTTTCTTTCCTTTCTTTCTTTCTTTCTTTCTTTTTTGAGACGGAGTCTCGCTCTGTCACCCAGGCTGGAGTGCAATGGTGTGATCTCGGCTCATTGCAACCTCTGCCTCCCGGGTTCAAGTAATTCTGCTGTCTCAGCCTCCTGAGTAGCTGGGACTACAGGCACACGCCACCTCGCCCGGCCCGATCTTTCTAAAATACCGTTCTGAACACGCTGCTCATCCCCACCTGTCTTCAACGGCTCCCCGTTACCCTCAGGACAATGTCTGAACTCTCCAGCTTCGCGTGAGAAGTCCCCTTCCATCCCAGAGGGTGGGCTTCAGGGCGCGCAGTATGAGAGGCTCTGTGCCCCCATCACCCTCGTTTCCAGTGAATTAATGTCATGTCAGCATCAGCTCAGGGCTTCATGGTGGGGGTCTCAGTTCCGATTTCCCAGGCTGAGTTGGGAGTGAGATGCCTGCATGCTGGGTTCTGCACAGCTGGCCTCCCGCGTTGGGCAGCATTGCTGGCTGGGAGGGAGGAGCGCCCTCTAGGGAGGGACACGGCCCCGATGCGGCTGCAGCTCACCCAGCCCCAGGGGCAGAAGAAACCCAACCACTTCTATTTTTTGAGGCTACGAATATAGTAACTGAAGAAATGCCACGACATGATTATTTTTTAAAAAAGTGTACTTTAAATTTTTGTGTTAATAAATTAAAACATGCACAAAAAGATGCATCTACCGCTCTTGGGAAATATGTCAAAGGTCTAAAAAAAAAAAGCCTCTGTGGATATGAGTTGGATATGAGTCCTGAAGGATGACACCGATGAGGTCCCTCTACCACGGTGGACCCTGGCCAGCCCTGAGGCCTGGGGCCAGGACAAGAAGTTAACCAGAGTAGGGTTGTGAATATCCCTCTCTGGGGAGTAACCTGACCTCTTAATCTGCTCACTCCACTCTCAGGGCTGGTGCCGATGGGAAGCTGGTGGAGCTGTCGGGTGGAGGGGGCATAGAATAGAGAAGGGACAACCCCCAGTGGCTACTTTTCCACCTGGAAAGGTCTCTGGAGTGACCAGTACTCACAAGCGTTTCCTACAAGTCCTAGGATGTGTCGAAGGGCACACTGTCTGCATATAGTGAGTGATTGAAGAGCACGTTGGGGTCCCACATTAAGAGCTGCTGCCCACAATAAGGTCATTCTTGTTATTATGCCACCATCCTGGCATAAAGTTCATCATGGTGCTTGGCACTGAGCTGGGGGCCACACAGGACAAGCGATTCACCAGCAAGGGACCTGGTCCGTGTGGATGTTTCAGTTAGAATAACAGAAGGGAGGCAGTTGAGTGATTTGAAGGGAAGATGGAAAGTGGCCCTTTACCTCCAGCCAAAAATGTCTCTCCTATACATCAGCAGAGGGTCCAAAATCCCTGTGGATTTTGAAGCTTTTGAGTCCCCAGGACGACTAATTATTATGCAGTTTCCCCAGAAAAGGAGTCAGATGATGAGACTTTGTAAGAATTCAGCCCTAGTGGCTGGGCACAGTGGCTGATGCCTGTAATCCCAGCACTTTGGGAGGCCGAGGCAGGGAGGATTGTTTGTGCTCAGAAATTTGAGACCACCCTGGGAAATATATTGAAACCTGGTCTCCACAAAAAATTTAAAAATTACCCAGGCATGGTGGCATGTGCCTGTAGTCCCAGCTACTTGGTAGGCTGAAGCAGGAGGATCACTTGAGCCTGGGAGGTTGAGGATACAGTGAGCTGTGATTGGACCACCACACTCCAGCCTGGGCAACAGAGCAAGATCATGTCTCAAAAAAAAAAAAAAAAATTGACCCTAGAGTGGTGTTTCTCAAAATATGTTCCACGAACCACTGGTGGTCAGTGATGATCTTCTAAGTGGAAGGTTTTAGAGAAAAAGAGCAAGAAACCCATACATCTCAAACATTTGAAACTGGTGATTTGCACAGAAATAGTGTTGTAGCCTTAATAATTGTGTGGCACAGGGACTCCAGGGACTACAGTGGGCTCTTGTTTAAATTCAGGTAACAAGTTGTTATTTTCTATTCTATTTTATTATTATTATTTTTTGAGACAGTCTCACTTTGTCGCCCTGGCTGGAGTGCAGTGGCATGATCTCGGCTCACCGCAACCTCTGTCTCCCGGGTTCAAGTGATCCCCCTGCCTCAGCCTCCCAAGTAGCTGGGAGTACAGGGGTGCACCACCATGCCCATTTTTATTTT
This sequence comes from Nomascus leucogenys, assembly GCF_006542625.1. NCBI lineage: Eukaryota > Metazoa > Chordata > Mammalia > Primates > Hylobatidae > Nomascus > Nomascus leucogenys. Next base: position 74,667,183 of record NC_044382.1, on the reverse strand, counting down.
TTTATTTATTTATTTTTGGGACAGAGTCTCGCTCTGTCACCTAGGCTGGAGTGCAGTGGCATGATCTTGGCTCACTGCAACCTCCGCCTCCCAGGTTCAAGTTCAAGCGATTCTCCTGCCTCAGCCTCTGGAGTAGCTGGGATTACAGACACACACTACCATGCCCAGCTAATTTTTGTATTTTTAGTATAGATGGGGTTTCGCCATGTTGGTCAGGCTGGTCTCAAATCCCTGACCTCATGATCTGCCCGCCTCAGGTAAAGCAATAGAGATTTCTTAGAACAATTGCTACATGTAGCTTTCCTATTCAAAAGTGATTAATGTTGTCACTGAATACAGAGGAGACAACAAAACTACAGTGTCATAAATCAAAGGTGCTTTTTAAAGTAGCAAAAGTAGGTACAAGTCACATAATTTCCGAGAAGCTTGTAGAAACAGCAGTAGAGTTCATACCTGTATGGAAAGGTTGCTTTTGGCTCCAAATAATAGAAAAAAACAAAAGCATGTAAGAGCAGACAGAAGGCCTTTACTACTCTGCAAGAGGTTCAGGTGCAGGTTAGTGTTTAATGCAGAGTCTCAGCATTGACAGATTCTTTCTGATCTTCCAATTGATCGTCCTTGGGGGGACGGTTTAGTTCTTTCCCATTGACTAGGGTTGAGTCAAATTCTATCCCCTTGGTTGCAGGCAGTGCTGAGAAGGTGAGCATGTGCTTTTCACAGGCTTAATAAAAAGAGGTAGCTCCAGCCAGGTGCAGTGACTCATGCCTATAATCTCAGCACTTTGGGAGGCCGAGGTGGGTGGATCACCTGAGGTCAGGATATCGAGACCAGCCTGACCAACATGGCAAAACTCCGTCTCTACTAAAAATACAAAAATTAGCCGGGCATGGTGGCGGGTGCCTGTAATCCCAGCTACTTGGGAGGCTGAGGCAGGAGAATCACTTGAACCCAAGAGGTGGAAGTTACAGTGAGCTGAGGTCATGCCACTGCACTCCAGCCTGGGGGACAGAGTGGAACTCTGTTCCAAAAAAAAAAAAAAAAGGAGGGGTAGCTCCGCCAGCTAGGAAGGTGGCAGCGCTGGTGGCTATTGGCTAGGCTACCTACAGTGTCTGGCAAATATTATGCTTGAAGACTATGCTGTGAGCAAGATTCCTTTGTGAAGGAACAGCTTGGACATTGTGTAATGTCAGAGGTATACAGCAGAATAGCAGTGACTAACGCTTGTGTGGGAGAGCAAGCATTGTCACCTCGTACTTGGAATAAGTCACTGCCTTACAAAGTCTGAATCAGCTTTCGTCTTTGTGCAACACATGTATGTGGGAGCTTTTCAGCTGCTGAAACCTCTAGCAACAGCAAAGGAGGTTTTGTTGTTTGTTTGTAATTAATGTTAATCCTATGAGTGGTGGGAGAGATAGTGAGGTAGATCAGCAGGACTTGTTTTCTGGTCACAACCCAGCTAATCAGAACATGATCTGGTCAAGACGGGATGCACTAAAAAAACAGCCCAAACCAGCAGATGGCCAGGAAAGCAAACTCTTGTTACTCTCACCACTTATTAGCATAAAGACACACCCACCGGTGCCATGACAGTTTACAAATGCCATGGCAACACACCATAGCAACGGTCAGCAAGTTACCTCATATGGTTCTGGAAACTCCCCACAGCTTTTCCAGAAAATTCTGAATAACCCACCCCTTAATTTGCATGTAATTAAAAGTCAGTATAAGTACAGTTAGCCAGCAGCCCACTGGCTGCTACTGTGGGCTCACTGCCTATGGGTTGTCCTGCTCTGCAAGGAACAGCCACCTTTCTGCCACTGCTGCTTCAATAAACCTGCTTTCTTCCACCACAGGCTCACTCTTCAGTTCTTTCCTGAACAAAGCTAAGAACCCTCCCTGGCTAAGCCCCAATTTTGGAGCTTACCTGCCCTGAATCAGTAGAATGGGCTAACTACTTATGGTGCACTCAGGCTAAAGTGGCTGATGCTTGCAGGGCGCTATTCACAGAGCACACGGTAGTTCGCAGGATGCCTCTCACCCTTGACTTAGTGCTTAAGAAAGGAGGGAAAATGGTGAACATGATCAAATCATGGCCATTGCCTATTCATCTTTTCAGTATTGTATGGAGAAATAGACAAGTAGGAGATTGCTTTTCACATTAATGTCAAAGAGAAAGATAGTTACTTGGAACTTAAAAAAATTAATTGTGATAAAATATACATAACATAAAATTTACCATCTTAACCATTTTTAAGTGTAGCCAATCTCAAGAGCTCTTTCTATCTTGTAAAACTGAAACCCTATACCCATTAAACAGCTCCCAATTCTCCCCTCTCCCTGACTCCTGGCAACCACAATTCTTTCTGTCTCTATGGATTTGACTGCTTTGGCATGTCATAGAAATAGACTCATACAGTGTTTGTCTTTTTGCGACTGGCATAGTTTGCTTAGCATAATGTCCTCAAGGTTCACCCATGTGGTAGCATGTGTCAGAATTCCCCTCCTTTTGAAGGCTGAATAATATTACATTGTGTGTATATACCACACTTTGTTTGTCCATTTGCCCATCAATGGGCATTTGGGTTGCTTTTTTTGGCTCTTGTGAATGATGAACATGGGTGCACAAATATCTCTTCAATACCATGCTTTCAATTCTCTTGAGTATACACCCAGAAGTGGAATTGCTGAATCATATGGTAATTTTTTTTTGAGACAGAATCTTGCTCTGTTGCCCAGGCTGGAGTGCAGTGGCACAATCAGAGCTCACTGCAGCCTTGATCTTCTGGGCTCAAGCGATCCTCTTGCTTCAGCCTTCTGAGCTTCTGGGACTAAAGGTGTGTGCCATCATGCCTGGCTAATTTTTTTAAAATTTTGCCAGGCACGGTGGCTCGTGCTTGTAATCCTAGCACTTTGGGAGGCTGAGGCAGGTGGATCACCTGAGGTCAGAAGTTTGAGACCAGCCTTGCCAACATGGTGAAATCCCGCCTGTACTAAAAATACAAAAATTAGCTGGGTGTGGTGGCATGTGCCTGTAGTTCCAGCTACAGGCAGGAGAATTGCTGGAACCCAGGTGGCAGAGGCTGCAGTGCGCCGAGATTGCACCACTGCACTCCAGCCTGAGTGACAGGGTGAGACTCTGTCTCAAAAAAAAAAATTGTAGAGATGGTGTCTCACTGTGTTGCCCAGGCTGGTCTTGAACTCTTGCCCTAAAGTGATCCTCCTGCTTCTGCCTCCCAAAGTGCTGGGATTACAGGCATGAGCCACCATGCCTGGCCTAGCTAAATTGTCTTTAATGTTGCATGTCTGCAAAAAACACATCTATAAAGCCAGAAAAGTTGAGCATCCAACTTTTTATGACTTAACTCTCATGACCTGGCAATTTTTGTAGCAAGGAGCCTGGGCTGGTGGTTTTAGGAGAACTGAGTGAAAAAAAGAAATACATTAACTAGATTGGATGCAAAGTGCCTGTTGGTCATGGGTGTTTTCTGCTGGCCCCTGTTCATCTGTGCCTGTTAGCCCACCCATGGGTGAGTGGGGCAAAGTGGCCAAACTGATTCTTAAGAGGGGCGTACATACAGAATCCAAGTTAGTCATGATTTCGTTTCTAGCCTGAGTGAATGTGTGTCCAGAATATTTTATAAAGTTTATCAGCTCAGAGGGGAAAACCTGTCTCCACACTACATGGTTTATACAAACCTGTCAGGAATTCAGCATGACGAAGGAACGCACAAAACACGTGTGAACAGATAAGTAAAAGGATCTACTGAAAATCTTCAGGATAGTATATTGTGTGACATGACCAAGAATTTGAAGTCAACATCTGTATTTGTGCCCTCTGGACAAGGGTATTATCCCTGATGATATAAAAATTAATTTTGGGCCGGGCGTGGTGGCTCACGCCTGTAATCCTAGCACTTTGGGAGGCTGAGGAGGGCGAATCACCTGACATCAGGAGTTGGAGACCAGCCTATATCAACTAATAATACAAAAAAATTAGCCGGACGTGGTGGCGTGCCCCTGTAATCCCAGCTACTCAGGAGGCTGAGGCGGGAGAATTGCTTGAACTCAGGAGGCCGAGGTTGCAGTGAGTCACACCACTGCACTCTAGCCTGGGTGACAGAGTGAGACTCCGTCTCAAAAAAAACAAAATTAATTTCGAGGCCAGGTGCAGTGGCTCCAGGTGCAGTGGTTCATACCTGTAATTCCAGTGCTTTAGGAGGCCAGAGGATTGCTTGAGTCCAAGAATTCGAGATCAACCTGGGCAACATAGTGAGACTCCATCTGTAGAAAACAAACAAACAAACAACAACAACAAAAAAACCAGAGGTGGGAGGATCACTTGAGCCCAGGAGTTGGAGGCTGCAGTGAGCTATGGTAATGCCACTGCCCTCTAGCTTGGGCAACAGTGCCGGACTCTGTCTCATAACAAGAACAACAACAAAAATTAATTCTACTTTAACTGTCAGTTTCATGATATCCTTCCATTAAGAAAAATCTTTTCTATCTGATGAACTATTGGCTAGGTTTTCTTTTTCTCTGCTTTTGACTAATGCATTTAATTACTTTCATTTGCAAACTCTATCCTTCTCATCAACTTTGTATTTTAGATGTGTCTATTGACAGCCTGGCTTCCCTCAGCGATCATTGTGATGAGCAAAGTAGATGAATAGGTAAAATTCAATGCAAATATTCCAGGGCATCTAATCCATACCCCAAATGGAAAGGGGGAGAATTGGAAGCCGGCAATTTGGATACATTACTATGGATGCATTTTTCTCATGCAGGGGGAAAAAGTGATTTGGAGAGAGAGAATTATGAATGCATGTGAAGAATAAAGTCAAATTTCCTGGGAGGAGGGGAAGACCAGGAGAAACAAAACCAAATCCTGGCTGTGGCCTCTAAGGCCTGGGGACCTGGAGTTGTGCTCTCCAGGCAGACACAGCTCATTCTGGAGAAAGGCTGCAAAAATATTCTCCTTCACATTGATTTGAAAACAATTATTAAATTCGTTGTTTTCTTATTTATCTAAGTGTAACTTTTTAAAACTTACTGAGAGAAGACTGGCACGGTGGCTCACTGCTGTAATCCAGTACTTTGGGAGGTCAAGGCAGGTGGATTACCTATGGTCAGGAGTTCGAGACCAGCTGGCCAATATGGCAAAACACCGTCTCTACTAAAAATACAAAAATTAGCCAGGCATGGTGGTGCATGCCTGTAATCCCAGCTACTCGGGAGGCTGAGACAGGAAAATCACTTGAACCCGGGAGGCAGAGTTTGCAGTGAGATGAGATTGCGCCATTGCACTCCAGCCTGGGAGACAGAGCAGGACTCCATCTCAAAATAAAAATTAATTAATTAATTAATTAATTAAAAATTTACTGAGAGCTGGTGGTTCCTTTAAGGGTGGAGCCGCCATCAAGTCCCCAGAGGATGCCCTGAATTTGGGGGCATCACCTTCAGCTGCTGTGGACTCCGAGCCTTGGCAGCTCCCGCTCCAGGCCTGGGAGAAAGATGATTTCCCGGCAGCGTGCGGTGATTGTGAGCATTTGACTATCTTACTGCATTTTGCCTTTATCATTGCTCTCCAAAAATGAGTGGAAAACAAAAAATTTTGCTCAGGCAAGCGATAATACAAGTTAGGGGAAGTTGGAGAATTTTATAGTTGCTGGTATCAGCAAATCGTGAGTTTCAAGCACTGCTTACAGAAGGAAGTCCAAAATCAAAGGGGACATAGAAATGTGTAAAAGATGAGGTGCGGTGAAGATGGAGAAAATGAAGAGATCTTTAAATTTCTGAATTATGAAGAATCGCCAACAAATTATTTTGTGGTTCCAAATACAGGGAGAAGTTCACAGATCCACAGAACTGATGACAGGGTGCTGCCAGCCACAAACGTTTCAGCACAAGAGGGAGAAGGCTGCCGCTCCACTTTGCCTGGGCAGTCTTTGTAAGGCGGTAGATAAGTCAGCCTTGAAGTTAACAATCACAGCCCTCGGCTGAGTTTCCCGCAAGGGCATCGTTAATGCATCACAGTTAATTTCTTCTGTCCATTAAATGTCAGTTCTCAGGTAAATTGATGTAAAACTTTTGTATAGAAAACTATTTCATATTATTTGCACTTGATGTTTAATTACATTTTAAATGTTTTGTTTGTTTCATTTTGTTTTGTTTTTGAGACAGAGTCTTGCTCTGTCGCCCAGGCCGGAGTGCAGTGGCGCAATCTCGACTCACTGCAACCTCCACCTCCTGGGTTCAAGCGATTCTCCTGCCTCAGCCTCTTGAGTAGCTGGGATTACAGGTGCGCACCACCATGCCCAGCTAATTTTTGTATTTTTAGTAGAGATGGGGTTTCACCACATTGGCCAGAGCTGGTCTCAAACTCCTGACCTCAGGTGATCCATCCACCTCGGCCTCTCAAAGTGCTGGGATTACAGGTGTGAGCCACTGCGCCTGGCCTATTCCTAGCCTTTTATATATAGAACTTTTTTTTTTTTTCACATTTTAAAGGAACATTTATGTTTAATCATGGAATACTTCAAACATACAGAAAAATCACAGAAAATAAATAACAACCACTCATTTATCTTCTCCCCAACCGCATGTAATAAATGTTAAAATATTGTGTTAAATGCTAAATTTAACACATGCTAAAGGTTCCTGGCTGGATGTGGTGCCTCACGCCTGTAATCCCAGTACTTTGGAGGAGGAGGTGGGAGGATTGCTTGAGTCCAGGAGCTTGAGACCAGCATGGGCAACATAGTGCGATCTCATCTCTACAAAAAACAAAAAAATTAGCTGGGCATGGTGGTGTGCATCTGTAATCCCAGTGACTGGGAGGCTGAGGTGGGAGAATTGCTTGAGTCTGGGAATTTAAGGCTGCGGTGAGCCCTGATCATGCCACTGCATTCCAGCATAGGCGACATAGCAAAACTTGTTAAAAAAAAAAAAAATTTCCTCTCTGCCCCGCCATAGACAACCACTCTTCTGATTTCTATCTTCGTAGATGAATTTTACCCATTCTCTAACTTGTATATGAAAGGAACCAGACATTAGGCATTCTGGTGTCTGGTTTCTTTCACTTAAGACAAAATTGAGTTAACCTGTGTTGTTGTACAGAACTGTAGTTTGTTCTTTGTTATTTATTGTAAAGACAGGGTCTGGCTATGTTGCCCAGGCTGGTCTCGAACTGTTGGCCTCAAGCAATCCACCTGCTAAGCTCTGGGACCACAGGCATGAGCCGCGGCATCTAATCTGTAGTTTGATCTTATTTCTTGCCGAGTAGTAGCCCATGGCATGACTTTGTTATTTTGGGTGTCCATTCTCCTCTGGAGGGGCTCTGCTTTTTGAAACCACACCCTGGCCTAGCTCCCCTTCTCCCTGCCTCTCTCCAGGCTCACATCCACATGCCAAGGCCTCTGCAGCCGTTCTGCTTCCTGTCCTGCCACTCCTGTGGGATCTCAGAGAGCTATGGGGCTCCCTGGGTACCAACTGGCTCCTGAGGCCTGGGGTAGGGTGGTCTTCCGGGAGAAGGAAGCCAGGTCCCTGCAGGTGGCAGAGGGGGACAGAATGAGGGTTTTTCCCCAGGGTGTTGTTGGCCCCTGCCCCCACTTCTGTTCCATCATTAACCAGGGCCCTCCTACCCACTGCCCCCCTCCTCCTGCTGCGTGGAGGCCCTGAATCATTATTTCAACTACCGCCTGGGAGGGTGAGCACCTTCTGTGCTCTGTCCCCAACCTTCCACTTCCCCTCAACGCGCTGCTCAGGGATGACCTTCGGCACCGTGCTTCTTCTGAGTGGTAAGTGGGGCCGGGGGCTGGGGAGAAGCTTGGAGGAGTTCTGAGGGAACTCCATCTGGGAGGGCAGGCTGGGGGCTGGTGGTCTGCTCCAACCACTCTCATGAGGAGCTGAGGCAGGGGAATGCTTCACGTGTGAGTGGCCCGGAGTCGGGAGAGTGTGACCTGAATGAAGAGGGGCTCAGGGGCTGTGCTCAGGTGGCGACTAAGCTACCTCTCCAGCTGGCTATGTTGTCCCAGGTTTCCCCACTCCCGCTCATGCGGTCCCTGGTGTGGGTGAGAGAAGTCTCCCCAGCCTCCCCCGGGAGTGGAAGGCCACAGAAGCCACCAGGGAGGGGGAAAGGTTGGACATCACCTCCCTGGGCCTGTTTCCCCCAAGTCCTGACGGCACGTAGGGAAGAGTCCTCCTGCTGAAAACTGCATCAGAGCCACATTCACGTGCCATCAAAAATCAGGCTTGGCTGGGCACAATGGCTATAATTCCAGCACTTTGGGAAGCCGAGATGGGCAGATCCCCTGAGGTCAGGAGTTTGTGACCAGCCTGGCCAACATGGTGAAACCCCATCTTTACCAAAAATATAAAAATTAGCCAGGTATGGTGGCGTGCACTTGTAATCCCAGCTACTTGGGAAGCTGAGGCAGGAGAATCGCTTGAACCCAGGAGATGGAAGTTGCAGTGAGCCGAGATTGTGCCATTGCACTCCAGCCTCGGCAACAGAGCGAGACTCCATCTCAAAAAAAAAAAAAAAAAAAAAAAAGAGGCTGGGACGTCCGATGGGTTGGGGCTTCTTTAACTCCCAGCCCCCCCGCCCACCAAATATTCCTCAGTCCTGGCTTCTTATCATGGATTCAACCTGGATGTGGAGGAGCCTACGATCTTCCAGGAGGATGCAGGTGGCTTTGGGCAGAGCGTGGTGCAGTTTGGTGGATCTCGGTAGGCCCCACTCACCCTCCTTCCCCAACCTCCACTACATCAAGTCCTGTGGATGGGTACACATGGGTTACCCCAGGGAGGTGTCCTGGAGGAAGGGCAGCAGGGGTGAGAAGTCTTTCCATGGCTCTTTGGAGGCCCTGACATCAGCACGTATTATTCTCAATCCCAGGAAGGGCCACAAAACTCTAGACAAGACCCCACCTTACCTCGGGAGGGAGGCCTTGAACCTGCCTTCCAGGCAGGGCCCACTTCTTGGGGCCAGTACAGTCACACAGGGCCCACACTCATTAAGTTTGGAGTTTAATGTTCTGCCCTTGACCTCTTGAAATTCCTGATTATTTTATTTTTATTTTTATTTTATTTTTACTCCAGCTCTGTTGCTCAGGCTGGAGTGCAGTGGTGCAATCACAGCTTACTGCAGCCTCAAACTCCCAAGCACAAGTGATCCTCTCACCTCAGCCTCCTGAATAGCTGGGACCACAGGTGCATGACATCATGCCTGTTTTTTGTTTTGTTTTGTTTTGTTTTACGTTTTACAGAGACGGAGTCTTGCTATGTTGTCCAGACTGGCTGAACTCCTGGGCTCAAGCAATCCTCCTGCCTTGGCCTCCCAAAGTGCTGGGATTACAGGTGTGAGCTACCCTGCCTTGCCAATTCTTAATGATCTGTACATTTGTGTTTTGTAAGTAAAGAATGACGGCAGGGCTGGGCACCATGGCTCACGCCTATAATCCCAACACTTTGGGAGGCCGAGGTGGGCAGATCATCTGAGGCCAGGAGTTTGAGACCAGTTTGGCCAACACAGCAAAACCCCGTCTCTACTAAAAATGCAAAAAAAATTAGCCGGGTGTGGTGGCAGGCATCTGTAATCCCAGCTACTTGGGAGGGTGAGGCAGGAGAATCGCTTGAACCTGGGAGGTGGAGGTTGCAGTGAGCCGACATCGTGCCACTTGACTCCAGCCTGGATGACAGAGTGAGACTCCGTCAAAAAAAAAAAAAAAAAAAGTCATGGGAGAAGGGAGATGCACTGGGGGTTTGGAGCCTTAGCTCAGCAGCAGCCCCACCTCCCACTGCCTCCTGGGGAAGGGGTGTCAGCTGCTGGCTCCCCCACCCATGTGGGAGCAATGACCGCTGCTACCTTCTGCCCCTGGCATGAGCTGGGTAAAGTCAGTTGGGGCGCTCACCCTGGGAGTACCCCGAGGGAGTGGGACACTACATAGCAAATAAAAAATGCCAGGACAGGTTGAGGAAGAGAGAGAAGAAAGGTAAGAGCCCCCTAACCCCAAAAGACCCCATGGTTTTATTTCAAATTGGGACCCACAAATTATGAACCTGCCCCCACTTCCAGGAGCTCATGTTTTCCTGTCCCAGAGAGTTCAAGTCACAATGTGACACAGGTGTCACCAAGGTCTGGGGGGCACAGGCAGGGAGAGAGCAGACCCAGGAGGACTCCATGGAGGAAGTGGTGCGGGCAGTGAGCCCCAGTGGACAGGAAGGCTCAGTTGGTCACAAGGAGCTATAAGAGGTCACCGAGCTCCAACTGCGCGCCCCTCTCCCTTCCCCATGTGACCAGCAGTCTGGGGGGATGGAAGCAAGCACCAGGAACCAGGGTTTTGTTTTTCTTTATTTGGAAATGTGGTCAACTGAAGTGCACAAATCTGAAAGACCCAATCTGATGAAGGATACACATGTGCGTGCCTGGGTGAGCCCTACCTAGGTCAGCTGCTCCTGTGTAAAATCCCACAGGCACAGGGCTGCTGTGGACCCCTTCTCATTACCCAACAAACCCAGAGAACCCCTGGTCAGACTTCTGTCACCATCAGTTTTTCAGGCCACATTTTAAAAAAAGAATACATTGGCTGAGTGCAGTGGCTCATGCGTATAATCCTAGCACTTTGGGAGGCCGAGGCGGGTGGATCACCTAAGGTCAAGAGTTTGAGACCAGCCTGACCAATATGGTGAAACCCTGTCTCTACTAAAAAATACAAAAACTAGCCTGGCGTGATGGCAGGTGCCTGTAATCCCAGCTAGCTGGGTGACTGAAACAGGAGATTCGCTTGAACCTGGGAGGTGGAGGTTGCAGTGAGCTGAGATCACGCCATTGCACTCCAACCTGGGTGACAGTGAAACTCCGTCTCAAAAAACATACGGGTTGATGGGTTACACTAAAGTTTTGCTCATCGTTTGTATCAGCAGGTTCCAAACTGCTACCTCTCTAGCCAATGCTCAGATTTTCTTCACAAAGCCTTAGGCATCCCCTGAATCATGATGCACAGGGATTGTAGCTTTCTGTAAAGGAGTGGCACCTAGAAGGAGCCCTCACATGGCCATTTAATGAAGCCTTGCTTGGCGCATTAAAATACACCAGTATCTGTCCGCTTTTCTCACCGGGGTGAGGAGATTGTGGGTAGTGAGAGAAAACATTTCCAAAATTAAAAAACTTTCCCACTCAGGGAGTTTTGCAAATAAACCATTGACTCTACATAACTATAGATATAGTTATGGATCCTAGTACACTGCTTTACATTGGCCAATTGAAATTGCTTATACAATATTTAAATTGGTCCATTGAATTACAGAATCAACTATTTGTTTTGAAAGCACATGTCTTCAGGAAATTGTTCCAATTAACTTGAGATGATCTTATTTCTTGGGTGGCTCAAAATAATGGCAACTCAGAAATGCAATGTGCTTACCCATGATTGGGAAATGCCATTTTGGTCTTTAAATAGTTTTTTTTTTTTTTTTTGGTGAATGTTAAAAAAAATTTCTAAACATAAATATACACATAAGTACGTATGCACGCTCAAAACCAAATAAACCCCAGCATGGCCCCTGGGCATCTGTGGGTTACACTCGGGCCCTGATTTCTGAATATTCTGCCAAGTGGCAAATGCCAGGAATTTCCCCCACAGAGTCTCACTTCCCCATGGAGGGACACTTTCTCGCCCCCAAGTACCCGCTGCTCCCACCCCTCCTGTGGCTGCAGTGACATGGCCACGGTTGTGTCTCCAGACTCGTGGTAGGAGCACCCCTGGAGGTGGTGGCGGCCAACCAGACGGGACGGCTGTATGACTGTGCAGCTGCCACCGGCATGTGCCAGCCCATCCCGCTGCACAGTGAGTGACCACCTGGGAATTGGGCCCCTCAACCCTCCTGGACCCAACTGTGCCCCCGCTTAGCTTCCAGTCCAGACCCTCCCCGCAAATGAGTGTGTGCTGTGAGTGAGACCCCTCGTGTCTGCCCTCGCAGTCCGCCCTGAGGCCGTGAACATGTCCTTAGGCCTGACCCTGGCAGCCTCCACCAACAGCTCCTGGCTCCTGGTGAGTGAGTGTCTCAGGCCACGGGGGGTGGGGTGGGGCGGGGGTGTTGTGGGGGAGGAGGCTGGGGCTGGGGGTGAAGGAGGAGGGGCTGCTAGGGGCTCCTGGCTCACAGGCTTCTGCCTCCAGGCCTGTGGCCCGACCCTGCACAGAGTCTGTGGGGAGAACTCGTACTCAAAGGGTTCCTGCCTCCTGCTGGGATCACGCTGGGAGATCATCCAGACAGTCCCCGACGCCCCACCAGGTAGGTCCCTGGCAGGCCGTGGTTCCCTGTGGAGCACATGCTGGCACTGAGGGTGAGCAGGCATGAGGCCTGTGTCTGGGCCCCTGTGCCCTCCCTGGAGGGCCGAGTGTGGCTAGGAGAGAAGCCAGGAGGGGAGGGCGGCTCAGGCAGGAGGCCTGCTGCTCCAGGGTAGAAGTTTTTTGTGGGGTTTTTCTTTACATTTTTTCTTTTTAAGACAGGGTCCCCGCCAGGCACGGTGGCTCAGGCCTGTAATTCCAGCATTTTAGGAGGCTGAGGTGGGCGGATCACCTGAGGTCAGGAGTTTGAGACCAGCCTGGCCAATGTGGTAAAATCCCTCTACTAAAAATACAAAAACAAAACAAAACAAAAAAAATAGCTGGATGTGGTGGTGCGCACCTGTAATCCCAGCCACTCGGGAGGCTGAGGCAGGAGAATCGCTTGAACCCAAGAGGCGGAGGTTGCAGTGAGCCGAGATTGTGCCATTGCACTCCAGCCTGGGTGACAAGAGCAAAACTCCATCTCAAAAAAAACACAAAAAACAGAGTCTCTGTCAGGCTGCATGCACCACCACACCCTGCTAATTTTTTTGAGACAGAGTCTTGCTCTGTCATCCAGGCTGGAGTGCAGTGGTGCAATCATAGCTCACTGTAGCCTCGAACTCCTGGGCTCAAGTGATCCTCCTCCCTCAGCCTACTGAGTAGTTGGGACTGCAGGTACATGCATCACACCTGGGTAATTAAAAAAAAATTGTTTTTTGTAGAGATGGGGGTCTTGCTATGTTACCCAGCCTGGTCTTGAACTCGTGGGCTCAAGTAAACCTCTGCCACAGCCTCTCAAAGTGTTGGGATGACAGGCGTGAGTCCTTGTGCCTGGCCTGAGGCATGAAAGTTCTGATGGAGGCAGAGAGGAGCCCCACTGTGCAGGCTGTGGAGGGCACAAACATCTTCCAGTTGCCAACAGGTGCATGGCCACTTCTTGAGTTTCAGAGGAAGGACCTTAGGGTGGTAAAGACGTGGTGAGGAAGATAAATCCATGAGGGAGGTGTTTCTTCTGGATGGTTCACTGCTGAGCTTCCAGGATTCCCCAAACTAACTTTCCTCTCGAAGAGAAGCAAACGACAGGGCTGCGGAAAACGCGATGTGCAATTTTGTCAGTGCCCATGTCTTCTACAGAGAACAGGGCCTGGGGACACCACCATGACATCTCTCTGAGGGTTGGTCTGCATCACGGTGGTGCCCAAGTTTGTTTTCCATGGGCACCAGGCTTCATTCCCTTGAAGCTTCATTCCCCCAAAGCCATTCAGTTTCCTCATTGGTAAAATAGAGCTCAATAATCAGGGGGTTATGAAGATGAAAGGGATTGAGGTGCATAAAGCGCTTGGAACCCTGCCTGGCACATACTATGTGATAGCCCCTCTGACCCATCTTCCAGCTGGGGACTGTGTGCTGGGACTGGGAGGAAGATACAGGCAAACTGTCTCATCTGCGGTGCGAGAGGGAATGCCAGGGGCCGCTCAGGGTGCTGACTGAGGGTGGGGCTTCAGACCAGAGAGGCCATGATGACAGGCATGCTGGGCCTTTAGACAAAGGTGGAGCAGCAGCAGAAATATTCCCAGAGCAAATGGTGAGGGTGGAGCCTATGGAGGGGACCAAGGGAAGGGGGAAGGGACATCCAAGGCTCTTGGGGGGACCGTGCCCAGCCTGAGATGTCTGTGAAGCCAGGTTAGGGAGGTGGCACTTAAAAACAAGGGGTAAATGTCTTCTCACAGCCATCTGTGGAACTCATGAGGTGGGATGCCTGATGCAAATGGGACTGGAGCACAAAACTGGTGCAGGCAAGGAGGGTGTGGGTCCAAGTGGAAGGGACCAGGGTCCACTGAGGATCACCTGTGTGCCAGGCAGTGCTGAATACCTGGTATGAATCACCTTATTGCATCCTCACAACATCCCAGGTGGTGGGCAGGCCCATTCCCATTTTACAGATATGAAAACCAAGGTTCAGAAAGATGAGTTCCCATCGATAGCAAGAGGCAGAGCCCAGAGCTTGAGCCATCCTTGCCTGATTGGTGGGGTCCTTTTTCAAAAGGATAAGTCCAGGCTTCTGCTAGTGGAAGCCCAGGGGATACAATAAAAAGACCAAGAAACAGAAGAGACATTGTGAGAGGATTTGCCACAGACCTGGCCTGAGAGAGGATGAGAGGGTGGTTTCTTGATGCAGCTGAAAAAACAGGCACCACTGCAAGATGTTGGCTGCCCAGATGTGGGCAAAAAAGGGGAGCTCCTGGGGGGATCTGCAGCCTGCCCCGTGTATGTCAAGATTTGCTGGTGATTGAAGAAGCAGGAAGGAAGTGACCTTCTGTTTCTCCCCAGCACCCTTGAAGCAGCAAGTGGTTGAGCAAGTGGGGTGGGGGAGAGGAAAGAGGAAAAGGCATTTTTTTTTCTGCAGTGGTGGGCAGGGGGCAGAAACCACAGCCCTGTGGTGTGGGCCTCACACCTTAGTGCTCTGGTGGCCTGATCTCCCACCGCCCTGTGGGCAGCACAGGATGTGGCTGCTGGTGGAGGTACCAACTGGGCCCTGAACACAGGCGACACCCCCATGGGCCTGGGGACGGCATGGAAAGTCTTGTTTGTTTATGTGCATATGGTGTGCCCTCAAGATTGCAGAGTGAACTCCATAGACTCTGAGGTCACTTGGGAATGTTCTTTTTTTTTGAGATGGAGTCTCACTCTGTCGCCCAGGCTGGAGTGCAGTGGCACAATCTTGGCTCACTGCAGCCTGCACCTCCTGGGTTCAAGTGATTCTCCTGCCTCAGCCCCCTGAATAGCTAGGATTACAGGCACCCGCCACCATGCCTGGCTAATTTTTTTTGTATTTTTAGTAGAGATGGGGTTTCACCACGTTGGCCAGGCTGGTTTTGAACTCCTGACCTCAAGTAATCCGCCCACCTCAGCATCCCAAAGTGCTAGGATCACAGGCGTGAGCCACCACTCCCAACTGGGAATATTCCTGGGCGCCGCCCCATGGGAGTGTGAAGGGTGGATGCAGTGCAATCATAACAGAGGCCCAAGGCCAGCACAGGGGTGCTTTCCTGTCATCCCAGCACTTTGGGAGGCTGAGGTGGGTGGATCATTAGAGCCCAGGAATTTGAGACCAGCCTGGGCAACATGGCGAAACTCCGTCTCTACAAAAAGATACAAAAATTAGCCAGGCAAGGTGGTGCACGCCTGTAGTCCCAGCTACTCAGGAGGCTGAGGTGGGAGAATTGCCTGAGCCTGGGGAGGTCGAGGCTGCACTGACCTGTGATCACACCACTACACTCCAGCCTGGGTGACAGTGAGACTCTGCCTCAAAAAAACAAAAAATTAAAAAACCAGAGTCCTCAGCCAATGCCTGGGGGGCTCAGAGTGCAGCTGACCCTTCAGACGCTGAACCAGTCATTGGTAAAGGTTTCCTCCAGGTGCAGGAGGTGTCCCTGTGGGCAACAGTTCCCCTCTGCCTAGCATGATTCCTGGGAAGGGACTCAGCTCAGAGCCAACTCCATGTAGCTGGAAATCAGGACCTCTGACCTGACCAGGGTAGGGTGGGGTCTGGGGTGGATCCCCACCCCACCCCCACAGCATCCCTAAGGCATATCCTACAGGTCTCGAAGGTGCCTGACACATGGTGAGAATGGTGCCAGCGGCTGACCCTGGCAGAGGGCCAGGACTTGTCTCCAGCACCCATGTGCGTGTTGCTTTATTCTTGCAGTAATCCCACGTGGTAGCCACTGCTATTACCTTCATTTTACAGATAGGGGCACTGAAGTCCAGAGAAGTTAAGTAATGTGCCTGAATTCACCAATTAGCACGTGGCTGAGCTGGGGTTCAGCCCAGGCACACTGGCTCCAGAACAGGCACCCTGAACCACTTTGCTAAACATTCGCCCTTGATGCTTGTGGCACCCCTAGCATCTGTGTTTAATGAATATTTGTTGATTAAATGGATGAGGAACCCACCTGGGTCCTGTGTTCTCATCCCCCTCTTTCCAGGCCATGTCAGAGGAAGGGAGCTGGGGGCTGGGGTGGCAGATTGGGGCCTCCTCCAAGGAGGGGTTGGAAACCAGGTGGGGATGCCAAGAACAGCCCCCGGGCTCTGTTGGGCAGGAGCTGCAGGAGGGGGCTGGGCCCCCGCAGTGCATCTCCGATTCCTCCCCATTCCCCCACAGAGTGTCCACATCAAGAGACGGACATCGTCTTCCTGATTGACGGCTCTGGAAGCATTGACCAAAATGACTTTAACCAGATGAAGGGCTTTGTCCAAGCTGTCATGGGCCAGTTTGAGGGCACTGACACCCTGGTGAAGACTGGGCACCTGGGGCTGGGGGTTGGGGGACGGGGGAGGCTGGCCTGGGGGAGGCATCCTGGGAGGGGTGGGGGCAGGGCAGTGAGCTGTGCGGGATGGGGCTGGGGTGGAGAATGAAGCTATGGTCCCAGCACAGGCCCAACTTGAGCCCTGACCTAGGAGGCCACCACTGACATTTAATAATGTATCCAAAAGCTACAGGAAATACAATGTTTCTGCTGTTTAAAAACATTGAAAGTGTTTAAAAAATAATTTTGCTATGAAATTTGACCGACTATAACTCAGCCAACTGATTGATGATTTATTATATTTTCTATGTAACTAATGATTTATTTTTATTATTTTATTTTCCAATAACTAGTGCCTATGTATGTGCAAAAAACCCCCCACTTTTTGTTTTTTAAACAGGGTCTTGTTCTGTCATCCAGGCTGCAGTGTGGGGGTGCAATCATAGCTCACTGCAGCCGTGATCTCCCAGGCTCAAGTGATCCACTTGCCTCAGCCTCCTGAGTAGATGGGACTACAGGTGCATGCCACCATGCCTGGCTAATTTTTTAAAATTTTTATTTGTAGAGATGGGGTCTTGCTATATTGCCCAACCTGGTCTCCAACTCCTGGCTCAAACAACCCTCCCACCTTGGCCTCTCAAACTGCTGGGATTACAGGCATGAGTCACTACGCCCAGCCTCAAATTCTTGAGAAGTGAGGAAATACACAAATTGATTTAATGTGTGATAAAATTTTTGAAAAGCTAAGCATAGCAAATAATGTGGTTGGCAAAGTTATTTTTAATAAACTGTGAAGGAAATATCATTTGGTTTAGATTTTCCAGTTTATATTTTGTATTTTTGGGCCAATGAATTTTCTTCTCTGGGTTTCAGTATATTATTTGTAGGGCCTCAAAACACATGGGAAATGGTTTGTAAATCCAAAATAAGTCCAAAATAAAGTTTACTAAAACTAAAAACAATATGGCTTGGTGTGGTGGCTCACACCTGTAATCCCAGCACTTTGGGAGGCTGAGGTGGGAGTATTGCTTGAGGCCAAGAGTTCGAGACCAGCCTGGGCAACATAGTGAGACCTTGTCGCTACCAAAAACAAAACTAAACTAAACTAAAAACAAAGCCAGGCATAGTGGCGTGTGCCTGTAGTTCCAGCTACTTGGAGGCTGAGGCAGGAGGATCACTTGAGGCCAGGAGTTTGAGAGACCCTGTCTCTACAAAAAATTAAAATAAAAACAATAGTAACAGGCACTGAGCCCTGGGCCGTCCCCACTGGCCTTTGCAGTTTGCACTGATGCAGTACTCAAACCTCCTGAAGATTCACTTCACCTTCACCCAATACCGGACCAGCCCGAGCCAGCAGAGCCTGGTGGATCCCATCGTCCAACTGAAAGGCCTGACGTTCACGGCCACGGGCATGCTGAAAGTGGTGTAAGCATCCCCGACCCCGGCTTGCCGATGTGGCTGCCACCCCCACTTCCTAACCCTGGGTCAGCACAGCTCTTCTCAGAGGCTAAGGGAGGCTCCAGGGAAAGGGGCTACCAAGGGGCATGTCGGGGCTGCAGGGAGAACCTCCCCCTGGGGTGCTCCTGGTTGCCTCGCTGCCGGTCTCCCTGATATAGGACTAGGCTCCTCTGCAGCTGTGCCTCCCCTTTGCCTGGTTCTGCAGAGCCTGGACCCCAGGACCCCTCCCCACCCCACAGCAGCCAGAGGCCCGGGCTTTGGCTCAGACACATCAGGCTCCCATCCTGGCTCCCCGTGAGCTACTCTGGGTGTAACCCTGGGGGTGATGGGCTCTAAGTCTCGGTGACTCTCAGATGAGGATAAACTCACAGCTTAGGATTGAGATCATGTGTGTGGGGTGCTCAGCCCACGGCACGCAGGAGGTGTTGGATAAATGCCTGAGGTCTTATCAGAGGATGGAGCAGTCAGGGACTCAGGAATTGTCACCCAAGGTCGTCCTGGTGCATTTCTCCCCCCTCACCTCCTCCCCTGCATCCCTCACCCCTGCGCACCCCCTGTGCTACCCAGGCACTCACCGTGGGCCTGCCCCGTGCGCATGCGGTCTATTCCTAAAACGATGTAGGAGGTGGGACCCCCGAGAAGGGCATGTGTTTCTCGTGGGAAGGAGCTCGGCTGAAGGTCGGGGATCCTTGGCTTCCTCTACACACCTCTGGGAGCGGCCCTGGGGTGGTGCTAGAATTTGGCTTAAAAAAGAGATGCTCCCGCCAAACGCACCCTCTTTACTTCTGGGAGGCTCTTCTGCCTTGAATGGTGGCCCCTTATGACTCAGCAACCCAGAGGAAGGCCTCTGTCTGTCCTGTAAGTTTAAAGTCACACGGGAGTCCCCTTCTGGAGTCTCCACCTCACCCCTCAAAGTTCTCCCAGTGGCGGGGCCTGGGGAAAAAAATGAATGAGGCAGGGGTGACCGAGTGATTCTCACCAACTCCAGTCCTGCTGTCATGCCCAGAGTGCAGGAAATTTCCCAGCAGCCTCCGCTCCCCAGAGCCAAGCCCATCTCAGGGCTGGACTCAGCCAAGGATTGGACCTTCCTGCTGCTGGTCCTTCCCTTCCCTCCCTCCCTTCCTTTCTCCCTCCCTCCCTCCTTCCCTCCTTCCTTTCTTCCCTTCCTCTCTTCCTCCCTTTCTCCCTTCCCTCCCTCACTTCGTTCCTTCTCTCTCTCTGTTTTGTATTTTAGACAAAGTCTCGCTCTGTCACCCAGGCTGGAGTGCAATGGCACAATCTTGGCTCACTGCAACCTCCATCTCCTGGGTTCCTGGATTCTCCTGCCTCAGTTTCCCAAGTAGCTGGGATTACAAGTGCACACCACCATGCCCGGCTGATTTTTTTATTCCCAGTTCAAGCAATTCTCCTGCCTCAGCCTCTGAGTAGCTGGGACTACAGGCCTGCACCACCACACCCGGCTAATGTTTGTATTTTTAGTAGAGATGGGGTTTCACCATGTTGGCCAGGCTGGTCTCGAACTCCTGACCTCAAGTGATCTGCCCGCCTCAGCCTCCCAAATGCTGGGATTACGGGTGTGAGCCACCATGCCCAGCCTCTTCCTTCTCTTTCTTCTTTTCTTCACTTTCTTTCTTTTCTTCTTTTTTTAAAAAGAAGTTTTATTACAAAAAAACAAAAACAAAGCAAAACCCAAACGGCCATAATGGTAAGGAAACTTTTTAAAAAAGAAGTATTATATTATCCACAGTCTCTGTAGTCAACTGCCCTACAGTATTTTAGTAACATCAAGGGATACTTACAAGTGAATCAATAAATCTCAGCTGCATAGCACAATGCCACTTCCATCCTCATCTTTATTCAGGCTTATTTTGTATGGTCACATTCAGGGCAGAAGCTATTTTCATCCTGTTTGGGTTTTTTCCCCCTCATCTAGGTCCACAATTTTTTGTTTTCCTTTTTTTTTCTTTTTTTGAGACAGGTCTCACTCTGTCACCCAGGCTGGGGTGCGGTGGTACGATCACGGCTCACTGCAGCCTCAAGCTCCTGGGCTCAACAATCCTCCTGACTCAGCCTCCCGAGTTGGGATCACAGGTGCATGCCACCACATCTGGCTAATTTTTAAAAACATTTTTTGTAGAGATGGGGTCTTGCTATGTTTCCCAGACTGGTCTTGAACTCCGGGCCTCGAGAGATCCTCCTGCCTCAGCCTCCCATACTGGTTTCCTTTGAAATGGCTGTGTCTACTAACAGGCTAGGTCATGACTGGCTAAACCCTTTCCCCAGTGTTGGATATTTGGGTTATTTCCATCATAGTGTTTGGCACCTGTGTGTATTTGCTCTGAGTTTATCTGAGTTTATAGAGTTACATGAGCAGGTAGTTACTTTTATTTTTTCTTTTTTTTTGAGACGGAGTCTTGCTCTGTCACCCAGGCTGGAGTGCAATGGCATGATCTCGGCTCACTGCAACCTCTACCTCCCAGGTTCAAGCAATTCTCCTGCCTCAGCCTCCTGAGTAGCTGAGATTACAGGCACGCACCACCACACCTGGCTAATTTTTGTATTTTTAGTAGAGATGGGGTTTCATCATGTTGATCAGGCTGGTCTCAAACTCCTGACCTCGTGATCCTCCCATCTTGGCTTCCCAAAGTGCTGGGATTACAGGCGTGGGCCACTGTGCCCGGCTGACAGTTACATTTTTAATTGTTTGTTACAGCTGTTATCGAATTAGTAGTCACCGTAGGCCATTCACTGTAAAAGCTTGACCTTGTTTAATCTTCAGGATAACCTGACACTACTTGTTTCAGTTATCTACTGTTGCCTAACAAACCATCCCCAAATTAAGTGGATTAAACAACCCAGCACTAAGCTGGTGTCTGGTGCCTGTGGGAGATATGCTGGAAGGTAGGCTTAGTGGGGATGGCTGAGCCTCTTACTTCAGGTGGCCTTCCTCCATGGGTGCCTCCAATAGGGCAGCCGGACTTCTCTCATCATGGCTCAGGGCTCCCAAAAGTGCAAAAGCAAAAGAAACCAAGGCTTCTGAGACCTATAACTGGCATGGTGTCACTTCCACCGCATGCTACTGATGAGAGTGGGACTCAGCCAGGCCAGGTCCAGTGTGGGAGGGAACCAGGTGTGGTTCACTGGGGGCCATCTTTAGAGACAGCTACAGCACAGTTATCCTCATCATGCATGGAGAGAGGCAGAGGCCCGGAGAGGTTAAGTCCCATGCCCAAAGTGTGTCTGACTCCAAAGCCCCTGCTTTGAACCACACTGCCTCTGGGGAAGAGAGTTCAGCCATGGATAGAATTTAGAAACAAAGAATGTGACTTCTTTTATTATTAATCTAATTATGGTTTGCGTGGCTTTCAAAAATGGCCAAATTAGCTGGCTGTGGTGGCTCATGCCTGTAATCCCAGCACTTTGGGAGGCTGAGGCTGGTGGATCACTTGAGGTCAGGAGTTTGAGATCAGCCTGGCCAACATGGTAAAACCTCCTCTCTACTAAAAATACAAAAATTAGCCGGTCATGGTGGTGGGCACCCATAATCCCAACTACTCAGGAGGCTGAGGCAGGAGAATCGCTTGAACCCGGGAGACGGAGGTTGCAGTGAGCCGAGATTACGCCACTGCACTGCAGACCCTGGGCATCAGAGCGAGACTCTGTCTCAAAAGAAAACCAAAAATGGCCAAATCAATTCCTTAATATGCCTGATAGAATGTGAGGGTGCCAGGACTCCCCAGCCTCTCCAGATGAGAGCACTGCAAATGATGTCTTTCCAGAGTCAATCACATCTCACTAGAGTCATCTTCGTTTCCTCCCCGACAGGACACAGCTATTTCATCATAAGAATGGGGCCCGAAAAAGTGCCAAGAAGATCCTCATTGTCATCACAGATGGGCAGAAGTACAAAGACCCCCTGGAATACAGTGATGTCATCCCCCAGGCAGAGAAGGCTGGCATCATCCGCTATGCTATCGGGGTGTGCCTCTTCTTCACCCCTGCCCCAGGCTCAGCCTGCACCTCCTTCAGGTGCAGTGCTGCTGGGCTCATCCTCCTCAGCTGCCTCTCTGCTGCAGGTGGGACATGCTTTCCAGGAACCCACCGCCAGGCAGGAGCTGAATACCATCGGCTCAGCACCTCCGCAGGACCACGTGTTCAAGGTGGACAACTTTGCAGCCCTTGGCAGCATCCAGAAGCAGCTGCAGGAGAAGATCTATGCAGTTGAGGGTAAATGGAAGCAAGGGTGCGCCTGGGACCCAAGGGATCCCCACCCAATTATCCCATGCAGTCTTTTGTTTGTTTGTTTGTTTTTTGAGATGGAGTCTCACTTTGTCCCCAGGCTGGAGTGCAGTGGCATGATCTCGGCTCACTGCAACCTCTGCCTCCTGGGTTCAAGTGATTCTGTCGCCTCAGCCTCCTGAGTAGCTGGGATTACAGATGCACGCCACCATGCCCAGCTAATTTTTGTATTTTTAATAGAGGCGGGGTTTTGTCATGTTGGCCAGGCTGTTCTCCAACTCCTGACCTCAGGTGATCTGCCAACCTTAGCCTCTCAAAGTGCTGGGATTACAGGCGTGAGCCACTGTGCCCAGCCTGTCCCGTACAGTCTTGATGGGCCATTCCTGTTCACAACTCACTCAAAATTGCTGTCCGGAACCCAAGCCTCAGATCATGTTCTCCTCCCTGTGTTCTGAGTCCTCATGGGTCTCACAGCTTCTAGGAACTTCACTGACCTGTTTCCCTACAGGAACCCAGTCTAGGGCAAGCAGCTCCTTCCAGCACGAGATGTCCCAAGAAGGCTTCAGTGCAGCCGTCACAATGGTGGGTAGAGCCTGCCCTCAATCCATAGCTCTTGGATATCAACTCTGCACCCACCCTGGGCTGGGGGCTGGGAGCCAGACATCAACAAGAGCAGACCCCGTCCTCAATTTCACCCTCTCGCCAGGCAGAGGCCCCCACGCCGTGTGTCAGGGGCCAGGAGCATAGCAGGGAGGAGGGTAGCCTGGGTTCCTGCTCTCAAGGATCATGTATTCTAGTGGAGGAGACAGTAAGCAAGAGCCTCTCAGATAGCACTAAGCATCAGGGTAGAGAGAGAGATAGCCAGAGGAGGCTCAGTAATGGAAAAGGCCAGCCCTGGACAAATCAGGGGAGACTGCTCTGGGCACAGGACAAAGCAAGTGCCAAGGTCCTGAGGCAGGACCCAGGTCCTCGGTGGGAGACAGCCAGGCTTGCCAGAGCCCAGGCTTGCCAGAGCCCAGGCAGCCTGGAAGGAGAGGGCTGGAGGCTGAGAAGGACCAGGTGGGATCAAAGATGTGGTTTGGAAGTGTGTGTGTGTTCAAAGAAACCAGATGGGGCCAGGCACTGTGGTTCACGCCTGTAATCCCAGCACTTTGGGAGGCTGAGACGGGCGGATCACTTGAGGTCAGGAGTTTGAGACCAACTGGCCAACATGGCGAAACCCCGTCTCTATAAAAATACAAAAAAATTAGCCAGGCGTGGTGGCTCATGCCTGTAATCCCAGCTACTTGGGAGGCCAAGGCAGGAGAATCGCTTGAACCCAGGAGGCAGAGGTTGCACTGAGCTGAGATCATGCCACTGCACTCCAGCCTAGGTGACAGAACGAGACTCTCTCAAAAAAAAAAAAAAAAAAAAGCAAAAAAAAAAACCAAACCCAGATGGGTTTACTTCAGAGTAATTTCGGGGTGTCTAGGGAGTGGTGAAATGAAACAAGATTGGTCAAGAATTGCTCACTCAAGGTAGGTCACACGTACTTGGAGGTTCATTATACACTTATTTCTACTTCTGTATGTGTTCTAAATTATCCATATCAAAAGTTCAAGAAAGCAATAAACAAAGTACACCCAGGAGGAAATGCCTGCGGCTCCCGGAAGGAGCTGAGGAAGACCTCACAGAGGAGGCGACATTGACGTTGACTTTTCCAGCCGGGCATAGTGACTCACACCTGTAACCCCAACACTTTAAGAGGCTGATGTGGGAGGGTCACTTGAGGCCAGGAGTTTGAGACTGGCCTGGGCAACATAGTGAGACCCTGTCTCTACAAAAAATAAAACAAAATTAGCCAGGCATGGGTGGCACGTGCCCGTGGTCTCAACTACTCAGGAGGCTGAGATGGGTGGATTGCATGAGTCCAGGAGTTCAAGACTGCAGTGAGCTAACATTGTGTCACTGCATCACAGCCTGCATGACAGAGCAACAGCCTGTCTCAAAAAAAAAAAAAAAAAAAAGGATGAACTTGACTCTTCCAGGGAGGGGAAATGAGCTGAGTCCCAGAAAACAAGAAGGGGAGGGAGGTGTCCCGGCCAAAGGCTTGATGTGCTTTGGAACAGAGGGAGGCTCCATGGCTTTGATGGGGAAGGGTCCTAGGTACCACCGTAAGGGCCTTGGCGATGGTTTTCCAGCAGGGGTGGCTGCACATTTGGGTTTGGGGAAGCCTGGCACTGGGGCAGTAGACAGAGAGGCAGCGGTGAGCACAGCGGGGGCAGACAGAATGGTGAGTGAGAGGAGAGGGGGCTGGCGGAGCAGTGGCTGTGGGGACAGGCAGAGGCACAGAGGCTGCTGGTGTGGGCCGGGAAGACAGAGAAGAAAAGCCTGGATGGTGAGTGATGCAGGCGGCAGGCGTGTCTCTGGGATATGCTGTCTTCCCGCTCTAGTCTCTGCCCAGCCCTGGAATTCTTTCCTCCCAGGATGGCCTCTTCCTGGGGGCTGTGGGGAGCTTTAGCTGGTCTGGAGGTGCCTTCCTGTATCCCCCAAATATGAGCCCCACCTTCATCAACATGTCTCAGGAGAATGTGGACATGAGGGACTCTTACCTGGGTGAGAAACGGCCAGGGGTTGGGGACAGGTTGGAGATGCACTGCCCAGGGTGGGGTCCAGGGTTCTGGAGAGGGGGGATGGGTGCTGTGCTGCCTGGGGTGGGTTCCAGGGTTCTGGGGAGGGGAGATGGGGGCTGCGCTGCCTGGGGTGGGGGTCCAGGGTTCTGGGGAGGGGGAATGGGGGCCTTTGTGCTGAGGCCTGGGCCCCTCAGGTTACTCCACCGAGCTAGCCCTGTGGAAGGGGGTGCAGAACCTGGTCCTGGGGGCCCCCCGCTACCAGCATACCGGGAAGGCTGTCATCTTCACTCAGGTGTCCAGGCAATGGAGGATGAAGGCCAAAGTCACAGGGACGCAGGTTGGGCATGACAGGAGCCAGAGGGGAGGATGAGGGTGGGGAGGATGAGGGTGGGGAGAGTGGCCGGGGCTGGGGAGAGGATGGAGGGGCTTTGGGGGCCTTGGGAGAGGTCCTGGTACCTGGGGAGAGGCAGGACCCTGGCCCACAGGGCTGCCTCTGGCGGGGACAGGCAGCATGACCCAGGCCCTGCCCTCCAGATCGGCTCCTACTTCGGGGCCTCCCTCTGCTCCGTGGATGTGGACAGCGATGGCAGCACCGACCTGATCCTCATTGGGGCCCCCCATTACTATGGGCAGACCCGAGGGGGCCAGGTGTCCGTGTGTCCCTTGCCTAGGGGGGTGAGTGGCTGATGGGACCTAGGCTGGGGGTCTGGTGTGGGTGGAGGCATCGCCTGGGTTGGGGTCTGACACTGCTTGTGTTCAGCAGAGGGTGCAGTGGCAGTGTGACGCTGTTCTCCGTGGTGAGCAGGGCCACCCCTGGGGCCGCTTTGGGGCAGCCCTGACAGTATTGGGGGACGTGAATGAGGACAAGCTGACAGACGTGGCCATTGGGGCCCCGGGAGAGCAGGAGAACCGGGGTGCTGTCTACCTGTTTCACGGAGCCTCAGAATCCAGCATCAGCCCCTCCCACAGCCAGGTGAGGCCAGTCTTCAGCCTCTTCTAGTCCCAGCTCCTTCCCATGTCCTGAGTTCACCGAACGCAGCCTCCTGTCTCTGTCACCATTCCCTTCCTTGTTGCAGTGGTTTGTCAGCTAAGCACACGTCATCTCTCTTCTCTCCTTTGTTCCAGAAAGCCTTCCATCTGTGTGGGCAGCTTAATGGTTAAGAGAGCAGGCTTTGAGGTCAGAGGCCAGTTCAAATCTCTGGCCGGGCTGGCCATCCTGAGCTGTGTGGCCTTAGGCAGGTGACTGACAGCTTTGGTCAGCCTTAGTTTCTTTCTATAAAACGCAGAAATGATAAAACCAACTCCTTAGACTTCTTGTAGAAATAACAGTGAGAGTGCTAAGGCAATCACCACTGCACTCACTGAAGGTTCATGAGTGACCTGACCAGTGATGAATACACAAATATATTATACGCCTATTGTTACGCTCTTACTTCCTCACCAACCTGCACCCTCATGATGGGTTGGACCCAAAGAGCCCCCTTCTCTGTTTGGGGGTCCCGAGGTCCTCACCCTGTTTGCTTTTTTTTTTCTTTTTCTTTTCTTTTTTTTTTTTTTTTTTTTTTTGCGACAGAGTCTCACTCTGTCGCCCAGGCTGGAGTGCAGTGGCGTAATCTTGGCTCACTGCAACCTCTGCCTCCCAGGTTCAAGCAATTCTCTTGCCTCAGCCTCCCGAGTAGCTGAGATTACAGGCATGTGCCACCACACCCAGCTAATTTTTGTATTTTTAGTAGAGATGGGGTTTCACCATGTTGGCCAGGCTGGTCTCGAACTCCTGATCTCAGGTGATCCACTTGCCTCAGCCTCCCAAAGTGCTTGGATTACAAGCGTGAGCCACTCCGCCTGGCTGTATTTGCTTTCAATTTCTATCTCCACATCTCTCCTTTCCAATTTCTCTCTTCAGATCCTCTTTCACCACAATCTGTTTTCCAAATCTCTCTTCTCAAAGCTTTCCCATCACCTGCCTTTGACTTCCGCCTCTCCCATCTCTCTGGCTAGCGGGTCGCTGAAAAGATGAGCAAACGGAGGGACAGACAGATTGAGTCCTTGCTTATGGTCTTGTGGCTCATACGTGGAGGAGTCAGAATTGGAACTAGAGACTGATTGAATGAATGACACTCGGGTCACCAGGGCACCCTTCCAACCTCCACTCCTACATCTATTTCTTAATAATCATCTCCCGACTCCTACCTCCTCTTTTCAGGCTCTTGTTGGTGATATCTGTTCACAGCTCACCCCTTCTCTCCCTTTGCCACGGTCCTACGTCCATATTCCCCTTGTTACTTATTTCCAACTTCTTCCCCCATCTTCCAGCCTGATTCACCCTTTTCTCTTCTGGCCAGCGGATTGCTGGCTCCCAGCTCTCCCCCAGGCTGCAGTATTTTGGGCAGGCGCTGAGCGGGGGTCAGGACCTCACCCAGGATGGACTGATGGACCTGGCCGTGGGGGCCCGGGGCCAGGTGCTCCTGCTCAGGTAGCGACTCCCCAACATCCTGCCCTCCCGCGCTATGTCTGATTCACCGGTGCTGCCCCCCCAGCCACGTTATCCTCCCAGAAGCCAATGTTCTGTCCTCCCCACTACTCTGGCCCTCAGGAGTCTGCCGGTGCTGAAAGTGGGGGTGGCCATGCGATTCAGCCCTGTGGAGGTGGCCAAGGCTGTGTACCGGTGCTGGGAAGAGAGGCCTAGTGCCCTGGAAGCTGGGGATGCCACCGTCTGTCTCACCATCCAGAAAAGCTCACTGGACCAGCTAGGTGCGTTTCCCCCATAAAGGGGGCCCCGGCCCCTCATCCCATTAGGGGCCCCAATGCCATCCTGAGGATGGGATGGGCCTAGGAATCCAATCTTACCTCCACATCCACTCACCACCTGTGCCAGAAACCTGGCTCATTCTCTCCCCTCTTCCTCACACCTGGGCCTGTGGATTCTGTCTCCAGGGCTGACCTGAAGTCCACCGAGTTCTCTCCTGGGCCCCAGCCACTGCCTTCTCCCAGCCCCTGATTCCCTTCCACCTATACCAAAGTCATGACATGAAGCAGTTCCCACATTTGTTCTTGCACCCTCCCACCCATTTTCCACAGAGGAACTAGAGTCGACTGGTCCTAAAATGCAAATGTGGGCTCCTCACTCCCCTGCGTAACCCGCCTTGCATTTACAAAGGCTCCAGTCCTTCCCTCCAGTGCCCTTTCTGACTTGGCCTCCTGGCCTCTCTGGCCTCACGGCATCCCACTCCTCCTTACTAGGCACGCTTTTCGTAAATGCACCAGCTTCGCTCTCCCTTCTGGTCTTAGGCCCTGTTCCCACAGTCCCAGACGTTCTCCCCACTCCTCACCTGGCTCCCGCTCATTCTCCAGGCGGCTGCTTAGCCATGGTCCATCCGGGATGGCAGCCTGGCCAGGTCCAGTGAGCGTGCTCTCCTTAGAACCACAGGAGAGCCTCCCCTCACACTGATCATGCTGCAACATCACGGCCCATGTGCTTGGCTTCTTTCTTAGATTGTGAGTTCATGAGAGTGGGGGCCATATCTATCCAGCTAGCTAATCTATCATCTATCTGCCAAATCTATCATCTATTATCTATTAATCTAATCACCTATATAATCTATCATCTATCTACCAATCTATCACCTATTAGCTATCATCTATCACCTATCTAATCTATCCTCTACCAAATCTATCATCTGTTATCTATCATCTATCTAATCTGTCACCTATTTAATCTATCATCTATTTATCTATTATCTAGCCATCCATCCATCCATCCATCCATCCATCCATCCATCCATCATCTATCCATCCATCTTCTCCACGTGTGTCCCCAGCACGTGGTATAATTCATGGCCCATAGCAGTGTCCGGCAAACATGTATTGCATGAACAAATAAATGAAAACAAAGCATTCTAGGTTATTTCTGCCTTTTCATTTTCCACTCTCCCCTGCACTTCAGGTGACATCCGAAGCTCTGTCAGGTTTGATCTGGCACTGGACCCAGGCCGTCTGACTTCTCGTGCCATTTTCAATGAAACCAAGAACCCGACTTTGACTCGAAGAAAAGCCCTGGGACTAGGGGTTCACTGTGAAACCCTGAAGCTGCTTTTGCCAGTGAGGACTTTGGGTTCTGGAAAGGGGGAGGGAGGAGGAGCCCAAGGCTGGCCTGGAGCACCCCCGTTCTCTGCTGAGCGAGGTGGGAAGGGTTAGGATGTTGGGGCTGGAGAGAGAGAAGTTAGGGCAGGAGAACCTGGCTCCACGGCTTGGAGGGAGCACTGTCAGGGCAGTGGGGAGTGGATGCAGTGGAGGAGGACTTGTGGTGGAGCGTAGAGAGGACAGCAGGTTCTTGACAGCCTGTTCTCCCTCAGGATTGTGTGGAGGATGTGGTGAGCCCCATCATTCTGCACCTCAAATTCTCGCTGGTGAGAGAGCCCATCCCCTCTCCCCAGAACCTGCGCCCTGTGCTGGCCGTGGGCTCACAAGACCTCTTCACTGCTTCTGTGAGTCTTCCGATGAAGTCCCAGGGATGTGCTGACTTCATTTTGTCTCCATGCGCTTAAGAATCCACTGTAGCTCCCCATCACCCAACCACATCCAGTCCAGAAACCTGACTCCAGTCTCTCCCTTCCTCCTCACACCCAGGCCTGTGGGTTCTATATCCAGGACTGACCTGAAGTCCACCCATTTCCCCTCTTGGTCCCAGCTGCTGCCTTCCTCTAGCCCCTCGATTCTCTCCCACCTACACCAGAGTCGACACGAAGTGATTCCCATATCTATTGTTGCACCCTCCCACCCATTTTCTATAGAGGAGCTAGAGTCGACTGGTCCTAAAACGCAAATCTAGTCTCTTCACTCCCCTGCGTAACCCCCCTTGCATTTACAAAGACCCCAGTCCTTCCCTCTGATGTCATCTCTGACTTGGCCTCCTGGCCTCTCTGGCCTCACGGCATCCCACTCCCCCTTACTAGGCACGCTTTTCATAAATGCGCCAGCCTCGCTCTCCCTTCTGGTCTTAGGCCCTGCTCCCACCTCCATTCATGCACCCAGGAACTGTACATATCTCAGGCAGTTCCCACTTTTCCCTAGCACAGACTCTCTTGTTCATTCCCAGATCCCTTCCAAGTTTCCTCATTCCTATCTCTGTGCCTTTGTCCCTGTTTTGCCCCTCATTTAGAAAACACTGCCTTCTGCCTTCTCTCCCCGTCTCCCCCCGAAGCTCCAGGCTTTCCTCCCTCTCTTCTGAAGGCCACACTCAGCAGCTGCCGCTCCTTCTCTGGTCCCTGTTACACCAAGGTGGTGCCACAGCAGATATCACATGGCTGTTATAACCATCTCCATCTACATTTGAGGCTGTCTTGGGACTGTAGCTTCTTTGAGCATAGGAACCATGTCGAATTTGCCTGTCATTTCAACCTTCCCCCAGCCCTCACCCAACCCAGAACCTGCACAATTATTGGCACTTAATAATGTTTGTGGAATAATTGTTCCAGGATAAGCTGGATGTGACTCAACTGAACTTTATGTCCCTTGAAGCCAAGGATCTTGTCTTATCTTTCTTTTATATGCCAACCTCCAAACCGCACCTGCGCCCCTTGTTGGTGTCCAGCAAAGTGGTGGGGGCAGTGGCTTAGTAATGCTCAATGTTGGTGAGTGCTTCTAAGGAGGGGCTTGGAGAAAGACTAAGATGTCAGATGGGAACAGAATATACTATTTTGCTGCAGCTCCCCTTCGAGAAGAACTGTGGGCAAGATGGCCTCTGTGAAGGGGACCTGGGTGTCACCCTCAGCTTCTCAGGGTGAGCTGTAACTCCTTTCATATCCAGACACTCGGGCTTCCGAGTCCCCCATCCTCCTAGGAGGCTTGTGCTGCTCTCTAGCTCTCTTTCTAACAAAAGTGATGTTGACTGGGATGTTATTGGCCCAGAGCTCTGGAGTTCCTGGGATCCTGCCCTGCCCTTCCCAGTTCCTGCCTATTTCCAGTGGAGTCCCACTCCCAGCCTCGTCCTTCCCCTTCAGCCTGCAGACCCTGACTGTAGGGAGCTCCCTGGAGCTCAACGTGATTGTGACTGTGTGGAACGCGGGTGAGGATTCCTATGGAACTGTGGTCAGCCTCTACTACCCAGCAGGGCTGTCGCACCGACGGGTGTCAGGAGCCCAGGTAACAACTGTTGTAGGCTCTAGTGGGAGGGGGCCTCTCCCCTGCCCTGTAGCCCCGGGAGTTACAGAGTGTTCTTCAAAATTGTTCTGTGATGATATGTGCTCTCTCTCTCTCTGACACACACACACACACACACACACACACACACACACACACACACAGAAAGTGCATAAAGCATATATATGGCTTAATGAAGAATATTAAACAAACCATAGAGTTAACATCCAGATCAAGAAATAAATCGCGCTAGCATCCCCAGAACCCTCTCCCCGTGTACCTTTCCCCATCACAGCTCCATCCTCTCCCCAAAGGTCATCACTATTCTGACTTTGTGGTCACCATTTCCTTGTATCTCTCTCTCTCGCCTTCCCCCCTCCTTCCCCCCTCCCTCCCTCCCTTACTTCCTTCCCTCCGTCCCTCCCTCTCTCTCTTTTTTTTGAGACCGAGTCTTACTCTGTCATCCAGGCTGGAGTACAGTGGCACAATCACCACTCACTGCAGCCTAGACCTCTTGGGCTCAAGCAATCCTCCCACGTCAGCCTCCTGAGTAGCTGGGACTACAAGTGCATGCCACTACGCCCAGCTGATTTTTATTTATTTATTTATTTATTTTTTAGAGACAGGGTCTCACCATGCTGCCCAGGCTGGTCTCAAACTCCTGGGCTCAAGTAATCCTCCCACCTCAGCCTCTCAAAGTGCTGCGATTACAGGCGTGAGCCACCACACCTGACCATATTGTTTCTGTGTGTGGGTCTTATTTAAGAAACACTTCCAGGTTATGAAAATAGCCCCCTATATTATATTCCAAAAGCTTCATGGTTTTGCTTTTTCACATTTAAGTATTTAATCCAGTTGGAATTTATTTTAATTTATGGAGAGAGGTAGGGATCCAATTTCTTTTTCTTCTTTCTCCTCCTCTTCCTCTTGTTCTTTCTTTACTTTTCTTCTTCTTTTTTAAATTTTTTTGTATGGGTCAATTTTCCTGGCATTGATGGAAATTGATTGAAAAGTCTGTCCTTGGCTGGGCGCAGTGGCTCACACCTGTAATCCCAGCACTTTGGGAGGCGGAGGCGGGTGGATCACCTGAGGTCAGGAGCTTGAGACTAGCCTGGCCAACATGGTGAAACCCTATCTCTACTGGAAATACAAAAATATTAGCCAGGCCTGGTGGCAGGCGCCTGTAATCCCAGCTACTCAAGAGCCTGCGGCAGGGGAATTGCTTGAACCCAGGAGGTGGAGGTTGCAGTGAACCATGATCATGCCATTGCACTCCAGCCTGGGTGACAAGAGTGAAATCTGTCTCAAGAAAAAAAAAACAACAAAAAATGAAAAGTCTGTCCTTTTCCCTAGTGCTCTGCAGTGCCACCACTGCTGTGTATCAAGCCCACACATGCATGCAGGTAACTTTTTAAAATTCATTCTCCTCCCCTAGAAGCAGCCCCATCAGTGTGCCCTGCGCCTGGCATGTGAGACAGTGCCCACTGAGGACGAGGGCCTGAGGAGCAGCCGCTGCAGCGTCAACCACCCCATCTTCCATGAGGGCTCTAATGTCAGTGCTTTCCCCCAAATCCCCATCACTGTCCTCCCTTGTCCCAATCTGTCCCTCACTCTGCCATGCCCTTCCTTTTATCCCCATTCTTTCCTTCTTCTTCCCTCAGGGCACCTTCATAGTCACATTCGATGTCTCCTACAAGGCCACCCTGGGAGACAGGATGCTTATGAGGGCCAGTGCAAGCAGGTGGGTCCAGGCCAGGGTATCCCCCACCCTCCATTGCATGCCCCGGCTAGAGACCCCTTTCCTGGATTCCTTCCCATTGGTCCCCCCTTTCTTTCTCCAGCAAGAACAATAAGGCTTCAAGCAGCAAGGCCACCTTCCAGCTGGAGCTCCCGGTGAAGTACGCAGTCTACACCATGATCAGCAGGTGCCCAGTCCCTGGCCCTCCCCTTGGACCTCTGGCCTTCCTCTAAGCCTGGTACTCCCTCTGAGTCCCAGCCTGCTCTTCCAATGATGCACAGCTAAGCTCTCCTGTTTTGGGATGCCTTCGTGGGTGAACAGCCATATATAATGACATTTATGCTGCATAAAGATGTTTCTGGGCTGGGCGCGGTAGCTCACGCCTGTAGCACTTTGGGAGGCTGAAGCAGGTGGTTCACCTGACGTCAGGAGTTTGAGACCAGCTTGGCCAACATGGTGAAACCCAATCTCTACTAAAAATACAAAATTAATTAGCTGGGCGTGGTGGCGCCTGCCTGTAATCCCAGCTACTTGGGAGGCTGAGGCAGGAGAATCACTTGAATCCGGGAGACGGAGGTTGCAGTGAGCTGAGATTGTGCCACTGCACTCCAGCCTGGGCAATAGAGCGAGATTCTGTCTCAAAAAAAAAAAAAGGTGTTTTTGTCAACAATGGACCCACATTTACTACGGGTGGTCTCCTAAAATTATAATGGAGTTGAAAAATCTCCTAATGATATCACAGCAGTTGTAACATTGTAGTGCAACTCATTGCCTTTTTTATGTCTAGATACACAAATACTTTCCATTGTGTTACAATTGCCTACAATATCCAGTACAGTAACATGCTGCACAGGTTTGTAGCCCAGGAGCAATAGGCTGTACCATATCACCTAGCTGTGCAGTAGGCTCTACCATCTAGGTTTGCATAAGTGCAACCTATGATGTTTGCACAATGATGAAATTGCCTAAGGCCGGGCGCAGTGGCTCACGCCTGTAATCCCAGCACTTTGGGAGGCTGAGGCAGTCGGATCACCTGAGGTCCGGAGTTCAAGACCAGCCTGGCCAACATGGTGAAACCTTGTCTCTACTAAAAGTGCAAACATTAGCAGGGCTCAGTGGCACATGCCTGTAATCCCAGCTACTGGGGAGGTTAAGGCAAGAGAATCACTTGAACTTGGGAGGCAGAGATTGCGGTGAGCTGAGATTGTGCTACTGCACGCCAGCTCGGGGGTGACAGAGTAAGACTCTGTCTCAAAAAAAAAAAAAAAAAAAGAAAAGAAAAAAAAGAAAAAGAAATTGCCTAACGATTAATTTCTTGGAATGTATCCTTGGTGTATTTGTACCCTAATAATATATGCCATAGCTCTTGCTGCTTCTCTCAAATCAACTTGCTGGTGGGACACACACACTTTGCCACCACTGTGCCTTTCCCCCTCTCCCTCCAAAAGGAAGGCTTCCTTTTTTAACATGAAACAAATCCTGTCCTTTGTATTAAATGTGAATGTGCTGAAGCACAGCTGCTAGATGGAGATCAAGGCTTTTCTGAGCACCCTGAATTGGGGAGCTGTGCCCAACAGGATATGGTCTGTCGCCACACAGAGGAAAGGAAAGGTCAGGTTTCTATAAAACTCAGAGCGGGGCAGAGGTGTGAGAAACTGTTGGGAAGGTCTCTAAGAGCCCGGCCGAGGCAGCGCAGGAAGGGCAAGTGTAGGGCTGAAGGCAAGAGGGTTCTGCAGGTGGGTGGAGGTGTAGGGGCAGGCAAGGCTGGACGCAGAGCAAGGCATCCCACACACTGGGCTGAAAGCCTGTAACATTGCTGTGGGATAGTTTGCTGCTATTGCTTTTTTTTTTTTTTTTTTTGATGGAGTCTCACTCTGTCACCCAGGCTGGAGTTCAGTGGTGCAATCTGGGCTCACTGCAACCTCCACCTCCCAGGTTCAAGTGATTCTCCTGCCTTAGCCTCCCGAGTAGCTGGATTACAGGCATGCACAACCACATCTAGCTAATTTTTTGTTTGTTTGTTTTTGAGACGGAGTTTCACTCTTGTTGCTTAGGCTGGAGTGCAATGTTGTGATCTCAGCTCACTGAAACCTCCGCCTCCCAGGTTCAAGTGATTCTCCTGCCTCAGCCTCTCGAATAGCTGGGATTACAGGCATATGCCACCACGCCCGGCTAGTTTTGTATTTTTAGTAGAGACACGGTTTCTCCATGTTGGTCAGGCTGGTCTTGAACTCGCAACCTCAGGTGATCCGCCCCCCGCCCCCATGGCCTCCCAAAGTGCTGGGATTACAGGCATGAGCCACCACACCTGTCCACTGTTGCTTCTGATGTATTAAGTTGTTAGGGGAAGAAGCGAGGGAGATCAAGTAGTATCACTGTCCTTTCAAGCCACATGTAGGTTTCCCTTTCTATCTACAGGAAAATACTTACAATAAGAGCTTACAGTTATATATACCCATGTCAGGCATTGTTTTATGTTGCTGTTGTTTTATGGTGGTTTTCTTGCATCATCTTAAATACTTTATATGTATTTACATTTATTTAATCCTACCAATAATTATATTGTTATCCCCATTTTCACCAACAAAGACATCAAGAAGTGAAATACTTTGTTCCTGTCAATTTCTAAGTGAGCAACAGAACCAGGAATCAGACCCAGACGGTTTGGCTGCAGAGCCCATGCCCATGGCCGTACATGGCATGTCTCTCCAAGGACTGGGGAAACCTGGGTGGTTTACTTAGACCTGAAAACAGGCTTAGGCTGTGCATGGTGGCTCACGCCTGTAATCCCAGAACTTTGGGATGCCAAGTGCTGGGATTACAGGCATGAGTGGGAGGATGGCTTGAGCCCAGGAGTTCAAGACCAGCCTGGGCAACATAGTGAGACCCCATCTCTACCAAAAAAAAAATTAAAAATTAAAATAAAATAAAATTTTAAAAATGAAAAGAGGTTTAGAACTAGATTTTAAGGTGAGAAAACAAAAGCATAGAGAGAAGGGTTTGGGGTGGGGGGCACAGAGGAAAACCGGCATACTTAGGGAAAAATAAACCCTAAGATTTATGGAGGAGTCCCTGTGTGCTGGGCACTACCAAGCCCTGGTCACAACTCTACTACAGCGAGGTGCTACGGTTTGCATCCCCATTTTAAAGAGTGAAAAGCTACAGGTTCCAGAGACGTGAAGGGGCTTGCCTCGGTGACTCAGGTAGGAAGTGGTCGACCTGAGATGTGAAACCAGGTGGTTTGACACTGGAGCCCGTGTTTTTAGTCATCAGGCTGATGGGGGGTGAACTGCTGGGGCCATTCCTGTGCAGCTGGTCCAGCTGCTGTGTGTGAGGTGCAGGCCCCTCTGCTGGTCTGCTTACTTTTGCTGTTTGTTTGTTCGTTTGTTTTGAGACAGGGTCTCACTCTGTCGCCCAGGCTGGAGGGGAGTGGTGTGAACGTAGCTCACTGCAGCCTCGACCTCCCAGGCTCAAGCAATCCTCCTGCCTCAGCCTCCTGAGTAGCTGGGACCACAGGCGTGTGCCACCACTTGCAGCTAATGTTTGTATATTTTTTTTTTTGCAGAGACGAGGTCTCTCTGTGTTGCCCAGGCCAGTCTTGAACTCCTGGGCTCAAGCGATCCTCCTGCCTTAGCCTCTCTAACTGTTGGGATTACAGGCGTGAGCCACCTCGCCTGGCCAGCTTGCTCATTTTTACTGAAACTTTAGATGTTAAGTGGTGAGAGGGCAGGGAGTATGGCTTAACTTGAATCCCCAGTGCCAACCACACAGCCTGTGTTTGCTGAAGGAAGTTTGGGTGGAAAGACCCCACCTGCTGCCTGGAACACTGATGTCCCTTCCACAGGCTTGTGCACAGGCACCATCTTCCTTCACATTTAGTCACCTGCCCCAGGACAGCCAAATCTAATTTCTTCATTCCCACCATGAAGGGGCCCTCACTCCATGTCTTCCTGAGTGATCCAGCTCTCATTCCTAGAGTCCCCTTAGGCTAACTTGTGCTGCTGCAATCTCTGCAAGCATTACCAGAGGCCAAACACTACCTATTAGAGAAAGCAGTGCAAACGCCTTTGCCCCATGTAGGAGACGTGAGGTTTAAGTTGGGTCTTTAAGTGTAAATTTCCAAAACTGGAGACAGTAAGAACGTTCCAAGGAGGAGCTTGAGCAAAGTCATGTGGCTATGAAAGAGCCAGCAGTGTGCAGGGCAGAGCTAGTGGACCTGGGTGATGGGGGCAAGGGATATCAGAGGGAGGGGAGCTGAAGCCGAGGCAGCAAAGGTTATGTGGGACCATCTTTTACTTATTTACTTTGAATAGGGACAGGGTCTCACTATGTTGCCCCAGCTGGTCTGGAACTCCTGGGCTCAAGCAATCCTCCTGCCCCAGCCTCCCAAAGTGCTGGGATTACAGGCATGAGCCACTGTGCCCGGCCAAATAATGTCCATCGTTATTTCCCTGAGACATCTGCCCAGCCCAACAGAGCTCTCTGCAGTAGGACAGGGCACAGCTGGGGACAGTTTCAGGGCTGTTTTTCACCCACAGGCTCTCTCTCCAGGCAGGAAGAATCCACCAAGTACTTCAACTTTGCAACCTCTGATGAGAAGAAAATGAAAGAGGCCGAGCATCGATACCGCGTGAGAGTCTAGGGAGTATCCATGTCTGCCTTCCACGTTGTGGATGAAGTTGGAAGTTGGTGGATAAGACGGAGAGGAGCCCTGGGGTAGGGCCAGGAGGGAAATAGGATTTGGGAGGCTCCAGAGACCACAATAACACTCTGCCTTGATTTCCTGCAGGTGAATAACCTCAGCCAGCGAGATCTGGCCATCAGCATTAACTTCTGGGTTCCTGTCCTGCTGAACGGGGTGGCTGTGTGGGATGTGGTCATGGAGGCCCCATCCCAGGTACCTGCCTGTCTCTCCTCTTTCTTCAGACTGACATCCCATAGCACAGCACTCCCTCTTACCAGGGACATGTTGCTCATTCTGTGGCTAAGTGCTTCTCTCTCTCCCCAGAGTCTCCCCTGTGTATCAGAGAGAAAACCTCCCCAGCATTCTGACTTCCTCACCCAGATTTCAAGAAGTCCCATGCTGGTGAGAAAGTCCCTGAACCCCCACCACAAGATCAGCCCCCACCGGGGATACTGGGAAATGTACTGCTAGGCCGCAGAGTTCCATGCACGTCCTGTAACTGCTCATCTGTTCCCCACCGCAAACCTGACCATATTTTTTCCTACGGTTCCCTCCTCAGTGAAGAACCCCTCAGCTTCACCCCTCTTCTGCCCCCAGGACTGCTCCATTGCTGGCTGCCTACGGTTCCGCTGTGACGTCCCCACCTTCAGCGTCCAGGAGGAGCTGGATTTCACCCTGAAGGGCAATCTCAGTTTCGGCTGGGTCCGTGAGGTGTGTTGGGGCAGCGGCAGAGCCCCTGCCCCAGACTCAGGCGGGACCTGGCATGTCTGTGCCCATCTGCAAGCCAGGGCACCCCCGGAGCTCTGAGCCTCCCCCAGAACCAGTTCCACAGGTTTCCCCCAACCCCTTTGCAGACATCGCAGAAGAAGGTGTCGGTCGTGAGTGTGGCTGAAATTACATTCAACACATCCGTGTACTCCCAGCTTCCAGGACAGGAGGCATTCATGAGAGCTCAGGTAGAGACCATGTGGAGGGCAGCGACCAGGCTGGAAAGAGGGCCCCTAGGGCTACATCTGTGGTGCTGGGTGGGGGGTTTGCAAGCCTTGGGGGAGGCGGGTGAAGGTCTCTGGGGAGGACAGCTGTCCCTAAGGGCATGGGTGCTGCTGTGTCTCACCCCTTGGAGCAGAGCCTCAGGAAGGAGGGGAGGGAGTTAAAGGTTGGGGAACCTGGGAGGCATTTGGGATGGCAGGAGGACAGATGCTCTCTGATCTCTAAATCAGATGGAGATGGTGCTAGAAGAATACGAGGTCTACAACGCCATTCCCATCATCATGGGCAGCTCTGTGGGGGCTCTGCTAGTGCTGGCGCTCATCACAGCCACACTGTACAAGGCAAGTGTTTTATCCCACTCTTTTTTTTTTTTTTTTTTGAGACGGAGTTTCCACTCTTGTTGCCCAGGCTGGAGTGCAATGGCGTGATCTTGGCTCACTGCAACCTCCACCTCCCGGGTTCAAGTGATTCTCCTGCCTCAACCTCCCAAGTAGCTGGGATTACCGGTGGCCTGCACCATGCCCGGCTAGTTTTTTGTATTTTTAGTAGAGATGGAGTTTCATCATGTTGGCCAAGCTGGTCTCAAACTCCTGACCTCAGGTGATCTGCCCGCCTCGGCCTCCCAAAGTTCTGGGATTACAGGCGTGAGCCACCACATCCGGCCTTATCCCACTCTTGACACCATCAGCATCCAACCCAAGCCCTCCTACAGACTGGCTGGTATAGTGAGAACTCAGACTGTGGAGGCAGGCAGGCCTGGACACACATTTTGGCTGTATCATGTACTCACTGTTTAATGTTAGGCAAGTTGCTCCACCTCTCTGAGCCTGTTTCTCTTTTTTTTTCTTTCGAGATGGAGTCTCACTCAGTTGCCCAGGCTGGAGTGCAGTGGCACAATCTCAGCTCACTGCAACCTCCACCTCCTAGGTTCAAAAGATTCTCATGCCTCAGCTTCCCAAGTAGCTAGGACTATAGGCACACGCCACCATAGCTGGCTAATTTTTGTATTTTTAGTAGAGAGAGGGTTTCACCATGTTGGTCAGATTGGTCTCAAACTCCTGACCTCATGTGATCCGCCCACCTCGGCCTCCCAAAGTGTTGGGTTTACAGGCATGAGCCACTGCGCCTGGCCGTTTCTCATTTTTGAAATGATAATAATGCTTATATCACAGAGCGGCTGAAGTGAGAGAGAAATGAGGCCAGGGCATGTGCACAGATCTGCCTGGATCTATGCTGTCCTGCCACGGGTCATGTGTGTATCTACTGTGCTCGGGGCCAGCAGATGCTCGATATATGATAGCTGTTCCCATAAATGTTCTCGCACACAAACATCAGTTAGCTTAGTTGTTGCCTCCTCTTCTCTCTCAGCTTCTTCTTATTCCCAATTTTCTTCCCTGCCCTCTTACCCAGCTTTTCTTTCTTTTGCTTCTTTTTCTTTTCTTTTTCTTCTTCTTTTTTTTTTTATATATGGAGTCTTGCTCTCTTGCCCAGGCTGGATAGAGTGCAGTGGCATGATCTCAGCTCAGGGCAACCTCTGCCTCCCGGGTTCAAGCGATTCTCTTGCCTCAGCCTCCCAAGTAGCTGGGATTACAGGCGCACCACCATGCCCAGCTAATTTTTGTATTTTTAGTAGAGACGAGGTTTCACCATGTTGGCCAGGCTGGTCTCCAGCTCCTGACCTCAGGTGATCCACCTTCCTCAGCTTCCCAAAGTGCTGAGATTACAGGTGTGAGCCACCATGCCCGGCCTTACCCAGCTTTTCTAATTTATTTCCCCTGATAGCTTGGCTTCTTCAAACGCCACTACAAGGAAATGCTGGAGGACAAGCCTGAAGACACTGCCACATTCAGTGGGGACGATTTCAGCTGTGTGGCCCCAAATGTGTCTTTGTCCTAATAATCCACTTTTCTGTTTATCTCTACCACTGTGGGCTGCTCTTGCTTGCACCCATAAATCAACTTACATGAAAACAACTTCTGAATAGATCTGCACTGGCCTAAGCAACCTACCAGGTGCTAAGCACCTTCTCGGAGAGATAGAAATTGTAATGTTTTTACATATCTGTCCACCTTTTTCAGCAATGACCCACTTTTTACAGAAGCAGGCATGGTACCAGCATAAATTTTCATATGTGTAAGAATTGTCACATGAAATGAGGATGTTTATAGCACACTTTCCTTGCATGGAAGAGCTATAACCCAGGGACCTGAGTGCTTTTCTGGGAATAGTTGGGGGAACCTATTTGTGGGCATTGAAAAAGTTTTTTCACTT
This sequence comes from Nomascus leucogenys, assembly GCF_006542625.1. Lineage (NCBI taxonomy): Eukaryota > Metazoa > Chordata > Mammalia > Primates > Hylobatidae > Nomascus > Nomascus leucogenys. The sequence continues at coordinate 74,626,414 of NC_044382.1, read as the reverse complement.
TCTATGGTGATGGGAGCCTGCAGTCATCTTTTCTTGATGGGGCTGAGAGGCGTATCAGGGGAGAGGGTCAAAGAGTGAGTGTGTGTGTGTGTGTGTGTGTGCATGCGCATGCACGGGCACGCAGGCATGCATTGGTCACGGGTTTCTTACACACTTCAGGTTCCTCCGTAATGGTAAGTGGGCAGGCTGTCCTAGGAGGTGAAGAAATGTCCAGAGCTCATTTGAACTCCTGTCTCCCTTGAATGAGGTACTCAGAAGCCAGGAGAGCCAGGCTAGGAGCATGTGATTTCTCATATAGAAGACCCATTGAGAAAGATTATAGAGAATTATCAAAAGATTCCAAATCCAGCATTAGGTCCCAAGGCCTCACACACAGGACTGTGGAGCCTCCCTCTGAAATCCAGATAGCTGGGATTCACAGACACCAGCGGCTCAGGTGTCAGGCAAGAAGTGGGACTTCAGGATCTGCAGCCCTGGGCTCCCATGGTGGCTCTGCCGAGCTGCCGGAACTTGGACAAGTCATTTAATTCCCGAGAATCTCAGGTCCTCCTCTGGAGAAGGGGAACTAAATTTATACCCTGCTCCCAGCGTTACTGTGAGGATTCGGTGTACGGGGAAGCCCATTACAGCCTAGAGCCCTAATTATTAATTGGTGTGCGTGAGAGGCCTCATTATTACTAGGTGAGAGAGAGGGAGCTGGGATCGCCTACCTGTGAGTGGAGGAGGCTCCCTCGAGCACCCCCGTATCAGCGACGTGGGAAAAGCACGTGGAGCGCCCACCGCGCTAGGCGCATGCGCGGAACAGGGGCGCTGACCAAGCTGGGCGCATGCGCGGAGCGGGCGCCTCTGGGCGCGCTCCCCGTGGCCCCGCCCTCCCTACAGAGCCGCAGACGCGAAGCTTCACACCTTTATTGTGCCTGGGGGCGTCCGGGGCCTCAGGAGTGTTCGTAGCCCGTGGGCAGAGGGTTGACGTGGGTATTGTGGAACAGAGTGTGGTTGCCGTCCCCCCAGGGGAAGGGCTGTGGAGAGAGCGGAGGAGGGAGCGCGCGTAAGCGCCGTGAGTCCAGAGTCCGCGCCTCCCGCGCCCCGCGCACCCCGCAGCACCCCCGTGCCGCCCGCGCGCCCGTCCCGCGTACCTTGGTGCGGATGCGGAGGTGTTGGTAGGGACGGAACTCGGGGCGCGGGCGGTGGCCCGAGTGGAGATAGGAGTTGAAGGTGCAGAGGGCCACGCTGGGCAGCGCCAGCACGAAGGTCAGCAGACGCCAGGTGCGAGCTGCGGACGGAGCAGGGTGGGCGCGGCGGTCTTGAGGCGGCGGGCCCGGGAACAGGTGGGCAGGGTAGGGGAGCCCCGGGATCCGCCCGCTCCCCACTCACCTCCTGCCCCTCCGTGGCCTCCTTTGGCAGCGCTGGCCAAGCCCCGAGTCAGGGGCCTCAGAGGCAAAGCCATGGTGGTGCGGAGAGCCGGGAACCAGCGCTGTCCTCGCTCCCTTTCCTGGGGCCTGGGGTCACCTTCCCTCTCTGGGCCAATCACTTGCTAAGTCTGGAGCACTGGCGGCTATTCTTAGGGGTTTCTATATTTAAAATGGGGCCTGACTGGCTTGAGGTCGTCTCCAGACAGCTGTTGTCCTGTGCCTCTTATTTTGGCAAGGGGGCATTTAAGTACAATATGCCATTCTTTTTATATAGTTGCAGGGAAACTATTTTGTTCCCTATTCTATGCCTGGTGGCTGGCACACAGTTGGGCTTTAATAAATATTTGTAGAATGAATTAAGTGTCTTTTTGAGTCTCAGTGTTTTCAGCTGTAAAACGTATAATAATTTGTACCTTAAAAGATTTTTTAAATAATGGAGACGGGGATCTCACTATGTTGTCCAGGCTGGTGTGGAACTCTTGAGCTCACGTGATCCTCCTGCCTCAGCCTCCCACGGTGCTGGGATTACAGGCATGAGCCACCGCACCCGGCCCTTACATCATTTTTATGAAGTTTATGTAAGGTAGGAATGTGTCAACCTGGATTTTGGCACGTAACAGTAGTTCAGTATATGTATTAGTCACAGTTCTTTGCAAAGAACAGAACTCACTCTCACTAGTTTCAAAAGATAGGTAATTGAGAATCTTAGGTAGCTCGCTATGTCTGGTATAGCCAGAGAGGCCTACAGTCTGCACAGTCAGAAACAAGTCATTCCGTTGGCCAGCTGCAGTGACACCCCCACAGCTCACACTGCTGGACCCTGGATGCCAAAAGCTTCATTAAGGCTGCCCTGGAAAGCCGGAATTTTCCACCCTCATCCCCTCTTGAAAACAGATTCTTCATGAAACGTGTATCCTGGGTCGCTCTTTTCTGAAAGAATTATGTGATTGCACCAACTGGCAACCCCTAGGTCCCCCAGCTGCAGGAGGGGATGGGAAACTGAGCTCTGGATTCTGCCTTAGGGAGGCAGGAATTGTAGGGAAAATCTCCAGGCCTAGGATGAGTATTCAAAAGGTTCCAGGCAGCCACAAGCCTGACAGGTGTCTACTGCAAAGTGCATTATTTCAATCTGAAAAATAGAACTACTTGGAGAAAGAAAGCCTAGACAGGGCCGGTGTTCACCCTCTATCAAAGCAGGTCACAAGAAAGCCACAAGACCAGGCAGGATGACATCTGCCTGTTCTGTCCTCAGCACCAGGCAGGGACCTTGGCATGAAGTAGGTGTTCTAAAAATATGTATGTAATGAATGCTTGAACCTTGTTACTTTGGTTAACCCTACAGCAATGCCTTTTCAGAATTACAATCCAATAGGAAGCTTCCAGCTTTGATTAAGGGCTGATGTACTAATATGAACTTCATATACAAAAGAAGAATGAATTATATAGACATATAATCTGAATTTAATATATGAAAGAAAAATGAGGAAGATACATTTTCAAGAAGGGGATCTATACCTGTTTCTGGGTAATAAACTGAATAGTAGGTTCCACCCAACTTTAAGCTGCTGCTGCTACTTTTTTTAAAAAAATAACCTCCTTGAAGCAGTCAAATGTTATACAGTGTTACAAAAATGATTCCTGAGCTCTCACTGAGCTATAATAGAATTCTTCCTACAGTTTTTTTCCCAGCTGGACTTGGCATTGTTGCAGAGAAGATGGGGCCCTATTCCAGTTAAAGATACCTGGCATCTCCCTCTACACATAGCCCCCTCCCTACGTATATAAGATAATGGCTCCTGGAGAAAACAGACATGAAGACAGGTATTTTTACTTGACAAAGTTCTGGAGGCCAGGCATGGTGGCCCACGCTTGTAATCCCAGCACTTTGGGAGAACAAGGAGGGTGGATCACTTGAGGTCAAGAGTTCGAGGCTTGCCTGGCCAACATGGTGAAACCCCGTCTCTACTAAAAAATACAAAAATTAGCTGGGTGTGGTGGCCTGTGCCTGTAGTACCAGCTACTCGGGAGGCTGAGGCAGGAGAATCGCTTGATCCTAGGAGGTGGAGGTTGCAGTGAGCCAAGATTGTGCCACTGCTCTTCAGCCTAGGCGACAGAGTAAGACTCTGTCTCAAAAAAAAAAAAAAAAAAAAAAGGAAGGAAGAAAAGGTTCTAGGCTTCTTTTCTCCCCTAAATGGCCCCTCAGAGTTTTTCTGGTTGTTGTCAAACAATTCCCTGGGAATTCCCATCCGTTTGTTCTCAGCTCGGGAGCTCCCATGGAGAGGTTTTCTTGCTGGGATGTCAAGAACGCCCTGAGGAGGGCCACTTCTGTCCTGGGCTGCTGTCACCATCACAAGGTGCACTTGCCCAGGTACCCAGAGACCTCCGCTCAGGTGGTCTGTGCTTTTCTGGGCCCATCACCATCTTACCTGCCTCTCTAGAGGGTGTGCAGAGCTGTCTCTTCAAGGCTGTGCACTCAGCATTGTTTTTGTAAGTTCTCACTCACACAGTTCTTAACCTGGCTGCTGCCAACACTTTCAGTTTCTAGAGGTTTAATTTTTCCTCCACTTTAGGCAGAGGGAAGAACAAACTCACCAGGTGCTAAATAAACCCCGTAGGGCAGCATCTCAGCCGCTTTTCAGAGGTGTGAAGGAGGTGGAGGCATGACTCAGGGTCAGTTTCTCTTGTGCCCTCTTCCTGGGATGCTGCATACCGTGACCACATTTTCTAAAGCAAAGATCGATTACAACATGTGATCTACTATGTATAAATGTTTATGGGGGCCCTAGGGACAGCGTATTTGAAATTAGAATTGTCCTGGAAAAACAACTGTATGGTGATACAGGACATGGGTTAGCTAGAATGAACAGGTAGAGAGAGTTGGAGCTCAGACAGCATTGGGGTGGGGTCCAGTGGCAACAGGGGCATAGACTCTAAATAAACAGGGCTCTGAGCTCCCTCTGCACTTGGGAGGGGCCAACGGCTATGTAATAGTGGTTGTCTACTGTTTTGTGTCATATGACCAATATATCTATGCCTTTTTTTCTGATACTGACACACGCACCCCTGCCCCCCTTATTCTCAGTTCAAGTGGGGTTGACTCCCTCCTCTAGCTCCAAGAAGGGCCACATGTTCCAGGCCTACCCAATCAGAGCATTCTATTCTCCAGGCCATAGTGATTTTTTTTTTTTTTTTTTTTTTTTGTGACAGAGTCTCACTCTGTTCCCCAAGCTGGAGTGAAGTGGTGCAATCTTGGCTCACTGCAACCCCTGTCTCCCATGTTCAAGTGATTATTCTGCCTCAGCCGCCCGAGTAGCTGGGATTATAGGTGCACACCACCACGCTTGGCTACTTGTTTGCATTTTTAGTAGAGATGGGGTTTCACCACGTTGGCCAGGCTGGTCTCGAACTTCTGACCTCAAGTGATCTGCCTGCCTCGGCCTCCCAAAGTGCTGGGATTACAGGAGTGAGCCATCCCACCCGGCCGTAGTGATTGTTTTTTGTATTTTGTTTTGAGACAGGGTCTGGCTCTGTCACCCAGGCTGGAGTGCAGTGGTGTGTTCATAGCTCACTGCAGCCTCGAACTCCTGGGCTCAAGCAATCCTCCTATGTCAGCCTCCCAAGTAGCTGGGATTATAGGCACAAACCACTATGCTCAGCTAATTTTTTAATTTTTTGTAGAGATGGGTCTCACTGTGTTGCCCAGGCTGGGATGATTGTTGTAGGGAGGGGCACAAGTCCATGAGTTCCAATTTTCAGACCTCTCTCTTGGACTGTTGAAATACAATTGTACTTCAAATGGACTTGGAGCTGCTGGAGCTTCAGGCTGGGGCCTTCAGTTGAAGCCAGTATTGAAGCCATTTTCAGAGCAGACCTGAAAAATGGGAGATCTAGCCCTGTTAATATTATGTGAACCCCTGAGTCAAGATGTGCCAGAATTGAGAAAGAGCTGAACTCTTAAGACTTTTCAGTTATGTGAAATAACAGATCCCCTATTATTATAGAAATGGGGCTTTAAGTCCTAATTTATTGTTAAACATTTTTTTGTGAAGCTATAGCACATCTCTAAACTTTTACCAGCACATTTCTGATTTCTGTTCCCCTGTACTGATCCATGTTTTATTGAAGTTTTGGGGCTTCTTTTGTAGAAATGATAGAAATATAGTTAATAAACATTCTGGAGTATGTATGCCTTTAATGAATTAAACCTAATAGGCACTTGATATGAAGGGATTTAATATTTGTGAAAATGAAGTGAGACAAATAAATTACACATTGAGATACAGCCCAAGTTGCTAAATATTTAAAGGTTGAGGCTTGTAATTTTATTTTCTTCCATTTCATAATAGTGTAGTGTGACACATCACAATACATCTCTACACTGTGACTTGATTTCTCTCAAATCTGTGTGTAATGCTGGGAACACTGATGTTCTGGCTGAACCCATGATACTTGCACACTTGTGCTTGGTTTGCCTCATGACTGGGGTCATTTGAGCCAAGGCTGCAAACTAGGACAGAGTTTGAAACTGGGGCTCCCCTGCGAGAGCGTTACCTCACATATTATGGGACCAGGACCACTAGGCCAGCTGGTCTATAAAGAGCTCCTAAAATGGCAACCTATTAATCTCAGAATTTTTTTTTTTTTAGACGGAGTCTCACTGTGTTGCCCAGGCTAGAGTGCAGTGGTGCAATCTCAGCTCACTGCAGCCTCAGCCTCCTGAGTAGCTAGAATTATAGATGTGCGCCATCATGCCTGGCTAATTTTTGCATTTTTAGTAAAGATGGGGTTTCACCAAAATCTCACTATCTGAAATTATGGCCAGACTGGTCTTGAACTCCTGACTTCAGGTGATTCAGCCTCCCAAAGTGTTGGGATTACCAGCGTGAGCTACCATGCCTGACCATAATCTCAGATATTTTCTAAACCAGTATGTTGCCACCAGTAAATGCTGATTATTAAAAATACACTCAAAGGCCTTTTTGGCCTATGACTGATGCTGCTGAAAATTTGATACAACCATCTTGGCAATTTGTGGTAATCTCATTTCTACAAATGTGTGGAGGAGATGCACGAGGCCCAAGTAAACAATATTGTTTTCAGTTGCTTTTTTCTGTTATCACTATAAACATAACCATGGAATCATCGAATGACAGGCACAGTAACCAGGAAGACATCGATTGATTGGGTGGGGTCACCTTCACAGTCACCTTGGCTAACTTTCCAAGTATGTACACATTGTATCTTGGGAGGACAACAAGGATGAAAGAAACCCAAGTTTTAGCACAGAATACTTGAGCAGCTGGAATTGGTTCCTTCACATAAGTAATATTAATTGAGCACCCACTGTGAGCCAGGCCCTGTACCAGGGTCTCTGCTCTCGTGGAGCTCAGTCTGCTGGGGAGATAGACAGGTTACCAGACAGACATGCCCTATGTTCTCAATGCCACTGGAGCACTCACCACGTCAGGTGTGACACGAGAGGTGGGGCAGTCTCTCAGTGGAAGTGGGGCTCATATGAATGAGTAGGGCAAGTCTGGGAGACAGAAAAGGGGAAAGGTCATTTTGGGCAGTGGAAGGAAATAAATCAAGTGCAAAGACACAGAGGTGCAGGAGGCCCTGGCAAGCAAAGGCACAGAGGTCAGGCAAAGCCCAATGGAGAAGCATGCATGCCACGCTAAAGCATTTGAACCCTGTTCTGTAGGCCCTGCTGGGGTCGGCAGAGGGGCTGGAGGGGTGGGAGTGGCAGGCAGGAGATGCTTTCGGGCAGGAGACTGACATCAGATTTAGTGTTGGAGTCTGGAGTCTGAGGGAGGAATCTATAATAACTGGTAGGTTCTATGGATGCTGAACCAGAATGCAGAGGCGGGAAGCAGGGGAGATTGGCTAGGAGTCTTCTGCAACAGTCCAGGCTCATGATGACAGGACTTGCACCTGCGAGAGAGCACAGGCCACAGAGGGCACGGGGTGCTGTCAAAAAACTCTCCTGAGGTACAACAAGTAGACGGCAGTGCCTGATACTACTTGGATTGGGAGAAAGAGGCATCAAGGACTGGGGTAGCAAGCTTGGAAACCGAACCAGTAATGCTACCACAGACTTTCATGCAGTTTAAATTCTCATAGGGTAACTTTCCTCACTCTAATAGCACATCATTAAGACAACCAACAAACACTTTTAAAAATACTTATCTAAAAGAGAGGCTGGGTGCGGTGGCTCATGCCTATAATCCCAGCACTTTGGGAGGCTAAGGTGGGCGGATCACCTGAGGTCAGGAGTTCAAGACCAGCCTGGCCAGCATGGTCAAATCCCCTCTCTACTAAAAATACAAAAATTAGCTGGGCGTGGTGGCGGGCGCCTGTAATCCCAGCTACTCAGGAGGCTGAGGTAGAAGAATCGCTTGAACCCGGGAGATGGAGGTTGCAGTGAGCAGAGATCGTGCCACTGCACTGCAGCCTAGACAAAAGAGCGAGATTCCGTCTTAAGAAAAAAAAAAAAGTAGAGAGAAATAATATTAATCACTAATATTAAGATAACACAATATTATTCCTGTCCACACCAAGAATATACCTTGTATATTATTATTACTTCGATAATATACCTTTGCCTACTACCTACGTAGATCCTTTTGTTATTTTAGTTATTTTAGAGAGACAGGGTCTCACTCTGTCGCCCACGCTGGGGTGCAGTGGCCTGATCATAGCTCACTGCAGCCTTGAACTCTCCAACTCAAGCGATCCTTCCGCCTCACCCTCCTGAGTAGCTGGGACTACAGGCCAGCGCCACCACACCAGCTCGTTTTATTTTTATTTTACAGAGCTGTGGTCTCGCTAGGCTGCCCAGGCTGGTCTCAAATTCTTTGGTCTCACGCGATCCTCCCACCTCGGTCTCTTAAAGCGCTGGGATTACAGGTGTGAGTCACCGCCCGCAGCCTCACCTGCCTAAATCCCTTAATGTATAAGGGAAAGGAGCGAGAATTCAGGGGAAAAAAACAAACATAGCCCCCAGCACTTCTGAGAAAGATCTGCCATACAGAAAAGCCGTCCTGAGCGGGTCTTTGTGGAGGGAGGGGACTGCATCTCAGATCCACAGTTCACTGGGGGCTGCAACTATTCCACCCAGGGCTGCAGCACGCTGGTTCTTCAGTGTCGGGCCAGGTTGGACCTCTGGCTGGAGGCCTTCCACACCGGAAACACTGGTAGGGCTCCTCTCCAGTGTGGGTTCGAGGGCGGCGGAGGAGCTCGGCACTGTCGCTGAAGCCTGGTCCTGGCCTCGCCGAGCGGTCGGGCCGCTCTGTGCTGCGAGGCCTCCCGGGTTGGCTCAGGGTAGCCTGGGGCCTGAACCGCCTCCCGCGAGTCCCGTCCCGCACTCGCACTCCTTCTGGGCCCCATTGCCCCCTCCTGCTGAGCTGCCGGCTGGGTGGCTGGCGGAACCTGGGCAACTTCCAGGCCTCCCGGAGGCCCTGCAGGCCCTGCGGGAAGGCCGGATGGAACCAGAGGCTGGAGACTGAGTGGGGGGCCAGGATAAAGGAAGGGAGGTCGGGGCAGGAGTGTGGATGGGGGCAGATGTTGAAGGAAGGACCCGGGGCTCCCACAGGGCCGGAGCCCGGAGGTGCTGCCCGGGGCGACTGAGCTGGGTGCGAGGCTGACGCTCTCCACGCTCCCAGGCCTGCAGGTCTTCTCCCTTGGGTGCGGGAGGACGCTCTGGGAGAGGGAGGTCTTCTCACTGACGCTGTCACCGCAGCTGCAGCAGCAGAAGGGACGCTGTCTTGTGTGAATTCGCTGGTGGCGGATCAGCTTCCACCGGTCCCCAAAAACCTGCTGGCACTGGGGACAGACGCAGGGCTTCCTTCGGCCAGTCTGTGCTCCTTGGTGAGCCAGCAGCAGAGCTGGCCACTAAGCCCTTGCCGCACTCACCGCAGACAAATGGCTTCTCCCGAGTGGACTCGCTGGTGCTTGATGAGGTTGGAGCGGCCACAGCAGGTCTTGCCGCACTGGGGACAGTGACAAGGTCTCTCGCCAGTCGCTGTGGACCCGCCAGTGCTGGAGGAGGGATGCGCTCTGAGTAAAACCCCTTCCGCAGGCTCTGCTGCAGCAGGTCAGAGCTCTGGCTGAAACGCTTTCCACAGTCAGGGCAGGGGAAGGCTTCTAACGAGCAGGGCTTCGGAGATGACCGCTCAGGGAGTAACTGTATGGGAGGCTCTTGCCGCACTCGGCGCAGCTGTGGGGCCTCTGCCGCACTCAGGCTTCCCGTGGCCACGAGCTCACAGTTTGGGAGCCGCACCCGGCCCCAGGCCTCGGGGGCTGTCAGGAGAGTTCTCTAATGTAAGACTCTGGGCAATGTCATCTGAAGGTGTTTCTTGAGGCTCTCGGGCATGTCCCTGGGTGTTCCCCATCACTAGGTCCGTCCTCTTGGATATGCTGGTCCTCACTGCTGTGTCCAGTTCTTGCGGAAGGAAAGATTTCAGATCCCGGAGCCATCATTCTCTCTAGAGGGAGAGAAAACCACAGAAGAATTTTACTACAAACTGCAAAGGAGACTTTGCTTTCAGAATCCTATAATCAATGCTTCTTTATTATTATTTTACTTTTTCTTTCCTTTTTTTTTTTTTTTTAAAGACAGGGTCTATCTCTGTTGCCCAGGATGGAATGCAGTGGTACGATCTCTGATCACTGCAATCTTTGCCTCTCTGACTCAAGTGATCCTCCCACCTCAGTCTCTCAAGTAGCTGGGACTATAGGTGCATACCACTAGGCCCAGCATTTTTTTTTTTTTTTTTTTTGGTAGAAGCTGGTTTTTATCATGTTGCCCAAGCTGCTCTCAAACTCCTGGGCTCAAGCGGTTGGCCCACCTGGGCCACCCAAAGTGCTGGGATTACAAGCATGAGCTACCATGCCTGGCCTCCTATAATCAATGCTTTTTTTTTTTTTTTTTGAGAGGGAGTCTTGCTCTGTCACCCAGGCTGGAGTGCAGTGGTGCTATCTATCTCGGCTCACTGCAACCTCTGCCTCCCAGGTTCAAGTGATTCTCCTGCCTCAGCCTCCCGAGTAGCTGGGATTACAGGCACCTGCCACCATGCCCGGCTAATTTTTTTTTGTATTTTAGTAGAGACGGGATTTCACCATGTTGGTCAGGCTGGTCTCAAACTCCTAACCTCGTGATCCACCCACCTCGGCCTCCCAAAGTGCTGGGATTACAGGCGTGAGCCACTGCACATGGCCAATCAATGCTTCTTAATAGTAAGAATTATTTTAAAATTTGGATTGGGGTTATAAGACTTTTAGTAGTCTTGGATATTACCATCTTTATCCTGAATGAAAGTGTAGCAAGAGGCTGGGCACAGTGGCTCATGCCTATAATCCCAGCACTTTGGGAGGCTAAGGCCAGAGGATCCTTGAGCCCAGGAGACTAGCCTGGGCAACAAAGCAAGACTCTGTCTGTATTAAAATTACAAAAGCGTGGTAAGGATCATTTCCTCACTAACCTTGAACATCCAAACACAAACCATCAAAAAGAATCAACTTCAGAAAGACATTATTGCTTTATTGGTTAAGGTGATTAAAAGAAGGGGGGCCCTCAGGCCACAAAGATAATTAACTGATTTGTCACAAACCATATTGAAACTCTTTTTTAAAAAGGGTATAGATAACTTTTAATTTACAATTTTAACAATCAAATTAGCCAAGAGTAGAGTTTGCAATAGGACTAGAAAGTATTCCAGTGGCTCATATATAAGTGGGCTAATTTTATCTATTTTTAGGCCTATTAGGCCTGTCAGTCTGGATTTTCCATTACTTGGAAATGGGGACTGGGGAACAGATGCTTCTGGCTGCTCTGAGCCCTGGCTTGATCCTTGGGTCTCATCTCTCTCTCTCACCATTTGTGCTTCACCTCACAGTGGATACTTGGCTCTTATCTCAGGACCTGACCTCCCACTGAGCTCCAAGCCTGCAAAGCATGCTGCCACCCAGGCATTTCCCCCTTAACATCCTGCCATCACTTCAAATTTAATATCCCTATGCCAAAAAATCACTGACTCCTAATTTCACTTTTATTGGTGGCAACAGTTTCATTCTCTTGGACACCTAAGCTCAAAAACAGTGGAACTTCTTTTGACTCATTGCTCTCCTTCCTTCCCTAGAAGTAAGTGAGCTACCATTTAAAAGTGATGTGCTCATTCTCAGCAAACTATCGCAAGGACAAAAAAACAAACATCGCATGTTCTCACTCATAGGTGGGAATTGAACAATGAGAACACTTGGACACAGGAAGGGGGACATCACACACCGGGGCCTGTTGTGGGGTGGGGGGAGCGGGGAGGGACAGCATTAGGAGATATACCTAATGTAAATGACGAGTTAATAGGTGCAGCACACCAACATGGCACATGTATACATATGTAACAAACATGCACATTGTGCACATGTACCCTAGAACTTAAAGTATAAAAAAAAAAAAAAGTGATGTGCTATCATCAGTCACCCGGGAAATTCAAATTAAAACCACAATGAGTGCCCTTATGCACCCACTAAAATCGAGCAGACTGAAGGTGCTAACTGTTGCCTGAGGATATAGAGTCTCACACGTTGCTGGGGAAATGTAAAATGGCCTGGGCATTTTGGAAACCAGTTTCGGTTAACAGTAAATTAAATGTACACTTACCACATGACTCAATAATTCTACTCTTAGGATTTACTCAAGGAAAATAAAAACATACGTCCACACAAAGACTTTTTCACAAATGTGCATATCAGCTTTATTCATAATAGGCATAAGCTAGAAACATCCAAATGTCCATCAATGGGTGGAAGAATAAAGAAAGTGTGGTTTACCCATGTAACAGAATACTAGCAACAAAGTGGAACTGCTGTTACCTGCAAGCAATGGATAAATCTCAAAATTATGTTAAACCAGAGAAGACAGATACAAGAGAATACATACTATATGATTCAATTTCTGTGAAATTCTGTTTCTACAAAAAGCAAAACTTATTCATAGGGGCAGAAAGTAGACCAGTGGTTCTCTGAGGCTGGGTCAGGGAGAGAGCAGCTGACTGCATGGGGCATGAGAGGGTGACGGCAAAGTTCTGCACCCTAAATGTGATGATGGTTATGCCCGTGTATACATTCACCAAAAACCAGCAACCTGTACACTTAAAATGGGTGTGTTTTATATATAACTTATACTTCAGTAAGTGTCAGCACAGATAGGCTAAGCTTCTTCTGAGATGTAACACAGGTAGACAGGAGTATCAGTGCTGACTGGCCAACTATCTTTAAAATATTTTATTAAGCTATAAATAAAACGGAGTTGAAACAGTCAGGACTTACAGTGTACTTACTACGTGCCAGATACTATTCTAAGAGTTTCCACATATTGGTTAGACCTCACAACAACTCTCCAAGATACTAACGATTACCCCATTTTACAGGTGAAGAAACTGAGGCATAGAAAGTTTAAATAATTTAGAAAAGCCATACATAGAGTAAAAAAATTTTTTGGCTCCAGGGAGCTTCCTCTTAACTACTATGCCACAATACTTCTCATTAGGACAATTTTGAAATAGACACACTCCTTCCTCCATAATTTCATCTCCTCTACAAAAAATATTTTTACGTTTGCATATTTTATTCAGGCTTTGCCAACATGCATATGCATTTTAACTACTCCGTAATCATAGTTCAGACACAGAGCAAGAGGAAGCCATTCCAAGCAACAGAAGAGTCTCATTTTGCTCTCTGAAAAATAAGCATTTTTTTAACTTACAAACATTTCTCATTCATTCACATTCTTTCATAATGATCTATTTTAATGGCTTTGTTTGAAATACCATATTATATTGTATTCATTTCCTTTATTATTGGAATAGATCATTAGTAGAGATAATGCTGTAATTAGCATCTTCATGGAATGCACAGAGCTTATTTTTTTTCCCTGTGGAATCTTTTATGTAGGAATCATTCCCAGGAGTGCAGCTGCTGCCCCATATAAGAAAGGGCCTCTGGCCTCGATAAAGTAGCAGCTCTTATACCAGTATGAATGAGCTAGTGTTCAATTTGCTAGTGCCTGAGACTGGTCCAGACTCCAGCCCATTCATGGTCTTAAGGGCCCTAGGAAGACCACAGCAATTCCCGCAACTCTCCTTTGGGAGTCAGTGGGGACCTGTTACCGAAATCAGTCCTTGTGCCAATTAAAAGTACCACAGGCTGCCAGAAATTTCCATCTAGTTTTCCACTATCACTCAACATTCTTCCTGTGACTGTAACTCCTCTCCTACATTCCCTGTCATCAGCCTTGCCCAGGCAAGGCTGATCTCATCCCTAGATGAGTGTGTGTTTTCCAGCTGGCCTTTTGTGATTTGATTCCCCTCTCTTCCAATGAATGATCTGACACAAGGGCTGTCAAGCATGCTTGTTACTGTAGGGCAGTGCTTCCTGTTTTCACAGCATGGAACCCACAGAAAATGTTACAATTTGAGCAACTCACAGGGATAAAGGGTTGAGATTGCTCCCTGCTGGAGGTGCCCGGCCCAGTGCTTCGGGCCACCCTAGGCCCTACCTACCTTCCTCAGGGGTTAAAGCAGTGGTTCTCAGTGCTAGCTGCACAGTAGGATTACCTGGGAGCTTTCAAAATTATTTTGTCTGTGCTGCACCCAGGAGTAACAACAGCCAAGGTTAAGAACCTTTTTAGCTAAATGGTTATCTGTTTATCCTCAGTTACCTCCACAGCTTATCCTTCTACTACAGTGCCTCCTGAGTAATGGGCACACCGTACAGTATTATTATTGATTATTATTAGTATTAGAGACAGGCTCTCCCTCTATCATCCAGGCTGGAGTGCAGTGGCACCATCATGGCTCACTGCAGCCTCGACCTCCTGGGCTCAAGCGATCCTCCCTCAGCCTCCTGAGTAGCTGGGATCACAGGTGTGCACCACCACACCTGGCTAATTTTTTTTTTTTTTTAAATAATTAGTGTAGACAGGATCTCATTATGTTGCCTACGCTACTCTCCAACTCTTGGGCTTAAGCGATCCTCCCGCCTTGGCTTCCCAAAGTGCTGGGATTACAGACGTGAGCCACAGCGCCCAGCAGAATACAGAAGTAATAAACTAAGGTCAATGCCATGTACTGAGGTGTTCAAGGTTCTGAACTGCTGGACTCAATGTCACAAGATAAATTTTAACCTCACCAAATCCTCTCAGTTTAAGAGTATCTGCTAAGTTCTGAGAAAGCAAACGGGGCGTGTGAAAAGATGGGTGTTCATGCCTGTGTGTATATGGGGTCGGTGATGAGGTTAAGGACAGAACCCAGGGGAGGACTCGGGGACGGGGGAGGCGGCTGGGATTTTAAGGCGGGCCGGGTGTGCTGCAGCCAGCACTGCCGGAGAATCGCTGGGAAACGGCTCCAGCAGTAGAATGGAGGGTGGACGGCCGGCGGCAAAGGCGGTGGAGGGGCTGGCCCGCCCTTTCCCTCCTGATAACACCGACGTGCGTGTGGGGTCCACGGAACGCCCCACCAAGCCTCGCCTGGCGCGGGGTCGAGGGGCTCGGCGGAGGCGCGTGTTCAGAGGTGGAGGCGGTGGGCCCGGGCTGCGGCCCTTCGCTCGTTTTTTTTTTTGAGACGGAGTCTCGCTGTGTTCCTCAGGCTGGAGTGCAGTGGTGAGATCTCGGCTCACTGCAACCCCTGCCTCCCAGGTTCAAGCGATTCTCCTGCCTCAGCCTCCTGAGTAGCTGGGACCACAGGCGTCCGCCACCACGCCCGGCTAATTTTTGCATTTTTAGTAGAGACGGGATTTCACCATATTGGCCAGGCTGGTCTCGAACTCCTGACCTCGTGATCCGCCCGCCTCGGCCTCCCAAAGTGCTGAGATTACGGGCGTGGGCCACCGCGCCCGGCCCCTTCGCTCGCTCTTACCCGGTGAGGTCCCGTGCCCGCGTACCTCCCGCATGACACTTGGGCGTGCGGCCGAGCCGGAAGCGCCCCTGCCCCGCGAGCCGCCCCCGAGAGACACGGCGGATCGGAACCCAGCCGGGCGCGTAGCTCCGGGAAGGGGACGTGGCGAGGACCCGGCAGCCACGGGGCCTGCGGGTAAACGTGGTCCCCGCAAGGGACCCTGGGAACTGGAGGCGTCCTGACCCGGCGTCCGGGGCTCACGGCCCAGGACTAGGATGCCGGGGGTCTCGGGCGTCCTCCCTAACCTCAGTCATAGGGCGCCCCGTATCCAGCCCGCCCTGCTTGCCTCTCGCTTCCCCCAAATACTGCCCCGACCTGTCCAATGGCCCCCACCAAGACAGGGAGAAACGACTGAGACAGTGAGGACTCCGCAAACAGCCGCGGGAGACCCAACCCCTCCACTCCCTCACCAGGATGAGGGAATCCGCGCCATGCGCATGCACACGCGCCGGCCTTTCCTCCTCCCACCTTCAGCGCGTCTCGCCCGGGAACCGAGGGAAGGGAATGACGGCGCGACGGCGACCCCTAGGGGCGGGAGGAGGCGCGAGGAGCCGGGCTGGGAAGCGCCATGCTGCAGGTTGAAGGGGGACATTGGGTCACTGGGCTGGGTGGGATTAGGGTAGGGCGAGTGAGGCCCTGGCCTCTGGCACAGAATTTAAGGAGGCACCCCAAAATTTAGTAATCAGGATACACAGACTGGGCGCGGTGGCTCACGCCTGTAATCCCAACACTTTGGGAGGCCAAGGTGGGAGGATTGCTTGAGGCTAAGGAGCTAGGGATCAGCCTGGGCAACAAAGCGAGACCCCCATCTCTACAAAAAAAATTTTAAATTTAGCCGGGCTTGGTGGTGGGCGCCTGTGGTCCCAGCTACTCAGGATGCTTAAGTGGGAGGATCACTTGAGCCCAGGAGGTTGAAGCTGCAGTGAGCTATGGTGGCACCTCTGCACTCCAGCCTGGGCAACAGAGCAAGATCATGTCTCTTTAAAAAAAAAAAAAAAAAGCCAGACGCGGTGGCTCACGTCTGTAATCCCAGCACTTTGGGAGGGCAAGGGTAGTGGATCAGTTGAGGTCAGGAGTTCAAGACTAGCCTAGCCAACATGGTGAAACTAAAAATACAAAAATTATTCTACTAAAAATACAAAAATTAGGCCAGGTATGGTGGCGCACACCTGTAATCCCAGCTACTTAGGAGACTGAGGCAGGAGAATCGCTTGAACCCAGGAGGCAGAGGTTGCAGTGAGCCGAGATCATGCCACTGCACTCCAGCCTGGGTGACAGAGTGAAACCCTGTCTCAAAAACAACAACAACAACAACAACAACAACAACAAAACCCCAAATTATATTATACGCACACCCTACTGAGTTTGATTCCTGGTTCCACCAGTTAATAGCTGTGGGAGTTTGGGCAGTTTGGTGAATCTAATCTCTGTATCTCAATTTCTTCATCTGTAACATGGCAATAATAACAGCACCTACTTACCTCATAAGGTTGCTGGGAAGATTCGAGGAGAAAAGCCACGTGAGAGCTTAGCACAATGTCTGGCACATGGTAAGTGTTCAGTGAATGTTAGTCAGTTGGTGGCTATGGCAGCCATCTGCTGAGATAATTCCCAGTGATCCTACTCCTGGTGTTCACATCCTTTTTAGTCCCTTCCCACAGTGCACCAGGTTGGTCTATGTGACCTGTGGAACACTATAGGAGTTTCTTTCTTTCTCTCTTTCTCTCGTTCTCTTTCTTTCTTTCCTTCCTCTCTCTTTTTTTTTTTTTTTTTTTTTTTGACAGAGTTTTGCTCTATCACCCAGGCTGGAGTGCAGTGGCACGATCTCGGCTCACTGTAACCTCTGCCTCTTGGGTTCAAGTGATTCTCGTGCCTCAGCCTCCCAAGTAGCTGGGATTACACACACGGCCACCACACCAGGCTAAATTTTGTAATTTTAGTAGAGATGGGGTTTTGCCATGTTGGCCAGGTTGGTCTCAAACTCCTGACCTTAGGTGATCCACCCACCTCAGCCTCCCAAAGTGCTGGGATTACATGCATGAGCCACCATACCTGGCAAGAAATAATTAGGTTATAAAAGTCATGACAGTGAAAACCTCCCAACTTATTCTGAGGCCAGTATTACCCTACTGTCAAAATCAGACAAAGACATCATAAGAAAACTAGAGACTAATATCTCTTATGAATATAGACATAAAAATCCTCAAGAAAATACCAGCAAATAAAATTCAGAAATATATAAAAAGGATAACCAGGTGGGATTTATCCCAGGAATGCATGGATAGCTTAACTTATGAAAATCAATTAATACACTACATCAATACAATAAAGGGAAAACATTATTATTTCAATCGGTGTAAAAACAGCATTTGACAAAATTCAGCATCCTTCATCATAAAAATAGCAAACTAGGAATAGAAGGAAACTCAATTAACGTAATAAAGGGCATCTATGAAAAAACCCACTGCCAACATCATACTCAATGGTGACAGAATAAAAGCTCTTCCTCTAAGATCAGAAACAAGAAAGGGATGCCCACTGTTGCCACATCTATTCAGCCTTGTACTACTGGAAGCTCTCACCAGTTCTTGCCTGGAAGCTCTTGCCATGAGGCAAGGAAAAATAAAAAGCAAGCAAATCAGAAAGGAAGAAGTAAAACTATCTCCATTTATAGATGAGGTGATTTTATAGAAAATCCTAAAGAATCTATGAAAAAACTTCGTTAGAGCTATTAAATTCTGCAAAGTTGTAACAACAAAATCAATACACAGAAGTCAGTTGTGTTTCTATACTCTTGACATATTCTATATTCTGGTGTAGTCTATTTTCTGCTGCTATAACCACACCACAGATTGGGTAATTTATAAAGCAAGGAGATTTATTTGGCTCACAGTTCTGCAGGCTTAGAGGTCCAACATCATGGCACCAGCATCAAGGGTCATCCATGGCAGAAGGTGAAAGTGCATTGTATTAGTCTGTTTTCACACTGCTGTAAGGAACTACCTGAGACTGAGTAATTTATTAAAAAAAAAAAAAAAAAGAGGCCAGGCGCAGTGGCTCACACCTGTAGTCCCAGCACTTTGGGAAGCAACGTGGGCAGATCACTTGAGGTACAGAGTTTGAGACCAGCCTGGCCAACATGGTAAAACCCTGTCTCTACAAAAAATTTAGCTGGCTATGGTGGCAGGCACCTATAATCCCAGCTACTCAGGAGGCTGAGGCAGGATAATTGTTTGAACCTGGGAAGCAGAGGTTGCAGTGAGCTGAGACAGCGCCACTGCACTCCAGCCTCGGTGACAGATTGAAACTTGGTCTCAAAAAGAAAAAGGGCCGGGCGTGGTGGCTCAAGCCTGTAATCCCAGCACTTTGGGAGGCCGAGGCGGGCGGATCATAAGGTCAGGAGATCGAGACCATCCTGGCTAACAATGGTGAAACCCCGTCTCTACTAAAAATACAAAAAATTAGCCAGGCATGGTGGCGGGCACCTATAGTCCGAGCTACTCGGGAGGCCAAGGTAGGAGAATGGCGTGAACCAGGGAGGTGGAGCCTGCAGTGAGCCGAGATCGCGCCACTGCACTACAGCCTGGGCAACAGAGCAAGACTCTGTCTCAAAAAAAAAAAAAAAAAAAAAAGAAGTTTAATTGACTCACATGGCTGGGGAGGCCTCAGGAAACTTACAATAATGGCAGAAGGTGAAGGGGAAGGAAGGCACGTCTTACATGGCAGCAGAAGAGAAAGAGAGAGCAAAGAGGAAGAGCCACACACTTATCAAACAACCAGATCTCCTGAGAATTCGATCATGAGAATAGCAATGGGGAAGTCCACCCCCATGATTCAGTCACCTCCCACCAGGCCATTCCCCCAACATGTGGGGATTACAATTTGAGACAAGATTTGGGTGGGGACACAGAGCCAAACCATATCAGGCATGCAATCTTGTGAGACATGAGACAGAGAGAGAAATAGCGCTGAATTTATCCTTGTATCAGGAGCCTACCCCTGTGATAACTAACTCATTCCCATGATAATGGCATTAATCCACTCATGAGGACAGAACTTTCATGACCTAATCACCTCATAAAGGCCCCATCTCTTAATAGTGTTACAATGGCAATTAAATTTCAACATGAGTTGGAAGGGACATTCAAACCATAGCACTCTCAATAAAAAATTATACAATAGGCAGGGCGAGGTAGCTCACTCCTATAATCCCAGCACTTTGGGAAGCCAAGGTGGGCAGATCACCTGAGGCAAGGAGTTCGAGACCAGCCCGGCCAGCATGGCAGAACACTGTCTCTACTAAAAATACAAAAATTAGCTGGGCATAGTGACACACACCTCTAATCCCAGCTACTCGAGAGGCTGAGGCGCAAGAATCCCTTGAACCTGGGAGGCAGAGGTTGCAGCGGGCTGCGATTGTGTCTCTGCACTCCAGCCTCAGCGACAGAGGGAGACTCTGTCTCAAAAAAAAAAATAAAATAAATAAATAAATAATTAAAAATTTAAAAAATGTATATATACAAGGTAGATATTGAATATCTGCATGCAAAAGAATGAATTTGGATCCCTATATCACAACATATATAAAAGTTAACTCAAATTGAATCACAGAACTAAAAGTTAGGACTCTTAGAATCTTTATAACTTTGAATTAAGCAATGCTTTCTTAGATATGACAGCAAAAGCACAAGCAACAAAAGAAAAAATACAGAAACTGAACACCATCAAAATTGAAACCTCTTGTGCTTCATATGACATTATTCTTTAATTTTTTTCTTTTTCTTTCCAAATACCCAGACGTCAAGGAGATTCACAGGACATTATTAAGAAAAAGAGAAGATAAAAAAGAAAATAAAAGGAGAAGATAACCCACAGAGCAGGTAAAAATCTTTGCTAATCATATATCTGGTAAGGGATTTGTACCTAGACTGTATAAAGAACTATTGCAACTCAATGATAAAAAAGACAAATAGTCCAATTTAAAAATGGAATTAGGCTGGGCACCGTGGCTCACGCCTGTAATCCCAGCACTTTGGGGGGCTGAGGTGGGCAGATCACCTGAGATCAGGAGTTTGAGATCAGCCTGGACAACATGGTGAAACTCCATCTCTACTAAAAATACAAAAATTAGCCGGGCATGGTGGCACGTGCCTGTAATCCCAGCTACTCAGGAGGCTGAGACAGGAGAATCACTTGAACCCGGGAGGCGGAGGTTGCGGTGAGCCAAGATCACGCCACTGCACTCCAGCCTAGGCAAGAGAGCAAGACTCAGTCTCAAAAAAAAAAAAAAAAAAAAAAAAAAGGAAAGAAAGAAAGAAAGAAATTAGTTGAGTGTGGTGGCCTGCACCTCTAGTCCCAGCTACTCAGAAGGCTGAGAATCACTTGAACCATGGAGGCGGAGGCTGCAGTCAGCCAAAATTGTGCCACTGCACTCCTGGGCAAGAGGAGTCCTTGTCTCAAGAAAAAGAAAGAAAAAGAAAAAAAAAATGGGCAAACGACTTGAATAGACAGTTCAAAGAAGTTATAAAAATGGCCAATAGTTACATGAAAAGATCCTCAATGTCATTAGTCCCCAGAGAAATGCAAATCAAAACTACAATGAGATGCCACATCATACATACTAGGATGGCGATAATAAAAAAGACAGGTAATTAGGCCAGTAGCGGTGGCTCACGCCTGTAATCCCATCACTTTGAGAGGCTGAGATGGGCGAATCACCTGGGCTCAGCAGTTGGAGACCAGCCTGGTGAACATGGTGAAACCTAGTCTCTACTAAAAACACATAAAAAATTAGCCAGGCATGGTGGCGGGTGCCTGTAGTCCCAGCTACTCAGGAGGCTGAGGCAGGAGAATCACTTGAACCTGGCAGGTAAAGGCTGCAGTGAGTTGAGATCATGCCGCTGCACTCCAGCCTGGGCAACAGATGGAGACTCTATCTCAAATAATAATAATATTATTATTATTTTTTAAAAAAATAATATTTTAAAATATTTTTTAAAAAATAATAATATTTTTAAAATGATAATATGTACAGGCAGCGGCTCATGCTTGTAATCCCAGCACTTTGGGAGGCCAAAGTGGGAGGATCACCTGAGGTCAGGAGTTTGAGACCAGCCTGGCCAACTTGGTGAAACCCTGTCTCTACTAAAAACACAAACATTTGCTGGGCGTGGTGACAGGCGCCTATAATCCCAGTCACGTGGGAGGCTGAGGCAAGAGAATCACTTGAACCTGGGAGGCGTAGGTTGCAGTGAGCTGAGATCACGCCACTGCACTCCAGCCTGGTGACAGAGTGAGATTCTGACTCAAAAAAAAAAAAAAAAAGCTGAAAAAAAGACAGGTAATTAACAAGTTTTTGTGAGAATGTGGAGAGACTGGAACCCTCACACATGGCTGGCTGGAATGTAAAATTGTACACTAACTTTGGAAAATAGTCTGGCAGTTCCTCAGATGTTTAAACATAGAGTTATATGATCCAGCAATTTCCCTTCTAGATATGTAACCAAGAGAAATAAAAGGATATTCCACAAAAAACTTGTACATGAATATTCATAGCAGCATTATTCATAATAGCTTCAGAGTGGAAACAACCCAAATGTCCGTCAACTGATGATTGAAGAAATAAAAGTGGCATATCCATGTCTTAGTCTGTTTTGTGCTGCATCATAGAATGCCTGAGGCTGGATAATTTATGAAGAATAGAAGTATCTTTCTTTCAGTTCTAGAGGTTGGAAGTCGAAGGTCAAGGGCCCTGCATCTGGTGAGGGCCTTCTTTCTGCCTCATCCCACAGCAGAAAGTGGAAGGGCAAGACAGTGCAAGAGAGGGGGTGGGCTGGGGGCAGAACCCATCCATTTATCTATCAGCTGTCCACTCCCTTGATAACTAACCTACTCATGCAACAATGCCATTAATCCATTCATGAGGGAAGAGCCCACATAACCTAATCACTTCTTAAAGTTCCCACCTCTCAACAGTTGCATTGGGGGTTAAGTTTCCAACACATGAACTCTGGGGGACATGTTCAAACCACAGCAATCCATAAAGTGAAACTGTATTATTCCTAATAAAAAGAAATGGGATGCTACAGTGTGGATGAACCTTGATAACATTATGCTATGTGAAAGAAGCCAGACACGAAAGATCACACATTGTATGATTCCATTTATATGACATGTCCAGAATAGGTCATCTGTAGAGATACAATGTACACTAGTGGTTGCCTAGGGTTGGGGGATAGGGGGCGTTATGGACTGAATGTTTCTATCGCCCCCAAATTTATAAATTGAAGTTTAACCCCAGTGTGACTGTATTTGAAGACAGGGCCTGGCTGGGCATGGCGCCTCACGCCTGTAATCCCAGCACTTTGGGAGGCCAAGGGAAGCAGATCACCTGAGGTCAGGAGTTGGAGACTAGCCTGGCCAACATGGTGAAACACCGTCTCTACTAAAAATTCCAAAAAATTAGCCGGGTGTGGTGGCAGATGTCTGTAATCTCAGCTACTTGGGACGCTGAGGCAGGCGAATGGCTTGAACCCAGGAGACGGACATTGCAGTGAGCTGAGACCGCGCCATTGCACTGCAGCCTGGGCAAAAGCAACAAAACTCCCTCTCAAAAAAAAAAAAGAAAAAAGATAGGGCCTGTGTTAAATAAGGTAATCAAGATGAGGGACTTCCAAGAGGAGTGCTGGCGATTAAGAGAGCTGGGGCCAGGTGGGGTGGCTCACACGTGTAATCAGCACTTTGAGAGGCCAAGGTGGGAGGATCCCTTGAGCCTAGCAGTTCGACACCAGCCTGGGCAACATAACAAGACCTCGCCTCTATTTATAAATTCAATTTATTATTATTATTTTTTTTAAAGGGAGAGAACTGCGAGGAGACAAAAAGAGAAAGGGCCAAGGCCAGGCGCGATGGCTCACACCTGTAATCCCAGCACTTTGGGAGGCCAAGGCAGGCGGATCACGAGGTCAGGAGATCGAGACCATCCTGGCTAACATGGTGAAACCCCGTCTCTACTAAAAATACAAAAAAAAAAAAAAAATAGCCTGGTGTGGTGGCATGCACCTGTGGTCCCAGCTACTCAGGAGGGTAAGGCAGGAGAATTGCTTGATCCCGGGAGGTGGAAGTTGCAGTGAGCTGAGATCGCGCCACTGCTCTCCAGCCTAGGCAACAGAGCTCGAGACTCCATCTCAAAAAAAAAAAAAAAAAAAAGAGAGAGAGAGAAAGGGCCAAATAATTCAATTCTAAGGTTTGGAATTTCTTTTTTTGTTGTTCTTTTTTATTTTGAGGGGAAAATGTTGAAGCAATGTAAAAGTGTACTGTAGGAGAATAAATACAGCGATATTGTTACTAAAAAAATCCAAAAACCAAAAACCTGAAACCCAAGAACAAAACCTTTCCAGGGTGCTGACAAAGCTCCGAATCTCCAGGCTGCTAACATTCTCCCGGCTGCTCATTTGTGAGGATCCAGTGACCTGTGTCCACTGCTGGGAAGCGAGGGCATCCGCTGGTGTGGCGCAGCCACGCCGGGGGTGCGGTGAAGCCTGTGGACGCAGTTCTCTGCACTCTGCCCTGTGCTCTCTCTGACGTTTTCCACATCCCACCTCTTCACCCTCTCCGAGGCTTTCTTCTCTACCTATCTAGGGACTACAGCCCAGAAAAATGCTACCACACCACACATTGCATTTAGTTGTCACGACTCGCTAGTCCCCATTATTCCAGAGCATCACCTCAACCATTTGTTGATTCTGATTACCTTAAAACTGTTTGTTACACCTGTAGTCCCAGCACTTTGGGAAACTGAGGTGGGAGGATTGCTTGAGCCCAGGAGTTCGGGACCATCCTGGGCAATGTAGCAAGACCCCTGTCTCTACAAAAAAAAATTAAAAATTAGCTGGGTGTGGTGGCATATGCCTGTAGTCCCAGCTACTTGGGAGGCTGACACAGGAGGATCACCTGAGCCCAGGAGGTCGAGGCTGCAGTGGGCTGTGGTCACACCACTGCACCCCAGCCTGGGTGAGTGAGTGAGACCGTATCTCAAAAAACCATAAAAACCTTTTTGTTATTGGGATGGCACTGCTCCAGGGCCTTCCAGAGCTAGGGAATATATGGACATTTACACACATCTGCGTGCACATACACACATACACACCCATACTAATTTCTATGTCTATCTAAACACTTTCTGAAAATCCTGAGTCTACTCCTATACCTCCAGTTTCAATTCGACACCACAAGGGCAACCTACATTTTCTCCCTTTCCCGAGCTGTGTTTCGGTTTTCTCTGACACTGAGAAACCTGGCTGTCGTTATCTTTCAAATGTGTACTTATTTCACCAACAGCTGGCGGAAGCAGTTTCTTATCTCTCTCGCCATCTCCTTCCCGTGGCTGATGCCCTCCTAATCCTATCAGGTTCTGCCACGCCAAGCCAGGCCACCCTCTCGTGCGGACACCCTCCCCCTGCCTGCTGGAGCTCTGATGCACGCTCTGGCCTGCTGCGTCTCACTCCCCACACCCGGCAGATGCCTCTTTGGCTCTGCCTGCCCCTAGAGGCTGTAAGACAGCATTGTTCAGGAAAGGGAGGAAAGGGAATGGGTGTAGGAAAGGAAGAGCAGATCTTCTTTGAAGAATTCTCTTTAAAAAAAATTATTTTTTTAGAGACAGGGTCTCACTCTGTTGCCCAGGCTGGGGTGCAGTGGCACAATCCTAGCTCACTGCAGTCTCAAATTCCTTGGCTCAAGCGGTCCTCCTGCCTCAGCCTCCTGAATAGCTGGGACTACAGTGAACATCACCACATCTGGCTAGTTTTTTTATTTTTTCTAGAGATGGGGTTTGCTATGTTGCCCAGGCTAGTCTCAAGCTCCTGGGTTCAAACCATCCTCCCACCTCAGCCTCTGAAAGTGCTGGGATTATAGGTGTGAGCCACCACCTTTTTTTTCTAATTTACTATTTCTAGTAAGCCATTGGCTTAGAAACCAGATTCACTAATTAATTCATTTACCCTTTCATGATACAAAATTTTTTAACTGAGTGAGGCCTTTCCTGAGAATTGGGTGCATGAGCTTTGGTGCATGGACTTGGAAATCTCTGCTTCTTGAACTCCTAAGGACTCTCTTTACTTCATTCACTCCTGGTGCTCTGCGAGGTTCTGAATGGGGGTGGTTGGCCAGCCTGGGAGAGGTCACCCACACCAGGAGGTCTCAGTACCTCTCTTTTTATCCTATCACTTGGGAATCCTCTAGGATCTGTTTCAGGGAGTCTCTGGTTAGCCCTGAGACATGAGTGGTGTGGGTGAGACTCCCAGGGTCCAGGAGAGGAGTCTGGAATTCTCTGCAGACAGGTTTCCTGGAATCCCAATCCTGGCTCCTTCCAGCCGATACTAGCAGGCAACACTGGGAGGCTGGGAGCCTCCGGGTCAGAATTTTTGGACAGATGATGACTGGAGTGGGGTTGGGGTTGCTTCTCCTTCATGATGAATGAAAATTCTCCATTCTCAAGTTATTCATGAGGGCATGGCCCCAGATGGAACTGCTGTCTCCCCTCCACTCCCTTCCAACTCTGAGTGGGTACAGCACAAGAGCCCAAGTGGGCCTGGGGTTGAGGGAGGTGAGAGGCAGCATGTCCATGATCTGGATTAGCGTGTGTGGGGAAGCTGTGGAAGGAGAGAGGGAGGGAGACCCTGTGGGCACTCCCCAGGCACCAGAGACTCATTTGCAGGCACCAGAGACCCATTCCCAGGAATCAGAGCCATTCCCAGGCACGAGAGATCCAGTCCCAGGAATCAGAGAGACCCATTCCTAGGCACCAGAGACTCATTCCCAGGAATCAGAAAGACCCATTCCCAGGCAGCTGAGACCTCTCTCAGAGGTCCTCACATCCCTGAGATTAAAGCAGTCAGGAGGCAGGATGGAGAGGGGAGTGTCCTATCAGGTCTAAGGAGGTTGTCAACTTCCTGGACTTCTTGCTAAGGACTCCTCTTCCCACCTTCATGGGTAGCTGAGGTCAGGGACAAGACTTTCTTTTAAATGCTAATCTGCTGACTAACCCTGAGTCTAGGAATGCCTCCAAAATGTCAAGCTGATGTGTTTTTTTGTTTTTTGTTTTTTTTTTTTTTGAAACGGAGCCTCACTCTTTCATCCAGACTGGGGTGCAGTGGCACGATCTTGGCTCACTGAAACCTCTGCCTCCTGGCTTCAAGCAATTCTGCCTCAACCTCCCAAGTAGCTGGGATTACAGGCACGTGCCACCATGCCTGGCTAATTTTTATATTTTTGGTAGAGACGGGGTTTCACCACGTTGGGCAGGCTGGTCTCGAACTCCTGACCTCAGATGATCTGCCCACCTCGGCCTCCCAAAGCGCTGGGATTACAGGCGTGAGCCACCGTGCCCGGCCCTCATGGGAAGACGAAACACCTCTTCACTGTAAGTTTCCTCCAAAACAACCCTTGTGCTATTCCAGAAATCAGAAGCTGTGACACCCACAACAACCTGTACATTCCTTCCAGTGCATGCATACTTTTTCCCCATGATATAAGCCCTGGGTCTGGGGCCTTGCAGTGTGGAGATCTCCGTTTCGCAGGTAGACCATACTTCTGCCTGTAAGTTTTCCTAATAAATCACCCAATACCGGCAAACTGGATTGTCTGCCTCCTTCTTTGGTTTCTTGGCTCCATTAGCATTTGGAGTCACTTTACATGAATCTTTCTCAGAACTGAATCCCTGACCTCCTTTTTGCAGGTCTTGGATCTGCCAGCCATTCCCTTCCCCATCACCATCCTGTTCCCAAATGGACCCCTGGTCTCTGTTCCTGGCTAGGGATTCACCTGCGCCCATGGGTGAATAGCTCTGGGGCCTTCAGCCCTGCAGCTGCGCTGGAGTAGAAGGTAGGCAGGTCTGCCCTGAGTCAGCCTCCCCTCCTTAGCCCTTCCTGGGACAGCCTCCCCCTCTTCCTCCACTCCTTTGGGAAAGGGACCCAGATCCCAGGAAAGATAAACTGCCAATCACCTCGGCAGTGCAGGGGCCTTTCTCGTGGCTCTCTATGCTTGCCCCACGTGGGATGCTGGGGACTTATCAGGGACAGTGCAGACAAGTCTCTATCCTCCTGGAGAATGCCTATGGGAATGTCCAGGGAAGGGAGAGGAGGAGGGAATCTGACCTGGGATGGGGGGCACTCCTCCAGCATCCCAAGTACCCCTCCAAAACCGCCTGCCTCACCACAGCTGAGCATCCAGGTGGGCGGGCTCCAGTGGCCACATCCACCACACTGCACCAGCCTGTGTGTGTCTTGCCAGGCTCAGAGCTGGGAACCTGGGACCCAGGACTGGGTGAGCTCAGAGACATAACTGTGACTGTACTGGAGTCAGTCTTATGCCCAGAGCTAAGCAGGAGCAGGGCCAGCCCGGAGGAGACGTTACCGACTCCTACCCCCTCCCGTCTAGCACTTAGAGTACCTCTATACTGGCTTGCTTCCTACAGTTACTCTGGGAGGAATGTCTGCCAGAGACCCTGACCTCTGACCCAGGCATGCAAGGGTCTGCCTTGCCTAGCTGAGCCTGTGCACTCTGTCTCTGCCTCCCTTCAGATAGGGAAAGGAGCTTCAAATTAGGGGGTGATGTCATAGCACAGAGTGGAGATGGGGTGGCAGGGAGGCTCAGGGAAGGAGGCCAGGTATTTCACAGAGGAGTTCTGGGGGAGAAGAAGGAAAATGGCAGAGTAGGGAACAAGAAGGGGTGAAGGAAAGGGGAAAAGTGCCTTCACTGCATGGAAAGGTCCTTCTCACCCACAGTGGAGTGGGATGGAGACTGTAACTCAAGTACTTTTCTGCAGGGGACAGGCAAGTAACACATATGAAACGTGCTGAGTCAGGGATGCAAGAGGGAGTGTCCCTGTTCCCATGTCCAGGACAGCCACTACTCAACAAATTGCTGCCATAAAGATCCAATGTTGCAGCATCTTCTGAAATAAATAATAAAGCAGGCCGGGTGTGGTGACTGACGCCTGTAATCCTACCACTTTGGGAAGCCGAGGTGGATAGGGGAGGGAAGGGCCGGGAAAGGGGATCTTTTTTTTTTTTTTTGAAACGGAGTCTTGCTCTGTCACCCAGGCTGTAGTGCAGTGACAGGATCTCCACCCACTGCAAGCTCTGCCTCCCGGGTTCACACCATTCTCCTGCCTCAGCCTCCTGAGTAGCTGGAACTATAGGTGCCTGCCACCATATCCAGCTAATTTTTTGTATTTTTAGTAGAGACAGGATTTCACCGTGTGAGCCAGGAAGGTCTCGATCTCCTGACCTTGTGATCCGCCCACCTCAGCCTCCCAAAGTGCTGGGATTACAGGCGTGAGCCACCGTGCCCCGCCGGCAGGGGATCATTTGAGCCCAGGAGTTCAAGACCAGACTGCAACCTGGCAAGATCCTGTCTCAATTAAAAAAAAAAAAAAAAAAGCAAACAACAAACCAAACCCCAGAAATCAACTGTGATGTGAAATTTCCTTATTTAAATGTTGGCTCTTCAAAAAAATAAAAAGACCAGGTTAGGTGGCTCACATCTGTAATCCCAGCATTTTGGGAGGCCGAGACCAGAGGAACACTTGAACTCAGGAGTTCAAGACCAGCCTGGGCAACACAGTGAGACCCCGTCTCTACAAAACATTTTTTAAAAATAAAAAAATTAGCCAGGTGTGGTGGTGTATGCCTGTAGTCCCAGCTCCTTGGGAGGTTAAGGTGGGAGGATCACTTGAGCCCAGGAGGTTGAGGCTACAGTGAGCCACAATTGCACCACTGCACTCCAGCCTGGATGACAGAGTGAGATTCTGTCTCAAAAATAAATAAATAAACAAACAAATAAACGGGCATAGTAGCTCACACCTGTAATTCCAGCATTTTGGGAGACTGAGGCAGGGGGATCGCTTAAGGCTAGAAGTTTCAGACCAGCCTGGGCAACCAAATGGAACCTCAAAAAGTAAAATCGTGGCTTGTTTGAAAACAAACACACACACACACACACACACACACACCCACCCAAAACAAATGCGTTTCCCATCTCGGGCTTGGGCACTGGGTCACAAGCTTGGACAGTGAAGCTGCTTCTAAACCCAGCACAAGGTACAGTGGATGCAGGACATGGGATAAATTCCTGTTAGATTAAGCCCATCCCTCTGCTTCTGAGGTCTGGCCTGCCTCCCTGTTCTGGTCAGAACCTGTTATGCAATTGGAGAGGAGAGGGATCCCAGGAGTATCTGCCCTAAAGTGAGAAATTAGATTACAGGTCTCTGAAACGGATTCTGCAAACCAATCCTCCTTCCATCCCTACTCTACCCATACCTAATATTCTTAAGCAGTTACGAATTTTGCAGAGGTCTACAACACTTGGCACTCACTCAAGGCAACTGTGAGGAAACTGAGGCTTAAAGGCCACTAGTAAGCAGTGTAAAAAGGACCTGATCATGACAATTATTCTTTGAGTGCCTACGATGCATGTGCTGGGCTCAGGCCCTTCACTGAAACCCTGGCTTGCACTCTCTGAAGGGTCCTGGGTGAGGAAGATGTAAAGAACCCCGTACCTCATCACTGACACCCTGCCGGGGGCATGTGCTGCTCCCAGCCTGAGATGAGTGCTGTTCATTACATGTCATCTCCATGAAGCCTCCCGCATTTGCTCCAGGAAAGACCCATTCGCCACCCCGGCGTCATTCACTCTGTGTTGTTGCTGATACTAAGTCTATTTCCTTCAAGGGGCAACAGGCTAACCAAGGACTGGGGCTGCTGCCTTCATTTCTGCGACCTCCAGCGGGAGCTCTTGTGTGAGCTGCATGATGCTTGCTAACAGCTCTAGGCAGGAGGGAGAGGGAAACTGAGGGCTGCCGAGTCATCCCTGGCCCAGGTGCTTCGTGTGTGTGCAGTGTTCCTGTGGAATCTTTACCACAACCTCCCATCTCTGTTTTACAGATGAAGAAACAGGCTCAGAAAAGGCAGACGTGTCTAAGGTCACAAAAGCCTTGACACCATGAGCTAGAAGCTGAGGGTGAGGTCACTTCACATCCCTTCCCTTTAGCTTCTACTCTATGTGGGTAGCATCCTCGACACAGAAGCCCTGATAAAAGATGGCAAAATTGCCAGGCGTGGTGGCTCATACCTGTCATCCTAGCACTTTGGGGGGCTGAGGCGGGTGGATCACTTGAGGTCAGGAGTTCGAGACCAGCCTGGCCAATGTGGTGAAACCCTCTACTAAAAATACAAACACTGGTTGGTGTCATGGCGCATGCCTGTAGTCCCAGCTACTCGGGAGGCTGAGGTAGGAGAATCACTTTAACCCAGGAGGCGGAGGTTGCAGTGAGCTGAGATTGTGCCACTGCACTCCAGCCTGGGCAAGAGTGAGACTCCGTCTCAAAAAAAAAAAAAAAAAAAAAAGATGGTAAAATTTGGGGGCAGCAGACCAGATGCCTGGACTGATGGTAGGACTGTCCCACAAGGGGTGGACATTAAGTCCTTGAAACAGACAAGTCCCTCCCCCAGCAGGGAAGGGAAGGGCCTCAGAGCTTGGTCTCTGCTCTGAGCACAGGTAGGTGCTTGGGAAGCCTATCCCTGGCTCCCACATACACAAAGTTTTACCAGTAGAAATGTATGTTTGGGCAATGCCCAGGCAAAAAGGCCATGTTCAGTCCCCAATGTCCAGGCACAAAGGACTCTTCACCACTCTTCCGTCTCTTGACAGTGGCAGAAAAGCAGCCTGGGGAACTTGGAAGGGAAGGGGATAAGGCAGGGGAAGGGGCAGGTGACAAACCCTGGGCCTCTTGCTCCTGCCCAGAAATGCAACAAAGCAACCCCTGAACTCAACATACAGGTCTGTTCTGGGGCCCCCACCACCCTAGCATCACCCATAATGATAGTTCTCACGTGCTGAGAGGACTTTTGAAGGGCTCACACACACCCAGGGCTCACACAATGGTCCCAAGTTCAAATTCTCTGGCCCATCTGCCAGAACACAGGCTCCCTCATGGTTCCCTCTGGAGGTTAGGAATGCCCCGCCTGCGCTCTGCCATGGCACTCCTCACAGGCGCTTGCCTGATTTCTGGTCCCATTCCTCTAGGAAGAGGTAGCTGTTGTTCTGGTGTGATTAACCCCATCACTCCCTAGGCCTGTGAAGGGATTGCGTCAGCTACTGCCGGATCTGCAGGCACCTGGGTCCGCGCTGGACAGCTCCCACCATCCCAAAACTCTCCCTTCAGCGGGTCGACATTCTGTCTTTGTAACTTCAAAGAACAAACCTAAGCCCTCTTAGCTGGCTGGGCTCTTTGAAGGCAGTGATCACAGATCTAGTGTTCTGATTCTTTCAGACTGGGGCTCTTTTGTTAAAAAAATTTTTTTAATTTGTTATTTTTTTGAGACAGTCTCTGTCGCCCAGGCTGGAGCGCAGTGGCACGATCTTCGCTCACTGCAGCCTCCGCCTCCCGGGGTTCAAGTGAGTCTCCTGCCTCAGCCTCCCAAGTAGCTGGGATTACAGGCGAGAGCCAACACGCCTGGCTTTTTTTTTTTTTAAGTAGAGACAGGGTCTCAATATGTTGGCCAGGCTGGTCTCGAACTCCTGGCCTCCAGTGATCCGCTAACCTTGGCCTCCCAAAGTGCTGGGATTACAGGCATGAGCCACCATGCCCAGCCCAGACTGGCGTTCCTTGACTTAGCAAAGGGTTGGGCAAAAAGATGTGGAGACCCCCCCCGCCCCAACCGAATCCCATCATTAGCTCTAAAATCAACAGCCCTAAGGGAGCAGAAGGGGGTCTGCTTAGAGATCCTGGTTCCTTCCATTTCCTTGAGGTCCGAACCAAAGTCAGAGCTGAAGTTTCGGCTAAAATTTAAGCCAGGGCTATATGCAGAGGCTGTCGCCCTGGTGCGTCCGCTGGTGCTGGCCCAGGTTGGAGCTTTGGGCTATGGCCTTGCCACACTGCAGGCAGATGCAGGGCTTCTCGCTGCTGTGGGCCGCCTAGTGGATGGGCAGGTGGCAGCTCTGGCCGAAGCTCCGGCCACACTCACCACCAAGCATCAGGTTTCCGGACTTTGTGCTGGTGCCGCAGCAGATTCCAACTGTGCACAAAACTCCTACAATACAAACAAGGCACTTAGAGGCCTTCTCACCCATGTGGAGCGCAGGTACTGCAACAGGTTGGAGCTAAGGCTGAGACTCTCGCCGCAGTCCCCTCAGCGGTAAGGCTTTTAGCGGTGTGTGCGCGCTGGTGCCGGATCAGGTTGGAGCTGATGCTGAAAGTCTTACCACACTAAGCACAGGTATAGGGCTGAAGCGATGGTCACACGCGGGGCAGGAGTACGGCTTTTCACCGGTGTGTACCCAGTGGTGCTTAACCAAATCAGAGCCACATCGGAAGCTTCTGCCATACCCCGGACAACGGTAAGGCTTGTCACCAGCGTGGCTGCCTTGGTGGTGAATGAAGCCGGGGAGGCAGGCTGTGGTCAGCCCACACTTCCGGCACTCGCAGGTTTTGGGGCTTGTAGACGGTTGCTCTTGGCAAAGGCTTCTTCCTCCCCAGGGCCAGAGCCTGACCATTTTCCGGGAGGGCAGCTGCCCCGGCCACACCAGGAAGGGCTGCTCAGGCAGAGCCACCTCGCAAACCAGGGGTGACCTGGGGGATCCCCGGGATGCGAATGTCCCGCTCCCCCGCCGCCCCGCCCCGTCCGGATTCTCCCTCGCCTCTTCTGGCGCGGCCGACTGCACTGCAGGTGAAGAACGCCCCGTTTTCTAGATGCCAGCTCACGAGCACGTCCAGAGCGGCGGACACTCGGGACACCGGGGTCCAGCTCCAGAAACGGAAAATTCCACAAGCCCGTCACTCTAGGAAACGGCAGCGAACGTTCTCGGTAGGTTTAACCCTCTTCTTCCTCTGACCGAGCGAGGGCTCCCCGTCCGCGGCGCGGTCAGGACCCCGCACTTTCGGCCCGGCTCGGGGTTCTCGGAGTCCGTCCCGAGGCCGGGCTGCACCACCGCTGGGGGGCAGCGAAGCGAGCCTAGAGGAGGAAAGGCGGTCCCCGCCGAGTGCACGCCGGGGGCGGAGCACGGCACGAAGGCTCCATGGTCGGACGTCTGGGCTGTTCGGAGGCCCCGGCCCACCTGGAGGGCCCTGGAAGTTTCCGGCGCTTCCCGAGGTAGGCGTGAGAAGCTCGGCGCGGACCACATCTCCCGCACGCACCGCCCGCACGTCCCAGGTTGCGCAGCGATTAAGGTACCGCCGCGCCTCCTGTGTAAGGACAGACTTCCGGGGTCGAGAACTACAACTTCCGACTTGCATCGCTGCGGTGGCGCTATTTAAACAGCGTCAGCGAGTCGGTGCCCGACGATTCCCCTGTCTTCCAGTTCCGCTCCCTCGGATCAGCGGCGTGAAGCGGGGCGGAGTCTGAGGTCCGAGCCAAGATGGCGGCTGCGAAGCCAACCCTCACGGACTCGCTCTCGTTCTGCCTCGCGCAGCTCGCGGCGGCGGCCGGGGAGGGTCTGGGTGGGGAAAAGGACCCAGCGACCAACGAGACACCCCTGAGCCGCGCGCTTCTAGCCCTCCGCACGCGCCACATCAAGGCAGCGGGGGGAATCGAGCGCTTCCGGGCACGCGGCGGGCTCCGCCCCCTACTCGCGCTGCTACGGCGAGCGGCTGCAGCGGGTTCCGCCCCGTCCCAGGCAGGCGCCGGCTCCGCCCCCTCGTCGGCTGCGTCGGCATCTTCTAGCCCCGCCCCCGCGTCGGGCCCCGCCCCCTCCGCTGCGTCGTCGTCTATGCCTACGGCGCCAGTGCGCCTGCGCAAGACGCTGGACTTGGCGCTCAGCATCCTAGCCGATTGCTGTACGGAAGGGGCGTGCCGGTCCGAAGTGCGCAGACTCGGAGGCATACTCCCTTTGGGTAAGTGCTCCGCCCCCGTTTCCTAGAAAGATTAGGTTTGCAACTCTCTTGCTGTCTGGACCTGGGCAGTCTGGAGTTCTTTGTGTCATATCCCGGAATAATGTGCTTTGTGGTGGCGCATCGCTCCTGTTTCTCAATCTGTTGTGCCCCGTGACGTCACTGCACTCTCTATAGATGAGAGAGAGCTCTCCCAGACCAGATAATTTTATAGCCATTGTCTAGGAATTGGTTGTTGAGGACTTCTTTCGAAGCTGGACTAGCGGAGGCCAAAGAATTATTTGGTGACTTTTTCAGAGGATTCTTATCGTCCAGTTATGATGTTCATAGCAGACATTCAGTGGCCACTATGTGTCCGGCCCTGTGCAAGGTTCTGAAGCCCCACTGATGAGCTGGAAGGTGTAGTGGTTCAGAAAGGGAGTTCTGCAAAAGTCACCTAACCCCTCCGAGGCTAGGATTCCTTGTAAAATGGGGCAATAATAGCTACCTCAAAAAATCAGAGTGGGGAGAAAACGAAGTACAAATATAGCACGAATATACAAATATTCTAAGCATGATACATATTTCAAGTTATTAAAAACTAGCATAAGCTGGGTGCAGCGGTACGCGCCTGTAGTTCCAGCTATTTGGGAGGCTGAGGCGGGAGGATCCCTTGAGCCTAGGAGGTCGAGGCTGCAGTGAACAATGACTGTGCCTGTGAATAGCCACTGCATTCCAGCCTGGGCAACGTAACAAGACCTCGTATCTTAGAAAACCAAACAAACCAGTAGTCGCTTAGAAGCAGGAAAAGATAAATAAAAATAATTAAAACCAGCACAGGAAGAACAAATCCTAGCGAAACATAAGCTTTTCTGTTTACCAGCTAAATTGGTGCCTCCTAGTGGCAATGTGTGAAAGCAGTTTACATGTCACTACCTGCCTTCCACGAAATTATGCTAGTTTTGATGACATCTTAACTTTTCGGATAAAGGGAAGCATTAATATATTTAAAATTTACATAAAATGTATCCGGACCGTATATGTTTGACAAGAGCCTTGGTTATTAAATAACCCCCATCATTCAGCTACTATTTTTCATTTTAAATATCTTCCGAATTTATCTGCTTCTCTCTCTCCCTACTTCCATTGTGTGCCCAGAGACTGGTATCTCTGTGCTGTGTGATGCCGGTAGCTGGGTTGGTTCAAGCTATTGTCTTTTCATGCTTGGACTATTATGACAGCCTTTGACTCTCCCCTTCCTATTCTTTCCCCCGTAATGCATTCTCCCTATGGATGCCAGATTGTATCATGTCACTCCCCTTCATAAAACCCTTGTGTGGCCCCCAGTCCCTTCACATTCAAGTCCTGACCCCTTGGCCTGACATTTGAAGCCTTTCACAGACACTGCATCTTACCTCTGGACCTTTGGAAAGGCTACTTCCAAACCTGAAATGCCTTCTCACACCCCCATCCACCGTGCTTCTGGCAAATACCGTCCTGTGTACCCCTCCAGACCCAGCCCGAGTGTTAGCCTCTTTCTTTTTATTTTTTTGAGATGGAGTCTTGCTCTGTCATCCAGGCTGGAGTGCAGTGACACGATCTCAGCTTACTGCAACCTCTGCCTCCTGGGTTCAAGCAATTCTCCTGCCACAGCCTCCCGGGTAGCTGGGATTACAGGCGCGCACCACCATGCCCAGATAATTTTTGTATTTTTAGTAGAGATGGGGTTTGGCCCCGTTGGCCAGGCTGGTCTTGAACTCCTGACCTCCAGTGACCCACCCACCTTGGTCCCCCAAAGTGCTAGGATTACAGGCTTGAGCCACTATGCCCTGCCGACCATTAGCCTCTTCTGAAAGCCTTCCAGGCCCTCTCAGGCCACATTCTCCAGGAGAATAAGAGGTAGAACCCTCACAAGCCCATACTGTCCTTGCAGTGACCATTCTTCAGTGCATGAAGACAGACAGCATCCAGAACCGAACGGCCCGTGCCCTGGGGAACTTAGCCATGGAACCTGAGAGCTGTGGGGACATCCACTGTGCTGGTGAGAGGCTGTGAGGTTGGGGTCTGCTGGGGCTCGGGGCAGAAGAAAGGCTTGAGTGTCTGTCCTTGTTCACCCTCTGTGCTCCCCTTTCCTGCCCTCAGGTGCTGTTCCCCTGCTTGTGGAGAGCCTGGCAGCCTGCCAGGACTCGCAGTGCCTGCAGAGCGTGGTGCGTGCCCTCCGTAACCTGGCAGACTCACCCCAGCACCGCCTGGCCCTGGCACAGCAGGGAGCAGTGCGCCCACTGGCCGAGCTCCTGGCCACTGCCCCAGATGCTGCACTGACCTTAGCCCTCGTCCGTGCCCTCCTGGAACTCAGCCGAGGCTGCTCCCGGGCCTGTGCTGAGCAGCTAAGTTTGGGTGGGGGATTGGGCCCACTCGTCAGCCTGGCTTCCCACCCCAAGCGGGCAGTACGTGAGGGAACCATTCTGATCCTCGCCAACCTGTGTGCCCAGGGCCTGATTCGGCCTGCACTGGGCAATGCTGGTGGCGTGGAGGTGCTGGTAGATGAGCTCCGGCAGCGCCGGGGTCCTAATGGAGCTAGCCCAACCTCCCAGCAGCCCCTGGTGCGGGCTGTGTGCCTCCTGTGTCGTGAGGCCATCAACCGGGCCCGACTGCGGGATGCTGGTGGCTTGGATCTACTGATGGGCCTGCTGCGGGACCCTCGTGCAAGTGCATGGCACCCTCGTATTGTGGCTGCCCTTGTGGGGTTTCTGTATGACACTGGGGCCCTGGGCCGGCTGCAGGCTCTGGGACTTGTGCCTCTCCTGGCTGGGCAGCTGTGTGGTGAGGCTGGTGAGGAGGAAGAAGAGGGAAGAGAAGCTGCTTCCTGGGACTTCCCTGAGGAGAGGACCCCTGAGCGGGCACAGGGTGGAAGCTTCCGGAGCCTCAGGTGAGTCCCTGCCTCAGGGCTTGGGAGGGTGAGCAGTGCAGTGGTGTGGGGTTTGTGTCTGTCTTGGTCCTCTTCACTACCTCCACCCCCATTCTGTCTGAATAAGACTTTTATAACCCAGACTCCTGATTCCCACACGACCACCTGCCAGTTCCTATTTAACACACTCTACTCCCCTGGGTCTACCTTTTTTTTTTTGAGACAGGGTCTCACTCTGTCGCCCAGGCTGGAATGCAGTGGTGCCATCTCCACTCAGTGCAACCTCCACCTCCTTGGTTCAAGCAGTTCTCCTGCCTCAGCCTCCCGAGTAGCTGGGATTACAGATGCCGGCCACCACACCCAGCTAATTTTTGTATTTTTAATAGAGACAAGGTTTCACCATGTTGGCCAGCCTGGTCTCGAACTCCTGACCTCAGGTGATCCACCTGCCTCAGCCTCCCAAAGTCCTGGGATTACAGGCGTGAGCCACTGCACTGGCTGGATCTACCTTTTAACCTTGGTTCCACCCCAGCACCTTTGAACTTTGGGCCCCAGACAAGTTCACTGGGAGGTGGGATATACGCTGGTTAAGATGGTGGGCTCTGGAGTCCAAGTTCTTACTCTGATACCATCACTCATGAGCTGAAGCATCACAGGAAAGCTGAGGAAGTCTTTATTTTTTTAAAACATTAGAGTTGGAGAGCTCGCTTTGTTGCCCAGGCTGGTTTTGAACTCTTGGCTTCCAGTGACCCTCCCGGCTCAGCCTCCCAAAGTATAGGGATTACAGATGTGAGCCACCATGCCCAGCCCCCAGCGCTTCCTATTTCCTTTTTATTTTCTCCATGACCCCTGTACTCTACACTAGCCCCACACTAACATAACTCATGGTACTCTTACTTCTTGTCTGCTTCTTCTCACTGGAACATAAACTCCAGGGGGACAGGCACTTTGTTCAGTGCTTCTACCCAGCACTGAAAGAACAGCTTGGCACATGACAGGCATCAGTAATTACTGAATGAGGTTTTAGTCCTATCCCCCTCTCACTTCCGTTTCTCCCCTTTCTCCGCCCTCCTCCTCTCCCCTGGCTTCACCTCCCTCCAAGACAGCTTTTAGCTCATGCAGTGGCTCACGCCTGTAATCCTAGCACCTTGGGAGGCCAAGGCGGGAGGATCGCTTGAGCACAGGAGTTCGAGACCAGCCTGGGCAACATAGCGAGACCCATCTCTACAAAACATTTAAAAAATTAGCTGAGTGTGGTGGCACACACCTGTAGTGCCAGCTGCTCAGAAGGCTGAGGTGGGAGGATCACTTGAGCTCAAGAGTTCAAGACTGCAGTGAGCCAGGATCCCACAACTGCATTCCAGCCTGGGCTATAGAGGGATACCACGTTTCTTTTAAAAAAAAAAAAAAAAAAAAAAAAAAAAAAAAAAAAGACGGCTCACGCCTCTTGGACTCTGCCCCTTCACCTTGGCTCTGAGTTCAGTCTCCTTCCCTTTCTGCCCTCCATAGGTCGTGGCTGATCTCCGAGGGCTATGCCACGGGCCCTGATGACATCTCCCCTGACTGGTCTCCTGAGCAGTGTCCTCCGCCGGAGCCCATGGAGCTGGCCAGCCCCGCCCCCACCCCGACCTCGCTGCGGTCACCACGCACCCAACGCACTCCGGGCCGCAGCCCCGCCGCCGCCATCGAGGAGCCTTGGGGACGCGAAGGGCCAGCCCTGCTGCTTCTATCGCGCTTTTCCCAGGCCCCTGACCCAAGTGGGGCACTTGTGACCGGTCCGGCCCTGTACGGCCTGCTGACCTACGTGACCGGCGCACCGGGCCCGCCCAGCCCACGTGCACTGCGCATCCTGTCACGCCTCACTTGCAACCCTGCCTGCCTCGAGGCCTTCGTGCGCAGCTATGGCGCAGCGCTGCTGCGGGCCTGGCTGGTGCTCGGGGTGGCGCCCGACGATTGGCCGGCACCACGTGCCCGGCCCACTCTCCACAGCCGGCACCGAGAGCTGGGTGAGTTCCCACACCCACCCGTCTCCTTGCCCCCGTGCGAGTCCCCATCCTCCCCCATGGCTTCCGTGGGCCCAGAACCTCACCTTCCCACTCACCTGTCCTCCCGAGCGCGTCCTCCAGACAACCCGTCACCAGAGTGGGGTAGGGAGCAGGGCGTTCAGGCCCTCCATGGGCCCATAGGCAGAGCTCTGCTGTGTCCTCTGCCCTAGCCCTGGGGCCCAGATACCCTAACTCCAGATGCAGCCCGGCACCCAGGATCTGGGCTGGTCTGTGCTTCTTTCCTGGCTCTGCCATTGGTTCAGCGCTGTCCTGACTGCTCCCCACCAGCACGCTGACCTGTGAACCCCAGCCTCACCACCACCCCCAGCACTGCCAGGGACTGCCCTGTCTGCTGTGCCCTGACCACAGGCTGCTTCAGGGGCCCATACTTACACCCTGACCGTCCCACCTTCTGTCCTTGTCCTGGACCTCAGGTTCCCAGCGTCCCGAGCCCAGCACTGCCTCTTCACTGCCCTGATTTCTCACCCAGAGGTTTCACCCTCCTTCATCTCACAGGCCCAGAGTCCTGTCTCACTCATCCCACGTGTCTTAGACCCCAGCTCCCAGCCTGATAAGCTTTCCACTCACAGGGGAGAGGCTACTGCAGAACCTGACGGTTCAGGCCGAGTCGCCCTTCGGGGTTGGGGCCCTCACGCACCTGCTGCTCTCTGGGAGCCCTGAGGACCGAGTGGCCTGTGCGCTGACCCTGCCCTTCATCTGCCGGTGAGTGAGAAGTGGGTGCCTTGCGGGGTTGGGGGAGGAGTGCTGTGTTTCCCGGGCCCGGTTGCCACCTTCTGAAAGGCCTTTTCTTCCCTGTAGGAAGCCCTCTCTGTGGCGCCGGCTGCTCCTGGAGCAGGGTGGCCTTCGGCTCCTCCTTGCAGCACTGACCCGGCCGGCCCCACACCCGCTTTTCCTCTTCTTTGCCGCGGACTCCCTTTCCTGCCTCCAAGACCTGGTGTCTCCCACTGTGAGCCCAGCTGTCCCACAGGCAGTCCCCATGGACCTAGACTCACCCTCCCCTTGCCTCTATGAACCTCTGCTTGGCCCAGCCCCTGTCCCAGCTCCTGACCTGCACTTCTTGCTGGACTCAGGCCTCCAGCTCCCTGCCCAGCGAGCGGCCTCAGCCACCGCCTCCCCTTTCTTCCGGGCCCTGCTGTCAGGCAGCTTTGCAGAAGCCCAGATGGACCTGGTACCCCTGCGAGGCCTGTCGCCTGGCGCAGCCTGGCCTGTCCTGCATCATTTGCATGGTTGTCGGGGCTGTGGGGCTGCCCTGGGGCCCGTGCCCCCGCCAGGCCAGCCCCTGCTGGGCTCAGAGGCCGAGGAGGCACTGGAGGCCGCTGGCCGTTTCCTACTGCCTGGGCTGGAGGAGGAGCTGGAAGAGGCCGTGGGCCGCATCCACCTGGGACCCCAGGGCGGCCCGGAGTCAGTGGGTGAGGTGTTCCGCTTGGGCCGGCCCCGGCTGGCTGCCCACTGTGCCCGCTGGACACTGGGGCCAGAGCAGTGCCCGAGGAAGCGGGGTCTGGCCCTGGTGGGGCTTGTGGAGGCAGCAGGTGAAGAGGCAGGGCCCCTGACGGAGGCTTTGCTGGCCGTGGTGATGGGGATTGAGTTGGGGGCAAGGGTCCCTGCGTAGACTGTTGATGTCCCCTGGCAAGGGGACCCAAGGATGAATTGGTTGTGAAGGAGCCTCCCTGAGACTGGTAAGGGAGGAGGCTGAGCAGAAGGAGTCGTCATGGAGGAGCAGTGAGAACATGGAACCAGACCCCAAGATGACGATCTGAAGACCTGGGAGCGAGAAGCCAAGGTCAGGGTCTGGGCGTAGGGCCCAGAGAAGCAGAACAGCCCAGAGCCCCAGGTTCCTGGCCTGGCCCAGACCTCTGGAATTGAGATTAAACACTTTGGAGTTGGATACCTGTGTTGTGTGGTGTGTCTGCTTCTGTTTCTTTGCCCACTAAGCAGAGTCTTGTTCAGGTCTTTGTGTCTGGACACAGACCCCTTGCATGTGACAGTTTAATAAGTACTAGGACAGGGTTGAGTTCCCAGGCTGCTGCTTAGGATGTGGTTTTGGGCCCCAGGGGAAGCCTGCTTCCTGCTGTCAGGGCCTCACTGCTCTGACATAGCAACCCAACTGGACACACAGACCTTGCTTGGGGCTGAAAGGGTTGTGCTGAGGGAATGCTGTTAGTCTGATGATGTGTTGAAGGCCTTTGCATTACTGACTG
Source organism: Nomascus leucogenys (assembly GCF_006542625.1). Lineage (NCBI taxonomy): Eukaryota > Metazoa > Chordata > Mammalia > Primates > Hylobatidae > Nomascus > Nomascus leucogenys. The sequence continues at coordinate 74,585,016 of NC_044382.1, read as the reverse complement.
TTGCCTGTCTTGGGCCCCCATTCTCTGGCTCCCTTTTCATCTCCTGGGCCACGTGTCCTACTGCTGTCTGTCTGAGGGAAGACCTGCTGTGGAGAGAATCTCTGAGCCCTGTCTTAGTCATGCCCAGAGACAGACAAAGACCTGTGCTGGCATTGAGGAGAGGGAAGGGCTCACATTGCTTTGGTCTCCAAGGCAGGATCTCCATCACCTGGCTTCCAGATCTTTTTTTTTTTTTACTGTTATTTTGCTTTAGATTCAGGGGGCATGTGCATGTTTGTTACACGGGTATATTGTGTACTGGGGAGGATTGGGTTTCTAGTGAACCCATTACCCAAAGAATGAACACTATACCCACTAGGTAATTTTCCAGCCCTTGCTCCACACCCACCCGCCCCCTTTTTGGAGTCCCCAGTGTCTGTTTCTATCTTCATGCCCCTGTGTACCCGTTGCTTAGCTCCCACTTAGAGAACATGCAGTATTTGGTTTTCTGTGTCTGAGTTAGTTTACTTAGGATAATGGCCTCCAGCTCCATTCATGTTCCTGCAAAGGACATTATTTCATTTTTTAAGGCTGTGTACTATTCCACGGTGTATATGTACCACATTTTCCTTCTTTTTTTTAAGACACAGGGTCTTGCTATGTTGCCCAGGCTGGTCTCAAAATCCTAAGTTCAAGCAGTCCTCCTGTCTCAGACTCCTAAAGTGCTGGGATTTATAGGCACGAGCCACTGTGCCAGCCAACATTTTCTTTATTCAGTCAACCATCGATGGATACTTAGGTTGGGTCCATGACTTTGCTATTATGAATAGTACTGCAATGAACACAACGAGTCCAGCTGTCTTTTACATGATTTCTTTTCCTGTGGGTAGATACTCGGTAGTGGGATTTCTGGGTCAAATGATAGTTCTAGTTGTAGGTCTTTGAGAAATCTCCATGCTGTTTTCCATAGAGGTTGAGCTAATTTACATTCCCACCAACAGTGTGTAAGTATTCCCCTTTCTTCACATTCATGCCAACATCTGTTGCTTTTTTACTTTTTAATAATTGGCTTGCAGATTTTTGACTCCTCAGTGGCAGCCTGATTTTGGGGAGAGCTGCACTGGGCCTGCCAAGGTCTGCTTCTGGGCAGCTGAGGTTGGCACTTGCTGTCTCTGAACCTCTGTGAGTTTTGGTCCAGGTCTCTGGTTTTCAGGCTATGCATTAGAACCAAGCAGTGAGCTTTGAAAAACTTGATGCCTGGGGCCTTTTTGCTCACATTGGACTGGGCATCAGTATTTTATTTTATTTTATTTTTATTTTGGGAATCTTGCTCTGTCACCCAGGCTGTAGTGTGGTGGTGCAATCTTGGTTCATTGCAGCCTCCGCCTCTCTGATTCAAGCAATTCTCGTGCCTCAGCCACCCAAGTAGCTGGGATTACAGGTGCCACCATGCCTGGCTAATTTTTTTTGTATTTTTAGTAGAGATGGGGTTTCACCATGTTGGCCAGGCTGCTGTCGAACTCCTGACTTCAGGTGATCCTGCCTGCCTTGGCCTCCCAAAGTGCTGGGATTACAGGCGTGAGCCACTGCACCCAGTCAGGCCCTATCTTCAAATATAGTCACACTGAGGGTTAAACTTTGATGTATAAATGTAGGGGAGACACCACAAATATTCAGTCCATAACACTCCCTTTCCCCCAACCCTAGGCAATCACTAGTCTACATCGTATCTCTACAGATGACCTATTCTGGACATGTCATATAAATGGAATCATACAATGTGTGATCTTTCGTGTCTGGCTTCTTCCACACTGTAGCATCCCATTTCTTTTTATTAGGAATAATACAGTTTCACTTTATGGATTGCTGTGGTTTGAACATGTCCCCCAGAGTTCATGTGTTGGAAACTTAACCCCCAGTGCAACTGTTGAGAGGTGGGAACTTTAAGAAGTGATTAGGTTATGTGGGCTCTTCCCTCATGAATGGATTAATGGCATTGTTGCATGAGTAGGTTAGTTATCAAGGGAGTGGACAGCTGATAGATAAATGGATGGGTTCTGCCCCCAGCCCACCCCCTCTCTTGCACTGTCTTGCCCTTCCGCTTTCTGCTGTGGGATGAGGCAGAAAGAAGGCCCTCACCAGATGCAGGGCCCTTGACCTTCGACTTCCAACCTCTAGAACTGAAAGAAAGATACTTCTATTCTTTATAAATTATCCAGCCTCAGGCATTCTATGATGCAGCACAAAACAGACTAAGACATGGATATGCCACTTTTATTTCTTCAATCATCAGTTGACGGACATTTGGGTTGTTTCCACTCGAGCTATTATGAATAATGCTGCTATGAATATTCGTGTACAAGTTTTTTTGTGGAATATGCTTTTATTTCTCTTGGTTACGTATCTAGAAGGGAAATTGCTGGATCATATAATTCTATGTTTAAACATCTGAGGAACTGCCAGACCATTTTCCAAAGTTAGTGAACGATTTTACATTCCAACCAGCCATGTGTGAGGGTTCCAATCTCTCCATATCCTCACAAAAACTTGCTAATTACCTCTTTCTTTTCAGCTTTTTTTTTTTTTTTTTTTTTTTTTGAGTCGGAGTCTCATTCTGTCACCAGGCTGGAGTGCAGTGGCACGATCTCTGCTCACTGCAACCTCTGCCTCCCGAGTTCAAGTGATTCTCTTGCCTCAGCCTCCCGAGTAGCTGGGATTACAGGTGCCTGCCACCACGCCCAGCTAATTTTTGTATTTTTAGTAGAGACGGGGTTTCGCCAAGTTAACCAGGCTGATCTCGAACTCCCGACCTCAGGTGATCCGCCCGCCTTGGCCTCTCAGAGTGCTGGGATTACAGGCATGAACCACTGAGCCTGGCCTTTAAAATATTATTATTATTATTTGAGATGTAGTCTCGCTCTGTTGCCCAGGCTGGAGTGCAGTGGTACGATCTCAGCTCACTGCAGCCTCCACCTGCCAGGTTCAAGCGATTCTTCTGCCTCAGCCTCCCAAGTAGCTGGAAATACAGGTGCCCACCACCTTGCCCAGCTAATTTTTTTGTATGTTTTTAGTAGAGACTGGGTTTCACCATCTTAGCCAGGCTAACATGATCTCTGCTCACTGCAACCTCTGCCTCCCAAGTTCAAGTGATTGTCCTGCCTCAGCCTCCTGAGTAGCTGGGATTATAGGTGCCTGCCACCACGCCCAGCTAATTTTTGTATTTTTAGTAGAGACGGGGTTTAGCCAAGATAACCAGGCTGGTCTCGAACTCCTGACCTCAGGTGATCCGCCAGCCTCGGCCTCCCAGAGTGCTGGGATTACAGGCGTGAACCACCGAGCTCGGCCTTTAAAATATTATTATTATTATTTGAGATGGAGTCTCACTCTGTTGCCCAGGCTGGAGTGCAGTGGCGCGATCTCAGCTCATTGCAGCCTCCACCTGCCAGGTTCAAGGGATTCTCCTGCCTCAGCCTCCTGAGTAGCTGGGACTACAGGTGCCTGCCACCATGTCTGGCTAATTTGTTGTGTGTTTTTAGTAGAGACTGTTTTCACCATGTTAGCCAGGCTGGTCTCGAACTCCTGACCTCAAGTGACCTGCCCGCCTTGACCTCCCAAAGTGCTGGGATTATAGGTGTGAGCCACCACGCCCGTCCGGCATTTTAAAAAGCTCCCCAGGTTGTTCCGATTTGCTCCTGGGTTGAGACCCACAGTCCAGTGCTCAGATCTGTCCAGAAGAGTGGCTGCAGCACAGGTGTCTGTCCATAACTACCTCTAGGGCCTCTCGTTTCCACCTCGTTTCTCAGTCCAGGGAAGGCCTTGCTACTTTGTGGCTGGAGACTGTGTCTTGCTTTCTGCTCTGAGTTCATCAGTAACTTACGAAAGGGCTGTTTCAGAGCAGGCCTGGGCCACCTCAGTGTTGAGGAAGGGCTTTGTCTTGCAGGCTGGCTGGGGGTTGGTTGCCTAGGAGTGTTTTCCCCGAATTTGCAAGGGACTTGCGCCCGGGTTCGAGTTTAGGTGTGTCTATGACCAAGTCTTGGACGCAAGCTTCTAGTGTAGAGTCTGTGGGTGGGTTCACTGTGTCTGTCCCCGTCCTTCAGATTTCTTTGTGTCTAGTATGTATGCCTCTTGGGGCCTCTATTTATCTGTCAGGGTCTCCGATGGGAAGGTCTCTGAACCCGAGGTCTAACTGAGTCTTAGAACATCACTCCTGCTACCAATCCAAAAATTCCGTCTGGGACAAGTCTCCCAGGAATGGCATGGGTGGGAGGGAGGCTCTTGTCTAGGACTCAGGCGCTGGCTTTGAGGGGTGTCTGCTTGGGGGCCTCAGTCAGTGTCTGTAAGTCTCCCTAGGGAGCGGCTCTGGAGCTTGGTCTGGAGAAGCCACTTCTCTCTGGCTCTGGCCTCCTGGGGCTCCCTGCAGCTGAGGCCAAGGCTGGGGTGTGGCCGCCTCCGCGGCAGGCCGGCGGGCTGGGCGCGGGTGGGCCGGGGCGCTCCCTCCTTTCCACGCCCCCACCTCGGGTTCCCCCGTTCATCGCCCCCCCATCCCCATCCCAGCGGGTCCCGGCTTCCTTACATGGTCACGGCCGGGCTTCCAGCTCCCGGACGTCCCCCGCCCCCCGCCCCCACCGGACACGGCCCCCGCCCTGTTCGCCCCGCGCCACCCGCCCGCGCCCCGCCATGGAGGACCTGGGTGAGTGGGGCCGGATCCCCGGGTCCGTGGCTCCTCACCGCTGCCCAGAGCTGCCTCCCCGCCGTCGGTCTCCCGCATCTCCCCATCCTTGTCTTCTTACTTCTGCTTTTCGCCTCTGCCCGCGCCTTCTTTCCAACTCCACGTCCCCCTTCCTGCCTCTCCCTTCCTGCCTTTCCTGGGCCGGCCGCTCCCTCCCTTCTTCCCTCGCTCTGCTCCTCCATCCCAGGCTGCGGCAGATGGAACGGGAGGTGCGGCGCCCGCGGGCGCCCGGGCGCGGGGCTCTGGGGAGGGAGGGGTTAAAGGGGCCTCGGCCCGGGGACCGGGAAACTAGAGGGCACGGGAAAGTCTGGCATCATGTTTTGGAGAAAAAAAGCGGGCCTGCCTGCACCAGAGTTTTGGGAGAGGAGGAGTTAAGGGCTCCTGAGCACGGTGAGGGTCAGGTCCTTGAGGCAAGGAAGAGAATAGTAGCTCAGGAGTGCCTAGGCGCCCGCGAGGGCTTCAGGGTTTCACGCGGGTGCTCAGAGATGAAGACTGAGGGCAGGACTTCTGGGTCCTGGAAGTGAAAGGGCTCAAAGGACCCGGATCTGGGGATGCAGGGATGGAGAGAGGTGTCTTGTCCGGAAGGGGGACCCAGGTATCTCGTCCTCCCTGCGAAGCCTGGGGCTGGAAGGCTGTGCGCTCCACGGGAGAGAGGGGCTTCCCGCCCCTGGCAGTAGAGGGCGCTGCTCGGTAGGGGTAACTGACGCTGTACCGCAGAGAAGCAGCCAATCAGAAGGCAGGTCCCAGCGAAGCTCCAGTGAGGAGCGCAGGGCGGGACTCAGGGGCCTGGGCGGGGCCTGTGTAGATAGAGGGAGGAGTTAACAAGCATGGAAGAGAGAGCGTCCAATCAGAAAGCTGGGGGCCAGGCACTGGGCCAATGGAGCAATTTGGAGGGGAGCCACATTTGGCTTGGGTGAAGAGCCCATTTTGACTGCATCAGAGAAGATGGGGAGAATAAAATAATCAGGAGGCTGGGTTTGTGCTTGGCTCCCAGAGTGAGCAACTGGGATATTGTGGTCATAAATATTCCTTGCTACCCTTCGAGCAGTGCTCTGCCTGGCTCTGGCCCTGTGACCTCTTCTCTTAATACTGGCTTCTGTCCTGCTCCAGTACTGCCCACTGGGAACCTTATCTTCTGATCTAACCGTGACCCCTGTCTCTCTCCCTGATGGCCTCTTCCTGCAGACGCCCTGCTCTCTGACCTGGAGACTACCACCTCGCACATGCCAAGGTCAGGGGCTCCCAAAGAGCGCCCTGCGGAGCCTCTCACCCCTCCCCCATCCTATGGCCACCAGCCACAGGTGAGATCGGATGTTGGGGACTGGGGCAGTCACTAGGGCCAGGCTCGGCCTGGTCTATGGGGATCTCAGCCTGAGTGGGGCAGAGTGCAGGCCTGTCATCCCACCTGTGCGTCTCCGCTCTGTAGACAGGGTCTGGAGAGTCTTCAGGAGCCTCGGGGGACAAGGACCACCTGTACAGGTGAGGGGCCTGGCAACCAGGGCATAAGGGGCCAACTGAGGCTCAGGTGAGGAGGCTTGGATTCCCCACCCCTGAACCCAGGCTCCCACTCTGCTTCCTAGCACGGTATGCAAGCCTCGGTCCCCAAAGCCTGCAGCCCCGGCGGCCCCTCCATTCTCCTCTTCCAGCGGTGTCTTGGGTACTGGGCTCTGTGAGCTAGATCGGTTGCTTCAGGAACTTAATGCCACCCAGTTCAACATCACAGGTACCAGGGTGACTGAGAGAGAACTTGATGCGTTGGGGGCAGGGGAGGGAAGGGGATGGGAGCAGGGGAGGGGAGGACGGGGCAGAGACTAAGAGGAATACACTTCCCAGTGTAGCAGTTAAAGGGACCTAAAGCCTCAAGTGGGAGGGTGCGTTGAGCATGGCCCTATATGTAGCGTCCTCCTCTCCTCTCTCCAGATGAAATCATGTCTCAGTTCCCATCTAGCAAGGTGGCTTCAGGAGAGCAGAAGGAGGACCAGTCTGAAGACAAGAAAAGACCCAGCCTGTGAGTTTGGCGTCATTGTCAGGGCTGAGAGGAGATGAGTCCTGGATGTCTGAGTCACTAGAGGGAGCATTGCTCTGGGAGGCTCTGAGATGACACAAGCATGTTCTTCACAGCCCTTCCAGCCCGTCTCCTGGCCTCCCAAAGCCTTCTGCCACCTCGGCCACTCTGGAGCTGGATAGACTGATGGCCTCACTCTCTGACTTCCGCGTTCAAAACCATGTGAGTTGGGCAATGGGCCAGTGTCCATTTGTGGCTCTCCAACCCCTTCTAGACAATTCCACATCTGCTGCCTTGCTGACTCAATTATCATGTCCTCCCCGCTGCAGCTTCCAGTCTCTGGGCCAACCCAGCCACCGGTGGCGAGCTCCACAAACGAGGGCTCCCCGTCCCCACCAGAGCCGACTGGCAAGGGCAGCCTAGACACCATGCTGGGGCTGCTGCAGTCCGACCTCAGCCGCCGGGGTGTTCCCACCCAGGCCAAGGGCCTCTGTGGCTCCTGCAATAAACCTATTGCTGGGCAAGTAAGTGGAGCCTTGTGAGAAGGGAGGCAGAGACCTGTCACAGACCCATCTTTAGTGAGAGCCGGGCTTTATGCTGTTCCCTTTTAGTAAGTTAATCTGGAAAGTGGGTATCATTATTACTTATGTTTTATGGATGAGGAAACTGAAGCTCTGAACCACACAGCAGGTTAGTGGTAGGGTGAAAATTCCAACCATGTTACCATTTATTGTGGTCCTACTGTGTGCCAGGCACTGCGCCAGCTCCTTTACAAACCCTCATCTCATCTGATCTTCACAAAACAGTCTGTGGCTCCACCCACCATCTCTCACGCATCTACAAAGGCTCTCTCTTCCTCTGTCAGAGTCTGGACTTGGTTCACTGGTCCTTGTTTTATTGACTGAGCAGATGTGATTGACAACAGCTGTGCCTAGGGGTTAACTTAGTGCCCCCTGGTAGATCAAGTACCTGACTCCCAGCCCAGAATTGCCCATCTCAGCAAAGGAGGGTGGCATTGTGACTTTTGTGGATCATAGGCACTTTCATTTTCGTGAGTCCCTTCGTCCATTAAAATAAATAGATTTTTATGCCTGTGTTGGTGGAAAGATGGGTATGTTATTATTATATATTAAAGCATTTTCTTCTAGTTCATTTTTTTATTCTGAATTTTTAAAAACGGATTTTTCACTTCCTCCCTCTTATTTATTTTGAGGCGAGGTCTCACTCTTGTGACCCAGGCTGGAGTGCAGTGGTGCGATTGTGGCTCACTGCAGCCTCGACCTCCTGGGCTCAAGTGATCCTCCCACCTCAGCCTCCCGAGTAGCTGGGACTATAGGCGCCCGCCACCTCGCCTGGCTAATTTTATTTATTTATTGTAGAGATGGGGTTTCGCCATGTTGCCCAGGCTGGTCTCAAACTCCTGGGCTCAAGTAATCCTCCCACCTCAGCCTCCCAAATGCTAGGATTAGAAGCACGAGCCACCCAGCCTGATCTTACTCTGATTTAAAAAAAATTAAAACGTTTTTATGGGCCCCTAAATGTATTGTGGGCTCCAGGCGCTGTGCCTGCTGTGCCTCATGTATAGGTCAATCCTGGAACGCAGCTGGAAGACGGGAGCTAGATCTCCATCGCTTACAGGCTGCGTGATCTCGAACACTGGATTCTTTATTCTGATCGCTCAGAGAGGACTCGAAAAACGCCGCGTAAATCTTGCCTCACTGGGCATGTGGCTGTCAGAGCCGCTCTGACCCGCCTCACCTCCCACTCGCAGGTGGTGACGGCTCTGGGCCGCGCCTGGCATCCCGAGCACTTCGTTTGCGGAGGCTGTTCCACCGCCCTGGGAGGCAGCAGCTTCTTCGAGAAGGATGGAGCCCCCTTCTGCCCCGAGTGCTACTTTGAGCGCTTCTCGCCTAGATGTGGCTTCTGCAACCAGCCCATCCGACACGTGAGCCCCGCCCGGCCGCACGGAGCCCGCCATGTCTCACCCGGAGAGCTGTGGGACGGGCCTCCACCGCATGGGTCCCGCCCCACCCGCGATATCCCACCCCACCCCTACCCCTTCCCCTTGGCAATGTCCACAGCCCCTTGGACTCCACTCTTCCTTTCTGACTCCCACGTTCCTAGTTAGATCTTCTCCCCCTCCCCCCACGCATGCCTTAGTCCAGTCACCCGGGTTCCACGCGGGAGAGGAAGGCGCGAAGGCACAGAGGCCGCGCTGAGTGCCCTCTCCCTCCCTGCAGAAGATGGTGACCGCCTTGGGCACTCACTGGCACCCAGAGCATTTCTGCTGCGTCAGTTGCGGGGAGCCCTTCGGAGATGAGGGTGAGAGTGAACTCGACTCCCACCTTAAAAGCTGCGGGTCCCCTCGACGTCTCGCCCCAGCCCCTCCGACCTCCGGAGTCCTCAGGGCCATGGTTTTCCTTCTGCTCTCTTCTGGCCCTGCCCTCTCCCACACAGACTCCGGACCCGAGCCCTCCCGCTCTGTCCCGCCCCAGACCCGGTTCCTCCTTCCCCAGGGCTCCCTCGGACTGCCCCTCCTCCGGCCCCAGATCTCAGGTCTTGTGGGTCCCCCGTCCCGCCCGCACCCTTTGCTTTCAGCCCACTCGGTTGCCTCTCCTAGGTTTCCACGAGCGCGAGGGCCGCCCCTACTGCCGCCGGGACTTCCTGCAGCTGTTCGCCCCGCGCTGCCAGGGCTGCCAGGGCCCCATCCTGGATAACTACATCTCGGCGCTCAGCGCGCTCTGGCACCCGGACTGTTTCGTCTGCAGGGTGCGCGCTGCGGGGCGGGGCGTTGGAGGGGCGGGTCAAGGGTACAGGGCTGTGGGGCGGGGCGCTGGAGGGGCGGGTCAAGGGTGCAGGAAAGGGGGCGGGGCCTTGGAGGGGCGGGGCACGGGAGGTGCTCCTAGGAGCCTCGGGTGGGGCGAGTTTTCCGGGCAGGGTCCCACTGGACGGGATTCTTCACGTCTGGGGCGGGCTGCGGGGTCCCAGGGCGTTATCTGCTAGTAACGCGCGTTGTCTGGCAGTGGCCGCTGACCTGTCCTCTTTCGTGGCCTCCCTTCCCCAGGAATGCTTCGCGCCCTTCTCGGGAGGCAGCTTTTTCGAGCACGAGGGCCGCCCGTTGTGCGAGAACCACTTCCACGCACGGCGCGGCTCGCTGTGCGCCACGTGTGGCCTCCCCGTGACCGGCCGCTGCGTGTCGGCCCTGGGTCGCCGCTTCCACCCGGACCACTTCACATGCACCTTCTGCCTGCGCCCGCTCACCAAGGGCTCCTTCCAGGAGCGCGCCGGCAAGCCCTACTGCCAGCCCTGCTTCCTGAAGCTCTTCGGCTGACAGCCCGCTCGGCTCGCCCCCTCCCCGGGAGGCCGCGCCCTCCCGGAAAAGCCGGGTCCTCCAGACCCCGAGGTCTTGCTCGCAGAGCGTGAGGCCCCACCCACTGGAGAGCCCCGCCCCTAAGGTACTCTGAGTCCTCAGGGGTCAAGTTCAGAAAAGGCCCAGCCACACCTAAACCCACACGCCCACAAAGTGGATCGCAGACAGAGAGCTCCCGTGCGGGCCTCCACTCTATTCCCACCCTTGAGGGAGCCCCCTGACTGGGGAAGGGTCCTTGCAATTCCAGCGAATCGGAGGCCAGGCCAGGACGTCCTTGCTCCCTGCACCCTCACTGTTCTGTGCACTTTTTCTACCTACATAAACACACGCATTCCACATCTCCCTGGTGCTGTCTCTGAATGCGCGCAGGAGCTTGGCCCTGACGCCCCGCCCCCGCGCTGGCTCTGTCCCCGGCCGTCTCTAGGCCACCCACTGCCCTGTGGCCGCAGCGGGACCCGCAGCCTCAGCCCTTGCAGGTAGCCACTCCTGCACTTCCGACTTCAAGTATCAGATGAGCCTGAGGCTGGAAAGGGTGGCGACCCTCGCAGGACTGTACAGATAGTGGCAGAGCCAGGACAAGAGCTCCAACTGGGGCCCCACCGAATCTTCCCGTCCTCATTACTCCTTCTTCAGTTCTATATTTTGTTTTGTTTTGTCCTAAGAGATGAGGTCTCACTTTGTCGTCCAGGCTGGAGTACAGTGGTGCCATAGCTCACTGCAACCTCAAACTCCTGGTCTTGAGTGATCCTCCCGCCTTGGCCTCCCAAAGTACTGGGATTGCAGGTGTGAGCCACTGTGCCCGCCCTTCCCTTTACTCTTGAAATAAGCGCTTACAGTGGTTCATGTCTGTAATCCTGGCACTTTGGGAGGCCAGGGCGGTGAATCACTTCAGGCCAGGAGTTTGAGACCAGTTTGAGGCTAACATGGTGAAACCCCATCTCTACTACAAATACAAAAATTAGCTGGGCATGGTGGCACACGCTTGTAATCCCAGCTTCTCAGGAGGCTGAGGCAGGAGAATTGATTGAACTCGGGAGGCAGAGGTTGCAGTGAGCCGAGATGGCACCACTGCACTCCAGCCTGGGCAACAGAGTGAGACTCCGTCTCAAAAAAAAGAAAAGAAAGAAAAGAAAGGAAGAAAGAGAAAGAAAGAAGGAAGGAAGGAAGGAAGGAAGGAAGGAAGGAAGGAAGGAAGGAAGGAGAGAGAAAGAAAGAACTTAATCTGCTCCCCTCCTGCACTGCCTTTGGTTTCCAGATTTTTTCCCCTATTAAAGGGCCTTGAGGGATGGAGCTCTATCCAGAGTGCCAGCTGTGCTCACCTTTTGGTTCTGGGCACTAAGGTACAGCTTCCCTCTTACTATTGACCCACAACATCTTGGATCACCTGAATGTTTCATGTAGTTATGGCCTCAGCTTAACCCTTTCTCACTCCCCCCCTAGATGTCCCGGTCAAGGCAGAACAATCAGCATATTCAGAGCCATTACTTACTGTCCCTGCTGGCCTATCTGCCACCACCTGAGGCTTCTCCCGGCCTAGCCCTGTGCTGGGTGGTGCTGGGTCCAGAGATGAGTTAGGCTCACTGCCCTGGAGAGCCCCAGGCTGAGGAGGCAGATACTTGGACAGAGGATAACACTTGGTGTGGCCAGGTTGTGACTGAGGGAAGCACTGGGGGCTGTAAAAGCCAGAAGGTGGCTTCTTAACCCAGACTGGGAAAGAAAAGAAAGAAAAGAAAGGAATCAAGGGATGCTTCCTGGAGTAACTGACACCCAGGACCTGAGCCAAGTCCTAGCAGAGAAGGATGGGGCCAGGGGTTTTCAGGTGTGGAGGATGGAGCCAAGGGTTTCAGGTGTGAAGAAATTCAGGTTCCATCTGAGTCCCTAAGTCCCAGGGTGGCCCTCTGGGTCTAGACTCTAGGGACCTCTGGTGCTGGAAATGATAGGTCCTCAGAGCCCTTTCCAGCTCATCAGGAAGAGCTAGAAGCCGCAGGGAGCATGTATGGGCACGAGGAAAAGGTGAGGCGTCCTTGGCGCCAGCCTCTCCCAGGCCCCCAGATCTCTTCCTCTCTAAGGCTCCTCTCCCATGGTCTTCCCAGGTCTCCTGCTCTTCCCCTTCCACATATTCTTCCTGAAGAATGTCCCCCCAACCCCAGCCTGTAACCACCTCCCTACCTTGAGGATGCCCAAATTGGCATTCATTCATTCACCAAATATTTATTGAGCGCTCCTGTTCCAGGCTCTGGGGAGACAATGGGGAACCAAGCAGCTATGACCTTTGCTTTCAGGGAGCTGAAGTCTAGTAGCGGAGACAGATGACAGCCAAGTACAAAGGTGACATGAGTGATGAAGGAGCGGCACCTTCCCGACTGCCTAGCTAAAGCCAACGCTTCCCTGGTTTCCATGCCACGGCCCCTCCCTAGTTCCTTCCTAGCACGCAGTGCTCTTGCAGGTAGGATTTTTTGTTTTTTGTTTTTTGTTTTTTTGAGACAGAGTCTCACTCTGTTGCCCAGGCTGGGGTGCAGTGGTGCCATCTGGGCTCACTGCAACTTCTGCCTCCTGAGGTTGAACCTCCGGGTTCAAGCGATTCTCTTGCCTCAGCCTCCTGAGTAGCTGGGATTACAGGCTTGTGCCACCACACCTGGCTTTTTTTTTTTTTTTTTTTTGAGATGGAGTTTCGCTCTTGTTGCCCAGGCTGGAGTACAATGGCGTGATCTCAGCTCACTGCAACCTCCACCTCCCGGGTTCAAGCGATTCTCCTGCTTCAGCCTCCCAAGTATCTGGGATTAGAGGCATGCGCCACCACACCCGGCTAATTTTGTATTTTTAGTAGAGACGGGTTTTCTCCATGTTGGTCGGGCTGATCTCGAACTCCTGACCTCAGGTGATCCGCCCACCTTGGCCTCCCAAAGTGCTGGGATTACAGGTGTGAGCCACTGCACCCAGCCCTAATTTTTATATTTTTAGTAAAGACGGGGTTTCACGATGTTGGCCAGGCTGGTCTCGAACTCCTGACCTCAGGTGATTCCCCTGCCTCAGCCACCAAAAATGCTGGGATTACAGGCATGAGCCACCACGCCTGGCCCTTATTGTTTCTGGCTTCTATCTGATTCTGCAACTGGAACAGAAGCTCCCGAGAGCAGGCAGTGCATTTGTTTTGCTGACCATTTTCTCCCTGGTGTCTAGAACAGGTCCAGTACATAGCCAGTCTCCATACGTGTTTGTTAATGAAGGAAGGAACCAGGAAGGAAGGAAACAGAGAGAGTACAACAGATGAAATACAGAACTAAGTTAGGCGAGGTGGGAAAGAGATTACTTTCACCAGGTAGTAAAATGTAAGGTCTCAGCTGAGAGCCGAACATGGAGAAGGAGCCGGCTGTGCAAGGCGCCAAGGAGAGCATTCCCGGCAGACAGGAAGCAGGTGCAAAGGCCAGGGAGGAGGAGAGAGTCTGATGCCTTGGAAGAAAGAAGGCCACTGTGGCTGGACTGGAGCCAGCAATGGGGAGGCCAAAGAGGAAGGAGATGTCACATCATGAAGGCCTTTGACGGCTGTGGTGAAGGGACCTTATCTGAAGTGTAACACACATGTGTCCTCTGACACTTGGCACTGGATTTCTCTCAGGCACTTTAAACTCATCACCCCCTGAAGCAGACACTGTGGGTGCCCCACCCATATACCTGCATGGCCCACCTTGGAAGTCATATACTGTGACAGTTTCCAGACACCCTGACTTGCAGCTCCTCCCGGAGTTTCTTGTCTGAGGCTGCTCTTGGGAGGAGGGAGTGTGCTCCGTGTTCTCAGCAGGCCTGAAGTGTGTAGCCAGTGACAGACACAAATCAGGGAATAAATACCCCAACCACCTGGCCCCTCAAGGATCATTGCTATGGGGTGTTCTTCACAGTGTCTCAGAGTGTCCTTTTTGGGATGAGGCTCCAACTGCTCTTGGTGGTAACCTGATAAATGACACACCCTTATGCCAGGTGTGGTGGCTCACACCTGTAATCCCAGCACTTTGGGAGGCTGAGGCAGTTTGGCTCAGGTTTTGAGACCAGCCTGGGCAACATAGTGAAACCTCGTCTCTATAAAAAATACAAAAATTAACCGAGTACTGTGGCATGCCTGTAGTTCCAGCTATTTGGGAAGCTGAGGTGGGAGGATCCCTTGAGCCCAGGAGGTCGAGGCTGCAGTGAGCTGTGATCACACCGCTGTACTCCAGCCTTGGTGACACAGCAAGACCCTGTCTCAAAACAAAGAAACACATGCTTTGTTGGCTTTTCTCCTTGTTTCATTTCTCTTCCCTACACCTTCACAGTCCATACTGGAATCACTTCCTCAGGAAAGTCGTTGCACACAAATTCTCATCTCAGGGTCTCCTTTTAGAGGAACACAAACTAAGGTACTCCTTCATCCAAACTCTGTCATATTACACTCATAGCATTTTTCTCTGTTCCCCATCTCCGGGATGACCATCGCTGCCATAATCAGGCAGGACTTTCCTTCGACTGTATCCTGACATCCAAGTCTGGTCAATTCTTCTAGAAAGGTAGACATACAAATATTAACCAGCCTATCCCTTCTTGAATCCAGTCCTGTGCTGAGCAATGAGACTCCAGGGATGAATCAGATCAGTCCTGCCCTTTTTAATTTTTATTTATTTATTTTTTAAGAGACAAGATCTCACTCCGCTGCCCAGGCTGGTTTCAAACTCCTGAGCTCAAGTGATCCTCCCGCTGCAGCCTCCCAAATTGCTAGGATTACAGGCATGAGCCCCAACACCCAGCCAGTCCTGCTCTTGAGGAGACTCTAGTTTGTTGGGAAGACAGACCTGGACCCAGGCAAGGGCCACACAGTGTGCTCAGAACTGCATCGGAAATGTCAGAGAAGTCTTTCTTGAAGAGGCGACACAGGCTGGGTACTGAAAGCTGAGTAGGAGTTGGCCATTTGGGAGAGAGGGAAGTGCTCTAAACAGAAGACACAGTTTGTGCAAGGATTTGGTGGGGATAAAAATATCTGGTCAAAAAAAGCAAAAAGCAAAAATCTGGGCTGGGTAGGTTAAAGGAGTGGGAAAGGATTTCTGATTTCCTCTAGATTTGGTTTGGAGAAGCAGGGGGAAGGATGAGTGGGAATTGGGGCATGGCCAGGGTTGGAAATCAGGCTGAAGAGCTTGTACTACGAACTATGGAGGGTTCCTGAGGAGGGTGAGTCAGACTTGGATTTGAAAATGATTCCTCTGGATTAGTTAAATCCAGGGGTGTTGGCTTAGCTAAGAAGGAAGCGATGCATTTTTAGGGAGTAAAAGAGGTGATTTTGAGCCTGCAGCACAGGGGAGAGGGCGGAGGCTAAGGCCCAGGAAGGAGTGCTCTTGAACTTGGAAGGGCCCAGCTCCCCAGGACCAGCCTTAATATGACCTGATTCAGCTAAACAAAGCTGGGGAGCGGGAACGAGACCTGGGGGACTTGTCGGCTCAGTGCCCCTGAGGTAACCATTAATCCTTCCCCTGGGGGAATCCAGGGGCTGGTTCCCGGATGGGGCAGATCCTGGGGAGAATGGAGGCAGGCTCGGCACCAGAGCTGGGGGCCCAGAGGGCCCTGATTGACAATCCTGCTGACATCCTAGTCATTGCCGCATATTTTCTGCTGGTCATTGGCGTTGGCTTGTGGGTAAGAAGTTGGGGGGTGTGCTGCTGGTGGCTGCTGGCTTCGGGGGCCTGGGGGAAAAGTCTCAGGGGGACCCTAGGTGGGAGAATGATGCTTGGATCTTTGAAGAAGAAACCTAGGCCTGGGGGCAAGCAGGTCTTTGGAGGTTCTCACGGAGGCCCAGCCAACATTCCTTCCTTGTCTTCCCACTTTGGGACTGTGCTGGCTAAAGGGGTCCATGGATTTTCATCAGGGTCAACATTCTAAATGGGGTCTCATTCCCCTGGCCACATTGTGGCTGACCAGCAGAAAATATTCAAGGCCCCCAGGAAGGTCAAGCCAAATCCACGCACAATAAATCCTGGGGAGTTGGGATGGGACTAGTGGCTCATACCTGTAATCCCAGCACTTTGGGAGGCCAAGGCAGGGGGATCACTGAGGCCAGGAGTTTGAGACCAGACTGGCCAACATGGTGACACCACATCTCTTTTTTATTTAAAAAATTTATTTAAAAAATTATTTACTTTTAAATAGAGAGGGGTCTCACCATGTTGCCCAGCCTAGTCTTGAACTCTTAGGCTCAAGCAATCCTTCTGCCTCTGCCTCCCAAAGTGCTGGGATTACAGGTGTGAGCCACTGTGCCTGGATGAGACCTTGTTTCTTAAAAAGAAAAAAGAAAAGAAAGAAAGAAAGGAAAAATTGGTCAGGCATGGTGGTTTGTGTGCCTGTAGTCACAACTACTTGGAGGCCAAGGTGGGAAGATTGCTTGAGCCCAGGAGTTCAAGGCTGCAGTGAGCTATGATCATGTCACTGCACTCCAGCCTAGGAGACAGAGCGAGACCTTGTCTCTAAAAAGAGACAGATGTGGGGCTGGGTGCGGTGGTTCATGCCTCTGTACTTTGGGAGGCCGAGGCAGGTGAATTGCTTGAGGCCAGGAGTTCAAGACCAGCCTGGCCAACATGGTGAAACCCTGTCTCTACTAAAATACATACACACACACACACACACACACACACACACACACACACACAAATAGCTGGGTGTAGTGGTGGGTGCCTATAATCCCAGCTACTTTGGAGGCTGAGGCATGAGAATTGCTTGAACCTGGGAGGTGGAGGTTGCAGTGAGCCGAGATCACAGCACTGCACTCCAGCCTGGGCAACAAGAGCAAGACTCTGTCTCAAAAAATGAAAAAAAAAAAAAAAAAAAAAAAAGAAAGAAAAAGAAAAAATACATGAAAAAACTTGGGGAATTGGACACCGGGATTAGAGCCTGGGTTGCCCTGAGTGTCTGGGAGGAGTTGGGGGTGGGAGTGCAAACGATCAGGGAAGCTTGGCTCGTTAATCTTCAGCCAGAAACAAGGCTGAGGAATGTGTTGAGGTGGCTGATGACGTCCAAGGCTGTGCCCCAAACCCAGGTCTCCCCCGCCTCTGTCTCCCAGTCCATGTGCAGAACCAACAGAGGCACTGTGGGCGGCTACTTCCTGGCAGGACGAAGCATGGTGTGGTGGCCGGTGAGACGGGCTGGGCCAGGAATGGGAGGGGCCTGGAGAAGCAGCCCTGCTCACTCCCTCCTCTGGCCACCCAGGTTGGGGCCTCTCTCTTCGCCAGCAACATCGGCAGTGGCCACTTTGTGGGCCTGGCAGGGACTGGCGCTGCAAGTGGCTTGGCTGTTGCTGGATTCGAGTGGAATGTGAGGCCCTCTTTTTTCCAATAACCCCACCCCCAGTGAGAACACCTGGAAGGGTCACACCTTGGGGAAACTCCAGGAAAGGGGGAATGAGACTGGCAGTGGGACTTCCCAACTGCAGGGTGTGGCTGGGCTGGGAGTGGAGGTCATACATCCAGCCAGGAAGCAGAGGGGTGCAGGGGTGACCACCGTCGGTCCTGCTCCTGACTTGCCATGTGAGCCAGTCTGCACCAGCCACTGCCTCTGGGAGCTTCCATTTATTCCTCTCTGAGTGGGGTGAGCAGCCTCAAAGCCAGGGAAGCACCTGCTCAAATGTGCTCTGAAGCTGTGGTCTGTGAGGAACTCGGGGCCAAGTTAAAGCCCTTTGCAGAAGTGAGGAGCAGGGACAAAGCTCTGGGACTAAGGCTCCTGTTGTAGGGGAGATTGGGCTTTGAGCTCAGAGCTTCCTGGAGGAGAAGACTGCTGAGCTGATCCTTGAGGGACACAAGGTTTGGGTGGCTTTGGCTCAGGTCAGTCTGAGGGGTCTATGCTGGGGTTCATATCTAGATGATCATAGGGACAACATTGGGAAAAACGGGCCAGAAGTGATAGCCTGGGGAGACAAGGAGGGCTCCAGTTAAGAGCCCAGAAGGGTGTCAGCTCTGTTCCTTGGTGCCCAGGGCCCCGGGGCCATCACCTGCAGTTGTCCTCTGGGCCCCAGATGTGGCCCTTCCCAGGGCCACTTGCTTGGAGTAGCACCTTCACGAAGAGGTCAGATCCTCAGGGATGAGGGCAAAGCCACCCTCAGCGGCAGTACTGCCCCCCGTAGGCGCTCTTCGTGGTGCTGCTACTGGGCTGGCTGTTTGCACCCGTGTACCTGACAGCGGGGGTCATCACGATGCCACAGTACCTGCGCAAGCGCTTCGGCGGCCGCCGCATCCGCCTCTACCTGTCTGTGCTCTCCCTTTTCCTGTACATCTTCACCAAGATCTCAGTGAGTGCCTGTGGCGGACGCAATTGGGCCCTGGAAGGGCGGGGCTCGAGTGGGGTCTCTAGAGAACCCTGGAGGGCATGAGACCTAGGAGAAACCACTGCGAGGGTTATGATGATGGAGGCAGAGCCTGCAATGAATGTCTCCGGGGCACCAGCCACAGTGCTGGGACCTGGAAAAATGGAGGGAAGCTTTGAGGCTAGTAGGGCATGGCCTGGGCAGGAGGTGGGCCGGGGACACTACCCTGGGTCCTGACCTGGCACTTGCTCCTTCCCCAAGGTGGACATGTTCTCCGGAGCTGTATTCATCCAGCAGGCTCTGGGCTGGAACATCTACGCCTCCGTCATCGCGCTTCTGGGCATCACCATGATTTACACAGTGACAGGTGCGAGCAGGGGCTTAGGAAAGGGAGTGGGCCTGGGACACTGCTGCCAGCTGTGGCCAGGGTTTAGGGAGCTGCCAGAGGAAAGCAAGCTGGAGAGGTCTGGAAGTGTGGTATGGTCCAAGCAGGAGAAGGAACTAAATCTTTGGAGAGCAAAGGCTTCCTCTCTTTCCACTGTCTCTTGGATTTTGACTGGAAGTTCAGAGAGAGAAAGCCATGCTGGGCTTGAGTGAGGACTGTGAGAAAAGGAAGATTTAGCAGCTCTTGCCTGCCTTGAACACCTGGGAGAGCACACCTGATGAGTCTCCAAGATCTCTGGCCAAACCCAGTGTGGTTCAGAGGGACCTGGGGTGGGGCCTGAGGTCAGATGCGGACCAGAGTAGGCAGGGCTTGGTGCCAAGGCCCTCTTGAGGGGACCCACCTCCAGAAGGAACGTAACTGAGTATTGGACCTTAGAGAATCATCCTCTCCTATGATGACACAGAAAAAACTGGGGCCGGCTGGGAGTGGTGGCTCACGCCTGTAATCCCAGCACTTTGGGAGGCCGAGGCGGGCGGATTACGCGGTCAGGAGTTTGAGACCAGCCTGGCCAACATGGTGAAACCCCATCTCTACTAAAGATACAAAAAATGAGCTGGACGTGGTGGCCCGCGCCTGTAATCCCAGCTACTCGGGAGGCTGAGGCAGGAGAATTGCTTAAACCGGGGAGGCGGAGGTTGCAGTGAGCTGAGATCCACCATTGCACTCCAGCCTGGGCAACAGGGCAAGACTCCAACTCAAAAACAAAAACAAAAACAAAAACAAACAAAACTGGGGCCTAGAGGGGGCTGCTAGTGGGGGTCCTGCAAGTGGGCGCCTGGCCCTAAAACTCAGCCACACTCTACCCGCCAAGCCCTGCTTGTTGGTGCCTGCGTGCATGAGCCCCGAGAATAGGCTATCGTTTTGAAATTTATTCTCCAGGAAGGGGAACTCTTTCAAATTCCCACAAAGACGCCTTATTGCTAAGGCCAGCCTGTAACACAAACAGCTGGGCTGTCCCCTGACCCCGGCCTGTTGCAGGAGGGCTGGCCGCGCTGATGTACACGGACACGGTACAGACCTTCGTCATTCTCGGGGGCGCCTGCATCCTCATGGGTTACGGTAGGGGCTCGCCTACCAGGGAGGGGCGCGGAGGGCGTGGTCGCGGAGCCCTCGGCCTGCGCGCGGGGCCGTTGCGCGTCTCCGGTCTGAGGGTCCTAAGGAGGGTCCCCTGACGGCCTTGCCCGGCAGCCTTCCACGAGGTGGGCGGGTATTCGGGTCTCTTCGACAAATACCTGGGAGCAGCGACTTCGCTGACGGTGTCCGAGGATCCAGCCGTGGGAAACATCTCCAGCTTCTGCTATCGACCCCGGCCCGACTCCTACCACCTGCTCCGGCACCCCGTGACCGGGGATCTGCCGTGGCCCGCGCTGCTCCTGGGACTCACGATCGTCTCGGGCTGGTACTGGTGCAGCGACCAGGTGCGGGTATAGGGCTGCGCCTGCAGTGAGGCCGGGGCGGAGCCGAGACGGGCGGAGCCTGAGTCCCTCCCCGCCTTCCTCACAACGGTCTAAGGCGCGGTCTGAGGGGAGGGAACCCCTCAGGTTGGTGCTAAATCAGACGGAAGGCTCCATCTGCTCCAAGCGTGCAGCTGAACTTGGGGCACTCACGAGCCAGAGGCGGGGCACATATTAGAGCGGAACGGGGCGCGGGGCGGGGCCAAGGGGAGGCCCGCACGCGGGCAGCTGAACGCCCCTCCCGTAGGTCATCGTGCAGCGCTGCCTGGCCGGGAAGAGCCTGACCCACATCAAGGCGGGCTGCATCCTGTGTGGGTACCTGAAGCTGACGCCCATGTTTCTCATGGTCATGCCAGGCATGATCAGCCGCATTCTGTACCCAGGTAACGTCCGCGTCCCCGCCCCGCCCCTTTCCTGTGCCAGCGACCGGGCGCCCGTCGCCCAGTTCCGTCACCCTCCTAAAACTCGGGAGTTTGGGCGCGGAGTCCCGCCTCCCTCCGGGGGTCGCACGCCTCCTCTGCTAGGATTCCCAGTCCCCACCTCCTGGGATTCCCAGACCAGGCCCCGTCCTAGCCGCGCGGTGGCCTCTCTCTGGCAGACGAGGTGGCGTGCGTGGTGCCTGAGGTGTGCAGGCACGTGTGCGGCACGGAGGTGGGCTGCTCCAACATCGCCTACCCGCGGCTCGTCGTGAAGCTCATGCCCAACGGTGAGGGCGGCCCCAGGCCACAGGCGCAAGTTCGCTGCGGAGCCCGCTGCTGGGAGGGGTCGTCCCTCGCGCAGCTGCAGCCGCCCTGGACCCCCAGTGGCCCCAGCCTCACGGCTGCCGTCGGCCCGCAGGTCTGCGCGGACTCATGCTGGCGGTCATGCTGGCCGCGCTCATGTCCTCGCTGGCCTCCATCTTCAACAGCAGCAGCACGCTCTTCACCATGGACATCTACACGCGCCTGCGGCCACGCGCCAGCGACCGCGAGCTACTGCTGGTGGGACGGTGCGGCCTGGGCTCCCCTCCTCCCCAACGGATCAGCCCGGGGCGGGGGCTTGCGCACCTGCAGGGGAGCCCAGGGTCCGGGTTCGATCCGACGGCCTCCGCCGCAGGCTCTGGGTGGTGTTCATCGTGGTAGTATCGGTGGCCTGGCTTCCCGTGGTGCAGGCGGCGCAGGGCGGGCAGCTCTTCGATTACATCCAGGCAGTCTCCAGCTACCTGGCACCGCCCGTGTCCGCCGTCTTCGTGCTGGCGCTCTTCGTGCCGCGCGTTAATGAGCAGGTGAGCGGCACGCGCATGGTGACGGCAGGGCTGGGCTTGCACATCCTGAGCAGGCTGACCTGTTTCCTTCGCAGGGCGCCTTCTGGGGACTCATCGGGGGCCTGCTGATGGGCCTGGCACGCCTGATTCCCGAGTTCTCCTTCGGCTCAGGCAGCTGTGTGCAGCCCTCGGCGTGCCCGGCTTTCCTCTGCGGCGTGCACTACCTCTACTTCGCCATCGTGCTGTTCTTCTGCTCTGGCCTCCTCACCCTCATGGTCTCCCTGTGCACCGCACCCATCCCCTGCAAGCACGTGAGTGGCCGGGTGCCCCAAGCAAGCACTGTGGGACACAGCACCTGCCCTCTGCTTCCTGGAGTGCCCAGTGGGGAGCACCTGAATTTCTAGACTGAGGGTTGGGAATGGGCTGGGGGTCCAGCTGCAGATGCAATTGCAGAGCAAGAATTTTTATTTAAATACATTTATTTGAACCCGCCTGGAGGAGGCTTGATGTTGATGGGTTGGTGATTAAAGCCTCCCAAAGCCAATCCTTGGCATGGCCTTTCGGACTCAAAACACAGGATCTGACTAGTGGGGCACAATACCATCTTGAATGCCCACAAAAAGGTTTGGTTTTGTTGCCAAAGGGCAGGTGGCTCCAGGCAGGGCTGATGGTGGCAGGGTGGGGTGAGGACAGGACAAGAGATCTGGGTGTGGAAGAATGCCCGGGATTCCTCAGCAGCAGGAGGAAAGGGTGGGAGCACACAGGCACAGAACACTGTGAGCAGGACTGCCAGGCCAGTGTCACAAGCGCTACCATGTGGGTATAGACAGACCTGAGCTGATAAAGCTGGGGGAGCAAGGCCAACAGCTTTAAACACAAGCTCAGGGGTTCGGGGTTTATCCCGAGGGCACAGGGCAGCTATGTAGGGTGGAGTTGGCATGAGTTGAGCCCGGGCTGGGTGTGTAGACTGGACAGAGGTGGGTAGGGCAGGCAGTGACGAGCTGGTGTGCAAGAGACTTTAGGGCCGGGCGTCGGGGGACAGAACTCCCACCTCGTCCGTGCTCCCACCCTCCCCAGCTCCACCGCCTGGTCTTCAGTCTCCGGCACAGCAAGGAGGAACGGGAGGACCTGGATGCTGATGAGCAGGAAGGCTCCTCACTCCCTGTACAGAATGGGTGCCCAGAGCGTGCCATGGAGATGAATGGTAGGGCACCATGCCGGGAGGTGGGGCTGGAGGAGCTGAGTTCCCGCAAACTAACTGCAGGGCCTCAATTTCCCTCAGAGCCCCAGGCCCCGGCACCAAGCCTCTTCCACCAGTGCCTGCTCTGGTTTTGTGGAATGAGCAGAGGTGGGGTGGGCAGTCCTCCGCCCCTTACCCAGGAGGAGGCAGCGGCAGCAGCCAGGCGGCTGGAGGACATCAGCGAGGACCCGAGCTGGGCCCGTGTGGTCAACCTCAATGCCCTGCTCATGATGGCAGTGGCCGTGTTCCTCTGGGGCTTCTATGCCTAAGACCAACTGTGTTGGACACCATAAGCCACAGCCTCACAGGAAGTGGGGGTGAGGAGCCTGCAGTGCTCCTCAGAAAAGGGGAAGGGGCAGTGGGGTGAGAAGGTCCTGGCTCCCCTTCTCCTGGCCTTCCTCTGCCTGGGGCCCACTGCATCTGATTGGCAGTCACTTCCCATGAGGGCGTGGCCCACCTGCTGCAGTTGCCCTAAGGAAAAATAAAGCTGCCTTTCCCCACGTCCCGCTGTGGCCAAAGTGTCCTTGCTCCAGGTTCCTGCCCTGGGCTTGGGCCTCCGTCTGGGCTGCTCACAAGACCTTCTTTTCGGGAGACAGAAGCCATGTGGCCCTCCACTCATCCACCTCTAGCTGGTGCTTCTCGGTCTTCCAGCCGGCATCTTGCAGTCCTGGGGAGAGATCATGGGGTGCTGCTGGGAATGCTAGGGACAAGGGTAAGGAGAGGCACAGGCTGGGTGCAGGGTTTGTGCATACTGGGGCTCCCACTGCCTCTGCTCGGTGAGTATGGCATAAAATGGGGCTGAAACCACATCTGGCTGCAGCAAGAATTCATTGAAATGGCACACAGAAGAGCGCTGGGATTGAACAGGCGCCAGACAAAACGTCCTCATCAGCCAATGTGAGGGCCTCCCCGCTCCATCCTCCCATTTTCTACATGTCAACTGGGATTACACAGACTGTCTACACTGATACCACTTCAAAGACCATTCTAAGCTCTCCGTCCTATAAACAGGGAAACTGAGTCCCAAACAGGAATACAGGGAGAACCCATCTTTTTTTTTTTTTTTTTTGAGATGGGGTCTCTGTCACCCAGGCTGGGGTACAGTGGCACAATCTGGGCTCGCTGCAACCTCTGCCTCCTAGGCTCAAGTGATCCTCCCATCTCAGCCTCCTGACAGTCCCACAGGCGTGCATCACCATGCACAGCTAATTTTTTTATATTTTTGGTAGAGACAGGGTTTCATCATGTTGCCCAGGCTGGCCTTGAACTCCTGAGCTCAAGTACCTGCCTGCCTTGGCCTCCCAAAGTGCTGGGATTACAGGTGTGAGCCACTGTGCCCGGCAGTCTTTTTTTTTTTTTTTGAGAGAGGGTCTTGCTCTGTCACCCAGGCTGGTACAATCATGGCTCACTGTAGCCTCGACCTCCCCCAGTTCAGGTGATCCTCCCACCTCAGCCTCCTGAGTAGCTGCAACCACAAGAGCAGAACCATACCTGGCTAATTTTTGTATTTTTTTTGTAGAGACAAGGTTTTGCCACGTTGCCCAGGCAGGGTCTCAAGCAATCTGCCCACTTAGGCCTCCCAAGGCGCTAGAATTATCGGTGTGAGCCGATAATTCTGCACCAGGCCCAAGAACCCAAGTCTTTTACCTTTCAGGTGGAAGCATGGGAGTGGCGGAAGGCGGGGTCCCCAGGGACAAGGCTTCAGGGGCCAAGCAGCCATGGGCTGAGGGATGTTACCTTTCAAGAACTTTGGGAACAGCATGTCCAACACTTGGTGTGTCTCCTTGACGATGACCCAGCTCTCTTTCTTAGGACCTGGGTATGGGGGTGCAGAACCAGAAGCTCTGTGTCCTCCAGCAGGACAGAGTTTGTCCTCTCTCCTCCCCACCCTGAGGCATCAGCAGTCTAGATCGTGAGGCACTTACCTGCCTGCACCCGGTTCCTCAGCTCCTCCAGCTCTGCTGGAAGGGGTCCATCTCCCTGCAGGGCCCCAAGCATCAGCCCATGTGTGGCGGCCCTTAGGATGTTCTTGGGGCCTGCCTTCTGGTTCAGAACTACCTGTACCTGGTCTGGAGGGACACAGAGACAGACTGGTATCAGGGAAGGGCCACCTCCCAAACCCCTTCTATCCCATCACCCTGCTTCCCCTGTCTGCCCCGAGACCTTGGCCTGGCATGGAAGGCCAGCACCTCACCCCTTCCTTTCCAATTCATCTCCTGTTGCTCCCCAATGTTTGGGCCAAACTGACCAATTTCCAAATACAATTTCACAGCAGCTCACTGGGCTCGGTCTATTTTGCATTTCTTTAATGGCTAGTAAGAATAAGCGCCTTTTCACACTCAACCAGCAGACCAGCACACTCAAGGACTTGTTTACCCAAGAGGAACCCAGGATGGAGAGAAGGGTGGTTTCCCAGGGACAGCAAAGGTCATAGCCTTCCTAAGAGTGCTGCAATGTAGCTTTACAGTCACATTATTTGATCCTCATAAAAACACCGCAGGGAATAAGGCAGGTACTGTTAGCTCCGTTTTACAAAGCGGTGAAGTGAATTTCACTGGGGCATTGCAGCTGTAATTTGAACAGTCTAGAGCAACCCCCAGAACAGGCAAGCCTCCAAACTGCCCAGAGCTCGGGGCCCTGGGTTGGAGGAATGAGAGGCTGACCCGGGAGGGTGTGTTTTAGGCTGGGAGAATGAGGCACACTCACTTCGTGACTGGTCCCAGCAGAGAAGGTAGGGTTCTTGGTGCCCCTCAACCAGCTGCTGCAGCTCAAAGACACTGTGGGGGAGAGGACAGTGCAGTGGGGGTGGAGGACAGCAAAGGCAGGCATGCATGCCCAACCAGCCACTGAACAGCCACCTACAATGAACTGAAACGATCCAGGTTTCACTCAGGTCCCCTCGCTTCCTCTCTCCCTCAGCCATTACCCACACACACCAAATCTATCCTTTCTTCCTGTATCGTCATCCAACTTCCCCATCTGCCCATCCTTCCTTCACCCATCGAACACATCTCTTACATCTGCTTCATGTTATACACCCTTTCCTTCCTCATACACCCACACCAACCCCACATCTGTTCAGCAGCAATGAAGAACCCAGGACAGAGAGGTGGGGCCTTGCCAGGGAGGCCAGTGTGTAATCAGAGTGAGGGGTGTGTGCGGGGAGTGTGGGTGGCGGTGGTGATGAGCGGGAGATGCTAGGCCACTCACCTGGAGACCAAGCGGTGTAAGGGGACCCCCAGGGATAGAGACGGAGCTGGCCAGAAACCTGTGGGAAGCTGGGGTCAGGACGCCTAGGCAGTGGGAGAGGCTGAGACACAGGACCCGAGACCAGGGGCAGGGTCACCTGTCCACAGCGGCTCCATGCGATTGGCTGCAGTTGGGTCAAGTACCTCTCCCCTCTGAAGGTAGTGCTTCAGGACCAGCCGGAGCCGGCCTTCGTTCAAGGTCTCCATGACCAGGGCTCGGACCGCGCGGTAGTTGGCGTAGATGTGGAGGGCAGTGAGGAAGAAGAAACATCCAAGGCTGAAGCTGGGGTGAGAGAGTGAGGCAGCCGAAGTGGGCAGCGGCCCAGCTGGGGCTCTCCTGCCCACCCTGTTTCCGGCTTACCCAGGGCAACCTGAAACCAGAGGGAGCATCAGGAGGCTGACCAAGAGCCCCGCCAGGTTCACCAGCGTCTCCTGGAAAATGGCAGAGGGAGTAGGAGTTGGAAGGTGCCCCTCCAGGCCAGACTGAGTACCCCTGAGTGCCTTTTACCCCATCCTCCCTGCTCCACAACCTCCCAGGGCTCCCTACTGCAATGTGGGTAAATTTTTAGCTTTTGGTGGGTGAAATGTCATTTAAAAGATGCCAGCTCGAGGTGGCTCACACCTGTAGTACCAGCACTTTGGGAGGCTGAGGTGGGCAGATCACTTGAGTCCAGGAGCTTGAGACCAGCCTGGGCAACATAGCGGGACCCTATTTCTACAAAAATATTAAAAATTTGGTGGGGCATAGTGGCTCACGCCTGTAATCCTAGCAATCTGGGAGGCCGAGGTGGACAGATTCCCTGAGCTCAGGAGTTCAAGACCAGCCTGGGCAACATGGTGAGACCCATTGTACTTTTGTAAAAATACAAAAAACTAGCCGGGTGTGGTGGCGCGTGCCTGTAGTCCCAGCTACTCAGGAGGCTGAACTGCTTGAGCCCGGGAGGTGGAGGTTGCAGTGAGCTGAGATCACGCCACTTCACTCCAGCCTGGGCAACAGAGCAAGACTGTCTCCAAAAAAGAAAAAAAAAATTAAGCCAGCCTGGGAGACACAGTGATACCCTGTCTAAATACATATATGTTTATCAGTTGCTTTTTTGCCCAGGTAGGTGCCCTTGGAATACCCTTGAATACATCTTCTTTGTCTTGCAAGTCACCAGAATAGACCCACACTCAGGCATTCACTAATGTCTGTTTTTTTTTTTTTTTTTTTTTTTTTTAAAGAGCTAGGGTCTCGCTGTGTCACCCAGGCTGGAGTGCAGTGGTGCAATCATAACTCATAGCCACCTCAAACTCCTGAGCTCAAGTGATCCTACCACCACGCCTCCGCTAATTATTACTGCATTTTTTGGTAAAGATGGGTCTTGCTATATTGCCCAGGCTGATCTTGAACTCCTGGGCTCAAGCAATCCCCACCTCAGCTTCCCAAAGTGCTGGGATAACAGGCATGAGCTGGAATAACTTCTGTTTACTGATTTTAAAAAGTTGACTGCTCCCCTCCCACCAAGCTCCTTTGGTATGCAATAACTGGCAGATAAATTTGCAAAGGGGTCAAGGAACCACCCGGGAAGAAAAGGAACAAGACCCACACCTCTTCCCTTGTGTATCAATGTTAGGAGAACACTCTGATGGCTGGATTGAGATCACCCTAGGGGAAGGGACCCCAGGCTACCTGCCCCCAACTCATCATGAGGGAGGAGTCTGGATTGGTGCCCCTGACTACTGGGCTCCCAGGGAGAGCTGGTCCTGGCACAGAGAGGACCCGAGACTGGAGAGCTGTTCTCACTCAGCCCTCCTGGGAAAGGCGTATGCTGTGGGAATAAAAGCTGTGGGTGTGGCAGGAAACTGGGGATCAGGGACCTGGGGAGTTCAGGAGCTCCTCCCTCCCAGGTGGGAAGAGTCATTTCCAGTGGCCACATCCAGTGACAGCAAAGCTGCATCGGCAGAAAGCTGGGGTCTGCTGCGGGACTGACACATTCCCAGGTTAGTTCTGGATACATCCCTGGCTCTGTGGACTGAGGAAGCCCTGGGGTCTTGGGAAAAATGGCTTGGGGTTAGGGGGAGGGCTGGGGGCCAGCGAGAGAACAGGAGAGGGACACCAGGCATGGAGCTGGGAGTCCTGCGGTGAGGGGCCTGTGCTGTGCTTCCTTCTTGCTCCTTAACAGCCTGTGGACTTAGGTTCGGAAGAGACAATGGGTGGAATGAGCCCGAGCGTCCTGAGAGAAGAGACTTCCCCAGGGGTCCCCAGGGAGATGGGACCTCTCCATGCTTTATTTCTTCATCTGTACTAAGGCAACTGTGAGCATTTACTGCACATGCCCACTGTGAGAATTTAAAGAGTTTCCAGAAACGAAATACTTGGCACATGGTTAGGGCTTAGTAAATATTAGCTTGGGTTAAGATTATTGAGCCAAACAATGGAAGAGAAGGCCAGAAAGTAGGAATGCATAGAACAGCAGTTTCTAAATTGCTTCAGTGTCAAAGAAAACCATCTCACACTTCTGGGACTTCCCTGGGCCTTAATTTCCTCATCTGTAAACTACGGATAAAGTAGTACCTACCTCAAAGGGTTGGTGTGAGAGTTTGTTTGTTTTTGAGACAGGGTCTTGCTCTGTCACCTGGGCTGGAGTGCAGTGGGGTGATCATAGCTCACCGCAGCCTCCACTTCCTGAGCTCAAGGCTGGGACTACAGGTGTGCACCACCACACCTAGCTAAAGTTTCTTTTACATATTTTGTAGAGATGGGGGTCTCGCTGGGTTGCCCAGGCTGGTTTCAAACTCCTGGCCTCAAGTGATCCTCCCATCTTGGCCTCCCAAAGTGCCAGGATGACAGGCTTGAGAGTTAAGTGATGCAGTGCACGTAAGCACTCAGCATGGGGTTTGTAGAGGTCTAATCCATGCAGAGTTTAGCCTTAGGGGTGTCCCTACCCCAATTCCAGGCTCCCTGGGGTGGGTAGTGGGGCTGAGCCAGCAGGCCTGCTAAACTGCTGAGTGGAAGCCCCAGCCAGTGACCCAGCAACCCCACGTGCTTAGTACCTATGACTTGCCAATTGCCTTGGCATGTGGGGCCTCATGTGATCAGAACACCCAGCTTGCATGGTGGGGTCTGGAGAGGGCAAGGCTGAGGGCTTGCTCTCAGCCACACAGGTGGCGGGCAGGGCCTGAGATCAGCTCGGACTTGCTGCCACCAGAGCCCAAACCCCTACTCCTGCTTGGGTGTCTTGAGTCAGCAGGGAGCACCCACACTTCTTCCTGTGTGTTCCTAGGCCCTCCAGGGCACTCAGGGGGCTTCTCTCCCCTTCTCCTCCCCACTCCACGTCCTCCCTCCAGCTCTGGCACTCACCTGGCTGCTGTCCTTGGCTGACACATCGGCCATGTTGTTCCTCCGAGCCTGGTGCACGGTCAGGGCAGCCCGAGTGGCCCCACCCGCAACACTCACAATGCACTGGGTGGGGAGGGGAAGAGAGAAGGTTGGCGGAGACACGTGTCCTGGTAACACAGGCATTCAGACCAGCTGGAGAAAACCTGGCTCCGGCCAAACTCTGAATGCTGTCCTTGGTATCTAGTTCTCACCTTGATGCCCCCTAGGCTCAACTTCCCTGTCCTGTTCTAGGAAACTGGAGTCCCGCCTGCCACTACCACCTTGGGGACTGGCCTCAGAGAAGCTCAATTTCCTTCCCCAGGGTGGAGGCCCAAAGATCATTCTCAGCCCAGAACTCCCAGCCCTCCAGCTCCTGCTTTGGCTATATCCTCCCCATTACTGGCGGGAGGCTCAGGCTGGTTTCCAGCTTCATGCTTACATCTGCCTCCTGTAATTCCTCTACTCTCCTCCTGCCCCAGTTAAAGCTGTCGAAACCTACAATGATGGCCCTGACCTCCCAGGGCGCCCAGATCTCTCCCTCTGAGATCGCAGGATAAAGCTCATCAAGGAGGGTCACTGGCCACCCACAATCATCCAGAGTTCATCAAAGCTCTTTTACTTATTACTATTTTTATTTATCCTTAGTTTTTGAATAGAGACAGAGTCTCCCTGTGTTGCCCAGGCGGGCCTGGAACTCCTGGGCTCAAGAGATCTTCCCACGCCAGCCTCCCAAAGTGCTGGGATTACAGGCGTGAGCCACCGCCCCTGGCTGAGGGCTCTTTTAGATGCCAGACATAGACTTAGGTGCTGTGATACAAGTCAGACCCA
Organism: Nomascus leucogenys; assembly: GCF_006542625.1. NCBI lineage: Eukaryota > Metazoa > Chordata > Mammalia > Primates > Hylobatidae > Nomascus > Nomascus leucogenys. The sequence goes on along the minus strand of NC_044382.1, from coordinate 74,554,809 downwards.
GGCCCTGCCCTCATGGAGCATATAGATCAACAGATAATAAATAAACAAGTTAATATGCAGGCAGAGGAAACAGTCTGTTCAAAGGCGAGGAACGAGGGACAAAGTGCGGGCGAAGTGGCTGGCAGGGACCTGACCACGCGGAGCCTGGCAAGCCTGGTGAAGGTCTTTCCCTAAGAGCAATGGAGCAGCAGAGTGACCTGATTGCTTTCCTCTTTGAAAGGATCACTCGGCTGCTCTGAGAGGGGAGCAGCAGGGAGGCTACCTGGGAAGCAACGGTGCTCTCTCAGCAGTGAGAGGTGGTGACAGGAAGACGGAGGAGAGAATGGACTGGAGATTTTGAGGAGGGAAAAATAACAGAACTGAAGGTTCAGCTGAAGGTGACAGATAAGGGGAAGGGGGAAGAGGAGGTGGCAGTGGTGGTGACGGCAGCATGGATGACAGCCAGGCTGGCTTCTCTTGATGCAGCTGGGGATGGAGGTTGTGGAGAGGGGAACTCTAGAGAGGGGTCTTAAGAGGCAAGCTCATGGCCCTGTTCCATTCCCTTGCTGGACAGATGAAGAGACTGAAGTCCCAAAGGCAGAGTTTGAAGCAAAAGCCAGATGGCACAACCCTCGGTCCACAGCTACAGCCATGCTTTTCTCTGAGGTTTCCTATCCTGTTTAGGGGTGCTCATAGCATTTAGGCCTGCAACCAGGGAAGCTAAATGTCCTCTACCACAAGGAACCGTTGCACCCCAAATGCTAGTACTTATGGAGAAACACGGCCCTAATGTGATTTTAAGTTGACACATGGGCCTTGGAATGGGTCTTCCATTTTCTTGAGTTTCTCCTCTGGGCCAGGGACTTAACTCTGACAGGATATGCTCTTTACTGAACCATGCCAGGCCTCAGTGTCCTCATTTGGATGAGACCAACCTGCAAGGGTTGTGCGGGCAACAGCTCGGCATGGAGGAAGAGTGTGCTTGAGCCCTGCGTGTCCCCCAGTTCACTGTGCGGTCTGTGTTCCATCTCCACCTCGCCTCCAGACCTTAAACTGTGCTGTTTCTTTTGCCTGGAATACCCGCCCTGCACCTTAAACTCCATCTTCAGGACCCAGGCTCGGGAGAGCTCTTCCTACACTCCCTGACCAGGCTGGAATCCCCGCCTTACCCTCTTGCAGGCCCCTACATTTCTCATTTGAAATACCTGTACCTATAATTCCACTGGTGCAATTATGTGTGGTTTCCTTTCAAAGATGGGGGGCCCACATTCTGTGCCAAATATGCAGTAGGCACTCAATAAATACTGTACTGAAAGAACCAAAGGGAAGTCACGGAAGCTGGTTCCAAAATATCAACATTGGACAACCCCTTCTAGGTCTCAGCTCGGAGCTCCCTCCCCAGTCCTGTGGCTCTGGACATTGCCTTATACTTTCTGGGGCACTAGACGCTGTCTGGCTGGAGGAGGGTCAGAAAGGATGGTTGGGTTCGAGTAGAAACATCTGAACTTTCTTATTCTTCTTGACGTGGCTTGAACACACAGCCCAGGTAAACTCACACACTACCAAGGCAGGTGTCTTGGGCAGATGGATGCCCCCACAGGCGGCTACCTTGGCCAGGTTGCTGGTGGAGACGGTCATGGTGAAACAAATTGGGTATACAGGAGCCATAATCTCAAGGAACATAGCTACGTCATTGAGGATGTCCGCAAAAAGCCTGGGGAGGGATCAGAGGTTAAAGGTCAGAGGTAGAAGACTTTCATAATGGAAGACTCTCCTCCCCCGTCCCCGCCCCTCCTCACCTCCACTGCTTGGCATTGCAGTCCAGTTTGCTCCTGTTGGGGAGGAGAGGTTGTTGTAATTTGGACTTAAGAAACACATCCTATGGGCAGTGTGGGGAGTCTTGGACCACAGTAAAGTCTGAAGAGCTCAGGAAAACCCACATCCCCAGACAGACATCTGTCCCCACAGCCGGTCACTGCTACCTAAAATGCCACCATTAGCTGGGAGGACCTTCAGTGACTGACTGATCACCTAGTGTCTCCCACTTATGAACTCACGATTTACCAAGGAAAAACCCTGATTGTGTTGTGGCTGCTCCCCAGCCTCTGTCAGTCCTTGGAGGGAGGCTCTTCCTAGGTTCCTCTGCCTCTCTCCATTCTTCTTGCTTTAGACTGAGGGTACCCAGCGAGCGTATTTTGGACTAGTAAACATCACATTGAGTGTGTAACCCCCTGCATGTTACAGACAACTAGCCCTGATAGGGGATATGATTTCCCTGGGTCACATGGAGAGTTGGGGAAAAGGCTAAGAGAGTCAGGCTCCGACATCCAGGCCTAGGGTACTTCTGTTACACAACATCGTGGATGGCTACCTCACCTGTCCTTTTCGTCAGACGGTGACTCCCTGCCCTGTACACAAACACTTGGAAACAACTTCTCTAGGGACCCAGTGGCAGGAGATACTGCAGCCCCAGCCCAGCTCACGATGTGCAGCATTAGGCCCAAGTCTCAGTTTGAGATCTCCTGGAGGGAATGGGAACGTTCTTGGGAGAGGTATCAGACAATAATGAGATCCTGAACACATGGCCTGGTTGAGGGTTCTGCCCAGTGAACTGCCCAATACCATGGAAAGCACAGGCTTCAGGTTCAAATCCCATCTCGCTAGTTATAAGCTGTATGGTTTGGGCAGGTAACTTCCCTCATGCAGGTGTATTTCACATTTATGAAATGTACACATCCAATCCCATCCTACAGAGTTGCTGTAAGGATTAGAGACAACATACAGAGGCTCAGGGGGCACAGTTACAGCTGTTAATGGTGGCTAGTGTTTACTGAGCCATTAGGTACGATGCCATGGGCATTAAGCACTTTGCATAGGTCATCTCATGGAACCCTTACAACCACAATTAATGGCAATACTATTACTATCATTACTACCACCACTGGGAAGAGTTGCCAGAGTTGCTGGCTGGGAAGACAAACTCACCCTTTCCACCAGGCAAAGACGATGCGGCCCAGCATGCCAGTTGAATCTGGGGGAGAGAAGGCACAGGTAAGGAGCAAGGAAGAGGCGTGGGAGCTGTGGGGCCTGACAGACCCTGGCACTGGATTGGCCAATTCACCGAGTCACTGCCTTTGGGAACTCAGTCTGGTACTAGAAGTTGTGGATAGTCATAGCTGCATAATGGGGTCAGAAGTGCCTACACATAGCAGTTCCTCAATATGTCCCCTAGGAGACATGGACAAGAAATGTTCTTTGCAGAATTGTTCATAACAGCAAAAAACATGGTAATAATGCAAATGTTGACTGACAGAATACACAAATTCTAGTATATTCACCCAGAGACATTCTTTCATAGATGAATACTACTATTAAACTCTTGCATGAAAATAACTCATGAAGACCACATACAGCACAGTTTGTAAAGCTCTAAAATTAAAACTAAACAATACAGCACTTAGGAATATTGACCTATTTAGTAAAACTATTCAAAAAAGCAGGAAATCTTAAGTGGAAATTCAGAGGTTATTGCTAACCTATTCTAGCTTTTAGGCTGGGCAGTTGGCTCACAGATGGTTATTATGGGATAAATAAATAAAAGGATTTGGGCCGGGTATGGTGGCTCAGGCCTATAATCCCAGCACTTTGGGATTACAGGGGGTTTGGGCCCAGGGACCGCTTGAAGCCAGGAGTTCAAGACCAGCCTGGGCAACACAGCAAGACCCCATCTCTACAAAAAGTAGGAAAGAAATTAGCCAGGCATGGTGGCATGCCTGTATTCCCAGCTACTTGGGAGGCTGAGGCGTAAGGATGGCTTGAACTCAGGATATCAATGCTGCAGTGAGCTATGATCATGTCACTGCACTCCAGCCTGGATGACAGAGCAAGACCCAGTCTCAGAGGGGGAAAAAAAAAAGATTTGAACTGCAGCTGGGGTTGCACGGCAGAGGGACAGGCCTCCTTAGGCTGGGCAGAGTAAGAGAAGTCTCTGGAATCAGTGGGACCTTCGTTTGCACAACAAATGCTTTCTGGCTACCTAACTCTCTCTGCCAGGTACTTCATGACCACAGTGACTGAGATGATTCCAGGGTCAAAATCCAGCTAAAGAGCAGATAACAATCAGTACAGAAAACACTGATTTAGACCAGGGATCGGTAAACTGTTTCTACTCCCTGGTTTTGGAAATAAAGTATTACTGGAATGCAGCCATGTCCATTTGTTTACAGATTGTCTATGGCTGTTTTTGCAAGACAATGGCAGAACTGAGTTGCTGCAACTAAGATTATAAAGCCTGCAAAGCATTAAGATCTGGCCCTTTACAGAAAGAGTTTGTCAATTTGGACCATCCATTATACAGAGAGTAGCACCTATTAAGCCTGGCAGGAATATTTTAGAACGAGACACCTGAGAGGGACTTACACAGTGGACATGGGAGAGGACAGATACCATGGGGAGAGGATTCGGACTTGTCTGAGCTTGAGGGCACTGACCCTGACGTGGGGATGTAGGAGAAAGGACACTACGTTATGGGAATGAGGGCTGGGAGCTTCCCACAAAACATAAATGCAACGACACGGGCCAGCCCTCCCATGCTCCACTGAGAGCAGATGCATTCTCCCCTTTCCAGAGCCTTCTTGGGCACTGAGTCATGCTTGCCCACCCTAGACTTGAGGGAAATCAGTAAGCGCTCCGGTGCACACCTGAAATACCTGTGCCTTTTCATCTTCACAATGATCCTGAGACTTTGGGAGGGATCATTCCCCTTCACTGAGGCTCCCATTAGATTGGTGAATAAAATTGAGGCATTTTACAAGAAAATATGGATTTCCAGCTTCTCTGGAAGAACCTGAAGACATGGCCACACTGGGGCTGCCCTCTCTCATGGCCAGCATCAGCTGGGGCTACCTCACGGAAGGAAAGCATGGGTCTAAGCTACTGCCATCTGGCCTGCTTTGTTTCTCCATTTCTGTCCTGACTCTGGAAGTAACACCCAACAAGATGGTTTTACAGGCCTCCCATCACTCACTTTAACCTCTTCCCTTCAAGTACATCATATTCTCAGCAAAATCATCATTGTGCCAGCCACCACACCTGGCTAATTTTTGTATTTTTAGTAGAGATGGGGTTTCACTATGTTGGCCAGGCTGGTCTCAAACTCCTGACCTCAGGTGATCCACCCGCCTTGGCCTCCCGAAGTGTTGGGATTATAGGCGTGAGCCACTGTGCCCACCCAGACTCTATTTTTCTTCCCTTTGGCTACACACTTGTATCCACTCAGGTGTATATCCTCCTTGGGCCACCTGACAGAAAGGGAGCCTATTCTACCTTTCCATGGATCATCAGAGGCATTTACAGGACAAATGATATATATACTCCCTAGCATCTGAGTCAATACTGTCCACTAGAATAGAAAACTTAACTCCCACTTGCTTTTTTTTCCTCCTCATTTACAACTGGCCAACCTGTAAGATCTAGAAACATCTGAGTCCTAATAAGGAATCAGCTGACCACAAATTGTACTTGGCTCCACTTGAAATTTTTAGCTGGCAAAAGAGTGTGGTAGTTAAGAGTGGAACACAGGAATAAGTCCGCCTGGGTCAAAATCATGGCCCTAAGTGACCTTGGACAAGTTACTTAAACACACTTTTGTCTCCGTTTTTCCATCTAAAAAATGAATAATGGCAGCTAACTAATATGGCTGCTGCAGAGATCAAGACACATATTACATGTAACCGTACAAAATGTGTGGCTTAAGGTAGGTTGCCAAAATATTAGCAACAAGTTTTATTACTATTGCTACTCATGACAATTAGCATCATGTTCCACTGATAGGTAACTGAAAATGATCACATCAAAAAATTCCAAGTAAGTTTCTCATATGAAGCTCTGCACAGAAATTTCCCATGTTTGATGAAAATGAGCTTGTAAAATCCTAATTGAGAGCTTCTTTTACTATCAATAACAAGCCTTTATTTATTTTTTTAGATGGAGTTTCGCTCTTGTTGCCCAGGCTGGAGTGCAATGGCACGATCTCGGCTCACCACAACCTCCACCTACCAGGTTCAAGTGATTCTCCTACCTCAGCCTCCTGAGTAGCTGGGATTACAGGCGCGCACAATCATGCCCGGCTAATTTTGTATTATTAGTCGGGCGGGGGGGGGGGGGTTTCTCCATGTTGGTCAGGCTGGTCTCGAACTCCTGACCTCAGGTGATCCGCCTGCCTCAGCCTCCCAAAGTGCTGGGATCATAGGCGTGAGCCACCACACCTGGCCAATAACAAGTCTTTTAAGTAGATTTTTCATCCTTTTTCTTTGAGACAGGGTCTCAGTCTGTCGTCCAGGCTGGACTACAGGTGCCTGCCACCACGACTGGCCAATTTTTGAGTTTTTTGTTAGAGACGGGGGTTAAACCATGTTGGCCAGGGTGGTGTCCAACTCCTGACCCCAAGTGATCCACCTGCCTTGGCCTCCCAAAGTGCTGGGATTATAGACGTGAGCCACCGCAGCTGGCCTTTTGTTTTTTTTTTTTCATATTTTAAGTGATCTTGATTTTTCTTAATAACTTGTCTGAGCTAAAGGTTTAGTGTTCCTTTTTTGTTTTAGACAGGATACTGCTCTGTTGCCCAGGCTGGAGTGCAGTGGCACTATCTCGGTTCAATGCAACCTCCACTTCTTGGGTTCAAGTGATTTTCCTGCCGCTGCTTCCCGAGTAGCTGGGATTCCAGGCACGTGCCACCATGCCTGGCTAATCTTTGTATTTTTAGTACAGATGGCGTTTTACCATGTTGGCTAGGCTGGTCTTGAGCATCTGACCTCAACTGACCTGCCCACCTTGGTCCCCAAATCCCAAAGTGCTGGGATTACAAAGATGAGCCACCATGCCCGGCCAAGGTTAAGCATTCCTAATCCAAAAACCTAAAATCTGAAATGCTCCAAAACCTGCAGCTTTTGGGAGTGCAGACATGATGCCACCAGTAGAAACATCCGATGGTGAAATAGCACAAACTGTTCTTGTAGGGAAAAAGAGACCAGACTGTTACTGTGTCTACGTAGAAAAGGAGGACATAAGAAACTCCATTTTGATCTGTACTAAGAAAATTGTTTTGCCTTGAGATGCTGTTAATCTGTAACTTTAGCCCCAACCCTGTGCTCACAGAAATGTGCTGTATGGAATCAAGGTTTAAGGGATCTAGGGCAGTGCAGGATGTGCCTTGTTAACAATATGTTTACAGGCAGTATGCTTGGTAAAAGTCATCGCCATTCTCCATTCTCGATTAACCAGGGGCACAATGCACTGTGGAAAGCCACAGGGACCTCTGCCCAAGAAAGCCTGGATATTGTCCAAGGCTTCCCCCCACTGAGACAGCCTGAGATGTCGCCTCGTGGGAAGGGAAAGACCTGACTGTCCCCCAGCCCGACACCTGTAAAGGGTCTGTGCTGAGGAGGATTAGGCGAGATATGCTGGCGGCAATGCTGCTCTGCTACTCTGCTACACTGAGATGTTTGGGTGGAGAGAAGCATAATTCTGGCCTACGTGCACATCCGGGCACAGTACCTTCCCTTGAACTTATTTGTGACAGATTCCTTTGCTCACACGTTTTCCTGCTGTCCTTCTCCCCACTATCACCCTGTTCTCCTGCCGCACTCCCCTTGCCGAGACAGTGAAAATAGTAATCAGTAAATACTGAGGGAATTCAGAGACCGGTGCAGGTATGGGTCCTCCGCATGCTGAGTGCCGGTCCCCTGGCCCCACTGTTCTTTCTCTATACTTTGTCTCTGTGTCTTATTTCTTTTGTCAGTCTCTCGTCCCACCTGATGAGAAATACCGACAGGTGTGGGAGGGCTGGCCTCCTTCAGTTCTGAATCAAGGCAATCGTGGTAACAGTCACAATGAAGAGGATGTTGTTAATACTACAGAAAAAGTGCCTACAGACAGCACGGTGAGGATGTGGGAGGGGATTATTGAGGCACTAGAGCAGCATACATTCATAACAGAACAAGAAATCAGGCAGTTTATAGAATCCAAGAGAGACTTCTAAGATAGAAACCACAGTTGATGAGGCAAATGACTCCAATGGAAACATTTTAAAAAGCCACCCAGCAGAACACTTCCTCATCCCTAGAGGACCCGCTTCCTGTCCTTCAACAGCTTCTAATGTTTCTTCTCACCTTAAAAAAATAAAATATGGTGTCTAGTAACCTTTTCATCAAAACAGCTGAAGACTGAGAGCCTGCCATTTTTGTTGCTGCTGCCATGGTTCAGAAGCTGATAACAGGTGTTCTGGTGACCTGCTGTGCTGCTTAGTTACCCTGAACACACAATTTCTCACTGTATTAGTGGTATATCATGTTTTATACTGTTAAATGCTTATGTGTGAATAGGTATTAGAAAATGACTGCTTCTTGGTAGCATATACATTCAGAGTCAGGAACGACGGGGACGTTAACCAACCAGATTGTCCACGTGTGGCTGAGACAGTGACATCTTTGCTTTCTGATGGATCAATGAACACAAAGTTTGTTTCATGCACACTATTGAAAATATAGTGTAAAACTGCCTTTAAGGTATGTGTATAAAGTATATATGAAACATAAACAAATTTCATGTTTAGACTTGAGTCTCATCCCCAGCAAATCTCATTATATACATGAAAATATTCCAAAATCCAAAAAAAATTCCAAAGTCCAAAACACTTCTGGTTGCAAGCATTTTGGATAAGGGATATTCAATCTGTATAGGCAACATGTTGGTAACATCACATGAAAACAGCAACTATTGACCCAAGCTCCAAATGCATTCCAAAAATACGGCCAACAAGCCGGGCGCAGTGGCTCACGCCTATAATCCCAGCACTTTGGGAAGCTGAGGCAAATGTATCACCCGAGGTCAGGAGTTTGAGACCAGCCTGGCCAACATGGTGAAACTCTGTCTCTACTAAAAATACAAAAAATTAGCGGCGCAGGGTGGCACATGCCTGCAATCCCAGCTACTTGGGAGGCTGAGGCAGGAGAATCACTTGAACCCGGGAGGAAGAGGCTGCAGTGAGCTGAGATTGTGCCACTGCACTCCTGCATTCCAGCCTGGGTGACAGTGAGACGAGTCTTAAAAAAAAAAAAAGAGATGGGGGTCTTCCTATGTTGCCCAGGCTGCCTCAGCCTCCCAAAGTACGAGGATTAAAGGTGTGAGCCACCGTGCCCGGCCCAGTTTTCTCAGTCTTAATGGTAAAGGTGTGAACAGGAGGGTCTTGTTTTCTCAAAAAAATCCAGAGAGGCTCACAAGGGATGTGGCCAGGCAGATGCTACGAATGGAAAGAGCTTTTCCTTAGATCTGATTTATCAGGTGGGTGCAAATGTAATTGCTGGTTTTCCATTACCTTTAATGGCAATAACGACAAAGAAACCCCGCAATTACTTTTGCACCAGCCTAATAAATACCCCCTGGGAGCAGGAGTGAAAGACAAAGGACAATGGCAAAAGCCATGGGGACGCCTCGTGTAGAGCATGTAACAATTTCCCTTTTCTGTTCTATTTCCCTCTCTGGGTGGCATGGTACCAAACTGTATTTTTTTTTCCTTAAACAATTTTTTAAAGCTGTACACATTCAGCAGATAGTCACTCTATTATTTACAGCATCATCTGGTATCCTAGAGCACACACAATACCTTCCATTCTTTCCAGGCTCTCCTCTCTCCTTCTCAGGACCAACTATATCTTTTTTTTCTGGAGCTCACCAATTTCCCCTATCCTGGGCAGCTGGCAGTTTTATTCAATCAATTGCATTCTTATGCAATCTTCCGCAAAGAGAATAGGGATAAAGGAGAGGGGACGGGATTTGGGATCCAGATGATTGAGACTCAGAAGTCAGTGTGGGGAATGAAGTGCGGCTGCTAGGCTGGTGAGTGGGATGAGGGTCTTCCAGATGTGGGAAGTAAGACTGGGTTACAAAGCACCGCTCTAATCACTGGGGAGACCTGCCTGAATTCTACCTAATGGGGCACGAGTCCATACATCTATACGCATAAGAGCCCAGCGAAGGCAGGGCTGACAGCAGCAATACGTGAGGCTCCAAGGGTGCAGCTCACCTTTCACGAGCCAGGTGGCCGTGGCAGCTGAAACAGTGGCTTTTGCGTTCCCCACCCCTATGCCCAGCAAGACTGCCTGGGTGGCTAGGGAGCCGGAGAGGCTGGAAGCAAAGGCCTGGAGAAGAAAACAAGTAGGGTGAGAAGCGGGCGTAGGAGCGCGGCGGTCTAAGTGCCTTCATCTGTTCCTGCTCTTGGTGTAGGCGGCATGTCGGACCCCCCGCCCCCCCTCGCGAGTCTCAGTCACCCGTCCATTATTGGGGAGGGAAGAGTGGCCTGCACTGTCCCCTGCCCCAGACGACCGAGCTGACCTGCACGGAATCCCACAGCTGGTAGGGCAAGTAGTCCGGGCTGACGCTATCAGGAAAGCCCTGCGGCAGGAACACGGCCTGGAGCCCGGAGAGGGGCGGCGAGGAGGCCCCGGGAGCCCCCACTTCGCCCGCATCTCGTCCTTCGGGTTTGACCGTGAAGGCCCTGGAGAGCCCCCACCAGCGCCAGCCCCCGACCTCCCACTGCAGGCTCCCGTCCGCGGCGGCGCGGCAGCCCCGTGCCTCCCCGGAGCCGAACTGCTCGGAACACAGTGGGGTCTCCAAACCCGCGTCGTCAGCCATGCCGAGCTTCTGGGTCCCAGCCCCGCCCCTGTCGCCCGGTGGACGTGGCAGGCGGCACTTCCGGCTGGGCTACGGCGGCTGCGGAGGGACATCCTTCACGAACAGCTGCCGGCCCCGGCGTCCGCCGCGCAGTTAGGAAACTGACTGTCGCTCTCTCCCGCCTCAGCGCCGCTTCGGACGCCCCGGCACCGGCCCCTGTTGCTTTGTAGCATTCTGCAGCTAGACTGCAGGCGCCGTGGGCCTCCGCCAGTTGTGTTCGAGACGCGGTTCGGCCACAGAAGTTTTAGCTGTGTGACGTTGGGCAAGTCAGTGGCCCTCTCTGGGCCTCAGGTGCTTTTTCTGCTGTGAGACCAGCGACTGCGTTTTTAACCCTGATTTTATCCCTAGATCTACCCAACACATAGTAGGTGCTCAAAAGATATTTATGAGTGAATGAATGCGTAATGAGAAGAAATTGGACCAGATGAGGCCCTGTGAAGCTGCTTGGGTTTTTTTGTTGTTCTTTTTTTTTTTTTTCTCTTCGGAGTGTCCCTGGCCTGGACTAGAAATTCTCCATCCTTCTGCCTTCTGCGAGACTGCAGGAACATTGCTTTTGAAGGATGCTAAGGAATCCGAGGGATGAAAAAAATCAAGAGATTGCAATGATGTCACAAAACAAGGAAACAAGGCAGGAAATTCTTGTGTGTTTTTTGCGGGAGAGAGTCCATGAAATTGGCGGGGAGTCCAAAGAGGGAGTGTTTCTGTCCTTGGAACTCACATTTTCTTCTTTCCATTTCTCCTCTTCTTCCCTTCTAGTGCAGCTTATTCACTCCGAAGCAGAAATTTGCCAAAAAACATCCTCTTTTTATCAGAAAATAAAATATCCTGGTTTCTTAGCCTGGCATTCTTGGATCCGCACAGTTTGATCCCAACCGACAACTCCTTACTTGAAACTTCAGATTCTCCCAAACCGTCACCTTTCTTGTGGACTTAACACTGGAAGGCCCTTCTACCCCACTTCGCCTTATCTCACACAAACACAGTCTCTCTCAGACTGAGATAAACTTGAACACTTCTTTTCTTTTCTTTCTTTTTTTTTTTTTTTTAATTTCGGGTTTCAAAATACAAATGACCTAATCACAACATTTCTGTAATGTTGTCTAAATTCAGGTACTGGTTTGAATAGAGGACAAAAATAAAACAAGGTTTGAAGACTAAGTACTTTAAAAACGTGTTTACTTAAATAGAGGCAGGGCCTCCCTATGTTGCCCAGGCTGCTCTCAAACTCCTGGCCTCAAAAGTGATCCTCGGGCTGGGCGTGGTGGCTCACGCCTGTAATTCCAGCACTTTGGGAGGTCGAGGCAGGTGGATCACTTGAGGACAGGAGTTGAAGACCAGCTTGGCCAACATGGGGAAACCCCATCTCTACTAAAAATACAAAAATCAGCTGGGCGTGGGGGTGGCGTGGCCATAATCCCAGCTACCCGGGAGGCGGAGGCAAGAAAATAGCTTGAACTGTGTAGTTTTCATTAACTCCGTGTTTGTTATCTCTTTTTTACCAATGGTTTGCCAGTTCCTTCTACAAATACCTGTTGCTACCTATTATGTGCTCATTGGGATAGTGAGCAAAAACAAACAAGGGTCTTGGTCTTCTGGAACTTATATCAGGGAAGGATATTGATCAAATCATACAAATAAATGCAAAGTTGGAACTATATCAATTGCTGTAGAGGGGTACATGCTATTTAATATGAGGACTTTTAGAAGGAGAATTGAGCTAATCAATGGAATCAAGGGAAACTTTTTTTTTTTTGAGATGGAGTCTCCCTCTGTCACCCAGGCTGGAGTGCAGTGGCGCAGTCTTGGCTCACTGCAACCTCCACCTCCCAGGTTCAAGTGATTCACCTGCCTCACCCTCTCGAGTAGCAGGGATTACAAGCATTCACCACCACGCCCAGCTAATTTTTGTATTTTTAGTAGAGACGGGGTTTTGCCATGTTGGCCAGGCTGGTCTTGAACTCCTGGCCTCAACTCATCTGCCTGCCTTGCCTCCCAAAGTGCTGGGATTACAGGCATGAGCCACTGTGCCCAGCCAAGGGAAACTTTTTAACAAAAATTTAAGATGGGGTCTCTCTGTGTTGCCCAGGCCTCCCGCCTTGGTCTTCCAAAATGCTAGGATTATAGGCATGAGCCCTTGAGGCCAGCTGGGAAACTGTTTTTTTTGAGGAAGTGTGTATTTAGCTGAGATCTAGAGTAAAAGTTAACTTGATTATGATGGGAAAATAATTTTCTGGAAAGAAGGAGCAGCATGTCCTGAGTGGGAAGGGAGCGTGGTACCTAACATCCAACAAAGGCCGGTGCAGCAGAAGTCTAGAGCACGAGGGACATGGGGAAAGGGCTGCTAGGGAGTTAGGGGCCAAACTGCAGGACATTGTAGGCCAAGCAGTTCTTCATCCTTAAGGTTAAGATTTATTTTTTATTCTATCAATCAATCAATGAGACAGGGTCTTGCTCTGTCACCCAGGCTGGAGTGCAGTGGTGCAATCATAGCTCACTGCAGCCTCAAACTCTTGGGCTCAAGTGATCCTCTTGCCTCAGCCTCCCAAGTAGCTGGGACTACAGGCATGCACCACCGTGCCTGGCTAACTTTTAAAATTTTCTGTAGAGATGGAATCTCACTATGTTGCCTAGGCTGGTCTCGAACTCCTGGCCTCAAGTGATCCTCCCACCTCGGCCTCCCAAAGCTCTTGAGATTAAAGAATATATTGGTATATATTGGAGTGGCACTTTAGAGAGGTAGTTGAATAAATTTAATTTTTTTTTAAAAGACAGGTTCTCTGTCACCCAGAGAGTGCAGTGGTGCGATCATACTATAGTCTCACTACAGCCTCAACTTCCAGGGTTCAAGCGATCCGCCTCAGCCTCCTGAGTAGCTGGGACCACAGGCGTGTGCCACCATGGCTAGTTAATTTTTGTATTTTATTTTTGTAGAGACAGGGTTTTGCCATGCTGCCTAGGCTGGTCTCAAACTTCTGGGCTCAAGTGATCCGCCCACCTCAGCTTCCCAAAGTGCTGGGCTTATAGGCACAAACCGTGCCTGGCAGAAATGTAATGTTTAATTCTTATTTGCCATTTAGCTTATAACACTGTCAATAAATTATCCTTTCAAAATAATTTTGAGTTTCCTGGTACAGTGAAAGATAGAAGGGCTACAAGCATTGTGTTATATTTGAAAGGTTAGCTTCTGTGAGTGGATAGGACTCTGGGGCAAATGTCTATGAATTCCATCAGAGGGCCTTACTGTGAATGTAGGTTCTGTCCAGGATTGTAGCTGTGAGATCTTGGGCAAGTTACATATCTTTCTGTCTTTCAGTTTCTTCTTCTGAAAGACGAAATGGTAATGGTAAAATGGAAATAATACTAGTACCTACCACACAGAGTTGGAACGAGAATTAAGAGTCATGTCATGGCCCGGGGCGGTGGCTCACGCCTGTAATCTCAGCACTTTGGGAGGCCGAGGTGGGCGGATCACGAGGTCAAAAGATCAAGACCATCCTGGCCAACATGGTGAAACCCCATGTCTACTAAAAATACAAAAATGAGCCGAGTGTGGTGATATGTGCCTATAGTCCCAGCTACTCGGGAGGCTGAGGCAGGAGAATTGCTTGAACCTGGGAGGCAGGGGTTGCAGTGAGCTGAGACTGCACCACTGCACTCCAGCCTGGGCGACACAGCAAGACTCTGTCTAAAAAAAAAAAAAAAAGTCATGTCGTATATGCAAAACTCTTAAAGTATTTAGCACATAGTACATACTGTTTAAGTGTTGGTTCTTATTCAGAGATAATGTCAAGTGTTCAAATGTGAGGCCCTTGGCTCCATGTGAGGCAGGTGGCCCTCATGACTAGTGTCACTATATAATTTATTGTGCAAACCAGGACTTTTGATAAGGTCATTAAAGGAAGCACTGGTAATAATTGTGTTGGGAAAACAGGACTGCGGGAAAACAGGTCTGCAGTGAAGCTGTCTCGGGCAAATGGGAATATATGGTCACATTATTTATGAACCCACTGCAGCTCTACTGCTCACCATTGTCCACCTTGACCTCTCCCTACTCAGACTATGACAGCCCCTGTTTGTTGTAGCATTTACTTAACTCTTAGCCTATGCTGTCTGGAGCCAGTTTGTATTTGCTTTTGTTAGGTACAGATGTCCTGTCTTCCCAAGTGGACTGTAAGTACCTGAGGGCAAGGACCCATCATGCACTTCCCTGTGACCCGAGTGTGCAGATAGGTGGCTTGACAAAGAGATGAGTGATAGTTCCCCTTTCTCTATAGCTGACTGCCACAGTCGCTACTTGAGACCCTCATTACAATAGTTACTACTGTTACTATCTGAGACCTTCACTATGACCCTTACTACTGACTACTTGAGACTGTCGCTATGACAGTTACTACTGTTACTACTTGAGACCTTCATTAAGACAGTTACTGCCGTTACTCTTTGACACCCTCATTACAAGACTGAATGAAGGGGTGAACATAGAAAATGAAAACTTAAAGCAAAAAGGAAGGGTCCAGGGGAAGAAGAGAGCTCCCTGCTTCTAGTAAGCAAAGGCAGCCCTTGAGCTTCCACAGGAGGAGGAGGTAATGATGGGTCGGCTGCTTAACTGATAACAGGTTCATATTATTATTAACAGGCTTCAGATGTACCTAATCACAAGAAACACTGTGCTTGGGGCATGACTGCCCTCAGCATTCCTTCTGGGTGGCAGACGCAGTTTGTCAGTTTGCCAACATTCTGCATTTATGAGAAACAGTTTGTTGTTTACTCATACAGCCTCCAGTGGTATACTGAGTTGATCATGACCTTCATTCTTTTGGCCTGTAACATTTCTCTCTCATGAGGTCTCTTGAGAGCCTGCGCCTAAATCCTGTCATTTGACAGTGCAACTGTCTCTTGTTATAGCTAGGGAATTGCTTCCAGGACCCTGGAGTATACGAAAACCTGCACACACTCGTCTTGCAGTTGGCTCTGCATATATGTGGCTTTTGCAACCCTCTGTTACTGTATTTGCTTTTTTTTTTTTTAGATGGAGTTTCGCTCTTGTTGCCCAGGCTGGAGTGCAGTGGCACAATCTCAGCTCACTGCAACCTCCGCCTCCTGAGTTCAAGCGATTCTCCTACCTCAGCCTCCCAAGTAGCCGGGATTACGGGCATGTGCCACCATGCCTGGCTAATTTTTGTATTTTTAGTAGAGACGGAGTTTCACCATGTTGGCCAGGCTGGTCTTGAACTCCTGACCCCACATGATCCACTCGCCTTGGCCTCCCAAAGTGCTGGGATTATAGGCATGAGCCACTGCGCCCGGCCTGCTGTATTTTCTTTCTTTCCTTTTCCTTTTATTATTTAACTGAATAAGAAAAAATGTTGGTATCCTTTCTTTTCTTCTTGCTCTGTTCTCCTCTCCCTCCCTCCCTTCCTTCTTTTCCTTTCCTCCCTCCCTCCCTTCCTTCCTTTCCTCCTTCCCTTCTTTTTCCCTTCCTTCTTCCCTCCCTTCCTCCCTTCTTCCTTTCCTCTTTTTGGAGATAGTTTCACTCTGTCACCCAGGCTGGGTGCAGGGGTGTGACCATGGCTCACTGCAGCCTTGACCTCCTGGGCTTAAGTGATCCTACCATCTCACTGCCTGAGTAGCTAGAATTACAGGTGCATGCTACCACTTCCAGCCATTACTATATTTTTGATCTGTATTTGGTTGAAAGAAATCTACATTATAAGTGGATCTGCCCAGTTCAAACCCGTGTTGTTCAAAGATCACTGGTATATCAAGCATGGGGCAGAATACTCCAAGCTCTCAGCCCCTTGACTTTCCCCTAGTTGATTTCCCCTCTTCCAATCCTGCCTCCTGTAGTCACTCTCCACACAGCTTCCAACTGTCTGGTTTACAACCTCTCAGTGGGCTGGGCACAGTGGCTCATGCCTGTAATCCCAGCACTTTGGGAGGCTGAGGTGAGTGGATCACTTGAGGTCAGGAATTTGAGACCAGCCTGGCCAACATGGTGAAACCCCATCTCTACTGAAAATACAAAAATTAGCCAGGCGTGGTGGCGCTAGCCTGTAATCCCAGCTACCTGGAAGGCTGAGGCAGGAGAATCGCTTGAACCTGGGGGGCGGAGGTTGCAGTGAGCCGAAATTGTCCCACTGCACTCCAGCCTGGGTGACAGAACGAGACTGTCTCAAAAACAGCAACAACAAAAGCACCTCACAGTGGCTTATCATTACTTTTATGGAAGGAGATTGCAACATTCTCCTCAAACCCTTCAATGGCTTTTCTTCATACTTGAAAATAAAACCCGAACTTTTTGTCAGAGCAAGCAAAGCTCTGCAGATCCGGTCCTGCCTGATCTCTTGAACCTCACCTCTGCCACTCATCCTGTCGCTTCCCCTAAAGATCATAAGATCCAGGAGCACTAATCTATTTTGAGGGCTTTGTATCAGTGCCTGGCACAAGGTAGGGTCCAATTATCTATTTGTGGAAAGAATAAATTTTTATTTTTTAAAAAATAGAGATGGGGAGGCTGGGTATGGTAGCTCATGTCTATAATCCCTGCACTTTGGGTGATCGAGGCAAGTGGATCACCTGAGGTCAGGAGTTCGAGACCAGCCTGGCCAACATGGTGAAACTCTATCTCTACTAAAAATACAGAAATTAGCTGGACATGGTAGTATGCATGCCTGTGGGCCCAGCTACTTGGGAGGCTGAGGCAGGAGAATCATGTGACCTGGGAGGCAGAGGCTGCAGTGAGCCGAGATCATGCCACTGCACTCCAGCCTGGGTGACAGAGCAAGACTCCATCTCAAAAAAAAAAAAAATTTCAATGTCAGAATTGTTAGATATATTAAAACACAAGTCTATTATGTAAAAGGAAAACTCGAGGTACAGAAAATTATTCACTAAAAAAGAAAAAAAAAAGAAAATTATTCACTGAATTAAGTGTTACTAAGATGAGTATTGAGCCAAAGAATGGCTTTAGGACATTTTTCAAGGCAGAGTAAATATTATCAAATAATTTACTTAAGAAAACTACTGAAGTCCATGATTTTTGTTATAATATGAAAACCTAAGGTCATCAAGATACCTTGACCGCTCATCCCGACTTCATGAAAGAATATGGTCTTTTCATCATTCTCAGAGACCAGATGTTTCCTGTCACCACCTATCACAGTCTCCATTAGGTACTTTGTATGTCCAGAGTAGGTTAATGCCTTATATTTAATACTTTTGAAAAAGAGTTAGATAATTTAGTCAGCTACATCTTATACATTATCACAGGCATGAAGGAATTGTAGAAATGCTTCCACTCATCCTGAAAATATTTCTGACTCTTGTGGAATTGATAGAACAACTAGCGGATTAATTTCTAAATTAAACTACAAAACTTTTTAAAAAATCCATTATTCCCATTTTATGGGTAAGGAGATCTTAGATGAGAAAGATCAACAAAAACAGATTTTCGGGGCCAGGCATGGTGGCTCAGGCCCGTAATCCCTGCACTTTGGGAGGCCGAGGCGGGTGGCTCTCTTGAGGTCAGGAGTTTGAGACCAACCGGGGCAAAATGGTGAAATCATTTTGTATTTCCCTATGAAAAATACAAAAAATATTAGCTAGGCATGTTGGTGCATGCCTGTAATCCCAGCTACTCAGGCAGGTGAGACACAAGAAACCTTTGAACCTGGTAGGTGGAGGTTGCAGCAAGCTGAGATCGTCCCTCTGTACCTTGGGTGACAGGGCCACACCCTGTCTCAAATAAAACAAAAAAACAACAGATTTTTGGCCTCTTGCATCAAAAACCAACAATGACATAAATGAGCTGCAGTTCAGGACTGGCTCATGTTCTTGGAACTTAGCTCCCTCTCTACAACTTAGCCCATGACCCAGCAATTATTTCCTTTCCCCACATAGCCTTGGCACTGGCCAGTTTCTGGCCCAGTGAAGTCCCCTTTCTAGACTAGAGCATTTACTCCACCTCCTGATACACTTCCTCCCCTTGCAGGTGATCCCTCATAGACCAAAATGTAGCACACCCACCAGGTGCCTCCCTGTTGCCGGGCTGTGGAACTCAGTGACTGTTAGGACGGCCAGCAAACGTATGGAGGGAGGTGGCCAGGTCAGAGATATGGGCTCAGGATCCTGTGACCTTACCTCCCCACAGAACTGCAATTATACTTTCACCTGGGGTAGCAATGACAGTACACACTTGGGGAATTGAAAATATTTTTTGTTGCGGGAAGTCAGGGACCCCGAATGGAGGGACCAGCTGAAGCCATGGCAGAAGAACATAAATTGTGAAGATTTCATGGACATTTATTAGTTCCCCAAATTAATACTTTTATAATTTCTTACGCCTGTCTTTACTGCAGTCTCTGAACATAAATTGTGAAGATTTCATGGACACTTATCACTTCCCCAATCAATACCCTTGTGATTTCCTATGCATGTCTTTACTTTAATCTCTCAATCCCGTCATCTTCATAAACTGAGGAGGATGTATGTCGCCTCAGGACCCTGTGATGATTGTGTTAACTGTACAAATTGTAGAGCATGTGTGTTTGAACAATATGAAATCTGGGCACCTTGAAAAAAGAACAGGATAACAGCAGTATTCAGGGAACAAGAGAGATAACCTTAAACTCTGACTGCTGGTGAGCCAGGAGGAACAGAGCCACATTTCTCTTCTTTCAAAAGCAAATGGGAGAAATATCGCTGAATTCTTTTTCTCAGCAAGGAACATCCCTGAGAAAGAGAATGCGTCCCTGAGGGGAGGCCTCTGAAATGACCACTTTGGGGGCGGCTGTCTTTTATGGTCATAGTGGAGGGATGAAATAAGCCCCATTCTCCTGTAGCACTCCCAGGCTTATTAGGACGAGGAAATTCCTGCCTAATAAATTTTGGTCAGACCAGTTGTCTGCTCTCAAACCCTGTTTCCTAAAAGATGTTATCAATGACAATGCGTGCCCGAAACTTCATTAGCAATTTTAATTTTGCCCCAGTCCTGTGGTCCTGTAATCTCACCCTGCCTCCATTTGCCTTGTGATGTTTTATTACCTTGTGAAGCGTGTGATCTCTGTGACCCACACCCTATTCGTACACTCACTCCCCTTTTGAAAATTGCTAATAAAAACTTGCTGGTTTTGTGGCTTGAGGGGCATCACGGAACCTGTTGACTTGTGATGTCTCCCCCCGACACCCAGCTTTAAAATTTCTCTCTTTTGTACTCTTTCCCTTTATTTCTCAGACTGGCTGACACTTAGGGAAAATAGAAAAGAACCTATGTGAAATATCAGGGCTGAATTTCCCCCAATAATTTTTGAAAAACTTTGTCCCAGTTACAATTACCAAAAACAATGACAACTTCCTTGCAGCACCTCCAGAGAGATGGCAGTGCCTGGAAAGGCTCTGCTTTTCCATGATCCTTTGAGGCAGACAGGGGCTCTCCTGGAGGGAGCAGAAAATGTGGAGTCTGAGACAGAAGGGGATGACAGTGAAGCGCGGTGGGTGCTGGATTCTGTGCTTCCTGGGATGTGTTTTTGTTGAAACTCCAATTTTCTCTTGCTCCCCAAATTCTTTAAATGAACAATCATTGAATTATAAATAGATAAATGGTAACTTGAGAAGGATTTGTCAACAGATTACAGTGCCAGGAAGAAGGTGAGGTTCAATATTGACAAAGAAAATAGAGACATCTATGTAATTCAATGCAAGTTGATATGCACAGGTAGATTGCATATGTGTGTGTGTGTGTGTGTGTGTGTTTTGAATATATGTTTTATCAAAATGTAACTCAATAGAGTTAGACTCTAAACTGAGCAATATTCATAGAAGAAACAAAGACATTTAACAAGGAATTTCCCCTCCCACACACAAGCACCAAGTTTATGTAGTTGAGAGGGAAATTCTACCGATAAAGTAATCAATAAACTAATGCTAGTTAAACTACTCAAGAGTTATAGAGAGGTAAATCTTTCCTAAAATAGTTTTTAGGAAGGGTATATAAAGGTGATACCAGAACCTTGCCTAGATTTAGCCACATAAAGGTGATACCAGCACCTTGCCTAGATTTAGCCATCTAGAATACTATAGACAAATAGGACATATACTTTTTTTTTTTTTTTTGAGACAGAGTTTTGCTCTTGTACACATGCCAGAGTACAATGACGCAATCTCGGCTCACCACAACCTCCACCTCCCGGGTTCAAGTGATTCTCCCACCTCAGCCTCCCGAGTAGCTGGGATTACAGGCATGCGCCACCACGCCTAGCTAATTTTATGTTTTTAGTAGAGACAGGGTTTCTCCATGTTGGTCAGGTTGGTCTTGAACTCTTGACTTCAGGTGATCCGCCCCCCTTGGCCTCCCAAAGTGCTGGGATTACAGGCGTGAACCATAGTGCCCGGTGACATATACATTTAAGAGTAAAATATTAAATATTAGAAACTATTGCATCAATATATTAATGCATAATCGATCACCCTTTATGTTATAAAGGTAAGTATGATTCAATATTAAGAAATTCATTGATGAAATTAATCACATTAACTGAATGAGAATGTCATGTGACTATGTTCATCAATGCAAAAAAATTGGCAGAATTCTACAGAAAATTATGTTTAATAAATTTAGTAGGAAACTGGTGTAAAAGATTTCTGAAAAACATGAAAATAGACTTATACAAATGAAAAATAATGACACCAAATGTTTGGGTAGGAAAATTCAACAATATTGAGAAGTCAATAATCTTTGAATAAATTTATATGTTGATTTTGACCCAAATATAATACCATGTACTTGAGTTCTGAAGATTTAAAAAATGTATTGCTATGTAAACAAAAAAATCCATGAACAATTTGAAATGAAAAAAAAAAAGAGTGACTTCCCTTGTCATATATTATTAAAACATGGGGATCTGGCACTGTGGCTCACGCCTGTAATGCCAGCACTTTGGGAGGCTAAGGCAGGCGGATCACCTGAGGTCAAGAGTTTGAGACCACCCTGACCAACATTATGAAACCCCATCTGTAATAAAAATACAAAAATTAGCCAGGTCTTGGTGGCACCTGTAATCCCAGCTACTCAGGAGGCTGAGGCAGGAGAATTGCTTGCACCTGGGAGGCAGAGGTTGCAGTGAGTCAAGATCACGCCACTGCAATCCAGCCTGGGTGACAAAGCAAGACTCCATAGGAAAAAAAAATAAAACATGAGAATTAAAATAGTGTACTGTTGATTCATGAATAGAAATAGAAATGAGTGGAATACAAATTTTAAAATAGAATAAAATATTTGAAAATATTTTACAATTTTAATTACAATAAGACAGCAATGACAAAAGTAGAAATGTGGATTTGGGGTGTCTCACTGGAGACCACAGCCCATGAATATGTAGCTGAGCCTTTGTCTCCTCATGTGTTTTGTTGCCACAGAGATGGTGTTTCCACAAGTGCAGGGAGGGTATTCAGCCTTTGAATAGAGCAGCTGTGGCTATTGTCTGATGAATAACATTTTTATGGGCACAATACACACTGTAACCTGTTCTAAGAGCCCACAGCCTGTTTTCTGGTGAGCTGAGATGTGACTGCCTTCAGTAACACTTTATCACCTGCATCTGACCCACTTTCTCTGGGTACCTTAAAAACAGTCACATTCTGTTTTAGTAATTCCTTCAGTTGGTGACTTGCCTGGTGTGAGACTATCTGGGAACCCCTCCTATCCAAGCCCACAGGTGATAACAGTCTGTGAACAGTCCAGGGAGAGACCAACTGCTCAGGGATGCCGGAACAGTGTATGAACAGACTACGTATGTATAAACTTGTACCCATCATTGAGCTTTGGCCAGTTGTTCAAACCATGTTCAAATAAGATAAATGCCAATTGTAACCAATGCAGCTCTTTCCGTATCCCACTTCTGTACCATTTTCTGTATGTCACTTTCTTGATTCTGTCCATAAATCCTCTCTGACCACACAGCAGCATGGAGTTTTTCTGAACCATTCTGGTTAAGAGAGCTGCCTGGTTTGCAAGTCATTCTTTGTTCAATTAAATCCTGTTCAACTTAATTTCCCGAAAGTATTTTTTATTCTTTACTTAGTTATTTTTTTAACATTACCAAGGTGAACAAGAGCTCGGAATATCTTTGGTGTGAGGAATATGGTAGGTGATGTTTTCTGGAGGATGAGGTGAGGCCAGAATAGGGTTTGAGGGCCAAAGAGGGACCTGTGTGAGAGGCTGATGAGGGTGCTGTTAGTAACTGGGCCTGTTATACGGGAACAGGGTTATTACCCCTATCAAACATGAAAGAAGGGGAAAAGTTCTTAAAACACAAGCAGGAGGTATTTTCCCTCCTACTTTTTATATTTCCACAAACATCCAAAAGCTAAGTATATGGCTTCTGTCCTTCATTCTCACAGTGTTCAGAGTAGCCAGCCATGTCCAATGAGGAGGGTTCAGGTGCACAGAGCGGTCTTCTAAATACTAATCTACATCTTTTTCCACTACAGAATTTTTTTTTTTTTTTTCGAGACGGAGTCTTGCTCTGTCACCCAGGCTGGAGTGCAGTGGCGCAATCTCGGCTCACTGCAAGCTCCGCCTCCCGGGTTCACGCTATTCTCCTGCCTCAGCCTCTCCGAGTAGCTGGGACTACAGGCGCCTGTCACCATGCCCGGTTAATTTTTTGTATTTTTAGTAGAGACGGGGTTTCACCGTGGTCTCGATCTCCTGACCTCGTGATCCGCCCGCCTCGGCCTCCCAAAGTGCTGGGATTACAAGTGTGAGCCACCGCGCCCGGCCTTTCCACTACAGAATTTTTATCAAGTCAATTTAAAAAGTTTTGGTTGATTAAAGAAGCGTTTTTAAGGCCTGGTGCAGTGGCTCATGCATGTAATCCCAGCAATTTGGGAGGCCAAGGTGGGCGGATCTCTTGAGGTCAGGAGTTGGAGACCAGCCTGGCCAACATAGTGAAACCCCGTCTCTACTAAAAATACAAAAAATAGCCAGGCGTGGTGGCAGGTGCCTGTAATCCCAGATACTCAGGAGGCAGAGGCCGGAGAATCACTTGAACCCTGGAGGTGGAGGCTGCAGTGAGCCGAGATCGTGCCACTGCGCTCCAGCCTGGGTGACTGAGCAAGACTACGTCTCAAAACAAACACACAAACAAACAAAAAACCTTTTAAAGTATATAAACATTAGTTTCAAAATTCTGGTTGGCAAAACAACTATGTCAAGTTCGCGAAATATAGGGGAAGTTCCAATGAAGTGCCAGAGCCAGAGTTACTCCCAGAGCCAGCTTCGGGGCTACTGTCCTGTCCTCAGGATGCTACAGTCTTTCTAAGCTACATAGGTCACACATGGGGCTGACCTTTCAAACACGCAGGTGCTGCTGTGTAAGACAAATAGGGGACCTTCAACTCTGCTCCTCTGGATGGAAAGAAGGTGTCTCATAGGTCCTATTTTCCATACTAGATGTTAAGTACAGTCGCTATAAGAAGGTCAGTTTCAAATGATTTGCAAAGCACATTTACAAACTCTTCAACCTCATGAGCATGCCCCTGAATACTACAAATAAGAGGAGTGGGGAATCACTTTGAAAGCAAAGGGGGTGAGGCCTTTCTTTTCAGTGACCAAACTGGGTCCCTTGTACAATTCACAGATCCAGCTCCCAGCCCAGCCCACACCTTAACTGGTTCCTGTGGGAACCCCAGCTCAGTTTGTCTCCAAGATGCCCCCAAATCCTCCAGCCTGGATGCTGCCTCCAGGGTCCACCCTTGTGGGGTTTCCCACTGAGACCCCCCTCACCAGAGGCCAGAAAGAGCCAATCCAAGCTCAGCCGGCAGTGGATGCTCACCCCGGATGATCTGTCTGCTCTGCTGTCAGTTACACCACTGCTGTCTACTCTCAACCAAGTCTACATCAAGAGACGTCAGCGGCACATGCCCAATTATGCCTTTGGTAACAACCCCCCTGCATCTCACCTGTCTCCAGCTCCCCACATCCCTTGAAGTCTGGTTTCCTTGATCAGGATTAGGGGTTTTCAGTGTGGCAGGGACTCCTGATGGTAGCAGAATGGCATCTCTGAGGCCAAACCATGTCTGAATTGACACTCCATGCTATCTAACTTTTTCACTCTCCTCTGCTCTGCAGTGTGGGGTGGAGTTCCCCAAAGCAGAAGCAGTTGTGAGAATTCAGCTGTCTCCTACTAATCCAGGTATTTCAGAGACCCCTGTAGTCAGAGCACCATGGTCCCGAGATGAGCAGGAAGAACACTTCCAATGGGTATGCGGTCCTGGGAAGTTTTAGAGAATCAAATTCCAGATCTTTGAAGTCCATACTCATTCTCAAAATCAACTAGACCCAAAAACTGTGTCCAGGGGAGTCCCTGCCCCTGGGCCCTTCTCATGCTTCCTTCCTTCTCCCAATTGCCAATCTCACCTGCCTGAAATTTACAAGGGGCGTTGTCCCAGACCACGAGAATAGGGACCCTTCAACAATTCCCTCAATTCTATACCATCCATCTGATTAGAGGATTTATTTCCAATACAATTGGAATTTCTGTTTCATAAATATTTATTAAAATTTGAAACATTCACTTTGGTAAACTGCATTTTACTAAATATGTGTCTATATATGTTATATATATATATAAATTTCCTCTTGAATATATATGTCAGAGCTATCTATCCATGTATCTATACAGAGAGAGAGTGAGACAGAGAGACCAACAGATAGAAAGACACAGCACATGAGAGAATTTGCAAGTAAGTAGAATGGGAGTGAACAAAATACAAGCACAAAAGCATATGAGTTATCTTAGGATAAAGTTGTGTGGGGATAGTGGAATAGAAATACAAGTTCAAGAAGCAAAAGGCATGTTGTAAAACTCCCAGTTGCTAAGGAAAAACTTGTTTGGTTTTAAAAAAAATATATATTGGTCAGGGCCAAATCACCACCCCATTAACATTGTGTTGGGTATATTCAAAAGAGTGATGTGTGGTTTGTTTAAATGTGTTTGGATCCTGTCACAATTAAAAGCCTTTGCTATGATTTAAATGTGTGAGGCAAAAATAAATGTCTACAAAACTTGTGTGGGAGTATACACAAAGATTCTTTAGAAGGATTGGATGAAAGAATTTGAAGACAATTAAAGGAAAGAATATCTGAAAGTCTAATCCCTAGCTGACATTACTTTTCCTCCTGAAACATGCAGTGGGGCTGCCCAGGCCTTTGTCTCCATTTGTTCTATTTACCTGTAAGAAAATAAGACTTGGTTCTCATCATAATTTTAGCAGTCATGATGTACATGGCCTCAAGGAAGTGCCAGAGGATGTTTTAGGCTCCAGGAGCCATTTAAAGGATGTTTCTTTCCAAAGAAAATGTTCATGTCATGAATTTTATTCCACTAACATAATCTGAACATACAGGTCTACCTTTAAATAACGGGCCAGATGACCCCCGTTTATCTAGGAGTGCAGTCTTCTGTCAGGGCAGATGTCCTTTCTACTGTGGAGAATTGCATTCTGAGACCCTATGAGTCTGAGCATGTCTGTAAGGGGCTGCCGCCATCTATTACTAGGGTGGCCTCTTTAGCTTTGGCTCTATACCATGTGGCTTGAAGATTTTCCTTGAATTTGACCTGAGTCCCTGACCCCACCCACATTGCTGGGGAGGAGGGGCCCGTTCTGGACTCTGGCAGCTGTAACTCCTGACCCCTAGTCTTGCTTGCAGTGGAAAAGAAGAGGCGGAAGAGGGAGGTGCACACTCAGCCACTCTGGGCATCCTTCCTGGGTAGGCTGGGCCCCCTGCAGGGCCTGCTCTCACCTACCCAGGAGCACAGCTGATCTCGGCTGGGTCTCCCTCAGCACCCTCGGGATGTGTGGGGCAGGTGTCTGCGAGTCCCTGGGGGACTCAGATTCCGGCCAGTCTCACTGCCTCCTGCCTCAGCATTGGGACCCTCATGTGGCTGCAGATGTGGCTGGTAGTACCAATCAAGGGAGCCTCTGTCTTCCCAAACTTAAATTCCCCCTCCCATAACCCATAACTTCAGCCCCCTCCATTTTCTGAGCTAAGCTCCAATTAGTGAAAACAAAGTCAAGTGGGAGTCAGGGGACAGGAATGTGGCCCAGGGGTGGGGCAGAAGAGGGGGAAGGGACAAGTCTCTCTCGAATGGATCAAGAGCGAGCTCCTCCCTCCTGCGAGTAGCCACGCTGCCAAGATGCTGACCTTCAGATTCGAACGGCCCATGTCTCCTCCCCAGCCCTGGGACCCTCTGGAGGCTGCAGGTCCTGATTGCTGTGCCAGTCACAGCAGGAACAGGCCCCCAAAACGTCACATCTCCAGGAAATAAGACCAAGGTTCCACCTAACCAGTTCAGCTCTCACCTCCCTCCCAAAATGTTCACAGGGGAAACCATGGGCCAAACTATGTAACACGAAATCTACAACCTTTTTGCCCTGACTCTAACCTGGTACTGCCACGAGCAACTCAGGGTTTTGCATTGACTGAGAGTGGGATGTGTGTCATCAATTCCAATCAGATTTCTGGAGAAGGCTCTTTTTTCCTTGATGGTTGAGGTCTTCATTGCAGTCCTCTTGGTGGAAGGAAAGGCCTTCCTAGAAGTCCAAACAGTTCTCTTTTCCTCCCTCTGGCTAATTTCTTATTCAGCTGAAGCAGAGCCTGCCTCGATGAGGGAGTTCCTATTAGGTTTCTTAATTTAAGAGACATCACCAGTAGTGAATTCCACTGTAAATCAGCAGTGCTTTATTTTTCTGTTGCAGAATGAGTTTGTGATCCTGGTTTTCTACAATTCTTTAGCAAATGTGTTTTTGTAATTTCAACGTTCAACCCTTCCTTTATTGACTTATCTAGCATGCTGAAAGGGAATCAGTTTCCCCTGCTATTCTCAAGACACTGGGTTGAGGGAAGAGACTGCAATTCTTCACTACATCTCACTAATTTTACTCTGCAATTCATTATAGTCCAGGTAGTTAGATTAGTTCCAACTGTGCCAGGAAATTTTGAGGAATGAATAAAATTAGATGTTTTTTTCCTTTTTTTTTTTAAGAGATGGGGTCTCACTATGTTGCCCAGGCTGGTCTTGAACTCCTGGGCTCAGACAATCCTCCTGTCTCTGCCTCTTACAGGCATGAGCCACTGTGCGTGGCTTCAATGCTGGATGTGTTCTTGGCAGCATGGCCTTCTAAGCCATCCGAGGCAGCACCATCTCTTTTGAGTTTCCTGGCACGTACCAGAGACCTTCCTGAAACTTTTCCTTAATGAGCTTTGGAAGGGCTTTGGGATCTTGATCTTTCCTATCTGGTAATGAATTATTTTTAAAGAAATATTTAAGAAAAATTATTTAGAAGTGAAAGGATGCAGGAGAGAGTCGGCCTGGTGTGATGTGAGAAAGACTGGACCTGGTGGTCATTGCTGGCTTTCAAGCTGGAAAGGGACCAGGAGTGAAAGAATGTGGTCTCTTCTATAGACTAGAAGAGGAAAGAAAAAGAACTCTTTCTCAGAGATTCCAAGGGGAACACAGCCTAGAGGACAACTTAATTTTAGCCTGGTGAGTCTCATTTTAGATTTCTGATCTCTAAGTCTGTAAGATAATAAAATTTATTTATTTATTTATTTATTTATTTAGAGACAAGGTCTCACTCTGTCACCCAGGCTGGAGTGCAGTGGCGTGATCTTGGCTCACTGCAGCCTCTGCCTCCCGGGTTCAAGCGATTCTCCTGCCTCAGCCTCCCAAGTAGCTGGGATTACAGGTGCATGCCACCACGTCTGGCTAATTTTTGTATTTTTAGTAGAGATGGGGTTTCGCCATGTTGGCCAGGATGGTCTTGAACTCCTGACCTCAAGTGATCTGCCTGCCTTGACCTCCCAAAGTGTTGGGATCACAGACGTGAGCCACCGCACCTGGCTAGTAACACATACTTTCCACCCTACGTAAATGAAAACATGTTCACATGGAAACCTGTACACAAATATTTATAGCAACTCTATTCACACTTGCCCCAAAGTGCAAACAATCTAGATGTCCTTCCATGGCTGAATGAACTACAGTGCATCCATACAATGCAGTGTGTGCACTGACACTTGCAACAACTTGGATGGAGCTCAAGAACATCATGCTGACCAAAAAAAGCCAGTCTCAAAGGTTACATACTGTCTGATTCCATTTATATGACATCCTGAAAAAGGCTTAACTGAAGTGATGAACAGATAAGTGGTTGCCAGAAGTTATGGGTGAGGATAGGGGTGGCTACAAAAGGGTAATGTGAAGGAGTGGTTTTTGGGTGATGGAAACATTCTGTACCTTAACTGCGTTTGTAGTTACACAAATCTATTATAAAATTAATAAACTAGGCTGGATGTGGTGGCTCACACCTGTAATCCCAGCACTTTGGGAGGCCAAGGTGGGTGGATCACTTGAGGTCAGGAGTTTGAGACTAACCTGGCCAACATGGTGAAACCCCATCTCTACTAAAATACAAAAATTAGCTAGGCGTGGTGGTGCACGCCTGTAATCCCAGCTACTTGGGAGGCTGAGGCAGGAGAATCACCTGAACCTGGGAGGCAAAGTTTGCAGCGAGCTGAGATCGCATCACTGCACTCCAGCCTGGGCCACAGAAGGAGACTCCCTCTCAAAAAAAAAAAAAAAAAAAAAATTTAATATACTGTACACCAAAAGGAAGTCAGTTTTGCTGTATATTAATTAAAAAATGCTACAACCAAAAAGGCAAATCAACAAAGCTTTATGAGTGTATAGGCACCTATGAATGTTGGGTTTTGAATGGAAAAAAAAAGTGACAGGAAATATACAACGTTTAATGCTGGTTACTTTGGAGGGGGCAAAAATGATTCAGTTTTTCAGTGTGCGTGTTTGTATTGTTTTAATTATTTTAATTAGTATATAGTAATTTTTAAATTTAAGAAACATCTACTGAAAATGGAAAATACCAGGAAAAATATTTAAACAGAAGAAAAAGAGTATTTCTGCTTTATTGGGTACCTGTTGACAGGGTAGTGAACAAGACAAATGCATCTCCATTCTTTTTTTTTTTTTTTGAGATGGAGTCTCTCCCTGTCACCCAGACTGGAGTGCTGTGGTGTGATCTTGGCTCAGTGCAACCATTGCCTCCAGGGTTCAAGCGATTCTCGTACCTCAGCCTCCCAAGTAGCTGAGACTACAGGCGCCTGCCACCACGCCTGGCTATTTATCTCCGTTCTTGTGGAGCGCAGCGTGGTGGAGTTCGGTCCACACGCTTACAGGTGGCTTATCTGCAAAATGTGTCTAAAAAGAAATTTTATAGGATAAATATTTTATACATGTTTGAAACAGTGCTTGGCACAAATGAATAAATGTAATGCAAGCTGCTATTAATACATCATCTCTGAACTGGGAGAATCATTGCGATCACATCGTTGTGATTACACAAAAGCCTCTGTCATGTAATAGGGCTCAGTAAACGTCAATTTCCATAGCATTTCGAGCCTGGATACTGAGATATGGGGCAAAAGGCAAGGACATGTCCCTGGTTTGGCTCTCGCATTTCCTGGGTTTCCTTATTTATCTGTTTTTTTTTTTTTTTTTGGACTTGTTATCTTTCTACCTTCAGGGAAGCCTCTCCCTTCTTCTCCTCCCCAGAATGACCTATCACCCTCCTTCAGGACCTAGATGCAGGGCGTTTCTATCTTAGGCTGACACTTGACTCCTTGCCTACATCTATAGCTTGGCACAGAGAGATTCACGCACCCTCAAGAGTGTGGGTGAGACATACATAGCCTGTTAGACCTGAAGGTGAGCCCAACCTGGGAAAGTCGTGACCTCAGAGCAGGGCAGGATGTGAAAGGTTTTGGAAAGGAGGTGGCCCCGCAGGGCAGGAGGGATTTTTAAGGGGAGGGAGCGGATTGGGGGAAATACCCAGTGAGGAGGGAAACGGATATGTAAATTCTACCCTTTTCTCTACCCAGGCAGATGGCTCTTCTTAAGGCCAATACGGATCTCATTTCCGCAGGACTGAAGGAGTTCAGTGTTCTGCTGAATCAGCAGGTGAGTCCAGGCTTTCCGTTTCAAAGGACTGGCCTGGAGACTGGGGGGTGCCGGGGAAGTGGAGGATGAGGGCAGAAAACAGAGGATAATTGGAGCTGATGAAGTAATGATGGAGTTGATGGGAACAATGAGAGACACGGGATACAATGCAGAGGAAAGAGGATGTGAGAGTTGGTGCTGTGGCACTATTCTGGTATTCCTGAATCCCATTGCTGACCACATTCTCCCTTGCCAACTGCCTCTCCGCAACCCCCCAGGTCTTCAATGATCCTCTCATCTCTGAAGAAGACATGGTGACTGTGGTGGAGGACTGGATGAACTTCTACATCAACTATTACAGGCGGCAGGTGACAGGGGAGCCCCAAGAGCGAGACAAGGCTCTGCAGGAGCTTCGGCAAGAGCTGAACACTCTGGCCAACCATTTCCTGGCCAAGTACAGGGACTTCCTGAAGTCTCATGAGCTCCTGAGTCACCCTCCGCCCTCCTCCTAGCTCAGGGACCCAGCCCCTCCTCTCTGAGAAACTCTGACCTTCATGTCCTTAGCCTGTGCTCCTGCCACTCTACCCTGACACCTCAATAAAGACCAGCGCTGGTTTTGCTGGACTTCTGGCTTGTGTTTCATGGTCTGTCCTGACACGTGGAGGCAGTCGGTCCCTTTCCTTCCGCCCTCTTTCTTAGATATGCTCTTGGAAGCTTAATTCCTTACAGTAAAGGTTAGCAGCCTTGAGTGACCACTGGGCAGCGATTCTAAACTAAAACAGGCTGAACGAGGGCCAGGAAGGCGGACTAGAGAGAGTGCGGAGGCGCGGGGGGGGGGGTGGGGGGTGGCAGAAACAAGAAAGGGGGATAGAAGTCCTCCAGACATTGTCCTGTGACCTGCTTGTCGAGGAGGAAACTGTTGGAAGTCTCCCAGTCTTGTTCATCTTAAGCCAGGTCCACCGCCTCGACTTTTCAATCCCCTGTCCTTAGCCCCAGCTCAAACAACATTCTAGGATCTTCGGACTCTGACTACCGCAAAATACCTCCCCGGAGCCCCAAGCATCGCAGTAATTTAGAGTTGGAAGCGATCCTGGGAACCCTTCAGCGCGCCCCTTATATTTCAGGCAGGGAAGCCCCTTCCCTTTGGCTCCAACATCCCTGGGCGCAGATGCCAGGATTGGGAAGCAGAGGAGCCCGCCTTCCCCCCGCCCCAAACTTCTCAGATCAATTCCCGGTCTAGCTCTCTTTCTCCCAGACCTCCAGACTCGAATCCTCTTTATTTTAGGGCTCTGGGCGGAACCAGGGCCGGTCCAGACTCAAGAGCTTTTTAAAAACGAAATGAAGGTGTTAGACGCGCGGCGCAGTCTCCAGGAAAAGCCTCCACGCGCAGAGGGGAGGGCCCTCGGGGGGGTGCGCGGGGCGGGGGCGCGCGGGGGAGGGGGTTCCCGGGGTGCGGAGCGGGGGCGGGGGTGCGCGGGGCGGGGGAGCGCGGGGCCGGGGAGCGGCTCACCAATCAGACGCGGCTCAGGGTGCGCGCTGGGAGCTGGAGGGCGCCGCTCTGGACCTTTTCCGTGTTCTCTCTAACGCGGGAAATGTTTGGGGCCCGGAGGGATTGCTCCTCGTTCCAACCTCCAGCAAGCTTTCCTCTGGGACCTGTGAACCGACTGTTGTTTTGTGGGTCTCTGCAGCCTGGATCAGGGTGGAAAGGGAACCCGCTCAGTGTCCCCAGCGGTGCTTCCAACCCTGGGGTGTGGTCGGCCCTAGACCCAGCTTGGGAGAGTGGCGCCTCCCAGGGAAGCAGGCGGCGAGCACCTCTGGGTTGGGGTCGGTGGTCCAGGCAGAGTCTGGGGCCTTCTCCACTGCACCTCTCAGGAAATCTCAGTCCGTGAATGGGGACCAGGGCCCGCTCAGGCGGGACAGTAGTCGGCAGCCTCACCTTTGCAAGAGAGACCTGGCCTGGTGTGTGTGGGTGGAGGACAGTGACTGGGGGACGCTAGGAGAGCGCACAGCACAACGCTCGGGTGCCTTATGCAGAATGGCGAAATGTTTGCATGTAACCCACGCACATCCTTTCGTGGACTTCACATCATGGCTAGATTACTTATAATACCGACCACAACGTCAATGCTATGTAAATAGTTGTTACACTGTATTATTTAGGGAGTAACGACAAGAAAAAAAGCCTGTACATGTTCAGTACAGAGGCAACCATCCATTTTTCTCCCCAAAGATTTTCCATCCTTTGTTGGTTGAATCCACAGATGCGGAACCCACAGATACGGAGGGACCACTGTATTTGTCTTTCAGCTTAGCTGAAAAGAATGTCAGAAGCCACTTTGGCTCAATTCATGAAGAGGAACTTTGCGTACCTTTATAACTATCCAGCTATGGGAGCTGCTGAGCTAAGCACTTCTCAGGAAACTGCTTTCAAAGGAAAATAACCAATTACAGGTAAAAGGCAGAAAAGATTCTCACTGGGAAGTTCAACATTGAAACTCCATTCCGACCATTCCATAAGCTTGTGTAACTGAGAAGCTGCAAAAAATATTTTTAAGACAGAAAAATCTGTTACCTGCACTTTCTGCTCTCACATTACTATCAACGAAGTGACTGGTTGTAAATCTACAAGAACTAAAATTGGGGATATTTTGATTTTTCAGAGATGGTGATATGAACCTGATGGTTCATAATAATAAAAATAAAATTACTAAAGCAGTGAGTGCCCCAAATCCATTACTGTTCCTGAAGGAAAATAAATTAGAATTAGCAAGAATAACCTTCCTTTGCTTAGCAGTATCTGAATTAATACTAGAAATAAGATTGTAAATAAATGGTAAAACATTATAGCCATAACCCTGCCCTTATCTTCACCCTCATATTGAACCTGAACTAGAGCTGACCCTGAACTTGAGCCTCATCTCTAGCCTCACCTTGCCCCTGACCATAATGGACACCTTGCCCTCACAATGACCCTGACTCTCACACTGACATTGCCTCTCATTCTCATTCTTATACTGATCCTGATGCTGAATTGGACCCTAAACTTTACCTGATCCTAACTTTCACCCTGTCTCTGAACCTCAACCTGAATCCTACCCTGACCCTTACCCTGAAATTGACCTTCACTGACCCTTCCCTAAGCATTATGTTGACTCGGACCCTCACTATGACCCTGACCCTTGATCCTCAACTTGACCTAGACAGTGATCATAATTATGACTTTTTTTTTTTTTTAGAAGAAGCAGGGTCTTGCTCTGTCGCTCAGGCCGTAGTGCAGTGGTGCCAGCATGGCTCACAGCAGCTTTGACCTCCAGAGCTCAAGCGACCTTCCTACCTCAGCCTCCTGAGTAGCTGGGACCACAGGTGCATGCCACTATGCCTGGCTATTTTTTTTTTTTGTATTTTTTGTAGAGATGGGGGGTCTCACTATGTTGTCCAGGCTGGTCTTGAACCCCTGGCCTCAAGCAAGCCTCCCACCTTAGCCTCCCAAAGCACTAGGACTACAGGTGTGAGCCACTGCACCTGGCCTTTAACCATGACTCTTGACCCTGAAGCATACACTCTCACCTTGACTCTGACCTTCCTCTTGTTCTGACACCACCCCCTCCTTCACACCTGAGCCTTACCCTAGTGCTCACTCTCACCTTGCACCTGACTGTGACACTCGCCTGACCCTGATCCTGACTGTCACTTACACACTCTATCTGGTTCTCACCCTGACCCTGATTCTGTACTTGACTCGGACCCTCACTTTTGCCTTCAGTTTTAGCCTCACCCTTAATCCCAACCCAAACATTGAAGCTAACCCTACAGTGGCACTCAACTTGACCCTCCCCTGGCCTGGAATCTTAACGTCACCACGGCCCTCATCATGACCATAAATCTGACCCTTACCTGACCCTGACTCTGCTGCTTACTTTCCACTGACCCTGACTTGACCCTTATGGTCTCCTTGATCCTGACCTCACCCTGACTCTATAAGGACTATTATCCATACCTTCACCATGTCCTTGAACCTGCTGTGAATCTGAAACTTATGCTGAGCCTGAACTACACACTCAGCCTGACCCTGGCACTGAGTCTTTCTCACTCTGTGATGAACTCTGACCCTGAAACTGACTCTGACCCTTGCCCTGACCCAGGCTTTGAATGTTTGCCACACACTCCTTATTCTCACTCTGACACTGACCCCCACTCTGATCCTCACGATGACTCTCAGCTGGACTTTGACCCTGGAACATGACTCTTACCCTCATCAAGACTCAGCAATTTGCTCACACCTATAGTCCCAGCACTTTGGGAGGCTGAGTTGAGAGGATCGCTTGAGGTCAGGCATTTGAGACCAGCCTGAGCAACATAGCAAGATGCCCCACCCCCATCTATACAACAAAATACTCACATTGCATTACAAATGTCTGCTACATCGTTGTAGCAAATTCTTTCTTTTTACTCCTATTAGTAGCTGCAATGTGGTATTATGGTAAAACTCTGTGCCCCAGTTCTGACCACTGGAACAAGCTGGACACATCTGGCTTCTTTTTTTTTTTTTTTTTTTTTTTTGAGACGGAGTCTTGCTCTGTCATCTAGGCTGGAGTGCAGTGGTGCGATCTCGGCTCACTGCAGCCTCCGCCTCCCAGGTTCAAGTGATTCTCCTGCCTCAGCATCCCAAGTAGCTGAGATTACAGGCACCCACCACCACACCTGGCTAATTTTGGTATTTTTAGTAGAGACAAGAGTTTCACCATGTTGGCCAGGCTGGTCTCAAATTCCTGACCTCAGGTGATGTGCCTGCTTCAGCCTCCCAAAGTGTTGGGATTACAGGCATAAGCCACCAAGCCCAACCACTTCTGGCTTCTTACCAGGGCTGTGACTTGGTGAGACAAAAGAGGAATCAGTGGGAAATTTAAGGAAGCCCTCTCTCACAGGCTCGTGAAAGTGCAGCGTCAGCTCCTGAGAGTGGGGCCTCCTTAAATGTTGTGCCCTGGATGCCTCCTTGCCTTACTCTCCTCTAGGGCCTGCTTCTTGTAGCTCCTAAAGGGTTTTGCCCTCTGGATATTTTTCAGTTCTCCTGCAAATGCAGATGGGCGGCCCATGCCCACCAGTATTCCGGGCATATCCCAACATGCCCAACTCCACTTAGAATCCACTGGAATCCCTGATACATTTGTTTGATGCATTTATATATTAATAATGCAGTAGCTCATACCTGTAATTCCAGTACACTGGGAGGCCAAGGTGGGAGGATCACTTGAGTCCAACAGTCCTAAGAGACCAGCCTGGGCAACATAGAGAAATCCTGTCTCTACAAAAAATACAAAAATTAGCCAGGTGTGGTGGTGCGTGCCTGCGGTCCCAGTGACGTGGGAGGCTGAGGTGGGAGGATCACTTGAACCCAGGAGTTGTTTTTTTTTTTTTTTTAGATGGAGTCTTGCTCTGTTGCCCAGGCTGGAGTGCAGTGGTGCAATCTCAGCTCACTGCAGCCTCCGCCTCCCAGGCTCAAGTGATTCTCCTGCCTCAGCCTCCCAAGTAGCTGGGACTACAGGTGCGTACCACTATGCTGGGCTAAAGTGTCCAGGAGTTCTAAGAGACCAGCCTGGGCAACACAGGGAAACTCCATCTCTACAAAAA
The DNA here is from genome assembly GCF_006542625.1 of Nomascus leucogenys. Classification (NCBI taxonomy): domain Eukaryota; kingdom Metazoa; phylum Chordata; class Mammalia; order Primates; family Hylobatidae; genus Nomascus; species Nomascus leucogenys. Next base: position 74,518,462 of record NC_044382.1, on the reverse strand, counting down.
ATACAAAAAATTGGCCGGGCGCAGTGGCTCACGCCTGTAATCCCAGCACTTTGGGAGGCCAAGGTGGGTGGATCACAAGTTCAGGAGATGGAGACCATCCTGGCCAACATAGTGAAACCCCATCTCTAGTAAAAATACAAAAAAAATTAGCTGGGTATGGTGGCACACACCTGTAGTCCCAGCTACTCTGGAGGCTGAGGCAGGAGAATTGCTTGAACCCGGGAGGCGGAGGTTGCGGTGAGCCGTGATCCTGCCACTGCACTCCAGCCTGGGAAACGGAGCGAGACTCCAGCTCAAAAAAAAAAAAAAAAATATATATATATATATATATATACGTATATATATATGTATATATATATACGTATATATATATATGTATATATATATGTATATATATATGTGTATATATATGTATATATATATATGTATATATATATATTTTCAAGGTAAGTAATCTAGCTTCTGTAAGCCTCAGTTTCCTATTTTTGTATGTGTGAGAGAATAAACTACTTGATCTTTCTATAGCAAATGTCATGCTTTTGTGAAAGGTTTTTTGAAGGTAGATGAACCAAATTAAAGATTCTACAGATGTCAGAGGCCCATCTGTCCATAAGCATCCCCTCTCCCAACCTTGAAAATTACTGTATTGATTGGATTTTCCATATAAAACTTCTATTGTAACCTCCAGAGTTTGTGCACTCATGATAATTAATTACATTTTTCATGAATTTTTTTTTTTACACTTTCTTCCCTCTTACAACTTAAGAGTTTTTGCTGATACCATAAACAAAACAAACCAAACAGGAGTGTCACATAATGGAGTTAGTGGCCAAAATTAAAATATAAAAGACTTTAGTGTATAAATTAGGCTGGGCACGGTGGCTCACACCTGTAATCCCAGCACTTTGGAAGGCCGAGGCAGGCGGATCATCTGAGATCAGGAGTTCAAGACCAGCCTGGCTAACATGGTGAAACCCCATGTCTACTAAAAATACAAAAATTAGCTGGGTGTATTGGTGGGTGTTTTTAATCCCAGCTACTCAGGAGACTGAGGCAGGAGAATTGCTGGAACCCCTGAGGCAGATGTTGGAGCAGTGAGCTGAGATTGCACCACTACACTCCAGCCTGGGTGACCAAGCGTCACTGCACTTCAGCTTGGGCATCTCAAAACAAAACAAAACAAAAGTAAAGAAAAAACGAAAGAAATGTATCGGGAAATTTGTGATTTTCCTGGGTTTTTTTTTCTTTTTCTTTTTCTTTTTTTTTTAGTTAGGCAAACTGAAGAGGCAAACAACGAGAAGTAAGATGACTTCTCACACAGCTCAGTGAACATGGAATCTGCTCAGATGCTCTGATTTCTGAGCCCCGCACTCCCCACTCCTAACTGTTAAGCTATTCTAATGCCAGGGTATGTTGGAATTTATTCATCTGTTGATGAATAAATAAACTGCGGAACAGTTCTAAACAACGAAATATCATATTAAAAAAAAAACTGCTCTGGCTACAATAAGGAAACAGATTGTAGATGAAGATAGCATCAGGGAACCAGTAGAGAGGCTGTTGTGGTGCCTCCAGAAGGTAGTGGGGTGATTTAGACAACAGGAGTAAAAATAATCATGTGGAATTCTCTCCTGGAGCTCCCACCGCTATCTGCCTAAGTTCCACTAAAGAAGTAGAAATGTGACACTGATCATTTACAGATCATCTTCCTTGAGTTTACCTAAAAGAAGAGAAAACCTTCAAATGTCTGTGTAGCTATCATTGGTAGGAACCGTCATACTCCAGAGCCAAAACACCAAGAGTGTGGACCTGCTCTTCTAGGGCTCTGTTTTACTTATAGGACTCATATTAATTTTTTTCCAACAAAGTTTAAAAGTAAGTCCTGTGTGACATCATCCAGCCATGGAAATTCTGTTACTAAAATCTGAGCCTCGCCGGGCATAGTAGCTCACACCTGTAATCCCAGCACTTTGGGAAGTCGAGGCGTGTGGATCATTTGAGGTCAGGAATTCGAGACCAGCCTGATCAACATGGTGAAACCCTGTCTCTACTAAAACTACAAAAATTAGCTGGGTGTGGTGGCTTGTGCCTATAATCCCAGTTACTCAGGAGGCTGAGGCAAAAGTATTGCTTGAGCACAGGAGGCAGAGGTTGCAATGAGCCCAGAGAGAGGCTCCATCTCAATAATAATGATAATAATAATAATAATAATAGCTGAGCCTCAAAGTCAAGGAGGAGGACTTTGCTTCTCAGTGTCATTTTTCTAAAGGGAGCCGGGAGCCAAGTGTATGGCTTCCTTCCCTTGTTGCCCATGGTCCTGAGCAGTTAGTGAGCCTGGCCAGGAAGGACTCAGGTGCCCACATCCTCTTCTAAACACAGCCAGAAGTCCATTAGGGTTGAGAATTATCACGTCATTTTCCATCACAAGATTTTTATCAAATCTATTTAAAAATTTTTGGTTTGATTAAAAAAACCCTTTGAAGTCCAAAAACAAGTTTCAAAAATCTAGTTGGTAAAATACAACGATGTCAAGATTGCAATGGGTAGGCGAAGTCCTGGGATTTGAGAGCAGGACGAGCGCATTCCTGGGCTGCGGTCCTGTCCTCTGGCTGTGGCCTTTCCGGGCTCCCAAGGCTGCGCAAAGGCTGCCATCCCAAGGCAAGGTGGGGGCTGCGGGGCCGCTCCTGGACGGAAGCGCGGCCTGCCTAGGCCTCGTTTTCTCTTCCTAGATGTGAGTCCAATCCCACTGTGAAGGTCAGGTTCAAAAGGTTTGCCAAAGCAAAGCTGCAAACACTTCCACCTCAGAAGCACACCCCTGTATAAGAAAAACAAGGGGGTGTGTGTGTGTGGGTATCCATTTGAGAGCAAAGGAGCGAAGATGCGACGTTATGTGACAATTTAAGTGAACTGTACAATTCACCATCCTCAATGCCTCCCGGCCGCCTTTTAACTGATACGTGGGAACTCCAGCATGCCCCGGGCCGTGCCCCAGGGCGCCCCCAGAGCCCATCGCCCCAAAGTCCTGCAGCCAGGACGCTGTCACCAGGGCCGGCGCCTCTCGGGAGTTCCCACTCTGTGACTCCCTGGCCAGAGACCAGGAGCAGCCGGGCACAGGCCGCGCCCCCGCGTGTCCCCGCGGAGGTCATGAGGTCCCACGGCCCAGGCCCCGTCCCCGGACAGCCCCGGGTGCCTCAGGAGCTCCGGCCGCAGCTCACCTGGGACCAGCCGCCCGTGGAGCCACCCCTCACCCAGCCGCCCCCAAGTTCCCGCAGGAGGAACTGGCAACAGACACTTCCAGCCCGCAGCCGCCGGGCGCACCGGCGCTGCACAGACTGGGACGCGCCCCGGGGCCGGGGCCGCGCTGGATCGGACCCGCCCAGGCACCCGCTCCTCCACTGCCGCCCCGCGGGGATCCCGGCGCGCTGCCCTCCCTTCCTGGGTGCCCAGGGCTGCGCTTCCCGGGAGGGCCGCACACCCCCAACCGCCCAATGCAAATTAAGGAGATTCCTATTCCGGAGGCTGAGGACACCTCTGGGGGTCATGGGAAGGTCATGCTGTTGATTCTGGTGATGGCTTCAAGAGGTATTCAACTTCATCACATTTTGCAAGTTGAATATATGCGGTTATTGGTATTCCATTTTACCTCAATAAAGCTGCTTTAAAAAAATTCTGTACATGTTGTTTGGCAGACTTTGGGAAATAGAGGACTGTACATTTCTAGCCATTAGTATATTGGGTCAGAGGACAAGTCCATGTAAAACAGTTATGTGTATTTCCAAATTACCACCTTAAGTGTTTGAGCTAATTTTTTTTTCTTTTTCCAGTAAGGAACCATGGTATCATTTTTTTCCACTGACTGGCTCAAGGATATTAAGTTTTTTTTTAATTCGTTTTTAAAATTCTTTAATTAATGCTAACCTAGTAGGCAAAAAAGAAAAAAAAAAGATGATCTGTTTTTTTCCATGACTTTCATGGTAAGTGAAGGTGAACATCTTTCCATATCTGTGAGGTGGTTTCCCATGACTATCATTACAAATGACCACAAACTTGGTGGCTTAAAACATCATCAATTTATTATCTTATGGTCTAGGCGGATGGCTCATGCCTGTAAACCCAGCACTTTGGGAGGCTGCAGCAGGCAGATCACCTGAGGCCAGGAGTTCAAGACCAGCCTGGCCAACATGGAGAAACCCCATCTCTACTAAAATTACAAAAATTAGTTAGGTGTGGTGGTGGGCACCTGTAGTCCTACCTACTCGGGAGGCGGAGGTGGGAAAGTCGCTTGAACTTGGGAGGTGGAGGTTGCAGTTAGCTGAGATCACACCACTGCACTCCAGCCTGGGCGATAGAGCAAGACCTTTTCTCAAAATAAATAAATAAACAAATTTATGATCTTATGAATTTAGAGATCAGAAATCTGAAATTAGACTCAATAGGCTAAAATTAAGTTGTCCTCTAGGCTGTGTTCCCCTTGGAGTCTCTGGAAAAGAGTTCTTTTTCTTTCCTCTTCTAGTCTATTGGAATAACCCACATTCTTTCACTCCTGGTCCCTTTCCAGCTCGAAAGCCAGCAATGACCACCAGGTCCAGTCTTTCTCACATCACATCAGGCCAACTCTCTCCTGCATCCTTTCACTTCTAAGGACCCTTGTGATTTTTGCTGCACCTACCAGCATAGTCAAGGATGATCTCCTCATCTCATGGTCAGCTGAACAGAACCATAATTTAGCCTGTAATCTTGACATGGACAATTAACAAGAACTTTAAGTTGTGAGAACTTTTAATTAGAGGGATATTACTCACTTGGAAACTGAAGCTCACAAAATTGCCAAACCACATGGCCAGTACGTAGGTATATGGAGTGTCAATTCAGACATGGTTTGGCCTCATAGATGCCATTCTGCGACTATCAGGAGTCCCTGACACACTGAAAACCCCTAATCCTGATCAAGGAAACCAAGCTTCAAGGGATGTGGGGAGCTGGAGACAGGTGAGATGCAGGTGGGTTGTTACCAAAGGCATGATCGGGCATGTGCCGCCCATGTTTCTTTGTAGGGTGGACTTGGTTGAGAGTAGCAGCAGTGGTGTAACTGATGGCAGAGCAGACAGATCATCTGGGGTGAGCAGCCACTGCCAGCTGAGCTTGGCTTGGCTTGGCTCTTTCTGGGCTCTGGTGAGGGAGGTCTCGGTAGGAACTCCCACAAGGGTGGACCCTGGAGGCAGCATCCAGGCTGGAGGATTTGGGGACACCCTGAGGATGAGACAGCAGCCCCAAAGCACACTCTAGGAGTAGCTCCGGCTCTGGCACTTTCTTGGAACTTCCCCTATACTTTGTGAACTTCACATAATTGTTTACCTGCTGAGAATAGGCCCCCAAATCTGGCCATAAACTGGCCCCAAAACTGACCAAAAACAAAATTTCTGCAACACTGTGACAAGTTCATGATGGCCATGACACCCATGCTGAAGGTTGTGGGTTTACCGGAATAAGGGCAAGGAACACCTGGTCCACCCAGGGTGGAAAACTGCTTAAAGGCATTCCTAAACCACAAACAATGGCATGAGCGATCTGTGCCTTAGGTACATGTTCCTGCTGCAGATAACTAGCCAGAGCCCATCCCTTTGTTTCAGCCCATCCCTTTATTTCCCGTATGGAATACTTTTAGTTAATCTATAATCTGTAGAAAAAATGCTTATCACTGGCTTGCTGTCAATAAATATTTGGGTAACTCTCTGCTCAGGGCTGTCAGCTCTGAAGGCTGTGAGTCCCCTGATTTCCCACTCCACATGCTATATTTCTGTGTGTGTGTGTCTTTAATTCCTCTAGTACTGTTGGGTTAGGGTCTCCCTGACCAAGCTGGTCTTGGCAAGTGGCACCCAATGTGGGGACTCGAACCCAGGTCGAAGGATCACTGGAGCAAGGGTTGGAGAACGTGGAACTAAGTTGGAAGACACTTGAGTACTCTTAAGCAATCCCCATGGTGAGTAAGAAGGGGAGCTTGGAAGCATCAGGGTAACAATGGGACAAGTGTGGGCTCTGGTTTGTTCCACCTTGGAACACTCATGATGAGGAGGAAGGAAAGTATAACGAAGTAACAGAAGAGATGACAGAGCAGGTTTGTTTGCCAGCTAAAGCTAAAGCAGCAAAGGAAGGAGAGGTTCATCCTTGCCCTTCTGCACCCCCTCATTATTTTGGAGAAAAAGAGTGGCCTGACCCCCCAGATCTTTCTTTTCTGGCGGACACTGGGCGAAAAGTAGTTGCCCCAGTGACTGTTCGAGCGGCACCTTGAGCGACTGCTCTCAGTTCTATTCAGGCAGGAATTCAGAAAGCTAGACGAGAGGGTGATACAGAGGCTTGGCAGTTCCCTGTTAGAATACACCCCCCAGATCAACAGGGAGATATTACAGCCACATTTGAGCCTTTTCCTTTTAAATTCGGAATAAGGTGCGAGGGGCCAGTCCTGGGCCCTGTTCCAAACTGGGGCGTTTCCGGCTCAGGCCATTCCCTAACCCCTGTACAATGTCTGTCACCTGCCACATCTGGGAGTGCTGTAGCAGATTTATGCTGCACAAAATCTGTGAGCCTTCTGCCTGGGGAACCCCCACAAAAAGTTCCAACTGGAGCAGGGATGATAGGATTACTTCTAGGCAGGTCTAGTTTAAGTTTAAAAGGAATGCAAGCACAAACAGGAGTCATTGATTCAGATTACAGTGGGGAAGTTCAAATTGTTATATCTACTTCTGTTCCCTGGAAAGCAGAGCCAGGAGAGTGTATAGCACAACTCCTGATTGTGCCATATGTAGAAATGGGGAAAACTGAAATTAAATGAGCAGGAGGATTTGGAAGCACAAATAAACAAGGCAAAGCAGCTTATTAGGTGGATCGAATTACTGATAAACATCCTACCTGTGAAATAACTATCCAGGGAAAGAAATTTAAAGGTTTGATAGATACAGGAGTGGACATTTCAATCATTTCTCTCCAGCACTGGCCGTCCAGGTGGCCAATTCAACTCACTAAATTTAACATAGTTGGATTTGGTAAAGCCCCTGAAGTCTATCAAAGTAGCTATATTTTGCATTGTGAGGGGCCTGATGGACTACCTGGGACTATTCAACCAATTATAACTTCTGTACCTATAACTTTATGAGGGAGAGATTTATTACAACAATGGGGAGCACAAGTTCTGATTCCAGAGCAATTATACAGCCCTCAAAGTCAACATATGATGCATGAAATGGGGTATGTCCCTGGTATGGGACTAGTAAAAAATTTGCAAGATTTGAAGGAACCGCTTCAAGCAGAAAGATAAAGTTCCCATCAAGGTTTAGGATATCATTTTTGATGGCGGCCATTGTTAAGCCTCCAGAACCTATACCTTTAAAATGGTTAACAGATAAGCCAATTTGGATAGAACAACGACTGCTAAGAGAAACTGGAGGCTTTAGAGGACTTAGTTACTGAACAATTAGAAAAAGGACACATAACTCCAACGTTTTCCCCTTGGAATTCTCCAGTTTTTGTAATTAAGAAAAAATCAGGTAAATGGAGAATGTTAACTCACTTAAGAGCCATTAATTCAGCTATACAACCTATGGGGGCATTACAGCCAGGATTGCCTTCTTCTACCATGATTCCAAAAAATTGGCCTTCAATAGTCATAGATATAAAGGCTGTTTCTTTACTATTCCCTTAGCTGAGCAAGACTGTGAATGGTTTGCATTTACTATTCCTGCAGTAAACAACCTGCAGCCTGCTAAGCATTTTCACTGGAAAGTGTTGCCACAAGGCATGTTAAACAGTCCAACAATTTGTCAGACTTATGTAGGGCAAGCAACTGAAACTACTTGTAAAAAATTTTCACAGTGTTACATTATTCATTATATGGATGATATACTTTGTGTTGCCCCCACTCTAGAAATATTACTCCAATGTGATGATCACTGGATTGGAGCATAGTGTTGGAGCATAGTGTGCCATGGCCACACTATGTTCAACTGGTCTAAACAAAACGGTCAGATGGTAGAAATGGTAAGAAGTACAGCAAGAGTTCCCAATGGCAGTATAGCGGCACCTCAACCTCAAATGATATGGCCTGCTATAGGAGCTAAACATAAGGATTTGTGGAAACTATTAATGGTTCTTAGTAAGATCAAAATTTGGGAAAGAATAAAAAAGCATCTAGAAGGACACTCTACAAATTTGTCTTTGGATATTGCAAAATTAAAAGAACGAATATTTAAAGCATCCTAGGCACACCTGACCTTAATGCCAGGAACTGGAGTGCTTGAAGGAGCTGCAGACGGATTAGTAGCTATTAACCCATTAAAATAGATAAAGACACCTGGAGGCTCTGTGATTTCAATGGTGATTGTGCTTTTAATCTGTGTTGTTTGTCTTTGTGTAGTCTGCAGATGTGGATCCTGACTCCTGCGAGAAGTAGCTCACTGTGATAAAGCCACCTTTGCTTTTACTGCCCTGCAAAAACAAGAAGGGGGACATGCTGGGGTATCCCCCAAATCTGGCCATAAACTGGCCCCAAAAGTGGCCATAAACAAAATCTGCAGCACTGTGATTTGTTTGTGATGGCCATGACACCCATACTGAAGGTTGTGGGTTCACTGGAATAAGGGCAAGGAACACCTGGCCCATCCAAGGTGCAAAATCGCTTAAAGGCATTCCTAAACCACAAACAATAGTATGAGTGATCTGTGCCTTAAGGACATGTTCCTGCTGCAGATAACTAGCCAGAGCTTATCCCTTTGTTTCAGCCCATCCCTTTGTTTCCCATAAGGAATACTTTTAGTTAATCTATAATCTACAGAAACAATGTTTATCACTGGCTTGCTGTCAATAAATATGTGGGTAAATCTCTGTTCAGGGCTCTCAGCTCTGAAGGCTGTGAGTCCCCTGATTTCCCACTCCACATGCTATATTTCTGTATGTGTGTCTTTAATTCCTCTAACACCACGGGGTTAGGGTCTCCCCGACCAAGCTGGTCTTGGCATTTAACCAACCAGAATTTTGAAAGTAATGTTTATTTAAAAAGTTTTTTAAATCAAACACAATTTAAAAAATTAACTTGATAAAAATTTTGTGATGGAGAAAGATGTAGATGATTTTTAAACCTAATTTGTTTTGGTCCGTATTTAGAAGACTGCTATGTGCACTTGAGCCCCTTCTTCACTGGACATTGCTGGTTATTCTGGACACTGTGAGAATGAAGGATAGAAGCCATGTACTTGGCTATTGGCTCTTGTGGAAATGTAAAAAATGTGAGGGAAATACCTCCTGCTTTTCCTCTTATCTTATGTTTGGTAGGGGTAATAACCCTGTCCCCATATAACAGGCACAGTTACTAATAGTAACCTCATCAGCCTCACAGATGGGTCCCTCTCTGGCCCTCAAACGCCATTCTGGCCTCACCTCATCCTCCCAACAACATCACCTACCATGTTCTTCCCACCTAAGGTATTCTAAGCTCATGTTCATTGTGGTCATGATTTAAAAAAAAACTTTAGGCAAATTAAGTTGAACGCGATTTAATTGAGCAAAGAATGACTTGCAAACCAGGAAGCTCCCTTAACCAGAATAGGTTCTGAAAAACTCCATGCTGCTGTGTGGTTGGAGAGGATTTATGGACAGAATCAAGAAAGTGACATACAGAAAAAAGTACAGAAGTGAGGTGCAGTAACAGCTGCACTGGGTATAGCTTGGCATTTATCTTATTTGAACATGATGTGAACAATTGGCAGTCTTTGATCGGCCAAGGCTCAATGATTGGTACAAGAGCAGACCATAGTCTATCTATACATCCAGGTAAGTTACAGTTAACTAGGTAGAGAGAACCTTTTAGGCCAAACTTAAAATATATAAGAAGACAGCTTTAGGCTAAACTTAATTTAACAATCTCCTCTTTTGGTCAACCTCTCAATTTTGTGTGTGACCAAAACTTAGGGCTTTAGTGCTACTCTGAGTCATTATCATGTTGGGCTTCTGGTCTCAGCAAATCATTCATAGATTGTGTTGTTTTCATGACTGTGAAAAGTAAAGTAGAGGTTCCTCTTCAAAGATTTTCCTCCCCATTTAATTAGGAATAAATAGTAACTTCTCTTAGAAGCAAAATTTATTCAAAGACCTGTGCTAACGTTCTTAAATATCTGCTAGCCATGATAAAGAAATCAATGTACTTTATGTTCTTAGCTCCCACAATTTAGCCTAAATATTTGCCCTGGCATGCTTATAGTGGTTCAAGCAAGCATTAGGTCATAGCCTGTTCCTCTTCCTTATTTGAAGGTGTTTTTACCTTTCTCAGTATTCCACAAGTTACTTCCTCCTTCCTTTGTTCTCCTCTGCCTTTGCCTCCTTTAAAAAGTTCTAATTTGCTAGCCAATTGGGACAAATACAGAATGTAAGGCCCCATTCCAGCCAATGGAAACTGGACACAGCGGTAGTGTGGACATGTCAGGTTATAAATAACCCTGTCTCCTTTGTTCAGTGTACTCTCATTGGAAAACTGCTGGCAAGTGTACCCTTTCTGCAGGAAGTAAAAATAGCCTTGCTGAGTAAACTAAATTTATGTTCAAGTGCTATTTCTTTATAGCACCAGGGAACAAGCATTTCAAACAATGATCATACATTTCTTTGAGTTTTTGTCATTCCAGTCAAAGAGATCATTTGCCATTCCATAGATGACTGCACACAAACATTTAATACTTTTGAGAGAATACAGAATACTTGGGAGACTACTGTTGTGAGTATCCGGAGGATAATACCAAGAGTTTGGAGTATGCTCCTTAACCAGGGTCCAAACCAAACCAATTAAAATAAAATAGATCAAGGAGTGAGCTAGATAGAGTACTTGTTTTAACCCAGCAGGCTGTCTGTTAATTCCCTGCAACTAAATCTCTCTCGTACCTATGTATTCAACCACGTGCAGATTCTTCCGCGTTCAGCCATTAGGTCATCTAGAGTTATTCTATTATCTAGCACAACTATAGCAAGAGAACTTGAAGAAGACTGCTGTACAACCAAAGCCTTCGCAGTAGAAGCTGATACAGAGCCCACTATGAGGGACAAATGTCTAATCATTGCCTCATTTATATTTACTCCAAATCATAGAAAAAGAGACCTAAGAAATGATGCCCATCGACAAGGATGAAGGCCTCCTGGCAATATTCTCTTCACCCTATGCTGTAGGTTAACAGGAGTGAACCAATGTTCTGTCTCTGACTGATTACAGAGCAACAAAGCTACCATTAAAATTCTTCATCCACATTGGCCCTTCATCTTTTATCCTTCAAGGCATAAGGTTGGCCATGTATAAAATTGGCTTCAAAATACCCCACAAATAGGCTGGGTGCAGTGGCTCAGGCCTGTAATCCCAGCACTTTGGGAGGCCGAGACTGTCGGATAGCAAGGTCAGGAGTTCCAGACCAGCCTGACCAACATGGCGAAACCCCGTCTCTACTAAAAATACAAAAATTAGCTGGGCATGGTGGTGTGCCCCTGTAATCCCAGCTGCTTGGAAGGCTGAGGCCAGAGAATTGCTTGAAACTGGGAGGTAGAGGTTGCAGTGAGCCAAGATCGCGCCACTGCACTCCACCCTGGGTGACAGAGTGGGACTCTTTCTCAAAAAAAGAGAAAACACAACAGAAAACAAAATATCCCACAAGTAGCTGGGTGCGGTGGCTCACGCTTGTAATCCTCCCAGCACTTTGGGAGGCTGAGGCGGGCGGATCACGAGGTCAGGAGATCAAGACCATCCTGGCTAACACGGCGAAACCCCATCTCTACTAAAAAAATACAAAAAATTAGCTGGATGTGGTGGTGGGCACCTGTAGTCCCAGCTACTCAGGAGGCTGAAGCAGGAGAATGGCGTGAACCCAGGAGGTGGAGGTTGCAGTGAGCCAAGATTGCGCCACCGCACTCCAGCCTGGGCGACAGAGCGAGACTCTGTCTCAAAAAAAAAAAAAAAATCCCACAAATAACAGTATGCCATATGAGTTTACACAAAGCCCCTTTTACAATCCTAATGTTCATAGAAGCATAAGGAAGGAAAAAATTAAGAGAGGCATGAGTCTTCTGATAGCAGAGAAGTCTTGATCTGTGATCTTGAGAAAGCTGTCCACATCTACAATATCGTCTGCTTCTGGAGAGAAACTTCCCTGGTTAGCTTTACCTTAGTTCTCTACTGGGTGTGCAGCTCCAAGAAGTGTTCTTCTGAGTTGTGAGATTATGGACCCAAGATTCAAGGTCTCAAGTTTTGTTACAGAGTGGTGGCAAAGACAGCCTTTCTCTGATGTTGTTTTCTGAAGACCCAATGTCTAGGTTTTAGATTGTGAAGGGTTTGATTGTCCTCGGCCAGTGGCTCATGAAAGCTTCCTTTGCCTGGTGAAAACACTCTGGCATAATACATTAAAGTTTTGCAGCATTTAGTCATATCAGAGTTTAGGAATGAAAGATACATGAGGTTCTATTATTAGGGCACAGGCCTTCCAGTGAGTATTTCATAAGCGGTCAACTTATGTTTTCCATTGGAAGTGGATCTGATTGTCATTAATCTGCAATATCTTTGACCAAGGCAATCCAATTAATTCAGTTAGCTCTGACTAGTGCTATTGGCTCTGTAATAACTTATCTGTTCTACAACTTGTCCAGTGAAACAAGTACTTCTATCACTGGAGATTTCTCCAGAAATGTCCCATGAGAGAAACACATTTCCTAAGGACCTTTTCGCTACTGTTGTAGCATCAGCCTTCTTGCATGGAAAACCCTTTATACAGCCAGAAAACACGCATTGAAAATGACAATTGAATGACAATTCCTCTATAAGTGTTCAAATGGCCCAAAGGTAGCAGAAATGTATCTAAAGTTTTGATTGTCTTCTCAGGATTATGGGTTTAATGCACCAAACATTGGACATATATATTTGTTTTGGATTATTTTATTTCTTCCATGGAAGAGTCCTGGAGTGTACAGCTATAATAAGGGAAGCTTTAAGGACTCAGGAAAGACTGGGCAGCTGTCCACACTTTCCACGAGTCCACACTTAACACTGAATTCATATTCTCTTAAATGCCAGTTTTGTTTCCCCAAATCAAGTATATTGCACCATTTATTAAGTAGGTTACCATTTGACTTAGATAATGAAGTTCATTCAAATTGCATAAGTAAATGATTTCAATACTGGCTGATTTAATATGAAAATCTGGCAGAGTATTTCCTTGATATTCAATTAATTCTTGTCCTGCTTGGGTTAGCAGTTTCATAAAATAGTCAAATCTCTTCATTAGAGTTCTGGGACTTCACATTTGGTCCAAATGAAATGACTCTAAAATTATCAGAAATTTGTATTCAAGAGTGCTTATCAGGGTCCTTTCCATTCTCCCACGAACCTCCTTGAAGACACAATATTCTAGGATTTTGTTGGCTTGTGAAGACTTTTCAGAAAGTTCATAAGACTTAAGCAATTAGCTGTCGAAATGACTTAAAATAGTTGTAAAGACACAATAGATAAGAAAATTTGATTATTTCTGTGGCCTACAATTATTTTACATAGTAACCACAATTATGACTTATAAGCTACCAAAACATATGTTAGGAATCAGAAGTTTAGAAATCTCATACAAATTTGGGACATATATTAATAACATATCCATAAAATATAACTAGAATAAGGTTAAACATTATATCTTATTAGATAATGCTTCCCACATAATTTAAAATAGCAAATAAACCTGTTTATTATCTCTCTTTTGGATGCTTCAAGGAACTTCTGTAACATCCCAGAGTTAATTTGGGGTCCAAAAGACTTAATTTTAAATTTAAAATGTGATTTTTGGGAAGGATGTGAAATATATTAAAGGTTTAAAACACTAGGTCAAAATAGAATCACAGGTCACTGTAAAATAATAGTCATTCCATTTAGACAAAGTAATAATTAAAAGGTTTTAAAAAGCAGAAACCTGTTTCTAATAGAGAGGAGACTCAGTTTTCTGAACACTTGAAAGACCTAATAAAGACAGCATGAGACAGAATCTGTCTCTCCTCTTTCTTCCTTCCTTTTTTTTTTGCAGATTATTAGAAGAGTATGCAAAAATATTTTATTGTCTCTTACTAATGCTACATGAAAGTCTTGTTCAAAAGAAAAAAACTTTTACATTAGTGTGTTACCAATACAAAGCTAACTTTAATAATAAACAAATAACATATAAACAAATAATAATATACAAATAAATAATAAACAAACATATAACGAATTCATCCAATCTCAGTCAGCTTTTGACTACGGTTTTTCATAACCTTTTACAATCTCTCACAATTTTTTCTATTCTCTTTTTCTTTTGTGAGATGGAGTTTTGCTTTTGTCGCCTAGGCTGGAGTGCAATGGCACGACCTCGGCTCACTGCAAGCTCTGCCTCCTGGGTTCAAGCGATTCTCCTGCCTCAGCCTCCCAAGTAGCTGGGATTACAGGCATGTGCCACCACCCCCGGCTAATTTTGTATTTTTAGTAGATACAGGGTTTCACCATGTTGGTCAGGCTGGTCTCTAACTCTTGACCTCAGGTGATCCGCTCGCCTCGGCCTCCCAAAGTGCTGGGATTACAGGCATGAACTACTGTGCCCAGCTATTCTCTTTTTCTTTACAACTTTTTATATTCACTGTTTTATCTTTTTTTATTTCTTCAATTTGAAACAATCTTTAAGTAACATTTAACTAGACAAAATTGCTTTTTCTCTAAAAACACACATTTCATGCCTTTACAACTATATTCACCCAAAACATACTTTGCTTTTTATACACTCTAGATACATAATTGTTTTTCTTATATCTAGCAGTTTTAATTACATATATTAGCTACCTAGCTGACAACTGGCAGCACATTCCAAGGTTGCTGGTACTTCTGGTCATCCTTGGCCTTTCTTCTGGTTCTGCCTTTTGGTGTGTTCCATAAATTTCTTCATTTGGAGAAAATTTCTCACAAATAAAGTTTCACTCAAGGCATAGACCATCTATTCGTTTCATTTTAGCATATCTTCTGAAGATCATCTTTGTGTCTCATAACCAAGGATATTTGTTCTTTCCAAATTTGTTTTTTCCCTTCTAATGGACTGTGGCAACTTCTCCTTGTGCCAATTTGGAATATAGGTGAAGAGTAACACACGTTGGGGTAGCCTGTTCCAGCATCTCCAAGCAGTAGGTCTTTCCCTGGACTGTTCACAGACTGTTATCCCCTGTGGGCCTGGATAGGAGGGGTCCTCAGATAGTCTCAGGCCACACACATCACCAACTGAAGGAATTACTAAAACAGTATGTGACTGTTTTTAAGGGACCCAGGGAAAGTGGGTCAGATGTAGGCGATAAAGTGTTACTGAAGGCAGCCGCATCTCAGCTCACCAGAAAACAGGCTGTGGGCTCTTAGAACAGGTTACAACGTGTACTGAGCCAGTAAAAATGTTATTCAGCAGACAATAGCCAAAGCTACTCTATTCAAAGGTTGAATATCCTCCCTCCACTTGTGGAAACACCATCTCTGTTTGTGCAGCAAAACACATGGGGAGACAAAGGCTCAGACACCCCAAGTCCACATTTCTACTTTTGTCACTGCTGTCTTATCAGTGACATTTACACATATTTTATTCTGTCTTAAAATTTCTATTCTGCTCATTTCTATTTCTATTCATGAATCAACAGGGCACTATTTTAATTCCCACATTTTAATAATTTATAATAGGGTGAATTCATTCTTTTTTTTTTCCTTTTTTTTTATTTTCGAGACGGAGTCTCTCTCTGTCGCCCAGGCTGGAGTGCAGTGGTGTGATCTTGGCTTGCTGCAACCTTCACCTCCGGGGTTCAAGCGATTCTCCTGCCTCAGCCTCCCAAGTAGCTGGGACTACAGTCACGTGCCACCATACCTGGCTAATTTTTTATTTTTAGTAGAGATGGGGTTTCACCATGTTGGACAGGCTGGTCTTGAACTCCTGACCTCAGGTGATCTGCCCACCTCAGCCTCCCAGAGTGTTGGGATTACAGGTGTGAGCCATCGTGCTTGGCCTTTTTTTTTTTTTTAATTTCAAATTGTCCATGGAGTTTTTTGTTTATTTTTCATAGCAATACATTTTTAAGATCTTCAGAACACAAGCCCATCGTATTATACTTGGGTCAAACTCAACATACACATTTCTTCAAAGATTATTGACTTCTCAATATTATTGAATTTTCTTACCCAAACATTTGGTGTCATTATTTTTCATTTGTATAAGTCTATTTTCATGTTTTTCAGAAATCTTTTACACCAATTTCTTACTAAATTTATTAAACATAATTTTCTGTAGAATTCTGCCAATTTTTTTTTGCATTGATGAACAGTCACATGACATTCTCATTCATTCTATTAATGTGATTAATTTCATCAATGAATTTCTTAATATTGAGTCATACTTCCCTTTAAAACATAAAAGGTGATTAATTATGCATTAATATACTGATGCAATGGTTTCTAATATTTAATATTTTTACCTTAAATGTATGTGTCCTGCTTGTCTATAGTATTCTTTTTTTTTTTTTGAGACGGAATCTCGCTGTGTCGCCCAGGCTGGAGTGCAGTGGTGCCATCTCAGCTCACTGCAAGCTCCACCTCCCGGGTTCATGCCATTCTCCTGCCTCAGCCTCCCCAGTAGCTGGGATTACAGGCGCCCACCACCACAACCGGATAATTTTTTGTATTTTTTTTTTTTTTTTTTTTTTTGAGACGGAGTCTTGCTCTGTCCCCCAGGCTGGAGTGCAGTGGCGCGATCTCGGCTCACTGCAAGCTCCGCCTCCCGGGTTCACGCCATTCTCCTGCCTCAGCCTCCCGAGTAGCTGGGACCACAGGCGCCCGCCAACACGCCTGGCTAATTTTTTTTTTGTATTTTTAGTAGAGACAGGGTTTCACCGTGTTAGCCAGGATGGTCTCGATCTCCTGACCTCGTGATCCACCCGCCTCGGCCTCCCAAAGTGCTGGGATTACAGGCATGAGCCACCACACCTGGGCTTGTCTATAGTATTCTATATGGCTGAATCTAGGCAAGGTTCTGGTGTCACCTTTATATACCCTTCCAAAAAACGATTTCAGGAAACACTGATCTCTCTATAACTCTTGAGTAGTTTAAGTAGCATTGGTTTATTGATTACTTTTTCAGTAGAATTTCCCTCTCAACTACATAAACTTGGTGCTTGTGTGTGTGAGAGGAAATTCCTTATTAAATGTCTTTGTTTCTTCTATGAATATTGCTCAGTTTAGAGTCTATCTCTATCGAGTCACATTTTGATAAAACATATATTCCAAACACACACACACAAACACACATATGTATATATGCAATCTACATGTGCATATCAATTTGCATTGAATTACACAGATGTCTCTCTTTTGTCAGTGTTGAACCTCACGTTCTTCCTGGCACTGTAATCTGTTGACAAATCCTTCTCAAGTTACTTGTGTGATCCCATCTCTTTATTCATAATTGAATGATTGTTCATCTAAAGAATTTGGGGAGTAACAGAAAATTAGAGTTTCAGCAAAAACACATCCCAGGAGGCACAGAATCCAGCACCCACTGTGCTTCAACTGTCATCCCCTTCTGTCACATACTCCACATTTTCTGCTCCCTCCAGGAGAGCCCCCGTCTGCCTCAAAGGATCATGGAAAAGCAGAGCCTCTCCAGGCACTGCCATCTCTCTGGAGGTGCTGCAGGGAAGTTGTCAATTACCTAAAACAGGTAATTGTAACTGGGACAAAGTTTTTCAAAAACATTTTCAATTCCCCAAGTGTGTACTGTCATTGTTGCCACAGATAATGTATAATTGCAGTTCTGTGGGGCGGTGAGGTCACAGGATCCCGAGCCCGTATCTCAGACCTGGCCACCACCCTCCACACACTTGCTGGCTGTCCTGACAGTCACTGGGTTCCAGAGCCCGGCAGCAGGGAGGCGCCTGATGGGTGTGTTACATTTTGATCTATGAGAGAGCACCTGCAAGGGGAGGAAGTTGTCAGGAGGTGGGGTAAATGCTCTGGTGTGGAAAGGGAACTTCACTGAGCCAAAAACTGACCAGTGCCAAGGCCGTGTGGGGAAAGGAAATAATTGCTGGGTCATGGGCTAAGTTGTGGAAGGGGAGCAAAGTTCTAAGAACATGAGCCAGTCCCCAACTGTGTGCGGCTCATTTAACTTAACAAAATCATCGTGCTTGTCATTGTTGGTTTTTGATACAAGAAGCCAAAAATCTGTTTTTTAAGTTTTTTTTATTTTATTTTTCTTTTTTCGTTTGAGGTGGAGTTTTGTACTGTCGCCCAGGCTGGAGTCCAATGGCGCGATCTCAGCTCACTGCAACCTCTGCCTCCCGAGTTCAAGCGATTCTTCTGCCTCAGTCTCCTGAATAGCTGGAATTACAGGTGCCTGCCACCACGCCCGGCTAATTTTTTGCTTTTTTAGTAGAGATGGGGTTTCGCCATGTTGGCCAAGGTAGTCTCAAAGTCCTGATCTCAGATGATCCGTCAGCCTCGGCCTCCCAAAGTGCAGGGATTACAGGCCTGAGCCACTGTGCCTGGCCCCCAAAATCTGTTTTTGTTGATCCTTCTTGTCTAAGATCTCCTTACCTGTTAAATGGGAATAATGCATTTATTTTAAAGTTTACTAGAATAATTTGGAAATTAATCGGCTAGTTGTTCTATCATTTCCACGAGTCAGAGAGATTTCAAGATGAGTGGAAGCCTTTCTACAGTTCCTTCATGCCTGTGAAAATGTATAAGTTGTAGCTGATTAAATTAACTTATTCTTCTCAAAAGTATTAAATGTAGGGCTTTAACCTACTCTGGACATATAAAGTACCTAATGGAGACTGTGACGGGTGGTGACAGGAAACACCTGGTCTCACTCAACATGGTGAAACCCTGTCTCTACTAAAATACAAAAAAATTTAGCAGGGTGTGGTGGCATGTGCCTGTAGTCCCAGCTACTCGGGAGGCTGAGGCAGGGGAATTCCTTGAACCGGAAGGCGGAGCTTGCAGAAAACCTCTAATATGAGGTTTTCATATTAGAACAAAAGCCATGGACTTCAGTAGTTTTCTGAAGTAAATTATTTGGTAATATTTACTCTGTCTTCAAAAATGTTATAAAGCCATTCTTAGGCTCAATACTCATCTTAGTAACACTTAATTCAGTGAATAATTTTCCCTACCTCGAGTTTTCCATTTAAATAATAGGCTTATATTTTGATATGTGTAACAATTCTGACGTTAAAATAATTTTTCTTTTTTTTTAGGTGGAGTCTTTCTCTGTCATCCAGGCTGGAGGACAGTGGTGGGATCTTGGTTCACTGCAGCCTCCGCCTCCAGGGTTCAAGCAAGTCTCCTGCCTCCGCATCCCAAGTAGCTGTGATCACAGGTGCATGCACCACCATGCCTGGCTAATTTTTGTATTTTTAGTAGAGACGGAGTTTCACCGTGTTGGCCAGGCTGGTCTCGAACTCCTGACCTCAAGTGATCTGCCTGTCTCAGCCTCCCAAAGTGCTGGGATTACAGGTGAAAGCCACGATGCCCGGCATGAAATAATTTCATTTGATATTTTTGTATTCATAAACAAATACTAAATTTCTCTGTAATTAATGACAACCTGGTTCTCCTTTACAGTGTTTTATATCCTACCCATGTCCCTTGTCCCCTTGCTTAGCAGCAGTCATTTCTGTATCCTTCTTGGTTAAGATGAGAAAGAATCTTCTTTTTTAATTTCAATGTGAAATCATTTAAGCATTCAATAAATTTCATTTGGTCTTGTATGATTATTCTTTTAGGATTATACTAAATCAGTGCATCTATATTCTACTTGGATTTCTGAATCATTATAGGTGACATTTGCTCATGAAATAAGCAATTAGATTTAAATCAGAAATTGCCACAATCAAAAATTAAGAAAAAACTATAACCAGGTTTAAAGAAAGTGTCAAGATATACAACATAAAATGTGTGAAACATTAGAAAAGCATAGCTATGTCCAAGGGTAAGACACACAGTAATTAAACACATTGTCCAATTTTGATTCTGCCTCTTACAAAGAAAAGTCATTAAGCTTCCCTGTGTAAGAGCTCCTTACCTGTAAAATGGAAATAATAAAGCACTTATACCACAGAATTATTGTAAAAGTTATATGTAAAACATTAATATAGTACTCTTCTCGTGGGGATGTATATGTTTTTCTCTTTAGAGCAAAAATCTTATTTAAAAAACAAGGTCTGGTCGGGGATTGTGGCTTACGCCTGTAATCCCAACACTTTGGGAGTCCGAGGTGGGTAGATCACGAGGTCAGGAGATCGAGACCATCCTGGCCAACATGGTGAAACCCTTTCTCTACTAAAATACAAAAAAATTTAGCAGGGTGTGGTGGCATGTGCCTGTAGTCCCAGTTACTCGGGAAGCTGAGGCAGGGGAATTCCTTGAACCGGAAGGCGGAGCTTGCAGTGAGCTGAGCTCATGCCACTGAACTCCAGCCTGGTGACAGAGCGAGACTCTGTCTAAAAAAAAAAAAATAAGTATTAAAAATAAAAAAATAAAAAAAGGGTCTAATAAGAAAATGTCTAAGTTGGAAACAATGGTAAGTGGACAATAGTGGATTTTATTTGCAAAAGTGAAACAGACTTTATGTTTCCACACAGGGTTCTCTCACTTTGAATGTAATTATCAGACACTGAAAAAATGACAAATGGCCTCCAGGGATTTTGCAATAGGCATGATCTTCTTATCTCAGATCTTCTTATCTCGGATTCCTGGGGAATTTCTTTCTTCCTTACCACTATAGTTTCCTTTGTTTCACCAGAGGTATGTTATGGTCCACAGATCTGATTCTCAAGCCTCTGACCATAGCCAACTCCTTGGTTATACACTCTAAAGGAATCCCACAAACAATGGCTGCTTTTGGGTTGAAAGATTCCCTCAGTGATATTGGATGCAAACTTGTGTTTTATGTTCACAGAGTGGGCAGGGCTGTGTGCACGGGCAACGCCTGCCTCCTGAGTGTCTTCCAGGTCATCACCATCAGCCCCTGCGAATTCAGGTGGGCACAGCTTAAACTACATGCTCCAGATACATTAGGTCCTTCAACATCCTGGTCCTGTGCTGGATTCTGAACATGCTGGTAAATATTACTGTTCCTCTACATGTGACTGGCAAGTGGAACAGCATAAATAGCACAAAGACAAATGATTATAAGTATTGTTCTGGAGGAGGTAGGAGCAGAATTCTACAGTCATTACATATTGTCTTGGTATCATCCCTTGATGTTTTGTGTTTGGGGCTCATGGCCTTGGCCAGTGGCTCCATGGTTTTTATCCTGCACAGGCGCAAGCAGCAGGTCCAGCACATTCATGGGACCAACCTCTCCCCCAGATCCTCCCCTGAGTCCAGAGTCACCCAAAGCGTCCTGGTCCTGGTGAGCACCTTGTGTTATTTTCCTCGCTCTCCTCCATCTTTACACATCTTTTTCCTAATCCCAGTTGGTGGCTGTTGAACACCTCGGCACTGATCACTGCCTGTTTTCCCATGGTCAGCCCCTTTGTGCTCCTGAGCCGCCATCCCAGGATACCCAGGCTGGGCTCTACTTGCTGTAGAAGGAATCCACAGTTTCCTAAGCTGATCAGATAGTTCTTCGATTTATGTGGATTGTTTTCTTTCTGTACAATGAATGGCCATTTGTTGATTTCTTCCTGCAGAAGGTTAAGCACCACAATTGGCAGTCAATTGCAAAGTGTGTGTAAGACTCAGAATCTGTCTTTGCCCTTCAAGGATTTTTCATGTATCATAAACGACAGTTACAGATGAAATGTTTTGCAAAGTGCTTTCATAATTTTCATTTTGTTAATGTTTCAATGGAGAAGTTTAGAGGCAAATTATTCATTAAATGTGGGCCTCTAATAATTTGTAAAATGCAACTTTAAACCAATTAATAAAAAATGTCATGGAATTAACTGGGCACAGCAGTGTAAGAAAAGTTTAATGAAATAAGCTTTAAGTGATGATCAATGAAGAAAGTGAGAAGAAAGTCATAGTTCATGCCCTTTTTTGTTTTGAATTAATCTTCATTTTTTTCCCATTTTCAAGTTGTAGAATTTTCTTTTTGTCCTTGATGATTATACTTTATTTTAATGAGACTAGTTTTTGATTATTTAAAAATAATTCTGTCCTTCTGTAATTTTTCTGATGTGTAGATCCTATGTTCATGCTTCTTATACGAAGATTTTCTCTCTTTTGGTTTTGAAGGAGCATTCTCTGCTCCTTCACCTGAACGTTCAGCCTTTTAATCCAGAGTAATTGTATAAAGCTTGGTATTTATCCAACATATTCTGTTGTTTACATGTTTTTGTAATTTATGCTTAATATTTTGAGTTTCAAATTTTTGCTATTTATATGATTCTACTGTTGTTTCTTCTATTTTTGAATAAAATCTAGATGCATACTTTTCTAAAAGGTGAGAAGGAAAAATAGAAGTTCTACCACCAGGCCTGGGATGGAGTTGGAGGGAAAATAATGTTATCAGATCCTTCAGGATGTTAAAGACCAGGTTTTGTCATTTTACCTTAAATTCATTTTTTCTTTAATGAATGCAACCTTTTTTTTTTTTAAATTGCAAGTCTAGTCGAATAGACCAAATGTTCCTACTTCTAAAATAAGCTACAAGTAATCTTTTTCTATGAAAATGCTGTGACTTGGTGCCACAGCTGAACTTTCGCTAATAGCAGCAGTATCATCAGCCCATGGCAGCAAAGAAATGCTAATTTCTGGCATCCCAGGGGCTGCTATTGAAGCAACTTCATAAAGCATGCAGATATCTATTCTGCTGAAGTTTCAAACAAATAAAAATGATCACTGTGCTTGTGGGTTTCGTACCTTTCAATATATACATAGATGATGGCAAATTAACAAATAACAGCAGGTCCTTGATTTCCAATAAAATCACAAGGCAGAGGGTTGTCAGTGAAAAGAAAAATGTTTAGATAGGAAAAAAGTTACAAAATGGTGTTGGCATTCACAGAAAAGATCATGCGGAGATCAGATCCATATTGACTAAACATTGAAAATTCAGCCACAATCCAAAGAATCCTGTCTGAGTCCAAAGGCATGCATGCCAGCTGATGGAAATGCGGGACTCTGGCAGTATCTTCTCCCAGGAGCAGAAAACCGAGGTAATGGTCTCTCCATTCTGGAATAAATCCTGCCGCAGAAAGGCGTGGTGAAATGGAGGCGGTGCCATAGCCAATAATCTTGCTACTTCTGTTTATGTGTAATTCAAAACCATAAAAAATATGAAAAATAAAATCAAGCCTCGTAACACAGCACAGTGGTCCAGAGGCCGTTCAAACACCAGGAGTGACTCCATTTTGAGTGAGGGCTAGGAAAATGAGGCCGGCCTCTACATGTTCATGGTTAAGGGAACAAATAATGTTTACTAAACAGATCCAGACTTGGGAGTGTCCGGATATGCTGATATCTGGAGAACAAAGGCATTCCTAATTTTGCTTTAAAGATAATAATATTGATTCTTGCAAAATATAGTAATTAAGAAAATTAATCCTTTATCACAAGTCCTTGTAGCAGAGCACATCTCCCCAAGATCTTTTTTTATCCTGTATATATACAAACATTGTACCTAGGGCTGACGCCTTCCTCCTCTTACTCTCAGGAACGCCCTGCTCGGTCTAAGGAGTAGCTGTCCTTTTACCATAATAAACTTCCTTAATAAACTTGCTTTCTTAATAAACTTGCTTTTGCTTTACACTGTGGACTCACCCTGAATTCTTTTTTGTGTGATATCCGAGAAACCTCTCTTGGGGTCTGGATCAGGACCCCTTTCCTGTAATAACAGGACAAAATAAATTACAGAAGATTGGGCAGAGAAAATATAGAAATTTGCAATAATGGCTGGGTGTGGTGGCTCACACCTGTAATCTCAGCACTTTAGGAGGCCGAGGCGGGCAGATCACTTGAGGTCAGGAGTTTGAGACCAGCCTGGCCAACATGGTGAAAACCTGTCTCTACTAAAATACAAAAATTAGTCAGGTGAGGTGGTGGGCATCTGTAATCCCAGCTACTGGGAAGGCTGAGACAGAACAATTGCTTGAACCTGGGAAGTGGAGATTGCAGTGAGTCAAGATCATACCACTGCACTCCAGCCCGGGCGACAGAGCAAGACTCCGTCTCAAAAAAAAAAAAAAAGAAAAGAAAATTCAGATTGTTTCCTTTCTTTGCTTCTGCTTTTACAGAGACTCCTTTCTGAACCACCAGGAAGGTATAAAAATTGTCTTGACTCAGGGCCTATCCTGGTAGTCACTCCTTATCAACGGAGTCACACATTTTGCCACTTCTGGTTTGAGAACATTCCATGTTATGCATTCAGATGACTCTGCAGACTCACTGTCAGTAGTTATTGTTTGCAGATTTCTTCTCATTTGGGCTGAGGCTTCACTCAAAAATTCACACACTGAAAACTGGCCCTCTGGTCACCTTGTGTGGGCCTCCTGCTTGGCAGCAGCCCCTCTCTGCCTGGCTCTGCGCTCCTGCCCCCCAGGCCTGCAGCTGCGCTCGCCACCCAGGCTTGCGTGGCGGGTGGCATTTTACCTTAAATTCTAAAAAGAAAGTTCTGTGAAATCTGTGAATTTTTTGTGGGAGGAGAGTCGTCCATTTCAAATATTTTAAGGTAAAAATGGACGCAGTGGTCTGGGTGGAGCGAAATGAGCACAGGACTGTAGAAAGAGATTCTCATTAGAATTCGACTCACAGCTGATGAATATGAGACTCATAAAGAAAACTGCCTAATTTTTGGGACCCTGTGAGGGTAGAATATGCTGTATTAGCAATAATCCCAATTAGCCTGTTCAGAAGAAATAGCCATCAGGGTGACCTCTGGGAAGTGAATCTGGCGGAACCAGTCACCGTCCGTGGAGGAGCCGACGCCAGGGACTCTCGGGAGGCTTATGCTTCCCTTTTTCTGGGGAGTTGGTGGCAATTGCTGCCTTGAAAAATTCAAGGGAGCCGATTTGAAGCAATCATAATACAAACGGGCTAATCATGTGGCTGAAGCGAAAAATTTCCACAGATATTTTCTTATTATTGTTAGGTAAAGCAGGTAAAATGTCTTGAAAATTCAAATATTTGAAAAATACAATGCAGAAGTTTGGTCCAATGGACATATATCGAAATTGGGCTACGTATCACATTACTCAGCAGTATGGAATGACTGAAATAATGTAATCACAGAGGGAGCCTTAACGAATGTAAAATATTTTAATCATAGAGATTAACCTTACTACTATTAAATAATAATATTTTGAAATAGTTTATGAAGCAATTTAAAATACTAAACCTAAAAACTGAGCAATATTCCTAATTAATATTTAGAACTTTTCAGATGAAAAGACAATAAAAATTCTTCATATTCAAGTTGTGCACTGTATTTGTTCAAAGGCAGAGAAAATTAGATGGCTGCAAATTCAAATACGACAATAGAAGATGCCTGACAATATGTGTTTTTGAAATTAAATTAAAAAAAGAAGCTTCACCTTGGTCAGGAGAGGTGGCTCATGCCTGTAATCCTAGCACTTTTGGAGGCTGAGGTGGGCGGATTACCTGAGGTCAGGAGTTTGAGACCAGCCTGGCCAACAGGGTAAAATGCCATCTCTACTAAAAATACAAAAATTAGCCAGGCGTGGTGGTAGGGTCTGTAATCCCAGCCACTTGGGAGGCTGAGACGGGAGAATTGCTTGAAGCTGGGAAGTGGAGGCTGCAGTGAGCCCAGATCACACCACTGCTCTCCAGCCTGGCTGACAGAGCAAGACACTATCTCAAAAAAATAAATTAGAAGCTTAGCCTAAATAATGTGTTATCATAAAGTATAATGTAAATAAAAAATTTAGAATAAGTATTACATGGAATATAATAAAATAAAATTAATGATGAAATAGAGCTTACTGCAATGTTAATAAAGATGTGTAAAGATATACTTAATATTAAAAAATAAACAGTATTTAAAACTTCTTGGAGATTTTTAAAAAGTCTACATTCTAAGACAAACAACTTTACGCTAATAAATTAGAAAACTTAGAGGAAAAAGTGATTTCTGTTAAATAATAAGATACCTAATACATATATTATGTCAAAACTTAAAACTAAGCAAGTGTAAGTCATGGATTTGCATGTATAATTAATATACAGGTACACAGAATGATTGAGAAGGATTCATTTCAGAAATACGGGACATGCCAATGAGAGAATCAGCTCATATTATGACATGAAAAATTAAATGAGATAACAGCATTCATTGAGTAAATCACTTCATGCCTTTGTAATTTTTATAAGTAAATTAACTTAGAAAAATATTTTACCAGAGAATGTTTTAATTATTGGTGATAAGAACACATGAGTATATAAGAATAAAACATAAATGGCCAGTGAGCACGTGATAAGATATTCAGAATTCTTATTCATTAGGGAAATTCAAATCAAAACCACAATGAAGTGTTAGTTCACACCCACTAGGATGGCCATACTCAAGAAAACAGAGAAACAGAACTAATAGAATGAATATCTACATCTACATCTATATATCAAGGTTTACATATTTTTTCACCCACGTGTGCGTGGGTGTGAGTGTGTGCGTGTATGGAATAAAGCTATTTACAGTAGTGTCTTAGCAGAAGGCCTTCCCCAGCCCCCTCCAGGCTCTGGATTAGAGAACCTTTTTTTTTTTTTTTTGAGATGGATTTTCTTTCTTGTTGCCCAGGCTGGAGTGTAATGGCGCGGTCTTGGCTCACTGCAACTTCCGCTTCCCGAGTTCAAGCAATTCTCCTGCTTCAGCCTCGCAAGTAGCTGGGATTACAGGCACCCGCCACCATGTCTGGCTAATTTTTTTTGTATTTTTAGTAGAGACGGGGTTTCACCACATTAACCAGGCTGGTCTTGAACTCCCGACCTCAGGTGACCCGCCCGCCTCGGCCTCCCAAAGTGCTGGGATTACAGGCATGAGCCACTGCGCCTAGCTTAGAGAACCTTTTGCTCCTGCACTCACTCCAGTCCACCAGTCCAGCACTCATCCTTGTTCATAGTGTGGTGTGCCTGCCTTTCACCCAGGGAAATGGAATACGTTACCTCATCAACACCTCTTTGTCAATCTCTTGTCTCTGCTCTGCAGACTTTTGAGCCATGATCTGAGGCGTGAATGTGATGGGTCACTGGGTTTCTGACAACCCAACACCTGGTTCTGCTCAGGACAGGCCAGACCCACATGACATCACACCCACTGCACGAACACACATAGGGAGGTGTGGTGTGACTGTCCAGGTGGGATTAGGGTGGTGGCCAGACATTGATTGGCTTGCTCTTGGCTGCCAGTGTTACCTTTGAGTACCTCCTGAACATGGCCAAAGGTGATGGTGTTGAGGGCTGACCCGATGTCAGCAGCTTCAGAAAAACCTGTCATTCAAGATTTTCTGGTGCCAGAACTATAGGAAATTGGGATCAGCAGGATAACACTAGGTAACATCTAGTTCTCTTTAGTATCTTCAGCCAAGTGAGCTGGGGAGAGAGTTTCTAGAATGTGGCTGCCTGGTTTCCAATGTTCCAAGTTCTGTTGGGGTCTATTGTCAAGGAAGTGAGGTCACTCTTTGGGGTCCCTTACCTGGGGCCACTCCTGAAGGGATCTTCTATTGCCCTCAGCACTCCTGGTTCTCAAATCTTCAAGTGACACCGCTGGGTGTCCTGGGTTTCTGACTTGAAGGCAGCAGATAATGGGAATTCTCAGCCTTCATAGTTACATGAGCCAATTTCTTAAAATGAATAAACATTTATTAAGTATTAATATCTATACTTAAATAAATTGCATGTATGTATTTAAAGTAAGTTAAAATAATTTATTAATTCAATGATTTGAGTTATTTAAATTTAAGCAATTTAAATTGGTTTTGTTTCTCTGGAACACCCTGTCCTAGAGGTCATATCATAATCACCTGAATAATCTGCAGGTGCAGGAATCACTTTGTTCAGCGATACTCAACCATGATGGATTGTTTAGCAGAAGACAGACTGACACATTTGACTCTGCAAAGTCTAGTAAACTCTCTTCTTTATCATTATGTCTCCCTTTTCCTCACTGGGTGCAGGTTAAGGTGCACAGATTTGATTCTCACGCACCTGATTATACCCAACTCTTTGGTCATTCCCTCTAAAGAAATCTGGCAGACAATGACATCTTTGGTTTGAACAACTTCAACGATTTTTCATGTGAACTTCTATTCTTCCTTCAGAGACTGGGCAGGGGTGTTCCTCCTGGCAGCACTTGCCTCCTGAGTGTCTTCTAGGCCATCGCTATTTCCCCAGGGACTCCAGTAGGGCAGAGCTTAGAATAATAGTTCCCAAGCTCACTGGACATTTGATTCCCTCGTGCTGGATCCTAAACACACTAAGAAATAATTTTCCTCTTTATGTGTCTGGCACATAAATGCAGCCATCACAAGGAAAACAGATAATGGCTACTGTTATGCTGTGATTCATTCTGATTCCTTGATGTTTTGGATTTGGGAATCACGGCTTGGGCCAGAGGCTCCATGGTTTTCATCCTGCGCCGGCACAAGCTGCAGGTTCAACACATTCATGGGACCCGCTGGCTGTTCAGGTCCTCCCCTGAGTCCAGAGTCACCTAAGCCATCCTGGTCCTGGGGAGCATCTATGTACGCTTTTACATCCTCTTTTCCTTTTGTCAATTTTTGGCTCTTTTTAATCCTCTTGGGCAGTGGCTGGTGAACATTTCTGCCCTGAGTGCTGTGTGTTCCCCAACTCTCAGCCTTTTTGTTTCCATCAGCTGTGACTCTGGTGTCTCCAGGTTCTGATTTGCCTGACACAGAATACAAAATCTGCTAATTTTATCATACATATGTATGTTGTGTATTTTTGCACAATGTTCAGTTGTTTACTCATCCCCCACAGAATTATAAGCACAGTTGTGAAAGTGACATTACAAGGGATTGGTGATACATACAGAAAAACACCTACATATGTCTAACTGTGTGAGGATAATCAGACTATGCTTGTTATTCGTCAAGCAATAATATTGGAAAATTATGCTTTAAGAAAAGTAAAAATAATATTAATTATAACAGTGTTAAACTACTTTAACTGTATTGTCTTTTTTATCTGATATATCACCATCCTCACTGATTAATTGGTTAAAATCATATATAATGTATTTTTACTTTTTCTACTTTAATTTTAATTGGTTAAAATTACATATATCTTCTAATTTTTCTACTCCTTCAAGAGATATAACTAAAGCATAAATATATATAAAGATTATGTTTATGTTTTAGTTGTATCTCTTGAAGGAATATCCAATTGAATATAGTCAATTAATATTTGACTTTGACAGGAATAATTTAGCTATTTTTGTTTAATATTTTAAAGGCTATATTTGGCATTGGATATACCAACTTTCTGTATTCTTCTGAATACCCATCATCTTTTCTGATTCTTCCAATTTTAACGTCTTCTATGTTATATATAGATTTTTAAAATTCACAGTTAACATCTGTTATTTAGGAGTTATATACAAGCATATCTTAGTTTTTAACACAGAGGTTACAGCAGACTTTAAAATATTAATCATGGTATAAAGTTATTTAATATCTTCAACCTCCACTTTGACAACATGAAGGCATTAAATTACTAATCAAGCCAGGTGAGGTGGCTCACGCTTGTAATCCCAGCACTTTGGGAGGCCGAGGCAGCAGGATTGCTTGAGCTAGGGAGTTTGAGACCAGCCTGGGCAACACAGCGAGACCTAGTCTCTACAAAAAATTAAAAACTTAGCCAGGCATGGTGCCACATGCCTGAAGTCCCAGCTACTCAGGAGGCTGAGGTAGGAGGATCACTTGAGCCCAGGAGGCCAAGGCTGTGTGTTCTCTCTGTGTGTTTCACTCTGTCGCCTAGGCTGGAGTCAAGTCATACTACTTGACTCCAGCCTAGGCGACAGAGTGAAACCCTGTCTCAAACAACAACAACAAAAATCACTAATCCATTTATGTTCTCTCTTTGTGTTTTAACTGATATGTATTTTTTTTTAAAAAGTTGGAATACTTGCACAGGCCATTAGTGCACAACTAAATGAAATTTTAACAAACTGAACCCAACTCTGTATGCATGTCTTAGGTTGCAAAACAGAACATTGTCAGACCCCAGCCACCTCCTTGTGCCCTTCCCAGTCACTACCCCAGGAGTAACCACAACTCTGACCCCTAACAGTATAGCTCACCTGTACTTTCACCTGTTTTGTAGCTTATATATACGAAATCATATAGTGTAACTTATTTTGTATGTAGATTTTGAATTCCACATGTTTGGAAACTTATCTATATGTTATTGTGGTTCATTCATTAGGTAGGTGATGGAATTATTAGGTTGGTTGAGGTTTTTGCCCTCTAAAGTAATGGCATCATCTGAACATCAAGCAATGAATTTAATCATGCCACTGTAAATATGAGTAGTATTCATGATGGGGCTATTAGGAACACTAGCTGTTTTTTTGTCTTCCCTGTCGGAAATAGCAAAATAGTCCATAGAGATGAACACTGAGCTTTTATTTGAGCAGGAACATGAGAGTTCACCAGAGAAGCATAGATAACTTCAGATCCTGGGGAAGGGAAGGGCGGGCAAGCAGCTTGGGTGGTGGCATTCATCTGAGAAAAGTGGGTGAATCCCTAGTATGTGAAAGGGACAGAGAGTGTCAGTAACTCACTTTTTCACCGGGGAGATGTGGAACTCAGGACATGGAAGAGCATCTTGTTTCTCCCAAGCCCTGGAGCGAATTTGGGAGAGGCTGGGAGACTCTGAGAGGGAAAGGCACTGGGAAAAGCTGCAGGCATTTTTCCAGACCCAGGACCAAGAGGAGATGCCATTTTCAATTCTGGCTCATGTCAAGGCAGTCATCGTTTGGTGGCTGGGCAGCAGCAGCTGCCACAGGTATTTAGGTCTCTGGTGAGAAAGATTAAAGCACTTGTTCTGGAGCAGGAGAAGGACCCCATAGGCAGAATTGAGCAGCAAGTGTGGCGTGTACTTCCGCTATAGGCCCTGGAATCGGGCTTTCTTTCATTACAGGACTGGAAAGGGAGGAGATTTGCTGAAGCCATGGTTGCTCTCAGGTGTTGATATTTATGGCCAGAGGTGGCTTTGCAACCTGGGACCAGTCTATGTATGGCATTTCTGGGCGCCCCAGCCTGCCCCCTTGGTCAGTCAGGGGAGTGAGCCCAACTGGTTCTGAGGAGGGGGAGGGAGACAGATCCCACTCCTGCTCACCTGGATCGGGAGCATGGGCCACCACTCCCTTCCTGTGCGAAGAGCTTGGTGCAGAGGCATCTTCTCTGCTCTTGGCCGAGGCACGTCTGCAGGCATTTGGTGCACCCTCTCACCTGGACTGTGAGTTCTGGGCTGCCTGTCCGTTCCCATGCAGAGAACATAATGCAGCGGCACTCTCTCTGCTCATACACGGACTTGTCTCTTGGCTTCTGGCATACCCACTCCCCCAGATTAGGAGCTTGAGCCACCTCTCCCTTCCTGTGCAAAGGCCTTGTTGCAGTGTTGGTTTCTCTGCTCCTTGCCCAGGCAAATTTCCAGGCATTTGGTGCACCCTCTTGCCTAGATTAGGAGCCTGAGCTGCCCCTCCCTTCCTGGGCACAGATGTTTTTTCTTTCTTTTCTTTTTCTTTTCTTTCTTTCTTTCTTTCTTTCTTTTTTTTTTTTTTTTTTTTTTTTTTTTTTTTTTTTTTTTTTTTTTTTTTTTTTTTTTTTTTTTTTTTTTTCTTTTCTTTCTTTCTTTCTTTCTCTTCCCTTCCCTTTCTTTCTTCTGTTCTTTTCTTTTTTTTTGTGAGACAGAGTCTCACTCTGTCACCCAGGCTGGAGTGCAGTGGCATGATCTCGGCTCACTGCAACCTCCGCATCCTGGATTCAAGCGATTCTCCTGCCTCAGCCTCCTGAGTAGTTGGGATTACAGGCACACACCACCATACCCAGCTAATTTTTCTATTTTAATTCTTTGGGATTTTGAACTCATAGCAACCATAACACTACTAGTTACACTGATTTCTACATCACTTTGAGCTTGCTTAAAGTCAGTGGCTCCTGCCAAACTTAGGGCTGGGACCTTTCCTGAAAGGTACTATATTTCCTGAAATATAGCTTTATATTTCAATTTTGAGATGGGTCAATTTGGACTCTATAACTGATCTCAGAATGCCACTTGGTAAATAGAAATAACATAATCTAGAAGGAAATTGGACTGGAACAGAAACAGATCTAAAGGAAAAATTAGGATTCATCTTTGGTGGGAATTTTTTGCCCCCCTCCATTGTCCACAGCAATGCTGCCGGCTCTATGGCACCCTCCCCAACAACACACAATTCACTGAGTATTTACTAAATGCCTAGTCCTAGTTTTCTAATGAGTCGGGGAAAAATGACACTTCATGGTTCCACCGGGCTGCTGTGGGTGTTTAACCTCAGTGCCAGCCATGTGGAACTTGAAGCAGGAGTGGTCACTCCACTCAGTGGTCAGAACTCAAGAGTTTTGTGTCATTGACTACTTTCTAGCTGTTTGGTCTTCCATATTGAAAACTACAGACTATTTGAATGAGGACATCATCTTTGGGGCTGCAAACTGAAAACAATCACTGGAATTCAGGAGGCAGTGGTTGCAGTGAGCAGAGATAGCACCATTACACTCCAGCCTGGATGACAGCATGAGAATCCATCTCAAAAAAAAAAAAAAAAAAGACAGAATCCAAATGCTGGTGAGGATGTGGAGAAAAGGGAATCCTTGTACACTGTTGGTGGAAATGTAAATTAGTACAGCCACTATGGAGAACAGTTTGGAGGATCCTCAAAAAACTAAAAATAGAGCTACATTATGATCCAGCAACCCTACTCCTAGGAATATATCCCAAAGAAAGGAAATCAGTTTATTGAAGAGATATTTGCACTGCCACGTTTATTGCAACACTATTCACAATAGTCAAGATTTGGAAACAACCTAAATGTCCATCAACGGATAAATGGATAAAGAAAATGTGGTACATATACACATTGGAATACTATTCAGCCACGAAATATGAGATCCTGCCATTTGCAACAAAATGGATGGAACTGGAGGTCATTATGTTAAGTGAAATAAGCCAGGCACAGAAAGACAAACTACATTTTCTCACTTATTTGTGGCAGCTAAAAATTAAAACAATTGAACTCATGGAGACAGAGAGTAGAATGATGGTTACCAGAAGCTGGGGAGAGTAGTGGAGGGATGGGGGTGGAAGTGGGGAGGCTTAATGTGTATAAAACACAGAATGAATAAGACCTAATCTTATTTGCTAGCACCACAGGGTGACTATAGTAAAAAAAGTTTAATTGTACATTTAAAAACAACTAAAAGAGTATAATTGGATTGCCGGTAACAGGAAGGATAAATGCTTGAGGGGATGGATACCTCATTTACCCTGATGTGATTATTACACATTGCATGCCTGTATCAAAATCTCTCATGTAACCCATAAATATATACACCTACTGTGTACCCACAAAAACTAAAAATATAAAAATAAAGAGAGGGCAGAATCTCTGTAGAGCACCGTGTTGTGCCACATGGTAATCAGTTACCTTCTGAGGTCAGATTCTCAGGGTTAAGCCTCTGTGGCAGGGCTGCAGAGCAGTGCATGCTTGTGGAAGCCTCTGGTCAGCCGTAAAAGGTGGGGCTCTGGCTCAGGGAGATGTCTCCTGTCTCGTAAAACATCACGCGTCTGTGGGTGTGAGGTTCTGTGCCCTTCCTCAACAGAGCACTATTGACCGAATAATTGTTTGAGGATCATGCATAACTGGCCTTCTTTATGTTTAATTTCTCAAATAATAAAACAGAAAATATTTTAATTCACTTTCAGTTTGAGGAAGAGTATGAGAAACTTCAGGAAAAATGTCATAGGAGGGAACTCTGGGGCCCTGCCTATCCTCAGAAACCTCAAAATTCCTGGTACAACCCGTTAGCATTAACCTTATCAAAACTGATATTTTCTTTTTTTGCTATACAGATTTACCTTTCATTGGAGCTTTATTTTGTTACAGGTTGTAAGGAATACGTTGTTGTTTTAATCTTTGTGACAGGAATATCAAATTCCCAAACTCCAAGTATTAATGAATGTCATCTCCACGGTAATTTTTATTGCTTATTAACTCTTTGCTGTGGTCTGAATATTTGTGTTCCCAACTCTCCAAATTCATATATGGAAACGTAACCCCCCATGTAATAGTATCAGGTATGGGATCTTTGGGGAAGAGAATAAGCCAGGAGGGCACCGTCTTCATTAATGGAATTCGTGTCCTTGTGAAGGAGGTTGAAGGGAGTGCCCTTGCCCCTTCTGCCATGTGAGGACACACCTAGAAGCTACCATCTATGAGAAATAGGGCTCTCGTCAGAAACCAAATTTGCTGATGCATTGATCTTGAACTTTCCAGCCTCAACAATGGTGAGCAATAAATTTCTGTCATTTAAGGTTGGTCTGTGTCTGAATTTTTAGCTCCAATGTTCTATCAGTGTTTTCGTCAATCAAGATGTCTCACAGGGATGGCCAATATTATTTTTTTTCCTTAGAAATTTCTTGGCTTATTTGTGTTTGCATCTATCAGGTTTTTTCCCCCAATAACATACCTACCTCTAATACCTAATTGTATCTGTATTGAGGCAAAATTAAATTAATAAATTACCTTAAGCACAACTGATGTTGATAATTTTTTTCTACCTAAAATGTGATGCAATTTTCCATTTGCTTATGTCTGTATTTATATATTTTAGGTACTTTCTATGGTTTTTCTTATATGCTGCTGAATGACTTTTGGGTGAATAATGAAATTAAGGCAGAAATCAAGAAGTTCTTTGAAACTAATAAGAACAAAGATGCAACATACCAGAATCTCTGGGACACAGCTAAGGCAGTGTTAAGAGGGAAATTCACAGCACTAAATGGCCACATCAAAAAGTTAGAAAGATTTCAAGTTAATAACCTAACATCACAACTGAAAGAATTAGAGAAGCAAGAACAAATCAGCCCTAAAGCTAGCCGAAGACAAGAAATAACCAAAATCAGAGCTGAATTGAAGGAAATCAAGACATAAAAAGCCATTCAAAAGATCAACAAATCTAGGAGTTGCTTTGTTGAAAAAATTAATAAGATAGATAGGTCACTAGCTAGATTAATAAAGAAGAAAAGAGAGAAGATCCAAATAAACATACATTAGAAATAATGAAAGAGATGTTACCACTGACCCTACAGAAATAAAAATAAACATCAGAAATGACTATAAATACCTCTATGCACACAAACTAGAAAACCTAAGAGAAAGAAAACAAAGACAAAAAAAAAAAAAAAAAAAAAAAAAAAAAAAAAAAAAAAAAAAAAAAAAAAAAAAAAAAAAAAAAAAAAAAAAAAAAAAAAAAAAAAAAAAAAAAAAAAAAAAAAAAAAAAAAAAAAAAAAAAAAAAAAAAAAAAAAAAAAAAAAAAAAAAAAAAAAAAAAAAAAAAAAAAAAAAAAAAAAAAAAAAAAAAAAAAAAAAAAAAAAAAAAAAAAAAAAAAAAAAAAAAAAAAAAAAAAAAAAAAAAAAAAAAAAAAAAAAAAAAAAAAAAAAAAAAAAAAAAAAAAAAAAAAAAAAAAAAAAAAAAAATAGGAAGAGAGGAAGTCAAACTATCCCTGTTTGCAGAAGACATAATTCTTTTATTTATTTATTTATTTTTTATTATTATACTTTAGGTTTTAGGGTACACGTGCACAATGTGCAGGTTTGTTACATACGTATCCATGTGCCATGTTGATTTCCTGCACCCATTAACTCGTCATTTAGCATTAGGTATATCTCCTAATGCTGTCCCTCCCCCTTCCCCCCCACCCCACAACAGTCCCCGGAGTGTGATGTTCCCCTTCCTGTGTCCATGAGTTCTCATTGTTCAATTCCCACCTATGAGTGAGAACATGCGGTGTTTGGTTTTTTGTCCTTGAGATAGTTTACTGAGAATGATGTTTTCCGGTTTCATCCATGTCCCTACAAAGGACATGAACTCATCATTTTTTATGGCTGCATAGTATTCCATGGTGTATATGTGCCACATTTTCTTAATCCAGTCTATCATTGTTGGACATTTGGGTTGGTTCCAACTCTTTGCTATTGTGAATAGTGCCGCAATAAACATACATGTGCATGTGTCTTTATAGCAGCATGATTTATAGTCCTTTGGGTATATACCCAGTAATGGGATGGCTGGGTCAAATGGTATTTCTAGTTCTACATCCCTGAGGAATCGCCACACTGACTTCCACAATGGTTGAACTAGTTTACAGTCCCACCAACAGTGTAAAACTGTTCCTATTTCTCTACATCCTCTCCAGCACCTGTTGTTTCCTGATTTTTTAATGATGGCCATTCTAACTGGTGTGTGAGATGGTATCTCACTGTGGTTTTGATTTGCATTTCTCTGATGGCCAGTGATGATGAGCATTTCTACATGTGTTTTTTGGCTGCATAAATGTGCAGACGACATAATTCTATACCTAGATAACTCCATGCTCTCAGCCCAAAAGCTCCTTCAGCTGATAGACAACTTCAGCAAAGTTTCAGGACACAAAATCAATGTATAAAAATCACTAGCATTTCTGTACACCAACAACAGCCAAGCTGAGAGCCAAATCAGGAAGGCAATCCCGTTTACAATCACCACAAAAAGAATAGAATACCTAGGAATACAGCTCACCAGGAAGGTGAAAGACCCCTACAATGAGAATTACAAAACACTGCTCAAGTAAATCAGTGATGACACAAACAAATGGAAAAACATTCCATGTTCATGGACAGGAAAAATCAATATCATTAAAATGGCTACACTGCCCAAAGCAATGTACAGATTCAATGCTATTCCTATCAAAATACCAATGAAATTCTTCACAGAACTAGAAAAAACTATTTAAAAATTCATATGGAACCAAAAGAGAGCCTGAATAGCCAAGGTGATCCTAAGCAAAAAGAACAAAGCTGGAGGCATCATGCTACCTGACTTCAAACTATACTACAGGGCTACAGTAACCAAAACAGCATGGTACTGGTAAAAAAACAGGCACATAGTCCAGTGGAACATAATAGGGAGGCCAGAAATAAGGCCACACAGCTACAACCATCTGATCTTTGATAAAGCTGACAAAAACAAGCAATGGGGAAAAGAATCCCTATTCAATAAATTGTGCTGGGATAACTGGCTAGCCATATGCAGAAGATTGAAGCTGGACCCGTTTCTTACACCATATACAAAAATCAATTCACAATAGATTAAAGACTTAAATGTAAAACCAAAAACTATAAAATACCCTGGAACGATACCATCCTAGACATAAGAATGGGCAAATATTTCATGACAGACACCAAAACCAATTACAACAAAAGCAAAAATTGACAAATGGTATCTAATTAAACTTAAGAGTGTCTGCACAGCTATCAACAGAGTAAACAGACAACCTACAGAATGACAGAAAGTTTTTGCAAACTATGCATCTGACAAAGGTCTCCTATCCACAAGGAACTTAAATTTACAAGAGAAAAACAACCTCATTAAAAAGTGAGCAAATGACATGAACACACACTTTTCAAAATAAGACATACATGTGGGCAACAAGTATCTGAAAAAAAGCTCAATATTACTGATCACTAGAGAAATGCAAATCAAGACACAATGAGATACCACCTCACACCAGTCCAAATGGCTATTAAAAAGTCAAAACATAACAGATGCTGGTGAGGTTGTGAAGAAAAGGGAACATTTATACACTGTTGTTGAGAGTGTAAATTAGTTCAATGATTGTGGAAAGTAGTATGGTGATTCCTCAAAGACTGAAAAACAGAAATACCATTAGACCTAGTAATCCCATTACTGGATATATACCCAGAGGAATATAAATCATTCTGCCATAAAGATACATACATGTGAATATTCATTGCAGCACTATTCACAATAGCAAAGACATGGAATCAACCTAAATGAGTGACAGACTGGATAAAGAAAATGTGGTACATATACATGGAATGCTATGCAGCCATAAGAAACAACAAGATCATGTCTTTCACAGAAACATGGATGGAGCTAGCAGCTATTATCCTTAGCAAACTAATATAGGAACAGAAAACCAAATACCATGTGTTCTCACTTATAAGTGAAAGCTAAATGATGAGAACACATGGACACAAAAAAGGGAACAAGAGACACTGGGGTCTACTTGAGGGTGGAGATTGGGAGGAGGGAGAGGAGCAGAAAAAATAACTATTCAGTACTAGGCTTAATACCTGGGTAATGTAATAATCTGTACAAGAAATCCCCGTGACAAATATCTACCTAAGTAAGAAACCTTCAACCTATGTAAAAACCTTCACATGTACCCCCAAACCTAAAATAAAAGTTAAAAAAAAGAAAAATTAAAAAGAGGGACTACACCAAACGTGATGAGAATGTAGGGGAAATGGAACCCTCGTACAGTCTTCATGGGAATGTGTAATGATGCCACCCTTCCCAAAACAGTTTGGTGGTTGTTTCCCTTTTTAAACATTAAACTCTGAAGTATTTACTTAAGAGAAATTGTAATGTATGCCTATTCAGCAACTTGTACATGAATATTCATGCCAGTTTTATTTGTAATAGACAAAAACTAGAAACGATTTACATGGTCTTCAACTAGTGAATGCATAAAGCTCTAGAATGCAATTTTGCATTGAAAGGCGATGAACTGTTGATACCTGCTACAGTGGGAATGGATCTTATGCTATGTGATTCTATTTATATAGAATTCCGGAAAGTGAAAATCAGTCTGTTGTTACTGGAAGCAGTGGTTGCTTAGAGATGGGTTGGAAGGAATGCAAAGGAAGAATCACAATGGGGGTACTCATGATAAAATGTGTGGGGGGAATTGATATGTTCATTGTCTTGACTGTGTTGGTGATTCCCCAGGTATACACATACATCAAAACAAAATGAACACTTTAAATATGTGCAGCTTATTGAAAGTTAATTATACTTTAATCAACCTGTTTTAAAAAATAAGCTCAATTGAAACCTGTAAAATGGAAGATTAAAATTAGGCAAATAATATAATCCAGGTTGAAGAATAAACAAAAATATGATCAACAAGAACTTAATACATTCTGACAGTTTTAGAACAAAGAAAATGAAAGAATAGCATGGTGATTTTATCATTTCATCAAATTGAAAAAATACCAACATTTCTCCATAGAGAACGCTATTAAAGGTTAGTAGACATTAGTCCTTTATTGACTCAGCGTGGGAGAGAAAAGAGCTACAGTGTTTTCTGACTTATAGGGGGAGGATCTACATATATATTCATTTTGCTGTACTTTTCAATACACAAACACATATGAATGATTATACCCTAATATTTTCTGATTACAAAGAAATGCGTGACTGTCATAAAACATCCAAAGACATCAAATGTCTAACATGAAATACAAAATTTGTCAGTAGTTTTAGACTTAAACGAAACACAGTTTCCACTTTGAGGATATTGCTCAAACTCCTTTCCCAAGATTGCCCTGGTTTTGTCATGTATTAACACCATGTGTCTAAAATTGCCTGAGAAGTAGCAGGTTTTTGTTCTCACTCTCACACAGCCATGTCCTCTGTTGAATAGGGTCTGGGTGACCCCAGCTAAAGCCTCATTTGATCCACCAACAGGCTCCTTTATCTCCTCTCAGGGAAAGGGTGGGTCCATTTTCTTCCTAGGAGGAGCTCTGAGCTTCTCCACCCTAGGGAACAGGGAGTGTGGCTGGGATGAGCCAGCCCTCAGAGGGGAAGACATAGGCCATCTGGATGGCCATGGCACAGGTTTGTACCACAGCACAGAGGCCCCTGGAGCCAGGTGAGCTCAGACAGGTGCTGCCAGGTCAGCAGAGAATAGGCCTACTGTTCCCACACCTGGGCTGTGTTGTGATAAATGGCTTCAGACGGAGTGTGCAGAGAGGTCACCAGGCTTTTCTGAAGTGGCAGTGGGTGGTCTGTTGAGACTGAGATCTAGGCCACTCGCTGTGCCCGGTGTGGGCCTCTGGGGGTCCCCCACAGCAGGCATCATGGGTCTCCTCATTTCACTGATGTGTACAGTGTCAGAGGCCTTTGGTTTCTTTTCCAAAGTCAAGCAGTCCTTTTGCAGTTTTGGCTCATGTCCTTGATGCTGTCCTGAAGAGGAAGCATGTGACTCACCACAACAGCTCCCATGGATGCTCATTCCCAGAATGTCCCCACGCACCTTCAGGTGAACCCCACTTGTCTTTCCTCCTCCTTCCCTGCCCCCTCTGTCTCCCTAATGAAGGGAGGCTAAACCCCTCCTGGGACCCCAAATGCTTTCTGGACGTCAGGATCTCTAAAATCCTCTCAGCCACTGAGAAACCCCTTTCCTGCTCAATCTCTGTATAAATAACCTGCTTATCTGCCTTTTGGAACAAAAAAGCAAGATCCTACTTGCTCTATCTTGGCAGTTATCCATGGAATGGATTTCTCTCTTCCTAGAGTTCCCCCATCTGAGCTGGACTCTGATTCTGTGGATAAAATGGAATTTTGAGTGACTGCCTCCAACTGAACACCTTAGGCGCTCTAGTCCATCCTGGACACACCAGAGCTGAGGTCGCCACCAAAACTCGGTTCTTCTCTGTTCTCCAGAGTCCAAGATTTATAAGACCCTGGATGCCAAAAAGCCCCCAGTTCCCTTCCCAGAGGAGGCTGTGTTTACCCATCCAC
The DNA here is from genome assembly GCF_006542625.1 of Nomascus leucogenys. Classification (NCBI taxonomy): domain Eukaryota; kingdom Metazoa; phylum Chordata; class Mammalia; order Primates; family Hylobatidae; genus Nomascus; species Nomascus leucogenys. Next base: position 74,477,587 of record NC_044382.1, on the reverse strand, counting down.
TATCTCTTCTCACCTTGGAAGAATCCCATCTTACATAATTTAGCAGTGCTGTTTCTGACTTTGAGCTTAGTTTCCTTGGAATTCCCTTCCTCATTTGAATTGGGCTGTGGTCTCAGTGCAAAAGAAAGTTTAGGTGACTCATCTCTTCCTAGGCACAGAGCTGCAAAGTCTATACTTGACCCATATTTGTGGGTCATTCTCTCAATCAAGGCTGTTCACCAGTGTCATGTGTGAATGGGAAGCATAGAATTCCAGGGGATGATCGCCATATTTCTGAAATCTCTCTGATGACTATAAGTCATTTCCCATTTCTAATCTCAAAATGAAACCCCACCAAAGACACAGATCAGTATCCCTAATTCTACCCCTCTTGCCAACCTACATAGGAACAGCCAAATGCCTTACCTTGCCTTGCATGTGGCTCTTACTGGAATGAGAAGAGAGTGTCTTATCTTTTCTTCTGATGGTCTTTCCTCCTTATCCAAACCCCTTTCTGTAAAGGAGATCTGTTGGAAAGAAGGTGGGTCAATAGGGCATTAGATGGAGGGGCAGTGGGAGTCTGGTCTTCATTTCCCATCCCACAGTGAAGCTCCAGTGAAAGGTGCTCACTCTCTCGCACATGCCCAGAATCAGGTGCAGGTTGTTCTTGTGAACCTGCTTTTCTAAGCCCTTAAGCTGGACATGGGTCAGTCCTACTGGCTGAAGAGATTTCTCCCTCCTGCCACTCATCATGACCTCAGTAAGAAATTTTTCCATCATGAATGCCCTGGGGACCTAGATACAGATAAGGGGAGACTTGCAGAGCCCCATCATCACGTTAATAAGCAGGAATTCAAAGCTGGGGGCACAGGAACAGGAATGCAAGGAACTTATGCTTATCTGATTTGTGCCCCAATACCCACCTAGAAGTATTTAAGACCCTGCCCAGATTTCAAGATGCAGAATTAGACAGATCACATATTGACATGTGTATATATATTTTGCACATGAAGAAAATTATATGTAGTGTTAAAATTGTACACACAGATGTTATAATTTCTCAAATGCTTGGAAATGACAAATATCAAATTATGGTTCATTATATTAGATATATGCATATGTGATAACATAATAATGCAGAGAAAAAGTAAACATCAAATAAAATATCATTTCCTAGCTTGAAAATGGAGGAGATGATTAGATCAAATGTGACTGCACTGGACTGATTAGATCACATGTAAAGCTAACCCAATCAACTGAATTTTTTTTTTTTTTTTTTTTGTGTGTGTGTATTTTTTTTTATTTTTTATTTTTATTATACTTTAGGGTTTTAGGGTACATGTGCACAATGTGCAGGTTTGTTACATATGTATCCATGTGCCATGTTGATTTCTTGCACCCATTAACTCGTCATTTAGCATTAGGTGTATCTCCTAATGCTGTCCCTCCCCCTCCCCCTCCCCCACCCACAACAGTCCCCGGAGTGTGATGTTCCCCTTCCTGTGTCCATGAGTTCTCATTGTTCAACTCCCACCTATGAGTGAGAACATGCGGTGTTTGGTTTTTTGTCCTTGCAATAGTTTACTGAGAATGATGTTTTCCAGTTTCATCCATGTCCCTACAAAGGACACGAACTCATCATTTTTTATGGCTGCATAGTATTCCATGGTGTATATGTGCCACATTTTCTTAATCCAGTCTATTGTTGTTGGACATTTGGGTTGGTTCCAACTCTTTGCTATTGTGAATAGTGCCGCAATAAACATACGTGTGCATGTGTCTTTATAGCAGCATGATTTATAGTCCTTTGGGTATATACCCAGTAATGGGATGGCTGGGTCAAATGGTATTTCTAGTTCTAGATCCCTGAGGAATCGCCACACCAACTTCCACAATGGTTGAACTAGTTTACAGTCCCACCAACAGTGTAAAAGTGTTCCTATTTCTCCACATCCTCTCCAGCACCTGTTGTTTCCTGATTTTTTAATGATGGCCATTCTAACTGGTGTGAGATGGTATCTCACTGTGGTTTTGATTTGCATTTCTCTGATGGCCAGTGATGATGAGCATTTCTTCATGTGTTTTTTGGCTGCATAAATGTCTTCTTTTGAGAAGTTTCTGTTCATGTCCTTCACCCCCTTTTTGATGGGGTTGTTTGTTTTTTTCTTGTAAATTTGTTTGAGTTCATTGTAGATTCTGGATATTAGCCCTTTGTCAGATGAGTAGGTTGCAAAAATTTTCTCCCATTCTGTAGGTTGCCTGTTCACTCTGATGGTAGTTTCTTTTGCTGTGCAGAAGCTCTTTAGTTTAATGAGATCCCATTTGTCAATTTTGCCTTTTGTTGCCATTGCTTTTGGTGTTTTAGACATGAAGTCCTTGCCCATGCCTATGTCCTGAATGGTATTGCCTAGGTTTTCTTGTAGGATTTTAATGGTTTTAGGTCTAACATATAAGTCTTTAATCCATCTTGAATTAATTTTTGTATAAGGTGTAAGGAAGGGATCCAGTTTCAGCTTTCTACATATGGCTAGCCAGTTTTCCCAGCACCGTTTATTAAATAGGGAATCCTTTCCCCATTTCTTGTTTTTGTCAGGTTTGTCAAAGATCAGATAGTTGTAGCTATGCGGCATCATTTCTGAGGGCTCTGTTCTGTTCCATTGATCTATGTCTCTGTTGTGGTACCAGTACCATGCTGTTTTGGTTACTGTAGCCTTGTAGTATAGTTTGAAGTCAGGTAGCGTGATGCCTCCAGCTTTGTTCTTTTGGCTTAGGATTGACTTGGCGATGTGGGCTCTTTTTTGGTTCCATATGAACTTTAAAGTAGTTTTTTCCAATTCTGTGAAGAAAGTCATTGGTAGCTTGATGGGGATGGCATTGAATCTATAAATTACCTTGGGCAGTATGGCCATTTTCACGATATTGATTCTTCCAACCCATGAGCATGGAATGTTCTTCCATTTGTTTGTATCCTCTTTTATTTCATTGAGCAGTGGTTTGTAGTTCTCCTTGAAGAGGTCCTTCACATCCCTTGTAAGTTGGATTCCTAGGTATTTTATTCTCTTTGAAGCAATTGTGAATGGGAGTTCACTCATGATTTGGCTCTCTGTTTGTCTGTGATTGGTGTACAAGAATGCTTGTGACTTTTGTACATTAATTTTGTATCCTGAGACTTTGCTGAAGTTGCTAATCAGCTTAAGGAGGTTTTGGGCTGAGACAATGGGGTTTTCTAGATATACAATCATGTCACCTGCAAACAGGGACAGTTTGACTTCCTCTTTTCCTAATTGAATACCCTTTATTTCTTTCTCCTGCCTGATTGCCCTGGCCAGAACTTCCAGCACTATGTTGAATAGGAGCGGTGAGAGAGGGCATCCCTGTCTTGTGCCAGTTTTCAGAGGGAATGCTTCCAGTTTTTGCCCATTCAGTATGATATTGGCTGTGGGTTTGTCGTAGATAGCTCTTATTATTTTGAGATACGTCCCATCAATACCTAATTTATTGAGAGTTTTTAGCATGAAGGGTTGTTGAATTTTGTCAAAGGCCTTTTCTGCATCTATTGAGATAATCATGTGGTTTTTGTCTTTGGTTCTGTTTATATGCTGGATTACATTTATTGATTTGCGTATGTTGAACCAGCCTTGCATCCCAGGGATGAAGCCCACTTGATCATGGTGGATAAGCTTTTTGATGTGCTGCTGGATTCGGTTTGCCAGTATTTTATTGAGGATTTTTGCATCAATGTTCATCAAGGATATTGGTCTGAAATTCTCTTTTTTGGTTATGTCTCTGCCAGGCTTTGGTATCAGGACGATGCTGGCTTCGTAAAATGTGTTAGGGAGGATTCCCTCTTTTTCTATCGATTGGAATAGTTTCAGAAGGAATGGTACCAGCTCCTCCTTGTACCTCTGGTAGAATTCAGCTGTGAATCCATCAGGTCCTGGACTCTTTTTGGTTGGTAAGCTATTGATTGTTGCCACAATTTCAGAACCTGTTATTGGTCTATTCAGAGATTCAACTTCTTCCTGGTTTAGTCTTGGGAGGGTGTATTTGTCGAGGAATTTATCCATTTCTTCTAGATTTTCTAGTTTATTTGCATAGAGGTGTTTGTAGTATTCTCTGATGGTAGATTGTATTTCTGTGGGATCGGTGGTGACATCCCCTTTTTCGTTTTTTATTGCATCTATTTGATTCTTCTCTCTTTTCTTCTTTATTAGTCTTGCTAGCAGTCCATCAATTTTGTTGATCTTTTCAAAAAACCAGCTCTGGGATTCATTAATTTTTTGAAGGGTTTTTTGTGTCTCTATTTCCTTCAGTTCTGCTCTGATTTTAGTTATTTCTAGCCTTCTGCTAGCTTTTGAATGTGTTTGCTCTTGCTTTTCTAGTTCTTTTAATTGTGATGTTAGGGTGTCAATTTTGGATCTTTCCTGCTTTCTCTTGTGGGCATTTAGTGCTATAAATTTCCCTCTACACACTGCTTTGAACGTGTCCCAGAGATTCTGGTATGTTGTGTCTTTGTTCTCGTTGGTTTCAAAGAACATCTTTATTTCTGCCTTCATTTCATTATGTACCCAATAGTCATTCAGGAGCAGGTTGTTCAGTTTCCATGTAGTTGAGCGGTTTTGAGTGAGTTTCTTAATCCTGAGTTCTAGTTTGATTGCACTGTGGTCTGAAACACAGTTTGTTATAATTTCTGTTCTTTTACATTTGCTGAGGAGAGCTTTACTTCCAACTATGTGGTCGATTTTGGAATAGGTGTGGTGTGGTGCTGAAAAAAATGTATATTCTGTTGACCTGGGGTGGAGAGTTCTGTAGATGTCTATTAGGTCCACTTTATGTAGAGCTGAGTTCAATTCCTGGATATCCTTGTTAACTTTCTGTCTCGTTGATCTGTCTAATGTTGACAGTGGGGTGTTAAAATCTCCCATTATTATTGTGTGGGAGTTTAAGTCCCTTTGTAGGTCACTGAGGACTTGCTTTATGAATCTGGGTGCTCCTGTGTTGGGTGCATATATATTTAGGATAGTTAGCTCTTCTTGTTGAATTGATCCCTTTACCATTATGTAATGGCCTTCTTTGTCTCTTTTGATCTTTGTTGGTTTAAAGTCTATTTTATCAGAGACTAGGATTGCAACCCCTGCCTTTTTTTGTTTTCCAGTTGCTTGATAGATCTTCCTCCATCCCTTTATTTTGAGTCTATGTGTGTCTCTGCACGTGAGATGGGTTTCCTGAATACAGCACACTGATGGGTCCTGACTCCTTATCCAGTTTGCAAGTCTGTGTCTTTTGATTGGAGCATTTAGCCCATTTACATTAAACGTTAATATTGTTATGTGTGAATCTGATCCTGTCATTATGATGTTAGTTGGTTATTTTGCTCGTTAGTTGCTATAGTTTCTTCCTAGCCTCCATGGTCTTTACAATTTGGCGTGTTTTTGCAGTGGCTGGTACCGGTTGTTCCTTTCCATGTTTAGTGCTTCCTTCAGGAGCTCTTTTAGGGCAGGCCTGGTGGTGACAAAATCACTCAGCATTTGCTTGTCTGTAAAGTATTTTATTTCTCCTTCACTTATGAAGCTTAGTTTGGCGGGATAGGAAATTCTGGGTTGAAAATTCTTCTCTTTAAGAATGTTGAATATCGGCCCCCACTCTCTTCTGGCTTGTAGAGTTTCTGCTGAGAGATCAGCTGTTAGTCTGATGGGCTTCCCTTTGTGGGTAACCCGACCTTTCTCTCTGGCTGCCCTTAACATTTTTTCCTTCATTTCAACTTTGGTGAATCTGACAATTATGTGTCTTGGAGTTGCTCATCTCGAGGTGTATCTTTGTGGCGTTCTCTGTATTTCCTGAATCTGAATGCTGGCCTGCTTTGCTAGATTGGGGAAGTTCTCCTGGATAATATCTTGCAGAGTGTTTTCCAACTTGGTTCCATTCTCCCCATCATTTTCAGGTACACCAATCAGACGTAGGTTTGGTCTTTTCACATAGTCCCAAATTTCTTGGAGGCTTTGTTCATTTCTTTTTATTCTTTTTTCTCTAAACTTCCCTTCTCTCTTCATTTCATTCATTTCATCTTCCATCAGCGATACCCTTTCTTCCAGTTGATCGCATCTGCTACTGAGGCTTCTGCAATCTTCGTGTAGTTCTCGAAACTTGGCTTTCAGCTCCATCAGCTCCTTTAAGCCCTTCTCTCCATTGGTTATTCTAGTTATCCATTCTTCTAATTTTTTTTCAAAGTTTTTAACTTCTTTGCTATTGTTTTGAATTTCCTCCCGTAGCTCAGAGTAGTTTGATCGTCTGATGCCTTCTTCTCTCAACTCGTCAAAGTCATCCTCCATCCAGCTTTGTTCCGTTGCTGGTGAGGAACTGCATTCCTTTGGAGGAGGAGAGGTGCTCTGTTTTTTAGAGTTTCCAGTTTTTGTGTTCTGATTTTTCCCCATCTTTGTGGTTTTATCTACTTTTTGTCTTTGATGATGGTGATGTACAGATGGGTTTTTGGTGTGGATGTCCTTTCTGTTTGTTAGTTTTCCTTCTACCAGACAGGACCCTCAGCTGCAGGTCTGTTGGAGTTTACTAGAGGTCCACTCCAGACCCTGTTTGGCTGGGTGTCAGCAGCGGTGGCTGCAGAACAGCAGATTTTCGTGAGACCACAAATTCAGCTGTCTGATAGTTCCTCTGAAAGTTTTGTCTCAGAGGAGTACCTGGCTGAATGAGGTGTCAGTCTGTCCCTACTGGGGTGGTGCCTCCCAGTTAGGCTGCTCAGGGGTGAGGGACCCACTTTAGGAGGCAATCTGTCCGTTCTCAGATCTCCAGCTGCGTGCTGGGAGAACCACTACTCTCTTCAAAGCTGTCAGTCAGACAGGGACATTTAAGTCTGTGGAGTTTCTTGCTGAGTTTTTGTTTGTCTGTGCCCTGCCCCCAGAGGTGGAGCCTACAGAGGCAGGCAGGCCTCCTTGAGCTGTGGTGGGCTCCACCCAGTTCGAGCTTCCTGGCTGCTTTGTTTACCTAAGCAAGCCTGAGCAATGGCGGGCGCCCCTCCCCCAGCCTCGCTGCTGCCTTGCAGCTTGATCTCAGACTGCTGTGCTAGCAATCAGCGAGACTCCGTGGGCATAGGACCCTCCGAGCCAGGTGCGGGACACAATCTCCTAGTGTGCCGTTTTCCAGGCCCGTTGGAAAAGCGCAGTATTAGGATGGGACTGACCCGATATTCCAGGTGCCGTCTGTTTCCCCTTTCTTTGACTAGGAAAGGGAACTCCCTGACCCCTTGCGCTTCCTGAGTGAGGCAATGCCTCGCCCTGCTTCAGCTCACGCACAGTGCGCTTCACCGACTGTCCTGTACCCACTGTTAGGCACTCCCTAGTGAGATGAAACCGGTACCTCAAGCAGAAATGCAGAAATCATCCGTCTTCTGTGTCGCTGGGGCTGGGAGCTGGAGACCGGAGCTGTTCCTATTCGGCCATCTTGGCTCCACCCCCTCAACTGAATTTTTGAGGCAGCAAAAAGTCCAGCTGAAGAGGGAAACTTTCCCTCTACCTCATTCTCCTTCAGTCACCCTCGGAGTCCCACTGTGCTCTGTAGAGTCTGCTCGGCATCCATGATCTAAGCTGATCCATTCAGCTGGATTATCATCAACCTTGCATGCTTTGGTTCTTTCGCTTTGTGTTTCTCTTTACAATAAGTTGTAGATAGGACTTTGCATTATGAATTGCAAGACACCTAGTTGGCCACTTGTCTGGGCTTAAATAAGAAGCAGATGCTGAAACCAAGAAATCCTCAGCAACTTCTGACTCCAGGACCCTTTACTAAGACTGACAGAAGAAACAAAGCAAAAATGAGATATCTGAAGGATTGAAATAATCCTTGAACACTGGAATCCTTGGACATCAGGATTCCAGTGTCTCCTCCTTTACTTTTTGTCCACAGCCTTCTCCTGGCATGAATAGAGAAACTTAATAAAAATACACAAAGCGCTCAGTATACTCCCAAGTTCCTCAACTCAGAAACCCATTCTATTCCTGAAGGATCATTGCAGGCAGGTGTGTGGGGCCATCTTGAAACTGCATATACAGGCCAATAGCAATAGAGTCCAAATCAAAGTACATCTTGATTATACATTAAAAAAAAAAAAAAACACAGAGGCTGCCTGGAGTTGGAAGTTGGATCTGAAATGAGACCGGGAGAATCCTTGGTAAAGTTTACCAGACCTTTAATGGTTCTTTCACTCCAAAACACAAGCAAGGACCATGCCCTTTTTCCCATCCACCAGGGGCAGATGGGAAGTTGAGACACATACAGACACTAAACATGGTTTGTTCTGCAGCAAGAAGGTTTTCAGAGAGAGATGCTTTTGCATAATTTACCCAGGAAACTTGAAGCATCAGCAAAACTTAAGTGTAATGAGATAATCTGACGCCTCTGAGGGTATTTTCCCCCCTCGTTTCCTGCTCAGTTGCTCTTCATTTGACTTGCTTTGCTTCTATGAACATTATCTTAGAGACCCAGGATAACCAATAAGATTCCTCACATATATGTACTTTTCTTTTTGTTTTGTTTTGTTTTTCTATTATTTATATGTGCACCACCAACATGCTAGCATGGGCATTTCCACACACATTTTCAAGTAGTGTCATCAGATGCATTCCAGGAGGTAGAATCCTGCATGCAAGAACATGTTTCTTTCAACTCAACACATATTCGTTAATTGTGCCTTAAAAGGCCATTTACAGTCCTTATACACATGTAAAAAACAGTGTGTATATATGTATGTATGTATGTTCATTCACTCATTTATTTATTTAGTTAGAAACGGGGTCTCACTCTCTGTTAACCATGCTAGAGGGCATGATCATAGCTCATTGTAGCCTCAAGCTCCTGAACTTAAGGGATCCTCATGCCTCAGCATCCCAAAGTGCTGAGATTACAGGCATGAGACACTATGCCTGGCTAGTATGTTTTTACTTACCATGAAAAGATTAGTGGGAAGCATTCTATTTTCCTAACTGATGGTCACAGAAAACTTTTTTTTTGTAATTTATTTTCCTGTGACCACCACTGAGGTTGGATGCCTCTTTATATGGGAAATGAGCATTTGTATTTCTTTTACCATAAAATGTTTTCATAGGTCCCATGCCTTTTAAAATTGAGTTTGTGTTTTACTCTTCATTGTCAGAGGTTCTTAACATATTTGGATGTCACCTGTTCCATATGACGTTAGTAGGCTGATGCCTATCCACAATCCAAGAATAGATCTGTCCTAGATCTGTTCTCAAAAGTCATCCAGTTGTCAAGAAACCTGAGATGTGATCCTTCCACATGGCAGAGCTTCCCATCAAGACATGAACTAGGCTGCCAATTACCTCATGGCCAGGAAAAGCAGGGGGGATGGATTTACTGATTGGCTCCACTTTGCATCCAAGCACTTTGGCTAAGATTCAATACTTATTGCCAAGATGATAGTCGACAGGCCCGAAGTTTACTCTCATGATGTTCTCCAGCCTGCCATCAAAATACTTTTCGTGGCCACCTCTTCAACCTCTGACACATCATATTCCCATGAGATTCATATGCACATTAATGGTTGTGAAGTGGGGAATTTTATTCTTTTTTTTTTTTTTTTTTCTGTTTTTGAGACAGAGTCTCACTCTGTCACCCAGGCTGGAGTGCAGTGGCATGATCTCAGCTCACTGCAGCCTCCACCTCCTGGGTTCCAGTGATTCTCTTGCCTCAGCCTCCCAAGTAGGTGGGACTACAGGCAGGCACCACCACACCAGGCTAACGTTTGTATTTTTAGTGGCAACAGGGTTTCATCATGTTGGCCAGGCTAGTCTCTAATTCCTGACCTCAGGTGATCCGCCCACCTCGGCCTCTCAAATTGCTGGGGTTACAGGCATAAGCCATCATACCCGACTGGGAATTTTATTCTTAGAAGGAGGAAGTTTATATGGGTACATTGTTTTCTCAAAAGGATACAGTTAAGATTCTACTTTTTAATGTATATACATTGTTTCACAAAAAAACCCAAAATAATAATACAGTTGGGGGAGTGAGGAGTGAGTTGAAATATAGATGAAACAAAAATGGCACATGATTTGTACCAGTGGAGGCTGGGTGACAGGTTTATTACATTACTTGATGTATTTTCTATATGCTTAAAATGTTATTTGTCAGCCAAAAATTTTGTATCCTGCCAGAATAAGCTTCATAAATGAAGAGGAAAGTTCTTCCCAGACAAGCAAATGCTGAGTGAATTTGTCAACACTAAATCAGCACAACAGGAAATGCTCAAAGTGGTCTTAAACATGGAAATGAAATCTCAATATTCACCATAACAAAAACACAGGTAAATATAAAACTCACTTTGTGTGTTTATACAAAACAATCACAGAAAGCAGGAAGAGAAAGGAATCAAAAGTCAATGCAACAGAATTTCATCAAACCACAATGACAGAAAAAGACAAATAAACAAAGAATTTATAAAACAGCTTGAAAACAATCAATAATACGACAGGAACAAAGACTCATGTATCAATATTAACCTTGAATGTAAATGGATTAAAACTCCCACTTAAAAAATGCAGATTGGCAGAATTGATTAAAAACATTATCCAACTATATGCTGCCTATAAGAAACTCACCTGTAAAGACACATACATTGATTGCAAAGAGATGGAAAAAGATATTCCATGCAAACAGAAACCAAAAACAAGCAGATGTAGATATACTTATATCAGATAAAATAGACTTTAAATCAAAAAAGGTAGTAAAGGACAAAGAAGGTCATTATGTAATGATAAAGGAACCATTTGAGAGCCAGAAGATTAACAGTGGTCAGCAAGAGAATATAACAATTCTAAATATATATGCACCCAACTTTGGAGCACCCAAAACAAATACTACTAGACCTAAAGGAAGAATTTGACAGAAATACAGTAATAGTAGGGATTTTAACACCTTACTCACAGCACTAGACAGATCACCAAGACAGAAAATTAACAGAAACATTGAACTTAAACTGGACTTTAGACCAAAGGAAATTCACAGACTTACAGAACATTCTATCCAACAACCATAAAATATACATCCTTTTCATCAGCACATGGAACATTTCCAAGATAGACAACATGTTAGGCCATAAAACAAGTCCTAAAAGATTTAAAACAATCAAAATAATATCATTTTGAAACAATCAAATTATTTCAGATCATAGTGGAATAAAGCTAGAAATTAATGTCAAGAGGAACTTTGGAAGCTACGTAAATATATGAAAATTAAAGAGCATGCTCCTGACTAATCACTGGGTTGATAATAAAAATTAAGTCAGAAACTATTTTTTCTGAAATGAATGAAAAAAACATAACACACCAAAACCTGTGAGATATAGCAAAAGCAGTGCTAAGAGGGAAGTTTATAGCATTAAATATCTACATCAAAAAGGGAGAAAGATCACGAATTAACATCCTAACATTACAACCTCAGTGACTATTAATAGAAAAAGAATAAACCAAACCTAAAGTTAGCAGAAGAAAAGAAATAACAAAGATCGGGGCAGAACTAAAGGAAATAGAGACCAAAAAATGCAAAGGACCAATGAAACAAAAAGTTGGTTCTTTTAAAAGAAAATTGATAAGCCACTAGCCAGACTAACCAGAAAAGACCCAAATAAACATAATAAGAAATGAAAAAAGGAGACATTACAACTGATACCACAGAAATGCAAGAGATCCTCAGAGACTATCATGAAAAACTGTACATGCACAAACCGAGAGGAAATTGATAAATTCCTGGAAATGCTCAACCTATCAAGATTGAACTAGAAAGAAGTACAACTCCTGAACAACCAATAATGAGTAGCAAGACTGAATTAGTAAAAACAAACAAACGAAAAACCCCAAAACCAAAACAACAAAACAACCTCCCAACCAAACTTCCAATAACAACAACAAAAAGCTCAGGACTAGATGGATTCACAGCAGAATTCTACCAAACACACAAAGAAGAATTAATACCAATCCTCCTGAAACTATTCCAAAATATCAAGGAGAAGGGAATTCTCCCCAACTCATTCTACAAGGCCAGTGTCACCCTGATACCAACATCAGACAAGGACATACGAACTACAGACCAGTATACTTCAACAGATGCAAAAACCCTCAACAAAATACTGGAAAATTAAATCCAACACAGCATAAAAAAGATAATGCATTGTGATCAGGTGGGACTCATACCAGAGATACAAGGATAGTTTGATATATACAAATCAATAAACGTGATACATCACATAAACAGAATTAAGGACAAAAATATATGATTATCCCAACAGATGCAGAAAGAGCCTTTGATAAAATTCAGCATCGTTTCATTAGAAAACCCACAACAAACCAGCTATAAAAGCAACATACCTCAACATAATAAAGCCCATATACAACAAACACAAGGTCAACATCATACTTACTGGGGAAAAGTTGAAAGCATTTCCCGTAAGAACTGGAACATGACAAAGATGCCCACTGTCACCACTGTTATTCAACACAGTACTGGAAATCCTTGCCAGCACAATCAGGCAAGAGAAATAAATCAAAGTCATGTAAATTGAAAAAGAGGAAGTAAAATTATTCTTGTTCACTGATGATATGATCTTATATTAAGGAAACCCTAAAGACTCCACCACAAAACTCTCAGATTTGATCAATAAATTCAGTAAAGTTTCAGGATATGAAATTAATGTACAGAAATCAATACTGATTCTATACACCAACAGTGATCTAGTTGAGGAACAAAACGAGAAGGCAATCCCATTTACAATTGCTTCAAAAAATAAAATACGCAAAAGTATATTTAACTGAGGAGGTAAGAGATCTCTATAAAGAGAACTACAAAACACTAGTGAAAAAAATCATAGATTCCATAAACAGAAAAAATAGCATATGCTCATGAATTCAAAGAATCAATATTTTCACAATGGCCATACTGGCCAAAACAATCTACAGATTTAATGCAATCCCTATCCAGTTACCAATGTCCTTTTTTTCAGAATTAGAAAAGAAGTCCTAAAATTCATATGGAACCAGAAAAAGATCCTGATATGGAACCAAAATAGCCGAAGAAGTTCTAAGCAAAAAGAACCATGCCAGAGGCTTCACATTATCCAACTTCAAATTATGCTGTGAGGCTATAGTAATCAAAACAATGTAGTACTAGTATAAAAATAAACACAGATCAATGGAACGGAAGAAAGAGCCATAAAACAAAGTCACATCCAATCAACCATCCAAACAACCAATCTTTGACAAAGTCAACAAAAATGTACACTGGGGAAATGACCCCCTCCCTATTCAATAATGGTGCTGGGAAAATTGAATAGCCATATGCAGAAGAATAAAACTGGACCTAGACCTCTGACCATATAGAAAAATTAACTCAGGATGGATTCAACATCTAAACATAAGACCTGAAACTTTAAAAATTCTGGAAGAAAGAAAACTTAGGAAAAACTCTTTGAGACATTGGCCTAGGCAAAGAATTTATGACAAAGTCCTCAAAAGCAAACACAAGAAAAATAGAAGTAGACTCAATTAAACTAAAAAGCTTCTGTACAGCAAAAGAAATGACAGAGTAAACAGACAACGTACAGAACAGAAGAAAATATTTGCAAACTATGCATATGACAAAGGGCTGACACCCAGAATTTGCAAGGAACTCAAACAACTCAACAAGAGGAAAACAAGTGACCCCATTAAAAAGTGGGCAAAGAACATAAAAGAGAGACATTTTCCAAAACAACATATGCCAGTGGCCAATAAACATATGAAAAGATCCTAAACATCATTAATCATCAGAGAAATACAAATGAAAACCACAATGAGATACCAACTTTCGTGAGTCAGAATGGCTATTATCAAAATGTCTAAAAGCAACAGTTGTTGGTGAGGCTACAGGGAGAAGGGAACGCTTATACACTGTTGGTGGGAATATAAATTAGTACCTTTATGGAAAACAGTATGGAGAGTTCTGAAAGAACTAAAAATAGAACTACCATTAGCAGCAGCAATCCCACTATTAGTTATATACCCAAAGAGAGATAAATCACTATATTAAAACAAAATCTGCATTCTTATGTTTATTTACAGCACTGTTCACAATAGTCAAGATACGAAAGCAACCTGTGTTCATCAACAGATGAATGTATAAATAATGTGGGACATGTACACAATGGGCTACTATTCAGCTGTAAAAAAGAATAAGATTCTGCCATTTGCAACAACATGTATGGAACCAGAAGTCATCACATTAGGCAAAATAAGCCACGTGTCAAAAGACAAACTTTGCAGGTTCTCACTTATTTGTGGCAGCTAAAAATTAAAGCAATTGAACTCATGGAGATAGAGTAGAATGGTGTTTACCAGAGGCTGAGAATGATATGCACCCCCAGCCCATAATCCACTGATGGTTACCAGGGGATGGGAGAGTGGGAATAATTGATGCGTAAAAAAAATAGAAAGAATTAAGATACAGTATTTGCTAGCACAAGAGGGTGACTGTTGTCAAAATTAATGTAATTGTACATTTGAAAGTAACTACAAGAGTATAATTGAATTGTTTATAACACAAGGAAGGAATGCTTGAGGTGATGAATCCCCATTTACCCTGATGTGATTATTACACATTGTGTGTCTGTATCAAAATATTTCATATACCTCACAGACATAACACCTACTATGTTACCCAAAAAATTAAAAATAAAAAAATTAAAATGTGGTACACATGTACCACAAAATACTCAGCAATAAAAAAAATAGAGATCTTGTATTTTTCAACAACATGGATGAAACTGGAAGCCATTTTCCTTAGTGAAATAACTCAGGAAGAGAACATTCAATACTGTTTGATCTCATAAGTAGGAGCTAAACAATGGGTACTTATTGACTTATAGAGTGAAATAACAGTCACTGGAGTCCACGAAAGGTTGGAGGGTGGAAGAAGGGTGAGGGGTGAAAAACGACTGAGCAAAAATTTCACTATTCGGGTGATGAGTATGCTAAAAGCCCAGACATCACCACTATGCAATGTATACCTGTAAGAAACTGGCACTTGTGGCTGGGCCCGGTGGCTCATGCCTGTAATCCCAGCACTTTGGGAGGCCATGGTGGGTGGATCAACTGAGGTCAGGAGTTCGAGACCAGCCTGACCAATATGATGAAACCCCATCTCTACTAAAAATACAAAAATTAGCCAGGCATGGTGACATGTGCCTGTAGTCCCAGGCTGAGACAGGAGAATTGCTTGAACCCGGGAGGCGGAGGTTGCAGTGAGCTGAGATCACACCACTGCACTCCAGCCTTGGTGACAGAGTGAGACTCCATCTCAAAAACAACAAAAAAAAACACAAAAAACAAAAAAAAAACCCTAAACCTCTGCTAGGGCAATACGGGAGGAAAATGTGGGGTCAGAGTCTTCACACAAAGTCCCTACTGGGGCATTGCCTAGTGGAGCTGTGAGAACAGTGCCACCATCCTGAAGACCCCAGAAATGGTAGATCCATGGACAGCTTGCACCCTACACCTTGGAAAAGCCGCAGGCACTCAATGACAGCTTGTGAAAGCAGTCAGGAAGGGGGCTATACCCTGCAAAGCCAAAGGGGTGGAGCTGCCCAAGGCCATGGGAACTCACCTCTTGCATTAGTGTGACCTGGATGAATGACATGTTGTAAAAGGAGATCATTTTGGAGCTTTAAGATTTCACTGCCCTGCTGGATTTCAGACATGCATGGGGCCTGTAGCCCCTTCATTTTGGCCAATTTCATTCACTTGAAATGGGTGTATTTACCCAATGCCTGTACCCCCACTGTATCTAGGAAGTAACTAACTTGTTTTTGAATTTACAGGCTCATGGGTGAAAGGGACTTGCCTTGTCCCATATGAGACTTTCGACTTGAACTTTTGAGTTAGTGCTGGAATGAGTTAAGAATTTGGGGGACTGTTGGGAAGGCATGATTGTGTTTTGAAATGTGAGGACACAAGATTTGGGAGGGGCCAGGGGCATAATTATATGGTTTGACTGTGTCTCCACCCAAATCTCATCTTGTTTGTAGTTTCCCATAATCCCCATGTGTCAGGGGAGCAACCCAGTGGGAGGTAATTGAATCATGGGGTCGGTTACCTCCATACTCTTCTCATGATAGAGAATGAGTTCTCACAAGATCTGATGGTTTTGTAAGGAGCTTTCCCGCCTTCATTCCGCACTTCTCTATCCTGCCATCATGTGTAGAAGGACGTGTTTGCTTTCTCTTCCACTATGATTTTAAGTATCACGAGGCCTCCCCAGCCCCGTGGAACTGAGTCAATTAAACATCTTTCCTTTATAAATTACCCAGTCTTGGGTATTTCTTCATAGCAGTGTGAGAATTGACTAATACATTTTAATAGATACTTTCAATTGTAACTTAGAGTGTTCAGAAAATATGACATTACATTCCTATCATTAATTCAATAACAATTTCCGGCCTAAAGCATACCTTTGTCAGATTTTCTTTTTAAAAATGCACATCCTCTGTTTACTGTTGAAATGCTGCCTGTTTATTTCTATGACAACTTAGTCAAATTTCTAACAAAATTATGTAACATTCTTTATATTCATTTATTAATTGTATATCAAAAGTCAATTTTTATGATTGTCTTACTGTCACCTGGTATGACTAAAAATGTGCCAATTTGTCATTTCCAATGAATCTACCAATTATTTATTTTTAAACTCTAGGTGTTATGCCTATAAATGTGCCATAGCTTAGTACAGTGTCTAAAACACTGTATGTGGTAAGTGCTAACCACTTTGAGTCATCAAGTAATCTTTTTTCATGCCATTCTTCAATTACAATAATATTTTCTTTGTTCTTATTAAAAATTATGTTTCTGTTCTATCTAAATATAGGTGAAAAAATATGAGGTAGTCTCTATGAGAACCCTCTTCATCAAATCCAAAGTCAAGTTTCACAAACATCTTATATATTCAGTTACTTATTTGTCACAAACAGTAAATATGACTATTTAGGTATGATAATTGTAGTAATAATCTCCATCCTACAACAGAGAAATCTTTGGGTCATTCATTGATGGGCATAAAGCTCCATTCTTTGTTATTATTCTCAGAAAATCCATTGGCATGGAATAAAACAAATTAGAAATAAATATTATGATAGGCACACATTTTGAAAGTAAACTTAAAAAGTAGATGATATAAAGTGACATAAATGAAAACTAGAATACAGTCATGTGCTGCATAACAATGTTTTAGTGAACTATATACCACATATATGACAATGTTCCCATAAGATTATAATAGAGCTGAAAAATGCCTATCATCTAGTAATATAGCCATTTTAACATAGTAGCACAATGCATTACTCACACATTTCTGGTAATGTTGGTGTATTAGTCCATTTTCATGCTGCAGATAAAGACATACCAGAGACTGGGAAATTCACAAAAGAAAGAAATTTAATGGACTTACAGTTCCACATGGCTGGGGAGGCCTCACAATCACGGTGGAAGGCAAGGAGGAGCAAGTCACATCTTACGTGGATGACAGCAGGCAAACAGAGAGAACTTGTGCAGGAAAACTCCCATTTTTCAAACCATCAGATCTTATGAGACTCATTCATTATCACAAAAACAGCAGGGGAAAGACCTGCCCCCATGATTCAATAATCTCCCATTGGGTCCCTCCCACAACTTCTGGGAATTATGGGAGCTACAAGATGAGATTTGGGTAGGAACACAGAGCCAAACCATATCATTCCACCCTGGCCCCTCCCAAATCTCATGTCTTCACATTTCAAATCCAATCATGCCTTCCCAACAGTCCCCCAAGGTCTTAACTCATTTCAGCATTAACTAAAATGCCCAAAGTCTCATCCAAGACAAGGCAAGTGCCTTCTGCCCATGAAACTGTAAAATCAAAAGCCAGTTAGTTATTTCCTAGATACAATGGGGGTACAGGCATTGGGTAAATACAGTCATTCAAAATGAGAGAAATTGACAAAAATAAAGGGGCTGCCAGCCCCAGGCAAGTTCAAAATCTAGCAGGGCAGTCAAATCTTAAAGCTTGAAAATGATCTCTTTTGACTCCATTCTCACATTCAGGTCATACTGATGCAAGAGGTGAGTTTCCACGGTCTTGGGCAGCTCTGCCCCTGTGGCTTTGCAGGCTACAGCCTTCCTCCCAGCTGCTTTCACAGGCTGGTGTTGAGTGTCTGCAGCTTTTCTAGGTAAAGAGTGCAAGCTGTTAGTGGTTCTACCATTCTGGGGTCTGGAGGGCAGTTGCCCTCTTCTCACAGCTCCACTAGGTGGGCCCCAGTAGGGACTCAGTGTGGGGGCTCTGACTCCTTCTGCACTGCCGTACAGAGTTCTCCTGCCACACCCCTGCAGCAAACTTCTGCCTGGACATCCAGGCATTTCTATACATCCTCTGAAATCTAGGCAGAGGTTCTCAAACCTCAATTCTTGACTTCTGTGCACCTGCAGCTCAACAACAGGTGGAAGCTGCCATGGATTGGGGCTTGCAACCTCTGAAACCATGGTCTGAGCTATACCTTGGCCCCTTTTAGTCAGCCAAGTGGCTGGAGTGGCTGGGACTCAGGGCACCAAGTCCCTAGATTCCCCGCAATAGGGGGACCCTGGGCCCAACTTACAAAACCATTTTTTTCCTCCTAGGCCTCCAGGCCTGTGATGGGAGGAGCTGCGGTGAATACCTCTGAAATGCTCTGGAGACATTTTCTCCATTGTCTTGGGTATTAACATTCACCTCCTTGTTACTTATGAAAGTTTCTGCAGCTGGCTTGAATTTCTCCTCAGAAAATGGGATTTTCTTTTCTGTTGCATTGTCAGGCTGCAATTTTCCAAGCTTTTATGGTCTCCTTTCCTTATAAAACTGAATGCCTTTAACAGCACCCAAGTCACATCTTGAACGCTTTGCTGCTTAGGAATTTCTTCCACCAGATACCCTCACTCATCTCTCTCAAGTCTAAAGTTCCAGAGATCTCTACAGCAGGAGCAAAATGTCACCAGTCTCTTTGGTAAAACATAACAAGAGTCACCTTTGCTCCAGTTCCCAAAAAGTTCCTTATTTCCATGTGAGACCACCTCAGCCTGGACTTTATCATCCATATCACTACCAGCATTTTGGGCAAAGCCATTCAATATGTCTCTAGGAAGTTTCAAACTTTCCCACATTTTTCTGTCTCCTTCTGAGCCCTCCAAATTGTTCCAACCACTGCCTGTTACCCAGTTCCAAAGTTGCTTTTATATTTTTGGGTGTCTTTTCAGCAGTGCCCCACTCCTGGTACCAATTTACTGTATTAGTCCATTTTCACACTGTTGATAAAGGCATACTGAGACTTGGCCATTTACAAGAGAATGAGGTTTAATGGACTTACAGTTCCACATGGCTGAGGAGGCCTCACAATCATGGCAGAAAGCAAGGGAGAGCAAGTCACATCTTACATGGATGGTGGCTGGCAAAGAGAGAGAGCATGTGCAGGGAAACTCCCATTTTTAAAATCAACAGATCTCATGAGACTTATTCACTATTACAAAAATAGTATGGGAAAGACCTGCCCCATGATTCGATTATCTCCCACTGGGTCACTCCCACAACACGTAGGAATTATGGAAGCTACAAGATGAGATTGGGTGGAGACATAGAGCCAAACCGTATCAGTTGGGGTAGATAACCCTGTGCTGTCAGTCACATAAATGTATATCACATACAATTATGCAGTATATAATACTTGATAATGATAATAAATGATTATGTTATTAATTTATGTATTTACTATACAACTTCCAGCCCCATCAACTCCATTCATGGTAAGTGCCCTTTACAGATGTACCATTTTTAATCTTTTATATTGTATTTTTTGCTGTACCTTCTCTATGTTTAGGTATCTTCAGATACATAAATATTTACCATTGTGTTTCAACTGCCTATGGCATTCAGTAGAGTAACATGATGCACAGACTTGTAGCATAGGAGCAACAAGCTGTACCATATAGCCTAGGTGTGCAATAGGGTTTACCATCTAGGTTTGTGTAAGTACACTCTGTGCTGTTTGCAAAATGATGAAATGCCTAACAACACATATCTATGAACATATCCCCATTGATAAATAACACATGACTGTATATAAAGTCATATCAGAAAACAAAATATTAGAAGTCTTTCCACATTGAAAATCTCTGAATCAAAAGCTTTAAATGATAAATCTTATCAACATCTAATAAAATATTCATGCTAATTATTCAAAGTAACTTCCAAAAATAGAAGCAACTCTTCCCAATTTACTCTATGAGGCCAGGAGTGCCATGATACCAAAGCTGGAAAAAAGCATTGCAAGAAGACTATAGAGAAAAATTCCTAATGACTACAGACACAGAAATCTTTATTAAATACTAGGAAACTTATTCCAGGAACATAATAAACATGATTATATACCATAGCCAAGTGAGATCTTATTTTTATAAATGCAATGTTAGCTTAACATCTAAAAGTCAATTAAGATAATATACAATATTACTTGAATACATGACAAAAAGAACATTTCGATAGACAGAAAAAAATTTGACAAAAATCCAACATACATTGTGATAAAAAAAAAACCCAGAACGCTACTAATAGAAAAAAAAGTGAGTTCTGCTAAAAGCCATCTATAAAAACCTACAACTAGCATTATACTTAATGGTGAAAGACTGAGTACTTTACTGATAACTTTTGGAACAGGATCATAATTTCCACTTTTAACACTCTATCCAACATTGTACTCCAGCTAGGGAAATTATACTGGAAAGTAAAATAAAATTGTCCAGAATGAATAAAAAAAGTAGAACCGTGTTTCATTGCACACAACATAATCTTCCACATAAAAAATTGTCAGGAATTTCATAAAAACTCACTAGAACTAAGAAATTCATCCATGTCACAAGATACAAGATCAACACGTAAATTGAATTGTATTTTATATACTAGCAAACAACAATCTGAAAATTGAATTAAGGAAATGATTCCATTTACAATAGATCAAAAAGAAATAAATATTTATGAATAATTTTTTTAAAATTAAATTTAAGTTCCAGGACACACGTGCAGGGTGTGCAGGTTTGTTGCACAGGTAAATGTGTGCCATGGTGGTTTGCTGCACCTCTCAACCCATCACCTAGATATTAAGCCCCACATACATTAGCTATTTATCCTAATGCTCTCCCTCCTCCCACCCCTCGACAGGCCCCAGTGTGTGTTGTTCCCCTCCCTGTGGGCACGTGTTCCCACTGTTCAGCTCCTGCTTATAAGTGAGAACAAGTGGTGTTTAGTTTTCTGTTCCTGTTTTAGTTTGCTAGACGTGCATAATGGCTTCCAGCTCCATCCATGTCTCTGCCAACGATATAATCTCATTCCTTTTTATAGTGTTCCATGGTGTATATGTACCACATTTTCTTTATCCAGTCTATCATTGATGAGCATTTGGGTTGATTCCGTGTTTTTGCTATTAGGAATAGTGCTGCAATGAACATATACATGGATGTATCTTTATAATAGAATGATTTATATTCCTTTGGGCATATACCCAGTAATGGGATTGCTGGGTGAAATGGTATTTCTGGTTCTAGGTCTTTGAGGAATTGCCACACTGTCTTCCATAATGGTTGAACTAATTTACATTCCCACCAACAGTGTAAAAGCATTCCTATTTTCGACAGCCTTGCCAGCATCTGTTGTTTCTTGACTTTTTAATAATTGCCATTCTGACTGGCATGACATGGGTATCTCATTGTGGTTTTGATTTGCATTTCTCTAATGACTGAAAAGTCATCTTTTGAGAAGTATCTGTTCATGTCTTTTGCCTACTTCTTAACGGGATTGCTCTTTTCTTTTAAATTTGTTTAACTTCCTTGTAGATCCTGGCTACTAGACCTTGTCAGATGGATAGATTGCAAAAATTTTCTCCCATTCTGTAGGTTGTCTGTTCACTCTGATGATAGTTTCTTTTGCTGTGCATAAACTCTTTAGTTTAATGAGATCCCATTTGTCAAGTTTTGCTTTTGTTGCAATTGCTTTTGATATTTTCATCAAAAAAATCTTTGCCCGTGCCTATGTCCTGAATGGTATTGCCTAGATTTTCTTCTAGGGTTTTTATACTTTTGGGTTTATATTTGTCTTTAATCCATCTTGAGTTAATTTTTGTATAAAGGTTTAAGGAAGAGGTCCAGTTTCAATTTTCTGCATGTGGCTAGCCAGTTTTCCCAGCACTATTTATTAAACAGTGTGGGCGGCAAGCCACCCAGGTGCCGAGGCAAGAGACTGAGGACATGAGCTCTTCCAGTATAATAAAATATAAAATAAGAATAGTTATACCAGATATAGATCTTAAATATGATTATATATGAATATCATTAATCATTAGTTTGTAGCAATTACTCTCTATTCCAATGTTATAATAATCCTCACTCTATAATCATAATCTAGGAAAAACCAGGCAATACAGAGATAGGAGCTGAGGGGACATAGTGAGGAGTGACCAGAAGACAAGTGTGAGCCTTCTGTTATGCCCGGACAGGGCCACCAGAGGGCTCCTTGGTCTAGCGGTAACGCCCGTTGCTGAGCGGACCACGGTCTAGCGGTAGCCTCAGCGTCAAGGGAAAACACCCACTACTTAACAGACCGGGAAAGGGAGTCTCCCTTTCCCTGGGGGAGTTTAGAGAAGACTCTACTCCTCCACCTCTTGTGGAGGGCCTGACATTAGTCAGGCTCACCCGCAGTTATCCGGAGGCCTAACCGTCTCCCTGTGATGCTGTGCTTCAGTGGTCACGCTCTAGTCCGCCTTCATGTTCCATCCTGTACACCTGGCTCTGCCTTCTAGATAGCAGGAGTAAATTAGTGAAAGTACTAAAAGTCTCTGATATGCAGAAATAATGGCATAAGCTGTCTTTCTCTCTGTCTCCTCTCCCTCTCTGCCTTGGCTGCCAGGCAGAGAAGGGCCCCCCTGTCCAGTGGACATGTGACCCACGTGACCTTACCTATCGTTGGAGATGACTCGCAGTCTTTACCCTGCCCCTTTTGCTTTGTATCCAATAAATAACAGCGCAGCCAGACATTCGGGGCCACTACCGGTCTCTGCGACTTGGTGGTAGTGGTCCCCCGGGCCCAGCTGTCTTTTCTTTCATCTGTCTTGTGTCTTTATTTCTACACTCTCTCATCTCTGCACACGGGGAGAGACCCACCGACCCTGTAGGGCTGGTCCCTACAAATAGGGAATCCTATTCTCATTGCTTGTTTTTGTCAGGTTTGTCAAAGATCAGATGGTTGTAGATGTGGGGTCAATTTCTAAGGTCTCTATTCTATTCCACTGGTCTATATGTCTGTTTTTGTTTCACTATCATGCTGTTTTGGTTTCTGTAACCTTGTTGTATAGTTTTAAATCTGGTAACATGACTCTAGCTTTGTTCTTTTTGCTTAGGATCATCTTGGCTATATAGGCTCTTTTTTGGTTCCATATGAACTTTATTTTATTTTTTTTGAGATGGAGTCTCGTTCTGTCATCCAGGCTGGAGTGCAGTGGCATGATCCTGGCTCACTATAACTTCCACCTCCTGGGTTCACACAATTCTCCTGCCTCAGCCTCCTGAGTAGCTGTGATTACAGGCACACACCACCACACCCAGCTAAATTTTTGTGTATTTTTAGTAGAGACAAGGCTTCACTATGCTAGCCAGACTGGTCTTGAACTCCCGACCTCGTGATCCACCCGCCTTGACCTCCCAAAGTGCTGGGATTACAGGCGTGAGCCACCCCTCCCGGCCAAGTTTCCATGTGAATTTTAAAGCAGTTTTTTTTTTCTAATTCTGTGAAGAATGTCAACGGTAGTTTAATGGGAATAGCATTGAATCTATAAATTACTTTGGGTGGAATGGCCTTTTTCACTGTACTGATTTTTTTTTAAATTTTATTATTATTATACTTTAAGTTTTAGGGTACATGTGCACAATGTGCAGGTTTGTTACGTATGTATACAAGTGCCATGTTGGTGTGCTGGACCCAATAACTCGTCATTTAGCATTAGGTATATCTCCTAATGCTATCCCTCCCCCCGTGCCCCCACCCCACAACAGGCCCTGGTGTGTGATGTTCCCCTTCCTGTGTCCATGTGTTCTCATTGTTCAATTCCCACCTATGAGTGAGAACATGTGGTGTTTGGTTTTTTTTCCTTGCGATAGTTTGCTGAGAATGATGGTTTCCAGTTTCATACATGTCCCTACAAAGGACATGAACTCATCATTTTTTATGGCTGCATAGTATTCCATGGTGTATATGTGCCACATTTTCTTAAGTCAGTGTGGTGATTCCTCAGGGATCTAGAACCAGAAATACCATTTGACTCAGCCATCCCATTACTGGGTATATACCCAAAGGATTATAAATCATGCTGCTATAAAGACACATGCACACATATGTTTATAGCAGCACTATTCACAACAGCAAAGACTTGGAACCAACCTAAATGTCCAACAACAATAGATTGGATTAAGAAAATGTGTGCTGATTCTTTCTATCCATGAGCATAGAATGTTTGTCCATTTCCTTGTGTCCTCTCTGATTTCTTTGAGCAGTGGTTTGTAGTTCTCCTTGAAGAGGTCATTCACTTCCCTTGTTAGCTGTATTCCCAAGTATTTTATTCTCTTTGTGGCAATTGTGAACGGGAGTTAATTCATGATTTGGCTCTCTGCTTGTCTATTGTTGGTTTATAGGAATGCTTGTAATTTTTGCATATTGATTTTGTATCCTGAGACTTTGCCGAAGTTGCTTATCAGCTTAAGAAGCTTTTGGGATGAGATGATGGGGTTTTCTAGATATAGGATCATGTCATCAGCAAACAGAGATGGCTTGACTTCCTCTCTTTTTATTCAAATACACTTTATTTCCTTATCTTGCCTGATTGCCCAGGCCAGAACTTCCAATACTATGTTGAATAGGAGTGGTGAGAGAGGGCATCCTTGTCTTGTGCTGGTTTTCAAGTGGAATGTTTCCAGCTTTTGCTCATTCAGTATGATCTTAGCTGTGTGTTTGTCATAAATGGCTCTTATTATTTTGAGGTATGCTTCATCAATACCTACTTTACTGAGAGTTTTTAACATGAAAAGATGTTGAATGTTATCGAAGGCCTTTTCTGCATCCATTGAGATAATCATGTGGTTTTTATCTTTAGTTCTGTTTATGTAATGAGTTACATTTATTGATTTGCATATGTTGAGCCAGCCTTGCATCCTAGGGATGAAGCTGACTTGATCATGGTGAATAAGCTTTTTGATGTGTGGCTGAATTCGGTTTGCCATATTTTATTACGGACTTTTGCATCAATATTCATCAGGGATATTGGCCTGAAGTTTCTTTCTTTTTTTTTTTTTTCATTGTATCTCTGCCAGGTTTTGGTATCCAGATGATGCTGGCCTCATGAGATAGATAAAAGTCCATCCTTTTCACGTTTTTGGAATATTTTCAGGAGAAATGGTATGAGCTCCTTTTTGTACCTCTGATAGAATTCAGCTGTAAATCCAACTGGTTTTGGGCATTTTTTGGTTGGTAGGCTATTTATTACTGCCTCGATTTCAGAACTTGTTATTGGTCTATTCAGGAATTGAACTTCTACCAGGTTCAGTCTTGGGAAGCTATATGTGTCCAGGAATTTATTTATTTCTTCTAAATTTTCTAGTTTATTTGCATAGAAGTGTTTATAGCATTCTCTGATAGTTGTTTGTATTTCTGTGGGGTCAGTGGTAATATCCACTTTATCATTTTTTATTGTGTCTATTTGACGTTTCTCTCTTTTCTTCTTTATTAGTCTAGTTAGTGTTTTGTCTATTTTATTTTTATTTTTCAAAAAACCAGCTCCTGGATTCATTGATTTTTTAGAGTTTTTCATGTCTCTATCTCCTTCAGATCCACTCTGATCTTGGTTATTTCTTGTCTCCTGCTAGCTTTGGGTTTGTTTGCTCTTGTATCTCTAGATCTTTTTTTGTGATATTAAGGTGTCGATCTGAGATCTTTCTAGCTTTTTGATGTGGGCAATTAGTGCTATAAAATTTTCTTTTAACACTGTTTTAGCTGTGTCCCAAAGATTCTGGTACCTTGCCTCTTTTTTCTCATTAGTTTCAAAGAACTTGTTGATTTCTGCCTTAACTTCATTATTTACCCAGGAGTCATTCAGGAGCAGGTTGTTCAATTTCCATATAGTTGTGTGATTTTCAGTGAGGTTCTTAATCCTGAGTTCTAATTTGGTTGTGCTGTGGTCTGAGAGACTGTTTGTTGTGAGTTCAGTTATTTTGCATTCGATGAGGTCTGTTTTATTTCCAATTATGTAATTGATTTTAGAGTAAGTACCATGTGGCACTGAGAAAAATGTATATTCTATTGTTTTGGGGTGGAAAGTTCTGTAGGTATCTATCAGGTCCACTTGATCCAAAGCTGAGTTCAAGTCCTGAATATTCTTGTCAATTTTCTGTCTTGGTCTGTCTAATATTGACAGTGGGGTGCTAAAGTCTCCAACTATTATTGTGTGGGAGTTTA
Source organism: Nomascus leucogenys (assembly GCF_006542625.1). Lineage (NCBI taxonomy): Eukaryota > Metazoa > Chordata > Mammalia > Primates > Hylobatidae > Nomascus > Nomascus leucogenys. The sequence continues at coordinate 74,451,013 of NC_044382.1, read as the reverse complement.
CATCTCTTTGTAAGTCTCTAAGAGCTTGTTTTATAAATCTGGGTGCTCCTGTATTGGGTGCATATATATTTCAGATTCTTAGCTCTTCTTGCTGAATTGATTCCTTTATGATTATATAATGTCCTTCTTTGTCTTCTTTGATACTTTGTTGGTTTGAGGTCTGTTTTGTCAGAAACTAGGATTGTAACCATTGCTTTTTTCTGCTTTCCATTTGCTTGGTAAATTTTCCTCCATCCCTTTATTTTGAGCCTATATGTGTCTTTGCAGGTGAGATGGGTGTCTTGAATACAGCCCACCGATGGATCTTGATTGACTCTATCCAGCTTGCCATTGTGTGTCTTTTAATTGGAGCATTCAGCCCGTTTACACTTAAGGCTAATATTGTTATGTGTCAATTTGATCCTGTCAAATGATGTCAGCTAGTTACTTTGAAGATTTGTTGATATAGTTGCTTCTTAGTGTCATTGGTCTTTGTACTTCTGTGTGTTTTTGCAGTGGCTAATAATAGTTTTTCCTTTCCATATTTAGTGCTTCCTTCAGGAGCTCTTGCAAGACAGGCCTAGTGGTGACAAATTCCCTCAGCATTTGCTTGTCTAAAAAAGATTTTATTTCTCCTTTGCTTATGAAGCTTAGTTTGGCTGGATATGAAATTCTCAGTTGAAAATTCTTTTCCTTAAGAATGTTGAATATTGGCCCCCAATCTCTTATGGCTTTTGGTGTTTTTGCTGAGATGTTTGCTATTATTCCAATGGCCTTCCCTTTGTAGGTGACCTGGCCTTTTTCTCTGGCTGCCCATAACATTTTTTCCTTCATTTTGCTCTTGGAGAATCTGATGAGTATGTGTCTTGGGATTGATCTTCTCATAAATGATCTTACTGAGGTTCTCTGGATTTCCTGAATTTGAATGTTGGCCTGTCTTACTGAGTTGGGGAAGTTCTCCTGGATGATATCCTGAATTATGTTTTGCAACTTGGTTCCATTCTCCCTGTCTCTTTCAGGTGTCCCAATTAGTCGTAGGTTTCTTCTTTTTACATAATCCCATAGTTCTTGGAGGTTTTGTTCATCCTTCTCATTCTTTTTTCTCTAATCTTATCTTATTTCAGCAAGACAGTTTTCAAGCTCTGAAATTCTTCCCTCTGCCCGGTCTATTTGGTTAGTGATACTTGTGCTTGCATTTTTTCTCGTGTTGTCCATCAGGTCTTTTATATTCCTCTCTAAACTGGTTGCTCTGGTTAAGTTCCTTATGTTTTATCATGGTTCTTAGCTTGTTTGCATTGGGTTAGAACATGCTCCTTTATCTCAGCGAAGTTCACTATTACCTGCCTTCTGAAGCCTACTTCTGTCAATTCATCCATCTCAGCCTCCTCCCTCTTACTGGAGAGGTGTTGTGATCACTTGGAGGAGAAAAGGCCCTCTGGCTTTTTGAGTTTTTAGGGCTTTTTCATTGATTCCTTCTCATCTTCGTGAATTTATCTGCTTTCAAACTTTGAAGGTGCTGACCTTTGGATGGAGTTTTGTGGTGACTTTTTTTGTTGACGCTATTGTTGTTGCTTTCTGTTTTTCCTTTAACAGGGCCTTCTTCTACAGGGCTGCTGTGGTTTGCTGGGGGTCCATTCCAGACACTATTTGCCTGGATTCCTCCCACACCTGGAGGTGTCACCAGTGGAGGGTGCAGAACAGCAAAGATAGCCGCCTGCTCCTTTCTCTGGGATCTCTGTCCCAGAGGGGCACTGTTCTGATGTCAGAAGGAACTCTCCTGTATAAGTTGTCTGGCAATTGTTTGGGGGTGTCTCAGCCAGTCAGGAGGCATGGGATCTGGGACCCACTTAACGAAGCATTCTGGCTGCCCCTTGGCAGAGTCAGTGTGCTGCACTGAAGGGAATCCCACTCATCTGGACTGCCCAAATTCCTCAGAGCAAGCAGGGGGATAAGGCTGATCCAAAGAGACTGTGGCTGCCCCTCCCCCCAAGGGTTCAGTCCCGGGGGATTAGAGTTCTGTCCCTAGACCCCTGGCTGGAGTTGCTAAAATTGCTTTAGGGAGGCCCCTCACCCTCAGTGAGGAGGGTTGGGTCAGGGTCTGGCCTAAAGAGGCAGTCTGGCCACAATCTGCAACAACTGCTGTGCCGCACTGTGGGGAATTCCAAACTGTCCAATCTCCCTGGCACCAGCAGGGGAAAAATGGCAGCCTGGAACTGCAGTGATGGTTGCCACCCCTCCCCCCAGGAGCTCAGTCATCTTAGGCAGCAGGCAGCTGCAGTGATAATGGCCACCCCTCTCCCTGAGAACTAGGTAGTCTTAGGCAGTCTCCAGCCAAGTGGCTGTTGAAAATCTGTACAGCTCTGTGCTTGGGACCCAAGGCTCTGGTGGTGTGGGCTCATGAAGGGGATCTTTTGATCTGTAGGTTGTACAGATCCATGGAAAAATCAATGGTTTCCCAGGCAGGGTAGAAGGATCAGTCAGTGGCTCCCTTGGATGGGATTGGGTGCTCCCCTTGCCCTCTGTGGTTCCCAGGTAAGCCATCGCATCGCCCTACTTTTCCTACATAGTTGGTCATGTCAACTGTGTAGTCAATCCCTTTGAGAGAACCTGGATACCTCAGTTGCTGGTGCAGGATTCACTTGCCGTTTTCATTCTTTTCACTGAGAACCTTCAACTGCAGCTGTTTCTAGTTGGCTATCTTGGTCCCTTCCTCCCATGGATAAATTTAACAAAAGAAATGCAAGGACTTTACACTGGAAGATTATCTTATGCTAAAATAAATCCAAGAGCAGAATAAGTGGAAAAAATCCAATATTAAATGATAATATTGTAAAGAATACAATATCCCACAAATTGACCTAAAAATTAAATGGAGTCTCTTCAAATTTAAACTATAGCTTCTATAGTTTTTATAGAAATTGACAAAGTTTCTCAAATTTTCCTATATTTCCATAGTTTTTATAGAAATTGACAAGCTTTCTCAAAATCCACATACACATGCAAAGTAAACCAAAAACATAAACATAATCCTTAAAAGGAATAACAAAATTCACCCGGGTGTGGTGGCTCATGTCTGTAATCCCAGCACTTTGGGAGGCCAAGGCGGGTGGATCACCTGAGGTCAGGAGTTCAAGACCAGCCTGATCAACATGAAGAAACCCCGTCTTGAAATATAAAATTAGCCAGGCGTGGTCACGCATGCCTGTAATCCCAGCTACTCGGGAGGCTGAGGTGGGAGAATTGCTTAAACCTGGGAGGCGGAGGTTGCAGTGAGACGAGATCACGCCATTGCACTCCAGCCTGGGCCAGAAGAGCAAAACTCCGACTCCAAAAAAAAAAAAAAAAAAGGAATAACAAAATTCTATAACTTAAACTCAATAAAATTAATTTTTATTCACTACAAAGTAACAATAATCAAGCCTGTGGTGGTAGCACAGGGATAGATTCATATAGAACAATGAAATAGATAGGAAGTTTCATTAATAAACATGCATTTATGGTAAAGTGATTTTAACAAAGGGGCCAAGAAGTTTCTGAGGAAAGAAAAGTCTTCTCAACAAATGATACTGGAAAATTGGATATTGGCCTGCAAAATAATGACACTGCACTCCTAACTCAAATCACACATCAAAAAACAAAAAAACAAGCCAACCAACCAACCAACAAAAGTTAAAAAGACCATACACTTAAATGTAAGTGCTGAAACTAAAAAATTCTTAGGAGGAATATTAAAGTTTTACAACCTTGCATTAGGCAATGATATTTTAGATTTTACACCAAAGGACAATCAAAAAGGGAAAACTATACTTCACCAAATTTAAAATGTTTATTCTTCAAACACCATGAAAATATAAAAATGAAAGTCACTGAATGAGAGAAATCACCCTAGCTGACACTTCGATATGGGATTTTTAGTCTCCAGAATTGAGTACATTTTTGTTTCTAAAGCCACCCAGCATGAGATAATCTGGTAATGTGGTATGGCAGCCCCAGCAAACTGACAGTCTATTAGAACAAACACAGGATGTCCCCTATGGTGTGTCTGAGATGACCACAGAATAGAATCACGTCAATCTTCACCAGCACAGAAAGGCTGCACCACTGTGGGAAACAGCCTCCCTTATGGAATATTATGAAGACAAGTGAGGGCACAGGTTCTGACCTGGCAGGGTTATGATGATATGTTTTATAAGATTAAAAGTTATAGACAAACGTTACAATAGCCTAAACCCCTCCCTTTCCTATATAAACCACCCAATTTAGAGTGATGGTTAAGATTGGAGGTCTGGAAGAGTAGTGGAGCTGCCTGCTACATGGAATACTTGGGGCAAGTTGTTAAAACAATAAAAACAGCAACAACATGCAAAGATACTCATGGCCTGTTGTAAAGTAAAAACAATGCAAAAGTGTTTTCTCTGATATTTCTAGAAGTATGTGAACAGGGACTTTGCACCTAGCCAAGTTGCCACTGGGGACTAATGCAGGCCAGGTTCCTTTGGGAATGGGACTATCGGCCAGTAAATTGGTAAAAATATAGGACAGAGCCCAGGGGAGTCTCTATACTCAGGTTTAGGCCCTGGGCCCACTCTGGTCATCTCAGGTCCTTGTCTGTGATGACCCTTCTGTGCTTACTCTCATGCTTGCCCAGCAGTGACCACGGTTGGTGATGTGGCACAACTGTCTTTTTTCCAAGGAGATACAGTTCGATCTATCAAACAGCTCTTCACTGATCTCCTGCATGGAATTCGGCAAATAGAGTACCCAGCAAATTGATTGAGAGGTGTTAGTGGCCTGCTTGGCTGTTCCCACAAGGAGATGCTCTGATTAAAGTTCTGCATCCTAGATTAGGCACAGAGGAGCATCTCCATGAACCTCCAGCCAGGGCAAAAACCACATGACAGCTTGAGGTCTCAAAATCAAATCTGAGTAAACAAGCTTAATCCCCAACACTCACCTCCCCATCCTGCCAGCCATGACCTGGGGTATGAACACAGTAGAGTTCCAGCACCTAACAACCTGCTCCTTCCCAGGAAGAGCCTCACCTCACCTTCTGCTCCCCAGGCCTACACACATATATGGTGATGAGGAGAGGATATGAGGTTGTCCAGATGGGATCTCAAGTGAGGATTGGTCTGGAAAGGGCTACCCTGTGGTTACTTTGGCGTACCTCTTGCCAAATGACCTGAAGCATGGAGGTTGGGGATTGAGAGCTGAGCCAAATTCTGCATCTTTTTGGAAAAGGCTCTCACTGAAGCAAGAGCTTCGAAAAGTTAGGATAGAGCAGAACATCTTGCTCTCTTGACAGTCTCTGGCTAACTAAGCTTGACAGGAGACTGTCTTCAGAAATGTGAGTGCCTAGTTACCAAAGTTCTAAGTTCTGTAGGGGTCTTTCACCAAGGAAGTGAGGTCACTTCTTCAAGGTTTCATCATTCTTTTACTAAGACCTACCCATAGGCTTCTCTAGGATGCTGACTGCTCATCTTCCTTCTCCATGTTATTTTATTACCTGCACACAATCATGCAAACACAGACCTCTCTCCCCCAGACTCTGAGAAGACTCAGTGAAGCCAGGACCACAGGTTGAGGAGAGCTAGGTCAGAACTTCCTTTTAATAAATTCACGAGTTATGTCATCCTAGATATGTCATTGTGCTTCTCAGGGGCTCCACAGTCTCCCAACCTGCACAACAGAGATCATGCTAGTTACCCAGTTCTAAGAGAACTCATCAGGAGTTACCTAATTCTAAGGGAACTCATCAGGAGCATGTGAAATAATACAATGGTCATAAGTTGGTATCACATGTAGCTAATATAAAAAGACAGAAATGGAAGAATTACATGGGTGGAACAACTCAAACATGCCTGGGTCTTATAAGTTGCATGTTGGGAAAGTCACTTCCCCTCCTGGTCTCATTTTCCAAGATCCACCATAAGGGAATTGAAATTAAATAAAATTTCAATAAGGTCATCCTGAGGCAATAGACCTTCCAACGTCTTCTCATTCTATTTAGAATCAGGTCCATTTGTCTCACCTTGGCCTCTGTGGTGAGCGGCCTCTGTGGTGGTTCACGAAGATCCCCATTTCCCAGTATACACATCCTAGTGTAACCAGTAAGTGGTTAGCAACTCACCTCTTGGCAAAAGAATACAACTGAAGCTATGGAATGTCACTTCCTTACTAAAATATTGTCTTTTACCTTTTACTTTCTCTGTCTAGTGCTCTTAATTCCTTCCTTCCTTCCCCTACCCCCTGTGGTGTAGGAGCTTGGTCAGCGTGGTGGGGAAAATTATAAGGAAAGATACAAACCTTCTTGGAAGGCCGGGAGGTTTTGCAAAAGCTTCTAAATAAAATTTGGCTGAAGGCAGCCAAATTCCCTTCTCTGGAGCCTGAGAGCAAAGGGTAGATAAAAAGGGAATGTAAATGAACTTATCTAGATAAATTTGTTTACTCCTGTCTCCAGAAACCAACCTTTGATAATTCATGCACAGGATTGCTCTCTACTCAGGGGTTTGACAATGTTTATTACCCCCAAATTGTGTTTACTCCAAGCCTTTGTCATTAAATCTATGCTTAATAAATGTGAGCATCGCCGGCTTATAGGGCGATAAGCACTCTTGGCTGAGCTGCACTGTCATCAGTGGTTCTAAGGGGTGTAGTCTCCCTAGCCACACTGTCAGGCAAAATACCTGTGTCAGCATACTTCTTTCATCTGTCGCTCAGCCAGAGTCTGCAGGACAAACTCAGCAGGTTGTGCCCCATGTGAGGAATGCTGCAATGGATCATGACGGAACCCTTAAAAATGAAGGTGAAGAAATTGTGCAGTAAGTCATTGGTGCCCCCTTGGGATTTCCAAGTTTGAGGGAAGTGTTTAGGCTAGGGTTTCATCATGGGACAACAGTTATCAGCTCAACAGCAACAGCATATAAAAGTATTGAAACAGCTGCTTAAAGCTAGTGAAGCCTCAGTTTCATGGGCTCAATTAAGGGACCTAATACAAACTGTTGTTTCCCATAACCCATGGTTCCCAGAAGAAGGTATGCTAGACATACAGCTCTGGGAACAAGTGGGGAAAAGTCTTAAACAACATCATGAACAGGGGCAACAGGTCCCAGTAACATCTCTAACATTATATGCTTTAGTTAGGGCTGCTTTGGTCCCACTCTACACAGAAAAGCCTAAAAGGTAAGGGAGGAGGAACCATCACCTACCTTACCGCCTCCTCCTCCCTCAGCCCTGCCATTAACAGGCAAAGATACCAAAGAGGAAACAGAGGTTTTGCCTGAGCCCCCTCCTCCAATAAATTGGAAAAAGACAAGGGATACACTACAGCTATGGGACCCTGTCTTGGGCAAGTGGCATTAGAAGGGGAGCTCTTAACCTGCCCAGTAATGCAAGATCGACAGGCAATCAAGTATCTGAACCCATTTCTTTTGATGCTTATAAAGAGACAAGAAAAAGCACTAAAGAAAATGGAGCTGCTAGCCATTTACAAAAGGAATAATTGAAGCCATAGCAGACAACTTCTGTATGAGTCCATGGGACTGGTCAGTGCTAGCTAAAAAACCTTTAGAGCCCAGCCAATACCTACTCTGGAAGGCAGAATATGATGAGTTATGTGAACAACAAGCCAACCAGAATCAATTGGCCAGGCAAGACATAACAACTGCTATGCTCCAGGGTAGGGGTCCCCATGCCAATGTACAACTACATTTTGATACCCAAGCCTATGCACAAATGTCTTTGTGTGCTCTCAGGGCTTGGGACCGAATTTCCGAAAGCAGTGTTCAACAGGGATCTTTCATAATTGTTCCATAAGGGTCTCAGGAGCCATTTGTTGAATTTATCAATTAGTTCACCCAGGCAATTCAGAGATAAATTAGTCATGCCCAGGCCGTTGATATCTTATTGCTGCAATTGGCTTATGAAAATGCTAACATCGACTGCCAGCAAGCAATGCAGGCAATTAGAGGAAAGGCAGCCACAGTCAGGGAACTTATACAAGCAAATCAACTGGTGGGGACTGAAACACATGAAGCCAAAATATTGGCTATGGCATTAGGGCCTCCTAAAGTGAAAAAGGAGAAAAACCCAAATTGTTTTCTATGTGGAGAGCCAGGTCATATTAAGAGGGAATGCCCGAACAGTAGAGACCAAGGTAACTCAGGAAAAGAACCCCCTTTTATATGCACCTGATGTAGAAGGGGGAAATATTGGGCAAATCAATGCAGGTCCAAATTTGAATGCCAGCAGCTTTCCTCGGTCAACGGAAAGCCCACAGTCCTCTCTCAGAGCAGCCACCACTGGGAGCACAGGACTGAACTTACTCTGCCCCAACGAATTAGTGCTAAAAGGAGAAGACCCTAAAAGGGGCCCACTGCCTCTGGGAACAGTGGGAGTAGTCCTAGGGTGATCAGGCCTATCCAGTAAAGGAATTAATGTGCTCACCAGGGTAATTGATAGTGATTATCAAGGTGAGATATTAGTTATGATGGAATGTAAAGGTCTGCATATTCTTCCTCCTGGATCAAAGGTAGCTCAATTACTACTCTTACCATACTGGGTCCCCAACGGCCAGGGAAAGGAAAGGGGAAAGGGAAGTTTTGGAAGCATGAGATCCACAGGAGTATATCAGAACCAATTAATCACTGATCAGAGACCCATGATCACCTTAAAAATTGGAAATAAAAATTTTACTGGCTTATTGGACACAGGGGCAGATATTTCAATCATTAGTGATCAAAACTGGCCAGAAACTTGGCCTTGGGTCACTAAGAAACAAAAAATTGTCAGCATCGGGGAAGTGCACACAGCCAAGTAGAGCACACGCCCCCTAACATGTTGTGATTTAGAGAGAAGAAAGGCAGTTATACAGCCTCTAATCATGCCCATCCCTGTTAATCTCTGGGGATGGGGTCTATTAGCCCAATGGGGGGGGGTCACTCTGCAGATGCCTAATAAAGGCCACTGTTATTATCCCTCCCCTACCCCTGATGTGGCTCTCTCAAGATCCAATTGTGGTAGAACAGTGGCCTTTAAAGGGAGAGAAATTATAATGAGCCCATGAATTAGTTAAGGAGCAATTAAAAGCCGGCCATACAGAACCATCAAACAGCTCTTAGAATTCACCCATTTTCGTCGTTCCCAAAAGTTCTGGCAAATGAAGACTTTTGCATGGCTAACGGGCTATCAATGCTAATTTGCAACCTATGGAGCCCCTTCAACAGGGCCTCCCTTCCCATGTGGCGATTCCTCAAGATTGACCTATAGTCATTATTGACTTAAAAGACTGCTTTTATACTATTCCCCTTGTAGAACAGGAGAGGGGAAAATTAGTGTTTACAATATCAGCTGTCAATAATGAAAGGCCAGCTCACCAATTTCATTGGAAAGTACTTCCTCAAGGAATGCTGAACAGTCCTACCCTGTGTCAGTATCATGTAAATCGGGCTTTGCTCTCCAGTAGAAACAAATTTCCTAGTTGCAAGGTTATTCATTTTATGGATGATATTTTACTAGCAGCCCCAACGGAGCCAGTCCTTTTAAGTTTATATGCCTCTGTCGTAAAGAATACACAGTTAAGAGGTTTAATCCCTGAAAAGGCACAATTGTCTTCTCCTTGGAAATATCTTGGATACATACTAACTTCCCAGTCAGTAAGACCTCAAAAGGTTAAATTAAATACTAGCGACTTACACACCTTAAATGATTATCAAAAATTACTGGGTGATATTAATTGGCTTCGTCCCACCTTGAGCATAACCACTGATAAGTTACAAAACCTGTTTTCTATCCTAAACGGCAATACAGCCCTAGACTCTCCCAGGTATTTAACTCCTGCAGCAAAAAGGGAAATCGAGGAAATAGAGCAAGCTATTTCTCAGAGGCAACTAGATTGCATAGACCCACAACATTCAGTTAAATTGTTTGTTTTTCCTACTAAACATTCCCCAACAGGATAGCCCCAGGGCTATGCTTCCTAGAATGGATTTTTTGCTCACATACTGGGACTACAACACTATCTCTCTATATCCAGCTAGTTAGTAAAGTCAACTATACATGCCACAGATTATGCAATCAGTTGCTAGGTTATGACCCTGATGTCATAAGAATTCCTTTGAGTAAAAAGCAATTCGAAGGAGTACTACCCCCATCTCTAGATCTTCAGACAGCACTCTCTGATTATGCAGGTCATATAGAGCATGCCCTTCCTACTGACAAACTACTTCAGTTCTTTTTTTTTTTTTTCTTTTTTTCGAGACGGAGTCTTGCTCTGTCGCCCAGGCTGGAGTGCAGTGGCGCTCTCTCGGCTCACTGCAAGCTCCACCTCCCGGGTTCATGCCATTCTCCCGCCTCAGCCTCTCCGAGTAGCTAGGACTACAGGCACCCACCACCACACCTGGCTAATTTTTTTGTATTTTTAGTAGAGACGGGGTTTCACTGTGGTCTCGATCTCCTGACCTCGTGATCCGCCCGCCTCGGCCTCCCAAAGTGCTGGGATTACAAGCGTGAGCCACCGCGCCCGGCCTACTTCAGTTCTTATCTCATACTCCAGTAGTTGTGCCTACAAAAGTAGTTCACTCCCCCATAACTAACACTTCAACGCTTTTTACTGATGGCGCTGGTAAAAATGGAAAAGTGGCTATTTGGTGGAGACCGCATAATTCCCTAACTCATTCTGGATTTACTAGTACTCAGAGAGCTGAGGTTGGAGCCATAATACTGGCCCTGGAGACCTTTTCTGCTCAGCCCATGAATACTGTTACTGACTCGGCTTACTCTATTGCATGACACATTAGCCTACCTCCTCTTTTTAATAAATATTTAGAGAGGATGGAAAAATAAATGTGAATAACATACACAAAATAATTTAGTAAATGAAGAATGGTATGAACAAATAGAAATTTGAGGAAGCAGAGTGGTTAGTATGTAGTAGCCCCTACAATGTGTTAGGGATTATTCTAAGCCAATTACATATGGACTTAATACCTGAAATGTATAATATAGAAATTCATGAAAAATGACAAACTAAGCCATTTACAATCCTGTTAGGTAAAATTAAGACCATCACAGAAATAAAATGTTTTGGTATACAGTAACTAAATGAACATAAACATGCTAAATATAGTTTCACTAATTAGGTAGAGACAAATGCGTAGCATTTTTCACCAGTAAAGAGAAGATACACATTATATTCTAGTATCAAAGGTGTAAAAAACTGAATGACAAAGTGTAGGCCTAACAATGACATGAATTTTATGATAGCAGAAATTCAAGAGGTCACTATTTTCAAGGCAACTAAAATGACACCAGAAATTATAAATTGTAAAAAGCAAGTACTATCTAGCCACACATAAATTTCCCTTGTCTCTTTTAGTTTATAGAACAAGTAGAAATCCAGACAGATTCTTTTGTAAATTCAGAAACATGCTAAAAAGGAAGCAGAGTGATTAAAGCCAAAAGACCTGAATTCAGGTAAATAATTTTATCAATATTATTTTAATATTATAAACAGTAATTCTGGCTGTATCTAGATCAGTTCTGTTCATTGGCATGAAGTATATAGTTTCAGAAACGTGCAAAAAACAAATTTTTAAGTATCAAAAAACTACTGTTTACAAATTACTATTACCACCTGGTATATTCGAGAGGAATGTTCTGAATGAAGAAATGGGATATCTCATAAGATTCTGCTGTATGCTTTACAATGTCTATTGAAATATTTTACTCATGTACACTGTGAATAAGCTTTTAGGAAAATGCTATATATTATTAAATATTTTAATATAGACAACTAAAAAATCCTCAAGAAGTTACAAGAACCTTTAACTTGCTGAATGGAGTTAAAGGAAAATATAAGAACCTCACAGGAGCAGAAGTAAATCAAGATAATCATTCAGAGTAGTCAAACTAAGAAAAAAATGCTCCCTTCAGATACTGACTCATCACAAAGATGTCAAATCTATGCATGTTTTTCATCTTGTTCCCAAGGAAAATGAAAGAAACACTGGAAACAATATGACTATAGACACCCCAAATATGTTATCTCCCAAAAGTGAGAACCAAAGGAAAAACTGAGTGACATAATAAGGAAGAAATGTCTGAAGAAAAAATATGCAACAACTTTGCGCATTGGAATTATATTTAAAATGTTTAAATGAATATAATGAAAAGTAGAAAATCAGTGTTTATTTTTGTGGAAAGAACAAATAACTAAAGTTTAAAAGCCACATTTGAACAACAGCCCAATAGAATATGAATAATACAAAATTAAGTTACTAGACAATGTATAGGTTCACCACTAAATTAAACAGAGATGATAAGAGGACTAGTGAATTAGAATATTGAGCAGAATGAATATAGCCAAATACAGTAGAAATACAATTTCATAAAGTATCATTTTAAAGACTATAATGAGGAGCAAAACATGCCTAATTGTTTCACCAGAACAATGAGTATGAATTGGCCACAGCAAATAAGGCCAGTCAGATCCAAGGACTGGATAAACAGAATCTTTCCCTCCATGGGAGTAGCTAAAAACATGCATTGCAATGGGCATGGATACAGAGAGGAATGAATTGTTCCCATTACTGCCATCAGTATCATTATGCTTTGTCTTGCATAACTGTTCCAAGTCAAGTAACTAGTCTATTAAGAGGCTGGGATGGGACTCAGCGTCAACTCTGCCTGACTCCAAAGCCCATGAACTCCATGGGCCCTTGAGGTTCTGGAGAGTGCCACTTTTGCGACAGAAGTAGGATTCCTTAGACATTCTCATCCATCTATTATTCTTCACTATTGGGAATAATCTCCTTTGGACAATGCTTCTGAAGCAACTTGGAAGGTCTTCAAATAATTTGAGAAAGTGTCTAAGGGCTGAGCTTAGGAAATCAAGACCCAACATTACTCATTTCTTATCATCAGAGAAATTGGAAAGCACATAAGAACACACTCCACATGTTTGCAAATTCTCACGTTTGCAAATTCTTTTCATTTTAGTATTTTCAGGTTATTTATGCTTTGAAAACAAATTAAATCAAATTACTGTGCCTGAAATAACCTCTTACTCTAAAAGCAAGTGACATAAAAAATAGATCTGTAGAGAGACACTTCTTCCTGCCGCAATTTCCAAGACTCCAAATGAAGGAATGTTCACAGGGCACATACCTGCAGCACACATGGAAATCACACACAGCTAATGCATCCCTCACCCTGAAACAGTGGGTCTCACCCCTGGCTCCACATTACAGTCACATGCGGAGGCCCTACAATTCCCAAAACCCCAAATTGCAACAGACCAATAAAATCAAAATCCCTGGAGTAAGGCCCAGACATCAGTATTATTTAAAGTTCTCCAGGTGATTACAGAGTTTAGCCAAGCCCCCAAAGTACTGCTTTCAGCCAAAATTTTTTGGTGTACTAGTTGCAAATTGTCTGTTGAATGAATGTAAAATGCTTACTCCTGAGTTGCAGCCTTTCAGTCATACCTGTATTATTTACTCACCTTTGCAGGAACTGACCTTTGCTACTCCTTTTGTTCCTGATCAACATGCTCCACATGTACTGAGTGCATAGTATGCCCAGGGTCCTGTGCTAGGTGTCCTGGCTTTCAGAGCATCACTGTGGGGGAAAACTTTGCTGGGAAAAAGTTTCATCTCAAAAAATCAAAACCATGCCACTTACCAAATGAAGGCAAAAATTGAAAGACCCAAGAGGTGTCCATAAGATTAGGACATTGATACTTTAGAATATTCAAACCCATCTGCTAATGCCATGAGATTGTGTTCCATATTATGACAAAAGAAAACACTGCCAATATTCTGAGATAGTGAGTTAGGATTTTGGTGCAAATATGTAATATTTAATTTTTTATTGATATACAACATTACATACAGAAACATACATGTAAAGCTTTTTGGATTATAACAGATAATTTACATAACTGAGGAATAGAACCAGCTTTACTCCTGCCCAGAAAATAAATTTCTCCCTCCCTCCCTGTCCAAAGGTAAACAAGATCCTGAGCTAACATTGTAAATTAATGTTGTGCATTTATACAAATGCTATTAAAGACATAAAAATAAAATATATAGACCTGCCTCCAGCTTCAACTACTAATCATGTACCACTTCTGCTTCATCTATACTTCAATCCTTTCCCTACCCCCACCCACTTAATTTTTTAAAGTTTTTTTTGTGAAGATGTACATACATTGCAAGGCATAAACCTTAACTGTACATGTTAGACAAATAAATAGACCTGTATAAACTTCACCCCTTTTCGAAGCAATACTTTCATCACCCTCAGAAAATTCACTTGTCTTTGGTCCTTTTTCTCAAGCAGAGATTAGCTCTGTGTTGATTTTTTTCACCATAGGATTATTTTGCCTGGAATAGAATACACAAATACATAAAGTACAATTTTGTGTCCAACTTTTCTCCTATTGAGCAGGTTTATGAATTTTATCCAGGATGTGTGCTTGATTTTTCATATTCCTGAGCTGTATTTTGTTCTAAAAGCTATACAATTAGTTCATTTTCTTATTGATGGACATTTTGGTTGTTTCCTGTTTTGGGCTATTATGACTAAAAGATACATAAATATTGTGCAAATAAATATTTTATATTTAACTCCTTTTTTAGCATTTACAGTACACTTCTTTGCATTTTTTAGTGGTTGCTGCAGGGAATACTATATGAATCTTTAACATATCAACCAAATCTACTTTTAGAGTTAATACTATACTGTCTTAAATATAAAACATGAAAAATTTGCTACAGAACAGTTCCATTTATCTTCTTATTCCATGTGTTATAAATTTTACAACTACAAACTATAAATCCTACAATACAGTGTTATAATTTGTTTCAAACAGTCACAAGTCTAAGAAATTAAGAAAAAACAGTATTAATAAATATTAGATGGTAGATACTTAAAATATGCAAATACACTTTTCTTTTTTTTTTTTTTTTTTTTGAGACAGAGTTCCGCTCTTGTCACCCAGGCTGGAGTGCAATGGCATGATCTTGGCTCAAAGCAACTTCTGCTTCCCAGGTTCATGTGATTCTCCTGCTTCAGCCTCCCAAGTAGCTGGGATTATAGGCGCCCACCACCATGCCCGACTAATTTTTGCATTTTTAATAGAGACGGGGTTTCACCATGTTGGCTAGGCTGGTCTTGAACTCCTCACCTCAGGTGATCCACCTGCCCCGGCCTCCCAAAGTGCTAGGATTACAGGCATGTGCCACCGAGACTGGCCCAAATACACTCTTTAGTGTTTAAGTTTTTCCTGAAATTTTTGAATTCCTCAGGGAATCTTCCCTACAGTAATTATTACTGTGATGTTCTAGTGTTGATTTATTTTGCATTATCCAACTACATTGATTTGTATTTTGAATATTGTAGATTTCATTCCTTCTTTCCTTATTTAATCTCTTTTATTCACACAGTAGAGATGAGTATTATTTTATTCTGTGGGCCATAATCCAAAGCTATCATAACTTATGGCTCATATTGTTGGAGCTTGGACCATTGGGAGGTCTTTCAGGTTGGCTCCCTTTGAAAAGTCCCCATCATTTTTATTAAGCACTTTTTTCTTTGTGGCTTTACAAGATACTCTAGCTCAACTTGTATTTTCTTTTTTTTTTTTTTTAAGAGATATAAGACTATTTTTATTATGGAGAATTTATAAAATAGCTATGAAAATATAATTCTATTTGAATCAAATTAAACCATCTTCAAGAGAAATCAAATTATTATAAATTACATTATATTCACTATATTTTGGTGTTTGGATATTTTTGTTATTATTTTTATAGTTTTTTTGTTATTATTATTATAGTTTAAGTTTTAGGGTACATGTGCACATTGTGCAGGTATTCAACTTGTATTTTCTAACTTCAACCCTTGGGTCCTTTTAATGAATGTTGTTTAGAAACCAAGATTGTAGACCTAGGTGTGTTGATACAAGATGTCACTGGTTCTTGGCCCTCAAGAGTTTGGAACATTATCTATCTCTGAATCATCTATCTATCTATCTATCTATCTATCTATCTATCTATCTACCTACCTACCTACCTACCTACCTATCTTTATATCTATTCATCCATCCATCCACCCACCCATCCATCCATCCATCCATCCATCCATCCATCCATCCATCCAGATATATCAGTCATGGGTTCATCCTGATATTTCCAACTTTGGGCTAGGACCACAAGATTCATGCTAGCATTCACCATTTAACTTTTGTGAACTACACTGAGAAACAGCCTCCATATATTATATAATAACACGTAAAATTGTTTCAGAATTGCTAATGCATATCCTTGTAGGAAAATAAAATATTACTCAGTAGAATACAGCATTTGTGTAGTCTTACAGCACTCAATCAAAACACTGTTTTTCAAAGTGACTTAGATGCAGACCTTTTATCCCCATCCTCCTCAGTAGGGTTATGTCTATAGGTAGATGACAGGTAATTTGTTCGTTTATAGACAGAGTCTCACTCTGCTACCCAGGCTGGAGTGCGTGGCACAAACTTGGCTCACTGTAACCTTCATCTCCTCAGTTCAAGCAATTCTCCTGCCTTTGCCTCCTGAGTAGCTGGGATTACAGGTGTGTGCCACCACATCCAGCTAATTTTTGTATTTTCAGTAGAGACAAGGTATCACCATGTTGGCCAGGCTGGTCTCAAACTCCTGACCTCAAATGATCCTCCTGCCTCAGCCCCCCAAAGTGCTTGGATTACAGGTATGAGCCACTGCACCTAGCCAGATGACAGATAATTTGTAATACAATGAGACTCATTTGTCACTGTCTGCATTACAACTGAATTTCCCCAACATCCTGGTTAAGTTTTTAAAATTTGCATGGAGTAAAATTTACTCTTTGTGGTGTACAGTTTATTGGGTTTTGACAACTGTGTAGTCACATATCTATTTCCACAGTATCACACTAAACTGTTCAATCATCCTCCAAATTTTTTCTTGTTGCCCCTTTGTAATCAATGCCTGTCCTCCTCCCATTCTTTGGCAACCACTAATCATTTTCCATCCCTCTAATCTTTCATGAAAGGTGATAAAACAGAATCATGTAATATATAGCCTTGCTGATCCGACAGTCTTAATTTAGAGAAATGTATTTAAGATTCATACATGTAGTAGTGGAGATCGATAGTTTTTTCCTTTTTGTTAACAACACACTTCTTTAGTACGGACATAACACAGTTTATTACCCATTCACCTAGTGAGGGACATAAGATTTATTTCTAGCTTTTTGCAAATATGAATATAGTGGCAACAAATATCTACAAACAGGTTTTAATCACTAGTTTTCGGTTTTGTATAATAAATGGCTGGGGTGGGACATCTAGTTCAAATAAGAAGTATATGACTAACTTTATAAAAAATGGTTAAACTATTTTCTAAAGTTACTATGTCATTTTGCATTCCTAATTTGAGTAGCTCCAAATCCTAACAAGCACTTGGTATTCACATTTTTTTTTAACCATTCTCATAGGTGTGTGATATCTCACTGTGGCTTGGTTTCATTTTTTAAAGAATTCTGCTGAATACAGAATTTTGTGTTGATACTACGTTTTCCTATCTGAAATTTTAAAATGTAATTCCATTGTCATTTGCAACGATTACTTTTTATGACATATTATACTGCACTTATATTATTTCTTCCATTTATGTAATTTGTTACTTTGTCCTGGCTGTTTTCAAGATTTTTTATTTATCTTTGGCACTACTTTTACTTCAACTAATTGGTCAGAATTTTGTATTGTAACTAAATAGATCACTGTAGTGTTACTCATGTCTTCAGATTAATTTCTCGGCACCATTAAATCTTTTTTTTTTTTTTGAGATGGAGTCTCACTCTGTCATTCAGGCTGGAGTGCAGTGGTGTGATCTTGGCTTACTGCAACTTCTGCCTCCCAAGCTGCCTCAGCCTCCCGAGTAGCTGGGATTACAGACATGGGCCACGATGCCCAGCTAATATTTGTATTTTTAGTGGAGATGGGGTTTCACCATGTTGGCTAGGCTTGTCTCGAACTCCCAACCTCAGGTGATCCACCTGCCTCAGCCTCCCGAAATGCTGGGATTACCGGCGTGAGCCACCACACCTGGACAGCACCATTAAACTTTATAAAACATTCTTAAAATCCATGAGAACTTATAATAGTTTATAAGCTTTGAAATAAGAAAATCATACAATTCGTCTCACATGAATCATAGACAAGAAAAAAGGATTTGTATGGGATAAAGTCTGAACCCAGAAGACATTAGATTTATGAGAGAAAAATTCAGTGTGCAATGAAAAACTAATTTAGCTTTAAGAATGTGGGAGGTTGCTAGTTTGGTAATAAATCAACAGTTCTCAAATTTCCTGTTGTGATCCATCATTTTCTTTTCCATTTGAAGATAGGTACATACACATGCATTTCTGCCTGTATAGTTCTCTTACACCTTTTTCCTTCTATCTTAGTTTATATGTATATTCCATTTAATGCAAGTGAAAGCAAAGAAAAATCTCTAAGTGTTCAATTGGACTGAAAAAGGGCATGTGCAAAGAAAAATATTGAATAAAATTTTATAAACAATGATTCGGGATTTAAAAGTACGGCATTTAAGTATACCCCCATATAATCTTTATTAAAACTGTCATAGTACACCAGTAACTACAAAAAGCAGGAAAGAATATAAAATAGTAACCATGAGAATATTACCGATATTATTAGAAGTTTAGTTCTCTGGAAAATTGATATAAAGTATATTTACAATCTTTCAGATATGAGTTTTCACTTTGATATCTGTGAAGATGTTTTTATTTTTTTAACACATCAAATAATATTCAAGATTACTACTTCATTGTACTATAAAGGTATGCCAGTATTTTAAATAACTGACCAGTGTTTTTCTACTTAAGGAGCAATTGATGTAATAAATAAATTCAGAATATTCCTCTTTTACTTTAGTACAGAATACTAATGCCCTAAATATGTACTATATGCTTACACATATTACTGTTTTATGATACAAACACAAAGAGCCTCTTTTAGATTTTCTTCATGTATTTTACATTTGCCATTAAACTTCCATGAAAATAAGTTGATATTAATGATGTTCACCTACTATAGAATGACCTCTTAGAGCTCTGATGCAGAAAAAATAGACTATATGTTTTTATATAAACACTAAGCATTAAGGTATAACAACTAATTTGAGAATTGAATTATGATTTGCTTCATACAAATTTCAAATGTTTTCAATACAAATAACGTGCTCAACTGAGTAATTACTTGTCCAAACATCAATGCTTTTGCTCATCTGAAACACATAACAAAATAAATAACTGCTTTGGCTTTAGAGTAATCCTCCATAACAAATACTCTTATTTAATTTTAAAGTCTGGGGATCTGTGCTTTAGTCCTTTTTTGTGTAAGTACTGACACATTCAGATTTGAGTTCTGATTAAATACTTCCTCCCATTTATTCAATCTGCAAAGTCTGTTTCCCTATAAACTCTATGGTGATTTTTAAGTTCTAAATTTTGGATAAAACTCTTTTCACATTTACTACAACTATAGAAATTCTCTAGTATGAATACTCTTATGTCGAGTAAGGGTTGAGCATCGATTAAATAATTTGCCACATTCTTTACATTTGTAGGGTTTCTCTCCAGTATGAATCATCTGATGTCGTCTAAGGTTTGAAGACCGGTTAAAGGAGATGCCACAATCCTTACATATATATGGTTTCATTCCAGTATGAGTTATCTGATGCACAGAAAGACATGAGGAATGAGAGAAAGATTTGCTACATGCTTTACATTTGTAAAGTTTTACTCCAGTGTGAATTCTCTGATGTTTAGTAAGGGATGAACTACAGTTAAAGGCTTTGCCACATTCTTTACATATGTAGGGTTTCTCTCCAGTATGAATTCTTTGATGCTGAGTAAGGCGTGAACTACAATTAAAGGCTTTGCCACATTCTTTGCATGTATAGGGTTTTTCTCCAGTATGAATTCTCTGGTGGACAATAAGACTTGAGGAACGAGAAAAAGATTTGCTACATGATTTACATTTGTAAAGTTTTTCTCCAGTATGAATTCTCTGATGTTTAGTTAGGTACGACCTACAGTTAAAGGCTTTGCTGCATTCCTTACATTTATAGGGTTTCTCTCCAGTATGAATTCTCTCGTGCTGAGTAAGGGCTGAAGACACTTTAAATGATTTACCACATTCTTTACATTTGTAAGGTTTCTCTCCAGTATGAATTCTCTGATGCACAAGAAGATTTGAAGAATGAGTAAAACATTTGCTACACGCTTTACATTTGTAAAGTTTTTCTCCAGTGTGAATTCTCTGATGTCTAGTAAAATATGAACTAGAATTGAAGGCTTTTCCACATTCTTTACATTTGTATGGTTTCTCTCCAGTATGAATTATTTGGTGTTGAGAAAGGTGTGAACGATGGTTAAAGGCTTTGTCACATTCTTCACATTTGTAAGGTTTCTCTTCATTATGGATTGTCTTATGTTTTCTTAGACTTGACAATTTACTAAGGATTTTCTCACCATTATTACATCTGTGTGACTTTTCTCCAGTATGGATTCTCTGAGGCTGAGTATGTTTTGATGACTGGATAAAAGTTTCTACACACTTATTACATTTGGCAGACTTCTCTTGAATAAAGATACTCTGATGGACATGGTTGGTGCATTCATGAAAGGCTTTCTCACATTTTTTACATTTGTAATGGTTCTGTAGAAAATGAGTTTTCTGATGTCTTCTGGGGCTTATGCCTTGGCTTAATGTTGTATCAGATTTATTGTACTGATTTTTCTCTGCAACACAAATATACTGGTAATTATTTAGGGTAGAGTCCTGCTTAAAGGCTGTCAAAGTTTTATTATGTGTGTGATGTTTTCCCAAATTATCTATTCCTTGACATTGATTAAGCAATGATGAATGAATGAAGACCTTTCTATATTGATCACAGGCAGAACAAGGTGTTATTTGTTGGTGAAACAAACTTTTAACAAAGATCCATCAAATTGATCATATTTAGAAATCACCTCATTTTTAAATCTCTCTTTTTCAGAAATATTTGACTGAACATTTACTCCAGTTCTATATTTTAATTGGTTTAAATGATTATTTGAAACATGGACTAAGTCACTATTCAGATTTTCCAAATTTCCTTTTAAAGAAAAGGTAAGTTTCAAAAATTGATGTTGACACTTACTTACAGAAACACATGGTTTAGAAAAAGCAACTGACATAAATTGAGTTTTTTCATGTTTTTGACCTCCTGTAACAGTGATGTTTTTGTTATAGGTAGTTGTCTTACATTTTGTATGTCCATCATAATATCCATTGTGACCTTCACACTTACCCTCACTTTCCCACTCTTTCCTTAAGTTTAAATTCTGAGGGCCACAGCTCCCATATCCATCCAATATCACTTTTTGGAATGATGCTTCTATAAGCTTCTTTCTTAAGAGGACTTGAGTATCATGAGAAAAGATTTCTGAAAGATACCAAAAGTTTTAAAAATTCCAATTACTAAATTCAGGTGAAAATACTTTATAAATCTAATACACAAATTATACCATGTTGAGAACACCATGATAGTTGAATCAAAAACTTGAGGCCCCTATGTTTTCTCAATTGATATATGAACTTAAATGTAATAGGGTGACTAAAGCCAGCTGAGTTTGCAGCACCTAGGTGAACACAAAGCCAAGAATGGTTGCATTTAGAAGGAAGAAAGTTTGTTGTATTTGTGCACCACAGCACAGTGCAGTTACACAAAAGCTTTTCGCATTCTGTTTTGCTCTCGGGAAAGAAAAACAAAAGGAGTAAAACATATGTCCAAAGTTCTGCATTATTCTGGGGCTATCTAAAGACCGGCCATTGCTTCCTTTAATATGTGGTGCTGAAGAAAATGGTGATATAATTGAAATGACATGTCAGGACAACTGAGAACAAGCATGAATGCTTGTTACAAGAACAGAGAGACAGTACTGCCTATGACACTCACCAAAGGGGGAGATTAAAGGCTCCTAAGAGAAAAAGAAAAAAGCAAACCTTTTTAACAGGAAAATACACACAGTAGTCCAGAGAAGAAACATCCTGACAACAGTATGAAGAATCTCCCAGAATGACTAGAGTGCCTGATGGGTATCAGTTTTTGCCTGTACAAATTCATTCCATAATAGATGGAATAGGTAGCTGTCTCTTACTTGATCAAAATATCAACAAAATCACAAGACATCAAAGTAACCAGAACACATGGCTCAATAAAAGGACCAAAACGAAAGTGAATCTAAAGAATCAGAATCTATTAACTAACATATTAATATCCAAGTGAAGCTAGAGAAGTAGAAATCTATTAACTAATTTTAAAATAATTTAAAATATCTATCTTTGTCTTATAGACAAGGTCTTGCACTGTCACCAGGCCAGAGTACAATCATAGCTCACTGGAACCTCGAATTCCTGGCCTAAAGCAGTCACCCTACCTCACTTTCCCAAGTGGCTATGACTATAAGAACACACCATCACATCTGAATAATTTTTTAAATTCTTTGTACAAACAGGGTCTTGCTAGGTCATTTGGGCTGGTCAAAAATTCCTGGCCTCAAGGAATCCTATAGCCTCAGACTCTCAAAGTGCTGAGATGAAACCAGCAACTGAACCTGGCATTCTATGACTTCTTTAAGAAATGAGAATATTAACCCAACAACCATACAAAAGGACAAGGATGTATTACATAATGATAAAGGGTTCAATTCAACAAGAATTCTTACATATGCTAAACACCTATCCACCAAACTTTGGAGCACCAAGATTCATAAAACAAGTGCTTCTAGTCCTGAGAAAAGAATTAGCCATATAATAACAATGAGGTATTTCAACATCCCATGGACATCATTAGATCACTGAGGCAGAAAATTCACAAATAAATTTTAGACATCAATTCCACGTAAGCTAATAGGCATCTACAGAATAGACCAATTGGACCTAATAGACATCTACAAAATATTCCACCCATTAACCACAGAACACATACATCCTTCATATGCACACAGGACATACTTGAAGATTGACCCTATACGCTCAGCCAGAAAGCAAGTCTCAATAAATTAAAAAGAAAAAAATCATACTAGTCATGCTCTTGGACTAAAATAGAATAAAAACAGAAAACAATACCAAGAAGATCTCTGAAAACCACAGAAATGCACAGAAATTACACAACTGGCTCCTCAACAACTTTTGAGTAAACAATGAAATCAAGGCAGAAATTTAAAAGTTCTTTGAAATAAGTGAAAACAGAGAAAACACATACCAAAATCTTTGGCACACAGCTAAAGCTGCATTAAAAGAAGCTTATAACATGAAATGCCTACTTCAAGAAGTCAGATCTCAGATTAATGATATAACATCACTTGTAAAGACACTAGAAAAAGAAAAATAAGCTGAGCACAAATGTAGAAGAATAGAAATAACTAAAATCAGATAACTGAATTAATTGAGACCCCAAATTCCATACAAAGCATCAGCAAAACCAAAAGTTGGTTCTTTGAAAGGGTAAACAAGATTGATAGACCACTAGCTAGGTTAACAAAGAAAAGCAAAACATCCAGATAAGCACAATCAGAAACAACAAAGGGGACATTACAATCGATCCCACAGGTATACAAAAGATTCTCAGAGACTTCTATGCACATAAATTAGAACATCTAGAGGAAATGGATAAATTACTAGAAACACACAATTTCCAAAGATTGAATATGGAAGAAACTGAAACCCTGAACAAACCAGTAACAAGTTCCGATACTCAATCAGTAATAAAAAATTTACCAACCAAAAAAGCCCTGGACAAGATGGATTCACAGCTGAATTATACCAGAAGTACAAGGAAGAGCTGGTATCAATTCTACCGAAACTATTCCAAAAAATAAGAATGGACTCCTCCCCTCTCATTCTATGAGGCCAACATCACTCTGTTACCAAAATCTGGCAAAGACATAATGAACAAAGAAAACTACAGGACAATATCTCTAATGAATATGGACAGAAAAATCTTCAACAAAATAGTAGCAAGCCAAATCCAGCAGCATACTCAAAGTTAATTTACCACAATTAACTAGGCTTTATTCCTAGAATGCAAGGTTAGTCTAACATATAGAAATTTAAAAATGTGATTCACCACATAGAATTAAAATTTAAAAGCTAGACGCAGTGGCTCACGCCTGTAATCCCAGCACTCTAGAAGGCCGAGGCCGGTGGATCACCTGAGGCCAGGAGTTCAAGACCAGCTTGGCCAACATGGTGAAACCCTGTTTCTACTAAAAATACAAAAATTAGCTGGGTGTGGTGGCACATTCCTGTAGTCACAGGTACTCTGGTGACTGAGGCATGAGAATAATTTGAACCCGGGAGGCGGAGGTTGCAGTGAGCACTCCAGCCTGGGGGATAGAGTGGGACTCCATCTCCAAAAAAAATCACGATTTCAATATATATGAGATAAGCTTCTGATAAAACTTAACATCCCTTAATGATAAAAAAGAAAAACCCTCAACAAACTAAGCATTGAAGAAACATACCTCAAAATGAGAGCCATCTATGAGAAACCCACAGCCAACATACTGACCAAGCAAAAGCTGGAGGCATTCCCCTTAAAAACAAGAATGAGAGAAGAACACCCACTCTCACCACTTCTATTCAACATAGTAATGGAAGTACTAGCCAGAAAGATCAGTCAAGAGAATGAAATAAAAGACATCTAAAGAGGAAAAGAAGAAAGTAACATAATCTCTGCTGATATGATTCTACACCTGGAAAGACTGTGCCAAAAGGCTCCTAAAACTGAAAAGGAACTCAAGTAAAGTTTCAAGATACAAAATCAAAGTACAAAAATCAGTAGCATTTCTATACACCAATAACATGCAAGCTGAGAGCCAAATCAAGAACATAATTCCATTCACAATAGCCACACACACAGAGAAAAAACCGAATACCTAGGAATAGATCTAACCAACGAGGTAAAGATCTCTACAAGGGGAACTATAAAACACTGTTGAAAAAAATTATAGACAACACAAACAATTGGAAAAATATTCCATGCTCAAAGAAGAATCAACATCATTAAAATGGCCATACTGCCCAAAGCAATCTAGAGATTCCATACTATTCCTATCAAACTACCAATGTCATTTTTCACAGAATTAGAAAAAAACTATTCTAAAATTCATATGGAGCTAAGAGTCCAAATAGTCAAGGCAATCCTAAACAAAAGAACAAAACCAAAGGCTTCACATTATCCAACTTCAAACTATACTATAAGCCTACAGTCACCAAAACAGCATGGTACTGGCACAAAAATACACACACAAGGGCAGGGCCAATATGGCTGACTAGAAACAGTAGCGTTTGGAGGCTCCCATCAAAAAGAACCATAATAAGTGTGTGAATCTTTCACCAGCAACCAAGGTATCCAGGTTCTCCCATCGGAACTGACTAGGAGGCTGGCATGATCCACAGAGAAAGTAGTAACAGTGTGGTGTGGCAGCCCACCTGAGAGCCACATGGAGGAGGAGAGCCCTGTCCTGCCAGCCAAAGGAGTCAGTGAGTGAGTGTGCTACCCAGCCAGGAAAACCATGCTTCTTCCAGGGAACTTTGCAACCCATGGACTGGAAGATCCCATTCGTGAACTCATGCCACTGGAGCTTAGCATCCCAACCCTGTGGCTCTTAACACAGGGTTAAGAGCCTTAACAGCCTCTCAGCTGGAATCTGCTTAAGCCTACAGAGCACCTGCAGGGAGGGGAAACAAGCACCACAGCTGCATCTGCCTGCTGTCTAAGTCATCTGAGCTCCTTGGCAGAGGGGCAGCAGCCAGCACTGGGACTCAAAACCGCATAACATGCTAAGCTCCCAGGCTGACGGAAGGGCAACATCCACCTCTATAGCTCCAGGCTGTGCTTTTCCCCTTCTGGAGTCAAGGAGGCTGCATGGCTTGGTCCCAAGATGTGCCCCTAACAACCCAACACACTGGCTATGGCAGACTGCAGCCAGAGTGCCTCTTCAGGCCTGACCCAGGCCATCCTTTCTCACTGCACAGGGCTTCCCTGCAGGAACTCCAATAACTCCAGCCAGAGGTTCAGGGAAAGAACACAGATCTCACTGGGCCTGAGCCCCTAGGAGGAGGGGTGACAGCAGTCTCTG
The DNA here is from genome assembly GCF_006542625.1 of Nomascus leucogenys. Classification (NCBI taxonomy): domain Eukaryota; kingdom Metazoa; phylum Chordata; class Mammalia; order Primates; family Hylobatidae; genus Nomascus; species Nomascus leucogenys. Next base: position 74,424,796 of record NC_044382.1, on the reverse strand, counting down.
CGGACCAACAGACTTAGCCTTTCCTCCTGGTAGTTCTGAGGAATCCAGGCAGCCCGGACAAGTGGGTTTTTCCCCAGTGAAGCACACTCCCTCCACCAAGGGACAAAGCGCTTCGTTAAATGAGTCCTATTCCATGTGCCACCCAACTGGGTGAGACCCTCCAACAGGGGTTGTCAGACACCCTATACAAGAGCAATCCTACTGGCATCAGGTTGGTGCCCCCCGAGTTCAGAGTGGGACCTGACCATTGAAAGAAAAACAAACAGAAAGCAACAACAGCATTAACAACAACAAAAAGCCCCCACAAAAACCTCATCCAAGGGTCAGCAGCCTTAAAGATGAGAAACTCACAGAGATGAGAAAGAATCAACTAAAAAAAGCTGAAAACCCAAAATGCCAGAGTGCCTCTTCTCCAAATGATTGCAACATCTCTCCATAAAGGGCATAGAACTGGACAGAAGATGAGACAGAAGAATTGACAGAAGTAGGCCTCACAAGATGGGTAATAAAAATCTACACTGAGCTAAAGGAGCATGTTCTAGCCCAATGCAAAAAAGCTAAAAACCTTGATAAAAGGTTAGAGGAGCTGCTAACTAGAATAAACATTTTAGAGAGGAACATAAGCCAAAAGAACAAAGCTGGAGGCATCACGCTACCTGACTTCAAACTATACTACAAGGCTACAGTAACCAAAACAGCATGGTACTGGTACCACAACAGAGATATAGATCAATGGAACAGAACAGAGCCCTCAGAAATGATGCCACATATCTACAACTATTTGATCTTTGACAAACCTGACAAAAACTAGAAATGGGGAAAGGATTCCCTATTTAATAAATGGTGCTGGGAAAACTGGCTAGCCATATGTAGAAAGCTGAAACTAGATTCCTTCCTTACACCTTATATAAAAATTAATTCAAGATGGATTAAAGACTTACATGTTAGACCTAAAACCATAAAAACCCTAGAAGAAAACCTAGGCAATACCATTCAGGACATAGGCTTGGGCAAGGACTTCATGTCTAAAACACCAAAAGCAATGGCAACAAAAGGCAAAATTGACAAATGGGATCTCATTAAACTAAAGAGCTTCTGCACAGCAAAAGAAACTACCATCAGAGTGAACAGGCAACCTACAACATGGGAGAAAATTTTTGCAATCTACTCATCTGACAAAGGGCTAATATCCAGAATCTACAATGAACTCAAAAAAATTTACAAGAAAAACACAAACAACCCCATCAAAAAGTGGGCGAAGGATATGAACAGACACTTCTCAAAAGAAGACATTTATGCAGCCAGTAGACACATGAAAAAATGCTCATGATCACTGGCCATCAGAGAAATGCAAATCAAAACCACAATGAGATACCATCTCACACCAGTTAGAATGGCGATCATTAAAAAGTCAGGAAACAACAGGTGCTGGAGAGGATGTGGAGAAATAGGAACACTTTTACACTGTTGGTGGGACTGTAAACTAGTTCAACCATTGTGGAAGTCAGTGTGGCAATTCCTCAGGGATCTAGAACTACAAATACCATTTGATCCAGCAATCCCATTACTGGGTATATACCCAAAGGATTATAAATCATGCTGCTATAAAGACACATGCACACGTATGTAGCACTATTCACAATAGCAAAGACTTGAAACCAACCCAAATGTCCAACAATGATAGACTGGATTAAGAAAATGTGGCACATATACACCATGGAATACTATGCAGCCATAAAAAATGATGAGTTCATGTCCTTTGTAGGGACATGAATGAAGCTGGAAACCATCATTCTCAGCAAACTATTGCAAGGACAAAAAACCAAACACTGCATGTTCTCACTCATAGGTGGGAATTGAACAATGAGAACACATGGACACAGGAAGGGGAACATCACACACTGGGGCCTGTTGTGGGGTGGGGGGAGGAGGGAGGGATAGCATTAGGAGATATACCTAATGCTAAATGACGAGTTAATGGGTGCAGCACACCAACATGGCACATGTATATATATGTAACAAACCTGCACGTTGTGCACAGGTACCCTAAAACTTAAAAGTATAATAAAAAAAAAAAAGAGAGGAACATAAATGACCTGACGGAGCTGAGAAACACAGCATGAGAACTTCATGAAGCACACACAAGTATCAATGGCCAAACCAACCAGGCAGAAGAAAGAACATCAGCATTTGAAGACCACCTTGCTGAAATAAGGCATGCAGACAAGACTAGAGAAAAAAATTATAAAAAAGAATGAACAAAGCCTTCAAGAAATAAGTGACTTCACAAAAAGACCGAACCTACGATTTACTGGAGTACCTGAAAAAGATGAGGAGAATGGAAACAATCTGGAAAACATAATTCAGGATATTATCCAGGTGAACTTCCCTAACCTAGAAGTCAGGCCAATATGCAAATTCAGGAAATACAGAGACCACTACTAAGATACTCCATGAGAACATCAACCCCAAGACACATACTCATCAGATTCTCCAAGGTTGAAATGAAGGAAACAATGTTAAGGGCAGCCAGAAAGAAAGGCCAGGTCACCTAAAAAGGGAAGTCTATCAGACTAACAGTAGGCCTCTCAGCAGAAACTCTATAAGTCAGAAGAGATTGGGGGCCAATATTCAACATTCTTTAAAGAAAAGAATTTTCAACCCAGAATTTCATATCCAGCCAAACTAAGCTACATAAGTGAAGGAGAAATAAAATCCTTTCCATTCAAGCAAATGCTGAGGGATTTCATTACCACCATGGCTGTCTTGCAAGAGCTACTGAAAGAAGTACTAAATATGGAAAGGAAAAACTGGTACCAGCCACTGGAAAAACATAAAAACATAAAGACTAATGACACTGTGAAGAAACTGCATCAACTAGTGCGCAAAACAGCCAAGTAGCATCATGATGACAGGATCAAATTCACACATAACGATACTAACCTTAAATATAAATGGGCTAAATGTCTCAATTAAAAGACACAGACTTGCAAATTGGATAAAGGGTCAAGACCAGTTGGTTTGCTGTCAGGACACCCAACTCATGTGCAAAGACACATATAGGCTCAAAAGAAAGGGATAAAGGAAAATTTACCAAGCAAATGGAAAGAAAAAAAAAAAGCAGGGGTTGCAATCCTAGTTTCTGACAAAATAGACTTTAAACCAACAAATATCAAAAAAGGCAAAGAAGAGTATTACATAATGGTAAAGGGAACAACTCAACAAGAACAGCTAACTATTCTAAATATATATGCACCCAATATAGGAGCACCCATATTCATAAAACAAATTCTTAGAGACTTACAAAGAGACGTAGACTCCCATACAATAATAGTGGAAGACTTTAACACTCCACTGTCAATATTAGACAGATCAACGAGACAGAAAATTAACAAGGATATTCAACACTTAAACTCAGCCCTGGATCAAGTGGATCTAATAGACATCTACAGAACTCTCCATTCCAAATCAACAGAATATATATTCTTCTCGGTGCCAGATGGCACTTATTCTACAATCGACCACATAATTGGAAGTGTAACACACTTTTTTTTTCATACAACTCCCACACCAAAACAGTACTTTATTTTGCAAATTTTGACCCATTATTACTCCCATGTTTTTGTTTTTCAGCTGTCAAGTATACAAGGTGAAGAGAAATTTCAGTTAGACAGGGGCTGCACCTGGAAAATATATTTCTTAAACTCCATAAACACATTTCAAAACTGCTGGGTCCCAGAAGTCCATCTATGAACTCTAGGGCTGCCAGCATCATGTGCAGCACATTAAAGCTACACTATCCAAATAGCTTATTAATTCTGCATAAATCAGGTCAAGCAATGTGTCAACCTGTAACAGACTGTGCACTTTAACTGAACATGGCAAAATATTTACTCTTTCGAACTTTACATCATCATCTGATGTCAAACAATGAAGCAAATCCCAACAGTATACACAAAAAACAGCTTTGCATTTACAAAAGATTGTTTCCCATACTGATTAATCCAGGCAGCTAACTCATTGGTTTATGCAACTTTATTGAAGAAAAATAAATCAATTACTAGCAGAGCTATTAATTGATCACTCATCCATTGACAACTTGCATCATTTATTCAGTGCTATATTAAACAGTGTATGGGAAGACAGATTAACTAATAGCTCCAAGCCTCCTAACAATTTAAATGAAAATTACAAAATGTTTGAGATCCTATTTTGGAATACAAAAGGTGTTTGACTTCCAATTTCCATTCTCTGTAGAACAAGAACAGGTCATTCCTTTATTGACATGCATAAAATACATCACATTTTCTGTTCTGCTGATGCCATAAATTCAATACCAATTCTCCAGCCACATCAGTTGTGAGTATAAAGTATATCATGTAACCTCAAATCTCTAACAGTGGAAGGCTTAAACAAGAACGGATGCTGCTAGAATAATGCTGTATCCTTTGATATGACAACTGAGCATCCATCTCCCTCCCCCTCAGATGATTTCTTCAGCATGTTAGAGCAGTGAGGAATGGTTTTAGTCTCATAACCAAGTTAGAGTGAAGACATTGGCCACATAATACACATGCTCCATTTTTTTTTAATTCTGAGTCTTGGGCAACTGTTCTCTTGTAACTACTTTACAGTTTCTAAAAGCATTTATTGTCCAAAGCTGGAAGAACTTAAGTCTTCTCAGATGAGCATGTGAATGAATGGAGGGAGGTAAACAAAAAATAAAATTGAAAAAGATGAGGTCTGATAGGGGAGCAGCCGGATAAGAAAATCAGAAAAGGAACAGTAATTTAAAGTTTATTCCAGCTATAATGCAGGCTATTCTGACTTTAAGGTAGCATCACATGGCATACTTCTGAGTCCATTCCTGAGATATTCTGTTGTACTTATCTCTGTCTGTTTTATAGATCCATGCAATCTCTGGCACTAGGGGGTCATCTGGGTTTGGATCACATAGCAGTGAACAAATGGATAAAAGAACTTTAGAAATTGTTAAAGCAGGCGACCACTGTGATCTTAGAATATCAAGACAAATGCTGCCATTACTGTTAATATTTGGATGATAAATTCTTGTTGTAAATGCAACCTTAGGTGGTTTGAAGGGGTAGTCTTTAGGAAAATGAATTGTCAAAAAGAATACACTGCCTTGATATGGGCTGTCATTAGGTCCCATATTTGTGGCTTGCAATGAAACATATCATCCCCAACTGGACCTGCAGAACCTTGTGCTGGAGGGTCACAGGCCAAATCACTAAGTTCCTTATTAATCCGTTTCAGCGCCATAGTGTGTGCTTGTCATCTGGCTCCTCACTCTCTCAGTGTATGCTCAAAGGTCCGGCCAAAACTCTTAACTATCCCAGTGGTGGTGCAGGATTGTCTCGTCTCACACCAGCTCTGCCAGACACAGGTGCAGAGGGGCCAGGGCCTCCCTCAAGCTGCGGCCTCAGCCTCCTCCCCATGCCAACACTCTTCAGCAAATACAAAATAACTGAAATCACAACAGTCTCACAGATCACATTGCAACCAAATTAGAACTCACGATTAAGAAACTCACTCAAAACCACACCATTACATGGAAATTAAAGAACCTGCTCCTGCATGATTCCTGGGAAAATAATGAAATTAAGGCAGAAATCAAGAAGTTCTTTGACACAAATGAGAACAAAGAGACAATGTACCAGAATCTCTGGGATGCAGGTAACGCAGTGTTAAGAGGGAAATTTATAGCACTAAATGCCCACAACAGAAAGCTAGAAAAATCTCAAATCAACACCCTAACATTACAATTAAAAGAGCTAGAGAGGCAAGAGCAAACTAATCCAAGAGTTAGCAGAAGACAAGAAATAACCAAGATCAGAGCAGACTTGAAAGAGATAGAGACATGAAAAATCCTCCAAAAAATAAATGAACCCAGGAGCTAGTTTTTTGAAAAAGTTAACAAAATAGATTGACCACTAGCTAGATTAATAGAGAAGAAAAAAGAATCAAATAGACACAATAAAAAATGATAAAGGGGATATCACCACTGACCTTACAGAAATACAAACTACCACCAGAGAATACCATAAATATCTCTACACAAGTAAACTAGAAAATCCAGAAGAAATGGATAAATTCCTGGACACATACACCCTCCCAATACTAAGCCAGGAAGAAGTCGAATCCCTGAATTGACCAATAACAAGTTCTGAAATTGAGGCAATAATAGCCTACCAACCAAAAAATGCCCATGACCAGATGGATTCACAGCTGAATTCTACGAGAAGTACAATGAGGAGCTGGTAACATTCCTTCTGAAACTATTCCAAACAACTGAAAAGGAGGGACTCCTCAATAACTCAGTTTATGAAGCCAGCATCATCCTGGTACCAAAACTGGGAAGAGAGACAAAAAAAAAAAGAGAAAACTTCAGGCTAATATCCCTGATGAACATTGATGCGAAAACCCTCAATAGAATACTAGCAAACTGAATCCAGCAGCACATCAAAAAACCTATCCACCATGATCAAGTTGGCTTCATCCCTGGGATATGAGGTTGGTTCAACATATGCAAATCAATAAACATAATCCATCACATAAACAGAACCAAAGACAAAAACCACATGATTATCTCAATAAATACAGAAAAGGCCTTTGATAAAATTTAACATTCCTTCATGTTAAAAACTCTCAATAAACTAGGTATTGATGGAACACATCTGAAAATAATAAGAGCTATTTATGACAAACCCATAGCCAATATCATATTGAGTGAGTAAAAGCTGGAAGTGTTCCCTTTGAAAATCAGTACAAGACAAGGATGCCATTTCTCACCACTCCTATTCAACATAGTATTGAAAGATCAGGAAAGAGAAAGAAATAAAGGGTATTCAAATAGGAAGAGAGGAAGTCAATTTGTCTCTGTTTGAAGATGACATAATTTTATATTTAGAAAACCCAGTCATCTCAGCCAAAAAAACTCCTTAAACTGATAAGCAACTTCAGAAAAGTCTCAGGATACAAAATCAATGTGCAAAAATCACAAGCATTCCTTTACAACAAGAATAGACAAGCAGAGAGTTAAATCATGAATAAACTCCCATTCACAATTGCTACAAAGAGAATACCTAGGAATACAGCTAACAAGGGATGTGAAGGAACTCTTCAAGAAGAACTACAAACCACTGCTCAAGAAAATAAGAGAGGACACAAGCAAATGGAAAAATATTCCATCCTCATGGATAGGAAGAATCGACATCGTGAAAATGGTCATACTGCCCAAAGTAATTTATAGATTAAATACTATTCCCATCAAACTACCATTGACATTCTTCATAGAATTAGAAAAACACTACTTTTATTTCATATGGAATCAAAGAAGACCCCATATAGCCAAGAAAATCCTAAGCAAAAAGAACAAAGCTGGAGGCATCACGCTACCTGACTTCAAATTACACTAAAAGCCCAGAGTAACCAAAACAGCATAGTACTGGTACCAAAACAGATATATAGATCAATGGAACAGAATAGAGACCTCAGAAATAACACCACACGTCTACAACCATCTGATTTTCAACAAACCTGACAAAAACAAGCAATGGGGAAAGGATTCCCTATTTAATAAATGGTGCTGGGAAAACTGACTAGCCATATGCAGAAAACAGAAACTAGACCCTTTTCTTGCACCTTATACAAAAATTAACTCAAGATGGACTAAAGACTTAAATGTAAAACCCAAAACCATAAAAACCCTAGAAGAAAATCTTCGCAATACTATTGAGGACATAGACGTGGGCACAGACTTCATGACTAAAACACCAAAAGCAATTGCAACAAAAACCCAAATTGACAAATGGGATCTAATTAAACTAAAAGCCTGGTTACCTACAGAATGGGAGAAAATGTTTACAATCCACCCATCTGACAAAGGTCTAATATCCAGAATTTATAAGAAACTTAAACAAATTCACAAGAAAAAAACAACCCCATCAAAAAGTAGGCAAAGGATATGAGCAGACACTTCTTAAAAGAAGACATTTAAGCAGCCAACAAATATAAGAAAAACATCTCAACATCACTGATCAGATACATGCAAATCAAAACCATAATGAGACACCATCTCATGCCAGTCAGAACGGCAATCATTAAAAAGTCAAGAAACAACAGATGCTGGCCAGGCTGCAGAGAAATGGAAATGCTTTTTTTTGTTTGTTTGTTTTGTTTTATTATACTTTAGGTTTTAGGGTACATGTGCACAATGTGCAGGTTTGTCACATATGTATCCATGTGCCATGTTGATTTCCTGCACCCATCAACTCGTCATTTAGCATTAGGTATATCTCCCAATGCTGTCCCTCCCCCCTCCCCCCACCCCACAACAGTCCCCGGAATGCGATGTTCCCCCTCCTGTGTCCATGAGTTCTCATTGTTCAATTCCCACCTATGAGTGAGAACATGCGGTGTTTGGTTCTTTGTCCTTGAGATAGTTTACTGAGAATGATGTTTTCCAGTTTCATCCATGTCCCTACAAAGGACACGAACTCATCATTTTTTATGGCTGCATAGTATTCCATGGTGTATATGTGCCACATTTTCTTAATCCAGTCTATCGTTGTTGGACATTTGGGTTGGTTCCAACTCTTTGCTATTGTGAATAGTGCCGCAATAAACATACGTGTGCATGTGTCTTTATAGCAGCATGATTTATAGTCCTTTGGGTATATACCCAGTAATGGGATGGCTGGGTCAAATGGTATTTCTAGTTCTACATCCCTGAGGAATCGCCACACTGACTTCCACAATGGTTGAACTAGTTTAAAGTCCCACCAACAGTGTAAAAGTGTTCCTATTTCTCCACATCCTCTCCAGCACCTGTTGTTTCCTGATTTTTTAATGATGGCCATTCTAACTGGTGTGAGATGGTATCTCACTGTGGTTTTGATTTGCACTTCTCTGATGGCCAGTGATGATGAGCATTTCTTCATGTGTTTTTTGGCTGCATAAATGTCTTCTTTTGAGAAGTTTCTGTTCATGTCCTTTGCCCACTTTTTGATGGGGTTGTTTTTTTCTTGTAAATTTGTTTGAGTTCATTGTAGATATTAGCCCTTTGTCAGATGAGTAGGTTGCAAAAATTTTCTCCCATTCTGTAGGTTGCCTGTTCACTCTGATGGTAGTTTCTTTTGCTGTGCAGAAGCTCTTTAGTTTAATTAGATCCCATTTGTCAATTTTGCCTTTTGTTGCCATTGCTTTTGGTGTTTTAGACATGAAGTCCTTGCCCAAGCCTATGTCCTGAATGGTATTGCCCAGGTTTTCTTCTAGGGTTTTTATGGTTTTAGGCCTAACATTTAAGTCTTTAATCCATCTTGAATTAATTTTTGTATAAGGTGTAAGGAAGGGATCCAGTTTCAGCTTTCTACATATGGCTAGCCAGTTTTCCCAGCACCATTTATTAAATAGGGAATCCTTTCCCCATTTCTTGTTTTTGTCAGGTTTGTCAAAGATCAGATAGTCGTAGATATGCGGCATCATTTCTGAGGGCTCTGTTCTGTTCCATTGATCTATATCTCTGTTGTGGTACCAGTACCATGCTGTTTTGGTTACTGTAGCCTTGTAGTATAGTTTGAAGTCAGGTAGCGTGATGCCTCCGGCTTTGTTCTTTTGGCTTAGGATTGACTTGGTGATGCGGGCTCTTTTTTGGTTCCATATGAACTTTAAAGTAGTTTTTTCCAATTCTGTGAAGAAAGTCATTGGTAGCTTGATGGGGATGGCATTGAATCTATAAATTACCTTGGGCAGTATGGCCATTTTCACGATATTGATTCTTCCAACCCATGAGCATGGAATGTTCTTCCATTTGTTTGTATCCTCTTTTATTTCATTGAGCAGTGGTTTGTAGTTCTCCTTGAAGAGGTCCTTCACATCCCTTGTAAGTTGGATTCCTAGGTATTTTATTCTCTTTGAAGCAATTGTGAATGGGAGTTCACTCATGATTTGGCTCTCTGTTTGTCTGTGATTGGTGTACAAGAATGCTTGTGATTTTTGTACATTGATTTTGTATCCTGAGACTTTGCTGAAGTTGCTAATCAGCTTCAGGAGATTTTGGGCTGAGACAATGGGATTTTCTAGATATACAATCATGTCATCTGCAAACAGGGACAGTTTGACTTCCTCTTTTCCTAATTGAATACCCTTTATTTCTTTCTCCTGCCTGATTGCCCTGGCCAGAACTTCCAGCACTATGTTGAATAGGAGCGGTGAGAGAGGGCATCCCTGTCTTGTGCCAGTTTTCAGAGGGAATGCTTCCAGTTTTTGCCCATTCAGTATGATATTGGCTGTGGGTTTGTCATATATAGCTCTTATTATTTTGAGATACGTCCCATCAATACCTAATTTATTGAGAGTTTTTAGCATGAAGGGTTGTTGAATTTTGTCAAAGGCCTTTTCTGCATCTATTGAGATAATCATGTGGTTTTTGTCTTTGGTTCTGTTTATATGCTGGATTACATTTATTGATTTGCGTATGTTGAACCAGCCTTGCATCCCAGGGATGAAGCCCACTTGATCATGGTGTATAAGCTTTTTGATGTGCTGCTGGATTCGGTTTGCCAGTATTTTATTGAGGATTTTTGCATCAATGTTCATCAAGGATATTGGTCTAAAATTCTCTTTTTTGGTTGTGTCTCTGCCTGGCTTTGGTATGAGGACAATGCTGGCTTCATAGAATGTGTTAGGGAGGATTCCCTCTTTTTCTATCGTTTGGAATAGTTTCAGAAGGATTGGTGCCAGTTCCTCCTTGTACCTCTGGTAGAATTCAGCTGTGAATCCATCAGGTCCTGGACTCTTTTTGGTTGGTAAGCTATTGATTATTGCCACAATTTCAGAACCTGTTATTGGTCTATTCAGAGATTCGACTTCTTCCTGATTTAGTCTTGGGAGGGTGTATTTGTTGAGGAATTTATCCATCTCTTCTAGATTTTCTAGTTTATTTGCATAGAGGTGTTTGTAGTATTCTCTGATGGTAGATTGTATTTCAGTGGGATTGGTGGTGATATCCCCTTTTTCATTTTTTATTGCATCTATTTGATTCTTCTCTCTTTTCTTCTTTATTAGTCTTGCTAGTGGTCTATCAATTTTGTTGATCTTCTCAAAAAACCAGCTCCTGGATTCATTAATTTTTTGAAGGGTTTTTTGTTTCTCTATTTCCTTCAGTTCTGCTCTGATTTTAGTTATTTCTAGCCTTCTGCTAGCTTTTGCATGTGTTTGCTCTCGCTTTTCTAGTTCTTTTAATTGTGATGTTAGGGTGTCAATTTTGGATCTTTCCTGCTTTCTCTTGTGGGCATTTAGTGCTATAAATTTCCCTCTACACACTGCTTTGAATGTGTCCCAGAGATTCTGGTATGTTGTGTCTTTGTTCTCGTTGGTTTCAAAGAACATCTTTATTTCTGCCTTCATTTCATTATGTACCCAATAGTCATTCAGAAGCAGGTTGTTCAGTTTCCATGTAGTTGAGTGGTTTTGAGTGAGTTTTTTAATCCTGAGTTCTAGTTTGATTGCACTGTGGTCTGAGAGACAGTTTGTTATAATTTCTGTTCTTTTACATTTGCTGAGGAGAGCTTTACTTCCAACTATGTGGTCAATTTTGGAATAGGTGTGGTGTGGTGCTGAAAAAAATGTATATTCTGTTGATTTGGGGTGGAGAGTTCTGTAGATGTGTATTAGGTCCACTTTGTTTAGAGCTGAGTTCAATTCCTGGATATCCTTGTTAACTTTCTGTCTCGATGATCTGTCTAATGTTGACAGTGGGGTGTTAAAATCTCCCATTATTATTGTGTGGGAGTTTAAGTCCCCTTGTGGGTCACTCAGGACTTGCTTTATGAATCTGGGTGCTCCTGTGTTGGGTGCATATATATTTAGGATCGTTAGCTCTTCTTGTTGAATTGATCCCTTTACCATTATGTAATGACCTTCTTTGTCTCTTTTGATCTTTGTTGGTTTAAAGTCTATTTTATCAGAGACTAGGATTGCAACCCCTGCCATTTTTTGTTTTCCATTTGCTTGATAGATCTTCCTCCATCCCTTTATTTTGAGTCTATGTGTGTCTCTGCACATGAGATGGGTTTCCTGAATACAGCACACTGATGGGTCCTGACTCCTTATCCAGTTTGCCAGTCTGTGTCTTTTAATTGGAGCATTTAGTCCATTTACATTTAAAGTTAATATTGTTATGTGTGAATCTGGTCCTGTCATTATGATGTTAGTTGGTTATTTTGCTCAGTAGTTGATGCAGTTTCTTCCTAGCCTCGATGGTCTTTACAATTTGGCATGATTTTGCAGTGGCTGGTGCCGGTTGTTCCTTTCCATGTTTAGTGCTTCCTTCAGGAGCTCTTTTACGGCAGGCCTGGTGGTGACAAAATCACTCAGCATTTGCTTGTCTGTAAAGTATTTTATTTCTCCTTCACTTATGAAGCTTAGTTTGGCTGGATATGAAATTCTGGGTTGAAAATTCTTTTCTTTAAGAATGTTGAATATTGGCCCCCACTCTCTTCTGGCTTGTAGAGTTTCTGCCGAGAGATCAGCTGTTAGTCTGATGGGCTTCCCTTTGTGGGTAACCCGACCTTTCTCTCTGGCTGCCCTTAACATTTTTTCCTTCATTTCAACTTTGGTGAATCTGACAATTATGTGTCTTGGAGTTGCTCTTCTCGAGGAGTATCTTTGTGGCATTCTCTGTATTTCCTGAATCTGAATGTTGGCCTGCCTTGCTAGATTGGGGAAGTTCTCCTGGATAATATCTTGCAGAGTGTTTTCCAACTTGGTTCCATTCTCCCCGTCATTTTCAGGTACACCAATCAGACGTAGGTTTGGTCGTTTCACGTAGTCCCAAATTTCTTGGAGGCTTTGTTCATTTCTTTTTATTCTTTTTTCTCTAGACTTCCCTTCTTGCTTCATTTCATTCATTTCATCTTCCATCAGCGATACCCTTTCTTCTAGTTGATCGCATCTGCTACTGAGGCTTCTGCAATCTTCACGTAGTTCTCGAAACTTGGCTTTCAGCTCCATCATCTCCTTTAAGCCCTTCTCTCCATTGGTTATTCTAGTTATCCATTCTTCTAATTTTTTTTCAAAGTTTTTAACTTCTTTGCTATTGTTTTGAATTTCCTCCCGTAGCTCAGAGTAGTTTGATCATCTGAAGCCTTCTTCTCTCAACTCGTCAAAGTCATCCTCCATCCAGCTTTGTTCCGTTGCTGGTGAGGAACTGCGTTCCTTTGGAGGAGGAGAGGTGCTCTGCTTTTTAGAGTTTCCAGTTTTTCTGCTCTGTTTTTTCCCCATCTTTGCGGTTTTATCTACCTTTGGTCTTTGATGATGGTGATGTACAGATGGGTTTTTGGTGTGGATGTCCTTTCTGTTTGTTAGTTTTCCTTCTACCAGACAGGACCCTCAGCTGCAGGTCTGTTGGAGTTTACTAGAGGTCCACTCCAGACCATTTGGCTGGGTGTCAGCAGCGGTGGCTGCAGAACAGCGGATTTTCGTGAGACCACAAATTCAGCTGTCTGATAGTTCCTCTGGAAGTTTTGTCTCAGAGGAGTACCCGGCCGAGTGAGGTGTCAGTCTGTCCCTACTGGGGGGTCCCACCCAGTTAGGCTGCTCGGGGGTCAGGGACCCACTTTAGGAGGCAGTCTGTCCGTTCTCAGATCTCCAGCTGCGTGCTGGGAGAACCACTACTCTCTTCAAAGCTGTCAGTCAGACAGGGACGTTTAAGTCTCTGGAGATTCCTGCTGACTTTTTGTTTGTCTGTGCCCTGCCCCCAGAGGTGGGGCCTACAGAGGCAGACAGGCCTCCTTGAGCTGTGGTGGGCTCCACCCAGTTCAAGCTTCCTGGCTGCTTTGTTTACCTAAGCAAGCCTGGGCAATGGCGGGCGCCCCTCCCCCAGCCTCACTGCCGCCTTGCAGCTTGATCTCAGACTGCTGTGCTAGCAATCAGCGAGACTCCGTGGGCATAGGACCCTCCGAGCCAGGTGCGGGACACAATCTCCTAGTGTGCCGTTTTCCAGGCCCGTTGGGAAAGCGCAGTATGAGGGTGGGACTGACCCGATTTTCCAGGTGCCGTCTGTTACCCCTTTGACTAGGAAAGGGAACTCCCTGACCCCTTGCGCTTCCTGAGTGAGGCAGTGCCTCGCCCTGCTTCGGCTCACGCACAGTGCGCCTCACCGACTGTCCTGCACCCACTGTTTGGCACTCCCTAGTGAGATGAAACCGGTACCTCAAGCAGAAATGCAGAAATCACCAGTCTTCTGTGTCACTCGGGCTGGGAGCTGGAGACCGGAGCTGTTCCTATTCGGCCATCTTGGCTCCACCCCACCGGAAATGCTTTTACAATGTTAGTGGGAATGTAAATTAGTTCAACCACTGTGGAAGACAGTGTGGTGATTCCTCAAGGATCGAGAATCAGAAGTACTATTTGACTCAGCAATCCCATTACTGGGTATATACCCAAAGGAATATAAATCATTCTACTATAAAGACACATGCACATGTATGTTTGTTGCAGCACTATTTACAATAGCAAAGACATGGAACCAACCCAAATACCCATCAATGATAGACTGGATAAAGAAAATGTGGTACATAAACACCATGGAATACTATGAAGCCATAAAAAGGAATGAGAGCATGTCCTTACAGGGACATGGATGAAGCTGGAAGCCATCATCCTCAGCAAACTAACACAGGGACAGAAAACCAAAACACTGCATGTTCTTGCTTATAAGTGGGAGTTGAACAATGAGAACACATGGACACAGAGAGGAGAACAACACACACCATGGCCTGGTGGGGGCTGGGGGGTGAGGGGAAGGAACATAGAGGATGGGTCAATAGGTGCAGAAAACCACCATGGCACACATATACCTATGTAACAAACCTGCATGTTCTGCAAATGTATCCCCCATCTTTTTTTTTTTTCTTTTGAGGAAATAAAGAAAAACAAAATTTTTTTTTAAAAAGGACACATAGACCGATGGAACAGAATAGAGTACCCAGAAATAAATAGAGGCACAGGCTTACAATCATCTGATGTTCCACAAAGTCAACAAAAATAAGCAATAGTGAAAGGACTCCCTATTTAATAAATGGTTCTGGGATGACTGACTAACGATATGCAGATGAATGAACATAGACTCCTACATTTCACCATATATAAAAATTAACTCAAGATTATTAAAGATTTAAATTCAGAAATTTAAAAAAATAAAAATACTAGAAGAAAATCTGGCAAATACCATTCTAGACATTGACTTTGGCAAAGAATTTATGGCTAAATTCTCAAAAGCAATTGTAACAAAAACAAAAATTGACAAATGGGACCTAACTAAAGAGTTTCTGCACAGCAAAAGAAACTGTGAACAGAATCAATAACCTGCAGAACGGGAGAAGATATTTACAAACTATGAACCTGACAAAGGCCTAATTCCAGAATCCATATGAAATTTAAATTAACAAGAAAAAAAATAACCCCATTAAAAAGTGGGCAAAAGGCAAGAGCAGACACTTCTCAAAAGAAGACATACAAGCAGCCAACAGGCATATGAAAAAATGTTACACATCACTACCCATCAGAAAAATGCAAATCAAAACCACATTGAGATACCATCTACACCACTCAGAATAGTAATTATTGAAAAGTCAAAAAACAGATGCTGGCAAGTGCCAGCAGTAAAGATAATACTTATACACTGCTGAAGGGAATGTAATTAAATTAGCTCAGTCACTGTGAAAAACAGTTTGGAGATTTCTGAAAGAACTCAGAACTACCATTTGACCCAACAATTCTATTACTCAGTATATACCCAATGGAAAATGAATTGTTCTACCAAAAAGTCACATGCACTCATATGTTCATCACAGCACTATTCACAATAGCAAAAACATGGAATCAGCCTAGGTGCCCATCAGTGGTGGACTGTCTAAAGAAAATGTGGTAAATATACACCATGGAATACTATGCAGCCATAAAAAAGAATAAAATCATGTCCTTTGCAGCAACATGGATGCAGCTGTTATCCTAAGTAAATTAACACAGGAACAGAAAACCAAAGACCATGTTCTTATAAGTGGGAACTAAACATTGGGTACATATGGACATAAAGATGGGGAAAAGAGACAATGGGGACTCATGGGGGCAGTAAAGGAAGGAAGCAAGGGCTGAAAAACTACCTATTAGGCACTATGCTCATTACCTGGATGATGGGATCATTCAGACATCAAACCAGTGTCATGCAATATACCCATGTAATGAACCAACACATGTACACCTTGAATCTAAAATAAAAGTCAAAAGTGTATTAAAAGAAAAAAGAAACAGAAAAAAAATGGGGTCTTACTCTGTCACTCAGACTGGAGTACACTGGTACAATCATAGCTCAATGTAGCCTAGCCTCAAATTCCTGGGGTAAAGCAATCCTCCTGACACAGCCTCCTGAGTCACTGGGACTACAGGCACATGCCACAACAACAAATTAAAAAAAAAAATCTTAGACACAGGTTCTTGCAATACTGCCCAGGCTGGCCTCAAGTGATCCTCCTGCCTTAGCCTCCAAAGTAGCTGGGATTACATGCACACACCACTCTGCCTAGCAAAATATCTATTTTAAACATGCTCAACCAGTTAAAGGAGAACACAGACAAATTAACAAAGGAAGACAAAAATGCATGAAGAAAATGAGGTTATGAACAGAGATTAAAACTATAAAAACACAAAGTATGGAGCTGAAAAATAACTAAATTTAAGGATTCACTAGAGGGTTCAACAGCAGACTTGATCTAGCAGAAAAATAACCCAACAAGCTTGATAACAGGTTATTTGAAAGTATATGGTCAGGACAGCAAAAAGAAAAAAACAGAGTGTCTAAGGGACTAATGGGGTACTATCAAGTAGGCCAATGCTGAGACCAGCTCGGTCGTGGAGACCCTAACCCAGCAGCGCTGGAGGAATTAAAGACACACACACAGAAATATAGCATGTGGAGTGGGAAATCAGGGGTCTCACAGCCTTCAGAGCTGAGAGCCCCAAACAGAGATTTACCCACATATTTATTGACAGCAAGCCAGTGATAAGCATTGTTTCTATAGATTATAGACTAAAAGTATTCCTTACAGGAAACAAAGGGATGGGCCGAAATAAAGGGATGGGCTCTGGCTAGTCATCTGCAGCAGGAGCATGTCCTTAAGGCACAGATCGCTCATGCTATTGTTTGTGGTTTAAGAATGCCTTTAAGCAGTTTTCCACCCAGGGTGGGCCAGGTGTTCCTTGCCCTCATTCCGGTAAACCCACGACCTTCAGCATGGGCGTTATGGCCATCACGAACATGACACAGTGCTGCAGAGATTTTGTTTATGGTCAGTTTTGGGGCCAGTTTATGGCCAGATTTTGGGGCCTGTTCCCAATAGGCCAATTTACTCATAATGGGAATTCTAAAATGCAAAGAGAAAGAAAAGAGTAGAAACTTTACTGTAAGAAATGATGGCTGAGAATTTTCCAAATTTGAGGGAGAAAATGGCCTAAAATTTAATGAAACTCTACCAACTCTAACTAGTGGCAACACAAAGAGACCCACAACAAGACACATTATAATCAGAGATTCAAAAGTTACGAACAAAGAGAATTTAGAAGCCAGAAAAAAAAAAAAAAACCGTGACTTGGCATATGCAAGGCCCATTCCTAGGATGACCAGCAGATGTCTCAGCAGAAAATCTCACAGGTCAGAAAGTTGAAGAATGATATATTCAAAGTGCTGAATAATGACAACTACCAATCAAGAAAATGTTTTCTGCCAAAACTATCCTTTAAAAATTTTGAAATAAGGAATATTCAAAATCCACAAAAGCCAAATGAATTCATATCCACTAGATCTGTTCTAAAAGAACTGCTAAATAAAGGCAGTTCTTCACATTGAAAAATAAAATGATGGTGAGTAGTAACACAAAATTATATAAAAATATAAAGTGTTCTGGTAATAGTAATTATATACGCAAGTAAAATATTCTGTATTATAATGATGGTGCATAGAATACTTTTAATTCTGCTATAGATTTGAAAAGTCAAGTACTTTAAAATAACCACAAATCTGTGCTAATGGATTCACAATATAAAGTGATACAATTTGTGATATCAATAAAATACAATGGAGAGTTCATAAAGAGGCAGGATTTTTGTATGCAATTAAGGTTAGCAGCTTGAGGTAAATTGTTATAACTTTAAGATGTTTTACATAATATCTATGGTAACCACAAAGCAAGTACCTATAATAGATACACAGAGAGAAGTGGGAAAGGAATTAAAACATGTCATTACAAAAATCAACAGAACACTAAGGAAGATAGCAAGAGAGGAAAACAGGACCAAAATCGATACAAGACCCAAAACAAAAAATGAAACGAAATGCAATGGTGAGTCAAACCTTTCAGTAATTACTTTATATATAAATGAATAAATTCAAAAGACATAATTTGGCTGAATAAATTCAAGAAACAAGATCTAACTCCATGCTTTCTAGGGAAGACCAACTTTAGATCTAAGAACACACATAAGCTGAACATGAAAGAATGGGAAAAAAATAGTGTGCAAAGTAAAATACTGTCATATTAGTTAAAATACACGTTACATCAAAACATGTTACAAGAGACAAGAAAGAGCATT
Organism: Nomascus leucogenys; assembly: GCF_006542625.1. Classification (NCBI taxonomy): domain Eukaryota; kingdom Metazoa; phylum Chordata; class Mammalia; order Primates; family Hylobatidae; genus Nomascus; species Nomascus leucogenys. Next base: position 74,406,127 of record NC_044382.1, on the reverse strand, counting down.
ATATAATTATAAACGGGTTCACTATCTAGGAAGCTATAATAAATATTAACATGTATGCACCTAACATCACACCTCTCAAATATATGCAGCAACTAGCAAACTTTTACAGAATTGAAGCAATAAGTAGCCAGCAGTACAATAGTAGTAGGAGACTTCCATACTCCACTTTCAGTAATGGAAATAATAAGAGACAAAAGATAAGGAAACAGAGGACTTGAACAACACTATAGACCATTAGACCTAACAGTCACATACAGAACTAACCATTCAACAGCAGAATACACAATATCCGTAACCATATATGGCACATGATCACTGATAGACAACCTGTTAAGCTGCAAAAAATGTTTTACCAAATTTAAGCAGTTGACAATCACACAAAGCATCACTTCTTACTACAACAGAATAAAACTAGAAGTTAAAAACAGAAAGAAAAATGGCATGTCCATGAATATGTGGAAATTAAATAAACTCTCAAACACACTCTTGTTCAAGAGTTTGAAGACAATACTGTTAAGATGTCAATACTACCTAAAGTGATCTACAGATTCAATGTACTCTCCATCAAAATATTAATGGAACTTTTTGCACAAGTATTAAAATAGTCTAAAATGTCTACGGAATCTCAAGAGACCACAGATGGATAAACAATCTTCCACAGATGGATAAACAATCCTGGGAAAGAAAAACAAAGAGGCATCATACCTTCTGATTTCAAAATATACTACAAAGCTATTGTACTCAAAACAGGCTGCTACTGACATAAAGATAAATAAAAGATAAAACAGATTGGAGAGTCCAGAAATAAACACTCATGTATATAGTAAACTTATATTCAACAAGGGTTCCAAGACTTCACAATGAGAAAAGGGACAGTCTCTTCAACGAATAGGATTGGGAATATTGGAAATCCACACGGGAAAAAATAAAGTTGGACCTTACCTTGCACATTTACAAACATGAACTCAAAATGGACTGACTTATTTTTTGTAGCTACTATAACTCGCATTTTTTATTTTCTTTTTCAGATGGTTTTCTATCAGCACACAGAGATCCCACTGAGATTTCTATGTTGATTTTGTGTTCTGCAACTTTACAGAACTTGTTCATTAGTTCTAACAGGTTTTTGGTGTCATGTTTATGTTTTTATTATATACAAGGTCATATTGTCTGTAAACAAGGACGATTTCATTTTTCCATTCCAATTTGGATGCCTTTTATTTCTTTCTCTTGACTAATTGCTCTGGCTAGAACTTCTAGTACTATGTTGAATAGGAGTGGTGAAAGTGGGTATCCTTATCACGTTACAGATCTCAGAGAAAAAGCTTCCATCCTTTCCCTGTTTGGTATATTAACACCAGTTTGTCATATTTACTGTGTTGAGATATGTACCTTCTATACATAATTTGCTTAGAGTTTTCACTATAAAGTAAGTTAAATTCTGTCAAATACTTTTTCTGTGTATACAAATAACTACAAAAAATTAACATACCCAGCAATAAACTTAAATAAAAAAGTGAAAGATCTCTACACTGAAAATCATAAAACATGGATGAAAAAATGAAATACATGTTAACAGATGAAAATATATTGTTTATATATTGGAAGAATATTACTAAAATGGGCCAGGCGCAGTGGCTCATGCCTGTAATCCCAGCACTTTGGGAAGCTGAGATGGGTGATCACCTGAGGTCAGGAGTTCAAGACCAGCCTGGTCAACATGGTGAAACCCTGTCTCTACCAAAAAAATACAAAAATTAGCTGGGCATGGTGGTGGGTGCCTGTAATCCCAGCTACTTGGGAGGCTGAGGCAGGAGAATCATTTGAATCCAGGAGGCGGAGGTTGCAGTAAGCCAAAATCGCGCCATTGCACTCCAACCTGGGTGACAAGAGCAAGACTCTGTCTTAAAAAAAAAAAAAAGAATATTATTAAAATGGGCATGTTACCCAAAGTGACCTATAGATTTAATGCAATTTCTATCAGAATACCAATGACATTCTTCACAAAAATAGAAAAAAAAAAAAAAAACTAAATGTACATGGAACCATAAAATACCCTGAATAGCCAAAGCAATCCTGAGCAAAGGAACAAAGCAGGCTCAAGGCATCACACCACCTGACTTCAAAATTTACTACAAAGCTACAGTATCCCAAAGAGCATTATACTGGCATTAAAACAAACACATAGACCAGTATGCCCAATGAGTCCATAAATAAATTCATGCACCTAAAGCTGACTGATTTTCAACAAAGATGCCAAGAACACACTTTGGGGAAAAGACAATCTCTTTAATAAATGGTGCAGGAAAAATTGAATATCCATATGCAGAAGAGTAAGACTAGACCCCTAACTCTCATCATATACAAAAACCAACTCAAAATGGATTATAGACTTAAATGTAATGCCCGAAACTATGAAACTATTAGATGAAAACAGGGCAAATACTTTACAACATCGGACTTGGAAATTCCGACTTCAAAGTAAAGGCAATCTAAGCAAAAATAGGCAAATGAGATTACATCAACCTAAAAGACTTTTGCATATGAAATGAAATAACAGAGTGAAGAGACAACCTAGACAATGGGAGAAAACATTCGCAAACTATACATATGACAAGAGGTTAATATCGAGTATATAAGAAATTTGAAATCTCAAAATAAAACAAACATACAATCCAATTTAAAAATATGCCACAGACCTTCACAGACATTAGTGAAAGGAAGACATACAAATGGCCAAAAGGTACATAAAAAGATGCTCAACATCACTAATCATCAAGGGAATGCAAATACAAACCACAATGAGATACCACCACACTCCAGTTAAAATGACTATAATCAAAAAGACAAAAAATATAACTAAAACAAGTATTGGTGAGGATGTGAAGAAAAAGCAACACATATATACTGTTGATGGGATTGTAAAGTAGTATGGCCACTATAAAAGAGTATGGAGGTTCCTGAAAAATTAAAAATACAGCTGTCATATGATTCAGTAATTCCACTATTGGGTATATATCCAAAAGAAAGGAAATCAATGTGTCAAAAACATAGCTGCATTCCCATGTTTACTGCAGCACTCTTTGTAATAGCCAAGATATGAAATTAATCCAAATGTACACAAAGAGATAAAGAAAATGTGGTGTAAATGCACAATGAATTACCATTCAGCCATTAAAAAAGAATAAAATCCTGTCCTTTGCAATAACATGGATGAACCATGAGATATCATGTTAAGTGAATAAGCCATATACAGAAAGAGAAACTTCGTGATCTTACTCAAATGAGTAACCTGAAAAGAAGGAAAGAAAAAAAGAAAGAGAGAGAAAGAAAAGACAAAAGAAAAGGAAAGAAAATAAAAGAGAGAAAAGAAAGGGCAGGCAGGTGGGCAGGGCACAGCGGCTCACACCTCTAATCCTAGCACTTTGGGAGGCTGAGAGGGGCGGATCATTTTAGTTCAAGAGTTCAAGACCAGTCTGGCCAATATGGTGAAACCTGTCTCTACTAAAAATACCAAAAAATTAGCTGGGCATGGTGGTGCATGCCTGTAATCCCAGCTACTCCGGAGGCTGAGGCAGGAGAATACCTTGAACCCAGGAAGCAGAGGTTGCAGTGAGCTGAGATCATGCCACTGCACTCCAGCCTGGGCAACAGAGCAAGACTCTGTCAAAAAAAAAAAGAAAAGAAAAGAAAAGGAAAAAAAGTTGATATAAGCAGAGTATAACAGTGGTTACCAGAGACTGAAGGGGGAGGAACAGAAAGAGGTTGGTTAACAGGTATAAAGTTACAATTACATAGAAGAAGTAAGTTCTGGTGTTCTATTACACAGTACAGTAACTGGTTAATAGAAGGGTATTACATATTACAAAATAGCTATAAAAGGCCAGTCACAGTGTTACATGCCTATAATCTCTGTACTTTGGGAGGCAGAGGCAGGAGGACCACTTAAGGTCAGGAGTTCAAGGCCAGCCTGGACAATGTAGTGAGACCCTATCTCTGCAAAAATTTTTAAAAATTAGCCAGGCATGGTGGCACATGCCTGTAGTCCTAGCTACCTGGGGAGTTGAGGCAGGAGGATCACTTGAGCCCAAGAGTTTGAAGTTATGGTGAACTACAATTGTGCTACTGCACTTCAGTCTGGGTGACAGAGTGAGATCCTGTCTCTACAAACAATAAAAATTAAAAAAAAAAAAACAGAAGAGAGACTTTTGAATGTTCTCACCACTAAGAATTACCAAATACATGAGGTAATGCACTAAATACCCTGATATGATCATTATACAACATACACACATATATAATTGTACCCCGTAAATATGTACAATTAACATTGTATCAATTTAAAAAGCAAACTAAAACTTAAACATAAAACCTATAAATATAAAACTCCTAGAAAAATACAGAAGGGGAAAGCTTGGTCATGAAAATTGGTCTTGGCAATGATTTTTTGGATATAATATCAAAGGGTGAGGCAACAAAAAGCAAGAACATACACATGGTACTACATCCGTGTATCCAAAATATTCCAAACATATTCAAAACAGAACGTGGAATAGATGTTTGCACACCCATGTACCCTGCAGCATCACTCCCAAAAGACAGTACCTGGAAGCAATCAAAATGTCCCTTTATGGATGAGCAGATTAAACAACTGTGGCACACATACACAACAGAACATTACTGAGCCTTAAAAATAAGAGACATTTTGACAAGTATTAATAAGGACAGACCTTGAGGACATTATGTCAGTCAAAAAGAAAGAGACACTGTTTGATTACACTTACATAAAGTATCTACAGTAGCCAAACTCATAGAAACATTAGGCAGAATGGTGCTCTTCAGGAGCTGGAGAGAAGTGTGGAAAGGACAATTTGTTGTTAAAAGGGTATTCACTTTGACTTTTGTAAGATAATAATCATCTACAAACCTCTTGTAAAACAATATGACTATACTTAACACTAACTATACACTTAAAAATGTTTGAGATGACAATTGTATGTTTTCACCATTAAAAATTTGAGTACCTAAAAGAGATAGTTATAAAATGTTTCAAAAACCACCTTCAAAGAACAAAAGTGTTCCTCTCACATAATTATATAGATCCAAACAATAGATTGTGAATTTAAGATTATTTCCTTAACTACTCATCTAGACAGAATAAAGCAATCATTAACAGCTAAGAAAAAAAAATATACAAGATAAGTCATGAACAAAGTAGAGGCAATATTTATACAGATGAATGACACATAGTATTTTATAAGCAACAGGCATATAGCTAATTCATATATAAATTAAACATCATATTGTCTTAAAGTGTACAGAGTTGAAAATTATCATCCAATTCATAATATCAAGGTTGAAAAGCAAAAATACAATCAACTGATCTAAGGAAACCTATCTGAAAAAAAAGAAACACAATCATATGGAATCAATAACAAGAATAAGAGAAATTTTAGTGCATAAAATAATAAATACATCATAGATATTCTATTAAAAAATAATGCTTTAGATATTTACAACTATCAACTGTGTGCACCAGGAAGAACAGGCATTTTGAATCAATGCCATTCAATGAATGACAGTAAAATGTCACAGGAAATGCATTACAATCATTAATAATTAGATCTAATGAGAAAATTTTAATGAATAAATATTTAAAAGACACTAGAAAGACTTCTTTATCATGTTATCAATATATTGGTGCTATTCTTACATAAAATATAATGACTATAATAAAGTTTTTAGAAGCTAAAAAAAAGCTTTCTATTTCCAAATACAGGAACAACATAAATGTTGCAAACTAAGGTGAGAATTACTGAAATGTAAAGTCAGTATTTGGGATTACATTATACATCATTTAAATATAGGCTAAAAAAATATATAAATCTCAACAATTCTTTTTTGCTTGCAGTAAACTTGAACTTATAATCAAACATATTAATAAATATGTGGTACCCACTAGTAATCTAATTTACATCTTATACAATGTGTACATTTGAGCATTTTATTTCAGAACTTTTGAATCTAAAAATCAGACAAATGTGACATATATTTCAGGAAGGGAAACATACAGGATTAGAAACATAAGCAAGATGACAGAATAGGAAGCCTCCATGCATATTTCTCACAACAAAATGTGGCAGCCATGCTAAACACAACTGCCTTTATGGGAACTTTGCGATCCAGGTCACAATTTCTGACACCCAGCTGGAGCGCAAGATCAAGAAGGACAATTTGAGGACAAGTCCTTAACCGAAGGGTAGGCTTGTTGATCATGGTTCTGGACACAAAACAAAAAAATTGCTATATCTGACCGTAGATTTAGCTATAGCTCACTTGGCCTTGGTCCTGCCACTCAAAAAATCTTCCAAGAATCCAGGAGGATTCATTCCCACTTGAGATTCAGGTGACAGGCCTGAAGATCCTGGTCTTGTCTGTGCTCCCTGAATAAGGCAAAATCTATCTCCGTCAACTCTCAGTCATGGTCTGGAAAAAATCCTGTCCACACAGAGACCCTCAGGAAAAAATATCCATCTGTGCCCCTGGATGTAGAACTGTCAACACTGACCCGAATGGGAATCCTGAAGTGGCACTGAAACTTTGCTCCAGTTTCATGCAGCCACAGGTCAGGAGTTTTGCTCAACCTGGGACCTGCATAAAAGCACACACATCTGTGCCCCTGGAGCTAGACTTGCTGACATTAGTCTCACTATGAATCTTAAAGCAGCCTTGTAACCTAGGTCTACTTTCTGTCAGCCAGGGTTTGGGAGCAGTTCTACTCACCCAGAAACCTGGAGGGAGACACGTCATGGGCCGAGAGACAGCTGAGATTTTGGTCTCAGCTGTGTATCCTGTAGCAGCCCTATGAATCAGTTCCAGACCCTCTCAGGGGTCAGTCACGTCCATCAGTGACTTGCTAAATGACTGGATGAAAGCACTCCCAGAGACTCAGCAGGAGCCACACCTGTCCACATCTATTCTATCAGCACCCACACTCTGCAGAAACAACTACAATTCCTTATCTTAGAACCAGCCCCAATGCTCAAGATCCTGAAGAAAGTTGTCTTCCCAGAGAAAAGACGGGATCCATGACTATCTACGCCCTGCTAATAGGTCTGTCAACCATAAAATCCACTGCAGACCCAGTAGCAGTCATGTGACACGGCTCCAACACACTCAAGTGCAATCTTAGTCAAAATCTCATCAGCTCAGGGATCTGAAAGAAGAAAGTATTTATTTCCCAAAACTAGTCTATAATGACTGGAAGAGATGTTTGCTCCTTCACATTCAGGGACATAAACATAAGCCTACAAAGATTGTAAAGAATCAGGCAAACTACCACCACCAAAGGAAACTAAAAAGCCCTAGTCATCATCTCCAAAGAAATGGAGATCTGAAAGTTGGCTGATGAAGAATTCAAAATAATCATCTTAAAGAATTTCAATGAGATGCAAAAGAACACAAATAGATAACTAAAAAGTTTTATAATACCATACTTGAACAAAATGAGAGTTTTAATAGAGAAATAGAAACCATTAAAAGGAACCAGATAGAAATCTTGGAACTAAAGTGAACAATGAAAGAACTGAAAAAATGTAACAGTTTTAACAAGAGACTCAATCATGAAAGAAAAAAAAATCAGCAAACTTAAAGACAGGTCATTTGAAAGTAATCAATTAGAAAAAAATATGAAAGTATGAAGGAAGCATATAGCCTGTATAGTATATCATAAAGTGAACAAATATACATATTTTAGGATTTTCAGAAGAAAGAAAGAGGAACAAAAGATTAAAGATATAATGTCTTAAAACTCCCCAAATCTGGAAAAGGATATGAACAAGAAGTTTCATAAGGCTCAAAATATCTATGGCAAGGAGAACCTAATGAAGATTCTCCTGGGACATATCACAATTAAACTGTCAAAATTCAAAGACAAAGCAAGAATCATGAAAGCAGCGTGAGATAAGAGATTCTTCGCATACAAGGGAAACTTTATAATGTTATCAGTAGATTTTTTAGCAGAAACCTTACAGGCCAAATGGGAGTGATACAATATATTAAAAGTGCTGAAAGAAGGAAAATTAAACAAACAAACAAAAAAGACAACTAAGTAGGCTATACACAACAAAGCATCTTTTAGAAATAAAAGAGAGATGAAGACATTTCAAGACCCCCCCCCACCAAAAAAAAAAGTAAAAGGAATTCATCACCACTAGACCTGTCTAGAAATGCTAAAGGACTAAAGGGAATTACTCAAGTTGAAATGATGAAATGCTAACTAAATATGAAAACATTAAAACTACAAATATCACTGGAAATGGTAAATAGTGAAATTCAGAATACTCAAATATTGTAATGGTGGTACATAAGTCACTTTTATGTACTTTTAAATTCTAGTATAAGAACTATAAAACAAAAGTATTTTTTAAAAGTATAGCTACGATAATTTGTTAATGAATACAAAATATAAAAAGTTTTAAAATGTGACATATATAGTATAAAATGTGTGAAGGGGAGGAAAAGTATAGAGTTTTTCTATGCATAAAAGTTGAATCATTATCATCTTAAACTAGACTGTTATATGATGTTTTATGTAAGTCTTATAACCACTGGAGAAAAAAAAACTGTAGTAGATACAAGAAAAAGTAATCAAAATATATAAAAACAACAAAAACAAGACAAAAAAATTAACATAACCAAAGCATAAGAGGAAAAAAGAAACAAAATATAAAATAGAAAACAAACTTATAATAGTTACCTATCAATAATTACATATAAAGAGATTAAATTATCCAATAAACAGACATTGATAAAGACTGAATGTCACTTCCAAAATTTAGGTTAAAATTTAATAGCCACTGTGATAGAATTAAGAAGTGGGACTTTTAAGAAGTGATTAGGCCATGAGAGCTCTGCCTGCATGAATGTATTAATGTCCTTATCACAGCAGTGGGTTAATTATCACAAGTGTGCATTTGTTATAAAAGGGAGCTCTCTCCCTGTCATGCCTTTGGCTATGTTATTATGCAGCAAAAAGGTCTTCACCACATGCCAATGTCATGCTCTCTGCTTTCCCCGCCTCTAGAATCATAAGCTAAATTAACTTGTATTCCTTATAAATCACCTATTTTCTTATAAAATACCCTGTCATATTCTGATATAGCAGCACAAAACAAATTTAAAACAGGCAGAGAGCGGCTGAATGAATTTTTAAAAATCCAGTGACAGGTTGCTTACAAGAGACTCACTTTTGATTTAAGGACAAACATAGGCTAACAGTGAAAGAACTGGAAAGGATATTCCATACAAATGATAAACAAAAGAGTGCAGGCAGGGGTAGTTATACTTACATTATATAAAACAGGCTGTCTGACAAAATCTGTCACAAGAGACAAAGGAGTTAACTATATAATAATAGAGAGGTTAATTTGTCTAGAGGATAGAGCAATTAGATACATGCACCCAACACTGGAATACCTAAATATATAAAGCAAACATTAACAGAACTGGAAGGAGAAATATACAAAAATACAACAAAAGAGAACGTTAGTACCCTACTTAAAATGGATAGATCATTCAAGCACAAAATTAAGAAAACGGTGCACTCCTATAACACTATAGACTAAATGTACATATAACATCCCATCCAACAATATGAGAATACACAGTCTTCTAAGAATACATGAAATATTCTCCAGGACAGATCACATGTTAAACCAAAAGTAAAAAACAGTAAGCCTTTTCAAATTTATAAAGATTAAAATTATATCAAGTTTTTTTTCTGATTGCACTGATATAAAACTGAAAATCAATAGCAGAAAGAAAACTGGAAATTCACAAATATGTAAATATTAAACAACACACTCCTGAAAAATCAATAGGATAAAGAAGAAATCAAAAGAAAAATCTAAACATATCCTGAGACAAATGAAATTGGAAACACAAGAAACCAAAACTTCTGTGATGCAACCAAAACGGTTCTAGTACAGAAGTTTATAATAATAAAGTTCTACATTAAGAAAAAAAAGACGTTGAATAAGCAATCTAACTCAATTCCTCAAGAAACTTGAACAAGAACAAAATAATCCCAATGTTAGCATAATTATGGAAATAGTAAGAATTAGAACAAAAACAGACTAAATAGAAAGACAATAGAAAAGATCAAAGAAACTGAGTTGAGTTTTTCAAAGAAAACAAAATTGAGAAACTTTTGGCCAGATTAAGCAAAGGAACAAAAAGAGAGAGGACTCAAAAAATTATAAATGGGCTGGGTGCACTTCCTCATGCTTGTAATCCCAGCGCTTTGGGAGGCCATGGCAGGTAAATCACTTGAGCCCAGGATTTGGAGAGCAGCCTGGGCAACATGATGAAACCCCTCTCTCTAAAAAATACAAAAACTAGCTGAGCATGGTGGTACGCCCCTGCAGTCCCAGCTACTTGGGAGATGGGAGAATAACCTGAGCCTGGGAGACTGAGGCTGCAGTGAGTTATGATCATGCCACTGCACTTTGGTTTGGACATCGGAGTAAGACCCTGTCTTAAATAAACAAACAAATACATAAAAGAAAGGAAGATCAGTCATTACAACTGACAACACACAAATACAAAGAATAAGAGACTACTATGAACAATTATACGACAACAAATTGGATAACTTAGAAATAGATTCTTAGAAATGAATGACTCACCAAGATTAAATCACAAAGAAACAGAAATACTGAGCAGACCAATAATAAGAAAGGAGATTGAAGCAGTAATAAAAAATCCAATGATAAAAAGCCCATGACCAAATGACTTCATAGGTGAATTGTATCACACATTTAAAGATGAATTAATGTCCATCCTTCTCAAATTCTTCCAAAAAATTGAAGGGAAAAAACACTGCCCCTTAGTTTACATGTAATGAAAAGTGGGTATGTAAGTACCTGACTGCAGAACTGCTCCTCTCAGCACACTGCCTACAGGGGAGCCTCGCTCCACAGGAGCAGTCATAGAGCTGCAACACTGCCAGCTCAATAAAGCTGTTTTCTTCCACCACTACCTTGCACTTGAATTCTTCCTGAGTGAAGCTATGAACCTTCCCAGGATAAGCCCGAATTTGGCAGCTCACCTGCCCTGCAACAAGAGCAATTAGGTAAGAAAAAGAAATAAAAGGCACTCACATCAGCAACGAAGAATTGTAATTTTCTCTGCTTGCAGATTAGGTGATTTTATATACAGAAAACCCTAAAGAGTATACAAAAAGAGTTAGAGCTAATACTCATTCAGTAAAGCTGAGGTCACAAAATTACCATACAAAAATTAGTTGCATTTCTATATACTAACAGTAAATGATCTGAGAAAAAAGTTAAGCAAACAATCCAATTTATAATAGCATCAAAACTGTAAAATTCTTATGACCCCATTTAACGACGGAGGTGAAAGATCTGCTCAGTAAAATCTATAAGACATTGATGAATGTAATTGAACAAGACACAAATAAATGGAAAGATATCCCTTGTTCATGGACTGGAAAAATTAATACTGATAAAATGTCCACACTACACAAAGTGATCTACAGATACAATGTAATCCCTATTAAAATTCCAATGTCAGTTTTCACAGAAATAGAAATAAATTCTAAAATTTATTTTATTTTATATATATTTTTTGAGACAGAGTCTCGCTGTTGCTCAGGATGGAGTGCAGTGGCGTGATCTTGGCTCACTGTAACCTCCGCCTCCTGGGTTCAAGCAATTCTCTTGCCTCAGCCTCCTCAACAGCTGAGATTACAGGTATGCACCACCACACCTGGCTAATTTTGGTATTTTTAATAGAGACAGGGTTTTGCCATGTTGGCCAGGCTGGTCTTGAACTGCTGGCCTCAAGTGATCCACCTGCTTCGGTCTCCCAAAGTGCTGGGATTACAGGTGTGAGCCACTGCATCTGGCCTTCAAATTTCTATAAAACCACAAATGACCCCAAATAGGCAACACAATCATAAGAAATAAGAATGAAGGTGAAGGCATCATACTTCTTCATTCCAAACTATTACAAAACTATACTAAGTATTATATTGACTTAAAAAGATACATAGACCAATGGGACAGAACAAGGAAACCAAAAATAACCCCAATGTGTATAGAGTTAGCAATCTTTGACAAGGGCACCAAGATACATAAAGGGAAAAGGATGGTCTCTTCAATAAATGATGCTGGAAAAGGTGGATATTTATGAGCAAAAGGATGAAATTGAACATTTATACCATATACAAAAATGAACTCAAAAAGAATTAACACTTAAATGTAAAACCAGAAACTGGATAACTTTTAGAAGAAACACAGGGAACAAACTCTTCAACATCAGCCATGGTACTGATTTTTTAGATTTCACACCAAAAAAGCACCATCAACAAAATTAAATAACAAAAACAAGTGGGACTACATCAAACTAAAAAGTGTCTGCACAGCAAAGGAAGCAAAGAACAACATGAAAAGGCAACCTAAGGACTGGCCTAAAGACTGGGAGAAAATATATCTGATACGAGTTTCATATCCAAAAGATGTAAGAATCTCACACAACTCAATTGCCAGTAAAAGTAAATCCGACTTAAAAATATGCAAAGGACCTGACTAGAAATTTTTCCAGGGATGACATAAAAGTGGCAAACAGGTTTAAGAACAGGTGCTCAACATAATTAATCATCAGGGAAATGCACATCAAATCTCAATGAGCCTTCGCCTCACATTTACAGAGAGATACCACAATGAGGTATCAAATTATGAGATATCACCTCATATCGTTAGAATGGCTACTGTTAAAGAGAGAAGAGACACAGATGTTGGTGACAGTGTGGAGAAAAGGAAACGTTGTACACCATTGGTGGAAATGTAAATGGATCCAGCCATTATGCGAAAAAGCATGGAGGCTCCTCAAAAAATTAAAAATAGAAGTACCATATGAACCTCAAATCCACTCCTAAGTATATACCTAAAAGAAATACAGTCTGGCAGGAGCAGTGGCTCACGCCTGTAATCCCAGCACTTTGGGAGGCCAAGGTGGGCGGATCACTTGAGGCCAGGAATATGAGACCAGACTGGCCAACATGACGAAACCCCGTCTTTACTAAAAATACAAAAAAATTAGCCAGGCAGGGTGGCACAAGCATGTAATCCCAGCTACTTGGGAGGCCGAGGCGGCAGAACAGCTTCAACCCGGGAAGCGGAGGTTGTAGTAAGCCAAGATGGCGCCACTGCACTCTAGCCTGGGCGACAAAGTGAGACTCCATCTCAAAAATAAATAAATAAATAAATAAATAAATAAATAAATAAATAAAATCAGTATGTTAAAGAGATAACTGCACCCCTATGTTCATAGCTGATTATTCACAATATATAGTGGAATATTATTCAGCATAATGAAGAAGGTAATCCTGCCATTTCTGACAACATGGATGAATGAACCAGGTGGACACTATGGTAATTGAATAAGATAGAGAAATACAAATACTGTATAATATCAGTTATTTATGGAAATCTAAAAAAAGCTGAGCTCATAGAAGTAAAGTGTAGAACGGGTCCCAACACCTGACAGGTGGGAAAACTGGGGAGATACTGGTCAAAGAGTACAAACTTTCATTTAAAAGATAAAATCTAGGGATCTAATGTACAGCATTGTGAATATAGTTTACAATACTCATATATACTTGAGATTTGCTAACACAGTAGATCTTTAATGTTCTCTTCACAAAAAACCTGGCAACTATGTGAGATGATTAATATGTTAATTAATTTCTTTGTACTAATCAATAAACAATGTATACATATATAAAATCAAATGATCAGGATGCACCTCTTAAATATCTATAATTTACAAGTGTAGGGAAAAAATCCACATGAAAGAAGGAAGGAAAAGTAAAAAGAAAAGAAAAAGAAAGAAAACGAACATAAAGAACACATTCTCATTAAGCTTCACAGTTAACCAGACAAAATTATAAAATGTTATGAATGTATAAGGTAAGAGTTGAAAGTTTACTATATACTGGACAATATTCTAAGCTCCCCATAGACATTCATTTAGCTAAGAATTCTACACAGTAAGTAATATATTAAATGATTTTAAATCTGTGGAATTTATGCATACAGAGATTATATTTCTAATCTTAGTTTAGGCTAGAAAAGATGAAAAGTGGAAGTGAAATACAGGATCAGATTTTTTTTATATTTAGGAAGATGTTTTGCACTCTGATGAATTACTGAGTCTTAATTTTTGTAGGATCATCTTGGAAACCACCATAGGATTCGAAATTAACATACCAGAAAATATGTGACCCACAGAATTCCTGGGACGTTTGAAAAAAATCCTACTGTCCATCACTCCCCTCACACACTTCTGACATGAGGCAAAACCAGAACTTTAGAAGCGGTTTCACATAGAGGTAGAAACGTGCATAGACTTTCCCAGAGCCCCCACATCAAAGGAAGAGCAGTCAGATCACGCAGGCCCTCACAGGCCAAGGGGAGCACTTTGGCTGTCACTGTGAATTTGATGGTGGATCACAGAAGGGGAAGGAGAATCATCAGATAATTTAAGAATATGAGACAGAAGATGTCCCTCTGTGACAGCACCAAGAGAAAGAAATAAACCCAGGCATCTCAAAAATCATTTCCATGGGAGAACTTCCCAATCCACACTCCAAGGTCTGGTTCTTTCTTGACCACTGGACCTCTCACCCATGTCATCTACTTCATTCACTCCCACCTACCTGGCTGGATGGCTACTGTCTCCTCACTCTTCACATTCCAGGGCTCTTTCCTTTGCTCCAAAAAGGTGATCAGGTCCGGCTTAGAGACAGCGAGACCTGTTTTATTAGAAAAAGTCACATGACTCTTGCTGGGAGTCCTTTAATTGCCAGCTCAGTAGGATGCTCAGTAAAGAGGGAACATTATAGAGGATCCTGGAAAATTACTTCCCCAAATACTGTCTCCTGTCAGCTTCTTTACAATGTTTAGGAAACATTTTAAATATGGGAATCCTGAGCTTCACTTCCAAGTATGACTGAATCAAAAATAAGGAGAAGGAATTGGATTTTAAAGTGTGGGCAATGATAGTTTATGTCACTCAGTTTCTAGAATCACCACTAAACTAGAGTGAAGCTTCTACATCACCTCAAGAAAGAAGGCAAATGTCAAGATCAAACATTAGAAGTCTTTTCTACATCAAACCCACAATTTTTTTTTTTTCCTGGAAGCAGGAATCTGAATTCATTCATATCAAGCATAAGCTCCCAAGTGACATTCGACAAAGGAAAGAAATAAAACCCTTAGTTATTAGATATTAGATATTCCAAAGACAAGTTATCCTCACCGAGAGATACCAGGTTTCTGTAGTTCTCTAACATCACATCCCCATATAAAAGCTTCTGATTTGAATCCAGGTGTTCCCACTCCTCCCGAGAGAATTCTATGGCCACATCCCTGAATGTCAACAGTCCCTGAAATAAAAATAAATGGCACATTGACCATGTGGCCATGGGCAGAGTTCATCATTTGACAAACCAAGATGAAATGAGAGCTAAGAAAACTGACTGATGTATATGAGTGACCTGAAATATTCAATAAGATACTTTTAAACACAATCATATTTTCTAACGTATTCTCTAACTCTGTGGAAAGAGAATGATATAAGATCCACAAAACCAGTGTAGATACTATGCCTATATAGAATATAAAGTATAAAACTAAAGCATCAAGGCCGGGCGCGGTAGTTCATATCTGTAATCTCGGCACTTTTGGGATGCCGAGGTGGGTGGATCACCTGAAGTTCGAGACTAGCCTGGCCAACATGATGAAACCCCATCTCTACTAAAAATACAGAAACTTAGCTGGGCGTGGTGGCACATGCCTGTAATCCCAGCTACTCAGGAACCTGAAGCAGAAGAATCACTTGAACCAGGAGGCGGAGGTTGCAGTGAGCCAAGATTGCGCCACTGAACTCCAGCCTGAGCCACAAGAGCAAAATTCCGTCTCAAAAAAACAAAAACAAAAAAACAAAAAACAAAAAACCAAGGCATCAACATAGGAGTATCCATTTTTGAGTCTATATTTACATCATCCACAGTCAGTTGTGTATAATCCTCAGGTGGAAAAGTCATGGTAACTTAGAGGCATACTTCTTAAATTTTATTGTATTCAACAATAAACTGCAGAACTGGTTCAAATGCAGATTCTGATTCAGGAGATCTGGGGCTGGGGCTGGGGTTGCGTTTCTGCATTTTTAACAAGCTCACCAGTGATGCCAATGCCTCAGGTCCAGAGGCCACACTTTTGAATAGCAGAGAGGTAGAATACTGAGGGAAGAATTCAGGGATGATGTGAAATTGAGAGTTTTATGAAATTTACAGGTTATAACATAATAGCAAGAATAGTAGAATCCTTTTTGAACATTTACTGTTTACTAGATGTCATCCTAGCAGTTTTTCATGTATTGATAAAAACCATAAAAATAATCTATATGAGAAATAATACTATTCTTCCTCTTTAATTAAAATATTTTGCTAACCCTTCCCCTCACTGTCTCAAGCCTGAAAAAAATTTTTTTGCCAAATATCTAATATATAGTAGAGCTTATTTTATTATTTATTTATTATTTATTTATTATTTTACCCCAGTATCTAACTTAGAATTAATTTTAAAGGGACATGCAGGTCAACATGCAGAGATAAGTATAAAAGAATGTTCAGAGCAGGTGTTATAACCGAGAAGAATGATGAAAACAGGAAGGCAGCAACATAAAACTGATCAAATGATGCTTATGTCACACACACATATGTACATAGAAATGGTAACTACACATACATGAAAAGTGACAGAAGATTTCTTAATTAAGAAATATTTTAAATTGTGTTAAAACTATAAAACTCTTTATGGATGATGCCTTTTTCCGTTTTTTAACAAACTATGAAGACTAATACATACAATGATATAAACTAAAATAAGAGCTTGTGTTTCTGAGTCTAGTTTTTTCCAAGTTTTTATTTATTCTAAGTGCTGTGTTATATTTTAGAATTTTAAGACAGTAGATATATTAATTATATGTTAATTGTTATCTTTCTCTGAAAATACAGAGAATAAAGGAGTGTATGCTTGTGAAATTAGTAAATTAAAATGGAAACCTACAGAAGTGAGGCTTGTTCCAGAATTCCCAGTTTCAAAAATCAGTATTTACGGTCAACAAATGTGAGAGCCTTCACTCTCCAAAGCAACCCACAAGCAACGGGGAAACTAAAAAGACATAGTAGTCTCTGGATTAAACGTCATGGTTTATATGCATCACTCAGTAAATCCTCCCTCCTAGATATCCATTAAAAACAAAGAGAAAAAAAACTAGTGAAGGAATCTGGCAGAGAGCACCTGAACCAGGTGAATGAAGTTAGCATCGGCTGTCATGAGACGAATTGGTATCAGTGCTGACGCACAGATGGACCCATAACCATTGTATATTAGTGGGGGAAAAAAGTAAATCATAATCTGGGTATAATAATAAACAGAATCTGTGGAGGAACATACAAGTGGCCATATTTCTTCAAACTGGCCATGTGACCCTACTTAGAAGCCCGAGCTGAGAATCACTTAGCTAAGCATTCCCTCTCAAGTTTCAATATGCATACACATCATTTGGTATTCTGGGGCCCATGCTAAGTACTGTGATTCTGCAGGTTTGGAAAAGTTCCATGAATTGGCTTAAGACCCATTATTGGTAGCACACAGCTAGAGAAAGCGGGCACAGCACACAGGGTCCCTTACACCCAATACTCTAAATCACAACGCAAATACTTCTCATTCACAGCGAGGACCACCAACCACTGTCCTGAAAGATCACATCCTTTGCCAGCCATTTAAAGTCTACAGATACAGACACTGGAGAAGACAGTTATGTCTAAGTCAGCATTTGGAAAACAGCATGGATACACGCATTAAAGCAGTGTTTATTGAGCTTGTACTATGTGCTCACAGTATGCACTGTGCTGGGAACATCACATGGTGTGAGTTAAGCCATATAAACCCCTGGGATGTGGGTCCTAAGTATCCCATAATTCCCAGCAGGATTTAGATAATGGCCCAGACTTACTTTCTTCTTCTGTTTCCCTGTCACTATAAAAGCTAACTATAGACAGATGGGAGGGATACGGAAAAGAAGGGTGAAGTTTAGTTCATAAGGATTTCTCACTGTAGTCTTTACATTGACTTTGTTACTACTTGTGGAGCAACTACTGGATCTGCAGGAATGGAAAAAAGGTGCCAGGTGGGATGTCTCTAGAAACACTGTTTTCAATGAAGAAAAAAATTCAGGCCCCCATATTGTCCTTTGCTCCCATTTAACTGCTTTTGGGTTTGGGGAAATTCTGAGCACCAGCTCTGGAGAACCAGCAAGAGCAACCACTCAGAAGTCTGATCTCCAACAAACAGTTCTGTGAAGGTAGGCTCCAAGGTGGGGCCAGGCCTGAACCAAGCTCAGAAGAGGGTGGATTTGGGTAGGGTTGGGGCAGAACAAGGCTAGGGACACGGGGCAGGCCCTAGGCTTCCCATCTCTATGTTGCTGATTTAAGTCCTGTCTTTCCTAAGCCTGACCATAAGAACTTGACTCCCAGAGTTTGTCTGATTTTAACTGTTTGTTTCATCCTTAAGTATTTTGTAAATCCATTAACAAGCAATTTAATCAAAACATGTAGGGCCTTCTGGGAAAATTATATTAAAAAGCAAATCAAGAGAAAATCAATAGAAATAATAATAACTCTTCTGTCCATGGGTGGCCCTTCAGGTGGTGACATCAGAACTCACAATGTCAACATAAGGGCAGTGTCCCAAATCAAGCCCAAGTTCCCTGTATACCTCCATGCTTGCACAGGACCACATGATGCTGAATTTGGCCATTATCCATCTGCTCTAGACGGAAAGTTCCTGGATGGTAGGGACTATGGCTGCTACAAGTGTTTTTCTAATGGCCATATGAAATGGAAGCAATTGGTTTACCTATCAGTATGAGTCTCCAGAACTCCTCTTTGTTCTTCATCCACGTATTAGAAAACTGGAGCAAATCCCATTTGTATGCCAAATAAAGAGATTCCTTCTGTGAGTGGAGGAACAAATCCTGGATGATGCATTCCTTTCCTTCTGAGATGGAAAGAAATTAGACCCCGCAGTCAGCTTGACCTCAGTCTGCACAGGACATCACCAGATGTCCCAAGGACTCCCAGGTGCTGGTGAGGGAGTTCCTGGTGATCCTGTGCTGATGCCCCAGTAGTGATTTGGGCAGGAGAGACTCAGGCTGACTCTGTGGGGCCAGAATACAAAGTGGAACTGCCCCAGTGGAACCACAGATTCTGGATCCAGGTGTAATATTACCTATACCTGATCAGCTAACTCTTGGGTACAAGAAAGGACAAGATTACCCTACTCCAGTAACACAGCTCACAGGTAGGTGTAGCTTCACTCACGGCTCTGGACAGTTGTGGCCCTGCCCTCCCTCTGCTAAGGGCTGCTTTACACTTACAGATTCTGCCACCATATTCTGCTTAGACCAGAAGGCCCTCACAGAACTGCAGCAGCTCACTGGACAAGATCTGGAAAACCTGAAAGACCCCACATAAAAAGTAGGGCTTTACAAGGTCTATGTCAATCTCTCACAATGCAGAAAATGTCCCCTGGATTTTCTATATATCCTCAGTCCAAAGTCTGGCCCTGTCTTGTGGATCCCAGGTGGAGACCAGCCTTTATGTGCAGACCCCAGGCGGAATCAACCTGGCTCTGCATTCTTGGGTGTTGCTGTGAAGAAAACTAGGAGACAGCCCCTCAGGAAGGCTGCTCTCACACATCCTGGAGAACCCCAGGACCTGGGTTCAACATTTGGAGCTGCAGATTTAGGTGTTGGAGGGGCAAGGAAGTGGCATGCGCCCTCTGCACATTCATGGGCATTTGGGCAAGAGGATGAGGGGAGTGTTGAGATTCTCAGGCCTACTCAATGCATGTGTGTGCCTGGTTGGTTTCCTGGCCCCATGGTCTCTGAATCAGTTTCAGGTCTGAAGATGCCAGGGGCATGGAAAGACAGAGCTGGAATGGCTAACTGATGCCCTGTGAACTTATTTTTGTGGAAATCTGGCCGAACTGTTCTAAAAGGGATTAAAGATTCCGAATAAGCAGAGAGACTATTCTGCCTGCAGATTTTCGGGGCAATGGGCACTTTGCTGCACAACTGTGGGTTGTGACAGAAGTCTTAGAGGGAATGTCCCCTCTAGAGTGCGGCCTGGTGGGCACCTTACATTTCTCAGTGTTTGGGAAATATAATTAAAAACAGAATCACAAGAAAAATGATGCACAATGGTAGAAAAGAAAGCAAACTGTTTTATGACACACTCAGACCAGAATGTGAAGGACATTACAGGCAATCTGCTAAGAGACTGGAAAAACACTCACTCATGAAAAGTCACCATAATTAGTCCTCAGTAGAAGACCTGACAGCACCATTTGTCAGATAGAGTTCATCTTAAATTCACCTGTGAATTGGGAGGCCATCTGTTTTTTATTTGGCTACAGTTAAAGGAAAAATAAACTTCATGTCTTCGCGACAGGTAAATTTGCAACTTGGAGCCAGGGGCCTGAAGGTAGATGCCTGCTCTCCTAGAGAAACTGTAAGATACGGCTCTATCTTCTTTGCTACCTATATTTCAAATCAATGATTCTCAGTTCCTAGAGAAAGAATGTCCCGAATCAAAAAGACTGACAGCCAGGCACAGTGGCTCACATCTGTAATCCCAGCACTTTGGGAGGCCGAGGCAGGCAGATCACCTGTAGTCAGGGGTTTGAGACCAGCCTGGATAACATGGTGAAACCCCATCTCTACTAAAAATATAAAAACTAGCCCTGCGTGGTGGCAGGCCCCTATAATCCCAGCTACTTGGGAGGCTAGGCAGGAGAATCGCTTGAACCCAGGAGGCAGAGGTTGCAGTGAGCCAAGAACGCACCACTGTACTCCAGCCTGGGCAACACAGCAAGACTCAAAAAAAAAAAAAAAAAAAAACGAAGACTGACAAAAGACAAAAGATCTGTTTAGCTGTTACAATGATTTAGACATATTTCCAAAAGGCAGAAAAAAATTTACATACAAAAATTCTCTAAAGTAAATGATTCAAGAAAAGGAAGGAGAGAAACATGTCTTCCCTTATTTTCAAGAAGGGTTAAGTCTCATATTTTTAATTTGTATTTGTTCTCACAACTGGGAGATCTAGGGCCATAATCTTGAATTAATGGACATCTGAATTCCAGCAGGCGCTAGGTTCAGGCACCTGAGGATTGGCCTTGGACACACTGCGTGCACATAAAAAGGGGTTTGTGGGCCAGGCATGGTGGCTCACGCCTGTAATCCCAGCACTTTGGGAGGCAGAGGTGGGTGGATCACTTGAGCCCGGGAGTTCGTGATCAGCCTGGGCAACATATTGAGACCCTCCCTATCTCTACAAAAATTACAAAAATTAGCCAGGTGTGGGGGGCACACGCCTCTAGTCCCAGCGATTTGGGAGGCTGAGGTGGAAGGATCACCTGAGCCCAGGGAGGTCAAGGCTGCATGATCATGCCACTGCACTCCAGCCTGGGCGACACAGTGAGACACCCTGTCAGGGTTTGTGGGGAAGTTAAAAGGAAGAAGGGAAGGTGCTACTAGGAACTCTCACATGGTGGGCAGTGCAGAATTAGTGGAAGGACTGATTTGGGCTACAGATACTGGCCCAGGTGGGGCTATGCTCTGACTTACTCCTGTGTCCATGCAGGCAGATGAGACTATGATTGGGTGGTCCACAAGCCTAGGTTGATGGAGGGACTGGGTTGCTGCTGCAGTTTCAGGGTCTGGGGGCAAGGATAAGCCAGGAGTCCTCTAGGCACTTGTATGGGAATTTTGGCTGGAAACTCTAGGAGCAAAGGTGCTATGGGCACAATTCCTGAGGGTCACGTCTTGTCCTGAAAGGGGCGTGGCCATGCCAGTGCCTAGTGGGTGTGTTCAGAGTGGGTGTCAATTATGTGGTGACAGCACAGTGGGGGCAGGGGTCTGTTCTCAGAACTTCTTCCCTTTCTGTCCTCAGTCGCCTGGCACCCCGGGAGGAGACGTGGAATCACAGCACAATGTGTAGGGTGACAGCCTGTGTGCAGGGGAATACAGCCTCCCTTCCTGGAGACACCCAGAGTCTCTCCAGCCCAGGTCCCTGTGCTTTATTATGACACTGTGTGGTTTGCTGAACACCAGCCAATTCTCCAACACCAACTGGTTGTCCAACAACTCAATTCTGACAGCACCCAGAGGCAGCACAGACCCCACAAGTTCAGAGTTAAGTGCCACAACACTGCCCCCTCTATAGATGCCAGTCACAATCCCCCAGGGGCCATCTATACTTCTGAGCTACTGCCTATAAATTGGGGTCTCCCATAATACCCTACTCAAGTTCATTAATTTTATACAAGGATTCACAGAACTCAGCAAAGACTGTAATTGCATTGACCAGTTTATTATAAAAGATACAACTCAGCCTAATGGAAGAAATGTGTAGGGCAAGAGAAAGGAGTGGGGAAAAGATGGGGTAGGTAGTTAACCCTGGGAAGCAGCTGTGATGAAAGAAATCCCCCTTCCTTTGTGTTCTTCAAGAGCAGCTTACTGCAAAGAATCCTCTTCCCGTTATGACTTAGATGACGCTCCCTGTTTTAGGTATCACAAAGCCACAAACTCTTCTATTTCCTTTTTTGTCCCCCCTCATAAGCAGTTAAATAGTTTTGTCTTCGGTGGTCAAAACAAAATATGTGTTAACCAAACTTGCTTAAGTTTCTCCCCTTCTCCAGGTCCCTGAGGTTTGTCCCACCCACAGCCTGAGCCAATATTCAACCCCTCTTTATGCCCCTCCTGAGGACAGGCTGACTTCAGGGTGAAGTCATTCTCTGATCAGGGATCTGATTTTGCCCCAGAGTCGTGCCCTTCCCCTCCCACCTTTAATCATGTTTCCTCCTCCCTATGAAAGAAAGGCCTTTCCTGCTTCAACTGTGAGATCCACAAATATCTTACAGTTGGTGCTTTCCTCCTCTTGCAATACTCCTTTAGAATTAAGGAACTTCTTACCTATATCCAGATGTTTTATTTGACAAAGTCAAGAAACAGCCCCAGGACGCTAACAATTCCACCCTCAGAAAGAGCTTCCCAATCTCCCTTCCCGCCCAACCTCGACCACATCCGCCTGTGAATCCAGAACTCTGCAGCTTCTCCCAGTACAAAGGGCTCCCTCCATGGCTGCTGTGAACCTCAGGGACACCTGAAAGGGACGCTCCCCAGGAAGAACTAACTGGGCCTTCAATGACCTCCTTTTGCAGGCTCAAATAAGACTGAGGTCTTCTATGCCTAGTCAGGGTTATTCCACACACCCGCTTCTCACTTCGCAGGCTCTGTCTTTCAGGTCCATCGAGGTGGGGTGCCTTCCTCCCATCTCATCACTCTCCACAAGCATCTAGCGAGCTCTAAAACCTACCCCAGGATAGCAAACGTCAGACCTTCCTCCACTCTCCCCGCACGGCACGCCTTCTGGGGAGTGCTGCCAATCCTACCTCAACTGAAGGGACAGGGGCAGGTGCCCAGCCAGTTAGATGTTCAGTGACCTAACAGGTTTCAGGAAAATAGCTAAATCACTCAAACACAGTTTTTATAGAAAGGAAGGAAACTGTAAGGCACTTAAACTTTATACTTCAACAGGTAAGGCCAAAATACCTCTTTCGGGCAAGAAACATGTCATTTAATTATTTCCATAATAGCAGATCATTTAGTATACGTGAACACTTCTAGGAGGTGCCAAGTCCTGTCTCATAACATTTGGCATTCAACTCGGACATCCAGATAGCAGTAGAATATGGAACAGAGATATCCACTGTCACAAATCCTCCACTGCAAAAGACAGGACCTGATGTTTTAATGAATGTTTGTAATTGACCAATTAATCTAGCACACTTTCTGTGGAAATGTATTCGTTTTCTACAGCCATAGTGGAAGAGAGATTGTCCCTATTTCTTTTTCCCCAGCAGCATTCCAAAGCTAAGCCCTGGGATTTTGAAATCGCTGCTCCAGAGGACCCTAAACCACAAACCACCGCGACAGGCTTCCCATTTCACCAATCGCTGTTTACCCAAATAAACCCTTTAACGCTTTAAGGGTGACTCCCTTTAATTTGTAAGAGGAAAAAGGAGACTGGGACACCACGGGGCACAGTATCTTCCCACACACAAATCACACGCCGACCCGGGGTTTCCCCTGAGACCCTCACGTTCTCACCGCACAATCTGGGGAGACGCGGGCTGCGGCCGCCCAGAAACAGCTCCGGCCAGGGCCGAGGTCGCTCTGCGGGGTCGAGACGGGACGGGACGCGCGAGGTACAGGCTGCTGGCCCGGCCGCCATCTTGCGACGGAGGGGACCAAGGGCCGAGTTGCGCCCGCGAGGACTCGGGGCCCAGACCCCGGAACTGACCTCGGGGAGGCCCGAGTGCCCCCAAAGCGGGTTCCCGCCGCTTTCGACCGCCCCTCTCCCTCTTCTGGCGACCCCCGACCTGGCACATTCACCATTTCCCAGCTTCCGGGATGTCCTGGCGTCTTAGCTACGGATCTCCCAGTGCCTGCAGGTCACAGAGCAACAGAGGCTCTGTCTATTCTCAGAACGCGAAGCCGCCTGGGCCTCCCAGATGGAAGGACTCTGGAGACCAGGTGAAGGGACCCGAGCTCTTACTGCAGCCAACAAAGGCCCCCGCCAAATCCCGGAAGCCGCCCCTGCTCTCCGGCTGCTCCCGATTGGACGATTTCCACTCCAACGCCACTGATTGGGTAAAGTTCCAGGCCCCGCCCCCTCATTCTCTGTTTTTTGAATGGGAGACAGGCTCATCGAGGTGGGGGGCCGCCTGCTGAGGGTATTACAGCTAATTTAAGGGGTGAGCTGGGACTTGAAATGCACTTGCTTTCCCGTACCTGGTTTTGCTTGTATAAGGCATCTTATTAGCTAGTTAAGTATAAGAAGGAGGACATTTGGACACCGTTAAAACAACTTTTTAACCGTTCTAATAACACAGGAAAGACCCTCATCCCATCCCTTAGCATCTCTCTCATCACACGGTACACCACTGCTCAGGACATAACTGTGGGACTGCAGAGGAAACTGCTGGGGGTTTTGGGGAGCATGCAGGAGGCTTCAATGGCCAAGGTAATGGTGGCTTCCCTTGGGTGTCACTTAAAATCTTGGTGTCAGAGACATCTTTTTTCCAGTTGGCTCAGGGAAACTAACAGACATGAGAATTGTATTTTTTTTTCTTTTCTGAATTTCCAAGAAATAAAGGACTATCCAAGCATCCCAAAAGGTATTCAATTATACATGAAGCTGACGGCCTCCCTGCTCTGGAGGGGGATGGCCTGGCAGCAGCCACCAGCTGCAGCGAGCTAAGATAGTGCCACTGCAATGAGCCTTAAACTTGCCCTCTTGTAGACAGGCCACCTCCACACACCCACTTCTCACATCGCAGGCTCTATCCCTCTAGTCCATCAAGGTAGGCTGCCTTCTTCCCATGTCATTAGCTCTCCATAAGCATCTAGTTAGCTCTAAAACCTACCACAGGATGGCAAACGTCAGACCCTCCTCCGCTCTCCCAGCACTGCACGCCTTCTGGGGAGTGCTGCCAATCCCACCTCAACTGAAGGGACAGGGGCAGGTGCCCAGTCAGATGTTCAGTGACCTACCAGGTCCAGCATGCCCAGGGCCTGACTCCACAGCCTGGCACCCCTCCCCCACCCGGCCTTCCCTCCAGCCTTTTTTCTCCAATGACAGGGGATGTTCACCTGTGTCACAATCCCAAGAGTCTAGTGACTGGGCCAGGTAAATGCCAGCTGAGTGCCTGTGACTCCACCCTCTTACCTCCCACTCAGGTAACATTATAAACATAACCTTGAGTTTGACCTAATTTATACATATTCCTTTCCTAGTAACCTGTCTGACAACAGCCCTTACAATCCAGAGACTGGGGCAGTAGGTTTCAAAACCTCACTTTATTCCAAAGTGAAATGAAGACATGATGGTTTAAAAATGAGAAAAAGTTCCTGATAAGCTGTGGGGGTGCTTCACTTGCCAGCTCATGCCCATTCCCTCTGAAACAAGGTGTCTCTTACCCATAAGCAGCTCTCTGCAAAGCCCCACATAGAGGTCACAGCCAGACAGTCTCCCTCTGGCTCACAGGGTAGTAATCTCCCCCCCCAGTCCAGGATCCCACAGCAGGCACAGACAGGTGCAGAGAGGAGCAGCCATGGCCTGTGGGGTCCCCCGCCACCCTCAGAGCTAGTCTCTGCAGAAGGTGCTGTGTGGCAAGCAGTAGGGCTCTACAGAGAGGTGACAACCGCTCCTGTGTCTGTAACCTTTCCCCAGGATCCATGATTCAACCCTGGCTCCCCAGGCCCCTTACCCACCCCACCCTCCTTGTGTCAGGCAGCTCAGATTAAAATGGGGAGAATGATATATTCCAACTGTAGACCCCAAGGTTATGTCCATCTGGGGTACAGGGAGTAGGGACACCAGTCAGAGCCTGTGGCAGCGCCTCCTGCTGGGCCTGAGGACAGACAGGCCAGGGCTGGCCACAGCGACATCTGGGGGACCACCACTGACAAACCTGTCCCTCTCAGCCTGGAGCTATGGCCAGGCCAATCATGATTAATAAAACCACTGCAGCCTTCATCCTGCCACAAAACTAAAGTGCACCACAACCTCCAGCCCTGCCACAAAGCTCTGGCTCCCCATCTTTTTTTGCTTAAAACTTAAGACATTAAGCCAGGTTGGGCCTGGGAGTTGTGGCAGTAAAAGCAGTAGCCGTAACATCAACCATGTAAATGAGCTGAGGAATCCAACTGCACATCATCCACTCAGAACTGCCTCGGGGCGATGTACAGGCTGGGAGGGACAGATCAATACTCGTGGCCATGGATGCACTCCACGCCCCTGCTGGAAGATGGGGAGGCTGAGGGGAATATGGGGAGCCCGAGGGGCCCCTCAGCTGGGAACTGAGGACCGTACACTCCATTCACAGGTCTTCAATTAGGCCTTTGCTTGTATATTCACTGAATCAGTGCAAAAGCAACTTTTAGGGGGGCATGCAGGCTGGGGTCCCAGGAGGATGGTGGGGGTGGAACATGGTAGAGGGGCTCACTTCCTCTATCTGCAAGCATGCCCCCTTCTCCTGGAGTCTGCATCACTAACATCAGGGCCGCTGACTGTCTCTCTCTCTCTCGATCCCTGCAAGCTCAAGGAAAAAGGATCCTTGGCAGCCACAGGGCTGGGAGCTCAGTTCCTCTGGCCCAGCTGGCTCAGACTCAAGTGGCCATAGGCTCCCCACCCCTAGCTCTGTTTTTTTGTTTTTGTTTTTTTGAGACACGGTCTCACTCTCACCCAGGCTGCAGTGCAGTGGGACAATCACGGCTCAATCATGGCGACTACAGGTCGCGCCACCACACCAGGTTAATTTTTGCTTTTTGTAGATGGGGTTTCGTCATGTTTCCTAGGCTGGTCTCCAACTCTTGAGCTCAAGTGATCCACCCACCTCGACCTCCCAGAATGCCCTATCCCTGTTTTTCCGGACTCCTGGAGCTAGTGGCGCTGCACCACCTCTGCTTTCAGATTCTCCTAGTCTTCTGGCTGAGTAGAAGGTGGGAGAGGAGGTAGGTGTCAGACTGGGCCCCCTCTAGCTTGGTTAAACTCCCACTTGGGACAGATCAGGCTCTGCGCCATATTCGGTGAGACGTGTGGAACAAGTACTTCCCTCCCCAGAGCAGAAAGATCCCTAACTGCTGACACTCAGGATTCCATGAACTTGACTCGGCCTAGGGCCTGGCTGCCTCTCACCCTTTCACCTGGTTCCAATCGCTGCACTCTGTGGCCTCCCTGCCACCAGATCAGGTGTAGACAAGGGGTGTGGGACAGGGCTGCTGACACCCCTGGCTGACCAAACCCCTTTCCCACACTGAGGGGAGAAAAGGCAGGAGGTTAGGGGCTCCCGAAGGCAGCACTGCTTGTGACAGCACCGCGGGAGTCCTCAGGGCCTGCTCCTAAGGCACACTTTGCACTGGAACCAGAGGCAGCCGGGGAAAGAATAAAGCCACTCCTTAGGAACTGAAATGGAAGACCACCAAGATATATTGTTAAGTAAACAATAATAACCTTCAACCGTGGCATGCCACAATTCCAAAGAAAAGCGGGGCGGGGGAGATCACATGGAGTATTTCTGGAAGGATTCACAAAGAACTTCTCATCACTGGCTACTTTTCCATTTTGAGCCATGTCAGCCTATTACATATCTTAAAAAAACTAAAGGCCAACTTCTAAGTAGGGAGCCATAGAGGGGCCCCAGCTGAGAGGAATGAAGACAACGTTAATGATGACCTGGAGCTGCTCCAGACGCTGGCCATGCTGGGGGCTGTGAACTCAGGGGCTGTGGGGAGGATGAGCTGTGAGTGAGACTCATCCTACCCAGGCCAGGTGGGGGCCCAGCTCCTCCCAGCGATATACTTGGAGGGGCAGGATGCTGTCACTGCAGGCGACTGGTATCTCCCGTTGATGGTGCGCTGCTGGGCCACGGCCTGCTGGGCCAGGCACTTGAGGTTCTCAGAGCTTTCGTTCTCGTGGTTCTCACCCAAAAACAGGAGAGTGAACAGAGGCAGGAAAGGATTAGCTGACCACAACCCACAGGCGCAGTTCTGCCCGCCGGCCCTGTGACAGCCCACCTGGGCCTTATAGATGGTGTCAGATTCCTTCTCCTGCTGCAAGCCCAACCAGAACTCAGCTTTGCTCTCAAAGACCCAAGGAACAAGGTGGTGGCTGCCAGATCTCCCCAGACAGGAATAAGACAGCCAGAGCATGGAGGTTGGGGAGAGGGGTCCACATTCAGACCAGGACTCTCACAGAGACAGGAATGCCACTGGCTTCTGGAAAAGAGTTACTCGTGGTGTGGGAAATTTAACATGGCCAACTCCTAAGCACTAAAAACCAGCAGCACCAACACTCAGGGACTGTGACCTTCACAACCCACCCAGCGACTTCCAAACGCTCCTCAGAACGGCACAGCTCAGCTGGGTCACTGGTTTGACTGCTCACTGGCTTGCAACCAACACAAAGCTCCAGATTCTGCATCTGGGAGCCTGATGGCAGGTGGTTGGGGGATGGGAAAGGGGCTCTAGTGAGTGTGGCCAGAATGAGCTCTTCTTCACTGTCCAGAGCTTCTCCAACGATCCAGCCCCAGAACCACCCAGGGTGCCCATGCCCACAGCAGAGTGCAGCTGGCTGCAGCCTCAGCCTCACAGGGCTGCTCCTCAACTGTGCTCCATGAGGCGTCCACCAGCTCCTGGCACAGGCGACAGAACCTGTGCCTAGGGGTGCAGGGGAAGCTGGCATGGGAGCACTCCTCTGGCAGCTCCTTGTGGGGCACAGGCAGGAAGCTGAGGTCAGGGGCAGTGGGCTCAGGAGGTAGAGAACGTAGTGGCACCTGTCATTGCCAGTGAGGCCCTTGCCCTCAACCGAGAAGAGCTCCGCCTCATCTTCACAATGGCTGAGCATGCAGTTGCTCAGGGTCTTGAGCAGTTAACATGTGCTCCAGCAGATCCAGGCAACACGGGGGCAACACTGCCATCTTGCAAAGTCAGTGGAGCCACAGATGACACTCTGCTCCTGGTCCCACTACAGGATGCCAGGGATGAGGACTTGGAACCTGACCCAGTAGCCGCAGTCATCCACCTCTGCTGTGTTCAGCATGTACAGACCCTCCATGTCCAATGCATTGTGCGAGTGCTCACCATTCAGGTCACTGGTGAATGCTATGGAGGCTGCCACATCCCCGGCAAAGTCCTTGTAGTGGCCACTAACAAAGCCCAGGCTGAAGATGATGCAGCTCCACGTGAACATCTGCAGCTTGGTCTCCTCACTGGGGCTGATGGCCATGCCGATGCCTCCCTGACTCCCATGACGCCCCATGTGGCTGCCACTCTGAAGTTGCTGTGTACCTGGGAGGGACCAAGGCTGGATGGGTGATAGGCCACGCCCCAAAAGCCTCAGGCTACATCCACCTGGCCCAGCTCACCAAGATGGGGGAGGCAACCAGGCCTGCCTTGGGAGCCAGAGACCCTTGCCTCAGTTTCCTTATATTTACAGAAGGGCAAGAAAATCATTTCTACAAAAAACTAAACACTTATGCTTAAGGAGGCGCAGAGTTTGGTGGCTACCAAGGAGTATGAGGGCTGGGGCAGGTTTGGGATCCACCAGTTATGTGCCAGGCAAACCTGGGCAGGTAACTTCAGACCCAGTTTCTTGTCTATACAACGATGATGACGGAAAGTACTGACATTTACAAGAGGTCCAAAAGATTATAGGAAATAATGCTTATAAAGCACTTGGAATCTTCCTGGTGAAGTTAGTACCCAAGAAATTGTGGCTGTTACTTCTTGCATGTTACGCAGTAAGTTTAGGAGAGATTTTTTTTAAAACAATTATTTTTTCCTCATTTCTCTTAGTAACCACACTAATGACTTTTAAGCCCCAGCAAGCTGCAAGTGCTATGTCAATGAGCCCCTGCCCTAGAAGGGCCACGGTTGGGCACCATGTGCTCAGGGGAGGGCCCCATGGCAGTCAGTGGAGGGTGGGAAGCTGGATGGCCCTGGCCACTCAGCCCAGATAGCAGGGAGGACCTTCTCCTCTCAAGGACTCAAAGTCTCAGAGGCCAGAGAAAGGTGCTGGGATGGTCTCGCAGGAAGCAGAAGGCTAGAAGGCCTTGCAGGGCAAATCTGACGGGCCTTCAGGGCACCTGACAGGGCTAGGACTGCCGGCTTCCATCACTTCCCTCCTATGCACAAGAAAACCTTCCAGCAGAAGCCAGGTGGGCCTGAGGCTGTAAGGCTGTCACTCACTCACCAGGGGCTTCGGGCACCTTGAACATGGCTTTTTCTTGAAGCAGCTGCTCAGGTTGGTTCTTGTTGGGCAGGTCCCTCATCATCTGCAACTCCTCGTTCCAGTACTGGGGCTGCAGAGGGACCAGGGAGGGAGACATGGTCTCAGCCTGTGCACTGCAACCTGCTCTGGGAAGTCCCTTCTCCTCTCTCCCCACAGACAGCCCCAGACTCCCCAATGAACAGACCCGTGGCAAGCCTCAGGGAAGTGCACAGAACCCCACCTGGCACCCAGGAAGGAAGGGGGTTCCCAGTGAGGACCAGGCGAGGTCAGTCTCCCATGCAGGAATGTCTCCTCACAGCCCAGCCTCGAGGTGCAGGCGCCTCTCCACACATGCAGTCCACAGTGTGCTCCGTCACAGGGGCCATCCAGCTGCACACCTGGAATGAGGTGGCCCCCTCTCAAACGGGTGGTACTGGACCCCATGGCAAGCAGGGGAAAGGCAGAAGGGGCTTCCCACCAATCTCAGGACCCTGCCACAGGCTCCTTCTTCATTGAGGCCCTCACCTGCTCTGGGTTCTCCTGGCCCTGAGATGCTGTCCTGAAAGGCGAGTCAGAAGCACACGGGCACCACTCCCAGGGCTGCTCTTGCCAGAGCTGCCTCATAGCTCCCTAGAGGGAGACTTGGGCACTGGGGGCCTGGGGACAATTTCCTTGGGCAGAAGCACTGAGTTTGGGCTAGCCAAATCATCCCAGACCCCTGTGTGACATGAGCCAGGGCAGGAGCAGATGGGGCAAAGGCGCTCCCCTTCCCCTGACGCAGGGCACAATGTTCTGTAAAAGGCAGTCAGATCCGGCAGAGCAGACCCCCTGGGAATGGCTTAGGAGGCGGGGGCTGGTGGGCTTGGGGCCGAAGTGACAGGCTGGGGACCTACAAGGAGAAGGTGGTCCCTGAGTGGGTGGCCCTGGTAGGCTGGCAGGGACTCACCGGTTATGGTAAAATCCCCGTGTGGATGTGGTGATGCTGCCTCGCTTGTCCTCGGCTGTGATCACAAACAGGTACACGAGGTCCCTGTGCATCTCGCAGTTCCCAGGGGACAGGCACCAGCCGCTCATGGCAAGCACTTTCAGGGGCTGCAGGAATAGCCAAGCGTGAATGGGCCAGGCCTCCTGGTGTGTGGCCCTCCACCCACCCGGGGACCCTCTTCCTTGCTCCTCCCTGGAGTCCCACCTTTTAGCCACCGTTCTGGGGCTGCAGGGGACACGGTGGCTGTTCCAGTTTCCCTAGCAGGATGTACTTGGGTGGTGTGCAGTCGGTGGGGTCCATCTCCAAGCCTTTCTGCTCCTGCCATCTGTGGGACCTGAGGCTGGTGGTCAGCACACGGGCACCCAGGGCCAGCTGCCTCTAACTGTGGCCCTGGTCTAGGTTCCTCAGGCCCAGGCCCCTCCAGGTAGAAAGGCCTGGCCTTGAGCCCCCTTTGTCAGCCTCTGGCCTCCTTGCTCCCTGCCCCTCTGCCCCCTACCCAATCTCTGGCCCCAGTGCCTCTGCACCTCCCAGGCCACTGTCAGTGAAGATGCTCAGGAAGGACAAGGAGCTGCGTCACCTGGGTCCAGGCTCCTGAGCAGTCTCAGATGTGGCACTCGTCACTGTGGGCCTTGTACACTGTGCAGGGCTCTGTCAGGAACAGGAGAGGGGCAGGTGTTACCAGGGCCCTGCACCCTGGAACAACCCACCCAGCTTAGAAAATAGTTGGCAAGGAAACTCCATGGATAATTTTAATTTTCAACTTTAGGCTTCCATTTTCAAATTCCACTATGGACACATAAGCTAGAGTTTGGTTTCAATACACACGTGTGTGTGCATGCACCTACACACACACACAAACAAACACACACACACACACACACACACACACACACACACACACACCCTGGCTTGCTGAGGGCAAGAATCCTTGATTGCAAAGAACCTCCTGCCAGTTGCTTCTGAAGCACACACAGGCTTTGGGGAGCCCACAAGGCTTCCTGCATTTTGTGTGCTAGTGTCTCGGGTGGGCAGGGCCTTCGGTGCTGCGGGGCCTCTGCAGCCTCGCCCTGCTCTCCTGGGGCAGCCTTCATGCAGGGGTGGCCTGAGAACTTTCTAGGGCTGCCAAATTCAACATCCCCATTGAGTTTCATGGGATTTTAATGGTCATTGTTTTGGGGGAGGGGAGAGGTTGTGATGAACTGTGGGCCCCCTTGAGCTACAGACCTTTTCCACAATTGCTCTTAATAAGTAGTCAGGCCCTGGGAACCTGAGTGCTTCACCCAGGGAACTTGAGTCTATGGAAGCTTTTATTTGACAACCAAGCCAGATTCACCACACCAGATGATGGTGCTTCTTGGAGCCGACTTCCCCACTCAAGGACTGTGAAACTTTATTTAGTTTCTTTAGGAAACTAAGCATTCATCTCTTCATAATTTAATAGGGCTGATTCCAAGCCCTACCTTCATACTGCCTTTCTTTTCAGAATTTCAACTGTTTTTTCACCCCTGGGCCATGAAGTTAGAGAGTGCAGGTATGATGCCCTGAAAAGCAGACCTGTGCTCCAATCCCACCTCTACATGCTTGTCTGCGACACAGAGGCCCCAGCTGGGGCAGTGAAGTGTTGCCTGGCCCTGCTTACAGGGGCCCTCCCTGGGCAGGCAACCCAACTTCTGGACCAACCTTCCACCACGTGGAGCAGCAAACCTGCCTGCAGCCCTGCCATGCTGCGCAGCTCTGAGATGTGGTCCAGCGTGCTGCCACCCAGGTGCAGTGAGAAGTGATGTGGCGACATGGGTATTCATGGTCCATGAACACCTGGTGGATCTCCAGCACCGTCTCCTGCAGGGACACCGGCCAGGGAGAAGGCCCAGACCACCCTAGTGAGAGGCCACAAGGTAGGGAGCAAGGACATACCCCTTTCCCCAGCCCAGAACACCTGGGTCCTGAGAATAAATGTTTCAAATACTCAGTTTCCCACTTTTGGGCTTTTACATTCCAGGCCCTGTCCATATACAGCATGCCCATCGGCACCTGTGTGCCTAAATGCAGGACAGAGCCCGGCCCCACCGACTCTTCCTGCAGCCTAAGAGCAACCCCCGAGCAGAGGAGAGGGAGATGGAAGAAAGGGGGAGGGGGAACGGCAGGCTTGCTCTTGCCCTTGCCTAGTGCCAAGGGCTGAGTGCCCCAGGGCAAATGGCCTTTTCCTTCCTGAAGGGGTGCTCCAGGGCCCAAGCCTGTGAGCAGAGAGGACATGAGAGGGCCTTGCCCGGCTCCCCACCAAGTTACCAGCCTGCAAGTCCTCTGGGTTGGTTCTGTCCTTGGAGAACACCCAATACCACCCCCCAGGCCCCGGTGACAGATGGTAAGGTCATGGCCCAGAGAGAGGTGACTTGCCTGAGGGCACAGAGCGAGGCGTCCTGGGACCTGACACTACCCACCCGCTACCACTCCTCTCCCTGAACAGGGCTGGTAGGCCCAAATGGTAGCTGTCCTCTAGCAATAAGGCAGTAACTGAACCCGGACTCCAATCCCACATTAGCAGAGTGACCTCAGGCAGGGCCCAGGGCCCTCCATTTCCTGCCTACAGCACGGGGCCAGGAGGAGCCAGGGCAAGGTTGGGTTTTCCAGCCTCATCCTCCCTAACAGGCTCAAGCCCTGGTCCCCAGCTCCCCTCCTCTGTCATACCTGCGGGTAAAGGGTTCACTCTTGGGGCCAGGATCTCCACAGAACAGCCTAAATCTTGAATGGTGACTTCTATTTGGTGGTGTCATCTCCTGGCTTGGCCTCATCCAGCCCATGTTCCCAGGATGGCTCAGCCTCCTCCTTCCTCCTTCAGGCTCCTCCTTCTTCAGGCTCTCCAGGCAGTTCCCACTCAAGAACATGAGTGATGGTGGCTCTAGGGGTGACAAGAAAGGCACTGAGTTGGATGGGCATTGCTGGTGAGGGAGGACTGTCCACCTCACCCCACATGGGTGGGCACAAGTCATATGGAACGGTGTCCGCATGCCCTCCCGAGGCTCGGCTCCACAGTCCCAGCTCACCCTCGGTGAGCCTGCAGGCCGCCGCCTTCTCCCTTTCACATCCTGTGCCTTCATCCTCGACTGCTCCTTGGCCCACCACAGTCTGGCTTCCACCTGAGCTCACTGTCCAAACCACTCTCCCCACATCACCAAGGCCACCCTCAGGGCCAAGCCCCAGGGGCTTCTCCAGCCCAGGTACATCCGTCCACTCAGCAGCACCCAGGCCACCGCTCATTTCCTCTCCTCCTCCCTGACCAATGCCACACCCTCGTCCCTCCCTCTCCAGCTCCATCCTCTTCCTCCAGTCCTGAGCTGGGAGTGTTGGGCCCCCCCGGCCTCTCCTCATTCTCACCTCACCCTCTCCCATGGCTTCAAAGGTGCTCCCATTTCCCAGCTCTCATAGCCAGTCCTGGCCTCAATCAGACCTTTCAGACCAAGGAGACAGCTGTTTCCTGGGCATCAACATGTAGCTCTCCCTACAGTATCATGGAAGACCCATCCTGCAGGGATGAAATTCATCTTCCTCCACAAACTGGTCTCTGCTGTGTGAAGGCCCCCCACCACTTATCTAGTCACCCAACCTCAATCTCCCATCTCCTATTTCAAGAATGCCCCTTGGAACCCTTCTAAGAAGCACACTGCTCACAAAACCAAGCTGCTTTTTTTTTTCTTGAGACGGAGTCTTGCTCTGTTGCCTAGGCTGCAGTGTGGTGGCGTGATCTCGGCTCACTGAAACCTCCGCCTCCTGGGTTCAAGAGAGTCTCCTGTCTCAGCCTCCCAAGTAGGTGGGATAGGCGTGTGCCACCACGCCCAGCTAATTTTTGTATTTTTAGTAGAGACGGGGCCATGTTGGCCAGGCTGGTCCTAAGCTCAGGTGATCCGCCTGCCTCAGCCTCCCAAAGTGCTGGGATCACAGGCGTGAGCCACCACACCCAGCCAAAATCAAGCTGCTTAAGCCAGTGCTCTCAGGCGCCAGCCCAAAGGCAACCCCAGCTCCTGCTGGCTCCTCCACTTAGGTCTACATTCCCCAAACCACAGAGGACTGAGAATACCTGAAACCTGCCCTCCCACCTCTCTGCTTTTCCATGCTGCCCCTGACATCTCAGTCTGTCGGCCAAACACTGACTCATCCTTCAAGGCCTAGGTGAAAGTGTCTACAGGTAGACTATTGCTGCCCACCTGCCGCCCATCCTCCTTCCCAGAGATCAGTGAATGAAGGATGTGGAGCCCCAGAAGGAGGGAACTATGTCTTCTGATCTGTTCACAGCCTTGACCTCCAAAGTTTAGATGTAGATGGAGTAGAATAAAGGCAAACTTCTTTGTTTTGCAATTTGGCCTTGGCCCTAATGGTCAGGCTGCATCTGCTTGAAATCTACCATAAAGAGCAAATAGTTGATAACGTTGTGAATTGCAGAGGGGAAGCTGGCAGTTGAGAATCAGGGGAAGGAAGTGAAAATTTAGAATTTTACTGAAAGCCTTAGAAGAATTAGGTTGGGGGAAGGGGGTGGTGGATTTGAGACCCTGCTTGCCATACATTTGCAAAATGCAGGGAAAATCAGTCCCCCTGTGGGGTGTTAAAATAATTAAATGGGAGGCAATTAGGCTGAAGTGGCTGTAGTGCCCTGGGTTTCTACCTAAGAAAACCAAAACGTAACTCATGCATTTCTTAGAAATAACTTAAAGGAAAACAAAACAGTCTTAACCAACCACAAACCACCAATTAACCTTTGATTACCTAATCAGGGAATTTCCGCCTGGACAGTTCAAATAAGGGGACTACATAACTGTAGCCAATCAATTACTGAATTGGTTTTGTTTCCTCATGCACCTTATTAAACCCTTTCCTTCAAGCCCCTCCGGTGGACCCCAAACCACAATCCATGGTTGTGGCTTCCTGATTCATGGGTCGTTATTTGCTCAAATAAAATCTTTAACGTTTTAACCAAACCTCGGTTTAATTTTTAACAAAAGAAAGAAAGGACTGCGGACCCCACGAACCACAGCTCCTCCCACGCCCGAACCCCGAGCCGGGGTTCTCCGGTAAGTTCCCTCCCGTCATCACCGCAAAACGCGGGGAGACACGGGGCTGCGGGCGCGAAACTGCCCAGAGAGGGCTCAGGGCAGGGCCAAGGTCGTCGCGCAGGGACGGGACGAGGCGCCCGAGGTCCCAGCTGCCGGCCGAGCCGCACCGTGCGACCGAGGAGACTCCGGGCCCCGACCCCGGAGCCGCCAGGGGGAGGCCCGGTTCCCAGCCGACCCCTGCCGCGTCTCGGGAAGCTCAGCCCCGCAGACTCACCATCTCGCGGCTTCAGGAGCGTCCCAGTATCCTATCTAGGGACCGTCCAGTACCTGCAGGTCACACGGCAAAGGAGGCTGCGGAATGAAGGAGAAAGAGCAGGGTACACAGATCAAGCAGGGAAGCGCACCTGGGAGAGGAAAAGGCCAGCCTAGAACACAGGAAGTGCGCCCCCTTTTTCGGCTGCGGGCCTGATTGGACAGGGTCGACAACGGCGCCGCTGAATGGATAGGGCTCCAGGTCCCGCCCCCTTACCCCCGAGTGACAGGAGATGCGATCACAGGTGTGGCTGAATGAGGCCTGAATGAATGATTGTCTGCAGCCCTTTTCAGGCAGGGCTGACTCCCTGTGCTGGGACCTGGGGCTGCCCCGGACATTGGTATTTAACTTTGCTCATAAGATTATATCAATTTATGAGTAATATAGGTAATATGTAAAATTGAAAATTATATAATAACGATTCTTTTAAAATTTCAGATTTCATAACCTTCATGGCCTCTGGTCCCTTGAGGAGGCAGCATGAGATTTGAAAATGGAGGGAGTCCTCTAAGTCAGAAATGTCCCTAGGAATAAAATTGAGCCGCATGTGTCATTTACAGTAGTCTAGTGGCATCATGAAAGGAAAACAGGTAAAATTGATGGTAATACCTTAACCCGATATATCCAAAATATTATCACTCAAATATGTGAGCAATATGAAATTATTAATGTAGACCACCAGAGAATGCTTCTAAAGTTTGGGGTACTAAATCTTGTAAAGTCACTCTGTATTTAAACTTCTAGCACATCTCAGTTCCAACCAGCTCTATCCAAAGAGCTCAGCAGCCCCACGTGGGCAGTGGCTTCCGCATTGAAGAGCAGATCTAAGGGCACTTGCGCGTCTAACCTCAGGGAAGTCGAGGGCCTGGACCCCCTTTCCTGCCAGACGAGAGTGAATACCCTCATCCTGCCCATCTCTTTCCTCACGCCCAAGGATGGGAGAGGCAGTGCCCAGTGAGAGAGCCAGGGCTGCAGGCAGGAGGTGTCCGCAAGTCTACCACTGCTGCCCACCTGCTTCTGGGCAGGGCTTCCTCACCCTTCCAAAGGTCAGACAGTGAATGAAGAGTGTCAGGCTTCAGGAGGAAACCCCTGACTTCAGATCTGTCTACAGCCTTGACCTCCAAAGTTTGGATGTGGAGGGAATAAAGGCAAACTTTTTATTTTGCAATTTGCCCTTGGCCCTGATGGTTAGGCTACAGCGGGCTGTTTCCTCCTATGGTGTGGGGACTGTATGAGTTTAAGCACCAAGCATGTCAACATGCATTTCTGTATAATTTATCCCTATCCAACAAGAGGTGCCACTTTAAATAAAGGGAAAAGCAAATCAATACCTTATACAGTGCCTTCTGTTTGCCGGGTAACAACAAGTAGTAACCAACCTGTCATTTGAATCCTGGCAACCTGACTGCAGGTGTATGTATCAGTTAGCTATTGCTGCATAAAAAACCACCCTAAACCTTATTAGCTCATGATTGGGATGGTCAGTCATTTAGGCTGGACTCAACTGGGCCATTCTTCTGGTCTCAGCTGGGCTCCTTCAGGCGTGTGTGGTCCAGCTGCTGGTTGACTAAGTGGCTCTGCTTCTGGGTGTCAGTTGGGGCACCTTGGTTTTCCTCCCCAGTGGGATCTCATCCTCCAGCAGGCTAACATGTGCTTGTTCTCATGGAGATGGCAGGGTTCTAAAAGAAAAAGCAGAAGCATTCAAGGCCTTACGTCCCTAGACCCCAAACTGTCACACTGCCACATTGATAGCTTTCTGTTGCCCAGAGCAAATAAGGCCAGCCCGGATCCAAGCGTCAGGAAATAGATTCTGCCTCTATGTTGGAGCAGCTGTAAAAGCATGTTCCAAAGGGCATGGACACCAGAGCCATTTTGCAATCAGTATCATTCTGCCTTTTCTTACAGCAAGGTTTATATAACTGTTCCAAGTCAAGGAACATGTCCAAAGCGCTACAGCTACTAAGTGGCTGGACTGGGACTCTGGATCAACTTTGCCTGACTCCAAAGCCCATGTACCTCCATAGACCTCACAACTCAAGCAGCTTCCCTAGGCCTTTGAGATCCTGAAGCATATGGACTAATAAAAAAAAAATATAGTGTGTACACTTGCCAGCATCTTTTGAGATGCTCATCCTTCTAGTAGGATTCTTCACAATTAGGAGTAATCCCCACCAGAGAATGCTTCTGAAATGTCTTGGAAACATTTAGATTAACTTGGGAAAATAGCTGACAGCTGAGTTTAAAAAATCAAGGCATAACTTTTTCATTTCTTACCATAGGAGAGATCTGAAAACACATATAATGCACGAACATGTGTGCAAATTATTTTCATCCCCGTTCGTTATTTGTAGGCTGTTTATGATTTTTAATACAGACTAAATTAAACTACTGTTTCTAAAACAACCTTTTACTCTGAAAGCAAGAGACACAAAGGTAGATCTGCCAAGAAGACATTTCCTCCTGCCTCAATTTAGCCAAACAGCTGAGTACGTCTTAAAGTCAGCCTTCGATTTCTAACAAGTCAAGCTGTTTGCCAAGACCTCAATCAGATCATAAGAGTGCTTCAGCTACTTCATCATCCTAGAAGGTTGACCAGACAGATCGAAGCTCTGGGGGTGGAGTGGTGAGAGGACCCGCACTAACAGGTGAGCAGCCATAGGTCCATAGATGAGTCATTCATTAGGTGGGGTGTTTTGGGGTCCTGATATTTATGACACAATTAATGTCTATATTACTAAATGTAAATTTTAAAACATTACAAATAATAAATCTACATATGAACTGAACATGTCAGCAATTACAATTATTGTTATTCATCATTATTCTAAATGCGATCATTATTATTACCACAATTAGAAAGAGTGGTTGTGATTGTTGTTGCTGCTGCTGCTGCTGTTGCTGGAGGGATTGTGATAAAAACA
The DNA here is from genome assembly GCF_006542625.1 of Nomascus leucogenys. Taxonomy (NCBI): domain Eukaryota; kingdom Metazoa; phylum Chordata; class Mammalia; order Primates; family Hylobatidae; genus Nomascus; species Nomascus leucogenys. The sequence continues at coordinate 74,365,875 of NC_044382.1, read as the reverse complement.
CTGGGTAAGGCTCTGCTGCCTCCTCCACCTGTGGCATCGGGAGCTGCTGGCTCACTAGTTTGGTGCACACTCTGGACCTCTTTGGTGAAGCAGCAGCTGAAGAGACTTCAGGCTCTGCCATGGCAGAGAAAGAGCCTGAGTCAAAGGCCGAGAGCAGAATCCTATGAATTTGAAAGTGGCAGGTAGGATGGTCCCGGGATGCAGTTGATGGTGAAGAGGCGCACACCACTTAGTGAATGAGTGAAAGCCTTTGGTGAAGGCAGAGTTTGTCCATGACACAGATCAGATTCCACTTTGACTGGGGCCAATCAGTGAAACAGACACATCTGCAGAACTGGAAATGGAGGACAAAGATTCAGTTGATGTGTTCTGGAAGCAGACAAGAGTGTCTACTGAGAACACACTCACTGCTTCACCCCAGAACTCTGTTCCTACAGACATTCTCATGTGGAAAACTGCAATATGGTTCCACCACCTCTGACTGGTCCAGTATTCCTTTCTCTATTCTTCACTTTCTCCTTCCTCATTCCCTTACTGTACATAAATTATCAAGTGTAGCTGCACAAGCATATTGATGATTTTGTTTGCTTGCTTGGTTGATTGTACTGAATGGCCACCAGTTTGTGTTGAGTGATTTCCAATGGACACAAGGTGAGGGAAAACACTGATTCTGGAAAAAGACTCCCTTTCTCCACCAGGGGATGCTCACTTACCTCTTATCTCTATGTTCCAGGACTTCAACAACAACATAACAAACATAATGATCCTTAACGCTTGTTGCAGGGAGAAGAAAAAAACATAATAATCTTTACATACATTGTTCGATTGGAGAATTTTGTTTTTGAAATATCCCGTTGTGAAACTATGGACAATTTCATAACTTTTTAAAATGTAGCTGTTACACATAGGGCAAATCTGTCCTTACACAGGACTAAGTGACACATACAAGAACAGAATGAATCCCAGATATGTTCCTCTTCAAATCAGGCATCTGGTTGTTTAAACATACGTCTCGTGTAAAATATATATATTTTAAAACGTATATAAATGGAAACATGAAGTTCCTCTGGCCACCAAGTAGGTTGGTTGGACTCAAAATGAGGTAGAAGGAGTTTCTGTCTGCAATACATTTGAAGTCCTCCTGGGAACCAGGGAACTGTCCACATCCTCTGAAGCTAGCCCCCTCCTCTTCTGCCTGGGGCAGGGTGCCCTGTGAGATTCCCATGTCCTGACCCAGGAGGTATATGGAGGGTGGGAGGTTGTCGGTCTCACACCCAGGCAGACATCCCTAGCCCAGGACTCTCTGGAAGGTATTCCCAGAGTCCCTGTAAGCTGCCAGGGTGACACCCTTCCGGAAAAGTTATAGAGGTGAATTGTGCTTGGGGCTCAGTCCATGGGTGATACCAAGCCACTTTGCACCCTAGATAGAGGGCAACACATGTAATGCAACTGCAAACTATAGTAAAGCTGTGTGTGTGTGTGTGTGTGTGCATGTGTGTGTGTGTGTGTGTGTGAGAGAGAGAGAGAGAGAGAGACAGAGTCTCACTCTGCTGCCCAGGCTGGAGCACAGTGGTGTGATCTCAGCTCACTGCAACCTCCACCTCCCAAGTAGCTGGGATTACAAGTGCCCACCATGATGCCCAGCTAATTTTTGTATTTTTAGTAGAGATGGGATTTCACCATGTTGGCCAGGCTGGTCTTGAACTCCTGACCTCAGGCGATCCACCCACCTCGACCTCCCAAAGTGCTGGGATTACAGGCCTGAGCCACTGCTCCCAGCCCAAACTACATTAAAGCTCTATCTGCTGACAAAATCTGAGAGCCAGGAAATGGGATGTCCTCTTTATGCTTCGAAGGAAACGAGAACAGGCTAGAAGTGGTTGGTGCATGTGTTCATGACTGCCATTGTCAGGGTGAGTGGAGAAGTGCATGAGTTTAGAAAAGGACTGTGCCGCATGACAAGCTGGAGGGGGTGTGACAGGGGAAGACTATAATAAACAAAATGTGTAAAGTAAAATGGAAGTTCCACTCATGGAAACATAGAACATTCTTTCCTCACAGTGAAGAAAACAGAAAGAAAAAAGAAACCTGAAAACTCGCTTTATTTTAAGTAGAAAAAAATCTATAATCAAACCCTAATTATGCTATGGATGGCATATCTCTGCTTTCATGCAATAATTGGATGAAATCTGCTATGAGTACATCGTCCCAATTGGCTAAAGCAAGCTTGTCCAACCCACAGCCCATGGACCACATGGGACCCAGGATGGCTTTCAGTGTGGCCCAATACAAATTCGTAAACTTCCTTAAAACATTATGAGTTTTTGTTTTTGTTTGCAATTTTTATTTTTAGCTCATTAGCTATTATCAGTGTTAGTATATTTTATGTGTGGCCCAAGACAATACTTCTTCTTCCAACGTGGCCCAGGGAAGCCAAAAGATTAGACATCCCTGTGCTACAGGGTTCTAGAAAAATAAGTGATATGGTTTGGCTCTGTGTCCCTACCCAAATCTCATCTCGAATTGCAATCCCCACTTGTCAAGGGAAGGACCTGGTGGGAGGTGATTGGATCATGGGGGCATTTTCCCCCATGCTGTTCTCACAATAGTGAGTGAATTCTCACCAGAGTTGATAGTTTCAAAGTGTGTGCTTCCTGTCTCTCTCTCTCCTGCTGCCTTGTGAGAAAGGTGCTTGCTTCTCCTTCACCTTCCACCATGATTGTAAGTTTCCTGAGGCCTCCCCAGGAAACAGTTAATTGAACTGAGTCAATTAAACCTCTTTTATTTATAAATTATCCAGTCTCAGGTAGTATCTTTGCAGCAGTGTGGAAATGGACTAATAAAAAAAAATAGTGTGTACACTTGCCAGACATATGAAACTCAATTTCCATGAATTACTATGAGAAAAAAACAAATTAACTAGATTGAATCAGTGATGGGACTGATCACTCCTGGGATGAAATACACTCGAATAGATTAAAATGTTGCTTGCAGTGTGTGTGTGTGTGTGTGTGTGTGTGTGTATGTGTGCATGCTTGTGTGTGTGTTGTGGGCGTGTGTGTAGTGTGGTGTGCGTGTGTGTAGTGTGTGCGTGCATGTGTGTGTAGTGTGTATGTAGTGTGTGTGTTTGTGTGGTGCGTGTGATGTGTGTACTCTGGTGTGTGTGGTGTTTGTGGTGTGTCTGCATATGTGGTGTGTGTGTAGTGTAGGGTTGTGTGCATGTGTGGTGTGTGTGGTGTGCATGCATGTGTGTGTGGTGTGTGCAGTGTGTTTGTTATGTATGTGTGTAGTGTGTGTGGTGTGCATGTGTACTGTGGTGTATGTGGTGTGTTTTGTGTGCACATGTGTGTGGTGTGTGTGCGTGTGTGTAGCGTTTAAGTGTGTAATATATGTGTGTAGTGTTTAAGTGTGTAATATATGTGTAGTATGTGTATGTAGTGTGTGGTATACGTGTGTGGTGTGTGTGTATGTGGGGTGTGTGTGGTTTTTTTTTTTTTTTTTTGGTGACAGAGTCTCGCCCTGTCACCCAGGTTGGAGTGCAATGGTGCAATCTCGGCTCACTGCAACCTCCAGCTCCTGGGTGCACATGATTCTCCTGCCTCAGCCTCCCGAGTAGCTGATATTACAGGCATCCACCGCCACACCCAGCTAATTTTTTACTTTTAATAGAGACGGGGTTTCACCATGTTGGCCAGGCTGGTCTTGAACTCCTGACCTCGTGATCCACCCTCCTCGGCCTCCCAAAGTGCTGGGATTACAGGCATGAGGTGTGTGGTGTTTTTGGGTGTCTGGTGTGTGTGCGTCTGTGTGCACATACGTGTGTGGTGTGTGTATGTGTGTGTGGTGTGTGTGTGGTGTGCGTGTGTTTGTGCATGCATGTGTGGTGTGCGGTGTGTGTGTGTATGTGGTGTGCATGTATGTTTGTGTGCATATGTGTGTGGTGTGTGTGGTGTGTTTGTGTGCATATGTGTGTTGTGTGTATGTGCATGTGTGTGTGGTGTGTGGTTTGTGTGGGGGGCGTTGTGTGTGGGGGTGTGCATGCGTGTGTGTGTGGTGTGTGTACGGTGTTTGTGTATGTGTCATGTGTGTGCTTGTGTGTACTGTGGTGTGTTTGCCACTGAGTACCAGAAACGCTGCCTGCTTGAACTAAAGAAAATGCTCTGAGTTTTTTATAAAGTACCACCCTATGGAACCCAGAATCCTCCCACCTAGTAGGTGGCTCTTCAACCTCAGGTTTCAGTCTCAGTTCCTTGGAGAGCAGCCACCCAGCAGACCAAGTGCAGTGGGTGGGGAACATGGTGGGGGATGCCAAGGTTTTTCTAGAGGGCCAGGCCCTAATTTGGGAGAATTCTGTGAAAGAATGCATTCCCACCCACAGCCAGGAGCTAAGTCCTGATTTGGGCTCCAGAGGCAAGGTGATATAGCTTCTCACCCCTCTGCTTTCTTCCCCACTCTGAAGGTGATCACCAGGTGGCAGCTGAAGATCAAAGATAAATATCACTAGACAGAACAGGCTGTCTTTTTTTTTCAATTGAAAAAAAATTATTATATATTTATGAGATACAATGTGATGTTTGATATATGTAAACACTATGGAAAGATTCAATCAAGCCAATTAACATAGCCATCCACTCAGCAATTTAGCATCTTTTTTGTTGTGAGAATATTAAAAATTTAATATTGTGATTTTTAAATGTACAATTCATTATTAACTGTGTTCGCCATGCAGTGCAATAGAACACACTTATTCCTCCAGTCTAAATAAAAGTTTGTATCCTTCCATAAACATCTTCTTTCTCCGTATTCCTCCTGTCCCCCTGACCCAGCCTCTGGTCACCACCTTTCTAGTCTCTATTCTCTGTTTCTGTGAGATCAACCTTTTTGATTCCACATATAGGTGAGATCATTCAGTATTTGTCTTTCTATGCCTCATTTACTTCACATAGCAGAATACCCTCTGGTTAAATCCAAGATATCACAAATGACATAATTTCCCTCTTTTTAATGGAAAAATAGTTCTCCATTATGTATATACACCACGTTTTCTTTTCTATTCTTTCTTTCTTTCTTTTTTTTTTTTTTGAGACAGGGTCTTGCTCTGTTGCCCAGGCTGGAGTGCAATGGCATGATCTCAGCTCACTGCAACCTCCTCCTCCTGGGTTCAAGCGATTCTTCTGCCTCAGCCTCCTGGGTAGCTGGGATTACAGGTCCCCACCACCATGCCCAGCCAATTTTTGTATTTTTAGTAGAGACGGGTGTGTTGGCCAGGCTGGTCCTGAACTCCTGACTTCAAGCCATCTGCCCGCCTTGGCCTCCCAAAGTGTGGGATCACAGGCATGAGCCACTGTGCTCAGCCCACATTTTCTATATTCATTCATCCATTGATGGACACTTGGGTTGCTTCCATATCTTGATTATTGTCAGTAATGCCAGAATAACCATGATGGCAAATATCTCTCTTCAATATACTAATTTAAATTCTTCTTGATATATACCACAAAAGTGGAATTGCTAGATCATAGGATACATAGGATACTTTTTTTTTTTTGATGGAGTCTCACTCTGTCACCAGGCTAGAGTGCTGTGGTGCTATCTCGGCTCATTGCAACCTCCGCCTCCCGGATTCAAGGGATTCTCCTGCCTCCGCCTCCTGAGTAGCTGGGATTACAGGCATGTGCCACCTTGCCTGGCTAATTTTTGTATTTTTAGTAAAGATGGGGTTTCACTATGTTGGCCAAGATGGTCTTGATCTCTTGACCTTGTGATCTGCCCGCCTTGGCCTCCCAAAGTGCTGGGATTACAGGCATGAGCCACCGCGCCTGGCCAGGATACTTTTATTTCTAGTTTTTTGAAGAACGTCCATACCATTTTCAGAATGGCTGTACTACTTTACATTCCCACCAATAGGGTACAAGGGTTTCCTTTCCTCCACATCCTTGCCAACACTTGAAATCATTAGTCTTTTTGATAAGAGCCATTCTAACAGGCCTGAGGTGATATAATTAACACTGCTTTCCTTTCTTCTCAATTAAGTGGTCAGAATTTTGTATTTAATGTCTTTAAATGGCCTCACACCTATAATCCCAACACTTTGGGAGGCTGTGGCAGGCGGATCACCTGAGGTCAGGAGTTCGAGACCAGCCTCACCAACGTGGTGAAACCCAGTCTCTACTAAAAATACAAAATTAGTTAGGCGTGGTGGTGCTTGCCTGTAATCCCAGCTACTCAGGAGGCTGAGGCAGGAGAATCACTTGAACCTGGGAGATGGAGGTTGCAGTGAGCCAAGATCGCACCATTGCACTCCAGTCTGGGCAGTAAGAGTGAAATTCCATCTCAAAAAAAAAAAAATGGCCTCAAACTCCCACTGAAAATGATTTCTCATGGCATTAGCATAATTTCAGACTACTCATCAGAATGATAAAGTCCCATGTGAGATGACCTGCAGTGGGGAGGGCAGGGAGAAAGCTGCAGCTAGAACAGACAAAGGAGAAGGCCTGGGATGCCTGTGGAGCTGGTGGTGAAACTTGTGAACCCCAAGTACATGAGATGGGTCTCAGTCAATTTAGAAAGTTAATTTTGCCAAGGTTAAGGATGCGTGCCTGTGACACAGCTTCAGGAGGTCCTGATGACATGTGCTCAAGGTGGTCAGGGCAGAGCTTGGTTTTATACATTTTTAGGGAGAAATGGGATATTAATCAATCTATGTAAGATGAACATTGGTTCAGTCCTGAAAGGCAGGACAACTCAAAGCAAAGGCATGACAAACAGTTGCATTCTTTTTTTTTTTTTTTTTGAGACAAAGTCTTGCTCTTGTCACCCAGGTTGGAGTGCAATAGCACCATCTCAGCTCATTGCAACCTCCGCCTCCCAGGTTCGAGCGATTCTCCTGCCTCAGCCTCCCAAGTAGCTGGGATTACAGATGCCTGCCACCACGCCCAGCTAATTTTCATATTTTTAGTAGAAAATATGAAAATAACTTTCAGCCTCTCTCCCTCCTCAGAGGTTGGGGTGGGGCTAAGAAATGGTCTGTTAGACTGAAATTGTATCTACAGGCAAGAGACCGTATCATCCAGGTGAAGAAGTGGCATTGCTTCTACCTGTGGAGAGAGGACGCCTGTTCGCAGGCTGCAACACTGATTCTGTGGTGCAAGAATTCTGCTGGCTTCATTTTCGAATTCTCTCCAGTTCCTCTCTGTCTGTTAAATCAGTGAAAGGTAAATAAATATTGGGACCCCAAAATCACCCGTCTAAAGGGAAAAGTCAAGGTGGGAACTGCTTAGGGCAAACCTGCCTTCTATTCAAAGTCATCCCTCTTCTCACTGAAAAAAATGCGTATCTTGTTGCCACCTCTGGAAAGGCTAATTAGAAACAAAAGGTGGCTCAGACCTGTAATCTCAGCAGTTTGGGAGGCCAAGGTGGGCGGATCACCTGAGGTCAGGAATTCGAGGCCAACCTGGCCAACATGATGAAACCCCGTCTCTACTAAAAATACAAAAATTAGCCAGGTGTGATGGCAGGTGCCTGTAATCCCAGCTATTTGGGAGACTGAGACAGGAGAATCGCTTGAACCCAGGAGGAGGAGGTTGCAGTGAGCCAAGACTGCACCACTGCACTCCAGCCTGGGCAATAAAGCAAGACTCCATCTCAAAAAAAAAAGAAAAAGAAAAGGAAAAAAGAACTGAATTATACAACTCCCAGGCTATTGATTCAGAGAAATCTCCATACATTTTGGTGACAGAAGTCACAGAAGTATTCTGTATTGATTGTCAAGTGAGGAAAAAGGAAAAACACTTTGGTTGATTTATTTTTTCTATATCTCTCTGAGTTAGAAAAGTGAAAAATAAGGTGAGGATGTGTATATATTAATGACAAAAGTTGTTCAAGAGAAAGATGTGGCAAACTGGCATCTACAAAGGAGAAGTGGTTTTGATGAACTTACCCCAAGAAATGTGGAGAAACAGTTCCAAGCAACACATTCTATTGGAGCAGACAGTCGTGTTTGTGAACATCTCCGTGGGCGGTTCTCACATGCAGCCTGGGTTGAGATCTGCAGCCCTAGAAGAAGAGGGTTATCTTTGTCACGAGCTGTTGTGAGGAGAGGGGTGACCTTTGTGCTTCCTCATCTTGTTTTTTTTGAGACACAGTCTCACTCTGTCGCCCAGGCTGGAGTGCAGTGGCATGACCTCAGCTCACTGTAACCTCTGCCACTTGGTTTCAAGTGATTCTCCTGCCTCAGCCTCCTGAGTCGCTGGGACTACAGGCACACGCCACCACATCCCGCTCAGTTTTGTATTTTTAGTAGAGACGGGGTTTCACCATGTTGGCCAGGCTGGTCTCCAACTCTTGACCTTGTGATCCACCCACCTCAGCCTCCCAAAGTGCTGGGATTACAGGTGTGAGCCACCATGCCCGGCCTGTCCTTCCTCATCTTAATGTGCCACAGGGAGGCGAAAACTTCAGTAAATGGGAGTCACACCCAGGTGAAGATTAAAACTCTCTGCTGAGGGTTTTACCATCCTGTGAGGTCCCATCCCAGAGATTCTGATAGGATGATCCAGCTTAGGGCCCTGGCATCAGCAGGCCTGAAGCTCCCAGGAGGCCCTGATGCTCCCAGGAGGCCCCGCCAGGGCTGGGCTGCTGACCCCCAGAGGGTCCCAGTGCCCAGAGAGCTTTTTCCCCTGAGATAATGAGGAGAGCTTCATGGATGTCTTGGGGCCTGGGGCAGAGGACTAGGGTGTGACCGAGGAGCTCTTCTTGAGATAGACTCTGGAGGGGTGTGTGGGTTCTATACTAATGTGTTTTTCAAATCTGTTTAAGGCTGTTTCTCTTCTTGAGGATATGTCAGGAAATGCTTGTGCTCGGCTTTCTAGCTTAGGGAAACTAGTCAAACTTAAGGAAAATTGTTTCCATAATTCTTGGGTAAATGAAAATAATTTCTGATCCCATGATACAAAGCTCCATGAAGTCTGTGTTTCCTTCCATCCGACTGATAGAAATACAAAAACATTTTATTTTTGTCTTCTTTTTGGTGGGTACAGATTTCTTTGGTGATAAATGAGTAAAAGAGAGGAAAGAAAATAACTGGGCTGTGATGGGGACTGGTCTCTACCTGTTTTTCTGAGGGTGTGGCTTCAAAAGAGTTAAATCACATGCACCACTACAATAATTAGCAGTAGCAACCCCTTTCTTTTAAGATAATAAAATGGAAAATACCCAGTGGACATAAACATGATCAAAAGGTTTTTCTTTTTCCCTCTCAAGCCAATACCCGCCCTTATAAAAAAAGACAAATGGTTGTATGATTGGATGCTAACTCTATCGGACATTCTATAACTCACCCAGCCACTCGTCCCCCATAGAGGTGAGAGGGACAGGCAGTAGGTTTTATTCGTCATGTTATAATAGTAAACAGATATTTTAATGAAAGCTTGTTTGATTTCCATTGTTCCTTTGAATCCATATGAAAAAGCATGGCTGTCATTTCCTGCCCATATCTGACCATATTCAGATGCTCTGGGAACCAAAAAGAAAGAAAAAAAATATTTACTCCAATGTTCATTAATTGGTATTTTAAATTGATGTTTCTTCCATAGAGCCTGAGGGTGGTGAAAATGTGACAGGGGCTGCTGTGGTTTCCAGAATGAGCTCCCACCCTCTGGAGGTCCTGAGATGGATTGATCCTGGAGTCCAACACAGGATCCAACACAGTGGATTGATCCTGAAATCCTGGGGGTAGCAGCAGGACACACCAGGAGCTGGTGGCCAGACAATGGTCACCACAGCTGGAAGAGCACGTGGGGATATGTTGCTGTGGTTGGCAGATACATCTGCTGCTGCTGCAGGAGGAGGAAGTGTTCCTGTTCCTGGCAGTGCTGGAATAGGCGTTAGCTGGATCCCAGCCTGTGGTTCTGCCCTTTTTCTTTTCCTCTGGCTGCTTGGGATGCTCTCCATTTTCTACTGAGTCTGCAGCCCTTGACAATCAACTTATTAAAGGATTTCTCTGCAGCCACTTCTGTAGCCTGCCCTGTGGAAACCTGGATGAAAGCACACTACTCTCTGGTCTGCACAACAGTGATCACTCAGATCTTCAAATAACTAGAAATGATTATTTAGATCTGTCTCAGCAATGGCATCACCCATTGGCATCACCCAACACAGAGTGTGGTGATAACCTTGTCCTCTGGTGGATCTGGACAAGGCATGGTGAAGCCTGCTTTAGAAGTGTATCTGCTCCAGAGTCACTGATTCTTTATCAGTCTTTAATATTCTTATCAGCAAGGGGATCATCTGGATCTGTAGGCTTCTCATGTCTGTATGGACCCTCCTCTTCTCCCTCACACTCTCCTTTCACCCAGAAGGAGCAAATGTGCTTATTCCTTTGGCAGTAGGGTGTGGTCTGTGCCAGTTTGTACAGCACGTCACTGGTGTATGTGACTCTCCCCAGCCGGCCAACTGGCTGTGTTCTGTCTGTTATATTCTGCATATGGTACTCTTCATTGATGTCTGACTTTGCCAAGTCATCTTTTAAAGACAATTTTGTATCATGAACCTGAATGGACAGGCCAAACTCTAGGACTAAGAGGCAGGCCTGGCAGATGTTCCTCAATGTCCTGCAGGCTTGGCACACTTCAGTCTTCTTGAAATGCATGTGGATCCCAGGGCATCAGCAAAACACTGTGTATGGCCTGGAATAGATTTTCCATTTTGTCTCATACTTTTCTTTGGTCATTCAGATATATGGGTTTTCTCCAAGACACAGAATAGAGGTTTACATCTTCCCAGTTTTGCTTATTTTAGGTATTGGAACCAAGAAATGTCACCATCTTGAGAGGGTCTAGAGACAGTGGTAGCATTCGAGGTGGTAGCCAGGACCACCACACTCCCGTCAGCCCAGCTCTTCTTCATGCCCCTGTTCTTGAGACCCTGGGCAATTGCCTTTGACACTATGGTTCCTCTTTTTTGTCCCAAAGTGAAACTCTCTTCCAAGGAATCCCCATTCTTTTTTTTTTTTTTTTTTTTTTTGAGACAGAGTCTCGCTGTCGCCCAGGCTGGGCTCACTGCAGGCTCCACCCCCTGGGGTTCACGCCATTCTCCTGCCTCAGCCTCCTGAGTAGCTGGGACTACAGGCGCCTGCCACCTCGCCTGGCTAATTTTTTTTTGTATTTTTGGTAGAGACGGGGTTTCACTGTGTTAGCCAGGATGGTCTTGATCTCCTGACCTTCTGATCCGCCCACCTCGGCCTCCCAAAGTGCTGGGATTACAGGCGTGAGCCACCGTGCCCGGCCAGAATACCCATTCTTGTAGGAAGCTCTGGATTTCCTGACCTCTCCAAGGACTGGCCTGGAAGGGACAGAGAAATGTGAATGCCCCTTGAAACTACTCACAGCGTATAGTTGAGTGGTTTCCAAAGACCCCCTCTACGCTGCCAAGCCCTAAGCGTGCTCTCGTATCTGTTGGTGGGAGATAATAAAACCTCAAATGAGAAGAGCAAGAACCAGGATCCCTGGGAGAAGTAACGTCTAATCTTTAAACTCATGGACATGTCAGGAAGCACCTGTCTAGCTATTTATCATGTTCAATAATGGATAAAGACACCTGAAAAGTGAATGAATGAAATGATTTTCAGGCTAAGTATTTCTGCCCTGGAAGGGTTCTTCTTTTGTTTCAGACATAGTAATCTGCCCTGAGAAGAGAGCTTGGGTCACCTTCTGGTCACCAGGGGTTGCTTGGCAAGAGCCCCATATATAATGAGCCATAGACCCATCATCTGTGGAGCTGCCTTTGTTGCCCAGAATAAAAACTCAGGGCTACCAAGAGTGACTGAGGCTAGAACAGAAAGATTGTGGGTTGGTGGGGGAAGAGAGCTAATTCAACAAATTAAAGAAAAAGATATTCTAACATAAGACAATCTCTATTCCTGCCTTGCCTACGAGTTGATTAAATATGAGAAATCACAGTACTGAAAATAATTATCTAAAATTCTACCTACCAGGAACTGAGCTACAATATTTGTGTCACTGTAAAGTAATAGAGAATTTATCTCAGTCCAAAATTGATAACAGAGAATTTCAAAATCAATTTAGAGCTTTGCTTTCTGTGTATGTGAAAGAACAAGGTCCAGACTCCCTCCAGCATCAAACAAATAGAAAGCCAGATCCACTATGTGACCCAAATGTGTCCAGACCCTGGAAAGTATCTGACAGGAGCACAGGACAGTGGCCTGGAGGCTGAATCCAAGGGAGGGGACCCCCTGGCTGCCCCAACTCAGAGCCTGCAAAGAGCGTCCAGGAGGGAGTGCAGGCAGGCAGGATCTGGGCAAAGCACGGAGATCCCTGAGTTAAGGAAACAGGGTAGAGAATATAAAGAGAAAGGCAGCTGCAAGACACAGGGCTGGGTACCAGAGAGTAGGAGGGAGTGGCTGAACTGAGGTAAGACTGGAGAGTAGAAGATGGAGGTCATTGAACCATTGGCAGATACAAGGGAAATTACCAATTAAACAAATTTGTCCCAGTGAAAAAGAGAATAGGAACCCTGATTTTTTCTTTCAGAGCATTTTTTTAAAGAAAAATTATCCTTATGAGTTTCTTCTGTGTCCCTTTGTGATATATGGAAGTCTCTTCAAAAGTTAAGTAGCCTCTTGCCAGCTTCCAACCAGGACTATCTTTCTCAAGGGCCTGGGAGCCATCTCTCTGAAATGGAATCATTAAGGGAGAGAGTTCCCATGAGAGGGTAGGAGCCCAACTTCCGCCAGTGCCTGGCTCTAACTTACTAACCTATTCCTGCCATAAACTATGAGACACTGATCTTTTCTTGTCATAAATTCGATTAGCAAGCACTGTGGCTACCCTTGAGGGACATGTAAAAACAGTGCTGTCAAGTCCCTTCCTTGAGGACTGGTTACTGTTTATCTCGGGAAAATACATGCACTGGTTGTAACTGCCTGCCTATGCACGAGGGTGAGATTTCCTTCTTTCTTGCAATATGCTCTTATTGTCTGTTTCGTGCATTGCAATGCAGTTTAATGATTCTTCAGTGAAACTGTTTTCTTTCTCTTCTGTCTCTCTAGAGAGATTTCCTGGGTTGGCAGGAGAATTTGTTGTTAATCATATTCTCCACCAAGACAGTGACATCACTGTGCTAGAGGGGAGCTCAAGACCTGAGTGGCAGCATCTCTCCCTGCTGCCGCAGCCAAAGCCCCAGTGCCCAGGAAGGGGTGCAACCACCTGGAGTAGAGTCTTAGATGGGAACTAATATCAGTAACTTGATATTTCTGCTTGGATAATGGGCAAACTAGAGATAGCTCAGTTTAATCTATTCACAACCAAGCATTTCTGCTCTGGGGAAGACAAAGCTAGACATACATGTCTCTATTCTTCCCAATAAGTACAATTAAAATCCCTGGACATTATAAGTAAAACAAAATGGAGAAAGCTCTAAAAGGTACATTCTTGGCTCTTCTAGGTGAAGAAAAAGAGGTCCTATGACTTTGAGTCTAAGGGTATGCTACAGAACATTTACTAAATTCAGGACAGTATGACATGGCCCTGAACAAGTAGTCAAATTTTCAAATATTTGAGCCATATTTGGGATGGCAGTACATATGGCCAGAGTCACCCTATTCAGTTCCTGATAATCAACTTTCATTCTCCATTTCCCTTCATGTTTTGGCGTCAACCACACCAGGCTATTTTGTGGGCTCTGTGCAGACACACAAATCCCACCCTCTCCTGTTTCTGAATAGTAGCTATTATCTTGTGTGCTCTCCTGGGAGGCAATATTGTTTGATACACACCAACCCTCTTGGGTGGGATAACATCACCAGCTTCCCTTTGGCTTCCCCTCAGAGCATCCTTACCTGGAGACAGAACTTGCCTAAGCCTGCTTCAAGGACAACTCCCAGGAGAGTTTCAATACCCAACATGTGCTGTGGGATTGGGGCTCACTATAGCCAAATTCCTAGCAGTTCCAAAGCAGACAAATGAATCGTTCTTCCCACATGAGCCTCTAATCTCCCTCAGTGGCCTTACATTGAAGGGAACCTTGGACTTTATGTCACATCTGGTGCCGCGGTTCTCTTTTAACTCTCTGTCTCTTTGCTTCCACCAGTTGGAATCCAGAGCCCCTGCTACCCAAAGCTCCCTTAGTGCCGGGACTGGAGGCCATGAGCTCCCCACATGCCTCTCCACAGAGCCCCTCTTTTTTCACCTTACCCTCCACGTGGGCAGCTAATAGAGTGGCCCACGGTGGAAGAGTACAGGTCTTTCTGTAGTTGCAATTCCTTCTGTAACTCGGGAACTTGCTCTCAGCCACCAGCTGAGCAGGCTGCCTGTGGCACAGAACAGCCTATCCCTTTCCTCCCCATCAACCACTGGGCTTCCTTACTACTGACCCATGGCAAACCCTCCATGAGGCTCCCTCAAGCCTGTAGAGCTTTGTGGTATCTTGGCCCTCCCGGGGTAGCCCGCAGGCATCAGGAAGATGGGTGACAGAGCCCCACATAGTCCCTTGTAGGCACTCTGATATCTTTCTGGTGGGATTCTGTTTTCCCCAGCTCATTTCTTGGAATCCTATTGATCACACCAAGGCTCAAATTTCCTCCAAAGTGGTAGCAGCAGAGTTCCCACAGGGACTGCCCCAAACCATCCTGAAATGGGGCCAGTTGGTATTCCAAAGAAAGAAGCACTAAACCTCAGGGTGATAAGTTCAAAGTATGTATTAGAACATACACATAGGGGGGCTATGGCATATCCTCCTGAGGGACAAAGAGCTAGAGATGTTCTTCCTGGGTATGTCCACAATGAGGAGTCTGGTTATGGAGTTTGTATGAGGGCTTAAGAAATTTGGCTTAGGACCAGGGCTGGTATCTTTCAGGGTTTTGAGCAACAACCTAAACACCTTTATCAGTGCCTGAGAATGTTCAAGGCCCCAGCTTGGGTTTAAATTATCAGGGGAAAACATGCAGCTGGCCACCTCACAGAGCAGTCAAGTTACTCTGTAGTTCTCAATCAGGACAGAGAAAAAATGAGAGAAAATGGGGGAATCACTGTTATCCTTGGTAGTAAGAATTAATCTTGAGAAGTGTGAGTCATTCAATTTCACTTTTCTTTTTTAAGGTTGTTTTGTGTATTTGGTTTCCTGTGCATATCCATATTGTTTTGTTTTATTTTGTTTTTGGAGAGGGGACTTGTCAATTTTTACAAAAAAAACATAGCTGGGAATTGAAAGGTATTACACTGAATCTGTAGATCAATCTGTAAAGTATTGTTATCTTAGTATTAAGTATTTTTATCCTTGAAAATTGGATATCTTTTCATTATTTCAGATCTTCTGTGACTTATTTCAGCATTTTAAAAAGTGAGTGTAAAAACTTTGCACTTCTATTGTTAACTTTTTTCTAAATATTTATTGTTTTGATGCTATTATAAATGAAATTGTATTCTTCATTTTATTATGTTTTCATTGTTGGTTGCATTCATTCAAAGTACAATTGAATTTTGTATGTGGATCTTGTATCTTGTGACATTGATCAATTAGTTTATTAATTATAGTGGTATTTTAGTGAATACCTTACACATTTTTATAGAGAAGATTCTGTCATCTGTAATAAAGACAGTTCTACTTTTCATTTTCCAATCTGAAGATGTTATTTATTTCTATTGTATTATTTCTCTGGCTAATACCTCTAGTACAATGTTGAATAGAGTGGTAAAAGTGGAATTCTTGTCTTGTTCCCAATCTTAAAGGTAAAGCATCCACTTTACCTAATAGTAAGCTTTACCTAATAGTGAAAGCATCCTTTCACTATTAAGTGTGATATTAGCTGCCAGTTTTTCATAGATGTCTTTTAGCAAATCTCACAAGTTCTCTTCTATTAGTAGTTTGCTGGAGGTTTTGCCATAAATGGGTGTTTGATTTTTGACATTTTCTTTGTGTATTTAAACTATCACTTTTTGTCCTTTATTTTAGTAATATTGGGCATTAGCCCGTTTGACTTTTGGATATTAAGTCACAATTGCATTTGTAAACAAACAATTATTCTTGGTCTTGGTGTATATTCATTTATTTTGTTGTTGGATTTAGTTTTCTAGTGTTTTCTGAGGGTTTATGAGCCTATATTTATATGGCATGTTGGTCCATAATTTTCTTTCCCTGTCATGCTTTTGTCTGGCTGTGATATTATGGTAATACTGGCTTCACAAAATAAATACAAAAACATTCCTTCCTCTTCAATTGTTGAGAGGTTTTGTGAAGGACTGGTATTAATTATTCATTAAACACTAATAGAATTTTTCATTTTTTTTTACCCTGGAATTTTTTTTGTAAAAGTATTTTAACCAATTTTTTACTTGTTATATGACCACTCACATATTATATATATTCATATATTACTATATTCTTATATATTTCTTATGTTTGCTTTTATAATTTGTATCTACCAAAATGTTAATTTTCCATTTATACTTTTTCATATGTAATGGATTTAATAGTTAGTTAATATGAGATGATAATGTAGAACGAAGCCTTAACCCAATTAACAAATGACCTAAATGTTCTTCTGTTATAGGATAGAGACTATGAATATAACTATTATCCTTAATAATAATCTTTATAGTGAGGCAAATAAGCCTCTGAATATAAGGAAATTAGTGAAACTTCCATTTAGTTTGGCTTTTATTAAGAAGATAAGCTGAGAATAACTAATTTTAATCAATATTTAGATAAGTCAGAAAAATACTCTTTTAATAAGAACAAATATAAAATATCTTGTATTTGAAGAACCACCTGAAAAGATAATTTGATGAATCAGAATGGTTAGTACTTACTTAGCACATACAATACATTAGGCAAGATTCTAACTAATTGTACATTTATAGACATTACTTAAGAGTTAAAAATGAGAAACCCAAAGATTCATTGGCAATGACAAATTGGCATTTTCTATCGTATGAGGTGAAATAAAAACCATCATAAAAGTTCACTGTTTTGGTTTAAGACAACTAAATGAACATAAAGAAATTGAATAACTTTATCAGAAAGTTTGACTAGGCATAGAAATAAATGAGTAGCATTTTTGAACAGTAAGCAAAAAACACACATTATCAAATATCAGACAAAAATATATTACATAGAAAAATATCAGGCCTATAAAATTTCATTGACTTTTTGAGATCAGAAATAAAACAGATTACATTTTTAGGCACTATGACATGGTAACAGACATGATGAATTAATGTGTAACCAGAGTCAAGTGTGCTCATTATTATCCCCCAAAACTGTTAGAACTAGTAAACTAATGCAGTGAAGTTGGAGGATAGACAATCAACCTAAAAAATCAGTTGTGTTTCTATATGCTAATAATGAACTCTGAAAAATAAATCAAGAAAACGATTTTATTTACCATAGTATCAAAAAGGAAAAAATTAATCAAACGAAAGAGTGAACTATTTGTTCACTGAAAACTATAAAATATTGATGAAAGCAGTTATAGAAGAAATTTTTAAAGTGGAAAAATACCCCAGGTTTATGGATCAGAAGAATCAATATTGTTAAAATGTTCGTACTGCCAAATGTGATCTGCAGATTCAAAGCAATATCTATCAAGATACCAAAAGCATGTTTCATAGAAATAGAAGAAAATCTAAATTTAGTATGGAACCACAAAAGACCCCAAATAGACAACACAATCTTGAGCAAGAAGGAAAAATCTAGAGGCATCAAACTTTCTGGTTTTAAATTAGATTACAAAGCTTAATCATCAAAACAGCATGATAATGGCATATAAACACATTGTTTGATGAGAGAACCATGAAAGAGTCCAGAAATATATGCATGCATATACAGCCAACTAATTTTCACAATGGGAAATAAATAAACTCATCGACATATGCTGGGAAAATGGAAAATCCACCAGCCAAAAAAATATGAAATTGGAACTATCTCTTACACCATACACAAAATTCAACTTAAAATGGATTAAAGTGTTGCAGGGAGAGCCAAGATGGCCAGCTAGAGAGAGCCAGGAAGAGCTTCTCCACTGTGAGAAACCAGACCATCAAGTAGATTGGCACACTCTGAACAGATCTTTGGAAATAAGGCATTGAATGGGGATGAAGGGAGGATGTTGACCCTGGGCTGAAAAGGGAGAAAGCCGAGAACCCTGCACAGGGTTGTGGAGCACCAGGACTCATTCCTGGCCCTGAGCAGCTCCTGGAGAAGGAATGAGTGAAATAGACATGGAGTGGCCCACTCTCACCCTGAACCTCAAGAATCCTAGCTGCAGGAAACTCCATGACCCCACGGACATTTGAATTGTTAGAGAGAACTTCCCAGTGAGTTGGCAGATACAGAACTCCAGCCTGCATGGAGCCCGGAGGATTTGGTGCAGGAACGGCTGCAGTGGAGCAAAGCCAGGGGTGCCCTTCACCCAAGGCTCACCATGCTCTTCTAGGTGACTTTAGCCTCTGGTGGCAGGTGGACCTGGACATAGCAGGCCTATCTTGCCCACAGGATGGGGCCAGTCTGATCTGAGCATGACCCTGTCTGCCTATCCCAGGGTCCCAGCCTGGCTGCACCTGCTTGTAGTGCAGCCTTGGCTGCCTAGCCAAGGTGCTTGCCAGCAGCCACCACCACAGATCTTTCACCAGCAGACCCTGCCTAACAGTCACAGAGCTTCTGCAGGCAGCCCTCCAACAGCATACACTCACCCACAGTCCTCCCCGATAGGCACACACTTGTCTTTCAACTGCTTAGCTGGCACACACTCACCCACAGCCTCTCCTGCTGTTTTGCTGCCATGCATGTGCACGCAGGACCTGCCACTACCCACTGCTACTGGTGCACATGCACATGGGGACCCAGATGCTCACTGCCATCTTGCCAAAGTGCTTTCACCAGCACCCCCATCACAGTGTTGTTGCCAGTCTACTGCAGTTCCAAAAACAAATGCAACAAAAATTAAAATAAACAAATGGAACCTGATTAAATTAAAAAGCTTCTGCACAGCAAAAGAAATAATCACCAGAGTAAACAAACAACCCACAGAATGGCAGAAAATATTTGCAAACCATGCATCCAACAAAGGACTAGTATCCAGGATTTACAAGGAATTCAAACAAATCAGCAAGGAAACAAACCAAATAATCCCATCAAAAAGTAGGCAAATGACATGAATAGACATTTCTCAAAAGAAGATATATAAATGGCCAAAAATCACATTAAAAAATGCTCAACATCACTAATCACCATAGAAATACAAATTAAAACCACAAAAAGATACCACTTTACTCCTACAAGAATAGCCATTATTAAAAAGTAAAACAAACAAAAAAAATAGATGTTGGCATGGATGTGGTGAAAAGGAAATGCTTATGCACTTATACGCTGCTGATATGAATGTAAATTAGTACAACTTCTATGGAAAACAGTATGGGAATTCCTTAAAGAACTAAACACAGATCTACTATTTGATCCAGCAATCCCATGATGGGTATCTACCCATAGGAAGTGAAGTCATATCAAAAAGACACTTGCTCATGTATGTTTATTGCATAATTCACAATCACAAAGATATGGAACTAACCTAAGTTAGTTAGTTGCATGGTTTGCAAATATTTTCTGCCATTGACCAATGACTGGATCAAGAAAATGTTGTGTATATACACCATAGGATACTACTCATCATTGAAAAAGAACAAAGTAATGTCTTTTGCAGCAACTTGGATGGAGTTAGAGGCCATCCTTCTAAGTGAAGGAACTCAGGAGTAGAAAACCAAATACCATATATTTTTACTTATAAGTGGGAGCTAAGCTATGTGTACTCAAAGGCATACAGAGTGATATAATAGACTTTAGAGACTTAGAAGGGGGAGGGTGGCAGAGGAGCGTGGGATAAAAACCTACACATTGGGTATAGTGTATACTACTTGGGTGATAGGTGCACTAAAATCTCAGAATTCACCATTGTATAGTTCATTCATGTAACCAGAAACCACTTGTACTCCAAAAGCTACAGAAAAAAATATTTTGA
Source organism: Nomascus leucogenys (assembly GCF_006542625.1). Classification (NCBI taxonomy): domain Eukaryota; kingdom Metazoa; phylum Chordata; class Mammalia; order Primates; family Hylobatidae; genus Nomascus; species Nomascus leucogenys. The sequence goes on along the minus strand of NC_044382.1, from coordinate 74,345,849 downwards.
AAGCAGATTCTTTTTTTTTTTTTTTTTTTTTTTTTGAGACAGCGTCTCGCTCTGTCGCCCAGGCTGGAGTGCAGTGGCACAGTCTTGGCTCACTGCAAGCTCTGCCTCCCAGGTTCACGCCATTTTCCTGCCTCAGCCTTCCAAGTAGCTGGGACTACAGGCACCTGCCACCACACCTGGCTAATTTTTTTTGTATTTTTAGTAGAGATGGGGTTTCACCCTGTTAGCCAGGATGGTCTCAATCTCCTGATCTCATGATCTGCCTGCCTCAGCCTCCTAAAGTGCTGGGATTACAGGCATGAGCCACCACACCCAGCCTAGAAACAGATTCTTAAAGGAATGCTAAATATGAAACTTAGAGACTCTTACCTGCCACTACAAAAGCACACTTAAGTGCATAGTCCACTGACACTATAAAGCAACTATACAATCAAGTCTATAAAACAACCATCTAACAATATGATGGCAGGTTCAAATTCTCACATATCAATATCAAGCCTGAATATAGATAGACTAAAAGCCTCATTCAAAAGGCACAGAGTGGCAAGTTGAATATAAAAGCAAGGCTCAACTGTATGCTGTCTTCAAGAGACCCACCTCACATGCAATGATACCCATAGGCTCAAAGTAAAGGGATGGAGAGAGATCTATCAAGCAAACAGAAAACAAAAGAGCAAGGGCTGCTATTCTTATTTCAAACAAAACAGACTTTAAACCAACAACAATAAAAAGACAGGGACATTACATAATGATAAAGCATTAAGTTAAACAAGAAGACTTAACTATCCTAAATATACACACATCTAACACTGGAAAACCTAGATTCATAAAACAAGTTCTTAGAGATATGTGAAGAGACTTAAATAACCACACAATAATTGTAAGACTTCAACACCCAGCAGACAGTGTTATAAATATCATCAAGGCAGAAAACTAACAAAGATATTCAGGATCTAGACTTGAAACATGACCAAATGGACTTAATAGACCTCTACAGGACACTCCACCCAGCAGCAACAACAGAATATACATTATTCTCATCAGCACGTAGCACATACTCAAAGATTGACCACACCCTTGCCCATAAAACAATTCTCAATGAGTTCAAAAAACCCCAAATCATACCAACCACAGTGCAATAAAATAGAAATCAATACCAAGAAAATCTCTCAAAACCATACAATTACATGAAAATTACCTGCTCCTGAATGACTTTTCAGTAAAGAATGAAATTAAAGCAGAAATAAAGAAATTATTTGAAACAAATGAAAACTGGGACACACCTAAAGTGGTGTTAAGAGGAAAGTTTATAACACTAAATCCTTACATCAAAAAGTCAGAAAGCTCTCAAATTCACAACCTAACGTCACATCTGGAAGAGCTAAAAAACAAGAGTAACCCAACCCCAGAGCTAGCAAAGAAAAGAAATAAGCAAAATCAGAGATAAACTGAATGAAATTGAGATGTGAAAATCCATACAAAAAATCAATGAAACAAAAAATTGGTTCATTAAAAGAATAAATAATATTGAGGGAGCACTAGCTAGACTAATAAAAAGAAAAGATCTAAATAAACACAATCAGAAATAACAATGGTAACATTACCATTAACTTCACAAAAATATTTAAAAAAAACCCTCAGAGACTACTATGAATGCACACAAACCAGAAAACAGAAGAAATGGATAGATTCCTGGAAACATACAACCTCCTGAGATTGAACGAGGAAAATGTTGAATACCTGAACAGACCAATAACAACTTCCAAAAGAGAATCAGTAATAGAAAACCTACCAACCAGCAAAAGTCCTGGACCAGACAAATTCACAGCCAAATTCTACCAGGCATATAAGGAAGAGCTGGTACCAATCCTACTAAAACAATTCCAAAAATTTGAGGAGGAACGATTCATCCCCAACTCATTCTATGAGGCCAGCAACCTCATGACACCAAAACCTGGTGGAGGCATAATCAAAAATTACAAAAAAACTTCAGGCCAATATCCCTGATGAACATAGATGTAAAATATTCATAAGATACTAGTAAATGAAATCCAGCAGCAGATCAAAAAGTAAATTATCCATGATCAGGCAAGTTTCATTCCTCAGATGCAAGGTTGATTCAACATACGCATATCAACAAATATTATTTATCACATAAACCGAACTAAAAACAAAACCACATGATCATCTCAATAGATACAGAAAAGCCTTTTGATATCTCCTCATGTTAAATACCATCAACAAACTAGGCATTGAAGGAACATATTTCAAAATAATGAGTCATCTATGACAAACCCACAGCCAAAATTATACTGAAGGGGCAAAAGCTTCAGCTTGACCAACTCCCCTTGAGAACCAGAGCCAGGCTGCCCATTCACCACTGTTATTTAAAAGTACTTGAAGTCCCAGCCAGAGCAATTAGGCATGAGAAGGAAATAAAAGGCATCCAAATGGGAAGAGAAAGTCAAAGTATCTCTTTCTGCTGATGATATGATTCTATACCTAGAAAACCTCATATTCTCTGTCCAAATGCTCATAGAATTGATAAACAACTTCAGTAAAATTTCAGGATACAAAATCAATGTACAAAAATTACTAGAATTTCTATACACCAATAACATCCAAGCAGAGAGCCCAATCAAGAATGCAATGCCATTCACAATAGCCACAAAAAGAAAAATTACCTAGGAATACAGTGAAACAGGGAGGTGAAATATCTCTGCAGCATGAATTACAAAACTGCTGGAAAAAAATCAGAGATGGCACAAACAAATGGAAAAACATTCCACGCTCACGGATAGGAAGAATCAATATTGTCAAAATGGCCATGCTGCCCAAAGGAATTTACAGATTCAATGCTATCCTGTCAAACTACTGTTGTCGGGTTTTACAGAATTGGAAAAAAGCATTCTAAAATTCATATGGAACAACAAAAAAAGCCCAAATACCCAAAGCAATCCTAAGTAAAAAGAACAGAGCCAGAGGCATCACATTACCTGACTTCAATCTATGCTACAAGGCTACAGTACCTAAAACAGCATGGTACTGGTACAAAAACAAACACATAGATCAATAGCACAGGTTAGAGAACCCAAAAATAAAACCACACACCTACAACCATCTGATCTTCAACAGAGTTGACAATTAGAAGCAATGGGGAAAAAAGTACTTATTCAATAAGTGGTGCTGGGATAATTGGCTAGCTATAGGCATGAGATTGAAATGGAACCGCTTCATTTCACCATATACAAAAATCAACTCAGGGTGGATTAAAGACTTAAACATAAAACTAAAAGCTATAAAAACCCTAAAATAAAGCCTAGGAAATACCATTCTGGACATAGGCTTTTCATGACAGAGACCCCAAAAGCAATTGCAACAAAAACAAAAATTGACAAGTGGGACCTAATTAAACTAACAAGCTTCTGCACCACACAAGAAACAGCATTAACACACAATCTACAGAATGGGGAAAAATATTTGCAAACTATGTGTTGAGGTGATCAAACCCAACACCAGTTCGTGGCGGCTATGAAGTCCGGTGGAGTCAAAGGAATGAGACAAGACAAATTAAGAGTACATAGGGTGGGTCCAGGGGGCCAATGTTAGCATATGGTGGCTGCGAAGGCCCCGAGCTCTGGGACTATTTATTGGTAATCAAACAAAGAAGCAGGTGGTGAGGATGTGCAGATGTAGACAGGTGAGGACGTGAGGACCTGGGGGTAGAAAGGTAACAGTGCATCAAGCGTAACTGTGACAGTTTAGCATATGCTCTGCTACATGAGATAAGGGAGAACAGGTTCTTCTGATTCAAGACACAATCAATTTATGATCTTGGGAGATCAAGAAGCAAGGGGTCAGCGAGTCTGGACACATTCCAGAGGCTACAAGGGGTTTTATGCCCTGAGCCCTGGGTTCTCTCCAAGCCTCAAGGAGTTTTTATGCCCTGGGCTTAGATTGTAGCGTGGCAGGGCAGCCTTCCACACTTTGGCACAGAGCTTGGTGTTCCATAGGCCACAAGGGGTTTTAGACCCTGGACCCAGGATGTGTTCCAAGACTCTTTTACATGATGTCAGACAAGCGAGCCCTGCCTCAGCTCTTCCGCCAACATGTCTCCCTTTTTTGTTCTGCAAAACTGCCACAGCTATCATTGCTTGTTCTCGGCTTGTTCTTGGCCCCCTGGACTCACCCTATGTACTCTTAATGTGTCTTGTCTCATTCCTTTGACTCCGCCGGACTTCATAGCCCCCACGACCCGGTGTTGGGTTTGATCACTCCGCGGTTTCTCTGCAGAGGCGGCTTCCGCATCTGTAGACTGAAAGGAGACAGCATAAGCACCTAATTATCAGAACAAGGTTTACAAGTGCAGAGTTTCCAATGGTCTTAATCCATTTAAGAGGATTGATTGCAGACAACCCATCGGCTGCCTTGCTTAAAATATCAGTTCCAGGGAGCAGGGTTAAGTGAGCCTGAGAGGCTTCAAAAACCTGCTCTTTCAGTTTTACAATATCAAGGGTGAGATTTTCCTCTCTACCCTCTAGATGGCGTTTAATTCTTTCCCACTGGTATTCTGTTTCATTGTAACTGAGGAATATGCAAAAATCAGATATATTCCAATCACATCGCATTTGAATTCTAGTCTCTAAACTTATGATGTGATCCCCCATTCAAGTTACTGTCTGACAGAGATCATTAATTTGATTAACTATCTTTTGATCTATTTGGGCTTGAGAGTTCCATAATTTCATTGAATTATTTTGCCATTTATCAACAAATTAAACAGTTTGCACAGATGAGTGTAAAGCCACACCAGCTACTGCAGCAGTAGTGGTAACCGCAATGAGGCCAATTACAGCAAATAGAAGAGCAAGTATAAATCTTTTTGAACGAGATAAGAGTTTTTTAAGGATCTCAGTTATAATATGAATGGATGGTGATGCCTCCCATGGTCTATTTAGAGACACAGGGATCCAAACTCCTTCTGTGGCTCTAATTAACAAGATAGTTTGATTTTTATCAAAGGTTGAGTTAATGCAAGTAAACAAGCGATATTCGTGGCAGGTGATAAAATGGGTATTCATGTCAAGAGTAATATTTCCTATTGCTAACATAAAAGGTGGCAGGACACAACTTTGAATCCAAAAGGTCCTGTTAGAAAGAAAAGAAAGGGCATATTTATATTTACCTCCTTCCCCTTTATACTTATTATATTTACCTTCTCAAATTTTGATTGAACTTTGAGCCATAGCTAATTTTCATAATTCTGAATGCTGCTGTCCTACGGCAGGAGATATCATTTTTGGACTAGGAGTGACAGTGCCACCAAGGCTCCATATGATAGGGCCATCAGCTTCCGTCTCAATATACTATGTATGGTTCTCTTTCCAACAATTCCATCAGCTTATTTCATTTTTTCTACAAGAGGGCCTTCTGGTGCAATTTTTCTTAAAAATCCCCTTAGGGGACCAATCAGTGATGATTCCATAGGAATTATTTTGTAGCACCTCAGCCTTACTTGCTATACAATTTTCCCAACTCCAAGCATCCACACCTTCAAACCAAACTCTATTTTGTTTACATTCATGTTTGTCTGGGTGGAACTGCTGAGTTTTAGGGCTAGAATGGTTATATTTTAAACTTTGTCCTGAAATCATATGTAAAGTTGCCTGTGATTTATTTTTTCCAGGGATTACTGCCAACCAGACTTGTGTGCCCATTTGTAAGCATCCAGTGGTAGGTCCTAGGCATATTGGAGGATATTAATATCCTATTGATATATTCATGTTCTTCCCTTCCTCATTAGGATGCATTGGCCCTCAGTTATCTATGGGCTCAAGCATCCAGGTACTGTCATTGGTGTACACCTCAATAACAGGGTCCATCCAACTCACAGACCTAATTAAAGGAGGAAATGGGACATATGCCAAATAAGTAAAATTTTGAGTTGCTCCTACAGTAGGGAGGCTTACTGCCACAGTGAGTACTGCCAGCATGGCCACCATTAGGTTACTAGTTGTTTTTGGTTTGTTCTGTGCTCTCAGATTGTCGTCTGCCATCTGTGCCAGTTTCTTGATTTGTCCCCATGTTTGGAGGGTCTGCCTGGTGAGTATTCTAGGTCTTTTCCTTTGTCTCTGAGATGTTCATTTGTGCCATCACTTGTATCAGGAGTTCTGGCTCTTCCCAGAGTCTTCTCTTCCTGGTGTGTGTCATGATAGATCGTTAGATGTTTAGTGGGCACCCCCACAGGCACCTGATTGTCACCTGGAGAGACACAAGCAAATCCTCCTCCCCATGTAATTATTTTTCCTTTTTCCCAACTTTTTGTATGTGCATCCCTCCACCATATATCTTGTCCAGCTTTTTTATTTTCCTTTTGTCCTATTAAGTGTTGTTCAGCTGCTGTCATGGGTTGAACTTTCTGTAAGTTTTAAAAATGTAATTTTAATAAAGCTAGGTGTAATTGTATATGTGGGGTTTTATATTCCTGGTCTCCCTCTCTCTGTTTTTGTAACTGAGTTTTTAAGGTATGATTAGCTCGTTCAACTATTGCTTGTCCTTGTGAGTTTTATGGAATACCTGTAGTATGAGTAATATTCCACTGCTGAAAAAATGCAGCCATGGCTTTGCTGCAATACCCTGGACCATTAACAGTTTTGATTTTTTCCGGGATTCCCATAACTGCAAAGTAAGAGAAAAGATGTGTTTTAACATGAGCTGTAGCTTCCCCTGTTTGACATATGGCCCAGATAAAATGTGAATAAGTATCTACTGAAACATGAACAAAGGACAATTTTCCAAAAGCAGGAATGTGTGTTACATCCATCTGCCAGAAGGAATTTGGAGATAAACTTTAGGGTTAACTCCTGCTCCTTTATGTGGCAGATGCAAGACTTGACAGGCAGAGCAGTGTTTTACAATCTCCTTAGCCTGCTTCCAGGATAAGCCATATCTTTTTCTGAGGCCTGCAGCTTTAAGATGGGTTAAGGAATGGAATGTTTGTGCATCAGCAAAAGCCACAGAAACCAGTGCATCTGCCCTTTGATTAAGTTTAGTCAAAGGGCCATGGAGGTTAGTGTGTGCTCTTATATGAGTAATATAGAAAGGGGAATGTCTTTGTTGTACTGCTTGTTATAAAAAATGAAATAAAAGGTTAAGTTGTTCATCAGTCACATTGTGAATTAAAGCACGTTCAATATTTTGTGTGGCTTGCACCACACTTTTTGGACAGGGAGCATTTACTGTTTAAGTTAGAATCACCTTGTAAGGTAGAAAAAAGATGAGACATAGCATAGGTAGGAATGCCTAAAGTTGGATGAATCCAATTAATGTCTCCTAATAATTTTTGATAGTCATTTAAAGTTTTTAAATTATTTCTTCGAATTTGAACCTTTTGAGGCTTAATAGTACTTTGTTCTACCTTCATTCCTAAATATTGAAAGGGAGTAGAAGTTTCGATTTTATCAGGGGCTATGATTAATCCTGCTGCAGTTACAGCCTTTTCTAACTCTTTGTAGCATAGTATTAATTCCTCCCTAGTTTCAGCTGCACATAAAATGTCATCCATGTAATGGATAATATAACATTTTTTAAATTGTTCTCTAACTGGCTTAATAACTTTTCCGACATAAGTTTGACAAATAGTCGGGCTATTTAACATGCCTTGTGGTAATACTTTCCAATGGTATCTGTCCACTGGTTATTTGTTATTTATAGTAGGAACAGTAAAAGCAAATTTTTCATAATCTTGGTAGCTAAAGGAATGGTAAAGAAGCAGTCTTTTAAATCTATCACTATTAGAGGTCAGTATTTTGGGATCATTGTTGGAGAGGGCAGCCCTGGTTGCAGTGCACCCATGGGCTTAATTTTAACTGCCCCCAAATCTGTTAGCATTCTCCCTTTCCCTGATTTTTTTCTTAATAACAAACACAGGATAATTCCAAGGGAGAAAGTAGGCTCTATGTGTCCCTTTTGCAATTGTTGCTGTGCTAATTTTTTAAAAGCCTCCAATTTTTTACTGTTTCAGCGGTCATTGCTCCACCCAAACTAGTTTGGCACTTAGCCAAACAAGAGGAATGGGAGAGGGAGGCTCAGCAATGGCCACATCTAAAAATGATACCCTAATCCACTTCGATCTGTTTACCCTTTTAGTTCTAAAGGTTCTGGTTGGCCAATTTCATTCTTTCCTAATCCTTTTGCAGGGAGAGATCCCATATTTTTCATCATTTGTTTACTGTTATTACTATACTGATCCATAGGAATAGATATTTCAGCACCCCATTGTTGCAATAAGTCTCTACCCCATAGATTGACAGGAATAGGTGTAATAATAGGTTGAATTGTCCCTTCCTGGCCATCTGGCCCTTGACATGGTAAAATCAAGAAACTTTGAAAAACTTCTGAAGCAGCTCCTACTCCAATACCGATGGATGCCTTTTGTTTGGGCCAGTGCCGGGGCCATTGATTTAAAGCAATAATAGGAACATCAGCTCCAGTATCCACTAACCCTTCAAAATCCTTTCCCTGAATCGTTACTGTACAAATAGGTCTCTTATCAGACACTTGATTAACCCAATATACAGCTTTTCCTGCTGGGTTAGTACTACCAATGCCTCCTGTTCTTTTTACAGTGCTGCTTCCCAGTTTTGTATAAGGTAACAGCAACAACTGAGCAATTCTTTCTCCTGGAGAAGCAGACCATGGAGTTGAGGAACTAATAACTAGTTGAATCTCTCCGGCATAATCAGAATCAATTATTCCTGTATGCACAGTGACACCTTTTAAATTTAACTAGAACTTCCAAGCAATAGACCAACTGTTCCTGAGGGTAAAGGGCCCCTAACTCCCATGGGGACCTTCTTTGGCAGCTCCCCAGGAAGTAAGGAGACAGGAATTGTGCTGCAGAGATCTACAGCAGCACTGCCTGCTGTGGCGGGGGATAATTGTTGTACATTTGTAAGGGACTGACTGTGCCTGATATTCCTCGGTTTGTTGAGGGACCTGAGGCGGGCCCCTCTTCCCATTTCCTGAAAGAGGTTGCCCATCTTTACTAAATTTAGAATGATACCGATTTGCCCAGTGATTGCCTTTCTTACACCAGGGGCATACACTGGGACTTTTCTGTTGATTTATGGTAATAGTTTTGCCTTTTGATTTCCTTATCTACATTCCTTTTTTGTGTGTCCAAATTGCCCACGATTAAAGCAAGAGCCTGAGAAATGGGGCATATTTTTTCCCACCTTTGGTCCAGCCATAGCTTGAGCTAAAAAAGTAGCCTTATGTAAGTTACCCCCAATGCCATCACAAGCCTTAATATATTCAGCCAAATGAGTCTTCCCTTTCATAGGTCTAATAGCATTTTGACATGCTGCATTAGCATTATCATATGCAAGAAGCTGTATTACAACATCTTGAGCTCTTTTGTCAGTTATGGCCTTTACACAGCTTCCTAGAGCTGAGCAATAAAATCAGTATATGGTTCTTTAGGTCCTTGTTCACACAACTGAAAGAAGGATATTTTTCTCCTGTAACATTTATTCTTTCCCATGCCTGTAAGCGCACAGTGCGTAACTGAACAATGGCAACATTCTCCATTACTGCTTGATTTTCTAATCGACCCCAGTTAGGGCCGACTCCAATTACCTGTTCAAAAGAAACAGGCACAGGTGGCTGTGCTTGTGTGTTTTCCCTTGCCTGACTTTGTGCTTCATCAGCCCACCAGATTTTAAACTGTAAGTACTGAGACAGAGTGAGGACAGATTTTGTTAAAGTATCCAAGTCATATAATATTAATCTATTCTCAAGAGCCACATTTTTTAGTAAAGTTTGTACAAAAGGAGAATTTGGCCCACATTGACTAATGGCTTGCTTAAATTCCTTTAATAGCTTAAAAGGAAAAGTGGCCCAATTAGCTATATTTTGCCCTTCTTGCTGGGTGATAGTAATGGGAAATTGCCATGCTTTAAGGTCTCCCTCAGCCCTAGCGTTTTGAATAGAATTTTGTATAGCACCACCAATTGCTCCAGGTTTTGATGTTGCAACTACAGGAGCAGTAAGTTTTATAGGTAATTCATTTTCTCGCCCATTATGGGGAGGGGGAGGAGGTGGCCATTCACTTAATTCAGCAGGTGGAGCTGATGGGCTAGTAAAACATACCCTTTTTAGTTTCCCTTTCTTTTCTTTAATTTCCTCTGGTTTTTGCTCCTCGCATCTAGAATCTGAGGTTAGTTTTTTACACTCGTTTTCCTCTTCCTCATCTGAATCTGTCTCATCATCTGTTAGAAATGGCTCAAGAGCTGCCTTTATCAATGCCCACACTGACCAAACAGGAGCTGGAATTTTGGCTCCTTCTTTATACCCCTTTTTAAAATCTCTGCCAATTCTTTCCCATTCATCCAACTCCATAGTCCCTTGTTCTGGGAACCATGGGCAAAACTGCTCTACTCTACTAAAGAGTGTTGATAATTTCTGAGTACTAGCTTTCACTCCCCCTCTCCATAATAAACACCATAGAAAGTTTAAATAAGCAGAATGTTTGCTTTCATTCTGTCCCATTGTTACCCTGGTTCTTCTGAGCACCCAGCTTACCCACCGAGCTTCTTTCAGTCTTCCTCGGATGTCCTTTGACGATGTGTCCTCCACTTCCACACACTCTAGCACTCCTTCACTGGGGTCTTCATAGCCCCACATTGGGCACCAGAGATGTTGGGGTGATCAGACCCAACACCAGGTCATGGGGGCTACAAAGTCCCGCAGAGTCAAAGGAATGAGACAAGACAAATTAAGAGTACATACGGTGGGTCCTGGGGGCCAACGCTAGTGTATAGAGGCTGCAAAGGCCCTGAGCACTGGAAGCCTACACTATTTATTGGTAATCAAACAAAGAAGCAGATGGTGAGGATGTGCAGATATGGGGGTAGACAGGTGAGGATGTGAGGATGTGGGGGTAGAAAGTAGCGGTGCATCAAGCATAGCTGTGACAGTTTAGCATATGCTCTGCTACTTGAGATAAGGGAGGACAGGTTCTTCTAATTCACGATACAATCAATCTATGATCTTGGGAGAGCAAGGAGCAAGGGGCCAGCGAGTCTGGACACATTCCAGAGGCTACAAGGGGTTTTATGCCCTGAGCCCTGGGTTCTCTCCAAGCCTCAAGGGGTGTTATTCCCTGGGCTTACATTGTAGTGCAGCAGGGCAGCCTTCCACCCTTTGGCACAGAGCTTGGTGTTCCAAAGGCCACAAGGGGTTTAGACCCTGGACCCAAGACATGTTCCAAGACTCTTTTACATTATGTCAGACAAGCGAGCCCTGCCTCAGCTCTTCTACCAACACTATGCATTTAAGAGATGTTGAGATGGAGTCTTGCTCTGTCACCTAGGCTGGAGTGCAGTGGCGCAAATCTTGGCTCACTGCAACCTCCACCTCCTGGGCTCAAGCAATTCTCCCGCCTCAGCCTCCCGAGTAACTGGGATTACAGGTGCCCACCACCATGCCCGGCTAATTTTTGTATTTTTAGTATAGACAGAGTTTCACCGTGTTGTCCAGGCTGGTCTTGAACTCCTGACCTCAAGTGATCTGCCTGCCTCGGCCTCCCAAAGTGCTGGGATTACAGGTGTGAGCTTCCACACTTGGCCCAGTATATATAATTTCAAAACAAATATTACAACATATGAATTGGCATTGCAGTGGGAATCAGAAGAGTTCTGTGATCATGGACATTTTGGCGGGAATAGGTGAAATAATTGGCTATTACGTTTTGTATAAGAAAATCACCACCTGTTATTCTGTCCATTTTGGAGTAGTCAGGCTGAGGTGCACACAGTGTATGTTGTAACTTTTTGTGTAGCCATGACACACACTCTGTCTGCAACCCCAGACCAAGACAACTGAAAATTAAAGCATGATATGTTTTGTAGAGTAGTACAAAATGAATGGCATTTATGCATGATGAAATTATTTCCTAGTTACCCAATAAGAAATTAATAATGCAACAAAAAAATCATATAAGCCACAAGAGAAAGATTAAATCCCTTGTGATAGGAGGAGGAAACCCAGACTGATCCTAGATTTTGGTGATTGATCCTAGATGGGTTTTGTGGATCCTTACATACTTTCTGTCCTCTGTGCGGCTTGTTTTCTTTTCTTTCCTTTTTTTTTTTTTTTTTGAAACAAGGTCTCACTGTGTTGCCCAGGCTGGAGTGCAGTGGTGTGATCTTGGCTCACTGCAGCCTCCACCTCCCAGGTTCAAGCAATTCTCCCTCTTTGGCCTCCTGAGTAGCTGGGATTACAAGTGCCCGCCACTACACCTGGCTAACTTTTGCATTTTTACTAGAGGTTTCACCACGTTGGCCAGGCTGCTCTCGAACTCCTGAACTCAGATTCCACCTGCCTCTGCCTCCCAAAGTACTAGGATTACAGGTGTGATCCACTGTGCCCGGCCTGCAGTTTGTCTTCTAATAGCCAGCATTCTCTTTAGTAGTCCCAGTGGCAGGATGGCACAACCAGAGGTTCCCAAAGGAAAACCTCACGTCTGGATACCAAATATACTCTTTGGTTAAATGATAAACTTTTTCACTTGTCATTTCCTAGCACTGATGTAAACAACTTCAGGAGTTTGTCTGTACAGTTCTATATCTCTTGAGAAAATATTTTTCCAGCTTTTTTGTAGTTGGCAAAATACAATTGTATCTATTGGGTGAAAACTTAAACATAGCATCTGAAATCATAAAACTTCTAGAAGAAAACATTGGGGAAAACTTTCTTTTTTTAAAATTTTACTTTAAGTTCTGGGATACATGTGCAGAACGTGCAGGTTTGTTACATAGCTATCCATGTGCCAGAGTGGTTTGCTGCACCTACCAACCTGTCATCTGGGCTTTAAGCCTAGGTATTTGTCCTAATGCTGTCCTTCCCTTTGCCCCCCACTCCCCAACAGACCCTGGTGTGTGATGTTCCCCTTCCTGTGTCCATGTGTTCTCATTGTTCAACTCTCACTTATGAGTGAGAACATGTGGTGTTTGGTTTTCTGTTCCTGTGTTAGTTTGCTGAGAATGATGGCTTTGACATTGGTCTCAACAATGAATTTTTTGATTTGACATCAAAAACCCATACAATATAAGAAAAAACAATTAAGTGGGACCACATTCACTAAAACGTTTCTCATAGCAAAAGAAAACAATCAACAAAATTAAAAGTCAGTCTGTGCAATTGGAGAAAAATTCTGTAACAATATATCTGAGAATGAGATTATATATCAAACACATAAGGAATTCTTAAAACTGAACATCAATAAAGAAATAACCCAGGACCTGAACAGATATTTTTCCAAAGAAGTCCTACAATGGCCAACAAACATTTGAAAAGATGCTTAGCATCACGAATTGTCAGGAAATGCACATCAGAACTGCAATGAGCTATTACCTCACAGACTTGTCAGAATAGTATCTATTAAGAAGTCAAAAGATAATGAGTGCTTATGATGATATGGAGAAGGGAGAACTCTTGCACACTGTTAGTGGGAATGTAAGTGGATAAAGCTATAATGGAAAACAATATGGAGTTTTCTCAAAAAATTAAAACTAGAACTGCCACATGATCCAGCAATCCCACTTCTGGATATTTATCTGCCTTGGTTCATTTTGTGCTTCTATGACAGAACACTTGAGGCTGGGTAATTTATAATGAATAGATATTTATTTTCTCACAGTTCTGGAGGCTGGGAAGTGCAAGATCAAGGTGGTGGCATCTGGTGAGGGCCTTCTTGCTACACCACCATGTGGCAGAAATCAAAGGCACAAGGTACCAAACTAACCCTATGATAGTGACATTAAATCCAACTGAGGGCAGAAGCTTCATGGCCCTATTACCTCACAACCACATTTGCCACAACCAAATTTCAACACGAGTTTTGGAGGGGACAAACATTCAAACCATTAACAATAACCAAAGGGAATAAAATTGCTATCTTGAAGAGATATCTGCACTCCTATACTCACCACAGCATTATGCATAATAGACAAGATATAAAAACAACGTAGATGTCTATCAACAGAAAAATGGATAAAGAATATATGAAATATCTGTTAATATATCTATTTGTCTATCAAATGAAATACTATTCAGCCCTAAGAAAGAAAATCCTGCCATTTGCAACAACATAGATGAACTTTGAAGACATTATGCTAAGTGAAATAAGGCAGACATAGAAATACAAATTTTGAATGAACTCATTTTATGAGGAATCTAAAAAAGAGTAGAACTCATAATTACAGAGAGCAGAATGGTGGTGACCTGGGGCTGAGGGATTGGGAAAAAATGAGAGATATTGGTCAAAGGGTACAAACCTGTTGTCACAAGATAAATAATACTAGAGACCCAATGTACAGCGTTATGACCATACTTAATAATTACATCTTGTATACTTGAACTTTGTTAAGAAAAATGGATCTCAAATGAACTTACCACATTAAAAAATAGTAACTATGTGACATGACCGATATGTTCATTAGCTTTATTGTGGTAATAATTTCACAATATATAAATATATCAAAACATATATTTTAGTTTTTACACTTTAAATACAGTTTCTATTTGTCAATCATACTCCAAACAAGGTGGGAAAAGATTGTGTAATGAAACTAATATCTAGTCACATGTAAACTGTATTTAAGACCATTTGAAATAATTTTTAGATTAAATTTAAAATCTAAATTGGCATAATTTTTTAAAATTTTACTTTAAGTTCTGGGATACAGGTGCACAACGTGCAGGTTTGTTACATAGATATACATGTGCCATGGTGGTTTGTTGCACCTATCAACCCATCATCTAGGTTTGAAGCCCCGCATGCATTAGGTATTTGTCCTAATGCTCTCCCTCCCCTTGCCCCCCACCTCCCGACAGGTCCCAGTGTGTGATGTTCCCCTCCCTGTGTCCATGTGTTCTCATTTTTCAGCTCCTACCTATGAGTGAGATCATGCAGTGTTTGGTTTTCTGTTCCTGTGTTAGTTTGCTAAGGATGATGGTTTCCAGCTTCATTCACGTCCCTGCAAAGGACATGAACTCATTCTTTTTATGGCTGCCTAGTATTGCAGCCATACCACAATCCAATGTGATTGCTGGGTCAAATGGTATTTCTGGTTCTAGATCCTTAAGGAATCACCACACTGTCTTCCACAGTGATTGAACTAATTTACACTCCCACCAACAATGTAAAAGTGTTCATATTTCTCCACATCCTCACCAGCATCTGTTGTTTCCTGGCTTTTTAATGATCACCATTCTAACTGGCGTGAGGTGGTATCTCATTGTGGTTTTGATTTGCATTTCTCTAATGACCAGTGACGATGAGCTTCTTCTCATATGTTTGTTGGCCACATAAATGTCATCTTTTGAGAAGTGTCTGTTCATACCCTTTACCCACTTTTTGATGGGGTTGTGTTTTTTTCTTGTAAATTTGTTTAAGTTCCCTGTAGATTCTGGATATTAACCCTTTGTCAGATGGATAGATTGCAAAAATTTTCTCTCATCCTGTAGGTTGCCTGTTCACTCTGATGATAGTTTCTTTTTCTGTGCAGAAGCTCTTTCACTTAATTAAATTCCATATGTCAATTTTGGCTTTTGTTGCAATTGCTTTTGGTGTTGTAGTCATGAAGTCTTTGTAAATTGGCATAATTTTTACAGGGACAAAAAAGTTTTTTTGAAGAAGCATGATTTAAAAGCTAGAATTGAATATTTAGCTAAAATGTTTGATTTTTATTCATTGTTCATTTTAAAATTCTTTTTAGAGATGGGGTCTTGCTCTGTCACCTAGATTGAAGTGCAGTGGTGCAATCACAGCTCACTGCAACCTCAACCTCTGGGGCTCAAGGAATCCTCCCACCTCAGCCTCCTGAGTAGCTGGCATTACAGGCACTCATCATCATGCTTGGCTAATTTTTAAAACTTTATTTTTGTAGAGATGAGCTCTTACTATGGTGCCCAGGTTGGTCTCAAACTCTAGCCCTCGAGCAATCCTCCCAGCTCAGTGCCCCAAATTGCTGGGATTACAGATGTGAGCCACTGTGCCTGGCCTAAAATACTTTTGATAAATAAGAGTAAATTAAAATATTTTCAAAAGTGAAAATTTTGAGAGATTTTATTACCAATAGGAGCTTCTTTAGGGTACACGTCAAGAAGAAAGAAACATTTTCTGGTATGAAATTAAAATGAAAAACAGTAAGAGACTTAATATGGGAATATCAACTATGGTGGACGCTGAACTAAAGAAACTAAAAATTCCTTGGTAGGTTTCAAAAGTATTTAGATATAATAAAAATATAATTCTTTATATTTTTTCTGCATAATCTCATTTATATGTAAAATCTAATAAAGTTTAACTAAAAAAAAATAGAAAGTGAAATAATGGTTACCAGAGGCTTGATGTGGTGGGAAGAAATTATAGAATTTTTGATTGAAGGGTACAAAGTTTCAAATAGACAAGGTAAGTAGGTTTTGAGATCTATTTTACAGCAGCATGACTATAGTAAACCATAATGTAATTGTATATTTTAAAATGACTAAGAGTAAATTTCAAATGTCTTACCACAAATAATGCTGGTAAGCGAGTTGATAGATGTTATTTAACTCAATCATTCCATATTACATGCATATATTCAAACATCACATTTTACCCCATAAATTCATTCAACTTTGATTTGCCAATCAAAACTACTATTCATACTTTAAAGAGAAAGAAATAAAATTTAAGAAATTTGACGAGAGAAAAAACTGATTTTTTTTAAATCTCAGAAAACAGACACATATATTTTTCATATATATATATTTCAAATGACTTGCTTCCTTAGTGATGTAAGTAAACTTTTTTTCTGAGACAGAGTCTCACTATTGCCCAGGCTGGAGTTCAGTGGCATGATCTCTCACTGCAACCTCTGCCTCCAAGGTTCAAGCGATTCTCCTGCCTCAGCCTCCCGAGTAGCTGCGATTGCAGGCGCCCGACATCATGCCCAGCTAATTTTTGTAATTTTAGTAGAGGCGGGGTTTCACCATGTTGGCCAGGCTGTTCTTGAGTTCTTGACCTCAGGTGATCTGACTCCCTCGGCCTTCCAAAGTGTTGGGATTACAGGTGTGAGCCACCGCGCCCAGCCATAAGTAAACTTATAATGAATAGTCTAAACTCAACACTCAGGAATAAAATGTTTATTTTTAATATTCAAAATAATACAATACTATAAAAGACAGCCCCTAAAGCAACTGCTTAGAGTAAAATTATTTCTACATTTGTAAATAAATTATTCCTTCACTTGTTAGGGAAAAGATATTTGAATATATATTTTAAACTACATTTCAATGTATTAAATCAAATGAACATATGTACTTGGCAATAAAAAATTTATTAAACAAGTAGACAAGAAAACTTGCCTTCTTTTCTGATTTTAAAAGTGACAAACACTCGGCATTTAGGTGCTTATTTGTCTAGTGTTACTGGAGTGCTAAAGAGAAGTACTCAATGAGAAATGTTTCCATATTTATATCCATGCTGGGTGTGAATATATGGGAATTTTCCAAGGGTAGTATTATAAACATTCAACTACTATTATAGCCCCAGACTGACTGATTAGAATAAACATGGGTTACAAACCACTCATGTGGCCATCTTGTTTTTAGGCTTAACATTGATCAAGATCTAACAGAATCAACAAATGACAGCTATATGCTGGGTGCTCTTCGGACACCTTTATTTGCATTAATTGCTTTAATTTTACCAAACCCCTAAAGTTAGGGATGGGATCAGGAACCAGCTCATATCGAATTTCAATCTTAACAATTATGCCCAAACACCATGTCAACCCAATGCTTGTTTTAAATCCTGACCTAACATTTTGGCTTTGAATTTTTTAATTTAGTAAAAATAAAGAGAAATTTACAAACCACTTCTTTTTATCCATAGATAGTATGTAGAACTTAATTTTTCGTTTAAAGTATTCATTACAAAGTCTGAGACCAACACTTCAGTAAATGAATTATAACAATATTCCTCTTATGACTTAAAAGAACCATTAATTTTACTTTTGAAATATATTGAGTGTTTATATTTAAAGTTAAAATGAGCCTATTATTATATAGAAAATTTGTTGTCTGCATGAACCTTGTCATCCATTGAGTGGTCTACAGTTGCTAGAAGTTTCAGAAACACTAATAAGAATACTGTTTCTGATTGAATAATTAAAGAATGTTATGCTTTTTCAGTGACTAAAATAAAATAGATTGGAATTACTGATCAGTAACTTACAATGTGGTTTAAATGTTATTTAATGAATACATGTGAAGTTTCTCTTAAACTCATTTTAACAAATTACTTCTACTGTTTTTAACTTCTATTAGAAAAAAGTATTAAAATTTCTGCTACTGCAAGCCTATAAATTTTATTCAGATCTAAGCATAGCACTAATCTTAAAAGATCTGTATGCTTAGGATTATAAAAAGCCTGTTGCCATTCACACATGGAAGATAAATAACTGCTTTTCAGTAAACCCAAAGGGGCAATTGTGACTCACAATTATAAGCTATTAAAATATTAATAATATCACCTAGATGACACTTTTAGGTATCTGCACGTTCAAGTTGTTTAACTTATAATTCAAAAATAAATTTTTATAAAGTATAAAAAAATAAATATTTTTTTTTAGTTCTTAAATACTGTCATTGTTTCTAGTTGAAATAACATTAAATTTTAGAGGCCATGGCTTTAGAAACAAGAAATGTCATGGTTGACTCCGCTTTACTTCCTGCCTTATTTTACACAAACACAGCAGCACAAAAACGGCCAGAAATGCTACAACTTGACTGGAAATACAACAGTACCCTTCTAGGGAGAATATATGTGGGAGCATATTTACTTGAAATTCATGACATATTTTGTTGAAATACAAATATGGCAAGTAATAAAGACAAAAATTTTACAGGGCGATGGAGTAAGAAACATACTCTAAAATTACCTTCTAACCCATTATTTCTTTTTTCACTAGCATGGTTGTGAGGGAATGAGCATTTGCAGCAGTGTTTTTTGTTGTTGGTGTTGTTGTTTTTGACAGAGTCCAGCCCAGGCTGGAGTGCAATGGCACACGACCCCGGCCCACCGCAGCCTCCGCCTCCTGGGTTCAAGTGATTCTCCTGCCTCAGCCTCCCGAGGAGCCAGGCCACAGGCACGCACCACCACACCCAGCCAACCTCTGCACTTCTAGTAGAGATGGGGTTTCACCATGCTGGTCAGGCTGGTCCCAAACTCCTGACCTTGTGATCCGCCCACCTCGGCCTCGCAAAGTGCTGGGATTACAGGCATGAGCCATTGTGCCTGGCCCACAGCATGGTCTTAAATAACCTACACTCTCTGCTTCATCATTTTTGGGGTATGGCCGTAAGACATTTATGATTTTATTAGAAAAAATGTTTTCTCTTTCTAATTCAGAAATTCAGCATAATTTCACAGGTGGATCACAAGGTCAGGAGTTTGAGGCCAGCCTAACCAAGATGGAGAA
Organism: Nomascus leucogenys; assembly: GCF_006542625.1. Lineage (NCBI taxonomy): Eukaryota > Metazoa > Chordata > Mammalia > Primates > Hylobatidae > Nomascus > Nomascus leucogenys. Next base: position 74,326,317 of record NC_044382.1, on the reverse strand, counting down.
ACCTGGTCTCCACCAAAAATACAAAAATTAGCTGGATGTGATGACATGCACCTGCAGTCCCAGCCACTCAGGATTCTGAGGCAGCATTTCTTGAACCCGGGAGGCAGAGGTTGCAGCAAGCCAAGACCAAACCACTGCACTCCAGCCTGAGCAACAGAGAGAGGCTGCATCTCAAAAAAAAAAAAAAAAAAAAAACCTCATCTACAATAACTGTAGTAATTATACTTTGAAATAAATGTAACCAAAAAGTGGAAAAATCGGGGGCTGGAGCCAAGATGGCCAAATAGGAACTGCTCCAGTCTATAGCTCCCAGCATGAGTGATGCAGAAGATGGGTGATTTCTGCATTTCCAACTGAGGTAATATGGGATCATCTCACTGGGGAGTGTTGGAAAGTGGGTGCAGGACAGTGGGTGCAGTGCACCGAGTGTGAGCTGAAGCAGGGTGAGGCATCACCTCACCCAGGAAGCCCAAGGGACAGGGAATTCCCTTTCCTAGTCAAAGAAAGGGGTGACAGATGGCACCTGGAAAATCGAGTCACTCCCACCCTAATACTGCACATTTTCAATGGTCTTAGCAAATGGCACACCAGGAGATTATCTCCCACGCCAGGCTCGGAGGGTCCTATGCCCACAGAGCCTTGCTCATTGCTAGCACAGCAGTCTCAGATCAAACTGCAAGGTGGCAGCGAGGCTGGGAGAGGGGCACCTGCCATTGCCGAGGCTTGAGTAGGTAAACAAAGCGGCTGGGAAGCTCGAACTGGGTGGAGCCCAACGCAGCTCAAGGAGGCCTGCCTGCCTCTGTAGACTCCACCTCTGGGGGCAGGGCATAGCCAAACAAAAGGCAGCAGAATCCACTGCAGACTTAAATGTCCCTGTCTGACAGCCTTGAAGAGAGTAGTGGTTCTCCCAGCATGCAGCTGGATATCTGAGAACGGACAGACTGCCTCCTCAAGTGGGTTCCTGACCCATGAGTAGCCTAACTGGGAGGCACCCCCTAGTAGGGGCAGACTGACACCTCACATGGCCGGGTACTCCTCTGAGACAAAACTTCCAGAGGAACGATCCGGCAGCAACATTTGCTGCTCACCAATATCTGCTGTTCTGCAGCCTCTGCTGCAGATACCCAGGAAAACAAGGCCTGGAGTGGACCTCCAGCAAACTCCAACAGACCTGCAGCTGAGGGTCCTGACTGGTAGAAGGAAAACTAACAAACAGAAAGGACATCCACACCAAAACCCCATCTGTACGTCACCATCATCAAAGACCAAAGGTAGATAAAACCACAAAGATGGGGAAAAAACAGAACAGAACAACTGAAAATTCTAAAAATCAGAGTGTCTCTCCTCCTCCAAACGAATGCAGCTCCTCACCAGCAATGGAACAAAGCTGGATGGAGAATGACTTTGACGAGCTGAGAGAAGAAGGCTTCAGACGATCAAACTTCTCCAAGCTAAAGGAGGAGGGTAGAACCCATGGCAAAGAAGCTAAAAACCTTGAAAAAAGATTAGATGAATGGCTAACTAGAATAACCAATGTAGAGAAGTCCTTAAATGACCTGATGGAGCTGAAAACCATGGCACAAGAACTACATGACAAATGCACAAGCTTCAGTAGCTGATTCGATCAACTGGAAGAAAGGGTATCAGTGACTGAAGATCAAATGAATGAAATGAAGTGAGAAGAGAAGTTTAGAGAAAAAAGAATAAAAAGAAACAAACAAAGCCTCTAAGAAATATGGGACTATGTGAAAAGACCAAATCTACATCTGATTGGTGTATCTGAAAGTGACGGGGAGAATGGAACCAAGTTGGAAAACACTCTGCAGGATATTATCCAGGAGAACTTCCCCAACGTAGGAAGGCAGACCAACATTCAAATTCAGGAAATATAGAGAATGCCACAAAGATACTCCTCGAGAAGAGCAACTTCAAGACACATAATTGTCAGATTCACCAAAGTTGAAATGAAGGAAAAAATGTTAAGGGCAGCCAGGGAGAAAGGACGGGTTACGCACAAAGGGAAGCCCATCAGACTAACAGTGGATCTCTCAGCAGAAACTCTACAAGCCAGAAGAGAGTGGGGGCCAATATTCAACATTCTTAAAGAAAAGAATTTTCAACCCAGAATTTCATATCCAACAAAACTAAGCTTCATAAGTGAAGGAGAAATAAAATCCTTTACAGACAAGCAAATGCTGAGAGATTTTGTCACCACCTGGCCTGGCCTACAAGAGCTCCTGACGGAAACACTAAACATGGAAAGGAACAACCGGTACCAGCCACTGCAAAAACATGCCAAATTGTAAAGACCATCGGTGCTAGAAAGAAACTGCATGAACTAATGAGCAAAATAACCAGCTAACATCATACTGACAGGATCAAATTCACACATAACAATATTAACCTTAAATGTAAATGGGCTCAATGCTCCAATTAAAAGACACAGACTGGCAAATTGGATAAAGAGTCAAGACCCAACAGTGTGCTGTATTCAGGAGACCCATCTCATGTGCAGAGACACACATAGGCTCAAAATAAAGGGATGGAAGAAGATCTACCAAGTAAATGGAAAACAAAAGAAGGCAGGGGTTGCAATCCTAGTCTCTGATAAAACAGACTTTCAACCAAAAAACATCAAAAGAGACAAAGAAGGCCATTACATAATGGTAAAGGGATCAATTCAACAAGAAGAGCTAACTATCCTAAATATATATGCACCCAATACAGGAGCACCCAGATTCATAAAGCAAGTCCTTAGAGACCTACAAAGAGACTTAGACTCCCACACAATAATAATGGGAGATTTTAACACCCCACCGTCAACATTAGACAGATCAACGAGACAGAAAGTTAACAAGGATATCCAGGAATTGAACTCAGCTCTGCACCAAGTGGACCTAATAGACATCTACAGAACTCTCCACCCCAAATCAACAGAATATACATTCTTCTCAGCACAACACTGCACTTATTCCAAAATTGACCACATAGTTGGAAGTAAAGCACTCCTCAGCAAATGTGAAAGAGCAGAAATGATAACAAACTGTCTCTCAGACCACAGTGCAATCAAACTAGAGCTCAGGATTAAGAAACTCACTCAAAACCGCTCAACTACATGGAAACTGAACAACCTGCTCCTGAATGACTACTGGGTACACAACAAAATGAAGGCAGAAATAGAGATGTTCTTTGAAACCAATGAGAACAAAGACACAACATACCAGAATCTCTGGGACAGATTTAAAGCAGTGTGTAGAGGGAAATTTATAGCACTAAATGCCCACAAGAGAAAGCAGGAAAGATCTAAAATTGACATCCTAACATCACAATTAAAAGAACTAGAGAAGCAACAGCAAACACATTCAAAAGCTAGCAGAAGGCAAGAAATAACTAAGACCAGAGCAGAACTGAAGGAAATAGAGACACAAAAAACCCTTCAAAAAATCAATGAATCCAGGAGCTGTTTTTTTGAAAAGATCAACAAAATGGATAGACCACTAGCAGGACTAATAAAGAAGAAAAGAGAGAAGAATCAAATAGATGCAATAAAAAATGATAAAGGGGATATCACCACTGATCCCACAGAAATACCAACTACCATCAGCGAATAGTATAAATACCTCTATGCAAATAAACTAGAAAATCTAGAAGAAATGGATAAATTCCTCGACACATACACCCTCCCAAGACTAAACCAGGAAGAAGTTGAATCTCTGAATAGACCAATAACAGGCTCTGAAATTGAGGCAATAATTAATAGCTTACCAAAAAAAAAAAAAAAGTCCAGGACCAGATGGATTCACAGCTGAATTCTACCAGAGGTAGAATGAGGAGCTGGTACCATTCCTTCTGAAACTATTTCAATCAACAGAAAAAGAGGGAATCCTTCCTAACTCATTTTATGAGGCCAGCATCATCCTGACACCAAAGCCTGGCAGAGACACAACAACAACAAAAAAGGAGAACTCTAATTTAGACCAATATCCCTGATGAACATCGATGCAAAAATCCTCAATAAAATACTGGCAAACTGAAACCAGCAGCACATCAAAAAGCTTATCCATCATGATCAAGTGGGCTTCATCCCTGGGATGCAAGGCTGGTTCAACATACACAAATCAATAAACATAATCCAGCATATAAACAGAACCAAAGACAAAAACCACATGATTATCTCAATAGATGCAGAAAAAGCCTTTGACAAAATTCAACAGCCCTTCATGCTAAAAACTCTCAATAAATTAGGTATTGAGGGGACGTATCTCAAAATAATAAGAGCTATTTATGACAAACCCACAGCCAATATCATACTGAATGGGCAAAGACTGGAAGCAATCCCTCTGAAAACTGGCACAAGACAGGGATGCCCTCTCTCACCACTCCTATTCAACATAGTGTTGGAGGTTCTGGCCAGGGCAATCAGGCAGGAGAAAGAAATAAAGGGTGTTCAATTAGGAAAAGAGGAAGTCAAATTGTCCCTGTTTGCAGATGACATGATTGTATATCTAGAAAACCCCATCATCTCAGCCCAAAATCTCCTTAAGCTGATAAGCAACTTTGGCTAAGTCTCAGGATACAAAATCAATGTGCAAAAATCACAAGCATTCTTATCCACCAATAACAGACAAACAGAGAGCCAAATCATAAGTGAACTCCCATTCACAATTGCTTCAAAGAGAATAAAATACCTAAGAATCCAACTTACAAGGGATGTGAAGGACTTCTTCAAGGAGAACTACAAACCACTGCTCAATGAAATAAAAGAGGACACAATCAAATAGAAGAACATTCCATGCGTATGGATAGGAAGAATCAATATCCTGAAAATGGCCATACTGCCGAAGGTAATTTATAGATTCAATGCCATCCCCATCAAGCTACCAATGACTTTCTTCAGAGAATTGGAAAAAACTACTTTAAAGTTCATATGGAACCAAAATAGAGTCCACATTGCCAAATCAATCCTAAGCTAAAAGAACAAAGCTGGAGGCATCACGCTACCTGACATCAAACTATACTACAAGGCTACAGTAACCAAAACAGCATGGTACTCATACCAAAACAGAGATGTAGACCAACAGAACAGAACAGAGCCCTCAGAAATAATACCACACATCTACAACCCTCTGATCTTTGACAAACCTGACAAAAACAATAAATGGGGAAACAATTCCCTATTTAATAAACGGTGCTGGGAAAACTGGCTAGCCACATGTAGAAAGCTGAAACTGGATCCCTTCCTTACACCTTATACAAAAATTAATTCAAGATGGATTAAAGACTTACATGTTAGACCTAAAACCATAAAAACCCTAGAAGAAAACCTAAGTAATACCATTCAGGACATAGGCATGGGCAAGGACTTCATGTCTAAAACACCAAAAGCAATGGCAACAAAAGCCAAAACTGACAAATGGGATCTAATTAAACTAAAGAGCTTCTGCACAGCAAAAGAAACTACCATCAGAGTGAATGGGCAACCTATAGAATGGGAGAAATTTTTGCAATCTACTCATCTGACAAAGGGCTAATACCCAGAATCTACAAAGAACTCAAACAAATTTACAAGAAAAAAACAACCCCATCGACAAGTCAGGGAAGGATATGAACAGACACTTCTCAAAAGAAGACATTTATGCAGCCAAAAAACACATGAAAAATGCTCATCATCACTGGCCATCAGAGAAATGCAAATCAAAACCACAATGAGATAGCATCTCACACCAGTTAGAATGGCAATCATTAAAAAGTCAGGAAACAACAGGTGCTGGAGAGGATGTGGAGAAACAGGAACACTTTACACTGTTGGTGGGACAGTAAACTAGTTCAACAATTGTGGAAGACAGTGTGGCGATTCCTCAGGGATCTAGAACTAGAAATACCATTTGACCCAGCCATCCCATTACTGGGTATATACCCAAAGGATTATAAATCATGCTGCTATAAAGACACATGCACATGTATGTTTATTGTGGCACTGTTCACAATAGCAAGGACTTGGAACCAACCCAAATGTCCATCAATGATAGACTGGATTAAGAAAATGTAGCACATATACACCATAGAATACTATGCAGCCATAAAAAATGATGAGTTCATGTCCTTTGTAGGGACATGGATGAACCAGAAACCATCATTCTCAGCAAACTATCGCAAGGGCAAAAAACCAAACACTGCATGTTCTCACTCATAGGTGGGAATTGAACAATGAGAACACATGGACACAGGAAGGGGAATGTCACACACTGGGACCTGTTGTGGGTGGGGGGAGGGGGGAGGGATAGCATTAGGAGATATACCTAATGTAAATGACGAGTTAATGGGTGCAGCACACCAACATGGCACATGTATACATATGTAACAAACATGCACGTTGTATACATGTACCCTAGAACTTAAAATATAATTTAAAAAAATATATATATATATAAAGAAATTCTCAACAAGCTAGGCCTAAAGGAACATACCTCAACTTAATAAAGGCCAAATATGACAAATCCACAGGTAACATTATACTAAATAAGGAAAAGCTTAAAACTTTTCTGCCAGGGCCTGGAACTAAACAAAGATGTTCATTTTCACTATTTCTTTTAAACATAGTACTGGAAGTCCTAGCCAAAGTAATCAGGCAAGAGAAAGAAATAAAAGGCATCCAAATTGGAAAAGCAGAAGTTTAATTGTTGCTTTGTACAAATGACATGATCTTATATTTAGATGAACCTAAAGATGCCACCAAAAACTATTAGCTCTGGTAAATAAGCAAAGTTGCAGGATAAAAAATCAACATACAGAAATCAGGAGGATTTCTATATACTAAGGAAGTGGCTGAAACGGAAGTCAAGGAAGCCATGTCATTTATAATAGCTACAAAATATGAAAATACCTAGTAATAAATTTCACTATGGTGGTGAAAGACCTCTACTAAGGGAACCAAAAAACACTGATGTAAGAAACTGAAGAGTACACACACAAATGAAAGGACATTCCGTGCTCATAGATTAGAAGAATTAATATTGTTAAAATAACCAAAGCAATCTACAGATTCAATGCTATCACTATCAAAATACCAACTTTTTTCACAGAAAAAAAAGTCTAAAATGTGTATGGAACCAAAAAAGAGCCTGAACAGACAAAGCAATCCTGAGCAAAAGAACAAAGCTGAAGACATTATACCACCTGACTTCAAAATATAATACAAGGTCAGAGCAATCCCAAAAGCATAGTGTTGGTATAAAAAAGGACACAGGGACCAATAGAACAGAATAGAGAATTCAGAAAAAAAAACACATATTTACAGGTAACTGACTTTCAACAATGGCACTAACAACATACATTGGGCGGATACCCTCTTCAATAAATGGTACTGAAAAAACTCGTTAGCTATATGCATAAGCTATTCAATTCAATTTGAAACTAGACCCCTATCTCTCACTATATATATAAAAATCAACTGAAAATAAAAGATTGAAACACAAGATCCATAACTATAACTCTGTGAGAATAAAACATAAGAGAAATCCTCCTGTACATTGATCTAGCCAGACCAGAGATTTTATGGCTAAGACCACAAAATCACAAGCAACAAACAAATACTAGAAAATGGGACCTTATTGAACTACAGAGCTTCTGCACAACAAAGGAAGCAATCAACAGTAATCAGACAACTTGTTGAATGGGAGAAAATATTTGCAAACTATTCATGTGACACTATCAGTTATATAACTAAAAGATATGAAAACCTATGTGTACACAAAGGCCCCCTGCAGCACTATTCATGATAGCTGAATGGGTAAACAACCCAAATATCAATCAGTGAGAATGAGGAAAAACAATACACCATGGAATACTATGCAGCCATAAAAAAGAATGAGTTCATGTCCTTTGCAGGGACATGGATGAAGCTGGAAACCATCACCCTCAGCAAACTAACACAGGAACAGAAAACCAAACACCACATGTTCTCACACATAAGTGGGAGTTGAGCAATGAGAACACATGGACACAGGGAGGGGAACATCATACACCAGGGCCTATCAGTGGGTTGGGGGCAAGAAGCGGGAGAGCATTAGAATAAATACCCAATGCATGAGGGGCTTAAAACCTAGAAGACGGGTTGATAGGTGCAGCAAACCACCATGGCACATGTATACCTATGTAACGAACCTGCATGTCCTGCACATGTATCCCAGAACTTAAAAGTAAAATAAAAAACATATATATATACGTTTTTATAATGAAATACATTCAGCAAGCAAAATTGAGGCATATAATGACACGTGGTACAAGAGGAGTAAACTTATCAAAAGGCTAAGAAGAAAGCAGAAGCAGAAGATCCCATACTGTAGAACTCCAATCATAAGACATGTCCAGAAAAGGCAAATCTCTGGAGACAGAATATAAACTAATGGCAGTCTATGGCTTGAAGAGAATGAAGAGTGACTACAAATAGCGCAAAGTCTTTTTAGAGATGAACAGAAATGTACTTAAATTAGACTGAGATTATGATTGTATAATTTAGCAAATACCCTATGAAGCATGCAATGTGTACTTAAAATGTGACATTGTGGCTCATCAGGCTATGTTCTGAGCTCAGGGCTCCAGCGAGGTGCCTAAAGCCCAATAAATACATAATAGCATTTGTAGTGTGTGATCAAGAACATTATATGCAGAAATTATCATAGTTGAAAATCTTACCATTTTCCTTAAAGCATCAAATACAATTTATAAAACACAAAAGGGAAAGAAAGCCTATGGTGCTGTCTGCATTTCATCCAGGCATAGGTGAAACTCTAGCCTCTCATTTGACTTTTGGTGGCATATGTGGGCAGGCAGCCATGGCTTTTCAGTGGTTTTGGCTGTAGTAGGGCAGTCACTGGATAAAAGTTTTCTGGTTTTATTTTTTTGCCTTTGCCCATTGGTGTATCTGAGTTGCCAGTTTCTTTAGCTCCAAGAGTGCAATATATGGGCAAAGAAACCCATGTTTCACCCCACTCTGTTATCACATCTTTCTTCGATTTACAAAGAGTATGCTTGCTTTCTTCCACCTTTTAGAGCTTTCTCCATTTTGTCTTACATATAATGTCCAGGGATTTTAGTTGTACTTATAGGGAAGAGTACAGACATGTATGTCTAGTCTGTCTTTCCCAGAGCAGAAATGCTTACTTGTGAATGGATTAAACTGAGCTATCTCTAATTTGCCCATATTCCAAGCAGAAATATCAAGTTACTGATATTAGTCCCCATCTGAGACCCTACTCTAAGTGGTGGCATCCCTTCCTGGGCACTGGGGCCTTGGCTGCGGCAGCAGGGAGACATGCTGCCACTCAGGTCTTGAGCTCCCCTCTAGCACAGTGATGTCACTGCCTGTGGTGGAGAATATGATTAACAACAAAATCTCCTACCAACCCAGGAAATCTCTCCGGAAAGCCAGAAGAGAAAGAGAACAGTTTCATTTCTGAAACAGAATCATTAAACCGCATTGTGATGCACAAAACAGACAATAACTTAGCATATTGCAGGAAAGAAGGAAATCTCACCCTCATGCATAGGCAGGCAGTTACAACCAGTGCACGTGTGTTCCCGAGATAAACAGTAACCAGTCCTCAAGGAAGGGACTTGACAGCACTGTTTTTACATGTCCCTCAAGGGTAGCCACAGTGTTTACTAATGGCATTTATGACAAGAAAAGATCAGTGTCTCATAGTTTATGGCAGGAGTAGGTTAGTAAGTTAGAGCCAGGCACTGGCGGAAGTTGGGCTCCTACCCTCTCATGGGAACTCTCTCCCTTAATGATTCCATTTCAGAGAGATGGCTCCCAGGCCCTTGAGAAAGATAGTCCTGGTCGGAAGCTGGTAAGGGCCTTACTTAACTTTTGAAGAGACTTCCATACATCACAGAGGGACAGAGAACCAACTCATAAGGACGAGATTTCTTTTAAAAATGCTCTCAAAGAAAAAGGCAGGGTTCCTTTTCCGTTTTACACTGAGATAAATTTGTTTAATTGGTGATTACCCTTGTATCCGCCAATGATTCAATGACCTCCATCTTCTATTCTCCAGTCTTACCTCAGTTCAGCCACTCCCTCCTACTCTCTGGTACTCAGCCCTGTGTCTTCCAGCTGCCTTTCTCCTTATATCCTCAATCCTGTTTCCTTAACTCAGGGATTTTCATGCTCTGTTGGGATCCTCCCTCCCTGCACTGCCTCCTGGATGCTCTCTGCAGGCTCTGAGCTGGGGCAGCCAGGGGGTCCCTTCCCTTGGATTCAGCCTCCAGGCCACTGCCCTGTGCTCCTGTCAGATACTTTCCAGGGTCTGGACACATTCGGGTCACATAGTGGATCTGGCTTCCTATTTGTTTGATGCTGGGGGGATTCTGGACCTTGTTCTTTCACATACATAGAAGGCAAACCTCTAAACAGATTTTAAAATTCTTTATTATCAATTTTGGACTGAGATAAATTCTCTATTGCTTTACAGTGACACAAATATTGTAGCTCAATTTTTGGTAGTTAGAATTTTAGATTATTATTTTCAGTACTGTGATTTCCCATATTTAATCAACTTATAGGAAAGGCATGATAAAGAGATTATCTCATGTTAGAATACCATTTTCTTTAATTTTTGAATTAGCTCTCTTCCCCCACCAACCCACAATCTTTCTGTTTTAAGCACAGGCATTTTTGGCAGCCATGAGTCTTTATTCTGGGCAACAGGAGTGGCTCCAAAGATGATGGGTCTATGGCCTGTTATAAATGGAGCTCTTGCAAGCAAGTCCTGGTGATCAGAAGGTGACCCAAGGCCCCTCCTCAAGGCAGAGCACTAAGCCTGAAACAAAGGAAGAACCCTTCCAGGGAAGGAATATTTAGCCTGAAAATTCTTTTGTTCACTCACTTTTCAGGCGTCTTTATCCATTAGTAAGCATGATATATATACAGACACACAGATGCTTCCTGATGTGTCCATGAGTTTAAGGATAATTACTTCTCTCAGTGATCCTCATTTTCAAACTTGTTATTTAAGGTTTTATCATCCTCCTGCCAAAAGACACAGGGTCACGCTTAGGCCTTGGTGGCATGGAGGGAGGGTCTCTGAAAGTCACTCAAATATACACTCTGATTAGTTTCAAGGTGTATTCACATTTCCCTGTCCCCTGTAGGCCAGTCCTTGGAGAGACCAGGAAATCCAGAGTTTCCCACAAGAATGGGGATTCCTTGGAAGAGAGTTTCACCTTGAATCAAGAAAGAGGAATCACATACTTTCAAAGGAAATTACCCATGATCTCAAGATCTCAAGATCTCAAGAACCAGGGGCAGAAGGAAAAGACGGGCTGACACAGGTGGTGGTCCTGTCTCCATCCAAAAAGCTACCACTGCCTCTAGACCCTCTCGGGATGGGAACATATCCTGATTCCAATACCTAAAATAGGCAAAGTTGGGAGGATGCAAACTTCTCCATTCTGTGTCAGACATTTCTTAGAGAAAACCCATACATGAATAACCAAAGAAAAGTATGAGAAAAAATTGAAAATCTATTCTAGGCTATTCACAATGTTTTGCTGGTATTCTGGGCTCCACATGCATTTCAAGAAGACTGAAGTGTGCCAAGCCTACAGGACGATGAAGAATGAATGTCTTAGTCCTGGACTTTGGCCTGTCCATTCAGGTGCATGATACAGAATTGTCTTTAAAGATGACTTGCCAGAGTCAGACATCAATGAAGAGTACTACATGCAGAATACACACAGAGCAATTTTGGACTCTGATGGAACAGTCAGTTGGCCTGCTGGGGAGAGTCACATATACCAGTGACATGCTGCTCAAACTGGCACAGACCACATGCTACTGCCAAAGGAATAAGCACATTTGCTCCTTCTGGGTGAAAGAAGAGTGTGAGGGAGAAGAGGAGGGTCCATACAGACATGAGAAGCCTACAGATCCAGATGATCTCCTTGCTGATAAGAATATTAAAGACTGAATCCGATATTATGGAATCAATGACCCTACAGCAGATAAGCTTCTAAACCAGGCTTCACCATGCCTTGTCTGGATCCACCAGAGGACAAGGTTGTCACTACACTCTTTGTTGGTGATCTCGGTGATGCCATTACTGAGACAGATCTAAATAATCATTTCTAATTATTTGATGATCTGAATGATCACTGTTGTGCAGATGTAGAGTGCTTTCATCCAGGTTTCCACAGGGCAGGCTGCAGAAGTGGCTGCTGAGAAATCCTTTAATAAGTTGATTGTCAAGGGCTGCAGACTCAGTAGAAAATGGAGAGGATCCCAAGCAGCCAGAGGAAAAGAAAAAGGACAGAACCACAGGCTGGGATCCAGCTAACACCTATTCCAGCACTTCCAGGAACAGGAACTCTTCCTCCTCCTGCAGCAGCAGCAGATGTATCTGCCAACCACAGCAACCTGCCCCCATGTGCGTCTTCAGCTTTGGTGAGCATTACCTGGCCACCAGCCCCTGGTGTGTCCTGCTGCTACGACCAGGATTTCAGCCACCTATGTTCCATCCAATAGGACCATTGCCTTCCTTTTGAGAGGACTCTAGGATCAATCCATTGTGTTGGATCCTGTGTTGGACTCCAGGATCAATCCATCTCGGGACCCCCAGAGGATGGGAGCTTGTTCCAGAAATCACAGCAGTCCCTGTCACATTTTCACCACCATGTGGCTCTATGGAAGAAGCATCACTTTAAAATCCCAATTAATGAACATTGGAGTAAATTTTTTTTCTTTCTTTGTGGTTCCCAGTGCAGCTGAATGTGGTCAGATATGGGCATGGTTTGTCATATGGATTCAAAGGATCAATAGAGCTCAAATAAGCTGTCATTAAAACATCTGTTTATTACTACCATAACATGACTAATAAACCCTACTGCCTGTTCCTCTCACCTCTATGGGGGACGAGTGGCTGAGTGAGTTATAGAATGTCCAATGGAGTTAGCAGTCCAATCATATAATCATTTTGTCTCTTTTTATGACTGTGGAAATTGACCTGAGGGGGGAAAAAAACCTTTTGAACATGTTTGTGTCCATTGGGTATTTTCCATTTTATTACGTTAAAAAAGGATCACTAGTACTAATTGTTGTAGTGGTGTGTGTGATTTAACTCTTTTGAAGTCACACCCTCAGAAAAACAGATAGAAACCACTTCCCATCATGGCCAAGATCTTTTCTTTCCTCTCTTTTTCCTCATGTATCACCAAAGAAATCTGAGCAGTATTTTACTTCCATATGCACCAAAAAAAAAAAAAAAAGACAAAATAGAACGTCTTTTTACTTCTATTAGCCAGATGAAAACAGACTTCAGGGAGCTTTCTATCATGATAAGAAGAGCTCCTCAGTCACACACTAGTCCTCTGCCCCAGGCCCCAAGACATCCATGAAGCTGTCTTCCTTATCTCAGGGGAAAAAGCTCCCTGGGCATTGGACCCTCCAGGGGTGAGCTTCCCAGCCCTGGTGGTGCATCAGAGCTCCCTGGGGGCTTCAGGCCTGCTGATGCCTGGGCCCTAAGCTGGGTCATCCCATCAGAATCTCTGGGATGGGACCTCACAGAATGGTGAAACCCTCTGTAGGGAGTTCTAATCTGCACCTTGCTGTGAATCCCACTTACTGAAGTCCTTGCCTCCCTGTGGTACATTAAGACGAGGAAAGATAAAGGTCACCCCTGCCCTTAGAGCAGCTCATGACAAAGAGAATTCTGTTCTTCTAAGGCTATGGATGTCAACCCAGGCTGCATGTGAATATTGCACAGGGGGATTTTCACAAACATGATGGCCTGCTCCAATAGAACGTGTTTCTTAGACCTGTTTCTCCACATTTCTTGGGATGAGTTTATCAAAACCATTTTACTTCTCATTTGTAGATGCCAGTTTGACACGTCTTTCTCTTCAACAACTTTTGTCATTAATATATACACACTCCCACCTTATTTTTCACTTTTCGAACTCAGAGAGATACAGAAAAAATAAATTGAGGCCAGGCGCGGTGGCTCACGCCTGTAATCCTAGCAGTTTGGGAGGCCGAAGGGGGCGGATCATGAGGTCAGGAGATCGAGACCATCCTGGCTAACACGGTGAAACCCCATCTCTACTAAAAATAATAAAAAAAATTAGCTGGGCGTGGTGGCAGGCACCTGTAGTCCCAGCTACTTGGGAGGCTGGGTCAGGAGAATGGCGTGAACCTGGGAGACAGAGCTTGCAGTGAGCCAAGATCGCGCCACTGCACTTCATTCAGCCTGGGAGACAGAGTGAGACTCCATCTCAAAAAAGAAAAAGTAAATCAACCGAAGTGTATTTCCTTTTCTTCACTCAACAATCAATACAGAATACTTCTGTGACTTCTGATCACCAAAATTTATGGAGATTTCTCTGTATTAGCAGCCAATTCTGCAGTAGACACTGGGTGGGTGTTGTATAATTCAACTGGATTCTGACAACATCTACCTGGAGCTTCAGGGCCCTCTCTTGCTGTGGGCACCCTACCTTCCAGGAACTGCCATGTATCCAGCTATCCAGAAGCTCTAGAAACCTCTTCATTTTGGGCTTCCCTGCAAGCTTCACTAAATAAGCGTGATTGATTAAATCATTGGTCATTGGTGATCAACTTAACTTTCAGCCTCTCTGCCTCCTCAGAGGTTGTGGTGGGGCTAAGAAATGGTCCTATTAGAGTGAAATTGTATCTGCAGGCAAAAGACTGCAACATCCAGGTGATGCTTCTACATGTGGAGAGAGGACGCCTGTTCCCAGGCTGCAGCACTGATTCGGTGGTGCAAGAATTCTGCTGGTTTCATTTTTTGATTCTCCCCTGTTCCTCTCTGTCTGTTAAGTTTCACCACCAGCTCCACAGGCATCCCAGCCCTTCTCCTCCTTTGTCTGTGTTCTGGCTGCAGCTCTCTCAATTGCTCTCCCCATCCCATGTCATCTCACATGGCAAGTTATCATTCAGATGAGTAGTTTGAAATTATGCTAATACCATGAGAAACCGTTTTCAATGGGAGAATTTGAGGTCATTTAAAGATTTTAAATAAACCATTCTTACCACTTAATTGAGAATAAAAGAGAGTAATGTCTGTAACCCCAGGCCTGTTAGAATGTCTCTTATCAAAAAAACCAGTGAAGGCAAGTGTTGGCAAGAATGTGGAGAAAAGGAAACCCTTGTACCCTGCTGGTGGGAATGTAAAGTAGTACAGCCATTCTGAAAATGGTATGGAAGTTCTTCAAAAACCTAGAAATAAAAGTATCCCATGTAAAGAAAATGTGGTGCATATACACCATGGAATACTGTGAAGCCATAAAAAGGAATGAGATCATGTCCTTTGCAGGGACATGGAAGGAGTTGGAAGCCATTATTTTTAGCAAACTAATGCAGGAACAGAAAACCAAATACTGCATATTCTCGCATCTAAGTGGGAGCTGAACAATGAAAACACATGGACACATGGTGGGGAACAACACACACTGGGGCCTGCTGGGGGATGGGGGAGGGAGAGCATCAGGGAGAATAGCTAATGCATGTTGGGCTTGATACCTATGTGATGTGTTTATCTGTGCAGCAAACTACCATGGCATATGTTTACCTATGTAACAAACCTGCACCTGCCGCACACGCACCCCGGAAGTTAAAGTAAAATTGAAGAAAAAAAAACCATCGTATGATCCAGCAATTCCACTTTTGGGTATATATCCAAAAGAATTCAAATTAGGCTATTGAAGAGGGATCTGCCCTCCTGTGTTTATTTTGGCATTATTGACAATAGTCAAGATATACAAGAAATTTAAGTGTCCTTCAACAGATGAATGAATAAAGAAATGTGTATATACACAATGGAGTACTCTTTAGTCTTTATAAAGAAGGAAATTATGTCATTTGTGATAACTTGGATTGAGCCAGAGGATTTTATGCTAAGTTAAATAAACCAGGAACAGAAAGACATATACTGTATGATCTCACCTAGCTGTGGAATTAAAAATATTGATCTCACAGAAACAAAGAATAGAGACTAGAAAGGTGGTTACCAGAGGCTGTGTCAGGGGGAAGGGTGGGATAGGGAAAAAGAAGTGATTTATGGAAGGATACGAAGCTTTAGTTAGACTGGAAGAATAAGCAATCTATTGCACTGAATGGCGAGCACAGTGAATAATGTACATTTCAAAATTGCAAAATTAAATTTTTAATGTTCTCACTACAAAAAAGATAAATTGGTGAGTGGATGGCTACGTTAATTAGCTTGATGGAATCTTTCCATAATGTATACATATATCAAAATGATCACATTGTACCCCATAAATATATAAAATTATTATTTGTCAGTGAAAAAGAAAAGACAGCTTGCTCTGGGTCTAGTGATACAATCTTTGATCTTCCGCCGCCACCTGGTGGCCAACTTCAGAGTGGGGAAGAAAGCAGAGGGGTGAGAAATGAAGAGACCACTTTGCCACTGGAGCCCAAATGAGGACTTAGCTCTCAGATGTGGGTGGGGATGTATTCTTGCACAGAATTCTCCCAAATTAGGGCCTGTCCCCCAACAAAACCTTTGGCACCCTCCACCAAGTCCCCCACCCACCGCGATTGGTCTGCTGTGTGGCTGCTCTCAAAGGAGCTGAGACCGAAACCTGAGGTTCAAGAGCCACCTACTAAGTGAGAGGATTCTGGATTCCACAGGACTAAGCATTTCCTTTAGTTCAAGCAGGCAGCGTTTCTCGTACTCAGTGGCAAACACACCACAGTACACACACACACTACACACACGTGCACATATGCGTGCACCACAAGCACCATTTTAATCTATTTGCATGTATTTCATCCCAGGAGTGATTAGTCCTGTCCCTGATTCAATCTGGGTAATTTTTTTTTCTTCTCATGGTAATGCATGGAAATTGAGTTTCTCAGGTGTCTTTGGCGAGACTACACATCCCGTTTTTTTTTCTTATTTTTTTGGAATGCTGTTGCCAGTTGGATTGATGTGCTGGTAGCAGGTTTCATCCAATCATTGCATGAAAGCACAGATACACTACCCACAGACTAATTAGGACTTTGTTATAGAATATATTTTTTCTTTTTAAAATAAAGCCTGTCTTCAAGTTTCTTTCTTCTTCCTTTTTTCTTCATTGTGAGGAAAGAATGTACTATGTTTCCATGAAGAGGAACTTCCATTTTGCTTCCCATAGTCTATTTGTCATCTTCCTCTCTCTCCTGTCACACCCCCTCCAGCTTGTCATGTGGCACAGTCCTTTTCTGAGCTCATGCACTTCTCAGCTTACCCTGACAATGGCAGTCATGAACACATGAGCCAACCACTTCTAGCCTGTTGTTTTTTCCTTCAAAGCATAAGGAGGACGTCTCATTTCCTTCCTCTCAGATTTTGTCAGCAGATAGAGCTTTACTGCAGTTTGCAGTTGCATGAGATGCGTTGCCCTCTATCCAGGGTGCAATGTGGCTTGGTATCACCCATGGACTGACCCCTTCTTGGGTCAATTTACCTATATAACTTTTCTGGAAGGGTGTGACCCTGGCAGCCTGTGGAGACCTTGGGAATATCTTCCAGAGGGCCCTGGACCAGCAGTGTCTGCCTGGGTGTGAGACAGACAACCTCTCACCCTCCATGTACCTCCTGGGTCAGGGCATGGAAATCTCACAGGCACCCTGCTCTAGGCAGAAGAGGAGGGGCAGCCTCAGAGGGTGTGGACAGTTCCCTGGCTCCTGGGGGAACTTCAAGCTTATTGCAGACAGAAACCCCTTCTTCCTCATTTTCAGTCCAACTAACACACTTGGTGGCTAGAGAAACTTTACCTCCTGTTTTTATTTATATATTAAATTTTTTCTTTTCATTTTACACAAGATGTGTATTTAAATAACCAGATCCTGGATTTGAAGAAGAACATATCTGGGATCTGTTCTGCTCTTTTAATTGTCACTTAGTCCTTAGTGTGAGGACAGATTTGTTCTATGTGTAACAGCTACATTTAAAAAGTTATAAAATTGTCCTTAGTGTTACAATGATATATTTTTAAAAATAAAATTTTCTAATTGAACAAAGTATGCAAAGGTTATTCCCCCTTTTTTCCCTGCCCCCAACAAGCCTAAAGGATCATTATATTTTTTATATTGTTGTTGTTAAAGTCCTGGAATATAGAGATAAACGGTGAGTGAGCAGTCCCTGGTGGAGAAAGGGAGTCTTTTCACACAACCAGTGTTTTCCCTCAGCTGTCTTCATTGGAAATCACTCAACACCAATGACTCAATGGCCATTGGAAATCAATGATTGTTGTTCATTCAGTACAAACAAACAAGGAAGCAAACAAAAATTATCAATATGTTTGTACAGCTACGCCCGATAATTTATGTACAATAAAGGAATGAGGAACAGGAAAGTGAAGAATAGAGAAAGGGATGCTGGACCAGTAGACGTGATGGAACCATATTGCAATTTTCTACGTGAGAATGTCTGCTTGGTCTGTAGGAACAGAGTTCTGGGGTAAAGCAGTGAGTATGTTCTCAGTAGACACTCTTGTCTGCTTCTGGAACACATCAACTGAATCTTTGTCCTCCATTTCCAGTTCTGCAGATGTGTCTGTTTCACTGATTGGCCCCAGTCAAAGTGGAATCTGATCTGTGTCATGGACAAACTCTGCCTTCACCAAAGGCTTTCACTCATTCACTAAGTAGTGTGCGCCTCTTCACCATCAACTGCATCCCGGGACCATCCTACCTGCCATGTTCAAATTCTGCCACAGGGGAGCCTGAAGGCTCTTCAGCTGCAGCTTCACCAAAGAGGTCCAGAGTGTGCACCAAACTAGTGAGCCAGCAGCTCCCGATGCCACAGGTGGAGGAGGCAGCAGAGCCTTACTCGGTGTTTTTATCACCATCCCTCCAGCAACAGCAGCAGCAGCAGCAGCAACCACAACTACTATTTCTAATTGTGGTAATAATGATGATCACACTTAGAATAATAATAAATAACAGTAGTTGTAATTGCTGACATGTTTAGTTTATATACAGATCTATTATTTGTAATGTTCTATAATTTACTTTTAGTAATACATACAATAATTGTGTCATAAATATCAGGACCTCAAAACACCTCACCTAATGAGTGATTCTCACCTATGGACCTATGAGCTGCCCACCTGCTAGTGCGGGTCCTCTCACCACTCCACCCCTAGAGCTTCGATCTGTCTGGTCAACCTTCTGGGACAATGAAGTAGTTGAAGCAGTCATATGGTCTGATTGTGGTCTTGGCACATAGCTTGACTCGTTAGAAATCAAAGGCTGACTTTAAGACGTACTCAGCTGTTTGGCTAAATTGTGGCAGAAGAAAATATCTTCTCAGCAGATATACCTTTGTGTCTCTTGCTTTCAGAGTAAAAGACTGTTTCAGTCACAGTAGTTTGAGTTAATCTGTATCGAAAATCATCGACAGCCTACAAATACTGAAAGGGGACAAAAAATTTGCAGACATACTGAGTCCATTATAAGTGCTATCAAATGTCTCCTATAAGAAATGAAAAATAGAATGTTAGGCCTTGATTTCTTAAACTCAGCCTTCAGCCATTTTCCCAAATTATTCTAAATGTTTCCAAGACATTTCAGAAGCATTCTCTGGTGGGGATTATTTCCAATTGTGAAGAGTACTAGAGGATGAGAATCAAAAGGAATCTTTCTTCTATTGCAAAAGAGCCAATCTCCAGGATTTCAAAGGCCTGGGGAAGCTGCTTGAGTTGTGAGGTCCATGGAGGTGCGTGGGCTTTGGAGTCAGACAGAGTTGATCCTGAGTTCCAGCCCAGCCCCTTAGTAGGCCCTAAGGACTCGCGTGGTGCTGTCACAAGCAGTGCTGCCTTTGGGAGCCCCTAACCTCCTGTCTTTTCTCCTTTCAGTGTGGGAAAGGGGTTTGGTCAGCCAGGGGTGTCAGCAGCCCTGTCCCACACCCATTGTCTACACCTAATCTGGTGGCAGGGAGGCCACAGAGTGCAGCGACTGGAACTGGGTGAGAGGGTGAGAGGCAGCCGGGCCCCAGGCCAAGTCAAGTGCATGGAATCCTGACTGTCAACAATCAGGGATCTTTCTGCTTTGGGGAGGGAAGTATTTGTTCCACACGTCTCACTGAATAAGGCACAGAGCCTGATCTGTCCCAAGTGGGAGTTTAACCAAGCTAGACGGGGGCCGAGGGCCCTGGCCCAGTTTGACACCCACCTCCTCTCCCACCTTCTACTCAGCCAGAAGACTAGGAGAATCTGAAAGCAGAGGTGCTGCAGCGCCACTAGCTCCAAGACTCCAGAAAAACAGGAATAGGGCATTCTGGCAGGTCAAAGCAGACAGAATACTTGAGCTCAGGAGTTGGAGAACTGACTACTAACCTGTAGCCCCAGCTACGTGGGAGGCTGAGGTGGGAAGATCGCTTGAGCTCAGGAGATTGAGACCAGCCTGGGCAACATGGTGAAACCTCATCTCTACAAAAAATATAAAAATCAGCCGGGCATGGTGGCATGTGCCTGTAGTCCCAGCTACTCAGGAGGCTGAGGTGGGAAGATTGCTTGAGCCCGGGAGGCTGCAGTGAGCCATGACTGCACCACTGCACCAGCCTGGGCAATAGAGTGAGACCCTGTCTCAAATCAAAAACAAACAAAAACCAGAGGTAGGGCTGAGGAGTCCATGGCCACTGAGCCCGAGCCAGCACGGCCCAGAGGAACTGAGCTCCCAGCCCTGTCACTGCCAAGGACCCTTCTTCCCTGAGCTTGAAGGGATTGAGAAAGAGAGACAGACGGTCAGCGGCCCTGTTACCAGTGATGCAGACTCCAGGAGATGCGGGCAGATTAGAAGAGGCCAGCCCCTCTTCCACGTTCCACCACCGCCCGCAACATCCTTCTGGGACCCCAGCCTGCATGCCCCTATAAGATGCTTTTGCACTGGTTCAGTGTATGTACCATGCAAGGGCCTAATTGAAAACACGTGAATGAAGTGTACGGTCTTCTGTTCCCAGCTGAGGGGCCCCCTCCAACAGTGGCGTTAGCAGTGGGGTACAGTGTGGTAAGAGAGGTGCTAAGGGACGGGATGAGGGTCTTTCTTGCTTTAAAGGTGTCTAAATGTACTTCTTCTTAAACTTAATTAGCTAATAAGATGTCTTATACAAGCAGAACCAGGTAAGGGAAAGAGCAAGTGCATTTCGAGTGGCAGCTCACCCCTTAATTAGCTGTAATACCCGCAGCAGGCGGCCCCACCTCAATGAGTCAATCTCCCTTTCAAAAAAAAAAAAAAAGCACTAATAATAAGGGGGCGGGGCATGGAGCTTTATCCTATCAGGGGCGCTGGAGTGGAAACCATCCAATCAGGAGTGAAGCCGGGGAGCAGGGGCGGCTTCCGGGATTTGGCGGGGGGCCTTTGTCGGCTGCAGTTAGAGCTCGGGTCTCCTCCCCACAGCTCTGAGTCTTTCGTTCTGGGAGGCCCAGGTGGCTTCGCGTTCTGCGAATAAACAGAGCCTCTGTTGCTCTGTGACCTGCAGGCACTGGGAGATCCATAGCTAAGACGCCAGGGCATCCCGGAAGCTGGGAAATGGTGAGTGTGCTCATTAAAATGCTCAGGGTCCATCCTCCCAGGAGATCCTGCACTGTGCCCCATGGACGCCGCAGCCAAGTTTGCACCACCTCACTGGGGTGGGGTTTTTGTTTTTTGGTCCTTTGGGAGTTTTTCTCCCTTCACAAATCTGAATGAATCTAGGGGACAGGAATCATTTGTGACTGTTACCTCTCAATACCAGCAAACGATTGGCTGACCAGCAATGTGTCTCCAAGGGATGAAAACTAGCTTTGAAGAAATAAAATCCTTACATCCCAAGGGGTTATCTTTTTAGGTTAAGGTCCCCAGAGGAGGGAGGGGTGTGGTCGGAAGCGGCGGGAACCCGCTGTAGGGGCACCTGGGCCTCCCCGCAGTCAGCTCCGGGGTCTGGGCCCCGAGTCCCAGCGGGCCCAGCTCGGCCCTGGGTCCCCTCCGCTGCAAGATGGCGGCCAGGCCGGCAGCCGGGACTCCGCGCGTCCTGTCCCGTCCCGACCCCGCAGAGCGACCTCGGCCCTGGCCGGAGCCCTCTCTGGGCAGCTTCGCGCCGCAGCCACGCGTCTCCCCCAGATTGTGCGGTGAGGACGGGAGCGTCTCAGGGGAGACCCAGGTTCGGTGTGTGGGAAAACTGTGCCCTGTGGGGTCCTCAGTCACTCCTTTCTCCTATTAAGAATTAAAGGGAGTCACTGTTAAAACGTTGAAGAATTTGAGCAAATAGCGATTTGTGACATTGGAAGCCTGCAGTCCTGGTTTGTGGTTCGGAGATCCCCAGAGGGGCTTGAAGGAAAGGTTTTTATAAGGTGCATGAGGAAGCGGACCAAATTAAATAACCGATAGGTTACAGTTCTGTAGTTGCCTTATTTATACTATGCAGGTGGAGGTGAATTGAAGCTTTGTGGTTCGTTAAGTCCGAATTTTGTTTTCCCCTAAAGTTGTAATTTACAAGAAATGCATTTGAGTTTGGTTTTGGTTTTTCTCCCTAGAAACCTGGGGCACTATAACCACTTCCGTATAATCGCCTGCTCATTAATCATCTTAACACTGCCCAGGGGAACTGATTTTCCCCCTGCGGTTTCCTAACGTGTGGCACGCAGAGTCTCAAGTCCACCACTGTGTTCCCCCAGTCTAACTGGGCTTGCAGTAAAATATTAAATTTCCAGTTCCTTCCTGACATTTCCAAAGGCTAACTTCCCCTCTCCAATTCACAACATTATTAACCGTTGGTCATTTATTATACATTTCAGACAGTATTTTACTCATTAATCATGATTTCACAGAGCAGTGGATGACACTTTTTTAAAGATTTGTGTTTTTTTGGTGTACATTTCACGTGAGAGGAAAGCAGAGAATAAAAAATCCCTGACATCCCACCGCAAAAACATCTTTGTGCCTCTTTTTCATTCATCTTCCCTAGGCACAGACACGTTATCAGAAAGAATGTCTTTTGACTTGAGGTTTTGCTTTGGAAACTTTACAGGGCCCTGTATAGCCACCCTCTATCCAGTCTTTTCCTGTTCCGGAATTTCAGAACTGTCTGGGATGACTCAAGATGCCCACAGTGGCCGTGTCTCTTGGAGTGTTTAGTGACTGTCAGCCCCAGGTCACCTCTTGTTAGAGGACGGCCCAAGATATGGAAATGTAGCCCCCCAGGGGAGCAGCTGGATGCCCTGGGGCTGAGAGAAATCTCCTGGGACACCCTTAACCTAAAAAGATAACCCCTTGGGATGTAAGGATTTTATTTCTTCAAAGCTAGTTTTCATCCCTTGGAGACACATTGCTGGTCAGCCAATCGTTTGCTGGTATTGAGAGGAAACAGTCACAAATGATTTCTGTCCCCTAGATTCATTCAGATTTGTGAAGGGCGAAAAACTCCCAAAGGACCAAAAAACAAAAACCCCACCCCAGTGAGGCGGTGCAAACTTGGCTGCAGTGTCCATGGGGCACAGTGCAGGATCTCCTGGGAGGATGGTCCCTGAGCATTTTAATGAGCATTTTTGGGGTAGGAGAATGTCCCAAATGATACCGTGACCTGAGTTGACACTTGAGCCAGATATGTCTGTGTTCCAGTGAGCATTACCACTCCCTGAGTTTGCTGCCTTAGAAAGATTTGTTCATTTATTTCTACTTCAGTTTTTCAGTTAGTGTAAATTTCATCAATAGAGCTTGAAAGATAAAAAACATTTCCAAGGCCATGAAAGGTGGATTTAAGAAAATTAAAATATCAAGTCATATACTTCATTGCTAAAAATTCTTATTTTTCTTCAGCAGAGTGAAGTAGTAAGTTTCTCAGGTTTGTTCTTTTTTTGGGAGTAATTTAAAACCGAATCTCAGGGCTCACCTTTTGGAAATGCTGCCAGGGAAAAGAAATGGAGAAAATCTTTCTTTCATTATTGGTTGTAGAAAGTGAATACATTTTCACAACAATGTGTGGTAAATTGGTGAATTACATAGTTTCATCAAAACATCAGTTTCTTTTTTTTGTAGGGTGAAGTTATGACAGTGGGTATCTTTGTTCTTTAGCCTCTCGTCTGGATGTTGAGGTTATTTTTTATTTTTTGTTTTTGGAGACAGGCTCTCCCCTCTGTCACCCAGACGGAAGTCCAGTAGTGTGATGAAAGCTCACTCAACCTCCTGGGCTCAAGTGATCTCCCACCTCAGCCTTCCAAGTAGATGGGACTTACAGGGGTGCTCCACCATGGCTGGCTATTTTGTTTTTTCTTCTTGTAGAGATGTGGGTCTCACTGTGTTGCCCCCAGAGTGGTCTCAAATTCCTGGGCTCAAGTGATCCTCCCGCCTTGGCCTCCCAAAGTGCTGAGATAACAAGCATGAGCCACCATGCCTGGCCTTGGATGTATGGCTTTAATGCTGAACTTAGCACCTGCTAGAATTGTTTATATATGATTATTTACTAAATGATCTGTTATCATGGAAATAAGTAAGTGGCTTATTTATTGTGTGAAAGGGATAGATGCTTTAGTGTTTTCTGTTGAGGTATAAATTTTAAAGGCGTTTCAGTTTCCTTTATTCTGTAAACACTGAGTAGTTTTGCTTTCTTCAAACACTGGGCATTTTCTCATTGAATACTAATTGAATAACCCTGACTGGGAAGCAGAAGCCTGAGCTCAGTGAGTGCAAACTAACCCAGTCTTGAGCCTGCAAGAAGAGGTCACTGAAGCCCAGTTAGTTCTTCCAGGGGAGTTTCCCCTGCAGGTGTCCCAGCCTGCTCACCCCAACCATGGAAGGAGCCCTTTATACTGAGAAGCTACAGAGCTCTGGAAAGCTGAAAGCTGAAAATCCACAGAAAGAGGCATTTGGGGTTGGGATGGAAGGAGGGTTGGGAGACTCTTTCTGAGGATAGAAATTGTTATTGTCCTGATTTTGGTTTTTCTCCCTAGAAACCCAGGGCACTACAACCATTTCCACATAATCGCCTACTCATTAATCATTTTAACACTGCCCCCGACAACTGGTTTTCCCATGTTTTCCTAATGTGTGGTACGCAGAGTCTCAAATCTATCACTGTGTTCCCCCAGACTAACCGAGGCTTGCAGTAAAATATTAAGTTTCCAGTTCCTTCCCCACATTTTATTTGATTTTGTCAAATAAAACAAATTCAGGTTTAGGTAAGAAGTTCCTTAATTCTAAAGGAGTATTGCAACAGGGGGAAAGCACCAGCTGTAAAATCTTTGTGGATCTCAAAGGTTAGGCAGACAAAGACTTTCTTTCACAGGGAGGAGCAAACAAGCTCAGAAGGTAGGAGGGGAAAGGCAGGATTAAGGTGCCAAAATCAGATTCTAGATCAGAGAATGTTTCACTCTCATGTCAGCCTGTTCTTGGGAGGGGCTTAGGGAGGGGTTGAATGTTGACCAGGCTGTGAGTGTGTCAAATTCCAGCAACCTGGAGAAAAATACAAAGTTTTGTTAAGTAGTTTATTCTGAATACTGAAGACAGAACTGTTCAGCTGAGTCAGAAGGGGAATTTGGAGAGTCTGTGGCTTTGTGATGAGTAAATCAGGGAGCATCATCAAAGTCATAATAGGATGGTTTTTTGCAGTAAGCTGTTCTTGGAAAACACAAAAGATGGGGTATTTCTTTAATCACAGCTATTTACCAGGTTAATATTCCTATCTTTTCCCACTACTTTTGTTTTGCCCTATATGTATTTATCTCATTTGGCTGTTCTGAACTGTATCCTTATGATAACCTGATAAACATAAGTAAAGTGATTTGCTGAGTTATTTGAGTAGATCTTTGAAATGATTGAACTTAAGGATAGGGTTATGGGTGCCCTCAATTTACAGGCAGTAGCTTGGAAGTATAGATAGGGCCCCAGGCATTGTGACTGGCATCTGAAGTGGGGGCAGTGTTGTGGGACTGAGCCCAGAACTTGTGGGGCCTGTGCTGACTCTGTGTGGTGTCAGAATTAAGTTGTTGGCACCCAGTTGGTGTTGGAGGATTGGTTGGTGTTCAGCAAACTCTACACATTTGATGTCAGAAGACAGACCTCACAGAGGCCTGGGCTGGAGAGAGACTCCCAAGTGTCTGGGGGAAGGGAGGCTCTGTTCTGCCCACAGGCTGCCCCACTGTGCATTGTCCTTTGATTCCAGGTCTCCTGCTAGGGTGAGAGGGGACTGAAGACGGAGAGGAAAGGAGTTCTGAGAAGAGACCGCCTCCCCCACCCAGCTGCCACCACATGATTCCCACCCACTCCTGAACATACCAACTAGGCATTGACATGTCCCCGTCCCTCCCAGGAGAAGGCTTGACTGTCAGGAATTGCACCCACAGCACCTTTGCTTCCAGTTTCCTGCCAAAAACCCATACAAGTGCCTGAGCACTCCTGGCTTGTTGTAATCCCAGACACTGAATCCGCAGCAGCAGCCTAGTTTCTCCATCAACCTAGGCTTGTGGACCATCCAATCATAATCTCATCTGCCTGCATGGACCCAGGAATATGTCAGAGCATAGCCCCACCTGGGCCAGTATCTGTAGCACAAACCAGTCCTTCCACCAACTTGGTACTGCCCCCTGCTTATGAAGCTCAATAGCACCTTCCTCTCTTCTTCCTTTTACTTCTCCACAAGCCCCTTCTTTATGTGTACACAGTGTTCCCAAGGTCACCCCACAGGTGCCTGAGTCCAGCACCTATTGGAACTCAGATGTCCATGAGCTCAAGACCATGGCTGTAGACCTGGCTGTTGTAAGAGCAAATACAAGTTAGAAATACAACACTTAATCCTTCTTGAAAGTAAGGAAACAAATTTTTCTCTTTTTTTTTTTTTCTTAAAGCATTTACTTTGGAAAACTTTCATATGTAAATTTTTCTGTTTTACAATCTGTCTAAATCACTCTAACAGCTAAATAGGCCATTTGTCAGTCTTTTTGACTCAGTATTCCCTTTCTCTAGGAACTGGGAATCATTGATATAAAATGTAAATAGCAAAGAAGATAGAACCGTGTCCTACAGTTTCTACAGGAGAGCAGGCACCTGGCTTCAAGTTGCAAATCTGCCTGTCACGAAGACATGAAGTTTATTTTTCCTTTGACTATAGGCAATTAAAAAACACAGATGGCCTCCCAATTCCCAGGTGAATTTAGGATGAACTCTATGACAAATGGCGCTGTCAGGTCTTCTATTGAGGACTAATTATGGTGACTTTTCACCAGTGGGTGTTTTTCTAATCTCTTAGCAGGTTGCCTGTCATGTCCTTTACATTCTGGGCTAATTATGTCATAAAACAGTTTTCTTTCTTTTCTACCACTATGGATAGTTTTTCTGGGGTTGGAGATGATTTTATGATTTTCTTCTTCATTATATTTTTCAAACGTTGTCCAGAATTACCACACAGAATATAAACCTGTAAGGTGCCTGTAAGACTTCACTCCAGTGGGTCTTTTCCCTCTTTGATTTCTGTTCACAACCCACATTTGTACAGCAAAGTGCCCATTGCCCCCAAAATCTGCAGGCAGAATGGTCTCTCTGCTTACTTGGGATCTTTAGTCGCTTCTAGAACAGTTTGACTAGATTTCTATAACAATAAGTTCAAGGGCATCAGTTAGCCATTCCAGCTCTGTCTTTCCATGCCCCTGGCATCTTCAGATCTGAAACTGATTCAGAGACCATGGGGGCTGGAAACCAACCAGGCACACACATACATTGAGTAGGCCTGAGAATCTCAACATTCCCCTCATCCTCTTGCCCAAATGCCCATGAATGTGCAGAAAGTGCATGCTACTTCCCTGTGCCACCAGCACCTAAATCTGCAGCTGCGAATTCTGAACCCAGGTCCTGGGGTTCTCCAGGATGTGTGAGAGCAGCCTTCCTGGGGGGGCTGTCTCCTCTAGTTTTCTTCACAGCAACACACAAGAATTGCAGAGCCAGGTTGATTCCACCTGGGGTCTGCACATAAAGGCTGGTCTCCACCTGGGATCCACAAGACAGGGCCAGACTTTGGACTCAGGATATATAGAAAATCCAGGGGACATTTTCTGCATTGTGAGAGATCAACATGGACTCTGTAAAGCCCTACTTTCAGAGTGAGGCCCTCAGAGTTTTCAAGACCTTGTCCAGTGAGCTACAGCAGTTCTGTTAGGGGTTCCTTTTTATAAACAGAATCTCATGGCAGAATCTGTAAGTGTAAAGCAGCGCCTTAGCAGAGGGAGGGTGGGGCCAGCACTCTCCAGAGCCATGAGTAAAGCTATGCCTACCTGTGAGCTGTGTTACTGGAGTAGAGTAATCTTGTCCTTTCTTGTACCCAAGAGTTAGCTGATCAGGTATAGGTAATAACATACCTGGATCGTGGATCTGTGGCCCTACTATGACAACTCAATTTTCTATTCTGGTTCCACAAGGACAACTTGAGTCTTTCCTGCCTGAATCACTATTGGGTTTTCATCACACGGTTACCAGGGACTCTCTCACCAGCACCTAGGGGTCACTTGGTTATATATCCTGTGCAGGCAGGGGACAGGCTGACAACAGGCTAATCTTGCTTCTGTCTCAGAGGGAGAAGAATGAGTCATCAGGGTTTGTTTCTTTTTTAACAGAAGGAATCTCCTTATTTGGTATCCAAGTGGGAGTTGCTCCAGTTTTCTAATGTGTGGGTGAAATACAAGGAGGAGGCCTGGAGACTCATACTGATAGGTAAACCAATTGCTTCCATTTCATATGGCCACTAGGAAAACAGATGCAGCAGCCATAGTCCCTACCATCCAGGAACTTTCAGTCTAAAGCAGATGGATAATGGTTGAATTCAACATCATGTGGTCAGGAGCAAGAATGGAGGTGTACAGGGGACTTGGGCTTGATTTGGGACAAATCTTGCCCTTATGTTGACGTTGTGAGTTCTGATGTCACCACCTGAAGGGCCACCCATGGACAAAAGAGTGGTTATTATAATTATTATTTATATTGCCTTTTTCTTGTTAAAGATAATTATGTAGCTACTAATATAATTTTCCTAGAAAGCCCTACGTGTTTTGGTTAAATTGCTTGTTGTTGCTTGTTACAAAATAGGATGAAGCTTAAACTATTAAAACAAGGCAAACCATGGGAGCCAAGTTCTTGTTGGTCAGGCTTAGGAAAGACAACTGAAAATAAAGCAGCAATGTAGAGATGAGAAGCCTAGCCCAGCCCCTGCCCCAGCTCTGCTCAAATCTACCCTCTTCTGAGCCTGGTCCAGGTCTGTCCCTACCCTGGGCCTCCCCTCATAGAACTGACTAGAGGAGGTCAGACTTCTGGGTGGCTGCTGCTGCCATCTCTTCAGAGGTGGTGCTCACAATTTCCCCAAACCCAAAAGCAGGTAAATGGGAGCAAAGGACTCACTTTTTCAAAATTATTTGAAAATTAAATTTTTTTCTTATTGAAACCAGTACTTTTAGAAACATTCCGCCTGGCAACCTCTTTTTCATTTCTGCAGATCCAGTAGTTGCTCCACAAGTTGTAACAAAGTCAGTGTAAAGATATGAAGAGAATAATGAGAAATTCTTTTTCTTCTTCTTTTTTTTTGAGACCGAATCTCACTCTGTTGCCCAGGCTGGAATAGTGTCATCTCGGTTCACACAACCTCTGCCTTCCTGGTTCAGGTGATTCTCCTGCCTCAGCCTCCCGAGTAGCTGGGATTACAGGTGTGCCACCATGCACAGCTGATTTTTGTATTTTTAGTAGAGACAGGGTTTCACAATGTTGACCAGGCTGGTCTTGAACTCCTGACCTCAAGTGATACACCCATCTTGGCCTCCCAAAGTGCTGGGATTACAGGCGTGAGACACCGCGCCCAGTGGAGAAATTCTTGTGAACTAAACTTGACTCCTTCCTTTCTGTATCCCTCCTATCTGTCAATAGTTAGCTTTTATAGTGGTAGGGAAACAAGAAGAAATAGAAAGGCTGGGCTGTTATCTAAATCCTGCTGGGAATTATGGGATACTTAGGACCCACATCCCAGGGGTTTATGTGGCTTAACTCACACCATGTGATGTTCCCAGCACAGTGCATACTGTGAGCACATAGTACAAGCTCAATAAACACTGCTTTAATGCGTGTATCCATGCTGTTTTCCAAATGCTGACTTAGACATAACTGTCTTCTCCAGTCTCTGTATCTGTAGACTTTAAATGGCTGGCAAAGGATGTGATCTTTCAGGACAGTGGTTGGTGGTCCTCGCTGTGAACGAAAAGTATTTTTGTTGTGATTATTGAGTGCAAGGGACTCTGTGTGCTGCGTCTGCTTCCTCTAGCTGAGTGCTATTGATAATGGGTCTAGCATTGACAGGGGACTTGTTAAAGAAGCCAGTTCATGGAAACTTTCCAAACCTGCAGAATCACATTACTTAGAGGGGGCCCAGAATACCAAATGATATGTATGCATATTGAACCTTGAGAGGCAATGCTTAGCTAAGTGATTCTCAGCCCAGGCTTCTAAGTAGGGTCACATGGCCAATTCGAAGAACTATGGTCACCTGTACCTTCCCCCACAGATTTTTTTTTTATGCTTATATTAAGATTATGATTTACTTTTCCCCTCCACCCATATCACAGCAATGATTATGGGCCCATCTGTGCGTTAGCACTGATACCAATTTGTCTTATTACAGACAATGCTAACTTCGTTCACTTGGTTCAGGTGCTCTCTGCCAGATTCCTTTGCTATAAAGTTGATCATTTTTGTCTTTGTAGTGAGTATCTAGGAGGGAGGATTTACTGAGTGATGTGTATAAACCATCACATTTAATCCAGAGACTCCCATTTCTTTTTGGTTTCCCTTTGCTTGTAGCTTTCTTTGCAGAGTAAAGGCTCTCACATTTGTTGACAGGAGATAACAGCTTTTAAGACTGGAAGTTCTGAATCAGGTCTCAGTTCTGTAGGTTTCCATTTTATTTCATCTCACGTCACAAGCATATGCTTATTTATTCTCTATATTTTCAGAGAAAGAACAAGAATTAACATATAACAAATATGTCTATTGTCTTAAAATTCTAAAATATGTAATAGCACATAGAATAAACATAACAAAAACTTGAAAAAAATTACCAGATTCAGAAACAAGAGCTTTTACTTTATTTCATTGTATGTATTGGTCTTTATAAAGTTTTGTTAAAAAGACACAAAAAAGGCATCACCCACAAAGAGTTTTATAGTTTTTATACAATTTAAAATATTTTTAAATTTTATTTACACAGTAATATTCTCTTACTTTTAATGTGTATATAGTTATCATTATGTGCACACACGCACATAAAATGAAAGCATTATTTGATCACTATTGTGTGGCTGCTTTCTTAACTTGTTTTCATTACTCAGTTACGAAATCTTCTCTGAACATTCTGTTAAGGTTGTCTCTGTATATTGGCCAGTATGTCCCTTTGAGATAAATTCTAAATCAGATAAACTGAGGCAAAATACAAACTTTACTATATAGCAAATATGTGGAAAATAATTTTTATATAAGAGGAAGAATATAATTTTTCTTATAGATTATTTATTGGGTTTTATATATGTAAACAACTGTTAGGATGATATCTGATATATAGTGTATGTTCAAAAAGGATTACTACCATTCTAGCTGTTATAACTTGTAAATTTCATAAAACTCTCAGTTTCACATCATGCCTGAATTCTTTCCTCAGTGTTCGACCTCTCTGCTATTCAAAAGTGGCTTCGGGGCCTGAAGCATTAACACTACTGGTGAACTTGTTAGACATGCAGACACTCAGCCAGCCATGGTGGCTCATGGCTCATGCCTGTATCCTTAGCTACTCAAGAGGCTGAAATAGGAGGATCGCCTGAGCCCAGGAGGTCGAGGCTGCAGTGAGCCAAGATTCCACCACTGCACTCCAGCCTGGGTGGCAGAGTGAGACCCTGTGTCAAAATTAAAAATTAAAAAATATAGAAATGCAGAAACTCAAAATCTAGATCTCCTGAATCAGACTCTGCCTTTGAAGAAGATCTCCAGTTTATTGTTGTATACTATACAATTTGGGAAGTATGCCTCTAAGTCACCATGAATTTTGCACCTGAGAATTATACACAGCTGATTCTGGATGATGTAAATATAGCACCCAAAAATGTATATTCCTGTGTTGATGCCTTAGTTTTATATTTTACATTCGATATAAGTATCTACACTAGTTTTGTGGATTTTATGTTATTCTCTTTCCACAGAGTTTGAGACTACATTAGAAAATATTACTGTGTTAAAAATGATCTTACTGAATAATTCAGGTCACTCATATAAGTCAGAACCAATAACTGTCATTTCATCTTGGGACAAATGAAGAACTCTGCCATGGCCACATAGTCAATGTATTCTTTATTTTTATTTCAGGGACTGTTTTCATTCAGGGATGTGGCCGTAGAATTCTCTCTGGAGGAGTGGGAACACCTGGAACCAGCTCAGAAGAATTTGTATCAGGATGTGATGTTAGAAAACTACAGAAACCTGGTCTCTCTGGGTGAGGATAACTTGCCTTCAGAATGTCTAATAACTAAGAGTTTTATTTCTTTTCTTTTCAGAATGTCCCTTGGGATCTTGTGCTTTGTATGAGTTAGTTTTAGATTCTTGTTTTCAGGAAAAAAATAGGGGTTTTGTTGATGTAGAAAAAATTTCATAATGTTTGATTTTGACATTTGCCTTTTTATTTGAGGTGATGTACAAGTTTCACTCTCTTCGTGATTCTAGAAATTGGTTGACATAAACTATTGTTGCTTACACTTTAAAATCCATTTTTTTTTGGTTTGTTTTTGATTCAGTCAGATTTGCAAGAGAAGCTCAAGATCCCCAGATTTAAAATGCTTCCTAAATATTCTAAAGAAGCTGGTAGGAAACAGTATTTTGAGAAATACTTTTCAAGAATCTTCTATAATGTCTTCTTTTTTCTACTGAGCACAGTACTAAATTAGAAATTAATCCTGTCCTGTGGGGCCAAAAAAAAGTATAAAAATAAAAATAAAAAGAACCCTCGGTAAGAGTCATGCTTATTTTTCCAATAAAACAGGTCTTGTTGTCTCTAAGCCGGACCTGATCACCTTTTTGGAGCAAAGGAAAGAGTCTTGGAATGTGAAGAGTGAGGAGACAGTAGCCATCCAGCCAGGTAGGTGGGAGTGAATGAAGTAGATGACATGGGCAAGACGTCCAGAAGTCAAGAAAGAACCAGACCTTGAAGTGTGAATTGGGAAGTTCTCTAATGGAAATGATTTTTGAGACACCTGGGTTTATTTCTTTCCCTTGCTGTCAAAGAGGGACATCATCTGTCCCATGCTCTTAAATTATCTGATGATTCTCCTTCCTCTTCTGTGATCCACCATCATATTCACAGTGACAGCCAAAGTGCTCCCCTTGGCCTGTGAGGGCCTGCGTGATCTGACTGTTCTTCCATTGATTTGGGGGCTCTGGGAAAGTCCGTGCATGTTTCCACCTCTATGTGAAACCACTTCTAAAGTTCTGGTTTTGCCTCATGTCAGAAGTGTGTGAGGGGAGTGATGGACAGTGGAATTTTTTTCAAAAGTCCCAGGAATTCTGTGGATAGATGTCACATATTTTCTGATACATTAATTTTTAATCCTATTGTGGTTTCCAAGGTGATCCTATAGAAATTAAGATGCAGTAATTTTATCAAAATACGAAGCATCTTCTCAAATCTAAGAAAATCTAATCTTATGTTTCGCTTCAACTTTTCATTTTTCCTCACCTGAGCTAAGATGAGAAATTTAAACTCTATAGGCACAAATTCCACAAATGTAAAATAGCTTAATGTGTATGACTTGTTATGTAGAATTCTTATCTAAATTTTTGTCTATGGAGAGCTTAGAACATTGTCCAGTATATAATAAACTCTGAACTGTTGCCTTATATCTTAATAACTATCATTCTATAATTTTGTCTGCTTCAGTATGAAGCTTACTGAGAATGTGTCCTTTAGTTCCTTTTTTTTCTTTCTAGACATATGATTCTTTCCACAAATATAAATGTTACCTATTTAAAGGGTACATCTTGATGATTTGATATACATACACATTGTGTAATGACTAACACAGCAAAGTTAATTACCACATCAGTCATCTCACATTAGATGCCAATTTTTGTGTGCGTGGTGAGAACTCTTAAGATGTACACTGTTAACAAATCTGAAGTATACTATAGTGCAGGGGTCTATAGTACTGGTCTGTGGCCTGTGAGGAATACGATCACACAGCAGGAGGTGCGACCATTGGGCCAGCAAGCATTACTGGCTGATCGCTGCCTCCTCTCAGATCAGCAGCAGCATTTGATTCTCATAGGAGTGTGAGCCCTTTTGTGAACTGTGCATGCAAAAGATCTAGGTTGTGTGCTTTTTGTGAGAATCTATCTAATGCCTGATGATCTGAGGTAAAACAGCTTCATCCCAAAACCACCCCCAACTCGACCTCCATCCGTGGAAAAATTGTCTTCCATAAAACTGGTCCCTGCTGCTGAAAAGGTTGAGGACTGCTACTATAGAGTATCATTAACTATATTTACAATGCTGTACATTAGATATTCAGAATTTATCTTGTAAATGAAAGTTTGTACTTGTTACCATAATGTCTACCTTGTTTATTCATCCATGTTGTCAGAAATTGCCGTACCTTCTTCATTATGTCTGAATAATATTCTATATATTGTGGATAATTGGCTATGAACATAGGAATACAGATATATCTTTGACATATGATTTTAGTTCCTTTGGTTATACAATTAGAAGATTGAAGGTTCATATAATACTATTTTTAATTTTTTTGAGGTGCTTTCATGCCATTTTTCATAATGGCTGAATCAATTTACATTTCCACTGACAGTGTACAAGGGTTTTCTTTTCTCCTCACTCTGACTCTTACTATTAATATTTCTTGACTCTGACAGCAGTCATTCTAACAAGTGTGAATATTTATTTATTGACTCTTGGACAGCAGTTATACTAACAAGTGTGAGGTGATATCTCATTGAGGTTTTACTTGCATTTTCCTGATGAATAATAACATTGAGAACCTTTTTATAAACCTGTTTGCCACTTCCATGTCATATTTTGAGAAATGTCTACTTGAGTCCTTTGCAAATTTTTGTCAGATTTACTTTTTTTTTTGCTATTGAATTGTGTGAGATTCTTAATATTTTGGATATAAAACTCTTATCAGATCTATTTTCTCCCAATCCCTGGGTTGCTTTTTCATGTTCTGTGTTTTCTTTGCCGTGCACACACTTTTTTGTTTGATTTAATGCTACTTGTTTTTATTTTTTGCTTTTTGTTGCTTGTGATTTTTTGATGTGATAGCCAGAAAAATTATTGCCAAGGCCAGTGTCAAAGAGATTGTTCCTTATGCTTTGTTCTAGATGTTATACAGTTTCTGGTTTTGCATTTAAGTGTTAATTCTTTTGAGTTAATTTTTGTACATGGTATAAGTAAACTTTATTCTTTTGCAAATGACTGCTTTTTTCAGCATTATTTGTTGAAGAGACTATACTTCCCCTTTGTGTATCTTGGTGCCCTTGTCAAAGTAATAGTTGACTGTATGCACATGGGTTTCTTTCTGGTTTTTGTATTCTATTCCATTGGTCCATGTGTCTGTTTTTACGTCAGTACCATACTCCTGATTAGTATAGCTGTGTAATAGTTTGAAATGAAGAAGTGTGATGCCTCTAGGTTTATTCTTCTTTTTCAAGATTGCATTGGCTATTTGGAGTTATTTGTGAATCCACAGAAGTTTTATAATTTTTTCTATTTCTGTGAAAAATGCCATTAAAATGTTAATACAGATTTCATTGGATCTGTGAATCACTTTGTGAAGTATGGACATTTTAGCAATATTATTTTTTCCAATCCATGAAGAAGCGATATTTTTCCATTTGTGTCTTTTTCAATTACTTTCATCAGTGTTTTATAGATTTTACTGGACAGATCTTTCACTTCTTTAGTTAAATGAAGTTATAAAATTTAAAAAAAATTATTGATACTATTATAAATAAGATTTTTTGTAACTTTTTTCTCAGTTTGTTGTTAGTATATGGAAATGCAACTAATTTTTGTATATTTTTATGGCCTCAACTTTACTGAATGGATATATTAGCTCTATTTTTTGTTTGTTTGTTAGGTATAGTGTTTATGGTTTTCTGTATTTTAAAATCACTTCATCTGTAAACCGCAAGAATTTTACGTCTTTATTCCTGATTTCAATGCCTTTTTGTTTCTTTTTCTTACCTAATTGTTCGGGCTTGATTTCTCACTACTATATTGAATAGAAGTGTTGAGATTGGACACCCCTGTCTTGTTTCTGATACTAGAGGAAACTTTCAGCATTTCACTGTTAACTTTACTCTGTTGAGGTGGATACTTTTGTATGTAGGTTGTTTGGAGTTTTTATTATGAAAATGTGTTTACTTCTGTTACAGGCTTTTAATAAATTTTTTGAGAGGATTATATGATTTTCTTTTTTTGTTATTGTGGTGTATCATTTAAATTGTGTATGTTAAAACATTCTTGCATCTCAGGGATAAATGCTACTTGATGTCTGATCCTTTTAATGTGTTTTTGAATTTGGTATCTAGTATTTTGTTGAGAATTTTTGCTTGTATCTTTATAAGGAATATTGTTTTGTTCCTTTTTTGTAGTGTCCTTATCTGGTTTCAGTATGAGATGTTGGTGGCCTCATAAAATGAGTTTGAAAGTGCTTTTTTCTTTCAGTTTTTTGGAAGAGTTTGAGAAGTGTTGACATTGCTTCTTTAAATGCTTGATACAGTTTACCCATGAAGTCATTTGGTCTTGGGCTTTTTTTTTTTCTTTTTTTTTTATTATTATACATTAGGTTTTAGGGTACATGTGCACAATGTGCAGGTTTGTTACATATGTATCCATGTGCCATGTTGTTTTGCTGCACCCATTAACTTGTCATTTAGCATTAGGCATATCTCCTGATGCTGTCCCTCCCCCCTCCCCCCACCCCACAACAGTCCCTGGAGTGTGATGTTCCCCTTCCTGTGTCCATGAGTTCTCATTGTTCAATTCCCACCTATGAGTGAGAACATGCAGTGTTTGGTTTTTTGTCCTTGCGATAGTTTACTGAGAATGATGTTTTCCAGTTTCATCCATGTCCCTACAAAGGACATGAACTCATCATTTTTTGTGGCTGCATAGTATTCCATGGTGTATATGTGCCACATTTTCTTAATCCAGTCTATCGTTGTTGGACATTTGGGTTGGTTCCAACTCTTTGCTATTGTGAATAGTGCCACAATAAACATACGTGTGCATGTGTCTTTATAGCAGCATGATTTATAGTCCTTTGGGTGTATACCCCGTAATGGGATGGCTGGGTCAAATGGTATTTCTAGTTCTAGATCTCTGAGGAATTGCCACACTGACTTCCACAATGGTTGAACTAGTTTACAGTCCCACCAACAGTGTAAAAGTGTTCCTATTTCTCCACATCCTCTCCAGCACCTGTTGTTTCCTGACTTTTTAATGATGGCCATTCTAACTGGTGTGAGATGGTATCTCACTGTGGTTTTGATTTGCATTTCTCTGATGGCCAGTGATGATGAGCATTTTTTCATGTGTTTTTTGGCTGCATAAATAGCTTCTTTTGAGAAGTGTCTGTTCATGTCCTTCGCCCACTTTTTGAAGGGGTTGTTTTTTTTTTTCTTGTAAATTTGTTTGAGTTCATTGTAGATTCTGGATATTAGCCCTTTGTCAGATGAGTAGGTTGCAAAAATTTTCTCCCATTCTGTAGGTTGCCTGTTCACTCTGATGGTAGTTTCTTTTGCTGTGCAGAAGCTCTTTTGTTTAATTAGATCCCATTTGTCAATTTTAGCTTTTGTTGCCATTGCTTTTGGTATTTTAGACATGAAGTCCTTGCCCACGCCTATGTCCTGAATGGTATTGCCTAGGTTTTCTTGTAGGGTTTTAAGGTTTTAGGTCTAACATTTAAGTCTTTAATCCATCTTGAATTAATTTTTGTATAAGGTGTAAGGAAGGGATCCAGTTTCAGCTTTCTACATATGGCTAGCCAGTTTTCCCAGCACCATTTATTAAATAGGGAATCCTTTCCCCATTGCTTGTTTTTGTCAGGTTTGTCAAAGATCAGATAGTTGTAGATATGCAGCATTATTTCTGAGGGCTCTGTTCTGTTCCATTGATCTATGTCTCTGTTTTGGTACCAGTACCATGCTGTTTTGGTTACTGTAGCCTTGTAGTATAGTTTGAAGTCAGGTAGTGTGATGCCTCCAGCTTTGTTCTTTTGGCTTAGGATTGACTTGGTGATGCAGGCCCTTTTTTGGTTCCATATGAACTTTAAAGTAGTTTTTTCCAATTCTGTGAAGAAAGTCATTGGTAGCTTGATGGGGATGGCATTGAATCTATAAATTACCTTGGGCAGTATGGCCATTTTCATGATATTGATTCTTCCAACCCATGAGCATGGAATATTCTTCCATTTGTTTGTATCCTCTTCTATTTCATTGAGCAGTGGTTTGTAGTTCTCCTTGAAGAGGTCCTTCACATCCCTTGTAAGTTGGATTCCTAGGTATTTTATTCTCTTTGAAGCAATTGTGAATGGGAGTTCACTCATGATTTGGCTCTCTGTCTGTGATTGGTGTACAAGAATGCTTGTGATTTTTGTACATTGATTTTGTATCCTGAGACTTTGCTGAAGTTGCTAATCAGCTTAAGGAGATTTTGGGCTGAGACGATGGGATTTTCTAGAT
This sequence comes from Nomascus leucogenys, assembly GCF_006542625.1. NCBI lineage: Eukaryota > Metazoa > Chordata > Mammalia > Primates > Hylobatidae > Nomascus > Nomascus leucogenys. Next base: position 74,287,553 of record NC_044382.1, on the reverse strand, counting down.
ATACAATCATGTCATCTGCAAACAGGGACAATTTGACTTCCTCTTTTCTTAATTGAATACCCTTTATTTCCTTCTCCTGCCTGATTGCTCTGGCCAGAACTTCCAGCACTATGTTGAATAGGAGTGGTGAGAGAGGGCATCCCTGTCTTGTGCCAGTTTTCAAAGGAAATGCTTCCAGTTTTTGCCCATTCAGTATGATATTGGCTGTGGGTTTGTCATAGATAGCTCTTATTATTTTGAGATATGTCCCATCAATACCTAATTTATTGAGAGTTTTTAGCATGAAGGGTTGTTGAATTTTGTCAAAGGCCTTTTCTGCATCTATTGAGATAATCATGTGGTTTTTGTCTTTGGTTCTGTTTATATGCTGGATTACATTTATTGATTTGCGTATGTTGAACCAGCCTTGCATCCCAGGGCTGAAGCCCACTTGATCATGGTGTATAAGCTTTTTGATGTGCTGCTGGGTTAGGTTTGCCAGTATTTTATTGAGTATTTTTGCAGCAATGTTCATCAAGGATATTGGTCTGAAATTCTCTTTTTTGGTTGTGTCTCTGCCAGGCTTTGGTATCAGGATGATGCTGGCCTCATAAAATGTGTTAGGGAGGATTCCCTCTTTTTCTATTGGTTGGAATAGTTTCAGAAGGAATGGTACCAGTTCCTCCTTGTACCTCTGGTAGAATTCGGCTGTGAATCCATAAGGTCCTGGACTCTTTTTGGTTGGTAAGCTGTTGATTATTGCCACAATTTCAGAGCCTGTTATTGGTCTATTCAGAGATTCAACTTCTTCCTGGTTTAGTCTTGGGAGGGTGTATTTGTTGAGGAATTTATCCATTTCTTCTAGATTTTCTAGTTTATAGAGGTGTTTGTAGTATTCTCTCTCTAGCATAGAGGTGTTTGTAGTATTCTCTGATGGTATATTGTATTTCTGTGGGATTGCTGGTGATATCCCCTTTTTCATTTTTTATTGCATCTATTTGATTCTTCTCTCTTTTCTTCTTTATTAGTCTTGCTAGCGATCTATCAATTTTGTTGATCTTTTCAAAAAACCATCTCCTGGATTCATTGATTTTTTGAAGGGTTTTTTGTGTCTCTATTTCCTTCAGTTCTGCTCTGATTTTAGTTATTTCTAGCCTTCTGCTAGCTTTTGAATGTGTTTGCTCTTGCTTTTCTAGTTCTTTTAATTGTGATGTTAGGGTGTCAATTTTGGATCTTTCCTGCTTTCTCTTGTGGGCATTTAGTGCTATAAATTTCCCTCTACACACTGCTTTGAATGTGTCCCAGAGATTCTGGTATGTTGTGTCTTTGTTCTCATTGGTTTCAAAGAACATCTTTATTTCTGCCTTCATTTCATTATGTACCCAGTAGTCATTCAGGAGCAGGTTGTTCAGTTTCCATGTAGTTGAGCGGTTTTGAGTGAGTTTCTTAATCCTGAGTTCTAGTTTGATTGCACTGTGGTCTGAGAGACTGTTTGTTGTAATTTATGTTATTTTACATTTGCTGAGGAGAGCTTTGCTTCCAACTATGTGTTCAATTTTGGAATAGGTGTGGTATGTTGCTGAAAAAAGTGTATATTCTGTTGATTTGGGGTGGAGAGTTCTGTAGATGTCTATTAGGTCCACTTTGTGCAGAGCTGAGTTCAATTCCTGGATATCCTTTTTAACTTTCTGTCTCTTTGATCTGTCTAATGTTGACAGTGGGGTGTTAAAATCTCCCATTATTATTGTGTGGGAGTTTAAGTCCCTTTGTAGGTCACTCAGGACTTCCTTTATGAATCTGGGTGCTCCTGTGTTAGGTGCATATATATTTAGGATAGTTAGCTCTTCTTGTTGAATTTATCCCTTTACCATTATGTAATGGCCTTCTTTGTCTCTTTTGATTTTTGTTGGTTTAAAGTCTATTTTATCAGAGACTAGGATTGCAACCCCTGCCTTTTTTTGTTTTCCATTTGCTTGATAGATCTTCCTCCATCCCTTTATTTTGAGCCTATGTGTGTCTCTGTACGTGAGATGGGTTTCCTGAATACAGCACACTGATGGGTCTTGCCTCCTTATCCAATTTGCCAGTCTGTGTCTTTTAATTGGAGCACTTAGCCAATTTACATTTAAAGTTAATATTGTTATGTGTGAATTTGATCCTGTCATTATGATGTGAGTTGGTTATTTTGCTCGTTAGTTGATGCAGTTTCTTCCTAGCCTCGATGGTCTTTACAATTTGGCATGTTTTTGCAGTGGCTGGTACTGGTTGTTCCTTTCCATGTTTAGTGCTTCCTTTGGGAGCTCTTTTAGGGCAGACCTGGTGGAGACAAAATCACTCAGCATTTGCTTGTCTGTAAAGTATTTTATTTCTCTTACACTTATGAAGCTTAGTTTGGCTGGATATGAAATTCTGGGTTTAAAATTCTTTTCTTTAAGAATGTTGTATATCGGCCCCCACTCTCTTCTGGCTTGTAGAGTTTCTGCTGAGAGATCAGCTGTTAGTCTGATGGGCTTACCTTTGTGGGTAACCCGACCTTTCTCTCTGGCTGCCCTGAACATTTTTTCCTTCATTTCAACTTTGGCGAATCTGACAATTATGTGTCTTGGAGTCGCTCTTCTCGAGGAGTATCTTTATGGCATTCTCTGTATTTCCTGAATCTGAATGTTGGCCTGCCTTGCTAGATTGGGGAAGTTCTCCTGGATAATATTTTGCAGAATGTTTTCCAACTTGGTTCCATTCTCCTTGTCATTTTCAGGTACACCAATCAGACGTAGGTTTGGTCTTTTCACATAGTCCCAAATTTCTTGGAGGCTTTGTTTCTTTTTATTCTTTTTTCTCTAAACTTCCCTTCTCGCTTCATTTCATTCATTTCATCTTCCATCACTGATACCCTTTCTTCAAGTTGATCGCATCGGCTACTGAGGCTTCTGCAATCTTCGCGTAGTTCTCGATACTTGGCTTTCAGCTCCATCAGCTCCTTTAAGCCCTTCTCTCCATTGGTTATTCTAGTTATCCATTCGTCTAATTTTTTTTTCAAAGTTTTTAACTTCTTTGCTATTGTTTTGAATTTCCTCCCGTAGCTCAGAGTAGTTTGATCGTCTGAAACCTTCTCTCAACTCGTCAAAGTCATTCTCTGACCAGCTTTGTTCCGTTGCTGGTGAGGAACTGCGTTCCTTTGGAGGAGTGGAGGTGCTCTGCTTTTTAGAGTTTCCAGTTTTTCTGCCCTGTTTTTTCCCCATCTTTGTGGTTTTATCTACTTTTGGTCTTTGATGATGGTGATGTACAGATGGGTTTTTGGTGTGGATGTCCTTTCTGTTTGTTAGTTTTCCTTCTACCAGACAGGACCCTCAGCTGCAGGTCTGTTGGAGTTTGCTAGAGGTCCACTCCAGACCCTGTTTGGCTGGGTGTCAGCAGCGGTGGCTGCAGAACAGCGGATTTTCATGAGACCACAAATTCAGCTGTCTGATAGTTCCTCTGGAAGTTTTGTCTCAGAGGAGTACCTGTCCGAGTGAGGTGTCAGTCTGTCCCTACTGGGGGGTGCCTCCCAGTTAGGCTGTTCAGGGGTCAGGGACCCACTTTAGGAGGCAATCTGTCCGTTCTCAGATCTCCAGCTGCGTGCTGGGAGAACCACTACTCTCTTCAAAGCTGTCAGTCAGACAGGGACATTTAAGTCTGCAGAGGTTCCTGCTGAATTTTTGTTTGTCTGTGCCCTGCCCCCAGAGGTGGAGCCTACAGAGGCAGGCAGGCCTCCTTGAGCTGTGGTGGGCTCCACCCAGTTCGAGCTTCCTGGCTGCTTTGTTTACCTAAGCAAGCCTGGGCAATGGTGGACGCCCCTACCCCAGCCTCACTGCCTCCTTGCAGTTTGATCTCAGACTGCTGTGCTAGCAATCAGCGAGACTCCGTGGGCATAGGACCCTCTGAGCCAGGTGTGGGACACAATCTCCTGGTGTGCTGTTTTCCAGGCCCGTTGGAAAAGCGCAGTATTAGGGTGGGACTGACCTGATTTTCCAGGTGCCTTCTGTTACCCCTTTCTTTGACTAGGGAAGGGAACTCCCTGACCCCTTGCACTTCCCAAGTGAGGCAATGCCTCGCCCTGCTTCGGCTTGCGCACAGTGCGCTGCACCGACTGTCCTGCACCCACTGTTTGGCGTTCCCTAGTGAGATGAACCCAGTACCTCAAACGGAAATGCTGAAATCACCCGTTTTCTGGGTCGCTCAGGCTGGGAGCTGTAGACCGGAGCTGTTCCTATTTGGCCATCTTGGCTCCGCCCCCCGGTCATGGGCTTTTTTTTTAATTGGGAGATTTCTGAGTACTTCCTCTGTCTTCTTTCTCATTATTAGTCTTTTGGGTATTTCTGTTTCTTCACAGTGTGGTGTTCTTTCTAAGAATCAGTTTCTTCTAAGTTACCTTTTTTTGTTATGTAATTGTTCATAATAGTTTCTTATTTTTTCTCTTTCTGTGATATCAGCTGGAATGACTACTTTTTCATTAATAACTTTTTGAGTCCCCTCTCTTTTTTTTCCCTTGGATAATCTAGGAAAAGTTTGTTCATTTTGTTTTTTTTAAAAGACTCAACTCTTAGTTTTTTGATATTTTTTATTTTTCTAGTCTCTCCTTTTGCTCTAATTCTTATTATTTCCATAATTATGCCAACATTGGGATTATTTTGTTCTTCTTGATCAAACTCCTTGAGGATTACAGTTAGATTGCTTATTTGAGATCTTTGTTTTCCTTATTGTGGAACTTTATCATTTTATACTTCTGTCTTAGAACTGCTTTTGTTACATCTCAGAAGTTTCGGTTTCTTGTGTTTCCAATTTCATTTGTATCAAGATAATTTTTTTTCCCTTTTGATTTCATGGTTGTTCAGAAGCATGTTGTTTAATGTCAACACTGTATTAGTGCATTCTATAAAGAAAAGAGATTTAATTGGCCTACAGTTCTACAGGCTGTACAGAAGCATGGCACCAGCATCTGCTTGGCATCTGGCGAGGTCCTCAGGAAGTTTGCAATCAGGGCAATTGGTAAAGGGAGAACAGGCAGTCACATGGCAAGAGCAGGAGCACGAGGCTGAGTTGGGAGGTGCTACACACTTTTAAACAACCAGATCTCATAAGATCTCACTATCAAGGACAGCACCAAAGAATTCTTGAGGGATCTGCCCCTGTTATTCAAACACCCCATATTAGGTTCCACCTTCAAGATTGGGGATTACTTTTCAACATGAGTTTTGTGGTGGGAGACAAAACATCCACACTGTATCATACACATTTGTGAGCTTTCTAGTTTTCCTCCTGCTGTTGATTTTCTAGTTTTACACCATTGTGATCAAAAACTTGATATAATTTTAATCTTAAATTTAAAAAGACTTGTTTTCTATTTTTGGTTTAACGTGTGATCTATCCTGGAGAATATTCCATGTATTCTTGAGAAGAATGTGTTTTCTCATACTGTTTGATAAAATATTGTCTATTTAGTTTATGGTGTTATACAAGTGAACTCTTTTTTTTATTAGTTTTCTCTCTGAATATTCCATACCTTATTGTAAATAGGACATTGAAGTTCCCTGTTATTGCATTTCATTTTCTCACCACAGGTATGTTAATGTTTGCTTTATATATTTGGGTGCTCCAGTGTTGGGTGCATACATAGTTTTAATTTGTATATCCTCTTAACAAATTAACTTCTTTATCATCATGTAGTGAACACCTTTCGTCTTGTGACAGATTTTTGCATGGGAAGTGTGTTTTGTCTAATATAACCAACAACCACTCCTGACTCCTTGTTGTTGTTTGCATGCACTATGGTTTCTATTCTTTAAGTTTAAGGTGTTTGTCCTTAAATCAAAAGTGAGTCTCTTGTAAGCAGCATACTGTTAGTTTAAAAAATTCATTTAGCCACTCCGTGTTTATTCTACTCTGTTTTGTTTTCTATAATAGAATATCACAGATTGGCTAATTTATAAACAGGGGAAGTTTGTTTGGCTCATGATTCCAGGAGCTTGGAAGGCAAAGAAAACGACACTGTTATCTGGTGAAGGCCTTTTTGCTGCATAATAACATGGCCAAAGGCCTGAGGGAGAAGAGAGCTCCCTTTTATAACAGACTCACTTTTGTGATAACTAACACACTCCCATAAGGACATTAATTAATTCCTGAGGGGAGAGTCCCAGTGGCCTCACCACTTCTTAAAGATCCCACCTCTTAATTCCATCACAATGGCTATTAAATTTTATCCTAAATTTTGGAGGTGACATTCAGTCTATACCAGTATCTGTTTATTGGATAATTTAATCTCTTTATATGTAAAGTAATTATTGATACATAAGGATTTACTATTATAGTTTTGTTGTTTTCTGTTTTATAGTTTCTTTTTTTCTCATGCTGTCTTCTGTTAATTTTTGGATTTGTTTTTGTTGTTTTTATGTTTTGATGGTTTTTTCCATTTGTGTATCTACTACAGTTTTTTCCTAGAGGTTATCATGATACTTAGATAAAATGTCTTATATTTTAAAGGTCTAGTTTAAGATGATAACAATTTAACATCTATCCGTAGAAAAAAACTCCACAGTTTTTCTCCCTTTCACACATTTTATTACTATATATGTTATAATTTATAACTTTTTATACTGTGTATTCATTAACAAGTTATTGTAGCTATACTTATTTTAATGCTTTTATTTTGTAGCTTTTGTACTAGAGTTAAAAGTGATTTGTACACTAACGTTACAGTATTAGTGTATTCTGAATTTCACTATGTATTTACCATTTCCAGTGACATTTATACTTTTAACTTTTTTTGTGTTTTTCATTAGCATTTGATATGGTTTGGCTGTGTCCCCACCTAAATCTCATCTTGAATTGTAGCTCCCACAATTCCCACGTTGTGGGAGGGACCCAGTGGGAGGTAATTGAATGATGGGGCGGGTCTTTCCTGTGCTATTCTTGTGATAGTGAATAAGTCTCACGAGATCTGATGGTTTTATAAAGGAGAGTTTCCCTGCACAAGCTCTCTCCTCTTGTCTGCTGCCATGTGAGATGTGCCTTTCACCTTCCACCGTGATTGTGAGGCCTCCTCAGCCACACGGAAATGTGAGTCCACCAAACCTCTTTCTTTTGTAAATGGCCCAGTCTTGGCTGTGTCTTTATCAGCAGTTATGAAAATGGACAAATACAGTAAATTGGTACCAGTAGAGTGAGGTGCTGCTGAAAAGATAGATACCTGAAAATGTGGAAGCAACTTTGGAACTGGGTAGCAGGCAGAGGTTGGAACAGTTTCCTATCAGAAGAAGATAGGAAAATGTGGGACAGTTTGGAACTCCCTAGGGACTTGTTGAATGGTTTTTTTTTTTTTTTCAATTGTTTTGGAAAAATTTTTAGCTTTGTTTTTTTTTATTAATTTTTCTGCACACAAAAACAATAAAAATTTTCTAAAAATACATACAAACAAAAAGATGCGTATCAAACATATTAGGAAGGTTACACATGGGAAGTTGGGGAATAGAAATGGGGGGTGGGAGTTAAAATAAATGAGAGAGGGACTTTATATGGATCCGTGATAATAACTCAATCCTCTATTTGACAAAGAAGAGGGAGAAGGAAGAGGAATAAAAAGAAAGTGGGATAAAGGATCAGAAAGGGAGGAAAATAGAAAAAATGAGAGTATGACTCCAGGGTAGACCTGTTTTGTTGTCACTGAGTTGGTTGGTTGGTTTGTCTGTTGTATTTTTTATGTTTCGCCAAGTTGGCCAGACTGGTCTCGAACTCCTAGCCCGAAGTGATCAACCCGCCTCGCCCCCCAGAGTGCCGGGACCACAGGCGTGAACCACCACGTCCAGCCCCCACATTGCTTCTGGCCTCCGTGGTAGACCTCCCAGACGGAGCGGCCAGGTAGAGGCGCTCCTCACTTCTTCCCAGACACAGGGCGGCTGGGCAGAGGCGCTCCTCACTTCCCAGATGGGGCGGCCAGGCAGAGACGCTCCTCACTTCTTCCCAGATGATAGGTGGCCGGGCAGAGGCGCTCCTCACTTCCCAGACGGTGGGTGGCCGGGCAGAGGCGCTCCTCACTTCCCAGATGATGGGTGGCCAGGCAGAGGTGCTCCTCACTTCCCAGGTGGGGCGGCTGGGCAGAGGCGCTCCTCACTTCCCAGACGGGGCGGCCGGGCCGAGGCGCTACTCACTTCCCAGACGATGGGTGGCTGGGCAGAGGCGCTCCTCACTTCCCAGACAATGGGTGGCCTGGCAGAGGCTCTCCTCATTTCCCAGATGGGGCGGCCGGGCAGAGGTGCTCCTCACTTCTTCCTGGACAGGGAGGCCAGGCAGAGGCACTCCTCACTTCCCAGACAGGGCGGCCGGGCAGAGGCACTCCTCACTTCCTCCCAGACAGGGCAGCCGGGCAGAGGTGCTCCTCACCTCCCAGATGGGGCGGCCGGGCAGAGGCGCTCCTCACCTCCCAGACGGGGCAGCCGGGCAGAGGCGCTCCTCACCTCCCAGATGATAGGTGGCCGGGCAGAGGCGCTCCTCACTTCCCAGACGATGGGTGGCCGGGCAAGGCACTCCTCACTTCCCAGACGATGGGTGGCCGGGCAGAGGCGCTCCTCACTTCCCAGATGGGGTGGCCGGGCAGAGGCGCTCCTCACTTCCCAGACGGTGGGTGGCTGGGCAGAGGCGCTCCTCACTTCCCAGACGGGGGCCGGGCAGAGGCGCTCCTCACTTCCCAGACGGGGCAGCCGGGCAGAGGCACTCCTCACTTCCCAGACGATGGGTGGCCGGGCAGAGGCGCTCCTCACTTCCCAGATGGGGCAGCCGGGCAGAGGCGCTCCTCACTTCCCAGATGATGGGTGGCCGGGCAGAGGCGCTCCTCACCTCCCAGACGATGGGTGGCCGGGTGGAGGCGCTCCTCACTTCCCAGACGATGGGTGGCCGGGCAGAGGCACTCCTCACTTCCCAGACGGGGCAGCCAGGCAGAGGCGCTCCTCACTTCCCAGATGATGGGTGGCTGGGCAGAGGCGCTCTTCACTTCTTCCCAGACGATGGGTGGCCGGGCAGAGGCGCTCCTCACTTCCCAGACGGTGGGTGGCCGGGCAGAGGCGCTCCTCACTTCCCAGACGAGGGGGCCGGGCAGAGGCGCTCCTCACTTCCCAGACGGGGCGGCCGGGCAGAGGCGCTCCTCACTTCTTCCCAGATGGGGCGGCTGGGCAGAGGCGCTCCTCACTTCCCAGACGGGGTGGCCGGGCAGAGGCGCTCCTCACTTCTTCCCAGACAGGGCGGCCGGGCAGAGGCGCTCCTCACTTCCCAGACGGGGGGCCGGGCAGAGGCGCTCCTCACTTCCCAGACGATGGGTGGCCGGGCAGAGGCGCTCCTCACTTCGCAGACGATGGGTGGCCCGGCAGAGGCGCTCCTCACTTCCCAGACGGGGTGGCCGGGCAGAGGGGCTCCTCACTTCTTCCCGGATGGGGCGGCCGGGCAGAGGCGCTCCTCCCTTCTTCCCAGACAGGGCGGCAGGGCAGAGGCGCTCCTCACTTCTTCCCGGACGGGGTGGCCGGGCAGAGGCGCTCCTCACTTCCCAGACGGGGCGGCCGGGCAGAGGCGCTCCTCACTTCTTCCCAGACGGGGCGGCCAGGCAGAGGCGCTCCTCACCTCCCAGACGATGGGTGGCCGGGCAGAAGCGCTCCTCACTTCCCAGATGATGGGTGGCCGGGCAGAGGCGCTCCTCACCTCCCAGACAATGGGTGGCCGGGCAGAGGCGCTCCTCACCTCCCAGACGATGGGTGGCCGGGCAGAGGCGCTCCTCACTTCCCAGATGGGGAGGCCGGGCAGAGGGGCGGCCAGGCAGAGATGCTCCCCACCTCCCAGACGGGGCGGCAGCCGGGCAGGGGCTGCAATCCCAGCACCCTGGTAGGCCAAGGCAGGCGGCTGGGAGGCGGAGGCTGCCGCAAGCCCAGACCACGCCACCGCACTCCAGCCCGGGCAACACCGAGCACCGGGTGAGCGAGACTCCGTCTGCAGTCCCAGTACCTCGGGAGGCTGAGGCGGGCAGAGCACTCGGCGTCAGGAGCTGGCGACCAGCGTGGCCAACATGGCGAACGCGCGCCTGCAGCCAATGGAGAAAAAGCAGGCAGCGGTGGCGCGCGCCGGCAGTCGCAGGCAGTGCGCGGCGCAGGCAGCAGCGAGCCGAGTAGATTGCAGCCTGGGCCACAGAGGGAAAGAAGGAAGGAAGGAAGGAAGGAAGGAAGGAAGGAAGGAAGGAAGGAAGAAGTTGAAGGAAGGAAGAAGTTGAAGGAAGGAAGGAAGGAAGGAAGGAAGGAAGGAAGGAAGGAAGGAAGGAAGGAAGGTGTTGAATGGTTTTGACCAAAATGCTGATAATGATATGGACAACAAAATCCAGGCTGAGTTGGTCTTGGATGGTGTATTAGTCTGTTCTCACACTGCTGATAAAGACATATCCAAGACTAAGTAATTTACAAAAGAAAGAGGTTTAATGGACTTACAGTTACACGTAGCTGGGGAGGCCTCACAATCACAGTGGAAGGCGAGGAGGAGGAAGTCACATCTTACGTGGATGGCAGCAGGCAAAAAGAGAGGGAGCTTGTGCAGATAAACTCCACTTTATAAAACCATCAGATCTCATGAGACTTATTCACTGTCACAAGATTAGCACAGGAAAGACCTGCCCCTGCGATTCAATTACCTCCAACCAGGTGCCTCCCACAACTGGGAATTCAAGATAAGATTTGGGTGGGGATGCAGCCAAACCATATCATTCCACCCCTGGCCCCTCCCAAATCTCATGTCCTTACATTTCAAAACACAATCATGCCTTCCCAATAGTCCCCCAAAGTCCTAACTAGTTTCAGCATTAACTCAAATGTCCACAGTCCAAAGTCTCATCTGAGACAAGGCAAGTCCCTTCTGCCTGTGAGCCTGTAAAATCAAAAGCAAGTTAGTTACTTCCTAGATACACTGGGGGTGCAGGCATTGGGTAACCATTTCAAATGGGAGAAATTGGTCAAAACAAAGAGGCCATAAGCCCCATGCAAGTCCGAAATCCAGCAGGGCAGTCAAATCTTAAAGCTCTAAAATGATCTCCTTTGACTCCATGTCTCACATCCAGGTCACGCTGATGCAAGAGGTAGGCTCCCACAGCCTTGGGAGGCTCCGCCCCCGTGGTGTTGCAGGGTATAGCCACCCTCCTGGCCACTTTCAGTGGCTGGCATTGAGTGTCTGCCGCTTTTTCAGGTGTCCAGTGCAAGCTGTCAGTGTATCTACCATTCTGGGGTCCGGAGGACAGCGGCCCTCTTCTCACAGCTCCACTAGGCTGTGCCCAAGTAGGGACTCTGTGTGGGGGCTCCAAACCCACATTTCCCTTCTGCACTGCCCTAGCAGAGGTTCTCCCTGAGGGCCCTGCCCCTGCAGCAAACTTCTGCCTGGGCATGCAAGCGTTTCTGTACATCCTCTGAAATCTAGACAGGGGTTCCCAAACCCCAATCCTTGACTTCTGTACACTTGCAGCCTCAACACCATGTGAAAGCTGCCAAGGCTTGGGGCTTGCACCCTGTGAAGCCACAGCCTGAGCTCTCTGTTGGCCCCTTTGAGCCACTGCTGGAGCGGCTGGGATGCAGGGCACCAAGTCCCTAGGCTGCACGCAGCATGGGGACCCTGTGCCTCACCCAGGAAACCCACTTTTTCCTCCTAGGCCTCTGGGCCTGTGATGGGAGGGGCTGCTGTGAAGACCTCTGACATGCCCTGGAGACATTTTCCCCATTATCTTGGTGATTGACATTCGGCTCCTCGTTACTTATGGAAATATATGCAGCTGGCTTGAATTTCTTCTCAGAAAATGGGATTTTCTTTTCTATCACATTGTTAGGCTGCAAATTTTCTGAACTTTTATGGTCTGCTTCCCTTATAAAACTGAATACCTTTAGCACCACCCAAATCACCTAGGTTACAGAGCTGCTTTAAGATTCACAATGAGACTAATGTTAGCAGGCATGCCTTTATGGGCACAGATCTGTGTGCCTTCAGGGAAGTCTCAGGTTAAGCATAACTGCTTCTGAACTGTGGCTGCATGCAGCTGGAGCCAGGTTGCAGTGCCACTTCAGGTCCACATTCAGATAATTGTTGGTGGTCCTATGTATAGAACCACAGATAGGTTTTTTTCCCTGAGAATCTCTGTGGGCAGGACTTTTTTTCCAGACCATAAGTGAGAGGGGAAGAAGGTGGGTTTTGCCTGATACATGTGTCATAGACAGGACCAAATTCTGCATGTGTGTCACCTAAGACTTAGGTGGGTCTAAGTTGTCCCTGGTTCTTGGCAGATGGTCCTAGTGACAGGACAAAGGCCAAGTGGGTTATAGCTAAGTCTACAGTGGGATGTGGCCAGTTTTATTCTGTAGCCAGGACCATGATCAGCAAGCCTGCCACTTGGCCAAGGGCAATGTCTAAGGTTGATTAGCAAGGTCACATTTTTCAAGAGTAGTGATTCTCTCTTCCATGTCTTCCTTTTGGGCCATGGCTTTATGGACATCTTCTTGCAATTTGGGGTTCATTTCTTCAAATTTGATGAAATCTTTTCTAGATTTGATGAAAATCTTTTCAGATCCTCTTCCAGCTCTGTCACATGACTGGAGAGGGCAGCCAGGTGCTCTTTCATTTGGCTCTGCTCCCTTGACTGTTTATGATTTCTTGGACCTCACTTACTTTAGCAAGGTCTTCCTCATAGCTTAAAGAACCATCAGAAGATCTCTTTCCATTCATGTTTGGTGTATTTTCTTGTTCATGGTTTATGTTAAGCACTCCACCTGTTAGTGTTTTTTTTTTCTGACAATTCTGTTCTTTAAGAATCATTAGCTCTTTGTGTGTGACACCTAATTCTTCTGCTAACAAACTTCAAGTGCTGCTCATAATCGTGCTCTCACCTTTTCATCCAGAGCTTTGTGCTGTTCAGATAATGACTTCACTGCTTTCAGCACTTCAGCTTCGCTGGACATGCCTGCTGGAGACTGCACTTGTTTCTTCACCACTGTCATCCTAAGATACCACTCATGCCTGGAGACAGGGCATTCCAAATGCTCTAATAGCAGCCTGGTGGTGTTCCTTTCTGCTTTCATTTTTCAGCAGTTTCTTCTTTCCTTTCAAGGAGCTGTTCCCTGCATACATTCACTTTTTTAGTAAGTGCCATGAACTCCTGTGGAGGTGGAGTGTTGAGCTGTCTCTGCAAGGAATCTCTTTCATGACCAACCTCTTGTAATTTCCCCTGGGTTAGTGCCAGCATTTCTGGAATCTCAGTGTGTCAAGAAGACAGCCTCTTTCTTCTAGCATGCAGACCATCAACTGTTCAAAATATGAATCTGCGTCTGGCTGTGAAGGGGAGCCGGACCCATGGCTCCCACTTCCTCCCAGGGGGCCTTCTGCTTTGCTGATGGCCGACATCACCTCTCATATTATCTTGCTTGCCATGGGAGCGGGCGAGGAGGCTCTGCAGTGTCTAGCAGGTGGGTGCGAGCTCTGGGTGAGCTCGGGAACTGACGAAGGCAGCCCGCGGCCAGACATTGGCAGACAAAGTATTTGTTTTTCTACATATGGCTTATTTCCCTTAACATATGAGATTCTCCAAGTCCGTCCATGTTGTTTCAAATGACAGGATTTTATTCTTTTTTAATGGCCAAAAAGTATTTAACAGTATGTATGTACAGCACATTTTCATTATTTATCTGTTGCTGTACACTTGAATTGGTTTCATATCTTGGCCATTATAAATAGTGCTGCAGTAAACATGGGAATGCAGATACCTTTGTCAAACTCTGATTTCCTTTCTTTGGGGATATATACGCAGTAGTGGAATTGCTGGGTCGTATGGTACCTCTATGTTTGATGATTTTTTGAGGAATCTTCATACCATTTTTTATAGTGGCTATACTAATTTATAATGCCACCAACAGTGTTCATGCATTCCTTTTCTTCACCTCCTCACCAACACATTTTTGTTACTATGTTTTGTCTTTTTGATTATACCCATTGTAACTGGAGTGAGGGGGTCCCACTGGGTTTGGATTTGCGTTTCCTGTGTGATTAATGATTTTGAGGGTTTTTTATGTACCTGTTGGCCATTTGTATTTCTTCTTTTGAGAATGTCTGGTAAGGTCTTCCACACATTGTAAAATTCGGTTATATGTTTTTATTATCTTGAAATTTTAAAACTTCTTACCTGATCTAGATATTAACACCCTTTCATATGTATAGTTTGCAAATATTTTCTCACATTGTTTAGGTTGTCTTTTCACTCTGTTAGTATTTTCATTTTGTATTTAAACTCTTTTTAGTTGGATGTAATTATATTTGTTTTTTCTTTTGTTATCTGTGCTTTTGAAGTCTATTTTTAAGAGACAGGGTCTCACTCTGTCACCCAGGTTAGAGTGAAGTAGCATGATCATAGCTCACTGCAGGCTTGATTTCCTGGGCTCAAGTGATCCTCCTGTCTCATCCACTTGAGTAGGTTGACTATAGACATGTGCCACCACACCCAGCTAATTTAAAACCTTTTTTTTTAGGGACAGGATCTCACTATGTGGCCCAGGATGCCCTCAAACTCCTGATTCTCCCACCTTGGTGTCCCAAAGCATTGGGATTACAGGCATGAGCCACTGCAACTGGCCATGCTTTTGAAGTCTTATTTGAAAAATATTTTCCAAGTCTGTTGTGAAGCATTTGCCCTATGCTTTTATCTGATAGTTTCATAGTTTGGGCCGATTACATTTAATTCTTTAATCCAGTTTGAGTTGATTTTTTGGTATATGGTGAGTGGTAGGGGTGTAGTCTGATTCTTCTGCATATGGATATTCAGTTTTTCCTGCATCATTTATTGAGGAAACTGTCTTTTTCCCAAAGTGTATTCTTGGCACCTTTGAAAATCAGTTTGCTTTAGATGCATGAATGCATTTTTTGGCTCAGCAGGCATATTGGTCTATATGTCTGTTTTGGTGCCAGTACAATACGGTTTAGCTTACTGTAGCTTTGTCGTAAATTTTGATGTAAGGTATTGTATTGTCTCTATATTTATTCTTTTTGCTCAGGATTGTTTTGCCTATTCAGGGTCCCTTGTGGTTCCATATAAATTTAGAATTTTTTTTCTATTTCTGTGAAGAATGCCGGTGACTTTTTGATCAGAGTTGCATTAAATCCATAGATCATTTGGGGTATTATGGCCATTTTAATTATACCTTTTCAATCTATGAACACAAGATATCTTTTCATTTATTCACATATATTTTATTTTTTCATCTATGCTTTGTAGTTTTAGTGTAGGAATATTTCATCTTGTTAGTTACGTTCATTGCTAGGTATCTTAATTTTAGTACTTAGTATATGTCTTTTACATCTAAATTGGAAATGAGGAAGTTAAATGGTTCCTGTTAGAGACAAAAAGATCTTATATTTACAAAACCTGAACACAACACCAAACACCAAAAAAAAAAAAAAAAAAACACCCAGAAACAACAAAACTGTTAGTACTAATAAATTAATTAAAGTTGCAGGATATGAAATTTCATAATTCCATTCACAATAGCTACAAAAAGGAAGTCAGTTCATTTAAAGTTCATGTTTGTATATGGTACAAAGTGAGGTCCAACTTTATTCTTTCCCATGCAAATTTCTAGTATTTCTAACATTCTTTGGTGAGGAGACTGTTCTTCCTCATTGTGTGTTCTTAGAACCCTTGTTGAAGATAAATTTACTATATACATGAGGATTTATGGGCTCTCTAATTTTTACATCATCTATAATACTTGTCTGTTTTTGAGTACCACACTGTTTTGATTACTATAGCTTTGTAATATGTTTTAAAATCAGAAAGAAGATGTCTCTTTTTTTTCCCCCCAAGATTGTTTGGCTATTTCTGATTTCTTGAAATACCATAGATATTTTAGAATATTTTAATACTTCTGCAAAGAGATCTGTTGGTATTTTGATAGACAGTACATTGAATCTGTAAATCACCTTGGATAGTATTGACATCTTAAGAATATTGAGTCTTCAAACTCTTAAACAAGTGTGTGTTTGAGACTGTTTAATTTTTACATATTTGTAGACCTTCCAGTTTTCTTTTCATTTTTAACTTCAAACTTTATTCTGTTGTAGTCAAAAATAATACTTTGTGTGATTTCCATCTGTTTAAATTTGTTAAGACATTTTATGGCTTAAAAAGTTGTCTATCTGGAATAATGTACCATATGTGATTAAAGACATTGTGTATTTTGCTATTGTTGGGTGAAAAGTTATGTATATATGTTAAGTCTAATTGTCTTTGGTGTTCAGGTCTTCTGTTTCCTTATTGATCTTCTTCCTGTTTTTGGTTTTGTTCATTTTTGTGTTACTGAAAGTGGAGTATGGAAGTCTGCTACTATTATTGTGCTGCTAGCTACTTGCTTCAATTCTGTGAAAGGTCACAATGTATATATGGGAGCTGTGACATTAGGTGCATATATGCTAATGCTTGTTATAGCTTTCTGGTCAGTGGACACTATTAGTATTACATAATGCCCTTTCTTGTATTTTGTGACAGTTTTTGATATAATGTGTATTTTGTCTGATAGTATTTTACTTTGCATTTAATTTCTTTTTTCCATGCTTTCATGTTCAGCCCATGTGTGTTTTTTGTATCTAAAGTGAGTCTTTTATTGAAAGCATAGAGTCGGATCTTGTTTATTAAATTTCAGTGAAATTTTGTCTTGTGAATGATTTAATTTTTTTTATATGCAAAGTAACTACTGAAAGGGAATGACATTGCTTTTTGTTTTTTGTTTTAGATCTTGTAGCTTTTTTATTTCTGTTTTCCTCTTGCTGTCTTCCTTGGTGTTTTCTAATAATCTAGATTGTAATACAAAACAAAAATGAATCAAAAAGTAAACTGCAATTAGGACTTCTAAATTACCTTTTTAGAAATTAATCTAGCTGCCAATTGCATTTTAATTGGACTCTTGGTGTCATCCATACACACACACACACACACACACAAATGTGTATATATATATATATGTATATATACTGTGTGTGTGTGTGTAGTTTATTCATTTCCACAAGGTACTGAAAATTTTGTGTCATCTTTGTATCCTATATTTCCATGTAATTATTAATAATACAGAATTGTATCAGGTAAATTAAAAAGAGAGCCATACAGTCACACACACGAGAAAGTGTTTGTCTTTTCAAATGTATAGCAGAATTAAAAGTATTCTATATACTATTATTACACTAATACCAAATACTTTGTGTATATTATTACCTTAACCAGAAAACTTTATGTTGTTACATGATTTTGTGTTCCTCCCTACCATGATTTGATTTTTCAATGTAAAGAACTGACTCCTTTAGCATTTCTTGTATGACAGGTCTAATGGATATAAATTCATTTAGCTTTTATTAAGAATTCTTTTTCTTTCTTTCTTTTTTTTTTTTTTTTCCTGAAACAGAGTCTCACTCTGCTGCCCAGGCTGGAGTGCACTGGTGAGATCTTGGCTCACTGCAAGCTCCCCCTCCCGGGTTCACGCCATTCTCCTGCCTCAGCCTCCTGAGTAGCTGGGATTACAGGTGCCTGCCACCACGCCCAGCTATTTTTTTGTATTTTTAGTAGAGATGGGGTTTCACTGTGTTAGCTGGGATAGTCTTGATCTCCTGACCTCGTGATCCGCCCGTCTCGGCCTCCCAAAGTGCTGGGATTACAAACGTGAGTCACTGTGCCCGGCCCCGAGAATTCTTTATTTCTAATTCATTTTTAAAGCATAGTTTGGGCAGATGTAGTGTTCATAGTAGGTAGTTGTCATTTTTTCATCACTTTCAATATATCATCCTGCCATCTTCTGGCTTGTGAGATTTTTTTGCTGAGACATCTGTTGATCATTTTGTAAGAGTGGCCTTGTATGTGCCAAGTCATCTTTTTCTTTCTGACTTCAAGATTCTCTTTGTCACTTTTGAATTTCTGATTATAATGTCTCATGTGAGTCTCTTCGTGTTGCTGCTAGAGTTGGTTGAACTTTAAATTTTAGGCCATTTTCTCCGTCACATTTGGAAAATTCTTAGTCATTATTACTTCAAATAAGTTTTCTGCTCTTTTTCAGTCTAGAATTCTCATGAGTGTATTGGCCCACTTGATAGTATCCCATAGGTTTACTAGGCTCTTTTTTCCTTCATTTTTTTATCCTGTTTGCCTTCCTGACTCTAAAATTTCAAATGACCTGATATCAAGCGTGCTGGGGATTTTTCACCTGCTACATCAGGTCTGTTGTAGACCTCATCTAGTGAATCTTTAAATTTAGTTTTTATTTTTTACCTCCACACTTTGTGTTTTTATAGTTTTAATCTCTTTGTTCATTTTCATCATCCATTTTCTCTTTTAGTTTAGTTGTGTTCTCCTTTAGTTGATTGAACATTTTTAATATAAATATTTTAGCCAGTTATGTGGCTCATGCCTGTAATCCCAACTACTTTGGAGGCTGAAGTCAGAGGATTGTTTGAGTCCAGGAGTTCGAGACCTGCCTGAGCAATATATTGAGACACTTTGTCTATAAAAAATAATAAATACGACCGGGCACGGTGGCTCACGCTTGTAATCCCAGCACTTTGGGAGGCTGAGGCAGGCGGATCATGAGGTCAGGAGATCAAGACCATCCTGGCTAACATGATGAAACCCCGTCTCTACTAAAAATACAAAAAATAAATAAATAAATTAGCCTGGCGTGGTGATGGGCGCCTGTAGTCCCAGCTACTCGGGAGGCTGAGGCAGGAGAATGGCGTGAACCCGGGAGGCGGAGCTTGCAGTGAACTGAGATCACGCCACTGCACTCCAGCCTGGGCGACAAAGCAAGACTCCATCTCAAAAAAAAAAAAAAAAAATACACTAGGTGTGATGGTGCATGCCTGTAGTTTTAGATAGGAAGCTGAGGCAGGAAAATCAGTTAACTTCAGAAATTTATGTTTGCAGTGACCTGTGATTGTGCCACCGCTCCCTGGTCTGAGTTTTTTTTTTTTTTTTTTTGAGAAATGTCCCTTCAAATCTTCTGCCCGTTTTTGATTGGATTATTAGATTGTTTCTTATAGAGTTGTTTGAGCTCCTTACATATTCTGATTATTGATCCTTTGTCAGATGGGTAGTTTGTGAATATTTTCTCCCATTCTGTGGGTTGTTTCTTCACTTTATTGAATATTTCCTTTGTTGTCCAGGTGCTTTGTAACTTGACATGATCCCATGTGTCCATTTTTGCTTTGTTTTCCTGTGCTTTAATACATTACTTAAGAAATGTTTACACAAACCATTTTCCTGGAGAGTTTCCCCAATGTTTTCTTATAGTAGTTTCATAGTTTGAAATCTTAAAGTCCTTAATCCATTCTGATTTGATTTTTGTATATAGTGAGAGATAGGGGTCTAGTTTCTGTTTTTAATGAATAGGTTGTTTTCATATATGTGGATACCCAGTTTTTTTAGCACCAGTTATTGAAAAAAACTGTCCTTTCTCTAGTGTATGTTCTTAACATCTTTGTTAAAAACGAGTCCACTCAAGGTGTCTAGAATTGTTTTTTGGTTCTCTATTCTGTTGCGTGGGTCTCTGTTTCTGTTTTCCTGCCAGTACCATGCCATTTTGATTACCACAGCTGTTTAGTGTAATGTGAAGTCAGATAATGTGACTCCTTAAGTTTTGTTCTTTTAGCTTAGGATAGCTTGCTATTCTGAGTCTTTTGTGGTTCCATATATATTTTAGGATTGTTTTTTCTAATTCTGTGAAGAATATCATTAGTATTTTGATAGGGATTGCACTGAATCTGTAGATTGTTTTGAGTAGTATGGATATTTTAACAATATTGATTCTTCCAATCCATTGACATGGGATTTTTTTCGTGTGTGTGTGTGTGTGTGTGTCCTCTTCTCTTCTATTTATTTATTTATTTATTTTTATTTATTTATTTATTTTGAGATGGTGTCTCCCCCTTGTCGCCCAGGCTGGAGTGCAGTGGCGCGATCTTGGCTCACTGCAACCTCTGCCCCCTGGGTTCAAGTGATTCTCCTGCTGCAGTCTCCCAAGTAGCTGGGACTCCAGACATGTGCTACCGTGCCTGGCTAATTTTTTGTATTTTTAGTAGAGATGGGGTTTCACCATGTTGGCTATGCTGGTCTCAAACTCCTGACCTCAAGTGATCTGCCCACCTTGGTTGGCCTCCCAAGGTGCTGGGAGTACAGGTGTGAGCCACTGCACCTGGCCATCCTCTTCAATTTCTTTCATTCATGTTTTATAGTTTTCATTGTGCAGATCTTTCACTTCTTTGGTTAAGTTAATGTCTAGGTATTTAATTTTATTTGTGGGTACTGTAAATGGAATTACTTTCTAATCTCTTTTTGCAGATTCTCTGTTGGCATATAGAAATGCTACTGATGTTTGTATGTTCATTTTATATCCTGCAACTTTGTTTATCAGTTCTTATCGTTTTTTGGTGGAGTCTTTAGATTTTTCTAAATATAAGACTGTACCATCTGCAGACAAGAATAATTTGACGGCTTCCTTTCCGATTTGGATGCCATTTAGTTTTTTCTCTTGTTTTACTGCTGCTGTAGCTAGCACTTCCAGTACTATGTTGAATAACAGTGGTGAATGTGGGCATCCTTGTTATGTTCCAGATCTTAAAGACTTTCAGATTTTTTTCCTCCATTCAGGATGATACTAGCTGTGGATCTGTCATATATGGTTTTTATTATTTTGAGGTATGTTCTTTCTATACCCAGCTTTTTGAGGGTTTTTATTATCAAAGGATGTTGAATTTTATTAAATCCTTTTTTCAGCAGCAGTTGAAATGGTCATATGATTTTGTCCTTCATTCTGTTGCTATGATATATTGATTGATTGCATATGATGAACCATTCTTGCATCCCAGGGATAAATCCCACTTTGTCATAATGAACAATCCTTTAATGTGTTGTTGAATTCTGTTTGCTAATATTTTGTTATTTTTACATAAATATTTATTATAGATATTGGCCTATAGTTTTCATCTTTTGATGTATCTTTTTCTGATTTGGGTATTATGGTAATACTGGCCTCAAAGAATGAGTTTGGAAGTATTCCTTCCTCCTCTGTTTTGGAACTTTTTGAGTAGGGCTGGTATTAGATCTTTAAATGTTTGGTAGAATTTAGAGGTGAAGCCATCAGGTCCTGGGCTTTTCTTTACTGGGAGACTTTTTATTATGGCTTTGAACTTGTTACTTGTTATTGGTCTGTTCATGTTTTGGATTTCTTCCTTGTTTAATCTTGGTAAGTTGCATATATCTGGGAACTTACCCATTTTTGTTAGATTTTCCAATTAGTTGGCATACAGTTGTTAATAATAGCCACTAATAATCTTTTGAATTTCTGCAGTATCAGTTATAATGTCTTCTTTTTCATCTCTGATTTTATGTGGGTCTTCTTTTTTTCTTAGTTAAGCTAAAGGTTTGTAAATTTTATATATCTGCTTAAAAAAATCAACTTTTCCTTGATTTTTTTTGTATTTTTTATTTGAATTTTATTTGTGCTGTGATCTTTATTATAATTTTTGTTTTGCTGTTTTTTAGTTCTTTAAGATGCAACATTAGGTTATATGATTTTTTTCCTTTTTGATGTAAGCACATATATCTATACATTTCTCACTCAGTACTGCTTTTGCTGTATCCCATAGGTTTTGGTATGTGTTTTTTCATTATTTGTTTGAAGAAATTTTTCAGTTTCCTTCTTAATTTCTTTATTGATCCAATTTTCATTCAGGAGCGTATTATTTAATTTACATTTGTTTGTATAGTTTCCAAAATTCTTGTTACTGATTTTTAGTTATATTCCATTGTGGGCAGAGATGTTTGATATTATTTCACTTTTCTGAATGTTTTAAGACTTGTTTTGTAACCTAAAATGTGTGTATCTAAAATTTTCTATGTGCTGAGAAGAATGTGTGTTCTGTAGCCATTAGATAAAATGTTCTGCAAATATTTATTTGGTATATTTGGTTTATAGTACAGATTAAGTCTGATGTTTCATTCATGATTTTCTATCTGTAAGATCTGTACAATGCTGAAAGTGGTGTGTTGAAATCTCAATTATTATTGTATTGGGGCCTCTCTCTTTAGCTCTAATACTCTATGTCTCAATGCTTTAGTGTTCGGTGCATGGATATTTAAAATTTTTATATTCTCTGACTGAATTGATCCCTTTATCATAAAATGACCTTTGTTCTGTCTTCACAGTTTTTGTCTTGAAATACATTTTATCTGATATAAGTATAGCTACTTTAGTTCTTTGTTTTTTTGTTTTCATTGGCCTGGAACATTTTTCTATTCCTTTATTTTTCAGTCTATGTGTATCTTTATAGGTGAAGTGTATTTCTTGTAGGCAGCAGATAATTGGGTCTTCCTTCTTCTTTTTTTCACCCATTCTGTGTCATTTAATTGGAGTGTTTAGTGCATTTCCATTCAGCATTATTATTGATAAGTATGTGTTAACTCCTGCCATTTTGTTATTTGTTTTTGCATTTTCTTTCCTTTGTCCTTCTTTCCTGTCTTCATTTTAGTGAGCATGATTTTTCTTGGTGGTATGATTTAATTTCTTGCTTTTTTGTTTCTGTATCTGTTGTATTTTTTTTATTTGAGGTTACCATGAGACTTACAAATACTGTCTTATAACCTGTTGTTTTAACTGTTGACAACTTCACACTGATTGCCTGAGTGAAAAAATAAGGAACAAGAAAACTAGTAAAAACTCTACCCTTTAACTTTGTTTCCCCATTTTTAAACTTTTTGTTGGTTCTCTTTATGTCTTATTGTACTGTCTTGAAACATTGTTGTAGTTGTATTGAGTCTTCATTGAGTATTTCTACTTGAGTATTTTATACATCACAATTACCATCTTATAATATTCAGTTTTTTTCTGTGCTGTTACCAATGAGTTCTGTAGCTTCAGATGACTTCTTATTGTTCATTAACATTCTCTTTTTACAGATAGAAGAGAATGCCCCTTAGTATTACTTGTAGGACAGGTCTGGTTTTAATGAAATCTCTCAGTGTTGGTCTGGGAAGGTCATTTTTTTCTCCTTCATGGCTATGGAATATTTTCACAGGATACAATATTCTAGTGTAAAAGTTTTGCTACTTCAGCACTTTAAATATGTCATGCTACTCTCTCCTGGCCTGTAAGGTTTCTACTGAAAATCTGCTGCCAAACATACTGGAGTTTCATTGTATGCTGTTTCTTTTTTCTTGCTGCTTTTAGGATCCTTTATTCTTAATTTTTGGGAGTTTGATTATTAAATGTCTTGAGGTGGTCATCTTTGGGTTCAATCTGCTTTGTGTTCTGTAACCTGATTGTACTTGGATATTGATATCTTTATAGATTTGGGAAGTTCTCTGATTGTATTCCTTGAATAAACTTTCTACGCCTTTCTCTTTCTCTCTTTAAGGCTAATAACTCTTAGATTTGCCCTTTTCAGGGTGTTTTCTAAATCTTGTAGGCATGCTTCATTCTTTTTTGTCTTCTCTACATATTGTCAAATTGCCTGTGTTCAAGCTCAATAATTTTTTCTTCTGCCTGATCAATTTTGCTATTAAGAGACTCTGATGCATTCTTCAGTATGCCAGTTGCATTTTTTAACTTCAATTTCTGCTTGATTCCTTTTAATTATTTCAATCTCTTTGTTCAATTTATCTGATAGAATCTGAATTCCTTCTCTATTTTATCTTGAATTTGTTTCTTCAACACAACTATTTTGAATTATCTGTCTGAAAATTTACTTACTTTGTTTCTCCAGGATTGGCCTCTTGTGCCTTATTCAGTTTGTTAGGTGGAGCCATATTTTACTGGATAGTCTTAATGTGTAGATGTTCATCTGTGTCTGGGCATTGAAGAGTTAGGCATTTATTGTAGCCTTCACAGTCTGGGATTTGTGTCCACCCTTGTTGGGAAGGCTTTCCGGAATTTGAAGGTACTTGGATCTCAAATTCAATAACGTTGTTCTTGCAGACTCATAGAGGTACCATGCTGTTGGTCTTGGTTAAAATGGATGAATTATCTGGATTACCAAGCAGAGACTCTTGTTCTCTTCCCTTAGTTTCTTCCAGACGAATGGAATTTCTTTCTCTATGCTGAGCTACCTGGAGCTGGGGTGGGATGACACAAGCTTCCCTCTTGCCCCCACCACTGGGACTGTGCTAATTTAGACCTGAAGTGAGCACAGCACTGGGTGTCACCCAAGGCCCAGTGTGATTACTGCCTGGCTACCACCTAAGTTTACTCAAGACCTTAGGCCTCTACAATCAGCAGGTGGTAACCAGCCAGGTTTGTGTCTCCTCAGGGCAGTGAGTTCCCTTTGGCCCCAGGTAGGTCCAGAGATATTGTGTGGGAGCCAGATACTGAAGTCAGAAGCCTATTTATCTCGTGTTCTATTCTACTGCAGCTAAGCTGGCATTCAAATTACAAGACAACATCCTTCCCACTCCTCCCTCCCCTTTCTGCAGGCAGAGGAGCCTCACACTGTGTCTGCCACCACCACCAGCCCACAGGGGTTTCCACTGGGCTATCACTGATGTTCACTCAGTGCCCAGGCATTCTTCAGTCAGCTTGTGAGACTGCTTCCACATCTGGGACTTACTCTTTGGTGCAGGGCAGGTGCAGAAATGCTGACTCAGGGACCCTAAGAGTCTGCTTGGTGCTCTTCCCTACTGTGACCAAGCTGGTACCTCAGGTGCAAGACAGAATCCCATTTACTTTTTCCTCTGCTTTGCTCAAACAGAAGGCGTCTTTCACTATACCCACCACAGTGGGAAATATTCTAGGTCACATCTGAAGCCAGCACATCTCAGAGTCCAATGTTCATGATGTGTTATTGTGGTACCACTGTTGGTTATTCAGAGACCAGCAGCTCCTAAGTCAGAAGATGATGAATCCTGCCAGGTCTGTGCTGTGATAGGGCAGCACTGGGTTCATTGTAGTCCCCTAGTCACTGTGCTCTCCGTCTCCCAAATGAACAGATTTCTCCCCGCCATGCAGATGCTGCTGAGGGGCAAGGGCGAGGTGGCACAAGCACTCCCTTTCCTCCACTGTTGGTGACTTAGCAGTTCACATGCCACTTTATTGTAGTAAAGTTATTGTAGTAAAGTTTGTATATCAATTGAGAAAACAGGGCCTCAGGTGTTGCACTTAACTGTTGTTACATTCTCAACTTAGCATAATTTTGTATATTAGATTTGTAAAATATATGTACCTGAATCTAGTAATTGGAATTCTTAAAATTTTTATATCTTTCAGATGTGTTTTCACATTATAACAAGGACCTGTTGACAGAGCACTGCACAGAAGCTTCATTCCAAAAAGTGATATCAAGGAGACATGGGAACTGTGATCGTGAGAATTTACATTTAAGAAAAAGGTGGAAAAGGGAGGAGTGTGAAGGGCACAATGGATGTTATGATGAAAAGACTTTTAAATATGATCAATTTGATGAGTCCTCTGTTGAAAGTTTGTTTCACCGGCAAATACTTTCTTCTTGTGCCAAAAGCTATAACTTTGATCAATATAGGAAGGTCTTTACTCATTCATCATTGCTTAATCAACAAGAGGAAATAGATATTTGGGGAAAACATCACATATATGATAAAATTTCAGTGTTCTTTAGGCAGGGCTCTACTCTAAATAGTTACCGAGATGTTTTCATTGAAGAGAAAAATTATCGTTGCAATAATTCTGAAAAAGCTTTGAACCAAAGCTCAAGCCCTAAAAATCATCAGGAAAATTATTTTCTAGAAAAGGAATACAAATGTAAAGAATTTGAGAAAGTCTTTCTTCAGAATATGCATGGGCAAAAGAAGCAAGAACAGTCTTACAAATGTAATAAATGTGTAGAAGTTTGTACCCAGTCATTAAAACATATTCAACATCAGACCATCCATATCAGAGAAAACTCATATAGATGTAATAAATATGATAAAGACCTTAGTCAGTCATCAAATCTTAGAAAGCAGATAATCCATAACGAAGAGAAACCATACAGATGTGGAAAATGTGGGGATAGCTTTAACCATAGTTTGCATCTTACTCAACATCAGATCATTCCTACTGAAGAGAAACCTTATAAATGGAAAGAATGTGGCAAAGTCTTTAACCTTAACTGCAGTTTATACCTTACTAAACAGCAGCAAATTGATACTGGAGAAAACCTTTACAAATGTAAAGCATGTAGCAAATCTTTTACTCGTTCCTCCAATCTTATTGTGCATCAGAGAATTCACACTGGAGAGAAACCATACAAATGTAAAGAATGTGGCAAAGCCTTTCGCTGTAGTTCATACCTTACTAAACATAAGCGAATTCATACTGGAGAGAAACCTTATAAATGTAAAGAATGTGGAAAAGCTTTTAACCGTAGTTCATGCCTTACTCAACATCAGACAACTCATACGGGAGAAAAACTTTACAAATGTAAAGTATGTAGCAAATCTTATGCTCGTTCTTCAAATCTTATTATGCATCAGAGAGTTCATACTGGAGAGAAGCCTTATAAATGTAAAGAATGTGGCAAAGTCTTTAGCCGTAGTTCTTGCCTTACTCAGCATCGGAAAATTCATACTGGAGAAAATCTTTACAAATGTAAAGTATGTGCCAAACCTTTTACTTGTTTCTCAAATCTTATTGTGCATGAGAGAATTCATACTGGAGAGAAACCCTATAAATGTAAAGAATGTGGCAAAGCCTTTCCTTATAGTTCACACCTTATTCGACATCATCGAATTCATACTGGAGAAAAACCATACAAATGTAAAGCATGTAGCAAATCTTTTAGTGACTCCTCAGGTCTTACTGTGCAT
Organism: Nomascus leucogenys; assembly: GCF_006542625.1. Classification (NCBI taxonomy): domain Eukaryota; kingdom Metazoa; phylum Chordata; class Mammalia; order Primates; family Hylobatidae; genus Nomascus; species Nomascus leucogenys. Next base: position 74,260,708 of record NC_044382.1, on the reverse strand, counting down.
CGGCGAACTCATACTGGAGAGAAACCCTATGTGTGTAAAGAATGTGGCAAAGCCGTTGGTTACAGTTCAGATGTTATTCAGCATCGGAGAATTCATACTGGCCAGAGACCCTACAAATGTGAAGAATGTGGCAAAGCCTTCAACTCTAGGTCATACCTCACTACACATCAGAGAAGTCATACTGGAGAGAGACCCTACAAATGTGAAGAATGTGGCAAAGCCTTCAGCTATAGGTCATACCTCACTACACATCGGAGAAGTCATACTGGAGAGAGACCCTACAAATGTGAAGAATGTGGTAAAGCCTTCAGCTATAGGTCATACCTCACTACACATCGGAGAAGTCATACTGGAGAGAGACCCTACAAATGTGAAGAATGTGGCAAAGCCTTTAACTCTAGGTCATACCTCATTACACATCAGAGAAGTCATACTAGAAAAAAAACTTTAAAAATGTAAAACGTGGAGCAGCTTTTTAATTGTTACCCATGTCTTATTGTGCATCAGATAATTTATATGGGAGTGAAACCCTACAAATGTTAAGAATGTGGCATAACCTTTAACCATTTTTCAAGCCTTGCACAACAGCAGAGAATATAAACTGAAAAATTCCATACAAATACTAAAAATGTGGCAAATTATTTTAAACTGTGCTCAAACCTTACTCAAGATAATCCATACTAGAGAAACACTATAGATGTAAAAATGTGAAAAGTTTTATTCAAAATATCAACTTATGAGTCACCTAGGGGTTCATAGAAAAAGAAAGTTTGCAGATGCAATAAATGTGAGGAAGTATTTAATAAAAAATGAAGTCTAAATGTGTCAGAGAATTTATGTGAGAAAGAGCTAAAGCACAGACACTTTCAGGCTTTATACTAAAGAAGAGTATTTTTTATACAGAATAAAGGCAAAATAATTAGATAATTTATTTGCTTATATGTTTTAAAGTAGCAAGAACATTGATGTTTTGACAGGTATATTTCATAGATATTTCATTTGTATTTGCAGTATTTGAGGTTTTTGGAAAGCAAATATTATTTATATAGTTCAGCTTTCAAATCTGCTGCTGCTTTTCCTTAATCCACGGCATTCATGTGAAAATATGTGTTCTGTTTTTTTTTTCTGCATCAGAGCAATGTGAGGTCCTTCTACGTTAATATCATTGACGTCAACATTTTTCATGGAATTTTAATGCCAAATGTAAAACACGTGAAGAAAACTTTTAAAAATATGTTATTTGTATTTGAATAAAGTAGTAATGCATGTAAACATATACGTGTTTAGAGCATTTTTCTATATTAAAGAGTTAAAAAAAAAAAAAAGACTTCATTTAAAGCAGAGGTCCCCAGTCCCAGGCTGTAGACCGGTTACTGGTCTGTGGCCTGTGAGAAACTGAGCTGCACAGCAGGACATGAGTGGTGGGTGAGGAAGCGTTACCACCTGAGCTCTGCCTCCTCTCAGATGAGTGGTGGCATTAGATTTTCATAAACCCTATTGTGAACTGTGCATGTGAGGGATCTAGGTTGTGTGCTCCTTAGGAGACTCCAACTAATGCCTGACGACCTGAGGCAGAACATTTTCATCCCACAACCATCTCTCTCCTTGCCAGTTTGTAGAAAAATTGTCTTCCATGAAACCAGTCCCTGGTGCCAAAAAGGTTAGGACCACTGAGTTGAAGTACTAACATATCTTTAAAACAGAATAAAGTAGGAGTCTTTAGCATTATTTGATGTGATAGAAGACATAGTGAAAAAGTTGAGTATTTGATATGATGAGAATAACATCTTCACATGTATCAGGGAAATGTGAAGATAATTCCTATCAACATTCACTAAATAATTAGCCTCACTTTCAAAAAAAGTAGAAAACAGAACTGCAAGATTAGTATGTTGGAAAAAAAGAATGCTTCTTGAGTACTTGTAACTGATTTTGACCAGTAAGAATATAGTGGATTTTAAAATGCTGTAGACTATGGGTGAACTTAATTTCTTTTAATACAGTGAGTTGGTTTTTCATGTTTTAACACTGATGTACAATGAATGAAATGTTGTACTGACACCAGTGTTAAACTATTCCATCTTATCTAAGATTGTGGTTAACAGATGGAAATAATATACTATGGGTTAACAGTGAAATGTCTTCCCTAATATTCCTTTTGTAGGAGGACTTAAGTTTCCATAATTTGGAGAATAGTTTTCTCATAGTGACTGTCTTGATAATGATTAGATAAGGCAGGTAAGACTGAAAGGCCACAACTTAGCAGCAAATGTTTGACATTCATTTGAGAGCCAGTTTGTAAGTAGTCCACCAAAAGATGTTGGGTTAAAGCAGTGGTTTGAATTAATTGCATAGCATCCGTATAACAGAATACAACTCAGCCATACAAAGAAACAAAGAACTAAAGCTCACACCCTATATGAATCTCACAGACCTCCTAAGTGAAAAAAGTTAGACATAAAATTGTGTTTTGTGTATTTATGTATTGTATTATTTCAGGCAAAATAAACCTATGATGAAATAAACACATTGATAGCCTCTGGTTGAGGAAGAAAATATAGGTGCCTGGGACAAAACAAGTAAATTTTCTGAAGATGATGAAAATGTTCTGTTTCTAAACTAGGTGAAGGTCGTAAGGGTTTATTTGTTGAAAATTTACAACTAGAGTTTGTGTCAGCCCATTGATGCTGCAGAGTCTGTTTCCTTTGGGTTGGGACCTCATTCCTGAGTTGGGACTTCACCTCATTGAAGTCCTGGCAGAGTCACTAGAAGAGGTGTGATGATCTTGTCCCAGACCCCAAGAGTGGGTTCTTGAATCACACAGGAAAGAATTCTTGGTGAGTTGCAGAGTATAGTAAAGTTATAACGGTTTATTAGAGACTACTGAGTTACAGAGTAGGGCATCCTCAGAAAGCAGGAAGAGGAATGCCTTGCAATGAGAAGAGATAGTTTATTGAAAGCTCCTCTGTTAGAGTAGGCCTTCCTCAGAAAGCAAGAGGAGAAATGCACCCATTTCAAATGGTTATATAGGTTATTAAGAATGGTATACTTTATTACAGAGGCTTGTAATCAGCTTGTGACAGGCTATTAGTATTGTTCCTTTTCTATGTTACTATTGATTTCAGCAAGAATTTATGAGTGTACTATTTTTAAAGTAAAACATACTTAAACTAATAATGCTTTTTCTGAAAGTACTGGGACATTTTCTTAAGTTTTGAGTTCTTATTTAGTTGATTAATGTCATTAACTCAGTGTCTCAACCATAAACATCATGTGACCAAGAGTGCCCAGCCCCCTTGGAAAGTAATCCAGCAGGTTTGGCTTTTTTTTTTTTTTCTTGAGACGGAGTCTCGCTGTGTTGCCCAGGCTGGAGTGCAGTGGTGCAATCTCGGCTCACTGCAATCTCTGCCACCTGGGCATAAGCCATTCTCCTGCCTCAGCCTCCCGAGTAGCTGGGATTACAGGCGCCTGCCACCACACCCAGCTAATTTATATATTTTTAGTAGAGACAGTGTTTCACCATGTTGGCCAAGCTGTTCTTGAACTCCTGACCTCAGGTGATCTGCCCACTTCAGCCTCCCAAAGTGTTGGGATTACAGGTGCGAGCCACTGTGCCCGGCCACAGGTTTGGCTTTACCTGGCCTTTATTCAAGACAGGGTCACTAGTTAGGATACTTCTGGCAGAATTAGCATGATTGTTATCTGAGAGCAGTCTATCACACTGCAGTGAGGAAGGGTGTTGAACAGCGACTAAGGTGTCATGGCTGCTCATTTGGCTACAGAGGTCCAGCTAGCAGCAAAAGTATAATGACTTGAGTAGGAATTACAGTTAGGAAAAGGATTTTTAAAGAGCTCTATAGTCAAAAGTTGACTTAATAAAAACTGATATTTACTCTATGTACATACTCGTATGCATGGTTTTAAGATCTCTCTCTGTAAAAGTCAAATGAATTGTGTTTCTCCATTTACTTCTGTCTGTCCTTCGTCTTGCCACTCCAAATGCCACGAGGGCCCCCCCAAAAAAAAAAAATTCTAACAGAATTCTAGGCCTAGAATCACAGAAAACAGAAAAGTTGGCACAGTCTCCTCCTTTTGGGGGGAAACTGTTTTTTCTGATGAGGCCCTCAGAGTTGTAAGCAGAGAGATTCCTCTCAGGTCTAACACTCTGCTCTTTTTTGTATTGCATTACTTGATCTCCTTGGCTTTGGGGAATACCAGAGATTATTACATTGTACTATGAGAGAACTTGACTAGGTGGATGTAATTGCTGGTGAGTCACTGGCAAGAGCTATGGTGTTAGAGGGCTGACAGTAGTCGCTTACAGTAAATGTTTATTACTCTAGAGAGTTGCTTATTTCTTTGGGTGTTTGGATAGAAAAAAGTATGGTTTAGAACGTAGAGGCTACAGAAACAGCCCCCAAGCCACCCCACCGAGGGGTAAGACACCCATGTGGGATGCAGTAATCACAGTGTGTGCTGGCATAGGATTGCCTACCAACCTCAAAGGCATGTCCCTCTACTGAGGTGCACTGTGGAATCATTGAACTGCCCAGTCCTCTGGCATTTCCTTTCTTTTGGGGGCTCAGAATTCAATGTAAAAATGGGATTCTTGATTTGGGAGGATCTAAGTGTTATGCCTTCCAGCTGCTCCTGCTTTGCACGTATTTAAATATTAAGCCCTAAAAACTGCATGCTTTCTTTGCTTTATTTATTAAGTGGCTCCACCCTGAAGCCAGTAATCTAATTAAGAAACAAACTAAGTTAAAAAGCCCATCTATCCAACTAAAGCGTCTCCAAGATGTGCAACTTTCCGACATTTAGCTGGCTGGTTTGCTACTCTTTGTGAAAAAAAAAAAAAGAAAAGAAAAGAAAAGAAAAAAGTGCACACACACACAGGAATGCTTTTCTCCAGGACCTGGGAACAATGTATTTGAAATATAAACATGAAAAAAGATAGTACCCAATCTCACAATTTTGCAGTAAGATAGAAGCCTAATTTTATCAGGCACTTAGTTCCAAGTTGCAAAACAATTTTCTGTCACAAAGGTTAGAAGTTTATTTTTCCTTTTTTTTTTTTTTTTTTGAGACGGAGTCTTCCTCTGTCGCCCAGATTGGAGTGCAGTGGCGCAGTCTTGGCTCACTGCAAGCACCGCCTCCGGGGTTCACGCCATTCTCCTGCCTCAGCCTCCCGAGTGGCTGGGACTACAGGCGCCCGCCACCACGCCCAGCTAATTTTTCGTATTTTTAGTAGAGACGGGGTTTCACCGTGTTAGACAGGATGGTCTCGATCTCCTGACCTCGTGATCCGCCCGCCTCAGCCTCCCAAAGTGCTGGGATTACAGGCGTGAGCCACCTCACCTGGCCTATTTTTCCTTTTAATAAAGCCAATTATCAAACCTAGATCATCTTTCTGGTTACCAGGTGAATTTAGGATAAACTGTGCCAAATGGTGCTGTCAAATTTTCCTGCTTGAAGGCTATTAATCTTGACAACATGTATGTTTTATAACTCAATTAAACCAGACTGTGATGTTTAAACACTACATGTTTTGCTTCTGATGCACATCACATCTGGTTTGAGTTATAAAACAATTTTTATCTCTCTTCTACCTTTGTGGAGAGGCATTCTAGGTTGGGAGGCAATGTTGTTTTAATTATATTTCCCAAGCACTGTTCAGAATTACAAGATCAAATATAAACATAAAAGGTGCCGATCAGGCTTCATACTAGAAGGGACTTTAGCAGATACCCATCAAATTTTCTTTCAGGCTTTCTTCCCCCAAGCCACAATTGTTCAGTGAAGATCTTGCCTGCCCTCAAAATCTGAATGCAGTATGATCTCGCTGCCTATTTTGGGCTCTGCAGTTTCATCTGGGGCACAGTTAGAAAAGATTTGTAATAAAATAACCGCATAAAGTGGCAATCGTCAGTTCCAGCCCTGTCTTTCAATGCACGTGGTGACTTTATAACAGAAATTGATTCGAGAACATGGGCCTGGAAGCGCAATCAGACATGTATATGCGCATTGAGTTGGCCTCTTCCACTTCCCTGTCTCTCTGGGGACCTGAATCTGCACCACTAAATTTTGAATGCAGGATCTGGGGCTCTTCAGAATGCTCTATAGCAGCCTTCCTGGGAGGACTCTCTTCTCCAACTTGTCTCTTCCTGCTGTAAAACCCAAGAATACAGAACAGATGAGATCCCTCATAGAATTTGCACACAAGGGGAATTTGCCTCCCCCTGAGATTCATAAAACAGGGCCAGCCTTCAGTCTGAGGATTACAGAAAGTCCAGGGCAGACCTTTCTTGTATCATGAGAGATCAATACAGACCCTGTAAAGCAGGAGGATCGCTCAGGGTGGGGCCTGTAGAATCTTTCAGATCTTGTTCACCAACCTGCTGCCGTTGTGTGAGGAGCTTCTGGTGGTTAATGCAGAATCTATAAGTGTAAACAAGCATTAACATAAAAACTACCACTTCCAGGGACACCAGAACCTGCCTTGTTTAGAATGTTAAATATATCTTTTCCAAAACATTGATAATATTTGATTAATCAAAATATTATAACTATACATTAAACCTTACATAGAAAGGTGTTAAAATTCTGTTAAACTTTCTCGAATTTTGTTTAAATGATCTTAAAATTCTACACTTTGGAATACTGACTTCCATTCTTTAAAATCTGTGCTTTTCTAGGCAGCCTATCCTAAATGTTTGTATTTAAATGAAGTCTTTTAAACTTAGATTCTAATCTTTTTGATGATTTTAGGTTGACATAACTATAGTCACCATGTTGTGAAAGAAATCTCGAAAACATATTCCTCTTTTGGGTTTCTCATAAACGGTTTGGCCACAGAGTCAAGGAGAGAACATTGGAGTGTCTGAGAGTGTGGGTCTTGACTAATTTTAATCAGCGTTCCTGGGCACAGAGGACATACCCTCCATTTCATTCCTGATGCAATATTTGATGTAGTTCATGTTACTATAATCTTGTTACTGTGATCCACCAAAATATGAGGTTAAAAGACCTTTCAATCTTTAGGAAGAAAAAGTGTTATATTTTCCTCATCTTTTTGGGTTTTGTGGTCAGAAACATGCACTGGCAGACAGGATTTTTAAAGTTTCCAATAACTTGTAGCTCAGGATTTGCGTCGTTTTTCTGTCTCCTACCTCTACAGCTACCTTCTCTGACTCATATTTTTCTCACATGAGCTGAGAATAAAATGTCTTCAGATCGGGAGTGTCCATGATTTCCAACGTATCTTACTCTGTTTAATGAATAGTAGATGCATGTCAGTTTTTTGACAGCATCTAAAATATCATAATTCTTATCTTGCCATTTGTGCATTTTACACAAATATTTAATAATACTGTTATTAGCCAGGAAGGGCAATTCCCTTTTCTGATATTGCTAGCTGTGTGTCTTGGTTTGCCACTATTGCCACTGAATGAAAAAAACCTTTTCTTCACCAAACCAGGTAATCTGCAGTTCTCATAATCGCTTTATGCTGTTGATGAGCAGTCATATGTTTTTCAATGCTATTTATAAAGTACGGTAAAATCGATGAGGAATATGATGCTTTTGATTGTTATACTAATAAAACACAGGATATTTTGTGATATATAGCTATACTTACATATGTCAGGAAGAATGCAAGTAACTATTAAAATAATATTGTTAATAAAATTATGTTGTAGAATTCCAAATCCTGGCTCATGAATCTGATATACAGCTGAGGCCAGTGTCACTGATGCTTGGAGACAGAGGAAGGTTTATTCAATGGGGCCAAAGTAAGAATGTAGGAGAGAAAATTTCTCAAATCCATCTGAAAAAACAAAGCAGCATCAGGGGATGTTTATTCAGCCAGAAGATAAGGAAAGGGGAGATTAAGGGAATTGAGGGGAAAAGTGTGTATTTCTTCAGTCTCAGATAACATCTTGACCAACAAGACTTCTCGGTGTCAACAGCTGGTAACAATGTCCTTCAAGGCAGGTATTTCTTCTGCAAAATGTTACTGTGACCCTCCTGCTTGACAAAGAAAATTATCTCTTCCTGCTTGACAACAGTATATCAACAATTTATAATTTTATTTTAGAAACAAGGGATGCTGGCTTTTGTGCAAGCAAGCAAGGGTTTAATTAGAAATTTCATTATTTCAGTCGCTAAAAATGCTGGGGTGCTGAAATCTCAAGGGGCTTGGTTATAATAATACAACACTAAATAGCTATTATTATAAAACTGAGGAAATAAGTCTTATAAAACTTTGTTTTTGTCTAAGGTAACATTTTGTAATACAAAATAACATTGGTTTTGGAAATGGCTTCTTTCTTTGAAGTCCTATTTTTTTTTTCAGACATTTGATCTAAGCACATAGACTTTATGATGAGTTTTTAGTTCCTGGTTCACTTGATGATGTTTTTCCGACATTTCCATGATTGCATGGATGCTTTCGGGCTTGCAATATCATAAACAAGCTAAGATGAAAGTGAGAACAAGGAAGATGAACTTGATCTGCATTATCTGTCTCAGAGTACTCAGGGGCTTCACCCTCAGCCTGAGGACAAACTGTCACTGCTCAGGGCAATCTGAGATGTGCATTCAAATACATATATTTGTATGGTATCAGATGGCACCCAATTCTCCATGCTCATTCCAATCTATATGACCTCTATGGATTTTTCTTCTTTTGCTTTTCTCCCAGGTCTGCATCATGTTTTCAGATCCTATGATTATTTCATGTTGGCGTTGATGGATTCAGCAAGTAAAATTACCAGACACACAGTTACATCTAAAAAGCAGAAAGACAATACTAACTCTGTAGTATAAATATTTGGATCCTCTATTCGTAATTCATTATCTGAAATTTATTTAACTGACTATCTTGTACTTTATTTGTTAACTCTAATCTGTGAGAAACACAGTGCTCTCTAGTCCAGGCTCAACACCAATGCCCTCCAGAGTCTCTTTGGAGACGGAGGGCTCATGCTGATGTAGGAGAAACACTTTTTTATTAGTACGTCAGAATTACTTAGAGTGAAGAGCATACATTAGAGGTGATGAACTGGATATCCCATATGGTAAGAGAAGAAAATATTAAAATTTTAATCTGTTTTCTATTATTTTTATCTCTTTTGGGTATATGAACTATCATATAAGAGGATAAAAATAAAATAATTCAGATATGAAGTTATTAAATAATTTCATGAATATTAGCATTTTATGTCCAGATATTGTTTTACTTGTCTGGGATTGTGAACCTTAAGATGTGGAGACCATTGAGCCTTTAAGGCAATATTCTTCTGGCAATTCTCTGGCTTCTTATTGTTAGCAAACTTCTGAATGATTCTACTCTGAGGTCATGCCAAGATGGTCTTCTGTTGTTGGATAAATTCCTCTATCAGTGAAGAAATAAGTTGATTGGGCTGTGTTTTCTTGCTATCTGGGGGGGTGAAAAACACTAAGTGTTGGTCTCTTTTTTTCTCAGTTGAGTTAGGGGAATAACATGCCTTGCCACAAAACAATTCCTTCAGTTCTGGAGTCCTTAAACAGATTGTCTTCTTCCTACCACCTTGCAGAGCTCTCTGAAAAGCTTCCTGTGTGATTTTCAAGGTTTATAGCTGTAGTTAGTGGAGAAATGCAGGAGAAAATGGGTCTAAGAAAAATTTTACACTGTAATGTTTCCCTGTCCCACAATCTGGAAGGGAGCCGAGACCAAATAATGATCCAGACCAGTCCAGCTTGGCAAGTAGATAAGTATATTAAGACTTACATGTGGGACCCTCCTAGGAGGCAGCAGGACAGCTTTAGAGTCCACATCACCTCCCATCTCTAAGCTGCTTTCAAGCTACTTTTACAGCTCTTTGCCTACTGTGTGTGTATCATGGCAATCTCCCTTGGTATGTTCTCAGATACTCTCTAGGATGTTTGCATTCTCAGGAACACCTGCTCCTCAGCTGGTCCCTATGGCCTTGGCTCACTACCTGGCCTTCAGTGCTCAAGCAGTGGATTTACACCTTTAAGTAATCTAGTGGAGGACTTGTCACACTACAGGGCCTACATCGTCCTTTCCAGACTCAGAGTTTCTCCTCACAGAATTGTGTCGACTCAGGATTCTTCTGACATCCTGAACTAATTTAAGATTGCCTGGAAAGTCTTCCAACAAATCAGTAATAAAATTTTTTCCTTATATCCTATGTCATCTTGAACTTAACGGAATACATGGCCCAAACAAACTCACCAGTGTTAGCCCACCAGTGTTGCAATACCACAAAACAAGAGAAACATGATAATATAAATAAATAAACCAAGTGTGCTGCCTTCTATTACATTATAACAATATCAGCAAATAACTGACACCCCCTCCCCTGATTTTCAGGCATTAAAATTAGGGTTCTGTGGGTTAATCTTATATCAATGTGGAGGGCTGTTTCTTTTTGATGACATTACCATTTAAATTTGTAATCTTTGGGTAAGCAGATCGTCCTACATACTGTGGGTTAGGCCTCATCCAATCATTTGAAGGTTTAAACAAAACAAAAATGCCAGCCTTCCTGAGCAAGAGAAATATCTCCATTAGATCGCTTTTGTAGTTTATCTGCACCATTAATTATGTCAAATTTTCCTCAAAATTTAAACTGGAATTGCCCTCTCATATCTCAGTCTTAATCTTCTCAGCCCACACTGCAGATTTGGACTCGCCAGTCTCCCTAATAAAATGAGCCTGTATATACATACATATATATATACATACACACACACACATATATACACACATATATATACACACATACATATCTATGTATATTATATACTATATTATAGTACACATACTTATATATGTATATTGCATACATATACACATATATATGTATATTAGATAATATATTATCATACACAAACATACACACATGTGTGTGTATGTATGCATGTGATCATATAGTATATAATATGTATTATAAATATTATTGAATTATACACTACATATATTAAGGTTAAATGAGTTCATAAGGGAAAGCCCTTATTCTGGTAGGAATGATATCCTTATAAGAAGAGTAAGAGACACCAGAGAGCTCTTTCTCCACACAGAGGAAAGCTATATGAGAACACAGAAGGGAGCCTCCTAAAAGCCAGGAAGAGAGGAGTTACTGGAAACCAACCCTGAATAATAGGATCTTGATCTTGGACTTAAAGCATCCAGAATTGTAGAAAAATAATTGTATGCTCTTTAATCCACCCAGTTTATGGTACTTGTTATGAAAACTTGAGATAACTTATACAATATACCATTGGCTCTATTTCTCTAAAGAATCTTGGCTAATACAGATTTTGGTACTAAGAGTGGTTTTATAGGAATGACCTTGATGAATCTTATTATTTGGTTCTGAAGTTTCTGTATTGAGCTCAATAATTTGATTAAATTCAGACACAATTATTTCTAGTAGTAATAAGAGCATTGATAGTGCATATCATGACATGGCAAAAAGGTGCAGAATATTGCCATTGAATACCGCTAATGAAGCATTTTTAGAATCAAGAACCTGGACAACCATGCATATAATATTTTGAAACATTTTTGTCAAAATAAAAATATATGAATATTGACTGATTGTTTGTAATGTCAGTGGACAAAGTGGGGAAAGAAAAGAATGAGCTCAGAAAAAAAAAATTTGTATGCCAAATGCCACGTTAATGACCTTAAAGCTTCTATGTCTGCCATGGAGATACTTATCTCCAGTAACCACAAGGCTGAGATTGCTGAAAACCAAATGCAGAATCTCATCCTGTGAGTACCTGAATTACACCACAAATTAAATTACCAGACTAGTGTCATGTCAAATATCAAAATGAAGACAGAAGAGACTGGGAACCTATATTCACCATTCTTAAAGAAAATAATTTCTGGCTAATGATTTTATATCCAGCCAAATTAAGCTTCATAAGTGAAGGAGAAATAAGATCCTTTTCAGTAAGCAAATGCTAACGAAATTTGTCACCACCAGACCTGCCTTACAAGAGTTCCCAAAGGGAGTGCTACATATGGAGATAAAAGACTGTTACCAGCCATTATAAAAACACATTTAAGTACATAGACCAGTGACACTATAAAGCAACCACACAAACAAGTCTGCATAATAACCAGCTAACAACATGATAACAGGATGAAGTCTGTGCATATCAATACTAACCTTGAATGTAAGTGAGCTAAATGCCCCAATTAAAAGGCATAGAGTAACAAGTTAGACAAAGAAGCAAGAACCAATGGTATGCTGTCTTTGAGGGAAACATCTCACATGCAATGATACCTGTAGGCTCAAAGAAAAGGGATGGAGAAAAATCTACCAAGCAAACAGAAAAAAGCCTGGGGTTGCTATTTAATTCCAGACAAAATAGACTTCAAACTAACAAAGATCAAAAAAGACAAAGAAGGACATTACATAATGGTAAAGAACTCAATTAAACAAAAAGACCCGACTACCCTAAATATATATTCATGCATCACAGGAGCACCCAGGTTCATGAAGCAGATTCTTAGAGACCTGTGAGGAAACTTAGATAACCACACAGTAATAGTGGGAGACTTCAACAACAAATTCAGAATTATTAGGCAGATCATTGAGGCAGAAAACCAACAAAGGTGTTCAGTACCTGAACTCGACACTTGACCAAATGAACCTAATAGACATCTACAGAACTTTCCACCCCAAAACACCAGAATACACATTCTTCTCATCTGCACATGGCACACACACTCTAAGATTGACCGCACAATTAGACATAAAATAATCCTCAGCAAATTTTTAAAAAATCATACCAACCACATTCACAGACCAGAGAGAAAGAAAAATACAAATTAATACTAAGAAAAATTGATCAAAACCATACAATTACTTGGAAATTAAATGACATGTTCCTGAATGACTTTTAGGTAAACAATGAAATTAAAGCAAAAATTATGAAATTCCTTGAAACTAATTAAGATACAACATACCAGAATCTCTGGAACACAGCTAAAGTAGGGTTAAGAGAGAAACTTATACACTAAACACCCACATCAGAAAGTTATATCTGAAATTGACAACCTAACATCACAACTGGAGGAACTAGAGAAACAAGAACCAACCAACCCCAAAGCCAGCAGAAGACAAGAAATAACCAAAATCCGATCTGAACTGAAGGAAACTGAGATTTAAAAAACCCGTATAATAGATCAATAAATTCAGAAGTTGGTTATTTGAAAGAATAAGATAGACAGACTACTAGCTAGAAGAGTAAATAAAAAAAGAGAAAAGGTTTAAATAAACAATCAGAAAAAAAATGAGACATTACCACTGATGCCGCAGAAATAGAAAATACCCTAAGAGACAACTACAAACTTATGTACGTACAAGCTAGAAAACCTAGAAAAAGTAAATACATTCCTGGAAATATACAACCTCCCAAGACTGAACCGGGAAGAAATTGAATCCCTGAACAGATCAATAACGTGTTCCCAAATTGAATCAGTAAGAAAATACCTACCCACCAAAAAAATCCCAGGACCAGATAGATTCACAGCAAAATTTTACTGGATGTGTAAAGAAGAGCTGGTACCATTCCTACTGAAATTATTTTTAAAAATTGAAGAGAAAGGACTCTTCTCTAACTCATTCTGTGAGGCCAACATTATTGTCATATCAAAACCTGGCAGAGATACAGCAAAGAAAGAAAACTTCAGGCCAATATTCTTGATGAACATGGATAGAAATATCTTCAACAAAATACTAATAAACAGAATTTAGCGGCACATCAAAAAGCTAATTCACCATGATCAAGTAGGCTTTATCCTTGGGATGCAAGGTTGGCTCAGCATACACAAATCAAAAGAAGTGATTCACCACATAAACAGAACCCAAACCAAAAACTACATGATCATCTCAGTAGATGCAGAAAAAAGCTTTTGATAGGATTCAACACTCCTTAATGTTAAAAACTCTAAAAAAACTAGGCATTGAAGAAACATACCACTAAATAATAAAACTCTTCTATGAAAAACTCACATCCAATATCATCCTAAATGAGTGAAAGCTAGATGCATTCCCCTAGAGAAACAGAACAAGACAGGGATACCCTCTCTTATCACTTCTATTCAACATAGTACTGGAAGTCATAGTCACAGAAATCAGGCATGAGAAAGAAATAAAAGGCATCCAAATAGGAAGAGAGGAAGTCAAACTATAACTGTCTGCAGACAATATAATTATATACCTAGGAAACCCCATAGTCTCTGCCCCAAAATTCCTAGATCTGGTCAACTTCCGCGAATCTCAGGATACAAAAAGCAATGGACAAAGATCAGTAGCATTCCCATACACCAACAACATCCAAACTGACAGTCAAATCAAGAATGCAATTCTATTCACAATAGCCACAAAAAGAAAGAATAATAGCTAGGAATGCAGCTAACAAACAATGTAAAAGATCTCCACAATGAGAATTACAAAACACTGCTCAAAGTAATTAGAGATGGCACAAACAAATAGAAAAACATTTCATGCCATGGATAGGCAGAATCAATATTGTTAAAATGGCCATACTGCCCATGACAATTTACAGATTCAATCCTATTTCTATCAAACTGCCAATGACATTCTTCATTGAATTAGAAACAATGATTTTAAAATTCATATGAAACAAAAAAAGGCCAAATAGCCAAGGTAATCCTAAGCAAAAAGAACAAAGTTGGAGACATCACATTCCCTGACTTCAAACTATAGTATACAGTAACTAAAACACCATGGTACTGGTACAGAAATGACACACAGACCAACGGAACAAAATAGAGATCCAGAAATAATGCCATACACCTTTAATCTTCTCATCTTCAATAAAATTGGCCAAAACAAGCAATGAGGAAAAGACTCCCAATGCAAAAATGGTACTGGGATAACTAGCTAGCCATGTACAGAAGAGTACAACTGGACCCATCCCTTACACCATATACAAAATACAAAAATCAAGTCAAAGTGGAATAAATACTTAAATGTAAAATCTAAACCTATTAAAAACCCTGAAGATAACCTAGGAAATACCATTCTGGACATGGCCTTGGCAAATATTTTATGATGAAGACACCAAAACAATTGTAACAAAAAGAAAAATTGACAAGTGAGACCTAGTTAAACTAAAGAGCTTCTGCACAGAAAAAGGAAACTATAAACAGAGTAAACAGACAATCTACAGAATGGGAAAATAGTATTTGTGAACTATGCATCTGACAAAGGTCTAATATTCCACATATATAAGAAACTTAAATACGTGTACAAGCAAAAACAAAAATCCACATTAGTATGTTGGCAAAGGACATGAACAGACACTTCTCAAAAAAGACACACACAGCCAACGAGCGTATGAAAAAAATGCTCAACATCAGTAATCATTAGAAGAATGCAAATCAAAACCACAATGAGATACCATCTCACACCAGTCAGAATGGCTTTTATTAAAAAGTCAAATAAAAAAGATGCTGTCAAAGTTGTGGAGAAAAGAGAACGCTTGTACGCTGCTAGAGGGAAAGTAAATTACTTCAGCCATTGTGGAAAGCAGTTTGGCAAATTCTGAAAGAATTCTGAAAGGCAGAATTACCATTCAATCTCACAATCCCATTACTGGGTATATACCCAAAGGAATATAAATTGTTCTACCATAAAGACACATTCACATGTATGTTCATCACAGAACTATTCACAATAGCAAAGACATGGAATCAGTCTAAATGTCCATCAGCGAGAGACTGGATAAAGAAAACGTAGTGCCTATACACCATGGAATACTGAACAGCTGTAAAAAATAGTATCATGTCCTTTGCAGCAACATGGATGGAGCTAGAGGCCATTATCTTAAGTTAACTAGCACAGGAACAGAAAACCAAATATCTCATGTTTTCATTCATTAGGGGGAGATAAACATTGAGTATGTATGGATACAAAGAAGGGAACAACAGACATCAGGACCTACTTGAGGGTGGACGGTAGGAGTAGGGTGAGGACAAAAAGCTACTTCTCAGGTACTATGTTTATTACCTGGTTGATGAAACAATCTGTTTGCCAAATTCCTGTGACACACAAGTTACCTATATAACAAACCTGCACATGTACCCCTGAACCTAAAATAAACTTTTTAAAAAGAAAACAAGAAGAAAATTGAAGTAATAGACTACAAAACCGAATAGTAGAGAAGGGAGTAATGTAGGCAAGAAAGGCCAAAAACTGGTTTAGCACAGGTAGAAAATGAATAGAAAAATGAGAAAAGTCAGTCCTTTCTTGTGAGCAATTAAGATAAATGGGTTAAGCTATTCAATGAAAACCACAGAATGGGTAATAGAAACCATCGTCTAATTGTATGCTGTCTACATAACATTGAAAAGCTCAAATAGTTTAAAAGTGAAAGAATCAAAAAGGATATTACATGCAAATAGTAATCAAAGGAAAGGTGGTTAGTATACTAACATCAGAAAATAACAGGCTTCACATCAAATTTATAACAAGAGACAAAGACAATGTATTGATAATAGGGTTTATCCAGTAAGAAGATATAACAATTATAAGCATATGCATATATTACAGAAGAACCCTCAAATATATGAAAATATATTAAATATACACTATGTAAAAAATGGACAGAATTTAAGAGAAAATAAACAATTCTACAGTAACAAATAAATACCTCAATACCACATTTTCAACAATAAATAGACACCAGCCATCAGGCAGAACATCAATAAGTAATAGGGGGCTGGTACAACACTATAAACAAACTAGACCCAACAAATATATATGAAACGCTCCACCCACCCCCACAAAAAAAGCAGAATACTTTCTTTTCAAGTGCACATGGAACAATTTTCAGGAGACATTATATATTATTAGGTCACAAAACAATTCTCAATTAATTTGAAAATGATTAAAAGAAATTAAAGAATTTTCTCTGGCCAAATGGAATAACATGAGAAATCAATACCAAAAGGAAAACTAGAAAATTTGTAAATAGATTTAAATAAAACAATATACTCAGACGGACAAAGAGAAATCATAACAATTTTTTTTTTTGACATGGAGTCTCACTTTGTCACCTAGGCTGGAGTGCAGTGGCACAATCTCGGCTCACTGCCTCTGCCTCCTGGGTTCAAGCAATTCTCCTGCCTCAGCCTCCCGAGTAGCTGAGAATACAGGTGTGTGCCACCACACCCAGTTAATTTTTTGTATTTTTAGTAGAGATGGGGTTTCACCATGTTGGCCAGACTGGTCTTGAACTCCTAACCTCAAGTGATCTGACCACCTCAGCCTCCCAAAGTACTGGGATTACAGGAATGAGCCACTGCACCTGGCCCATAATGAGAATTTAAAAATAGTTTGATACAAATAATATTAAAAATATAACCTACCAAAATTTAAGAAATAGAGCAAAAAGAGGAATCACAGGCAAATTTACAACCATTAATGTTTCCATCTAAAAGAGAGATTTATATTAACCCAACTCTCTACCTAAATGAGTAAGTAAAAGAACAAAGTAAATGTAAACCCATATGAAGAAAACAATAAAATTAGAGCTGACATCAGATAAACACAGTAGTCAATGACAAAAAATTAATCAAAAAATTTTTGAAGATTTTTAATATCAACAAATTTTAGCTAGATAAAGAAGGGAGAGAAGAATTAAATTAACAAAATAACTAATAAAGGATGTTACATTACTACAGGCCTTATAGAAATGAGGAGGATAAAAAGAGAATACTATGAACAGCTGTATGCCAAAAAACTAGATCAAAATAAACAAAGAAAATACAAAAAAAGACGTTAGAAATAGAAAATATAAAGAGGTAAATCTGATACAAGAAATCAAATCCATAAACAGGAAATGCTCAACTAAGAGAAGGCCAGCCCAGGTGGCTTCACTGAATTCTACCAAACATTTATAAAAGAATCAACTACTCTTCTAAATCTCCTCTACACAAAGAGGAGGAGAAAACACTTCCTGACTCATTTTATGAAGTTATGACTGCCTTAATATCAAGTCTATAAAAAGAGTAGAAAATATATAAATGCAAAAATTGTAAGTACAATCCTAGCAAACTTAATTCAGGGGATAATTAAAATGTTATACATCATAAACACATGGGATTTATTCTAGGAATGGAAAGGTGTTTCAACATAAAAAATCAATTTAATATACAATTTACCACATTAACAAAAAAAGACAATTGCAATTAATGCATGATAGGCATTTTACAAAATCTAATAGGCATTAATAAAAAAAACACTCAATAAATCAGAAATATAAGGGAGTTCTGCAACCTGAAACAAGTAATTTATGAGAATCACACAGCTAAGATCATATTCAATGGTTGAACACTAAACTCTTCTTAGTATCAGGAGAAAGACAAAAATGCCCAATTTCACCACTTCTACTGAACACCATACTGTTCATTTCAGCCAGAACAATTGGTCAAAAAAATTATTAAAAAGGATCTAAATTGGAAAACAAAAAGTAATACTATCTATTTGCAGGCAGACTGATACATAAAACCTTTAAGAAAATAATAAAATAACTATGAAAACTAATTTAAAATTCAGCAAATAATAGCACAATAACAGTATTTTATTTCTGTATACTAGCCATAATCATTCTGAAAAATAAACACTATTATATTTACAATAGCATCAAAAAGAATAAAATAGGTATCAAAATTATGGGGTAGGCAGCTGCAAGCTCTTATTCCCATCACAAAACCATCACAAAATAAACAAAAAATATCCAAGCCAAACTGGACAGAACTCTACAGGACAAATCAGCCTGGAGCAATGAAGCAAATGCTGAATAAAATAAAAGACAACTTAAAAATGATAGAAAACAGAGTGTATGTTTTAATTGCAATTGCCTTATTTTCTCTCTGCCTTAGCCACAGTTGTCAAGACAGCAACATGTTTTTCCAGTGTGCCATTCTAGTACATGGTCACAGAAGGAGAAGAGAAGACCCTACTCACAAATTATGTGTTTGTATGTTCAAACTTGTCTCAGGGCTGCCTGAAATATTGACACAAGGCACTCATTTCTGTTTTGCATAACTGAGAAATCAGAAGAGAAAAGTAGCAATCATTGCTGAAACATTTCTTAGGAGATTAAAAACAACACAGCAACATAGTAACCTGGGACAAAAGATTATGACTGAGACAAAACAGACAGCTGCTATGGTTTAAATGTTTGTGTCTTCTTTAAGATTCATATTTAAGCCTAATCTCCAATGTATTGAGAGGTTGGACTTTTAGGAGGTGATTATTGTCATGAGGGTTTCTCTTTTGTAAATGGGATTACTGCCAATGTAACGGAGGCTTCACATAGTATTTGGTCCTTTTGCCCATTTGCCTTCCACCATTTGAGAACACAGCAGTAAGATGCCATGGGAAGGAGAAATTAATTTTTACACGACACTGAACCTACCAGTGCCTTGATCCTGAACTTCTCTGCCTCCAGAAAAATGAGAAATAAATTTCCATTATTTACAAATTACCTAGTCTCAAGTATTTTTCTATAGCAGTATAAACAGACTAAGACAATAGTTTAACATCTGACATGAAAACTGCAAAGAGAGTAAAAAGCGACATCAGAAACATGAAAGACTAGGAAGCTCCAGAGTCTAGCCCCCATGGCAACATCAAATGTACAACTACACACTGAGTAAAATACCTTTATAGCCATTCTAAAAGCTAGTTAGTATGAAGAAAAAGAAATATTTTAAATGGTAGAAATTTTTGTGTCCTTTTAATGCATTCTTTTCCCAACCCCTTCCTGCATGGTGTAACAGTCAGAGGAAGTATGGCCCAAGGCCCAGTTCCTACCATTACGAAAGCTGGAATAGCATGTAGCTTGGTTGAAATGTTCGAGTTTGTCTGTGGCCTACCCACAAGACTGGATTCTGTCTCCCCTAACTTGAAAGTTTAGACAAAGAATGGTGGCATATCTTGGATGTCAGATTAGATTCCATGGAAGGAGAGAGAGCTGCTCTGAAATGCAAAAGCTGCAGAGGGATAGTAAGATCCTCAGACACCTAGGAAAAAGAAATTAGAGAGGAATATAATGGGAAATCTAAGACCATGGGAAAAAGCTTGGGTGGGACCCTTTAAAAGAGTTAGGAGAGGTAAATGTAGATAAGAAATATTGAAGAAAAGAATAAAAACTACAACACAGGCCTAGACAGTTCCAGGCCTAGAAAATACCTGAGAATTCCTTATGTCTTCACCCTAGGATAAACTCAAGGCCTAGAGGCCTGCTAATTAGTAAAGGTCTTCCTTACCAGTCTACAAATAATGGGAGATGTGGCTGCTTTGCTTCATACCAAATTTTTGACAAAAGATTACAAGGCATACAAAGAAAGAGAAAAATGTGATCCATTGAAAGGGAAAAATGAATATCCACAAACTAATCCTATAGAAACATAGACATTTGGTGACTAGATAAAGGCTTTAAAATAACTGTCTTAAATATGCTGAACATCTAAAGGAAAAAATGGACAAATAACTAAAAGATATCAGAAAAACAATATATTAGAAAATGAGAATGTTCATAAAGAGAGATTATAAAAATAACCAAAGAGAGATACCACAGTTGAAAAATGCAATAATAGAAAACTTGACTACAGATGTGCAACTGTAGACTTGAATAAACAGAAGAAAGAGTCAGCAAACTGGAATATAGGTAAGTTGGAATTATTGAATCTGAGGAACAAAATTATTTTAGAGAGGAATGGTGAAAAAGAGAACTGAAGAGACTTTAGAGATATCATCAAATGGGCCAATATATGCATTATGGGTATCCCAGCATAAGCAGAGAGATAGAAAGGGACAGAAAAGTGTATTTAAAGAAATACTGAATGAAAACTTCCCAAATTTCGGGAAAGACAGAAATAAACAAATACAAGTTTCATATACATTAATTAGGATAAAACCTAAGATCCACACCAATACATTTAAATCAAGCTGTTAAAGGGCAAAATAAGGAGAATATTGAAAATAACAAGAGAAAAGTGATTCATTACATGCAAAGAATCACAGAAAAGATGATTGGCAGATTTCTCTGTGGAAACATTGCAGGAAGAAGGTAGTGAGATGATATATTTAAAGGTATAAAAGAAAACAACCATAAAAACAACAGAAAACAAAACAAAGAAAAGATAAACCCAGACTTCTATATCTGGTGAAATTGTTCTTCAAGAACGAGGGAGAAATTAAGACATTTGCAGGCAAAAAAACCTGGAGGGCAGTTGCTTTTTACCCTTAGACTTGCCCTGCAAAAATACTAAAAGGAGTCCCTTAGGTTAAAATGGAAGATTGGTTTATAAAAGGTACCCTAAGGCCTATGAAAATGTGAAGTTATCCAGTAAAGTTAAACACATAGACAAATATTCTTAAAACTATTATAGTAATTTTGGTTTCTAACTATTTTTATTTCCTGAAATTTTTTTAAAATAATGAGTAATGATGATCGTAAATCTGTGTTAACAACTACACAAAAATAAACATGTAATTTGTGACATTAATAAATAGGAGGTGACACACTAAAGTATTACAGTTTTGTACACAGTTTAAGTTGGTATATATTTAAGATAGATTTTCATAGTTTTAGAATGTTGTATGCAATTTCTATGGTAATGACAAAGAAAATATCTATAGAATATACACAAAATGAAATGAGAAGAAAATAAAAATGTGTCTGCGTACAACAAATAAAATAAGACAAAAAATGAAAGCAGATATGGAATAAATGAGGAAAAAGTTGTAAGACATACAGAAAACAATAATACAATGTAAGTTTTCCTTCTATTAGCAGTTACTTTAAGTGAAAAGTAAACTCTCAAATAAATGGATCCAATTTGGAAAAATAAATTTTACAAAAGGATCAAACTACACAGTGTCTGCAAGAGACTCACTTTAGATCCAAAGACAAATACAGATTGAAAGTGAAAGAATGAAAAAATACATCTCATGCAAACAGTGCCCAAAAGACAGATGGGGTGGCTCTACTCACATCTAAACAAGAAGATTTCAGTCTAAAACTATTATAAAAGACAGAAAGGATGTCTTATGATAAAAAGATTATTTTATCAAGAAGATACAACAATTATAAACAAAAATGCACTGAACATCAAACCTACAAAATACAAGAAGCCAACACTGACAGAATTAAAGGGAGAAATGAACAGCTCTACAATAATACTAGGAAATGTCAATATTCCACTTTCAATAATGAAGACTCCAAATGGTGAGGAGGTGGAAGGAGAATGAATGATGAGAAGTTACTAATGGGTACCTGGTATGTTACCTGAGTGATGACTATCTAAAAGCCCTGACTTGACCACTATGTGATCTATGCATGTAATAAAATTGCACTTGTATTACATAAATTTATGTAAGTGAAAAAAATGAGTAGTACAACTAGACAGAGAATCAACAAGAAAATAAAGAACTTGAACAACACAATTTGAACACAATTTGAACAGCCAATTTGAACTAACAGACATAAAAACACAACACTCCACTCAGATGGAGCAAGATGGTTGAACAGAAGCCTACACCATACTTTCCCCTAACAGGAACACCAAATTTTAACAACTACACACAAAAAAAGCACCATCACAAGACCAAAAAACAAGCAATCGCTGTATCTGGTTTTAACTTTATATTGCTGAAAGAGGCACTGAAAAGGGTAGGTAGGAGAAACAGTCTTGAATCACCAATGCCACACCTCACCAACTTGCTGGCAGTGGCCTTGCAGCGCAGAACAAAAGTCTGTGGCTTTAGGGGAGGGAGATTGCCGCAACTGGGGGACTTTACATTGAGCTCAGTGCTTCTCTGTCACAGCAGAGAGCAAAGCCATGTTGGGCTTAGCCAGTGTTCATGAATTAGGGCCAGTTCTAGCCAGAGGGATTAGCCTATCCCAGCAGTCAAAACTTGAGCTTCTTGGCAGGCCCTTCCGCTGCCAGCCAAAGTGCTCAGCATTCCTAGGAAAACTTGAAAGACTGTCTGGAACACAAGTATTGCAATTCCTAGGCAACTCCTAGTGCTGGGTTGGTCTTAGAGCCAGTGGACTAGGGTGGCACATGAACTAGGGAGACACTAGACAGGGTGGCTAAGGGAGGGCTTCTGCTATCTGTCCCCCAAACTCAGCTGGGATAGCTGGCAGTAACAAAAGTGATTCCTTCTTTCTGGTTGAGTAGAGGAGATTGAGGAGTAAAGAAGACATCATCTTGCATCTTGGATACCGGCTCAGCCACAGTAAGTTAGGGCAGCAGGCAGAGTTGTGAGGCTCCCATTCCAGACCCTAGCTCTTGGATGACATTTCAGGAAACACCTTATGCCAAAAGGAAAACTGCTGCATGCCTTCAACAGAAGGACCGAGTCCTGGCAAGGTTCATCACATGTTGACTAAAGAACCCTTAAGCCCTGAATAACCAACAGCAATACCCAGGTAGTACAACATGGACCCTGAATTTTGAGACATGCTGGCTTCAGATGTGACCCACAACATTCTCAGCTGTGGTGGCTATGGTGAAAGACTTTCTGTTTGAGAAAAGCAGAAGAAAAAGTAAAATGACCTCAGCTACAATGGGGTAGAGAACCAAGTGGGCTCATGGGTTCTCAGGTCCAGGCCTCGGCTCTTGGACAACATTTATAGACCTGCCCTGGGCCAGATGGGAGCCCACTGCCCTGAAGGGGGAGTCCTACACCTGGCAGCATTCACAACAAGCTGACTCAAGAGCCCTTAGGCTTTAAGTGAACATTGGCAGTGACCTAGCAGAAACCTCCATGGGGCAGTGGTGGTGGTGGACACAAGGCTCTTTTTTTTATAGGCTCCTCTGTGTATAGAAAAAAGATCAAAGTGTGAGAAGGGTTTTGTCTTGTGGTTTGGGTGCCAGCTTAGCCACAGTAGAATTGAACATCAGGTAAATTTATAAGGTTTTAAACTCCAATCCCGGGCCCTCAGACAGCATCTCTGGATTCACCTGATCATGGGAAAACTCACTGCCCTGAAAAGAGGTACACAAACCTGGCTGACTTCACAACCTGAAAATTATAGAGCACTAGGCCTTGAGTGAACATAGGTGGTAGCCAGGAAGTGATTACAGCAGGCCTTGGGCAAGAGTCAGTGCTGTGCTGGTTTTCTGTCTGAACGAGTGCATCCCCAGTAGTGTTGGCCACAGGAATGCTTGTATCCACACAAGCCCCGTATTGTATGGAGAGAGAGACAGACTCCATTTCTTTGGGAGGAAGTAAGAGAAAAGAACAAAACCTCCACTAGGTAATCCATAAAATTATTTAAGATCTTATCCAAGACCATCAAAGCAGTACCTCAATGAATTTGAGACAATCAGAGCATTATTGGGCTTGGGGTCTAAGTCCCTGTCAATACCTGGAATGCCTTCCCAAGGACAGGCAGAAAAAAGCCCAGACTGTGAGGACCACAATAATTGCCTAATTCTGCAATACCTAGAAACTGACGAACATCTACAAGCATTAAGACTATCCAGGAAAAGATGACCTCACTAAACAAAGTAAACAATGGACCAAAAAAAAAACCCTGGAAAAACAGATGTGTGAGAATTCAGATGGGATATTCACAATAACTCTGTGGAGGAAACTCAAAAAAATTAAAGATAACACAGAGAAGAAATTCTGAGTTCTATTAGATAAATTCAATGAAGAAACTGAAATTATTAAACACAATCAAGCAGAAATTCTGAGTTGAAAATGCAATTAACGTACTGAAGAATGCATCAGTGTATCTAGGAGAATTTATCTAGCAGAAGAAAGAATTAGTCAGCTTGAAGACAGGCTATTTGAAAATACACAGTCAGAGGAGACAACAGAAAAAGGATAAACAATGAAGCATGCCTACAAGATCTAGAAAATAGTCTTTAAAGAAGCTCTCACAGTTATTGGCCTTAAAAAGGAAGTAGAGAAAGAGGTGGGCTTGAAACTTTAATCAAAGGGATAATAACAGAGAATTTTCCAAACCTGGAAAATATATTAATGTTCATGTACAAGAAGGTTATAGAACACCAAAAAGATTTAATCCAAAGAAGACAAAATCAAGTCATTTAATAGTCAAACTCCCAAAAGTCAAAGATATAGAAAGGATTTAAAAAGCTGCAAGAGAAAAGAAACAAATGTTTGGCAGCAGACTTTTCAGTGGAAATTTTGCAGGCCAGGAGAGAGTAGCATGACATATCTAGAGTGTTGAATTAAAAAAAAAAAAAAACACCAGTTTTATCTAGAATAGTATATTTAGTGAAAATATTCAGCATGGGACAGATCTTCCAGAGAGAAAACCTACTATGTACCCACAAAAATTAAAAATAAAACTTTTAAATAAAGAACAAAAAATGCACCAGAATATACATGTTTTCTATTGTACATAGAATATTATTCAAATAAATTACATGCTGGACTACAAGAGTCATAATAAATTACACATTATTGAAATTATATAAAGCATTTATTTTGAATGCAGTGGACGGAATCTCAAAAGTCGACAGCAGAATGAAAAATGGGAAACTCACAAACATGAAAATTATGTAACACAAATAACTGATTGATCCTAGAAAAAATTACAAGGAAATTTACACAATTATTTTGATACAAATGAACATAAAAGCAAAACACAGCAAAGTATTTGTGATGGATGCTGTGCAACCAATGCTAAAAAAGAAATTTATCTCTGTAAATGTTACATTAGAAAGAAGAGTCCTCAATCAACAGCATAGTTTTATGCCTTAAGAAAATATTTTAAAAGAACTGAATCCAAGGCTAGTGTGAGAAAAAATAAGAGTAGAGCTCAAGGTAAACCAAATAGAGATTATAAAACTATAGAGAAAATCAATAATACTAACGGTTGGTTGGTGGAAAAGATAAAATTCAGTTGGGCGTGGTGGCTCAGGCCTGTAATCCCAGCACTTTGGGAGGCCGAGACAGGCAGATCACCTGAGGTCGGTAATTCGAAACCAGCCTGACCAACTTGGAGGAACCCCGTCTCTACTAAAAATACAAAATTAGCCAGGAGTGGTGTGGCGCATGCCTGAAATCCCAGCTACTCAGGAGGCTGAGGCAGGAGAATCACTTGAACCCGGGAGGTGGAGGTTGCGGTGAGCCAAGATCACGCCATTGCACTCCAGCCTGGGCAACAAGAGTGAAACTTAAAAAAAAAAAAGATAAACAAAATTGACATACCTCTAGCTAAATAACCAAAACAAACAAAAAAGAAAGAGGAAGTACATAACTAAAAAAATAAAAATAGAAATATTTTTATATTTTATTTCTAAATAAATAGTCGGCCTAACCAATGCGCATGCGTGAGGCGAGCGGATCTCGCGTCACAGTGACCCCCACCATCGCCCCGGGGATGGGTCCCTGAGGCTGGGCCAAGCAGGAGCCCTCCGTGGCAGTGCGTGGGTGTCGAGGCTCCGGCCTTACCTCTCCAGGGGATCGACAGGATGGTCTCCAGAAGCCAGGAGTTGCGGAGGGCTGACTGGGATGAAGAAACCTCAGGCAGAGGAGTCCCGGGGAAGCAGCGCCATCCCAGCCTCAGGCCTGTTCGGAAGGTGTGGGGGTGAGTCTCCCCACAAGTCGTGCCCCCTGTGATCTTGAGGACAGGGCTGACTGTGAGCTTGTGGGCTGCCCTCTTACCCGAGGGTCGTTCTCGCTGAGAGCAGCACCCGGCAGCCTCAGGGGCTGCCTGGGGTTGGGTGTTTCTGTGCCACTGCTGTATGTCTCTCTGTGTGTGTGTCTCTTTCTCTCCTCTGTCTCTCTCTCTCTCTCTCTGTGTGTGTGTCTCTTTCTCTCCTCTGTCTCTCTCTGTGTGTGTGTGTGTGTGTGTGTGTGTGTGTCTCCCTCTGTGTCTCTCTGTGTGTCGGTTTCTCTTTCCCTCTCTCTGTGCGTGTGTGTGCCAGTGTGCGTGTGTGTGTTGGGATGAATGTGCCCTGTGCACTGGAAGGCAGTTTCTTGCATGTCGGCCTGTCTTTGGTGGGCATCTTTCTGCGTCTCCGCCTGGGTCGTGTCGCCGGTTGTCAGTCGTTTTCCAGCGGTTCCACTTTGGGTTTGTGAAGGCCCCGGCGAGGTGGGGAGCCTGCGTGGTGATCCTGGAGCTCTCAGCTTCCATATCTGTCTCGGACAGAGAAGCTCCCTTGGTGTCCATGTGCCACCTGATGGCTGCATGGTTTGTCTACGGTGAAATGATGTTTTTTTTTTTCTTTTTTTTTTTCTCATTTACTTCATTTAAACACCTTAAACACATTTCCAATATCTGACGTTTATGTGATGTCTAAAATTTCTTCTAACCTTCATCTTGGTAGCTTATTTTTTGTGTACTTCATAGCATATAAAAAGTTGTAATTTGAAAATAATTTTGTTTTTGTATTTGAGAGATTATACATGGAATAACTTTAGTCAGTACTTTCCTTTGTTTATTCCACAAAGGCAGTTGAATAATCCTCAAAGCCTTGAGGTTCCTGTGTTCACCCGGCACATGAAGAGAACACTGGCTTCTCACTTTGACACTTCTACGGGTCCTTCTTTTAATTTACTTCTGGTCCTGGGAAGCTCCCATGTTTTCCTATAAGGGTGTCAGCCATTTATGAATTTTTGTAACTTCTGAGTGTGTTTAGATGTCTGCATTAAGTAAAATTTGCAGGCTGGGCACTGTGGCTCACACCTGTAATCCCAGCACTTTGGGAGGCCGAGGCGAGTGCATCACCTGAGATCAGGAGTCCAAGACCAGCCTGGCCAACATGGCGAAACCCCGCCTCTACTAAAAATACAAAAAATTAGCCGGGCATGGTGGTGGGTGCCTGTAATCTCAGCTATTCGGGAGGCTGAGGCAGGAGAATCGCTTGAGTCCGGGAGGCGGAGGTTGAAGTGAGCCGAGATCGTGCCCTTGCACTCTAGCCTGGGCAACAAGAGCGAAACTCGGTCTCAAAAAAAGAAAAAAAATTGTAAAGATATTTTTGTTCTAAAACATCGAAATTTCACATTGCATACATGAGTAAAATATTTCACATTGATATTTTGTGCAGAATAATGTCTCATAAGAAATTCCAATATTCTTCATTTAGAACATCACCACCAATAGTTGCGTGGGGTAATTTTTATTAATATTTGAATATATATTTGTATTTTATGCACATGTTTAAGATATAATCCTCCATGTTAAGAACTAATATGTGTTTATGACCAGAATTACTGTTTTTCTTTAATATTAAGATAATGTTAGTAGAAATAATCATGTGAATGTGAGAGGGGATCTCATTCTGTCACCCAGGCTGGAGTGGTGCAGACATGGCCCACTATAACCTCAAACACCAGGGCTAAAGCAATCCTTCCACCTCAGCCTCCCAATTAGCTAGGACTACAGGTGCATGCCACCAAGCCTGGGTACTTTTAAAATTATTTTCTGGAGATGGAACTCACTGTATTGCCCAGGCTGTTCACAAACTCCAGACCTCGAGTAATTTTTTCCCTTTGGCTTCCCAAAGTGTTGGGATTACAGGAATGAGCCACTGTGGCCAGCCACTATAACGTTTTTAATGTTACCTAATATGATTGTAAAGGTATCAATCTCTCATTTACTCAGAAAGCTGAGATGGAAGAATCGCTTGAGCCCAGGAGTTAAAGGCTGCAGTGAGTTATTGTGTAACTGTACTCCAGCCTAGGTGACACAGCAAGATCCTTTCTCTAAAAAATAATAATAATAAAGAATACAAATTTGGGAAAGCACCCACTGACACAAAAATAACTGAAGGATTTATTTTTAAATAAACAAAAGCATAGCATTTCTCTTTGTGTAAACCTTGTTGCCTTGCCTTTTATATCAAAGGGAAGAAAAATATGAATAGCTTTAGTTACCTTTTTTCACATAAATGCTGAAAAGGCTTACAAAGAATATACTAGTCTCTTGGTATCCTGGAGGAATTGGCTCAAGGATGTCTCATGGATATCAAAATCTAAGGATATTCAAGTCCCTAATATCAAATGTCATAGTATTTGGATATAAATTATACATATTCTCTTATATACTTCAAATAATCTCTAGATTACTTATAACATGTAATATAATGTAATGCCATGTAGATAGGGGTGATACTGTATTCTGTAAGAAATAATGACAGGAAAAAAGGTCTGTACATGTACAGTACAAACAGTTCCTTTTTCAAAAATATTTTTTATCTGCTTGGTTGGAATCATGAATGTGGAACCCAGGAATACAGAAGGCCCCCTGTAATAATATTGTTACTTTTGGGATATTGAGGAAAATAGACTTAAATGCTACAGGAATTTTTAAGAGTGAGCCTTCATGCAGACTTCTAAATCTCAGGCTGTTTTTGAATGTTCACATTCACTATAAACAATAGTAAACTTAAAAACTCATAAAACCACACTTTAATAGTTTATAAATTAAATGACTAATTTATTTCTAATTTGATGTTAATCCACTAATCAAGTTTTTAAAAAGTGCACAATATGTTTTTGCAAATCATAAAAATATTTTTATTAATTTTGTTTGTAAATAAAATAACTGATATTGCACAGCATTTTCCGAAATGGGCAGAATATTAACTACACTAGGGTGGCATGACAGCCTGAGGAGCTTTGCTGACCCACTGCCCTGTGCAATGTAATAATTATTTTAAAACAATCATTTAAAGCCTCTAAGAAATATCCTAAAGGCAAAAAGCAAATGAGGCACATCTATTCAAGGCAATTCACAAAAATCCCACGAGAAGTGTAAAAATCTGTGGTGTTTGAACACTGAACACTGCCTGCCTCTACATCTCAGCTCAGTGAGGTGAACACCACTCCAGACTGTGCACCTAAGAATACAAGATTCTCTGTCCACCTAAGCTTCCAGCAAGAGGTCTTTTTCTGAAAAAATTATGGCTTTAACATTTATTTTCCTACCTCCAGCTACCCATTACTGAGGTTACATACTGTGTGTGTGTGTGCTTAAAAGGTGGGAACATTGTGGCTGGGCGCGGTGGCTCACGCCTGTAATCCCAGCACTTTGGGAGGCCGAGGCGGGCGGATCACGCGGTCAGGAGATCAAAACCTTCCTGGCTCACATGGTGAAACCCCGTCTCTACTAAAAATACAAAAAAATTAGCTGGGAATGGTGGCGGGTGCCTGTGGTCCCAGCTACTCTGGAAGCTGAGGCAGGAGAATGGTGTGAACCCGGGAGGTGGAGCTTGCAGTGAGCCGAGATTGCCGCCACTGCACTCTAGCCTGGGCGACAGACCGAGACTCCATCTCAAAAAAAGAAAAAAAAAGAAAGAAAAAAAAATTGATGGGAACATTGTTTCCTACCCAATCCTTACTGATGGACTAGAAGCTCTACTGTAAGCATGGTGTGCCCAGAATACTGGAACACTGATCAGCCTTGCCCCAGCTTGTGAGATGGTGGATCCATGCCAGGAGACAGGCTGTGAAGATATCAGGCTGCTGTCCCTCCTCTCCATTGAACACTTTCTTCAAAAGACAGGATCAGCCAAAAAGCAGCTTGCCGTTTTCTCCACTCAAGCTTCAGCATTCTATCAGAAAGACTTTTTGAGGTGAAATGAAGCAAGTCATAAAGCAGAGAGTGCCTCATCTCTTGCCAAAGAAATTCATTTCAATTTTAACAGATTTTAAGAAGTTCAAGCCAAAGGGCACCCCAACTTCAAGACAGAGAAAATAGAGGTTGAAAGTAGTTAGCAAGTAATTTATGAAATTAGTGAAAATAAAGCCTAGACTCTAGGCCAGCTAGTACGTAGGAAAAAAAAATAGAAAATAACATTGCTAGGAGAAAATCATTAGACTTCTAGACAATATCACACACTAACCTTAGACAGTATTCCTATAAAGAAGCAACATGTTTGCATCATCTTATAGGACAAATTTATCCCAGGACTTTCTTGCAAATAGCCCTCAGAGAGTAATTAGTGCAGTTTAACATCTGAGTGCTTTCCAAGAGGGGAACAGAATCCCACCAATACCACTGTCATCCCTGGAAGACTGTGGACAGAATCAAAGCTGAGCCACTCCCCCTCCCGTTGAAGGTCAATGAGAGGCTTAACGCTGTGAGGCAGAAATAAACTTCACCAGGATAATCCAGCCAGCCACTAAACAGAAAACCAAGCTAATAATGACAACACAGACTAAGGAAGGGGAGCATACACTGAGAAGTTTCAATATATTGTCTAAACTGTCCGGCTTATGATGAAAATTATGAGAAATGCAAGGAAACATGAAAGTATGACCCAAAAACTGGGGAAAAAAAGAATAATCAGCAACAAAATCTGCCTGGAACAACAATAGATGTCAGAGTTAACAAAAAAATACTTTCATGTAGACATAAATATATTCATAGAACTAAAGGAAAGCATGACAAAAGGCATAAAGAAAGTAACATCTTGGAAGTAAACCAGGAAAACAAAACAAAAGAAACAGAAACTAGCAAATAACATGGGTTGATGAGAATGCAGAGAAATTAGAAGAATTGTGCACTCTTGCATGGAATGTATAATAATAGTACAGGAGCCATGTGACACAGTATGTGAATTATCCAAGAATTTAAAAATAAAATCACCACCACACTATCCAGTAATTTTGCTTTTGAGTATATGCCCAAAATAATGAAAAGCAAAGTTTTAAGGAGATATTGGTACACCAGTGTTTACAGAATTTTTGACCAGTAAAAAGTAAATGCAATTCATATGCCTATCAATGGATAATGTGAAAAACAAAAAGGGGTGCATACATACAATAGAACATTATTAAGCCTTATAAAAAGTGGAAATTCTGACACATGTATGATATCTGTGTACCTTAAGGACTTTATGTGAAATAAGTCAATCTTAGAATGAGAAATACACATGATTCCACTCATATCATGTATCTAAAGTAATCGAATTCATTCTAAAAGTAGAATGACAGTTTCCAAGGATTGGGGTATAGTAGAATGAGGAGTTACTGTTTCATGGGTTCAGTGTTTTAGGTTTGAAAGATGAAAAAATTCTGGAGATGGAAAGTGGTAATGGTTATACAACATTGTGAATATACTTAATGCAACAGAACTGTATGCTGAAAATGATTAAGACAGTGTGTGATTAAGATGGTAAAGATGGTATATAATTCTGCTCAGGATGCCATAACAAAATGCAATAAACTGGGGGGCTTAAACAACAGAAATTTATTTTCTTACAGTTTAAGAGGATTAACGTGTCAATAGCTTGTTAAAAATTATGACTTTAAGTGAAACAATGTAACATATGACATGATAATTTAACTTGTTTCTATCAATTAGGCTATGGCAAAATTGGTTTTGTTATATAGTTCATTCTTTCACTTCAGGTCACAATTTCAAGAACCTGTAGACGATGTTAAAGTGAGAATTTATTGTAGTTAGTATATAGGATACTATAGTATACTATATAATACAGTATATTATATAGTATATAATATATTGCAGCATTATGTATTATAGTATATTATTGTGGTCTTAACAGTTGATTGTGTAATGTGTTTTAGTCGTCAGCCCAGAGAATAATTCCAACATATTTTAAGTACATTATATAATATTTTGTTCAATGACAGACTGCATGTGTGATGGTATAGCCTAAGTGTGAAGTAGGTTGTATCAGCTAGGTTTGTGTAAGTACACTCTATAATAATGACTGCAAGATGATAAAATTGCCTAGCAATGCATTTCTCAGAATGTATCCCTGATATTATGTGATGCATGGCTACATATACGTTTATATACACACATAAACATATGCACATGCACTATATACACACACGTGCATGCAAGATAATAGTGTATACTATATATTATATTGAGGTAGATAAATATCTTTGAATACAGATGCCAAAAAGTCTCAAGAGAAGTACTAGAAAACGGAATCTACCAGTATATAGAAAGACATAATTCATTACTGAGAGAACTATAACCCAGAAAATCAATCTTGTTTTGACATGTGAAAGTCAATTAATTTAGTCTATCATTTTAATAGAAAAAATTAAAAAACCACAAGATCAACACAATAAATCCACAAAAACCATGTAAAAATGTTCAACACTTGACAACAAAACAATAAATAATGAGCAGAAAACTTTTTCGAGCTGCTTAAAGGCATTTATGAAAACATCACAGATAACATAACTAATGTTGACATTTAATATGATGTGGATTCTCTGTACCCACCCAAAGCTTACATTGAAATGTAATCCCCAATGCTGGAGATGGGGCCTTTGTGGGAGGTGATTGATCATGGGGGTGGTTTCTAATGGTTTAGCACCATCCCTCTAGTGCTGTTCTCATGTTGGAGTTCTTGTGAAATTTGGTTGTTTAAAAGTGTGTGGCCCCCCTCCCTTCCTCTTTCTTCTACTCCAGCCATGTGAGAAGTGCTGGCAACCCCTTTGCCTTTCACCAGGATTGTAAGTTTCCTGAGGCTTCCCTAGAAGCGGAGCAGATGGCCAGCATCAAGCTTCCTGTACAGCCTGCATAACCATGTGCCAATTAAACCTCTTTTCTTTATAAATTACCCAGTCTCAGGTATTTCTTTATAGCAGTGTAAGAATGAATACAACAATGAATGTTTTGTTTCTCAGATTAGACACAACACATTGTTCTATCACAGATCTCTGCTCATAATTCAAAGTGATATGTGCAAATAAAAGCCAGAAATAATGACAAAGATTAAAGAGCAACATATTTAAATAATAATTCACATGAGGCTATATTCTATAATACATTTTGTGTACTTACAGATTAACACCAACTCTTTATTAGCAAAGAAAATACACTTTTTTACATCAAAAAACAGTAGCACTGCACTTGGTATACAAATAAAAGATGGAAATATCTGAATCTTGCCATATTAGGCCAGTAAGAAAATTGCAATGTTTAACAAAAACTCAGTTTTCAATGGCCCATTAATAACAGAATAATTAAACAACCATAAAAATTAAGCCTATATACATATTGGAAATATATTTCAATTTACATATAACATTAAACAAACTTGGGTGAAAAAAATTACTTATTGGCTAAAAAACTGCTACCTATTAAAATTATGTATTATTGCTTAAAGAGTACCTACAGAATTCTCACCTTCATAATTCTATGCAGAAGAAGTGGAAATCCATAGTCCAGAGACCTTTTTAAAAATGAGCCACTGATAACCACAATCTACTTATAACTCATATGAGATTTCACTCATTTTATAAATTTTCTCAAGCATTATAATTAGGCGACATCATGCTTTCCATATTACTTACATCTACTGGATTTTTCCAGCAGAAGTTTTCATAGGACTTTTAAAGTAGTTATTAAAATTTAGAACTGTATGTATTTTCCAAACTACCAGGATTTCAATCCAGTGTGTATATTTACATTTATGAGGTCAGTCCATGGTGTATGACTTGTGTCCTTGAATTAATATGTGAGAAATGAAGACAGTCCTATATTTGGCACATTCATAAAGTTATTCTCCAGAACAGGTAATTTTATGCCACCAAATACAAATGGAAAAACTAAAGGTCTTACCACATTTTGTACATTTATAAAGCTTTCCTTCAGTGTGAGTACTTTCAAATATTCAAAAAGAATGAAAAACGCCAGAGGGCTTTATTACATTTCTTACAGTCTTAGGGTTTTCCCCTAGTTTGGTTCATTTCATGTCATAGAAGAAAACTGGGAAAATCAAATACTTTGCCACATTACTCACATTTGTAGAGTTTCTCTCCAGTATGTGATCTTTCATGTTTTTGACAGAAACTGTAATGACTAAAAGCTTTATCACATTTTTTTTACATTCATAAGGCTTTTGTCCAGTTTGAGTTTTTTAATGTCTTGGAAGAAAATAAGAACATCTGAAGCCTTTACTGCAATCCTTACATACTTATGTTTTCTGTGCAGTATGAATTTCTTCACGTTTATGAAGAGAATTGGAAATAGTGAACGCTTTCCCACATTTCTTACATGCATAGAGTTTCTCACCAGCATGAGTTATTTCATGATAAAGAAAGTTACTAGAATAACTGCAAGCTTTCCCACCTTCTTTACATTTATAGGATTTCTCTCCAGTATGAGTTATTTCATGGTCACGAAGGTGGCAGAACTGACTGGAGGCTTTACCACACTCCTTACATTCACAGGGTTTCTCCCCAGTGTGAGTTCTTTCATGTATGTGACAGGACGTGGAAAAACTGGAGGTTTCATTACATTGTTTACATTTATAGGATTTTTATCCAGTGTGTCTTGCTTGATGTATTTGAAATAAATTGGGGAAACTGTAAAACTATATTGTTCATTTCCAGTGTGCATTCCTATGTCTCTTCAAACTCTTGTGAGAGAAATGAAGGTTTTTGACACTGTTTACATTCATATGGCTTTTCTCCATATTCCTGACACTCATATGTTCCAGAGTGAGACACGATGTGCCTATGAAGTGGGGAATGGCATATGAAGAATTTTCCACACACTGCATTCACATGTTTTTACTCCAATGACAACTGTCTTGCTCAGATTAAGATTTAGAATCTGGCTAAGGGTTTCTCCACATTGCCTTCCTGCCTTACTTTCATGCAGTGTCTCTACCATATAACTTCTGCAAAAAATGACAAGCTCCTCATTAACAGTTGGTTTACTATAATTTTCTTTTATTAACAGGTTTTGAACTTACATTGGTTGCTATGGCTATTAGGAAAAGTAGAGGTTTTGTACCTTGACAAAAGTAGAGGCTTTGTGTTTAAAAGTGAATGGATTGATTACCCATCCACACAGCTCCTTCTCCCGTAGCAATGATCAAAACTGTAATATTCATATTTGCAGTTTCTTTAGTACTTGATATAGGTTGGATATTTGTCCCCTCCAAATCTCATGTTGAAATTTGATCTCCAGTGTTGGAGCTAAAACCTGGTGGGAGGTGCTTGGGTCATGGTGGCAGATCCCTGATTAATTGTATCCTTGCAGTAATGAGTGACTTCTCACTCTATTCATTGCTGTTAAATGTGATTGCTAAAATGTCTGACATCTTCTTTTCCTCTCTCTTGCTTCTTCTCTCACCATGTGACATGTCAGCTCTCCTTTCCTTTCCACCATGATTGGAAGTTCCCTGAGGCTCTCACCAGAAGCAGATGCTAGCACCATGATTTTTGTACAGCCTGCAGAACTATAAGTCAAATAAACCTCTCTTTGTTATAAATTACCCAGCTTCAGGTATTCCTTTATAGCAATGCAAATGAATTAACAAAGCACTGTTTCCAAGTAAACTATTTTGCAAACAGTGAATATCTACATTACATTAGAGTATATAGGTTTGGTTAAAAACTTTCTAAATATAAATATATTTGAAGTCGTGCTCATTTAATTTGTTTGCTTGTTTTAGAAATATTATGACATGCTAAGACTGCCCCAAAGAATATTACCTCCTCTTAAGTGGAAATTATCTTAGAATTCTCCAAGATTTTTTGTACTAATCTTCAATGCTCTGATCTTCCTATTTGTTTCCTAAAGTGTAGACCCCAAAAACAGTACAAATGATTAGACATTATTTTTAAAAATTAGATTATAAGTGCTATGATGTAGAGTTAGTTTTTACTCAACAAAATGTATATTGAAATTTGATGAACAATATGGCAATGTTGGGAGGTGTTTGGGTTATGGGCACAGATCCCTCATTAATAGATTAATAGCCACCATTGGGAGTACATAATTTACTACTCCTGCAAGACTGTATTAGTTACCAGAGAGTTGGTTATATAAAAAACAAGTTTAGCTTCCTAGACTCATTCTCACTCCTCACCATGTGATCTCTTTGCATAAGCCCACTTCCTATCTCCTTTCTCTCATGACTTGAAGTAGCGTCAGGCCCTCACCAGCTGAATCTACCCAATCTTGGACTTTCCAACCATGAGCTAATACAACATTCTACTCTTTGTAAGTTACCCAGTGCCATGTATTCTGTTATAGAAACACAAAACAGAATTAAACACAAGGTTCATTTTACACTGTGGCCATGCTAGATTATTCACCAAAATATTACCTTTCCACATTCTAAATCATGGAACAACATTGAAAACCATGAAATACTTATCCTCTAATTGACAAAGTAAATAAATCTTGTTA
The DNA here is from genome assembly GCF_006542625.1 of Nomascus leucogenys. Lineage (NCBI taxonomy): Eukaryota > Metazoa > Chordata > Mammalia > Primates > Hylobatidae > Nomascus > Nomascus leucogenys. Next base: position 74,223,523 of record NC_044382.1, on the reverse strand, counting down.
TTTTTACCTGTAGAAGCCAGGTTCCTGAAGATTTCCTGCATTACACCTCTACAGAGCACCTTCTGGGAAGAAGGCAGCAAATTCTACTTCTCCTACGTGAAGTTGACAGCCACATCCTCAGATGCAACTGAGTCCTAAAACATTCCACGTTTATGTGGACAGTTGGTGAGAATGATTGCACTGAAAATCTATATTCAATTCACAAGACATTCACCTGATTCTGTGCTGCCCAAACATTTATTCCAGGATTTAGTAGACAGAACTGTTATTCTCTGTCCACAAATACTTCCTCCCACACAGCAGTCCTGATGCTAAAACTGAACTATCCAGCAGGCAAATGCAGAGTAGCGTTTTGGTTGTTGGGCCCAGGGAGTAACATGTGCTACTAGGTCACTTCTACTTTCTCCTTGTTCAGTGTATTGCTAGTACCTGTCATAAAAATGTCCTACTACATGATGTACATATAAAAGTTAATTTTAGCCATCCTAAGACAAATTATCCTTGGAAAGTCCTGCTCATAATGTTTCACCTTTGCTGGTATCAAAGAACTTAGATTTGGGGAGGGATCCCAACAACCTATGTGATAGGCATAGCTCAGTGTGGCTAAAAAGTTTATCTAAACAATATGGCATTTCCTGAACTCCTGTATTGCTTCTGAAAGTCTATTATTTTAATTCATTATCACAGCACTGCCTAGGGGATCATCCTCCAAATAAATACTCTGAGCCCCGAGTATCTAATGAACTTCCCTCATAGACAATATTTCACAAGTGTATTGTCACAACTTGTTCATTGGGAAAGTGTGTCCATCCCCTGTGGTTACATGAAGAGAAAACATTTGATAGCTTGTAAAATGTATACTCCAGAACAAATTTAACTGAGAAATAAATAAGACTAAAAATATTTAAGAATCACAACAGAAAAAGTTTAAAAATTCTATTAGCAACTGTCAAAGCAGAATGAGTAAGTGGAAACGTAGCACATGTTCTTAAAAATAACCCATATCAGCTGGATGTCACCTCTTACAAATGAAGTCCTAAAATTCAGAAATCCCCAAAACAGGCTTTTTAGTAGTTAACAAAAACTACTTTTCAAAATGTATAAAAGTAATAAATGTTTAATACAATTTCAAACTCTTCTGAACAAAAATGTAATAGCTTGCCAAATATCCATATTCTCAGATATAATATTTAAAACAGTGTAGTATTAGCAGAGATGTAAACAGGCCACAAGAAAGAAAAAAAGTCTTTAATGAGCTGGAGTTTGTATGGAAAGTTGACTAATGACAGAGGAAACACTATAAAATAGTGTAGAAAATCTCAAGCACTTTAACATGTGAATCAAATTTAATTGGTATTTAATCGGTAAAATGCATTCATTCCTTTCTATTCTATGGATAATAAATTGATTGTATATTCAAATGTGCAAAATACAACTGGCAAACTTGCAGAAGTCACCGTGGGGTTATTTTTTGACAAAGAATAGGCAGTTTTTGATGTATGGAAAAGAGACAACAAGAAACTAACACATTCAAATATATTAAAATTAGAAAATTAAAAGACAAAAAACTGACACACAAATCTGCAAGACATACAATATTAAAAAAATTAATGTGCACAGTAAAAATAAATGAATAAATAATTTACCATATATGAAAGAGGATTCATCTCCTTGGCAATAGCATACTCAAATAAATATCATATAGATAATACTTAACATTTATTACAAAGAGAAAGATTAGTCAATTAGAGAATTCTAAGTGTTGATGACCACAGCTAACAAATAATTATGCATGAATAAAGGAAGAGCCTGTGGATACCCTTTATTGCTGTTTATTGTGATTTGGAATTTACCACAATCTGCAGTCTAGTAATTTTTCTATACTGTCCAGAAAATTGATCGTGCATTTACATTTGGAGACTGAACAAAATGATGGGAGTAATATTTCTTTCCAAGAGCAGACAGTTGACTTGAAAAAGCCCACTGAAGTGGACAAGTGGACAGCACATAGCCTTAGACACTAGTGTGTGTAAAACAAATTGAGGCAAGGAAACCACTGATAAACATTTTCATTTTAATCCATTAATATTCATAGCACAAATCATACATGTTTAAGGTGGTGAATTTGATGGTTGCCCTGATTTGATCATTACACAATGTATGCATGCATGGAAATTTTACATTGTACATCATAAATATGTAAATTACTATTTGTCAATCAAAAATAAAATAAAACTGAAAAAAGACACCAAAAAAATAAAAATAATAGAATTTTATACTGGGACAAAAATAAATAAATTAAACCTGATTGAATGTTGGAACCTCCAGCTACCACTTTTTCTTCCCTCACCCTCTACATTTCACATACTTTGACTATCCTTAGGAAGTACAGTTGCCTTTCCTTGGAATCATTAGTAAAGATTAAGGAGATGCTTGCCTTGGCTGCTTAAGCATGTATGTTATAACACCCAAAGAATAATGAAAATGCTGTTCAAATTTATAGTGTGAAGGAAAATAAATAACTCGAATTATTTTTAATTAACTCAGTGCTGAAGCCCTATTTCTTCTGTCTCCCATATGTGAGGTAAAAATTATGAGGAATTTATTAGTATTAAAAGTATCATTTAAGGAGGAAGAAAATAGAGATCTCTGTGCACTTGAATGATAACTCACACATATTACTGGCTTAGAATGTAAGGAGATGGAGGTGGAATAATGTCTTTATTTTAGGCAGGAGCCTCTGAGAATAAATGCAATGGGTTAGTAAGGCAAGAGAGCCTCAGGATGCTACTTTCTTCTCCCTTGCCTCAGAATGGGCTGTGACTCATCACTCAGGGCTTCTTCGGTCACATGCCCTCTCTCTTTGCAACTGATGTCACAAAGCTCTGCTGACACTCTCTGTGACAGAGCTGTTTGGAACTCACCTTGTGACCCCATCCTGGGCTGCTAGCTCCCATCTCTCCACTCGGTGAGCAGCTCCTATGGCCGATCCCCAAGTGCAGGGTACTCTGGGCTTCTCTCTTCCCTGACAGCCCCAGACAGAGGAGACAGAGATCTTGGGGTGAGACTTGAGCTTCTTCAGAGTGAGTCTGTCCCATAAGGGCTACATCTCAGCCTAGAAGACATGCCCAAAATGCTGTCACCAATGTTCAAAGACCTTGTGAGGTACATCTACTAGACTGAAGTGAAGCCCTTTTAGCTCAGTCTTTCTTCTTGAAGGTATTTACCAAAGTTTATGACACATAATAGTGTTCAATAAGTAGCATGTTTTCTCTTTTCCTGCCAGGGAGTCACAAAAAAACAGCTACAGGGAGAAAGTGAAAAAGAGAGAGAGGAAAAAGTGTATTACTGAAGTGAGGGTCAGGAATGTTTGTGCATGAAGCTGATTTGAGCGAAGATCTGAGAAAGAGATTATGAATTGTTCTGGATTAGTTACACCATTTCACCATGATAGCATCTTCTATGATTTCTACCAAAAATGACTGCTTTGCTTGAAAGCTTTTCCCCCAAAAGGTACTGGTGTGTTACCTTTATCAGCTTAAAAAAACTAGGCCATACAATATAATTAAATATTGTATGTATTGTTTATCAGCTTAAAAAATTAGGCCAGGGATCATGGCCCATACTTGTAATCATTTTGAGAGGTGAAGGC